>NC_134848.1:58304180-63301680 GCF_965363235.1 Mytilus galloprovincialis
AAGCTTAAACATATCTCACTAATGGAAAACAACTGCATATTCCTGACTTGGTACAGGCATACTCTTATGTGTAAATGGTGGAATAAAACCTGGTTGTATAGCTAGCTAAACCTCTTATCCGTATGACACTCACATATATAATTGAATTATATTGACAATGCGCTTGATACGATTGCAGGGGTTTCAACTGAATGGTTGGGGCAAATTTGGACACAATATTCAAGCTTGATACGGTCTTAATTTGGTTTGCGATCAAAAATTTGACCTAATTTAGGGTTCTCATACAAAACAAATGTGGTCAAAGATCTTACAAATATGTTGAACAATACTGTACAATTGAAGATTTTTAAATCATAAATTAAAACATTTTGATAGAAAAAAGATTGACCCCCCACACACACATAACTTTTTGACCCCTCCCCGCCGCTTTCGGCAATTACCCTAAAAATAAATCCCTGTCTTTCCTTTGTAGTATGGAACCTTGTAGTACAATTTCAAAGCGATCAGTACACTTAAACACAAGTTATTGACTGGAAACAAGAAATGTGCTTGTTTTTGGTCCCTTTTTTGGCCATAATTTCTGCATGTATTGGGCAAATACCCCCAAACTTATGTCCAACATCCATTTGTGATATGGACCATTGTGGTACACTGTAAGAGAGATCCATACACTTAGGGAGCAACCGTTTAACTTCAACGAGAATTATGGTTCATTTTCTTAGTCACATATTTATTTAGTTATTGACGCAATCAATCAGATTTTTTTTATAATTCATCACTATAAGGTATTGGGGTAATAAGCATTCAGAATTTTTTGTCATCTTTTTATAGTTCGTTCTTATGTTGTACTGTTATACCACTGTCCCAGGTTAGGGGAGAGTTGGGATCCTGCTAACATGTTTAACCCCGCGACATTATGTATGTATGTGCTTGTCCCAAGTCAGGAGTCTGTAATTCAGTGGTTGTCGTTTGTTTACGTGTTACATATGTGTTTTTCTTGACAAAAATAAAATGCTTGTTTTTTGCAACCTTTTGGCCCCATTATTCCTAAACTGTTGGTACCATAACCCCCAACCTCAATCCCAACCTTCCTTTTGTAGTATTGAACATTCTTGTAAAACTTCAGAGAGTATAAAAAAGAAGATGTGGTATGATTGCCAATGAGACAACTATCCACAAAAGACCAATTTCATACAAGTACAACATTAGTTGAGATCAAATATGTGACTATAAAGATCATAATTAAAGACCTGATATAGTTTATACATATAATCTGCTATGTGGCACAACAAGAGTCTCCATACATCAGTATTTATAGTTTGCATGGTGTGATTCATACTTCCAAGTAACGACTCTACAATTTCGTCATCACATTGATTAAAGAAACGAACGGAATCTTCTACGTCAAGAATATCAACAATTTTGTAGAATATTTCTGTCCGAATTTGTAAAAGAGATGTACAGCAAAGTATATAATGCATAAGTATATTCGTATTATTTAAGTTACACAAGGAACATTTGCCTGTTTTAATAGCTATGGCTCCTAATTTCACAAGTGTCACAAATTTTGAATTTAAATATGGATAAGTTACCGCTAGTCGTAACAAACGATGCTCCGTCAAACATGTATGTATTTTATAGTACCGCTTAAGTTGTGGTCGCTGTTCAACTGAGTGTTTCCATTTTTTTTCTTCGTATATGTCTAAAGTCTGTTTAACAATTTTGCTCCATAGTAGTTTGTCTGGAAAGAAATTTGCAGCCACAAAGTTTTCAACAAAAACATCAAATTCATATTTCATCAATATGATATAATCGTAAGTCAATGATATTTGACTGGACTCACCGGTTAATATTTGTCCCATACAAAAATTAAACATCCGTTTATGTATTATTGTTGATTTTGCACGACACAATCTCCCAAAAAACAAAAGTTTCATTTTATCAGTATATCCCAAAGAAATCAGGAATGAGGCAAAACTTCAAGTTAAAGCAGATCCATATTTCGAATCACTGCTTCTATGAAGCAGTTGCAACACCACCTGCACTATTTCCAGTGCACTAGACCACCACGTTCGGCTGTACAAAATAAAGAAGCAGGGTTTGAAATTCGCAAAGAGAAGAAAACAATTTTGATAACATGGTTTGGCTAAATATATATTTGTGGTATGCTGATAGATTAGGGTGTCAGCATTGTATAACCAGAGATTATCCGATGAGGAAAGTTGGCGTAAAGTTGCCACACGTTCAGACGTAAATATAAGCATTGATACGGTGACGGCATGGTAAGTAACATTATCATTAATTATGACAAGCATAGCTGAATTGAAAGTTACAGCCTCTACGTACTACTTTGCATCATTTTGAATTTTAGAAATACTTAGACTTTTCTACATCAGAAATAGATTACCGTAGCTGTATTTGGCAAACACTTTTAGGAATTTTGGTCCTCAATGAACTTTAACTTCGTACTTTATTTGGCCTTTTTAACCTCTTTGGATTCGAGCGTCACTGATGAGTCTTTTGTAGACGAAATGCGCGTCTGGCGTAAATACAAAATTTAATTCTGGTATATATGATGAGATTATTTACAACCATTGGGTCGATGTCACTGCTGGTGGAAATTTAATTCCCCGAGGGTATCACCAGCCAAGTAGTCAGTACTACTGATTTGACATATGATATGGTCATATTCATGAATTAACTGTTTACAAAATCTTTGGAATTTTTGAAATAACAAGTGTTTTGTACATCAGTAATAGATTACCGTAGCTGTATTTGGAAAATATTTCGGAAATTAGGTCCTCAATGCTATTCCTCTTCGTCATTTGGGAATATTTTGTAGACGAAACGCGCATCTGGCGTAAATACAAAATTTAATCCTGGTATATATGATGAGTTAAGCCTTTATTTAATATTGTAGGTCTAAATTTGGGACGAAGTGTTTATAAATCATGGTGTAAGCCTTGAACAACCAAGAATTATCAGACGAATAACGTCTGTCGTAAAGTGGTCTATATATAAATATATATAAAATTGAGAATGGAAATGGAGAATGTGTCAAAGAGACAACAACCAACCATAGAACAGACAACAGCAGAAGGTCACCTACAGGTCTTCAATGCTGCGAGGAATTCCCGCACCCAGAGGCGTCCTTCAGCTGGCCCCTAAACAAATATATACAAATAATACAAGACTAACAAAGGCCAGAGGCTCCTGACTTGGGACAGGCGCAAAAATGTTTATGAGATCTCAATCCTCCCCCTATTCCTCTACCCAATGTATATGTTAGCTGCAATAAGTGAAATTAGGCATTAACCTTAAATCCTAGGCAATAAGCTAACGCCTAGGCATTAAGTTATTGCCTGAAATTTTCAGGCATTAAGCTTATTTCCTGAAATCTGATGATGATTATTCAGCCTATTGCCGAACATAATTTTAGGCAATAAGTAAACTTTGGAATTTATGCATAATTTGTGATTTATCCTTGATGTAAAGTTGTTTCTTAATTATATTTGTTACATTTCATATATAAATATACAATCATTTGACATAATTATGTTCAAATTTAGTAAAATATTATAACAGTTAAAAAGAGAATTAACTCATTCTTTTATCATGTATTTGTGGTATTTCAAAATATGAAAATAAGATTTTTAAAAAGGTGATTGTATCCAATTGAAAAAAGGGGGAAGGATTCTATAGCATAGTTATAATAATTATTTGATTTTTTTTTACACTTTACAAGTCAAGCTGGTTTAAGCTGTGTTTGAACTGTTCAAAAGTAAACAACATTAAGATATGATTTTTTGCTCACAATTTTTTCCAGTATTATTATTGGATAAGTAAATTTTCTTTGTTAACAGTTCCACAACTTGTGATAACAAAATGATTTTAACACAAATTTCTATCAAGTTTTCATATTTTTAAATTATTATTTGATGCGTTTTAATATAAATAACATATTCTATTAGTTTTACATCAGTAAAATTCGAATTTCTTCTCTTGCTCATATACACGCGTATGTTATTTGCAGTAATACAATAAAATAGTTGGAAGTACTCAGTATTGATTTATAGATTATCGTTGGTTATTTTAACGAGATTGATTTTCTCGTTTGAGCCGGTCACGGCGAAAGCGAGTAATGCAATCGAGTTGAGATAGCCAATGATAATCTGTTGATCGCTATTTTAACTGACGACGTTGTCAATTTCATGTCAATTTCATCAGCAACGCCACGAGTAGCGAGTAGCATGATATGAAAAATTATCACAAAAAAAGAGAGAAAAACTGCACAAAAAAGCGACAATGAAAGATATAAGAGATTTGCCTTTGAACGTTTAAGTATGAAACCGTGACACTTCGAATTCAGCTCCCTCAAAGCATATAATGATTTTTACCAATTATACATTTAATTTCAACTAATTACAATTAGTTTGTTCAATTCTAATATAAAACGTAGTTATATTTGTTGGCTAATGTTTTGTTTCATAGAGTTTAAATGTACAATTATAATATCAAAGTTTTTCATTACCTTTAATTTAAAACTGATAAATAATTTCTAATAATTGATCGGTTTTTAATTAAAGTTGTTGATTAAATTTGATACAATATTACATTTTTTCATTTGCTAATTTCTTTTACGCCAATACTTAGGACAGCGGTGAGACATGTCGTAAGTCGATCCTAACTTTATCATAATTTCTGTCCTAAGAATATCTTATAAGACCGATCTTAGGAGAGTTTCGTTAAACAGGCCCCAGTTCTCATAATGTTATAATGTTACAAGTATATTTTTTCTCTAAATGAAAAAATGTCTTTCATTTATTCACATTTATATTTTAGGCATTAAGCCTAATGCCTGCACATATTTTTCAAAATTTAAGACTAATGCCTAACATCATTTATGCTATAGACTTACTGCCTAGGCGTTAGCTTATTGCCTAGGATTTAAGCTTAATGCCTAATTTCACTTATTGCCGCTAACTTATACATGTATCAATGTATGATAGATATTCCTCGTTCATTATGCATATAAAAAACAAAATCCATCGGACAATCCCTCTTTCCGGAAGTCGGAGTTAGCAGTAACACAGCCTTCTCGTCGCTGGAGTATACCTTGTACAACGGATCCTGCACTGTCTTGCACTGTTATATTATGTCCACGTGACACCAATCCATCCAAAATAAACTAAAATATAAGAAGATTTTCATGAAATATCATTTTGTCTTCAGCTAATTGGAAAGAGAATTAAAGTAAAATTGACAAATTCCAATCAGGGACTTGCATGTGATATGTTATACTAATAAACTAACAGCAGTTGCAAGATATAATTGCTTGAACGATCACAGACAAGTTAATCTTGTCACTGTCTTTGTTGCATGTCCCATGCCAAGAGACTGCAACTAAATTTACTATCGGTCATATCTTTTTTTCCTCCATTGTTTTTGTCTCAATTTAAGCCTTTTGCTATTTTGTTGAATGAAAAACATTTTATATTCGGTATCGGTTTTGCAAAGTTAAAAACTGTATGAAAACATGATTTGCTTGCATCCGGTCTATAGTTGAAAGTTTTCTCATTTGCACTTCTTATTACTCTTATACTGATTGATTATAATAAGTTACATCGACACACTTTTTTATTTATTGCTTTTGTATTCCTCTCATTTCGATTATACTCTAACTCAAAATTGTACTATAACAATGTTTATTTCATTTCCATGCTGAATGAGGTATTTGGCTTTTCAACGAAGTGCAGTGTATTGTCTTTGTACCAAAATTTAAACATAGAGATTAGAATGAATAATATCATTTACTATTTTTTTTTTATGTTTTTGCATCTGTTTTTTGTGTTCTTTCCCGATATGCAGAGCCAAGCCTTTAACAACACATTTTTACAATTTGTTCGAATGTTGTGATGTAATGTTACTGTCTCAGGTGCTCCAGATTGGTAAGCAGTTTCTGCTCCTGCATTTTGTTTTAACTATAATGGAATATCTGTTTCACATGTACAGATGACGATGGCTATGTTCCAATTGTGAAAATCCCAATCTCATCCTCACGCCCTCGAATATGCGTCACTGAATTAGACTTATCATCAAATTTGCAATTGCATGAACTACAAGATGGATACTAATTGTAAAGCAGGATTATATGTTAAACTTACCTGTGGAAATCCTCGTTCTACATCAACAATAGGTGGAAGTAGACGATGGTGTAATCTCCTGTTGTCAATGGCTTTCTTTATACTCAAACCTAACCATGGGTTAAAACTGTTACCTGAAAAAAAACCATTTTGTTCTTGTGGTATATTATACATTTATAAGTTAGCTGAGAATGTGCAAATGTGTTTTTGTATTACATTAAGAGTTAAATGGATGAATGCTGTATGTACAAAAATAAACTTAAATTATAAACCAAGAGAACAATTGAAGGTCTTTCCCATCAGTCAATATCTATTTTGTAATCAAAATATATAAAAAAAAGTCTTAAATGTCATTTCCTATGGCTAAATGTATAAATATGAATTTAAAGCTAAGGTCAAAATCTAGAACGTGCAAATAACCTATGACCTTGACCTCAATTTCAAGGTCATAAACCAAGGACCTCAAATCAAAAGACCATAGGTCTTTATTATGTATGGTTACTGAGTTATATCACTTTACGCATAATTCTAAATATAAGATGGGCGAAAACTCCCGTTTATTGTTTACGCACCCTTTCAACCAAAATCTATAAGTTACGACGTGTCGCAACTAACAATTTAGTGATGATAAGATGTTGGTATGTTATAAGGTTTTGAAAATTTGAAAAATAAGCAAAAATAAAATAATAGAATATGATCTTGACCATTGACCTTGACCTTATTTTATTTTTTTTGGACCAAGGATCTCAAATCAAAAGACCCTAGGTCTCTATCACTTATGGTTTACCAGTTAAAAATGCTTATAACTTATATCAAATACATGAGGGGGTATAACTCTCATAAGGAGTCTCCAGATAGCTTCGGTCAAAACTAAACTCCTAATCCTGGAGATGTTACGAGCAATTTGGTAAAAAAAATCTGTCGTAATCTTCTACGGTTGCGAAGGAGTAGTGAGTGGCCACAAGAAAAACAGTGTTTGGGGAGATAACTCTTACAATGCAAAATATTTGGTTACGCGGTTGTCAGTTTAAAAGCGTATAAACTATACGATATTATATTCCAAATATCTAAGCGACATCTTTTGAAACAACAAAACTACACAAGAAAAAAGGTAGGCGGAAGAAATAATAATAATAATAATAATAATAATCAGAACAAAGTCAAGGATCTTTCCACGGAAAGGTGGAAAGACCTAAATATAAAACGTTCGAGAATACAAAAACCGTGAAAATCAAACGATCCTAAACAGAAGAGCAAAATTTACTACTGTCCAAGACCATCTTTCCAGTTGTAGTTTTTACTTCTAAAATAAATTCCGTTGTTGAACGTATTGGACATTTTTAGTTTTTTTGTTATGTTGTGCCTTTACAGGTTTCCATGTCAAAGATATCCTAGTAGTCACAGTAGTATTAATACTGTCAAATCTTACTTAAAAGCCTTCTAAATGATATATGTGTAAGACTCAAATTTTAAATGACAATGATTGCTGATTTTATCAGAATGGCGATTGTTTTCTCAGGGGTTGCCTTCTCCATCAACCAAACCTAATTATATGTTATCAATATATTGCATAATTCAGAACATTTGAGAAACATTTATTTCAGTTTGGTTTCAACATGACAAAAGACGGCTATATTGACTCTTATGTTTGTACCCTTTCTTTTTAAGTTAGTTTACTGATTCAGATCTGAATTGCTTGTTATATGATAAAATACGTGTTTGGATCTGAATTAAAGTTCAAAGATTGTACCCTTAATCATCTGTCCTTTTAAAATCTGAAATTGAAAAGACTTACTGATGCCCTTAACTGTTAAGATGTGTTCAAGGTGAAAGGTATTCCAGATGAAAAATGTTCAAAGTGAAACAAGCAGGTAGAACATGATCTTGAATCTAAATCTCAGAAAAAATGTGATAAGCACATCATTTATTGATTACTATCCATCAGTGGTATAATGCAACTCGTTGTAACTTACCAGTACTGTGGATGTAATAATCTTTGTACCACCCGAGGCTCCGACGATTAGATTTACCACGCCGTTAGGTCCAACTACAATACTAGGAGATATAGAGGAAAGTGGGCGTTTCCCGGGTTTAATTAAATTTGCTGGTGATTCAGGAATATTAGCGTTTGGTGTAGAAAAATCATCCATCTGATTGTTAAATATTATACCGGTCCGACTTCCAACGACTTTAGATCCGAAACTGAAATATATTATATAATATATAATATATAAAACCCACAAACTATTTCAATCGTCATGATGTATGAAAATATGCACCATTTGTTACTTTAATCTTCACATTCAATTGTGTTTCGTCAAATTTGATTGTGGATGATTAAGTTTTCAATTATGTTTTATTTTAATAAGTAATGTGAACCATGCTATTGATTCTTAGACGCCTTCCAATTTTCCCTTAGATCACCCAATCAGCTGTTAACTTCTTCAACTTATAATATAATATTCATAAATGAGACAGCAACAAAATGGCGATTGAAACATCAAAAGAAGTGATGAAGCAAATGTTTGGTCTTACCCAACATACACTGACGTCTGTACACAATAGGCCAATTCCTTAATTGTTCGTGTATATATTACAAGTCAGGAAAATGACAGTTGTAATTCTGGTCCATTTGTTTGAAATCTTAAACTTTTGATTTTGCCATTTGATAAGGGATTTTCCTTTTTGAATTTTCCTCGGAGTTCCGTATTATTGTGATTTTACTTTGATTTTACTTTTTACTACTTTACAATGTATATGAGGGAAGCAATAATATCTTAATATTTATGTTATCGAAATCACTCACAAGAAATTTATTGTACTGGTTACCGATACTGCATCTCCATTCGGAACTAGTAACGACAAGTGTGACGTTCACTGGTCTGTCAACCGTGAAATTGTGACTGCGCAGCAGGTGAGTTGCGTTCAACTCTAATCTTAACTTGACTGTCTTCTGTTACATACATAATATGTACTTACCTTGTTTAACTTTTCTCTAAATGCCTCGCTTTCAACATCTCCATAGCCAAGACCCGTTCGTTTCGCAAAGCCAAACTTAAACGCTTCTATGAATCTATGCCATATCACTATTTCGTTTTGTTTACAAGAAAGACTTTTCTCGTTCAGGTTATATCCTATGATATAATGTAAAAAATAAATGTATCTAGTTGACAGATTACTGAATGTCAAGCGGTTAAAGAATTGTATACGCATCTTTCTTCTTTTAAGACTTATGTTGAGAATCCATCTAGATGTCTTTTGGTAATATGAGTCGTTGTGTAACTGTCTCTCTAACGTTAACCCAACATCGCTTTTCATTTATACAACAACTCAGTACAATAAACCAAACATAAAACGTTATATATATGCAGCAAACATTTTTTAACAGCCTCGAAGGAAAGATTTTGACGCCATTTGCAAACGCAGCGGACACCACTTATAAATTTGAAAATCTCGCATTTTTTAAGGAACAACCATTTGATATCAAGGGAGTGTGGAGAGGGAGGTTATGGTTTTTTTTTTTATCAAAAAATAGTCTGATCCCCAAGTGGTAAAAAAATAAATATTGTGAATCTAGACTGTCCATACCCTTATAGTCTTGAATTTTGAAGCTTTGAAAAAAAAATCTGACTCCAACAAGAAACTATTACCTCCCTTTTAAGTTAAATGGTTGCTTCCTTAAAGTATGGTCAACTCCCATTAATTCTACTACAAACTGTCCAGTATATTCAATATGAACTGTACAACTGCTCCGCTTGACGGTGGTGGGGGAGAATAAACAGTTTTTTTTCTGAGTTTAGTTTAACTACCAACGGATCCTTTAGTAGTGCCTTGTACCCAGCAAGATCGTTCTCAGTGATGATACCTCCTGTAAACAGAAACAGAAGTCTCTACATCGCAAGCGCTACTACTCGGCCATTCTGAAAACGCCTAACCTAATTATACGATAATGACCAAATAGTTACGACGGAAAGAAATCGCCGCCAATGAATCTATACATGTCCGCCTACGGAAGCTTGCTACATACATGAAATATCTATAACGTTACAAATGAAACCAGTGTAGACTGTTTTAATTTATTAATAGTTATATAGATAAATTTTTCATAGTATTTAATGTTAATTGCAGATAAACAATACCATGGTAGTTTTGAAGTTTTTTTTGGTCAAAACTTCCATTACAATACCATGAATACGTGCTATCCAAAACAACATTGCATTTTAATATCTTAAAAAAAAACTCACTTAACAATTGATTGAACAGGTAAATTGATAAATTGTTTTATTTTTGCATTAAAATGAAACGATAAGAATTTCATATTTGAAATGTTTTTGTGAAGTTGTACAATTTTTTTTAAACAATTTAGTCTTACAGCGCCATTTTCTTTCTCTATCATTGTATAGACACGTGGTTGAAGACCAATTGTTGACCTCTCGATGCATTTTATGTTTGTTCAGCTGGTGTCTACACAGCTACTTTTGCATAGGTACTATTTCTGTACTAAGAATCTGTAGTACTGGAAATTTACTTAGATATTCAGTACTATTTTGTTACTTTAAAATTATTTTAATATTTAGGTACCTGTATTTTACAATACTTAATTTGTGCTTGGAATTTAGGTACTACAGATTTTTGGTTACTACCGTTACATTTTCAGCATTTTGAAACTTTTTCTATTTCAAATCTCTTAAAATTATGATTTTCAAATATGGAATATTGCATTATTTCTGTACCGAAATATTTAGTACAAATCAAGTACTGTAAAATACAAGTACCTAAATATTACAATAATTTTAAAGTAAAGAAATAGTACTAAATATTAAATGTAAATTTTCAGTAGTACATATATTTAGTACAGAAATAGTACCTATGCAAAAGTAGCTGTGTAATAGTTTCTTTTATTCATATATTGACATTCAGGTGGGTTTACAAATTTGGTTTCCCGATCCGAAATCCGCGGAAGGATCTAAATCCCGAGGATTTATCAATAAATGAAAGTTTTCGGTATTGCAGGTTTAATTAAATATGTATTTGCTACGTTTAAAAAACTCACCCGCCAATCGGCAAATCTCGGGTGACTCCTCTTTTCTCCATCTATCCGTTATATTAATATTTATATTTAGTTAACCAAAGAATAACAATTACGTAAAAACAGTGTAAAAAAGTACACAAAGACAGCATAATAGTCCTGTTAAATGCGTCCCTGTTTTGAAAAAAGGAAACAATTCCATAAAAGAAAATGATATTTTGTTCTTAACAATTTAAATATTTGTTAGTGGTTTCACATTGATTACAAAAGAAAATATCGCAAAGTAAAGATTTTATCGATTCACACTTTCCAATGACTAGTAACCGTGATATCATGAACTCTAAATATGTTTTTCCGCAACTATATGTTCAAATACATTACTCAATTAGGTCAATTTTTTCACTATTTTTTTATATATACTTTTGTGCTAAATTTAATTACGCCTTGTATGTCAAACGTAAAGAAGAATGTTTATCTGAAAATAAGTATTAACGACATTTCTGTAAAATATTAAAAAATACATAAAAAAGGTTTGCATTCTAATTTTGTTTAATATTTAATATGTACTATTCAAGCTGTGAACATGGAGTGTCGTACTCAGGTTTATAAGATATATTCAGTTTGTTTTCCCTTTTTTTTAAAGTCTTAGTCAATTGATATAATCGCCGTAAGTACTAGAACATTAATAACTCAGTTGGATGCGTCAGTGTGGTCTTCTACCAGACGTTTATAAAATACGTAATTAAAATATGAACAGATCAACTTCTAGTATGAGTTTTGACTTATGCATCAAAATGAACATAACAGTCAAAAGATAAAATATCTATCCAAATTGTTTAACAGTGTAAACATTAAAAAATAGTGATTTTATCATCACATACAATAACTCGGAAGTCTTCTAGGTGGATCACAATATCTGACAGCCTTATAAATATATAAGATGGGCTTTGTTTAATTTCTTATCTGAGTGTACATGTCTTACAAAAATTGATAATATCAAATTCATATTTATTTTTTTCCCGTAAAAAATGTAACTTTCCTCATTTGTTCTCTGATTATAGATTAACTTGGTTTATATAATAAATATGAAAATGAAATTAAGTTGTACATTTTGATTAGAGAGAAGAGTAAATAACATCTATGATGGAGAGTTGTCTCATTGGCACTCATACCACATCTTCCTATAGCTATGATGGAGAGTTGTCTCATTGGCACTCATACCACATCTTTTTATAGCTATGATGGAGAGTTGTCTCATTGGCACTCATACCACATCTTCCTATACCTATGATGGAAAGTTGTCTCATTGGCACTCATACCACATCTTCCTATAGCTATGATGGAGAGTTGTCTCATTGGCACTCATACCACATCTTCCTATACCTATGATGGAGAGTTGTCTCATTGGCACTCATACCACATCTTTCTATAGCTATGCCTAGTCCTGACATCATTGGCACTCATACCACATCTTCCTATATCTATGATGGAGAGTTGTCTCATTGGCACTCATACCACATCTTCCTATAGCTATGGTGGAGAGTTGTCTCATTGGCACTCATACCACATCTTCCTATAGCTATGGTGGAGAGTTGTCTCATTGGCACTCATACCACATCTTCCTATAGCTATGGTGGAGAGTTGTCTCATTGGCACTCATACCACATCTTCCTATAGCTATGCCTAGTCCTTGACATCATTGGCACTCATACCAAATCTTCCTATAGTTATGATGGAGAGTTGTCTCATTGGCACTCATACCACATCTTCCTATAGCTATGGTGGAGAGTTGTCTCATTGGCACTCATACCACATCTTCCTATAGCTATGCCTAGTCCTTGACATCATTGGCACTCATACCACATCTTCCTATAGCTATGCCTAGTCCTTGACATTGTTAGACATTCATTCTATGCAACTGTACAACTTACTAATGTTTTAACACTTCGGTGTTGACATGAACATCAATTATATGGTCATTTTTATAAATTTTCTGTTTACAAAACTTTGAATTTTTCGAAAAAAATAAGGATTTTCTTACCCCAGGAGTAGATGACCTTAGCCGTATTTGGCACAACTTTTTGGAATTTTGGGTCCTCAATGATCTTCAACTTTGTATTTAATTGGCTTTTTTAACTATTTTAATCTGAGCGTCACTGATGAGTCTTATGTAGACGAAACGCGCGTCTGGCGTATAAAATTATAATCCTGGTACTTTTGATAACTATTAACTCATTTATTCAATTGGCCAGTGCTTCTTTGGAGTTGGATTTATTTCCCCTTCCATAGGAAGAGAATTAGTATTTAACAAATGTATTCTAATAAACTATATTTTATAAATTTGGGCATTTGGACAAATGTTGATATCATGCTCCTAGAGACATGTTATTTCGAGAAATTGTCAGTTTTTAGTATAAATACTATTAAAGATACTAATTTTTCTGCACCAGATGAGAATTTCGACAATATAAAATTGGTATTGACCCAAACTCGAGATTGACATGGACGATTATGCAGTGTGCGGAGTATAAAAAACTCCAACATGAACATGATAAAAGAGGGACAAAAGATACCAGAGGGACAGTCAAACTCATAAATCGAAAATAAACTGGCAACGCCATGACTAAAATGAAAAAGACAAACAGACAAATAATAGAGGACAACATAGAAAACTAAAGAATAAGCAACACGAACCCCACATAAAACTAGGGGTTATTTCAGTTGCTCCGAAAGGGTAAGCAGATCCTGCTCCACATGTGTCACCCGTCGTGTTGTTCATGTTATAACAAATCCGATAAGAGAACTGATGTTGTGTTCATAATGGCATAAAGTACAATTTTTTTTCTATTTGATTAGCATGAAAAAACGTTAAAGTCAAATCGTGCGTCTCAACGCTTGAAACAGTATATATATTGTTTTTTTTTTGTTTTTTTTTTTTATCAAAATGAATAATTAATGATGTCTTAAATAAATTCATTCGTGTACAATTAGTGTGCTAAGAGTGAATTACTTCTGACCTGCTCCATTGCAAGAAATAGGGCTAAGAAATTTTTTTTTATTGTCGTTCCAGATGTCATGTCGTCAAATCTTGTATTTTCAACTTTTGTTAATATATTATTCAGGTTAGTTATGGCCAATGTGTCATGGGCAGTTTGGTTTTGTCAAAAATCATAGACAGTGTGTTTACGTCACAAATCATGGACAATGTGTTCTTGTAACAAATCATGAGCAGTGTGTTTTTGTCATTAATTATGTAAAATGTGTTCTTGTCATAAATCATGACAATATGTTCTTGTAACAAATCATGGAAAGTGTGTTCTTGGTATAAATCATAAACATTATGTAATGGTCTTAAATCATAGACAATGTGTTCTTGTCATAAACAATGGACAATATTTTCTTGTCATTAATTAAGGACAATGTGTTCTTTGGTTCAATAACAGACAATGTGTTCTTATTATCTTATCATAAATCATGCACGGTGTGTTTAATCATGAAAATGAACAATGTATTCTTGTCATAAATCTTGGACAACTTGTTTTGTCACAAACCATTGACAGTGTATTCTTGTCATAAATGATGGGTACTGTGGTAGTCTTCAATTATAGACCATACATCATGGAAAGTGTGTTCTTGTCATAAATCATGGTGTGATGGTATTTTCTTAGATTATCAACAAATTGTTCTTAGCAAAATTACGTACATCGTGGAAAGTGTGTTCTTCTCATCAATCATTGAAAGTGTGTTCTTGTCATATATAATTGACATTGTGGTATTGTTAAAATTATACACAATTTGTTCTTATCATTCATTGCGGACATTTTGTTCATTCATTGATCTTGGACAATGGGTTTTGTCCTAAATCATGAACATTTTGTTCTTTATTGACTATGTGTTTTTCTTCATAAATCTTGTACAATAAGTTCCTGTCATAAACCATGAACAATGTGTTCTTTTTCTTTATCATGAACATTGTTTTCTTTATTGACTATGTATTTTTGTCATTTATCATGTACAACAGGGTCCTTTCATAAATCATGTACAACAGGTTCTTTTCATAAATCATGTACAACAGGTTCTTGTTAAAAATCATGGACAATATGTTCCTGTCATGAATTATGTTCTAGTCTACAACGTTGGCTATTCTTAAAGAAAACCATAGCTCAAGTTGAGAGACATAGGTTTTAAGAAGAATACACACATACATCCTTTAACTTATATCATGTAATATTCTTTCAAAAGATGTTAGGCAGTACAGTGTACTATTCAAACTATATCTTTTTTTTCAGTGTTTATATTAAAAAGAAGATGTGGTATGAGTGCCAATGAAACAACTGTCCACAAGAGACCGAAATGACTCAGACATTAACAACTATAGGTAACCGTATGGCCTTCAACAATGAGCAAAGCCCATAGCGCATAGTCAGCTATAAAAGGCCCCGATATGAAAATGTAAAACAATTCAAACGAGAAAACTAACGGCCTTATTTATATAAAGAAATTAAGCCTTTAAAGATATCAGTGCTCAAGCTCCAACACATTTCCTAGTTATACCAAATAAAACCAATTGTTAAGTTATTTAATGCTGAAGATACTGACGAACAGGCAATAATTATGTTATTTTTACTTTCAGTGTGTTACCTTCAGTAATGTAGCACCAGCTCTGATCAATATACTTGTCCTTCATAAGAAACCTTTAATCAGGCATAAAGACTCTGATGAACAGGTAATACTTGTTACCAGGGAATTACAGTTTACTTTGGGTTCATTTTTATTCGTGGGGCACTAATTTGTTTTAATTTATCATATATCAATTTAATTGTGAATGGTTATCAGTGATTCACATTTTTTTCTGAAAATTTGTTTGTTTTTGTAGATGAATAAATATAGTTACAATCCTTCAAAATTCTAATGCAGTTAAAACTGCATGTTTTTTTTTGTTTTTTTTTTTTATCATTTTAGTTATTTGGACATTTATTTTAGTGAACTGTAAGTTTTTGAAGGTACAGTAGCAAATGCTTTTGCACTTGTTTAAGTTATGTGTATTCGTTCTACGAAAGGAAATACAAGACACGTTACAAAATTGTAGATTTTCTCAATGTATGCATTGCATACGGCTGAGCCATTATCATCCTGTATTTTTAAGACTATATATATCAATTTTTATTTGAGTACTGTTTTTAATATTTTCTTTCACAAATGTCGAAAAGTAAAGTGCATATGTATCTGAAAGTCATTCTAGTAAGCAATATATCTATATGATCCAGGTTTTTCTCATCAGGTTGGTAATTATTGCTACATCAACTGACCATGTTTTTCGGCCGAATTCATATTGTTCATAGGCTTTGTGCCTTCTTTACGATGTTTTTTGTCTTACATTGAGTTAATTCGTTTGCGTTTGTTGCGACGAGAGCGTCTTCTATGGAAGTAAATGCAACAATTAAGCAAGTCTATAGAGACCAGAATAACCACAGGGAGAATGAGAAATACAATACATCCCCATCCAATAAATTGTGCAGGTTGTGTTTTGTTAACTGCTGAGGTCCTCTTTCGAACCTCTTTTGTTACTGCTTTTTTGTCCACAGTCATTTCTGGTAATATATTCTGATAAAAATGTTGGAGGATTATTTCTGTTGCTTCTGAGTCTGTAATATCCATTTCATCAAGAAAATGCCATTTTGTATTAACTAAGCTTTTTGGACATTCGCACAACATTTTCTTGTGATTGACTCCTGAAATAAAACAAAAGATATAAGACAGAATATGTGGTATGATTGCCAATGAGAAAACTCTTTCGAAGAGACTAAAATGACACAGAAATTAACAGCTATAGGTCATCGTTCCGTTTCAAACATGATACAAGAATTACCGTCGGCTATAAAAAGCACCGAAATGACAAATGTAAAACATTTAAAAAAAAAAAAAACCTAAAGACCTATAGGCATATTCATCTCTGAGTGCTACGTTTTAGTTCCGAAATTATTCAGAAGATAACATCTTAAATAATTCTAGCTGACAAGTTAATAAAAAGTAAAAGATAAAGAGGTCGAAAATACCCAGGAGACATTCGAATATCAATTTACAAAAAAACACAAAAACAAACGCAAGTAGAAACTAGTTCAAAAGAAACAGTATACAGATTAATCAACATCAAACCCACCCCCCTCCAAATACAACATCAATAATACATGTAATAGTAGCTGTGGAACCGTAGCTCTTATGGTGATTTGTGACCAAAGTATATCATGTCTATGGTCAGCAAATATATTGGTTCATTAAAAATTACAGAATATTTATTTTTTCCTTCGATTGGTTTTGTTGTAAATTCAGCACGATCAATTAAAAATGCATCAGCAATCTTATCATCTATTTTGGCATTATCATATCCCCTTGACATTAGTTAGATTGTTTATCAATTTGTTATGTCCACTTGTGTTTCCTATCTGCCGCACATGCAATAAATCCTCAGAATACATGTTGTGAGTTGCATCTAATTTGATGCAGATAGAGACAAGAATAAGTTTCTTTGAAATATATTTTAAGGTCAAGAATGCCACGCAGCAAATATTACGCCATATCCCATCTGCAATAGTTATTGTCCAAACGTTCCATTGTGGACATAGTTCATGGCAACGTTCAATTTTGTATTGACTTTTTGAATTAAACTTGGAGTTCATTTTTTTATATTTACATTGTGTTTCAAATAGCTACATAGACTTACTGTCCGTTGTTGAAAGAGCTACATCTGTGTTTGTATATGTTGAAGTCTGACTCGTTACAGTTGAAATTGAATATGGAAGATTTTCAGAAGATGTTCTGAAAGATTCCGTCGTTGCTTTTTCTGGAGATGTGTCAGTGGTTGTCATTTCCGTGGAGGTTGTAGTAGGCATTTCTTCTGTAGCTAGTGACGTTGCAGTAGTCATTTGCGTAATTTTAGTAGTCACTGGCTCAGGTGTCCGATCTGTATAAAATGGAATAATTGACATCATTCTATACGATATATCTACAATGTGTTGATATTCAAACGTGTGTTAATGATTTAAATGTCTTTTTTTGTTGTAAAAGTTCATAAATTATACTGAAAAATTAGATTGAACAGTAATTACAATAAACTCACACATGTAGATACCAGGCTTAACATTTTTCACCAGCAAATAAAATAACAATTAAAAAAGGCTAAATTAAGTACGGCATTGAAGAGCAGCAGGAAGCAAAATTCCCCAAATTGTAATCAATTTCTGTTAAGATAATTCGTGAGGTAGAAAAATCTTAGCACTGTAAATTTCAACATTAATTTTTAATTACGAGCATATCAATGAATATTCATGTAAACATAGAAGCTGGATTGAATATAGAAATATGGCATTATGGCATTACACAACATGATAAAACCATTCTTAGTTGCGTTTAACCGACTACTTTATCCAACTGCAATTGCACCTGAATTTTTACGATTTCGATGTCAAAAATGTCATAGCCAGTTTGTAAAAATTTTTAATGCATACATAAACATGAAACATAATGTATTAGATATAAAATAGGGCCAAAATATACCAAAGTCGAAATCAAACTGACAAATGAAGGCAACAACTAGAAATGACTAAAAGACAAACAACAGTCAACAAACACAGCATACATATATAAAATTAAAATTCTGAAGCATCTATCCTTTCCGTTACAGCTATATATTCCTAATTAGTAGCTGTTCTTCCCGTTTTTCGATGCAAAAATCCAGATATAAAAAAAGTAGGAAATCGAAAAATTCAGTATCAGCATCATTCTTAGACAGATTCGCATATGACTAACCTCTTATACTGAGTAAAAAAGTTTAACATAATGTATTTTGATTCACAAACCTTAAGATGATAAACAATTCGAAAATTGCAGAAATAAATCTGGATGTTTTAATATACAATTGTATCTAAATAATAGTGCACTTAATCTTTGTTTCTTTTTTCTTTGACACATGCAGAATACCATCGTTGATTATTGTTAGTATAGTTTTGTTTCACTTTAAATAATTATGTGTTGCTTAACTTAGATATGATTATTATTTCCTTTCATTATAATTGCGATTTCGACATGACAGACCAAAATATGAGAATGACTATTGCAAGTTCTTATTATTCGGATACCCATCCAATTGAATTCTATTGCAATAGTATAAACCTCTTAATAATTTCCGTATATACAGTATAAACTTATTGTCCATCAGCTAGTGTTCAAAAGCGCTCTAGTTAAGGAGTTTGTGTTACACCCCAGGGTACCACGATTGTTTTGGATAGAATTTAACTTCATTATCTTATTGATAAAATAACAAGGTGTTAGACTAAACAAAAAGTGTCCAAAAGAGGTTTAAAAACGTCCCTTTCAATGGTCCCCTCATTAAGCTATCACGACTAAGTAATTTTAAATATTTTTTTTTTATTATAAAGCGATTAAAAAAAATTAGAGTGTAAGTTTAAACAACTAAAACAGATATAAAACTATCATATTTAATGTAACTCTGAAGAATTTTTGTTTAAAAAAAATGTTTATTTACATAACAAACAATTCGATTTTTTGGGTTAAGATTGAGGAATATTTTCTCATTTCATTAAGAAATTCGCAATACTATTATCCGTTTTTGTGAATTAAACTTTAAATTTGACCAGTATGCAATGTTTAAACTATTTGCAGTATTTATATATCGTCTTAAATATGAATTATTCAATAAAACATATGTACGTGCAAATACTCGTGAAATACCGGAAATCATCACATTACCGTCTTCGATTCAGTCGACAATATATTCATACCTGAGTGCACACATAAGCACTTTAAGCTTATCAATTTGCAACTGAAAACAAACATTAAATTGTCGATTATGTTGTTTTTGTGAGACAAATTATTTTATAAAGTAAATGTGTAACAAAATATTTAGGAAAAAAATGACAAATTAAAGATATTTTTTTGCGTTCTTAAGGTGGCACGGTAGTATTTGCATTCCAGAATTTAGGTTGCTCTTTTGTGTACCCTACTTAGGTTAATGTATCTAAACAGTGTGATTGGACAAAAAATACAGTATCAACTGAACATACTTTCCCAAACTGAGGGATGAATCAGGTGTAGAAAAATATGAAATAATTTTACATACAGATGAAAATGAATTTTTGAGAATTTTTTTTAATTTTGTATTCACTACACCATAAAAGACCTAAAAACACTAGTGGCCTTAGGTATTTAAATATAGCAAAAAAAGTAAACGGTCATGATACATATTCAAATTCATTTCTAAATAGTAAAATAAAAGTACTTCAGTTAACTGTGAATGTAGAATTTTTTGCAGTGTTAGAAAGTGGTGAAAATTCTAAAAAGGCTATCATTATCCCTATGGGCCAGGAAATACTACCGTGCCACCTTAAAGGGTGTACTCTCGAACTCAATAACGGTGTGCTTGTTTACATTTTGTGTTTAGCTATAGTGTCGTGATTGAGTTAAGATTGTTAAGTCATTCAATCGACAAACATTGCTTTGAACGAAGGTCAAATAGTCAGTTGGGAAATTTGTTAAGACTTTTTACTTTCTTTGGCACAAAATTATGTCGATTTGACAGACCATCTGGTTACTATTTATTTGCTTTTCGTAATGTATACATTGTTCCTCATTTGATAGTGTTTTTTTCATTTTTCTTCCTTCTTACTTGGTTATATTGCTTCACTGTTCAATGAATTTAGTCTTGTTTTATAAACTGTGTACATATTGTCAAATGATTTTGTTACTTTGTTTGAATTCAGTGTATTGCATATGACCGTCAAAACTATTCCCGATACATGTCAGTCTATTTGCTTCATATGCAAAATATGCAAAATATTCATCCTGATGCGCATGAATATCTTTCATCTGGTTTTTTTTGTGTTCAGAGAAGCTCTCATGGATTTTCGAGATCTCCAGTTGACCTAACAATCGAGCAAACATTGAACAGAGATACAAAAACAAGAGTTGGCATTGTTGGTTTCAGTTTAAGTAAAAGTTTTGTTTAATGTTGGTTGTTAAATGCACATGAAAGAGCTTCAATATCATCAACATGTCGAGATTTGGCAGTAATTATTAACCCTGAAACATCCGCACAAAGAAAACTTGGACAACTCAAATGATGCGAGAAGAAAACAGACTATTAAACTTGGTTCAGACACTGCAAAGGTCGATAAATCCATTTGAAACATCATCTGAGCAGTTATCTGGCTTGTCCTCGGGAACTGTTGCTTCTTCGGAATTAAGGTGCAACCTTCCAAACGCGTATGAAAAGGGAAAGTCGGCATCATAAAATGTCATTAATGAACGGCTTATTCAAAAGTCAACCAATATCTTCAAACCAATCAAAAGACAATCATTGCTTACATTTTCAACAAAGGAAATAAAAGGTTAACAGTTAATGGCTGATAAGAAAGCAGATAAAAATCTTTTTGGTAGCCTGCTTGTCATAGTCCAGACAAGACAGTTGGATATGCGAGAGGTACTCCAGTTTGAATTAGTTCCTCTTCAATGATTTCTTGCAAACGTTGATGATACACCTGTAAAGACAAATAAATCTGTCCTGGTTGGTCTTTTAGAAAAGGGCGTTGAACAAATGCAAGCCATTCCTGAGGAAAGGATGTGGATATTTGATGGTACGGCAGTTATTCAATCCTTTACTAGGATTTCAAGTACTTTTTCTGATTTGGCAAATGTTGTTTTTAAAACCATCCTTTCAGTTTCAAAAAGAGCTCCCTGCATTGATTTTGTCACTGATCAATATCCAACAATATCCAAAAAAAATTAGAACGGGATCGCAGGTCCTTGGGAGGGCAAATCATTACAATAATTTCGAGACCATCACAATCGTGTCCTCGGCAATGGAAGAAATTTTTGTCAGTAGAAACAAAGTTGCTCTTGTTGAATTCTTTGTGTCGGAATGGAGTAAACAATCCTATATATTTACACTTGAAGGAATTGATTTATTTGTATCACATGGAAGTATGTGCCACAAAATTTCTGTTGAAAATGAAATAGTGACAAGTGTAAAATGCACTGAGCTTCTAGGCAAACAGGAAGAAGCCGACACAAAAATGTTTCTTCATGCAAAACACGCAGCTGACAAAGGTTACGATTCCATTGTAATACAATCTCCTGACACTGATGTGGAAGTATTGGCCTGCTATTTTCAGATTTGCATCAGTTCAAATATTATTCTTCTGACAGGTACGTCTTTCAAATGCAGATTATTAAATGTGCAATCAATGTGCACAAAATTTGGGGAGAGTGTTTGTAGAGCACTGCCAGGATGTCACGCCTTTACTGGTTGTGATTCAGTTAGTGCTTTGTCTGGTAAAGGAAAAATCAAAGCATTCGGCGTTTTGAGACGTTCTGTGGAGTTTTCAGAAGGTCTATCCCGTCTTGGTGAAACTATTGAAGAGGTAGGCGCAGAACTGTCAAAAACACTCGAGAGTTTTGTGTGTGCTATATCATGTATATATGGCTACGAGAATAATAACATCAATGAATTAAGATTCAGAATTTTTTGCAATGCAAAAAACATTCATTGTCATCAACTGCCCCCAACGAAAGATGCAATGTTAAAGCACATCAAACGAGCCAACTTTCAGGCAAAGATTTGGAAAGATGCTCTTCAATACAACACTGTTCCATCGCCAAACAACCATGTTTGTTTTGTTAAAAAAGAACGATTTGATCAGCATCAATTGGCTAGACCAACCGCCAGCGTTAGATGCTTTATTGATACTGATAAGCTGTTCATGTAAAGCTGGTTGTGCCACCAAAAGATGTTCATGTGTTCGACAAGGTTTAGCCTGTACAGATGGCTGCAAATGTACTAATGCTTGTATCAACAAGAATAATTAAATCGTTGATATGGCTGACGATGACGACGAAGATGATGAAGATGATGGTGATGATAATTCGGTAGATGGCGTTGACGAAATGAAGATGATTCTATGGATTGACTTTCTACATGACCTTAAAATGTGGTGATTCTGTTGTTAAAAGAACTTTAATATAGATCTTGAAACCCTAACAGTTATTTTATTTTTTTAGGACTATGTGTGTTTTTAAATGACTGTGATGTACATTGCTTATGTTTGTGTTTGTCATTGATTCCATTTTTTTTCAACTGCCTTTAGTTACTTGATGCTATATGTTTCAATGTAAAAAATATACCGTTTTTATCAAGAAAACTAGTATGTACGCTTTGTTTCATTCAAAATCATGAATTTGGGATATTATCTCACCCTTTGTTTTTCTTGGTCCTATACGATTTAAAAATTAAATAAAAATTAGCCTCCGTATTAATGAGATATGAATTGTTCAATTTAATAAGAGAAATAGTACCGAATACTTTGTTATTTTTTCTTTTTTCTAAATATATGTGTTAAACAAATTTTTTGATATACTCTTAAATAAGACCCCTTTTTACCCCTTTTGGACACTTTTTTTTAAAGTCTAACACCTCCTAAAATATTCTTCAAACATTACTCTTTAGATTTATACAAAAAAATTGCGGTACCCTAGGTTGTAACAAAGAACTGAAATTTTACCTTACCAGCTGATGGACTATAACTCTGGTGTACATTAACAAATAATTACCTATTTTAGAAACTGTAGCCCGGTCGGAAGAACGTCCACATATTTCTGATGAGTTACCTGGACAATAACTAGTGCATGTATTTTCTGATCTTTGATGGTTCGAATGTGGTGTCGTTGTTGCTCGACAATAACAAAGATCTGACTGAAATAGAATAGCACAGCGTACGGTTACCATATATATCTAAATATTGGTTGCTATTCAAAATTTAATTTCAAACTAAATAAGTTGCTTTGTTTATACCTATGAGGTTTGTCGATAAGTTTTACTTGAGCTGCGTACATGTTTACGACATTTTTTTCAAACCTTGGTTGTCATTTCTCATACGAAGTCTTTAAGTTTCAAGTATCGATGCAATACCACAATTGTTACTGTAACAATAAATAAATAAAAAGCAACAGTAGTATACCACTGTTCAATGTCATAAATCAGTTTAACTGAAAAAAATCCGGGTCACAAACTTCAACCGAGGGAAACATATCAACTTTAAGAGGAAATCACCAGAACAACACAGACACTGCACAGCTTCAAAAACAAACGCCAACATACATACAAACGGACTTTTTGAAAACAAATGCTAACGACCCAAACATTAATTTGTAGGATCCTTTACAAAAGATAATTCAGCTGATCTGTAACAATTCCATCTTCATGCCTCATATATCATGTATAACACCTGGCCACCGAAAGCCTTATTATTGTAGAGCCTATGTGTTCGAGTGGTCTAGCGTCAGGCACAGTATAACGCGATTTGATGCCACGATATCTCAGTAGCATGAGTTGGAATTCCGGCCAGGGAAACACAAAAGAATTTGCTAACGCAGATATAACATTGTTGTTTTGACCAATTATATACTAGAACGTACAGTATACGGGTCCTTGACTGAATTGATGTCCCTATGCCTTCTTTCAGCCTTGATTTTTAGAACTCGTATTTTCATTTGATAGAAATGCTTATTTTAAGGTGCACAGTTTCTCTGCATTCAAAACCTTTCTGTGGGAATCAGTCCTGGTTTTCTTACTATAGCCGGGAATTACTTGTAGATACATTCTTTTGGTCAAAGTTTGACTTCAGAAGTGCCAATCCCTTGTGACGGAGTTCAGATGTGATTATGACCCGTGCCTTAAGCAAATTGCACATGCACATGATGGTCCGCCTGACAGATTTGAACGTATAGATTAGGTAACAGGTAACAAGAATGTAGCCAAGGGATTTCAAATATCTGGCTTACATTCAAAGTTACTACGATGGAAGTGCGTACTTAAATCTCCCTTCGATTAGTTTTTATTGGATAGTAAATTTCTAATCTCTTATGGTCCGATAGGGTTTTTCCACTCCTGCAGGGTTTTGACGATGTCTAATGGTGTAAGCCTGATATAGATTAAAAAAATAGTCGTTATGCAACAGGTTTGTGTTTGATATTCCTGTTCCAGATGATACCAGTCGAACTTCCTCTTGTAGTGGGTGCTTTGGTTAGGGAACAGTTTAATGATCGCAAATAAGTTAACATTGTGTTAATGTAACACACTGAAATCTCGCAGAAAAAGCTGGTTTTGATCATATGGGTCTTCAATGGAAAGTGTTGTCTATATTAAGTTGTTATTTATAAGTTTGATGTGTTTTAGCTTTTGATTGTGCCATTTCATAAGGAACTTTCCGTTTTGAAATTTCCTCGAAGCTCAAACTTGTGTAATATCTAATAAATAACTTACAACTGTACCCGAATATGTATTATCTATATCATCAGCTTTACAGTGATTTTCACACCAAGGGTTAGTATTAGCATTATCCTGAATACTTGTAGACCAATATTGGGTGTCGAAGTTATAACATTTATACAACAATCCACAATCTGTAAAAAAAACCAACTTTTAGAACTTATTTACAAGACGTTTTGTCATTTTCATTTCCTGTGTTTCATGGAGAAAAAAATGCATTCATACGTTTTTCATCAATATTTTCGTAATTAATGTATAAGAACAAAATGATATTAACTTATTCATGTTATTGTTAAAACCAGGTTCAACCCACCATTTGTTCTTAAAATGTCCTGTGCCAAGTCAGGAACATGGCCATTGTTATATTATAGTTCGTTTCTGTGTGTGTTCCATTTTAGTGTTTCTGTTGTGTCGTTGTTCTCCTCTTATATTTGATGTTTCCCTCAGTTTTAGTTTGTAACCTGGATTTGTTTTTTTCTCTATCGATTTATGTATTTCGAACAGCGGTATACTACAGTTGCTTTTATTAAATAGTAGTGTTAATTAAATTATGAGGTGAAAGTTAAGTCGAAAATAAATTGACAATGACATGGCTAAAAAAAGACAAACAGACAAATACTAATACACAATGCACTTTATAGAAAACAAAAGACTTAGCAACACACGTACGAACCCAATCAAATCTAGCAGTGATCCCGGGTGCTCCGGAAGGTTAAGCAGATCCTGCTCCACAAGTGGTACCGGTCGTGTTGCTCATGTTAGTACTAACCCGGTGATAAGTCTAACTTGTTATTGTGGATTCATTATTATTTGTTGGATACCAATTTTCGTGAATTTCTAGGGAACAGGTGAACCACGAAATTAAATGTTCAGCGAATACCAAATTTTCCATAGGCTTGTATGCATAGTTCGGCAAGACCACGTAATTAAATATGCACGAACTTGTAATTTTTCCTCAATCCACGAAAATTGGCACCCACGAAAATAAATGAATCCACAGTATGCCATATTCAGTTGAAATGGGACGAGATTGTAGTTACAGCCTTAGCTTGTTCATATGAATATTAACCATAGTGGTAATGAAATGTTGTATTGTGGATTTAAAGGATACTTTTTTTTATTGTTGTATACTTTGTTTCCCTTAATTAAATAATTTCACAATATTTACCTTTTAAAAAATTGAAAAGAGTACATACTGTGAAATTACATAGAAGATACACTCATGTATGACATAACGGTTTAATGGGAATCAGTATCCATTTTCAAAGTGAATCAAACAAGAAGCTCTAAAGAGCCAGCTGTGTCGCTCACCTTGGCAAATGTGAATATTCAATAAAGGAAACTCTACAAGATTGTAGACAAGAATACAATTCGTGACAAAAATCTGTTTTGTTGATCATTGTTGATTTTGCATTGCTGATCATTTATTCTGTTAAGTTTTCTCTATTTTCTTTAAGGTTTGCTCAAACCACAAAACGGTGTAAAAACAATCCTCATTTAAGGAAAAGCACTCCTATAAAGAGTCACAGTCTACTTAACTATATTGACAACATTTGACTTGTTAGTAGGTCTTGATTTGCTGCTGATTTTTGTGATTCAAAGTGTATCTTGATCTATTATCAATTTGTATCATGACAAAACGAAAAAAAATGAAAATCGTCATTAAAGGGCAATTACTCTAAAAAGGAATCGTCTGACCATTTCCTTCCATATGGTCTCCGTTGTAGACTTTGCTATGCTGATCAATTTCACCTAGCTAAATTTCTATCCGTCTAATATAGTTTTTTAAGAGATAAGGCAAATGAGCAAAACAATTTGAAAAGATCAACATCAAAGGGCAATAACTCTAATAAGGAGTCGATTGACGATTTCGACCATGTTGACTCATATGAAGAAGTTGTCTTGATTATCCTCTAAAAGTTTCTTTGTCAGTTTGTATCTATTATAGTTTTCAAGATAGTAGCTTCTAGGCAAAAATGAAAACAAAATGGTAAAATGTGTCATTTAAGGGCAATAAAGCTTATATAAAAAGTCATCTGACAGTTTTGAAATGTATGAACAATTGGTAGAGCTCAACATTCTCAACATGTTTGATCCTGTCAGATTTTCTGTCTTTAAAATGGTTTTCAAAATAATAGACAAAACTTTTTCTACCTACATTCTATTTGTAGGTCATGTTGGGCATCTTGGTTGACAGGAGAGGTCATCAGACATTTGTTTTAAACTAGGTACCCTAACGATGATTGTAGCCAAGTGTGATTAACTATGACACAAGGCAACAACTCATTCTTTGGCCAATTGACCATTTCGATCATGTTTTACTAATTTGTAGATCTTACTAGCTGAACATTGCTGTATACAGTCTATCTCTATCTAGAATAATATGTATCAAAACCTGCAAAATTTCCTTTGAATTACCAATTCAGAGGCAGCAACCTGTCCTGAAAATCATTTAGCATTAAAGATGTTATGGGTTATTCTATTATTGAGAACACTGCGATGGGATACACTCCACATTATATCGGTATACATAATTGAAACAAGAGAAAGGCGAAAGATATCAGAGGAACATAAAAAACTAAAGACAGAGCAAAACGAACCCTGCCAGAAACGGGGGGTGGTCTCAAATGATCCAGTAGGGTTAGCAGACCCTGCTCTACATTTGGCTTTTTATTTCATATATTTAAATAAAAAAAAGTTTTATATGAAGCACAAAAATGTAATCAGAAAGTCCCAAAAGTTATATACATATATATATATATAGTCTGTTTGGTTTGTTTGTCAACAATCTAAATCAAGGATACTGACTTGTGTCCTAACATCATTCCTTCTGAATGACAGACCAAATGACTCAAATTGTCTGATTTTTAAAATGGGAACATAGTATTTACACATGGACGAAGAAATGCACATATTGGAAGTAGAAGTCTGAACTTAATACATAAAAGTTTGATTCTCTTTGGTTAGTTTTTGTTTCTTAATTAATTTATTTTTTAAAACTACTTGTTTTTAAAATATACAATTATCAAACCTGAATCATTTAAATATAAGGTAACAAACACAAAAACATACAGTTTTGAACTATCATTTAAAAATTAAGAATCAATACATTTGTTAAAGTAATCATTCGCAAAATATTGTCAAACTGTCTGTTTCCGAAGATATAAAAACAGGGGTAATATAACCAAAATTTGTTCTTACCTGCACTGTTCATGTTCAAGACAAACAAAATAAATACAATGACAACGAACATGTTATCCATTCTAAAATTACGTAAATGTGTTCAGTTTAAAATCACCTGATCGTTTTGTTATTATGAAAAATAATTTGTCTGAAAAGAAACATCGTATTTGTATACTAAAAATCCTTATGACCGCACACACATTTCCATTTCATTTCAAATTTCAGATTTACAGCTGAAAATGAGGACAGGTACTTCCAATTGTGTATTTATGTCATGACAATCCAATCAAACTGAATGTTACACACGATGTTGTATTAAGATAACCAATAGATAAAACGATTAAAGTTAAAACAATACATTAAACAACAGAAGAAGCAAGAACTTTCACAAAGAAAACCTTATAATAAGTAAAAACAAACAAAAGAAGTATCATAATGGCATTACATAAGAAATTCGTGTAGGAGAAGTTATTGCACAAAGTAAAATAATAAAAAAAAAGAATACGATCTGCAAGAACTTTCTCATCTTAAAGTCCCTTATCCAATGACAACATCAAAACCCAAACACAACAAACATTTGGAACACAACTGCAATATACCTAACTAGTGACAGGCATTTCCTTTTGTAGAGTGGATTTTGAAATTGCAACCAACGCTGAATTCTATAAAGTTTTTATTGTTGCGTTATTCAAGTCGGTCATTATACCTATTATCCAAGAAAATGTTTTAGAAACTAGATAGAAATTATTAATTAACTGTTAAAGTTCATCAGTTTTGTTAATAAAAGTAGATCAGATGTTAAATAATTAAATTCCCATTATTTCATATTGAATGGCCGTAGAATATCATTTATCACGGAAAAATAATTATGTATATTCGTTTCTTTTAATTTAAAGTCTAAAAGCAAAACAGCTGATCATTATACACGAAGCTTTAAGAAGTAACAAGGGATTAACAAATGTTAAAGACATTTGTTAACAGCATTGAAGTTTGTTTTTACTTTACTTAACCAAATTTATAAGCCTGAATCATGTATCAAACATGATAAACTGAAACAGTTGTTTAATAATACGTATGTATTTCTATATATAGTTACTGATATAATTGGTAAAATGCCCGACATGAATTTAGTTTTATCAGCTTTAAAAAAGAGAAACGGACAAAGTATACAAACTCATTGATCAAAGATATACTGACATCACAATGAAAAAAGCCAAAACGACATAAAGACAAAGTCTACAAAACACAACATAGAAAACTATAGATATTCCTTCCATGATTTTAATTAAAAAAATGTTCAGCTGATATTGAGGGAAAATGTGTGTGTTTGCGGTAGACGACTTCATAATAAATAAAGACAATTGTCTAACAACTGAAAAGCAAATAGTAATATGGTAATTGACATGACGCTGGCATGCTTTTGAAGTTGTTTCGGTTTATTTATTTTGTTTGCATTTTGTTTTTAGTTAGTTTTTATTTGTATGTCTACCTGTTTTATTCATAATCCCCGAAAATCAGATTGGTAAAAACAAACTTCAATGCTGTTAACAAATGTCTTTAACATTTGTTAATCCCTTGTTACTTCTTAAAGCTTCGTGTATAATGATCAGCTGTTTTGCTTTTAGACTTTAAATTAAAAGAAACGAATATACATAATTATTTTTCCGTGATAAATGATATTCTACGGCCATTCAATATGAAATAATGGGAATTTAATTATTTAACATCTGATCTACTTTTATTAACAAAACTGATGAACTTTAACAGTTAATTAATAATTTCTATCTAGTTTCTAAAACATTTTCTTGGATAATAGGTATAATGACCGACTTGAATAACGCAACAATAAAAACTTTATAGAATTCAGCGTTGGTTGCAATTTCAAAATCCACTCTACAAAAGGTTGCATACGAAAGTAGGCCTAAAAAAATATTCCCTTGAATTTGACAGTTGTAGAAAATTAACCCTGCATTTCAATGCACTTAAATTTTTCTGAATCGTAAATATGTATGTTGGGTGTCTGAAAGCATCATTCTTTTTTTATTTGATGGTCTTATAAAATATTTTGGAACGTTAAGGTTACATAGTTACCAAAGCAGGTAACCAGTAAATAACAGTGTAAAAATTGGGTTGTCTACCCTCGGCGGTGGTTACTTTCTTATATGCAATGAAATGTAGTGTGAAATTTTCACTGTATCACTGGAAAGGATTGAACTTTACACATGCAAAGTATTTCTTTGGTTGAAATAAAGGTAAATACTGTACGATTTTTTTAAAAGTGCCAATTTAACAAAGACTAATAGGGAAAAATCAATGGTGGTATTACACCTATTTAGGGAAACTAAATGTGCACTCGTGACCCTATTGTACTTTCATTTTTAAAAGTTATTAATAAACCAGTTCATACATTGTAAACATGGACTATTCGGAATGGATTTAGACACAGAAAGTACGTTTGAGGTAAAATTGCATTGAAATGGGGGTTTACGGGTGTTTTCTTAGTCAAATGGGTGGACAGACGAAGCTGTATTTAGATTAGTGTGTTAAATTTTAAATTACCCTTACAGTTTTTGTTTTGTTTATACAACATGTGAATTTTTTATTTCAGTGTTAACCATGTTCTGAAGAGCATTCTGTTGAAAAATCTTATATGTGAATTGGTCTGCAGATGACACTTCAGCATTAAAGTATGTATCAACTATCATCATGTTTTTTTGAACACCTAAATGTCAAATAAACTTAATGCAATTTTTTCCCCTCCAATTGCAAGTTATTTCAAGCATAACTGTCAAGTTTTGTCTCAGTCAGAACTATAGTTTCAGAGAAAATCACTATAACGTAAGGCCATATCCTACGGCAATTTCAGTCCAATTTCTTCGAAAAATCCTAATTTCAGTGTATCATTATAAAATGCAGTGTTGACTAATATCTGATCATAAACTCATGATATATGCATTCAAACAATTAAATAGAATACAAAAGACAACTTTAAGATGATAAACAGTTTTATTGCACCTTTTAGAGTTCATTTGAAGGTCTGTTTTGGTCTGTTTTGGTCCATTTTTCCTCCTTCCTTCCTTTTTCATCAAAACTTGATATCTTTTGTCTAAAAAATTAAACAAATGTGATTATTTTCCCACAAAAATGAAATAAATGTAATGTTAAATCAATAATTAAAGTGTTTTAGTTGAAAGAACTGTCTCTATAAATGTTAACAGTCTACACGGAAGTTTCTATAAGCCCTTATGTGTAACTTGAGTTTTTGGTCTGTTCCCCTAGTGTGAGAAATAACGGTTCCCTTTCAGTCAATAATTTTTTGCTACTGGTATCAAAGTCTTTTTATTTACTCATAACAGTATATTTCTAATAGATTTACACAAAAAGTCCACTTTCTTGTATTTTACATTAGAAAATGGGGAGAAAGAGTAATAAAAAAAATACCTCAAAATGTTTTTAAAAAGGGTTATGTCCCTTGGAATGCTGGTACAAAAAATAATTGGTAAGAATTATAAAGTTTAAGTATGTGAGACTGGATTCTGATGTGTATAAATCCAGGACAAATAAGTGTTTAGATGAGTTATTGTCTGTGCAAAATGTAGACGGCACAATGGCAAATTGTAAACTTTTGCGGCCAAAAAAAAAACAAAAAAACATGATGATAGTTGATACATACTTTAATGCTGAAGTGTCATCTGCAGACCAATTCACATATAAGATTTTTCAACAGAATGCTCTTCAGAACATGGTTAACACTGAAATAAAAAATTCACATGTTGTATAAACAAAACAAAAACTGTAAGGGTAATTTAAAATTTAACACACTAATCTAAATACAGCTTCGTCTGTCCACCCATTTGACTAAGAAAACACCCGTAAACCCCCATTTCAATGCAATTTTACCTCAAACGTACTTTCTGTGTCTAAATCCATTCCGAATAGTCCATGTTTACAATGTATGAACTGGTTTATTAATAACTTTTAAAAATGAAAGTACAATAGGGTCACGAGTGCACATTTAGTTTCCCTAAATAGGTGTAATACCACCATTGATTTTTCCCTATTAGTCTTTGTTAAATTGGCACTTTTAAAAAAATCGTACAGTATTTACCTTTATTTCAACCAAAGAAATACTTTGCATGTGTAAAGTTCAATCCTTTCCAGTGATACAGTGAAAATTTCACACTACATTTCATTGCATATAAGAAAGTAACCACCGCCGAGGGTAGACAACCCAATTTTTACACTGTTATTTACTGGTTACCTGCTTTGGTAACTATGTAACCTTAACGTTCCAAAATATTTTATAAGACCATCAAATAAAAAAAGAATGATGCTTTCAGACACCCAACATACATATTTACGATTCAGAAAAATTTAAGTGCATTGAAATGCAGGGTTAATTTTCTACAACTGTCAAATTCAAGGGAATATTTTTTTAGGCCTACTTTCGTATGCAACCGGATGTGACGTACCATGATTTGGTGGTATTACACCTACACAGCTTTCAATGAAGATTTTTTGTTCTTAGTAATTAAGATGTCGACCACCAATGATCAAACGTTATGACAGAATACAAATCTTCCCTCCATGCACCGCATTTTCAGAAAAATAAAGCTACTTTTTTTCGAATAAAAATCATTACTGCTGTGAAAAAGTCTGAAAATTAGCTGAAAGATTTGACTTGATTAAAAATGAATTGTTCAGTTTTCTTTATGATAGAGATATTCTGAGTACAATGCACGTTTGAGTTTAAAAGTTTTCTGGTGTATATTGACTCATCTCTCTCCCTCCACTTTTTCAATCTCCCATGCAGAATTATCGGTCCATGTTCTCTGAGAGAGAGAGAGAGCAAGGACCGATAACTCTGCTCGGGAAATTGCCACTTTTAAACAGAATATTAAACATATATAGATAGCATTATGTTTAAAAGATTTGTGCAAAGAAAATACACTAATACTATTGTCTCTTCTGAATTTTATTATTTGGTACGTCATTTGTCTCTGATTTTTTGTAGAAAAAAATAATTCACCAAAAAAGCGATAATACTATTTATGAAATATTAAAGAAAACAAGTTACATTTCCAGTGGATAATATTTTAACAATTATCATATTCAAGACAAATTATTTATAGATTATTACATGGCATTTTCCATATTGGCCTTGGTATCAGCCCTAGACTCCCATATCAAGCCAGAGGGCATTAGCTCGAGGTGCTTGATATGGGTCATGGGCTGATACCCCGGACCATATGGAAAATGACATGTAATAATCTATTTATCACATATTTTCAAGCAAGAGAAAAAAGATAGCATATACCAAGTTATGTTTGATTTTACAACAGAAATTTAAAAAAACATTTAACGAACAAAATTTAAAAAATGTATCACAGTGAGTAAACAAAGTTTTGTGAAAAGTTTAACACATAATTAACAATAAATATATTAATTCTCAGAATTATAAATATTAAACGACTTAAAGTGTTACATTTCCAATTAATGCCGAGGAAGAATACAGCATATCGGTACTATGGTTTGGAAATATCACGGGTGTCATTCGGTTTAACGAGAGAAATGATCGTGAAAGAATATCTAACGGTGGTCAAGTATTGCGAGACGATCGTGAAAGTTCTGGTACCGGATCGTGAAAGAATTTTAATGTAAATTCTAGGTCAGAATCTGTGAATAAATCGCTTAATTTTCAAAACGCGGAACAAATACGAACAAAAAAATATGTCTGTCAAAATGGTTTAACTTCCTCAACATAACTGTGAAATAAGATGAAGAAAATATGCAGTACTTTACGAAAAAACACAAAAGGCGCAATGCATGTCTATGGAAATAATTAGAAAAAACACGCTATTTGTACCTATAATGGTCATATTTCAATATATCATGATATATCTGAAATTTAATCTTTGGTGTATCTGATAGTACAGTAAAATAAAATTATGTTCTTCCTTTAAAAGCGTTAATTTGTTTACGAAAACCTTGAATTTTGTTGAATTTTCATCAAACTTGATCGTGAAAGATCAGGAAAGGCATTATTTTGATCGTGAAAGATAATGCGTGACCAGCCTTAATATTAGTAATCAGAAATCAATATTTCTTTTACCATTTTATAAACCTGCAACTGGTTGAAACCTGTAAGTATTTTGATAAGAATGAACATTAAAGCTATTATTTTTTTAAATTCAAAACTTTACATCGAAAGTTAAAAAAACAACAACTAAAAATGTGTCTAAATCAGTGTGACAAATTCAGCTAAAAGAGTCGGTCTAGTACAATTCAGGCAGACCGCCACTATTTAGCCAATAATATGGGTATTTGCAACGTTTAAACCAAAATATTAACCATCAACCAAAAACTTTCAGCAAAAACAGCATCTTTCATGAACAATTTGAGATTGAACGATAACCAACATTTTGTGCAACAGTACTTTCTTGAGTTCTATTTGTCTTTATATACAACGTAGCAGATATGAATTGATTTTCAATGAGATAACTATATACTACAGACTAAAGAATACCAGAGCGCAAATGCTGAAATGTCTCGTCTGCTTTACTTATGATAGTATATTTGTTCAACGTCTGTAATATTAAGGATTTTACTAGAAGTGTCAAATACGCTTAAGATTGTCAATGGTTTATAAAAAAAGAGGTCAAGGTCAGATAAACCATGCAATACAGATCTCTACAAACATCCCGTACACCAAATATAGGTGATAAGTGAGTACTTCACATGACAATAAAAACCTTCATCCTACAATCAGCCAACTATTATACAAATAACATGTTCACAAATGCACAAATAATAATTTGTTTGTATTATTTGAACTTGTACAAATAAAATCTCCTGTTATCCCGCTTATATCTTGAGCAAGCGATAATATGGATTGTCTCTATGAGTATCAGTTCATTTTTGGCTCCTCTTCGAGGTCTATGTTTGAACAAAAGTTTCAAGTGCCGGGTGTAACTTACAGGATAATAGCAATATACATAAAATGCTTCAATTCACTGAGGATCTTAGCCTATCTAGTTTTCCTCAATAATTAAAACAAATGTTAATTATCATATAATTGAAGAATAATTTGAACGTCTTCGTATCTTCAGATCTTTCACGATCCTTTTCACGATCTTCAAAAAAGCGGTACGTGATCTTTCACGATCAGAAAAATCGATTTTGTGTAAATATTTCTTTTTTTTACCAAGTTTCAGATTATGTTTATACAAAATAACTATGAGAACCATATTATTCATTCAAATAGAATGCTCTTATTCGGATAAAAGTAGTTTATTTTATTCGAATTTGTGTGAAAAAAATCATGTTTGTTTACATTTTTATGTCATTGAAATGTCGAGAAGCAATCTGCCTTTTGTTGTTTTGTAAAAACTATATACTTTTAAAACTGGATTTTCTCACATACTGATCATAATGTTGAACCATTTTGACAGACAGTTTCATTTTGTTGTAAATTTGTCTGTGTTATTAATTAAATTAGATTATTTAATGACCTTTCATATGTCTTCTCGGTTAAATATCTTTCACGATCCAGTACCAGAGCTTTCATGATCGTCTTGCAATACTTGACCACCGTTAGATATTCTTTCACGATCATTTTTCTCGTTAAACGGAATGACACCCGTGAATATGTTCCGCTTTAACTTTCGATGTCATACAATAATCACTTTTCCATTGTGGCGTCATATATTTTCTAAATTCTTTATGACGTCAAAATTTTACCAGAACTTTTGTGATTTCCACTGTTGATTTTTACATTTTTTCTACTACAGCAGATTCGTAACTTTCTAAATTTCTTTTCATTGTGCTCTCATTTTTCATTTTTTGTTTGAATTTACTAGCATCTTCATTTGATCTGTGAGAAACCTCTTCTGATCGTCTAGCTGCTTCGAATGACAACTTGATTGACAAGTTACCGGAAGTTGAACTCGGGGACTCGATATGGATTTCGAGGGCTGATATCGATATTGGCCCCGAGGGCTGATAACCAACCTTGACTTCCGGCTATTATTGGCCATGCAAAATCGTACATATCAGTACAAAATATGTGATAAGTACAAATAATACATTTTTTTATGATTTAAATATACTCATCATAGATACCAGGATTGACATTTTTTATTTGAACCAGACACAAAAGACTCAAATAGGATAAATAAAGTACGCAGTTAAAGTGCATTGAGGACCAAAAATTCCTAAATGCTTTGCAGCTAGTGTTATCTTTTCTTGATGTAGAAAAGCCTTTGTATTTTTAAAATTCAAAGTTATGAAACAGTTAATTTATAAGTATGACCATATCAATTATAGTTCATGTCAACACAAAAGTGCTGACTACTAGGCTGGTGATACCCTCGAGCTCGGGGTATAAAAATTCCACCAGCAGTGGCATCGATCCAGTGGTAATAAATAAGGTATACAATATAAACCGTATTTGGACATTTTATTTTCATCAAAATAATTATAATACCTCAAAGATCAGTATTAATAACCAATATCTTATATATGTTATAAAATAAATAAAATTGGAAATGTGGAATGTGTCCACATGCAGTTTTATCTACATGTATCCTAAACTTTTTCACCTCAATCTGAAACAGTTTATTTTTCGCATTGAAACTCTTTAGTACAAATAGGAAAACATTTAAATTGCTCTATGAAAAATGATCAAAAAAATAATAAATAATTTACATCATAATAGTGTAATTATTCTAAAATGGTGAAATATATTGATTAATTGCGACAAATTCAAATACATTTTACTATTCCGTATTAGCAATTGTAACAAGGGAAATGAATCAACAAAGATGATTAATATAAATTAATGTCGACAAAAGTTTAAAAAGCAATTATTTTTTAGTAGCATTTCCTATTAAACGAATTCATAAAATTAACAACTGAATTGACTTTCAATCGATATTCGAAAAAGAATTTCCTGTATTACTATAGTAGTAGCTTCAATTTTCGATAAATACAGAAAACAGGAGGCCACACAGGGACATTAAACATACTGAGTATCAACATGTACATTATCAAAGTACTTCACCCGATGACGTGAATGCGACACACACAAATGATATTAAGGTGTTGGGGCTATTGTTTCACATAATATTTTACATTCTAGAAAGTATTATTGATTTCAATGATTATAACACGTTATGTTTGGTCGGTTAGGAAAGGCTGTGATTTTGTAATGTATTCGTTTTTATTCTATAGCTAGTCACCACTTCAGTTTAATCTTGTATATCTATTACCGGTATATAGTCATTTTATAAAATTTACTGTTTGCAAAACTATGTATTATTCTTGATAATAATGATGTTTTTGTCCCAGGCGGATAACCCTGGCCTCACAACTTTTTGGAACTTTTGGTGCTCGGCGATCTTCAACTTTGTAGTTGTTATGCCTTTCAAACTTTTTACATCTGAGCATAGTTTTGTGTGGACGTAGCGCGCGTCTAGCGTTTAAAAATGTTTTTTAACCTGTTACCTTATGATGGCTATTATTCGTTTGTCCTATATTTTCTCGCATTTATCTGTTTATTTATTGTAACCCTGTCGTGTAATGTTGTCATTTTAATGTTATAATTAACACTGCCATTAAAGGGGGAGGTTTGGCATGCCACGAAACCAGGTTCAACCCACCATTTTTTCATAAAATGCCCTGTACCAAGTCAGGACAATGGCCATTGTTACATTATAGTTCGTTTTTGTGTGTGTTACATTTCGGTGTTGTGTCTCTGTTGTGTCGTAGTTCTCTTATATTTGATACGTTTACCTCAGTTTTAGTTTGTAACCCGGATTTGTTTTTTCTCTATCGATTGATCAATTTTGAACAGCGGTATACTACTGTTGCCTTTATCTATATCTAACATCATAAGGCATGCTGAAAACTAAACTTTGAAAGCCAATTACATATGATACCGAAGAAGTCACATGACACCGGCACCCCCCCCCCCCCCCCCGTTTAGCCAACAAGTTTGCTTGAGAAAGTTACAACCTTATCCAGTTGATGTTTTAAGTTGTCATCTTCTAGGATAAATAAAGGCAACAGTAGTATACCGCTGTTCAAAAGTCATAATTCGATTGAGAGACAACAGATCCGGGTTTAAAAAATTAAAACTGCGGGAAACACATCAACAATTAGAGGAAAACAACGAAACAACAGAACACTGAAGTGCAATTAAAAAAACAAACGACAATGGTACATACATAGAAGCGAACTATAATATAACATCTGCCTTCTTCCTAACTTGGTACAGGATATTTTAAGAAAAACAAATGGTGAATTGAACCTGGTTTTGTGACTAGCTAATCCTCGCGCTTTATGGCAATGTGAAATATGCTACTAAAATTACAACCTAACACGACGCGAATACAGTACAAATAAATGCACAAACTCCCAAGACAGAGAAATAAAATAAATAAATAGTATTATAGAACATGTTTACATGTTTAATAGCAACAGAATAACAACGAATCACTAAAATAGATTTAGGATAACACACATAAACAGCTTATAATAGATGATCGAACTGTGTGTCTGACACACGAATGTATCAACAACACAACAATTGTATTAAAAAAATGGATATAGATCAAGATTAAGTTTCTAGTTATGGTATTTGATGTATTTTATAACATGAGTGAGTCATAAACCATTTGAGTATCTAAGTACTGATTACTATGCAGATAGTACTCTAATGGACAAGCAGTCCACCAGTACCAGTATTGACCAAGTGTAAAATAAAGTAAGTTAATACGCCAGCTTACGATATCCCCGATGTACATATAAATTGTAACCAGTGGTGCTTCTGAGAGTTGACATTCGTTGTTAATGATTTGTGACTTCTGGAAGTATCTATTTTACTATTGCATTCGCCAAACTTATAACTCAACACAGTTTTCTATTTCGGACACCTTGTAGATTCAATCCTTATACAAGTCATTAAGAAAATATACCCATTAGACAATACAAGTCTGTGTCCACACTTGTATAACATGTAATCAATAATATACTATACAATAATTTAAAAGCAATTAGCTCTTATAATTAATTCAAAGAGAAGACAGGGTACGATTGGCAATTAGACAATTATTCACAAGAGACCCATTTACGACGATGGATGTTTATTTCAACAAGTAATTTTGTTTGTGATAATTTATATTTTCGCATGAATTAGTTGCATAGTCATTTAGAGGAGCAGTAGTATGAGTAGCACACGTTTTCTTTGTCGTAAACAGTCACAGTCGTTAAACGCCCCTTAGTAATACTATTCTTTCCTATATGGGAGATTTGTATACATATCTGTCGTTATAAACATCCAACTTGTGTTTGTGTTTTAAAGAGGGGATATCTGAATTCATTTTTGAAACGGTTAAAAGATTTCGATAACTGACTTATTTTATTTTATGATACGAGATGATCTGGTTGCTTTGGTTTTTTTTCACAAAAGAAACAGATAATATTCTCATGTTTGCTTTATATTCTTATATGACGTGCTTCTTTCGCTTTGTGAATAAACCCATGCTCTAAATCCAATAAAATATGTTTGCACATGGACATATTGACTACTGCAGAATGATGAATTTTATCAAATTTGCATGCATCATATATATTTCATTAACTTAAACACTTCAAAACTCTGAAATGATGCACATGTTGTTACTAATTCATTTATCATGACTGTAATGTGTTGCGATTCAAAATTGACATATTTGACCTAGATACGACAACCGCTCATGCTGGCTGTTCAAAACTTCTTCCTCTAAAAAATCACATTGCCAGTCGTTTGCTTATATACAAACAAAACAGGGAGGTTCATGGAAGAGCCTACACAAACAATCTACACTTATACACATCTGACATAGAAATTACCTTAATTGTCCTAATCAGAAAAGAAATAATTGATGAAAGCAATACTTTATTGTAGTTTTAACATGGGTTGATATTATATTCGTGTTATTTTAGCCCTCGCTATCACTCGGGCAAAAAATAATCACGAATATTATGCCTACCCATGTTAGAACTACAATTAAGTATAGCTTTCATCAATTATTTCTTAACTTAAAAAAAATAGCATGTAGCGAAATCACTAATTTTCTTATTCTTTATATACAACTTGTTATATGAAAATAAGATTTTAAACTGTTTATAACTGATGGCTATCAGAACAAAAGAAACTGTTTAATAACTCTTCCCTCTTTTTCCCTATTTTTTCATTGATCTTTATTTGAAATAATTTTTTAAATCATGTAACTCGACTGAGAATGCTTTTTTACAGTCGATTTGAAAGTTTTGCTTGAGACAGTTAGATTTAATTGATGATGTCTAAATTTGTCATTCAAGAAATTAAGAAGGTACATCTGGCGTAACTACAGAATTTCAATCCTGGTATCTATGATTAGTTAATTTACAACCACTGGGTCAATGCCAATGCTGATGGAGTTTTTATTCCCCGAGGCACCAGCCCAGTAGTCAGCACGTCTGTGTTGACATGCATAATCATTGATATGGTCATATTTATAAGTTAACTGTTCACAAAAATTTGCATTTTCAAAATACTAAGGCGTTTCTACCTCAGGATTAGATTACCTTAGCTGTATTAGGCGAAACTTGAAGGACATTTTGGTCCCCAATGCTCTTCAAATTCTTACTTTGGTTATTTTATATCTTTTTGATTCGAGTGTCACTGATGCGTCTTTTGTAGACGAAACGCGCGTCTTGTGCAAATACAAAATTTCAATCATGACATATATGATTACCCAGCAGATAAAACTCTAATGAACTAGCAGTCCACAAGCAGTATTGGCCACGTGATAGAATTAATTATGTCAGTGCAAGTGTTGATTTTGAGAGGTAAGCTGACGATATCCTCGGAGTATTTAAACATGCAACAAGTGTTGCTCCTGAGAGTTGACAATCATTGTTAATGTTTTGTGACTTATCGATTTTACTATTGCATTCGCCCCACTGATAACTCAAAAGATTTTTTTATTTTTAAAAGGAATCTGCAGCTGCTGGCACCCTGTAGATTCCATCCATTCACAAGTCATTATGAAAATTCACCCAAACAACACAAGTCTGTGTCCATACTTGTATAACATTTTATTAATAATTTAACCTCTACAATAGTTTTAACGCAATTAGCTCTTATAACTAATCCAAAGAGAAGACATGGTACGATTTGTAATTAGACAATTATTCACAAGAGACACAATGACGAATATGTATGTTTATTTGAAGTAACTGTTTTTGTGCTAATTTATATTTTATATGTTCGCATGAATTACATTTGTAGTTGCTTAGTCAGTCAGTGGCACAGTCGTCTGTTCGTCATATTTAGTCACGGTCGTCAAACACCTCCTACTAATACTGAGGCCCTTCATTGGGGTGGCCAAGTTATCAATGAATCATAATTTGTTGCCAATTTAATCACATAATAATAAGTACTTTTCTAAACAAGAAAAACCTAAAAACTAAAGTTCTAGATTATCAAATAATCAAATAATGATGAGATATTTCGTCTGCACTGTTATCAAATAATCCCAATAAAAACGACCCAGTAATCACATAATCAAAAACACCATAAGAAGGCTGAATACTATTATCTCCTATATAAAAAAAACTTGAACACATTTCCGTTGTTTTAATCGAATGTGTTTCGTATTTCTAATGGGGTGATCTGAATTAATTTATTTTTATTATTAGCTTATTTTATTTTTAATGATACAAAATAAAATATTATCTGGTTGATTTGTCTTTCCTCTTGGCTTTATATAAAACTTGCTATATGAAAATACGATTGCATATTGTTTATAACTAATTATGGCAATTATCAAAACAAAAGAAACTTTAACCTCTTTTTCCCCTAAGTTTTCTTTGATATTGTCTACAATTAAACTTTCGAGACAAATACTTTTGAAATATCAATTTCATGCAAAAAGTGAAATGTAAAAAAAAAATACTAAACTCAGGGGCGGATCCAGCCATTTTAAAAAGGGGGTGTTCCCAACACCCAGGACAAAAGGGGGGGTTTTCCAACTATATGTCCCCATTCAAATGCATTGATCGACAAAAAAAAGGGGGGGGGGGGTTCCAACCCCCGGACCCCCCCTGGATCCGCCAATGAAACTCAAAGGAATACTCAAAGCTGAAAGTTCCGTATCAAATGGCAAAAACACAAGCTTAAACACATCTCACTAATGGAAAACAACTGCATATTCCTGACTTGGTACAGGCATACCCTTATGTGAAAATGGTGGAATAAAACCTGGTTGTATAGCTAGCTAAACCTCTCATACGTATGACACTCGCATATATAATTGAATTATATTGACAATGCGCTTGATATCACCGCAGAGGTTTCAACTGAATAGTTGGGGCAAATTTGGACACAATATTCAAGCTTGATATTGCCTTAATTTGGTTGGTGATCAAAATTTTGACCTAATTTAGGGTTCTGACACAAAACAAATGTGGCCAAAGATCTTAAAAATATGTTGAATAATACTGTACACTTGATTATTTCTAAATCATAAATTTACAAATTTGTATAGAAAAAAAATTGACACCCCCCCACACAACATTTTAACCCCCTGCACCGTTTTTGAGCAATTACCCCAAAACTTAATCCCAGTCTTTCCTTTGTAGTATAGAAACTTGTAGAACAATTTTAGAGAGATCAATACACTTAAACACAAGTTATTGACTGGATACAAGAAAAGTGCTTGTTTTTGGTCCCTTTTTTACCCTAATTCCTGCATGTATGGGAAAAATACCCCCAGCATCCGGTTGTGATATGGACCATTGTGGTACACTGTAAGGGAACAACCGTTTAACTTCAACGAAAATTATGGTTTATTTTCTTAGTCACATATTTATTTAGTTATTGACGCAATCAATCATTTTTTTTTTATTTAACACTATAAGGTATGGGGGGAATTATCACTCAGAATTTTTTTGTCATCTTTTTATAGTTCGTTCTTATGTTGTACTGTTATACATCTGTCCCAGGTTAGGGGAGGGTTGGGATCCCGATAACATGTTTAACCCCGCAACATTATGTATGTATGTGCCTGTCCCAAGTCAGGAGCCTGTAATTCTGTGGTTGTTTATGTGTTACATATGTGTTTTTCGTTCATTTTTTGTACAAAAATAAGGCCGTTAGTTTTATCGTTTGAATTGTTTTACATTATCATTTCGGGGCCTTTTATAGCTGACTATGCAGTATTGGCTTTGCTCATTGTTGAAGGCCGTCCGGTGACCTATAGTTTTTAATTTCTGTGTCATGTTGGCCTCTTGTGGAGAGTTGTCTCATTGGCAATCATACCAAATCTTGTTTTTTTATATTGACCAGAATAATTTTATTCATCAAATTGGGGATGAGTTGGGTTTGTTTTAGAAAAAAAAATATACCCCGTCCTGAAAGTTAAATGGTCTTTCCCTTACAAATTAGAAGTAATTGTTCAGTAACTACAAAAATGCTTGTTTTTTTTGCCCCCATTATTCCTAAACTGTTGGTACCCTAACCCCCAAAATCAATTATATAAGTTACACAAGGAGCGTTTGCCTGTTTTAATAGCTATGGCTCCTAATTTCACAAGTGTCATAAATTGAATTTAAAGATGGATAAGTTACCGCTAATCGTAACAAACGATGCTCCGTCAAACATGTATGTATTTTATAGTACCGCTTAAGTTCTGGTCCCCGTTCAACTAAGTGTTTCCATTTGTTTTCTTCGTATATGTCTAAAGTCTGTTTTACAATTTCGCTCCATAGTAGTTTGTTTGGAAAGAAATTTTCAGCCACAAAGTTTTCAACAAAAACATCAAATTCATATTTCATCAAAATTTTGATATAATCGTAAGTCAATGACATTTGACTGGACTCACCGGTTAATATTTGTCCCATACAAAAATTAAACATCCGTTTATGTATTATTGTTGATTTTGCAAGACACAATCTCCCAAAAAACAAAAGTTTCATTTTATCAGTATATCCTTCGACAGACCACAAACCAACATTACTAATACAAGAGTCAGTCGGACTGCGTTTATCCATCATTAGTATAAATCTTACGAAATATCTTTGAGTTTTTTCCAACGTTTCAGTTTCACGGTTCGGTAGCTGACCCCAAGTTTCACAACCATAAAGTGTAGTTGTAAGGATAACTCTTTTCCATATCAAGTTATTTGTTAAGGCACTCATCCCTCGTGGATTAACACCAACAGTATATAGTGAGTGAAGTTTCTGTTTTAACATTTTACTGGATTTATCTGATCTATCGAAAGTTTTTCCATCTGAGTTAATAAGTGTTCCAGTGTAAGTACATGTACGTTTTCTTTCGAGTACAATATTACCTAGGTTAAGACATGCTGCTGAGTCATTATTGTTGCGAGTCTTTCTTGGTGGTGTAAAAGTCAAAACACTACTTTTCGATGCATTATATTTTAACCGCCATTTGAGCGCATAGCTGTTAACAACGTTTAATAATGGGTGAGCACCATTTACAGTTGCGCTTAATAAAGTTGTGTGATCAGCTGCTAACAAGATTGTTGGTATGTTTATCGGGCCTACTAGTAGTCCACAATTTGTCGATAAGAGTTCACAAATCAAGTCATTGATAAATACGGAAAATAACCAGGCAAACAACACACGACCTTGACCTGCTCCTTGTTCAATTCGAAACACTTGACTTTTTATTTCACTATGCTGCACATGTGCTGTTGTAGTTTTATACGACATATATATCAATTCCCCAATTTACCTTAAATTCCAATTTGGTTCAGTTTGTATAGTAGGCCATCTTAAAGTTATAATCCGGAAACCAAATATTTAATTTCAACTTTGGAATCTGAGTCAAAAATACTTATCGAATGGTTCCGAGTGAATATAAGGCAAGCAAATCCCGACAAGTTTCAAGTTTTGTCTGTTGGCAAACAGACCTTTGAAAATCTATCTATACAAATTTGAACCTTACATGTGAAAAAACAGTAAAATTATTAGGCATTGCAATGTTTATCAGTTAAATTTTGATTTTCATATCTGATTCAGTAGTAGGGCCTCACAGCAATGACATGTTTAAAACGTTTGAGCTCAGTTTTGGATAAAATTTGTAACATTCAAAGACCCATTGGTGACCTTCGGCTGTTGTCTGTTTTATGGTCGGGTTGTTGTCTCTTTGACACATTCCCCATTTCCATTCTCAATTTCATTTGTAAACTAACTATTTTTCTTACTTTTGGCATGGCATTTTTGCACTGAGAAAAACTAAAAAAACGTGCAGGAAAGAGCACTCCATTTTGTATACGAGGATTTGAACAGCTCTTAAGGTGCCCTCCTTGCAGATCAGACGGATAGGAATATTGGCTATAGAAAGTTTTAAGATTCTAAACAATATAGCTCCTGTGTGTTTCGAAAATTTGGTGAGTGTAAAAAAATCTAAGTTTTACTTCAGGTATGTAAATATTCTGGATGTTCCACAGGTAAATATGATACTATCATAATTAAGATTGCTCAAATAGACTAGGGTTCGGTTAAGTATTGGGGTGAAGTAGATATTAAACCCGAAGTCATTTAAGCAAATGTAACCTGATAAAATTGATTCTCCATCAATGTTTTTGTCGGATTTTTTTTTTTTTTTACATATACTTCTCTTCTCCACGTACCAAGTAAATATTTCGTCCAATTCGACAAAATATGACAATGTCCTACTGACAGTACTACAGTTCAGCAAAGAATGACAGGATAACTCACCTTGTCTATTCTCGCGAGATCTCATTTAAGATATGATACTATCATAATTAAGATTGCTCAAATAGACTAGGGTTCGGTTAAGTATTGGGGTGAAGTAGATATAAAACACAGTCATACTTCACCTGAACAATGGAAGTTACTATACAGAAACAAAACAAACCTTAAGACTTCCCAAAACTCATCCCAAAACTCAAACCTTAAAATAAATCCATATGCTGTCGGGCAGCTTTGAAAGCAGAAAGTTAAGCCCGATGATTCATATACTGGTCCCAGGGGACGTACTTAACTTACAACAAGGTGCAATTATTCAATTTACACGTCGTAGAGTCTCACTGTGAACTTAAGATGAAGAATGACAATCAAAGCGCCATCGCATGTTAATCTTGTTTAAATCTATATTCAAAATGACTTCCTGTCGAACATTGTCATCCATATATTATCCATAAACTCCTTTTGTATACACATTAGTGACACGAATTAAGAGAACTGTTAAAACCTCTAACAATACAATCGAAAGATGATAGACGAACTTCAAGACAAATGGGGTGTGAACAGAACTCAGCGCTACTAGCGCCCATTATAGCAAAACGCTATCAGTAAGCTCAACACGAGAAGAACCAAATATAGAAGGACAGCAAATATCCAATGTCAAAAACTAGGCCAAGATGCACTTCAAAAGGTTACTTTGTTCGGGCCGCGTACTAACATTAGAATAAGAGATAGCACCTTGTAACTGAAAACGGTTTACAACTTATAAATATATTTCAAAAACTGGTTTCGTCTGCGTTTGTTCATTTACTTCTGCTTATAATATGGGCATAAAACACTGCCATTCTGCTAACACATCTGTAGCCAACCATTAATTAAATAATATGTATGATGAGCCCCTACTTAATTCACTATGACCATCACCTCTAAGTTAACCTCTGTTTCCAAATAAATTAGCCATTCTCAGTACAATAATATGACAGGGGTATAAACCAATAATTTAAGTTAGGAATCACTTATCTACATGAATGATAAATTTGCTATACCGACATGCCTAATGAAACCAAATGAAATAGATATTATTTATCAAACAGATATTTCCTAATATATTTTAAAGCAAATCTACAACAAATACAGAGATAACATGCAAAGTGAAAACAATGGAAATATATGTAATTTCTCAATAATAACCAGCATCGATCAGGTTTTTTTTTGTTTTTTTTTTTATTAATCCTTGTTACCAAATTTATCAAAACATTCATCTAGTCTGCATCAGCCACATCGGCACAAAGAAAGCTTACAGATGTAGAATCAACAAACTGAATAACTCTTGAATATCTATTACAAAATCTATTCGAAACCACCCCACATGATTCATTTATATATTACATTGACAAGAAGTTGCCCCTGTTGACAGCACAGTTATGGCGCATCCCCAATGAATTACATGTGATTTCTCCACCTCAAAATGATTAAACCCTTTATATAATTTTAAAGACATACACTCACATCAGATTATGAAATAATATATAAAGCTTTAACAGCCAGTAATGCCTTCTCTGTATTTGAGCGTCACAATAAGACAATCAATCCGCTACCTATCTACCTGCAACAGGAGACGGTTCGACCTTTGCCTATTTTCTATTTATCAACTATGCTTTTTTTTTTTTTTTTTTTAATTTTCTGTATATTTTATAAGGTAAAGTCCGTAATGTTAAATCAGCATTTCAAGCTACACGTATTTTTTACATTATTTATATACTGATGCGCTCCTTTTTATAGTGTGTAAAAATATACAATCTTCTCCAACATTACGTATTTATACTACCCGAAAACACCTTTATCTATAAGTAAACCGATAAATAAATACTCTAATACTGATCACGGACCTTGACCTCAATATCTCTGTTAACTGTAAATTGAATACCTGCAATCAGACAATTACATTAAACCAAGCTAAATTGATTTAATTTATGGCTCGGAAATAATTAATTTCCGAAACACAAGTCTACTTGATATTTCCGACTTTAAATTGTAAACCGTCCGTTAACCTCATTAAAAGGTTCCAACCACTGGGCCGCGAGTATCCATGGCTGAAGTGATTGATTTAAGTACTTTTTATAAAATTTAATAAGTTCTCTCACATATCAACACATCTAAAATGCAATAACAATATGACGTCAACAATGTACACGTAAACAGCGCAGTCAAATAAGTCTATCAAAATATTGCATGGTAAACTAATGTAATAGTTAAAATCAAAAATGTAAGAAGAATAGTAACGGCTTCTAAACAAACGGAATTCTACCGTAAATACCCCAAACTATTTAACTTTATGGTAATCTTATTCAATATAAGTTAACAACACTGAAATATAAAAACTATCCAACTCAATTATTACAAGAACACGCTGTGGAATTAGACCCTATATTTTAGATAAACAGGACCAAACGAAGTAACGAAGAATCATCCCGAAAAATACCAAAAAAGGACATCAACACACATCCTAAAATCAGAAGCTTACATATCACATCAAAAGGAATCGAAAAGCTATTAAACGAGATTAACCCTCATAAAACCACAGTCCCAGTTAACATCACTTGCCGCTTACTCAAAGAAATCCAGACACAAATCGCAGCAATTCTTTACCTAATTTTCCAAAAAGTCTTACATCAGCGGAATCACCCTTAACGACTGGAAACATGCTAGAGTCGCACTAGCATACAAAAAGGGGGACAAACATAAACCGGTCAACTACAGACCAATCCGTTAACTTGTATTTACTGCAGGTTAATGGCGCATATAGTCACCTCGAACATGAAACATCTTGAATACAAAAACATCTTGCAAGACCTCCTACATGGCTTTCGGTACTATCGATATTCAATATTGTGAAATACAACTTCTCTTTCATTCATGAACTTCAAATACACAAACAGAACTCGTAATAGTGTACTTTGCAAAAACCTCTGACAAAGTTTCAAATCGTCACTAACTTTACAAATTAAATCATTTTGGCTTCACTGGAAACATATTTAATTGAATCTCTGTATTTATCTACGACCGTACTCAGAAAATTGTTCTGGAGGGAAAATCATTAAGCACAGTCCCCTTCACCTCTGGGGGTACCACAAGGTACTGTATTAGGTCCAGTCTTATTCTTGTATTAACGACCTTCCAGACTATCTCGTTTATAGCAAACTAAGATTATTTGCTGCTGACAGTATCATATACATGCCAGTTAAATCCCAGGATGACTACCTCAAACTTCAAGCTGATCTTGATGCAGCAGCGAATTCGAAAGAGGACTGGCTGATGGCCTTCCACCCAGACAAGTGCGATGTTCTCTCTGTAACAACTAAACGTCAACCTTTGCAACATAGGTACAGTCTTCACACTCATATTTTAGAAAATGTTACATCTGCTAAGACCTAAGCAACGTATTACAAACCAACCTCAAATGGGAAAAACCTACAGATAATATCTCTAAGCCAATACAACACTTAAAAGAAACATTGAAACAGTAAACCAGAAAATTAAAAGCAAGGCATACCAAGCACGTGTCCGTCTCAAACTCGAGTACTCGTCTGTAGTATTGCAGAGTCTTATTCAGACATTGGGGTACAAAACATTCGTAAAAGCCCTTAGAAATATAAATAAACAACGGCGGTTTTATTCAAACCCAAACGTTGATTATGCCTTCTGCAGAGATAGGCTTTAAACGATCAAGCGGCCGAATCAATAAAATATCTGCTTTATATACCAAGTACAGGCAAAAAAATAACAATTTTAACCTGGGATTATTATAATATTAGTCACAGCTTTAACTAACCGTATACAATCCAAACTTGTATGCACATAATTTTGAATATATAAAACCCGATTACGAAACACACCTACCATCAATGAACTGTTTAACCAGGTACGCCTAAAGACCTACAGAAGCTTGTTTCTACCATGTCAGTTGCTTAATAAACAAAAGCAGTAGCCTTGAATTCGAAAATAATTGTCTTGAATATCATGAAATATCCATCAAACTGCACCCACAATATTTTCAAGATTTTTCACACAGAAAATATGGTCGTACCAAGATTAATCATCGACTGACGCAATCAAGTCATTCAGTTCCTTTCCAACAACCTTGGTACTTCACGCATCAAAGTTAAATTGTGAATCTTTTATCGTGACTAACAAACCTCTCAAGTATTGTGAAAGACCCATTACATATCCTTTTTTTTTTTTTTTTTTAAAGTTTTCATAACGAGTTCATTATACACATACATTGTAGCATATCTTAGCATTAGGATATTGTCTTTTTGGAAGTGTGTTTGAATTATACGACTCCCCTCTAAAATTTCATCATCAAAGTATTTGACAAACTTTAATATCAACACCAAATTTAATCGAGTTAAACATTTTTCAATGCGCTTATATTTCCCCATTCATTTAAATTTAAATTTATATTCCAAGCTACAAAATTATTAGGGTCTTTAAACCGCAAGTCACCCAGGTTGACACAGACACTAGCCTCTGTATAACCCACTGAAGCAGCCAAAATGAGGGACAAGGGTTGAGCCTATTCACCTCTGTAATTATCTCAGCTCACTTGTGTTCGTTTTTTTTTTCTTTAAAAACGGAAGAAAATTTCCATTCTGACCTCATGTAGATAGCCTTCTATTTTCTAACCCAATTTCTTGGATAAAAATCAAACCTAAGAGACAAATAGATTTTCTTGTCTTTTTTCTCTTTCTTTCTCTTGTATTTCCACCCAACAGGAAAATTACAGAGGTGGATACTTAACCCTCGACCCGCGTGAAAATAAAATCACTAGGGCTTCAGTGTCCCTTGAGTCAAAGGTTGCATATCCAAAAAACTAAATAAAAATAATATTAATCTTTAATCTTTTAATATTATTACCCTGAAAAAGTAACGCAAAAAATACAATACATGCTTAAAAGCATTCCTTCTTTATCTTTGATCAATCTGCTATATAATGGCTCCCTCTTTTACAATGGTGACACCTTTCTTCTTGCACAACTAGGTTAGACATACATGTATTTGTCATTTTTCACTTTGTATTCTAAAACACCGAAGTGCAGACAAACAAACCATTTAACATTCCAACAGACTATGCCATGCACCGTTTTCCCTTTCACTATTTTATTTTAGCAAAATAAAAGATGTTATAGTTGTCCAACTTCCAAGTTTGATCAATGTTTAATTTATCGGGCCTCAAACTCGAGAAACTAAAAATATCTAATTGAACCATCAAGCCATCTGAAAGATACTGACAAAGCCCCTTATAACAAACATACAATCAAGTACATGTACCAGCAACATTACTCTATCTGTAAATGTTCAACTGAATGACAATTAACTTCTTGCATTTGTCATCAACACAACACAAATGTTTGCCAACCCAGTGGTAGTAAGCTATGCAACTCTTTCTCTAGAAAGGTAGGTAAACACGACATGAAACTTGTTGCTAAGAATGACAACTGCCTCAATCCCACCACCAATTTTTAAAAACAGCCGTACTCGGTGATCACGTTTTTACATTATATGTTTTCTTCAAGACTTCCCTTTAAAGGCATCAACTATAGGTTGGAATACAAAATTGCAAAATGCAATAGCATTCAGACATTTTCCATATGTATATCTTTCCCCGTCAGCACCATCACACTATTTCTCCTGATTAACACGTTTCTCTACAGAGTAATCTATTAAAATATTATCCCTTTTCAGCTTTGCTAAACTTGAATCTGATATCGGCTCCCCTTGAGACCGCACTACAGGATATCCGGGATTAACAGCTTCCCTATCAGCGAATGTCTAAGTTTCAACACACCAGTCATATAAATCAACTAAAAGAAACAAAAAGCTAAATATCATAAAGCTATTCTACTATTATAAAAGGTCTACTCGACTAAACACACATCAAAAGAAAATGCTAGTTCTAAGTATACAAGGTATAAGTTCCCTTCTAAATTATGTAATAAAATTAGAAAAATCAAGTTTTCTACATATCTTTTTTTTAAAGACAAAAAATCCTGCCTTTCGTCATTTTCATAAAAACAAACATTGTAATTATATATTACTCCCTTCTTTATTTATGATACCCAAGTGTTAAATAATTGCAACACATATTAAACAAACATCACAACCAATACAACCTTGAACGTTGTCCCAAAAGTCAAACACACCTTAGAAGTTGTACTTGAAAATGTCCAAATTTCACTTTTATAACGAAATTAAACTCTACCTAGGGAAATAAATGCTACTTTCATAAATTATTTAATATTATACATAATGTAAACATAAAAGTGAAGAAAAAGGACTGTTGATTTTCGATATAATGGGAACAACACAATGATGCATAGTCTGCCGTAAACACACTTTTCCACCACAGTAAAATATAACAATATTCCGACTTGCGAATCAAGAAAGCAATTTAATGTCGGTCACGCATTTAAAATGGACAAAATAAAATGCATTCCGATTTCTGACAAATACAAAACGATTATAAAATAAATAAAGAACAAGATATTAAAATAAAGTTATGTTTTTTTTCATTCTCCCTATGCTTCAAACAACCTAATACCATAACATAACAATATACGTTAACAATTTAACGTTAAAATTGAATCAACAACTTCGTACCACATGCCAACACTCTGCACGAGAAAAAATGGCGTGCTTCAACAATATCCGAGAAAAAAAAATGTAAACAGAAATACCGAGCATAGCCCTTGCTATCTCTTCTATGTTTAAAAAGATAATTCCAATACATACTTTCTCTTCCAATGTCCAACTACTTTAAAATAAATTCCAATGCACATTTCTGTTCCAATGTTCAATTATTTTAAAATAAAGGCCCTAAATTGCCTCGTTCAACTTTATCGAATACACCTGTGACTACATTCCGCATGTACAACAGCGTGTAATAAAAACACTAGTACTACTCGACTAGATACACGAATATTGCAATTCTTAGGCCGCGCCTATCTATTGCCAATAATTAAATTAAAAAACTTTTATACACCTGTAGCTACATTCAACATGTACAACAGCGTGTAATAAAAACTCTAGAACTACTCGACTAGGTACACAAATGTTGCAATTCTTAGGCCGCACCTATCTATTGCCAACAATTAAAATAAATAACTTACTCAGTGCAAACAACACAATGTCCCAAATGGACAGAATGACAGGCCAACCGTTCAGGCCGACAGTTCAGCAAAGAATGACAGGATAACTCACCTTGTCTATTCTCGCGAGATCTCATTTAAGATATAAAGTCAACCCGTTACGGTAACACTGTTCTGCTCGCAGATAACTCTTGCGTGATTTATCATTTATGCAACGTTGCGTTTGGTTGCTCTGTTCTAGCATGTTTTACTTCATTCTAAATGTTTTGCTTAATTGTTATTGCATGCTGTTTTTGAGATTCAACTTTATATTACAGGTTGTTTTTTATATGTCAAATTAGACTGTATTTATCTTATGTATATGCTTTTTTATAAGTCAAACGCTCCTTAGAACTTGTGTTGTATATTTCAACTTATGCCGAATCAAAATAAAATGTTCTTGTCTTCGGACGACACGGACGACGCTGACATCATAGCATTACACGACCACCCCCCCCCCCCCCAAAAAAAAGGCGGTTGAATAAAAACCAGTTGAAATAAAAACATAACAAATTACACAGTTTACAAGATAATGAGTAGTGATTATTTTTTTAAATGATATGCACGTGTGTAGTATGAAGGTACAATCACTTTGAAAATTTAACGTTAAACTAATAGATAAACGAAGAGCTAGCTGTGATCTATTGTTTCCAAGATTTGTCGAGTTACTGTTAGTGTGAGTGTTATCTTGTACAACTTTAGCACATATTCGCTAATTCTCAATTCGTTCCTCTATTCAATGAATGAAAGATAATAAATCGAATGAAAAAAATACTGTGCACACTAGTAAAGACGAAATTAAAATAATTCATAATTGTCCGACTAAAGAGCAATAACTCTTAATGGTCATGCCAGTTCAGATATTCTATATTTGTAGTGTTTCAAACTTTGCAGAATGAAATAAACAAATAGTATTACATAAAATTATTTGTTTTAACGATTATCTACATTAACAGTCAATATATCTCTCCGGATAAAGGTACACTAATGGCAATTTCAATTTCTAATGAGCTTCTGAATTCAGTCCACACGCTACATTTGGTACATCTCTGGTGGAGAGAAAAAAAATAATACACTAAAGACATCAACTATTTACGAGGATTTACACCTTTTTCATTTGATTTGTTTCCAGATTTTGAAATTGGTACAGGTGAAATAAGCATTGGCGGATCCAGGGTATTGTTCCAGGAGTTGAACCCCTCCTTTTTTTTGGACGATAAATGCTTTTGAACGGGAACATAATGGTTGGAACCCCTCAACATGTACATCTTTGGTCTCTAATTAAATGAAGTCGAACCATCCAAGCCTCAGATGGAAGCCTCTAATATGTCTAATGAGCGAGTCCTTAGACAAAACATAACTGAATTTCTAAATCTATTATGATACGCATTAGTGCAAGAGATTCGACAATGCAACAACACCCATATGCATATCGTGCATTCACCGTGCGTGTATCGTGCGTGTTGGTGTTTCGTGTGCTGAAATTGTAACATTGAGATTAGTTTTCAGATTGGCATTGGGTTTCTACAAAGGTCGTTTTTTTTTTTAAATAAAATACAGTTTTCAAAAGTTGGGATAAATGTAAAAAGTTAATATAATAAAGAAGATGTGGTATGATTGCCAATGAGACAACTAAGACTGTTTTCATCTTTATGGATCAAGGATCAGTGTCGGATCTAGAAATTTTCATAAGAGGGGGCCCGATGACTGCCTAAAAGGGGGGGGCCGATTCCGTCACGCTTCAGTGATTCCCTATATAACCAACCAATTTTTTTCTGAAAAAGGGGGGGGGGTGTGGGCCCCCTGCCCCCCTAAATCCGCCTCTAAGGATGTATCTATAAAGAATTGTCAATAGAACATTGAATAAATGGATTTTGAAGCCATTTTATATAAGAACCATAATAATTTTAACTCGCTGGCTTGTAACTAAACTGACAAAAAACACACATGACAGTCACATATCTTGAAGATCCGATGTCTAACAGGCAGACGATATAGCTATACTTCATTCACCCCCACAGAATGTTTCTCAACATCTATTCTAGTGATGCGTATTTTCGACATTAAATAAACATGGCCGAACAGGCAAGATTAACTTAATTAGTTCTTACAGCTTTAAAAGCGACTTTGAATATGTCATACATTTGTCACGTTGTACTTTTGTTATTGTTGCAAATATATAAAATCGAAAAACACGCCACAATGACAATGTGCGTGTGTGCAGTCGATACCGACGAAAGTGGTTGATACGAAAACATATGTCACGACGACAATTCAGTAATTTGCAACCATACTACATTATTTTGTTTATAATATAATATCTAACTAATTTAGTATTAATATGATAATTAGTTCTATAGACATATTATATGCCTTTAAATTATAGGGTGTGTACCGTCATGTAGAATAGATCATCGTAATTTGGCATGTAACGTTGTGCAAATTATTTATTTCTACAATAATAAAATGATACAAATAAGTTACTTCCCCTTTTTCGTTCAATATTAATTTTTTTCGTATATCATTAAGGCTACCAAAATAGAATAGAAACATTCATAAATTCGATATGTTATCTCTTTTTTTATTCTAATATTATCTTTTTTGACTTTATTTTAATAACAATCACATAATTTTGTTATTTAGTTATTAAAAAGTTACCATAGTTAGGAATTTATTTTAGGTCATATTTATATCTAAAATTACCATTTCAGGTCAATTCTATATACCTAATATAGTATTTCTGAAGCAACGCCCACACCTTAAACAGATGGGTCAAATTAAAATAGAACAAAATATCGGCATATTGCTCATTTCAGCTGCAACAGAAAATGAACCAGATACATTAGGTATACTAGGTACTATACGTATGTATACTACTCGTAGACTTCTGAATAGTTTAAATGTTGCGAAAAGAAGATTTTGAGTACTATTGTGTCCTTTTTTCAATCATTACATACCAAAGTTTCAGAATTCAAAACGGTGTCTTTCCTTTGTTACGGATTGGTAGAACGTGGAATCTAATCCTTGAAAATATTTGTCAACGTCAAATAAAATTATCGTTCTAATCAAATTTCATAAAAATAACTAGTACTTCTATCAGTGATTTTTTTGGAGAAGTAATGAATTTATAAATATCCATACGGTGTATGAAAATGTATAAAATTTATTTTACGAGGTCTAAAAACAGGTGAGAAAAGCGAGGCAAAGTGTTTTCTTCAATTTCGTACCGAGTACAAATACTATAAGTTATATGATTCGCTCTTGACCCCTACGGATCACTAGAGGGTTAGTAAAATCCATAGGGGTGAGGCCGGAGGCCGAGCCCCCATTTGGTTTTTATTCAACCTCTATGGATCCGTAGGGGGTCAGTAGTTAACCGTATAACGAATTTATCGCACGCTAGACTTTTTCTGCTGCGTTTTGTTGAAAAATAAAAACCGAAACACAACAACATTAATAGATGACGTCACCATTAACGCGTCATGAACCCCCTATGAAATTTACTACCCCCTACGGTCTCATAGGGGGTCACCATGTGACGGCGTTAAACCAATCACAACGTGATAATTTATCCGCGGTGCGATAAATTTTAATATTTTCCCACACTCTACGAATATTGCTTCGATCCTGCAATTCAACATTGAACTTAGACGTATAGTATTTTATTCCGTCCAAATCCTTTGAACTTATTTCGAATGAAATCACTGGCATGCGACTAACTTAATGTTTTAAAGGCGCATTGTGTTGTCTATATATCCTTCGTTTTTCATTTTACTGTTTTATCTGCCAATTATACAAACCCTGTTTTAACCCGATTTCTCCTGAGTTAAATGGGATAAGACAAAACAAGGCAAGATTGTTTATCTCATGAATTTATTAAATCAATTAATCCATTTCTAACACCATAGCTGATACAGTGGGTTAATCCTCAAGTTCTGTTGAATTACGACTGCTCATCGTCGAAGAAAGGGATGAACAGGATCAGAATCAGGAAGTTGATGTCTTCCTCCAGCCTTTAACAATTTCAAAAACTCGGATTTAGGAATTGGTAACTCGAAGATGGCTTGTGCTGAAATGACAACATTAATTAAAATGACAAATAAAATAGAATTTACAAAAACCAAAGGCTATTAAATGTTTTCAATGATTAACACCACGTTGTATTATGCTTTTTCTTTGAGACTTAGTCTATCAGCAAATGGTCTCCACAAAAAAGAGATGCAAATTGAGTCGGAATATTTGTTTTATACATGTAGATGGTACTTTATTGATAACAGTTTTCATTAACTTTCGAGATGAAAAACAAAAATAAAAGCATATATGTTACATGTTCAAGAATAGCTTGTATATCTGTAGGATTATAAAAAACGGAAAGATGTAATACATGCACATATTGATTAATTGATTGTTGAGTCTAGTGGCAAATACTTCATGCAGAAAGATGTAATACATGCACATAGTGATTAATTGATTGTTGAGTCCAGTGGCAAATATTTCATGCGGAAAGATGTAATACATGCAAATATTGATTAATTGATTGTTGAGTCCAGTGGCAAATATTTCATGCGGAAAGATGTATTACATGCACATATTGATTAATTGATTGTTGAGTCCAGTGGCAAATATTTCATGCGGAAAGATGTAATACATGCACATATTGAATAATTGATTGTTGAGTCCAGTGGCAAATATTTCATGCATGTTCAGGCCAAGAACATATAAACAATTAATAGAGTATATATAGATAAGTTCTGTATTAGAGGTCGTCCCGGATGAAAGTCAGTTTTCCCTTTTTTTCGTGAGAATGTACCCTTCTACACGAGATTTTATACTTGATTATTTGAGATATTGATAACATAATCATATCATCCTCAATACGAATGGAATATTTGTCACTTCGATCAGGCTACACGTATAATGACACAGTTACGAGTATAGGTACAATTTCTTTGAAAAGTTATCATCACAAAATTTCCGTTATGCATATTTTGACATGATTTTTCTGGTGTGTTTTTTTTAATTTTCAGAAAACATTTTAGCAAGTTATACACAGTTTTACAGTTCTTCTATAAAAGCATGCAAAACAAAACTTTAATCGACTGGCTTGATATGTTTGCTAGGATGTTTGCAAACAATAGGTAGGCGGAGTTTTAATATATACTGGGATTTGATTGGACATGAATTGAAGTTAATGTTTATTGCCCAATCAAATTCCAGTATATATAGTAAACAAACTACCTACCTGTTGTTTACAAACATTCAAACAAACATAGCAAGCAAGTTGGCCAATGGCTTACTTTGCATGCTTTTATAGAAGAGCTGTAACTTGATGATTTTTTTGGTCGGAGCATAAATCAACCGAATGAAAACTTGTATTAATCTGTTTTAGCGATAACTCCATTAGAAATTAAACATCTATTTGAAAAAAAAACATCTTGTTTTTTTTTACAAGATACGAATAAATAAATAATGATTTTTAAAGTGACAGTAAGTATATATTCCCCGGTCCAACGATTTACAAATAAGAACCGCAAAGGACCGAAAAGAAACCTAAAAGAGCATACATGCATGTATATTTAATTTATTTTATTTAAAAGGCACACGGAGATTGAAATTTGATTATATCTACAAACTGGAGAGGTCAAAATCTGTCAAATAAGGAAAAGAAAGATAATGCAATCAATATTGTTAGATATTGTTACAGATATAGCAAAATGATTCGTAATTCAGTAAGCATGAGGCAATTAGCTGGTCACATTAAGATGTTACAACATTGTACAGGAAAGGGCAACCATTTGTATTTTTTACCGACCTTGCAAGGGCTGTATAGCTAGTCAAAGTCGTTAAAAACTTCCATATATATAAGTTGTTTTTATCCCCCGATTTGATAATACTGATTCATGAATAACATACCTTCCTCCTCCGGGGTATGTCCTGAAAAATAGAAAAAAAAATATTGTTCCAAGAAAAATACTTGCAGACAGAAACACAAACACGATCACATACACGATTATAATGAATAGTCGGGACCTAAATGAAAATTCCTTATGGACGTACAAAATTTAATGTCGTTGGTATATGCGTATTGTAACCATAATAACACCTTATGTATGAATCCTGGGTTTTGATTGGTTGATAGCCAGTGTATTTTTACAAATTTACTGCTATCAAATGAATATCGTTCATTTTTAACGTTGCCGGGGTATAAATGACCAAATTAGGTAAAACTTTGTTTATTTTTGCTTGGTTAGAATAACCTATTCATAAACATGCAAGTACAAAACAAAGTATTATTACCAATATTTTCTGTTGTCTTTTTTTTATTCTTATTATTTTGTGAATATAAATGTTATTTTGTAGGCAGCAAATTGATAACACAACACTTATTTGCTTTTATATATCAATTTTCATACAGCAATAAGATGCTCTTGATCTGATATTCATGTAATATTTGCCACTGGATCACATACCCTAACCCACTCTATTTCTTATACCTTACATATGTGTTTTTCTTCTTTAATGACACTAATGTTCAGTTTTTATATTTGATTTAAAAAATTGATATAACTGGTTTTATTTTCTACAGTAATTATACAGAAAAGCTATAATAAACAATAACTTTCTTTCAAACACGGTAGTGATAAGAGCTTGTTTTGTCTTCTTTCTGTGGCTCATTGACAAAATATTCCAAAATGTTTATCATATTTTCCCTGGTTCCATATGTTGCACTTTAATTTTACCTCAATTATTTGAAGTAACTTTTGTGGGTATGTTTGCTCTTGATTTCAAGACATTTGTGCCTGAACCATTGTTCTACAGTATGTCACATTGTCAGTTGGTTTGAGCATGAAAACCGCTCACTTTATATTAAAATAAAGACTAGATTAACCTCAAACTTATTGAGTGTTACTGTTGTAGTCTTTTTTTCACAGAAATTCTTAATAAAAATGAATGAATGTATTTTACAAATTCCCTGAATTTAATCAGTGAATCTGTAAAAAAGATCTGAATTATTTCAGGGATTTTGTAAAATCACTAGTCAAAATCAGGGATTTTATAAAATCACTAATCAGTTCAGTGATTTTACAAATTCCCTGAAATTTCAGTGATTTTACAAAATCACTGATTTCACAAATTTCCTGTAACATATACATGTTTTAACTCAGCAGATGGATACAAATAGAAATACGTCTAACAAAAACACAGAGAGTACTTATAGTCTATCTAAATCAACATTAACTCACCTCTCGGATCTTCTCGTGGATGTTCTACAAAATTTACATATTTGTTCCCATCATTATTGTTTACTGAATCTTTTGAGTATACTTAGTTTAGTAATATCAAATTTTCCGTTAAACAAATATAATAATATAATTTGATGTCAAAACGTTAACAATAGGACCTTTAAATAGCAAACAATTTATATGTGAATAGGTTTGAAATGAAGGAATCTTTTAATCCAGATATAATCAATTCAACAGACATTATTCTAGTTTTTCGTCGCTATCAATCAAATTATACTTTTTAATCTATATTTTTATACATCAAATAGGGATCAGAATATTTTTTTTAAGAAAAAATAACCCCCTCCAAAAAACCACCATAACACCACACATGTTTTTATACTTACTGCACAAAGTACTTATACACACTGACTTGACAAATGTTTTGACTGCTTCTGGATCGTGTATATCAAACATGAAGTTCGACGTTTTCTCTAATATGGTCTTACTGACATCGCCGATTCTTATTCCGTAAATAGTCACTCCAGATTCTTTAAAATCCGAAACAATCTTTGTCGTATTTGATTGAAAACTAGTTCTGTTATCGGCGAGTATGAATATAAACTTTTCAGCACAAGGTCGTCCCCCGCCATGTTCTCCAGAGAAATAAACCTCTTTTATGTCCTATTTTAATGTATACATAAAAGTTGTATTAGCTGCATGCATTATTGAGAATAAGAGTACAATAAATAAGTTTTGAAAGGTGTCAAACATGTATTATGTCATCCCGACACATTCTGTATGTGCCTGTCCCAAGTAAGAAGCCTGTATTTAGTAGTTGTCGTTTGTTTCTGTGCTACGTATTTGTTTATTTTTTTAACCTAAATAATGCCGTAAACTTTTTCGTTTGAATAGTATAACATTTTTTCATTTTAGGGCCTTTTTAGCTGAATGTGCGGTATGGACTTTGCTCGTTGTTAAAGACCGTATGGCGACATATAGTTGTGCATTTTTGTGTCATCTGGTCTGTTGTGTAGAGTTGTCTCATTGACAATCATACGACATATTTGTTTCATATCAGAACGAAATATTGAATAGTCAATCGTTTGCTTCAATTTGGTCCAAACTTGGCTGGTCTGTTATTGTATTGCAAGATACTAATGCGACTCGTGATGTGACCTCATTAAAAGAAAAAGCCGCGTGTGCTCAGCATGTACATTTTTTTTTAATTAGAATAAGTTGCAAAACAAACTAAGATTGACAGGGAAGACATTGGTTATCATCGTAACTTCAGATAAACAAGGACGTTGTCAGTAAATGTGTTTAGATCCGACAATGAAACTAGTATTAAGTTAGAGAACAATCATTTAACTTAAAGGGGAGGGGGATACTATTTTAAATCATTAATATTCCACAAAGGGAAAAAAATAATAATCTGTCGTAGCATTTGGCAAAAATGAAAAAAACGAAAAAAAAAAATGTTCTACAAAATTTTGAAAAACTGATATATTCTGCAAGGTTTAGGTGTATTTACATAACTAAATTGTTTCATTTTTTGAAATCAAAACACTTTCGTTGGTCTTTCAGTCCATTTTTAATCTTTAAGTGATAAATTAACAAGATGGAGAGCATTCCCCAACATTCAGAGCATTGTTCTTTTCATAAATGTACATAGTGCATGTGAATATGAACTTAATGTTCAGTGGCAGATTCAAACAGGTAATAGAAGGCGCTAGGAAATATATATAGTATCTTTTATTTTCCTAAACTCGTAAAACATTTCGACTCGCTACGCTCGGCGGTACCAAAACTTTATCCCTTTCGCTCCCTCGAAGTTAATTTAGTGTACTCTTATAATGAGGATTGCCATTAGATGTGTTGTATTATCATCAGACATCATCATCTCGATTGTTAGAATGATATGCGGTCACGTGTCAATGCATGATTCGTTCATTTTGATATTTTCAATTAACGATTACGTTTTAATAATTTTTTCAACTAATGTAATGTGTTATTATGTGAAAAGTTAACAATCTTAGGCCGTTTTAGTTTTCTCGGTTGATTTATTTTTACATTTGTCATTTCAGGACCTTTTATAGCTGACAATGCGGTGTGGGCTTTGCTCATTGTTGAAGGCGTACGGTGAACTATAGTTGTCTCATGGCAATCATACCACATCTTATGTTTTTATATTCTTATTATTTACCTGCATAAAAGTAGCTATGACAACAGTACCATTGCGTTGAGGATTTATAGATCTTACAGCAGCTTTATATCCTTCAATATTAGAATACTCGTCTAAAAAGAAATTATCCTCCTTGGTTGGTGAAAGGACACCAAACTGTACCCCTTTTGGTCCCACATTACTAAATTTATCCATGACCTTTATCATGAACTGTTGTATGACCTTGACACTTGGTGATTGGTTGATATCTAACATGAAAACAACATCAGTTTCCACCAGGCACTCTTTACTCTCTAACTTGTAAAACAATCATAAAGGTACTTAGCATAAATACATATGTCGGGGCCTTTTATAGCTGACTAATTATGCGGTTTTGGATTTGCTCATTGTTGACGGTCGTACGGTAACATATAGCTGTAAATTTCTGTGTCATTTTGTCTCGTGTGGAGAGTTGTCTCATTAGTAATCACACCACATATATAAAAAAGAAGATGTGGTATGAATGCCAATGAGACAACTGTCCACAAGAGACCAAAATGACACAGACTTTAGCAACTATAGGTCACCATACGGCCTTCAACAATGAGCAAAGCCCATACCGCATAGTCAGCTATAAAAGGCCCCGATATGACAATGTAAAACAATTCAAACGAGAAAACTAACTGCCTTATTTATATAAAAAAATGAAAGAAAAACAAATATGTAACACATAAACAAACGACAACCACTGAATTACAGGCTCCTGACTTGGGACAGGCACATACATAAATAATGTGGCGGGGTTAAATATGTTAGCGGGATCCCAACTAACTCCCAAACCTGGGACAGTGGTATAACAGTACAACATAAGAGTGAATTATAAAAATCAGTTGAAAAAGGCTGAACTCATCAGATGGACAAAAATACAATTGCGCGTGGCCGGGTATTTGTACATCCCGACAACAAAAAGACACTAGGAACAGATCTGAGAGTTCTCGCAGTTACCTGACAGCTAGTTCGAAGCCACTAACAACTAATAAAAAAATTATGCATCTAAGACTAAACTATCAATCCGTACACATCCAACATCCAATGAATTTAGTGTAAAGACCTCATAAACAGTCAGAGAAAAACATGACCTTGTGCAATGCCAAGTTACAGGTATTGACATCTTCTTCTTTAAAAAAGTATATATGTCCCAGTGTTCTCTTAAGATGCAAGGACACAACATACAATGGTTAGAACGTCAAAGGTAAAACAAAAATACCAGCTGATCTGCACATTTAACCTTATTTCATGATATTTTACCCTTACACAGCTTTTGTTGTAATGTTTTGAAAACCGTTTCAACATTAAGCATTGTAATATGTTAATTTGAGTTAAGCGAGTCGTAAGTTGCGTTTCACATTGATATGATCCTAGACATCGGTTTAAAAAAATCTATATATTGGTCGTATGGAGACGAAATAAGTTTTCTATTTTGACGAAGGAAAAAACACATTTTTTTTAACTTAAAAATAAAGAAACGTTAAGTTTACCGGAAGTAGATAACGATGTTGATTCATACAGGTTCTCCCAAAGCATCTGATCACCATTGCTTGCTACCGTTTGTACGGTCATCAATAAACCCTGCAGAAAATAAAGTTCAAAGTTTTAATCTTTCATATGCCTGGCATACCCTTTTAACGTGTTTCTTTCAAATGTAATGCTCATTTTGTAAAAATAAACTCTTACTTCATATTTTAAAAAATATTGGAATCTCCTTATTAAATCAGATTAGTGTGTCCGCGTTGTTCCTCGTTCAAGTATATTCACCTCATTGTGGGCGTTAATAAAGGCTCCGCAGTTCCATAGGAGCCCAGAGCCCACCTACTCCACAGTTTCTTATGAGCCCAGAGCCCACAGCCAATGCGTACTAAGCCTGAATCCCTACAGATGGTGTTCAAAGAGGTACCAATACAGGCTCCACAGTTCCACAGGAGCCCACAGACGCCACAGTTACTTATGAGCCCAGAGCTAACAGCCAATGCAAATTAAGCTTGAATCCCTAATGGAGATCGGAGACTTATCATTGGTGCCTGGTGACCTATCAGTGGAGCTCCGAGCCCCAAAACATTTTTCAAAGCAGCACGAAACTCATATAACGTAAAGTCACAAGCTCATATGTTAAAGATTACCCTTTTTGAAATGTAATCTTAACTACGAGAAAACGCAATAATTCATTGCTGACCAGGTTTTTGAGCCGGCAAATCAGTATATATTTTTATTTTAAATTTTGACACCTTCCCTTTCTGTTTCCAATTATCAGAACAACAAAAGCAACAGACTGAAACGTATACATCAGTTAAAAAACAGAACACCAAACCTTTAGTATTGGTATCACAAACGACAAAAAAATTCCAACGACTAGAGCAATATAATACAAAAAGGAATATACATGTAAAATAATGTTGTCAGTTACGGAAAGCTAGTTCAAAACCACTTGGTTTAATGACCAACACTCCTCCACGGCCACTATTATAGACAGCAGAATGTTAGTGCTCTAGCAGCATTTAATGAAAATAATTTTTAATTTTAATCCTTTTTTTCCGAAGACGAAAGTTATCTGGGAACTTAATCACATTCACGAAGCATTCGGCAATCCTCGGTAGAATCCGCTACTCTACGGAATCGGTCGAGTTGAGACGAATGATTCACGAAGCAAGCATCCGTTAGCTTACGGACTGGTTAACAACATCGTTAAGTTTCCGCTAATTTTCATTCCTATTCACTGTACTATTGATATATTGTCCCACATCTCATTTTATTCTTTTTTGTAAATTCACACTACTACATGGTTTTAAAATAATGCCAGCTGTTGTCAAAAAAATAAAATAAAATAGTTTAGAATGGACTCATGAATATTCATAGATATATGCATGTACATGTTCATTTAAAAAAAAAGAATGTCATATTTAAAAACAATATGTACACATTGTATCATACTTTACTTTCAATAATATAAAGCACATCCTCTCTTAAACACAGGTTCAAAAATTAATGTGTGGTGACTGTTTTAGCTCCCCGGGACTATTTAATATGACGACATTACTATTAAAAGCATGATGGTATATATCTTCTTGTCTCTTGTTTTTGCAAACTGTCTCATCCTGCCATCTTTTCACTCAAATCTCCTGTCCTGTATGTTTTTTTTCTTCAAAATTTCATCCTAGCCACCCACTCCCTAATAGGGAAGTATATTGATGTCAGGTTTAAAAACAATACTGTAAATTACTTACAAGGCAATAAGTGTGAAGCTTCATCTGCTCTTTTATCTAGAAAATAACAATAACTATGTCATTATGCCAAATAATTTAAGTACATACATTATAATATTTTATTAAATTAGATAAACTAAGATATGACTCTCTATTAACACGGGTCACCCATTTATCGTCCCCTTCCGACAGACTATCATCGTTTCTCAAGACCATACTCGCAAATGGTGTTGAGAAAGACCCGCAAATCCAGTCCATGAAATTTTTTCCCTGGAACGGGGATCGAACCAGGAACCTTTGTGTTAGTATTCCGATGCGCAAACTACTACACCTTGTGTCCCTTACTACACCACGGCTCTCCTTCTACTTTGTACACATGGTTAAATTATTTGAGGGTTTCTCAATCCCTATCTTAATAAGTAATATCCAAACTAGTCTTTGTAACTTATTGACTTACTTGTTACTTATGTCTCTGCACTTACAGGTATTCACCACACGGTATAGAAAGTTGATTACTAAAACAATTTTACATATTTTTAGTTCAATATCTTATTTTTTGAATAACATGTTACAAAGGAACAACAGCTTGTTTTACATACATGTAGTTGTTGTAAACATCGTCATGAAAAATTAAAGTTTAAATAGTATATTAAAGAATTATATGGTTGATTTGATTTTTTTGATTTTTGGTGTTTTAACGCCATTTTTAAGCACCGCGTTTTGGCTATTTCGTGGCGGTCAGTTTTTATTTGTAAAGGCAGTCGGTGTGCCCGGAGAAAACCATCGACTTCGGTAGGAAAAATGACGATCCTATTCTATTTAGATTGAAGTCGATTGTACCTGCAACGTGCATAAAGAAACTATGAATAAAAGAATCTGTAGTTTTAACTTCAATGCGACAGCAACCAAACGACACAAGTGAGCCATTGACCAAATTACATTAGATGCGGATCCAGGATTATGAAAAAAGGGAGGTCACCAACAAGGAAATAACATTAACGGTACCATGTTTCATGGACCAGATGCGTATTTCGACAATTAATTATAACGTCTCTTCAGTGATGCACGGGAGATATAATCCTTATAATCGTAAATTATTTCAAAATGTTAAAACAGTAAATTTCCATTTAATAATATCCGTATTTCGGGACTTGCAAAAACTATATATGCAGAAATATTGCATTTAGTTCCGTGCTCTGAATAGAAGAAATTTGAAAAATAATCGATTAAAGATCTGCCATCAAATTCAACTACCTGCTCTCTCCAAAAACAAAAACCCACACAAACAAAAACAACATTCAATTCATGTTTTTTTCTTATCTTTCATACATGTGCACGACATTTTCAAGCTAAATATATGACCTGTACATTATATTCATCTACAAAGCTTCATTACAAATATTTTATTTCTTCATTTCATTGTTATAATGAAGAAAAAATGCAGTTGAATTTCTCCTATTTTGGTCTGCCGCTTGGTCCAGACAAAGACCCATTTCTTGTTGGCATTGCATAAATGATCTTTTATTACTTATAACATCCCCAGTATGCATACAGTAACCGCTTATTGACTCCGAGACCAGCATGTGTGTCAAATAGAAGATATGTATGCACTGATTATATAGCACGGCACAACAGCAAAAAGAAGAGTTAAAACATGTATAATTGTATCCGATGTATCGCTTCACAAACAAACTGTTTTTTTTAAATGCACGAAGTACGCACACAAATACTTTATACAATCATCTAGACAACAGTCTTAATTTAGCATATAATTGAGGATTGGGAATGAAAACGGGGAAAGTGTTAAAAGACAACAACCTCACCAAAGAGTAGAAAATAGTACAAGGCCAACAATTGGATAAAATTATCTATGGAATCTGTGTATTTGTTTTTGGCATACAGTGTTTTATTAGCATTATCAGTGACAGATAAATGGGAATTAAACTTCTCTTAATAGTTGAAATCAATTTCAAACTGATATTCATAAATGAAAATGAATAATTCATCATGATAGATCTGTATAATTATTGGCTTCACATGTAATCGAGTGTAACTATATGATTATTTAATTGAAAAATCAAATCAAATCTTGATTATTTATTCAGATTGTGCCGCTATGATAGAATAAATATTTACAAGATTTCAGTGTTATTTAGACCATCGTGGATCTATTTTTTTCTAAAACTGTTTCGTTATTTGTCTTGCATTATCTATACATCAAGTAGTTCCATTCTCTTTGAGTTTCTTCGCATTTATGCCTATATTTTTCTCTAGTACTAATATTACATAGATTTTGAAGATGAAATTGCAAATGGAAATTGGGAATGCGTCAAAAAGACAACTACCCGACCAAAGAGCAGATAACAGCCTAAGGCCACCAATTGGTCTTCAACGCAGCGAAAAAATCCCACACCCGGTGATGGTCCTAAGCTAGCCCCTAACTTAGTTGACTGTGTACTTATTCAGTAAAAAATGGACGTCACACTAATTTCCAAAACATATAAATGAACTTAAATTTAAAACATACAAGACTAACAAGGGCGAGAGGCTCCTGACTACGGACGGGTGGCAGGGTTAAATATGTTTTGTGAGTTCTCAACCCTCCCCCTACACTTCTTGCCAATGTAGAATAAAGAAACGCATAACAATACGCACAGCAAAACTCAGTTTGAAAAAAATCCGAGTCCGCTGTCAGGAAGACGGTCTGCTAAGTAGGGTTAATACTCTAGCAAAGCAATACTCAATATTAACCTCCTAGTAAGATCTTAAACACATTCCTGGCCATTATATGTACACGATATTCTGTTCAGTAATATCACACAAAGAGCCAATACTCCAGCGAGGCGATACTCAATATTAACCCCCTAGTAAGATCTTAAACACATCCCTGGCCATTATATGTACAAGATATGCTGTTCAGTAATGTCACACAAAGGGCCAACACTCCAGCGAGGCGATACTCTATATTAACCCCCTAGTAAGATCTTAAACACATCCCTGACCATTATATGTACAAGATATGCTGTTCAGTAATGTTACACAAAGGGCCAACACTCCAGCGAGGCGATATTCCAACATTAACCCCCTAGTAAGATCTTAAACACATCCCTGGCCATTATATGTACAAGATATGCTGTTCAGTAATGTCACACAAAGGGCCAACACTCCAGCGAGGCTATATTCAATATTAACCTCCTAGTAAGATCTAAACACATCCCTGGCCATTATAATCTAAAGTACCCTTGTATTAACAAATGTATCAATTACCAATATTTGCTGCTGATTGATGCAAAAGATGTAACATCATGGCTACCTGAGACTTTAATTAGAGATCGATACCTTGTCTACCTTTACAGGTAAAAATTGACATTTCTAATCATAGGTAGATGCTTATATTGACAACATCTATAGAATAACATTTAAATTATAATGGAGTTTTACATGTTCTATATATTTAGTTACATATTGTAATTAAAGTGTGACAAAGCAGAAGGTTGGATGAACATATTATCTATGCTTTATGTCGGTCAAAGTTTTATTCAATATATCGTAAATATGGAAGATGGATTTAAGTTGACTTTGGGAAGACAAATAAATGATCTGACATAATTATAAGTGGCGATGAATATTTGAAAAGACGAATGCAATTAATATTTTGAGTACCATCATTTCTGTTTCATGTTTTGTATTCAATTGAAATGAAACACTATAGTTGTGTGCAATAGTCTGGACAATAAAAACAATGATATATTTTTATTTCTTTGTTATTGGATATGAAGAACTGAGATAAGTATAGTGCATTCACCAAGAAGTTCCAATGAACAAACTTAGACATTTTCGAGTCAGAGCACAAGCAGAGCATCCGTAAAGTTTTAAAGAAACAAAGTTAGCCGACACACTGGCTAAAACTTGACTTGTTGTGTTTGTACAAATCTAACTAATCTAATAAGGCAATTAATTATGATTAGCACAACGAAACTGACAGATGTTACCAGAATTATTTTTATATGGTGTGTACAAAGGTATAATATTTAAAAATGGTGGACATTGGACCAGTTTGTTTGCTGTTTTGTCACTTTCTGATTCCACTGGTCTACGGTTAGTATATATAGAAATAAAAAAGGTTGTATGAGTGCCAATGAGACAACTCTCAATTGTAGGTCAAAGTACGGCCGTCAACACAGAAACTTTGCTCACACCGAACATCAAGCTATAGAAGGTCCCACGATGACTAGTGCAACACAATCCAAACAGAAAAATAAATGGAGTAATCTAAATAAAAAAAAAAACAACGAGAATCGAAAATATATGTTTGATTTAAGCAGGCATATTTTGAACTACAAATAGTCTTAACCAACTAAAATGATACATACAGACAAATCCTTTAGATTGAATATAATAGTACCATACATCCATATAATTATAAGAACCGTTAATTTGACTTTAATATTTATATAAAATTTGAACGTAAGCTGCTAAATAGAAATTTTATTATTTAACCGTAAGTTCGAACTATTTATACCTTTCCCTGGAATTGAAACATCTTTTCACTTTGCAGATTCGATAATATATTGCATAATGCATCCCAAATATACTAGTCAACAAAAGAAACGATACAAGACTTTTTTTTCAAATTTAAGATAAAGTTTTCCGTTTATAGGACCAATATAGAAGGTAGTACTACTTAATCATTATGGAAATATAAATCCGTTTAAAAAAAATATTTTTTTGCTTTCGTGATTTTTTTTGACGATTTTTTTTGATTTTTACAAAATTTACATTAAACGACAATTTAACAGAAGTTTCAACTAATGATGCCAACCTCTCATTTAAAGGTAAAGACAATGTTTGCCATCAATTTGTTTTTAAAAATCATACAGTTTCTTCGTTTATTTGTTTACCAAAGTTCGGCCCCACGAGAAATCGTTAAAATGTATACATTAACTGATTTACCATAGACAGTATGTGTAAAGTGATATTCAAAAAGCGGTCACAATCTTAAAACTAATCCGAAATGTTCCAAATTTACTGTGTGTTGTTTTCATATCCAAAGCATTGATTTGAGACAAAAATATTTTTTTTTTTTGCATTTTTTGAGATTTCAAAAAAACACTTTTTTTCCCAAAAATTTGAAAAAACAATATTTCAACCCATTAGTTACAACATGAAACACAACTTGATTAGCATATTGAATATTTTTAAACAAAGTTGAAATTTTATTTAGTACTTAGAAAATTACGTGTCGATTTTTTATTCAACTTTCCGCAAAACTTATTTGCACCCTATAGTCGTTTACAGGGAATTTAGATTCTTACCGACAAGTTTTGATTTTCATTATCACATGTGCATACATTGCAAATGATAGCTTTTTAAAATAGTGTATTTCATTTTGTTTTATATTTAATACTTTTTGATAAATTGTATTTCAAAGTCTTGTATCGTTTCTTTTGTTGACTAGTATATTTTAACTTGGCTGGTGCACTTGGTAACATATGTTCATTGTTGAGGGGCGTAAAAAAAGGGGGGAGGATATCTGCACGGAAGAACGCGAAATAAAATTGCCATTTCAAGATAAACGAACAATGTCTTGCACGTTAATCTTTTTACCGATTTCACGAAACACGGTGAATAAACATTTTTTTCGAAATATTATTCGTCTCGTTAGCGCTATATATATTTTGAAATCCGAAAGACTAACGTCCTTTTACAACGTGCATTTTAGCTTAAACTTAGGTCGTCTCATAGATATTTTGTTTCAAGCATTTACAATAAAATCAAATTAAAAGTAACTCATTAAAATCCTACTTTCCCCTCACTTTCTAATCGGATATAGTATCTCCAAAGACTGCTACTTTACAACATGAAAGAAGTGACAGGCTACAAGCCAATGTTTTCCTTATTTCAGGTCGAAGTATGTAACATATATATATAAAAAAAAAAACAAAACATATAAAATAGTCTTTTTTCTTACCAAGGATTTAGATTACTGAATATATATGATACTTAAAACACAATTTAAGGATGTTCGCTCCTGTTGTTTTTGAATTTTTACCAGATGTTCGGAATTCTCTGGTTTTATCCATGTAGTGGCATTAACAAATTTTCCCCGCTAACCCCTACTTTTCATTTCATAATTTAATTACATATAGTTTAATAAGCCACATTTGAAAATCCTATAGAATTCTTGTTATTTTTTCATAACTTTTGAAAGGAAAAAGGTGCAAATGTTAAATGTAAAAAAAGTCTAGAGAGAATTATTTCCCGCCAAATTTTCAATCGCTCATATCTCGAAAACAAGCACACAGACCCATCATTATTTTCTACTTTGTTAGTTACTTTATTTAAATACTATCAATTTTTAATAGTCTTTTAAAAAGCTTGTTATTTTGAAACAGAGTAGCCAACTTCCTTAAATTAAAAGAAAGAGGTACGGGGATAATGACATTCCTCAGGACCAGAAATAGATCATAATTATAAGGGCCAGGGTCTTTTGTGGTCTTCCTGGTTAATCACCACTCTTTGCTACTACTGTTTATTTTTAATATACTTTATATTATATTTTCATCTCATCTTGTCATGTGTGTTTATGTTATGTTATATAACTTTTGATGAACTTCTTTGTACCATTGTAACTTTATGGTGTTTGAGAAATTAAGAATGTTGAATCTTTTTATTTTGTATTTGTTTTTTGCCCTTATTTTGCACCTTTTCTCCACATTCTCTATTCTGTTAACCCCAACCAGACTCACTGACTCTTGTGATATTCTTTTGACAGTGCGTCAAGCCTTGCATGAAAGAAAGAAATACAAGAAGACCTTCAACTGAGTGTGAAATTTGATGAACATTTGTATTAGAGTTATTTTTAAAACTGACACCATAAAATTTCACTAAAAGCAATTTAAGAAACCTATTTCCAATTATCCTGATATTTTAATCGGAGAAAAGCACAATTAAATCAAAAAATTGTCAGGTTCTTTTGATGGCAGTTCAACATTCCCTTGTTTCCAGTGGCAGTCTAAATTTCCCGCCTTTTCTCAAGGACGACTTTTTGCCTTTCATGACCGACATTATACAATTGTTAATTGTTTCTCGTTCCGAACAGAATGTAATAATAATTACAAGAGACGTAAATCCATGCAATTTTACATCCACCCGAGTCCAATTGCATGTTTGTTAAAGTAAACTACTATGTGCTAATCATTAAAAAAAAACAATATACAAAGAATATTTTGCATTAAAGTTTTCTTGTAAATAATAATTTCATCCAAATCAATTCCTAATATTTTCATAACCTTAAATAACGTATTTAAATTAAACTAACCATTATTTAACTATTTTCGTTGAATTTTTAAATGTAAACTTGAAATTGATAAAATATAACAAACATTGCACAATGAAACTGAAAATTATTTATATGGATTACACGGTAAAGGTTGTGTAACCGTCAACGCCACTGTTACCATATAAACTTATAATACCGAAAAGTTATGCCGCTTAATTATTCTGAATATCTTTTTTATACTGTTTCTGTTTTGTTTACAGGGCTTTTTCAAATATTTTAATACATTTATATTTCTCAAGTATTAACACGAATTAAATGCGCATGACGTGTCAAAACAACAAGAATGAAATAGTAATATTAAGTGATATATATCTCTCTCTCTCATTTAAAAAAAAACAAGAATAAAATAGTAATTTGAAGATCTCGCTCTCTCTCTATTTGCTTGTTTTCGAGATATAAGCCAATAAAATTTGGCGGGAAAATTGTCTATCTTGATTTTTCATAGCTATAACATTTTTAAGTTAAAGTTCTCAAAAACCATTAGAATATAACAAAGATTTTATAAGGTTTTACAAATGTCTTATAATTATACATGTAAAAGATTTATAAAAAGAAAAATGGGGGTCAAGGGGCCAATTTTTTAAGGCATTCGAATGGATAAAACTAGATGATTCCGAAAACATGACAAAATTTCCAAACCATGACAAGCGAACATCCTTAATGTAGTAACAACACATGTCTGAATAAATAATAATTCGATTTTATAAAGAATTCCTATTTCATCCTACACATATAAAATGTAATATTAATGCATTTTGAAATGAAAAATAAAACCGCATACGACAATTTGTTTTTAAACAAGAACATCAATAAGTAATATTACTCCCTTCTGACTTTTTATGTTTGTATTTTTGTAACCATGGCGATAACTTGTCACAGATAACACCAGCTTTACAATGATTATGCATTTTATTTTGTTAATTCGATGAATTGAAACGACGAATGTTTTGTCAAAGGAATACTAACTATATACCATAAAATCGGATGATAATGTCTTGGCATCAATATAATATTGTAACGGAAATTCCATGTAAAAGAGACACAATGGATAAGCGTTGGTTCGTTTAAAAGAAAACAAGAGCCCGGCTAACTATTAATGTGACGTATTTTCAAACTAACTGTTCTTTATGTAAACAAAATGTTTTGAATGAACTCAGATGAATACGTATTTTTAGTGTTATCAACTGGCTTTTTCTGTATCTGTCCTGTTATAGCTGTTTTGAACCCGAGACGTAAATTGTACAACATATAATACCAAGCTGGCTTAACCTACCATTGTCTTAAGAAAATGCATGTACCAAGTTAGGTATATGACAGTTGTTTTCAATTTGTGTCTTTGGATCTTGTCTTGATCTAGTTTGAACACAGTACAGTATGTCAACACCAGATCAATATTTTAAAAGCACTTTATTTCCCTTGGAAACTTTCATAAGCAAGTGATTAAAAATATGAATTATAACTTATATACATATTAACATTACAATGAATAATTGATTGACTTTTATCTTTGTTTAATAATAAGATATATGATCGATGAATTGAAAAACCAATTAACAAAATTTTTCTAAAGAACCGGCGATTTGTATTTAAATTGAAGAGTGAAACATATTATTAATGTTTCTCAACCATTATTTATTAAACATTTTAAAGCTATTTACCTTTATCAGCAAACATGACAGTTAAAAGCGTATCATTAATACAAAAATAATAAATAATATTAGAATGGGGGTGGGGTGTCGTAAAATGCACATTCTGCAGAAACCATTAGGTTAGAAATACAGGCTACGATAACCATTCCTGTTCCTGGTTTTGAGTATCTCTTGTTATATTTTGTTGTTCATTGTTTGTCAATTCTCGCAACTGTTTATTGTCACTACACGTGTGTGCTGTTTGTAAGTCCGATCGTATGTCTCTTTTTGTTTACAAATACACATGCCTTCTTTCTGTCAGTATAAATATATGTTTATTAATGTTTGTCAGTATACTTACCTGTCTACTAATTTGTCAGTATTCCTTCTTGTCCGTCGATATACTTGTTTTGTTTGTCAACACACTTGTCTTTTTGTCAATACACTTGTCTTATTTAGCATTATTTATTCTTGTCTGTCGATTTACTTGTTTTGTTTGTCATTACACTTGTCTTTTTGTCAATACACTTGTCTTGTTTATCAGTATTTCTGTCTAGTCTATCGATATAATTGTTTTGTTTGTCAATACACTTGTCGTGTTTGTCAGTATTCCTGTACTGTTTGCCATGTGTTTTAACCGTCATGTTTGTCAATATACTTTTCTGGCTTGTAAGAATTTCTGTCTTGTTTGTTAACATTATTATATTATTTGCTTATCAGTTGACATGACTGACTCCTTTGTCGGTTCACCTGATTGGAGTTTAGTGCAGTTATCTCTTTGGTTACGACTTTGAGCTTATTCCTGTCTCGTTTGTTCTATTTATTTCTTTTATTTTCATCTTGAAGTAGATTTTTCAAATTTAATATAAAACGGTTTCTGGAGAAGAAACCACTTTCCGAACTGAATCAATTGATCTTACCAAGTTGTATGTATGATAGGTTTCGTGTTTCCCAATTTGTAGTTTTTCGTTAAAGGTTTTGTGAACTTGTTTGCCTTTTGATCGTTTTTCTGTGAAATAAGGTTAAGCTCTCAAAAAACGGATATTTACACATAGATCTAGCACATTTAGTATGGATTTTTTTATAACCCCTCCGAAGACGGTAATTTTTTTTTTTCAATATTCAATGTTTCCACGTGTCCTACATAGAAATGAACTCTTTGCAAAAATAATAATAAAAACATATGTAAGGCTTTATAATTATTGATTCTTGTTTCTGGCATTAAACATAAAACAGCGGTTCATTCTTCCGGAGCTGTAAATATACTACTTAAAGAAATCATTATTCTAAAAAGCCACTTACATTTGGAAAAAGATAAAATCATTCATTTATTCCACATATTGATTGTAAATATAATTTTTTAAAAGATCTATGTTTAAAATTATCTTCACTTTTCTCTATCTTATCTATTTTTATGGAGGATGCAGCCGATATATTTCGTGGTTTCGAAGTTCCCTTTAAAATACACATCATTCAATGGTGATAAGAAACACATAGTCACTGTCAAGTTATTAATTGTTTAATTTTTAAAGAACTATATTACTTCACATATTATACGGATTTGTCTCGTCTGCTTAAGGATGTTCGATACTCTTGTTTTTGACCTTTTGCCAGAAATTCGGCATCCTCTAGTTTTATCCATGAAGTACCAATATCTCCCCCTTTTCAACCCATACTTTCTGTTCATATTCTTATTGCATATATAGTTTAACTAGCCATTTATGAAAACCTTATGAAATCCATGCAGAGTGCATCCTTTTCAACAAATATCTATAATACTCAAATACCGAGGTCCAATTTGCCAGCCGTCATCACGTAAAAACGATGAATCAAAGAATTCAACTTTTTATATAACTAATTAGTACAATGATGTTGATTAAAAATTACACCACTCCAGACCCATTTGTTTCCACGTAATTAATATTGCCAATGATTAAGAAGTTCCGGGTCGAGTCCGATACCGATACCAATAGTATATTCACCATTCGTCTCAACTCGGTCGATTCCGTACCCTGATAGAAGGAGAGTAGCGGATTCTACCGAGGATTGCCGAACGGAATATTGACCTGTTACCTTTTTACCTTATCTATCTTCCATTCTAGTGTAATCAATAATCATATCAGATAGTAGCAAAATAGGACGCATGATAAAACCATATGTTGGACCTTGAAATTGAAACATTACTTAAAATATTAAAGATTTTTATTATCAAATGACTTGAGTATTTATATGTTTATAAGGCTGATGTAATTTTGACATTTAAATGCCATGCAAAAGATAAGTTTATTTTTTGATTAATCACATCGTTTCTAAATGTAAAATATGTTTAAACTGGACCAATGCACTCACAACATGAATATAGTTTCACATTTGAAGGAAACCTAGGATTCCATTCGCTTGACTAAATCACTTTGAAATAAACACTTGTATCGAACGTAGATCCGAAGTAATAACCAAGGAAAGGTAAAACGGACCCAATCCCTATATAGTATTTATAGATCTGTAAATCATGGAAGAATTTTGTCACAATGCATGCGTAAATATGGTCTTCAAGCTAAATTACCTTCACCGCATAGGAAAATCTGACAGAGACGAGGTAACGGGCGAACGCATGCGCACTAATAAGAAAACTAATCCATCTTCTGATACAATATTTAGTCGGGACATAAAAAAGTTACATTGTTTCAATTGAACAAAGTAAATCAAAAGATTCTAAAATAAATCGAAAAAAAAGGAAAGAAAATCTGAAAAAAACTGATTTTTATAAATGTGCTTGCGAAGATCATACTGGCAGGTAAATGGATGAAAGATGGACACGTAAATGACAAACAAGAAGAATTACAAACAAATCCAAACAAAAGATAATAAAAGTTAACCAAAAAAACAAGAAAAAAAATCCCCCTCATATAGTAATTTAAAAAAAATGTATTTAATTAGCCCAAATCAAATTTATTGGCAAGTAAATGTATGGTAGAAGGACAATAAATGTGTTAATAGTGAAAAACTAACAAAGTAAAACAAAAGATACTAAAAGTAAATAGAGAAGAAGAAAAAGAACTCCCTAAAAAATGGTAATTTACTTAATTAGCCCAAAACAAGTTTATTGGCAAGTAAATACATTTAGGTGGAAGATATGCATTTAAATAACGAACAATGTAAAACAAAAGATGCTAAAAGTAAATCGAAAACAAGAAAAAACAACTAAACAAAATTATTGGCAAGTAAATGGATGCATGTATCAAGGCACTTACAATGAAAATTCGATAGCACCTTATGCACTGTTTTGATTCTAAAAGCGTTTTTCTTGTCCCCTTTTCAACCGTTGACACGTCTAAGCCATTATTCTGAAAATAACAAATTCATAAATGTTACTTTGCCGTTAATCCATTGAATAATCCGACAATGAAGATCGTTCGGGATAGGAAAAGTAAAATTTATCTAAATAAATGATTTATTCTTGAATATTGAATGTGCATGTGTAACAACATAATGGCAGCACCTATCAATAAAAAACAAACTTAAATAGCAAACGAAATCAATCATTATTTCATAACGTCGGAAACGAATCAAAAAGGGGATTCGAAATCAATGGTAGAATATTTATGCTGGTAAATTTCCCTTCCTCAGAGGAAATAGAATATTGTAAATAGAATTTTGTTAATTGAACTCTTTTCAAAAAAATATTATTTTAGAAGTGTTAATGGAGATATTGAAATGCATGTTTAGTTGATCACTTGTGGATCCTGTTTGTTTGGACGGATGTGCATGGTTATATACTTGGGGTTGCAAATAATTTTCGTGATTACAATTGGGGCCATGATTAAAATATTGTTTTCATATCGTTTTAATTTAAATTTATATACGGTGATCTACTTAATTGGCGGCGGATGTTTACGTTCTTTGATAGAACATTTCCGTCGTTTAATAGAAAATGGTCCTATATAACTGAATTTTAATGTGCGTATTGTTATGCGTTTACCTTTCTAAATTGGCTAGAGGTATAGAGGGAGGGTTGAGATCTCATACACATGTTTAACCCCGCTGCAATTTTGCGCCTGTCCCAAGTCAGGAGCCTCTGGCCTTTGCTAGTCTTGTATGATTTTTAATTTTAGTTTCTTGTGTATAACTCGGAGTTTAGTATGACGTCCATTATCACTGAACTAGTATACATATTTTTTAACGGGCAAGCTGAAGGACGCCTCCGGGTGCGGGAGATTCTCGCTACATTGAAGACCCATTGGTGGCATTCGCCTGTTGTCTGCTCTATGGTCCGGTTGTTGTCGCTTTGACACATTCCGAATTTCCTTTCTCAATTTTATTTGAACATTGCATTATTAGGGTGGAACTCCATTTCCATACTTTAAAATAAATGTGCCCACATGTCTTAATTTGGTGTGAGAAAATAGTCCTATATACGACAATATTGTCTACAAACAGTCTCACTGTTGGTAAAGGCCTCATGAAAGGTCGTGTATAAAACAAATGAAATAAACCGGTTCATTTGTCTCATTATAGCTTTGACGTAAAAAAAACTTTATCAAAGTCAGATTATCTTATAAGATCAACGTTTGAAACCTTAGCTTTAGTACACAATTATTTTTGTATTTTAGGCAATTTTTCATTATTCCCTATTTCTTTCATATTGTCTTTTTTTGTATGTTATACAATAAATATATGGTGTCGCCCTTTTTACGATTAATACTTTTGAATAGGGACATATGGTTGGACCCCCTCCCTTTTATTCTCAAGTGACCCCCTTTTAGAGCTGACTGGATCCGCCCCTGTATTTTACACGAATGTTTTCGTGTAAGATGCGACATACTTCTTCTCTAAACTGAAAAAAGGAACCCATACCTAACTAATGAAAAATATGATGCGGACTCAAAATTTACAATGAGTTAAAAAACGGAGAATGGTAGGAGAATGCTCTAGATCTGTTCTCATTTAATTTTCTGTAAGAACCGTTAAACATGCTGAACCTTTAAGAATGTATTCATAGAAATAAGAAGTTGTGGTATGAGTGCCATTGAGCAAACTTTTCATCCAAGTCATAATATAAAAAGTAAACAATTATAGGTCAAAGTACAGATTTCAACACGGAGCCTGGGGTCACACCAAACAGCAAGCTATAAAAGTTCCCGAAATTAATATATTGTAAATCAATTCAAACAGGAAAACCAACAGTCTAATCTATATCAAAAACGAGAAACATTTATTAACCACATGAACAAACGACAACATTTGAACAACAGGTTGCTAACATATTTATTGTAAACTTCAGGACACCTGCACACGTCTAGTGTATCATATCTAGAAGCCGTCCATTATGACAGAGAGTCACTCCATCATCAACATCGAACAAAAAGGTCTACAGAAGAATTAGTTCATCTTCAGTTTGAAGCTTTCTCAAGGTATGTTTAATTAACTCCATTCGGCACACGTCGGCATCTTTTGTTCGTTGATGGGTAGTGAATCTACAGAGATTTGCCTGTTCAAAACAACAAATTCGAAACAACTAAAAAAAATTGTAGGCACAACCAGATACATGGATAGTGTTAACACAATATAGCTAACCCATTTTTATATCCATATAACAAGTATGTAAAAATTGATACTCTAAGAATATCTCGTAGTTAAAGATGTCTTCATATTAGTACGTGGTTATGACTATATAATAATACTGATAGTAAATAAACTAGAAACACAATGAATAATTATCACCTGATTTAGTATTATCTCACATGGAGTGTATCTCACAAGGAGTGTATCTCACATGAAGTGTATCTCAAATAGAGTGTATCTCACATGGAGTGTATCTCACACGGAGTGTATCTCACATGAAGTGCATCTCACATGGAGTGTATCTCACATGAAGTGCATCTCACATGGAGTGTATGTCATATGGAGTGTATCGCACATGAAGTGCATCTCACATGGAGTGTATCTCACATGGAGTGTATCTCACATGGAGTGCATCTCACATGGAGTGCATCTCACATGGAGTGTATCTCACATGAAGTGCATCTCACATGGAGTGTATCTCATATGGAGTGTACATTACACGATTGAAGATGAACACAAAATGAGTGCACTTTACACAATTCACGATATGGAAAGTTGAGTGTACGTAAAATGGAAAACACACGGAATGATTAACGATGATTGCACGTACAGTGAATAAACTAGGAATGATGATTGCACGGACAATAGGTCAGTTTAAGTTTTATAAGGTCTGTACATTGTCGAAGAATTATGTTGATTGATTTTCAGATTAATAAAAGTATATTTCCTTTCAGGAAATGGTCTGTAAAACTGAAAAGAGATGCAAATATATTTCATAACAATATCATCATAGAGAACAGCAAAGGCCCGGTGACGTATGACTTTGATTCTGCGTATACAGGAAAAATTGAAGGTAAGTATAGCTGCTATGCACCGACGTCATATACATTGCATTTTCATTATACAATGAAAGGCGAATGTAGACTCTATTGTTAGGAACATATGTTTTTGTATATACAGGGAAGGTAGAAAGCTGGTGCTTTTGTTTGTGAATGATTTTGTATACATTGGGAATGTAAAAGTTTAATAGTTTCTATTCCCACCTTAGTAATGCCATCATACATTCTCCATTCAGTAGGGAAACAGAATATCAGTAGCCTCTTTTAGTCTGTTGACCTGCGGCGCGCTTTGATTAAATATAATATATAAACATGGCATAGAAAACCCATGACTGACTGAGCAACACAAACTCAATATAAAAAACTGGGATTGATCTAAAAATTATTTAGAAACTGTAAAGACTATTCTTCTTATCATGTGAAACCCACTGTGTTGCTCATTATTGTCAAATATGGTGCGGAATCGTGTACAATTTCGTTTCTGGTATTTGGACCTATTGATAATTATCAATTCTACAAATGCTCCGTAGTAATGTTTATCATAGCTTTATTACATGTTATATGTCCTTGTTGCTTTAATAATTTGAACACAAAGTCATGATTGAAATGATGTGAAAAACCTGATTTAAAATTCTTTTCTCTCTTTAGGCGAAAAGTCACATGTATTTGGAACAGTAACGAAAACTGGACATTTTGAAGGTCAAATTCAGCTTCATAAGGACTCATTTGTTATTGAAAAAGCATCTCGTCATAATATAAAAGATGAAGATATCCATACAGTTATTTATAATATTAAAGATGTAAATGTACCTACAGAATCACATTTTTGTGGCTTGAACGTAAAAAATAAACAGCTAAAACCGGAAGTAAAAGATAACATAAATACGCATGACAGTATGGATGATTTCAAACTTCGATATACATCTGGATTAACCGACAAACACAGAAGATATCGAAGAGCGGTGGATCCTAAGAAAAAGATATGTGAACTATATATTCAAGTTGATCATACACTTTTCTTTAGATATAACAATGTGACAGATGACGTGATAGCTAACATAAATAATCACGTGATGGCAGTTAATTCCATTTTTAATGCTGTTGGTAAGTACAAGATCTCAAGAAATAATGCCAATTACGAGTTTTTTGTCTATCAACTCATGGACATACTTTTGTCATTTTTGAGGTAACGTCATCAGCGTTCTAAAAAAATCATTTACTCAACGTAGAACTGAATTATAAGCAATCAGAAGAACTGCAACATTTTCCTGTTTTTTCTGTTGTTAGCTAAACATACCCGATATCTGTATTCTATTTTTTATTCATTCATACGTTCAATGAATTAACAGACTAAATTTTCAATAATAAATGTATTAAGTAAGACATATCACACATAGGCTTTAGTTTTACTACTTGTGCTTTAAATTCTTTCTTTTTACAGATTTTGATAGTGACACTTCACCAGATAGTATAGGGTTTTCAATTAAACGAATAAAAATTCATGACGATCCTTCAGCGTCTGAATATAAATATTCTGGCAATCACGGCGTGAATTCAATGCTCTTTCTCCATTCAGAAGAAAACCATGACCAGTTTTGCTTATCTTACATTTTTACACATAGAGACTTCGATAATGGTATTCTTGGTCTTGCCTGGACAGCGGAGCCAGGAACGTCTGGTGGACTCTGTTCGAGGTATACGGTAAGATTCATTTGATTAAATTATACTGTAAGATTCGTTAATTCGAGATATACTATAAAATATTTTTGTTCGATGTATATATTAAAATTCCCTAGGTCTAGCTATGAGGTTAGCGTCGTTAGTTCGCGGTAAAAAGTCAGATTCGTTAGTTTGATTTATACTGAACGATTTGTTTGTTCGAGGTATATGATGAGATATGTCAGTTCGAGGTAAAAGATAGGACTCGTTAGTTCGAGAGATACGATATGAGTCTTTAGTTCGAGATAAACTGTCAGATTCGTTAGTTAGAGGTATTCGATAGTTTTGGTTAGTAATTGAGGGAAGTGTATTAACATAAGTTTCCCTGTGCAAATGCTGTATTCCATCAATATTTGCAAGTTTTTAAAATGTCTTCAATGTCAATTGTTCATTTCTAAAATTATGACGATTATAATGAGCTTCCTTTTGAAATAAGTTATAAACTATTCATTCGAGAAATAGTGCAGCATTTTTATTCGTAATGGAATCATTAGTCTTTCACTACTTTAACTTGGGTGTACTACGTATTAATGTACTGTTGAAAATAAGTGAATGAAGCAAGTCTTTTTTAAATAAAAGTAAATTTAGTTTTGTTTATTAATTTTTCTTGTATCCGTCACCTTATGTTATGATAAGTCTATGGGCGAATTATCTTTGTTGTCCGGTGAGGACTTTAACATGTTTTAGTATTACATTATTGGGTTATTATTTTTGATGAATATTCAACAGATTGTACAAAGAATTATGTATTTTTTACGCTTTATATGTTACGCCATTGGCAACAACAATTTTTTTGTAGACGTCAGAGGGTGAAATTTTGTGATTGATATCAAATTTGAATTTATCAATTTTTTTTTATTTGAAATTACGATAATTGATTGTACGACCTACGTTATAATTGATTTTTGTCACGATATGTTTTTTACAATAGCAATTATTCCTTTCAGCTTTACACCGATGGGCGTCTTAGTCTAAACACTGGTATAGTGACAGATATTAATTATGGAAATGATGTTACTACAGCTGTATCATACGTCACGTTTGCACATGAGATTGGTCATAATTTTGGATCATTGGTAACTATGTTTAAATATTATTTTTTTTGTTAGTTATCTCCTGCATAATCAGTTATTTTTAAGTATCTTCTTCTGTTGTGTGTCGCATCTTACGTATTATGAGTAATTTCATTGTTCGTACCCAATAGATCACTTTGGAGTTTGTCCGTCACCGGAAAAAAAATCGTCAATTATGACGTCATTTACCACATAGAGGGGACCACCTGTATCCATGCATTATTAACGTTCATCAAGAGACATAATTTATCGAAAAGAGGATCTGGTGTATCAAAATTGAAACTGTTACTACTTTAATTTGTAATAAAATAAACCAAGATGTAAGAATCTGCCTTCAACTGCTTTGTCTTTTTTTATCGATAGACATTCATCTGTATTTCAGCATGATGAGTCCTCTAATCTAACATGTGCACCTGGCGGGAGTAGTGGTAACTATATTATGTTCGCCCAAGCTACTGCTGGAACTAAATCTAATAATGTTCTATTCTCGTCATGTAGTATATCTTCTATGGCACCAATGGTTGAATCAAGAGGACGCGATACAGCTAATGGATGTTTCGTGGGTAAGAATTATTCAAATGAATAAAATGAAAGTATAATTGTTCACAGGGGACAAATAGGCCACCGATTTAACATGAACAGTTTATGAGTCAATCAGCACCTTTTTTTACACTAATACCCCTTAATGGGAATGTGTTCCATCCTATAATGTATCTTGTCAAAATTATACATGTACGATCATAGTTCTCTATATTTGTACCTACACCCAAATACGTAGTACGCAGACTGTTAAAGGTCAGTCTATATTTAAGCATATCAATATTTCTATCATATTGTCATCTCACTCGTAATACGTTGTGAGTCTCATATCCCTCTTACAAACGCATTTGATGTGTTTACTATATTTCCAAGCAAACATTTACTTTGATGTCAACATATCTGACTGTAAACTGCTTATTGCTGTGTTATCACAAGACCAGACACTCGTTTTGTCCCTTCCAAAGTACAGGAATGATACAGCACGTGTGCCAGTAGACTAGTCATTCTGGGATACTGGATCATCACTGGAGTCTTTCGCAGAAATGCTTAATAGAGAATTGAAACTAACAACCATGTATGATGAGGTGTTCGTTTTTTCCTGTCTGCGAGGAAAATTCACCAAACATGGCGGAAGTTATTTTATTTTTGTATTTACAGAATATGCGTCAGCCACATGTGGTAATAAAGTAGTCGAAAGTGGCGAGGATTGTGATTGTGGCTGGGACGACGATTGCACAGATCCTTGTTGTTATCCTACGCTGTCAGCTACTGGTCCGGACTCGGCTCAAGCTTGTCAGTATAGACCTGCGGCCACGTGTAGGTGAGTTCATTTTATAGGAAATGTACATGTGCAATTCAGGAAAGTATTGGCATTTTATGATACAGTTTTATATAATAAATTGAATCATTAAGGTTCACCGCTAAGAAATAAAAACTTAATATGCTTTTCGAACAACGACCTAGTTGTACTTTCGATCAAGTGTTTGTTTTGGCTAAGCTGCTAATTTGTTAGACACAAAATTCCCATTAGTATTGAAGTTGTGTGCCAATTTAGATATTTTCATTTAGTTCAGTGTTCCGAAATACACAAATATGCTGTTATAAACTCAAAGTATCCTTTGTGTTGCATATTCGAGTTAAAATCGAAAAATGACTATTATGTAAAACATCCATAAGAAAAAGTGTATCATTAAAATAAGGTAAACCATAGTTTAAACTCATTACAGGTACAAGGATTTTAAGCTTGTTTGCCAGACGGGTATTTCAATTTCAAAATACTTATCAGTGGTCGATACTAAAATAAAAAAAGTGAACAAAATTTTTTTTAAGTCTTGCTTTGGTATTATATATTTATATTGAAAAATTATTAAGATACTTAAATGGGTCAATCTTCAATTTTCTTAAAAGCATAATTACCTAAGGTTTGAAAGAAACTATTGAAATATTTTACATGCTTTCAGAAAATCGGTTATTATTATTGGTTTAAAAAGCTTTTTAAATTACTGGAAACAGTTCATTGTTGGATAATAGCATTATGTTATTATAAGAACCTTTTTTTCAATGTGTTATATGTTTTCGTAAACAATCGAGATTTTTCATTCAATTCCATTTCAAAACTTTAAGTGCAAGTATATATACATTATATTCTGATTTAATGAGTTTTTAATATGTTAAATCGCGTTATGAAGACTGACTCTTTTTTCCATTGCAGTCCCAGTGAAGGAGTATGCTGTAATCCCTCACTTTGTTCTAAGTATCAATCATCAGATAATAAAGTCTGTAGGACCAACTCTTCCTGTCTTGATGAGGCAATCTGCAAATATCCTTTTACAAATATCCTATCGGAGAAGGATCTGCTTACCCTTTTGAAGCGGTTGTGATCACTTTCAGTTTTGGCGGGGTTTATACGCGTGTTGCTCAGTTTTTGGTTTTCTATGAAGTATTTTGTTGATTTTGTTTGCTTTTAGTTGTCTTTCCTTTCATGTCAGGTGATGTAAAATTTACCTCCAGTTTTTATGTTCAGTGAAAGAAGAAGTATTTTAAAAAGTTATTATATTAAAATCTAGCACTTTTTGAAAACTTGTTTCAAACTGCACTTGATTTAGACAATGAATACCAACGATAACGCTTCTGTTTGGCGCCTTTTGTAGAAACAAAATATATAATTGAATGTTTCAGATATCAGTATTAAAATATGCCTTGGATCATTGACATTTATCCATCTGGCATATAGGAAAAAAAAGGACCGTGAAATCGGAAAAAATCTCTTATTTGGCATTAAAATTAGAAAGATCATATGATAGGGAACACGTGTACTAAGTTTCAAGTTGTTCGGAATTCTACTTCATCTTAAACTACCATTACCAAAAACTTTAACCTGAATCGGGATAATAATAATGTCTATAATGTCATATTTGAGCTTTTAAGATTGACAAGGTTTAGATATTTGAAATGTGCCTGAACCTTACAAAATGTTTAAGACGACGATGTCTGTTTGGTAAAGCAGTTTCGTTCGTACAAAATACAATATACATTGCCATGTTTTCTAACATTTGCACACAAAACTATGCACTTTTATTACCAGCAAATGTCAACAATATAACCTGTCAAACAAATAAACAGAGTTGCTCTTATCTTATTTGCTTCTCTTCAAAATTTGCTTGTATGAACCAATAAATTACGCTATCAAGTATTGCATTTTTTAAATTATGTTTTAAAAGAGGTATAATATGCATCGACGATTTATCATTAAAGAAGGTCTTTTTGATAAATTAAATATTAGATTCGTAAAACTGTTTTTTTTAAAAGGGTTGTGAAAAGTGAGAAAATAATTTAAATGTCCGCAAAAATATCTAGTTCCGAAACATTATCCTTTATATATTTTTTTCAGGTTGTTCCCAAAATATTTCGAGGCCCCTATCGTGAAATTTGTTTTAATTATTGGACTTTATTTGCTTAAACCTTTGAATTACTTCTGATTGTAACAATTACGGTCCTTAAATCGAAAAACTGGCGGCCTGACCTGTCCAGATTCCACAGAATCGGCTAATGGAACTGTCTGTGATGATGAAAAAGTTTGTTACTTTGGGGTAAGTTAATAATTTAAAATTATATCTTCAATAAAAAAATAAACTTAAAACAACACAGAACATAAGTTATGCTGTACCTGCCTTCTTGTTTCACTGCAGTATACCCAACATTTACTTTTATTTATAATTGATATTCTGACTAACAGTTTAATGTTTGAATACCTTATGTAGAAAAGACAGAACACTGATACTTCCCATGTAAGTATACACGCATATATGACACAATTTACAAACGACTTCGTAAATTTATCGTTTAAGCAATGTTCAGGCCAGGTTTGTCAAGCTCATGGATATCAATCGTGCCAGTGTGAACCCACTACAGCAGGTAACTGGAAAGACGAACTGCTGTGCTCGTTGTGTTGTACTGATCCAGCTGACAACACTTGCAAGTACGTAAAGAAAATATTTTATAAATTCCTTTTATTGACATCATAGAAATTATTCCTTTATTTCTTATCCCTTGGCCAATAATAGGGGTTACCATGTATTAGGTTGTTTCACATTAACATTACAAATATGTTGACCTGAATAAGACTACTCTAATTGTTACAGCCATTGCAAACGTCAAAGCAAAAGCCCCAGAAAAACAAATAAAATAGAAGATGAAGCAATACATGAGCATAGTCATTAGAACAACTAAAAACACTTCGAATGCATATTGATGTTTATCGTAATAACAGTTAAAGGTAATATAAAAGCGCAAAGGTACAATTAAACATATTTGTGACATACTAGCTATTTTTAACTCTAGAAGATTGCTGTGAAAAACGACAATTTTCGTATCCAGAATTAAGTGACCAAAATAAAGATATTTAAAAAAAATGAACCAGCTGTATCGTGAATTATCTTAAAAAAAATACTAATTACAGTGTTGTATGTAATGAATAATATCCTTAAACATAAAACATTATCACAACATGTTAACTAAACCAAATGAAATATTGATTCTGTGAAGATTAGTGTTAGAATTATTGTCTCATCAAGGTTATAGTTGTGTCTCAAATATATTTGGTTGAAAATTGCAATATACTTGTCGAAAAGAACCGACGTTAACCTAATTTATTATGTTTTGTTGTGTATGTTTTTTTTTTCAGTCACGCAGTTCGAGTATCGTATCACCTTTTTAATTCAGAACTGAAATGGCAAATGTTTGTTTTATTTTAGAACTGCTGATCAACTTTCGAACATAAATGTAGCGTTTACTAAAGCTGTGCCAGGAACCCCATGTAACAAATTTCTTGGATACTGTGATGTCTTTCATATTTGCAGAGAGGTAAGTATAGATTCTAAATACAGAGAGATCAATTTGGAAGGTTGTTTATGTTAAGGTCTCGTTGTCTCTGCGTAAATGTTCATCCCTGTCTTTCAAATGATTTGATGGGATCGTTCCTGATGAAGGTAGATCCGGAAAAAGCTCTTCGACCGCCCAAATCAAATATTATTTTCATTTATTTACTTTAAACATGTTTTTATTAACTCAAAGTGAAATGGATTGGACACAAGTAAACCATACTTATGAAGTCCGCTCCGAATAACAATAAATTACAATACAATATTAATATGAGCATGCAATAATTCAAAATATACTTTACGAGTCCATCAAATTTAAAAAACAAGATGGTTCAGCAATTTTATTGACTCTAAACAAGTCATAGTTTTTTTTTTATCAAAGGCTCAAACATTTTTGACCTCAAAGGTACTTACTGAATTTATTTCAGAAAATTGTTTGGTGCATAATGATACATTAATAAACAATGCGACTTTATTTTCTGTTTTGCAAAAGTGTCAACTGTATAAATAACAGCTGTCATAACGAATCATGGTTGGGTATATTTTCCGTAAAACATGGAACATTAGACACATACACAAAATTCCCTGATGCATGGTAATTTGATTCAAACGAGTTGTGTGTTAAATTTTGACAATATATATTGCAATTGTTTTTATGTAGGTTGATATACAAAGACCTCTTAGTAAAGAAGTGAATGGTATTCTGGAAAATATGTTTTTCAATTTCTGTGAATAACCCGTTTTGATTTTTTAAATGCAGGTTGATCCATCAGGTCCTCTCAGTAAACTGAAGAATTTCTTTCTGAACGGAGAAATAATCGATAAAGTGAAGGAATTTTTAACAGAGTACTGGTATGTTGCAATAGCAGGAGGTGTTGGACTCATTATACTACTTGTAAGTATCAACTGCTTTTAACATACAAGTGAGAGGTTTAGTTACCTTTAAAGGTAAGTTTAATCCCCCATTTTTACATAAGAAATGTCTGTACCAATTCAAAAATATGACAGTTGCTATCCATTTATTTGATGTGTTTATAGCTTTTGAGTTTGCCATTTGCTACAGGACTTTCTGTTTTGAATTTTCCTCGGAGTTTGGTATTTTTGTTATTACTTTTTGAATGATTTATGGTGATTGAGGCTCTTCTAAATAATGTTGTTGATGAAAGCCTTGATGATGGCAAATATCATAAACACAAAATTACGTGCATATTTTATATTCCAATTGCTAACAATGATTTGGTCGGTTAACCTTAACAATCTCATTTCGAATCAAGATATAGTTATTTCAAATTTCTTGTACACTGTAAAAGTAAAAAGGATATTAAAATTAATGTCAATTGGCTATTATAAGTTTCAACATTTAACCGTTTATAATATCATCGAAGACATTTCTGCTTTTTAACAGTAGATGATGATTGTATTTTGTGATCGTTTTATAGGTTATGATGATAAAATGCTGCTCAAAAAGTACAAAGGGCAAAGTACAACCAGCACCACGACGTGTGTCTGTGGAACCATCACGTACCCGATATTAACTGTTTTCCTTAACTTGTACCATGCTGGCATGGTGCATCTTGAACACAGTGCTATTTGATTGGACGATTAGCTCAATTGTCGTCAAGGAGATTTCTGTGATACAATATGTTTTCTTATTAACATTTACATGTTTGTGTGTACTATAGATGAGAGTTAATAACTGATATACATATTATTTAGAAGCTTCTGTATGTGTTGAGTTCATTATTTTACATGTAAAATTAGAATATTAATTTCTTCTATTAACTACTTTTTTTTGTATATCGTTATTTAAAAAAAAAAAAGTTTTCTTTAATATTTAGCGAGACCAGATGTGACGACCGAAAGGTTGCTTCTGCTGGTTTAACATATCAGCTATAGATCATTTGTTATAATTTATCTTCCTGTGGTCTTCATCCGGAATTGGTTTTGAGAAAGACATGGAATAGACCGTTCCATTGTAGAAGAAGGTTTTTTACCCTCCTGTATTTTGGACTTTTAAATTATAGCATCTAAAAAACGTTGGTGTTGTATTTTGTTTGTTTTTTACTTAACATTTAGCACTATGCAATGTCAAGCTATTTATTGTAATACTTAGGTTATCCATAAAGTATGGTAACATTTATTTTGTGCGAACCAAATTTCGTAGTTTTTAAAATCTATGTTTTTTTCTTTATTTCTAACTAACAAATTATGCATACAAGGTTATTACTACTTGCAATTCGTTAATTGGTTAAACTTTTCGTTGTATTATATGTAGTTTGTTAACTTGTAAATTAGGAGATTTATGTATAGCATGAATAGTGAAATAACGAACGTATTGAAATGCAACTGTTAAACAGCTTCATATTGGGAATGTGAGGGATTTCGGCTACTTATCAATTCGTCTCTAAATAACAGTTTAATTTGTCACTGTGAAATACCCATGTCTCTGTTCATCTGCCCACCCGTCCGTATGTCCCTCCCATTATGAATATATTCCTGATCACTCCTCCTACAGTTTAAATGTTAGAAAGTTTTCACGTTGTTGTCCATTCACCAGGTCATTACAGATGGCATAATTCGGTATACATATTGATTCATTCATAGGGTCTTTGCTTTGAAAATAAACACATTTATTCTAAAAACAGATATTGGCATAATACGGGCTATGTTCTTCTCATATATTTTATGATGGTATATTACTCAACCCCTAACGGGAGGGATTGTGTTTGATTTTCATATGATGAAGACATTATCTTTCAATACTTTTATTTGAGGTCTAGAACTGGCATGTCAGTAACTGCTTGGTCCTTTCATATCACATGCATCAATGCCATTTTGGTTAGTATATTTTGTTACCTATTCTGACCTCGGACTCCAACTTCCTTTAAACTGAATTTTACTGTGCGTATTGCTGTGTGTTTCTTTTTTCTACAATGGCTAGAGGAAGCGGGGACGGTTGCGATATCACATAACATGTTTAACCCTGCTGCATGCTTGCGTCTGTCCTAATTTACGAGCCTCTGGTCTTTATTACTCTTGTATGTTTTTTTTAAAATTTTAGCTCATTTATATGTTTTGGATTTTTTTTCACTTAACTAGAACACATGTTCAGTGAAAGGCCAGCTGTGGTCCGCCCTCTGTGCGTTGAATACCCATTTATAGACATCGGCTATTTTCTGCTCATTTGTTGGGTTGTTGTCTCTGTGACATATTCCCTATTTCCATTCCCCACTCTATATATTGAAGTGTGCCTGTGATCAGTGTTTTTTGAAAGTGTTCGTGTGGTCAGGGTTATGATTTTTTTTATTAATATTTGCTCTTTTGGGAAATAGTTGAATTTTGTCATTTTTTTAATAATTTACTTACATAAGAGGTACATACCATTTCCGGATAACTCCTCCTTCAATGAACCCTAAAACTATGTGAGCCAATGCCCAACTTTATATTTATTTTAGAATAACGCTTACCATCGTTGTGTCATCATATTTTCCGATAAACAATAATTATTCACAGAAAGTCCTACATTGACTTTGTTATAATTCCGTTACTTCAGATTGTGTTATTAAATTTTGTTTGGTGTTTTTACTCAAATATGTCTCTCCAATACTAACTGTTTACAACATGTGAATTTGATATTCTCCAAATGCAATTTAGAGTACATTTATCTGAGTAATAAGAAACATGAATGCTTTCAGTAGTAGACAAACCCTCATGTTTTATATTAAGAAACAATTTAGTCCTGAAAGAAGTTATTATTTAGTCTTCATTGTCATTCTAAATCATTTTGATCAATGTCATATAAATTTGTATTATTTTGATAATATAAATGAGCAATAAATGAACTTTCAAACATGTTCCTACTGACTTTTAATTTGGTAAGTTTTGTCATGATCTTTTTTTTGGGTTTGCAATGTATTTGGTAGGTTGGTTGTGTAAAATGTTTGTAAAAATACACTGATGAAAAGGAATGTCAAGAAAAACAAGAAGGATATTCCCCATGTGGGCTGCAGTAGACATAAAGCAATTCCAGCGCGAACATTTACATGACCGGAAAAATAACAGAAATTTACCAACCGTACTTTGTTGAGATGGTTTTGAGAAATCAAATACAACAAGTGCAACACTAACAAACATTGAAACATGAAAACCAAGAGATATATTTAAATAGTAACATATATAACAAAAAAGGAAGAAAACAAAAAGAAAGAAAAAGTTCAAATGTCCCTCGCGTTGTATTTATTTTATCTGTCCAAGGGCAATGAATAAATACACAATATATGGGGATTGTCGGAATATAGATAATATGTTTTTAAGAGAAGATGTGGTATGATTGCCAGTTAGACAACTCTTCACAAGAAACCAGAAGACATAAACACGAACACGAGTTACTATAGGTCACCAAACGTTTTCTTGTTTCTGTGCATGTCGACATGCCTACACATTTTGTTCCTGTAAATTTAAAATAACAAGATGATTGTCAATGAAACAATTATCTACCGAGCTGAAAGTAGTGGATATAAGCAATTATATTGCCTTCAACAATGAGAAAAAACCCATCACTTTTATAGCCGATTATCTTGTTCCTGTGAATGTTCATATGCCTATACATCACAGTTCCAGTCTTATTTGACATACGTTCACAAAACGAGCATAGTAAGTGTACAAAGAAACAGATATTGTTTACATGAAAGCATTTACTTTCATTGTTTACATTTACTCTCAAAAACAAACATTTTCACTGAGTTTCAATATGTTAGAGATTCCGGGATGGTACATGTACGTAGCCTGTTGCAGGACAACATTTATATTCTAAGTGTCCTCTATTTCATGACCACCTATTGCATTGTTTTATTTTATCTGTTCTTGTCCTGAATATGCATGAAATATTTGCCACTGAACGTTAAACAGCAAATTAACAATCAATCAATCAACGTATGTATTACCGATTAAAAAATTGGTTTAAAGAGGATTTTTTATTAGAAAAATGGTGTTGTTCTTTATATACGGAACATGGCATGTTTAGTTTAAAATATGCAGAAATCAATAAACATGTATTACTTTAGCTTAGTATGGGTGAAGCCATGTGTCTTATAAAAAACCAAATGCAATGTTATCTTTAGTTTATCATTTACAATTATGTAATTTTTTTATGGAAACCCAATATAACATGTATATCGCACGAAAAAGTCGGTTGACACCTTGATTCACAGAAAATGCACATTTTATCATACTTGGTCCATGCTACTGCTGTTGAACGTTTCGTCCCCGAGATATCATCAGCCCATTAGTCAGCACTTCGGTGTTGACATGAATATCAATTATATGGTCATTTTATAAATTTCCTGTTTACAAAATTTTGAATTTTTCGAAATACTAAGGATGTTCTTATCCAAGGCATAGATTACCATTCGTATTTGGCATAATTTGTATGAATTTTGGGTCCTCCATGCTCTTCAGCTGTGTGCCTGTCTGGCTTTATAACTACTAGTATTCTGATCTGATCGTCACGGATGAGTCTTATGTATACGAAACGCTCGTGTGTCCTTTTAAATTATATGCCTGGTATCTTTGATAACTATTTATTAAATGATATTTCTTTTTAAAATAAACTTCTGTTATATCACTGAATGCGTGTATTTATGTTATGATCATTATGAATTTAGGTGGCCGTTTCTATGGAAAACTATTCTTTATCCGAAAAAAAGCCCCAAATATTTAAAATGTAAAATATATATGTTTTAATTTTGCAGTTAAGGTCTAACAATATTCAATTTGGCAATTTTTAAAGTTTTTAAAATTACTAAAAAAAATTGTTTTGGTTGGTATCATCTTAAAAACATTAATCTTCTAATGACGAATTCTTCTACCTCGAACAAACCACACATTTAAAATAAGTGTCTTGTACATAGGGAGGACATTTGAGCGACCCACAGTATGCCTTGGTCCCATACAAAAGATATCCATTATCATTGCATGAACCAGCCTCCAATACGTCAAGACTATTATCAACGCATATGTACTGAGACCCACCAGCATGGTCATGGTGTCCTGACATCAAATCCCCACTATACTCGGTTTTCCAGCCAGCGTAACACTGCGATTTCCCGGGAATCATTAGTATTGTCGATGCATGACTTACTCTACAAACTGCGCATGGTACATCTTTGTCTATTAAATTACTACCAAAATCATTGGTATCGTACTCCATCCCATAAACTGTTCCAAAATATGATCCATGACTAACTTGTCCAAGATCTGGGTCATGTGGAACGCATACTTGATTAGTAGGTCGTCCTGGATTAGTGTAATGGCCGCCTGCGCCAATACCTGCAAATGTTAAGTCGTTCGAATCAAATATTTAGAATAAGAAACAAAATAAAACCAAAACATATAAACTTCACAATAATAATAAATCAAATAGGCAAAGTGATCGACTGGTTAGAGCAAATAAAATTTGGCCAGACACTTGGAAAATAGAATATTTAGGAAGGGGACATCATTTCCCCTAAAAAGCTGCTGAGAAGCAAACAGTGCTCCCCACAAAGAGTGATTTATTTATTTTTATTTCAAAATGGAATAAAGAGAGAGTGAAATATTAGCAACTGGTGAAAATTAATATTTCTACGGAAAAAACGACTGATTACAAAATGGTCGTCTCCTAATTATGCACAACAGCGTATTTGGTTGACCAAATATTTTTTTTATTTTCGTTTGGCGGGTCAAGGTTTTTTGTACTTTTAGTATTGAGCGTGCCTCGTAAAGACGTGTAGTTTGCAGGGATATCGTGAATAAAACAACACTTAATACATAGAAGTAACACAAGTCGACCTGGAAGAAATTCTATTGTATTTAATCTTACCAGAGTAAACCATTTCGGTTGAATTATTTGGGCATTCTTTTCTTCCCCATCTGACATAAACACTTCCAGGTGGATCTATAAAATAGGAAGATTAACACAATCAAAACCCGAGTAGACATTAGATCTATTCATTTATTCTTTATGATATAACACAATTATTCGTTTTAATTACTGTCCTAGATCTTTATGATACAAACCACATCACTTATTTTATGTATTTTATAAAATATACATAGAATATTTGTAGAAATAAAAAAGCATGGAATGCGAAATGATTATTCATGCAATCTATCAACAGTATCGATGACATAAATTTATTAGACGTCCTTACTTAAAGCATGTACAAACAAACCTTTATTGAGTTATACTGATTGTTTTCAAAGTAGAAGTGAAGCGTCACGTATGACATATGACCTTAGCATAGAGGGTTTATCAATTTTTACACTTGTGTCATGTTTATGACATCAATGTTCGCTTATGACATTTCCATTCTAAAATGCAACAATAGTTCTATAATCATGGATCAATCGAGCAATTATTATTTGAGAAATTTTGTAATTTTGTAATTTTTAAGAATGATGTGAAGAAATAAGATTCTTTTCGATATGGATGAATAAATAGGTAATGTGAATAATTATTACTATTTTGAAAACTTGTTATTACTGAATTGTGCTTCTGTATCTGTCTATCCTGATTCTGAATCTGCATTTTCTGACTCTGAATCTGTCCATCCTGACTCAGAATTTGTGTATGCTGACTCTGTATCTGTCTATCCTGATTCTGAATATGTATGTTCTGACTCTGAATCTGTTTATCCTGACCTATGACCTTAGCATTGAGGGTATTAACAGTTGTTTGTAACTGACTCATTGTTGCCTTCATCAACTGTATATCCCTCTTTATTTGTTGGTTATCAGCATAATCAGGGTCAGTGATTAAAAGTCGCTTATCGTTGAAATTTTGTGATTCAGTGTTGATACATGTAGCAAGCATGCACCACACAATAAAAAAGGTCAAAATCAATCCCATACTGTAGAAATCTCACAAACAACGTGTACTTACACTGTATATAAATGATAACAACATACGATATGACAAGGTTATAAATATATGCCTTGTTTAAAAGAAGAACAGAACGAAGAATAGAATAAACAAGCATTAAGGAAAAAAGGTTTTAATATTAAATTTCGAAATGTTCTGTCCGTGAAAATATATCTGAACACTAAAAACAGTAACATATATTCAAACACCACACCTACAATAAACTACGAACATGACAGAAAAAAGAAATTATTTGCCAATATCAACCTCTCGTGCAGTACACTTAGTATCGTAACTATAATTTCTGTTAAGATCTATGGAAACAATTGCAATAAAAATCTGACTATATTTTAAGTTGGTTGTGTTACTTTGTATATCGAAATAACTACACTTCCTGTTACTGTGTATGTTGACATACATTCATATCATGTTTCTGTGTATGTCGTCATACCTTTTTATTTAATTACTGTATATCCTGCCAAACCTTTACATCATGCTACTGTGTATGTCGACATGATTACACATCTTGTTTCTGTGTATGTCGACATACCGACACATTTTTATGGAAGATTATAATAGTCACTAGTTGATCAGTTCTCAGTTCAACTTGTTGACATAAATCAGTGGTAAAGTTGCATTATATCCAACCTTGTGAACTTGATAGTGTGTACTTGTTTAGTTTTTTTCTAAACTTTCCGGCTTCCAGAAAGTATACTTGTTAACTTCTTCTGATCAAGTTGACTTTGACAAAGTGAACAAAAAGTGTAGACTCGCCTTGTGTACATGGTCTTTGTTCACTTGTAACATACAACTAGTCTGACAGTAGCATTGCAACACATCTTTTATACTTCATTTTGTGTACTTGTTTAGTTGTTTTCTAAACTTTTCGACTTTCCTAAAGTGCACTTGTTAACTTCTTCTGAACAAGTTTATATCAACAAAGTGAACAAAATGTTTATTCTCATCTTGTGGTGTTGTTTTGTTGACTTTTCTTACTAAGAAGGTTTACTTTTCCAGTTGTTTCTCACCTTTTCCCTTTACTGAAGGTATACTTGTATTGTTTGTATGTAACTAAGTGTGCTTTTCACAAATGCACTTGCTTTGGAAATGTTGCAAGTTTACTTGTTGAAAGTCAACTTGGTCTGAAATCTGTCGGTAGGGCTTGATACTTTAACCACGTGGTATCAGTGGATATTTTGCGTACAACTCTATCCTGTCTGGAAGCATGGCAAATAATTAAATTTTAAATTTCAGGCAATAACTTAATGCTTAGGCGTTAGCCTATTGCCTAGGATTTGTAAACAAGTCTAAATTGAAGACAACGTTCAAATTTACGAGGGCGTTGGATAAAAACTCTCAGTTGTTATACGTGTGCATGCAAAACATATTTCTTGGGAGAGGGTCTAAATACAAAACAAACAACACTTTTCAAAAGACTAAACAGTATAAGAATATATTTTAACAAAACGCATTATACTAGCAGTTCGAAAAACTAATGTTCTTTAACACTGCTGACTGGCATGGTTATTGCAAAATAAACAGATCATCCAATGGAACAAAGACGATCTTAAAAATCAATTTAATACCAAACAGAAAACAATAACGTGCGGAAAATATGGTATATTCCGCAAATATAATGTGCAAAAGTTTGGTACACCCTATCCGGATTTCGACAAATAATGTCTCTTCAGTGATGTTAGGAATCAAAACGGTAATTGGAAGGCAATGTAATTTAATATGGAGGTCGAAATAGGATGAACATATATATATATATGTATAGTAATTTTTTGGATAGAATTTTAAGTGACAGTATACCCATTTTAAAATAAGATGTGGCACATTGCCAATGAGACAACTTTCTATCCAAGACCCTCGATAGTACGAATGTAGGACAAAAAGTTAGACAAAAAGTCACAAATCAGTGTTGAGATTTTTTTTCTTAGAACAAGAAAACAAATAATGTTCTTGAACTATTATATATAACAAATGTATAAAGCAATTTAGTTATTAAAATGTATTCAATAAATATTATAAATTATCAAATATTATGAAAACGAAATGTTAAAGTGGCTTGGTATTTAATTCTGTCGCACCTTTTATAACTTGCTTAAATGTATGGTTTTGCTCATTGTCGAAGGCTTTATGGTGACATCTACGTCGTTTGATCTCTGGTGGATAGTTGTCTCATTGGCAACCAGTACAGTTGTCTGCATCTACTTATAACATATTGCTACATTGTATGTGCGTTCATATGTCCTTTTGTGTTTCAAAAGAAACTACAGTGTGGGAACGGAACTTTTGGCCATTCGTGAGACTGTCAAGCGGGGCTCCGACATTTGAAAAATAACAAGTTGCTTTATGAAAACTCTGATAAACACTTATGTTACTATATACCGTTTCTGCTTCAAGTTTTTAGTAGCTAAAACATTGTATATGGAAATATGAACCAAATAAATAATAAAAAATATATATGCATCAAACGTTTTCCGTAGAATGGAGGAGCTCCGAGTAGAACGATCAAAACTGTAACAGAGCAGCGATCAAAAATGTCAAATAACCATTGAAAACCCATTCATTGCTACCAGAATTTTCACATGTACCTTTTTGATATTTAGTTTTGCTTGTATGAAAGTTTCAAAGCCATTGTCCCAGTAGAAATCAAAATATGTTCATTTTCTCCATGCCGGATATTTTTCTTGACTGTACAATCGCTTGCTAATTTACTGTACAATCACTTGGAGCTTTCCTGTACAATCACCTGGAGCTTTCCTGTAAAATCGGTTGGCCAAGTAGACTACTACGAAAGGATGGTAGTATATCTTTACTTATAATGACTACATGGTTGAACTAACAAGCAAGATAGTCAAATATATTGCCTTTACCTACACACTCAATGCATTTTGCTGTTATAGTTTCTAGTGTTTACGTTTTTTTTTTGTGTTTTTGTTTCATATATAATTATAACACTCAAGTAGGAAATTCTTACTGCTTTCTCTTTTACCACATTCATGATCATCTTATATTTTCAATGAGACTTCTGTCATATAAATATTTAATAATACTACTACAATCCAATGCAACATATGTCAAAATGGCAGTTAAACACCTCTTCTAATATTGTCCATGATCGTTTTAGAAGATGACCCGATCATTCAACTGATTTTTATAGTTTGGTCTTGTGAGTTGTGTTGTGCTGTTATACCAGTCCCAGTTTCGGAGAGGAATGAGCGTACATAAAACAAATATTTTACGGGAGCTTTTTTCCATCAGTAGATATAGCTTGTAATAAACAGATATCTCATTTGCAATTATACCATATCTTCATATTTTAATATCATGTGTATTGATCTATACGTGTCTCTTTTTTTTTGTTCCGTGAATAACTACCACGAATTCCTTCACCAAGAAAGAATATCCCGATCCCGTTCTGAAACATTCTTTGTTGTATTGATCAAATACGTATATATTAAAAAACATGCTGGTAAATAATTATTATTTATGTTAACTTCAAATATGCTTGACCTTTCAGAACCTCTAGTCACCTTTTTGGTATATATAGATATTTATTTTGTACAAGGATTATTCTCATTTGGATCATTTTAAAAAAATGTCGAATTTTCAGTGCACCCATGCTATTTTTTTTTAATTTCTAATGGAAATTTCAGTTGTAATGGTTTAAATGAAAGCTTGTCGGATTCGTGATTCAGAACATTAATAAAACACACCTTACATCTTTTTTGATAAGATTAAAGTGCATTTAAGTCCGATTCTTGGGGTATTTGCGTGCGTACAGTGTCAGAAAAACACATTTCAAATGATTTTTTTTCTGATTTTTTGATCGCCTTGATATCTGCAAAAGGAACTTTTTAAGAACGTTAATTATTACTCTAATGAAAAATCGTAGCTTCTTTATCATTGTATGTAACATGTTATCTACAAACTAAATTCAATCTGCTTACGGGAGGTTCATGTCTATCTTGTTACCACTACTTAAATCAGTCGTTCAATTATTCTCCCTATGAATATTGAATCAGTCAAAATATTTCAAAAGTGCAAAGTAATCTTTACATTTTAAATGCCCCGTTTCTTGAACGACAGTGTATAGAGAAAGAAATCTCAACACATTTAGTGAAAAAAATAGAGCGTACTTTTCATGTCTATGTTGTTACCAACAGTTTTAATTAATTACACCAACAGTATGCTTGTGAAAAGTGCAATAACGTGATGGAAACCAAATTCACAATAGAAAACCATAATCACTTCACCAAAGGGAGTAGTTATTTCACAGCAGCAATCACAAACGAAGAAATTTGTCTATCCTGTTATGTCTATCCTGTTACTGTGGTTGCTATGGTTACAGTAACAGGATAGACAATTGTAAACAAAAACGTCGTTACAATTTTTATCTTAACATATAGGTGCAATACGAATGAAATATTTAATTGTTTGAACTCATCTTAAGGTTATAACGTTTAATCTTCCCAATTAAGCATTTGCAGGTGCAATACTGATATCGGTAACAGGATAGACAAAAAGGTAACAGTATAGACTTTTATATAGTGATATATCAGAAACGTACTTTCCTGTTACCAACGAAATAAAGAGAAAAGTAAACTAACTTATGAGGGATTTAATTGATGTTGGGTTGATTTGAATGGGTGAAAATATACCGAACAATATAAATTGCTATCTTAGACTTGCATTAGTGGTGGTAATTTTTACAACCTTTGAAAACCAATTTTTAGAGGCATTTTTCAGTACAACGTAGAAAATTGGTAAACAATCTATTATTTTACAGAATGAAAATATATAGAAGTTTATTCTCTTGCAAACCATCTAATTGGCTATGTAAAACAAGCTTAACATTTTATCTAAACCTTTTCTTAATAACCCAAAGTTTCTTTTGAAAATGGTAACAAGATAGACAAGATATTGTACAACCGATCAAAAAATGTTTCAAGATATATATGACATCATTAAGATTGCATCTTTTAATATGTTGTTCTAAAAGTACTGTTTGTTTTGATTTGCTTATGTAGAGGGTTATTTAAATAAGTAACTTTTAATAAATTTTTCAATTTCAAAATTCGACATTTTTTAAAAATGACCCATTTAATGATTGTTTTACATTTGTACTGTCCCTTTATTTTGTCTTGTATACTTATTGTACGAATTTTGTTTTTGTATCTAATATAGACACCTTTATATAATCTTATTTGTCAAAATGACTGAGTTTGTGCTCATTTTCATTTCAAATACCATAGATGAATATTACAAAACAGTCAAGAAAGAACTAATGAAATGCATGATCAATATAAAAAAAGATGATATGTTATGATTGCCCGTGAGACAACTCTCCACAAGAAACCAAATGACACAGAACTTATCAACTATAGGTCACCGTAGGCCTTCAACAATAAGCAAAGCCCATATTTCATAGTCAGCTGTAAAAGGCCCCGAAATGAAACTAGTAAAAAATTTCAAACAAGAAAACAAACGGATTATTTCATGTAAAAAAATAACGAAAAACAAATACAACAACAAACGACAACCACTGATTTACAGGCTCATGACTTAAGACAGACAAACACATACTGAATGTGGCTGGGTTAAACATGTGAACGGGATCCAAACCCTCTCCTAACCTTGGACAGTGGTGTTACAGTAAAAATGGGCCTATCAATTACACAGGAAAGCTCCAAGTGAGTGTACAGTAAATGCGCAAGCGTTTGTACAGTCAACTTAAATATTCGACATTAAGAAAACGTTAAATTGTTCAATTTCTACTAAGACAACGGCTTTGAATCTTTCAGACAGGTAAGACTATATATCAGAGTGTACATGTGTAAATTCTGGTAGCAAGGATTGGTTTGCCGATAGTTATTTGACATTTTTGATCGCTGCTCTGTGACAGTTTTGATCATTTTACTCAGAGCTCCTCCATTCAACGGAAAACGTTTGGATGCATATATATTTTTTTATAATTTATTTGGTTCATATTTCTATATAGAATGTTTTAGCTACCAAAAACTTGAAGCAGAAACGTTAAATAGTAACATTAGAGTTCATCAAAGTTTTCATCAAGCAACTTGTTATTTTTTAAATGTCGGAGCCCCGCTTGACAGTCTCACGAATGACCAAAATATTAGAAAACCGTACAGTTCCGTTCCCACACTGTAGTTTCTTTTGAAACACAAAAGGACATATGAACGCACTTACAATGTAGCAATATGTTATAAGTAGATGCAGACAACTGTAATGATTGCCAATGAGACAACTATCCACCCGAGATCAAACGACGTAGATGTCACCATAAAGCCTTCGACAATGAGCAAAACCATACATTTAAGCAAGTTATAAAAGGTGCGACAGAATTAAATACCAAGCCACTTTAACATTTCGTTTTCATAATATTTGATAATTCATAATATTTATTGAATACATTTTAATAACTAAATTACTTTATATGTAATAGTTCAAGAACATTATTTGTTTTCTTGTTCAAAGAAAAAAATCTCAACACTGAATTGTGACTTTTTGTCTAACTTTTTGTCCTACATTCGTACTATCGAGGGTCTTGGATGGAGAGTTGTCTCATTGGCAATGTGTCACATCTTATTTTAAAATGAGTATACTGTCAATTAAATTTCTATCCAAAAAAATACTATACATATATATATATATATGTTTATCCTATTTCGACCCCGAATTAATTGCCTTCCAATAACCGTTTTGCTTCCTAACATCACTGAAGAGACATTATTTGTCGAAATCCGGATAGGGTGTACCAAACTTTTGCACATTATATTTGCGGAACATACCATATTTTCCGCACGTTATTGTTTTCTGTTTGGTATTAAATTAATTATTAATATCGTCTTTGTTTCGTTGGATGATCTGTTTAATTTGCGATAACCATGGCAGTTGGCAGTGTTAAAGAACATCAGTTGTTTGAACTGCTAGTCAAATGCGTTTTGTTAAAATATATTCTTTCACTGTTTAGTCTTTTGGAAAGTGTTGTTTGTTTTGTATTTAGACCCTCTCACAAGAAATATGTTTTGCATGCACATTTAAAAAAACTGAGAGTTTTTATCAAACGCCCTCGTAAATTTGAATGTTGTCTTCAATTTAGACTTGTTTACATATCCTAGGCAATAGGCTAACGCCTAAGCATTAAGTTATTGCCTGAAATTTAAAATTTAATTATTTGCCATGCTTCCAGACAGGATAGAGTTGTACGCAAAATATCCACTGAGACCACGTGGTTAAAGTATCTAGCCCTACCGACAGATTTAAGACCAAGTTGACTTTCAACAAGTAAACTTGCAACATTTCCAAAGCAAGTGCATTTGTGAAAAGCACACTTAGTTACATACAAACAATACAAGTATACTTTCAGTAAAGGAGAAAGGTGAGAAACAACTCGACAAGTAAACCTTCTTAGCAAGAAAAGTCAACAAAAACAACACCACAAGATGAGAATAAACACTTTGTTCACTTTGTTGATATAAACTTGTTCAGGAGAAGTTAACAAGTGCACTTTCGGAAAGTCGGAAAGTTTAGAAAACAACTAAACAAGTACACAAAATTAAGTATACAAGATGTGTTTCAATGCTACTATCAGACTAGTTGTATGTTACAAGTGAACAAAGACCATGTACACAAGGCGAGTCTATACGTTTTGTTCACTTTGTAAAAGTAAACTTGTTCAGAAGAGGTTAACAAGTATACTTTCTGGAAGTCGGAAAGTTTAGAAAAAAACTAAACAAGTACACACTATCAAGTTCACAAGGTTGGATATAATGCAACTTTACCACTGATTTATGTCAACAAGTTGAACTGAGAACTGATCAACTCGTGACTATTATAAGCTTCCATACATTTTGTTCTTGTGTATGTCGTCATACCTACACATTTTATTCCTAAGTATTGCGAAATGCCTACACATGTGGTTCCTTTGTATGTCGACATACCATTTTGTTCCTGTGTATGTCGACATACCTACACATATTGTTCCTGTATATGCTGCCAATACATCTCATTGATGTGAATGTCACACTTTGTTACTGTTATTGTTGACATACCCACACATGTGGCCTGCATATGTCGACATATCCTTAAATCATGATCATGTTTCTGAAGAGATCAATCTACCTTTTTATTTAGTTACTGTATATGTTGACTTGCACAAACGTCATAATCCACGGTTGATTTAACAAGCATATACATCCACCTCATGTATGAATAACGAGCACAATAAATCAAAAGGAAAACATATACTCTTTGCATGATACAATTTAATTTCTTGGAATCAATACTCTGAGAAACAAACATTTGTATTAAATTGGAATGCATTAATCGCCAGTTGCGCTGCCACATAGTAATTATGTACTAGGTTTATAATTTGATGCGTCAGACGCGCATCTTGTATAGAAAATCAAAAGTATAAAGTTGAAGATCCCGGACTTTCCTCTTACACACGGGTGTCATTCGGTTTATCGAGAGAAATGATCGTGAAAGAATATCTAACGGCGGTCAAGTATTGAGAGACGATCGTGAAAGTTCTTGTAACGGATCGTGAAAGACATTTAATGTACATTCTAGTTCAGAATCTTTGAAAAAATCGCTTAATTTTCAAAACGCGGAACAAATCAGAACAAAAAAATATGTCTGTCAAAATAGTTTAACTTCCTCAACATAACTGTGAAAGAAGATAAAGAAAATATGAAGTACTTTTTGAAAAAACACAACAGGCGCAATGCGTGTCTATGAAATTAATTACAAATAACACGCTTTTTGTACCTATAATGGTGATTTTTCAGTTTATCGGGAAATATTTGAAATTTAATCTTTGGTGTATCTGATAGTACAGTATAATTAAGGTATGTTCCTCTCTTAAAAGCATTAGTTTGTATATGAAAACCTTGAATTTGTTGAATATCCATCAAACTTGATCGTGAAAGCTCAGGCAACGCATTATTTTGATCGTGAAAGATAATGCGTGACCAGACTTATTACTAGTAATCAGAAATCAGTACTTCTTTTACCATTTGATACACCTGCAACTTTTTGAAGCCTGTAACTATTTTAATAAGGATGAACATTAAAGCTATTTTTTTTTATTCAACACTTTACCTCGAAAGTTAAAAAAAAACAACTAAAAACGTCTCTAAATAAGTTTGAAAGATTTAACTCTGAGAATCGGTCAAGTGCAATTCAGGCAGATCGACACTAATTAGCCAATAATATGGATATGCAACGTTTAAACCAAAATAATATCCATCAAACAAAAAATTACATCAAAACAGCATCTTTCATGAGTAATTTGAGATTGAACGATAACCAACATTTTGTGCAACAGTACTTTCTTAAGTTCTGTATATATATACAACGCAGATGTGGATTGATTTAACTATATACTACAGACTATAGAATACCAGAGCGCAAATGCTGTAATGTCTCGTCTGCTTTACTTATGATAGTTAATTTTTGGAACGTCTATAATATCAAGGGTTTTACTAGAAGTGTCAAATGCGATTAATGCACTTAATGCATTTTTGTCCATCTGATGAGTTACGCCTTTTCAATTGATTTTTATAGTTCGTTCTTATGTTGTACTGTTATACCACTGTCTCAGGTTAGGGGAGGGTTGGGATCCCGCTCACATGTCTAACCCCGCCACATTATTTATTAATGTGTCTGTCCAAAGTCAGGAGCCTGTAATTCAGTGGTTGTCGTTTGTTTATGTGTTACATATTTGTTTTTCGTTTATTTTTTTTTTTATACAAATAAGGCCGTTAGTTTTCTCGTTTGAATTGTTTTACATTGTCATATCGGGGCCTTTTATAGCTGACTATGCGGTATGGGCTTTGCTAATTGTTGAAGGCTATAATTGTTAATGTCTGTGTCATTTTGTTTTTTTTTTGTGGATAGTTGTCTCTTTGGCAATCATATCACATCTTCTTTTTTTAAAATTATGATTGTCAATGGTTCATAAAAAGAGTGCAAGGTCAGATGAACCATGACATACAGATCTCTACAAATATCCCGTAGACCAAATAAATGTGTTCCGATCGTTACAGTGCCTTAGAAACTGACAAAAGTGATACTTGGCAAATTAATTCGAAACATAAGGTCAAAAGTGTATGAACCCTGACCGACAGCCAGACATAGACATCTTGCTATTATTCAATATATCAAATACAATTGACGTCATCATGGTCATATATAAAACATGTAGACAGAGACATGTACACCATACACGAAATACCATGGCGCTATAGCATACAGGTATATATCCAAAAGGCTAGACAACATAAAACGAGCATTGCCGAATGATGCATGATAATGAGTTCGATGTTATTTGAAACCTTGCAGAAGTCGAAAATGTACACCTCACAATCATAACAACAGACAGCTATCCTAAAGCTTAACGAATCCGCGATACGGACTTGATCACAAACATGAATCTTCATCCATGAAATAAGGCAAATTCGGGGTCGGGTGAATCCTGTCTGACGGACATGTAGTTTATAGGATCCAATATACAAAATGTGGGTATCCTATAACTCGTAAAAAGTAAGTACTTCACATAACAATAAAAAGCTTCATCCTACAATCATCCAACTATTTTACATTTCATTTTCTGAAAATATTTTAATACATTGAAAAGCTTAAACATATTGAGGATGTTGACCCATATAGCTTTTCTCAATAAAAATAACAAATATTAATTATGATATAATTGAAGAATAATTTGAACGTCTTCGTAGCATCAGACCTTTCACGATCACTTTCACGATCTTCAAAAATGCGGTACGTGATCTTTCACGATCCGAAAAATCTGTTTTTGTGGAAATAGTTCTTTATTTACCAAGTTTCAGATTATGTTTATACAAAATAACTATGAGAACCATTTGATTAATTCAAACAGAATGCCCTTGTTCGTATTAAAGTAGTTTTTCTAGTTGAATTTGTGAAAAAAATCATGTTTGTTTACATTTTTTCTGTCACTGAAATGTCGAGAAGCAATCTGCCTTTTGTTGTTTTGTAATAACTATGTACTTTTAAAACTGGATATTCTCACATACTGATCATAATGTTGAACCATTTTGACAGACAGTTTTATTTTGTCGTAAATTTGTCTGTGTAATTTATTAAATAAGAATATGTATTGACCTTTCATATGTCTTCTCGATTAAATGTCTTTCACGATCCGTTACCAGAACTTTCACGATCGTCTCGCAATACTTGACCGCCGTTAGATATTCTTTCACGATCATTTCTCTCGATAAACCGAATGACACCCGTGTTACAGGACATATGCGACAAACGCACAATTTTACACCAGTACTCAAAACCCTCCTTCCGTGATGGGTGCATTTTACATAGACAAATAAAATCGTATACTATAATCAAAATGAGAATGTTAATTTGATGTATGCCTTTTGTGCTCCTTCGTTACATTTGTTGTATACCATGACCATACGTATATTATAAATAAAGTGTATTTGCTATTAACTATCAATTCCAAGTTTCTTCTCCACGGCAATCACTGCTATATTATATAGAGAGTCTCTATCAATGCGAAAATTATTGTCCTGTCCCTGAGTACTCTTATGAAAATTATGTGAAAGTTTAAAACCGGAAGTCTTGTATAAAAGTTTGGTCTGATGACAGAAACAACATCCGGACGCCTTTATTTTCTTTTTTTCTCCCAAAATAACACAAACTGAATAATCATAAGAATAGATTACAAATGCGACTATGCATGGTACCTATAGAACACAGAGGCATCATGAATAATTCATTGTGGAAGGAAGAGAAGCGACACACAAAATGAGGTCTTCTCGTTTAATAGTATAGATGTACTGGTAAGATTCAAGATAGGCTAGTTCACCCTTGGGCTGTTCTCTGACTTTGCCTCTAGTAAGATGCAGATAGAGCAGTTCCATCTTTAGGCTGTTGAAGGAGGACTTTGACTCTACAAATATCTTGTTCATTGAAGATGAGTTCTGTTAACCGTCTGCTTTTGCATTTTGAATCTACATACAAAAACGTTTTGGTTATAGTTTTATGCTAGTTCCCTATCTAGTATGTTAATAGAGGGCTTATATTCTACACATACGTTGAAGATAAAAGTTCATTGACATATCTAGTGCGGTATCATTGTACAATTTCTTTTTATGGTAAGCCGTCATATTGATAATTATCGATTTTACAAATGCTCCGTTGTAATGTTTATCATAGCTTAGATATTTCCTTGTAGCTTGAGTAGTTTGAAAACAAATCATCATTGAATTGCTAGAACAAACAACACATTTGACATTTCTTTTCTCTCCATAGGCAAAAAGTCACATGTGTTTGGAACAATTACTACAACTGGACATTTTGAAGGTCAAATTCAGCTTCATAATGACTCATTTGTTATTGAAAAAGCATCTCGTCATAACATTACAGATGAAGACATCCATACAGTCATTTATAATGTTAAAGATGTAAATATTCCTAAAGAATCACATTTTTGTGGCTTGAACGCAAAAAGTACACAGCTAAAACCGGATCTAAAAGAAAGCATAAATACGCATGACTGTATGGATGAGTTCAAACTTCGATATACATCTGGATTAATCGACAAGCAAAGACGATATAGAAGAGCCGTGGATGCTAAGAAAAAGATATGTGAATTGTATATTCAAGTAGATCATACACTTTTCTTTAGATATAATTATGTAACAGATGACGTGAAAGCCAATATAAATAATCACGTGATGGCAGTCAATTCTATTTTTAATGCTGTTGGTAAGTACACGATTTCAAGATATAAATGCCCAAATACACGTTTTTTGTTTATCAGCTCATGGACATAATTTGTCATTTTGGCGGTAACGTCATCAGCGTTTTTTCAAAATGATTTACTCAATGTAGAACTGAACTTTAAACATTTGGAAAAACTGCAACATTTTTCTGTTTTTCTGTTGTTAGCTAAACATACCCCAAATCTGTGTTCTATTTTTTTTTTTTTTATTAATTCATACATTCAATAATATTTATTTCAGTAATATTAAAATTTATTAAGTAAGACATATCACACGTAGGCTTTAATTTTACTACTGTTGCTTTTAAATTTTTTTTTTTTTTTTACAAATTTTGATAGTAATTCCTCAGCAGATAGTATAGGGTTTTCAATTTAACGAATAAAAACTCATGATGATCCTACAGTTGCCGGATATAATTATTCTGGCAATCATGGCGTGAATTCAATGCTCTTTCTCAATTCAGAAGAAAACTATGACCAGTTTTGTTTATCTTACATTTTTACACATAGAGACTTTGATAATGGTATTCTTGGTCTAGCTTGGACAGCAGAGCCAGGAACGTCTGGTGGACTCTGTTCGAGGTACACGGTAAGATTCGTTAGTTTAAGTTATACTGTTGGACAATGATTCGATAGTTCGAGATATACTGTAAACTATCGTTGTTCGATGTATATATTAAAAATCGTTAGTTCTAGCTATACGGTTAGAGTCGTTAGTAAGGGGTAAACAGTTAGATTCATTAGTTCGAGGTATACTGTTAGAGACAGTTAGTTCGAGTATACGGTAAGATTCATTAGTTCGAGGTAAATGGTAAGATTCATTAGTTCGAGGTAAACGGTAAGATTAATTAGTTCGAGGTAAACGGTAAGATTCGTGTGTTTGAGTTATACTGTATGATTCGTTTGTTCGTAAATTAATCGTTAGTCTTTCATTGATATTTTGTTGTTATTCATGTTTATATACTCTTGAAAATAAATGAGGACTCTTTCAAATAAAAGTTAATTTAGTTTTGTTTATTAATTTTCGTGTAACCATCGGCTTAGGACATCAAAAATAAAATATAAAATCTATGAATTTGATAATTATCTCTGTTGTTTGGAGACGAGTTGATGTTTTGATGTTAAATTCGTGGGTTTATTTTACGCATTCGCAATTTAATTTGATCCGACGTTGTCGACGTCTTGACAACGTCAATTGTTGTAAATGACGTCATAGGAGTAAGAAAACCACGTTTGTTTCACATGTGAAACTATCGATTTTTATTTCACTGTGAATTCAATGTAATTATTTGCAAACAATGTAATATTGCTACGTTTTAATTTATTTTTATCACGATATTATGTTACATACCTTTCAGCTGTACACAGATGGACGGCTTAGTCTAAACACGGGCATAGTGACAGATCTAAATTACAGAAATGACGTCACTACAGCTGTTTCATACGTAACTTTTGCACATGAGATTGGTCATAATTTTGGATCGTTGGTAACTATGTTTAAATCAAATTTCGTTCGGTAGTTACAGGTATATACTGCATATTCAGTTGAATTTGCCGGTACAGTATCTACTACATTGTGTTTCAGTATCTGAAGCATTATTTGTAATCAAATTGTACAAACCAAAAAAACAAAATAATAGCGTCACATCATGGGTTAACTTCCATTGTTTGGGACAGTGTTATCAAATCACGACGTTTCATGGTTTGTGTTTCCACTTTTGAAAATAATCGAAAATGCTACCCACAATACATAAAAATCTGATCTGATGAATAACTTTAACATAAGATGCATACAATTGTAGCACGGATCGAAAACTCTTGCGTCTTAAATACATTTAATAAGGTATGGTCAAGACAAAGAGATTGAAGAGCCAAGAAAAAACATCAAACACAATGACAAATAAAATGACCATAAAAGAGTCAAAAACCTTCTCTCCACATAGTTTACCTACACACGTTCCACAATCTATAGTTTATAAATGTGTTATATGTATTCAGGGCCTGCATGGTATTGTCGAAACATCCGTGATATAAATTAGACGTAGACATGATCTAGATCAAAATATTCTAGTGAATCTGATTAAACGTTGTTATCTAACGTTTGGTGTTTCTTCTTGTCTATGATATGTAAATAGTAATTTCTCGACAATTGTCCAAAAGGATTTAACTAGTTTTTTTTTGGTTTCATTAGCAATTTAACATTTGTATTAGGTTTGAGATTATCAAACATTTTGGCTGCGAGCATCACTGAAGAGACATTAAGTATTAAGGGCATACGATACAGTTACAGGGGAGGTAATGACGTTGCTAACGTAAATTGTTATTTTCGCGACGTCAAACTATGACTTATCGGGAAAAGATTCAGTTTTCGACTGATTTTTATCATTCAAACTTATCTAACTTGAAAACGAGTTCATGGACCCCTCTTTTTAAAATGCCATTTGGTTTGATTACGCGAGAAGATTATGTGTGCCAAGTTTCATGAAAACGTAAATAGTGCAATTTTTTAAAAATTTGATAAATATACAGCAAAAAATTATGTTTTTTTCTACATTCATGAACATTTGATAAATATGAGTTATTTCTGAATAAAAAATGTATAAATTTTTAAGATACTTATAAAATACAGAAAGTACAAATTATTTAACAAAAACAATTTGTGTTTATCTTTTAAAACAAAAAAGTTATTTCTTTCTTTCTAAAGGGAAAATACGACCACAAATCCGAATTTTGAGCAAATATACAAAATTTTGACCTCATTTTACTCAAAAAGTAGCACATGAAGGCATTTTTTTTGGATTACATATTTGATTTAATCAGGTAAAAAAAAGTCTATATGGAAATTTTTATCAAAATGTAAATACGGGATCAAAACTGTATCGTATGCCCATAAACAGCGGATCTGGTGCATCAAAACTAGAACCGTTTAATATGTTATTATTTCTTTATTTATAAAAACCAAGATGTAAGAATCTGCCAAAAACCGCTTTGTCTGTTATCGATAGACATTTATTTATGTTTCAGCATGGTGAGTCCTCTAACCCAACATGTGCCCCTTGTGGGAGTAGTGGTAACTATATCATGTTCGCCCAAGCAACTGCTGGAACTAAATCTAACAATATACTATTTTCGTCATGTAGTATATCATCTATGGCGACAATGGTTGCCACACGAGGACGCAATACAGCTAATGGATGTTTCGTGGGTAAGAATTATTCAAATGAATAAAATGAAAGTATTGTTCACAGGGGACAAATAGACCACTGACCTAACATGAGCAATTTATGAGACAATCGGCACCTTTTGTACCTCCACCAAATACGTGTTAAAGGTCATTCTATATCCAAGCATATCAATATTTCTGTCATATTTTCATATTACTTGGAATACGTTGTGGATCTTATATCACTTTTACAATCGCCTTTGATGAGTTAAATATACTTCTACACGAAAATTGAATTTGATGTCAAAATATCATACTGTTAACTTCTACTCGATTTGTCCCTCCAAAAGTACGGGAATGATACATCACGTGCAACAGTAGAATAGTCTTCTGAGATACTGGATCATCACTGGAGTCTTTTGCAGAAAGGTTTAACATGGAAATGAAAGTTTAAGCCATGATGTACTTGTTTTTTTCTCCTGTTTGAGTGACAAATTCCTCAAAATATAGTCGAAGTTATTATCTTTTTGTATTTCCAGAATATTCGTCACCCACATGTGGTAACAAAGTAGTAGAAAGTGGCGAGGATTATGATTGTGGTTGGGACGACGATTGCACAGATACTTGTTGTTATCCTACGTTGTCAGCTACTGGTTCAGACTCAGCTAAGGCTTGTCAGTATAGAACCGGGGCCACGTGTAGGTGAGTGCATTTTATAAGGTATGCGCATGTGCAATTGAGGACGGCAACGACATTGTGTGCATTTATTATGCAAGGTTAAACAATGTAGGAAACATTCCACTTGTATCTATAACAAACAATTTTGTATAAAACATTAAATCAAAACGGTTCACATTGTGTGCATTTATTACGCAAGGTTAAACAATGTAGGAAACATTCCACTTGTATCTATAACAAACAATTTTGTATAAAACATTAAATCAAAACGAATCAAAACGGTTCACCGTTAACATATTAAAAAAAAATGTTTATTTGTTTTAAAAAGATGACATATTTTAACTTTTGATCAAGTATTTGTTTTGGCTAAGCCGCTAATTTGTTAGACACAAAATTCCCATTAGTATTGAAGTTGTGTGCCAATTTAGATATTTTCATTTAGTTCAGTGTTTCGAAATACACAAATATGCTGCTATAAACTCAAAGTATGCTTTGTGTTGCATATTTGAGTTAAAATCGAAAAAATGACTATCATATAAAACATCCATGGGAAATAGTGCATCATTAAAATAAGGTAAACCAGAGTTTAAACTCATTACAGATACTAGGATTTAAAGCCTGTGTGCCAGACGGATATTTCAACTTCAGAACACTTATCAGTGGTCGATACTAAAATAAACAAAGTAAAAAAAAAATAAAGTCTTGCTTTGGTATTATATATTTATATTGAAAAATTATTAAAATACTTAAATCTACAATTTTCTTAAAGCATAATTACCTAAGGTTTGAAAGAAACTATTGAAATATTTTACATGCTTTCAGAAAATCGGTTATTATTATTGGTTTAAAAAGCTTTTTAAATTACTGGAAACAATTCATTATTGGATAATAGCATTATGTTATTATAAGATTTTATTTTTCTATCGATGTGTTATATGTTTTCGTAAAGTATCGAGGTTTTTCATTCAATTCAATTTCAAAACTTTAAATGAAGGTATATGTACATTATATTCTGATTGAATGAGTTTTTTTTCCATTATACCATAATGTGTTAAATCGTTGTAAAGACTGATTTTTTCCTTGTAGTCCGAGTGAAGGAGTGTGCTGTAATCCAAAAACTTGTTCTAATTATCCATCATCTATCAATAAGTGTGTAGGACCAACTCTTCTTGTCTTGATGAAGCAATCTGTAAATATCCTTTAATATTATACTAGCGAAGCTGGATCTGTTTACCATTTGGAAGCACCTGTAATCACCAATATTGTGTTGGGTACATGCTACTCAGTCTTTGATTATTGATGTATAGTGTTCTGTTGCCTTTCTTCTCTTTTTGTCGGTCTTCCGTTTCGTGCCATGGCGTTGCCAGCGTTACATTAAGCTATGAGTGTGTATGTTCAGTTAAGTCAGATCTCTTGATTAACGTAAACTTCAACTTTTTCCGAGCATGCTTGTTTAAAACTACACTTGATAAAGACGAGATATCACGTTAAAGCCTACGTTTTGTGCCTTATGTAGAAAACGGAAAAGGTAGTAGATCAAAAAGCATTCTTACAAAGATAACAATGGTATTAATAGTTTGCCTTCAACCATCTTGCATAAAGGAAAAAAACTTTATGTTATCTACAATGGCACTTTCGGATCATCTGCCTATCAAATACATATAACTTATATTTCAAAGAGGCAAACCAATGATGAATATTAGCGTACTTGCTCCTCTTCAAATTTGTGCTTGCATAAAAACAATAATGCGATATCAAATAGTTTGCAATTTATGTTTGCCTAATGTTAGATTTTTAAATGTAAAATCTTTATTTGGGAGCTTTATATCAACACATTAAAGGAATTATTCTAAGTTTAAAGGAAAAACTATGTTTTCAGAATTTCAATATTGAATTTCCTCAAACAATTATCTGATTCTTTTACTTGCTTGATGTTATTGTATATTTTTGTTTGATTGCCGAAAAAATCCACGTTCCTTTGTTCCTTCCAAATGAAAGACGTTTTTTCCAGCAAGACTCGAAATCTAGAGCTAACATTTGTGGTGGACGTTTTTGCAAATTCAATCATATTGAACTATCCATCCATTAATCTTTTATTAAAAAGGGCCCTTAAATACATTTAGTTGCATTATACAACGTACCATCTAAAATATGTAAAATGAATTTGCTTTCGACTCCAAAATAACCCAAATTGAAAGAAAAGTAACCCTTAAAAACTTTTATTGTGAAACATAATTCTAGACTCTATTTGGTTGATGTTGATATTAAATTTATTCTGAATTTTATAATAAAGATCCTTAACACGTAAACTGGCGGCCTGACCTGTCCGGATTCAACGGAATCAGCCAATGGTACCGTCTGTGATAATGAAAAAGTTTGCTACTTTGGGGTAAGTCAATAATTTTTAAATTCCATCTTCAATATCAATAGAAATGGAAAAGGTATAGACTTTGTTCAATGTTGAAGGCCGTCTTGTGACCTATACACCTTGTAATGTCTAACGTCTTTGACATGAATTCTGGTTGAGAATAGTTTCAATGACAATCATATCATACATTGTATCTTTTATTTTTAGCTGACATAGGCCGAAGGACCAATTATTGTTATTTTGTTCTCCCTCAGCCTCCGTCGTCGTGATCTGTTCTAAAGTCATCTTCTCTGAGCATGCTGAGCCTATTGTTAAATAACCATACTTAGAAATCATTGTGATATTAAGTCTATAAAAATGTATCCGGGGACGTTTGATAAAACTGTGAGATGACAAATGATTTCCTTCAGGAGTTATTCCTCGTACACGACAAATCATACATTTTGTAAGAGAAAGAATGAAACTTAAATAAGCAAAATTGACAAACTAGACAATATTTACATTTAAATATTTAGACAACAGGGAGGAAATCGACCGACGACTCCTCGTTGAAATTATTGCCGATAAATGATGATTTAAACCAATAGCCTTTATTGGGTTTTGTCTTATATGACATAAATACTAATTGACAGATAAATACGTTAAATCAAAGAAATAATCAGTAATTCAAGATTTACTAATATGTAAAATTTTGCCGGTAAAGTTTGAAGCAAAACTAAAAACGATGGAGAAAAAACATGTCAGAGTAATGTCAGCAATTCAAGATCAGCAAACCAGATATTTATGACATAAATTCTTTTCTCATCTACAACATGTTCAATGTTGAAGAATGTCCTTCATTGAATATGCACATAGAGAAAGTTGAGCAACATAGGTTATTTAGAGCCGCTAGTTATTTAAAAGTACATGATAATGACATTTTGCTATTACTGGGTTGTTGTTTCACGGAAGCATACCGAACATCACATTTTGTACGACTTTGCCTCCCGCAGAGCTATAGAAAAACAGTACATTAACGGGTGTTACACGGACTCTTTTTAGACGATACACGGACTCTTTTTAGTTGTTACACGGACACTTTTTATGAATAGAATCACTCGTGCATGATCAGTGAGTTCATGGGCACTTTAACTTTCAATTAGATTTGAACTTTTTGGTTCACCGACTTATTTCCTGTCTTTTTATTGAACAAAATATTTACGTTAGCATCAATATCTTTTTTCAAACATTTCCAGTTAAATACTATTCATATCAGTACACTAAGGGATTAGACACTTAACTTCAAAAGAGGGGGGGATGGTTTTCTCCTAAAATAGATATTTTGATCCCAAATTTTATGAGAAAAAAATTATTATGGTCAAGCATGACAAATTAATGTTTTGCATGATTCCTGATTTTCCGAATACCGTTAATAGTGCTAATTTAAACAAAAACATTTGGGTGATGGCGTTAAAAAGTAAATAGTTAATATACTGAAAAAAGAACATACCACCCCCTTTATGAAGAAAAATATGCGGTCAATAAATGTTTTCTTCAATATATGGACATGAATAGTATTTTGGGCAATGCTGAAAGTAAAGAAATGATGATACTGACGTGTATATTTCAATAAAAATTAGACAGGAAATAAGTAAATAAAAATCAAATCTAATATCAGAAGATAAAGTCCCTATCAACTCACCAATGCACGATTGATCCTATAAACAAAAAGTGTTCATGTAATACACGTCCAAATAAGCAGCAAATCCAGAAGAAAACCATTCAACTTATGTCATCAATTTTGGGCGGTAAGCTGCGATTGGATCATATATTAACACGTGTTTAATCCCGATCAACACTTGCAGATCTAGAGACGAGCATGAATTTTAAAAAAAATCAAAGTATATGCCTGAATATATATAATATTAAGACAAAATCCATTTTTTCATAAACATTTCATTCACTAATGAAGTAGGAAATCCATTCTTTTGATACATTTATATTGTTATCGAATTTACATCAATGGCGGATTCAGGTCCAAATACAGGACAAAACAGGTGGGGGGGGGGGGGGGGGGGGTCCAACTTTATGTCCCCATTTAAATGCATTGATCGTCCACTGAATACTAAATTCGTGTATTTGGCAACAAACGCGCGATTTTTACGATTTTTTTTATGAGGGGATGGAATGGCACATCCTACATTTTTTTTTATCAAAAATAAAGATCTCAGCCTGTTTATTTTTAAATGAATTAGACCTCCCCCTCTCCGCTTTCCGTTTCATTCATAAAAATCAAACGTTATCTTACTTACCACTAAAATATTTCTTTAATATATTATTTTTTTACAAAGTTGCATTTTAAAAAGTTTTAAATGCGTACAACATTTATCTTTTACTTGAAATGGTTCTTTTTTTTTTATCAAATTATTAGATTCCTGATTTTTTTTCTTGAAAAAAAATCTCGGTTGAAGGGAAATGAAAAAAAATGTGTTTATACTATAACTTACATTTACTGCTTTATGGCTATCTAAGTTTCTCAAATGTTTAGTCTTGCTAAAAGTATTATTACTTTCTTGAAATGTCGTACAAGTCAGATAAAAAACAAAAGTAACAAAAGAAACAGGCCGGTTACAACCAGCCGAATAGTTTTTCTGCACTTGTAATCAGGTCAAGGTCCTCGGCTATCGCCTCGGACCTTGACCTGACTACTCGTGCAGAAAAACTATCCGGCAACGGTTGTTACCGGCCTGTTTCTTTGTTACCTTTGTATTTTATCTAATACTTATTCGTATTGAAGATTATGACTAACATTATAATTTGTTAAGACCGTATGTAGAAAATACCAGAAAAAAAGTATGCTTACATGACTGTATAAAAATAAAAAAAAACCCAACAACTTCGTTAATTTATCTTTCAAGCAATGTTCAGGCCAGGTGTGTGAAACTCATGGATATCAACCGTGCCAGTGTGAACCCACTACATCAGGCAAATGGAAGGATGAACTACTGTGTTCGTTGTGTTGTACTGATTCATTTGACAACACTTGCAAGTATGTTTAGCAAATACTTTCGTTAAGCAAATACTTTCGAAATTTCTTTTATTCATTTCATTTGATGCATTCCTTTATTTCATATCACTCGGACAATAACAGAGATCACTATGTTTTAGGTTATTTCATATTAATACCCAAAATATGTTGACCTGCATAAGAATTTGTACAGCCAAGGCAAAGGCAAAATCAAAAGCTTAAAAAATAAGAAGCAATAAATGAGACAATTAATAACACATCGAATGCATATTGATGTTTACCTTCAGCATGTGCAGAATGATTTTTAAAAAGGATGTCTTTAGGTGCAACTGTTCAATTAAACATAATAGCATTTTAAACTAAAGTCAGATTTTGACAAAAATGAATTGCATATACAGAATAAAGTGCCCAAAATAAAGCAAATATTAATCAATCAATGAACTGTCTTTTAATTATTTTTTAAGAAATACTAAAAACAGTGTTATTTGAATAATATCCTTAAACTTAAAGCCACATTATCACAAAACATCAATTCCACCAAATGAAATGTTGACCATGTGCAGATTAGTGTTAGGATACTTGTCTAATTAATATTATATCATTCTGAGACTCGAATGTATTGGGTTGAAAATTCCAATAGACTTGTCGAAAAGAACCGATGTTAACCTGATTTATTATGTTTTGTTGTATAAGTTTTATTTTCAAGTCACACAGCACGAGTATCTAAATTCAGAACTAAAATGCCAAATGTTTGTTTTATTTCAGAACTGCCGATCAACTTTCTAACATAAATGTAGCGTTTAATAAGGCTGTGCCAGGCACCCCATGTAATAAATTTCTTGGATACTGTGATGTCTTTCATATTTGTAGAGAGGTCAGTATAGTTGCTAAGTATAGAGAGATATATTTGGAGGCTTATTTATGTTAAGGTCTCGTTTTGAATCCAGAGCTCCTAACAAAGATTCTGCGTAAATATTCATCCCGGTCTTTCAAATGATTTGGTATGATCGTTCCTGATGAAGTTATATCTGGTAAAAGCTCTTCGAACGCCCAAATTAATTATTATATCCATTTCAAACATATTTTTATTAACTCAAAGTTAAATGGATTGGACACAAGTAAACTATACATGAAGTCCGCTCCGAATAACAATAAATTACAATACAATATTAATATGACCATGCAATATTAATTCAAAATAAACTTTACGATTGAAAAAGATTAAACTGTAATAAAGTAAAAGTTGGTAATGGTCATGATGATAATGACGTGAATTTACCGCAAATACACTATTTGTACATAACAAGAAATCTCTCAGACCTTTTAATAAATTCGAATACATGTTTAGATATATGGACATATGTTCATACGAGAGGTTCGGACTACCGATGTTATTAACTAAACATTCAGTATAAGATTATAAGGAATCCATCTTCTTTCTGATGAGTATAGAAAGAACAGTCGAAAATGAAATGGTGTACAAGTCTCAATGTTGCATCCAAGAAAAAAAAACTAAGATGGTTCAGCATTTTTATTGACTCTAAACAAGTCATAGTTCTTTTATCAAAGGCACATGTCATCATCATAGTTAGAAATCGGCAGTTTGCAGAGCATGCAGTAAAAATTGAAGTAATATAACCAGTGTTAATAAGAAACTTCGAATATTCCACGTCAATGGCAGACTTAAAATATACGAGTGTACTACAAGCCTTATAACCTTTGTTAATGATTAATCACCCCCAACATAATCATTGTAGCTTTAAGTATGCCCTTAGATGTTTCGTAATTCTGTATGAATTGTTTTGGTTTGCTCAAACAATGTTGACGTCATGAGTACTTGTTTCATGATAATAAGATAGTTATAAACAATGTGAATTTAGTTTCTGTTTTGCAAAAGTTTAAACGGTATGAATGACAGATATCAGAACGACGCATGCTAAGGTATACTTTCCGTCAAAAATAGAACGTTATACACATGCGCAAAATTCCCTGATACATGATTATTTGATTAACACGAGTTGATTTTTCAATTAATATATTATAAGTTTTTAATGTATTTTCATATACAAAGACAATTCAACAAGGAAGTGAATAGTATTCTGGAAAATGTGTTTTTCAATTTTTGTGAATAACCCGTTTTGTTTTTAAATGCAGGTTGATCCATCAGGTCTGAAGAATTTCTTTCTGAACGGAGAAATAATCGATAAAGTTAAGGAATTTTTAACAGAGTACTGGTATGTTGCAATAGCAAGAGGTGTGGGACTCATTATACTGCTTGTAAGTAGTAACTGTTTTTGTCATACAAGTGAAAGGTTTAGCTAGCTTTAAAGGTAGGTTAAATCCACCATTTTTATGCCAGTACCAATTAAAAAATATAACAGTTGCTTTCCATTTATTTGATGTGTTTCAGCTTTTGAATTTGCCATTTGCCATTTGATTCGGGACTTTCTGTTTTGAATTTTCCTCAGAGTTTGGTATTTTTGATATTACTTTTTGAATGATTGATGGTACATGTAATCGTTGCTCTGCTAAATAATGTTGTTGGTTAAAGCCTTGGTGATGGCAAATATCATAAACACGAAATCACGTGTATAATTTTTATGTCAATTGTTAACAATGATTTGGTTGGTAAACCTAAACTGTCTAGTTTCAAATCAAGATATACTTATTTTAAATTTCTTGTACAGTGTAAATAATTATAAAAGGTACCAGGATTATAATTTAGTACGCCAGACGCGCGTTTCGTCTACAAAAGACTCATTACTGATGCTCATATCAAAATATTTATAAAGCTAAACAAGTATACAAAGTTGAAGAGCATTGAGGATCAACAATTCCAAAAAGTTGTGCCAAATTTGGCTAAATTAATCTATGCCTGGGATAAGAAAATTCTTAGTTTTTCGAAAAATTCAAAGTTTTGTAAACAGGAAATTTATAAAAATGACCACATTATTGATATTCATGTCAACACCGAAGCTGGTGATACTCTCGAGGAAAGTAAAAATGATATTAAAATTAATGTCTATTGGCTATAATAAGTTTCAAACGCGCAGACAATGCATGTTTGTCTTGTTCATGCATCGTTGACAATGTAATGGAATTTGATGCGACTGTCATACAAGTGAGAGGTTTAGCTAGCTATAAAACCAGGTTCAATCCACCATTTTCTACATTAGAAAATGCCTGTACCAAGTCAGGAATATGACAGTTGTTATCCATTCGTTTGATGTGTTTGGACTTTTGATTTTGCCTTTTGATTTTTGATTTTCCTTTTTGAATTTTCCTCGGAGTTCAGTATTTTTGTGTTTTTACTTTTTTCAACATTTAACCGTTTATGATATTATCCAAGACATGTCTAATTTAAACAGTAGATGATGAATGCATTTTGTGATTGTTTTATAGGTTATGATGATAAAATGCTGCTCAAAAAGTACAAAGGGCAAAGTACAACCAGCACCACGACGTGTGTCTGTGGAACCATCACGTACCCGATATTAACTGTATTCCTTAACTGATACCGTGCCGACATGCTGCATCTTCAATACAGTGTTATATGATTGGACGATTTGCTCAATTGCCGTCCACGAGATATCTGTGATACAATATGTTTTCTTATAAACACAATGTTTTTGTGTACTATAGATGACAGATAATTATAGATTATCGTTAATCATTTCAACGAGATTGGTTTTCTCGCTTGAGCCGGGACGGCGAAAGCGAGAAAGGCAATCGAGTTGAGATGACCAATGATAATCTGTTTATCGCTATTTTACCTATGACGACGTTGTCAATTTCATGTCAATTTTGTTAGCAACGTCACGTGCCTGCTTAGTTTCTAGCGATAATTTTCCATCTCAAGCAAGTAGAATGATATGAAAAATTATCACAAAAAAAGATCAAAGGAAAAATTCACAAAATAGCGATAATAACTGATATACATATTAATTTGAACTTTTCTATTTGTTGAGTTGAAGATTCATTTTTCGTATTAACTATATCGTTATATTGATAAAAAACAGTTCTCTTTATCATTCAGCGAGTCAAGATGTGAGGACCAAAAGGTTGCTTCTGCTGGTTTAATATATCAGATTTAGATCATTTGTTATAATGTTACTTCCAATGGTCTTCATCTGGAATTGGTTTTGAGAAAGCCATGGAATAGACCGTTCCGTTGTTGAAGAAGGGTTTTACGCTCCTTTTTTTTATATAAGTTTGGACTACTTGATGACAACATTTTAAAATCATTGTTTGTTTCTTTAGTATTTTACTTCACACTCAGCACTATGCAATGTCAAGCTATTTATTGTAATACTTAGGTTATCCATAAAATATGGATTCATTTATTTGTAAGAATCAAATTTTGTTTGAAAAATCATGTTCTTTTAATATTTAACTAGCAAATTATGCATACAAGCGTTAATACTACTCGCACTTTGTTAATTGGTCATATTATATAACCGAATACAGCACGTTGTAGTTTGTAAATTGCCTATTAGAAGATTTGTGTTTAACGTGATTTTGTCATTTGTCGAGTATATACCTGTATAAGAATATATAGCGTTTCCAGATATAAACTCATGCTACGGGTTTAATGCTGGCAATTGTTTTCTTTGCTGGCTGTTTGTACATTCATTGAAGGTGTGCATGCAGTTAGGGTTTTTCCTTTTGTTCATATTTTATCTTTTTGGAGATGGCTGAATTTTGTATTTTTAGAATATACACTTTCTTAAGAGCTGCATATCATTTCTGGATAACTCCGATTACAGTTTGAATGATAAGCAGTTTTCCTTTTGCTGTCTGTTTGTTCAATTATTAAAGGTATGCATGGGGTCATCATTTTTGTCTCGGATATACTAAAATATTTCAAAGAAAGTCCTACATTGACTTAAAAAAAACACAGTTACTTCAGAGTGGAGTACGAGGGCATCGCATTGTCTAGCTAAACATCGTTTTGGTGAATTTACTGAAGTATGTATCGACACAAATAACTATATACAACATATGAATTTGATAGTGCTAAATGCAATTTATAGTACATGTATTTGATTAATGAGAAACCCTCATGTTTATATTAAAAAAAATCCAATCCTGGAAGAATTGATCATTTAGTGTTTATTATGATTTTTAAATAGTTTCAACGACAGATATTGTAACTGTCAATAATTTTTTATTATTTTCATTAAATAAATGAGCAAGAAATAAATGTTCAAACATGTTCTTACTGCCTTTGATTTTGTTAAGTTTTGTCATCATCTCGCTCTTGTTTTACAGTGGATTTAGTAGGTTGGCTGTGAATTTTTTATGGCCCCGCAACGAAGTTGTCGGTGCCATATAGTTTTACCCTTGTCCGTAATTCCGAAATTCCGAAATTCCGAAATTGAGTAATTCCGTCATTCCGTCACCCGCAAAACAATTATACAGAGTTTTGTTCTAAAAGCCTGCAGATATAAGGCTGATTTTTAGTATGTGAGTTAACCATGATGAGTTACAGATCAAGTGTAAGTTTTGTTCCTCTCCGCTAATTTTTGCCGAAATTACAGGCTTTGGACTTTGATAAATTGTTGAAAAAAATCACAGTTATACAGACTTTATTTCTATACGCCTCCAGATTTGCACCTGATTTTTGTATATGTGAGACTACCATCATGTTTGTGTCCACAACGACGAGGCATGTCAAGAAAAAGAAGAAAGATAATCTTCACAAGGGCCACAGCAGACACAAACTTATTCCAGAGTGAATATCCACTATTGACCTAAAATAATACAACCGTTCTTTGTTGAAATGGTTTTGAGCAATCAAATACAAGTACACAAAAATCAATCATTGCATCGTGATAACTAATAGATAAATTAGAATGTTCAACATACATGACTAAAAAGAATAACAAAGAGATACAGAGATGCTTATTTTATCTGTCCTAAACAAATAAACAATATATGTACATTGTCGGAAAATAGACGATTTATTTATTTATGAGCGTTAGAAAAAGGCATAGAACGCTTCAACCAAAAATCATCAGAATGAAATGTTTCAAGGTTTCATAGGTGTTAACAGGTTCAGACTAATAGAAAATAGATAATGGAAATCTTTCAAAGTTTCGAACTTCATGATTTAAAGCAATTAGCTTCAAGCGCATGCGATTAAAACATACGTCCATCATCTGTAATGGACCTGACGAGCAGTGGAAATAAGAAATTTCTGGACAGTGAAAAAAAAACATGTACACATCAACAATCGACAACCACCACATTACAGTGTATATCGACATATCTGAAAATCTTGTTCCTGTGTATATTATAAAGATTACATAAATAAAGTGGACGAATCAACAACGGCGGAAATGGTATTTCATACCAAAGCACAGATATTTAAAATGCAAAAGATATGTTTTCATATTTTGTGAATGGATTATCATAACATTGGCATATAACGTCAAGATATATTGGCATATTTGACAACTGATTAGAAAAGACACAGTGATGTGGTTGTTATTTTTAATTAGAACCAATAACCTTTAATGACAGATTCTTCTACTTCGAACAAACCACACACTTGAACAGGGTGTCTTGTACATAGGGAGGGCATTTGAGCGATCCACAATACGCCTTGACTCCATACAGAAGGTATCCATTGTCATGACGGGAACCAGCCTCCAATACGTCTGGAATACTATCAACACATAGGTACTTAGATGCACCGGCATGGGCATGATATCCTGACATCAGATTTCCACCATATTCGGTTTTCCAGCCAGAGTAACAATGTGATTTCCCGGGAATCATTAATACTGTCGACGCATGACTTACACGACAGACAGCGCATGGTACATCCTTGTCTTGTAGGTTACTACCAAAATCATTGGTTTCGTACTCCATCCCAAATACTGCCCCAAATGTTGATTCGTGACTAACTTGTCCAAGATCAGGGTCGTGTGGAACACAAATTGGATTACTACTTCGTCCAGGATTATTGTAATGGCCGCCTGCAGCAATACCTGCAAATTCATCACTTGTACGAATTAAACATTTCGAATTCCGTCCTACTACTCTTCTTGTTTTTAAAAAGATACTTCGAGACTAAAATATACATTATAGAATTATATTCCCCCCTTGATATAATCAAAGCAGTCTGTAGGTTAGAGGCATTATATTTTATCTAACATCCTATACATTTCTAGGAATATGATTAGTTAAAAGCGTCCGCGTGGAAACCGTGTATAATCCATACTAGGTTTGTAGGGAGGCGGGCTTATTTCAATACACGGTTAGTAGTGGAGTTACAAATTTGGCTCTTTTTGATTGAAAGTTCTGTTTAATATTGTTATATCAAGGTTGTTGATATTAAATTATTTTTGTTGACCTTAGTTTTTTGTGTTCAAACAAATGGAAATAGGTTCTTAAAATGGAACACTTGAATACTCTAATATAGGAATAAGAAGATGTGGTATGATTGCAAATGAGACAACTCTAATCTAAATTCTACAAAAAAATTATAGTCGGTAAGATAAATTCGTTACATAGTGTGCTAGTGACCTAATACGATATATACGATATATTCGCTCTCACTCCATATGGAATTTACTGACCCCTTATATATCGTATAAGGTGACTTACACAATATGTATCTAATAATAACAGTAAGTCGTCTAGTAGAATAATTCATAAATATGAATATCGAAATACATTTGGATATTCAATTATGATCAATTATCAGTCGAAATACAGCTTGTTTGTTTCTTCTTCTCTACGGTTACATCTGCATTGATCCCATATGAACGTATCAAATGTAACTTTGGAGAAAATTATCTACATATTTATTCATTGGCCGTTGTTTGCTTTCCTTAAAGTTGCAAATGATTCAAGCAAATTTAAGACAAGAAAAAAATAACAATAAATGAAATACAGATGTTCTACAAAACGTTTCACTGTAATGAACTCAGTCTTGTGAAACGGATCCACTTGAAATAAGGATTATTTGGATAGGTGCATCTTTTTAGTTTTCAAAGTTTGACAAACAACTGATCCCATTTTGCAAATATCTCTGCACTAGGCATTGAACTTAAAGTCCCAATTTCGATATATTTTGTTATATCTACCATGGAAAACTGAGCTGAATCGTGTAATGTATACTTTTGGGGGATGTGAATGTCATTTGATAAATGCTTTGGTATTACATCTTACCAGTGTAAACAATTTCGGTTGTATTTGTTGGGCATTCCTTTCTTCCCCATCTGACGTAAATACTTCCGGATGGATCTACAAATATACAGATGAACACCTAAGCAGACGTTTTGGCTATTTTTTTTAACTATCTAAGTTTATCTTAAGTAATCATTTATGGCGTAAGAGAAGACCTTATCCTGATTTTGTGACTGCTCTTCACCATAAAACAAATGCTATAAGTTAACAGGAAATTAACAGAAAATGTCGACAAAAAAATTTATCCATTTTAAAGCCACAGAAGAATTATTGCAATCGTATAACGAATTTTAAGCTTTTTGTTCAGTGGAAGCGGATCTATAGAACATGTTCAAAAGAGAACTATTTTTATTCGATGATTGCATATCAACAAAACGGCCGACTTTTAAACGTGTACTACATGTATAGGAACGCTTCAACCAAAAATCATCAGAATGAAATGTTTCAAGGTTTCATAGGTGTTAACAGGTTCAGACTAATAGAAAATAGATAATGGAAATCTTTCAAAGTTTCGAACTTCATGATTTAAAGCAATTAGCTTCAAGCGCATGCCATTAAAACATACGTCCATCATCTGTAATGGACCTGACGAGCAGTGAAATAAGAAATTTCTGGACAGTGATGTTAGTTTGTATACAAACAACCAACATGAATGGGAAGGTGAGTCTTTTTGTGTTAATACCTGTCATAATTTGTATAACATAATACAAATATGCTACATGGAATGCACTAGATACATTTCCGATTTTTTCATTATTGTTGAAGATATGATCAATAAATATGTAAATTTAAGATGAATGCAAACTTACTGTTTTGAAAAGTTGTTATAACTGAAGCCTGACTCTGAATTTTTCGATCCTGACTCTGAATTTGTGTATCCTGACTTATGACCTTATTATTCAGCGTATTGACTGTAGTTTGTAACTGACTCACAGTGGCCTTCAGTAACTGAATATCCCGATGTATCTGTTGATTATCAGCATAATCGGGGTCAGTCAGTAAAATTCGCTTCTCATTGATAATTTGTGATTCTGTTTTTAAAACAAGTATGATCCACACAAATACAATTCTACGATTCAATGCCATAATGTGGAAACAACACATACAAGGTATACGTACAATGTACGTGTATCTGATCGCTCAGCTGATAAGAACAGTACTGATACAACAAAGTTTAGAATATGTGTCCTGTTTGTCGGTTAACTCGATACTTTATTTAAGCTTTTTATAGGCAATAATCAAATGAATCCAAAAAATAAATGAAATAAGAAAACTTTATGCTAATGGCACTATTACGTTTGGTGATGTATATATTTATACCCTCTGAACAACTTTGACATATTGTATTTCTACTGTTGAACAATGTGTGTTGCCTTCTAGATGTCTTTTGTTTTATTTAATCGTTAGGTGTTACGTCATTGATGTATACAACGATAATTTCTTTTAATTGCACAGATAACTAAAAAGATAAATGATTGAGGTTGCGAAATAACTTTTTATCAGTATGAAAAAACGAAAAAATAAAATCAATATAGATACATCAGGATTACAATTTAAAACGCGTTTCGTCTTTAGAGACGCTCGAAAAAAAAAAGTTATAATTACGATACTGTTGTCAAGTCATTAAAGATTGCATATTTTGGCGTTAATATTGAGTCACTGATAAGGTCTTTGCATCGGAACTAAACACATTTATTCTAAAAACAGTTGTTGGCATGACACGGGTTATGTTCTTCTCATATATGTTATGATGGTATGATACTAAACCCCTAACGGGAAGGATTGTGCCTGATGTTCATATGATGAAATCATAATCTTTCAGTCAGTTTAGTTGAAGTCTGGAGCTGGCATGTCAGTTAACTGCTAGTAGTCTGTTGTTATTTATGTATTATTGTCATTTTGTTTATTTTCTTTGGTTACATCTTCTGACATCAGACTCGGATTTCTCTTGAACTGAATTTTAATGTGCGTATTGTTATGCGTTTACTTTACTACATTGGTTAGAGGTATAGGGGGAGGGTTGAGATCTCACAAACATGTTTAACCCCGCCGCATTTTTGCGCCTGTCCCAAGTCAGGAGCCTCTGGCCTTTGTTAGTCTTGTATTATTTTAATTTTAGTTTCTTGTGTACAATTTGGAAATTAGTATGGCGTTCATTATCACTGGACTAGTATATATTTGTTTAGGGGCCAGCTGAAGGACGCCTCCGGGTGCGGGAATTTCTCGCTACATTGAAGACCTGTTGGTGACCCTCTGCTGTTGTTTTTTATTTGGGCGGGTTGTTGTCTCTTTGACACATTCCCCATTTCCATTCTCAATTTTATTGTAAAGCCCGAATAGATAACGAATTTAAAAAAAGATGATGACACCAATTTCCCAATGGTTAGCCAACTACTGCTATGTAATCCATTTCTGATGTATAAAACGCAAAACATATTTATAAGTTGACATTATATAAGTAAACGAATTTCAAAAGCAGAAAAAAATGAAGAATCCGTGTGCTTGTTTCTAGAAACGCAATTGAACATTTTCAGGAAATGATTTTCTCTATATCATCTTTCATAGATCATTGGAGCTTTTTTCCTTCAAAACATATGAAAACAAAACAAAGATGTAAGAAGAACTCAGACAAAGGCTTTTTCAACTATATGTTATTAAATTTTATGAATGGAAAATTGGGGTAAGCGGCAATTTTAATTACAGGCACTACATGGATAAAACTAGAGAATTCCGAAAGATCTGACAAAAATTCAGTAACAGGAGGAACAAATATGAGTTACCTTTAACACTAGCGTTACTTTTTATTGTTCTTTGGTCACCATATATATATATATATATATCAAACGTCTGAATAATAGTCAACGATTTTCCCCACGTGGGAGCTGGATCGTTACAAGTAACGATACATGTACACAATAAAATAAATTTTATAAACGCCTAAAAAAGTGTACATAACAACACCAATGATATAAAAAGGAACTATAAATGTAATTATTTTAAATATTTCGGATAACAGATATCCTTCGTCAGTCAGATTCTGATGTTAAATGAATCATCTTTAAGTCTTCTTAGATTAAACTTTTACTAAATCTTGAAATTTATACAATAAAAAAGGCAAACCGAACATCAGTTAAGACGCTTGCACCATTCTAAAAATTCGTTGAATATGACATAGGTTATATGACTAATTACATCAGAGAGTTCAAATATATGCTTTAAATAAAAATAATAATGTGCGATGTGAACTAGCACAATTTTAAAGCTTTAACGGTGTCGATATTATGATGTTACAAGAAAGATTGCGTCAATAAGACTTCCAAATAAACAGCACTGAACGGTCTAAATTTCTAAATATTTCAGATTTGACAACTGTAGTGTAGTTACATTAGAGTCTGCGATGTTTAAAACAAACGGCCGTTAAAATATAATAACAAATTTTGACTAAAGTATAATAGTTGGACGTTGCTTGGTACTTATACATCCCTAAAAAAATTAAGCAATTTAAATTGTTATATTCAACAGATTTATTTTAGAGATGAGTAAGGTAAAGAAATAGAAACGGAGACTGTAATAATAAGTAATATAACCCAGATGTGAAGCCCTGCATGGTGTAGAACTACATCTTTTCATTTATCCCATTTGGTGCCAAAGTTGTTAATTTTCTTATCCAAAATCTTTCCCGAGTAAGTCTATCCTCCCTAGACCAAGCAGAGTTGTGGTCAATGATAGTAATGGTCAGTCGATTGAGATCTGCCTTAGTGTGACCAGGGGATCTCAAATGTCGACTAAGAGGGAGGTCTGGCTTGCATTGGTAGTCACTACGATGACCGTTCATTCGTTTGTGAAACGGCTGTTCTGACTCGCCTACATACTGTTTACCTCATTTACACTGTAGGAGATACACAACATTTGTAGTCTTGCAATTAACATTGCAAAATATGGTGTATTCTGTACCAGTGGAGTGACTGTTAAAAGTCTGGGTATCCAGTATTTGTTTGCAAGTCAGACATCGTTTGTTTCCACAACCCTTACAAGAGCCCACTGACGAAGAGCCTGCTTGAGAGGATAACTCAGCTCTCACCAGCAAGTCTTTAAGGCTTTTGGGCCTGCGGAAAGCAAGTACAGGCGGCTGGGGAAAGATCTTGGATAGTTTAGGATGTTTTTCGATATCTTTCCAACTTTCGCGGATAAGGTGAGACAAGTTGTCAAATTTTTGATGGTAAGTTAACACAAAAGGCACCCTCCTGTTGACCTTTTGGACTTTATATTGTAAAAGTTCATCTCGGCTGATGTTGCTAGCACGAGAAAAACCGTTATCAATGTATTTCCTTTTGTAGCCTCGATGTTTTAGGTGACCGCGAAGTTCTTGTAGTCGTTTTTTGGCAACATCGTTGGTGAAGCAAATCCTTTTTATGCGTATGGCCTGGCTGGCTGTAGGGAATGTTCTTGGTGCAATGTTTAGGGTGACAACTTGAAGGAGACAGATATTGATGTTTGTCTGTGGGCTTGCAATACAGATCTGTAAATATGTTTCCATCCCTCACTTGCGTTGTAGTGTCAAGAAATGTGATCTTAGAGTCAGAGATTTCATATGTGAATTTTATTGAGGGATGGGCATCGTTGGCATGTTGAATAAACAAATCTAGTTCTTGTTCAGTATTGTCCCACTTCATGTCAATATCGTCAATAAATCGGAACCAAGAGAGGGGTTGATAAAGAAAAGAATTGAGAATTCTCTGTTCTAATTTCCCCATAAAAATATTGGCATAAGACGGGGTCATCTTTGTTCCCATTGCTGTTCCATTAACTTGGAGAAAGTGTTCACCATTGAATTTGAAGTTATTGCATTTTAATACCAAAGTTAGAAGCTGGATGAGACATTCAGTTGGTGGATGTAAGGTGTTACGAGAGTTCCAGACTTCCATACAGGCTTCAATACCATCGTCATGGGGGATATTAGTATAGAGGGAGGTAACATCAAGCGAGACAAGGATCGTTTCAGGTGGGAGAGGGTTCAAAGATTCAATTTTTTTAAGATAATGTGTTGTGTCTTGTATATATGATGGTAAATTTTCTACGTGTGGTCGGAGATGAAAGTCAATATATATATATAAACGAGTCTAAATTGAAAACTACGTTCAAACCTATGATTGCGTTGGATAAAAACCGCAATTTCTATACGTGTGCATGTAAAACAAATTTCGTTGTAGAAGGGTCTAAAAACAGCACAAACAACATTTTCCAAAAGACCAAAAAATTGAAAAAGTATATTTAAACAAAACGCATTTGACTAACAGGTCGAACAACTGATGTTCTTTAACCCTGCTGACTGCCATCGGCGATTGCCAAATAAAATTGATCACAACATGTAACAAAATGGATCTTAATATAAATTTAATACTAAACAGAAATATTTTTTTTTAACTTGTGGCCACGATGTTATGCCATAAACATACGGTGTCAATATTTGTTTAGTACACCAGATCCGGATTTCGACAATAAATGTCTCTTCAGTGATGTTAGGGATCGAAACGGTATTTGGAAGGCCATATAAAAAGAACCCGCATTTATATATATATATATTTCACAGTAACATGGGTTCGAATCCCGGCGAGGGAAAAACCAGATCTAACATTGTTGGGTTGATGTTTAGACGAGTTATATATATATATTATATATACTGAACATAAGATCGCACTTTGTCTCACTATTTCTCTCGAACTTGGCTTAAAAGTTACACGTTAGCACCTTATATAACACGAAGTAGTGCAGACTTTAATGATAAGGTTTTGAACAGATTAATATCAGAGGAATCTAGTGATTTCAAAATAGGAATACGTTTGTTAAAATGAAAATGATGGGTAAGAAATTTTATATTTTCTTTAAACTTAGGATACAAATGTAGTAGTTGATCTCTCAATTTTTTAAATACAAGTTTGTATTGGTTTGTGATGACTTTTTAAGTAAACAAATAATGTTTGTTTTTCTTCTGAAAATGTCTTTATATTCAAAAGGAATGTCGCCTGAATATCTTAGAATTTATTATACTTGCATGTTGATATATCTATTACAATGTACATATAACAACATCGTATTGTTCATGCTAGCCATGATATCGTCTCATAACTTTATGTCCAATAGTAACATAATGCACAATTTAAATATATCTAGTATGGGTTTTGCTTATGATTAAAGGCCGTGCAGGGACACATGGATATTGAATTCTTTGTCATTAAGTCTCCTGTAAAGCGTGTCTCATTGACAATCATAACTCATCATCTTATTTTCTATGGACTAATTATTTTACAATAATATTGCATTAACCACTCATGGCGTTTTTTTATGTAACTTTCTTGAGACGAACAGTAGTGTTGGGGTCTTGGTGGTCGAAAGCTCTAAACATTTCAAGTACCATATCCCTAGCAAGTCGACACTGAGGTTTTGAGCTCGAATCCCTCACGGTGAAGGTGCACTCAACTCCAATTTAAATTGATTAGGATTGTTAGTTTTTCTACCGAAGTTAGTTACATGTAGTTCTCTCCGGGCCGTCCTGCTGTCTCCACTTATAAAAACCGACCATCACGAGTTAGCATTAAAGGGTTGAAAGAGATTTTGAACATCAACCAACCAATCAATAAATAAACACAAAGTACTGTTAATTAGTATTGACTTGATGCATACGAAAGGATAAAAATAACATTATTCGAATGTGTAGCTCACTTGTTTTAATGGACCGGTACACTTATTGCGTTATCTTGGTGTCATTCCTACATTTTTGTATCGTATCTAAATCAATTGACGTTAACGCTAAAAATCGATCAAAACGAAACTATCTAATAAATGATGACACCACATTCAGTCTAGGTTGATGTTTCTATAGCGAATTTGCGGAGTTTAAAATCTGACTAAAAAAACATTCTAACCCTCATTAAAGGGGCATTAGCTACGAATGAGATAAACAATTGAAATAAGATTTGTGAGTTTTTCAACATTTATAAAAGCAGTGAATAAAAATAATGTGTAGTTATTATCAGTCTATTTCGTTCAATCTCGAAACAATAAGCTCGAACATCGCTGGTGTATTATTCACAAAGTCAATAATTTGACTTCATTAAATTCCGTGGCTATAAAACGTTTAGTTTGACATTCAGTGGAGATGGGTTATGCATATGTTATTCATAAAAAGAAATCAAAAATGACAAAAGGAAGACACCAGCAATACACATTTATTTGTCTAATCCTGCCAACAAAATCATCCTTATACAGTTAAAACGATGATATACAAATATTTTTAATTTATAACATATAATAAAACAGACCCAGTACCAGAACCATCATAATAAAAAGATTACATCTGTTCGTCTGTTTATTTTAAATGACTGTAACAAATCTTTTCAGCGTCTAGTCTAAAATATGCACAAAATACTGATACATTTAACATGTTATAGAGAGTCCATATACATTGGTCATCGTTTCGTTTGAAATTTGTGGACCTTAAATATATGTTTCAATATGTTATCAATCCAATATAAGAATTTGGATCCAATTGATTAACACGAATTAAACTCAATGGAGATTCAATGTATCAATGAAATATGTTGTTTTAATCTGATGAAATGTTCAACTAAAGCTCACAAAAGAAATAAAACCTACACAAGTATCGCATTCACAGCAAGTTAAGTAATATATTTGATGCTTGGTTGAAGCCGGGGTGCCCGGCGAAAACCACTGACTATCCCAGTCAATTAAGATTTGAATCGAGTGCACCCGAGCAGGGTACGAACTCACAACCTCAGTGTTGACTGGCTAGTAACTACTTAGACCATTCGGCCACCGAGGCCTAGTTAAGTAATAGAAAAAACATAGGATATGGGGAATACATTTTTTTTCTTTAAGTGCCAGTCTGCCTAAGAATCAGGCAGTGGTGAAAACATGACAAAAAAAAACCCCGCCCTATTTGGCATTGATTTCAGTTCATTATATGTAGTTATGCACAAAAATAACATTCATTTCCATTTTCTGTTCTGGTAATAGAAGATACAATTTGGTTGAAATGCACTAGAAATTAATGAATAAGGAGAGATAACTCTGTAATTTGCTATCATTCTAACCAATTTTCCAACCAAGTTATTTGATATTACCAGACACACACAAACAAAAGACAAATACTTTTTCACTCAAGATGATGGTTAGTATTAAGTAGCATGATTAACTCGGTGGTTTTTTTTTAATCATGTTTTAATTTTTACCTAAATTGCCTGATTCTTACAAAGACTGGCACTTAAGTTCCAGATGTTTTCTACGATCATTATATCATACTAAATGATATTTAGTACATGTATATCACCACTTATTGATCTATTATGGTATACCACAGATTTAAGTATGTCAAATAAAATGTATGAAGTTGATTAGTCATGCTAGACAGTGAAAGTGTCTTCCTTGGTCCACATACATAACCAGACAGTGTTTCCTTGAACTTCATTTATTCTTATAGATAGATATATAGATTTGTTTTCATTTTAAAGTACATGTATTTGAAAAGTAATATATTTTTAAGCACAGTTATATCATTTTAAACAAACGTCTTTCTGCATATGTAGTATATAGTCAATAATATATATACACTAACATCAATCAGCTTTTAGAACTTTAAGATTCAGAGTCGATTATGTACAATATATCATCCGAAATAATTTAATAATACATATCTATCCTTTTTCATTAAATGTTCTATATAAATTGTAGGAAGTTTGTTTTTATTTATCGCCAGTCTGGTGGGATATATTCGTAAGTTTGTAAATGGTAGATTTATTTTCAGAATAAATGTTTTCCTTGATAATGTTGTTACTCACGCAATTATACTTGCTATGACAAATTGCAATTGGTACTTAACAATGTATAACAAAGAATTTTTACCGACAATACATTTATTGAGGCTAGAAATCTCTTTAAGTAACTGCGCTTATTAATGATTAATTATACAAATAATGCGTTAAATCTAACGTTGTTTTACATAAGAAAATGTGCATTCTGTACCAAGTTAGGAAAATGACAGTTGTTATCCACTCGTTTGATGTGCACGTGTTGAAACTTTTGATTTTGTCATTTGAATGGGGACCTTCTGTTTTGAATTTTGCTCACAGTTCAGTATTTTTGTGATTTCACTTTTTTCGTAATAACTTATATAAAAAAAAAATGTACAAGAAGATATATCCATGAAAACAAAGTTTTGAACTAGCTTTTGCAAATCAGAGAAATATATATAATACTATGGATAACTCTATGCAAATGAACATAAGTATATTTCCCTTACTTTGAAAGCTAGGTTGTAATATCGTAAAATCAGATACAGACTTCAATTTGACAATTACTTGACCTGATTTGATTCGTGAAGATAAAACACACCTCTCTGAAAAAATGTTCAACAGGAAAGTGTTAGATTACAAGTTTGAACTGGTCATCTATAAATAATGATACCATTTAGGATCAGTAGCACACTGAGGAAAATGTATAATTATAAAACAAAGCAATTTGACTTTTATGTACAGCGTTTGCTAACATGCTGGACGTTTAAAAAACTGCATTGTAAACATATTAAGTGTATGAACCACAATGTGTTGTGTATTTCATAAAATTAAATATCTCGGGTAAATCCTTGGTACTTACATTGTAATCGATGTTAAGTTCGTGCGTTCGGATTCTGGAATTCAGAAATATAAAACTTGTTTAACTCCATCATAGTTCGTGACTTCATCGAATCATTCTATCTCTTTTAAGTGTTTTTCGTTTTTCCTTGTCGTCATGTTAATGTTGAAGGAGTGAGGTGTCAGTTGTTTTATGTGGCCTATTGTGGTATTTTGTAATATTTCTAATATCAAATGTTATAACTTTTAACGATTTCTCATATTTAAAAAGACTTAAAATCAACTTAGTGAGAATTTATAATTTATTTACTTATTTATGTATAAGCCTCCATTAGGGGGCAATAACTGCATAAGGTTGATCGACACATTTGTATGTTAACTACGAAAAAAAGATATGTTTAACAAATGTAAACAGTCTGGCCAATGAACATGCAATCGATCATGATCATACTTTCGCTCTTACATGACAATGTTAAATACAGGCAACAGTTGTAAACCGCTGTTCAAAACTCGTAAATATATGGACAAAAAACAAAATCAGGGTAACAAACCAAAACTGAGGGAAACGCATTAAATATAAGAGGAGAACAACGACATAACATTAAAATGTTACACACACAGAAACAGACCAAGCATCTGAATATCGAAATGTTATCAGCTTTAATTTCATCATTGGTCACTCTTACATCAAACCCATTAGTTATGTTTGTTTTAAATACTGTAACCTTATCAATTCAAGTTTAAACTCCTCCTCCTCCTCCGGAATTTTCTTTATTAATCAGTCATAAAGTATGAAAAAAGTAAAAAAAACAACAAAAAACTGAAATACTGAAAATGGTGAAGGTTTTATATGAAATGTAGCACTTAAAGCTGTATTTCCGCCATTTTATAATCATCGATATACATATTACCGTTATTGTGTCGAGTTATCAAAACTTTACTAAGCTGCACAAAGCAATTGAGCAAAGACTACACAGACGTTTGCAAATCGTCCCCTCACAAGACTACTACAAACAACACCAGGGAATAAATCAAACAGAATAATATCAGTGTCATGTTCGAGGTGTCATGTTTATGTTGAACATGCCTTAGTTGTTATCAAAGGTGACAGACTAATTATATAATACGCCAGACGCATGTTTATTAAATATGAGACTTTTGAAAACATTTAGGGAAATCGGAGCTTTGATACCATTAAAGGATGAACAGAAGCAACTACAGTAACATGTCTATATTTATATATTGAAAATGTTTTTCTCATATCTGAATATTTTTGTTACTTTGATTTATCGTTCAATATATTTAGGTAGGTGTGCCATTGAAAAATCTTTAAACTTACTTTTTTAGCATTTTTTATAGATAAGTTTTTTGCAATCCTGAATCAACAAACCAATTGATAATGTATTAATATCGATTCCCATTCACGTTTTAAAATACGGAGTTGATTTGTATTGTATCAAACACATCATAAAGCTACGAAGGTTAGCTGCACTCAAAGCCTGAATACATTTTAGTGCATTTGCCACACTTAATATATTTTCGGAATTGTTATTGCACAGTTTCCTTTTCGTATTTTTAACGAATTTATTTAAATAATTACATGTTTCAGATAAACATTCGTGTTTTAGACTGTCTACGATATCTATGTTTAAGTTTGTTATAGCTATGGTCAGCACTGTATGTTATAATTATGCTTGTTCAGGCTGTGGACAACAACGTCTGTTTTGCTTATGTTTGTTTATGACATGTATGCTGTGATTAAGTTTCTTCTGGTGTGGGCATCAATATCTTGTTTGAAAATATAACAAAAAAAAAAAAAAAGAATATGAAGTATAAAGTTTATTTAAGCTGTCCACAACAATGTCTTTGTTTATGTGTCTTCATGCCGTGGACAACGATGTCTGTTTGTTTATGTTTGTTATAATATGGATAATATAAAAAGAAGATGTGGTATGATTGCCAATGAGACAACTGTCCTCTAAAGACCAAATTAACACAGACATTAATAACTATAGGTGACCGTCAAGAATGAGCAAAGCCCATAGTGCATAGTCAGCTATAAAAGGCCCCGAAATGACAATGTAAAACAATTCAAACGATACAACTGCCTTATTTATGTACACTATACACTATGTTTGTGTTTGTTTAACGGCCTTTTGTATGTACACTATGCACTATGTTTGTCAGGGCTAAGAACGGAAATATACGCCGTGTTTATGTTTTCTTTGATAATTGGGCCAACAATGTATGTTTTGTTCGTATTTGAGTAGCACGTGTACAACAATATAAAAAAGAAGACAAGGTATGATTGCCAATGAAACAACTCTCCACAATAGACTAAAATGACATAGTAATTAACAACTATAGGTCAGCGTACGGCCTTCAACAATAAGCAAAGTACATACTGCATAGTCAGCTATAAAAGGCCCCAAAATGACAATGTAAAACAATTCAAACGATAAAAATAATGGCCTTATTTATGTACAAAAATGAACGAAAAACAAATATGTAACACATAAATAAACGACAACAACTGAATTACAGGCTCCTGACTTTGGACAGGTACATACATGCAGAATGTGGCGCGGTTAAACATGTTAGCCGGATCCCAACCCTCCCCTTACCCTTAACAGTGGTATAACAGTACAACATAAGAACGAGCTAAAAAATAATCAGTTGAAAAAGGTTTATAACTCATCAGATAGAAAAAAATACAAGTGGACGTAAACCTACTAAAATTAATCAATGCGATATAAAAAAAATCTAAATTTTATTTAAGACAGTGATTATGTTTGTTTTCATGGCGATCTTAATACTCGAACTGCACCTCTTAGATATGTCCATTCATCAAAAAAACCAATTAAACTCAGTAACGTGATACTTTAGAATTATTTTATGTATTTGGGGTGATGTGAACATCTCAACCTAACAAAAATATTCTTGACAGTATAAGAAATACGTCTGAAAGTAAAAGAGAGTAAAGTGTAACCTAAAGTATTTTTTTTTAATTCAATTTGATTTATGGTAAAGTTATTGTACCAGCATATGTTATGTAGTAATCCCCATATACGTGTGGAGACAGGGCAAGTCAGCTAATATCGATGATGAGAATCACTATAATTTCCTTTCAAAAATATGAACGAAAAAACACTTTCTAGAATTATGCTGAACGTTTGCAAATATATTACACTTATATAAACTGTTTTCTCCAAGTAATATATAAATTCAAAAATAGTAATGTTGGTATTTCAAAGGTGTTAATTTGAAAATCCTCCAGGTAAACTTACATCATTCTTTCACACATGAAATGTACATTATAATGTTAAAAATAGTTGTTATCTATACAACTATACAATTAGACTATGCGAATACATGATTTATTCAGATAAGGGATAGCAATGTCTGTTAGTACATATCAATGTCTTAGTCTAGATTTCGGACAACATGTGACATTAATGATGTACTTACGTGAGAGTTTGTGAAATACAAAATATCTAGAATTTGAAATTGATACTTTAAGTCAGAAGAGCATTTGTTAAGACACAACATCAGCTTAAAATATTGATAGATCATTGAGCTGCTTTTCGAGATCTATGGCGAGAAAAAGCTGATTCGGACGTTTACCTTATATTTGGAATTGTATTATTTGGATCTCAAATCAAAAGAAAAAAAACTATGCTTAAATTTTGGCCCTCTATGAGCTATAAAGTCTTATAGGAAAAGATAAACGGGTGTTGTGAGACAAAATACTTTACATTGTCTTATATAGAAAAAAACACAAGGAGTCCGAACATTTGACACAAATTCCAAAACTTCACCTAAGTACATACTTAATGATTTTGCTTAGATTGTGATTACAAATGCAATTTTGTTTATATTCATTTAGATTGTGGACAACAGTGTCTGTCATGTAACGGTATATCTAACCCTTTTATGTGCAGAGAGACAATAACATGTCACCCTGATGAGGTTTGTTTACATATGGCTACAACATGAGTATGGCTACACCATGATTATGGCTACACCATGAGTATGACTAAACCATGAGTACGGCTATACAATGAGTTCAACAATACAGTCAATTACTAAAAAGAAAAATAAGCTTTAACAGTTAATTGTGTTTACGTCAGTTTCAACTGATCATCTTAGATGCCAAGATTGAAATTTTATATTTTCGCCATCGTTTCGTCTACATAAGGCTCGTCAGTAACGCACAAATAAAAAATGCTAAAAAGACCTAATAAAGTTCGGTTGTAGAGTAAGAAAAAGAATCGAAGTTGCAAATTATTGACATTTTGATTAGTTGAATGGTTGATTCTAGCATCCTTCAATGTTAATAACACTATAAATTGGAAAAACGTCTGAAAGTAGCAGTGTAAGTAAGTATTTGACTGTACTAATTTTTGCATGACCATTTTAATTACGATTGCCAAGGTGAATTAATCCTTAATGCTTGAAAATTGAAAACAACACGTTTAAAAATTTCGTGCATCCGAAGCGCTTTTCTGGATTTACCTTCATCAGGAACGCTCAAGACCAAACATTCGAAATCCGAAGATGTATAAGAATCGAAACCGTTAAAGAGCTATATGTCAAAAATACCTAAAGTAAATAGCCAAATTCATTTAAAGCCATCTTTGCCTGAGGGAGTTAAAACCTTAGTTTCATAATAATTTCAAAAGTTTGTTAAATGATCTTAAAAAGGGGCCTAAAAATACTAAAACGATTTTAAAAAGGAAAGCAGCAATTTTGTTTTGCATTTTAAATACTGCAAAAGAAAAAAGGAAAGTCTAAGAGCTTACAAATATCATCAATACTAAAATCAACTATTATGTATTTATAACAGGTTTGTTATATGCATAATTACACAACAGAGAACAATGTCAATCACTTTGACTTTGGCTGTTACTATCCAGAAGTAAGTAAATGTAAAAATAACTAAAAAAATCACCACAAAGTGGTTGACTGTGACTTTGAGTTCAGTGAGTGGGAACCCTGTAAGTGCTATATTGTAGCGTCTTGTGTTTTTGAAAGCGAATTCTCAATATATAAATATACAGGTCGTGTCTGTCGATTATTAGGTGTACACTCTCGTTAAGCAGTTAGAAATCTAAATATAAAGTGTACTTATGGAGTAAAACATTAATTTATAAATCAAGTAATCTATAAGAAGGAAATATACGTCATTGACACTGAATTAATGATTTTCAAAAATAACCAAAATGACATCAACACGCTATCATGATCTTCAACAACTAGACTCTAAGCACTTAGTTGTGCCCTCAATCGTGATAAAAGAAAAGCAAGGATAGATGGTATGCATTTTTAGATGGTGACGTTCCCTTCTCACCATCTTACGGTGTTTATATATCTCAACTTGTACGATTCGCTCGTATATGTAACAATGTTTTAGATTTTAACGAGAGAAATTTATGTATTATTGAAAATTATTACACCAGGGTTTTCGATATCACAAACTAGTCAAAACATTTACTAAATTTTATCACCGGTATAAGGACATCATTCGTACATATAGCTCAACATGCAGACTTCTTATACGTTCAGGTATTTCACATCCAATTTTGTATGGAAATATTCTTTATAAAGCACAAAGGTGTCAGTATTCACCTCAAAACCTTTGAATAGACTTATTAAAAAGGGATATAGTTACGATACTGTTGTCAGGTCATTAAAGATTGCATATTTTGGCGTTAATATTGCTTCACCTATAGGGTCTTTGCATCGGAACTAAACATATTTATTCAAAAACCAGTTGTTGGCATGACACGGGTTATGTTCTTCTCATATATGTTATGATGGTATGTTACTAAACCCCTAACGGGAAGGATTGTGCCTGATGTTCATATGATGAAATCATAATCTTTCAGTCAGTTTAATCGAAGTCTGGAGCTGGCATGTCAATTAACTGCTAGTAGTCTGTTTTTATTTATGTATTATTGTCATGTTGTTTATTTTCATTGTTACATCTTCTGACATCAGACTCGGACTTCTCTTGGACTGCATTTTATTTTTATACATAATTTGTTATGCGTTTACTTTTCTACATTGGCTAGAGGTATAGGGGGAGAGTTGAGATCTCACAAACATGTTAAACCCCGCCGCATTTTTGCGCCTGTCCCAAGTCAGGAGCCTCTGGCCTTTGTTAGTCTTGTATTATTTTAATCTTAGTTTCTTGTGAACAATTTTGAAATTAGTATGGCGTTCATTATCACTGAACTAGTATATATTTATTTAGGGGCCAGCTGAAGGACGCCTCCGGGTGCGGGAATTTCTCGCTACATTGAAGACCTGTTGGTGACCTTCTGCTGTTGTTTTTTTCTATGGTCGGGTTGTTGTCTCTTTGGCACATTCCCCATTTCCATTCTCAATTTTATCCTTGACAAAAAATCGGAATATGCACAGAAAAAAAAAACCCATACACAAAAAGCAAAGGAACAGCATTTGCATTTTAACATCAGCACTTAACTTTTTTCAATTCACAGCCATAGTTTAAAAGTACATATCCATATAATTATTGACTAACATTATGATTATTATATTAAGGGTCTTTTTCTTTGGAACGTATTCAATCATGAAACAAAAAAGCAATAACCTGCAGCAATGAGAATTTGTTTCAAAATTTGATCAAGTATTTTCCCCCTTTATTCAATGAAATTTACTTCTATTCTGAAACTATTTTTAACATTTTATTTAAAAAGTCCATTGCCTCTCTTTCGATAAAATATTTAGAAAGTATAAGCACGTATCTGATGTTTTGTTTGTAGTATTGCAACATGTATGTGCGATGTTCAAGTCATGTATAAAATCAATTAAGTCGGTATAGGATAAAACACATACCTATAATGCACTTGAATTCCTAGGTAATATTACAACGATTAATATCACAAAATATTTCGATGAAAAATACGGCCATTTAAGATATGTGAAATAAAATGTAAACTGTAGGTCTCAAAGCCAATTTGGCTTTTTTTTTTTAATTCTAAAGATAACTTAAACATTTATTACCACGTATAGTTTTTTTTCTGTATATTCTGTTTTTATTGTCGTGCTATATGTCTTTAAAAATTGATTCAGATTTTATGATTGTGTTACTTCACTACAATGTTGAATGTTTCAGTTATGTCCGGGAGGCAGTGGTTTACCTCCTGTCGGTAAAAGAGCAGACGAAGGTCATCACATTGTATGTCAAAGCTGTTGCAACAATACCAATATATGTAATATGGACCTAGTTTGCGACCATAATGATAATGGAGGTAACATATGTTAACATTTTGAAGTCACTAGAGTGTCGCACAAATACGACATATGCAGTGTAAATATTGTATTGTAAAAACAAAACCGCAAACAAATCTAGGTCGATATAGACATGATAGATACAAATAAATGATAACACTCTATTTTAGAAACGAGTAGTTTATTCACAAGATTACTAACTATGCACCCCTAATGGCTGACTTGTTCTTGTTTGCATGCCAAGCAGTATTCATAAAGAACATAAAAAAGATTAAAAAAAAGCATTAATTATTTTTAACTTCACCTATATATATATATATATATATATATATATTCTTGATTTTCTGTCAATAAATACTCTACATTTTAATGAGGACCTGCATTTCAAAAATCTCAATAAATTTGACATTCATAAAGCTAATAACGTTAGAAAGTAATCTCGTATCTTGCAATTGTTGTGTTCTTAATTTAACAGCAATGAACAAATTAAACATAGAATCTTGAACAAACACGAAGGTATCAACTTTCTATTTCTCAGCAGTGACATTCCTTCTATGCCATTTAATGGTGATTACGAATCTTAATTAAAAAAAGACTTTATGCCCGTGAGTGCTCGCAATATACAATCACCAGTGACATAATAGAGATCCTGATACAAAAACTGCTCCGAAAGATTCAGCTGTTAGGAGTAGTCTTGAACTTGCAGTGAGGCCTCACTATGACTTTGAGATGAATAACGACAATAAAAGCAATAACACGCTGTTCCTTTTGTGTGTGTATTTTTAGCTATGCATCAACTGATTTTATGTCCTGGGTAGATAACCAATATTCTTTGTTTTTCTATGATAATTTTTTTTGTATCACCATCATCAAATAAAGTAGCAAATAATGATACTATTTAGATTTTTAGGAATAAAAAAATGTCGACACTTGCACTTGATTTACAGAGTTATTGTCAAATTAAGAAATAATTCATTGAGGGCTTGAATATATCGTGATTTTACGCCAATTAGATAGTGCCTTTATTTATGGAATCGGCAAATCGGATATCGATCAGGGTAAACTATTTTGCATAAAGGGCCAATCCGTGGTAAAATCACGTATTCAAGCCCCCTCCTTATTATTTCGATTCTAATAGGATAAATGCGGCAATTCTTTTGGATCAAAGCGAACATTTGCCGTTCTCATAACTAAACGTACTATTAAACTGTCATAAAAGAACGGAGCAAACTGAATTAGTGACATGCTTAAACTATATACAATAACGTATTTAGATAGTTTTTGATAATTTACTTATATGTTTTAAATGTATAAAAAATATGGTTTATAACACATTTTAGCATCGTTTGCTTACGTTACCTTGTGATTTTTTTCGGTTTCACAAGCGTGTACTTTCCCGTAAAATACTTCTATTCTTAAGTCAAAGTTCTATGACATCGGATAGCTCATTCATAAAACGCTTATGACGCGGCAGTACGATCAAAAGAGCCAAACAATATATTCATATCTTACCAGGGATGTGTACTCATGTTAGAATATACTGTTTACTTTCCAACTAAAAACAATTTCTCTATTAAATTGTGTGAGCTGCAATCTAGCATCACTTCATATCCTGTGATTATCACTATACTTTTTACAGGTGGAAGTTTAGACATGTTTCCAACTGAATGTTCAGAAATAAAGAACATAAACTCGAACGGAGTCTATACAATATACCCATCCGGACCATTTAAACCAACACCAGTATACTGTATACTAGACAGGAGCGGAATATGGACGGTACTAACATTTGTTAAATATATAATCAGCCATTACTGCATGTATAAAAGTAAAATCACAAAAGTACCGAACACGAAGGAAAATTCACAAAGGAAAGTCCCTAATCAAATAGCAAAATGCGAAAACGCAAACACATCAAAAGAATGAATAGCAACTGTCTTATGACAGTCTTTGTCACTGCGTTTTCGTATGCAAACAATAATGGTGGATAAAACCTGGTTAAATAGCTAGTAAAACCTCTCACTTGTATGACAGTCTTATAAATACAAATAAAAATAATAGCTAAAAATGTAAAATAGGGGTACGACAGTCATCATTGTGTTATTATTTTAATTACTATAAAGTAACAAAACTATTCACATTATTTAGCATTGTGTGAAACAATTTTACTCTCTGAAATCATTTTAGAAAATATGATTTATATGTAAAGAGCCTAATTATGACCATATATTTACAGTATGATATTCTTAAGCAAAAGTTTAAGCATCAATTATCATGGTGTCACCGATTGATAAGCAAATATATATCCTTTCAACAATTATCAATCAAAATTTCGACTAGAATTATCGTTCATCTCAAACTTATTCGTACTTTTTAGGAGGTATTTCTAAACCAAGTAATATGAACGTAAATTAGACAGTATTTTTGTTCTTCTGAATGTTTATTGTAACATTTATACAGGTTATACAAAGACGGATGAATGGTGTTGTAGACTTTTATAGAAACTGGGGAGATTATAAGAAAGGATTTGGATCAGCTTCTACCGAATACTGGTTAGGTATGTCTTACATAGCTACTTTTGCATAGGTACTATTCCTGTACCAAAAATCTGTATTCCTGGAAATTTACTTTTAATATTCAGTACTTTTTTGTTACTTTAGAATTATTGTAATATTTATGTACCTATATTTTACAGTAACTTGATTTGTACTTGAAAGTTAAATACTACAGATTTCTGGTTACACGATTACACTTTCAACATTTTGAAAGTTTGTCATTTCCAAATCTCATAAAGTTATGATGTTCCAACATGGAATACTGTGATTATTATTGGAATTGCTTTTGTACCAATACTTTGAGTACAAATCAAGTAGTGGAAAATAAAAATACCTAAATATTACAATAATTTGAAAGTTAAAATATAGTACTTTATATTAAAAGTAAATTTCCATTACTACAGATTTTAAGTACAGAAATAGTACCTATGCAAAAGTAGCTGTGTTAAAGGTTTCAACTATTATTTAACATTACATTGGTAGTGTTTTCCCCAATAGATCTGACAAGTAATTTCAGTTTGTCTGATGGACTTTTTCCTTACATCTAATTCTAAATTCCGCCAGATGAAAACTATTTCTGAAAAACTGTTATCCTCGTAAAGTGTAACGGACGAAGCAAGTGATTATACCAGTTTCAATACTAGAACAATAATGTATTTATAATGTTTGCGAATATGTAAGTGTATACTGTAAATTGGTCTTCATGACAGACGATATATGCAAAGCAAAAATGTGTACACAAATTTGAATTTATAAAGATTTTACAGATTGAATGATTCTAATTTGCCGAATTTCTTTTTCTTTACCTTTTATCTTGTAAGTGTAATAAATGCCCATTATTCAATTTTACAATTTGTTTATTTGTCCTTTTTGGTCAATCAGCATATTACATTTTCCATTACTTTAACAAATATGGGGTTTAAATGTTCTTAATGAAAGTAAATATGGAAATGTGAGTCCGACACACAAAATACGTAGAGCATTATTTTTTTTTTCAAATTGGATACATACCGGGTCTGTTGGACTGCTTGTTATCAACTGAGTTGTCAGTGCTTCAATGTTGACATGACTCATACTAAATATCACTTAGTAGTTATAAAACAGACAAGGCTTTTCATAATAATAATTATGACCATGACCACTTTACGAAGTGTTATTTCATTTGAATATTGATTACGTTAATATGGCACGATTGGAATAAAATAGTTAGTAATTATATCATATGTAAAGGTTTAACAATCTGGAGGATCACAATCGACAATTCATGTTTGGCAGTCTGTAATTATCGCATTGTAATAAATTTTTTTTGAAAGTAATGTGTATCCAAGGGGTGTATGACATACTCCCCCCCTCCCAAAAAAGCACAAAAAATTAGCAATGAATTAGAGGTCGATACACGATCTATCATGAATGGTCTATACTATAAGAAACATGCATATATATATCACAATCGATGCATTATGTATAACGATAAAGGCAACATAAAGATTATGAAAAACAGACAGCCACCAAACAACATATAAAAACAAGATAAAAGACATGGTTGCCAGTTTCGATTTTAACGAAAAGTTGAAGCATAATACAGCTTATGATAGTGCATTACCTTACAAGAATTATGATAATGAAAAATGATCAAAAACATATGACTATCTTTAAATTTAATGAAAACAGGGAATGACAACCTCCATTTTATATCACGATCAAGTGCGCACGAAATGGTGGTTGTGTTAGAAGACTTTGCAGGTGAGACGAGAACAGCAAACTACTCGTATGTATCCATTGGTGACGAAAGACATTTCTATCGCTTGTATGTGTCAGAGTTTACCGGAACTGCAGGTATATATATCTTCCGATTTGAGTTTTTCTTGTTAATGTAGTATATTTGAAGTATTTTGTATTGTTTCAATCCAACTCCCACCATTCAAACACTCTACTGTTGCCTTATAATTATTCTTCTAAGAATCGTTTTAACATTTGTTCAATTATTTTGCTGCAAGCGTAATTATGTGCACTTTCATGTGTGTTCAGTTTTTGATTTAATCTTTTGAAAAGTATTTGACATTAATAAAATTAGAAATAAAAGTTAAATTTGACATACATTTGATTAATTTGTGAATGGAAAAAAAAAGGTTTCTGAAATTTCATAGATCACTTGAAATTTGAATTGTTTCTCATGCATACGGTTCACTCACATGAAGTCAATAAGTGGTTTTTTTCCAAATATTCTCGGCATAGTAAGCAATCCATCAAATCTATTTATTCTGATCATCTTGAAAGATTGAATATCGGAAGAAATGTCTCCCTTAAAATATTGCATTACACACAATTTCATTGTTGAATTGTAAAATAAAAGTTAGCGTGCATAAACCTACGGTAAAATGGTTCTAGTGATTTGAAGTTTTGATAGCTCCATCATTTAAGCTCGTTTACACTTGTTTATGATCACATCCCAATACCCTAACTAGGTCTCATTTGTATGTTTCAACACTTTTTTTTAGATTTCATTTTTATTTGCACAATAACCCCCTCCCATCATCCCCTTAACAAAGAACACTGGTGTAACAGTACAAAGTATAACAACCAATTACAAAGGGTTTTTCTGTTTTAATCAATACAACGCACACATAAAAAAAACACGAAAGACACATAGAAGAGGTCTGATAGTTCTCAAAGTATTTAATAGGTTATTCAAAGCCGATAAAAATGTATACACAATATGCATTTAAGACTTACATATCAATCTGCACATATCTTACTTTTAATCGATTTTTGTGAAAAGTCATAAAAAAAGTAAGAGAAAAATATGGTCATTGCAAAATTCCAAACTACAGGTATATGTATAGACAGGTTGTATGACCTTTTATAATAATTTTACATTAATATCTAGTTGAGAATTCAATCACTGCTCATAAAATCAATAGTAACACCTATAAGATAGAATTCAATATAACATTGTTAAATTGGTAATAGATTGAAAAAAATATTTCAAAGATCGATAGATCGATAAGTTTACAAGGATCGTTTCTAAATAAACAACTCGGTTTACAACACTAACAAAACAGTAGGATATGCTTTGATATCTGTATGAAGTTTTCTACATGTTAAACGTAACGTCCACTTTTGTATTTGTTTAGGAATATTGCAAGGTTTTAAGTAATTTGTGGTAACAAAGTAATTGACTTTGATGATTACAAGTAAGACTTACGTCTATTGAAATAAAAATTTCAGATAGGAGCATAGCGGACAAGTTTGGATATACAAATGAAGGTTGGGACCTGGATAGAGAGTTGTCACATTGATACTCATACCATACCTTCTTATTTCCAATTACCCAATAAAAGCAGTACAGTCATTTATTACAAAAATTGATAAATGTTTTTCAAAGCATGTCACAAATTAGTCAATAGATGAGATGTCACTTTTTCATGTATAGTTTAGGTATTTAAAACAAACATATTGAAGGGACTTTAACATCGTCAGGAGAGGCCTTATCTAAGATTAGTTATGTTACCCGTTGTGGAACGAACATACCTGCATATAGAAGAAATTATGATTTAAGGTAGCTGAGAGGTCTAAATTAAAATCTATATATATTTTTTTTAAATTTGTCAAAATGTAGGATATATCATACTTTAATCAAAAATAAAATAAAAAAGTATGGGTCACCGGTCTTACTTTCACGCTACAGGTTTGCAAAATTGTCAAATTTTGTATAGATAGTGCATGGAAAACCCAATTTTGTGTCATAAAACAAAAACCATACCATAGAATTGTGAGATAAAATATGAGAAGATAGCTCTTATAATAGACATTTGCGGAAACTAGGTCTATACCTAGGGTTAGTGCTTTTCTTAATTTACAATCATGACCGTTCAAAGCCGAATCTCTAAAGACAATGATTTGTAAGGTGTAGATAGATGTATGATATACCCCTGTATATATTATATGCAGGAGCAATAAACTTTCCCTGCGAAACAGGCTATTTTCAATGCAATGGTTAGTATACGAAAACCAGCGAAAATATTGTTCAGAGGATACTCTAAAACTGCTTCATTTGAAATAGTAATGTTGGAACCGTTTTTGTTATGCACGATTACAACTTTGTATCTACAACTGTAAACTTGTCGACTTAAATAGATTGTGATGTTTTTACAATTTCGTATCGCTGGCTACGCTTTTGCATTTCCCCCCTAACCGCCCACTACACTTTTGCATTTTTAATCCCTAACAATCAGTTGAATAGATTTCCGTATAAACTTTGTGTTGAAATTAACAACGTCGCATTTAGAATCACGGGCTGTTCCGGGTGTTGCCGATCAATGCTTTTGAATAGGGACATATGATCAGACCCCTTTTACCTTGGGTTGAAAATCCCTTTTGAAAATGATTTAATCGACCCCGGCGTCGTCAGTGCACTCGTTATTACAATTTAATGAACATAGTACCAGTCTCTAATATGGGTTTCAGCTCAGGTTTCGAGCATACCAGTCCCATCCGTGTTCATAGAGAATAATTATCGAGAAAACAAACCTGTCCACACATAAGGATTCCTAAGATGTCCATTATGATAATTACATAAAAGAATAACAACTTGAAACTTGTTTGTTATCTTTTGTGTGTTGCTGTTGAAAACATGGATAGCAATTTTTTTACTATAATAGTACACCAATTCTTACATTTTAGCCGGCTCTGGCGAACAGTCTAAAATAAATTTCTGACACAGAGAAATTTGTTGATAACTATTTTTTTTTGGGGGGGGGGGGGGGGAGAGGGTGTTCTCGAATACTTGAGATTTTGTTTGTCCTATTCAGGATAAGTAAAAGATTTCAAAATTATACCGAACGGCAAGTGAAATTTCATGAAGAATGAATAGCGAAAAAACACACGTCCGCTGTATTTCCTCATTCTTTTAAAACAAAATAAAAGAGAAAAAGTATTTCTTAGCATAAACATGCTAACATGCTCCATGGTTGATTGCACCTTTCCTAACACAAAGTATTTGTGACTTTTTTAGCAATTGTCCAAATCTAGCTACTGCAACGACAATTGAGATATTAAATACATTTTAAAAATATTGTTAGTTCATTCTATGGTCAATTACAGCATGTTCAACCTAGATAACACCGTATACAATAATTAATTTTAACACATTGCTGCAAATATATTAGAAAATAAATCGTTGTTCAACTACAGAAAAAACATCACTATCATTACATTGTTTTGGATCGACGGTTTATTTTTACACTTTGAGAAAGCCCAAGATTTTAATGGTACCTTTAAGTGTAATTGTAATCCTAATCGTAGGTGTATGAAAGTTTCCGCAAATGTCTAGTATGCTTTCATATTAGCAAAAGAAAAAATGGGGTCACCGAACTCGTTTTCTTGCTATAGAATAAAATGAATAATTCCCAACACATTATTATGTAAAATTTACCTTATCTGAATTTTCTCCCCTTACATTTGAGTTGTCTACTCTCATGTGGCTAAGTTAGAATTAATTGAATCAAACTTTTTTTTCTGTTTTTTTTTTATCAATACATCCGTTAATATGATAAAACATGTCATTTTATGTATTAACCGGAAAAGTTTTGCAAGTAAATTCCCTTCCTCTCTCGAAATTAGTACATTTTATTTAAGAACTGGACCAATTGTTATCTGGTAATTCAAAATCCAAGATGGAGGAAATTATCCGAGCTATCTTAATTCGTACACACATTTCTTTGTAGCATTTACGTATATGTATTTTTTTCATTTCCAGAATTGCTATTTCTTTTACAAAACTTATGAAAGAGAGTTTTAGTTTTGAATAATCAGCTCCTTCTATAGTTTTGAATCAAGATCCTTGAAATTATGCACCGACTCCCTTGAAATTGCACAGAAACATTGCACGCGTATTGAAGTTGTTCACAAACTTCCATCGAATTGTTTAGGGATCTGTATTCTTTTAATTTGTACAGGACAAGTCTTTATTCAAATATTTAAATGTTCAGTGTATTTTTTATGAAGTATACTATACAACCTGGACAATCCATACTTTTTCTATCCGATTTTTCCGTTCATTACAATTTGTACAATTATTTGAAGATAAACTCATCATAGATAATAAGGTAGTTAATTGCACCAGTAGCGACATTGACCCAGAGGTGACAAATATATTTATTATAGATGCCTGGATAAAAATGTGTACACCCGTCATACGCCTGTTTTGACAATAAAAAATAAAAAAAAATGACACAAAGAGCATTGAGAAACCCAAAATTCTCAAAATATCGTCCATATTGATCTCACGACACTGTTCATAAGCTATTCTAAATGGGAGAATCTATGTTATAGAAATATTAAACTTTAAAGTTTTGAAAGGTAGAGCCATTTATTTCACTACATGTGAATTTACAAAATCAATTCTTCTGTTATTATAGGTGATTTTAAAAATGTCATGTATAATCTTCAGGTTTAAGGATTAATCTACGGTGACAAAAACTGTATATATACGCATTGATTTATTAAAGTGCTGAAAGAAAAGATTGTGTAACACTCCTAGAAAATAGCATGTAAATTACATATTAATGTTTGATTAAGTTAAGGTAATGATTGATGGCTTATGATATTGTATTTAAACATAACGATATGATAATTTATACGAAAGTTAATTCTTTTACTTCCATTTAAACGTTTGAAAAGTTGTCTGAGGAGATTTATTCATCAAATTTAATCAACATCAGTAAGCTTATTTAACATGAAATCATAAGGTTGTTCATCTTTATTGTTTCAAAATCCAAATGACAGTTTAAATATATTTGATTGTATCCAGCACGTGAATGTTTATATGAAACAGAGTTAGTTAATTGGAACGTGCCAAAACGCACAAAATTGTCCTTCAGTGTTATAATATAGAATATTTAAAGCCTAAACATTTTTAGTTAAACATCACAACTTGTTTAATAAACACTGTCTGTCTAGGTTTTTATTTACGTTAGACACATTTTTCACAGTTTTTGTTCATATATTAATTATTGAATGTTTTGTTGTAAGTATTCCTGTTGCGTCATTTCAATGTTGAATACGTGAATATGACCAAGGAGATAACCAAACTGCTAAAAGTTTAAAATGTTTGCATATGTGAATTTAGTATATAAAAGCCATATTATGCAATCAAGCTGAAATCCTTGACCTTTGATCTTGATTTGACGGAAATTGCACCGTATGATTTTTTATGACCGGGCAAAACAGATAGTACAAATGTGTAGCTTTCAAATGATATATAATTTAGCCGTGTTTTAGTTGGGTGTATTAAAAATTAAATTTTATGGTTAAAGTCACTCGCCTTTAAGTGGAATTTTAGACAGATCGTACGAAGATTAGCCATACATTGTGATTCATAACATAACAGTGCTTAATAATTAAAGTTTATAATTATTATTTCTCAAAATAATTAAAAGATTTTTAATTGTATAGTTTATGTATTTAATACAAAAATGTAGTAGGGACTTTTACATCTGCAGAAGACGAATTTAATCATATTTTAGCAAAAAATATACAAAAAAAGTTCAAAGATTGTATAGTTTTTAAATCCAGATCATTGAAATATTGAAAAGACTGCACATGTCTTAAGGTTACGCACCAAATTCCTTGGAATTGTTTTCTTCCTTCTTTTTTTTTGTTTTTTTTAACGTTTTTCAATTTTTTTTTCAGGATATCCTTCTTTAACTTTTTAAAGTAGGTGATTTTACTTTTATGTGAAGTATATGTCACAGCCTGGCCAATTGATATTTTTTTTATGTTTAAACTATTTTTTTTATCCAAATGACAGTTTTAATATGTTTGATTGTATCCAGCGCGTGAATGTTTCTTTGAAACATATTTAGTTAATTGGAACGTGCCAAAAACGCATTAATTGCCCTTCAGTGTTATGAGATATAATAGTTGAAGTCTGAACAACTTAAGTTAAACATTACAACTTCTTTAATAAACACTTTTTGTCCATGTCTTTTTTGTTTACGTCAGATACACTTTTCGCAGTTTTGTTCAAATCTTAATTATTGAATGTTTTATGTAAATATTCCCTTTGCGTCATCTCAGCCTTGATTCGTTTGGCAGATGATTCGGAAATTAATTTTACGATTCCTTGACCACAAATTCAGTCTGGCACCATTTCATGGAATGTGTTGTGAAACGTGATTATGTATATAAAAAAATAGAATACGGATTGTTGAAAAAGAAAACCTTCTGTTGCTGACAAACGCTTTTTAATGGTATCGCAAACATGCTGAGCATCCTCTCTTAGGTGTCATAAGAGCTAAAAGAGATAAGAAATATTAACAGAACCTTATCTACTAAGAAAAACAAAAAGACATCTACAGTTCAGCAAAGACATTTGTTTATATAATCAAACTCTGTTCATAAGTCAAAAAACGTTGTGAATCAAGTTAGCATACTATCAAAGATTTACCCACAACGCTTTCTACTTCAACATGACAACAGCCTAGCTACTTAAAATAAACATTTGCAGGGCTAAACCAGCATTTCTGTCAGATCATTGACCACGCAATCCATGAGATAAAAAAGATACATAAAAAGTCAATACTAATAAGAAAAGAGGTTGTTCAATTCATAATGTAACTAATGATAATCATTTGTTAAGAAAAATAAATTGTGATGTACTTCATAACCTTTGAAAGAAAAGTACAGAAGCAATGCAATTGAAAGCATTATTTAATTGTTGACATGCGAATCTTCTGAAAAAAAAGATTTCTTTAATTTAGAAAAACCAAAAACATGAAAAGTTTGCAGCAGTCTATTTGGCTTACATTTTGTGATTTGAAAAACTAGTTGAGAACTGCTTCGTTTTTGTTTGGAAGAGATACAACCGTTCGACGGGTTGACTGCGGCCGGGCATTATCCTAGAAACAAATTTTACATAGCATGCCTGATGTCAAAACTTTACCTTTGAGTCGATCGGATCAAGGTTGACTAGGATGTGCACCAGTTGAGTTTTATTCGGCCGTTAGCTATGATACCTGACATGATCACTTTTCCTCCTCCAAATAGTCAACCCTAAGAATTACGTTCCTCACATTCTGATATTTGTAGACAAGTGCAGTCATCTCTTAACCTCAGCATGAAACAATAACCATCACTTTATCAGATTCAAATTAAAGCAAATTTTTATGTTCGGAGCCGAAGTTTGTTGATTATGTTTTCATGTTTCTATTTCATAATTTTGTATAAATTTTCATTTTGAAGAAAAAAAAAAAACCAGTTGATTGGTTTATTTTTAAGAGAGAACATTTGGTTTTATAGTTTCGCATATCGTGACGTAGAAAATATTTTACATATAGTACGTGTATCGAAGAGACAATAATTGTCATATTCATAGCTGTAGTCAAATAAGAAAAATAAAATTACAAGCAAAGACAAAATTTCTTGAAATAAAACTCCCTTTAATAAAATGATGACAAAGACAGTTTCAAAACAGTCCGGTATTCTAAATATTTTCGAGAAGTTAATAAATTCAGAAAAATTAGAACAACTGAAAATATATCAGACTATTATGCGACAAACTGATATACAGAATCACAGGATGGTTTTCGACTCCAACAGTTGACAATTAAGAATTCAAGGTCTTGACATTTTTCATATGATGACTAAAATACAAAATAGGTAACAAAGGTACCAGGATTATAATTTAGTACGCCAGACGCGCGTTTCGTCTACATAAGACTCATCAGTGACGCTCGTATCAAAATATTTATAAAGCCAAACAAGTACAAAGTTGAAGAGCATTGAGGACCCAAAATTCCAAAAAGTTATGTCAAATAATGCTAAGGTAATCTATGCCTGGGATAAGAAATCCTTAGTTTTTCCACAAAATTAAATTTTAGTAAACAGGAAATTTATAAAAATGACCACATTATTTATCACAAAAAATAGTCATAGTCAGTTCTTAGCTTAGCTAATTGTCATACTACTTAAGACTATGATTAATTGATTACAGTTTCGTGGCAATCTGGGTTTCCATACATAACAATGACTTACAATACACTCCAATCGTTTGAATCCAAGGAAAATGAGCATCGAACGGATGATAATCTGCACGTTTTTCATGATAAAGGCAAGCTGACTTACAGATTAATTTTATCTTATTGACAATATGATTTTCTTTCTAACCACGACCTTTTTAGGTTTTTTTTTGTCATATAAATACCTGTAACAACTAGTTTGAATCATATGTTATTTTCATTACAGGCGACACCTTGTCCTTTGCGAATGGAATGCCATACAGCACATTTGACCGTGACAACCAAGGACATAATTGTCCATCGAAACACAATGGAGCATGGTGGTACAGCACATGTGGATATTCTAACTTGAACGGGGAATACCTTAATGGACACACAGAAAATCTAACAGGGATGTTCTGGTATGCTTGGCATGGATTTGAATACTCTTACAAAGAAACAACTATGATGATCAAGCGGAAATAAAATTTCGTATTCAACAAGTCATTTCGATTTATTTCGATGATAAAAATTTAATTGGTCATCTTCAAATTTCCGAGTATTTTTCAAAACAAAATAGGAACCATTGGGTGAAAACATGTTGTATCTGTGAATTTAATTTTTCGGATTGCGTTTGCTTTTTTTCTGGCAGATTTTTTATGTTCATGTTTAATTCATAATTATGTGTTTCACAGCTTATTCGTAGTTTATTCATTGTATCATTTTGTATTTAAACCGACTATTTTTCTTGTTAGTTTTAGTCTCTTTTCTGTTTTTTGCCTGCAAATATTGGTCAAGTACACAATGTAGACAAGTTGGCACTATTCTACTTTAGTATTTTTATCAAAACACAAAGAATAACTGTCGTAAAACATAATTCAAATAAAGGTAGTCTGGAATGAATGTTCGAACATTTATGACTGAGTTTTTTTAAAATAATATTTAAAATGTCCTTGATTTTATTCACATAATATTGAAACTGTTCAAAAACTGGAACACATAATCAAAGTGTGTAAGATTAATTCTTCTAGTTTTACTAGTTTAAAATAATCAAAAGTGAAATGGCAACGAAATCTAAAAAAATAAAAAGGAACAGAATAATTTCCGAAATAGTGTTTACTTAAGAAATAATTCATGGCAACCGTAGATTTGTTTTCATTTAACCATGGGTTGGGTATTTATATTCGATTATTTTACCCTGAGCGTTAGCTATGTTAAATCTATGGCTGCTATTATTTCGATTCTAAAAGGACACATTCGGTAATTTTGTTAACAGGGAAATCCTTATACATACGATACTGTTTTGGCTGTTCCGTTTCACCCAATTTTGATAGTATTAGTAATATCATATAAATCAATGATTATTTTTTTTAATCGCATTTTTCACTTATATATTTTCTTCCAATGTAATTTTATTCGTTCTGGGGCGTACAAGAAGCTTTAAAACTCCCTTTACTTACATTTAATTGTTTGTTTACGGAAACATATTTGTGACGTCACCTTGTTTCTTTGCCATGCCAAGACAATAACATAATTTCGCGGAATTTTCGTTTCATTAGATTTACCATGAAAAATAAATAGAAATGGACTGATTTGTTTGTTTGTTTTGCTGTAAAATAGAGTTAAATATATTGTATCTGAGTCTTGGCCTTCGTAAACTGGGGATTTTGATGTCGAAAATTCAGAATATCTGGCAGTATGAATAAGTTGGTCGTATCCCGGAACAGCCGTTTTTTGTGTATTATTATTCATTTGAGCTAAAGCTAGATATGTCGTGATTATACCGGTTGACGATAATAGGTCGTCATATTAGAATTACAGATTTGGGATAGTATAGCCGCAGTTAGATATTTATTCACAGTGCATAGATTTTTAGAATAGAAATTTTTCAAAAAAATTGAAAAGTGCAATTGTGTATGGCAAAATAAATATTAAATGAAAAGATCATAGATATAGCTATAAAGATGGTACATATAACGAAAATCATGTAACGAAAAACATATTTATTTTTATAAATAAAATTTATTTTACTTGTAAATATATAAACGCATACCACTAAGAATCTAAAAACGTATATGAATTAGTTGAGTAGATATGTTTGTAGAAATATTAGGAACGTATTTCATTGAGAAGTGTTTTCAGTCTAATAGTTTAACTTTCTGTTTGAATAGATGGCATCTCAATAATCGTTTAAGTTATTTAAACTTCTTAATTGGTACTTCGTTATTTATTTGTAATGAAAAGATGAATATCAAAACAACCTTGTATTTATGTTTAGTTCAATACTACTCTTATATGAATGATATACCAAGAAATGATTAGGAAATTACCAGTGTCATTTCAAAATATTTAATATCTTCTGACATAAGCAAGTAGATTTTTTTTTTAAATGTATAAACTTTAAAATATGATTTAATAGTTAAAACACTCCTCTGTATTTTGAACGCAATTAAAATATTCTGTTACGACACTTAAACTGGACAATTAAATAAGTTTTCTTGTTCACGATTATATGACATAAATAGGCACATTTAATTTACGTTTCATAAAGTCTCACACGATGTATTAATAAAAGCATAAACAATTCATACATTTTTTAACATATAATACACTAAGCACACAATGTAAATCATGTTAATATAGACGTTTAGTAAGTAAAACATGACATGTTATACACAATAACAATCTCTATAAATAATACATGTTCTACTCCAATATTAAGTATATGCTGATGCGTTATTTTTCAGTATTAATCTCCTTTGCTTTAACTTTGTTTTTATTCTTTGTATAACTTTTATTTGACGTTACACGAACTTTTCGAAACTCTTCCATCATAAGTTTAAGCTGCTTATCAACATTGTCAAATTTGGAAGTTATTTGTTTATCAAAACCAACCAATCTCTCGTCCACACCGTCTAACTTTTGATTAAGGTGCTTCTCAACACCGTCCAGCTTTTGTCGCGTTTCGACACCTTCCTTTCGGATAACCTCTTGATGCGTTTGTATTTTACCCAATTTGTTCTTCAGTCTCATGATTTCTTTCTCTTTATCTGCAATAAGCTGCTTTAGCTGTTTAATGTCATCTTCCAAATTATCAACTTGATTTTCTAAATAAAAGTTCATGTCTTCAACACGTTGAAGTTTTTCTAACTCCTCTTTGTGTTGCTCTAGTTCCTTCTCAAGTTGCAGACATTTCACCAAACTTTCCTTTCCGTTATCCACTGATTCGTCGTTACGGAATGACCGATATCGTCCAACGGTACTATCTTTTGAATCCAGAGAAACAGCGCCTGTACTACACTCACTTTGGTTTTCAGTTTGGTCGATTCTTATTTTCACCTAGTTGAAATAAAAATTAGCTAAATTGTAAAATTTACTAGTTCTAAACTTATATTGAGAAATAAATTCTATAAAGTAATCAATGACATCTGCAGTTTATGGATATTTTGACCGGACATCTAACAATAACTATATTACTTTGAGTAATTCAACAGATATAGATCAATTGACTTTTGATTGAATCATTTATTCATGTTCTTTCTTCTCCATGACACAGCATATTGTTCATGTCAAGAGGTTAATTCAAGTAAAATTGGCATGAAAATATGGATGTTGTGTTTTGCGTTAAAAAATATGGAACTAGGTATAAGTCAGGAGTGTATCTTCCTAATATTAAGGTCTGACTTTTAACCCGGCTTTGGTTATACTTTTTTGTCCTTTTTTGTGTGTAGATCTTCATCTTTTAAATAAGCTTTGGTTTTTCGAATACTTTGGCCTCGACCATCACTGAAATGACATTAATTGTCGAAATGCACATCTTGTGCAGAACATTCCGGTACCGTCAATGTTACTAATTTAAGTTAATATTATTCATGTTAAGAAAACAATCAAAGCATGCAACATATCCCACTGAACAGCTAACAAAACGACATTTTATCCGAGAAAGTTTGCCCTTCAGCAAGTCAAGCTTATGACTTGTCAATGGTTTTGCATCGGTTTGAAATGTGATATCTTACCTAATGAAACAGAAACTAAACGACTCATATATCTTGCAGAAACATAGTTATACAAGTATATTTTAATTATGTTCACATGTAGTTACGAACTTTCTCTTTTCTCCATAATGAAAATTCACAAAACAATAGCTATCGATATTACCTTAGCACTTGGATCAGAGGCTTCGTCAATATTTCTTTCTGTTGTCTTCTGAGCTCGTTGATAACCTAAATGATTAGAAAATTTTAGTTCCGAAGACTACAAACTATATCATATACTAAGTTAAATGTTATGTTGAAAGAAAATGTAATTCGTCGCTTTAACTATTTGAAAATCACATTTTAAGAAGAATTGGTGTCTTTCTTTGGTTAACGTGTACTAAATACAAAAATAAATACTGTTATAAAAGGTGTAAAAAGATATGATTTTATCGGTGATATCAATAATTAATTTGTAATGTATTAAACATATTGAATCATTGAATATTTGTTGCTTAATACCAAGTTGCAAATATTTCATTTTTGTTCGGGACAAGAGCAAATGAGTAATGCTAACAGTATATGTATATTCTATGATAGAAACCTTCCGAGATGAATATTAGGAAATTGAGGATATATTTGATAGGGATATCAATTTGGATTGCAATAGGCCACCTATGGACCCCAAAAAAGTTGTTGCAAGTTTTCTCACTGTTTAAACAGCTTGGCACCTACGTTAAATTTACACGAGGCATGGAATTTATCGTCCCTATATTGAACTGACGTGGATGCGTACATTAACATCTCCTTACAACATAAAGGAAGCCTTTTTTAGGAAAGGATTTGAATGTCGGTTGGATGAAGACCGGACGTGACCTTATTAATATTTTCCAGTCACCTTCTGGGGGTTTCTAAATATCTGCTCCGTGAACTTTGGCAGTCGTTCCGTAAGAGATAAAAAAAAATACAACAACAAAAAGGAATAATATAAGATGAATATAATTCGTTATCAGGATTATAATTTAGTACGCCACACGCACGTTTCGTCTACTTAAGACTCATCAGTGACGCTCAAATCAAAATATTTATAAACCCAGACAAGTACAAGGTTGAAGACCACTGAGGATCCAAAATTCCAAAAAGTTGTGCCAAATACGGCTTAAGTTATCTATGCCTTGGATAAGAAAATCTATATAAATGATATTCATGTCAACACCGAAGTGTTGACTACAAGGCTGGTGATACCCTCGGCGACGAAACGTCCACCAGCAGTGGCATCGACCCAGTGGTGTAAATAGTTATCAAAGGTACCAGGATTATAATTTTACATACCTGACGTTATCGGTGTAATTGATAATTCAATGGCTGTGCTTTTCAACATGTTCGCTACATGACTATTTCCAGTAACTCTAAAAGCATGTAGCAAATCTGCAAACGAGGATCCTCCGCGCTTACAAATAATGCGGATAAACCAATCACAGCACTCATCAACAGATTTCTTTGACATGATGCTGTCTTTTTCATCCATATAGATATGTCCTTTCTCTATCATGATATCTATTGTTCTGCTTAGCTGTGGTAACGTAATATTATCCTTAATATATATCAGATTACTCATCAATTTGGAAATGTAAATCTTCTCCATTACGGATTTTGGGTTAGTCTCTTACTGTATTAACTAACAATAAGACACTATCGTTTATAGACAAGTTTGGCTTTTTATTTGGATAATTGTTTCGCCTTTTCACCGATCATTATTTGTATGCATTTCAATAAATGTATTGAAAATCTTTTTATTTCGGGACAATTTTTAACATAATACGCATTAATTAAAAGGATTTAACTATAATAGGCCATATACGGTTTAAAGATAATGAACATAAAGGACATTTAAAAAATAAGTATTAATGTTGATCGTTTTACTTGAATAGCCACTCATTTATGTCTATGGACTAGTTCATTATTATTGCGGTGTTGCTTCTTCTGTAATATGAGGTTTTTTTTTATACTGGTTCAAACTTTTTGGGTTCACTTAAACACCAAGGGGATATTTCATGCATATATGTGACTGTAATAATTCATATAACGATTGAATAAGATGTTTTGGATGGTAACGAATGATTGTTTTTTGCTTCTAGTGACACTACAAAGAATAGGTATGCACTGCAAATTGGTTATTGTAGGTAAACAGGATCATGAAATAAAATGTTCGGAACATTGACATCAAATTAAAAATTCCATTCCGACTACATCCGTTGCATACGGGTGCATTTCAAAAATAGGAATCGACGGGTATGGTTATTTCAATTAATATGACCCTTTTTATCGCCTTTTTTCGTATTCATATGATAACGATTTCGTTCTAGGGCTAGTGACAAACAGCAGTACACAAAAGAAAAAACATATTTGGATTGAAACTCCCACAGGAAGAGTGTTTGATTTGATCATTCTTTGATGTTTCTTTTCGTTATATAGCTACTCACGTCTTTATATATTTATATTCCTCGCATTTGAAATGTATCAAGTAAAATAACAAAATAAAAACGCACTACGATGAAAATTGAAAACGGAAAGTCCGTAATCAAATGACAAACGCTCAAACACACCAAATGAGTAACAACTGTCATACTCATAACTTGGTACGGGTACTTTCTTATGTAAAATATGGTGGATTAAACCTAACCTAGTTTTATAGTTAACTAAACCTCTCACTTAGATGACATTCGTATAAAATTTCATGTATTGTTTATGGTCTCTTATGACAGAAAATAAAAAAAATTACATCGGACAAAATTTTAAGCCTCATTTTAACGATACAAATAAAAGAATTCGATATTTGTTGGAAATCTTACATCACATGTTTCAAAGGCTGACTTACGGACACTGTCCTTGTACGGTTAACAGAACAAAAAGAAGTTATATATCGCGATATTTTTTTTTCTCCGTTAAATATGTTTTCGATGTTTGCTCATTGTCAACAACATTTTATGGAAAAAAACTGTGAAAAGTAAGATTTTATCACAGTTTGAAATGTCAAGCTTAAAAACTGCTATTCAAATGTCTGTAGTATCATACCTGTAATCAGCACTTCGGTACTGGCAAGTAAAATGAATATTGAATCATTAAGAATTGCTGTAACAGTTTTTTTAATTTCAATTTAAGAAATATATGTGGCTCTCGCAAAGCCCTGATTCATTTGTATGACTTTAGTTATACTATCTGTCCGTTTAAGTTTATAACTCTTCATGCTATTGGTGCTTTTAATAAATTTTTGGATTTTCAAATATTTTTGACTGGCCCAAATACAAAATTTGTATCCTGGTAACTATGATGAGTTTATTTACAACCACTGGATCGATGCCACTGCTGGTTAATATTTTGTTCCCCGAGGGTTTCACTAGCCCAGTGGTCAGCACTTATAAGGATCACTCTGATTCGAACAAAAAATTCTCTGAAACTGATATCATCAAGATGTTTGATTTCTTGATTGAAAACATATTTGTTACGTTCGGAGGACGTGTTTTTCAACAGACTGTCGGCATTCCAATGGGAACAAACTGTGCCCCTCTACTTGCCGACTTTTTTCTTTATTATTATGAGGGTTACTTCATGCAGGAAATTCTTAGGAAGAAAGATAAGAAATTAGCAATATCCTTTAACTCTACTGTTCGCTATAAAGATGATGTTCTTTCACTAAATAATTCAAAATTTGGTGACTATGTGGAACGCATCTTTCCAATCGAGCTAGAGATAAAGGATACTACAGATACAGTTAAGTCGGCCTCATATCTTGACTTACATCTAGAAATTGACAATGAGGGTCGGTTGAAAACAAAACTTTACGACAAAAGAGATGATTTCAGCTTTCCAATTGTGAACTTTCCATTTCTAAGTAACAACATTCCAGCAGCACCTGTATACGGGGTATATATCTCCCAATTGATGCGATATTCCCGTGCTTGCATTTTCTATCATGATTTTCTTGATAGAGGGTTGCTGCTCACAAGGAAGCTATTAAACCAAGAGTTCCAAATGGTGAAGTTGAAATCATCCCTTCGTAAATTTTACGGACGCCATCACGAGTTGGTTGACCGTTATGGAATAACCGTTTCACAAATGATATCGGATATGTTCCTTACGTCGTAACTACAATCCCCTTACCTTTCATGAATGTGACCTACCGAATTAGACTATTTACCGGATTTGTTATCACATAAGCAACACGACGGGTGCCACATGTGGAGCAGGATCTGCTTACCCTTCCGGAGCACCTGAGATCACCCCTAGTTTTTTGGTGGGGTTCGTGTTGTTTATTCTTTAGTTTTCTATGTTGTGTCGTGTGTGCTGTTGTTTATTTGTCTTTTTCAATTTTATCCATGGCGTTGTCAGTTTGTTTTAGATTTATGAGTTTGACTGTCCCTTTGGTATCTTTCGTCCCTCTTTTATATGTTGACATGAATTATCAATGATACAGTCATGATTATAATTTAACAATTTACAAAACTTTGAACTTTAGAAATACTCAGGCATGTCTACATCAGGATAGATGACCGTAGCTGCATTTGTCAATTTTTTTTCTGAATTTTTCATTATATTTGTACATTACTTTTTTACTTTTGTTCGAACATCACTGATGAGTCTTTTGTAGATGAAACACACGTCCGGCACAAATACAAAATTAAAATCCTGATATCTATGATGGGTTTAATGGTTTTAATGGTATCACTCATATTAGTTTTGAAGATAAAAAAACATGTGGAAAAAATAAAAATAAACTGAAATAGTCCAAAAACTATATTGAGGATTTTAATATTACATGACTCAAATAAGTTAATTCCAACTGATCATATTTGTCGCATGGTAATTGTTTGGGGATCTTTTTTTTTATATATATATTTTTTTTTATTGACCAATTATGAGAAAAACATACTGTTACATGACCGATACCGAAGATAACAGATTAATAATGTTAGTCGAACGAATCATACGGGAAAAAAATATTAAAAATGTTAGATAAAGGACAATATACATTTACAAAGCAAGGGATGTAACAGGAAATTAAAAAAAAAGACTACACCATTGGTGTCGATCAGATGTGGAAACGCTCTTTTAAACTGTTATTTTCTTAAATTAATAAACTGTAACACTAGTGCTATTGATCAACTGGCTCTTAGTTAGATAGAAGGTTCCGCGCTCAAAAAAGTACTTTACCCAGCGATATTCCATATGTGCCTGTCTTAAAAGGACATAATCCACGACATATTAAAAACAAAATATAATGTCAATCTAAGATAAATAGTAATCAAAGGTATCAGGTTTATAATTTAATACGCAAAACGCGAGTTTCGTCTACACAAAACTCATCTGTGACGCTCAGATAAAATTGTAAGATTTAAGTGAAATAGTGAAATTATAATAAGCACTTTTAATCATAGATGGTTACACGGTAATAGCTATTCTCATTAGCCTAAGCCGTTCGGTTCTAGCGAAGTCTGTCTTTCCATAGACTGGTTAGGTTCCTCATACTTCGCTTTCATATTTTAAATATTATGCAATGAATTTCATTCAAATTAACAACACAATTCTGTAATGCAGTGTCATTCTTAAAGATGCAAACTGTAAGTTTATAATAACTTAAAAACATTGTTATGATAGTTATTTTGGAAGGAATTATAAACAAACAACACATTGAAATATACAATTAACAGTTAGTCCTGCATTACCATGATGCATATATATAAAAGAAGATGTGGTATAATTGCCAATGAGACAACTATCCACAAGAAACATGCTTGTACTGACCTAATGTGTTTGAATATTTCACTATCTTTTAAGGAACACACATACATAATCCACAATGAGTATACATTTAATAACATTTATTGTATTTGTATCTCACCTGGTCAAATATCGCAAAGCAGGTTACTTGCGCGGTTGTAAATTTCGCGATTTTCATTGAAAAAGGTATACGAAATATTTTGGCGATTATTGTTTTGGCATACTTTAAATTGTATCAATACCTTTAAATTTGCATGTGCATTTTTAAGATGGAGGAATTTGTTTTGGCGATTTTGTTCTATCCACGAAAATAAGCAAAATTTTACACCCTTCGAAAAATAACCCGATATACGGTAGTTTTGATACTTTCCAATATAACTGATAAAGGGGCATTCCCGAAATGTCTGTGTTATATACTTTCCTAGTTTGTCTACTTATATGATAATATTGTTGTATGCTCTAAAAATATTTAAATGCATCAGTATCTTTCGAAAGTTATATCTTAAAAAAACCCGAAAGACGGAGAAACATCTTTACAGTTGTTGTAAATAATTATGGGTTTGTGGATGGTTTATTCATTTCTAGCACACTATAAGATATTAAATATTTTGGTTGAATTGAACTGAAACTAGATATTACATACATTTTACTTTAAGTCTTAATTAGAATAATGATGTTTGAAGAGGCTATTCAGAAAAAAAAAACATCAAAACTAAATCATCACGACTGAAAGAATAGGTTTCTAGAAAATAATCGACTTCTGATGTTCACAGAGGGTTGGGGTATATGTTGCAATATAATGCGAGTCTTTGATATGTCTCAACGATTGAGAGAAAGTGTGAGATTCTATTTTGACAAATATAGTTGCATTATACAAAGGCAAAGTATATGTACCACTAAAGAATTATTGAAAATAATAATACTTTTTTCAAATTCTTTTTATTTTTTAAAAGTCGACAAACTGTTCAAAGCTTCTATAATATTATCATCGTGCAATAATACCCAAATAAAGAATGTAAATTCTTCTCTCTAAGATTGTTCTTGCAATTGTCTGTTCTCAAACGGCACATGCATTATTTCGGTCTTTACAAATTCGGACTGTAACAACTATAAAAGAAATCTTGCTTCTAGTTCACTTCAATTAATCCATCGCTGCTTAATGTTTCCATATTTGCACTACAAAAGTCTATTCTAATCGCATCAAATGCCCAGGAATAAGATCCAAATAAAATAGTATTACTTCGTGAAATTGGTTATACGCTCAATATGCAATGAGCTCTTATTCAAGAATAATCTTCGTTCAGGTCAAAGCTGTCCCATATCATTTTAGCAGTTACTTTGCTCTTCTTCGCATCTACTGTTATAAGAAGTCCTTGTTTTTTTAAAACTTGTATTGTTGATTTGCATCTCGAATGCATTGCATACATTAACGCTGTCCGCCCCTCGTTGTCTTTTGCATTAATATTAGCGTTGTTTTCTAGAAGTGTTGAAATAATCTCAATCTTCTCATTGATGTCCTGATCACGTACTTTCAATTTACAGGCCAGCATTAATGGTGTTATTCCTGTATCAGTACAGAAATTAACTTCATGGCCGCCATATATCAAGATTTTGGCCAACTTAAACATCCCTGATTCCAATGCTGACATCAGCTTACTTTCCATTCTCGATTTGAAGTAAATCATCAAGCTTGATCTGTATTCACAAATGTATATGACCTTAATACAAGAAGACTACTGTTTCTCTATGCTTTATAGTCTTTTAAAATGTGTTAATTGATAAGCAAACATACGATGATGGTTGATTGGTCAACGGCATTTACTGTATTGATGTAGCAAACATACAAGAACTTGTTATCACAGGAAATCGCAAAAAATGCCTCAGTACTATCTCTGATTCAACATAGCCTACTTTTTTGAAATGATCAAATATAACATCTTATTCGATAGGTTAAAACATGTGACTCATTATAAAAATGATGATAATAATAAAGAAAGTAAAAGCAACTATCAAGGTTTAAGCGAGGTTGCTGCAAATCAGCTTATAAAAAGGGACGTGGTATGATTGTGAATGAGACAAATATCCATCAAAGTTCAAATGAAGTGGATATAAACAATAGAAGGTACAAGTACATCCTTTAAAAATGAAAATAACCAATACTTTATGGTAGGATGAAAAAAAAACCGACATGAAAAATAAGAAACAATTTTTGATTGATGAAATTAACAGCTTAATTTAAAAACAATTCAATTTACGAAAAAAACATATGACAGAGATAAACCAACGACAACCACTGAACTATTGGCTCCTGGCTTGGGACAGGCACATCAAGAATATGGCGGGTTTCAACATGTTTGTGAGTGCTCAACCCAACCCCAAACCTAATCGTGGTATAATAGTTCAACATAAGAAAATCTATCAAATACAGTTTAAAAAGGCTTTACTTATCATAAGAACACAACAAGGAATACAACTAACAAAAACACAAGGTGAACCTAACGGATACACCCAAACAACAATAAAAAAAAAACACCAAGTAAAGACCTGAGAGTCTTCGCAGTTATTGACAGCTAGTTCAAAGTCAATAATAAGTTATAAGAAATATCTAACTTTTACCATATTTGATATGTCAGACATCCCTTTCGTCTACATCAGACTGAACATGAGTCATTCAACAGAACAGTATAAAGACAATAACCAATCATGAATTTGAACAGCATTGAACACCAATAATTTCATAAAGTGATTTAAAATATGAAAGAAATGTATTAGGGACTATGGAAATTAAACATTAAGGGGTAGACTTTCTGGTAAAAAAACCCGATAGAGATGAATATGTTTTACTTTAAACTTAACAACTGTAAATTAATGCTCCGGACGACTGAGATTGATTTGATTTTTGGTGTTTTAACGCCACTTTTAAGCACCGCATTTATGCTATTTTGTGGTGACCGGGTTTTTATTGGCGGAGAAAGCCGGAGTGCTCGGAGTAAAACCAACGACCTTCGATAGGAAAACTGACAATACTCGTCAATTAAGATTGGAGTCGATTGCACCCACACTAGCGGGGTTCGAACTCAGAACCTCAGTGTTGACTGGATGGTAATTACTATTTGTAGTAACTACTAGATCACTCGGCCATCGAGGCCCCTATTTAGATGTTATAAATCTAATAACATGTATCAATCTTTGAATTTGTAAGTATTTACACATTCGGCGGTTTCAATAATTTTGTTTGGAGATTGGGAATGACTTTCAATTCTCCTAACAAAAGAGGGACGAAAGATACCAAAGGGACAGTCAAACTCATAAATCCAAAACAAACTGACAAGCCATGGCTAAAAATGAAAAAGACAAACAGATAAACAATAGTACACACGACACAACATAGAAAACTAAAGAATAAACAACACGAACCCCACCAAAAACTAGGGGTGATCTCAGGTGCTCCGGAAGGGTAAACAGATCCTGCTCCACATGTGGCACCCGTCGTGTTGCTTATGTGATTACAAATCCGGTAAATTGTCTAATTCGGTAGGTCATATTCATGAAAGGGAAGGGGATTGTAGTTACGACGTAAGGAACATATCCGATATCATTTGTGAAACGGTTATTCCATAACGGTCAACCAACTCGTGATGGCGTCCGTAAAATTTACGAAGGGATGATTTCAACTTCACCATTTGGAACTCTTGGTTTAATAGCTTCCTTGTTAGCAGCAAACCTCTATCAAGAAAATCATGATAGGAAATGCAAGCACGGGAATATCGTATCAATTGGGAGATATATACCCCGTATGCAGGTGCTGCTGGAATGTTGCTACTTAGAAATGGAAAGTTCACAATTGGAAAGCTGAAATCATCTCTTTTGTCGTAAAGTTTTGTTTTCAACCGACCCTCATTGTCAATTTCTAGATGTAAGTCAAGATATGAAGCTGACTTAACTGTATCTGTAGTATCCTTTATCTCAAGTTCGATTGGATAGATGCGTTCCACATAGTCACCAAATTTTGAATTGTTTAGTGAAAGAACATCATCTATATAGCGGAAAGTAGAGTTAAAGGATATTGCTAACTTCTTATCTTTCTTCCTAAGAAGTTCCTGCATGAAGTCAGCCTCATAATAATAAAGAAACAAGTCGGCGAGTAGAGGGGCACAGTTTGTTCCCATTGGAATGTCGACAGTCTGTTGAAAAACACGTCCTCCGAACGTAACAAATATGTTGTCAATCAAGAAATCAAGCATCTTGATAATATCAGTTTCAGAGAATTTTTTGTTTGAATCAGAGTGATTCTTTACAAAGTAGGATTTATCCCTCCCTAAGACAAAATACTTGTATCTACGTTGGCCATTCTTTTTTATGAAACAAAGTAATACCAACTCTTTCAATTTGTCTTTTAGTTTGGAATGTGGAATACTTGTGTACAGAGTAGAAAAGTCAAATGTTTTAATACTGTTACACGATGAAAGAGAGTTAGATTGTATGTACTCTAAAAGATCTTTTGAATTTTTAAGTATCCACATCTGATTCACGCCACCTCTAGAATAGGCAGTTTCACAATAACTTTGAAGCCCGTCTTTGATTGCTGATAAAATAGATGTTAATAATTTAGAAAGAGGTTTCGTGGAGCACTTGGAAGACCCAGCAATATACCGTTGTTTGTAAGGACACTTATGTAGTTTAGGTATCCAATACAGTGATGGAAGATCCAGTTCTTCATCTTTGGTTGAAATTCCAAAGGAACATAGAACAGACCTATGATTATCCAGGATTTCCTCTTTGGTAAGTGTCGTGAGGGTATATGTTGAGTTTCCAAGTGAATTGTCAATACCTAATTCGTTTATCAAGCAGTTGATGTAGTGACTTTTTACCTTTGTCAGAAATTGAAACCACATGTTATCAGCTTGTGCTGATGTTTCTATAATACAATGAAAGACACGGTACTTTAACTGTATTAATTAATAGATAATAGCAGATAATTAAATATCGTGATAAATATTAACTGACATATTCAATTGATTGATTGATTGTTTAATTGTATCACATCACTCTATTTGTCTGACTTGAAACTGATAGTATGTTAGATTTATTCGTTTTGTTCATGTTTGTTTTAAGAAATACGGAATAAATAAACAATAAATAAAAAGTGCGAAAATTTAAAATAAACACGACGTAGAGCAAGACAATATAACTACTGATTGTAAATATAAGATAAGTATGTCTTCAGAGGTGGCCTCGTATTTGTACAAAAAAAGAAGTCTATCGATCAATGTTCTCTTTTCACGAATGTGACCAACCGAATAAGATTATTTACCGTACGACATGAACAATACAACGGTTGCCACATGTGGAGCAGAATCTGCTTACCCTTCCGGAGCACCTGCGATCGCCCCAAGGTTTTGTTGGGGTTCCAGTTGCTTAATCTTTAGTTTTCTTTGTTGTTTCCTGTGTACTATTATTTGTTTGTTTGTCTTTTTCCTTTTAGCCATGTATTTGTCAGTTTACACTTTCGATCTACGAGTTTGATTGTTTCACTGGTATCTTTTGCCACCCTTTAAGAACATATAAAAACCATGATCAAAGGGAACAAAAAAAAAATAATTTAAAGCAAACAAAGTTAAAAAAAAAAATAATTTAAAGCAAACAAAATAAAGAAAAATAAAAACAAGAATGTGTCCATAGTACACGGATGCCCCACTCCCACTATCATTTTCTATGTTCAGTGGACCGTAAAATTGGGGTCAAAACTTTAATTTGGAATTAAAATTAGAAAGATCATATCACAGGGAACATGTGTACTAAGTTTCAAGTTGATGTAACTTTAACTTCATCAAAAACTACCTTGACCAAAAACTTTAACCTGAACTTTGCACTATCATTTTCTATGTTCAGTGGACCATGAAATTGGGGTCAAAACTATAATTTTGCATTTCAATTAGAAAGATCATATCATGGGGAACATGTGTATTAAGTTTCAAGTTGAATGGACTTCAGCTTCATCAAAAACTACCTCGACCAAAAACTTTAACCGGACAGACGAACGGAGGCACAGACGGACGGACGGACGGACGAACGGAGGCACAGACCAGAAAACATAATGCCCCTCTACTATCGTAGTTGGGGCATAAAAATACCAGAAATTATTGATTCACCAAACGGGGTAGATAGCAGTATCAAACAACACCACATAAATAGCTGTAGTTTCTGAGAGTTCTCTCATATCTGTTCTTTGTGTATTTATCTAATGAGTGACGCATTTTTCAACTTATTTTATAGTTTGTTGTTATGTTGTGCCGTTAAGGCATTGCCTATGTTAGGGATATGGTTGAGCATTTAATATAATGTGTAACCACGCCATATTCTTTAAATCTCTGACCCAAGCCAGGATTTTGTAGTTCATTTGTTTTTGTTGATTCGTTTCTGTCATAATTTTTTTTTCACAAATTGTTTTGTTATAACTTCATGAACTTAGGCCTTTAGTTTTCTCAATTATTTCATATTTATAGCGAGAACTTTAATAGCAAATTCCTAGCATACGATTAAGTTTTTTTATTTCTGAATGCCGTACAGTTCCTGTACATGCTTAAATCCACTTCTTTTGAACTCTGATGGATACAATTCAGTTGTCTCATTGGCAATCGTACCATATCTCCTTTTTTTTTTTTTATCAACAGCACAATTTTGTCATCTAAATTATTGTATTTTCTAGCAAGAATACTTGTACCATGATCGTTTTTTTTAAATACTGTAAATGCCATAGTTTGTTGCGTGCATTTTTGTTTGACAATTACAATGTATACGAAATTAATTATTGCGATTTCAGGAAAATCTACATATTGTTATATGTATAAGATATTTAAAAGCAAGTTTTTGTTATTGCGATCCTTACCAAGTCACGAAGTCACATTATTTGCATTATTAAAAAAAAAACTCGCGATAACTTCTGAATTAACAGTATACAATTGAAAAATCAGTAGACAAATCTTTTGATGTCCTAACGCTTTATGAAAAAGCTTCGCGATCTAAAATTAATTTTGATAAAACCAAAGGTTTACTTATAGGATCTTTTAAAAGGAAAAACAAACCTTATATTTAATAAAACTAAATGGATTACAGGTAAAAACCCTCGGAGTAAATCACGGATATGAAATTGATAATGATGCTATATTGCAAAGCATTATAGAAAAGATTAAAAACTGTGTCCACGTGCAAAAGCAGGAAACTTTCATTTAGTGGTAAAACCTTAATAGTAACAAAATTCATATTGACCAAGTGCAGGTATGAAATTAAAATACGGGGAATTCTTGAAAAATATTCAAAATTTGTATATGGGATGGGAAAGTTAACTAAATTGAAAGACAGGTTTGCTGCATTGTCTTGATATAAGAAAGGGTGAAATGGGCATGACAAGTATAGACTTATTTATTAGAAGTAAATAGATAAAGTCTCTTTATCGCATTCTTCATGAACCGTTATGCTGGAATGTGATTGGCAAGTATTGGCTTCGACATTTGACAAGTATAATGATCAGTTTTTGTTACGTAAATGTTCAAATATTAAAGAACTAAATCTTAAAAATGTTCCTTTATTTTATCAGAAAATGATTTATACATGGTCTAATTTTTAAAAAGAGGAGTTAATCCCAAAACAAAGTACGAAGTACTTCATATGGGACTATTTTGTAATTCAAAAATTACATTCCAAAATCAGCCATTGTTTTTTTTCTTCCTTTCTAAAAAGTAACATTATATATATTTAAGACATATGGAATGAAGAAACCAACGAATTTTAAAATTGTAAAAAACTTGTGGATAAAAGAAACTGTATATCGGATTTTTCAAGAGTTAAAAGTTCAATACCAATCGACTTCTTACAAATTTAAGAAATAATAATGAAATCAATGAAAAAATAAACATAGAATTGAAACTATCATGTAGATAGAAATGGAAAAAAAATAAACCTTAAAAAATTAAAACTCAAATCTATTCGAGACATGATTATTCAGAATATATATCCAAAATATCAAAACAAATGGTAGAACTTTTTGGGCAAGAAATTAATTGGAAAATAGTATGGGACAATCTGAAAAAAGTTAATATCTGCAATGAAATAAAAGAATTTCAATGAAAATGCATTCACAATATCATATATACGGAAAGTAGACTAAAAATGCAATTGTCAAACGGAAAATGTCATATTTGCCAAACTGTTAATAAAACTGAAAACTTATAACATTTATTTTTCGATTGCAATACAACAAAAACAATGATTAATAAAATCAAAGATATTTTCACATTATGGAATGTTCAATTAGATGATGAAAATTTAAAACATTTTATGCTTTTGGGGGATATCAGTGGTCAATCGAACCAAACTTTACATGTAAATCTCTTTTTTATTTTGACAAAATAAGACACAAAATCAAATATGATGGGATAAAAATGTCATCTACAGATATTTTGAATCTTTGGAAATCATACATTATAACCGATCTGAAATATGTACCCTGATATATATCTAATAATACACCAGACAAAGAAAAAATAAACACATTAATTAATTTTATATTATTATTACAAACCTTGTAGGGGATAACAGTCGTGTTGTTATGAGGACTGCCTTTAAATCTCTTCAATTTGTATTGATTAAGGTAATCCATGGTTTAGAGATGAACTCAATTATGTTTTAATGTTATGTTATTCTAGTGTAGAGGTGCACTCGATTATTTTATAGTTGGCTTAAATGTAAAAACGGGAATCCACAGTTTGCATCCTGCGCAACCGAGGAAATTGTAAACAGGATTTTTTTTGGGAATAAACAAGTATCTAAAAAAGAAAAAAAAGAGTATACAATGATATTCATAGAATACAGCTGTTGATAAGTACTATAGTGGTTGCGGTTGATATAGAGAACCTACACAACATTTATACACAGGATACTAGGTATGTATTAACTGGCATTAAGAAAACAATAATGAATCCCTGTTAACAAGCTTTAAGTGTATTATATATACATAAATTTTGTATACACATGAAAATATAATAATCCGAAACTAAAAGTCTGTCCTTGTTTTTAAGATAATGGCAACGTTTTTGTCCCCAATTGAATATAAAGCTGCCGCAAGCTTTTTCAATTTACCCCGGTATGGTACGAAATATTTAGCTTCGCCGCATACATGTTGCTGATTGGCTGTAGATACGCAGCAACATTTATTCTCTATATGTGACGGCCATTTCTTCACTTCACTAAGAATTCTTTGATCATGTCCCGATTAAACTAAAATGTCTTTTTTAAATGTCGTCTGTAATGTTCTGACAATGCCTTTATGGTCTTGTCTTGACAAACGATTATTTTATGTTTTTCTAAGACACTTTTAATGACATATTTTAAGATTCTTTGTATATTGTCAAGTACTGTCTTGATTGGTTGCTCTTTTATTTTCATTATAGGAACTGATTACGCTTCTAATGAGTTTGAAATTGTCAACATATTTTTATTTGGTTATTATTGCGTAGCATTTTTAATACAGAAGTCGATTCGATTTTCACCTACCGATATCTGTCAAAAAGTATAAGGTGATCAAACTAATGTCCTGATGATGTCATCAACAAATAAAATAAAAAAAAAGGATCTTAACAAAATGTTATTAAAGTACATGCCATTATAATAAAGTTATAACTGTGACTTTTAATTTTCAGTTTTTGATCCTTGATACAATATATAATTAACAATCTTTGATTATCCTGAATAGGTTTCCGTTAACTAACTGATAACAGGTCTATGTTAGATACATAATATCTACGAACTTTTGCCGATCCAAACTTGATACAAGAATGTAATAATATATTAGAGGTCATTGAATAGAGACTTATCTTTTAACAAATGATATCAATAATGTATAAATGATATTGTTATTTTGTTAATAAATTGTATAAAATGGATAACATCTAATTTTTCAAGTTCAAATCACGATCTGTGTTTAAAATCACTCTAAATTCCTTAGTCCCGACGATTACAATATCAGTATTGTTATGCTAGTACCAAAGTAGTACCTTCTTCTTTGGCGATAACATCGAAGGTATCGACCTTTAAGAAGTAAAACTATTATTACAACAAATTTGACCGCATTAAATGCATATTTCGATGACTAGTGTCTTTTCAGTGATACGCAGGGACAAACTTTTGTAAAATCCCCTGATTTTAAAAAAGGCTAAGAGCTTTTAAAACGAAATAGAGCAAAGCAAACGTATAGTTAAGCTGAGAAAGAATCATAATTGTATAAGTGAGATATATTCCGTATTTTTGTCTGTACCGACGTTCTAACCACTGGCTGATCATAACACAGGGGCATACCAGTCCACCATCCAGAGAGGTATTGACTCAGCGTTAGGCATAATATTAACCATTAACAGCATTTAACAGTTATGAAAAACAATCAACATTGTGCTAGGTCGTCACCCATTAACGTGTGTTTCTAAATATAGGTCGACCAACTCTATGCTGTTTTGTTATGCAAAATGTGTAAATTAGTATGAAAAAAAAGATGATTTGTTAGAACGTCATCACTTGTGATGCTAATTTGTATATCGATACATAAAAAAACAAGATATAAACAGTGACTTAACCATGTATACAGAACACACTATAATAAGAAGTAAAACATCGAAATTAGATTAGATGAATATTAAATTCATTCTCGTTGCGCACATTTTATTGAATTATTAGGTAATGGTTTAGTAAGTTCAGATTTAAATCTAGTTTTGGTATGTGCATCACTAATTGAAGCATTTAGGGTATGCTTCTAACATAGGGAAAATAGTTCTTCATAACACTAATATAATACACATAGCAGTGTCCCTCAAATTATTTTCCATATCAATACAAAGGGCTGACATTATTGAACTAGTGGTTGTACGATCATATCATAGATAGCAGGGTTATAACTTGGTACGACAGACGCACATTTCGTAGCTATAGACTCTTGTGAAGCATGTGTAGCAAAACAATTGAAAATTCCATCCAAATAAAAAGTAAAGAGCATAAAAGTGTATGTCAATTTTGGCTTTGCCAATATATGCCTGGGGTAGATAAAATGTAGCTACACATGTCCTGTATAAATCTACATCTTATCAACAGTTAGAAATGGATTAATAGTCTAGTATTATCATTTCATTTCATGTGTCTTCAGATAGATAGTCACATTTCGGATTGTCAGTTGACTTATGTAATTATTATATTCTAGTACATTTCACATAACTGTTGTAACTTAATAAAAATTAATTAAAATAGTCGGAATATGTGTTGCTCAGTCTGTATTTTTTTTTGTTTCTTGCCATAGCCTTGTCGGTTTGTTGTTTATTTTTGAGTTTAAATATGTTCTTGATATCCTCCACTTCTCTTTTATGTCACTTACTTTCTTTTTCCACAAAAGACTATAAAGTAACCACAAGGTTCTTCAATTTAACCTGTCTGGAACCAAACGTATAGCTTGTCTGATAGTGTAACAAATTACATGTATATATTTAGCAACAGTTATTCCACAGGAAGTACGAGGTAGTCAGTTTTATCTTTACTTTCCGCCTCAAGATAAAAGCTAATTTTGGTTTTGATCAAATAAGCATGCTTAAAACGACACCCTAGCAAACTAAAACGGCTGTTTTTATATTAAGTCCGGGATGTACTTTCAATGCTTTCGTGGTCTTGTTTGGCCAAAGTATTTTTTGGTGTTTTGTGGAGACATTATTAATGACATTCTTTTTTCGTATAATTTTGAAGCATTCTTATTCATACAGGAGAACTGTCATTTTTCCATTGTTGTCATTGATGGTCATTGCTCTTAATTGAACACTGAAATGAAGTGTAATCTTGCAAAACACCTATTCTACCTCCTTGACAAATATGTTGTTGCCCCCGCAGATAAAGCCCCAAACAACATCGTTTCTGTGTGTAAAACTCATTACATTAACTGCTTGATAAACGAATTAGGTATTGACAATTCATTTGGAAGCTCAACATATACCCTCACAACACTTACCAAAGATAAAATCCTGGTTAATCATAGGTATGTTCTATGTCCTTTTGGAATTTCAACCAAAGATGAAGAACTGGATCTTCTATCACTGTATTGTATACCTCAACTGCATACAAACAACGGTATATTGCTGGGTCTTCCAAATGCTCCACGAACCTCTTTCTAAATTATTAACATCTATTTTATTAGCAATCAAAGACGGACTTCAAAGTTATTTTGAGACTGCCTATTCTAAAGGTGGTGTGAATCAGATGTGGATACTTGAAAATTCCAAAGATCTTTTAGAGTACATAAAATCTAACTCTCTTTCATCTTGTAACTGTATTAAATATTTGACTTTTCTACTCTTTACACAAGTATTCCACATTCCAAACTAAAAGACAAATTGAAAGAGTTGGTATTGCTTTGCTTTATAAAAAAGAATGGCCAACATAGATACAAGTATCTTGTCTTAGGGAGGGATAAATCCTACTTTGTAAAGAATTACTCTGATTCAAACAAAAAAAATTCTCTGAAACTGATATTATCAAGATGCTTGATTTCTTGATTGACAACATATTTGTTACGTTCGGAGGACGTGTTTTTCAACAGACTGTCGGCATTCCAATGGGAACAAATTGTGTCCCCCTAATTGCCGACTTGTTTCTTTATTATTATGAGGCTGACTTCATGCAGGAACTTCTTAGGAAATAAGACAAGAAGTTAGCAATATCCTTTAACTCTACTTTCCGCTATATAGATTATGTTCTTTCACTAAATAATTCAAAATGTGGTGACTATGTGGAACGCATCTATTAATTCGAACTAGAGATAAAGAATACTACAGATAAAGTGAAGTCGGCCTCAAATATTGACTTACATCTAGAAATTGACAATAAGGGTCGGCTGAAAACAAGATTTTACGACAAAAGAGATGATTTCAGCTTTCCAATTGTGAACTTTCTATTTCTATGTAGCAACATTCCAGCAGCACCTGCATACGGGTTATATATCTCCCAATTGCAACGATATTCCCGTGCTTGCATTTCCTATCATGATTGTCTTGATAAAGGGTTGCTGCTCACAAGGAAGCTATTAACCAAGAGTTCAAGATGGTGAAGTTGAAATCATCCCTTCGTAAGTTTTACGGACGCCATAACGAGTTGGTTGACCGTTATGAAATAACCGTTTCACAAATGATATCGGATATCTTCCTTACGTCGTAACTACAAGTCCCTTCCCGTTTATGAATGTGACCTACCGAATTAGACTATTTACCGGATTTGTTATCACATAAGCAACACGACGGGTGCCACATGTGGAGCAGGATCTGCTTACCCTTCCGGAGCACCTGAGATCACCCCTAGTTTTTGGTGGGGTTCGTGTTGTTTATTCTTTAATTTTCTATGTTTTGGCATGTGCACTATTGTTTGTCTGTTTGTCTTTTTCATTTTTAGCCATGGCTTTATTTAAGATTTATGAGTGTCCCTTTTGTATCTTTCTTTGGTCCTTCTTATATATGTTTTATGGAGATGTGTACTCTAGTGTAAACTACTTTTCCCATTATGAGTTGTAGACATTTTGACAAGGTCCTATGCATTGCATAAAGTTTCCACAGGTTCATTCTTAACTATTTTTTAAAGCGGTGTGTATTCGTTGGATTGATCGTATTATCACAATTTATAGCAGTAGAGGCTATGTCATTGATGAATGATAGATTTTAGATTGAACTTGTTGAGGATTATTATTGTTGGCTAGACATAATATCATGTTCAACCCACGGTTTGTTTCCTGCTCTATGCCAAGTCAGGACAATTACAGTTGTTATAAAATAGCTCGCGTCTATTGATGTTTGTTGTTACGTTTGTGTTGTACTGAAGTATTTTTGTTGTTCCATTATTGTCTGTTGTAGTTGGTGAGTTTCTTTCAGTTTAAGTTTGTAACCCGTGTTTTCTCTCACTGAATTTTAGACTTTTGAACAGCCATGTACTGCTGTGCCTCTATTTGATCAGAGTGAGTTATAATCCTAAGTGGAATTCATATACTGTTAATATTTTTTTTATATAACTGCACTTAAATCAATGTTGCAAATTTGTTCTTACAAAGTAAACCTTGTTATGGCTGTTCTGCTTGAATGTATACAATTGAAAACGATTGCAATTGCATTTGTTAAAAGTTTTATTTATACATACATCTAAGACGTTAACGAGAGCTGTGGTGTAGTGGTTATTGCATCGGACTACTATCACAAAGGTTCCTGGTTCGATTCCAGGTCGGGATGAAAATTTCAGGGAGTAAATTTTCGGCTCTCCCTTGACACTATTTGCGAGTATGGACTTGGGGAAACGATGATAGTCCGTCAGAAGGGGACGATAAATGGCTGACCCGTGTTAAGAGAGAGCCATGTGTGAAAATATTTCATTAAAACACATATTTCTTAGTAAAGGAAAGACTAGACCAGTGTTAACATTAAATACATAGAAGCAAAATCTAAAACTAAAACAAGAAAACCTTCAAACTAACTAGGGGTGATGCCAGGTTCTTCGGTAGGAGACAGTTCCTACTCCACAAGTAGCACTCGTAGTTGCTCCTGAAATTACAAACCCTGTGGTAAGGTTATTTCGATTGTGGCACATTCGAGCGAACATTTGATTGTTTGTATACCAATTGGAACAAATGAAGTGGGCACGAGTTAAAAACCAAACATTTCCGTTCGCGCAAACAACTTGTGACGTCGTATATATATTTCCCGAAAGTATTTCTTTGATTTCACCACTTTCATTCTTTGGTTTAATAGCATCCATGTTTAAGTGTTTACCTATACTTGGCTTTCAAAGTGTTAGGTTTGATTTGTTTTAGGATGATTAACAAATAAGCGTTTCGGACGCTTCCAAAGTTGAAACTTTCATTTTATATAGTATCATATGATTTAAAAAAAAAGAGTTATTTTACTATAGATTTTTGGTGCTTGTACCACATATTGAAATCAAACACCGGAATGGTTTTTTTTTAAATGTGTTTGCGCAATTTTATCATGACTAGAAACATTAATCACAGTTTGAATTTTAAAATTGGAACCCGACATTCACAGCACGCTTCCAGACAGACTTGACATTCACCTGCCAGCATAACTAGTTCATTTACACCTCTATGTCATAAGTGAATACGTTGGAGTTTATCGAGAGAACACAAATGATGCTTAACGTAAAATATACAAAAGATATTGTATTGATCAATCCAATACATCTTATGACCAAAATATATCATGTGCAATTGCTCATATTGTTCCATTTGTACAAATATTCATGACTTTTTTTTATTGTTGTCATTTTTATCAGCAGTATCAAGTTGTGAATTCATAATTATGACAATGTCAAATTAACAATGGATATTAGACGTAAGCTCAATAGTGTGAGTTCAACAAATATTGCAGTACAAGGTTGCTTATTGTAAATATTAGATGATGGTAGTTTACTCTTACAATAGTTTTCAACGATACCAGGATTATGATTTAAAACGCAACACGTGCGTTTTGTCTACAGAAGACTCATCAGTGATGCGCAGATCAAAATAGCTCGTTCTTCTGTTGTACTGTTATACCACTGTCCAAGGTTAGGGGAGGGTTTGGATCCCGCAAACATGTTTAACTCCGCCACATTATGTATGTATGTGTCTGTCCCATGTCAGGAGTCTGTAACTCAGTGGTTGTCGTTTGTTTGTGTGTTATATATTTGTTTGTCATTCTTTTTTGTACATAAAAAGCCGTTAGATTTCTCTTTTGAATTGTTTTACATTGTCACTTCGGGGCCTTTTATAGCTGATTATGCGATATGAGCTTTTCTTATTGCTGATAGCCGTACGGTGACCTATAGTTGTTAATTTCTGTGTCATTTTTGGTCTTTTGTGGAGAGTTGACTCATTGGCAATCATACCACATCTTCTGTTTTTTTTTTATATAAAGCCAAACAAATACAAAGTTAAAGAGCATTGAGGACCCAAAATTCAAAAAAAAAAAAAAAAAAAAAAAAATGTGCCAAATATACGGCTTAGGTTATTTATGCCTGGGATAGAACATTCTTAGTATTTCGAAGTAGATATTGAACGTATTTATTTTAACAGGATTTGGTTATGAAATATTATTAGAACGGGTTCTGTACTTATGTTATTCAATGGGGTCAATCAGGCATCTTGATGATATTCAGACTTTAGCCTTAGATATATTTGTTAAATGTTTTGAAATCTTAACTTCAGTCTGCTAGTATATAGTTTCTTTAGAAGTATTAGACCTTGACATGGAAAATAAGATGAACACATTATACGTGTACAAATGTAATGCGTTATCAACAACTTCTGTACTATTCCATTGTCATTGTTATCATTGAATAATTGATCGGTTTCTTTTATTAACCTTGTGTTCACTTGTATACTTTTTTATGCATTTGTCATACAAATGAGAGGTTTCCTCACTAGCTATAACACTAGGTTGTATCCATTATTTTGTACATAAGAAATTTTTAAGGCATTTTTTGGAAAAGTGTCTTCAAGAGCTCTGAGCGTTTACTTGCATATTGGTTAAGTTTGCTGGTAAAAGTTACCATACAAAATCGCTTCAAATGAACTGATTTACGTAATATTAATACGCATTTGTGTTATATTACTGATATCTTAAGTTCTCGACATATTCTGTGATGACATTCACAAAGTTACTGTCCTTCAACTTGGTTTGAAAAGGTAAGAAATCTGATTTTGTGATAATCATTATTTTTCATTTATATAAAAAAAAGTGTTTAAAATTTAATCACGCATTTCAAATTTAAATGTTTTTAGAAGCATTGACAGCACATTTGTGGTGGCATATTTGACGTCATATGTGATACTATTTCATTTACGCATCTCATGCATTTTTCAAGGTTCTTATATAACATGTATAATTTAAAACAGAGCTATAAAAAATTCTGCATTAATTTATAAAGACATCATACAAAAACACAGATTTTAAACTAAAGTGTTTTAGTAGCATGATCAGCACACACATGTGCTGCGGTATACTTGACGTCAAACGTTTATAATACTGTTTTTTACACATCTCATGCAACTTCAAAGGTACCAACATAATTTAAAAGAGAAAAATGTAAAATTCTCCAAGTATTTATAAAGAAATTAAACAAACACACAGATTTTAACTACATGTACAAGCTAGTATGACCCTAAAGAAGCTGACTATCATGTTAATAGATTATAGGAAGATGTGGTATGAGTGCCAATGAGACAACTTGCCATCCAAGCACAATGTTTAAAAGTAAACTTTTATAGGTCAACGTACGATCTTCAACACAAAGCCTTGCTCACACCGAGCAACAAGCTATACAGTATACATCAACCCCACGGGTGCCACATGTGAAGCAGGATCTGCTTACCTTTCCAGAGCACCGGTGAAACCCCCTCCCCTATTTTTGGTGGAGTTCAGTTTGTTTAGCCTTTAGTTTTCTATGTTGTGTCTTGTGTAGTGTTAATTGTCTGTCTTCTTCCTTTTTTTAGCCATGGCGTTGTCAGTTTTTTTTCCGATCTATGAGTTTGACTGCCCCTTTGGTATCTTTCGTCCCTCCTTTAAAAAACGGACTTAATTCATTGCGTTTACGCGTTCTTTTTATAGCTAGATCTTACAAGCGTTTAGGGCACAATACTTAGTTTTTGTAGTGACTGCCACTGGATCTATACATCCATGGTTGGAGTGTTACCCCATTTTTTTACTTTTATTATAAGTATATCAATATCAGGGTTTCGTTTCTGACATGAAATATGATCTACCTTTTTCAAAAGTTACTTTTTATAACATGTACACATTAGAAAGGATTAAATAACCCAATATCCAATTGCCTGAAGCAGACGTAATCAACAACACATTTTAAGGTAATTTTTTTAAAGTGTTCTCAAGAGCGCGTGTTTTAGTGTTTCTGGTAAAGGTATTTCTAAAAAACCGCATTGAATAACTTAATATCAGTTTACATAAGTCTTATATAACTAATATCTCTAGTTCTTGACATATCATCTGATGCCATTTAGAAGTTTTTGTCCTTCAACTGATTTTGAAAAGGTAAAAAATCAGATTTTGCGAAATCATTATTTTTCATTTATATAAAAAAAGTGTTCGCCCTGTTGTCTTTTTGTCACTAAAATTGAATCTAACTTTCAAGTGTTAAAAGAGAATGTCACCAGGTAACAAGCATTTTGTCAAAAATATGGAAAGTGTCAAAATCACTAATTAGGTTGAAAACCACATTAAACGATTTGTATTGAGTCTTTTTAATGAGTTGGTAGTTCAGAGACCCCAATTTATTGTGTTGCTATGGAAACCGGTGAAGACTTCGATCTGCAAAATGTTATCAACACCCAATTCTCAGATTTCAATATAGATATATAGTTTTATGTCGAAAATCAGTCCCATAACAGTCCTTGAATATAATTGTTTGATATTTAATAATGCTGATTTTAGCAAAAAATAGTATATTGTTTTTTTTAATAAGCTTTTATTGATATGTATTGGGTACATAATCAGTCAAATTGTATAAATATAAGATTATCTGACATGCCAATCTACAACAACTTCAAGTCTAGAAAACTATTCAAACATTTTTAGGGGAATTCAATGTATATAAATAAAAAATAAAATTGACTGGCAAATCATGGACCATGTAAAAAAAAAATCATTCAATTTGGCAAATCCTCCCATTTGGAGCCTCAGTAATTATCTCCCATGACGGAGTTTTCTCTTGATAGACAAGAACACTACACTTCCTATACTGATGTTGGTGGGAATTTTACCTGGGTTTTCATGTTGCCATGGTTACCAATTGGGTGCTTTTAAAAAAAATAGTAAGATAAAACTGAAATGCTGTATTCTTATATTATTTGTAAAAAGATGCAGGTGTATCTAAAAATGTATGTATTTTGAAATATTTTGGTTATAAATGGCTGCATTTTCATAATTTTGTTACCAAATTGATGGTTTCCATGACAACACAATTTTCATACTTAAAAATAGTACAAATTAAAAATAATTTTTTTGTTTTGTTTTGAGCCAATATGAATGAAATAAGACCCAAAACATAATGATTTATTTTTTTCACTTTCCATGTTTTGCTTCGTGGCTTCTGACTTCTTCTCTTAAGTTTTTCAGTAGCATTATCAGCACATTTGTTGTTGCATATTTGACGTCATATGTTTACAATATTATTTCCTTAAAACGTCTCATACATTTTCCAAGGTTCTTATATAATTTAAAACAGAGCTATTGAAAATTATTCATTAATTTATAAAGATATCATACAAAAACAAAGATTTTAAACTACATGTACAAGGTAGTATGTCCCTAGACAGAGCTTAATATAAGGTTACGTTTCTGTTTGTTTATAATTCATATTGTTTTCTACAAATTAAAACTTAACTGGCATTCGGTTGAAAAGGTGTTGGCAGTTGGGATGATGCAAAACGACAGACAAAAACGATTTATTTTTCATTTACACATAACAATGAGGTTCGATAAAGTGCAACAACTGTTTATAGAATCCTAACCAATCCGATGGATTAAATGTCTTTAATTTTAATCTGAAACTCTAGGTATGCAAGTTTGTTTCATCCCTGTATCTTTAAACTGCATAATCAAGAACAGAACAAATTGACGACTAAACTGAAAGATATTTTTTTATAGAACAGTTTATATCAAAATTAAATTGGACTTTTAAACTCAATTGTGCATATCAAATAAATCCCTTAATGTACAGCAATTAACCAAACTACCAAATAACCTGGATTTTTGAAAGATCAAGGTGTATTGTTTTTGTCGTCTGTTGCTTATTTATTGGCGTTGGTCTACAGAAGTTTGTTAATTACTACATGTCATCATATACTTCGAATTAGCATGCCACTATCAGTTGCAATACTGGCGAAAAATCCATGTGTGTACAGAAGTTAACCTCGTGTCCGCCTTTAAACTTTCAAGACTACAATGTCATTCTCAATGTAAAGTGTGTAATTTTAAGATTCTTAATGTGTTTTTAAGAATATGTGTCTTTAGATCAATCAAAAGAATATCTGACGATTTCATTGTTAATGTTTTGATGGTGTAATTGCTTATATGTCAGTAAAGTTAGAATGTATTAAGTTCTTGAATTTACATATGATGTAATCAAATTCTTTTTTATCACTTCATTCCAACAACTATGTATGCTTAATTTCTGAAATGCTATGTTTTTCCCATAATTTGATATTTTGTTAATATCTCAGCACGAGATATTTTGGAATTTATAGGTTGGTTAGAACATTTTGAAGAAAATGAACACTAGCACATCATAGAAAAGCAAGTGAGTAATCTTTGTTTCAAATTTTATAACGAAAATCCCTGTATAAAAGGCTGTGGATTTTCTTTAAAAATCTTGGTCTATTTGCCACAAAGTACTCTTGTTCTAGTAAAAGCAATTAAACAGTAAATTAATATGCTTTCCATCAAGTTTCCTCTTGGTATATGTACTAAATGACCTTTCTCTATTATTCATTATATCTGCAGTTTTGATACAATTGAAGTTTAAAAAATTCGAACAAAAATGGCTACAGAAGGGGTCATAAACCTAAAGGTTAATGAACAATATCGTATATATATTTATATACATTTTTGAGTTCTATTAAAGTAGTTATTCAACCATTTATTTTCTTCTATTAGTTTTTCTTATATTAGCACTTTTAAATGAAATCCATTTAATACGGGTTTTTATACAACTGTATCATGTGTATATTTTACATATTTTGTTTGTAATGGCGTTTTCATAACAATTCAAACACTGAAAAAGGGCAATGTTCTGCTGCGATTAATGCTTGATAAACCATTTGAAAACAAAACAAACAAAAAGATTAACATAGAAAGTAAAAGAAAATGCAATATCAAATGAAAGTAACACGCTAAACATATTTGAATGAATAATTTTAATGCAATAAAATAACAGACTGTTCCCATTGCTTGTTCTTTGTCTCAAACGTGGCACGAATTGTCTCCAGTAGAATTTCAAATTGTGTCTTCAAACGTACATGAGATCGAGAAAAATAACATGTGTCCCGCCAACTTAAAATGTTTATACATAACTCATGTTGATACATAAGTAAGAGGGTCGCCAGAAATTCAGTAGCATGTTATGTGTTCTTTCGTCCATCCGTCTCTGTGCATAAGGTCGTAGTGTAGAACGTTTCACCCTTAACTAACATATGTCGAGGAATGGTCTAAGACAACTTAGTGTCTATAGTCTTTAGCTTCTGTCCAAATCATTTCTGACAGATACAAAGGATTTCATAAAAAAAAACATTAAAACTCCAGGTTTTAAGTCTTCATATATTCGTTATATATTGATGAGAGTTACTCCTCGTCCAAATCAAAACTATCCCAGATCATTTTGTTGTGACCTTTGGTCTTCTTCGTCTTGGAATCTATTGTTATCACAAGTCCTTGCTTTTTTAACATTGTGATTGTTGCTTTACATTTTGAATGCATGGCATAAACTAGCGCTGTTCTTCCTTCGTCGTCTGTTGCATATATATTAGCTTTGTTCTCCAGTAGTTTGTGAATTATATCAAGCTTTGTTTTGATATCATCATGTGCTTCAAATTTACACGCCAGCATCAGTGGCGAAATACCCTTGTTAGACGAGAAGTTCACGTCGTGTCCTCCTTGTATCAAAATGGTTGCCAATTTAAACTTTCCGGAGTCCAATGCCTTCATCAGCTTGTTTTCCATAATCGATGTATAGTGCATAATTGTAAGACTCTGATAGTGTTTTATCTAGAAATGAGATTTCCATCTCTCGTCTCATTCTTTTATAGTAAAATAAAAAAAGCGTTAATTTATATTGAATTTAGTTAAAGGTTGGTCACAACGTCAGCTCAACTAGAATTGGTGATTGGCTAGATGTCATTGACTCTGTTAATTTGTGTGATGTACGATATTAAAGACCAGAATGCAATCGACCTTTATAAGACCTTTAAATAACAGTTTTTGAAAGTCATTTATTTCCACGAAATTTCGCATTTCAGCCTTGATTATTTTCACGAAAATATATTTGAATGTCCGAAGTGAATCAAATTGATAAACTAAGATTAAAGTAACATCTAAGAATAATGTACAATACTAATAATATGTGTTCATGCACTTAAATATTGGTTAAGTCATCTAAGAAATACTAGTATGACTTTAAATATCATATTAGATATAACATTATGTATTAACATTATTTGAAGGGATCATCATCTGAAATTTCTGACGGTATACTAGTATTGTCATTGTGTTCGTTTGTTTTCTGGTTCTGTCATGTTTTACTAGTAGAACTGTTCTTTGTAGGTCTTCTGCAGTCATCTTGATCTTAACATCATATAAAGAGTCAGCCGATCATTCATTAAAGTCAAATTTAATTTTCCAGACATACTATGGTATACTACTATGGCATACTTACTTTGGTATACAAATACTGTTCAAGCCACTCGCTTGCAGTCAATCAGGACTGCTCGGTAGCTGGTCATACACGTATAAACATAGATTAAACAGTTTTTAATTGACTGCAAGTAATTTGTCAGAAAAGTACCGACATAACCGAAGTGAGCAAGCCTGTTAATTCACTGAAAGACTGTAAATGATCTTAACATATATCATTCAGATTTCAAAGTGTGTCTTTTCTACTTCAGGAAGAGATTACCTTTACCGTATTAGGCAAAACTTTTAGGAAATTTTGATACGCAATGCTCTTTAACTTCGTACTTTGTTGGGTCTATTCAACATTTTTCATTCGAGCGTCACTGGTGAGTCTTTTGTAGACGAAACGCGCGTCTGGCGTTTATATGAAATTTCAATCCTGGTATCTATGATGAGTTTATTTCAGACCAATGTGACTGTTTTGGAATAATATTATTATACTATTGACATATAAACTGAATGTACATAACTTTTTCATTTTGTAATTGCCAAGGTTTTGCTTATGCATGTTAAACATGTTATATTAAAATCATAAATGTTGCACTCATATCCTTGATACCTATAGCAAAACAACTATTATTCAATAAAACAATACTTTAATACGTAAACGTTGCCTAGAACACCACTTATATCACTTTCGCGCTCAATGGAAATATTTAATGTATAGCTGGAGCATATTTTCGAATTCACGTAAATTCTGTTGCTGGTTTTGTCAGTATTCCTCGGCTGATGAATATATATTGCAAAAAATAGTTTAAGAACGCAACTTACAATTGCCCTAGTGCATGAATGAAGATGCTTCGTTCTTTCCATTCTGAAAAGAAACATATGGTTTATTTCTTAACTTCTGTGTTTTCTGCAGTTCATTAATATATATCTTTAGATAAAAAAAACTCTTACCCCAATATCGTGTGTTAAATAAACTATAATTATGTATGTGAATACAATTTGTTTCACATTAATCATTATATGTTAGTAGAACAAAAAAGCAAAATCACAAAATACTGAATTCCGAAGAAAATTCAATCAGAAAGTTCCTAATCACATGGCAAAATCATATGACATAACACATCAAACGAATGGACAACAACTGCCATATTCCTGACTTTGGTACAGGCATTTTCAAATGTAGAAAATGGTGGATTTAACTGGTTTTACAAACGACAGAAATGGTCGCCACCTCTTAGTTGTTACGCGTTAACTACTCTTAATCCTATTCCTATTACTTCTAAACATTTAGTTAACATATACCTCTAATTATACAATGGAGTTAAATGTGTGATTTAAATGTTAGCACCGTTATCTTGAGCACATGTTTTAGAAAGTTACAATTGTATAATTTAAGCTTTTCATGACACTGAAAAATAAATACAAAAGTGTTTTCAAGTTCAAAGCAATAGTCGCCATTTAAGATCGATGTTGGATCTCCTTTCAACTAACGACGGTTTATCAATAAAAAAAAAAGATATGGCATATTTGTAAAGCAGGAAATTGAACACAGGAGTCAAATGATTTGATGAAAGCAAAATACATTATAAGGTCATTATGTAATTTTCAACAATATGCAAAACCAAGTATGTATAGCTGGCCTTGAACCGTATCGGCAAATACAAATGTGACACAATTCAAACAAATGTTAACTAGTTACAGAACTGTAAGCTAAAAACAAATATGACAGTCGATAATCACTATCAACCACTTCATAACAGGATCAAATTACGAATTAAGACGGGGTAATATAAGATTCGGGTTATGACATGATTCCCCATGAGACAATTATTCATTAGATTTCAAGTGATGAAGATCGCAGTATTTTATGTCACGCCTTCAAAATTGAAAAAATAGCATTATAAAGGAACCCGACATGAATATTGTGAAAACATTCAAACTACAAAAATTAAAATACTGATTTAAGTTAATGAAAAATATATATGACATACATGAACCAACGACAAACACTGAACTTCATTCTCTTCACTTGGTACAGTTTTTACAGAATATGACAGAGTTAAACATGTTCATCCCTTATATAACACGGTACAGTGGTGTAACAGCACAGCATCTAACAAAACTTGGGATCCTAATGGGAACCAGCTGTGCCACTCTTCTTGTGTCTGTATTATAATTAGGCTGACTTCATACAGGAACTTCTTAGGAGAAAGATAAGACGTAAGCAATATCCTTCAGCCTTACTTTCTGCTATATAGATGATGTTCGGTCACTAAATAATTCACAATTTGGTGACTATATTTAAGGCATCTAATCCTTCGAACTAGAGATAAAAAATACAACAGATACAGTTACGTCTGCCTTATATCTTGACTCACATCTACAAATTGGCATAAGGGTCGATTGAAAACAAAAATTTACGACAAAAGAGATGATTTCAGTTTCTCAATTATGAACGTTCCATTTCCATTTAGCAACATTCCAGCAGCGCCTGCATACGGAGTATATATCTCCCAATTGATACGCTACTTCCGGGCATGTATTCCCTATCATGATTTCCGTGCTGCTCAAAGGGAAGCTATTAAACCAAGAGTGTCAAATGGTGAAGTTTAAATCATCCCTTCGTAAATTTTACGGACGCCATTACGAGTTGGTTGACTCTTATGGAATAACCGTTTCACAGATGATATCGGATATGTTCCTTACGTCGTAACTTATATCCACTTAACTTTTGACAACGAATGTAACATACCGGATATGACTATTTATAGGATTTGTAATAACAAGAGTAACCTAGACGGGTGCCAATTGTCAAGCAGAATCTGCTTACCCTTTTGGATCACCTGACTTCACCCCCCGTGTTTTGGTGGGGTTCGTGTTGTTTAGAAATGCTTTGTATTCAGTTTTATATGGTGTGTCTTGTTCAATATTTTTTTGTCTGTTTGTCTTTTTGTTTTAGGCCATGGCGTTGTCATTTCATTTTCGATCTATGAGTTTGACTGTCCCTCTATTATCTTTCGTCCATCTTTTGAAACCGTTACCGTTAGAATAAAAGGTTTTGTAAAATATAATGCCTTAGAACGGTATTTCTTGATTTACCATCACAAGGAACGTTTAAAACCAAATATACAAACGTAAAACAGGATCTGTATGATAATTTCCACAGTGTCAGAAAACTGCAAAACAGATTTGAAAGTCATAAACAGGATGCATAATACTTATCACCTTGTAATTGGCATTTATGTTGATATTAACAATGTAAAACGTATAAATATGTGAGTCTGACGGAAAAAATATCCTCATAGTTTTTTTTTACTAGGTGCTGATTAATGTGAAACTCCAATTTTCACTTTCCTGATCTCGTTTAAAGACTTGTTCTTATTATTTTTCTGATTCCGCTAAAACAATTCCATTTGCAACCCAAAATTATGAATATTGATAATTATAATTTAAAACCAACATTTTGTCTTTTAGTTTTACAATTTCGCGGGTAAGAAAATCATCAGAAATCAAAAAAAAACTTGTAGTACAGAGATTGTGACAAAATGCCAAATTTGAACTTTGCAAGACAATATGCCAAATTGCAATCATCCCTTGTTTCAACTCGAGGAAACAGGTACCTTGTTATTGTTAAACATGCATTTACTATTTAAAGTTTCTCAACATGCTCAATACAAGTCAATACAATACAATAAGCTTCTTTCAAAAACACTACGTCACATTCACATGCGAAACAAGTGTCAAATACATACAAAATACAATCACATACGATCACGAACGTACCTCTCATTATTTTTTCACGTTGAAGTCAAGATAAATGGTAATCACCGACCAAATATTTATAAATTGAGACCTGTTTAAGCAATGCTCTTAAATTCAATTTGTGTACCTTTTTGTCATTTTATGGTATTTTATAGCTATACAAAGGCTATGAGTTTTCTTCATATACTCTGAACTTCCACCATGGTGTTGTCAGTTTATTTTATTTTTAGTTTTACTGACCCTCTAGTATTTTTCGCCCCCTTTATTATAAAGCTGACCGTATATACCAACATTCTATTTAGACGTATGCACACAATTTGTTTTAATAGTATTGGTCATTGGAATCTGTAAAGATAATTCTAAAGGGAACAGAGATGTTTTTTGTGTTTCTCCTTATTAACCGATATACAAGCTGAAAATATCAAAACCTTAATATTTTTATATTTATCCATTTTAATAAGAATATTCTAACAAAGACAGTGACTACTTAAGAGAACAAATCATCAGAATAGCAATCGCAAAATTATCCTATTCTCGATAAAAGCATCTCTACAAAAGAATATGCTTGTATGAGATGATTTTATTCCCCTGTAATGGCAGCCACCAGGTAATTTTTTAAATTCCGGGCAAAACAACAAAATACTCAATGAATATGTAACAGAAATACTTAAAAGATTGCAAAAATCAAAAACAAACAATAGTCTAGAGGTTTTCCATAGTTCAAAGACATTTATTACGCATTTTCAATCGTGGTATTATGACATAGTTCCATCGCTTCATCGTTGATAATTTGTTTCCCTGGTACGTCAAACATGTACATGTCAATCATAAAGGTAATATTGAAATTGACACACAATATACTGATGTCATCATGGCAAGCCCTTTAAAAACAACTATGGAAGATCTGAAAACTCTTATTTTGGCAGTAGACTCAAAAAGAAAAAAAAATAATGAGAAATTAGATACAATTGAAAATAAATTTTCAAATCTAGTGCAGGAAGTAAAACAGGATGTAACACAAGTAAAGTTAGAGGTCTCAAAAACAGGTCAAGCATTAACAGAATTAAGACAAGATCACGATGAGTTACACATAGGGATTGACGCTACGGAACTGAATGTGTAATCTCTAGAGGTAGAGAAGTTAGAGTCAATGAGACAGAGTTTTGAGACTGACATGAAAAATTTAAAAGAAAAGCAATTACTTCTTGAAAAACATGATCGCAAATATAACGCTTTAGTGCATGGCATGCCGGAAAAGAGTGATGAAAACATCTGGAAAGTAATTAATGACCTGATGATAAATTATTTAAAAATGGAAAAACCTAAAGTAGAGAGCTTCCCATTTGCAAATGCTCATAGAATACCAGCTTGGCAGAATTCAGGAGAGAGAACACGACCAAATTTCACAATAATTAGATTCATATATTATGCTGATTAAGAGCTATTCTTGGGTCACATTTAGCCGGAAAAAATATCCGCATTGTAGATGATCTGCCTCCATGCATGAAGGAAGCCCGTAATGAACTTGTAAAAAATGCATACAAGATTAGGTCAGATGAAAAACTAAAAACACGCATCCGTCACTTAGGAGTCACTGTAATCCTTGAAACACAAACTAGCTCAAGAGACCAGTGACATATTCGCAAGCAATTCCGTTTTTGCTTACTTGCATAGAACCTTCAAATACTCCGTCAGTTCTGTTATCACTATTGATAAGTTTACTGACTTTGCTTCAGATATCTGCTTTTTGTCTCCAATAAAATATATATACTTTGCATGAATATGTGTACATATCTACAATTTCTGATGTATTTATTATTTCTTTTATACATTTTAAAATGCTACAATGAGTGTAGGTATATGTGTGTTGAATTGTTCTTATATGTGCTTCTATGTGTTTTTGTTTATGAGCTGGCATTTGTTAATAATAGTGCATGTGAACAATGGATACAAACCTAAAACTATCTACTAAGATGTAACTTTAATTTAAATAATAAAAAATACAGTATATCTCTCTCATATTACTTTTAAATAAATAATCAAATATAAATGAATCAATGAAAACTAATTCTAAAGAAAGAAAAAAGAAAAGGGAATCAGTTCTCTTTTTCAGACTACTTTCTAAATATGCATTTATATATTTGTTTTTCATTTGGATACTTAACCACGAGCTGAAATGTTTAAATGACTTTATTGATAAATTACTTCTGAGAGATTAGTTATAGTTTAGGGTTGAACCCAAGTTGTAATTATTGGCTACAACCATTTTATTTTATTTGCTTTAGGCTTTGAATGCTTACATTGTAACTGCTGAAACATGTTTGCAATTGCTTGTGTTCATTTATATGAAAGTGCATGCTAAAAGGAAAAAAAAAAATGAAATCAAAATAAGACTTTGAAAATAACCATAATATACTGACTAAAACCTTGACAAACACATATGGTTTGCAATCTTCAATTAAGGGGAGATAATATTTTGATTGTCTCTCTTTGATTGTTGAAATTTAGTCTGAGTTGGTATATATTTGTTGGGTGAGTTTTTTAAATTCTTTTGGATAGATTTAGGTAAATTTGTTCTTAGATCAATCAACTATGGGTATAATATGGGTGAAATGTCAGTATCCCAAAAAAAAGAGGGATAATTACTTGTTTACCAAAGGGAGATAAACCAAGACAATATATGAAAAAAATTGGCGACCAATGAGTCTTTTAAACACAATATATAAACTTGGGTCTAGCTGTATCGCAGAGATTTTGAAGTCTATTTTATCACTTTTAATAAGTAATGATCAAACAGGGTTCATTCCTAGAAGATATATTGGTGAAAATACTAGACTAATTTGTGATATTTTATTGTATACAAAAGAAAATGATATACCTGGTATTTTCCTCCTTATTGATTTTGAAAAGGCGTTTGATTCAATTTCTTGGAGTTTCATTGAAAGCTTATTAGACTTTTTTAATTTTGGACCTTCTATTAAACATTGGGTCACTACTTTTTATACCGAAATTCAATCTGCAGTAACACAAAATTGCCATCTCTCAGATTTTTTTGAGATTCAAAGGACTGCCCACAAGGGGTTCCCCTGTCACCTTATATCTTTTTACTATATTTTTTTTTGTGCAGAAATACCTGGTATACTTATACGAAATAATGACAAGGTTAAAGGAATCACTATAGATGACTCAGAGTATGTCATCTCACAATATGCAGATGATACCTCTCTTATACACTAGGGTCTTTTGATTTGAGGTCCTTGGTTTATGACCTTGAAATTGAGGTCAAGGTCATAGGTTATTTGCACGTTCTAGATTTTGACCTTTGCTTTAAAGGAGAAGGGGCTATAAAGGCCAATATTGGCCTCAATTTCGAGAATTTTTTAAATTCTACTGATTCGTATGTGTATGGCTTTCTTTTTCCGTTGGACATATTCAGTTGGAAAGCAAGTCCTTCGATACGGCCGTTGTCGTCAAGCTCTATCAGCAACAATAGCAGGGGGAATTAATTAGGTGGCGCTACAGTCGTCCGTAACGTCAAAAAGTCCGCCAAATCAATCGGCTAAAAGATTGACGTTTAAAGTATTTTTTGCAACTTGTCATGCTTTTATTATAATTAAATTTGAAAATTTGTAGGTTTTGTGACCAATATAATTTCTTTACGACATACAAACATTACAAAAAATAGCTTGTTAATGCTATTCCTTTATCCTGTCCGTTCTATAAAAAATAGCCATCTTTTTTGTTCGCCAAAAAAAATCGATTTTTCCTAATTTGACGTTTGCGTATCCAAATACAGAAAAGAACGGTTATAATCTTAAATGAAACCGGGAAACCTATTTCAAATTCATACACTGTTTTGAAGCCATCATTTTTTACTTTTATACATCAATTTTAGTGACCACCAGTCATGTCAATTTGTATCTGGTTTTAGCTACGTTTCTACTTCAAAACAGTGAAGTTTAGCTTCTTTATAATTGTAACTGTTTCAAAGGGTCTAAAATACTGATTTTATTAAAAACATGAATGAAATTTTGATTAAAAGTTGTGGATTTTCACAATTCCATACGATACTTGTATTTTAAAGTAACAAAAACCCCTTTTGATCCCCTACACAAATTGACGGTGACAATGTTTTCTTTTTTCAACATACGTCATGAAACGTTTATAACAAAATATGTGTCAGGGTCATGTGCATAGTAAAAATTTACACATTGGAAATTAAAGTGAAACAACAAACAAAGATCTTCTTTATTGTGTTAAAGCTAAATGTCTTGGAAAATTCTGACAGATCTGACAAATTATTGATAGCCTACTGTATGGATGGACAGGGACAAAAGCACAAAAATAGCAATAGAAAATGCATTGCAAAGAAAATTCTGTAGGAAAAAAAACATATGAAAAAAGGAAATGAAGGTCAGTTAATAAAATCTTGTTTATATTATTATCTCTTTACTTAGTAAGCTATATTTCCATTCTCAATTTTATAGTAATAAGAGCAAAAACTAGCTTATCAAGACAAGTCAGCCAAACAAGAAGTTAATTCATAGAGATGTGTTCTTACAAAATTGAATTTATTCAAATGGCAAATTCTTGTCAAATTTAAGCATGATCAAGCATCATTGATCATTATTGAAGTAAAATGCACAAAATTTGTCCCACCAGTTTCATTTCATTTCCTATTACTAGTATTCAGGTAAAGTATATATATATACAATATATACTTTGTTTGTAAATATGTAATTAAAGCAGCTGATACAGCAACCTGTTCAAGAGAAGAAGCCCATTTTTTTCCAAAAAGTTTACTTTCATAATCTATAAAATACCCTGAGAAATAAGACAAAGGGCTACTGTGCAAGCTAATCTAATAGTTTAATTTTACAATAATAATGATTCTGAAATTCAAAACTGTGTCACTTTCACTTATAATTTAAAGCATATTTTTTTACAGAATTTCTGTCAATATTTTTGGTATAAATCTTATAAATCCCTTTTTTGTATGTTACTGTTCAACTAAGAAACATAGGCTTGAGTTTAAAGGCTCTCTTAATTTGAAGAAATTTGTTGTGACTCTTGGTCACACTTTATAGAATATAAAATATATATATGATCAGTACTATTTATTTAATAATTATATCAATTTTCAGAAAGATTATTGAAATTGTATAAACTATGTTTTATTGCATTAAATATAATCAGAAGTGTTTAAAAAAAATTCTGCTAGGAATGATCCCACATATAAAAATTACATGTATTCATCCGCCAGGTCTAATTTCTTTTAATATAGCTAGGTTTTTAATTTTACATGTACAGTAGGTGTCATTATCCACATTTCTGAATTGTTTTTTTTTTTTTACTAGATCTACAGTAATATTTTGTCGTTTAATTTTTTACATTTAGTCCTTCTCTGAAAAATAGGGCGGCATCTCTTCTTTATTTTATCATAACATAGTTATAAATCGAGTTTCGTTTATTTTCTTTCTAATTTTTGTAAAGTAAACTCCTTTTTTAATTTTTATGCATTTTGCTGGGTTTTTATTTTTGACTGGTGATATTAAGGGGAGATAACCACTTGCACAAATCGGCATAAAAACCACCGCTTCGGTTTGAAATCAATTTGACGTTTGCGTATCCAACATTCTATTGCCGAGATATTCATATCGAGTGTTTGTCTTAATGAGATGCTTTATTAAATTTAAATTCAGCCCATCATTTTTAGTTTCCTCGTAAATATTTAGATTTTTCGTTCAGGAGACTTGACAATTTTCACCCAAACTCCAAGTTTGCAGATAAAATAAAGAATAAAGGACTTTGATTTGATGTGTGAGCTTTGACGAGAATAAACTATGGATACTCAAGATTAGTTGGGTCAATAAGTTTTTATTACGACAATAGTATTTAGTGAGTTAAAATGAGGTTTGTCTCGTCCGTTTTTTTTACTGAATTTTCACGGTCACGTGACTCTATTGTTGCTGATAAACTTGGGGTCAAACCGTGACCTGCTTTCCAACTGTATTCATTTTATGAAAAAAATGTTTTTTGTAGTTATGACGTCACAATGCCGTGTTTTGACAACACTTCACGTGCATATTTGTTGGCTTTTCGCAATTTTTTACTCATTTTCGCCAAGTTTTTTTACGAAAAAAGTACCTGCGCATTCTTGCCCCAACGAAATATTTTGTCAGAGCAATATTATCAACTAAATGCATCTTATGTTGAAATATTTTCGTGGGGCAAAGCTGCGCTCATACTGAATATTAATTAAAAACTTGCTCAAAACCGGCATCGAAGTTCTCTAATTATCGTCCGTTTTTCCCGGTATCGGAAAAAAAAAGGAACATATATGTATTTTTTTAACATTTTTTTTGGTCAATGGTTGATAACAATAAAGTTTGGCTATAGAAAGTAAATTACAAAGCGTATTTCTTCATATTAAAGTAAAACATAGCCTCTCAAGTTAAGCCTAGCCCTTACCGTCTATATTTATTGTAAGTGATTACGGAACTGACGCACGGAATTTTACTGGTGCTGTTGTTAAGAAGCTTTTTATAGTGGAACAGAAATCAGCGTATCATTCATTAAATACTTGGTATTAACAGACAGAATTGAAAGAACTAAATATAATTTAAAAGATGTGATTATATTTTTGAAAATGGTGGAATTCGTACTCCGTGAAAGGTAAGTTAAGCTTAAACTAGTCTACATCACATGAACTTGTCACGTAAAAAGTTCTTCCGTCTTTTCATATTATTATCTCTTACGAAAAAGCGAAATGGAAACAAAATTTTAATTCTATGATTATTTTTCTTTTCATTGCTTTAAAGTACTACACAAAATAATAAGACGGCCGGAACACGATCTACAAAACTCGTATTTATAAATTCCACGGCACAGCAGACGAAAACTTCAGTTTCCATTTTGCACTGACGTCTGTTATGTAAAAAAAAAAATTACCATGACATAATCAACAACAATGAAATGGTAATTTCATAAATTACCATTGATATTAAGTTGAATCGTAAATAAGAAGTAAAGAAATAAAAAACAAAACAAAATTGTTGTTCCTACGGTTTATGAATCAAAATCATAAATATGACTTATTTACTACACTTAGCTACTGTGTTTATGTGGTTCACATCGCCTACACGCTACGCTGCGGAGAAAATATTTTACGTTCGAATCTCATCCAAGCCAAATTTTTTTTTCATCATTTCGTAATTTTTTACATTTGTCGTTTTGAATCACATGATCATGATAGATACAAAAAAACAAAAACAACATGCACCAATATACATTAAGACCTTGTATTTTTAATGTTTTAGACATAAATGGATACTGCAGATCACTGGAGACAGCGGACCTAAATTATTACATGACAATTTCCTCATAGAAATGAGTGAGTATCTATATAATTTCCATCTTCGCTAGCTAAGGGTTACGATCCACTCCCGTTCCAGAAAGCAGGAGTGGAGAAGATGTATAATTTCATGCAGTCGATTATTTGATACTGAGTGCAGAAGATTCATAGTTCAATTAAAAGCATTGTGAACCCAGATTTAAAATTATTTATTTATGCGCAGCATCCAGAAGTAAAATTACAAAATATGGATTACATTATGTTATAGTCTGAAAATGTTTGAAATAATTGCCACTGGATGTTAAACATCAATACATTCATTTAATATTCATATAACCAAACACAGAAATAAATTTGGCAACTTAAAATGTTATTTTTACTATGGAAAATCTTATGAAATTTTTGATGCACTGACTTTCAGTATCTACGCTATTAAGAAGAGTGAAAGACAGAGTTTCATCTTAAAAATAAATTGTTATGTTTGATCAAAATAATGTGTTATGTGAATAACAAACATCAAACACTAGACTGTTTCTTAAAAAAAAAAAGCAATTTTAGTTGAACATTCATTATAATACCGGGCTTGTCTGATGTCGAAAATGTTCTGGTATTCTCCGTAGTTGCATGGTTTGCTGTCTTATTCATTCGCCTCCACATTTGATATGGCTGTTTTGCACACCACATTGTAAAAAACATTTCGCCTATATTCATAAACATGGATGTTTCTATTTTCTTCAATTAAATTTTAATTATCACTGTAAAAAATCGTGCTTAGAATTTAAACACTAGTGATACATGTTTAGATCTAAACGTGTTTAGGGTTGTATTTAATTCCTAAACACATTTTTCAGTAAGCACATAATATTTAAGTTTGCCGTGAATTTAAACACGTTTAAAAATGAAAGTGTATAGAAATTAAACACATGTTTTAAAGCTAAACATGATTCTAAACACAACCCTAAACACATTGTGCTAAGAATTGTGTTTAGGATCTAAACACCGTTTTAAGGTGCATGCTAACTTTAGATTTTCAAATACAGTTAACACATATGTATTTGCCAAAAACAGATAGCAATGAAATTTTTTAGGAGTTGAATAGATTTTGTAATTAAATGTACTAAATATTAATTGTATCCTCTTATGGTTTTCTTTTCAGAATGGATAAAATAAGAAAGGGAAGAAAAGATTCTAAATGTATATTGTGTGAAAAAAGAACAAAACCCGGAAAAAGAAGACCTTTGTGTGGAGAAACAAATAAAAATCTGCGCAATTTTCTCAGTAAGAATTTCCGTGTTTCACCCAATGATGATGACGTTATCTGCGATACTTGTCGACGGAAATACTACAGAGAAGGGCAAGCACAAGTTAATACACCCACTGTCCTTACAAATGATACAAATGCAAATGATCCTGATTTTATGCCACCATCTGCACCTAAAAGAGCAAAATTAAGTTCTCCTTTATCAATATCGCTTCCGATATCTTCAACAATTAAAGGTCATGCACAATGTTGTCTTTGCAAAAAGCGTGGTCCAAAACTTATGGTTGTTCCACAAGAAGCACGATTTCATACATTTTTGGAAAAAAATATAATTATTCCTGCCGGATCACGCTGTTGTCCTCGTCATTTATGTACTGAAGGTTTTACAAAAGAAGCTAACGAAGACATAACTAGTGTGTATACTGTTTCTGACTTCAATCGCAGCGGACTACTTGAATTGATAGATACAATAAGAGAACATGCATTAAAAAATAAAAACGCAAGAATTGATTTTGATAAATCTTCTTCTTTAAATGACACAGACTTTCGAAATTTGACTGGCTTAACTATTACTGATTTTGAAGACTTATGTTCTCACATTCCAAACTCAGCTATAAGAGACACCCGAGTACGAAGCATGAGAACATTTATTGGTATATTTTTGACCAAACTTCGTTCGGGTATGTCTAATAAAATATTAGCAACTTTGTTTAATATAAGCAAAGATTCTATCAGGAAAGCTATTTCATCCGCAAGAGATGCAGTTAAACAGCACTTTACACCAAAATATTTAGGATTTGATCATGTATCCAGAGAAAGTGTTATACAAAACCACACTCGTCCACTGGCACAAACATTATTTGGTGATATCACAAACACAACTGCCATACTCGTAATTGATGGTACATATATTTACATACAAAAGAGTGGACAATTTAAATTTCAACGTAGTACATACAGCATGCACAAATTTCGCAACCTCATTAAGCCAATGATGTTTGTCACAACTACAGGATACATTGTAAGTGTCATTGGACCCTACCTTTGTAACAGCAAAAACAATGATGCCAAAATTTTAAACTCAATTTTCAAAAAAATCAAGGAATGGTTCGATAAAGATGATGTTGTTGTGGTTGATCGGGGATTTCGAGACAGTATCGACCTCTTAGAAGAATTTGGTATTCAAACTAAAATGCCAAGCTTTCTCAAACGTAACGAGAAGCAACTTTCGGTTGAAGACGGTAACACAACACGTTTAGTTACAAAGGTCCGCTGGGTTGTTGAGTCCGTTAATGGTAGAATCAAGCAGTGGCGCTTGCTTGACAAGGTATTACCAAATTCCCTTATACCGTATGCTGGTGAATATACACGTTTTGTAAGTGCCATATGTAATAAGTATAGACCACCACTTAATGCTGGTAATGAAACTGATGACCTTCTCTTAGGTACAAAAATGCTTCACATGTCAAAGAAGAAAAATGAGCTCATGGAACGAGTTTCAAATGAAAACTTGCATTCCAGAAGTGGTAGGTGGCAAAAAATAGATGGCAACGATTCCGTTGAAGATTTTCCGAAACTGTCGGAGGAGGACATCAGGGACATAACTCTCGGTGTATACCAGGTTAAACTAGCAAAGAGTTATACTGAGGAACATCTAGAAAATGACGATTACTATGAAGTCATGCAACAGGGACATCAACTTATTAGAGTTAGAATGGCAAGTAGACATACAAGCAGCAAAACGCATAACCTATGGATTACATATGATGACTGCTGCATAAAAACTTGGTACTGTACTTGCAAGGCCGGTGCTCGAATTGTTGGTACTTGTAGTCATATTTCGTCAGTTATATGGTTTCTAAGTTTTTACCGGCATCAAACCAAAGGAAATCAAGCAAAGCAATGGAAGGACTATATCCATGATGCTAACCAGCCGGAAGTAGTTGATGATAGTGACAGTGAACCGGAGGAGTAAACATGTTTAGCATTTGTATTTAACTGAACAATTACTTGGACATATATAGGCATATAATATAATTCCATTTTTGTTTTGTATGTCTTTGTTGGGAAAAAACTGACGTACGTCGATATCAGGGTACTATTATGCCTAGATGACGAATATAGAAGGGAAGACATGTATTGCAATAGTTCAACTGGTAAATGCTAACACTGAATTGTCACACCAAACTGGTATAATAATATTGATATTGATAACATAATACCTGAATTTATGATAACTGTTGCTTAAAAATTCAGAATCATAGTGTAGTAACAGTTTTGTCGATCGGGGGTTGCATATTGTATTTTTAGTTTGATATGAGGAACATGTGAAAAGTCTCTAAAGATAAATGTGCTAACAATATTTCAATAAATTTGAGTAATTTTTGAAATGCATAGTTTATGAAATTGTGAACTTTATCAGCAGAGTACATAAAAGTACACACCAACTCATTTTTGGTAATTTAAGGTAAAAGAAAACACAAACAATAACTGTAGATTCCCTCTAATTTAGTCATACATAGAACGAATGTTAATTTTGTTGTAACCATAGCAACTGTATAACTGATATTAAATGGTTAAATTTTATATCAATTTTATTCTTCATTGTATAAACACAATGTTTCACAAGTAATAGTGTATTCACGTTGATTATTTACTGTGTAATCTATTGTAAAAAGTACACAATACATCAAAAAAAAGGATAACATACGTAAAAAGCTGATATTTTAGCTTAGTCGGCATACCATTTTTATGACGTCATAACAAGAAAACGGTAAGAGATAACTATAAAATTCTTGGTGTTTTATAAGCTCCATATCATAGATATCAATTGAAAGAAATATCAATAGATTCTGAAGTGGGGCCAATTTTGCCCCTTAGAGCCCCTTCTCCTTCATATTTATACATCATGAAGCCAAGGAAATGACATTTAAGAATTTATTTATATTTTATTACAAAATATATATTGACTGGTGGAAAGACCTTCAATTGTTCTCTGAACAATTTGTTTTTAATTGTGCTTAATGTTTTTTGTGAAAATCAACATCACTTACGATTACCTAATATTGTATCTAAGCTGAATCTTATGCCTGGTTTTTCATATCTAACTTTAATTTTCTAGCACCGATGTCTTTAAAAAAAATGGTGGGAAAAGACTGACTCGTAGTGTCAACTGATATTTGCGTTGGCATTTTGGGGTCTCAAATCGAAAGAAAGAAAATCTAAAATCTGCTTTAATTTTGGTAAATTACTTTTTACGATCTACTGAAGTCTTATATGAAAAGAAAAATGTGTACCATGTAGAAAAATAATTTACTCTGTACTGATGGGAAAAAAAAGGAGTCTGAACATTTAACACAAATTCTTCATCTTAGTACATCCTTACGAAAATGTGTTTCTTTTGAAGTGTTTGTGTAGAGATACCTTAACCAAAAACATTGAAACCCAAACGCAATTGACTTCTAAAGCTATTGAAGAAAATTTTTAAAAAGTTTCCAAAAACTTTCTTCTTTAGCTAACTTTGATTAACGAAAAAGGAAACCTGGTTTTTAAATTTTTTTTTCTTTCATTTATCAATAGGGGTTGTAAGAAAATGTATGGCATATATAATGTTTGTAATGTATGAATAACTGACTAATTGGCTGATGATAATTTGAAAGGATAACACTCAACTATTGACGTTAAAGATCTAGTGCAGGAAAAGAGTAAAAAAAAAACCGTTACAAATTATATGTGTTCGGGCGGCTTTTTGTAGATCACGATGTAAAAGGAACAGTTAAATCCAAACCATTTTTTAGTCAATGACATATAAACACGTGTAACAAGCTTTATTACAGAGAAAATCGTAAGTAAATAACCCATTTGTTGCCTTTTACTGAGGAAGTTGGAACATTTGTTCGCAATTAATGTTCAAATATATCAAAGGAGTATGGTGTTAATTTATAATTCACTTTTAGAATTAAATTCAAATATCTCTAGAAGGAGCTCCATAACTAACCGATCAACATGTTTAACTTTTTTTGTTCCCTAACTAATATTCTTTTAATTCAACGCATCAATTTTAATTTCTTCATTTTTTAAAAAGGAGAAGGGGCTATTAGGCGCCAAATTGGCCTCAATTTCGAGAATTTTTCAAAGTCTACTTATTCGTATGTGTATGGCTTTCTTTTTCCGTTGGACATATTCATTTTATGAAAAAAATGTTTTTTTGTAGTTATGACGTCACAATGCCGTGTTTTGACAACAGTTCACGTGCATATTTGTTGGCTTTTCGCAATTTTTTACTCATTTTCATTAAGTTTTTTTTACGAAAAAAGTACCAGCGCATTCTTGCCCCAACGAAATATTTTGTCAGAGCAATAATATCAACAAAAAGCATCTTATGTTGAAATATTTACATGGGGCAAAGCTGCGCTCATACTGAATTTTAATTAAAAACTTGCTCAAAACCGGCATCAAAGTTCTAAAATTGTCGTCTGTTTTTCATATAAACCGGTTGACCAGGAATAATTGTATTTTTTAACATATTTTTTGGTCAATGGTTGATAATAATAAAGTTTGGTTATAGAAAGTTAATTATAAAGTTTTTTCTTTATATTAAAGTCATAGCCTCTCAAGTACAGCCTAGTACTTGTCGTCTATATTTATTGTAAGTGATTATGGAACTGACACACGGAATTTTACTGCTGCTGTTGTTAAGAAGAATAGAAATCAGTGTATCATTCGTTAAATACTTGATATTAACAGACAGAATTGAAAGAACTTAATATAACTAAACATGTAAAAAATTCCACGGCACAGCAGGGGCGTGTTCTTTTGTTCTTCGGCAGTGAGCCAAAAGAGGTCCATTTCTGTTGGTTTTGGGAAGATCTTCTGGCTCTCTTAATTCCACCTCTTCTTTTTAAATAGGTGGTTTAGGCGGCAGAGGCACAAAACAAACATGGCATCGTTTAGTTGTTGATCATTTTAATATGTCGCTAAACATGCCCATTTTTTAACTCTTACCAGGCAACCATATTTATATACGAAATACTCCTGTATCCCACCCCAACCGAACTTATTAAATATCAGATGGTTTTCTCTTATTTAACACAACTTAAAGTTGATGCTAATTTTTAACGCACAGTGGCACATATTTTATGCATATTCAGGAAACACGGGATTAAACGTCAGATATATATAATATAAAAACGAAGAGATGTGTTATAATTGATTATATGGCAACTATCCACCGGAGTTCAAATATGAAGTAGATGTAAGCAATTACAACCGTAAGGCCTTCAATAATGACAAAATCCGATACTTGTAAGCCGTTTATAAAAATCCATGAAAAGTGTGAAACAATTTAAACGAAAAAACTAACGGTCTAATTATACATATTTAACAAATAAATTAAAACAATATCAAAAACGAGTTGAGACATGAACCAACGACAACCACTTAACTGCAGGCTTCTGACTTTGGACTGGTTCATAAAGTATATGACAGGGGTTAATATTAAAACGAAGATGTGGTATGATTGCCAATGAGACAATTTCTCACAAGAGACCAAAAAGGCGCAGAAATTAACAGCCGTAGATCACCATATGGTCTTCAACAATAAGAAAAGCCCATTTCACATACTCAGCTATAAAAGGCTCCGAAATCACAAATGTAAAACAATTCAAATAAGAAAACTAACAGCATAATTAATGTACAAAATAATGAACGAAAAACAAGTAACAAGTAAGTAACACAGCAACAAACAACAACCACTGACTTACAGGCTACTGACTTAAGACAAGCATATATGTTTACATACATGATGTGGCGGGGATAAACATGTTAGCCGCGGATCCCAACCATCTTCTAACCTAGTACAGTGGTGTAACAGCACAACAGCATGTTTGTGAGCGCTCAGCCCTACCCGAAGCTGAAACAGTGGCGTAGCAGTACAATATAAAAACAACCTGCACAAATCAATTGCAATTAGATTAAATCAAAATATTGGTACGAGATACATACAAAAAAAAAACCAGCAGACAAGAATTAAGACAATAGACTAAAAGCATCGAACTAAGAGTATTTGCAATTACTGGAAGTGTGTTAAAAACTAGTTGCAACCAATGCTGAGATTAATCTGGTTCTCCCAGACTGAAGTATCAGTCAGTACACAACCAACTGATTTATTTATTAAGAAACGTCTAGTATATGTTTTATCCATATACAATGAAAGTTTAAGAAAAATGGTAGTCCGAAGGTTTTGACCATCAAAATTTTGCATTAGAAATAATAGTTAGGACCAGAAAATGTTCTTCAAGGAGCACCATAGAAAAACGATTTTTAGAACTTTCAGATATCTTAGCTTTACACAAAAAAGTTCAGTTCGGTTACTTTAAAAAAAAAATGAATAGACTGAGATGTACTTTTTGATCAGTCATATTCCAGACAAACATTGACGATTTTTTTTTTGTGCAGTTTAAGATTATTCTTAAAAATCAAATAGCGGAAATTAAGCTTGGTTTGTTTGAAAAAAATTAAGTTAAAGGAAAGCACAAAGAAAATTGCAACGAACAGAGCACACTTTTACAGTCATGCATGTCTACCGGACGTGTCTTAATTTTCTATAAAAATCGTAAACTTAATTTATGTCATCCAACATAGCAAAAATCTGCTAAATTCGACATCAAAATGAATTTTTATTTTATGGATCTTCCTTAGAATGTCTCCAGAAGAGGTCCAAACTCATTTTTTTTTACTCTTCACCGGAAGACATTCTGGAGATGTGCAGAAGAGACCAATAAAACGCGCTTCAGACGAAAACTTCAGTTTCCATTTTGCACTATCAACGTCTGTTTTGTAAAACAAAAATAATTTAGACCATGACATAATCAACAATAATGAAATGGCCATATCATTGATATAAACAATTTACTTGAACAAGAAGTAACGAAATAAAAACAAAACAAAATTGTTCCTACCGTTTATGAATCAAAATGATAAATATGAGTTATTAACTACAAGTAGTTGCAGTGTCAATGTGGTTCAAATCGGCTACACGCTACGCTACGGGCACATTGGTGTACGTTCGAGTCACATCAGAACCAATTGTTTTTTCCATTGTTTCGTATTTTTTTTACATTTGTCGTTTAAAATCACATTATCATTTATCAATCATATTGTAAAGACACCTTAACAACAAAAAAATAAAAAAAAAAGATAAATAATGTGCTAACAATATTTCAGTTTTATTAAGGTTGAGCCGGTAATTGTTGAAATGTATAGTCTATGAGATTGCGAACTTTATATATTTATTATATGAATACTAGTACGTAATATGTCCTATGTGTTTTTATCAGTAGAGTACATAAAGTACACACAAACACATTTTTGGTTATTCAAGTTAAAAGAAAACATAAATAAGGCCTTTAGTTTTTTTGTTTGAATTTGTTTACATTGTCATATCGGGGCCTTTTATAGCTGACTATGCGGTATGGGCTTTGTTCATTGTTGAAGGCCGTACGGTGACTTATAATAGTTGTTTATGTCTGTGTTATTTTGGTCTCTTGTGGACAGTTGTCTCATTGCAAATCATACCACAACTTCTTTTTGTAACAAACAATAACTGTAGATCCTCTTGTGAAAAATTTCTATAATCTAGTCATACATAGAACGAATGCTAACTTTGTTGTTACCATAGCAACTATATTACTGATATTGAATAGTTAAACTTTATATCAATTTTTTTCTTCATTGTATTTATACAATGGTTCGCGAGGAATAATGTATTCACGTTGATTATGTAAGGTGTAATCTATTTTAAAATGTACACAAAACATAAAAAATAGGATAAAATACGTAAAAATGTGATATTTTAGCTTAGTCGGCCTACTATTTTTATGACGTCATAACAAGAAAACGGCAAGAGATAAGTAAACTATAAAATTCTTGGTGTTTTATAAGCTCCATATCATAGATATCAATTGAAAGAAATATCAATAGATTCTGAAGTGGGGCCAATTTTGCCCCTTATAGCCCCTTCTCCTTTTACTCAGTTTGATCTTTTATCTCACCCAATATTGTGTTAGATACATGTAACTAATAGCACATGTTCTCTACATATGTTTTTGTAATATGTAAATAAAAACGCCAGTCCTTGACTTTTTTGTCGCTAAAATTGAATCACACTTTCAAGTGTTATTTTTTAGCAGCGTTTCTAGCACATATGATGTGGCACACTTACATCAAATGATTGTAATAATTTGCCATTTACACATTTTATACACTTGCAAAACTACCAACATGATTTCAAGCAAAGCTATTTAAACATTTCTGTTGATTTATAAAAAATAAAAAGGAAACTCAGTGTTTAACTTCATGTACATGTACTTCGAGCGTCGATGATCCTAGATGAAGCTGATCATTTGATAAAGGTCTTATTTTGCTTCATGAATGGCTTTCAGTTGTAAAGGTTCGGGCTGTCATGATGATGTTAACAAGGTTTTAAATAAACATATAACGATATGTTGTATACACATGGGAATTTGAAAAGCAGAAACGGCGAAGGTCTTAGTCCTTGGTTTTAATATATCAGCCATTGGAAATTAAGTGGATATTGAGCAATTGGGTATTGCAAGGAAGGTACTCTCGGGACTGACAGTCAACCTACAAACATCACCCCGGTGGTAGTAATAGGATTAACGGTACAAATATGCCTGCATCAGATGCACATTATGAAAATTAATGTCTCTTTACAATTCTGGAGGCTACAATATTTTAAAATCCGAAATCAATTTCAAAAGATGAAGAGATTATAAAAAAATGGACTAAAAGTAAAGCTTAATCGGGGTAAATTAAAGCTTTTCATTAGGGCGATACATTTCTCAATTAAATAATTACCAAATTGTGAAACAGAAAGTTTTATTAACACAATATCCGTATTTTCATGGAGTACACATGTACTGGCTACTGGGGTAGGGATACAATCGGGGACTAACAGTTTACCAGCAGAGGTATTGATCCCATAGTAGTAATACATTTAACAGTATAAATGCGTCTTCGTCAATTAATGTCCCTAAAGTGATGCTCAAAAATAAAAAAATGATTGAAAATAAAGAGTTTATAAATCAAAAAGGACCAAATTAGCCAAAGCCTGTCACGGACCCAGAGCTTTACTCAGTTATTGTACAATCATTGTTAAAATCTTGAAATAGAAATTTAATAAGAAAACACAACACATGTATCATATGTATTTGCTATTTAATAATAATATTTGGCCACTAGCGGATTTAGCAGGGTTTGAGGAGGGGATGTTCGGGAAAACAACCCGCTTGAGAATCTAACAATAATTTTCATATTAATAATTTCTTGTTATCTTTACTTTAAATTGAATATCCAGTACTTAAAAGGGTGACACGTCGTCGCTAAAATCCCTTATATATACACATGTCATTATTACATTAGCTTGGAGGAAATGATAAGATAAAGACAATCCAAGGCTGATTCCTATTTGTATTCACTCAATCAGATTCATATTATTTTTTGAAACTATTCTACAACTGCTGAGACACCTGCTATACCTAGTATAGCATCCTAAATAAAAACTGGTACCAACCTAGTGTTTTGCCTTTTCCCAAACAAGAAATGTATGGGTTTAAAAGGTTCTCCAAATGCTAGTACTTTGGATTCAGTATTTCCTATGGATTGTCTTTTCAACTTCATAGGACGGAATATACTGCATATTTTGCTTTTTGTCCACTATGACGACAACTTCGGACAGTTTGTTAAGAAGCAAGTCAAATATTGGATTAAAGTAAATGGTTAATGTAAATCGCACGAAAACCAAAATATCACCGAACAGCCTTATTAAGAGCACAATACTTTACTTCCACATATGATAAGCCGGCTAGCGGAAACAAACACAGGGGATGAGAAAGCAATTGCATCTAAAAACACCCTTCAAGCTATGGGTCCGCGTCTGTTGGCAACTTGGCTTGTAATTCCATCGGAGGTATGGACTAAATGGAAGTACATACTAACAGTATCAAATTGTCCTCAACAAATACACAGTTCAACACAAGCAATGGATTTTCACTGATGATCAAAGTACTATTAAAAATGTGAATAACTTATCAATTTGAAATTCTAATGCAACAACGTTTGTAACGTTCATTTTGATTGGATAACGTGACTTTCTTACATGGCATCAATTGACAATTGATTCTATGGGACGTACGCGCAAGCGCAGACGGCATATGACAGATTTTAAATACATGTTTTAACGTTGTTTTTTTGTTAGTTTCATTAGAATGGAGATAACAATATTGCATTTAAAGCTCCGACGGCATCAATTTGGGATTTGATGGTCGCAAATACCCGTTTACTGTCTCCGCTAACGCGTCGCCAGTAAACTTAATTTGCGACCATCCAATCCCCAATTGATGCCGTCGGAGCGTAAAATACAATACAGTTATCTCCTAAATAGCAGAGTATAGCAAAAGCTTGGGGAACAATCAGAGCTATATGTTGGTGAGATTTAACATTTATTTTAAATTTTGAAAATATAATATTTGTTTTGTATGTCTAAACCGAAATATTGGCTACTGGGCTAGTTACACCCTCGGGTTATAACAGCCCATCATCAAAAGTATTGACTCAGCGGTAGTTCTTACATTAAACTTCACACACCTTTTAACTGTTATGAAAAATTATCAACATAGTGCTAGGTTGTTACTTATTAAAGTATGTTTTCTAAATACCGGTCGACCAACTCTATGCTGTATTTTTTTGTAATGTGTAAATACGTATTAAAAAACGCAGAACGTCATTAACTGTTGTAATAATTTGTACATCAGTAATATTAAAAACTAAAATAACTATGATTTTATCGACTTCACACTTTAGTTAAAAGTAACATTTATTTCTTTGGACACGCAAAATTTTAACTTTTTGGGATTTTGATTTTGTAAGTTTATATGTTAATCTATTTTTGCAAGTGCATACATGATATGCTATAAACATAAGTTGATTGTAAACAGTATTTCACCAACAACTGAAGCTGATATTTTGATAAGCATTAAAACAATCAATTTAACACACTTCGCTGTGCCTCGATTAGAAAAGGGAAAATTCAAATACAAAGTCAAATAGCATTTACAACTTAAAATAGCGAAAATTGTACAAATAACTAATCAAATACAATATAAATAATCTTAGTGATTTAAGGGCATACGATACAGTTACAGGGAAGGTAATGACGTTGCTAACGTAAAATGTTATTTTCGCGACGTCAAACTCTGACAAATCGGGAAAAGATGCATTTTTCGACTGATTTTTATCATTCAAACTGATTTAATTTGAAAACGAGTGCATGGACCCCTATTTTTTAAAACAGCAATTTGTTTCATTTTGCAAGGAGATTATGTGACCCAAATTTTATAAAACTGTAAATAGCACAATTTTTTTAATTTTGATAAACATGCAGCAAAAATGACGTTTTTCCCTCTATTCATGAACGTTTGATAAATATAGAGTTATTTCGGAATAAAAATTGCATAATCTTTAATGATACTTATAAAATACAGAAATTACCGATTATTTAACAAAAACCATTTTGTGTTTATCTTTTAAAACAAAAAAGTTATGTCTTTCTTTCGAAAAAGAAAATACGGACACAAATCTGAATTTTGAGCAAATATACAAAATTTCGAACTCATTTTACTCAAAAAGTAGCACATGAAGGTATATTTTTTATTACATATTTGATTTAATGAGGTAAAAAATAGCCTATATGCAAATTTTCATCAACTTGTAAATACAGGTTCAAAACTGTATCGTATGCCCTTAAAGTACTCTACATTTTTTAAAAGTGAATTTACTGAAGAAATAAATATTTATTTATTTTTTTCTGCACTGACATTAACAGATAATTTACGAGACAAGGCGACCATCAGCAGCGATACCGAACTAGAGAATATATGACCTCATCACATATCAGGTTTATATCGTTTTATTCCAGGTCTCGTTTAGTCTATCTAAGACTCATCAGTATTGTTTCTACCAAATCAATTGAAAGCACGTAGTTGAACGGCGTACAAAAAAAAATTCCCGAAAATCGGTCCGATTACGGTTTAAGCAATGAAGGCCCGAAGGTATATAGCTCAAAATGTGTTTAATGATTCAATGGTAAATCAATGTAATAACTAAGGCATTCGTCAATGTGATTCTGCGAGTGAAATTATAATAGCGTTCCCTTGCATTTTTCACGTAGACAATCAAATTTCGGATTTATTTAAGGTTTTCTTATATTCTGGTACATAATTTTTCAATAATACAACAAAATTAAAGTTTACAACCACTTAACAAGTTTTGTAACATAACATGCCGGTGCTAGTAATCCTTTTATCATTGCGGAAGCAACATGTGGAACAGGATCCTTTTATTTTTCCAAGCCTCCTGGTATTAACTACCATTGTTTGATTATTTCTTTTGACTGCTTTTACTAGTTCGATAAAGACTGGCATTTCGGGGATAAGGTATCCAGTTACGGTCATTGATATATTATATAAACACTATATGTGAATTTGCAAAGTATATATTTAGAACAGCACTTGATTTTCTTGTAAAGAATAGCTGTTACAAACGCAAAAAGGGAGACAAATAATGAAATACAAACAAAAAATACAAAAGAGATAATTAACTCATCAGTCGACAATAAACTGACAAAGGCAAAGCTAAAACAAAAAAAAAAAGATAAATAATATTATACGCAATACAACATACAAACTTTAAAATAATCAGTAAGACCCAAATATTGTCACATGTTGGAATTTGTGGTTAACAGCAGTTACAAATTATGCATTCATTAATAAGCTTCGCTGTTCGTAACATGACGACACATCTCTCTAAATCCGAAACAATTGTTTCTGCTAATGCCTCATACGGAAGTTTTGAACACTGTCTTCTCTGTGGGTTAATTTTTCGAGAGACGACACTTTGTTTCAGTTGCTCTAATTTTAGTACTATGGAATTTAAGTCTTGATTGTAAGGTGGAAGACGAAAAATCAGATTTCTCTTTCTGGCAATATTGTCTATGACATATTTTGGCCACCGATTTTCTGCATTTTCTAAAGCAGGCTACTATGAACGAGGAATTTTATTGTCAAACTGAATGTCGTGTATTCATGTATGACAGATTAGCCTTAATGTCTACTTTCTCAGTATTAAATATAGAGCATTTCAAATTTGGAGGAATCGTTTGATGCATTGTCTATTCAAATAACGATTGTTTCTGGTAGGTTTTCATTATTACTGAACTAGTATATATATTTGTTTAGGGGCCAGCTGAAGGACGCCTATGGGTGCGGGAATTTCTCGCTACAATGAAGACCTATTGGTGACCTTCTGCTGTTGTCTGTTCTATGGTCAGGTTGTTGTCTCTTTGACACATTCCCCATTTGCATTCTCAATTTGATTAAAGTAACGTGTTGAACGACAGCAGTTTTAAGATTATGAATCAATTGAAGAATAGTTAGAATATTGCAATAACATATAATGCATGTGGTAAATGTATTGTATTTTTGTATGTGTAACATTTTTGATACATATAATCTATCACTTTACGTGCTATGTTAAAAGTCACTGTGGGTGATTATACCTTTGTCCTGACAATGTCCTTAATAAATGAAATAATAAATAATTACTTTTTCGAAATTTTCAGAATGTTATGAATGTATACGTCATTATACATAATTGTTAGCTGTGACTTTTAGTTTTCACTTTATGATCCTTTATGAAACATTTAAAAGACAGATATTGTCCTTAAAAGAGGGACGAAAGATACCAAAGGGACAGTCAAACTCATAAATCTAAAATAACGCCATGGCTAAAAATGAAAAAGACAAACAGACAAACAATAGTACACATGACCCAACATAGAAACTAAAGAATAAGCAACACGAACCCCACCAAAACCTAGGGGTGATCTCAGGTGCTCTGGAAGGGTAAGCAGATCCTGCTCCACATGTGGCACCCGTCGTGTTGCTTAAAGGCGTGATGTTAAATGAATAATGGCAGGTTTATGTTAAATACATAGTATAAACATTGATCAATTTTGCTATTTCAATTTTGATATTAACATATATATGAAATTAGAGGTAATTTAAAAGAGAATGTCTATACCTCAGAGCAATTGTCATTCTTAAACACTATTCTATTCAACAGACTAACATGAAGAACAGAAAAAAAAACAGATATGGTACGATTGACATGGAACAATGTGACCACCAGAGTCAAATGATGTTCATCAAAGCGACAGCAGTTACTTTTTATCCGGTAGTCCGTCATCAGTAGGCAAAATCCATACCGTATAGCCGGTTATAAAAGGATTTTATCTGAAATAACCTGAAACTATTTCGACGAAAAAATACGGTCCTATTCATGATAAGAGAACGTTAGAAAAAAAAACAAATATAACGGTTAGCAACCAAACGACAACCGGCGAGTTTCATTGAAACTGGTACAGACAGATAAAGAAAATGGCGTTAACTTAATAATTTCTCAGATCTTCCCAAAGACAATGACAATAAAATTATCTACGTTATACTCTATTGGATGAAGAGTTGTCGCATTTGCACTCATACGACATCTTCTTATATCTATCTATTATACTAACTTATAAATGAGTACGCATTCACCCAGTGCAGGCAGACTGAACGACTATACAACATATGGTTATACAATACTAACAGGATATGAGACCCCTATGTTTAATTACTCAAAAGCAAAGATTTGATTTATCCAAATCGAAATCAATGATGGTACTGATTATTTTTTTATATACAATCTTTAATTAACAACCAAGAAAGAATAAGTGGATTAAATTGTGCAATGAGATAAAGCGGGGCATATGTAAACTGTTTGGGATCTATTAGACATTGGTGTTAACACATAGGATATGATATTCCGCTTGTATAAAATTTTCTGCAGTAATAGCTAAACTTCTGATAATATTCAAATGCCATGAAAGTGGTGACTCATCCATAGCACCTGGTATATTGGTATTTATGTTGGTATTTGAAACAAAACAAGGTGCGAATCTGAAATCCGATGAAAAATATTATGAGAAAAAAAATCGTATTTTTTTGTAAGAGTTGCTTTAGATATGAAATTTATAAACTCGACCAAAGACAGTCTTAATTGTTCTTTAAATGCTCTTCAACTTTTGTATTAAGTTTTAATATTTTGGCCTCGAATTTTATTAAAAAGATATTAATTGTCCAAATGCGTATCTGGTGCATAACAAATCTTTATCGTAAATATGACATGTATTCAAATTATCTTTATGCAAAATAATTGCACTCATTCTATGAATTATTTAAGGAATGACTGTAATATGTTTTCTGTCTATAAAGAAATAACATAAACAATGTAATGCACACTGAATAACGCGCGTAGAGGGTTATTTAACAGTGTGCACCACATTGTTTATACTATTTCGAATAGACAGAAAAATATTACAGTCATTTCTTATAATTAAATTTTAAATTCTATCTTAAACCGTAGAAAACCATGAAAAAAACGTTGATGACGTCACGGACAAATGACTAAATTGTGTCTATGGGCTGATAACAAAATAAATTTGTCAATTGAAAATAACTGTTTTCCTGATAAACTTAAAGAAGCCCAAGTGACCCCCTTCATAAAAAGAGTGACCCATTATTAAAAACAAATTATAGACCAGGAGGTGTCTTACCCATATTTTCTAAAATCTTTGAAAACTATATGATATTCAATTAACTAAATACTTTATATAATCCATTTATTTGTGCATTTAGACGTGGACATGAATGTCAGACCACACTTCTCAGTGTGTTAGAATATTGGCCTGAAACTCTTGATAAAAACCAGTACATTGCAGCGGTATTAATGGATTTTTCTAAGGCTTTTGTCTGCCTGCCTCACAATATCATGCTAGATAAATTATCAGCATATGGTTTAACCCCAAATGCAGTTGCTCTTTTAAAGTCAACAATGTTCTGAGTGGTTGGGCTGACATCCATACAGGTGTACCACAGGGCTCTTTACTAGGGCCATTGTTGTGTAACATATTTATAAATGATATTTTTCTTTTTGTTAAAAACAGTAGTCTATATAACTATGCATATAACAATACTTTGTCTTTCTGGGCCTAGTTGTTCAAAAGTGTCGTTAAGCTAAAGCAGTCGTTAAAGTGTCGTTAAAGTGTCGTTAGAGTGTCGTTAAATTTATCAAATTCGTTAACTGTTGTTCAAAAAATTTAACGACAAAAATAATGATAACGAGTCGTTACCTTTAACAACTTCTGGGAGGTCGATTAAATATTTAAGTTAAGAGAGGGAATTACTTTCCTTTCCAACCTAGTCAGTGATGATATTACAAGAAAAACAAAGAGAAACCATGCTCTCACTGTACCACAGATGGTCATGGTAACCCTAAGATTTCTAGCTACAGGCAGTTTTTTGCAAATAGTTGGAGACACAATAGGTAAGATTTCATTTATATATTCATCATAAATAATTTAAAATTAAGTAAACATAAGTAAAATTGTGTTTATCAACTGCTATAATGATCTTTGACTGATGTTTGAATGATATTTTCAATTTGTTAATTTTCGAATAATATGTTAACAAACGCTGGTAAATACACATTTTAATTTTTGTTCTTAAACGATCTCCAAAATTGTATGTTTTTGGTCTGTTTACAGGTTTGCACAAGGGAACTGTCTCACGTATTGTGTCTGATGTATTGACATCACTATGTAACAAACGGCATGAGTTAATCACGTGGCCAATGAATGTGGACGAAACAAGAGGAGACTTTGACCTTCTAAGTGGTTTCCCGAATGTGCTATGGGCAATAGATGGGACACACGTCCGTATCCAGGCTCCATCAGAAGATGAAGCATCATTTGTTAACAGGAAAGGGGTGCACTCTGTAAATGTGCAGGCTATTTGTGATGCCAGAGGTAAAACATTTCTCATCTAATTATGACATTGACCTTCGTTAAATAATAAACTGGTATCAACTTTTCAGTATGATTGGGACCCCTATAGTCTGTTTCTCACAAAAGAACATTGTACTTTCACTTTCACTTTCACAATCATCTAGGACATGATTAGGGTTTAATGTGGTTTACCTACTAAAGATAACTTAAAGTATTGGTAAGTCAAATATTAAAAGAAGATATTAGTTTTCTTTAATGAGAAACAGATTTTGTTCAGGGGCCAGCCATTTCCAAAAAGGGGATTCCCAACATAAGATAAGGCCACTTTTTTTATTTGTTGGTTTACAGATCCAACGACCCTGTTTTTTCCAATTTTAAAATAAAAATAAAAACGATTTTGAAGATTTTTTTTAATTCCGCCGATCCTTTTCTGTTTGAAGAAGTACAAATAAAAATAAAAACATAAAAGATCGACTTTTGTTCCTCGAGTCGGAATACCCTCGGAGTGGATTCGAAAATCCTGTGCTGTTCCGAAAATACCGTGCAGTTCCCTGTTCAGTCAACGTTTTATCATGATCTAATGCGGTAAAAAGGAACCAGTTAAAAAGGCGGTTCCCTGTTTAGTCAACGTTTCACCATGATCTAATATGGTGAAAAGGAACCAGTTGAAAATGGAGGACCAGATACGATTTTACTATACTTGGATTTACACATTGATTGTTGGCGATTTTCTGTGTAAATTTAGCGGTTGAACAAAATTAACATCAAAGCCGTGAATAATAAAAATGAAAACAATTTTTGAGATCGTTTTTGGAATTTTGTCGGCAAAGTTAATGGACCTCGGACCACTGCTAATTTGAACCCCTGTTTCAGACAGTTTTTGAGGTTGACAACGGGTCAATTTTTGTCCAAGTGTTGATAAGAAAGTTTAAAACACTACGAAAGGGGCTGTTTTAGTTCAATTAAACATATGAGGTACCTGTCCAAATAATTATGATATCTGGCAAGGCTTCCTGGGGTCCCAGAATGAAGAAAAAATAGCCTTGCCAGATGTAACTAAAGGGAAGGATATTTTAACTTGCTGCCAGGGATGGGTGTCTGACTAATTGGCCTTATCATATAAATGCCTAAATATCTTCCCACCGAACCCATTAGGATTTAATGGAACAGAGATGGGATATGGTGAACAAGATCTCAACACAAATCAGAACATGTATTGCTGTCATAGAATGTCTGACAATTAATATCACTTCGACATTTATAAAAAGGGACTATCACAGGACACTTCGAGATATAAGTTTATACTTAGCAGTGTAAAATAGCATAAAAAAATGTGTTTATATGTACCACATATGAAGGCATATGACATGCAGAGTGCATGGTATTTCCTCAATAATATTGTATTATGTTATGAGGAATTTTGTCACTCCCTTATTCAAATTTGATAAATAAATACACAGAACAAAAATCAATGCAATTGGAAAACACACTTTCCTTTCATCAGAGAACTATTTGTATCTGCTTTCATCTTTCTACATTGACATTGGACTCCGACATATCCAACTAAGTCGGACATCACGTGACTTTTGTGACGTATACTAACCGCTATTTTGTATTATATTGCCCCAAAAATGCCTAGGTGCTTCAATAAAGTTTAATTTTCTCATTAACCTGACCCGTTTTCTAACTTTTGCAAATCAATCCTTGATATTCAAACATATTTCTATCAAACACTGTTTGTCCTAACAGTTTAATTTTTGATTAAATTCGGTCAAATGAGAATCGTAAAAACATTACTTTTTCTCGTCATTTCTCAGTTGACTCAGTGCTAAATTACCGATACCCATGTTTACTTGTACAACAAATAAAGAAATTCCGTTAATAAAAATAAAATTTTGCAAATCGAATAAGTATATTCAAACATATATCTGGCGAAAAATACTATTTGAAACAGTTTAATTTCTGGGCAATTTCGGTCAAAAATTGATTTAAAAAAGTGAATATTTCGGGATTTTTCAAAATGGCGGATGATGTATATGGAAATGTTGCATCAAATCAAGGATTTGTATAGTACGACCTTCCTTGATTAAATTTAATTTTTTATGTTGAATCTCTAATGCTTCTGTTATTGTCTTTGGTGATATTTCGATATGATTGATTTCAAAATTTCTTGAACAAAAAATATTATTTTAAGAGTGTCACGGGAACATTTTATTTTGACCGCCTGATATCCAAGATATATACTGTTACAAGAAAATAGTAAACAAGAATTTTTTTCTGTTTTTTTTTAAAAGGCGTTTTTCCTGTTTTCTGTATAATTTATCTTTTTTTAGAAATATCTTTAAACTTTCCTTTTAGAACCAAAAAATATTTACGTCCCGAGACAGAAAAAAATCCAAACAATTATAATAGATAAATATTCTTTACCTTCAAAATCCCATCACTTGACGACCAGGTGAACTCTGACTTGGGTTGTTATGTTACATAACAATATATTGTCAGGTAGACGTGCAAACCAAAAGCAACCAGTTGACATTAAACATCCTGTATATACATGCATGTATTACCAGAGTTTGCATTTTTTGATATACAAAAGTTTTCACACAAATATATCTTCTCTTCCCCGTGTCAACTGTATCATAATAAACTTTAAGAAAATATGAACTATATAAAACAATTTCTTTCAAAAAAATATTTTTGCTTTATGAGATAATCAAATTAATATTTATGGATCTATAATTATATATTTTAAAGAAATATTTTGATTCAAATTCTAATTTAAATGGATTTGTTTTATTTCGTAGAAAATTAAACAAGATTTCTTTGAATATGATTTTATTAATTTTTTTATTAATCAAATATTTTAAGGAAAATCCAGGCATTCAATAAATTGATAAAAAGTTCAACTTGTGTAAAAAAAAATGTTATTGTATACATTTCAACATAGACATATACTAGTATACAATCGCCTCTGATTTCAACGACATTGTATACATGACAATATTTATCGACAGAGTTATCGGTCCTAAATATGACTGATATAGTCAGGTGGCTTGTAACACGATTATTTAAAACAGCAAGAATTAATACCAGTTTATAAAACGATCTGCATACATGGTTTGTATTATACTATAGAGTAATGTCATTGTTTGTTTCTCAATTTTTGGTAAAAAAAACAGTATTAATTCCAATTTTTATTCTTATTTTTTTTCGACCTCCTTTATATTTTTTCATTATTTTTATTTTTATTTTTTTTTCGACCTCCTACCCTTCCTTTTTTTAAGAAGAATCCCGTACACCAACTAATACAAAAAAGTGGCCTAAAGCCTGAAAGGGGACCTTTAACCATATGTCCCCATTCAAATAAACTGATAATCTTAAAAGAGGAGGTTTCCCTACCCTGTATTCTCCCCTTTCAGTCTAAAAGAAAGAAACATTAACCTAGGTACCCTAGTTACTGTACAATTTATAATTTGATGTTGCTCTGATGTGGATCAGCACATTTATGCATGATGCAACATGCATTTCAACTTATGATATCATGTTTCCTAGTTTGAAACAATATAGTTGAGTCATAATTTGTGAGTCTATACATATAAAAAAGAAGATGTGGTAAAATTACTAATGAAAAATTTCTCCACAAGAGACCAAATGACACAGAAATTAACAATTATAAGTCACCATACTGCCTTCAACAATGAACAAAGCCCCTACAGCCTATCAACTATAAAAGGCCCTGGAATGACAAGGTAAAACAATTAAAACTAGAAAACTAATCGCCTAGCTAATTTATGCATTAATATTGTGCAATGAATCTCTTTATGCTATTAAAACATTTCTTTCTTCTAAATAATCTTTTACATTTTGCAGGTAAATTCACAAACATAAATGCAAACTGACTAGGTAGCAGTCATGATTCCCACATATTCAGGACTTCACAGGTATGCATTTTATTACAATGTTCATGATGTTTATTTTTATTAGTTTTATTAGTCATATTGCCTTTCTAGCACTCAAATCAATAATTCTATATATATATATATATATATATATATATATATATGAAGAAGCAATAAATTACCTTTAAGGGATGGCTATGTTTAAAAATATTGATGTACAAAAACTGAAAAAGGAATATTTGAAATTAGTCTTGCTCAATATGATTTTAGGTTTCTAGTGTAACTCCTCTGTAAAGCTGAATATGCCTATTTAACAATATAAATGCTAGTTTTAACAAAATATTTGTTGTAAAAAGAAATATAAACCTTAATTAATAGGTTTGTACCTACATGGAAGAAAATGGTGGATGGGCAAATGGTGTATTACTTGGGGATAGTGGTTATCCATGTCGACCATTTCTGATGACCCCATATCTGAATCATGTACTAGATCATCAAAAAAGTACAACAAATGCCACTGTTCAACCAGAAGTGTGATAGAGAGAACATTTGGGAGGCTGAAGAGACGGTTCCATATATTACACTCAGAGGTAAAGTATAATAGAATACCTTTTTATATAATGATCAGTGATAAAAAAAATCTTTTTAGGGGGCGAGGCTTATTGGATATATTTGGGACAATTAATGTTGGTGTATTCAGTAGAAGCAAACTATTTTTTTTATAATTTTACTAATCTGATCATTGTTGAAAGACGTACTGTGACCTATAGTTGTTAATATCTGTGTCATTTTGGTCTCTTGTGGAGAATTTTCTCATTGGCAATTATACCATACCTTCTTTTTTATATTTGCATTCATATGTTTTACCAAAACGTTTAATACCCCAAAAGTCAGGTACTTAGGGTTTGTTTTGGGGTGTTTTGGTCCAAACTGTTTATGACTTAGGGACCAAATAGAGGCCGAAGCAAGCATTTTTCTAGTTTTCTAGACTTGTTTATTATTGTATGGTTCTCTCTGAAATTTTACCACAATGTTCCATATCAGAATTGGAAGTTTGATAAAAGGGAAAAAAATGTTTTTAGTATACTGTTGGAAAACTAAATAATCCACCAATTGATGTATAAACACCTTACCACAACCAAGAGATGAATGGTAAGTGTTACTAACACAACACTTGGAGAACATAAATTTGAATCAATTTATATATAAGTACAACATCTTTCGAAATGCTTACCAACATATGATGTATGGTAAACAACCATAGAGACATTTTATGTAGTATTATTTATAGCTTACTGTAGGCTCCAATGTTGAATATCATACTGTAAACTTTTATATTAAATTACGTTAACAACAGAAAATGGTCTCATTGTCACTCATACCTGTGATCTCACCGTGAGCTTTCTATTTTTACATTGTATATACATACATACATGCAATGCCAACTTTTGAAATATTATATGATTTTTTTTTTTAATTTCAGATAAGAAGGAAACCGGGCAAGGCATGCAAAATAATTATTGCTTGTGCTATTCTCCACAATATATGCATTTTGTTGAATGAACCAGTCATTGAAGATGATGGAGTAATTGTAGGCAATGATGGTGATCTTGGGGAACATTTCAATGGTCATCAAGATGGAAGAGCTGTTAGAGATCATATTTCCACAACATTTTTTAATCATTGAAAATCAGAAATAAATCAGGACAACACCTTTTAATACCTTTTTTTTTATCAATAACAATGGAATAAAAGAACAAGAATAATCAACACAGACAAATAAATAAATAAAGATTAATTTTGACTATGCTTCTGTATTTAGAAGAGCATCTAAAATCATGTCTTCACTGTCAATAGTTTTCTTCTGGATCATCATGTTGTAAAATTGCATTTGTCGTTGGAAAAGTTCCTTTTGCATTTCATTTCCTTTCAGGTCACTTTCGAAAACAAGACACTGCAGCTCATACACATCAACTGCAGTCCTCTTTGCTTTCTTCTTCTGCATACTTTCACTGAAATATAGAAATTTTACTATTTGGCATTTTTATTTTAAAATCTAACTTAATATTTAGTAGATGTGTTAATATTATATCATTGCCAATGAGACAATTATTCAAAGAGTCAAAATGACACAGATTTATTATAATAATATCACTATTCCCAGCCTTTAACAATGAGAAAACCCAATACTATTTAGCTCTTATGAAATAACTGACTTGACAAGACAAATGTGGAAAAATTAAAAAAAATAAATAAGCTAAAAACAAAAATTAAACAAACAGCAACCCAAGCCATATACTGTTTTACAGTCTCCTTAATTAGGACAGGGACTAACAAAATCTGAAAATAGTGAATGTGCTTGTAAGAACTCAATTGTTCCATTCTAATCATTGTCACTCAGTGGCGGATCCAGAACTTCAGAGGGGGAGGGGAGCTGGGGGCTAACTGTCTTACCTAAGTGGTGCCCAATCCAGTCATGCTTCATAGATTCCCTACAAAATAATTTATCTTAAAACAAACTGTAAGAAAAAGTTATTCTCATCAAACTCACTAAACAACTTATGTAAATACATCAGAGACAGTGCTGAATTTTAACACATGAAACACATACCTGGGTTTTGGTGGTTGATCAGTGCAAGTCTGTTTTTGTGCAGGTACAGGTACAGGTACTGGTAGGCTGGCATAAACAGTAGCACTAGAAAGTGCTAACTCCTCATTTCTCTGGTGAACCTGCTCCAGTCTCCTTATCCAGATACTCGCCACAGAAGATGGTAAATCTACAAGTTGACAATTGTTTTACATAAAGATTTTGCTCAATTCAGTGTAAACTATCATATGTAGATATAGGAAGATGTGGTGTGAGTGCCAATGAGACAACTCTCCATCCATAACAATTTTAGTGTTTAGTATGTATCTAGATGAAAGTTAGTTCATATTTGCATTTTGATGTGCTGTTTGTAATACACAGAGGTATATATAGATGGATCCCTGTATGGAGCCTTATGTTTGGTTTATTCAAATACTATTTACATGCCTTTTTCTAACACTTCCTTCACAATATAAAAAAGAAGATGTGGTATGACTGCCAATGAGACAACTATCCACAAAAGACCAAAATGACACTGACATTAACAACTATAGGTCACCGTACGGCCTTCAACAATGAGCAAAGCCCTTACCGCATAGTCAGCTATAAAAGGCACCGATAAGACAATGTAAAACAATTCAAACGAGAAAACTAACGGCCTTATTTATGTAAAAAGAATGAACGAAAAACAAATATGTAACACATAAACATAGCCATTTTTTTTCAAAATTCTGAATAGGCCCCTTAAAAAAGATGTCATTGCGCCCTAAACAAAAAATTGTCCATATTTTGAGTTACAGCCGATGAAATTTTCTATAATTTTGATATATTTTGTCCCAAAAGTAGTACAACACACTGTAAAAATTTCATTCAGAAAGCGCTGGTTTGATTTTTTTAATTTTCATTTATCTTCTAAACGAAATGCACTACGAAATAATTGTGGTCTCGGACCAAGTGCTTTCTATTAAGAAACGTTATGAATAAAGAAAACCTGGTGTGAAAAACATGTCTAATCTGACATCAGACTCGGACTTATTTTCAAATGAGGCCATAAAAAAGAATAGGTCTGTTTGCCCAACCGCTACCTACCCAGAAAAAAGTTGCCTACTCAAATTCTTGATTTGAAGAAGTTTTGTTTTAATCAGATAGGCATAAAGACTAATAAACAACCGATACTTCAATTTCTCTTTTTGAAAAAAAAGAAAATGCCTACCAACCTACCCACTGTCTCAACCTTTGGGAAGGGTTTGGGCAAACCAAAATATTTTTCAGTGTGGCCTGAGTTTGTATGCTTCATATATGTTTCTTTATTCTACATTGGCTAGAGGTAAAGAGGGAGAGTTGGGATCTCCCAAAACATGATTAACCTCGTCGCATTTTAGCGCCTGTCCTAAGTCATGAACCTCTGGCCTTTGTTAGTCTTGTATATATTTTTTAATTTAATCTCAAATATATGTTTAGAAGTTTAGTGTGACGTCCATTTTTATTTGGGGGCCAGCTGATACCACCTCCGGGTGCGGGATTTTCTTGTTGCGTTGAAGACCAATTGATGGCCTTCGGATGGTGTCTGCTCTTTGGTCGGGTTGTTGCCTCTTTGACATATTCCCCGTTTTCATTCTCAATTTTATTAGAATGTTGAGCTCTACCTAATGTCCATTCAAGTAAAAACAGTCAAATGACTTCTTACAGGAGATACCGACCTTATATCAAGAATTTTCTCACTTGCATGTTCACCTGTTATAAATATTGAAATATATGGTAAATAGATATAACTTTTAATAGCAAAATTTACCAGCAAGACAAGATCTATTGATTTTCATAGTTCTTTCTTTCCCCCTTCAATTCCGTCTATATAAAAGTTTATTTCCGTTTCCGTTCCATTTTTCGTTTCCTCCATTAAGCAACACCCGTTCTTTTTATGTTGTAGTGTAAACACACTGGATTAAATAAGATCGGTCTCGTCCTTTAAGGATACAGTATTTTTTTTTTAAAATACTTCCAGAACTTAACTTATACTATACTCTTATAAATAAGTATCGCATATAACTCTTTCAAATCCCGCAAATACGGGAATAACTATGTTCGGGTACATGCATGCTTTGTTTTTCAAATGTGAATCAAACCCGAAAATTCGGTGTCAAAAATATTTTTGTAACTCGCAACTCGACTTTCGTAACTCGCAACTCGGCTTTCTTAACTCGCAACTCGACTTTCTCAACTCGCAACTCGATTTTTGTAACTCGCAACTCGAATGTCTTAACTCGCAACTCGACTTTTGTAACCCGCAACTCGACTTTCTTAACTCGCAACTCGACTTTTGTAATTCGCAACTCGACTTTCTTAACTCGCAACTCGAATTTTGTAACTCGCAACTCGACTTTTCTAACTCGCAACTTGCAACTCGACGATAAGAAACCCTTTTTAAAAATTAATATTGTACAAGATTCAAAATAAATGAACAAACAAATAAATTGAATAACATAGATTGGGGAAGGGTATTGTAAAAATGAATTGCTCAATATATATAAGTTATAATTCTATCAATAAGTGTGACAAATAGAACAATAATTATAAATATATGAAAATCAGATGGATTAACCTGAAAGATGCTGTTAAATGAAATTAAATTAAAATAGAAGATTTTTTTTATTAAGATTTATTTACACAACATAATATATTATTGTCAACTTATTTCTATCAAAATGTATGCTTTATCATTGCAACTTTATATAAAATGCAGAATACAAAATAGTATTAAACCATTAATGTAATTATCTAAGTAATAAATACCATCAACAGTCTGGCATGTTGGAAAACCATTCAGTGCTGGAACTGGTGAGATGGGTACAGCTGTAAACATTTGGTCAGATGTTAAGCTGTCTGAAATGTAAAAAGACTTGTTTTATTTAAAGAACTGAATTGATATTTCAGTGACTGAAATATTCTAAACAATCCTATGATTTGCTTTCTATAAACCTTCATTTTGAACTGTTAAGACATAATTTGGCATGTTTGCGATACAATTATAAAAACCATGCATATGGAACTGTGTATTAGTTACTATTTCAAGGCTTCATATATTAAATCAGTTGACAAATTGATTGCACATCTTAAATTTGAAGAAACTTGAATTTCATGCATAATAATAAGATCGCATAGGCATTCAAACCAAATCTACTTAAGGTGGTACCTAACACTTTAACTAAAATTAATTTGGCTCGTTTAATTTTCTTAAAATTTTGACAAAGTATTTACTTTGACCCTTTGACAAAAATATAAAAATTTCAAAAAATTGAACCGACCGTTTAATCAGAAAAAATACACTAGTTATATAGCAGTTTGACAAACACTTATTTTGATCATTGAGAAGCTTAATATTCCCTTATGAACACAACGTCATTTAAACGTTCTGTTGATTTTACAGAGTTATCTCCCTGTAGTGTTAGGTACCACCTTAATATCAATGAAACACAATTTCTGAAGTAATTTATAGTTATATGTATAAAATATGTAATTTATATACACACATTGTGAGTGTCTGCTGTTACAGGTGTCTTGGTGAGAAATCTCTGAAAAAAATCATAACTTTTAAGATTATAAGACACAAAGAAAGATAACTCAATTATGTTTTTATACTGCATGCTATTTTGAATAGGACTATAGATATGTCACAATATCCGTGGAAAATTAATCATTGCAAGTGCCTTGAAGATGGTATTAACAAATTAATATTAATTTTATAAATATTATATCTGGAAGTAAATTAATTTTGTATGGAATTTTCACCACTCTTTATCTTTTTTAATTTTCTTTTTAATTAACAAAGCCATGGCTAGCAAACTTCATCATTTTGTAAATACCATCTTATCCATCTTTTACCACAATTTGATTTGTAGATGGTGTTTTTTTTCAACAATATCATATAAAGGAATTATATAAATAAAAGGTAACACGAATGTCATACTAAGTAATCGCAAAACACATGAATCTATTTTTAGAACATTGGCGACGTCTGCAGGAAATTTCTTTAAAAGGGATATCCTTATGTCATAGCAGACGACTGCTTTGGTTTTGGGGTTTTCTTTGTAACTTTATTAAAGAAAACAATAAAAACAAATTTAGGCGAAACAAACGAATGAAAATTACGTAATATTGTTATTTCTCAAATACCAACCTACAGATGTCTCCATGCCACCGTTTATTCCCTGGAAGGAGGATGTATCTTTCATGGCATTGATGTTGTTTTCCTCTGCCATACTTATGGGTTTGGGTGCTGGTCCTCCCCCTGTTTTATTTCTCTCCTTTCTCTCGTACGTAAACTTTTCCATGGCATCTCGGGTTAGATTCCTAAATTTTGTTTTAACAGTTGAAAGTTTCCTGTAACTAACCCACAGATCATTCACCTCGTCTGTTATTTTGGTCCACATCTTGGTTTTTGCATCTGCAGTTATATCAGGGCCAAACTTTCCTCTCAATAAATTTAGCTCCTCCACCACTCTTCAACTGATTAAATTCACTTCCATACTTGTGAAGTTAGTTCCTCTAATTCTTGGTAGTTTCTTGTTGGGGTTTTGTTGTTCAGCCATGGTTAAACAGGAAATGGAAGAATTTTTGGGAAATATTTGTTAAATTAATCAGTTGTTAAATTTTTAACAAGTTTTTAGTTAACACAGTCGTTAAATATTTTGAACAACATAAATTAACACAGTCGCTTAACGACACTTTTGAACAACTGGGCCCAGTACTCCAGATTTCGATTTATTCATTTTAACTTTAGTATCTGATTCAAAAATACTTATTGAGTGGTTCGGGTGAATAAAATGCCGAAAATCCTGACAAATTTCAAGTGTTGGCTGTCGGCAAAAAGACCTTTGAAAAAAAAACATCTATACATATTCAAAATGCGAACTTAAATGTGAAAAAAAACAGTAAAATTATTAGGCATTTAAAAAGACTCAGTTAAGTTTTGATGTTCATATCAGCTCAATCTGTAGGAAGGCATCACAGCAATTAAATGTTTTAAAACGTTAAGGCTCATTTTTAGCTCACCTGACCCAAAGGGCCAATTGAGTTTTCTCATCACTTGGCGTCCATCGTCCGTCGTCGTCGTTAACTTTTACAAAAAACTTCTCCTTTGAAAATACTGGGTCAAATTTAACCAAACTTGGCCATAATCATCAATGGGGTATTTAGTTTTCAAAATGTGTCCGGTGATCCGGCCAACCAACCAAGATGACTGCAATGGCTAAAAATAGAACATAGGGGTAAAATGTAGTTTTTGGCTTATAACTCTGACACCAAAACATTATGAGCAAATCTGACATGGGGTAAAATTGATTATCAGGTCAATTCCTATCTGCCCTGAATTTTTTAGATGAATCAGACAACCGGTTGTTGGGTTGCTGCCACTGAATTAGTTATTGTAAGGAAATTTTGCCGTTTTTGGTTATTATCTTTAATATTATTATAGATAGAGATAAACTGTAAACAGCAATAATGTTCAGCAAATTTAGATCTACAAAAAGGTCAACATGACCAAAATGGTCAGTTGACCCCTTAAGGAGTTAATGCCCTTTATAGTCATTTTTTACCAATTTTTCATTTATTTTTGTAATCTTGTACAAAAATCGTCTGCTCTGAAACTACTTGGTCAAATCAAATGGTGTGGTTTGTTGTGACACAGCCAACCAATTAAGATGGCTACCATGGCTAAAAATAGAATATAGGGGTAAAATGTAGATTTTGGCTTATAATTTTAAAAACCAAAGCATTTAGAGCAAATCTGACAGAGTTAATTTGTTTATAAGATCAATATTTATCTGCTATGAAATTTTCAGATGGATTAGACAACTGGTTGTTGGGTTGCTGCCACCTAGTTGGTAATTGTTTATTAAATTTTCGGTTTTAGGTTATTATCTTGAATACTATTATAGATAGAGACAAACGATTAACAGCAATAATGTTCATCAAAGTAAGATTTAATAATAAGTCAACATGACCTCAGTGGTCAGTTGACCCTTTAAGGAGTTATTTCCCTTTAAAGTCAATGTTTAACTATTTTCATTAATTTGGTAAATTTTTGTAAATTTTTACAAAATTTTTTCCTGTGTATCTAACGGGCCAAGTCTATATAGATAGAGAAAATTGTAAGTAGCAAGAATGTTCAGTAAAAGTAAGATCTACAAACACATCACTATCACCAAAACACAATTTTGTCAGCAATCCATCTGTGTCCTTTGTGTAATATGCACACAGACCAAGGTGAGCGACACAGGCTCTTTAGAGCCTCTAGATGGATAGACTTAGTGTACTTACTATTTTTCATACTTTTATTCTTAGTAATTTAAATTTTTGCCCTTTGGCATGACATGTTTGCACTGAAAAAAATTCCAAAAAACAGAAAAGGTGCAGGAAAGAGTACCCCGTTTTGTATAAGATGATTTTACCAGCTCCTACGAGTACCCCTTACTTACAATTAAGGTGCCATCCTTGCACGTCAGACGGATAAGAACAATGGCTCTTAAAATTTTAAAAATTATGAACAATATAGATCCTGCGTGCACACAAAATTTGGTGAGTGGAAAAAATCTAAATATTCTTCTATGGTCGGGTTGTTGTCTCTTTCACACATTCCCCATTTCTATTCTTAATTTTATTTCAGGCAATATTCTGGAAAGTCAACAGGTAAAGTCAACCCGTTATTGTAAAAAAAAATCGACCAAATTTGTTGCTGTCACTTCATGGAACAGCCTTCCAAACCATTTCAAAACTGAAAATAGTTTTTCACATTTTAAAAGTGTTGTTCAGTCATGGAACGGTTTGGAATGTCGCTGTTCTGGTTGCAGATAATTCTGGAGCTGCTTATATTTTTATGTTGCTTTTGGTTGCTCTGGTCTAGCACGTTTTACTTTAATCTAAAATTGTTGCTTTTTTAATTGCATGCTATGTATGTGAGTTTTAAACTTTGTATTACAGGTTGTTTTAAATGTCAAACTGGATTGTTTTTATGTTATGTATATGTTTTTATATTCGGTCAAAAGCTCCTTATAGCTTGTGTTATATATTTGTACTTATCTTTTCTTATCTTATCTTATCTTATATATTTGCTATGTAGAAAGTGGGCTTCTGGGCCATCAGAATGATGCCCAACAATTTACGTTGATGCAGCAAAGAGTGAGAGATGGCCTACTGTATTTCCCGGAAAACTGTGTTCTCCTTGGAGACAATATTTATCGAATCGTCATCCTCTAGTTAATCATAAGCCAGAACATTTGAAGAGAAAGAGCAGAAATCGAGTGATTGGTTAATACAGAATTGAAGTGGAACACAAAATTGGTGAATTGAAAAGATACAAAGTATTGATATAACAAAAAAGATGTGGTATGATTGCCAATGAGACAACTGTCCACAGGAGACCAAAATGACACAGACATAAACACCTATATTTCCCAGTACGGCCTTCAACAATGGGCAAAGCCCATACCGCATAGTCAGCTACAAAAGGCCTCTATATGACAATGTAAAGCAATTCAAACAAGAAAACTAACAGCCTTATTTATATACAAAATTGGTACATTATGGAGGCACCCAAGGCCAAAGCTTACAGACATTGTGGAAACATGTGCAACCCTTGTCAACAGACATAAAACATTGTTTAATTAAATATTCACTACAGTAAAACATGCTTTGTTCTTTTCATTTTCCAAATTTCACAAGGACAGCTAGAAGCTCAACGTCTTAAAAGATGAAATGTGACTTAAATAAATTAAAAAAACATGTCATTTGGGCTCTAGGAAAGTTGTATCATTGTCAATGAAAGCAATAAAACCAATAATGATCTTATGTTTTTAGTTTTTGAGACGACCCCTCACATTTTACCTGTCGTAGTCGTTCTCAACTGTAGGTGTCGAGAGATGTTAAAAAGGTCTAATACGTTATATCAAGATGTATTTCTTTGATTGCATATTCTTACGTGCTTTTTAAAATGTTTAAACGTTATAAACACTTACACATTATGTATGCGAACAACTACTAGTAGTTAAGTTTTATTAAATATACATGTTTTCTAATAATTTTTCAAAAAGTAAATTTACAAAAATACTGAACTCCGAAAAAAATTCAAAACGGAAAGTCTCTTATCAAATGTCAACATCAAAAGCTCAAAAACGTCAAACGAATGGACAACAACTGTTATATTCTTCACTTGGTACAGAAGTTTTAATATAGCCAGCCAAACCTCTTACTTGTATAACAGGCGTATAATTGGTCAAAGACTAATCTCTGTGTGTATACTTTGAAAACTGAAACGATTGTATACAGATTCTAAGGTTCAAACCCATCCATATAGAATGCCATGTTCAAATTGTTCATTTGAGTCATTAATGCATCAATAACACTCATTCGACGTCTAAGTCAAAACTGTCCCAGATAAGTTTGTTATTACCTTTGTTTCTCTTAGTTTTGGCATCTATTGTTATTACAAGTCCTTCTTTTTTTAACATTTGTATTGTTGCTTTACACCTGGAATGCATGGCATACGCCAACGCTGTTCGTCCTTTGTTATCTTTTGCATTTATGTTAGCGTTCTTCTCTAAGAGTGTATAAACGATCTCAAGCTTCATGTTGATATTCTTTTCACATGCTGCAAATTTACATGCAAGCATCAACGGTGAAGTTCCAGAATTTGTACAAAAGTTCAATTCATGTCCACCATTTATTATGATTCTAGCTAACTTAAAATCCCCTAACTCTAATGCTCGCATCAGCTTGTTTTCCATTTCTATTTATTGCACAAAACAGTTAAACAGTTATAAGATGCTCACTTACGGTAGTCTTTGGAAAGGAAATATACGTTTCTCATCAATGCTTTATAATACTTTGAAAAGTGTTAATTAACATTACATGAACTGAAGGCTGGTCATAAGGATGTATATAAGAGGTGTGTAAATTGGTTTGACGTCATTTTACTCTGTTGATTGACGTTACAAAAGACACCAATGACCATATCAAAATCAACCTTTGCAGCGGTAATTAAGTTTTTCAAAACGTCTCCATGCTTGGAGATTTTGCATATTGCTTTGCACCTTTTTTCATATTTTCACAGTCATGTGTTAAGGTTATACAAATTTCCTACACACATAACACATGCTGAGCTCCATAAAAAAGTGTTGAATTTCTTTATCAATGCAATGCCCTATATCAAATCTGAAGAAATAAAATCTACTTCACTACAAAAACAAAGCACACGTAGAAACTGATTGACATTATTTTTGACTTAAGTAAACAGAAAGACCTAACTACATAATAACTGAAATATAATGACAGTCTAGCGATACTGCGATTATCAGAAAGTACACACCAACAAGTAACAAAAACATTTTCCTCAGTTTGAATGTCCCTCTGGTATCTTTCGTCCCTCTTTCATAGCATTCAAACATGTTTGATAGATTCCCGAGCAACCCAATTTGACCTCCATAACCGTTTCTCAGATTGTTTATAGTTCATTCTATAATGAACATTTAATTCCGATTGCAACCTATATTCATAAGACAACACTACATTTTATTTGGTATAAAATTTGTACAAGAAACAATAGTTATCAATGGTACCACGATTATAATTTAATTAGCCAGACGCGCATTTTGTCTACATAAGACTCATCAGTCACGATCAGATCAAAATAGTTATAACGCCAAACAAGTACAAAGTTGAAGAACACTGATGACCCAAATTTCAAAAAAAGCAAAATAGGGCTTAGGTGATTTAATCCCGGGATAAGAAAATCCTATTTTTTTTCGAAAAAAATAAAGTTCTGTCAACAGGAAATTTATTAAAATATATAATTGATATTCATGTATACACCAAAGTGCTGACTACTGAGCTGGTTATACCAGTGGGGTAATGTGTTAAAAGGATGCAAATTGGTGCACCTATCAAGAATCTTATGTTATTTAGAACTACATCTTCATTGCAAAAACGCATGTGTCAGGATTGAATGGATTATAATTTTCCTACTCAATCCTCGTTAAATTATATATAATTCATAATTGTACCATGTTGATACGTTGGACTGGCTTAATATCAATCAACTAGGTTTTTTTCAGTAAGAAAAAATCATTTCAGCAATTGTAAAAAAAATGCATACACTGTTTATAAATAGATCAGATATTGGAGAATTTAAATTATTATTGAACTTGATATAAGTCAGTTGCTTTTGATGTAGTATAAACTCCAACCACCTGGAAAGCATCATCCATAGTTGGTATTAGAAGTTTTATTATATATTGCATTTGCTATTTTTCCATATGGATTGTATTCATGTTTTACAAAAAAACAAAAAACAAATTGTTGACATTTTTTCGAAAAAGTAAAATAATCAGTTACCCAGTCTATAAGATTCTTATTTGTTTTTTTAGAATTGTATAATAGTAGATTTTTTTTTAAATAAATTTAAAATTTAATTTAAAAAAAAGATCATATTCAGACATTCATTCACCTCAAGAAAATTTGATATAACCATCTGCATTATTTTTTGTGTAATCAAGTATTGTACAAATATTTTTTTTTAATACTAATAGTACATTTATATTTTGATTCCCTCTATAACCTCAAAAATGTTTTTTATTTTGTTTTTTTCCGTTGCAGCTCCAAAACAGAATGTTTGATTGTGGGTTGTTAAATGGGCACTATTTTATGCAAATTCATAACGAGAACAAAGCAACCAGTAATATAATAGGTAGGTCATGTAATTGTGTTCGGTCGTGGTGAAGGTCAGAAAAATTCAGACTATCCAATGAAAAATTAGTGTGACTTAAATTTAAACAAAAACTTTGCCGTGGAACAGGCCACACATGGCTCCTCAAAGAGTTGTTGTTATGGTTCGTAACGTGCAAACAGCGTGGTACTCTCTCTTCACGAGGTATCGAATTTTACATCTTCATTTTAACAAGCTATGGCTTTGTACTTGATACATCATGCACAGCGAAAACGAACGCCAAACTTTTGCACGGGTATTAGTGTTGGTCGGAAGAAGACATGTACTGATTTTTTTTTCCATTCGCTAGTCACCCTTTGGAGGTTTAATATAGAAAAAAATCTTATTTGGAATTGATTATAATCTTTTTTTAAACCCCTAACCCATCTCATAACTTTTATTTTTAAAAAGGGTCAACTGTATTATGCTATCAAATTATGTTATTGAATAAGCATATAGTACTGTCCATATATTTGTATACTGTATCAGTCAGACACGTGCATTAGTATATAATTAAGAAACAGTGCATATTCTCAGTGTTTTATTCACTGCTTAAAAGATAAGAGACCTATAAACCAAATAGCAAAAAAAAAAAACGGATAACATTTTACAGATCATTATATTTAAAAACTCCTCCACATATTTGAGATGAATGTGTCACATTTGACATTTAATCTGACCATTAAATAGGAAAGTCTAGATTATTCGAATAATTAGAACTTAATTAATAAAACATGAAAAAAATCACGTAAAATACCATTCTAATGTCTTGAATTTTAAGAAGTCATAACAAAAAACCTACATTTCCAGAGGAAACCTATTACATAGATATAGGAAGATGGTGTATGAGTGCCAATGAGACAACTCGCCATCTAAATAACAGTTTATGAAAGTAAACCATTATAGGAGAAGGTACGACCTTCAACACGGAGCATTGGTTCATATCGAACAGCAAGCTATAAAGGGCCCCCCAAAAAAATACTAGTGTAAAGCCATTCAAACGGGAATGGTTAATAGGTGCCATTTTTTTCTGAAGAAGATATTGATGATATTGATAATATAAAACAATCTATTTTATTTTTTTATTAAATATATACGTTTAATAATTTTCAAGCTGGCAATGACGATGTCGTTTTTATTATTATATTATTTATTTAGTTGGGAGAGGTGGTGTCTATAATGTTATTTTAAACACCATTTTGGGACAATTTCGTGGCAGACAGTTTTATTGGTGGAAGAAGCTGGAGTGGGGTGCCCAAAGAAAACTACCGACCATTGATTGTATAACTCCCTTCTGAACTTCTGAATTTCCTAGAATTGACAGTTTTCCTACTGCAGGTTTGTGGTTATCTTCGAGCACTCAAATTTCTTCAACCAATAAAACCTGAGCGCCATGCAGTATCAAAAATATAATGAAAATAGTGTTGAATACTAACCAATCGATCAATCCTATTTTCTCAACCAGATTACATTTTTTCATAGGTATACAAATAACTGTACTGTATTATAACACAGTCAAACTTATTCGTCACAGTTTCCTTTAACTATTCGCCAAAATGCAAGACTCCAAATATATTATGAAATCAGTGTATATACACACTAACTTTAAGATGATATGCCAAGCATTTGTGACGATTTATTGGTAAACCCCAAGATCCATTTGCCAATTGAATATAAAAGTGACCGCCATAGAAAAAGGAGGTAAAACCTTTTTTCAACCCCCCTTTTTTCTTTAAAATGCCGTAACGCAACCAGATTTTAACAGTCAGTAACTTTTCGTATAAGTCAATTGAGGATTTTTTTTTTAAACCGAGCTTTAATGTAACAACGTAAAGTTTTTTAATTCGTTTTGTAAATTTAATTATACTCTACAAAATGTTAAGTTAAATACTCAGTTTTCAACAAATTGTTCAAATAGTGATAGAAGGAAATTGTCAATTAGACAATTCGTGTGTTTGTACTTTAAAACTGTTACTTTTGTACATATTTTTTACGCAAACGTCTCAAGGTTCAATGATTTTTTTTCATCGTTATTTCATAAAAGTAATAAAGACTGGCAAAGACATTCAAATATTAGATCACATTTCAAAGATCATTGTATTATGTAACTATCCTCTTGTGAAATTAATAAACGCTTAAAGTATGACATTTAATCTGGAGGAAGGAAAAATTCTAAAGTTTTCATTTATTTCTAGGATATTTTGGAACAATATTAAATAAAATGTTCACATATTCAATACAAATGGCTATGGCCATGATGGCATATCATTTAAAGATGACAAGTTAAGAAATGATTTGTAAGATGAAAGTTAAATGTTTTGGTAATCAAAAGTACCTGTATGTACTTGTTAAAGTTTCCAAACTGGCAATGACGACATTTTTTAAAGAGCATTAATAGGCGTCAATTATTTTGTTTTTAGTTCCAAATAATCCTTGATAATAAAATCAAACTTTAGAAAATTCTTAAAGATAAATGTTATATGTGACGTATTAATCTCAATTATATATTTGTTAGAGTTTGGTGATCTTTAAGACACGTTAAACGATCTTAAACTTGAGTTTTTTTTATCTTTCTGCAGCTTTTAAACAACGAATATACAGAAATATGTAGTTGCAAGCAATAGTGATTTTAGTGACGCTGCTATATATAAATGTGAAATAAAATGACATTGTATGCAAGAAAAAATACGCATCAAAACTATTTCATTTCCTTCTATTAGAATATATAAACAACCTCCACGAATCTGAAATAAAATTGTAACACAAATATAAATATTCAAAATATTTTAAAGAAATAGTTAAAAGTAAGGTTCAACCACCATTTTTTTTCTTAAAATGTATTGTAGCAATCAGGAAAATAGCCATAGTTACATGTATATTATAGTTCGTTTCTGTGTGTGTTACATTTTAGTGTTCTGTTTCTGTTGTGTCGTAGTTCTCTTATACATGTATTTGATGTGTTTCCCTTAGTTTAATTTTCTCAATCGATTTATGAATTTCGAACAGCAGTATACTACTGTTTCTTTTATTTAGCATATGCTAAATTTAATCAAGCATATGTGAAATTGAATTTAGTATTACCTTAAATGATTGTAGCATAACAATTAATTTCTTATTGTTTCATTTTCCATTCACAGTGTTTTTTTGGTTTTTTTTTGGTTTTTTTTTGGTGTGTGTTTTTTGTGTTTTAATTGTTGTCTATAAATTTTTTCTTATATACATATTTTTATTTCATTTCCAATAACTACTTGATAAAATGTTAAATTTAAACTATATTAAGGAACAACGAGTGTTTATTCATCTATGTTATATAAAGTTAAGGTGCAATTACTATAATCCGCCTTCCAAAACCAATACCAATACCAATAAAAATGTGATTCCAGTGTCATTGTTGAGTCTTGTGTAAACACCTGTTTACGGTACCAAATGATATGCCTAGAATTTGTGAAAATTTATTTGTAAAATTCAAGACCTATTTGCAAATTTTATCTAGAAATGACTATCATAGAATTTAGATTTAAAACCTGTCTTAATCACCCTCTTTGTTTTAAAGTGCCTGAACTCAACCAATCTATGACAGTCAGTAACTATTCGTGTAAATCAATTGACTTTTTTTTCTCAAACTTAGCTTTAATGTAACAGCGTATTGTCTTTAAATTTGTTTTGTTTAGTTAAATAATACTCTACAAAATATTAAGTCTTGTGCTCATTTTTCATCAAACTGTTCAAATAACATATAGCAGGAAATTGTCAATTAGTCGATTTTTACTAGAAAACTGTAATTTTACACTTGTTTAAGAAAGTGTCGTTACAAGCTAAATATGTGTAACAGTTCAATGAATTTTTTGTCCATTATTGCAAAAAAGTTAGAGACTGACAAACAAAATTTAAATATCAGATCACATATCAAAGATGATTGTCTTATATAACAATCATATTGAAATATTGAAATGAATGCTTCACATGTGACATTTAATCTGGAGAATGGTTGGCATATCATTTAAAGATGACAAGTAAAAAATTGTTTAAAAGATGAAAGTTAAATGTTTTAATACATGTATGTCCTTGTCAAAGTTTCCAAGCTGACAATGAAGATGTCGTTTTAAGAAGTCGTTAACTATTTTGTTATTAGTTCGAAATCATCCTTGATATTAATCCAAAGTTTAAAAAATATCAATCTTCAGAATCAATGGTATATATAACGTATTAATCTCAATAAGATGACTGGTAAAATTTGATGATCTTTAAGACACGTTACACGATCTGGCGCTTGGTTTTTGATTTTTCAGACTACAGCTTTTAAACAATGAATAAACAGAAAAATGAACTTATTAATTTAAGCGACCTGCTAAACATGAATGTGAAATAGATACGCATCAATACTGTAGCATATTCATCTATTAGAATATTGCACAATATAAAAAAAAAACATCCCTACATCTGAAATAAAATTGAAACACAGGTGTACCTATTCAAAAGAATTTAAAGAATAGCTAAAAGTCCTCGAGGGTATCATCAGGTTAGTAGAAAGTACTTCGTGTCGACAAAAAGTATCACTACTAACCTTTCTTAAAGCACCTTAATACTTCTACAGTAATAGGAAAGTAAGGTTTATAAACCCCCTCAGGGAAAATTTAACTTAAGATGGACTTTGCAATTTTCTTATGTCTTATGATGATATATAGCTCTTTAATTGTTTCGGTTATTATACATCGTTTGCTTCCAAATTTTATCTTTGAGCTTTCCCGACGATGGTAAATCCAGGAAAGCAGTGTTATAGTCGGGTTGAGTTAGAACACTTGGTAGTAAAACAGACTACAATCAACATTCTATCTCAACATATTATTTATCCGATTTCATACATAGGTATATCTGCTACTAGACGTTCAATTCAAATATATATACAATATAAGGTCAATGTCAGACAAATATAAACTTTTTTGTATGAGGCTGAGAAACTGGGAAAGGGCGAGGTTCTCCAGTGTTATGCCGAGTACAAAAAAGTTTATATTTGTCGGACCTTGACCTAATATTGATTTTATACTGCAACTTAGATTAATAAATTGATAGCTATTTACATGTATATTGAAACACAGATTTCAAACTTATCTTCATCCCTTAATGAACATCTGACTTTGAAAAAATATTCCATGATGAAAGTGACATTATACAAAATAAAGCTGTGTTACTATATTTAGGAAATAAACACAACTAGTTGCAGTAAAAATTACTTTATTGTGTCAGTACAGTGGACAACAGATTTATTCTTTTATAGTCGTATCAGGCATCTTGCATTTGTCCAATTGTTCGATAAATTACGTTATATACAACAAATGACCTTCAGTTTAGATTCAAATGTTATAAGATAACTTGCTGATATCGCATTTGTTTTATCTCAATATTTTATGTAACTGGAACACTTCACACAAGAAGTCGATACATTTATCCAATTGGTCGATTGATAACGTTATATTATACAAAAGACCGTAAGTTTTAATTTGAATTCTAATAGAATAATGTGCTGATATTGCATTCTGCAACCTTTATCTTATATGTTATTGGAACACTCCCCAGAGATAGTCATATTTGTGCAATTATTCAAAAAGACTATAGCTAAGTTATAAAGATCTGAATTTTATTAGAATAACACCATTGAATAATTAGGCGTTAAAATGTAAGCTCCGCTGTCAACTGCAGTTATATATACTTTCCACAATTTCAGTTAAGAAAAACAACCCATAACAGATACCAGACTTACAATAACGCATTTCAAACGAGCTATTTGATTACACAAACACGCAGATTAATCAGTCGCACTCAAATTAGAACTGTTTAAATGATAAATCAAAGACGACATGTACACGGTTAGAAAAATGTATTTTGATCCGTTAAGACTAAAATAAATCGGCCCCGACTATTCATGGTTTTGGACGGAGTTTGTCTTTCTATTTAAACATGTATTTTTAATCTGGTACCTCTTGTTGGCTATTATTCGTTTGTTTCTCTGTCCTATATTTTCTCCCATTTATTTGTATGGTAGTCTAGTCATGTAATATTGTCATTTTAATGTTATAATTAGTATTGCCATTAAAACGGGAGGTTTGGCATGCCACAAAACCAGGTTCAATTCACCATGTTTTTCTTAAAATGCCATGTACCAAGTCAGAAAAATGGCCATTGTTATATTATAGTCCTTTTCTGTGTGTTACATTTTAATGTTGTGTTTCTGTTGTGACGTAGTTTTTCTTATGTTTGATACGTTTCCCCCAATTTTAGTTTGTTATTTATGAATTTCGAACATCGGTATACTACTGTTGCCTTCATTTGTAGATCAACATAGCGGTTCCAAAATTTGGAAAGCACCATATGATACTGTGTAACTCGTCTACATATACATTATTGAATATAATGAAGAGAATGACCAAAGATGGAAGCCTTTTCTAATTATGCAATCTGAATAAAGTCATATCATATGTTATAAGGATCTGTCAACGACCCTCGTCTAGCTTGCAAAAGTATATGCCTAGTGTCTTTGATGAGTTCATTTGGCTATACCGAGTTGGGAAAAAAACTTCAACAAACTAAATGTTTCTCTTTTAAGAAAGATAACAAATAAGCAAACAATTTTTTTTTATAATTCCTTCCTGAACAAAAATGAAATGGTGCGTTATATACTCCAGTTAATACTGAAACTTTTCCAAAAAGATGCCTGAATAAAAAATAATTGCTGATGAAAGATGGAACATGGAAATAAGACTTTTTCAGATATTGTCTCATATCCACATTCCATTCCAGCACGAATGTTGTCTAACGCAAGGTGTTAAAAAGTAGATATAACCATTACAGTATGTGTTGCGAATAAAATTTATAGAGTTTTGCTAGCACTTAATAAACTGAACTGCATGTTATGCATGCTTTGATAACTGATTATTTTCTTTCCAAGAACTAACATCACAAATTATATCAAATCTCTTCATGAAATTACTAAAATATCTAATATAGCATAGAATTTAAAATAAAAAAAAGAAACTTAATAAACAAAAGATAATAAACCTCTATACCTTATGAAGATCAAGTATTGTATGATTTTAATACAATATGTCAATTGAACACAACAAAGCAAGTGATGGGCCAGATATCATGAAATATGTTTGGATGTGTACCTCATTTTAGGCTCACCTGAACTGAAGGGTCAAGTGAGCTTTTCTCATCAATTGGCGTCTGTTTTCCGTCGTCGTCTGTCGTCGTCAGTCGTCCGTCGTCGTTAACTTTTACCAAAATCATCTCCTTTAAAACTACTGGGTCAATTTGAACCAAATTTCACCACAATATCATTGGGATATGTAGTTTAAAAATATTTCCGATGACCCGCCAACCAACCAAGATGGTCGCCACAACTTAAAATAGAACATAGGGGTAAAATTTAGATTTTTGCTTATATATCTGAAACCAAAGCATTAAGAGCAAATCTGACTGGATTAAATTGTTGATCAGGTCAAGATCTATCTGCACTAAATTTTTTAGATGAATCGGACAACCCGTTGTTAGGTTGCTGCCCCTGAATTGGTAATTTTAATAAATTCAACTCTCTTTCAAATAAAAAAGCACATCTATTATTAGTATTATTATAATGTCTCCTTGACGATTACCTCCACTCCATTTCAGCTTCAGATAAATATACTCTCCTCGGAAGTTCTGTTTAAAGTTAGAATTTGGAATCTTACGAAATGATCCCGAGCGAAATTATTTTCTATGTAGCAAAATATTACAATATTTTATTGTATAGGCAGCGCACGGTGGGTTGTCTCTTGACTATGCATCTCCACGTCAAAAATAGTGTGTTCATTGTGTACAGAATTTCTAAAATATTTTGAAAAAAAGCAATGCACCCCTTCCCACTTTGGAAGAATTAGATAGAAGTTTGATAGTCCCCCTTTACATTCCCAAAATTTTACAAGGCCCCTTGATTTCCGTCCACTCGCTCTTCGGTTACAAATCACGGCTGTCATTCGGTTTATCGAGAGAAATTATCATGAACGAATATCTAACGGTGGTCAAGAATGGCGATTGAATCGTGAAGGTAATTAATTGAACTGTTGTTTTTTCCAAACGATGAATAAACCCGAAAAAAATACGTCTGTCAAAATGATTCAACTTTCTCAATGACACTGTTCAATTAGATAAATAAAATATGCAGTACTTTAGGAAAAAAACACAAAAGGCGCAACGCAAGTCTGTGTGTAAAAGAACACATTTTGATCCTATAATGGCTACATTCCAATATATAGTTATATATTTGAAACTGAATCTTTGGTTTGACAGATTAAACAATGAAATAAAAGGGTTTTTTCCTTGAAACAGTTCATTTTGTTATTAAAAACACTGAATTTTGTTGATTTTTCATAAAAATTGACAGTGAAAGATTGGGCAACGTGTTATCCCGATTGTGAAAGACAATGCGTGACCAGACAGACGCAGGACGTTTGTAGGTCTGTGTTTTTTTTTATACCGATACGTGTTCTATAGTTATAGTTATTAAATGTACTAGGATTATAATTTAGTACGCCAGACGCGCGTTTCGTCTACATAAGACTCATCAGTGACGCTCATATCAAAATAGTTATAAAGCCAAACAATACAAAGTTGAAGAGCATAGAGGATCCGAAATTCCAAAAAGTTGTGCCAAATGCGGCTAAGGTAATTTATTCCTGGGACAAGAAAATCCTTAGTTTTTCGAAAAATTCAAAGTTTTGTATCAGGAAATTTATAAAAATGATTACATAATTGATAGTCATGTCAACACCGAAGTGCTGACTACTGAGCTGGTGATATCCTCGGGGACTAAACGTCCACCAGCAGTGGTATCGACCCAATGGTGTAAATAGTTCAATAGGTCAAAAGTACCAGGATTATAATTTAGTACGCCAGACGCGCGTTTCGTCTACATAAAACTCACTAGTGACGCTCATCAAAATAGTTATGAAGCCATTCTTCCAGCATGCATTGGAGATACATATATACATTACGTTAAGAAAAGCAACGGGAACTTTTATTTTTTTTAACTAAAAAATACTCTCCAAATATTATATCTGTAATTCTAGCAAGTTTTCTTTAAAGTAATCAACTTTCTGAAGTCTGTATCTCGAAAAAGGCTATCATTGTCACCTATGGGGAAATTAATTATTACTTACAATTTATAGTTGTTCACATTCGACAAATGTTACGACATAATTGTAAAAGTACAAATTAAAGTACACTCTTCATGCATGATCAAAACTTTTGACGTACTCCACCTATACAAGGATGTTCTTACTACAAAAATCCTTGACCTTTAGCACCAGACAAAATGTGTATTTATCATTTTTTTAAATAATTGAGAAATGGCGGAGATGTCTGAGATAAAGAGACAAATGTAAAGATGAAATAGTTCTCAATACAACAAAGGATATATGAATTTCAGTATTCAGCAATCATAAGATAAATGCTGTCAATAGCTAGATTTCTATACATCGTGTGTACAATATATTTTTTTTATAAATCTTATAATATTTAATTGCGTTGACTATACATTGTTATTAAAGTTTGTCTGGTTTTCATGAATTTCGTAGTCCTCGTTTCACGTTTGCCTAGAAGCACGTAGTTGTCGTTTTCAAAGGGCCCCAAAACTAGCTGTCACTTTTCATATCTGTCGAAAATCAAGTTTTTGATAACGTCAAACTTGATATTTTCCATATTTGAACGTTCAATGTTCAACAGAAATTAACGTATGTACATGTAATTCAGTGAGTGCAGTTCTTCAACATTGAATGACCAGAAAGGCAAGGCGAAGACAAAAAAGGTTATTGACATCTAGCCACCTATATCATTTGTTATGATTTGAGCTTACACAGTTTCCTTAAAACATATATTTCATATAGTCTTGATTAAAAATCTTAAATTTAATAGGCCGGCAAAATAGCAAAACTCTATATAAATCGCTAAGTGCCAAGGAAGCTATTTTACAATAGCACCTAAGAGGCTATTTAGTTGGAGCCGGCAAAATAGCCACTGCATTTTTTAATCTCCTGATGACTATTAATTTTGTTGGATTAAACGGTAAAAAATGCAACGCATAGCGTTATAAAATATAAAATAAAAATCTATAATACTAGAATAGCGAGGTCCAATTTGTCAGCCGTGATGGGGTAAAAACGACAAATCAAAGAATTCAACTTTATATATAACTGATATAGGACAATGGTGTAGATTAAACATTACACCACTCCAGACCCTTTTTTCCACATAATTGATATTGTCAATAATAAACAAGTTCCGGGTCGAATCCGATACCGATACCAATAGTATATTCACCTCTTACCTTTTACATTATCTGTACGTTCCGCATCTGACAGGCGCACCACCAAACGGTGTAATTAGGATTTTGCTATATACATGGGTCCTAAGCATAGGGTTGACACTACTAAATTCAATCACTGTCAATTTGTTCCCTATTGTAGTATTTTAATCAGTAAGACTTTCTAAGATAACAATACGAATACCACAAATCTGGAATAAGGCGTATAGGTATAGTTTTCAATTTGTTAGCGGGCATGACGTAAAACAGCAAATCAAAGATTTCAACTTTATTTATAACTAATAGAGGACAATGCTGTTGATTAAAACATACTCCATTCCAGGACCCTTTGTTTTCCAAATAATTAATATTACCAATAATTAAGTTCGAGGTCGATGGGTTCAAACAGAAAGATTTGAAAGCAACGACAACTGTGTTTCTTATAATCGGTATGACTTTATCTAATGACAATACCAATACAAAAATAGGGCTTACGCATAGTTATATACTTTAATTCAGTCACGGACCCGCGATATCACGGGTGTGTTATAGTATACATATACTTTTTACTGTTCCATCGTTGATTGTCGTCTTGTCAGTGGGTTCTTCCTTTACCAAAAAAAGGCATAGACATGCATCAGAAACTATCACAATGCTTAACACACTTTATACCTGTTCAAAAATAACATTCAAAGATACTTTTAATTTTTAGTAAAAAAAAAACCATTGAATTTGACTAGTTTTTTATGACTTCATAATTCATCAACAAAAGCAAAAACAGACCGCACATGAAAGAAAACCAATCGCTAAAGAATTTTTCTAATTAAATTAAACCAAAAAAATGTTTAAAACTAGATTGGACACTTACCGTGCTCACCTCACTAAACCCCATTACCATACTAACAAAACAACTATTTCAAAATACGATGGTATGAATTTTCTTCCTGGTTTTGAAAGAACAATTATTTTTATAGACATGAAAGCGGTTGTAAAAGAAAGCATCCATTTTCCTTTATAGTCGTAAGTTTACCTTCCGTTTACGTTATTTTTATAATCACATTTGTGAAAATCTTACGCTTAACCTAAGTTTAATCGTAAACGTAAATCGTACGATTTTTTGTGAAACGATAGCCAGATGGGTTATAAACTACTGTTCAATATTTGTTTTGTGGGGCAAATAGTTAACTATGTACAATGCTGTATTTTACCTGTTATTTAGAACTGTTATGAATTGGGTCTCAAATCGTTTAAAAATAAATCTACCACCAGATTAAAATTTAGAAAACGCTCTTTATGATCGAGCTATTGAAGCCTTATATGAACAGATCAATGTACAAGTTAGTGTTATTTAATAAGATAGTTTACCCTATATCGTAGGAAGAAACCAAAACGAGTCCAAACATTTCACACAAATTCCTTATCTTCACCTAGGAATATCCTGAAAAGATTAAGGTAAGGTTGTAGATGTGCGTTCTAATATTGTAACAATGCTTCCATTATATTACAATACTTAGGTCTGTTAGTTACTTTTTGTATCTTTTGTTCCTACAACTTTATTTTCATTATTACAAAAAACAAAATGATTAAGTATTCTTCTTCGTATGCGTCAGTGTAACAAGACAATATTTTCTGTTCTTCAAATATAAGCTATGCGTATCCATTTTGTTAGGCAACTCTGGGTTTTTAAGTTTTGATGTTTGATGGTGGACCTTAACTAGGCGCTTAGCAGATCTTATCTTTGATAAAGATGAAAAGTGTGTAACATTTTAACTTTAAATGTCACTCTTGTCACTGAATCATACCGTAAATGTGGTGACCTCCACTGAGGAATTGTCAGTTAACATGGTAAACTTTTCTAACGAATAGAGACTTCCTACTTAGCGTGGTTAAAAGTTAACGTCATCATAAAACAAATGTTTGAACAATATACAAATGTTCATTGTTAATTTTCTAAATTTTCCAGACGTATTTTATAGAGTACTTTTCTATATTTCAGTTTGAAAAAAACTCAAAACAATAACTTTGTACTTTGTTATGTAATTATACCAAAAACTATACAAGTCAAGCTAAGTATGACATATACTTGACTCATCTGCGGAATATAAGTAAAAGGTAGCCGGTCTTTTTGTAATAATTTGATAATTTTGTTTTGTTTAAACCTATCTTCATTCTAACAACGAATGTCATTTAAATTCGTTAAAAACAACAACGATTGCACTTTACAAAATTTTGAGCACAATGTTTTATCAAATTTGTTGAATATCCTTAGCAGAAAATGATCAATTAGTCGATTCATATGTTTTTTCTACAAAACTGTAACTTTTATGAGAGTGTCGCTAAAACTGAGTATGTTGAAAATTTCAATATTTGTTTTTATTCAATGCTTAAAAGATAAGAGACATATAAACGAAATGCAAAAAAAAAAAAAAAAAACAGCTTCCCTTTTAAAGATCATTATATTTACACAATCCTACTACAAATTGAGATGAACATGATGAATGTTCCACATTTGACATTTAATCTGGAGAATGGGAAATTCAAGGTTTGAATATATCAGGGGAATAAGTTGGAGCTAAATTAATAAGATATAATAATGTTCACATACAATACAATACAACTGTCTTGAATTTTAGGAAGACATGCCTAAATGATATTTCCATGGAAATTTATATGCATGGTTAAATGGTTGCATTTTTTCCGAAGTAGTGATTGATAATATAAAACAGTCAATATTATTGTAATCAAATGAACAAGTTTGCTATTGTCAAAGTTTACAAACTGGCTATGACGATGACGTCTAAAATTTTTGTCAATTGTTTTATATCATATATAAAGAATGAGTCACGCAGAGGATTTAACAACAAGCAAAAGCCATACAGTATGGTAATCTTAAAGAGGTCAATATCATGACGAAAAGGTGAGCAAAAAAGAGAGACGAAAGATACCAAAGGGACAGTCCAACTCATAATAAAGTGGCGAAAAATATAAGTGACAACTGACAACGCCTGGCTAAAAATGAAAAAGACAAACACACAAACAATACAACACATGACACAATTAGAAAACTAAAGAATAAGCAACACGAACCCCATTTGATGAAGACGCTCTTAAGCGTTCCTTATGAAATACTTGTGAGTCGAGTCAGGTTGTGAGTTTGAATCCCGCATTGGGCACGGGGCAGGAGCACTCGAATACTATCTAAAATGCAAAGAATTGTTATGTTACCTACCAAATGTCAATGATTCTTTCCAAGTACTCCGGCTTCTTCCAACAACAAAACCTGACCACAATGAAATAGAACAAATGTGATTTAAGTGGCGTTAAACACCAATGATCAATCTATATTATACGTTTTCATCAAGATAAACTTTATGGCTGTGAACAGCCTAATTAAATTTCTAAACAATAGTATGTTACCTATCAGTTAATGATTTACATTTCATTAGGAACTATGATTTCTTGTTTTTTGTTTCATTTTTCGTTATCTCTTTTTGTGTGTGTTTATTAGTGTTTAAAACAGGGTTTCCCCTGGGTCAATTATTTTTTTCGCCACTGCTTTCGCCAAAACAATATATTTTTCGCCACTTTATTATTTTTTTCGCCAAGTAACATAAATATATTTTTCGTTTAAAATTTACCTTTTATCTACCCCCCTCCCTTAAATAAGATGATTTTGCCCATTGTGTCTATGACTATTCTCTCAAACTTATTTTAGAGTCTACATTTTTTTAAATGAATAAACACTAAACATTTACTTAAAAACAACAGATTTTTTTTTAACTTAATAATAAAGAAGATATAAGTCCTGGAATATAACAAAATTAATGGACATGTTTTGGTCATATAATACCAGTATAGTTCGTAGGGAAAGTTTCTTTAAAAGGAAAATTCTAATGTGCCCTTTTGTACAAAGAAGCGGGTTTTACAACAAAACAAAAGCTTTTATCATATGAAATTGAGCCCTCATTTCATGTGTAGTCATTACATTAAAGGGTTACTCCCATTCGAGGGGTTGTTCCAGACCTTTTGGATAGTTTGTCTTCATAACGACAGTTTTCTTTCCTTGCCCATCTAAATGAAAAAGTTGAGACGTAAAACAATGCTTGTAACACGTGTGTCACTCAAACCACTTTATAGTAGTCTCCCTAATCAATTACGTATATTAAAGTCAAAGGATAATTAAAGTTTTAAATCGGAGATTTTTCTTGCTTTTGAACATTTTTCGTCACAACAACATCTTTCTTTTATACACTATCTTTAAAAGGAGAGGAGATGTCAAAAGTTTGCTTCAAACACGTGCGTCGCAAAGCGGGAAATAAATTATGTGACATTTAGTGGAAGCCATTTAACCATATCATTTTGTCAAACAATTCAATCAACACCTTTATTAATTATTCTTTTGTTGTCGATAGCTATAAAATGCAATCAGCTGATTATTGATTTTCTGTCCAAATCTTAATGAGGTGAAGGTGAATTCCGAGTATTGTCTGATCAGGTAAAGTCCGAGAAACTCGAAAAAAAGTAAATAAACAAGATGGAGGAAAATAAATCGTTGTATATATTTTTTTCGCCAAATTCTTTCGCAAATGACGAATTTTTATCGCCACAATTATATTTTTTTCGAAAATTGCGAAAATGGCGACCGCCAGCGGAAACCCTGGTTTAAAATATGTTTTTTTTGTATTCATATGTAATATTTATTGTAACACAGTCAACCTTGTTCGACACACTTTCCTATAATAACTTGCCAACATTTAATACTTAAAAAATATTAAAGAGTGAGTGTATATACATACTATCTTTAATATGCATTTAAGGTGGCTCGGCCCAATGCGCATATTTTAACGCATGTTTCTTACGACGAGTGCCTTGGAAACGGTCGCTTAAAGGGGTCTTCTCAAAAATAGCTTTGACGACCTTGGAACGCGGGCGTGTATGAAAGCACCCTTGACGATGTAAACAAGTGATGCACAACGTACTTCAAAACAGGAAATACGAACGGTCAGAAATTCAGAGTGCTTTCTTCATTTTTCGCATAAAAGTCTAAAAGGAGAAAAATATACATGATTTAAGCATAACATTTAAAAAAAAGAATATATAAATACTGACAAAGTCACATGTATGACGTCGACGGTATTTGGTGCCGCTTCGCTCCCAAAACGCATTCTCATCTTACACGGTCGCCTCTTGGGTCCGTTCGTACCATATTTTGAATTCACTAAAAATACCGTTTGAATTAAATGATGTCTTGGAGATTTATTTTTGAAAATGTTTTGCCAATGACGCAAATAGAATGATTAACTGTAAACAAATGATAGCGATGATGTAAACAACTTCATGTCATCGTACAGCTTTCAAAAACTGGTAAACTTGTGACCCGTATCAGAGGCATATATGTGTATATATGTCTCTGTCCGTATAGTATGCCTTAAAAGCATCGGGGCGGTTTTATTTTCAAGCTATTATATAATCCGTTTGCCGTTTTATAACAGTTTGTTTCTGTCATAAATCTATTTGAAACTTGAAATATCTTTATTTCTAAGTATTTTAGGAATTTATTCCCGAGTATGCGAGATATTTCTCCACTGCAAATTTTTGATAATTATTGTTAAATATTTTTTTATTTTCCCCAAAACAAATTTGAACATGCTAATTTTCTAACAGACTTAGTACTTGACAGCACACCTAACATTTTCATTTAAAGATTTGTTGACCTGCACGAAAAGCATCTGATAATTTTTCTCGTATCACAATTCCATGATTTCCGGAACACTAGACTAAGTCCATTAATCTAAGACCTCGGGGCCAATGTTTTCTATTTTTATGATACTTTTCTATTACTTATTTTGCTGAATTGGTATTTTGTTGATTTTCAATTTTCTGTTGTATCTAACAATATGTCCAGGGGCGGATTAAGCCATTTAAAACAAATTGGGGGGGGGGGGGGGGTCCCAACTTAGGATAAAAAGGGGGTCCAACTGTATGTCCTTTTCAAATGCATTGATCGGCCAAAAAACCCCGGAACCCCCCTCTGGATCCGCCACTGATTTCAACCGAGTTCATATTAAAAAAAAAATTGAATCAGAGCACTGAGTGTTATTAAAATAGACTAATGGATCCAGCAACTTATTTCACTTAAATGATTATTTGTTTTCCTGCAGAAATAAAACGACACTTCAATAATTTGCTGTTTTTCGCCTTTTCATGAAGATGAAAATTGATCAATTGGGACGGATCCAGCCATTTTAAAAGGGGGTTCCCAACCCAGGACAAAAAAGGGGAACCCCCGGAACCCTCCCCCTGTCAAAAGTAACCGGGACTGGCCTAGTATTCCGACCTTTTATATCGGTTTATCATGATATAATTCCTCAATACTGCATGCTTTGCGTTTTTTGGTTTCACCATGTCGGGATTTTTCTAGGACATACACCCGCAGCCTGCCGGGCAGTCTCAAACACTACTAAAGACTTTATATATAAAAAAATCTATACTACTACTAGGTTCAGGAAAAGTTTGGATTGTGATTTAAAAACTACGCCCAGTACACAGGAACGATATATTAGCCGGTGATGTTGGCAAACTTTAATTTTTATCTTAATTTTTTACATGCTTTTTTAAAATGTAAGCTAATAAGGAAAGTTCTTGAAAAATATAGTTGAGTGATGTCATTGCGGCAAAACATATGAATGACAATGTTTGTGAACACTGATTTGATCTAACCGTGGCAAAGAATTGCATATTTAAACTAATCATCGATCTATGCGTGATGATAAAAGGAGATAAGGTTTTTTTATTTATAATACAAATTGTATTGAATTTTAAATTTGAACTTTGGTGGATAGTTGTTTCATTGGCAATCATACCACATCTGCTTATTTTCATATCGTACGGTTAACATAGAAATATGACTAATCTGACAGATGATCCCTTGATTATACAGGGTGTTCAAACAGATGGATGTATACATAAGAAGCCTCGTAGGGTAAAAGGGGGGATTTTGCCTATATATGCACTAAGCATAATTGTTCATTCATTTTCTTATGGCAGTCCATATATCTAGCTCCTCTTACTTTGCATAACTTTCATAATTGATACTTAACTGCATGTTCTGATCTGTATTAATTATGCTTGGAGTATTTGCCAGTGATCATTCTGTATGCACAAATTAAATTTTCATTATGTTCAATCATATACAAAACGTAATTTCTGGGACTTTTATTTGTTTGACGTATGTGGTATATCAGTTTTTAGTAATTTTTGAAGTCCGTACGGGGACATAATTGTTATCTTCTATGTAAATTGGTCTCTGGTGAAGAGTTGCCTTATAAAATGATACCCCATCTTCCTATTTTTATACCCTACGCAACGAAACCGCCCAACAAAATTCCATGAAACTTTTTTAGATAATATGGACATACTATGCAGATGTGCATATCAACAGGAAATTATGATTCAACTTTTTTTCTAGGAGTTATGCCCCTTTGAACTTATTTGCTTCAATATATACTACTGCAAGATTGTCATCGCATCTTCTCTCAAACCGCACAATAGAATTTTATGAAACCTTTTTAGATAAGGACATACTATTTAGAGGTACATATTTTTTTTCTAGGAGTATGGCCCCTTTGAACTTATTTGCTTCAATATACTACTGCAAGTTTGTCATTGCAACTCCTCTCAAACCGCACAACAGAATTTCATGAAACCTTTTTAGATAATAAGGACATACTATGTAGATGTGCATATCGACAGGAAATTATCGTGATTCATTTTTTTTTTTCTTATACCATTTTTTTTCTTAGTTATTTTATTTCTCCAGTGGCGATGTGGGGACTGACTGCCAAAGCGGGACCGGCTTCAGTTAATCACAATATAATCAACCAATGAGCCCGCACCCTATGTCGACTCTGTAATGTCGGACTCTGTAACAATCATCCCATCAACCAAATATTTTGAAACATATTTAGAATTCAAGAAACAGACAAGTCCATGAAAATGAGGTTAAGTTCAGATAAACCCTGCAAGACAGACATATTTGTTTTTCAATCATTATTTTGTACATAAATCACCCATTAGTTTTCTCATTTGAAATGTTTTAAATTGTTCATTTGTCATTTCGAGGCCTTTAAAAACAACTATGCAGAATAGGTTTTACTCATTGTTGAAGTCCATATGGTGACCTACATGTATAGTTATTTCTGTGTTATTTAGTCTCTTGTGTCTCATTTACAATCATATCACATCCTCTTATTTGATATTTTAATTTGTTATAATACATTTAATAATCATTTCATACACCAAATATACAAGAAGATGACCTATTGATCACACAATATGGCATATTAAAAGAGGACTTACTGTTGACCAATGAACCATACTAATGATTATGTGGTCAATGACAATTGCCAGACAGAATTGTAAATTATTGCATGCAAATAGTTTATCTACTGTACTACATGTAACTTTTAGTATTTATTATTTTTCAGTATATGTCCGACATGTTGACGACGGACAGTCAATGGTATACTATACCATAATATGTCCTGAAAACGGGCGTAAAAAAAAAGGCTCAACTAAATCAAATTTTTGAAACGTGATTGATTTTATTCCTTTAATATCTAGGAGATCAAATCTATAAAACATTTATTAATATAATTAATTTCAATGTACTAGTATACTTGTAAGAATTGTTGCCATTTATACATCATGTACATCATAACATGTACAATCATTAGCTAATCAGCTCTATATTTTCATTATTTTTATTCTCCTTAACTGTTTTTTTTATAAGACTCATATATCAGATCCGTATTCATCATTGGGACAGGTATCTATATATATAGATGAAGTAGGTGCTTTTGATTGGATTTTTTTCAAGAATTTTGACAGCACTAAAGCATGTAGTTCCGATTTATAGTTGATCTTAGCTCCTTAAGTGGATTGTGGCAACACATATTGCATATACATGTAGAATGTTGTTCTTAAGTTTCAGCACTTTACACATAGTTTCCGGTTGCAAGACTAGAATATGATACTGGCTTCTCATGAAATTCTGTCAGTACTTTGCCAATAGTTTCCAAGTAAAGTTGAACATCCAAAGATCACTCCTTCCATTTGCAATGTACATGTTCAAAAGTACTTGCAGCCTGAAATTAAATATCAGAGTAATTCTGTCAGAAAATCAACAATTATTGACATTCAAAAGCATATAGATGTAGACTAGTTCATTAAAGTAAAGTGTCCATGGGACACAGATGAGCAGACGCTTAAATATAAGGAATGAAAAGAGTGACACCACCTAAATTTGTTCTTGATCTGAGTGTTGTTGTAGTAAGCATTGCATATAAGTTTCAGAACATTTGGATGAAGCAAACTTGTGTAAAAGAAAGGAACAAAAATTCAGCATTTTTTTAATTTGTAAAGGGGCATAACTCTAGAAAAGTAAAAGCGACCCCACAAAAAAATCAAACTTCATGTGTGTTTGTTGGTAGTAAGCATATATATGCATTAATTGTGTATTAGTTTCATAACATTGGTAGATGGAGAACAGAAACCAAATTTGGGAGGTATATGCAAGTTTGATAAGACTGACAATGCAAGGGTAACCTTAAAAGAAGTATAATGGTCTAAATTAATATGTGTTTATTCAATAATAAGTTTGTTTTCATATGTTTTTGTTTTCCCTTGAGAACACATAAAATATTTTTTTATAATTTAATTTGGTTGAATATATATCGAATTTCCAAACAGAAAATAATGAAAATGAGACACAATAAAAAAAGATGTGATAATACTGCTTCTATTGGTACCAGGATGCTTAAAATCAATCCAAAATATATATTTTTTAAAATGTAGTTTTATATACAATATATATGAACAGCTAAAAGTCTCAAGTGACAAATACTTATGGCCACACTCTGTACATATTTAACCCTGATACTTCTATTACTGGACCTTAAGACATTTTTGTATACCTAACAGAATTACGGGGGGGGGGGGAGGGGGTTAATGGTAAACAAAGTGTGATTGATCAGGACAAATCCTTCAATAAGATGTATTGCCTCCTACTGTAGGGTTTATCATTTAAAAATTAGGCCAATTATATCATATTCTCAAGAAAATAAACAAGTCAATCCCCTTGAGGACCTTACTTGAGGGGTGGTCAGGGGTAAGGGGACAGGGGAATGAGGGATAAGAGAAAAGGGGGTATCTTGGAAATATATTTTGTCATTTTTATTTTGTCTTGGAGCAAGAAGATGGAAGTATTGAAGTAAAAAGGGGGGATTTTAGGGTAAAAAGGGAAGGGAAATATAGTTGGGGTTAAGGAGTAGAAACTGTCCCGAGGGAAGTTATGGGGTACACCACATACATATGACCCTAACTTGACGAAATTAGATATTACAAATGACGATTAAAAAAGACTAATTCATTGACACTAACGGTAGCGTAAAAATGACATGACAGTTGTGGTGCTTCATAGTATAGATGTCATCCCTTCCTCTTCGGCCGTTTGCACACGGATATTTTTCAAAACTGGCCAGACATGTTTACAACTTGTCTGTAAAGGGTAAAATAAACACATAAATAAGATACCAGCTATAACGATCTATAACATTAAACATGGAACAGAAATTGAGCCCGTGCAAGGTTTCAGCCGCAGTGATTTTCAACAATAGAGCGAGTATTTTGAGACAACCCCCAAGTTTGTATTTTTCGTTATACTGATAACATTTGGCTGCCTAAGATATCGAAATCTAAGTGTTTTCTTATGTAATAACTCTACCTTCATCGTTGTATATTCGACACAATGTCTGTTATGCATGTACATGGTCGTATTCAACAATATAGTATGCTGCTCGGCATTGGCGACCTTGAAATTCCTCTGGTCAGATAATGGCGCCAAATTAGAGGGAAGCAACTCGCGCCAGACAAAATTACCGTATTTTACCAAAATAATCAAAATTTCGCTTTTTGATAGCAAACAGTAATACGATAACCACATTTATATTCAGCCATCGTTTATTGATATAATTACAAACATTATTTTATTAAAGTCATCAATAAAGAATTCACAATTAAGTAATTAATGGAGTGCATTGAAATTAGACCTTATGGGGTAGAGGGGTTAAACAAAAGCTCGTAACTTTTTTAAAAGCCTGGTGACCCAAATTTTATTTTACCTTAAAATGTTCGAAAAGTTCATAGCTTTGACATATCTGTTTTTTTATTAAATCTACCGGGGAAATTTTACGAAAAATCGATTAAACCAATATTTTTTGCCTTAAACTGAAATTAGAAAATGCAAAATTTAGACATTAATCTGAAAATAAAAGGATTTTAAAATCAAAAACAACCAATGGAAAGGTTTACATTTCAAATTCTAATGTTTTTTCACATAAAAATTATACTGACTTGGTTTTAAAAATCTCTGAATTTGATGTAACCGTTATTGTTGAAAGGGTGGGCATGTTTGGAAATAGAGTCAAAATCGCACATTTCGCTTCAATTTGAGGGGAAAATGAGCTTGGTGACCCCTTTTTTCCTTTGCATTTTTGGATTCAGCATAAAAAAATCAGAATATGTGAAAATAAAAAAAAATCTACCGGGGGTCACTATTGGGGTGAGCCACCTTAAGTAGAAATACTATACAACCTCCACATAACATGTATAAATAAGACACCTTCCAAACCAAATAACAACACCAATTTTATAATATTGCAACTCTTCAGTCTTTTGTAGACATAAAATCTGTTTGCAATTCCAAATGATGTGCCTAGAATTTGTGACTATTTATAAAATCCAAGATCAATTTGCCAATATGATAAACATTGACTGTCACAAAAATTGAAGGTACGTCCTGATTTAATCCCGATATTAAAAGTACCGGAACTCAACCAGATTACGACAGTCCATTTCTACTTTTTGTGTAAATCAATTGATGATTTTTTTCTTAAACCTACTTTTAACATAACATGTAGAGTCTTTAAATGCTTAAGTTTAATCGTACTCTACAAAATACTCTATTTGCAACAAATTGTTCAAATAAGTAAAAGCAGGAAATGGTCAATTTGTCGACTCATGTATTTTTACTAGAAAACTGTTATTCTTTTACATTATTTTTATGAAAATGTCGCTAAAATAATATGTCTAAAAGTTCAATGATTTTTTAAATGTTATTTCATAAAAGTTAGAGAATGACAAACACAATTGAAATACCAGATCAAATATCAAAGATCGTTGTATTATTTAACAATCCTCTTGTGAAATTAATGAATGATTCACATATGACATTTAATCTGGAGGATGGAAAATTCTTAAGTTTTAATTTATTGCCAAATAATTTGGATTTATAGGAATAAGAAATAATAAACTTCACATATACAATAAAAAATGACAAGTAAATAAGTAAATAATTGATGTTATTGCAATCAAAAGTAAAAGGACGTCATTGTCAAAGTTTCCAAACTTGCAATGACGATGTCGTTTAAAGAAGTTGTCATCTGTTTTCAACATTGTACTTGTTTGGATTTATAAATATTTTGATATGAGCGTCACTGATGAGTCTTGTGTAGACGAAACGCGCGTCTGGCGTACTAAATTATAATCCTGGTACCTTTGATAACTATTGGTATTAGTTGCAAATTATCCTTGATGTTTATTCAAAGTTTAGAAAATGTTATTCTTCAGAATAAATGTTATATGTGACGTACAAATCTCAATAAGATAATTTTTAAAGTTTGATGATCTTTAAAACGGGTAAAACAATCTGGCTCTTAATTTTTCTTTATCAGCCTGTATCTTTTAAAACACGAATATACCTTAAAAATGAACTTTCAAGCTATAGTGATTTCTAAAACATAATAGCATTATAGCAAAAAAAAACCAAACATATGCATCAAAACTATACCGTGTTCTTTTATCAGAAATTTGCGCAGTATGAACAACCTCCACAATTTCTAAAAAGCATTGTAACAGAAGTGAACCTATTCAAAAGAATTTAAAGAATAGCTTAGTCTTCGAGGGTATCAACAGCTCAGTAGAAATACTGAAATACTGAAATGATTGATAACGAACCTTTCAAATTATCAGAAAATTAGGTTTCTACTCCCTCCTGAAAAATTGAATATAGACGGATTTGACTATTTTCAAATGTCCTTTTCGGTTATATAGCTTTCAACCGTTCGTTATTATGCGTTAGTTGCCAACTAATACTTGGCTTTTTCCGTTTCTGGTTAACGTTAATCCAGGAACGATGTTATCATCTATTTAAACACTTTTTACCAATGAATAAGACGATGAAACAAATTAAATCCTTATCCTTTCACTAAGAAATTTAGTTTTAGGTATTTTTGTCATATAGCTCTTCAACGGTTTCGGTACTTAAACATTTTCGGATTTCAAATGTTTGGCTTTGAGCGTGCGTTCTTGATGAAGGTAAATCCAGAAAAACGCTTCGGAGACATTCAATTTTTTAACATATTCTGTATTCATATCATCAATACATATATTTGGTACTTCATGTTCATGTTAAGTCTATTAATTGCAGCGAGACACTTCGTCATTTGTTGTTTTGGTCCGGGGATGTATTTCTCTTTTTTAGATTAATAAATGGTTTTCAGCTGTTGACAGCATGGGATATACTACAGATAATTTACTACAGACAGCGAATTAAACAATCTGGACGAAATGCATATCATGTGTTCAGGCTTTGCATACAGAAATCTATCATAGAGTGTTTATTTTTAAATGTTTATAGAAAAGGAAAAATATATTTATTACCCTAATGATTTATTTTTCATTTTTCTGTTTGTTGATATAGTTCAGAAGCACGAGGCTACATATTTATCTTAATAAACGTATAAAACATATTGTCAATATCAACATGATGTAAATGTATGACCAGTGTTGGTTAAATACTCTTTCTTGTTTGTGTCAGTGCAGTGAACAAATGATACATTTATTTAGAAACGTATCAGGCATTTTGTCGTATTGACAATAATCGATGCAATTACGGAGATGTTTTTTCTGTATTAAATATTTGTCCTTAGATCAGCATTAGTTTCAACACCTTCATCTTATTAATTTCTAGAGCTCGTAAAATCTTACTTTTATCATAAAGTGTGTATTCTTTAACCTTTAGTTTAAATGTTAATGGAACACATCCCAGAACAAAATCACTGCAGTTGTCCAATTATTCGATTGATAAAGTTAAATTCTATTAAAGACCCGGAGTTAGATTTAAATGTTAATAAAATATTGTGCTGATATATTTGCGAATTGTAATCGTATTCGTATATATTACTGGAACATATCACAGAAGGCGTCGCCACCTGTGTGCAATCGGTTTAAAAACATACGTTATATTGAAATGTTATTAGAGTAACACAATTTAATAATTGGGCGTTAAAACGTATGATCCACTTTCAACAGCAGTTTTTGTAATTGCATTATATTTCAAACCATTCCATTTAAGTATAAAAAGTCATATAACCAGATATAAGTCTTGCAGTACATTTCAGATGAACTTTTAGTTAGCACAAAGACACATATATCGCGTACAGGTTGCATTTCTGTTAATATTGATAATACACTTGTCATGGAAACTCCCTTTACGGCTAAAACTGTACCACTTTTACTATAAAGTTTTAAAACAATCATATCCTAGAATGGAAAGTTCATATGCACTACTTTTTTTCAAAGTTCAAAATATAGGGCTGTGCAGCATATTTGCAACGTTTATATGCCCCGAACTCCTAAGAGTTTAAACTAACACTTAATTTCTTAACTATCCCTACCTCGACTGTAGGGTTACCATAGATTTAAATATAAAAAATATTCTTATGTATATTTTCTGGTTACTTGTGTCTCTATGAGATGCAAACTACAGATCAGAACTGGGAACCAATATGTAAACAAAATTAATTTTCTATGTATATTCTAAATCTCCCCAAAAGAGGCGTGGTTTGAAAAACAGCTGTATTTACAAAGTGAAATTGAGACACGAAATGGGGAATTTGTCAAAGAGACAACAACCCGACCATAGACCAGACAACAGCCGAAGGCTACCAATGGGTCTTCAATGTAGCAAGAAACTCCCGCACCCGGAGGCGTTTTTCAGCTGGCCCCTTAAAAATGTATACTAGTACAGTGATAATGGACGTCATACTAAACTCCAAATTATACACAAGAAACTTAAATTAAAAATCATACAAGACTAACAAAGGCCAGAGGCTCTTGACTTGGGACAGGCGCAAAACTTTTTCCTAGTATGTGCATAGAGCAGGTCCAATCTAACTTTGTTTTGAGATGGCAACTTTATAACATTAAACCTTATTTGCACTAACACATAAATTACCACCCAAGAGTATTCTTCAATGAATTAAGTTATATTCTATGTTTAAATAAACAACTTTAGTTTCGATTTATTTCGTATTCGAATAGCAGGCTTTTCTTTGTTGGTGCTACATCCTATTTTTTACTCTCAACTGTTTTTTTTTTTGGAGGGGCTCGTAAAATTTCACATTCATTATAAAGTGAATTTTGTACTATATTACACCAACAATATTAGGGATTCAGGGGAATTGTATATATGTTTAGTTAATTTTGGCTATATAGTTTTCTACAGTTTATGAGGAGAAAATGATTTACCTGCAGATCTGTTATCAAAATTCTTACTATACCAGGACCATAACTATTCCTTATTGAATTTAAACAACTTATTCATGGTCTTGCAAATTTGGTTACTACTTATAATGACCCGGAAGGGGGGGGGAGGAAAAAGGGAGGGAATTCAAAAGGGTGGGGAATTATTATTTTGAAAACCCTGAATTGCTATCAAGCTTATTGAGATCTTACTTACTTTATATATTTTTTACAGATGTCTAAATGTATGATATTGTTTATTTGTCAGTATGTTAAAAAATCAAGAATGACATACCATCATAGTATACTTAAAACATTTGACTGTTGGATAGAGTTACATATTACACCTATTGAACTGTTCGATAATAACTAGTTTGAAAATAAGATCTCTTAACTGTAGGGGTCTGTCAGAGGAAGTGAAGAGAAGAGATTTTTTTTTCAAGATATAGGAAAAGATATGATATAATTATGTTAACAGATACACATTGCACAAAAGAAAAAGAAAAGCAGTGGGCACATGAGTAGGGGTATAAGGCATTCTTTAGCTCTGGTTCCAGCCTCTCAAGAGGGGTAGCAATTCTAATAAAAAATAGTTTTACATTTACTATTCACCAAGAAAAAAAGGATCAGGAAGGCAATTTTATCATTCTAGATATGACCATTCAAGATTATCGACTCTCTCTTGTTGCAAATATGGTCCCAATGGGGACTCTCCAACTTTTTTTGAAAATGTAAAAGGTCTAGTATCTGGTATAAAAAATAGCTCCATAATTATGGCTGGAGACTGGAATGTGGTGCAAGACTTTGATAAAGACACCTCAAATTATGGTGCTAAAAACAATATAAAAGCACATGAAAAATTTTTGGATATGATAGAATCCCTGGACCTTGTTGATATATGGCGAGCATTAAATCCGGATACCAAAAGATTTACATGGCGTGGTCCTGGGCTTAATCAAAGCCGTTTGGATTACTTTTTGATTTCATCTGATCTTGAACCTTTTGTAAAAAATGTAGACATGGATATAAGTTACAGGTCTGATCATTCTCCAGTGTACCTGACCTTACAGTTTTACAATCAAATTAAAGGTAAAGGCACATGGAAGTTTAACAATAGATTACTACATGATATGGGCTATGTAACTGAAATAAAAAATTGCATTAGGGAAACTATAAATCAATACTCTCTGCCTGGGAATGACCTAGAAACAGAACTATCAGTAAACCCACACATGTTTTGGGAACTCTTAAAATGTATGATAAGAGGGAAAACAATATCATATGCCAGTTATATAAAAAAGAAAAACACAAAAACTGAAAATGATTTAGATCTCAAGTTAGCTAAATTACTGGAAAATTATGAAATAGACCCCTCAGAATTATTAAATTCAGAAATTAAAATTTTAGAAAATGAACTTGTTCAACACAGAGAGAAAATAATAACAGGTATTATGACAAGAGCAAAGGCAAGAAGGGTAGCAGAAGGTGAAAAATGTACAAACTATTTTTGTAATCTTGAAAAAAGAAATTATAATGAAAAGATAATTCCAAAATTAATTAAGGATAATGGAGAGGAAATTTTCAATCAAAGTGAAATTTTAGAAGAACAAAAATCATTTTATGAAAAATTATACTCCTCAACAAATCCTATTCTTCATCAAGAACATAAAAATCTATTTTTTTTATGAAAATAATCCTTTTATTCGCAAACTTTCTGATGAACAGAGGTTACAGGCAGAGGGTAATTTGAATGCTAATGAATGCTTAAAAACATTGAAAAATATGAAAAATGGTAAATCTCCAGGGATGGATGGATTTACAACAGAATTTTATAAATTCTTTTGGATAGACCTCGATGAGTTTATTATAAAATCTTTTAATTATAGCTTAGAAACTGGATCTTTCTCGGTTAGTCAGAAACAAGGAGTAATTACATGCGTTCCAAAAGAGGGTAAATCAAAATTTCAATTAAAAAACTGGAGACCTATCACTTTATTAAATGTTGATACAAAAATTGCATCAGCTGCATTAGCAAATAGAATAAAACCTTTTCTTGTGGATATAATTAGTGAAACACAGCAAGGTTTCATAAAGGGGAGTTATATTGGAGAATGTACCAGGCTTATTTTTGACATTATGGAAAAGGCAAAAGATGATAATCTACCAGGTCTTTTACTTTTATTAGACTTTGAGAAAGCTTTTGATACTCTTGAGTGGTCATTTATAGACTTGGCTTTGTCTTTTCTATGGTTTGTTCCTTTTTTTGTAGATGGGTCAAACCTTATATTCAGAATCTCAGAGGTGTATTATAAATAATGGACATTGCTCTCAATGTTTTAATGTTGGTCGGGGTGTTAGACAAGATGATCCTTTATCTCCATATCTCTTTATATTATCTTTAAGCGCTGCACTTAAAAAATAATCCAGATATAAATGGTATGAAAATAAATGATTCTGAATATCTACTAAGCCAGTATGCAGATGACTCATGTCTCTTATTAGACGAGGATGAGCAATCTTTAGAAAAGTGTTTATATACTTTAGAAAAATTTTCTAGGTGTGCGGGACTTCGAGCTAATTTTGATAAAACTGAAGCCATATGGATTGGGTCAAAGATTCACTCACGGGATAAGCTAACAACTACAAGAAATTTGAACTGGAATCATTCAGGAAAGTTTAAACTTTTAGGAATAAAATTTAATCTGTTTAGTGAATATAAAACGCTTGTAAATTTTGTAGAAAAAAATTTAAAAATGCAGAGCTTACTAAATTCCTGGGTTTATAGAGATTTAACATATATGGGAAAGATCACTGCCATTAAATCACTAGCTCTACCTATTCTAATTCAATCATTGACAGTTTTGCCAAACCCGCCTGATGATAAAATAAAAGAAATTCAAAATATTTTTTCAGTTTCTTGTGGTCAGGAAAACCAGACAAGATTAAAAGAAAAGTTATAATAGGGTTATTTGAAAATGGGGGGGGGGGGGGGGGGGGTTGAAAATGCCAGATATAAGATCTTTTTGTTATTCATTAAAGATGACATGGATAAATAAACTTTTAGACCCCTTGAATATATCCCCATGGATAATTGTTAATAGATCAATACAACAGATTAGGAGCAGACAAAATATGGTTGATGACCCCTGATGGTATCCAAAAGATTTCTTCAAAATTTAAGAAGTTCTGGAAAGATATTTTACTAAACTGGAATATCCTAAACACTCTCACCAATGGCACTGCTGAAGGGATCATGAAACAATCCATATGGCGAAATAAGAGTTTGAAGATTAATAATAAAACTGTCTTTTACCAGAGGTGGGTTGAATCAGGAATTTTCTTTGTAGGTGATTTACTTGATGAAAACAGTATTTTTTTTACTTTAAAAGAATTATGCGAAAAATATAATCTTAATATTAATTTCTTAAAATACCATTCTTTGCTTCATATGATACCAAAAGACTGGAAAATTAAGCACATATCTAACGATAAATTTGAATTTATAAAAAACAATAAAAAGTCATGTCAGTTCTTTTATAAAAAAAACTCTTGTCAATGTATACAGAACGTCCTACAAAACAAGAAGACAAAATGTGTAAGGAACTCATATAGAAAATTGGGATTTCATTTATAGCTTACCCTTTTGTTGCACTAAAAACAACAAATTTAGTATGTTCCAGTTTAAGATTTTACATAGAACTCTTGCTACAAATGCATTATTGCAGAAATACGGGTTAAAAGAAACTAACTTGTGTAGTTTCTGTAATTTAACTAAAGAAACTATAAGTCACCTTTTCTGGGAATGTACTCTAGTTAGAGATTTGTGGTTAGAAATTGCAGCACTTTTTCTAGTTGAAAATAATTTAACTTTAATATTTAATGTGGAAAATATTGTTCTTGGGTCGGAGTCTTGGGATGTTTCCCTAAACTTTCTCACTATTCTGGTTAAATATTACATTTATACATGTCGCTTTAATAATTCATTACCGACTCTTACAGGCGTCATAGCTATGATTAAAAATTCCTACCGAATAAAAAAAATATCTACCTCCTTTTACAGATCCCCTAAAATGCCTAAGGCAAGAGGGAAATTTAATAGTAAATGGGATTTAATTAAAAACTTAGTTCACATGTGAGGAGAGATTTTTCTATTTTGTACTTCCTTAAGGCTTTATAATAGTTCATGTAGAATTAATAATATGTTGATGCACATCACAACTGGACAGTGATTTGTGTGCATCTTAAAAGTACTATCTATGTTTATTGATATTGTTATATACAAATTGATTAATAGTTTTTGTTTGATTGTATTTGAATTATCTCCCCTTGACTTAGGTTGACATTTATGTGATTCTGTCCAACATGTTATCTGTTAATGATCTCTGGAGGCCTCTCCTGGTACCTCTCATATTTAACATCATTGTATAGACAGTGATGCATGTGGCTAGAGGAGAAGGCTGATGCCATCATTAACCTTATCAGCATATTCAGATATTCTAATCCAGAGTGATAAAGGATGGGTATGATCGAGTAGAAAATTTAGAACAATTAGCATAAATAACTTTTTAATTTTAGGCTGTTATTGAAAAAATTAATATTAATACATGTATTATGAACTAACTATATAATTATGTATTACAATACTTGGTGAATTGTCAGAAGAAATAAAAATAAATTACAAAAAAAAAAAAATTTCCAGCTGATGACAGCATGGGATATAATAAAGAGAAGTTACTGCAGACAGCGAATTAAACAATCTGAATGAAATGCATATCATGTGTACAGGCTTTGCATACAAAGATCTACCATAGAGTGTTTTTTAAATGTTTATAGAAAAGGAAAAACATATTTATTACTCTAATGATTTATTTTTTCTTTTTCTGTTTTTTAATATAGTTCAGAAGCACGAGGCTAAATATTTCTCTCAATAAACGTATAAAACATATTGCCAATATCAACAGGATGTAAATGTATGGCCAGTGTTGGTTAAATACTCTTTCTTGTTAGTGTCAGTGCAGTGAACAATAGATACATTTATTTAGAAACGTATCAGGCATTGTGTCGTATTGACAATAATTGATGCAATTACGGAGATCTATTTTCTATACTAAATATTTGTCCTTAGATCAGCATTTGCTTCAACACCTTCATCTTATTAATTTCTAGAGCTCGTAAAATCTTACTTTTATCATAAAGTGTGTATTTTTTAACCTTTAGTTTAAATGTTAATGGAACACATCCCAGAACAAAATCATTACAGTTGTCCAATTATTCGATTGATAAAGTTAAATTCTATTAAAGACCCGGAGTTAGATTTAAATGTTAATAAAATATTGTGCTGATATATTTGCGAATTGTAATCGCATTCGTATATATTATTGGAACATATCACAGAAGGCGTCGCCACCTGTGTGCAATCGGTTTAAAAGCATACGTTATATTGAAATGTTATTAGAGTAACACAATTTAATAATTGGGCGTTAAAATGTATGATCCACTTTCAACAGCAGTTTTTGTAATTGCATTATATTTCAAACCATTCCATTTAAGTATAAAAAGTCATATAACCAGATATAAGTCTTGCAGTACATTTCAGATGAACTTTTAGTTAGCACAAAGACACATATATCGCGTACAGGTTGCATTTCTGTTAATATTGACAATACACTTGTCATGTAAACTCCCTTTACGGCTAAAACTGTACCACTTTTACTATAAAGTTTTAAAACAATCATATCCTAGAATGGAAAGTTCATATGCACTACTTTTTTTCAAAGTTCAAAATTAGGGCTGTGCAGCATATTTGCAACGTTGATATGCCCCGAACTCCTAAGAGTTTAAACTAACACTTAATTTCTAAACTATTCCTACCTCGACTGTAGGGTTACCATAGATTTAAATATAAAAAAATATTCACATGTATATTTTCTGGCTACTTTCCGAAGTTATGTGTCTCAATGAGATGCAAACTACAGATCAGAACTGGGAACCAATACGTAAACAAAATTAATTTTCTATGTATATTCTAAATCTCCCCAAAAGAGGCATGGTTTGAAAAACAGCTGTATTTACAAAGTGAAATTGAGAAACGAAATGGGGAATTTGTCAAAGAGACAACAACCCGACCATAGACCAGACAACAGCCGAAGGCCACCAATGGGTCTTCAATGTAGCAAGAAACTCCCGCACCCGGAGGCGTTCTTCAACTGGCCCCTTAAAAAATGTATACTAGTACAGTGATAATGGACGTCATACTAAACTCCAAATTATACACAAGAAACTAAAATTAAAAATCATACAAGACTAACAAAGGTCAGAGGCTCCTGACTTGGGACAGGCGCAAAATTGTGGCGGGGGTACACATGTTTATGAGATCTCAACCCTTCCCCCTTATACCTCTTGCCAAGGTAGAAAAGTAAACGCATAACAATAGGCACATTAAAATTGAACCTACAGAAGATGAATTATCGGAGCTCAGTTTTAAACAGCTAAAATGATAAATTTAAAACACTATTTGCACATTTAATAAAAAGGTAGATGTATCCATTTAAACGAGACTATTAAATGTTTGTGTTGGACGGACGAATGTAAAAAAAGCGGTTTCAACTATTGGCAGAAAATATTCCCTAGTTAGGTTGTAAATTTAAAACGTCCAGTTACAAAATACATCTGGAATATAATAAAGAGATTCAGACAAAAGTTTAAGCTAATTGTGCTATCGGAATAATATTCATATCATATTATAAATCAATCTGTTTTTAGTTTTGGTAGACAAAACACGCACCTATCGTGCATTATTCTAAGCCTAGTATCTTTGATGAGATTATTTGCCTACAATAAGTTGGAAAAAAACTACCTTTTCTAAATGTATTTTTTTTTTTATTCTCCTGGAATGATTTCCTGAATATATTTTGAAAACACGAAAGGGTAAGACAAATACACAATTTCATATAACAAATTATGTTTTGAGAAACTGGAGCTAACGTTAGGAGACATCTTCTGGTTGAAAGAAATGGATAAATGATACATTTGTCATTTACAACTGTATTTATATTTATTGAAGTTGGTTCAATTGCATGTCAGCTGTAGTGACTAAAACTGTAAGTCTTACTAGGCTGTCATTTTACAAAAATATTTGATGAGTACACTGCCAGTTATTGGTGTGAAATGTGAAAACATGTTTCTTTTCCTACCATGTGCCTTAGCAAGTTAATGGTATTAATGCAATAAGGAGATATGTTTTCAGAACTTAGTATTTGTCCTTGGAACAATAACAACTTCAACACCTTTTTCTAATATGTGCAGGTCCAATCTAACTCTGTTTTGAGATGGTAATTTTATAACATTAAATCTTATTTGCACTAACACAAATCACAACAACAGTTACCACCCAAGAGTATTCTTCAATGAATTAAGTTATATTCTATGTTTAAATAAACAACTTTAGTTTCGATTTATTTCGTATTCAAATAGCAGGCTTTTCTTCGTTAGTGGAACATCCTATTTTTTACTCTCAACTGTTTTTTTTTAGCTGTATTATCTTTTTATATTCTTCGGTTTCGTAGTTTAGTGCAGTGAATACCCCTTTCTGTTCATTCCATTCGTATTAGCACGAGTGTCGTATTTATGCATTGAGAACGTGTTTTAAGAGTTTAATAATTGTTCTAAGAATTTGTTAGATCCTGACTATTTATAGGTTTAATGTATAAACAAGCTTTGGGACCATTTGTACTGAAATGTAACAATCAAAAAGTATAAGAATCAATATGTTTATAACATATTTGTTTTGAAACAATTCTTTACTTCATTCTGCTTTTTAGTGAATAAAGGGAAGAATAGAACCGTTGTTCAAAATTCATCACTCGATTGACAGAATACAAAGTCGGGTTACAAACTTAAGGGAAGGGAAGGAGTAAATAAGTCACAACCATTCAATAATGTCAACGTCAGTGCAATAAAGATAGAACAATTCTATAGAATAAACTCATCATCGATACCAATTTTAAACAAATTATGTATTTGCGCCAGACCCAATTAAGTACGTAAAAATAAATATGTTTTTTAGTCGCACCATGTTATACCTTCCGAGCTTTCAAAATTTCGATAAAAATGAATTGCATTGCGTTTCCGGAAACATATTGATCAGAGGTAGTAAACACCTTTAATGCATATTTCAGTGACATATTAGTTTCAATTTTAACTTCGTACAAAAAAAAAAACACAGTTGCTAATCTGCTGATAAAGGTGTTGATATTTCCATTATTCCATTAACATATCATGTAATATAAAAAAGTACAGAATTGCAAAACTAAATTGCAAACGAGATAATGTACTTACCCAATAGTTGCAATATATATTATGTACACGTAGTTTGTGAAATGGAAGGAGAGACAATATTTGCTTGCTGCACTGAAGTAACAAAAATAGTTCGCATACCTTATAATTGCAATATAATTACCACATAGTGATATGCACAATTTCTAAAAGTATAGTTCCAAGCTAATAGATTCAGGTGAAACTGTTGATTTCTGAGTAAGGTTCTTATGACTTAAATATTTCCACATTTTTAAACATCGGTCATCATTGAAGAGACATTTTTTGTCTACATAATTATGTGATGAAAGAAAAATTTGCACCATGCCAACGTTGTCTGGTAATAAAACAAGATGTGTTTTACATTTAGATGATCGTATATAATTTAATTTTGGATGTAACGAGTCTTCTGATTGGTTGACGTCGTTTTGTTTATCAGCCCATAGACATAATTATGTCATGCGACCGTGACGTCATCAATGATTTTTTATAGTTTATTACGATTTAAAATGGAATTTTGAACTAAATTGAAAGCTACGCGTGTTATTCATTGTGCACCACATTTTTTTATGTTATTTCTTCATGGACAGAACAAATATTACAGTCGTTCCTTAAATAATCGTCGTCAGTCAAACGTTTTGTTAAATAACAGGGAAAATGAGATGTTTGTTCAAAGCTCGGATGCGTTGTTCATGCTTTGACATTTGTAAACTGTTTTGTCCAACGTTTATCTTACTGGATAATTTATGTTTTGTATTCAAACAGGTCAATATATCTTTTTTGTTCTTATGGGGATTTTAATATGTGTGTTTCAGATCAATGCAATTGATAATTTATTTTCTACATGTATTTATGTTGTGCTTTTACACAACTGTCAAGATATGATATTATATTGTGAAATGTTGCTGCGTGATGTTTGGGATGTTCGTTTATTCTTATTAGATTTGTTGAAAGTAATCGGACTCCTCTAGTTTTTTCCATATGGTGTCGATTAGTTTGTTTGCTTACTCTACTTTTGTTTTATTGATTTTGAAAGAAACTTCTGGTGTTAAATGAATGAAAAATTTAGGATGAATTCAATGGCTTATTAATGGCTATGTATCAAAAACAAGAACATATACCTTGCATTACTTCTGCTTTTACGTTCAGACATATATACTTTCAATTTTTTTTTTATCCTACATTGCACTTTTTATGTCGTCCCTAACACTGTTGTTGTGATTGATTTGGATTGATAATGGTACTCCATTGTTTTTGGAAAGTTTCTTGTAAATTATTCCAAAGTTATTGGACCTGTACTATTCATAATTCAAACAATACGTATATGTCTTAGGGTATCAATGTTTTTGAAATAATCCATATCTATGCTTCTGATTAAAAGCTTTCTAAATTTAAATTAATATAAATTAAATAATAGTATTTCCTTGTTTTGTTAAACTTTGTTGGGAAAAGCAATATGTGTTACTCATTTGACTTATATGTTTTGGTCTGGAATCGACCTGTACATATAGTTCAAAAGCACGATTACATAAATGTTCCTCTATTCATAAACATTGCAATAACATCATGAATATTTTCAATGCTCTTCAATTTCTTGTTTAATTGGCTTTAATTGTAAGATGTCACTGAGAAGTCTTATGTGGACGAAACGGGCGTTTGATTTACAAAATGTAATGTCAGCTATCTATAAGTACAAACACATAATGAAATAAAATGTTATAAATGGATATTTATATTTGAGAAAGGAAACTAGTTTCGTAAGTGTTTACAAAAACATCAAATCCTAAGACATTAAATAATTATAACTTTTCACCACCTTTTGTGCTATATTGGCTAATATTGTAAGGATCAACGGGTTGTCTTATATGAAACATGATTTGTAAGAGTATCACAGATGAATCTTTTGTGGACGGAACGCTTGCTTTGCTTACTTCAATGAACTAAGATATTTTGTTCTTATTGTGTTAAATAAATCATTACCTTCAAATTAGTTTTCCAAATTTGAAATTTGTCATTGGATCAATAACAATTTCTTATGTTTTCTTATTTGTGTCTGGCGAGGAGCAAATCTTACTATTTATATCAATTGTATCACCTTATACATTATATGTTACTTGGGCAAACCACACAGGTAGTCGTCACCTATGTATATTGTGTCAATAAGTATATGCTAATTTTATGAAAAAAGACCTTCAGTTTAAATTTAAAGGTTATCAAAGGAACGCCCTGGTTCTGAAACAGTTCATGTATATCTGAAGTATTATATACTCATTTACTCTGCATTATATTTTAATTGAAGGTGGTACCTAACACTACAGGGAGATAACTCTGTAATATCAGCTAAACGTTTTAATGACGTTATGTTCTTAAGGGAATATTAAGCTTCTCAATGATCAAAATGAGTGTTTGTCAAACTGCTATATAACCAGTGTATTTTTTTCTGATTGAACGGTTGTTTCAATTTTTTTGATTTTTTTATATTTTTGTCAAAGGGTCAAAGTAAATACTTTGTCAAAATTTTAAGAAAATTAAACGAGCCAAATTAATTTTAGTGAAAGTGTTAAGTACCACCTTAAGTATATTTCTAGATTATTTAGTTATCGACAAAAACTTGTTAAAGATACCAGGCAAGTATGATTTTTTTAGATGCATTATATTTTCAGCTTTTCGAATAATAGACAAAAACTAATAAAAAACAAAAAGAGGCGTGTAATTCAATTACACAATTCTAATTTGGTTATCCAGTACACTTTAGTAGAGGACGATATGTAATAGTTTGATTTAACTTCAAAATTAAAGAAAATCAATAAATTTATTTATGCAGTATATTGATCAATGGTGTAAGAATTGTATCACAGTTAGTATAAAAATTAACAAAAACCTTTGTGTTCCAAAATAATGAAATATAGTTCAAATTATATGAAACTATGATTAATTTTTCAAAGGTGCTTAAAGTGAAAATCAGCTAGCAATACCACTTCAATTATGTTTTATAGTAATACAAAATATGATAATCAGTGTAACAAAATATTTTGGTAACAACAATGTAAATTTAAAGCATGTTTTTAGGTTTAGCTTCATTATTCCCCAAATTTACATTCAAACCGCTAAATTTAACTTTTTGCGACGTATGCTCATGATTTATTGTGAATATGGATGACCATTATTCTCCCATATCTTACAGAAAATTGTTGTACTCTACTTACCATAACTTAAATCATAATTTGATTTTCTATGTTTTAAAAGCTTGTTTTGAAATAACATGTACAAACACAAAAAGTAATAGATGATCTTGAAAAATACAACAAATGATTTTCTTTAGAGATCATTCATTAGTTAATGAATTTTCTCTTAATCTAAGGTTTGTAAAATGATTAATTCTTTCATCATCTTTAATTGTCCAATAAAATTTCAAATTAAATAAACTTATCTGAAAAATACAAATCTTTACGTTAAGTTTTCAGTTATCTTAGAATTATTATTTGACTTGATCTTCCAACAGTCTTGCATGTCTTGCATTGGCGGATCCAGGGGGTGGGGTCCGGGGGTTGGAACCCCCCCTTTTTTTTGGCCGCTCAATGGATTTGAATAGGGACATATAGTTGGAACCCCCCTTTTGTCCTGGGTTGGGACAACCCCCCCTCCCTTTTTTAAAATGGCTGGATCCGCCCCTGTCTTGATTATAGTACCACTGACGACCGTCATCATGTTGGATATACTCCTTTTTTCTGTTTCACAGCATCCTTACTGTTTTATTTCAAATGATAAATGCAAGTTAGATATTAATTAGAATATGTTTTAATGACTTTTATTGAAATCGATAGCATGGGATTTTTCAAACCCATTTTTGAAAGTGGCTTAAGTCAGTAAATTATATACATGTACATGATGTATATCTATGTGTATTGATGATTTTTTTTTTCGAAAAACGTACTTTTAACTTAATCTTGTTTAGTTATTTTGAAAACAAATTTATGGTCTCATATTGTGAAAATAATTTCTAGTAAAAAAAGTATTAATTATTATCCCGAACAAATGACACAAGTAAGGGAACCAATATATGTAAATCACACTATCGCGATAATGCTTTGGTTGTTACTCATTCTGCATTGATTTGCAGCCTTTATTTTATTTTCAAATACTTCTCCACTTTAATAATGACTGCCCCAAGCTTACAATGTCACAATAATTAAATTAATAATAATAATAATAATAATAATAATAAAATTAATAATAATAATAATAATAATAATAATAATAATAATAATAATAATAATAATAATAATAATAATAATAATAATAACAATAATAATAATAATAATAATTAGTAATAAAAATAATAATAATTAGTAATAAAAATAATAATAATTATATAATAATAACAATATATCAAAACGAAAAACAATAGTAAAGACAATAATAATCATGATTAAGTCAACTCGGAAACAAACAGAGAAAGGGTTTCCCTTAATTACAAAAATATCATTGTCAACAGTTATTTTTTTCATAATGTTAGGACACATTGATGGGATGATAAACGCAGTTATTAAAACATGAACTTTCTCACTGTCAAATATCACAAAACAAAAAACAAAATAACGTGACTGTTAGTGGCTACAAAAGAATATATCATAACCTGTACTTGTTTACAAAGAAACAAAATTTGTATATGCTGTCATCACCTAGTCTATTGATAAGAAAAAGGTGTATGACTATTGAGTTCCATACAACGAATTTAATGATAGGCACTTTAGATAAAAAGCAACTGACCTTATTCAAATGATAATAAGTTTTAATGGATTACAAAAGATGTAATTGGCACAAGTTTCAGAATTGTTCTGTTTAAACCTTTGAGTTTGATTTAACATTCCACCTGTCTTGATTCGATTGTCATTGATTTGACCTGTGCAGACGAAACGCACACATTGAGTACTAACTTATAAGTTCACAAGCAATAGTTATATAATGCATTTCCCAATTACTTATATTTGTTGGTAATTGTTTCTATAACATATAAGTTGTACTGGCTGATACGCATTACTATGCTGTCATTTTATGGAAACAATACTATCTATGATTGGTAAAGTGCAATGAACAAGTATTTCTTTTCTTTCAATTCACATTATTCATTTTAGTGTTCTTAACGCAAATAACAAAGACGTATTTTCAGAATTTAATATTTGTCCTTATACCAATAACAATATCAACACCTTTTTCTAATGTGTGTCTGAAGCAGGTCAAACCTTCAGAATTTAATAGTTGTCCTTATACCAATAACAATATCAACACCTTTTTATAATGTGTGTCTGAAGCAGATAAAATCTTACATGTGTGTTTTAAGATGACATTTCCATAACCCTGAATGGTATATGTCTCTAGAACAAACCACCAGAAAATTCACAACGGTTACCTTAGTGTAAATGTTTTATGTTATATCCTATGTCACTAGAACAAACCACAGGAAAAGTCACCACCTCAGTGTAAATGTTGAATGTTATATCCTATGTTGACCATATAAAGACCTTCAATTTAGATTTGAATGTTAATAGAATTATTTTCAGACATTACATCAGGTTTTGTAGTTGCACTATATTTCATTTACACATAAAAAGCTAAAAATTTAAACAATACAATTGAATTTAGTAAGTTATTCAAGAGGAGCTGTTTATACACATAAGGAAACCATTTGTGTACTGATTATTTATCAGTTAGACTCAAATTATAACAGTTTGAATGAAAGACTAATGTATCAATTGAAAAATACATATTAAAATCGACGACAAAGGATTGTTGTTGTGGCAATTGAAACACAGTGTGGTTGTCTGTATCACAGATATTCGAAAACTGTCACCAAAAAAACACCCGTAAAACTAACTCAAACTTATTAACATTGCACAATTGAATAAACATTCATTCAGGGTACAAGAAGAAAAGAAATGTAATTGTCTCAAGCGTACCGTAGACTTATTTCATCTTTGCCGGATTCAGCAAATTTTTATTAGGACAAACATATAATGCAAGTTCGTGTTTGTAATACATGTACATTCTTAAATGCAACTATCAAAAATAGATCTATAGCAAAACAGAACAAATACATTAGTAGAAATAATACAACATACTCTCGACGATATAAAGTACACATTAATGACTGCTAGTGATATTGAGAGTGTGCGTTTAAAATACAATTGAGACATACATGTATACCGTTATACAAATATTTCAGATATTATTGACAAAAACAATGACAGAAAACCCTTAACAGAATTTGAAATGTTTTAAACAAAACCAAAAACAAACAAAAAATAAGGAAAAGCGGTGGGAAAGAAATTAAGATCAGGTTCAATGTTGACTGATGTACCCCTATTTTTCACATTTTTATTGATTAAGTCTGTTTATTTTGTCCTCACATCATTGTAAATGCAATGGTATTTGATGCAAATGCATAAAAGTGAGAGGTTTAGAAGTTTTTATTAAAGTCGGGAATATGACAGTTATTATCCATTATTTTGATGTGTTTCAGCCTTTAATTTTTGCATTTGAAGATGATCTTAAAGATTTGAAGTTTCGGAATTCAATATGTTTGTGATTCTACTTTTTTTCAATCCAACTATAAAAACGAGATTTCAAACCACAACTATTCCATATAGTTAAAAGCCTTATTTCTATAAAACTATGAACAATTCTAATTACCGGAAATGGAAAATCGATGCATGTGCTTTTGTATGAAACAAATAGTTGTTTGGAACAGTCCGAAAGTGTCACTAAAGAGAAATGATATTCAAAGATCATAATTTTTATCATATATATTATCTATGTTACAAACAAAAGAAACATAATTAAAATACAAGATTAAATTTTAAAGTTCATTGTAAACAAACGACCCTCCCTTTAAGATTAATGCGTCACGTATGACATTCTACTGGAGTATTGGAATCGCTAAAGTTTGAATGCATTTCAGCATAATTTCGAACATAATTAACTAAATAAAATTTGTAAACCTTATTGATTTAAAAAAAAAACAATGTTCTAGTAAGGACGTGAGTGAAAATATCAAATATATCCCATTATTTCATTCAAATGAGAATTTTTATCAATGTCACATTCTTTTCCTAACTAGAAATGATAAAGATTCTACATTTTACTGTCATTGGAGCTCTTACGAGATTTCAAAATAGACTTATGGGGACGCATGTCATATTCATACTGTTTTCAAGTTTGTATTAAAAAAAAATGATTGCTGATAATGATATAAAAAATACATATATTAAACCAAGCAACATATTGGAAATGAAATATATGTAAGATACTGATTCAATGTATATCTGAAGCCCGATCAAGTATTTACTATGGCTAAAATCTACGAAGGTAATCTTTTTCAAGCACAAACCTTAAACAAATAAAACCACTTCTAGTTAAATTATTTGCCTTTGCGGTAATTTTTTCAAAGGGAAAAGAAACGTTGACACAAAGGTCTTCCGCCGACCAGCAGTAAAATCGTTTCCACAAATACTACGCCACGTTCGGTAAGAATAGGGAGGTAATATCCTTGTAAAGAAAATGCAATGTTATCTGTACTTTAAACATTCCTGCTAAAACCATTCTAGTTAAATTATTTGCCTTTGCGGTAAATTTTTCAATAGGGAAAAGAAATGTTTCCACAAAGGTCTTCCGCCGACCAGCAGTAACATTGTTTCCACAAATACTGCGCCACATTCGGTCAGAATAGGGAGGTAATATCCTTGTAAAGAGAATGCAATGTTATCTGTACTTTAAACATTCTTGCTAAAACTGTCTCTGAGGTGTACGTTGATGACCTTTTGCAAAGAAAAATGCCTGTCCCTACTAAATATTATTTCATTTTCTACACGGTCATTTTAGAGGGGGTTAATTGGAAGCAGAATTATGGTGCATGGTAGTTTTAAATGACATTAGGAATGGTCTTTTTAATTATTTTATGAATCTGTGGTTTTATACGTCTCTAGCTACCGAATAAAGTTTTCGTTTGTAATCCACGTTCTCAAAATGACCAATAAGCCATATTTTGTCATTACATTTATTTTGTCTGTACCATGATATAAAATAAAGAAATGTGAGATAACTGTTCAAATAGAGCGGATCTGATAAATCATATATCACCATACGTCTTTCGAAAATAGCAAATATAAAAGACCAGATATCAAAATAGGATGAACAGTTTATCAGTGTTTGAACGAAAAACCCAGATATCGGTTTTTGACAAGGCACAAAAAAACGGAAAACAAATTTTACAGGCTCATCACAAGATAACCACTAGATTTGAATCGTGCGTTAGGATAAGCACATATAGAATGGAGCGGGCATATTTTGGTAATGTCGATAGATAACAGGCAATTTTGGAAAACATTGTTTCAATCCTTTCTTTTAACTGAGAAATCATGACATGGTCAAATCTACATTTTAAACATCCTTTACAGAGAATTTTTCGATTTTATAACATGTGAGGAATACTCAAAATACACTACATGTTGTGTACTCGTGTCAACAAATCATATGTTCATGTATCCAAAACATGTGTTCAGATGCGAACAAATTCAATTTAAATTTATATTGCTCTCTTATAACTCACTGTACATATGTTAAGGGCACAACACGTGTGGTATAAACATGGCTTATTTGTCTTTAGCGTCGTTAACATGTATGTATAAAAAATTTCATAACATGTCTAGTCATTTCCCAAATATAAAATCCGAACTGTTAAGATTAATGTATAAATACACAATTAAAATGTGTTAGCTGTGATGCATTAATCTCATCGAGAGGGTCATTTTCACAGCAATAAACTTTATAAAATTATATGGTATTTTGATTTTATCTATCCGTCTTTATACTACAACAATATATGTCAATTGATTGAACTTGTTTTACATAGAGATTAATACATGGTCTTTTCCATATAGGCCCGGGTATCATCCCGAGACCTTCATATCAGCCCGAGACGTAGTCGAGGTGCTGATATGGGTCAAGGGATGATCCACGGGCCGATATGGAAAAGGCCATGTATTAATCACTTTATCATATACTTCCGACAATTGTTTTATGTACGGCAAATCAACAAATAAAATAACTAAAACAGTCAAATGACTTTACAAAAAAGTTAGATTATAAATCTTACAAATACACTATAATTGCCCAACAATAACATCACTACCTCCATATTTATTTATATTACTATTTCCTATACAGGCATTTTGAAACATTTAAAATTTGGAAGAGTTTCATGATCATTTTTACTCTATGTTTGTTGTACTATAAAATGATTCATAATTGTCAATGGCATTTATTAGCAAGTACTTAACTGTCCCCCAAAAGTTCCCATAAATTTTGAAGTCGTCATAAAGATATAGGTAACTTGCACGAGAGGCACTATTATGGGTTTCGTGCACGAGATGCCCGTGATATAGGTTATCAGCCCGGGTGGAAAAATTATGGCTTGTGTACTTCCGCTCAATACACATATGCAAAAGCTATCAAATCAACGCTTAGTATATGATAAAAATCAATATCAAATATGACTGATTATCAATTATAACAAAAACAAAAGATATGTATACTGTAAAATTGTTGATTTCAGTTTCAATTGTAGGATCCGGTTATATAAAAAAACCAGCTAATTTCATCAGTTATTAATATTTTAGACAGATAGTTTAGGTCTCACTTTCTAATAAGCCAAGAATAATAAATCTACTCATTTAAAATATATCAACTTGACAAAGTTTCAGTATATAATTATAATCGAAACTGGAATCATTTCTTTTTGTGATGTACCGCTGTATATGCTAAAATAACAAAAAAACTCAGTTTTTATCTTAACTAATATTGAACACATTTTAGAAGTATTAATTGATGTATCAATTTTCCGTTCGAAAAGTCTGTAGAGTGTCAAAGTTCTTTCCAATATTTTATCAACAAGGTTTGCTGAAGTATGACTCAAATGTCAAATCAGCAGAACTCAATTGTTCGTGACTATTTTTATTGAAAATCAATATTTGTTGAAAACACATAAAGTTACATAAACAGGAATATAACCAAGCCAACCTCAATTTAAAACGTTTTACCTTACCATGGAATAACTTTGTTTTATATGTTTGTTGAATATCTTCATACAAATATTTTGAATTACAAGTTCAGAATCTATAAATTTAGATAAAATATGGATTTGTGATCACTAACAATCATTAACGTATGTAACAAATGATTAGGGTAATGTTGAAAGCGAGGTAAGCTAGTTATAATAAGTTATCAAATGTACCAGGTTTATAATTTGATACGCCAGACGCGCGTTTCGTCTCCATAAGACGTTCAAATCAAAATAGTTAAAATGCCAAAACAGGTACAAACTTCAAGAACATTGAGGGCCCAAAATTTCAAAAACTTGTCCCAAAATTCCAAAAGTTGTATAAAACCAGGTTTAATCCAACATTTTCTACATAAGAAAAAGCCCGCACCAAGTTAGGAATATGACAGTTGTTATCCATTCGTTTGATCTGTTTGTGATTTTGATTTTTCCATTTGAATAGGGACTTTACGTTTTGATTTATGAGTTTGGTATTTTATTTTAATTTCCACTAAACACAAACAAGACAATACCTTGGAATAAAGTACACGACAAAAAGAGAGCCTATTATTCTTCATAGAAAGCTAATCAATGAGCAATACCTGCAAAATAAAACCAACTAAATCTATGGGTGATTTAAAGTGCTCAACACACTTTTAAGAAAATAATGCTGAATTTTAAGTTAATAATAAGAATAAATCAAGTAAGGAAACACCATATCAAGTAATAATAAACAATTCATATAAATTTAATTCATTTATTCAATTTCTTTAAAACTTGACAAATTGTTCATCTTTGATTGGTATGAAACTGGTCAAATCCTGACATACAATATGTATTTAGTTCAACAGGATCAGCTTGTTTAAATACCTTCACACAGTCGTAAGAAATTAACGTTCATTGAATATTGTTTCTCTCTCTCTCTTGACAAATATATATTTATCACTGAAACCTAAACCGCTCAGTAACTGAAAGGATCTCGATGCTTGTCAAATTACTGATATCAATGTTTCGATGCAAACCACTATCAGCTGTACATGTAGCAAATGTTAACACCATTGTGTATTTTACAGAAAATGAGAAATACCAAAGTTGATTCGTAATCAATGGTAAAATAGTGATATGTTTAAAAGTGATATCTTGTAAATGGAAGCTACTCTTCGTCCAAGTCAAAACTGTTCCAAACTTTTTTGTCGTTTCCTTTTATCATTTTCATCTTGGCATCTATTGTTATGACTAGTCCTTGGTTTTTTAACATTTGAATTGTTGCTTTGCATCTTGCATGCATTGCATACGCCAGCGCTGTTCTTCCTTTGTTGTCCCTTGCATTTATATTTGCTTTGTGTGCTAGTATTTTGGAAATTATCTGAAGTTTCTCGTAGACGTCCTGATCGCGTGCAACCAATTTACATGCGATCATCAGTGGCGAGGTTCCTGCGTTTGTACAGAAGTTTACGTCGTGTCCACCTTGTATTAAAATTTTAGCCAATTTAAATTTTCCTGACTCCAATGCCCATAATAACTTGTTTTCCATTTTTGTTTGACTGTTATTAAAAGATAGATTGTTACACTGAAGTTTCTTTTCTAAGTATAATTTAGCAACTGCATCTCAATACTTTATAGTAAGTGGTAATGTTGTAATCGACTACGTAATATCGTAAAAGGTTGTCGATTGGTTAGACGCCTTGTAGAGTTGCTGATTGCCTTACAAACTAAAAAGGTCATCTTTTAAACAAAGAAAGCGATTGGATATGGTAAATTGTTCCAACTATTTGTCATCCTAATGTCAAAATACATATTTCAAAAACCTGAGAATATCAAAGGCAATGCTGAATTCGTTATTCGATGAGAGCCCCGCATAAGCCCAAAAAGGTAATACATAAAGATTATAATTAGTTATCAAAGGTACCAAGATTGTCATTCAAAACGCCGTCAGTGATGATCAAATAAAAATAGTTATAAAGCCAAACAAGTACAAAGTTGAAGAGCATTGAGGACCCAAAATTACAAAAAGTTGTGCCAAAAAAATGAAATTGTGTTTTTTTTTTTTTTTTTTTTTTTGGTAAATAGGACCAAATTCAATCAGTTTATAAATAACCTTTTGTATTACAGGAATAACTGAAATTAACGGAAATATTGGACAGCTCAGTATACCAAACTTAAACCGACTCGTCCGATGAAAGAAAATGAAAGAACAACAAAAATCAACAGAAAGTTAACACCTATTGTGATAAGACTGAACTAGTGCAACTAAGCGAAACAATACTTAACAAATCAATTAAATGTATAGTGTGTGTAAAAAATCGGATGAACAAATCTAGGTTAAAAGAGAATGAATGACTGATATGAAAAGGCATGTTATTCTAATACCAATTTATCTAAACTCAACAGAAGATAGAGCATAGTTTATTAACTATTAAACAGAGGGGATAACTACGAGTGTTTGTTGTTTGTCCCAGTGATATATAAACTTAAATGTTATATAAGTATTAAACTTCATCATGTAAATGTAGCGGAATTTGATGAGACTGTTATTAAAGTGAGAGGGTTAGCGCTATAGAACCAGGTTTAATCCACCATTTTCTACATTTGAAAATGCCTGTACCAAGTCAGGAATATGACAGTTCTTGTCCATTCGTTTTTGATGCGTTTTGTTTTTTGATTTTGCCATGTGATTATGGACTTTTCAAATTGATTTTCCTCTGAGTTCAGTATTTTTGTGATTTTACTTTTTTTCATCAAAACAGTTTTGTGAACCCAGCTCCAGGCAAAACTCAAAAACAGGTGTTAAAATGTTGTTGATCCATTAAACTCGTGGTCACCTGAGTTCGTTTAAAGATATTAAAAATAGAAATATTAATCATATTTAATGTATACCCAATATATTTGTGCTTTGATATGCTATAAGACAAAACGTTTTTTAAACATATTTTTTTAAGATGTGATTCGAACTCAAACCACAAGGTTTATATGTTAATATAAAAAAAGGTCTTACGAATAAACATAATAAAAAGAGAATGTCTGTTCTGGTTTACATTGTCGTTTGTGTTTTGTTGCACTGCAGTGTTTCTGTTTCGTTGTTTTCCTATTATAGCTGATGAGTTTCCCTTAGTTTAAGTTTGTAACCCGGATTTGTCTTCTCTCAATTGTTTTCTTTTAACTTGTGAACAGCGGTATACTACTGGTGCATTTGTTATTCCTGTTCAGTGTTTTTATGTCTATTAGCGTAAGAGTGCATAGAATTATGTAATATTTATAATCTCCTGGTTTGTTTTTATTTCTTTATTTCCCTTCTTTTTGACCTACAGACTTTTATCTTTTTGACTCGGTTCGGCTATCCTGGGCCCTTCCTTTTTCAAAAAGTCTAAGAACTCATATCATGTTATTTTAATGTATTGCCTATACCATGTAAATATGTGAAAACAATTATCTGTTGAAACGAAAAAGGCAATGACAAAACAACAAATGGATATCAAATATGATAGACACAAACACTCGACAACCACTAAATTTAGTTAAACAGAACAATACCATACAATACGATCGATACATTTCGTTTGATAAAACTAACGACCTAGTTTTTAGCAAGGTGAGCGACACACGCAACTTTTTCTAAAACTGTTATATGAAATTTTCTAACTGGCTTAATATCAATTATTTACTTTATTAACTAACTATCCTGTCCCATTAGCACAAACATACTCCACAAACGTACACCTTTCCTATTCCATACTCAAACGCAATACAATCAGAAAAATTAAACATATTTCATGTAAAACATATGTTTAAATTTAATTATTTCTAATGAACCAGATTAAAACCATGTGCATGTTTGTCTGTTCAGCATCATGCATAGTACTTAAATGTTGACAATGTAAATCGATAATCGATAATTTTACTATATTATTAGAATCGATAAGGTCAGCATATAAACACAATTAAAATGTGTAAGATGTGACGCATTAATCTCACAGAGTGGGTCGTTTTCAAAGCTAAATACTTTACAAAAATTATCTGGTATTGGAATTGTGTTTGTTTGTCTTAAAAACTTAAGCAAAACATATCTGATGAGTTGTTTTTTTTTTTTTTTTTTTTTTTTTTTTTGAAATATACGAAAAATATATCGCATTTAATTAAAATTAAAACAAAAACAAATTATCTATATTCTCTAAAATTTGTTGATTCCAGTCATTTCATAATACATTTTCAATTTTATAATCCAAATAACTTCAAAAAATGTTTATTACACAATTGGATCAACTACATTTATATCAATTATATAGTAGATGCTATTCCAACTTTGAAAAAAAGTCCAAAGGTAATAATTCTACTGATGAGTTTATTCATTTAGTTATATCTACCGCTAAATAAATTGATAAATACACAATTTATCGGTGTTGATACGAAAAAAAGCAATGATCTGGTCTAGGGCAAAAAACAAACGGATATCAAATATGACAAACATTGACGACAACCACTTAATTCCATGAAACTGGAAATATGATATAAATCAAAACGATTCATTTGGGAAAAATAACGGCCTTTTTTTTGCAGAAGAGGGACGAAAGATACCAAAGGGACAGTCAAACTCATAAATCTAAAACAAACTGACAACGCCATGGCTAAAAATGAAAAGGACAAACAAACAACAGCACACACGACACAACATATAAAACTAAAGAATAAACAACACGAACCCCACCAAAAAACTAGGTGTGATCTCAGGTGCTCCGGAAGGGTAAGCAGATCCTGCTCCACATGTGACACCCGTCGTGTTGCTTATGTGATAACAAATCCGGTAAATAGTCTAATTCGGTAGGTAACAGTCATGAAAGGGAAGGGGATTGTAGTTACGACATAAGGAATATATCCGATATCATTTGTGAAACGGTTATGCCATAACGGTCAACCAACTCGTGATGGTGTCCGTAAAATTTACGAAGGGATGATTTCAACTTCACCATTTGGAACTCTTGGTAGACAACAGTAGTATACTGCTGCTGAAATTCAGATATCGATAAAGAAAAAAGCAAATCCGGGTTACAAACTAAAACTGAGGTAAACATATCAGAAGAAAACAACGAAACAGTAGAAAACTTGAAGTGCAACAAAAAACAAAACGGCAATGCCAAGCACACAAAACGAACTATAAGATAACAACTGCCATTTCCCTGACTTGGTACAGGACATTTAAAGAAAGAATGATGGGTTAAAACAGTAATACGAATTGTTCTAACTTGTTTAATTTGTAAATTGGATCAAATAATTGCTTTATAAACTAACTACCCTCCCCACTACCACATACACACAAATAACACATTGAACAAACGTACACCTTCCTGCTCTATACTCACGAGAAATGCTATCATTAAAGAGTAACTTATTCCATGTACAAAAAATGTTTGGATTATGTTTGGATTATTACATTTATAATGAACCAAAACGTGTGCTTGCTAGCTGATCAACATCACGTTCAGTATTCAAATTATGCCAGTTCAAATCAATAATCAATAATGTCACAGTAAAAATTAGAAGCTATAATATCAGTGCATTAACAGAATTAAAATGTGTCAGATGTGACGCATTAATCTCTTAAGTGGGTCGTTTTCAAAGCAATGCACTTTACCAAAATGAGCTGATATTTAAATTCCAGTCACTTCCAAATGATCTTTCAATTTTATAAGCCAAGAATATCCAATTTAAAAGTCAATTTGAAAGTTCAAATATTGATCAATTATATCGTTATTGGGTAACAAGGTATATAACCTCAGGCACTTAACATAGTTTATTGTAGATTTTCTTCTTAATTTGTTAAAAGTTCAAAGATACTAAATATTATGATAAGTGTATTTATTCAATTGTACCATAAAATCATGTTTATAATGAAAACGACTTTGTTGTTCAAAATTTGTTATTTTTTTTAAGGTCTTTCCTTTTACTAAAGGGAAAGACCTTACTGTATTTCTTCTGATGATTATTATTAAGGTCTTTCCTTTTACAAAAGGGAAAGACCTTACTGTATTTCTTCTGTTTATTAAGGTCTTTCCTTTTACAAAAGGGAAAGACCTTACTGTATTTCTTCTGTTTATTATTATTATTATTATTATTATTATTATTATTCTTCCGCCAAACTTTGACGAAGTTAGCAGCCTAAACCGTAAGACGTGTCGCTTTCATGTTCACACTTTGTATCGGTGTCATGAATACCTATCTGGAACTCACCCTGTTAGTCGAAATATTTTGTCGGTTCGGAGTAATCCCTCCGAAACCAAAAAACCTTGTTATCGTTCCAACACCGTAACCATAATAGGTAGAAAAAAAACAAAGGGTGAAATTTGTTCAGGACCAGACCCCGGTTCTTCGTTACATTTGGATCGAAAAGATTCAACGACTCATTGGTAGGGTTATGCCCCTATGAAAATTAACCGGTGTCGGTGGACCACCAAAACTCAGAAACCGTAAGTCGTAGAGACCTAGGATCTTCACCATTCATCATCAATTCATGTATCTTCGAAAAATATCTCAAGGTCAAATTTGTATGTTGACCTTGACCTTTGACCTTACACCTTGTTATGGGATAATCTCAGCAACCATTATACTTACAGAAGTTTTAAATAGTGGAAAATGTTTGGGTCATTACCGTGCAACTTTGTTACTTTTTGACCGAAGAGATTTAACCTATTTTTAAGGGGCATAAAGCCTGTTTTAGGTTTCTGAAAAGACAAAATCAGCTTTTACTACATAACCAAAGGTCCTAGACCCATGGGGTCTTCAGCAATGACATTGGGGACTAATGACCTTGACAAAGGTCAAAAGGTCAAAGGTCAAGGTCAATTCCCATATATCTAATTATGTGTTTTTGACCTTATTTAAAGGATTTTCAGTGTGTTTTAAAGCTTTTCAATGCATTTTACGTCTATTGAAACATGTATTTTACGTTATAAAAGGAAAGACCTCTCAATTGTTCAAGAACAATTGACAGTTTAATTATTATTATTATTCTTTTTCCGCCAAACTTTGACGAAGTTAGCCTCCGTAACCGTAAGACGTGTCGCTTTCATATTCACACTTTGTATTCGTGTCATGAATACCTATCCGGAACTCACCCTGTTAGTCGAAAAATTTTGTCGGTTCGGAGTTATCCCTCCGAAACCAAAAAACCTTGTTATCGTTCCAACACCGTAACCGTAAAAGGTTGAGAGAAAACAAAGGGTGAAATTTGTTCAGGACCAGACCCCGGTTCTTCGTTACATTTGGATCGAAAAGATTCAACGACTCATTGGTAGGGTTATGCCCCTATGAAAATTAACCGGTGTCGGTTGACCACCAAAACTCAGAAACCGTAAGTCGTAGACACCTAGGATCTTCACCATTCATCATCAATTCATGTATCTTTGAAAAATACCTCAAGGTCAAATTTGTATGTTGACCTTGACCTTTGACCTATCCCCTTGTTATGGGATAATCTCAGAAACCATAATACTTACAGAAGTTTTGAATAGTGGAAAATGTTTGGGTCATTACGGCGCAACTTTGTTACATTTTGACCGAAGAGATTTGACCTTTTTTTAAGGGGCATTATACCTGTTTTAGGTTTTTGGAAAGACAAAATCAGCTTTTACTATATAACCAAAGGTCCTAGACCCATGGGCTCTTCGGCAATGACATTGGGGACTTATGACCTTGACAAAGGTCAAAAGGTCAAAGGTCAAGGTCATATCCCATATAGCGAATTTAGTGTTTTTAACCTTATTTAAAGGATTTTCAGTGTGTTTTAAAGCTTTTCAATACATTCTATGTCTATTTGAACAATTATTTTACATTACAAAAGGAAAGACCTCTCAATTGTTCAAGAACAATTGACAGTTTAATTATTATTATTATTATTATTATTCTTGTTCCGCCAAACTTTGACAAAATTTCCCTCCGTAACCGTAAGACGTGTCGCTTTCATGTTCACACTTTGTATCGGTGTCATGAATACCTATCCGGAACTCACCCTGTGAGTCGAAATATTTTGTCGGTTCGGAGTAATCCCTCCGAAACCCAAAAACTTTGTTATCGTTCCAACACCGTAACCGTAATAGGTAGAAAAAAAATGAAGGGTGAAATTTGTTCAGGACCAGACCCCGGTTCTTCGTTACATTTGGATCGAAAAGATTCAACGACTCATTGGTAGGGTTATGCCCCTATGAAAATTAACCGGTGTCGGTTGGCCACCAAAACTCAAAAACCGTAAGTCGTAGACACATAGGATCTTCACCAATCATCATCATTTCATGTATCTTTAAAAAATACCTCAAGGTCAAATTTGTATGTTGACCTTGACCTTTGACCTAACACCTTGTTATGGGATAATCTCAGAAACCATTATACTTACAGAAGTTTTAAATGGTGGAAAATGTTTGGGTCATTATGGCGCAACTTTGTTACATTTTGACCAAAGAGATTTGACCTTTCTATAAGGGGCATAACCCCTGTTTTAGGTTTTTGAAAAGACAAAATCAGCTTTTACTGTATAACCAAAGGTCCTAGACCCTTGGGGTCTTCAGTAATGGCATTGGGGACCAATGACCTTGACAAAGGTCAAAAGGTCAAAGGTCAAGGTCATGTCCCAGATAGCGAATTTAGTGTTTTTAACCTTATTTAAAGGATTTTTAGTGTGTTTTCAAGCTTTTTAAGGTTGACCTTGACCTTTTCAATACATTCTACGTCTGTTGGAACATGTATTTTACATTAAAAAAGGAAAGACCTCTCAATTGTTCAAGAACAATTGACAGTTTAATTGTTATTTTTTTTTTTGTTCTATTAAACATTTTTGTAAACATTAATTGTTTAAGGTGGTGACACAAAAGTCTTATCAGCAAAACTTGATGAACAATTAGAATATACACAAAGATACACGAACACATATTTCAAACAGTAACCATCAAAGGGAAACTGAAAAAAAGTTATTCCGTTCAAATGAAAACCATAATTATATCTGTTACAATAACAAACCATCTGTATTTTCTAGATTTGATGATTCCAGTCACTTTTCAGTTTTGTAATCCAAGTATATCCAATCAAGATGTTAATTTCTCAATTAAATCAATTTGATCAATTACATTTTTATTGGTTTACAATGTATATTTAACAAGTAATTGATATATTCCACAAGTAAATGGTATATTTCACAATCAACAAATAAAGTTCAGAAAGTGAATACTATTCTAACTTTGAGAATGTACAAATATATCAATTCTACTGAGTTTATTCATTCCGTTATACCATATAATTTTTATTAAATCTAGAACAAGTAATTATCGCAAAGTATCGCTGAATAAAGTAATAATATAAAATTTATCGGTGTTAAAACTACAACAGCAATGACCTGGTATAGGACAAAACAAAAAAAGGATATCAAATATAAGAAACGCTGACACACGACAATCACATAATTCCATTAAAAACTTAAAATACGATACAATTCATTATAGAAAACTAGCGGACTAATTTGTAGCAAGGTGAGCGACAAATGTAACATTTCCTTAAATAGTTTCGAACTGGCTATAGTTATATTTGATCATCTATTAGCTTTATTTAATAACTATCCTCTCCTACTACCTCAAATGAAATGCTACCATAAAAAATAGACTTATTCCGTGCAAATCTAGATATGTTTGGAATAAATATATTTATAATGAACGTGTGCATGTTAGCTTGTCATTATCGCGTACAATACTTCAACTTGGCCGGTTTTAATCGATAATGAATAATGTCAAAGTAAAAATTAGAACCGATGACGTCAGCGTCTAAACAAAATTTAAATGTGTACGATGTGACGCATTAATGTCATCGAGAGGGTCGTTTTCAAAGCAATAAACTTTACGAAAATAATCTGTATCTAAATTTTGTTTGTCCGTCTTTTAAACTTTAGTAAAACATATATCTATTGACTTTTTTGTTTTGTTTTTTAAATAAACTAAAGTTAACTCACATTAAATTAAAAAAAAACAAATAATATATTTTGTATTCTCTGAAATTGTTGATTCCAGTCACTTCCAAAGACTTTTTTGATTTTATAAACCCCGTATATCCAATAAAAATAAATTTATAATTTGATCAATTATAAAGTTATTGGTTGACAATATATATTCCATAAGTTATTTGTATATTCCACAATGAACTTATAAAATCCAAAGTAGATTTGCTTTTAACTTTGAAAAAAAGTCCAAAGATACTTATAACTTTCATGTTTTAACGTCTGTACATGTTCATTGTCCTATCAAACATTTTTTGTCAATATGGGTTGTTGAAGGAAAACACACATGCCGCATCAGAAAAACCTGATGAGCAATTAGAATATATATAAAGATAAAGAGCATCGTATTGGAATAAAATGAATGGGGGCACTACGCTATTCCGTTTATACGAGATTATAAGTAATATTTACCCGGAAATTTGTTATATGGCAGTTAGATGTCTTTACTTCAAAACAGTATTTTACACTTAAATACTATCATACTGTTGCAAATGCAGTAATGTATTACGATAATTTAAGTTGTGTGGTTACACCATTGTCCCAGGTTACGGAAATTGAATCCTACAAAACATGTCAAGCCATCTACATTTTTTGTAGTAACTTAATTAATCTGGCCATTTGTAGTATACCACTGAAGGTCAATACTTTTTTACTTGACACAAGCAACAGCATCTGATAAGCTGTTTTAATTTCAAATCATGGTATTTTATACGGACACACTCTGATAAGATCTTCTTTTGAGATGCCCATAATGGAACAACTATACATATGAATAGTTTCCTGTTTGAATTGTTTTACACTAGTCATTATGGATTTTTTTTATATGTAAACTAAAAAGGCTACATGTTGAAGGCCATACTTTGACCTAAAATTGTCAATTTTTCTAATATTTTTACTTAGATAAAGAGTTGTCTCATTGACCCTCATATCACATCTTATTTATACATATGTTTGGTTAGTTCATTTTCAGCAAAACATCGATTTTTACTTATAGTTACAACAACTATTTTAATTTGATTATCCCAAATGCAGCTATATCAATTTTAGATGACTATTGAAAGATAAAATGATACTAGAACAAATAGACCTGTGACATCGTGGGTCCATGACTGAATTATATAACTATGCGTAAGCCTTATTTTAGTATCGGGATTGTCAACTGATAAAGTCATGCCGATTATAAGATGCAGAGCTTTCTCTGCTTTAAAAATCTTTCTGTTTGAACCCGTCGTCTTGGAACTTATCAATTATTGGTAATATAAATTATTTGGAAAACAAAATGTTCTGAAATGGAGTATTTTCTAATCAACAGCATTGTCCTATATTAGTTATAAATAAAGTTGAATTCTTTGATTGGCTGTTTTACGTCATGCCCGCTAATAAATTAAAAACTTAACCTATGCGTCTTATGTTAAGTCCAGACTTTTAGTATTCGTATTGTCATCTTATAAAGTCTTACTTATTAAAATACTACAATAGGGAAAAATTTGATAATGATTGAGTTTAGTAGTGTCCTGTGATTATGACCCGTGTATATAGCAAAAACCGAAATACATCCCTGTCAGATGCGGAACGTACAGATAAGGTAAAGGTAACAGGTTGATATACTATTGGTATCGGTATCGGATTCGATCCGGAACTTCTTAATTATTGGCAATATTAATTATGTGGATAACAAAAGGGTCCGGAGTGGTGTAATTTTTAATCAACACTATTGTCCTATATTGGCTTTATTTAAAATTGAGTCCTGTGATTTGTCGTTTTTACCCCATGACGGATGACAAATTGGACCTCGCTATTTTAGTTTTATAGATAATATAAATTTAGTACTTAAACAGCAATCACTTAGTGTTGTGTAATTCCTATAAGATCTTAAACGTTTTCTTTTTATATTTTAGAAATATTATTTTAATTATTGTTCTGCATGGCATACTTCAATTGACAATTTATAAATGGTAAACTAGATGTTCGTGGGGTATCGTCATATACAATTTACAACACAGAGAAGAATATTATAAGGATGACCTTTCAATTTGGTAAACAATCACATGGCATAAAGGAAATAATACTTGGATTATAGAAAACATCAAAAAAATATTCAACAAAATACTTCATAGAAAACCAACGATTGAGTAAAACAAAACCAACCAAAATCCGCGGGTGAAAATAATATAAAACTTTAAAGATACTCATCATTGTATATATAGTTAGAAACACAATTAAAAAAAATGGCAATACAAAAATCATAGCAATTTAATTCATTTATTCATTTCTTTAAAAGTTGAAACTTTTTCAATCATTTGTTTTTTTATCAAACTCGTTAGGTCCTGAGTTAGATACAATGTATTTAAACTACACAATCAAGATATACATTTAAATTAATGTTGGGATTATCAAAGGCAATATCAAATTCGTTATTCGATGAGAGACCCGCATAATCCTAAAATGTAATACCTAAAGAATATAAAAATAAAATTTTTTTGCCAAAAAAAGTATTATTTTTTTTATTTTTGTTATCAAATTCGTTATTCGATGAGAGACCCGCATAACCCTAAAATGTAATATAAAAATAAAAATTTTTTGCCAAAAAAAGTATTATTTTTTCTATCTTTTGTTTTTTTTTTTTTTTTGGTAAATGGATACCATATCAACCAGCTTATTACCTTTTGTATTAAAAGAATAATTAAAATCAATGTAAACATTGAACACCTCAGCATACCAGACTAACCAATTAAACCGACTCGTCCGATGGAAGGAAAATGAATAGACAACACAAAGTGAACACTATCTGGATAAAAGTAACCTGAATGTGTTGCATACACCTATTTGTGTTGCAAACACATATTTTGATTGTACTCAACGGGTATAAAAATCAAATCAAGACATAAGAATTAATAAAATGCCTGTTGCATGTAAAAATCGGATGAACAAATCAATTTTATAATAGATGTAATGCCTGCTATATAAAATATGTTATTCTAATACAAAATCATGAGATAAAGCGTAGTATATTGAACCATTTCACAGAGGGAATAACTACCTGTGTTTGTCGTGTGTCCCATGTGACATATAAACTTAAATGTTATATAGATATTATCTTTATCAACAACAGTTTTTACCCACCTCCAGACACAACTGAGTTACAGGTGTTTTTGTTGTTGATCCAATAAACTAATGACCACCTGGGTTCATTTAAAGTTATTTAAAACAGAAATAATAATCATATTTAATGTATACACAATAAAGTTAGATTTTAATATGATATAAGACAAAACAAAATTTTAACATATTGTTAAGATGCGAACCACCAGACTGGGATGTTCATCATAAAAATAAGTATGGCGAATTAACATAGTATTAAGAAAATCTCTTTTCTGGGTTCATTGTCGTTATATTTTTTGTTTTTTTGTTTTGCTTCAGTGTTTCTGTTGTTTCGTTCTTTCCTCTTATAGTTGATGCGTTGCCCTCAGTTTTAGTTAGTAGCCCGAATTTGTTTTCTCTCAATCTTTTTTTTAACTGTTTGACAGCGGTATACTATTGTTGCCTTTTTTACTTGGTCAATGTTTATCATTTGTCTGTAGTGTTACAGTACATATGTCCTTTTTTTATTATCCCCTGGTTTGTTTTTGTTTGTTTCTTTCCCTTCTTCTTGGCCTACAAAATTCTGTCTTTTCCTCTATCAAGTTTGGATCGGTTCAGCCATCCTGAGCCCTTGCGTGTTCAAAAAGCCGAAGGGGTCATTTCATGTCAGTTAAAATGTGTGCTTTGCCTTTACCATAAAAAATGTAAAAAACGATTTATCGGTGTTAAAACAAAACAAGCAATGGCCAGGTTACTTGCAAAACAAACAACAAACGGATATCAAATATCACAGAAACAAACACTTGACAACTACTAAATTCAAATTAACAGAAAAATACCATACAATACGATCGATACAATTCATTTTAGAAAACTAACGGCCTATTCATAGCAAAGTGAGCGACACATGCAACTTTTCCTAAACTGTTCTACGAAATTTTCTAACTGGCTAAATATGTATGTTGGATCATTTATTTACTTTATAAACTAACTACCCCTTTAGCACAAACGTACATCTTTCCTATTCTATACTCACAAAAAACGCAATCACAAAAGATTAAACATATTACATGTAAAAAATATGTTCGAATTAATATATTTCTAATGAACCAGATTGTAATTGTGTACATTTTTGTCACTACATCATCATGTAAAGTATTCAAATGTTGACAATGTATATCGATAATCGATAATTTCACTCTATTATTAGCATCGATAAGGTCAGCATATAAACACAATGAAAATGTCGAAGATGTGACGTATTAATCTCTACCAGAGGGTTGTTTCCAAAGCAATGTACTTTACTTAAATAATCTGGTAGTTGATTGTGTTTGTTCGTCTTTAAATTCTTTAGCAAAACATATTTATTAAGGTTTTCCTAAATATACAAACGTTAACTCACATTTATTTAAAATTAAAACAAAACCGAATAATCTGTATTCTCTAAAATTCGTTGATTCCAGTCATTTCATAATACATTTTCAATTTTGTAAACCAAATAAATTCATAAAATGTTTAATACACAATTGGATCAACTATATCATTTATATTGTTATTGGCTAGCAACGTAAATTCACCAAGTAATTAGTATATTTCATAATTAATTCATATATTCCGAAGTAGATAATATTCCAACTTTGAAAAAAGTTCAAAGATACTAATTCTACTGATGAGTTTATTCGTTCAGTTATACAATATAATTTTTATCAAATCTAGATTAAATTCTTATCGCGGAGTATCGTTATATAAATTTATAAATACACAATTTATTAACGAAAAAAGTAATGACCTGGTATGGAACAAAACAACAAACGTATTTCAAATATGACAAACATTTACAAACATTTACACACGACAACCATTTAATAACTGACAAACATTGACACACGACAACCACTTAATAACTGACAAACATTGACACACGACAACCATTTAATAACTGACAAGCATTGACACATGACAACCACTTAATAACTGACAAACATTGACAAACGACAACCACTTAATAACTGACAAACATTGACACACGACAACCACTTAATAACTGACAAACATTGACACACGACAACCACTTAATAACTGACAAACATTGACACACGACAACCACTTAATAACTGACAAACATTGACACACGACAACCACTTAATAACTGACAAACATTGACACACGACAACCAATTAATAACTGACAAACATTGACACACGACAATCATTTAATTCCAGGAACCTGAAAATATGATACAAATCGATACGATTCATTTGGGAAAACTAAAACCTTCATTTTGCAAGGTGAGTATCAAGTTTGATTTTTCCTAAATAAAGGTAACAGTAGTATACCGCTGTTTGAAAGTCATATATCGATAAGGAGAAAGCACATCCGGGTTACAAACTAAAACTGCGGTAAACACATCAGCTATAAGAGGAAAAAATGAAACAGCAAACACACTGAAGTGCAACAAACAAAAACAGCAATGCAATAACATCAACGGTACCAATTTTCCTGCACCAGATGCGCATTTCCACAATACATGTCTCTTCAGTGATGCTCGTGGCTAAAATATTTGAAATTCAAAGCTTATATAAAAGATGAAGAGCTATAATCCAAAAGGTCCAAAAAGTATAGCAAAATCCGTGTAAGGAATCAGAGCTTTGCATGAGGGAGATACACATAGAAAAGAATTATAAGATAACAACTGCCATTTTCCAGAATTTAAGACAAAATGGTGGGTTAAAACTGTAAAACGAAAATTTCTAATTGGTTTAATTTGTACATTAAGTCACATACTTTCCTTATAAACTAACTCCCCTCCCCCATTACTGCACGAACACACATAAAACATTGCACAAACGTACATCTTCCTATTATATCCACACGAGAAATGCTATCATTAAAGAGTAGAAATGTGACATGTAAAAAATATATTTGGATTATTACATTCATAATGAACAAAAACGTGTGCATGTTAGCTGCTCAACATCACGTACAATACATCAATTTGGCAAGTTTAAATCGATAAAGAATAGTGTCACAGTAAACATTAGAACAGAAAACGTCAGCGTTTAAACAAAATTAAAATGTGTCAGATGTGACGCATTTATCTCACATAGTGGGTAATTTTCAAAGCCATGATCTTTACAAAAAAGAGTTGGTACTTGGATTTTGTTCATCAGTCAACCTTTAGGAATTCATCATATTAGAACTAAATTATACTCCATTCCATTGTCAAAACTTTCTTTACTATTTCAAGATGCCCAAAATACTTCCGTTACTGATTCTCGTTCTGTTTTGTATAGATTAGTTGCAATTATCATGGACATTGCTAACCATAGACTATTTAAACCCGTATCGACTACATCCAATAGTGAGGAAAAACGTTATTTTTTTAAGGTAGAATTTGCCAATAAAGGTTTAGATGCTATAAATATTAGCAATATTTTCCATCAAAAATCTGTACAAAAAACTATACCTGATTACTTCAAAAATAAAGCTACACCTGTTATTTCTTATACTTACACCAAGTCTATTGCATCCAAGATTTTCAACCACAAGAGAGTTTTAGAGGCTTTTAACCTCAAAGATACAAAATCCAAGCCTCCGGATTGCTCATGTGCATCGTCACAATACAATTACAGTCCAGCTGGTCATATTATTACTGGAGACCTTGGCATCGTTACCAATGAACAACTAAGAGAGTTGTTAGCCAAGGGACCAAAATATAGAATCCCCCAGCCCATCAACTGGAAAAAGAATTTCAAGTTACTGATGGATGCAGTTGAGGACTATGCAAGAAAATGGGTAAAGCGCGAACCAGACGAACCAGAACTGGACACTTTGTCTGAATGGATCAAAGCTATTCGATCATGCATTCAGAGGCGCATACAAAAACTACGATGTAATATGAGTACTAAAGTTTCTAACCCTTTCAAGAATCCGGAGGTTGTGGATGCTTTATCCTCTTTACATGACAAATATGTCGTTGTACCAGCAGATAAAGCCTCCAATAATATTGTCTTCATATGTAAAAAACATTATTTGCAATGTCTCACTACAGAGCTTGGAATTGATAAAACTACTGGTAATCCTACATATTCTTTAACATCATTTACCAAGGACGAAATTTTACAAAATCATAAATCTGTCCTTCTTTCTTTTGGTATCAACATCAAAGAAAACGAAGAAAACTTGCCTTCATTATACTGGATACCCAAATTACACAAAACTCCATATAAAGAACGATACATAGCTGGGTCTTCAAAATGTTCAACCAAACATCTTTATAAAGTACTGACTACTATTCTTTAGACAGTTAAAGATGGGCTTCAAAAATATTGTGAGGAGATATATTCTACCAGTGGTGTTAACCAGATGTGGATTCTCAAAAATTCGAAAGATCTACTGCTTAACCTTCAATCACAATCTTTGCAATTTTGCAGCAACATAAAAACTTTTGATTTTTCTACGCTATATACTACTATTCCCCATGCTCAGTTGAAAGATCGACTACACCATCTCATAAAACAGAGCTTTTTCTATAAAAATGGAAATCGTAGATACAAATTTCTTGTTTTGGGTTACAATAATTCATATTTTGTGAAAAATCACACTGAATCTCCCAGAAAATATACAGAAGAACTTTTTGATCGACAATATATTTGTTGAGTTTGGAGGATTTATATTTCAACAGACAGTCGGTATTCCAATGGGTACTAATTGTGCACCCCTGCTGGCTGATTTGTTTTTGTACTCGTATGAAGCAGAATTCATTCAGAACCTTCTAAAAGACAAAAAGAAAAAGCACCTTGCGAAATTCTTTAATTTTACTTTCCGATATATTGATGATGTTCTATCATTGAATAACCCATATTTTAGCCAATACTTACATCTCATATATCCAAGTGAACTTGAAATTAAGGATACCACTGATACTAGAAGGACTGCTTCATACCTTGATCTTTTCCTCAATATTGACGTAGATGGACGACTTCACACGAAAATCTATGATAAACGGGACGATTTCAACTTCCCAATTATCAATTTCCCATTTCTCAGCAGTAACATACCCTCTGCCCCTTCGTATGGTGTTTACATATCACAATTGATACGTTATTCACGTGCTTGTTAACACTATACGGACTTCATATACAGGAGTGTGCTCCTTACGCAGAAACTGCTCCAACAAAGTTATGAGGAGGACAGATTAAAATTGACACTCCGTAAATTTTATGGACACCATCACGATTTGGTGGATCCATACGATGATTCGTTGACCAAACTAGCTAAGGACATTTTTACCACATGGTAGATTGTGTTTTGTCATAATGTCGTCTAATCTTTTAATTACCAAACGTGACTTATTCCCGATTGTGACTGTTTTGCCGAGTGTGAACTCGCATTACTATAAGACGTGGTACGGTACTTATCCATCCCAAATTCATGTATTTAGTTTAAATGTTTAATGTTATATTTGTAATTCTCATCGGATTTTGTCAAATGTGTTGACGTCTTTTCTATTATATTTATGTGTTATGGTAAAGAAAATTAATCACCGCCTTCATTTATCAGATTTGATTTCGTTCAAAGTAATCAGTACGATATTTTACGTTTGAAGTTAGATTCATAACAAACCTGACATAGTTTTATAATATAGTTAATTGCTACCTCAGTTTTATATTAATAAGAATTAAAATGTGCTTTGTTATTAAATGCAATATCAGTATTTAGTTCAAATATATAATCTTAAATTAATCCTAATTCTATCTTATTCATTCTTATGTGACGTCATTTTTCATTTTTTGATGCTCTGTTTTACTAATTCAAATGACGTCATTTTTTCGTCATTTTTCAGTTTCAAATAGGACGTCACTTGGCGTAGAGGTTTAAACGTATTCGGATGTGTCTACTTTTGTGTTTCAAATGTCTGGTTATGTAAATGTATTTCAGTTGTTTCCTGTAATTAGTTAATACTTCAGCTTTATCATGTACATCTTTTGAATATTCATTTTATTAAATTTACTGTTTGCAAAAGTATAAATTACTCTAAATTATAGGGATTTTCTGGTAACTTAACAGAAAACCCTTGCCGTTTTTGGCACAACCTTTTTGATCTTTTGGTCCTCGATGCTGTTCAACTTTGTACTCGTTTCGGCTTTCAAACTTTTGTATCTGTGCGTCACACATAGGTCTTGTGTGGACAAAATACACTTCTGGCGTATTAAAATTTTGAACTTGTTGCCTTTTGTTGGCTGTTGTTCGTGTGATTCTTTGTCAATTGTGTTCTCCAATTTATTTATATTGTAGTCCTGTGTTGTCATTTTGATGTTATATTTCACATGGCCATAAAAGTGCGAGGTTTGGCATGCCACAAAACCAGGTTCAACCCACCATTTTTTCCTTTAAAAATGCCCTGTACCAAGTCAGGAATTTGGTCATTGTTATATTATAGTTCGTTTCTGTGTGTATTACATTATAACGTTGTGTCGTTTGTTTTCTCTTATTTTTGAGTGTAAATTCACATTGCGATAAGACGTGTCACGGTACTTGTCTATCCCAAATTCATGTATTTGGTTTTGATGTTATACATATACATGTTATATTTGTTATTCTCGTGGGATTTTGTCTATATGTGTTACATTTTAGTGTTATGTCGTTGTTCTCCTCTTATATTTAATGCGTTTCCCTCGGTTTTAGTTTGTTATCCCGATTTTGTTTTTTGTCCATGGATTTATGAGTTTTGAACAGCGGTATACTACTGTTGCCTTTATCTATTAAACCTAAGCAAAACATATCTAATGAGTTTTTATATATATATATAGAAAAGATATATATATATATATATATATATATATATATATCAGTCTAAAGATTTGCACAGCGGTACTGATATAAGATGTTATAATACGAAAATGTTGTTATTAAATCGTGCTGACAAATATTTCGGCTCAACAAATGGCCTTCTTCAAGTGTCACAAGTTTTAACAATACTGATACATAATGTATAAGGTGTAAAAATAGATCAGTAATAATACAGGTAAGTTTTGGTCGATTGATTTTTAATCCAAAAGCCTGAATATCATAATATAAACAAAACACTATAAATCAATATACGTGACTGTGTATGTTAACAATAAAAATGAGTGAAAAAACAAAAACGCTAGTATTTCTTATTGATGCCGTTTGGATGATGTACATTAAGTTCCTTTATCTAAAAGCTTTCCCGAACCTGTCGCTGGGCATCACTCCAGTGAATATTCTGTTCAATCACTAGAATTTTCATGCGGTTAAAGTCATCAGGTTTGTGACCCGACTGTCTGAAGTGCTGAGAAACTGGGAGAAGTGGCTTCTTAGAGATATCACTCCTATGGCCATTGAGGCGTTTGTGGAAAGGCTGCTTTGACTCACTAACATATTGGAGGCCACAAACAACTCCTTGAAACTTCCATCGAAAAACCGCTTTCCTGGTTTAGATTTATAGATGATGTGGATATGAAATGGAATAAAAGCGACGAGGATTTAGATACTTTTATCACTCATGCCAACAACATACATCCTAGTATCATATTTACTCATGAGAAGTCTAAATCCAAAATCGCCTTCCTCGATACTTCAAGTTTGCTCACAGAGGGCATCATATCTACAGATTTATATTCTAAACCCTGTGACACTCATCAATATTTGTCCCCTTAAAGTTGCCATCCTGCTCATCTTACCAAGAGTATTCCATACAGTCAGGCACTTAGAGTCAAGCGAATATGTTCCAACACAGAAACAACTAAAAGACAACTACGTCAACTTGAAACTCGCTTGAAGAAAAGGGGCTACAAACACAGAAATATCAAAAAAAGCTTTCAGAAAGCGGAATCAATTCCCAGGAGTGAACTATTGGAATACAAAGTTAAAAAGAAAAATAAAAGGACTCCATGTGTTCTTACTTACCACCCATCTCTCAAAAACAGCTTTGGTGTCATTCGTGAGCATTGGAAATCAGTTGAAAAGAATTCCAAACTATCCAAGATTTTTCCCGAGCCTCCAATGATAGCTTTTAGGCAACCTAGTAGTCTGCGGAACCTGCTGGTGCGGGCTGAAGTGTCTGATAATAGAAGTACTTCTGGAGAATGTCGTTCGTGTGAAGAAAAACGCTGCAAATGCTGCCTACAGATGCAGCATTCATCAACATTTCACAGTAAGGCAACCGAAAACAACTATAAGATATTTTGCAATGTTACCTGCAAAAGTATGAATGTTGTTTACATACTAGAATGTTCGGTTTGTGGCCTCCAATATGTTGGTGAGTCAAAGCAGCCTTTCCACAAACGCCTCAATGGCCATAGGAGTGATATCTCTAAGAAGCCACTTCTCCCAGTTTCTCAGCACTTCAGACAGTCGGGTCACAAACCTGATGACTTTAACCGCATGAAAATTCTAGTGATTGAACAGAATATTCACTGGAGTGATGCCCAGCGACAGGTTCGGGAAAGCTTATGGATAAAGGAACTTAATGTACATCATCCAAACGGCATCAATAAGAAATACTAGCGTTTTTGTTTTTTCACTCATTTTTATTGTTAACATACACAGTCACGTATATTGATTTATAGTGTTTTGTTTATATTATGATATTCAGGCTTTTGGATTAAAAATCAATCGACCAAAACTTACCTGTATTATTACTGATCTATTTTTACACCTTATACATTATGTATCAGTATTGTTAAAACTTGTGACACTTGAAGAAGGCCATTTGTTGAGCCGAAATATTTGTCAGCACGATTTAATAACAACATTTTCGTATTATAACATCTTATATCAGTACCGTTGTGCAAATCTTTAGACTGATATAATTTTTTCCTTATCTGCATAGTATCGCCTATTCTAGACGATCCGGTACATAGTAAATTTGCTGGTTGGTCGTTTTTATAGACTTTTATATATATATGTAACACTCCCAAACGTGTCCTGTCCCCCAAACGTGTCCGATTCCCCCAAACGTGTCTATTCTCCCTAAACGTGTCCGTAATATCCAATATTCCCCAAACGTGTCTGATTTTATAACCCCTAAACGTGTCCGAAAATTGTTATTCGCCAAAACGTGTCCACTATTTAACGCCAGAACGTCTCAAGTCTTTTAGCGCTAATACATGAATAAAATCAATAACTTTTACGGCAATTCTATAATGGGGGACACAGTTGATGAAGTGGTCATTTATTAGTATTAGTTGGTTCAATGCCGGTTGTTATTGCAAATTTAATCTGTAACATATAAATCGACTTTTGACTGAAATTGTTTATAGTCCAGTTGCAAGTATTATGCTCGTTTAGAGCGCACAAACATGTACAAACAATTCTAGTTCAGTTGAATTAAGCGTTTACCATAGGATAACACCCAATTAAATTCAAATACAATATATTCAGGTTAAACTATGCCTATATATATTGTTTAAAGATGTCAATCTTATTTACAAAGCTTGTATTAACAATTACACAAACAAAGCAAGCGAGCCAAACAAAGTTTTACTTTGCAAGCATTAAAAAATCAGCTGTAATCCGCGACTACTGCACGGTAGGATTTTAAAAGAATTGCCTTCCCTTTTTTTCAACAGTTCTGATATTTTAAAAGATATTCAAATCATAAACTGGTTATCAGGTATTTTGATAAATTTTAGATTTCCAGCATCACTACTAAAGTGAAGACATGCAAACAAGAGTCATAAGTCTAGTTCCAAATACTTCATGCATTATTTGAACAATATCATATTAACAATAAATACTTTACATAAGTTTTATTATCATACCGGGGATTTAGGAACGGGCCTAAATTTGTTTACGATTATTCGGGATAAACATTCGTTAAACTTAAAAATAAAGACCGATTTTTTTTTTTATAACTTCACTAAGAAACTAATTGATTCTCTCAAAAATAGAAAAAAAGCTCTAAAAATTATAAACTGGTATTAAGGTTTTATATTATGAACTTTTAGTTTCGAGCATCACTTAAATAGACGCAAACAAGAGAAACTACGTCCAGTGGCAAATATTTCATGCATGGACAGGACGACAACATACTTTGGATAAGTTATATAATGAGATGCGGAAGAATATTTGCCGGAACTCTTGGATTGTACCTTAATTATTCCGGGAATTTGGGATTAGGCCTAAATGAATTGTGTACAGTTATTACACTTTACGGTTATTAGGAATCTAAACTAATCGTACAATGTAACTCGAAATTAAAGTATATTTTTTTAGAGCGGAAAAGGACAGTTTTATTTTTACGGAATATCAGTGTTTTATCTTTTAGTTCCCTTTATATCATAGGAAAATTTTGGGGAATTGGGCACGTTTGACGGATTGGGCACGTTTGGGTGTTTATTAAAAAATGGACATGTTTAAATAATACAAATGACACACTTTGACGCCCTTTTTACAACTAGACATGTTTTGCAGTTCAGTGACGTCGATGTGGACACGTTTGGGAGTATCGGACACGTTTGGGGGGAAGGACACGTTTCTGAGTGTTACATATATATATATATACTATTAAACGAGAAGACCTCATTTTGTGTGTCGCTTCTCTTCCTTCCACAATAAATTAATCATCATGCCTCTGTGTTCTTTAGGTAACATGCATAGTCGCATTTGTCATCCGTTCTTATGATTATTCAGATTGATTTATTTTGGGAGAAAACGACAAAATAAGTGTCCGGATATTTTTTCCGTTATCAGACTGACTTTTAGTCATAGATAAGACTTCCGGTTTTAAACATGCACAAGAACAACCAATCGTATGATAGATTACAAAAATGAAAAATAAATAGCCAATCAGAGCGTTCTCAATATCATGGTTTTTAGTACGATTGTACTACTATGTATATATACAGAGACTCTGTATTATGTCTACTTTTTTCTGAAATATTTACTATCTAAAGGGTCATTACAGTTGCATATATATATTGAAATAAGTAAAACATGTCGAAACAAGAATGTGTCCATAGTATACGGATGCCACATTGGCACTATCATTTACTATGTTTAGTGAAACGTGAAATGGGGTAAAATCTCTAATTTGGCTTTAAAATTAGAAAGATCATATCATAGGGAACATATTTACTAAGTTTCGAGTTGGTTGGACTTCAACTTCATCAAAAACTACCTCGACAAAAACTTTAACCTGAAGCGGGACAGACGGACGGACGAAAGAACGAACGGACGAACAGACTAGAAAACATAATTCCCATAAATGGGGCATAAAAATTTATTGTTGAAAGTGAAAACTTTAACCCGAAGCCGGACAGAAGGACGGACGAATGAACGAACAGACTAGAAAACATAAGTCCCATAAATGGGGCATAAAAATTTATTGTTGAAAGTGAAAGTATGTGTTTGGCCAAAATGAAAGTACGGTATAGATTAGAGGGAGGCAGGACTTATTCAGGACGCCTGCATCAGGTGTTTTTAAGCTCGGGATTTCGGGATTGATCTTTACGGGATGCAGGAATTTTTTTTAATTCCTGGATGTTCGGATATGAATTTCGTTAAAATACGCACATCGGGAATGTTTTTAAGCCCGGGATTTCGGTATCAAGTTCCCTCAGACCACCCCTCCAATGAGCCTTAGTCATTTATACGAGATTCAAATCCTACCATTGGCATGTTAATATGGCTCTCAAAAGAAAAAGCACTCATGGATTGTCCTAGAAGCACATTCTATTAGATTAATAATGATCTATAAGCAGTTTCATTTATTTCATGTTTGAAGTGGTGCAAATTTTAAATTTAATTTGACTTTTACCAAAACATGCATTGTAGCAAAGGGGAAGAATAATTGTGGTATAAGGCCAGAAGCACGGAAAATAATTGAATTTAACAGAAAGGAAACACAAAATGGACTTCGGAAAAAAGGGAGAGGGCTTTTGATACCGTATATGAAATTCTCCAGTCATAATATCTTTTACAAAAAATCATCCTACAACAGTTTACAAGCTGTAAATGCCCGCGATTTTGCGTGTGTGATCTAGTATATTCTATACTTGCTGCTTTCGTGAGTTTCGCTATGTTAAGCTTTACATGTAAATTGATTTTTATATACAAAAATGAACTTTCCTTACAAACGTTAATTTTTTGCATTGTTTTTTGCTACAAAATTGCACAGTATTTTGAGAAGAAGATGGTAATGTAGAAAAGGTGGTATATTGCCAATGAGATAGCAATCAACAGAAATTCAGAACTGAACTTTACCAAAATTCAAAACTAACAATAAATAATAAGAAAAGTAAAAAAATCCATAACTCTGAAAAAAGGGCATACATAACAAACAGGAAGACACATTCTACGCACCAACACAGCAACAAATAATCTGTTTGGTAAATATAAAATAAAAATCACTTGAAATTGACCTGTTCAAATTATTCTTTTGTTTGCGTTATATGTTCACATTAATTGATAAAGATGTTAGGACTGTTAATAACATACAAGCATATCTTTACAATCTTTATGCCACATTCTACAAACGTAACAAAACCGTTGCACCAACTGTTTGGGGAGTCTGAATGTGGTCTGTTAGGAGGCAAACTGTCTGTGCATATCCAACATATCCTTCTTTTCCAATTGTTTCCCATTATTAACGGTCGTCCAATCTGTCAGAACTTACATTTTACTGTGAAAGGTTATTGTCATTTGTACATATGACAGATAAGGCTGGAAAAAATATTTTACATATTCATACTCTTTTTATAAAATTCAAGATTTGTTTTTACTTTTGAAACCGACTAGCCCTTGGTACAATATAATAACAATTATTTTATTCAATTTACAATCTACAATTCCCTTAAAGTTCGTAAATAATAATACCTACACAATTTGTGATTTGGAAACCCATGTGTCTGATGTAGACTAGACAGGCGTCCAACATAGTGCCTTATAAGCCTGGAATTTTTACTGAGATTATGTTTGCATATATGTTCCGCTTATAGTTGATGTGTTTCCCTCGGTATTAGTTTGTATCCCGGATATATGACTCTTTATCAGCGGTATACTACTGTACCTTTATATAGTGCAGTTCCAATAGTCATGATATTTTAATGTTATTCAAATCTAAAATGAAGGTCGTAGTTTTGAAAACATGAGATATAACATATTTATTTGACCATTTTACAGGTGTAAATACGTGTACGTGTATTGCTGTTCCTGTGACATATAATCTTAAATGTTATCAAAGTGTTATCTTCTTAAGAAACAAAATATTTATCCTGCTTCAGACAAAACTGAGACGAATGTTGAAACTGTTATTCAGCCTGTAAACTCATAGTACCCTGGAGTCATTTGATGTTTTTCCAATATATATAATTTGTTTATTTCTAAGTTATCTTTTGGTGTATTTCTTAAGACAACAATTTTAGAGCAGTGTGGTTTTTTTTTTTTTTTTTGTATTTAAGAGATAATTAACTACATATACCCAACGGGGATGTTCAATGGAATATAGTAAAACAAATGCAGCTGGAAAGTTATAGTTATCTTTTTTATTTTTTATTACCTAAATGAGGGGCGAAATACACCAGAGTCAAACTCATAGATCGAACATAAACTGGCAATGCCATGGCTAAAAAAGAATAATACCAACACACAGATACAACATAGAAAACTAAAGACTTAGCAAACACGAACTCCATTAAAAACTGGAGGTGATCTCATGTGGATAGGAAGGGTAAGCAGATCCTGCTCCATATGTGGCACCGATCCTGTTGCAAACTGAACAAAGAAATAACACGACGGGTGCCGTATGCGGTGCAGGAAATGCTTACCCTTCCGGAGCCCCTGATTTCACTCCCAGTTTGAATTGGAGTTCGTGTTGTTTCTTAATTATTGTTTATAACTGTTGATGTAAAATGTCCTTTGGTTTTGTGAGTCTTTGTTTACTCTTTGGTTTTCATTATTATTGTCATAAATCTAAAAATTGAAACATTCAAACTATCTATAACCTTTGGGATAGTCCTTAAAAACCTTTGAAAATGCTTCCTCAATAGATTGGGGTATCATAAAATCAATTGACATCTTACTACATACAATGATATATTAACAGTAGTGTGGCACACTTTAGATTTCTCAATTAGATGTGTTTATATATACATTTTTGTTTGAATATCTAATTTATTTATCTTATATTCTGGTAGTCATCTTATGGCGTAGTGTGTACTGACAATGTGTATCTGCTTTAATGTAATTTTCAATTCTTTTTACTTGTTATTTATATAGATGTTGTTCTTGTATTGGCAAGTCGAACATGCATAAATATAGAGCAGATAGAGGGCTCAATAGATTTTAATAGTATTATATAATGATTTAAAAAGAAAAACATAGGATATTGTTTTTTTATTCATGACACAAAACCGATTCTTACACAGCAAAGCAACACACAATAAGCAAAGGGACAGTTATTTAAGGGATGCATCATCGTGTTTAGTTATAAGAAGATGTGGTATGAGTTTAAATGATACAACTCTCCATCCAAGTCACAATTTGTAAAAGAAGAGCCAGTTAATGTCAAATTCTTCAACACAGAGCCTTAGCTCACACCGAACAGCAAGGAATTATTGTTTCCTTTCTTCAATACAATCTTGTCAATTTCATAAAAGGTAGTTTAAAAAATTGAGCAATTTTACAATATTCTTTGTTTCTCTTGATTTAAGGCATTTTAAACGCTACATGTTATTTCTTATTATATGCATACCTTGACAATCATATCAAAAGAAGTTAATTATAAATGTTCACATGAAAACCAGATTCGCATGCTCTTAAATCTCCAGTGATTCCAATTTTTATTACTAAGTAACGGTTATTGCATTGACATTTCAAAAGAATGTCCAATATAAAAGCATAAATCAAAATACAAACACATAGTTGTCCAAATACAAACATTGGCATTCAAAATGTGAGAATCGCTATAAGACGTTCACAAATTTATAATGCTATGATTATTTTACTCATTTCTGTCTACTATTACTTTTATTGTGATATAATTGGAAATATTAATGATGATTTAATAAGGGGTTTGAATGATACAAAAGTATATCGGGAAGAAATATAGTTATTCATTGTTCTTAAACTAAATCAAGGCCATAGTAATTACAGATGATCAATCTCGTAAATTAATGAGGACTAGATCAATCAAAGAAACGAACCGTGAAACAGAAACTGAGAAAGTCGCAAACGAAAAGGAAAACGAGTGAGACAGGTTGCGTCTAACATACAAATATATAAGTTTACAAGCTGTAATAACTGGACCAATAACGGACAACATTGACAGAATTGACTGTTACAGTTGGTAATTATATTGTCCTCAAAAGGTGACTGGTTTTCGAATCCATATTATTTAAAATCTGTTATTAAAATAGCTGACTCATAGGAAATAATATCACGTCTCGTTGTTTTGTGTTAGGTTTTCCTTTAAAGTGTACTCTGTTCAGCTGTTTTTAATCATTAAACATTGTCGGCAAACTTACTATATTTGTGTACAAGCTGTGAAATCAAGCAACTTTGACATCCTTGGTGTTTTTAGTTTATACTTGTATAGCCCTGACAAAAGGTCAGTAAAAAAGATAAGTATACATGTACAAGCTGTAATAACTGGACCAACAGCGGGCAATATTGACAGACTTATCTTTTACAGTTTGTAATTGTGTTATCCTGAAAAGGTGACGGTTTATACTTATATTGTCCTGACAAAAGGTGATTTGATTAAATCCGCATTATTTGACCGTTAGTAAATATTAGTTTCTTGAGCAATAAAACTGCATCTCCTTATTTTCTGTGTGTTTTATTTTTGGACGATGACGAATTATATTTTTGTCGAAAGTCGAATGATGTTCAAACCTCGGAACCTATTATATTAACTGTATGTGGAACCACCATTCGGAATAAATGTTGAGTCCTTAATCCTCGATTCATCGTACTTTTTTGCATTTTATTACTATTCATTTGAACGACAGTGATCTCAACTTATTTTCAAATATACATCTGTGGTTTCAATAAGTTTTAATGTTCTTGTGTTCGTTAGTACTGTATTCCTGTCATCTATACTATTAAACGAGAAGACCTCATTTTGTGTTTCGCTTCTCTTCCTTCCACAATAAATTAATCATCATTACTCTGTGTCCTATAGGTACCATGTATAGTCGCATTTGTCATCAATTCTTATGATTTTTCAGTTTGGGTGATTTTGGGAGAAAAAGGGGAAAAATGCGTCCGGATATTTTTCCGTCATCGGACGAATTTTAAGTCCGACTAGACTTCCGGTTTGCATTTTTCTTAATTTTGAACATACAAAGACTATAAATAAAGTTTATTTGCTCTCTGCTATTAATTTTAAGTTTACTATCCACGGCGGCCACAGAGTTTATTAAATAGAGAGGGTCTTTATAATATGTCAATGACCGCCGTGGATCGATTTGTAAACTGAGGATTGATAGTAAAAAGCAAATACATATAAAAAAGAAGATGTGGTATGATTGTCAATGAGACAACTGTCCACAACAGACCAAAATGACAAAGACATTAACAACTATAGGTCACCGTACGGCCTTCAACAATGAGCAACGCCCATTCCGCATAGTCAGATAGATAGGCCCCGATATGACAATGTAAAACAATTCAAACGAGAAAACTAATTATTTTATATGAAATAAAATGAACGAAAAACAAATATGTAACACATAAACAAACGACAACCACTGAATTACAGGCAGGCACATACATAAATAATGTGGCGGGGTTAAACATTTTAGTGGGTTCCCAACCCTCCCCTTTACCTGGGACACTCTATTTATAATGAATGTTCATAATATACAGATAAACACTAACATTATTGATATTAAAAGAAAACAAAAAAAAAAATGGAATTTTGGAGCCAAAAAATGAGGAGCCGGGTTAGATTTACAATTGTCATGTCCCAAAGTACCTATGACTTTTGATACCTTTTCTGAAATTCTCCAGTCATAAAATCTTTTACAAAAATTCATCGGGTCATATTAAATAGAGAGGGTCTATATGATATATCAATAACCGCCGTCGATTGATTAGTATTTCAGTTTGGGTTATTTTGCATGTTTTGGGAGGAATATGAAAATAATAGCGTCCATATATTGTTTCTGTCATCGGACTGATTTTTTGAGAAATATAAAAAACTTCCGCTGCCTTTTATGCCTGTTTTAAAATTAACCAAAAGTTTCATAAGTACTTGGGACAGGATAATTATTTTCGCGTTTTTCTGTATACTATGATCATACATATACTCTCAATAAAGTGTATTTGCTATTTACTATTAATATGTAGTAAAATGTCACTTGATTTTATTATACCCCCATCTATTGAGTAAGCATTTTCAAAGATTTTTAAGGACTATCCCAAAAGTTAAAGATAGTTTGACTGTTTCAATTTTTAGGTTTATGACAATAATAATCAAAACCAAAGAGTAAACAAAGACTCACAAAACCAAAGGACATTTACATCAACAGTTATAAACAATAATTAAGAAACAACACGAACTCCAATTGAAACTGGAAGTGAAATCAGGAGCTCCGGAAGGGTAAGCATTTCCTGCACCGCATTAGGCACCCGTCGTGTTATTTCTTTGTTCAGTTTGCAACAGGATTGGTGCCACATATGGAGCAGGATCTGCTTACCCTTCCTATGCACATGAGATCACCCCCAAATTTTTAATGGCGTTCGTGTTGCTAAATCTTTAGTTTTCTATGTTGTATCTGTGTGTTGGTATTATTCTTTTTTAGCCATGGCATTGCCAATGAGGACTAGAGCAATCAAAGAAACGAACCGTGAAACAGAAACTGAGAAAGTCGTAAACGAAAAGGAAAACGAGCGAGACAGGTTGCGTCTAACATACAAATATATAAGTTTACAAGCTGTAATAACTGGACCAATAACGGACAACATTGACAGAATTGACTGTTACAGTTGGTAATTATATTGTCCTCAAAAGGTGACTGGTTATCGAATCCATATTATTTAAAATCTGTTATTAAAATAGCTGACTCATAGGCAATAATATCACGTCTCGTTGTTTTGTGTTAGGTTTTTCTTTAAAGTGTACTCTGTTCAGCTGTTTTTAACTTACTATATTTGTGTACAAGCTGTGAAATCAAGCAACTTTGACATCCTTGGTGTTTGTAGTTTATTCTTGTATTGCCCTGACAAAAGGTCAGTAAAAAAGATAAGTATACATGTACAAGCTGTAATAACTGGACCAACAGCGGGCAATATTGACAGACTTTTCTTTTACAGTTTGTAATTGTGTTATCCTGAAAAGGTGACGGTTTATACTTATATTGTCCTGACAAAAGGTGATTCGATTAAATCCACATTATTTGACCGTTAGTAAATATTAGTTTCTTGAGCAATATAACTGCATCTCCTTATTTCCTGTGTGTGTTTTTTTTTTTTTGGACGATGACGAATTATATTTTTTGTCGAAAGTCGAATGATGTTCATACCTCGAAACCTATTATATTAACTGTATGTGGAAAAACCTTTCGGAATAAATGTTGGGTCCTTAATCCTCGATTTATCGTACTTTTTTGCATTTTATTACTATCCATTCGAACGACAGTGATATCAACTTATTTTCAAATATACAGCTGTGGTTGTAATAAATTCTTGTGTATTAGTACTGTATTCCTGTCATATATACTATTAAACGGGAAGACCTCATTTTGTGTTTCGCTTCTCTTCCTTCCACAATAAATTAATCATCATACCTCTGTGTCCTATGGGTACCATGTGTAGTCGCATTTGTCATCCATTCTAATGATTATTCAATTCGGGTTATTTTTGGGGGAAATAGGGAAAAAAATGCGTCCGGATATTTTTCCGTCATTGGTCAGACTAGACTTCCGGTTTGCGTTTTTCTGAACTTTGAACATACAAAGACTATAAATAAAGTGTTTTTGCTCTCTGCTATTATTTTCAAGTTTACTATCCACGGCGGCCACAGAGTTTATTAAATAGAGAGGGTCTTTATAATATGTCAATGACCGCCGTGGATCAATTTGTAAACTAAGGATTAATAGTAAAAAGCAAATACATATAAAAAAGAAGATGTGGTATGATTGCCAATGAGACAACTGTACATAACAGACCAAAATGACACAAACATTACCAACTATAGGTCACCATACGGCCTTCAACAATGAGCAAAGCCCATCCCGCATAGTCAGTTATAACAGGCCCCGATATGACAATGTAAAACAATTCAAACGAGAAAACTAACGGCCTTATTTATATAAAAAAAAATGAACGGAAAACAAATATGTAACACTTAAACAAACGACAACCACTGAATTACAGGCAGGCACATACATAAATAATGTGGCGGGGTTAACAATGTAAGCGGGATCCCAATCCTCCCCCTAACCTGGGACACTCTATTTATAATGAATGTTCATAATATACAGATAAACACTAACATTATTGATATTAAAAGAAAAAAAAATGGAATTTTGGAGCCAAAAAATGAGGAGCCGGGTTAGAATAACAATTATCATGTCCCAAAGTACCTATGACTGTTGATACCTTTTCTCAAATTCTCCAGTCATAAAATATTTTACAAAAAATCATATTAAATAGAGAGGGTCTATATGAAATATCAATGACCGCCGTGGATTGATTAGTATATCAATTCGGGTTATTTTGCATGTTTTGGAAGGAATATGAAAATAAATGCCTCCATATATTGTTTCTGTCATCGGACTAATTTTTTGAGAAATATAAAAGACTTCCGCTGCCTTTTATGCCTGTATTACAATTAAAAATAATTTGCATAAGTACTTAAGACGCGTTTTTCTGTATACTACTACATACATATACTATGAATAAATTGTATTTGCTATTATTTACTATAAATTCCACTGGTTTTATGGATGTATGGGTTGGTTGGGGTGAGGGGGGCCCTTTACTCTTCACGGCGGTCACTGACACATTTTATATAATATATCAGTGACCGTTTATAGTAATTATAGTATATATGTATGTTCATTGTATACAGAAAAACAGAAGGAATAAAAATCGGTATTTGGAAAAAAGGGGGAGGGCAAAAAAATGTGCCCAGTCCCCAAGTTCCTTTGACTTTTGATACCTCTCCTGAAATTCTCCAGTTATAATTTTTTTTACAGTTAACATACGCTCTATTTACCCGCGATTTCGCGGGTGTGTTCTAGTGTAGTTTATTTTCGAAGCGGTATTTTTAACTATGCTATAGAAGCAGGGCGTTAATAGTTCGTTAACATGAAAATTGGGGCATATATAACAAGCAAGACGTCACATTCTACACAATCTACATAGCAAGAGTTGGTTTGTTTCATGTAGTGAATGCACAACTAGCTGAGCTGTACAAACCATTCTTTTGTATTTTTGTTTTTATCTATATACATTAATTAATATACATGTATTTTTAAAGACTATAGTTTACAGGATATATTAATTGTTGAATTTGATGTCTATATTTTCATTCCATAACTAAGACTGGTCGAAAGAACGACTATGCATATTTATTATCCAGTTTAAACTTAAGCATAGTGTATTATAGTTTCATTGTGGTTTTTCGAGATCCGTATTTTCAATTAGGTGCTTGCAGTTTGAAAAATATAAGAATGTCTGTTCCGGTTTTTTATGGTCAGTTTTCTTATATGTCCGTATCTTTAAAGTTCGGTTGTCCATAGTGGAATCAACTGGTTTGTTTTTCTTTCTTTTTCGTTCTTGAGCTACTGTTTTTCACCTCTATCCTCTTTGACTCGATTCGGTCCTAATGAGTCCTTAAGTCTAAGAAGCTGTATCATGTCATTCGTGGCTTTCCAATGCAATGGAAATATGTAAAATAATTTATCGATGGTGAATCGAAAAAAGCAATTGGCTGGTTTATGGCAACTTAACGAATGTATATCAAATATGACATTACAACAATGACTATATTCCATAAAATGGAAAATACGAAAATATTTAATTATTTTAGTGAACTAACGGCCTTATTTGATACCAAAACAATTTACGAAAAACAAATGTGACAGGCATTAACTTACATTATACACTGAATTACAGGTTCAAACTTTGGGACCTGCAAATATAGAATATGGCGTGTTCAAACATATCTGTGTTCAAACCACAACCTACCTTAGTCAATTATGTGACAGAGCAAAATAAAAAAAAAATCAGTTAAAATAAGTCTCGCTCTTCAAATCATCAAAACAACTTTTAAACAAATACGCGCAATATTGCGAAAAAAATGGCTAGATCAAAAGCAAGTATATTAAAATGTAAAAACAAATCAACATGAGTTCTTTGTAAAGGTCTATGCTAGAAACTAATTCAACTTTTTCTATAACTGTAATACAATTTAATGTGTATCTTCTATCAATAACTTGCTTTATCAACGGACTATCACACACACACACACACATACACAACATATCACAAACATAAACCTTTCATAACAAGTACTCATAAAAAATGTATTTACATAATACATGTATTGATATTCAAACAATTTAAATCAATTAAAATGTTGGCTGGTCAACATCACGTTCAGTATTTACTGTTTTTTTAATGAAAAAAAAAACGATAATCAATAATGCCACACAGTTCCGACATTTATATATTCTAATGTTTCACCCTCAGCGTAGAGAATAATACGTCCACTCATTTCTTATAGATAAAATAAGTACCGATAAGGTCAGCGTATAAACATATTTATTATGTGTAAGATGTGACGCATTAATCTCACCGAGAGGGCCGTTTTGAAAGCAATTATATTTACAAATTTGATCTGGTATATAAATTGTGTTTGTCCACCTTAAAACTGACGCATAACATAATTAATGATTTTTTTTTAAATATTCAAACGTTGACTCACATTGAAACAGAAACAAAAATATGTATTCGCTAACATTTTTTAATTCCAGCCACTCCCAAATGCATTTTTAATGTTAGAATCCGAGTATATTTAATGTAAATGTAAAATATAAAGTTCACAATTTGATCAATTATATAGATATTGGTTAACAATGTTTATTACACTAGTAATTGATATATTACAAGATCAATTAATATATTGTGGATTCATTTATTTTCGTGGGTATCACTTTTCGTGGATAGAGAAAAAAAGACGTTTCGTGGTATATGTTAATTCGTGGATCGTTGATTACAACAAACACAATCAAATACGTAATTCGTGGATTTCTTTTTGATTTGAGAGATCATATAACCTCCTTGGTTTGATCAATAATAAAACAAACAAAAAAGAAGGAATTCATTGAAAAAGTTTTGAATTGTCAAAATCCTCGCTTGGTCATTCTAGGTTAAAGTGTTCATTGATAACTTCTATTACAATAATGGACAGAGACAACTTATTATTTGTTTGTTTTCCAATTTATAAATTCTTGTCGGAATTCTATAAGGCATTCAAAACTTTATGATTGAAAGCTCATTCCCCTATCACGATATGATAAACAGTAATATATAAGTATACGTGTCGGTTAGTGTATAGAAAGGTATATACTATGAAACTTAGAGCGAGGGCCTTTTTAGGATAATCAATGCTTTTGAATGAGGATATACAGTTGGACCCCCTCCCGCTTTATCTTGCGTTGAAACCCCTTTTAAAAATGTATGGATCTGCCCCTAATATGTACCCATAGGAAGTCTTGTGGATAGTTAACATGTATGAAATATCTGTCACTGGACATTAAGCAGACAACAACAAATCAATATATGACGAAATTGATTAAATTGCTTTAATTTCCCGTCACAAGGTTCCATTGTTCACTTTATTTTTGGGTACAAAGTAATTGCATTGAAGATAACTTATTACAATTTTAGATGCATGGCATTGTACTCTAATCAAGGTATAAATAACCATTTTTGTTGCTCGTTTTTTAAATGAAGGAAACTTTTTTTCGAACCAAAGATTAAATAGTAGGATGTTTAAACATTAATTTGAAAACTAATTACAAACTTTTTAGTTTAATTTGGATTACAACATATTTTTCCAAATAGCCAGTATCAATTTTTATTTCAATATCTTGATTACGATACAATGAAATATTATCTTTGTGGTCATTCATGCGTAGTTACTTAGAACACGGAAAAAGTATGTATTATGAAAATTAGAAGGCAAATTCAAGCAATTCGATTGGACGAAAAGTATGTGCTTAGGTGTGGAAATAAATGTTCTTGTCATAAACAATATTACCTACGGGCAATGTCCCCGTACCAAACTATGACACGGTAGTTAACAACTTGCAGTTATTTTCAATGAACAGTTTTAATCAATTTTGAAAAGTAAATTATCACTGATATTCGATATATTTATTATTGATTTTATAAAAATACTTGTATCTTCTTTCAATAAAAAAAACATGTGTTCTGTTACAATGTTTATCGCTAGTCAACGCTATACTAGAACTGCATAACATAACCGGAAATAAACATCGACTCCATACACATTTCGATAGATTATTCTTCGCTGAATTCTCAAATTCGTGGTTCGCGGTGACCAACGAAACCAAAGAAAATTGGCATACCACAAATAAAAATGAATCCATAGTATTCAACAGTAGATTTTCTCCTAACTATAAAAAAAAATGTCTAAAGAGACTTATTCTACTGATAAGTATATTAATGCAGTTATAACATATAATTTGTATTTAATCTGGAATAAAATAAATTCCTTTCGCAAAGTATCGCTTTATATATTAACAGAGTTGATACTGAAAGGTATAATATGATATAAAAAAACTTTCATGTCTAAACGTCTGTATCTTTTCATTGTTCTATAAAACATTTTTGTCTATATTATTTGTTGAAGGATAACACAAAAGTTACATCGGCAAAACTTGATGGAAAATGAGAATAAGCATAAAGATACACACACATGCAAATGAGGTATATACTACGCTACTTCGTTCATACGAGACTATAAGCCATAATAGTTCCTTGGAATATGATTTTTTTGTTTGCAGTCAAATTATTTTGTACAATAACTTCAGATAAGTATTTTACACTGAATACCATCATAATGTAACAAAGACAGTGACGTTTTCTAGTTATTTTAGTTCGGTAGTTACACCATTGTCCCATGCAAAACATCTCAAGCCGTCTACATTTTTGTTTATTGTAAGTTATATACATCAGACTTTAAATTTTATTCTATATGAGATCAATACTTTTTTTTTTTTTTTTAAATTTAGGCAAACATCATATTTTTTTTTAAAATTTAGGCAAACATCATATTATTGTCAGTTGATTTTTAAAAATTAAAGTCTAATGTATACAACTTACAATAAACAAAAATGTAGACGGCTTGAGATGTTTTGCATGGGACAATGGTGTAACTTCTGAACTAAAATAATCAGAAAACGTCACTGTCTTTGTTACATTATGATGGTATTTCAGTGTAATATACTTATTGGTAAACATGTCAAATTGTCATAATAGCTTTTATGTTTGAAAAGAAAAGTAAAAGGCTAATAAAATGTAAAAATTCTAGATCCGGAACTGATTTAGAGAATTAATCTTACCTATCACCGACAAGTTTGGTGGATAACGGTGTTCGTTTTCCACAGTTTTCTATCGTTAATGATGTACTTAGGTGAGGTTTTGAAATTTATGCCAGATGTTCGGACTCCTCGGTGTTTTTCCATACCATACAAGGAAATTATTTTGCCCCATAATACCTATTTATCTTTAAATATCAGGCTTAATAGTTTATAACGGGCTTTGACAAACTTTAAGCAGATTCTTGATTTTCTTTCTTCTTATTTCATGTATTTGAGACCGTAATAATACCAATGAAAATATAAGGTAAAAGTCAGTCTTTTCCCGCCATATTTCTAAATTAAATATCTCGAAAAGGAGTTCCATAACCTATCAATATTTTTAGCTTATTTTGATCCTTATCAATACTCTTCTAGCTTAAAGTATCACTTTTAGATTCTTGATTTATCTAATTTCACCTAAGATGTAAAATACTTACATACTAGTTTATTTAAAAATCGAAACTACTATTAAGGTGGGTACAAAAAATTTCAGCAAAAAATTAAACCTTTTTTCATTACAAGTTTTATTTATTACACTATTAGTTATTACTTTATGATATGGTACAAAAATCAACCCAAGAAATTGATTCAGTTTGGCCCCAGATGACTTTTAAAATGTTTATATCATTGAAAAAGCTCCAAATTATCTCCCTTTGGTGCAAAAATGGCATTTAAATTGAAATATCTTATTTAACTCATCGGTGACCTATACTTTTTATTATTGTTTTCAAATAAACTGTACATAAACTAAATAATTGTAAAATTTAAGGGATTTCTGTAATTAGGTTATTTATTTTTTTTTATTTCGATATTACATCTATTTCTCCTATTAGTTCAACAGAAAAAAAGGACATCAACAAAAACGTATGCTTCTTCCACGGGCAGATTGTGAGCTTAAATGAACGGTGACCCCATCTTTTTATTTCATTTTTCTTTTAAGTATATGATAAAGTTCATTTATTAAAAAAATATAGCGAAATCCTATGATAGAAAAAAAAAATGATTTATACCCAGGAGCCCCCTTAATATTGAAATTAACTATTTTAGGCAAGGACATATCATTACTAAGTCTCGAATAAACAGAATAATGTATTCTATACAAACATGTCCGTGTGTCTTTTTGCTTATTTTGATTGTTGATGGGACTTTTGTGTAATCCTTCAACAAATTATGTTGACACAAAATGTTTTTTAGAACATTGAAAAATAACAGATGTAAAGACAGGAAAGATATTTAAATCTAATTGTGAACTTTAAAATTAATATAATCATTGGATATACTTGGATTATGAAGATTAAAAGTAAGTTAACTTTTTTTTATATTGAACAAAAACCTCATGAAATATGTTTTGCTTAAGACGGATGAACAAAATCCAAATACCAGATCATTTGAGTAAATTACATTGCGTTGAAAACGACCTTCGCGATGAGATTAATGTGTCATATCTGACATATTTTAATTCTATTACATGTGTTATAAGCTCACCTAATCGGAACTAATTTGATGACATGATTGATAATCGATTTTATCTGACATACTTTAAACACGGTACGTGATGTTGACCAGGTATCATGCCCACGTTTTGGTTAATTTTATAAATATATAAATTCCAAGCATTTTATATTTTACACATTTTATGTTTATTCTTTCAAGATAGCACTTGTGAGTATAGAATAGGAAAAATGTACGTTTGTGTGTGTATAGGGGGGAGGGGTATTGATACAAAAGACAGATTAAGTCTGTTAGATATTTTCGTATCCGTTTTTTTTTTTTTTTTTGCCCTAAACCAAGCCATTGCCTTTTTTCCGTTTTACCAGTGATAAATTGTTTTACACATTTTCATGGTATATAAAACTTCTTCAAAATCTGCAAAATGTACCTCACACAAATGTAGGGGCGCATGTTGTACGAAAAGAGTTAGTACATTGTGAAAAGCTTAAAAAACTTTAAGGTTAAATAATGTGGAAGAGATTAATTACCCAAAAACATACCCTCTTTTATTTTTTATATTCTACACTTTCGATTGAATTTGTCAAAGAGTGTCCTTTGAAGAATATTTTAATATTCGTATTATGTTACATTCCTTTTCTGTCATAATATGACAATTACCATTAACAATAATACTTTGGTAATGACAGATTGGACGACTGTTAAAAATGTTTCTAAACTCACGCTGATATTGATATTCACTCCGGCCGAACGTCAATTTTATACATTTATTTCCCGTTCCTGAGGGAGATATGAGGATTTGTTCACCCGAGAATATTCATATTTTACGAGAGCTCTGCCCGAGGGAAATATGATTTTCAAGGGTAGGAAAATCTTAATATCTCCCGAGGCCAAGGGAAATGAATGTTTTATTCCACTACCTATACTTTGTTTTTTACTTCTCAACATAAGATATTAGTTTACCTAATTGTTTTCTTATCCGTTTTTTTTTTATAACTAAACACAACATACACAATGATAATAAGAATCGATTAAAAGTTAATTCTTCTTTATTTCTGCTTATAGACCTGAAATATTTTTAAAAAAAAATTACTTTACTATCAAAAAGTTTTAAAACATTAACTGTGGGTAACGTTGCTCAAGGCAATCCCGACGTTCAGAGGGGAATATGATACTCAGAAAGGAGTATGAAGTTTTGTTCGACGTCACGTGGAACAGTTTCAACCAATCAGATGTTGATTTCGCTATCAAAATCAACATGCAGTGGAATAAGACAACACATTGACCCCATCAAAAGACAGTAGTTTTATATTATTGTCCAATTGCACAGAGGGGGTAACTATTTGTACTTGTATTGTTGTTCCAGTGATATATAAACGTTAATGTTTACAAAATGTTATCTTTTGAAGAAAATAATATTTACCCAGCCCCAGACACAGCTGACATTAGGGAGTTGTAATTGTTTATTTCTATGTAAGACATTGTAGTTTGATATATTTTCTAAGACGACAGTTTCAGTTAAATGTTTTTGAAATATATTTAATAGACGACTAAAAAAACCGACAGTGATATTCAACGGAAAAATATATTTTTTTTAAGTAGGTAAAACATGCTTTAAATTTCCAAATTAAATGTGTTTATATTTGTAATGTCTACTTTATTGATCTGATACTTCCATTGTTTGGTGTATTATGTGCTTACAAATTGTACAAGTATGATCAATTATACGATCATTTTATAAATAAAACGGTTTGCAAAAATATGAAGTATTCGGAGTAATAAAGATTTTCTTATCTCAGGCATAGTAACCTTAGCCGTATTAGACACAACGGTTTGGAATTGTGGGTCCCCAATGGTCTTCATCTTTATACTTGTTTTGGCTTTCTAACTATTTTGATCTGAGCATCACTACTCTTGCGTAGACGAAACGCGCATCTGGCGTAACAAAGCATAAGCCTGGTACCTTTGATAACTTTTATCTTTCAAGTCGTCATTTTTGTTGAGTGGTTTTGAATCATCTGCATTCAAAATTTGTTTTCTTTGACCCTACCGTAATGGTGTGTACGTGCTTTCATAAAGTACTATATTTGGTATTTAAAATCACACCAAATACTGATTGTTCGACTATATGTTAAAATGTTATCAAAACATTACTTGCGGTCATATTTGAAAGTCTAAATAGCAAAATTTTGTTATTATGCAAAGAATAAACCAAAAAAAAGATATTCAAATATTTTAATTATAGAATACATTCATTTTATGAATTATTTTGTTGTATTGATTAAATTTGAAATATTCGATAAAAAAAATTGTGCTAAATGCACAAACAAGATAGCATATTTTAGGTTTGGGCTTTTCACTTTGGGCTTGTGTTAACTGTATGTCCTTTATAATATTCTTGTATTAATCAGTATACAAATACTAATATCCAAAGCATTCATTAGAAATATACCAATATTGAATAATATATTAACTCATAATAATTACATATGTGTATGTTTCATAATAATACGTTATTCTGATTGGCTACTCTGCAATATCGCCCCCATGATAACTATTATAACTTTTTTAGAGAGATATTGTCCTTTTTTTCAATTCAACTTTATATGAGATCAATCAAACCATGAAGCGCGAAACTGAGAAAGTCGCAAACGAGAAGGAAAACGAGCGAGACAGGGTGCGTCTAACAAAAACATAGATTAGTTTACTTGTACAAGCTGTAAGAACTGGTTGAACAACAGGCAACATTGACAGACTTATCTTTTACATTTTGTACTTATGTTGTCCTGAAAAGGTGACTGGTTTATTAAATCCATATTATTTAAAATCTAGTATTCAAAAAGCTGACTCATTAGTAATAATATCACATATCGTTACATAATTCATGTACAGATACAAAATGTGGGAAACTAACACATACTTAGAATAAATGTCTATTTGGTAAAGTTGTCAAATTGTCATAATAGTTTTTATGTTTGAAAAGAAAGGTCAAGGGCTAATAAAATGTAAAAATTCTAGATTCGGAACTGATTTAGAGAATTAATCTGACCTATCACCTACAGGTTTGGTTGATAACGGTATTCGTTTTCCTCAGTTTTCTATCGTTAATGATGTACTAAGGTGGAATTAGTGCCAGATGTTCGGACTCCTCGGTGTTTTTCCACGGTAAAATATTTTGCCCCATATGTCAACACTAATTTATCTTTTAATATAAGGCTTAATAGCTCATAAAAAGTCTCTTGACAAAATGTAAGCAGATTCTTCATTTTCTTTCTTCTGATTTGAGACCCAAATAATACCAATGCAATATAAGGTAAAAGTCTGCGTCAGCCTTTTCCCGCCATATTTTAAAATCAAATATCTCGAAAAGGAGTTCCATAACCTTTAATAAGATTTTTAGCTTATTTTGATCCTTATCAATATTCTTCTAGCTTAAAGCATCACCTTTAGATTCTTGATTTATTTAATTTTACCTAAGATGTAAAATATTTACATACTAGTTGATTTAGTTATCAAAACTACTACATTGAAATGAACTATTTTAGGCAAGGATATATCATTGCTTAGTCTCGACTAAACGGAATAACGTATTCTATACATGTTCGTGTGTCTTTTTGTTTGTTTTGATTGTTGATGGGACTTTTGTGTAATCCTTTAACAAATTATATTGACAGCAAATGTTTTATGAAACATTGAAACGTCACCGATGTAAAGACAGGAAAGTTATTTAAATCAAATTGTGAAGTTTAAAAATTATTGGATTATAAAGATTAAAAGGAATTGAACTTTTTTATATTGAACAAAAACCTTATTAGGTATGTATTATTTAAGACGGATAGACAAAATCCAAAAACCAGATCATTCGTGTATAGTACATTGCGTTGAGAACGACCCTCTCGATGAGATTAATACGTCATATCCTACATATTCTTATTTTGTTAATACGCTAACTTATTTGGTTATAATTTAATGACATGATTTATAATCGATTTCATCTGGCATACTTTAGCATTTCTAGTGAGTATAGAATATGAAAGGTGTGTGTGTGGGGGGGAGGGTATTGATCAACTATACATATTAAACAAGTAAGACATTTTCGTTTCTTTTTGTTTTTGTTTTGCCATAAACCAGGCCTTTGTTTTTTTTTTTGTTTCACCACTGATAAATTGTTTTACACATTTTCATGGTATATAATTCATGGTATATAAATCCTACTCAAAATCTGCAAAAAAATACCTCACATCAATGTAAGGGCGCATGTTGTACAGAAAGGGTTAATACATTGTGCAAAGCTTAAAAACTACAAGGTGAAATAATGTTGAAGGAATTTATTACACAACATGCATACCTTCTTTTATTTTTAGCTCACCTGGCCCCTTTGGGCCAGGTGAGCTTTTCTCATCACTTGGCATCCGTCGTCTGATGTCCGTCGTTGTCGTTAACTTTTTACATTTTGAACTTCTTCTAGAGAACCACTGAATGGAATGAAATCAAACATGGCATGAATGTTCATTATGAGATGCTGACCAAGTGTTGTTACTTTGTAGCGGATCCATACTCCAAGATGGCCGCCAGCGGGGGACTTAGTTTAACAAAGAACCCTATTGGAAATGCATACAAATGACTTCTTCTAGAGAACCACTGAATGGAATAAAACCAAACATGACATGAATGTTCCTTATGAGGTACTGACCAAGTGTAGTTGCTTTGTAGCCGATTCATCATCAAAGATGGCCGCCAGCGGGGGACTTAGTTAAAAATAGGACCCTATAGGAATGGCATACAAATGACTTCTTCTAGAGAACCACTGAATGGAATGAAACCAAACATGGCATAAATATTCTTTATGAGGTGCTGACCAAGTGTTGTTACTTTGTAGCCGATCAATCATCTAAGATGGCCGCCATTGGGGGACTTAGTTTAACATAGGACCCTATAGGAAATGCATACAAATAACTCCTTCTAGAGAACCACTGAATGGAATGAAACCAAACATGGCATAAATGTTCCTTATGAAGTGCTGACCAAGTGTTATTACTTTGTACCCGATCCATACTCCAAGATGGCCGCCAGCGGGGGACTTAGTTTAACATAGGACCCTATACAAAATGCATGCAAATGACTTCTTCTAGAGAACCACTAAATGGAATGAAACCAAACATGGCATGAAGGTTCTTTATGAGGTGTTGACCAAATGTTGTTACTTTGTAGCCGATCCAACATCTAAGATGGCTGTCAACGGGGGACTTAGTTTAACATAGGACCCTATGGGAAATGCATGCAAATGACTTCTTCTAGAGAACCACTAAATGGAATGAAACCAAAAATGGCATGAATGTTCCTTATGAGGTGCTGACCAAGTGTTATTACTTTGTAGCTGATCCATACTCCAAGATGGCCGCCAGCGGGGGACTTAGTTTAACATAGGACCCTATACAAAATGCATGCAAATGACTTCTTCTAGAGAACCACTGAATGGAATGAAACCGAACATTGCATGAATGTTCCTTATGAGGTGCTGACCAAGTGTTGTTACTTTGTAGCCGATCCATACTCCAAGATGGCCGCCAGTGGGGGACTTAGTTTAACATAGGACCCTATACGAAATGCATGCTAATTACTTCTTCTAGAGAACCACTAAATGGAATGAAACCAAACATTTTGTAGCCAATCCATACTCCAAGATGGCCGCCAGGGGGACTAAGTTTAACATAGGATCCTTAAAGAAATGCATACAAATGACAACTTTAAGAGAACCACTGAATGGAATGAAACCAAACATGACATGAATGTTCCTTTTGAGGTGCAGACCAAGTGTTGTTACTTTGTAGCCGATCCAACAACTTAGATGGCTTTCAGCTGGGGACTTAGTTTAACATAGGACCCTATGGGAAATGCATGCAAATGACTTCTTCTAGAGAACCACTAAATGGAATGAAACCAAACATGGCATGAATGTTCCTTATGAGGTGCTGACCAAGTGTTGTTACTTTGTAGCCGATCCATACTCCAAGATGGCCGCCAGCGGGGGACTTAGTTTAACATAGGATCCTATACGAAATGCATGCAAATGACTTCTTCTAGAGAACCACTAAATGGAATGAAACCAAATATGGCATTAATGTTCCTTATGAGGTGCTGACCAAGTGTTGTGACTTTGTAGCCGATCCATCATCTAAGATGGCAGCCAGTGGGGGACTTAGTTTAACATAGGACTCTGTAGGAAATGCATACAAATGACGTCTTCTGGAGAACCACTGAATGGAATGAAACCAAACATGGGGACTTAGTTTAACATAGGACCCTATGGGAAATGCATAAATGTTCCTTATGAGATGCTGACCAAGTGTTGTGACTTTGTAGCCGATCCATCATCTAAGATGGCAGCCAGTGGGGGACTTAGTTTAACATAGGACCCTATAGGAAATGCATACAAATAACTCCTTCTAGAGAACCACTGAATGGAATGAAACCAAACATGGCATGAATGTTCCTTATGAAGTGCTGACCAAGTGTTGTTATTTTGTGGCCGATCCATCATCAAAGATGGCCGCCAGTGGAGGACTTAGTTTAACGTAGGACCCTATGGGAAATTCATACACATGACTTCTTTTTAGAGAACCACTGAATGGAATAAAACCAAACATGGGGACTTAGTTTAACATAGGACCCTATGGGAAATGCATAAATGTTCCTTATGAGATGCTGACCAAGTGTTGTTACTTTTTAGCTGATCCATCATCCAAGATGGCCGCCATCGGGGGACTTAGTTTAACATAGGACCCTATGGGAAATGCATACAAATGACATCTTTTAGAGAACCACTGATAGGAATGAAACCAAACATAGCATGAATGTTCCTTATGAGATGCTGATCAGGTGTTGTTACTTTGTCTCCGATCCATCATCCAAGATGGCTACCAGGGGGGGGGGCTTAGTTTAACATAGCACCCTATCGGAAATGCATTCAAAAGTCCTCTTCTAGAGAACCACGGAATTGAATGAAATCAAACATAGCATGAATAGTCCATGTTTTATGAGTTGCGTGCCAAGTGTTGTTACTTTGTAGCCAAATTTTATCTGTTTTTATATGATTTCAAAAACCCAAGTAGAGTCAGGTGAGCGATACAGGCTCTTGAGAGCCTTTAGTTTATATTCTACACTTTTGATTCAATGTGTCAATGAATGTCCTTTTGAATTTTGAAGCCTATTTCTTTTTTTCGTTTTTTTTTTAACATTTCTTTTCTACCATATCTATCTATGACAAAAAATTATTTACAATAATATTTAAGTTATGAAAGATTGGATGATTGTTAAAAACGGGAAACAATTGTAGTTCCACTGGGAAATAGGTTTATTTTGGATATGCACTTTTAACAAAATACATTCGGACTCAACGAATAGTCGGTGTAACGGTTTTGTAACGTTTGTAGACTGTGTCATAAGGCGTTCTTAAGGATTGGATTCAACATTTCTATTCCCACAGAACATTGAGTGTTTCTACACTCACAATGTCTAACAGACACCTACATTTTCCTGGCGTTTGTCAGTACAAATAGGATATTAGACAATAATCAATAGCTCTGCTTACATGCAAGCAAGCTAGGCCCCTTAGTGGCCTTAAGCTGTTTTTCTGCTCTTTGATCGGGTTGTTGTCCCAGTTTTCATTTTCAATTTTTTAAGTATACGTCTTGTGTTACATTTCACTACGTATTATCAATGTTAACATGGTTATAAGAGCCGAGAGGTAAATAAGTGATAATAATGTGAATTCCCTCAACTATCTTGTTTTTTAAGTGTTTCATTTACCTCCATAATCTTTACACTTTTTTATTGTGTCGTTAATGTCAATATATGCTGTAGGTTATTAACAGTCTTCACATTTAGATGTATTGGTGTGAACAGATAATAAATGCAAAAGACTGATTTGAACAACTCAATTACAAAGGAATGAATTGTTTTTATATATCAAACATATTTAACTCTATCTGTGTGGGTGTGTAGAATGTGTCCTCGTGCAGTTTCGGTTATTTCATTTTTGTTGATTTATTATTTTTCGGACGAGAGGATGATTTGGTCTGTTGTGCTATAAGAAGTCAAAAACATTTTATAGTTATTTTTTAGGGGAACATTTAATTTTCATACTATTTATTTGTTGCTTTTTATAAATGATTATGTGGTCAGTGGATGTCTTATCGTCTTATACATTTAAATATGTCTTTGAAATTCTTAGCTACTTTTTAAAATATATTATTTGACGACATTAAAACCAAACTCTACAGTAACAAAACAAATCGAGGTAAAGTTCATCTGAATAGTGTGAAAGTGACCAATAGTTAAAGCAAAGTTTACAATATCCAATCGTTCACCTCTAAGAAAAGTTCAATTTACAAGTGTGAAAGTAAATCAGCAACTCTACAAGGCGTCTAACCAATCGATAACCTTTGACGATATGACGTAGTCGATTGCAACATTACCAATTACTATAAATATCGAAGTGGAATTGTTAACTTATACTTAGAATAGAAACATCAGTACAACGAAATATCTTTCATTCACTTTCAAACGAAGATGGAAAACAAGTTATTATGGGCATTAGAGTCTGGAAAATTTAAATTGGCTAAAATTTTAATACAAGGTGGACACGACGTAAACTTCTGTACAAACACAGGAACCTCGCCACTGATGATCGCATGTAAATTGGTTGCCCGCGACCAGGACGTCCACGAGAAACTTGAGATAATTGCCAAACTTCTAGCAACCAGAGCAAATATAAATGCAAAAGACAACAAAGGAAGAACAGCGCTGGCGTATGCAATGCATGCAAGATGCAAAGCAACAATTCAAATGTTAAAAAAACAAGGACTCGTCATTACAATAGATGCCAAGATGAAGAGGATAAAAGGAAACGACAAAAAAATTTGGAACAGTTTTGACTTGGACGAAGAGTAGCTTCCATTTACAACACGAGACTTTTAAACATATCAAGATGTTACAATTGATTAGACATGAAATGTAGTATTTCTGTAAAATACACAGTTGCTTCATGTACAGATAGCACATTGCTACCGATCATTGATTCACTTAACTGAAATGACACTGTGTTCATTGCAGTAAAATAGCGATTTTGTGTTCAGTAATGAATGTATACTGGTGAAGAAAGAAGGAAACATATGTTCAATGAACTCATAGTTCTTACGTTGTGTGTAGATATGTTAACAAGATAATTATGTAGAACTTAATACACTGTTACCATACTGAGGGTTTGTGAGTTTGGAACACAAACAAAGATGAACAGAACTTTTTAAAAAATCGAATAAATAAATTAAATATATATGAATTGTTTATTGTTATTTTGTTTTTTATATTGTGTTTCTTTTTATATTAATTTCATCCGTGGACTTTGGTTGATGTTTTAAAAATCTTTGGTTTTCTATGAAGTGTTTTAGGGAGTGTTTTTGTTGTTTTCTTTAATTCAGTGTTTTGTTGTCTGTATAGCATTGAATTGGTTTTTTTTTCCAAACGAATAATATTTCTTTGGATATATTAGAAACTGGATGTTAGTCATCAGCATTACAAATTATGTTGTCATGTTATTTCATTGCAAATTGATAACATAAAACGTTCAATAGAAGTATACCATGCAGTAAAATAATTAGAATTAGATTCCTTAATCTAAAATTGATACAGCTGAAATTCGGATAACCAAATTTAAATATTTGTTATTACTTCCAGTTTAAAAATAAATGTATTAGTGATAATGAAAAAAAAACAATCATATGTAAAAATAAGATGTGTATGAGGATTAGTGGGACTATTCGCCAGCCAAGTCACACTGTATAAAACATTAAGAATTATAGGTAAAAAATTCTTCAACACGGAGCCTTGGCTCACACCAATTTACAAGGCATAAAGGGTCTCATAATGACTATAGTTGCTTTGTGGACGTATCAACTCAAAGAAACTTTCATTTAAGTGTGTCATTATAACGTAATATTAAAAAAATCATCTGACATTATTATGTTGTGGGCTTTATTTTAACAAATGTATTAATTTTACATAGAATAAAACAAAAGGCCTAAGTTAAACAACTTACATTTAAAAAGTGTAGATGGCTAGACATGTTTAGAAGGATTCAACTTCGTTTGATTGTTACAACGGTGTAAAACTACAACATCAGCAATAAGAAAAGGTAACTGTCTTTTTAACATTTTGAAGGTCTTTCAATGTCAAATACTTTTCTGAAATTATTGTACAAAAAGAATTCTACGAAATATTTGTGTTTTAATTAGTATGCATAGCATACTTGGTGAAACGAACTTATTCAAGATTTAATGATATGGTATAATTAGTAATCAAAGGTACCAGGATTATAATTAAGTACGCCAGACACGCGTTTCGTCTTCATAAGACTCATCAGTGACGCTCATATCAAAATATTTATAAAGCCAAACAATTACAAAGTTGAAGAGCATTGAGGATCCATAATTCAAAAAAGTTGTGTATAACTGAATGTATATCCCAATACGTAGAATTATTATGTTTGGGCTTAAAACAAACGTTAAAGAACATCTACCAAGTTGCAGAATATATTAATTGCTTGTAGAATATATTAATTGTTTATGGAATAGACATTGTAAGCCAATAATCATACAATAAATCAAATTATTAATTTTGTACTTATCATTTTCATTAGATATACTTGGATTTTAAAATTGAAAATGTATTTGGAAATGACTGGAATCAACTGACTGCTGAAAGCTTGCTTTTGTTTTAATTTCAGGTAAATTTTGTACATGTTTCAATATACAAATGTATAAAAAAAAACAAAAAAAAAAACAAAAGTAACCATTAAATATGTTTTGCTTTAGTTTTAAACTGGACAAACCAAAATTCAAAAACCAGATAATTTTTATAAAGTTTGTTGCTAAAAAAACAAACCTTCCGGTGAGATTAATGTTAATCACGTGTTACGCATTATAGTTTTCGTTATACGCTGACCCTATTAGTTCTTATTTTATCCTTACGAAATGACTAGACGTGGACAATTTGTGTTTCGACGATGGGGATGACCAATTTAATATTAAATGTTGGAACTGTGTGACATTATTGTTTATGGATTTAAATTGTCAAAATGTAAATACTGTCCGTGATGTTGACAAGCTAACATGCACAGTTTTGGGTTCATTTCAATTATATTAATGTCAAACATATGTGTTTACATGGAATGTGTCGTTACAATTTTTGTGAGAACAGGCTGGTAAAGTTGTAAGTTTGTGGTGTGTGTGGTAGGTGGAGGGATAAGTTAGTTCATAAAGCAAATTAGTGATCAAATATAGATATTAAACCAGTTCAAAATGTGAATTAAAACTCATCGAAACCCTTACAAGGGAATCATGTTGATTTGTTTTTGTTATTTTACTCATGCTCTCGCTTTTTAAAATTTTGCGTAACACTATTGGTATGTGTCATATGTCTTAAGGGATGGGATCAAAAGTTCAATCTTGGATAAAAAAAAACTTAAATCCATCCGGCTTCTTAACTTGATTTGAGGAAAAGTTATTGACCAATATGGGTACCGGTATATGTTATGAAAGTATACCTTTTTGTGGCATGGGTCCGGTTCCCCTCAACAATGTATGTTTGTTCTGTATATTGACTTGTACATCACTTTTAAAATCATATTTGGAAAAAGTGATGTGTAGATTTAGTATGCATCAAAGAGGACACTGTTAAGATAGTATAATATAACAACACTACAGTCAGCATGGAATCTGTTTCCAGCAAGATTTGGTTGCTTCTATATGGTTTAAGTTCAATAATATTTTAGGGCCGAACTTAAATTTTTCCACCCGAAATTGATGTCGGATAAACAAAACACCCTACCCCAATAATATTTGAATTACGTATTTTATTCGACATTGACCTTTAAATGTCCACCCTAAATAGTCGTTTTGATGTTCTAGAGAGTAAATCCATTTGCATTTTTAAAAGTTTTGTCTGGCACACCACTGTCTATGGTTGAACCCTCACACACGTGTTTAAACACGCCATATTTGATATATGCTGGTCCAACATCTGGAGGCTGTTATTAGTGGATGTTGTTACATGTAGTGTATGTCTGTCAAATTTGTTTTACATTGATTGTTTAGTTATAAAATCAGGTCGTTAGTTCTCTTATCGAATTGGTTTGTATTTTCAGTTTTGTGGAAATCAGCAGAAGTCGTTTGTCATATTTAATTAACATTTGTTTGCCATAATGCAGGCCGTTGCTTTCCTTTTTTCGTTTCAACACCAATACATTGTTTTACATATTTCCATGGCATAGTCAAGCAAGAGATTATTATGAAATATGATATACCGTATAGCGGGTTATTTTCGCCTGTCTGTGTAAAATTTCGCGATTTTCATTAAATAAAGTATACGAAACATTTTGGCGGATTCATAATTTCTATCATAACCTTTGCATGTATATTTTTAAAATTGACGGAATTTAATTTGGCGATTTTGTCCTATCCGCGAACATAAGCGACAAATAACACCCCGCGAAGACAAATACCCCCCCCCCCCCCAACTCCTCCTTTTTGCGAAATCAATCCGCTATATGGTATCCTCTTAGACTTTGGATCACGTATCACGTAAGGTCTCAGGAAAAAAAACTGGGACAAAAGAAGAAGGGAAAGAAAAAGACAAAACAAATCAGGGAATAATAAATAGGACATCTGCACTCTCAAGCTACAGACATTTGAGAAACATTGACCAAGGAAAAACCGGAACAGACAATTTCGTATACCATGTTTATTTAAATTTGCAACTTCCAAATTGATAACATGGATCACGTGAAAACAGAACAGAATGAACAATATTTCATGTTTAAACTGGGTAATATATATGTATGATCGGTTCTTGAAATCGTCTCAGGTATGGAAGGAATAAATGACACGCCATGGCTAAAAAAGGATTAGAACAACGGACAAGCATAAGTACACAAAACTAAAGACCTAGCAACACGAACCCTACAAAGCATGGTGGTGATCTCAGGTAATCTAATGATTTTTTAAATAGCTTATAGATTGTATAAATGTTGGTAATATTCATAATTAGATTTAAAAATGAACATATTTAACGTAATGGCGATAGACAATAATTTTAAAATATTAGATATACTTCTTCAATCTAACTTGAAATATTTGCCACTGGATGTTAAGCAACCAACAATCAATCAATCAATCTAACTTTGTTTTATTCAGCATAATCAACAAAAATAGAAATGCGTCAAATACGATATTAATCATTTTGTTATTTTCAAGTGATATTATAAATGGGAATGATAGCATTAATAAATGTTAGAAACATTATGAATGTATTATTCAGAAAGTTTATTACTCCCTTTGATAAAGTTGACTGGCACCGATTTGCAAACTTGTTCATGACATATCTCAAAAACTAATACATAATATAAATAGTAAATACAAAATATGATTCGTTTATCTCCCACTAGGGGTTTCCCAATTTGCAACCGTACTAACCGTAGTACAAATTGGGAGACGTCATTGATTTTATTTTAAAAATGCATATATGCTCTTAATGTCAACGTATGTTTTATGAATCATCACTAAAAGTATTTTGATGATTTTTAGCCACCACTTGGTATTAAAACATGTAGATATTTTTCCTATTGATAACAAAAGATAGTGTGTGTACTCGGTTATGCTTGAAACCAACCGTTGCAAGTAACCGTTGAACGTACGGTTTATATTTAAGATTTATTTTTCCTGAAAATGCACAGGCAAACATATATTTCACTTGAACCATGTATTTTATCTTTAAGTAATGTACAGTGGTAATGTTCTTGTATCAATCTACAGTCTAAATATATAAAATAAAAGAATCTGAAGCGAGATTATATATCAAATGTGTGTCTGTCATTCGTTTCAAGAACAGAATAGACAACTAAAAATGCCCGAACCTAAAACGATGTACTCAACTTACTCTTTTCGATAAAACTATTGCGGATTTTAGAGATATGTCCCAAAAACTGCCACCGCGGAAAAAATGAGTTGAAAAAGGCTTCACTCATCAGATGGATACAAATAGAAATACTACACAAAGTGGACATGGCCGGGTAATCGTATGTCCTAACAACAAAAAGACAATTATTACAGATCTCAGAGTACTCGCCGTTACTGACAACTAATAAAATATCACGCATCTAAGACTTAATCATCAATCAGTACATATCCAACATCCAATGAATTTAGTGTAAACTCGCCATAAACAGTTGGGGAAAACAGTATGTCAATCATTTAAAAGCAGTATGCATGGATATACCATTAACGTGGTACCTAAATATCTATGAAAAGTTATTATCAAAGAATTGTTGATCACGTGTATTTGTAAGTCACGCCTCTTTTGGGGAGAAATTGAAAATGCATATCAATACTGCTACTGTTTACATAGTTGTTGCCATGGCCGCAAAGTATTTTTTTCAACTAAGACTTGATTGGAGAATTAAATGGATATAAATAAAACTGTTTTTTATTTAACTTATTTTTCAGGAGGACTGGAAGACATTTGGGTGTTTAGTCAAATTTAAGGGAAAATTTCAGTGCCATCCTGCAATGTTTTTTAATGGAGGGCAATAAAACTTGAAAAAATGTTGCACGGCTATATGTTTTTATTAGTGCAAAAAGTAGTGCATGTCTTCTTTCCAGGGAAATATAACATTCTCCTCAAAACTTCCGGAATGAAGAGTGACTGCATATGCAATCTAGGCAGTTCCTGTGGAAAATTGAATTACTGGTTTTACACATGTGCAATCTTCACTTAAGACTGCCGTGCATTACAAAATTAGGATTCCGTTAATCATCATCATGACTTTTAAAAATAAATATTGCTCCTTTGGAAATTAGTTATATTGAAATAAAGGTATGCTTTTAAAAAGGGCAAAAGTACACGAGAGCTGATAAACATAAATGTTAGAATCTATAAATGAATAAGTCACCGTACGGCCTTAGACATTACAAAATAACAATACCGTACAGTTACATTTAAACAGGCCAAACATAGTTAACACCAGTGTTAAGTGATTATATAGGATTATGCTACATAAATGACGCACGAACTGGCAGAGGACATACAGCCCACTTTTTATCTTGTATGTATAACTAGTTTCACTAAATATCCGCATGTTGTTCCAAATATCAAATTAAAGATTTACAATTACTGTCCGACCCCGAGTACGAGTACGACTACAAATCACACAGTTAAGGTATAGAGGTGATCTCAAAATAATGTGTATCCTTATTAAGTTAAAGGTGTTAAGCCTTAAATCGTTTGTTGTCAAAGCGTATAAGTGTACAAGTATACGAGAAACATTAATTTATTGTCATGAAACTTTTGGAATGAAATATCTTTTTACCAAAAACAACAAAAACAAAAGGGCTTTATTGTTGGAAAATAAATATTAGTTCTGGACTTTTGAAATCCTCTAACGTTCTGATTACATGTATATTTAGCACCAGACTGCGCGGTCCAATAAGATTATTTCCTTTAATTAATGAAACATACATGACGCTTATCGTTAAAACGTGTTAAATGTGTCAAATCACTTTTTCGCTTTTTTTTAATAACTTATAAATAAAATGCAATAGGTAGGGCTTGTAATAGAGTTCATCCGGGATGATGGTCGGGGAAATTTGAACTGCCACTGGCAAATGAGGGTATATTGGATAAGGACAGACATTTTGCCTTGCAACAGGTCACCTACGGACCCCTCAAAGAGTTGTTGCAAGGGTTCTTAACGTGCAGAGTGCACGGCACTCTTCTTCCATGTGACATCGGATTTAACGTCTCCATTCTGACCGGACGTGGCTGCAAACTTGATACATCCCGCACAGTCAAACGGACGCCCCACTTTGCCAAGCCTTTTTACTGCTGGTTGGGAGAAGACCAGTCACCCTGGGGGTTGGATACAAAGAGTCTGTATATACAATGTTAGTTTTTCTTGAACAGCAAACATTTGTATTGCAGTATACTCGATTTGTCGTCATTCATCATGAAAGTTAATAACAGCTATTAAAAACATACTTATAGCATATCAATTTGACAGCAATTAACGTATTCAAATATCCTCAAATACTGCACATTTGAAACTAACCATTGGTTAGGTTTGTAGATTAGTTCATTTAAGATAAACAATTTCAGCTCAATATCACGGCTGGTAATCTACAAAAGCAGAACAATCGGTTCTACAATGAAAACTGTGAGAGGTTTTTCCGTTTATGTGCTTCTTTGTTGTTCAAAGCATATATAGTATTCAAAATAAGATGGTTAGTCATGTAAAAAAACTATCAAAATTACGAAATAGTAGTTAATTAAACTCGTCTTAAGTTTTTTCACTCGAAAAAAAGAGGCTCTCAAGAGCCTATGTCCCTCACCTGTATTTGCTAAAGTCATGATAAATAAGGTTAAAACATAATTCTAATATGACGTCCCTATTACGCTTTGTAAACAAAGTTGTGTACTAATCAGCACAAAAAATATGTTTGACGCATGCGCATAAACTGACTATTTGCATTCTCGTTGTTTTCATTTTTATCTTCATAAAGTTCATATATTTTATCTGCTTACATAAAATCTATTACTTTAGTTATTGACATAAAACATTATATAATTGCCCTCTAGTCGTTTTTAAAACCTTATTTAATATGAAAATGCCTGCAAATGGCTGCAACCGGTATCGTTGTTATGGCTGTTCCGTCCATTTAGCAAACCTCCCATGTAAATGCACATGTTCGATGACTCATCGTCTGCTTTTAAAATGAACAGATACACAGTATCGCCGTTGAAAATTGGACTCAGAGTAGATTATAAAGGGGCATCTTATAAAATAACAGACCACTTCATGGAACAAAATGCTGTTAGGCAATACATAATATAATCTATGGCTGATGGAAGAACAAAAAGGGTTTTCAGACACGAGATATGTTATGCCAGAGTTAGTTCAGTTTTCTCAAATTTGACAGAGGACACCATATTCAATTTTGAAAATAATGAACAGTCACAGTCAGATGAGGAACTATCCCAGATTGATGAAGACTTAACTGCTAACTGTATAAACCAAGAACCACCTGCCAAAAAGCCCAGATTTAAGGAGCTGCCTAGCAAAGAAGAAATTGAAAAGTTAGCGCTGGCAAAAACTGAGCCAAGAACCACCCAGCAGACATTATGGGGTGTAAAACTTTTAAGAGGTAAAAACCATAAAATGCAAAAATATTACGTAGATGGGAAAATATAATCATAAGTTGATTGTAAATTAAACATTTTAATGATAAACCTAGAAAATCGTGAGGTAATTGGTATTCGGCAATGAGTCAGCAACCTAGCAATATTTTTTTTACTGTTTCAAACATAAAATTTACTCTTCAGTGTTAGGGACTATAACGTAATAAACAAGAAATCAAAAAAATCAAATGATGCAAATTACAAAATGTAGTATTCTTACAATTAAATGAGATGTAATTCGATTGTCACTGTCAAGATGCTGATTTAAAAATAAAAATATTCCTTGATATTTGTTTTTCTGTACATACGGTAGTGTTATTTATTATACATGTATATGCAAGCATACTTAAAACAAAATATATTAAAGAAATTATTATAACAGTTATGAGCATGCTGAAATAGTAAACAAAACACCCCGGTGGGGAATCGAACCCCATCCTCCTACAGATAGGTGTACTTCCAAAATACTACCAGAGTTTAATGTTTTGTTAAGTATTACAGCAGCAAAAGCATAACTTATTTTCACTACAAAATTTTGAATGACACGAACATGTTGGTACATGAAAAGAAGACAAGCTGAATATTATGTTTTTAGTCTAAATAAAAATATTGTTAGAATACTGTACATGTATAGGTCGCTCTCGTCTACATGCACAAAGAATGCACAAACACCAACATGCTTTGAGCATAAAACGCTCAATTAAAACATGCAGGCCTCTGTTATTTATTTTAAATGAATCATGTCTTTGAAATAAATTATACCAATATAAAATTCATCACAATTGAATAAAATATTTATAAGAAGTACTTGAATACATAAAAAAATGGTACAAATAATTTCAGGTTAGCTAACTGAAAACAAGTACAGCAGCAGTTTTGAGGAACTAGATGAAACTACCCTAAATGACAGATTGTGCTACTTTTATGCAAGTTTGCAGACCAAACAAGGCAATGATTATTCAAAGTCAGCACTCGTCGGTATTCGATCTGCTATTTCAAGACATATAACTGGTCCACCTTATAATCGTGACATTAACATTATAACTGACAAATCATTTATGCCATCAAATCATGTAATCACGGGTACGATGAAGAAATTGAAAAGGGAAGGGAAAGACATAACAGTACATAAAAAGGCTGTAGCTGAGGGTGATATTCAAAAGCTATACTCCAGTGGTATATTCAGTATTGATCACCCAGTAACTCTTCAAAAAAAGGTTTTCTGGGACATTATGCTCAATTTTGGAAGGAGGAGACAGGAGGGGCTTGCTGAATTAAAGAAAACATCTTATGCCAAATCTAAAGATGACAAAGGTCAAGAATACTACAAAATGACTTATAATGAATTTGACAAAACACACCATGGTGTAGATTCGAAAGAAAACTCAAGGGACGTACGAATGTATGATAAACCTGGGGATATCCACTGTCCAGTGTTTAGCTTGGACTTTTATCTAGGAAAGCTTAGTCCAAGGTGTACAGCATTTTTCCAGCAAGCACTCCAGTACCCCAAACCAACTGTATGGTATGCAGCTCAACCTATTGGCAAAAACAAATTGGCCAGTTTGATGTCAAGAATATCTGACGAAGCTGGTCTATCTATAAGATATACAAACCACTGCCTGCGAGCCACTGTGGCAACAGGATTAAAAAGAGCGGGGGTCGATGACCGGGCTATAATGTCTGTGACGGGACACCGAAATGTCAAATCTTTGGACAGCTACATTGAAGGTCCAACCGACAAACAACGCAGAGAGCTTTCCAATACACTACAGGGAGTTGCAACCGCAAATTCTGATTTAGCTTTAATTGAAAACAAAACAGAATCAAATGCCCTCGCCACATCTGCACAGAATAATTCAAGCCACTTCGCTGTTTCTCTCTCTTTAGCGAGAAATGCACTGTCTGACATAAATATTTTCACCAATGCTACAATCACTGGGGGAACAATCCATATTAACGTGATAAATAAGGAATAAATGTGTCTTACCTTCATATGCAACCGTCAACCGCCATTTCCACCATCGTTGTAAGCTGTGACGTAAAGAAATCCCTGAACAGAAACAAAAGCTTGTTGTTTGATATCTAATTGTTCTTTTTTAGAATAATAAATGTTAAAATTGTTTATCAAAAGTTTTTTATATCTGTTTCTATCATAATTCCATTGTGGAACCCTTTTTTCCGGTATATTTTGTACACGTTTATTTGGGAGGAAATTGGAACAGCTAAACATCCCTAAGGTATTCTCGTACGCTTCGACCTATTAAAATACCGTATTTGTCCTACTAGAATCGAAATAATTCCTTCATGTCATGCTCTATGCTCATTTTAACATGGGTAGGCATTATATTTGTCGATATTTTACACATCGCTAACGCTCCGTGTAAAATATCGACAAATATATTGCCTACCCATGTTAAAATGAGCATAGAGCATGACATGAAGGAATTATTTCTTAATTAATAGTATTACGTTACTGGTATTAGATACTATCAGATACAGTTAACTATAATGATATCTGAGATAATAACAGAAAACTGTAAAATTTCGGTAAAATTAATAACTCTGGAGCAGCAACCCACAAACGGGTTGTCGGATTCGTCTGAAAACTTCAGGGCAGATAAATCTAAATCTTATGAAAAGTTTTGCCACCCATCAGATTTGTTCTAAATGCATTAGTTTCAGAGAAATAAACAAAAAACTGGTTTCCCCTATGTTCTATGTTTATACTTGTCGGCCATGTTGTTTGGAGGGCAGGGTCATCAGACAAATTTTTAAACAAAATACCCTAATGATGATTATGACTAAGTTTGGTTAAATTTGTAGTAGTAGTTTCAAAGGAGAATTTTTTTGTAAAAGATAACAGTCAACGACGACGCACGTCTAGTGATTAGTGACCTTTCAGGTCAGGTGAGCTAAAATGAGGACCGATTCACTCGAAATAAACTCGATCCTAGGCGGACACTACACCTACCGTGATTATAGCTGTATGATGAAAAATCATCAAATTTAAAGATTAAGTTCGCTCTTATTTTTGTGTTTTAATCGATATTAGGGCTTTAGATGAAAAAAATATCCTCATATTTGTGTGATGTTAGTAATGTTTAAAACAGTTTTAAATTGAATGTGAAATAATGACAAAAAGTAAATGAGACAGCAACCTGGTCCGTGTAACACTTATCAATTCAAAGTTTTAAAAAGTTTTGAAATTTTAGATTTTTGGAATTTTGATCAAAGTTTTAAAATATCAAAATTTCAAATTGTGTTAAAGTTTTGAAATTTTGAAATTTTAACCAAATTATTAAAATATCAAAATTCTAAATATCGTTTATAAATTTGATATTTTAGAAACTTGATCAAACTTTTAGAATACTAAACCTAATGTGCAATTTTGATTATTTCACTTTTTGAAAGTTTAATTTTTTAAATGTTTGCTTAAAATATCAAAAATATAAAGGGGCGACAAGAGGGGTACCTGTAATCACTGCTCTGATAAGAACTATTCGTAGTTATAAATAGATAGCATGAAATATATCAAATCATTCTTAATAACAAAATAAATAATGAAAAGAAGAAGTCGGTTTTTTTTTATGAAACATATTAGACATCACATGGGATAACAGTATCCTGAAATTTTAAGGTTAGTGTGCATCTATAAAAAAAAAATATAATTAAACCTATTCAAACCGGAATCAACTACGTTGATTTGAATCTCTTATATAAGGTTAGCGTTTGAGATAAATAATTCAAAGCTATTTTGTGTTCCCAGTGCCCAACATTTAGAAGTATCAGTGAAAAATGACCAACTCGCAGTAAACTATGTAGTATTATTCGCCTTTTTGACGTTCCTGATGAAGGTAGATCCAGAAAAAGCGCCTCGGTTGGCTGGCATACAACTTAAAACGTTTTCCTTTCTTGTTTATCGATTGCATGATGATAATATATTGCCTTTTATGATGTATTTCAGTTCCAAGAAATGATACGGAAGGAATACTTAAATATAGCGTCGCAATAAAAGTTGTGCTAGGCGTATTTCAGCTGGCCCCTAGACAAAAAAGTGTACTGGTTCAGCGATTATAGACGTAATACTAAACTCCGAAACATAACAATGAACTAAAATCAAAATCATACAAGACTTAGAAGGACAGAGGCTCCTGGATTGGGACAGGCGCACAAATGCGGCGGGGTTTAACATGTTTCGTGAGATTACAACCCTCCTCTATACCTCTAGCCAATAAAGAATAAAAAACACACAGTAATACGAACAATAAAACGCACTTCAATAGGAAATACAAGTCCTATGTCAGAATAGGAAACAAACTAAGAAACTAATTAACATGCATGACAATGATAATAAAATGACAAAGGACTACTATACATAAGGCTAGCAGTTACTGTCATACGCCAGCTCCAGACCTCAATTAAACTAATTGAAAGGTTTTATATGTCCTCATTATGCACACTCTCTCCCTGTTGCATTTATTGCTAATTTGTTCCAGAACATTCATGAAATATTTGTCACTGGCAACAACAAAAAATCGATAATTTGAAATAGGTTGTTTACATACAAATTACGAAGAAACGTAAGATTCAACTTCCGAGGACAAAGTTGCCCTTATAGATGGATTTAAATATGTTTTAACTTCACTTTGGTCAAACACCTCTTTAATTGTTTCGTTCTTATTTTGCTTGAATTTCAAATTTCAGTTTCAGCGTTCCGTATGTGAATTCTTTACTTCAAATTCTGCGTTTAACATTGTACTGGTTTTTCGAGAGTGACATTGGTGTATGGCCAAAAATGGAAAAAATCCATCATGCAGCTGACAGTGTGGCTTCTCTTTGCACGCCCCATTCTGACTGGGTGTACATGTGAACTTTTAGTTTGCTAAAAGTCGATAGTCGTACGATAACTTCAAATATAAATACCCAAATAACAAAATGCAAATACGGGACAGTAATATCCTTTAATACAAAAAAAAACAATTTTATTAAGTTTTTCATCGCCATTAATCAACTTGTCTGGTTCAAAATTTAACACTAAAAGGCATGGATAATTTTTCTTTTGTCCTCTTCTGGCACAGAATATTATATTATCAAATTAGGGATCAGAATATTTTAATGTACCATTATCGAAGCCCCTAGTGGTAGTATCAAGTAAAACACAGGGACTATCTAAATATTGGTTCCCCAGACGATTACCATTTATCGCTGATAAAAACTTTTGAACACAATTTTCAACTTTCAAAATGCCGACACCTACAACTGGATAGATGGGTGCTTAATGTAGTACAGCGGCAACTATTACATAAACATGAATGCAAGTTGGGTGCTTAATGTAGTACAGCGGTAATTATTACATAAATATGAATGCTCGTGAAAATAATGTTTATGGTATACGTTTATATATGATATGAAAGGTTTCAACTTTTACAAAACCAGAGCTATACGTTGGATTTAAAAGTTTACTTTATTTGGCCTTTTCAATTTTATTTGACTTTATTTGCCTTTTTAACTTTATTTGGTTCGAGTGTCAATGATAAGTCTTTTGTAAACGAAACGCGCGTCTGGCGCAAAAACCGGCAAAATTTATATTCCGGTATCCATCTATGATGAGTTTTTGTAGATACCTTGTAACAGTATCTTGGCTCCAATTTGCTGATATTGGATCCTATTACCGTCTTAATTAAAGCGAAAAAAGATTATATTAAAAACTTCCCATACTGTGGACTAGCACAACCTTAAACCATGCATTCAGTATCATGAAGCGCTTTTCTTGATCGACCTCCTTACGGAACGCTTAAAGCTGAATATTTAGGGCAAACAACTTACAAAGAACAGATAAAAACGTTTAAGATGATCTTTCATTCTGTACATGAAATGATATATTCTTTAGCCAACATGATTGCAGAAAGTAAGAAGTCGTAAAGCAAAACAGAAAAAAAATGAAATCAAAAGAGATAATACATCGTGTATTGGGCCTTTTTATGGCTTAGAGTTTAGTAGAAAATGTATATACATGCTCAACATAACCATACTATTTGACCTACTGCGAGTTGTTCAGTTTTTACTGTTACTCCTGTTTCTCCTAAAATATGGGTGCTAGAAAAACCAGCAGGTAAAATGGTCAATATCAGAGCCGTACGTCTGGTTTTTAAATGAATTATCTTCTTTTAAGAAATATTAATTTTGTCATCCAATTTTTCACCGCTTTCAACTGTCCGTTTTATTTCATACATAAACTTTTTTAAAAGTATCAATATGTTTTAATTCATATTGTTTCGTTTCGTTCCGCTTTTATTTCGTTTCGCTTTTTCAGGTATCCCTCTTATTGCCCCTTTTCTATTTTGATATTTTAAGCAAAAAATTAAAAAATCAAACTTTCAAAAAGTGAAATAATCAAAATTGCGCGTTAGGTTTAGTATTTTAAAAGTTTGGTCAAATTTCTAAACTATCAAATTTATAAACGATATTTAGAATTTTGATATTTTAATAATTTGGTTAAAATTTCAAAATTTCAAAACTTTAACACAATTTGAAATTTTGATATTTTAAAACTTTGATCAAAATTCCAAAAATCTAAAATTTCAAAACTTTTTAAAACTTTGAATTGATAAGTGTTACACGGACCCAACCTGATTATTCATGAATAGATTATCATATTAACAATAAACTAGAGACTCTAAAGATCCTGTGTCGCTCACCTTCGTCTATTTGCATATTTAACAAAGGACACAGATGGATTCGTGACAAAATTGTGCTTTGATGGTGGTGATGCGTTTGTAGATCTTACTTTACTGAACATTCTTGCTGTTTACAAGTATCTCTATTTACAATGAACTTTGCCTAGTAGTAACAGTGGAAAATATTTTTTTTTTAAAAAACCTGCGTTTTACCTGATGTACTATTCTAGCCATGGTTGCCATCTTGGTTAATTGGCCGGGTCACCTAAATAAAAACTAGATACCCAAATGATGAGTGTGGCCAAGTTTGGTTTAATTTGGCCCTGTTGTTTCAGAGGAGAAGATTTTTGTAAAAGTTAACGACGACGGACGACGACGACGGACGCCAAATGATGAGAGAAGCTCACTTGGCCTTTCGGGCCAGGTGAGCTCAAAATAAGGAGACGTGATTACATGCCCCTGACAACTTATGTTCAAATTAAGTGTATGTAATATGTAATGTCTACATGTAAGATAAGTACCGATTACGATTGCACATTAAGATCAGAAAATTATAATATGAATTGCTGAGGTCCGACTCGCCCACATTCCATCTTGGTATGTTTCATTTCGAATTGCAATGTGTTTTTGCTTGACAGTTTTTTTTTTTCTATGACGATAACGAAAGTTCCTAAAAATGTATATCACTCCGTAAAATTAAAAAAAAAAACCTTAGTGGGACTTAAACGTGTCATATCGTATTAGTACTTATATTACTTATTAGTTTTTAGTTGATATGCCTTTGACGAGTTTGCTAATCAGTGCCAGTCAACTTTATTTAAGGGATTAATAACCTTTTCTGAACAATAAATTGAAGATTTTTTTTTATCAATTATAAATGCTACCATCCTCACCTTTAATGTCACTTGAAAATAACAAAATAATTAATATCAAATTTGACGCATTTCCTCATATTTTTCATGTTTTGAGCCCACATTTGTTAACTAGCTTAAACGTGTAAATGTTTTGGTATCTCCTTTTTTACTTTGTATTTACATGTGAAGATGTGGTATGACTGTCCATGAGACAATTATTTGCCAGATGTTGTGGTTTAAGGCAACTACAGGTTTGTCTAAGGAATCCCAATAATGAGCAAACCCTATGCCTCGTAGTAAGTTATACACGACTCCGAAATTACAAAATATAAAACAATTCACCTAAAGATAAAACCATGATATGATGTATAACAAAACAATAAACGAAAAACAAAAAACAAGCATGACAGACAGTAAACAAGTAAAACAGAAGACACGTGACTCGAACCTGGTATATATAAAGGATTTGCATTGTTAAAATGTTTCGATTGATGGATTGGTTTTTAACGCCACTTTCGGCACGATTTGCTATTTCGTTGCTGTCAGCCAACTGACAAACGAATTGTACATAAAAAATATTTAAAAAAATAAATGTTTCTTTTTGTGATTTCATTGGGGTTTAAAAGTGTTGTACGAATTAAAACTAGCTATTCCTCGAAACAAAAACAAAACATGTTTCCAACCAAAACAAATTACAAAAAGAAGCATTCATGTCTAACATTGCATTTATATACTTATAAGACCATGAAAAAAAAAGTTTTATTTTGTGGAGCACGTGTCAACACGAATGTAACATTTTATTTTAATATACAGGTAAATTTTTGAATGACGCAAGATTATTATAAAAACTATATCGTATGGAACGGCAACACTGTCTTGTTATGACCATTTTCTTTATATAATGTGCATTTACCTTTATATTATGTGCAATTAGATTAGATTAGAATGATTACTGTCTACGTCATAACTGATTCCGATCTGCTTCTGTAAACTATAAACCCGGCTCAAATATGTGTCCGTCGCTAGCGAGAGGAAAAATGAGACAATGCAATTTAACAAAATCAACGTTTTAAACAGTTCAGAGGGAGATAATTTAAGGATCAATTAATACAGGAGCTAATTGGAGAAATTTGCGGCTGTGGCGAAAATATGATAAAACAAATTTTGAGGCTCTTTATAGGTTGCTATTTTGGTTTAGCAAAAGCTACGTGTTGCAGGTCGTACTTTGACCTATGAGTGTTTACTCCTACAAATTATGACTTGGATGGAGAGTTTTCTCATTGGCTCTCATACCACATCTTCTTATTTCTATTCATTGCAAAATGCATCATTGAACAAGCAGTCAGTTTTAAAAATATTTCACAACAATAGCTATAAAATTATCTACTCATGCATAATATGGCGAGATGGTTTGTTTTATAAAATGTTATTGAATAATATAAATGGTAAGATGTATAATGTAGTGATACTCCCCCAAAACCAAGTCGGATATATTTGTGATATGACGTATACATGTAGTGTTTTGTACTTCCTTTATTTGTCTTTGAAACAATCTTTTTTTCCTCAGAAAAAGCCAAAATATACAAATTCGGAGACTGCATGCTTAATCCACGTACTGCCCGCGAAATGCAAAATGGTCAGGTTTGGTAATGTTCACATATTTGTATATACAGATTCATTTTCAACTTATTTCAATGGAGATTGTTTTAACGTATTGAGAAAGGTGTGTGTAATTGTTCTCTTGTGGTTTTTGTTAGGGGGGGGGGGGTCGTGAAAATTTTATGTCTTTGGAATGATTGTTTTTTTCTATTTCACGGTAATAACTTGGAAAATAAATTAGAGGAATTCTCATCTTTCCTACGCCGTCCCCACCACCAATGATGAAAATGACAATAATTATAATTTACTTATTTTTAAATCTGTTCTTATAATATAAAAAAGAAGACGTGGTATGATTGCCAATGAGACAACTCTCCACAAGAGACCAAACTAACACAGAAATTAACACTTATAGGTAACCGTAAGGCCTTCAACAATGAGCAAAGCCCATACTGCATAGTCAGTACAAAAGGCCCCGAAATGACAATGTAAAACAATTCAAACGAGAAAACTATTTTGCTCAGAAAAGGTTTCCCTATAAATAAGAATCAAGATATAAGGCAATAAAACAACAAAACTCATAAGAGCCAAAATTGCCCAAAATGGGACCTTAAAATTTACCATAAAATATATTCAGACATATTGCAGTATTTTTTTTTAATCTATTGTAGTTTTAAAGATAAACCTAAAATATTAAAAGTCACCGCCGTAAATCTTCACTTAGAAAAAAATAAAACACAACTCTCTATATGTCAGAGACCACCAGGCCTCAGTAAACAAAAAATAAATATAGTATTTTTATGTTCAGACACAAATCTAATTAAATTACAGCTATTGTGTGTCAAAGCTATGCTTACACAAAAATGTGAAGGCTGAATGTCATTGGCTTATGTAATATTTACCAGAACAGAAAGTATCAAAGGACTGAAGTACTGAACATCGGATGACCACAAGTCCTCGTTGATGGCCACACGCACTTGTCTTAAAGAAAATCACATCACAATACCTGAAAGTGAGGTTAACTTACAGAGACATATTTTTTCTGAGACAAGTTCGTGCGTGGATGATGAACGGGCTCGTCTAGATATTCAACATGATATAGTCAGTATCAAAAACGAAACTACCTATTATTCTATATATAACAGTTACATGTATACATAATTTTTATCCAAATGCTATAGCATTCTATTCTACTATTCTAATAATAGTGCAGTACAAGTGCACTTCTTTAATAACTCGGATTTTCTAATAGTTTGGATTTATGTAGGCATTCATTTTTCCCGTATAAACGTTCTTGAGATGTTCTTCCGAATGCGTTAACACAATTGTCCTGTATGTGTGCCTAGATATAACTTACTTATAACTTAAAAATTTATTTCTAACGACGGAACATTTTCATATAATTAATTTAATATGTTAAAAAAAAATTTTATGAGTATTACTTGAATCGACAAGGAATGCTATTTTGCACTCGATTATGTCTGCGTGTTTATACGATCGGTAACATGTACCAGTCAAAGTCGAAAGTCAAATCTCTGTTGCAACAATACATCGAAATGCCCTCACGGTCATCGTGATGTAAACATGAAGTGTGGACAGGAGGACGTGTCCTTCCTTGTTCCAGGACAAACACTATTGTTTTATTTTTTCTCTCATTTTCTCATATTTATCAGAATAATCTGTCCGGGTAAGGTGAAATGGATTTCTGTGAAGTAGCATGTTAAAACTCCGACTCAGGGTGTTGGTCTATTACAAAACAGGGTTAATATTCATTTCACATTAATATGTTCCCGTACGAATATGCACCTGTCCCAAGTCTGGAGCCTGTAATTCAGTGGGTTGTCGTCTGTTGATGTGTTACATACCGATTTTTGTTTTTCGTTCATTTTTTGTACATAAATTATGTCGTTAGTTTTCTCGTTTGAATTGTTTTACATTTGTCATTAAGGGGCCTTTTATAGCTGATTATGCGGTATGGACTTTGCTCATTGTTGAAGGCCGTACGGTGACCTATAGTTGTTAATTTCTGTGTCATTTGGTGTTTTGTGGAGAGTTGTCTCATTGGCAATCATAACACATAGTCTTATATATATATATATATATATATATATTTCAATTTTCCGCTGGACGTCAAGCATACATTCATAATCATGTAAGTGTGCAATAAATTCATGAAAACATAATAAAAAGATGCAAGCAAGTGTCATGCACCGAGTTGAAGGTCATCCCATATCTCCTTTAATTCCTTTTTTTTGAGGGGGTGTGGGGGGGGGGGGGGTTTGGGCTCGGTTGGCGAGTAGTCCAAGTATCTAGCCTGTCAACACTTACATGTAGGTTGTGAGTTCGAATCCCACACGTGGCAGGTAAGCTCGACTCCAATCTTAATTTAATAGAATTATTAGTTTTTCCTACCGAAAGTCGGTGGTTCTTTCCGGGGACTTCGGCTTCTTCCATCAATATAAACTCACCGCCACGATATAGCATGTTAGTGTTGAAAGTGGCGTTAAAAAGCAATCAATCATCAAATTAATCAACCAATCATCCATGCCGGTACAATTATAAATGCAAGAGAGGATACTTTTGTAGCTATCGTTATTAAATATTTTTAAAATTGACTCTGAGTTCATTGTTGTCTTTTGCAATGAATAGAAATAAGAAGATATGATATGAGTGCCAATGAGACTAGTCTACATCTAAGTCATAATGTGTAAAAGGAAACAATTATGTGTTAAATTACGGCCTTCAACACGAAGCTTTTACTCAAACCGAACGGCAAGCTATAAATAAGAGCCACAAAATTTGTTTTATCATATTTTCGCCGCTGCATGGAAATTCTTCAACTAGTTCTTGTATCAATTGATCTTAATCTTCCGCCGAAATGTTTGAAACGTTATTTTTTGTTAAAATGCATTGTCTCACTTTATTTTAAAAATGCACTTTCGCTTAAAAGATTAAAGATCTATTTCTAAAACGTAATAAGTTGTCTACATATGCTCAATATTGTAGATCCCGTATATTCATTATTGTAGACCTATCAATAAAAATTCATAATTTGACAATTTTCCATCAATAATATCTGGTGTGATTTTTAAAATGGATTGTCTCACTTTATCTTAAAAATGCACTTTCGCTTAAAAGATTAAAGATCTATTTCTAAAACGTAATAAGTTGTCTACATATGCTCAATATTGTAGATCCCGTATATTCATTATTGTAGACCCATCGATAAAAATTCATAATTTGACAATTTTCCATCAATAATATCTGATGTGATTTTTTCATCTTTAATCAAGGAACAAACATGTCAAGGTTTTTTCTTTTTACATCTCAACCATTTTCCAAACGATAGCTAAATATTTGATCCGGGTTTATATTAATTCTGCAGAAGCAGATCGGAATCAGTTCGAACGTAGTGAGTAATCGCTTTAATCGTAATCATGTTCATTGACCATCAGGACGATGAATGCACATCATCATAATGATGTTTCGACATCATCATAATGCTGTTCTGACACTCTATAAAGATGTAAGCCGAACCACACCCTATGATGTCACATTGTCATAATATAATGACATTACCACATCATATAACGATGTTAGCACATAACATAAGGATACGTTCACATCATATAAAGTAGTTTACACATAATATAAAGACATCTGTACATATAAGACCATTTGCACATCATATAAGATAATTTGCACATCATATAATATAATTTGCACATCAGATAATGTCAAATTGTCATCATATAAAGGTGATTGCACATCACATAATGCCGTTTCTACATCGTATAAGGAAAGCATCACATATTATAAGGACGCAATCACATGACATAATGGAGAAAGCACATTATATAATGAATTGTGGACATGATATAAAGATGTTTGTACCTCATGTAAATGTGTTTGGACAGCATATAAGGACAACTTCACATCATATAATGAGAAATGTCATAATAAGACAGTGTCGGCGTTCCATAATATCGCATGAAAGAAATTGAGTGTTACATTTCAGGGCAGATAGATCTTGACATACATCTTGATAAACAATTTTACCCCATGTCAGATTTGCTCTAAAGGCTTTGTTTTCAGAGATATGAGCCACAATCTACATTTTATCCCATTGTTCTATTTTAGCCATTGTGGCCATCTTGGTTGGTTAGCCGGGTCTCCGGACACATTTTGTAAACTATATACCCCTATGATGAGTGTTGCCAAGTTTGGTTTAACTTGGCCCTTGAAGCCAGGTGAGCTAAACATAAGGAGACGTTGAATACATGCCCCTGACAATTTATGTTCAAATTGAGTGTATGTTATATCTAATGTCTACATGTAAGACTAGAACAGATTACGATTGCACATAAAGATCAGAAAATTTTAATATACATTTCTGAGGTCAGAATCGCCCAAAATCCATCTTGGTATGTTTCATCTCGAATTGTAATGTGTTTTTGCTTGACAAAATATTTGTTTCTATGAAGATGACAATAGTTTCTAAAAATGTATACCACTCCCTAAAGTTACACACAACCCTTAGTGGGAGACAAACGTGTCATATCGTATAAGAACTTATAATATTTATTAGTTTTTAGTTGAGAAGTCAAATGTCAAATCAGCGCCTGTCAACTTTATTCAAGGTATTAATAACCTTTTTGAATAATACATTGAATTTTATAATTGTTTAAAATTTATTAATGCTATCATCTTCATCCAATTGAAAATAACACAATGATTAATATCAGATTTGACGTATTTCCTGTTTGGAGCTCACATTTGTTAACGAGGTTAAACGTGTACATGGTTGAAGTCTCCGCTTTACTTTGAACGTACATACATAAACATAAGATGAGGTATTACTTCAAATGAGACTGCCACAATATATCTAAATGTTGTTCAATTTTAGCATTACATATAGTTGCAGCTGAGGGTGAAACAAACATTTTCTTTTCTCAGGGACAAAAACAATTATTATTATTTTTTTCTTAAAAAACTGGAAACAAACTTTTTTTTCTAAAAAATCCCCCCCCCCCCCAGAAAATAATAAAATGGGTGATGCCTTAGTAAGAGTTTTGGGTAACACTTTGTTATGTTTCAAATATTCATTTTTAAACATTCGTTAGTTTTAAAATACATGTATTTCTAGTTAAACGGCTAAGCCGGATACAATATGTCACTCCCACTTTACATATCGTTTTTTGTACACCGACCAAGGTAAATAGTTATCAAAGGTACCAGGATTATAATTCAGTATTTCATTATTTTTTTTTATTCAACAACAAATTGCACTTTCTGCTGTTAACAATATACAACACTAGTCCAGCATTCAAGTGAAGTGTCCCTGTTTGTTAATACCAGAAATCGAGGGTTGTTTTCTGGTAAGCATAATTCAGTATTTAGTAAAGCATAGACCAGGTAAAATTTCTCCGAATCATGCATTTATGAATGAACTAGAATTATTTCTTTTATAATTATGTATCGAACTGAAGATATCTCAAAACATAAATAACCCTTTTTCTAAATTAAAACAGGACCATTAAAAGAAGGATAAATAAAACAATCGACAGACGAATTGTACATCAAACATATAATTATTCAAAACATAAATGTATCTTTTTGTGATTTTATTGGGAATATAAAGGTGTTGTCCATAAAACATTTTGTAGGAAAGTTTTCCTCTACAAATATGTACACGATCAACACATTTCCTCACCATAAAATTACAAAAAAAAGCATTCATTATTAATAATAAGATTTTCTGCTAATAAGACATTGAAAATTATTTTATCGATTTTTTTAAATATTTAACAGTGTACTTTTTTGTCGAAGCACGTGTCAGCACGAATGTAACATTTCATCTTGATATAAAGGTTAATTTGTGAATGACGCATAATTTTTATAAAACGTATATTGCATAAATGAAATCGAGTGTTATATTGGAATCTTCAAATTGAATATTTCTTTTTGGAGTATTTGTAAAAAAAAAAGTAGCAAGGAGCGAGCGTTTTTATTACTAAATTCTTAAATAAATATTTTAGCAGGCAAAATCTACAATTTTATATGGGAAGATTAAGTGATATTTGAAATGCATTTTGGTCTACAAAAATTGTATTCTGGAACGAAGTTTGGGAGCGATGGCACTTAGAAAATTAAATTGTTACTTACAATTAAATATACAGTCATATATTTTTTATACGAATTTACTAGAATTAGGAAAAACAAAAGAGATTGACAACGATTGGCACAAATCTACATAAATGTAATACTATGTTTGCCAATGATAATAAAACACTAATTTGCACTGGGGTTTTATTTGTTTTATGAGCAGCACAGTAAATACTGACCGAGGCCAAAGTTCGAAGATAACATACTTCTATATGTACTCACATATTTGATTTCTTGTTTTACATGTAATATTATGATAACAAAAGATGAGTAAGGTATTAGTTTTATATCGATTTTTTATAAGAAAAACAAACTCCTGTTTGCGTCTATATATTATTGCATTCTACAGTTGAAGAAATGTTTATGTTTTAGTGTATCAACAAGTGGTTGCAAAATCGGGGAAGAGGGCAAACCATAACTCAAAATCTTTAGTCGGAGGTACGATTTGCCAACTAACTAGGAAATTACTTTATTTGTTGGAATGTTATCACAATTAGTACAGTATCTCAAAAACCATGAAACCAGATGATGGGTACAGTTTTTATAAATATGTATCAGATGTTACAGACTTTAACGTTGCAAATAATTCCGTGTGATAGATAACAGATAAAGGAGTAGGTCCGGTAAGGGCCGATTTTGGCCTCAAATTTCAGGTTCATCTAACGAAAGTTTTTGGACACTTTTTAAACACGTAAGTGTCTATTTCAATTGATTCGATTAGTTTATGTGAAAGATTTTAACTGATTTAGTCTTTAAAAACGCTCTGATTCAAGCTTAAATATGTAAAATCTATCAAATATGTCAAAAAACGTCACTTTTCAGATGGTGTTTGTCAAAAATGAAAGTGGCCGCATCCGTGTTCATCCTCAACCTTACATATGTTTTGTATTATCATCCAATACAACGTACATTTCAATATTATGAATGAACACGAATGCGGCCACTTTCATTTTAGACGGAAACCGTCCAAAAATTAACCAAAATGCAAAAATTTTGAAGATTTCAGTAATTTAGCATAACTTAATGATGCTAGAACGCGATATTTGTGCATTGTATTGTCAAAAACAGCTCATATTTATGTAGCAGAAGCATTTTACTTTCCAGCTCAAAGATTACATTTTCACAATTTTCTAAAACTGCTATATTTTGGGGCCAAAAAGGGGTCTTATTGGACCTACTCCTTTATGTTATTCAAGTGGCACGCATTGATCTTACACAACAATATACTAATTACAAGTACAATAAAAAAAAGGAACAGAATAATCAACAAATCAAGAGATAACAGTGGATAGTTATTTACTATTTCCCTTATCTCGTGCGTATACCGAAAAGTTCTCAGTTTTTATACTCATGTAATTCATGCTTCTACTTTTTTTATTCTGTACGTGCACGTTTTATAAGTTTTTAGAATACACCGCGGGTATCATTTGTAACCGTAAAGAGTGAAGAGAGGGCATGCGAAACCACTTTTTTTATATTATGTGTGTGGGGGTTGTTTTTTTAAGGGGGTGGGGGTGGGGGTCATTTTAATTTTCAATTTAGTTTTATTTTAAAGATGTATGGCATACCCTACAAAATTTCACTTACAGGAACAACATCGAAAAGTTTTAAGACCTACCAATGGGTGGTTTTTTTCATAAAGGGGAAGGTGTGGATATATGCATGGACTTCCATTTTGTTGAAACAATAAATTGATTGTTAATGGAATCACTGTTGCGGCAGTTAGAAGTCCCCACTGCTACACCCCATGGAATTCAAAGTTTATGTAAGATCATATTTTTTTATATTTCCTTATATATTCATTGAGATATATTGCGGTTTCGAAAATATTGCTAAGTGCATTAAGATGTTGAGAATATACTTACTGTACCAATTTGTTTTAGTAACGATTGAAGGACTTTCGAAAAATGCCCTAGTTTGTATATGGATTCCTTGAAAAAAATTCTAAGCAAATGTAAGCAAGGGGTATGGAAAGAGAGATGTCAGCGCATAATAAGCTGAATTATTAGTAAACATTTTTCGAAAAAAAGTGTTTTGTCAAATGATTTGCTTACAATTCTACCTTTAGTCTTGTGCTACGCCACTGAAACATTGATCATGTTTTGTTAGAGTTTAAAACATATTGTTGTATACAGAATATATTACATGATTAAAGATCAAGTAAGGCAAGTCTTTGATAATTTTCTTCCAATGCTCATCCGTCAAAACATCAACCTTAAAAAAAGCGTTGTCTGATACGCGCAAATTGTTCATCATTATAAGTAGTTATGTTACGTTCTAGTGAATTCCTTTACATACCAATATCAATTCAACTCCAGCTCTTTCAAATAAAAGCATGCATTGCTCAATAAATCTAAATAATCATAACAAACTTTTACACGGATGAGTACATGTGATGAGCTAGTATATATCATACGGTAATAAGAGAAAGGTTCCGATTTAAGTATCCCTTAGTTAAGTGAACACTTAGGTGAGTTTATGCATACCACTTAAGAATTTTACTTAACTATGGAAATTCTAAGCGAAATCTAAGTTTAAGGAATATTGAAGTTAAGATGTTGTATGCATACGGCACCAGAACCCAACCTATAAAGACTTATGAGACACTATACATATAAAACAGCTAAAACACACAATGTAAAAAATAGAACATAAAAAGAAATCTCATGTATTTATCTGGTAACCTTTATCAATTGAACGAAATAATATAAATTAAAATTAAGAGAAATTGAAGACTAGTATACTAGTGTACACCTATGTTAAACATTTTGACTTACGACTACGTCATGTAAATCTTTCTCGAAATGAGCCTGGTCAAAGCTCGTTAGTTTTTCACATAAATATGTAGTAAAACGGTCACAGTTTACCAGAACACAAACTGCAAAATGTCATATGATAGGTACACAATATCCGTTTTCAGGGACATAATTGCTGGCGATTTGACATTCTACTATTAATTTATGCATTACAACACAACAATCTTAGTTCCATCTACTGAAAAAAAAGTGATTGGATTCATTGAAAACTGCCTTTGTTCTGCACATAGTACAAATACTAAAAGAGCAACAAACACGAACAACATGCACAGACTACGTGAATCCTGAAATAATTTACATGCCACATACATTTTTATAGTTTGCTGTTCGCTGTGAGCCAAGGCTCCGTATTGAAAACCGTCCTTTGACCTATAATGGTTTACTTTTACAAATTGTGACTTGGACAGAGAGTTGTCTCATTGGCACTCATATCACATGGTGTTATATCTATTAGCCAATCTTTAGATTTAAAAAAAAAACTTGTTTAATGCCTCCGAAGCTTCGCATCAAGATGCAATTTATCATTCCCTCTGTACTTATATGAAAATAAGAAGATATGTAATGATTAAAAATGAGACAACCAAAATTAAAAAAGTGGATTTAACCAATATAGGCAGTCGTATAGCTTTCGGCAATGAGAAAACCCCATACCGTTTAGTCGTCTATAAAAGGCCCCGACATTAAACATACAAAAAAATTCAATTGAGAAAACTAACGGACTAATTTATAAGTTTTGAATAGAACTTTGTATGAATTCCAAGCTCTCAGCTAAACAAAATAACTCTTTACTAGAACTTCTGCAAGTCAAAGATGTGTCGTCACTATTACTGAAATCAATTTAAACAGTGGTGAAAATCTTGGTCAATTATTTCTAGCTTACAATCGAGTTCAAGTAAATGTTATACAAAGTGTTCTGTCAGAGTAGACATTAGCACCAAATCAGAGTCCCAGCACATAAGTCTATAGTGAAAGATATATGAGATTTATACTGCAATCAGCTATTTTACTATACAGATAAAGCTATACGTATAAACGTTAGCTTTATACGTCAATGACCTCAACTCACCTATAAGCCCCGCCTACTTACAACGTTACGTCACAACCATGACAACGTGTAGTAACAATGGTCAAACTTTTATGAATTTAAACCTGTTATGTCTTCAAATTGGTAATTTATATACCATGTTTATCAAATGTTATTAATTAAATTCATTTTCCCTTTCTAATTCCTTAAATTGTCAATGCTTACCGCCTAGACTACGCTCATAGGGAAATACCCCAAAATGGTACCCCAAGGGGGAAATTCCAAACACTTTTTTTAATAATATTTGTTTCATATTTTTATTATTTTTTTATTTTTTTTATCGATTTCAGTATAAAAACAATATACGTATAGTGTCTTGAAATATGAAATTTATTTGTATTCGGCACGAAACGGGAAAATGCTCGGTAGAACCTCGCATTTTCCCGTTTCTAAGCCTCATACAAATAAATTTCATATTTCAAGACACTATACGTATATTGTCTAATTATATGGAATAAAAACCGACAAATTAGAGCTGCAGTATAATCCCCGGTTTTATTTTCAAATAATAAAGCCCATGGGAATTTTTGTTATTGAAAACAAGACTTTTGGGGTCAAACTTTCTTTTGGAAAATTTTATAAAATTGCTAATGAAAATTTCCGGCAAGACTATGCTATGACATCACATTCGTTGTTGTGAAGATAAATTAACACTTTTCACGAAAACAAAATAAAAAAAATACCATGAAAAAACTCATAACTTATATAATTATTTCAAAAGGTCGGTGACATTAAAAGGGCACTAGCTGTCAAATTCATGGTCACCGATTTGACTCAAATTCTCATATTTGATTTATAACAATGTAAAACATTTATCCAAACTATCAAAAGTCTAAAATAAACAGTTTACAGAGCATGGGGTAGATAATATATAGGTTCGTTTCGTGTGTATTTTAGTCCAGACGCCATCTAAATACCTATCGATTTGACCTCAGATGACCATATAAGCGATGTAAACATAAATAAAGATATGAATAGATTAAACCAACACGTGCAATTTCATTTTTATTGGACTGTTTGATTTTATTTTATAGATTAAAAATAGATGTTTCTCATTGTTTTTAACCGTATAAGAATGATTTTATGTGCATCGAATTAGTAATCAAATGATTTCCCCTAGTTTCACTTTCATTGTTGACATTTTTTTTTCTTTAAATAACCAGTACACGTACAATGCATGCGTTGTCAATCTCTAGCTAGGGGTTAAATTGAAGTTCACATGAACACGGATTTAAAGAGGTCGACTCATTCACTTGCAAGTGAATTACTAATTATCAATGTTTCTTAGCGTAATTTGACAAAATTGAATCTTTTTGGCTGCAAAAATCGAATTGTTATTTCACTATTTCACTTTCATTATTGATTGAACAGAAAAAAATCAAACTTTAGATTTCTTATATATCTCGTAGCAAGTGCCCCTTTAACTGTCTAGCGTCTTATTACATGTTTATATCATATGGGTAAGAGTCTTTAAAAAGTAGAATCACTAAAATACTGAACTCCGGGGAAAATTCAAAACGGAAAGTTCCTAATCAAAAGGTAAAATCAAAAGCTCAAACACCTCAAACGAATTTAAAACAACTGTCATATTTATGACTTGGTACAGACATTTTCTTGTGTAGGAAATGCTGGATTAATCCTGGTTTTATAGCCATCTAAACCTCTCACTTGTATGACAGTGAATACAATTTCATCTAATAGACAGTTGCAACTCTTCTGTTTTCTGGTTTTGTGTAAGATATTAACTGACAATTAATTATTCATAATAACAACGACCACTCACAAAATAGCAGTTCAAATCGTGGTCCGGGTTTATTCAAAACCAGATTCAATTGGTAGGATGTAAAATTACTATACATTTAGATCAGTGTTGAATTGAAGGATAAATTTAATATGATAACAGTATATAGAAATATAAACTACGCATAAGTTCTAGCTAGCCTCGCCTTTTCCTTCAGTTTTTAAAGCTGTCACAATTTTTAAAATATTTTCCTGTTTCAATACATATCTTCTGAAACCTGTTGTGATCACTTACCGTGATGGTTTATCTGGGTAGTTTTATGTGCCGTTTCCTATTGCATATATATAGTCCTAATTTGTGCCTGAAAAGCACAACAACGACTCCCTATACGCTGATTCTTTATAGAAAAGAAAACAGTACATTTAAAAATTTATACGTGATGAAAGATTGTAACCGTCAATAGTTTTCATGATCCGCTTCTTCTTCAAATGCTAGGGTCATTTTCTTTTATCGCGAATTTTTTTTTTTTTTTTTTTTTCAAAATCACAGCATTCATTTTCATATTTACAAATTAACCAAAGAAATAATTTAAAAGTTACTTACATTATATACTTGAAAGTATTTTGTCCGAACACAAAACCCCAACAGAAATTGTCTTGCGAGATGCAAGCAGTATTATATTACGTGAAATCACTTATAACATCATTATCTAAAATCGAAAAACATACATTCCGTACACAGCTGTTAAAATATATATCCAATTTCAATGGTTATTGTATGTCTATTTCACAGAATATCAATTTTACATTAATCTTTTTTTACATGATATGTTATCAACAAACACTTAAAATGAGTAAAGCTTACATCGGATATATGCTTTATTCTCCATTTACGGAAAAAGAACTTGATGATGGTATTAAAAAGTTAAAACGAGACAAATCTACAGGATACGATAATATGATAAACGAGTACATTATTAAGAGTAAACATTTCATTAAACCAGTGTTGTGTAAAATATTTAACTGATTCTTAAAAATGGTGACTTTCCTCAATTGTGGGTAAAAAGTATTATTATCCTTGTATTCAAAAAAGGTGACGTTAATCAGCCTGGAAACTTTCGTGGAATATGTCTTGTGTCCCATATTGGAAAGCTGTTTACAACTCTCATCAACGCTCGACTTACTAAATGGAGTAGAAACCATGATGTACTAACAGATGCCCAGTTTGGCTTCCGATCCGGTTATGGTACTACTGATGCCATTTTCGCTCTCAATTCTTTAATTTCAAAATCTTTGAGATCTGGTAAAAGATTTTATTGTTGTTTTGTAGACTATAAAACGGCGTTTGACAGTGTCACACCTATGAAATTATGGTTACGACTTATTAGATAAGGTGTAACTGGTAAACTATTAAATGTATTAAAGTCTATGTATTCAACTTAAATGTTGTGTAAAATTTGATGGTAGCTTCTCAAATTTCTTTAATGGTAATGTTGGTTTTATGCAGGGGGAATCATTATCCCCATATTTATATTCATTGTACGTAAATGACATGGAAATAGGGCTTATTAGTCAAGGATGTCAACCTTATGAGTTAAAAATGTTGAACTTAAATTTACTTATGTATGCAGATGACACAGTATTGTTCAGCGAAAATATTGAAAATTTACAAAAGATGATAAATTGTTTAAATGTCTATTCTATCCCTTCCGGAGCACCTGAGATCACCCCTTATTTTGGTGGGGTTTGTGTTGTTTATTCTTTAGTTTTTCTATGTTGTGTCATGTGTTCTGTTGTTTGTTTGTCTTTTTCATTTTTAGCCATGGCGTTGTCAGTTTGTTTTAGATTTATGAGTTTGACTGTCCCTTTGGTATCTTTCGTCCCTCTTCTAATAAGTACAATTTATTTATTAATTGTTTAAAAACAATATTGTTGTATTCAGAAACACAGGACAAGTTAAAGCAAATGAGTGATGGTATTTAAATGGAAATTCAATAGATATGTGTAATGAATTTGTATATCTGGGTATTTTATTTAGATATAATGGTTATTTTACATATACTCAAAAAGCATTAGCAAACCAAGGTCGTAAACCATTATTTAGTCTATATAGTAAATTGCAGGATGACTGTTTTAATTTTGAAACTATGCTGTCATTGTTTGACACATATGTAGCAAGTATTTTGAATTATAGTTGTGAAGTTTGGGGAAATCACAAATGAGATGATATCGAACAAGTTCAAATGAAATTCTTAAAACGTATATTAAAGGTGAAAGCATCTACTGTTAATTATATGGTTTATTGTGAGTTGGGACGATACCCTATGTTTATAGAAAGATATTGTCGAATGTTAAAATATTGGTTTAAGTTATTATGTACTGATAACTGTATTCTTAAATGTTGTTATGAAGAAATGCTCGAGAGATGTAATAAAAAACCAAACGTATTGTGGCCGGAATGGTCAGATGTGGCCATTTCGCGTTTTCGCGTTTTCTCCTTTTACTTTGCAAACGCGAAATCGCGAAATCGAGAAATAGAGAAATCGGGAAATCGGGAAATCGAGAAATCGAGAAATTGAGAAATCAGGAAATCGGGAAAGCGAGAAAGCGAAAACGCGAAATTGAGAAATCAAGAAAGCAAAAACGCGAAAGCGAAAACGGGAAATGAAATAGATTTCTCGATTTCGCGTTTTCGCTTTCCCGATTTCTCGATTTCGCGTTTTTGCTTTCTTGCTTTCTCGATTTCGCTTTCTCGATTTCTCGATTTCCCGATTTCCCGATTTCTCGATTTCTCGATTTTGCGTGAAAGTGAAAGGAGAAAACGCGAAAAGGCGAAATGGCCGCATCCGGCCACCATACAAACGACAAATGTAACTGGGCTTGTCCTTAATTAGAGATATATTATACATGTATGGGTTCCAGGATGTATGGTTATATCAGGGTGTAAAAAATGTGGATTTGTTTTAATTGAATTCAAAGATAAAGTAAAGGGTAGTTTTCATAGTGAAATGAACTCATTTTTTGAAGACTCGTCAAAATGTATGTTGTAAAGATATGTATTTAACCCCAACATGTTACATTTTATTTAGATCATGCTGTAAATTATATTTATAAACCATTTATTTGTAAATATCCCATATCTGCTCACTGTTTGAATATAGAAACATGGTCGATTGTATAATATTGAGAGACTTCTGAGACTTTGTAATATGTGTGATAAACAAGTAGATGAATATCATTTTATTTTAGTATGTGAAAAGTATAATGAACTTCGAAAGAAATTTATCAAACCATATTATTGGAGAAAACCTTCGAATTTTAAACTCATACAACTGCTATCTGTTCATAATGTAAAGGAACTTAAGAATTTAGGGAAGTTTTTGTTTCTGGCCAAGAAGGCACGTAATTAATTTTAGCATTATAAATGCTTAATATGTGTTATGTTTTATCATACTCTGCTGTACTGTTATATGGGTATACTTACTTATTTGATTATTTGACTAATTGTTTGAATATAAATATATTTAACTGAAGCAATTGAATATTTGTAATATTTATATTCTATAAGTTGTATTGCTTCCGAATAAAAGATTATTATTATTATGTCTTAACTAAAATCCCGTTCCCTTTTCACAAATGTGACCTACCAGTAGTATAGTACTTGAACGAGTCCAGCGCACCCCCAAAAAAAAAATTTGACCCCCAAAAAATTACCCTCATTTCAAGTAAAAGAGCCCTAAATTTTCATAAAAAAAGCAAAAAACACCCAAAAAACACCAAATTTTCTTACTCCCCAAAAAATTTTTTTTTTTACTTTAATTTTTTTTTTACTTTGGAAAAAAAAACAAAAAAAAAACAAAAAAACACCCAAAAAACAACAAAAAAAATTCCAATTTTTTTTTTAAAAAAGCCGGGAGATTTTGTGGGATTTAAGAGAAAAAAAAATCAATTTTTACTTTTAAAAATGAAACAACCAACAGCTCCTGATTTATATCCAGAATTACCTTTTGAAGACGGTCAGAATTATAGACTACAAAAAATAACAGAAATAGAAAAAACATTAATAAATGAGAGAGATAAACGTAAATCATTATACAAAAAATATAAATGTGGAGTAAATATTACTGATAGTATTGATACATTTTTAATTTCTACATCTGTTGCCTTAGCCAGTGTTGGTATAGCTTTTCCTTTTTTACTTCCAATACCAATTACGGCTATTGCATGTGGAAGTGTGGGAGGTTTAGTAAAATTAATTAGAAGAAAGTTAACAACAAAATCAAAAAAACATTATGAAATTAAAACATTAGCAGAATGTAAATTAAATAGTATAAAAGATTTAATATCAAAATCCTTAACTGATGGAAAAATAAGTGCAGAAGAATTTAAATTAGTTTTAGATGAATTAGAAAAATATAATAAAATGAAAGAAAACAAACACAAACAAACACAAACAGTAATGAATGATAATGAAAGAAAAAAATTAATTGAAGATACAGAAGCTAGGGTAAAAAGTGAATTAAAAAAAAAATGGAAAATATCTAATTTGTTTTAATAAAATTACAATAATTAATGACCCACCTCCTAAATATGAATTAAATTCTCTTTAAAAAAATGGCTGAAGGTGGTTATGAGTTTGATGATTATGAAATTAAAAATGATGATTATGAAGAAGAAGAAACATCTTTTCAAGATGATGAAGAGTTTCAAAATAATATAAATAAGGAATTTGAAAAATCAAGAGATTTATCAGAAAATGATGCTAAACATCATAAAAAAGAAACTACAAAAAAAATGATTAAACAATTTTATAAAAAAAATGGTGAAACTATACGCAATGAAGAGGGTTTTTTTGTTGGGGAAGAAAATGATGGAAAAATAATGTTATATGTAAAAGATGAAAAAGGTAATGATATTGCATTAACGTATTACCAAAAAGAAAAAATAAAATTTTATAAATTTAGCACTCTTAAAAGTTATTACGGTGTTAATTTTGTTAGGGATGTTTTAGGTGTAGATGATTTTAAAATATCTGATAGAATAATAGAAGGTAGAGCAGGGTTTCAGAGAATGTTAAATGAACTCGATAATATAGAAATTCCATTACAAGAAATATCTACACAACAAGAAGGACAAGAATTATTAGAAATAGTAAGTAATGAAGAAACACATGTGAAAGAAATAGAAACTTCATTTATTGAACAAGGAACATCTTTCATAAATGAAGAAACACAAACATATATGACAAAAAGAGAGATGGATGGTATAATCAGTGCAATGACATCAGTAAAAGAAGAGATTGCAAATGAATTAGCAAAACTGAATGAAACAAATAAAGACTTAGCAAAAGAAAATGCCAAATTAGAACAAGCTAAAGAAGACAATGATGAATTTCAAATAGATAGAATAAGTAGTCAAATAAGAGAGTTGGAATCTGAAAGAAGTGCAAGACTAGAAGTAATTTATATTAATAAAGAAAAACTACGTAGTCAAGTAAACAGATTTAAACAAACAATACATAAAATGTTAAACGAAGACAAAACATTAGGTGAAAGAATAAGAACATTATTCAGAGAACAAGGAATAACAATAGTTAGTGTTTTAACTGCTTTTGGAATGATTATTGGTGTTATTGTTGAGGCATTTACTGGTGGAACTACTTCTCCTTCTCCTTCTCCTTCACCATCAAAAGGTGGTGTACAAGACTGGATAAAAAAACAATTAAAAAATCTTGGAAAATTATTATCTTTTCTTGCAGGAAAATTAGCAGCTGCATTACCAGGTATTATAGGTTCTATTGTTTCTTGGTTATTGTCTGCAACAAAAGACGTAGTAAATTGGTTTGCAAACAACTTATGGGCATTGCTTATTTTAGTTGTTAGTTTATTGTTTACTGCTGCTAGAGATTATTTGAAAAAATAAAGTGCTGTAAATCCTATTACAATACTTACAAATATTATTGCTTGTTTATTATCTTCATGATCTTCATGTTCAATTTTTTTTTATTGGATCTATTTTTGGTTCTTTAGGCTTTTCAGGTTTTATAGGTTCTTGTGGTTTTACAGGTTCTTTTGGCTTAAAATCAACATGATCAAATTTTTTATTATTTAAATCATCATTTAAACCGAGTGTTTGATTTTCTGTTGCAATTATAATTTTATTATTATAACCAACAATAGTTCCAATTTGTAAAACCATATCACTGGGAGACATATATAAACCAAGTCCATAAGCATAATCAACTTTACTTCTTGCGTATTTTAAAACATTTTGATAATTTGATATCTGAGTGGGTAAATCAATAGGACTATTAATAACATCTTGTACATTTGCTAAGAATTGTTTTTGTGCATCAAATCCTGTTCCTACTTTTAAAATTTCTGTTTTTGTTTGAGATTGTGCACCTAATAAAGCCCATACGTAAATTTTAATACTTTCATTAATACGTTCAATACCTGCTCGTGTAAAACCTTCTGATTTATCTAAAATAAATGTTGTCCAAGCCATACTTATATCTTTTTCATGATAAATTGTATCACGAATATTAAAGAATGGACCATCCTTTTTATGATTTTGTCTATATTCACCACTTGGTTTATAATATTGCTCAAAACTTCCTAATCCTTGACATGATGATTCTAGTTTTTGTCTCCAATCTGTATTTGGAGAAATATTAAATTCATCACATAATTTCTGATATGCAGCTTTGTCATATGGGTTCTTGTAATAACAGAAAGAAGAATCTGTTGGTAAAGGTGATTTAAGTTCTTTTAAAATTCTGGCAATGCAATAATATAAATGAAACATATAAAAAGACTTTGTAAGATTTGAAGTATTTTGTATATGATCATTATAAGAAACACCACATCCTGTACTTGCACACCAAACTGCAAAATTTAACTGACATTGCCACCAATCAAATGAAGAATGAATCCAGGCATTCCATGGTTCGTTAGTGTGTATTGATGGGTTTTGATAGTTTTGAAATAAATCAGGAAAAGCTGTTTTAAAGTTCTCTTTTTGATTTACAAATATTGTTTGATTTACAAGATTTGTTTTTAATTGATGATCTTTTTCAGAATATTTAATACCTGGATTATATGAAACATTAGGATTATATTTAAATTCTTTTGTTATCATTTTTTTATATTAAAAATGTTTCATACTATTTCAAATATTGATAATACAATAAACTTAGAACAATACATAAATAACAGAAATGGAAATAAACGTATTGGTTTGAAATTTATAAGATACAATATATGTTGGTATAATGTTTATCATGGGTTTATAAAGAAATCCGGAGAGACACAGAAAAGGATTATGAATGGTTATTATAGTTTTCACCAAATAGTGGATGAATTTCAAAAAGAAAATATTGTATTATCCGTAAATGAAGCAAATGGTATCGCTTCATTAAACACTACTACTGAGTTAAGGATAAGTAAGGATTTGGGAAATATGTTAGGATTTAATAATAAACGTAAATTCGAACCTAATGAATTACATTATGGAAACAAATTTGTGGATTTTGCTATCTATAAATCATTATATATCCATTTGGAACAAGTTAGCACTTCTCATAATTATCTTGATGGTAAGCCAAGTACATTATTGGCTGTTATTCCAGTCGAGAATAAAGAGTTTGGTGAAGTTATAACAGCGAGATTTGAGCATCCGGAATATAAGTGTTTAGTAAATGATGTTATAACAGAATTGAAATTAGAAATAAGAGATGAAAATAATAACAAGATAATTAATCATTTACCAATTAATTGTGTTTTAGAAGTTATATAATGTATTTAATAAAATGAGCATACTTGGTGTCAAAAAAAAAAACGTAGAAAAAGAAATATTAAATATGAAGAGTGAGCTTCAAACAATGGATACTAAGGATAAAGATTTACACCGGAGTGTCGTTGCCCTAAGCATCAGAGTTTTAAATGTTGAAAATATAGTTAGTAATATTAAAAATAAACCAGACAGAAAAATAATAAGTATATATGCTGGAATTGATGGTCCAATCCATGGAAATAAAAAGTTTAATTTTGGTGATGGTGGTGGTTATTATGTAATGAACTTTCCAGGACAAATATTGGGTATTAGTTTAGTAAGTTTAAGAACAAACACAGATATTATAGCCATTAAGATGATTGTTAATGATAAGTCAACTAGTTACAAAATGAGTTTGGATAATGGTGTCACACACGGTTTTAATAACTTTTATACACCTTTTGAAGTTAAGGCTGGAGATTTAATAAGTTTTATTAGTATGACTAATAATTATACATGTATCAATACTCTAGTATCAGTGGTAATTGAATTATTTTTATAACAAATTTAATCCTTAAAAATGTCGGCATACGGAAACAAATTAAATCCTTACAGAAAAATAAGAGAACCTCGTGATGTGAAAGGTATTCGTCAAAGTGTATCAATAACAAATAATCCTTCAACTATTGATCAAAATCAACAGCTATTAGTGAGATTCCCCAATCTAAGCAATAATGATGTTATTGTTCCTGGAACAACCAGATTAGCATTTGAAATAGAACTCACATCTACAGACGACAATGCAACTATATATCAAAACATAGGAAGAGCAATAGTTAAAAAAACAACAATTCGTATAAGTGGAAATGAAATTATGTCAATTGATGATAGTGATATTTATCATTGTTATGTTGATTTATGGAAATCTACATCTGAACGTTTAAATATGGCATACCAAGGTATTGGTGAAACAAACATGTTAAAACACAGAGTTGGCGCGGATGATAAAGCATCAGACATAGGCGATGAAGCAATTGCAACTGCATATGGTGCAAGATTTTGTATCCCACTTGATTTTGAACTATTAGAAACTCATATGCCTTTTTATCAAGCAGGTCTTGGTGATAGACTTGAATATGAACTTACATTTAATAATTATAGCAATGTTATTAAATCAACAGATACATCTGCAAGTTATACAATCAAAAACATTTGTTTAGAATTTGATATGGTTACTGATGCAGAATTAGCAAGACAGATAAGACAACAAGTTGATGGTAAGATGGTTATTTTGTACGATAGAATACTAAGACATAGAAAAATAACCAAAAACAAATCTGATACATTGTGGAATATTAATTTAAATGTTCCAGCTAGAAGTATGAAAGGAATTCTAATGTTGTTCGAAGATCCTGAAAGAACAAGTACCGAAACTTATTATAATCCTAACATAACAAAAGTAGAAATGACAATAGAAGGTGTTCCAAATCAACTATACAGTCAAGGAATGAAAGCATATCAACAATGGGATGAAATAAATAAATTCTTTGCTTTAAATTCAAAAAGAAATAAAACAACAGAAGAAGTTTTAAAGGATTTAAATTTATCCTATACAACATTAGAAAAATATCTTACAACTAATTATGCATTATGGTTAGATCTACGTTCAACAGATGACAATTCGTTACACGGTTCAGGTAGAAGAATTGAAAATGCTTCTGAAGGTATTACTATCCAAATAACTAAAACAGCAGGAGCAAATAAATTAATAAATGTTTATCTGTTTGTTATACAAGATGCACAAATTAATTTTGAAGATGGAAGATTTAAAGAAGTTAATTACTAGTAAGCGAGCAAAGCGAACGGTTCCCCTTAAAAAATGGAAACAAACGAGCGGAGCGAGATACACTCCGATTCCCTTTATGAATTACCAAAATATCCCCATTGTGCTATTATATGTGGTCAAACTGGATGTGGAAAAACAGAGTTTGTTCTTGATTTATTAGAAAAAGAATATAGTGAAGTGTTCAAATATATAGTCATACTTTGTCCAACCATCCAATGGAACAAAGCATACAAAAATCGTGAATGGATTGGTGATGTTAGAAAACCAAAAACAAAAAATCTAATAATTGTTAATCCTATTGTTGAAGTGAGAGAAGCGAACGGTTCCCTTTATGAAGAAGAGAAGCTACAAGAACTACTAAGAATGTTCTTTAAAAATATGCTGGTCATCCAACATTATATATCATTGATGACTGCAGTGCAACAAAAGAACTAACAAAGAAAAAAGATATGCTGTCCGAGCTTGCATTTTCAGGAAGACATGCGGAACAATCAGTGTGGGTCATTTCACAGAGATACAACTCTGTTTTAAAAGATTTAAGAGAACAAACAAAATGGTTATGCATGTTCTACACAAAAGATAGAGATAGTTTTGATAATTGTCTAAGAGAAAATGATGTTATTCCTACTTTGGAAGAAAGACAAAGAATAAAGGAAGAACTTAAAAAAAAGAAACATCGTAAATTAATATTAAAGACAGATCAACCTACTGATTATTGGTTACTTAATTGATTGTTTTAGCAATTCTCAAGTAATGCTTAAGTAATTCTTAATTAATTTAACCAAAAATAAGCAATTCTCAAGTAATGCTTAAGTAATGCTTAAGTAATGCTTAAGTAATGCTTAAGTAATTTAACCAAAATAAGCAATAAAAAAAGCAATGCTGTTGGAAATACTAACAATTGCAACAAACACTGCAGTCTTATCATTGGTTGGATATGTTGTATTTAATTTTTTTAAAGTTAAAAATAAATTATATCCGTTTTTTGAAACGTATAAAATGAATGCTGAAGAATTATTAAGCGAGCAAATTGTGGAAAACATAAATATTGATGATGATAAACAAGCGAGCGAAGTGAACGGTTCCCTTCAAGAAAAAAAAACGCGAAAGATTATCAGCTGTTGTTGCTGGTGGGAGTAGTAAACAATATCTGGGTAAAGAATTACAACTGTCAGATATTGATAAAATGACAACAGAACAAATAAACAAACTATACTGTAAATATGAAGCAAGATTGGGAGCTAGTATGACCAAGACATTAGGAAACTCTTTTATAAATTTATATGTCATGGGTGTATCAAAGTATTTCAAAGTTGTTAATCCACCAATTTTGATACAAGACTTAGAGGAAGATCCTTTTATCAATAATGCTTTAACTAATACATGTTGTGAACTGTACTATAGATATGGAATGTATCTTGCTCCTTTTACTGCAATATTAACAACAGCAAGACATATCGAACCACTCGCTTCGCTCGATTTCCAAAAAAAAGATGAAAATAATGACATAAAAAATGATGAATGAAACTCCTGAACAAATAGAAAACAAAGAAGAAAAAAAGAAGTATTTAAAAAACCCAAACCAAAAGACCCAAAAAAGAGTAGCTGCTGGTAAGAAAGGTGCAGAAGTAAGAATAAGAAATGCAGAATTGAGAAAAAAATAAGTGGAAAAATTAAAAAAAGAAAATTCAAAAATCAAACAAATAACAAAAGATTCTGATACAGAAACAGATTATGAATCAAACGAACATATCCCTTCTGTCAAGAAACACTCCAGTTCCCTAGTTGATTACAAATTTGTACTTTTTCCTATAAGTATTGTTGGATTGGGATTGTTTTTTTACAACCATAGTAAAAAACCAGAAAGAATGATTAAAGAAATAACAAAACCAGAAAAACAAATGAAAGAAATTGATCCTTTTGAATTTAATTAAATTTAGTACATTAAAATGACAACTCAAAAAGACGGAAAACAAATAGCAAATATGTTATATCATGCTGGAGTGGAAACATTGTTAACAGTTGGATATGCAGAAATAGGTAAAAAGGTATTAAGGAGGCCAGCACCAAAAGTGGATTTTAATATGAATGATGTTGTAATGTTATCCATTGATATATTACTTGCAATGGCAACAAAAGATATGTTGATTAAGCAAGGTATTATACCTGCTGATATTATGAAGTAATTTTTGTTTTTATAAAATGGCAAGTGCTTTAACAATGATGCTTGGTGGGGCAATAACAAATGCTTTTGCATTTTCAGGGAGTAATTATTTATTTTCACATATTGGTAGTAATGCAAATGAAGAGAAAATAAGACATGATAAAGCTATAGAAAAATTAGAAAAAGCACAATCAGAATGGAATAAAAAAAGAATACAAAGATTAGATTTTATAAATGAACAATTACAAAAGGAACATCATGCGGTTCATACTTTTGATGATGTTGACTAGGCAATGAAACTATACTATCGTGTCACGAATAAAAAATTAACTTCATTATCACCTAAACCTACATTAAGTGATTTTTATATTCCATCAGAAGACCAGAAAAATAGAGAAATTGCATTTGTTGTTGGTGGTATGGCATTAACTGGTTTTATTGTTTGGATAATAAAATAAATTAAAATCCAAAAGGTTGAGTATCTATTCCATTATCTAAAATATATCTTTTGTCGTCGAATGGAGACATACTTATTTTATTTACTTCATTAACAAACATTTTGTGTTTGCTCGAGTTCATTGTACACATTTTATTCATTTTGGTTTTATTATTGAACAAACAATCTTTATAATGATCAAATTTAATATCTTTATTTATTGTAGTTTTTCCAATTCCTTTTAATTTTTTTTCTTCACTTAAATCTGTTAATGTAAAAGAATATGCTTTACTTTTTAAAAAAAACTATTTCATTCATAATTTTCCCATTAAGTTCATCTTTACATTTACCAATTACTTTTTTATTTTTTTCTGAATATAAAGGGTGATCTTTTGGATAACCAGACGTATCTAGTTCATCTATTATTTCTTCCATGTCTTTATAAATATCTTTGGTTTTTACACTCAAAATCATACTATCAGTATCACTTGCAACTAATTCATTCTTTTCCCATAATTCATTAGCAACATCATAATAAAAGCTATACATTAATTGTTTTGAGTAATCCAATATAGCCTGTCCTAAATAAATAGGTTTATTAAATATAACAGAAGTAACATTATTTTCAATTGCAACAAAGTTATCATTAAATATTATTGAGTCTTTAAAATTTGGTTTTTTTATATATTTTTTTACTTCTTCCCTGTCTGTAAATAATTTTATTTCACTTCTTCCTCTGATATTTTCTAATGTTTTGCCATAGAAACTATTGTTCATCAGTTTCCAAAGATCTTTTTCAAAATCTGATTTTGCTTTAGTTCTTTGTTCTGTATTGAAATTTATGTATTTTGCTAACCAATTTGATTCTTTAAATGAAATTGTTCTGTAAACTTTTGTTACCTTTATTCCAAGTTTATATATTTTTTTAAAATGCTATCGTGAATTATATATTTTTTTTTATCTCTCAATGTTAAAAATAATTTTTCTTCATTACCTAATGGTTTGTCTCCCAATAGATTTAATTGGTAATCAGATAATTCTTCTTTTTTTATTTTCATCTTTTCTGGTGCTAAAGGATATTTATCTGTTTTCTTTTTACATTTTTCTGTGTATTGTAAATCACATTCAATTAAACATCCTCTTCCTTTTGGAATTTCTTTATAATAATTTGGATCTTTTTCCCATTTAAAATCTTCTTCAGGAAGTTTTTGAGACATAGCCCATCCATATAAATCATTTGCATCTAGATACAACAAATAATTTTTTTCAAAAAATTTATTTAAGTTTTTTTCTTCCTTTAATCTTTTTAAACATTCTTTTTTTTCATGTTCATCTATTATTCTATAATCTTTATTATAATTTGAAGTATATTTGTTGAAGGCTTTTACATGTCTTGGTCCTAAAACACCAGAAAATCCTCCTCTTATTCCTTTCTCAAACATTTGTAACATATCAACATCAGTTAACAATTCTAATTTTATTCCTGTATATTTTAATCCACATTGCCATGTTAAACCTGGAGCAGAATAACAATAACATGGGTCTATTTCATGATATTTTATAAAGAATTTTCTAAATTTTTCGAAAGCATCGGCTAAGATAATAACATCTGTTTTGAGATATAAATTATGATAGTCTAATAAAGTTTTACAATTATAATGTTTCCAGACTCTTTGTGCATGTTTGTACTCTTCTTTTGTAATTGTTTCTTTTTTTAATTTAGAATAAAATTTTTCTATTTCAGGAAGTTTTTTATCTTCAAATTTTTTTATAGAATCTATGTATTCATATGGATAGAATCCTTTTTGTTTTAAAAGAGCTATATTACCTTTAAACTCTTTTTCTAAAATAGGAAACTCATCCATTGATTTGGCAATATCTGATAAGCCTTTTAACATAAATCTATATGAATCTAGGAATCTTAATTTTTTATAATTTGATCCATAATCTATAGAAATATAATTTTCTGAGTTTTTAGAAAGAAGTTTTACTTTTTTATATTCATCTTCATATTTCATTAATTCTTCGATTAAAAAGTGGAAATCATAATTCGATCCATTATGAAAGAACACGGGTATTAATTTTGTTGCTTTACCTTCTTTTGTGTTACACGATTGACACGCTGCTCCTCTATATTTACCTGAAAGATGATTATGTTCTCTTACTTTTTCGCTTTCTTTAAATTCTTCTCCACAAATATAACATCCGGTTGCTTCTTGAAATTCATCTTCTTCATGATTATTTAATATTGGTTTTTTCTTTTCGTTAAGGTAGATCTTATAAGTTATTTCTTTGTATATCTTCATTACTTTTTCCACATATTTTTCTACTGCATCATCACCAACATAAGAAAAGTATTGTGGTTTATATATTTCTGGATAATCAGAATGAACATACATACCATAACTATTTATTTCTTGTTTACTTATTGGTTTTATATAAGATTTATTAGGATCTGGAGTACATGATTGCATGGGTATATTATTGGCTTCAAAATCACAATATATAACAAATGGTAATCTATTTTTAAAATGATGATTATTGAATTTAAGAATATTTTTTCCTGGTTTTGGCATTATGGTTTTACAATGTTCGTTATCATAACATATTTTTTTATGTTTTATTAGTGTTTCTTCTCTTTGAAATCCTTGCAAACAATTTCTACATATAAACGATTTATTTCTATTCTTATCACACATAAAACTATTTAAATCTTTAATTAGACAATAATGAGTATTTTCGTTACTTTCAATGTATAAGAGATCAATTACGTTTTTACTTTCTACATTTGATATATAAACTGGATGTAAAGATTGTTTATTTGTTTGATCCTCTAAAGCAAATACATTTATACTTAGATTATTTTGTTTCTCTACTTTTGGGATATCTTTTATTGATACAGGATATTCAATTCCTTTCATGTTAATTTCATTTTCATATTCTTTATATTTTGTTACTCTTTGTTTGTCTTTATTGGCTGGAAATAAACTTGCTAATATTGACCAAAGAAAACACTTATTATCCTTTTTCTTTTGGATATTAATAATATTACTTGATTTAAATTGAAGGGGAATATAAGACGAAGCTCTTTGATATTCATATTTATAGAGTTTTACTTTTACACTTTTGATACCATCGAAAACAAAACCAGATCCTCTTTCTTGAAATTTATCTACCCAAGCTTTAAATTTATCTAACAAATTATTGTAAAATGTAGATAAATTGTTTTGTGTTAGGACAACTTCAACAGGATGAGAGTAATGACTTTCTATTCTATCAAATGCCATAGGAGTTGTAAATTCACTTGTTATTATTATCTTTATTTTCAAAGGAAATTGATTAATAACTATTTTATCTTTTAATAAGTTTATGTATTTAGTTGCATTGATTTCTTCTATATCATCAATAGTAGTTTCAGTAATAAGATCTTTAAACGATTTTTTAGGGCCCATTTTGTAAGGTTAAATTTTAATTATATTATTTTCTTGGATATAAATTCCAATAAGTAGGATTTCTAAACATAAATTCATCATAAGCTTGTTTATATTTTTCTTTGTTATTTTTATAATGATTTTGTTTTGAAGGTTTTAAACATTCTTTACATGCAGATTTAACTCCTAGTGGTTTGTCTTTTGCTTTGTAATATTCACTTAGTAACTTGTATTCATTACATTTTGAACAATGTTTTCTTTCATCCATTTTTTAAGAAAACATTTTAGTTACTTAAAAATGTCTAAAACAATTCTAACAAATAAATTAGCAGATGAACTACATCATAGAGTTGTAAAATCTTTTCCTAAAAGACGTGTTTATGTTCATTCAATAGATCAAACATGGGCAGTTGATTTAATAGATATGCAACCATATTCAAAACAAAATAAACACTATAAATATTTATTAGCAGTTATAGATGTTTTTAGTAAATATGGTTGGTTAATCCCTTTGAAAAATAAAACAGGAGTAACAGTCAGTGAAGCTTTTAAAACATTATTTAAAGAAAGAAAACCAATATATATTTGGTCAGATAAAGGATCCGAATTTTATAATCGACAAGTAAAAGAATTGTTAAAAGATAATAACATAAAGTTATATTCAACTGAGAATGAAGAAAAATCCAGTGTAGTGGAACGATGGATAGGAACAATGAAACAACATATGTATAAATACTTTACTGCTAATGAAACTTTTAAATATTATGATATATTAGATAAATTAGTTAAAAATTATAATAATACAGTACATTCTTCAATTAAAATGACACCTGTTGAAGCAAGTAAATCAAAAAATGAATTAACAGTGTATAAAAATTTATATCCAGAAAAGGAAGAGAAAATTAAAAAACCTAAATTTAAAGCAGGTACTAGAGTAAGAATAACAAAAAAGAAGGGTAAATTTGAAAAGGGTTATACTACTCGTTGGAGAAAAGAAACATTTGTAATTGAAAAAGTTTTAAATACAATTCCTGTTACTTATAAAATAATTGATTTAAAAGGCGAAAAAATAACAGGTGCTTTCTATGAACAAGAATTACAAATGACTAAGTTTTAAATCTTTATTATAACACTCGATTATAAAAACTTAAACACAAGATAAAGTATTTGCGAAATTACACGTTATCATCCATGTACATATAACAGTCACTCAGGTATGTAGAAATACAGATAATGGTAGTCAACACATAATCCTTAGCAACGGCGTTACTGCAGTGTCACCGTTACCATGTTATGAAATCGGTAGTAAAGTGGGTATGTACATGACAAACAAGAACAAGTATTGTACATAATTTAAATGGCGTATCCTCTTACAGCGTCGGCAGAGTCATGACTTCTTGAGATGATTCCAATCCTCGTGTGGAACATATATTAGGATTTTCTTGCCAAAATGTCTTCATTTCTGGGTTGCTGTTAAACAAAGCTACAAGTTCTTTCTTAAGCTTGTAGATCTCGGTGAAAGAAAGTCCAACTTTATAAAGTTTATAGTATCCTCCCAACGATTTTGCACATTCCCGCAACCTTCGAGCATAGGAAGGATGAATCCCAATGTTTTCAAGAAGCCACTTACCCCATGTAATAGTGATAATCCCTTGAATACGTAGTTCGAAAATTTTCTTGTAAACAGCATTGAGCAACATTCCATATTGAATAAAGAAGAAGAGAGTCTGAGCATTTTGACGTTTAAGATGCTTAAACCCGTCTTTTAATTTTTCAAGCGCTTGTTCTTCAGTGGTAATGTCCTCAAGTGTAAACAGAAACACATCTCTGTCTATCGTCTTCTTTGTTTCTATAAAGTTTTCAACTAAATATGCATGAAGTTGTTCATGACTTCGTTTTTGTACTCCTTTTGTTTTCTTTGTCATGATTACTTGTTTTAAATTACTCTTTGGTTTCCTCGGAAACGTCTTGGTTGGTCCTTCCATCACAACCTTGTTTAAAAAAGTAGTCATATTCATATGAAAAGCCTGATGTTCTAAAATAGTTGCTTTTTGTTCATCCGTCCATGTGTAATTTTGTGTAGCAATCATTTTTTGAGTATATGATCAAATTGACGAAATTCCAATAAAATGTTACAACGGAATCTATTCACAACACAAAATAATAGAATGAATAAACACCTACAGATGGTTTTCTTGTGAAATACTCCAATCTCTCCACTGTCAATAAACGTCTGCTATATGTTTACATCACCCAGGCAACATGTAAACACACTCTTGACAACCATGTAAATATTTCCAATGATCGATTTAGTCTATAGCACTTCACAAATGTAAAAAGCAATTTAAGTTGTAGTCGTATTGATCCGTTTTCTTACTAGACTATATTGATAAAATTATACCATTTCTCGAGGTTGGGGCGCACTGGGGAAATTATTTTTTCTCTTAAATCCCACAAAATCTCCCGGCTTTTTTAAAAAAAAAAATTGGAATGTTTTGGTTTCTTTTTTTTTTTTTTTGTTGTTTTTTTTTATAAAAAAGTAAAACAAATTTTTTTTGGGGAGTAAGAAAATTTGGTGTTTTTTGGGTGTTTTTTGCTTTTTTTATGAAAATTTAGGGCTCTTTTACTTGAAATGAGGGTAATTTTTTGGGGGTCAAATTTTTTTTTTTGGGGGTGCGCTGGACTCGTTCAAGTACTATACTACTCCTACCGACTTATACTATTTACGGGGTTTAAAATAACGAGCAACACGAAGGTGCCATATGTGGATCAGGATCTGTTTACTCTTCCGGAACACCTGATTTTACGTGGGATTCGTGTTGCTTAGTCTTTAGTTTTCTATGTTGTGTCGTGTATTCTATTCTTTATCTTTCAGTCTCCTTTTCTATTTTAGCCATGACGTTGTCAGTGTATTGTCGATCTATGAGTTTGAATGTCCGTCTGGTATCTTTCGCTCCTCTTCTGTAAATAAACACGAATATCAACTTTTTAATGTTATATAGCTATAATGTGGTGTTTTTTAAATGGTAGCTAATTGTGATTTTGTTTATGATAATAATTTAGTTTATTAGGCTCAGCGGTAATTCGAATGATTTTAAGGTGAATGTCAAATAGACATGTATGTGTCATTATCAAATCAGTATACCTGACAGTGCCTGACAAGCAGATGTATTTAAAATTGAATGTATTGAGAACAGTGTGTACATCCTGCAAAGAAATAAAAGGTGAAAAAGCATTTAACCTTCTCTATCAAAGCATTGAAACTTCTGAAGCTTCTAATAGCTTTCTAAATATACAGTATGTTACTAAGAAACTACCCTTTTACATCATGAGAAAATACCAGTTGGTATTAATCGTTGCGTCATACAAACTATAAAATATATACAGTGTACGTAAAATAATCACTTTGTAATAAATGAAAAGTGTAATAGTAAAACAATTAAATGATTCAATACAATAATAAAAATATTTTCTTCTGAAACACACATGTGACGTATATCGATTTCTAAAAGTCTCCAAGAAATTTCAAAAATGGAAACTGTATTCTACGTATGTTCATTCTGTAGTCTAGGAAGTCCGAGGAACTATTTCATACTAGTTCTCCAGGAGACAAAAAGTAAATGTTTCAATCAGCTGTGTTCATGTTGACTTTAAAGACAGATACGTGGCTGGTATGAGGAGACATATGACGTAATTCGGACTTTCTATGTCGGATGTTATATTTCAAAATCATTTATATCTATAAAAAAAAAAAAAAACGATTATTTATCTCTCTGATTACTAGAAATGTATGTGTTTTTTGTTTATTTTTTTTTTTGGCAAGTAGTGATATCATATTTGTTAGATAATGTAATGGTAGATTTCACAAAATTAACTGAATAGAGTTGTTGGATTTCTTCAAGTAAAGATTAATATTATTAATTCGTATATTTTAAGAAATTTGATTCGCTTAGGGATAGTCACATGTCAAACTATTATTTTCGAAGGGAGAGAGAAAACGGCGGATAGCAAAAAGCATATTGCACGGTTATTTTTAGAACATCCTTGTATCGACCGTCGTCAGTCAATATACTTCTTTCAGGTCAATATATCCTTGTATCGACCTCATACAAAAGCTATATTTGTATAATGTTGAGGTTAATACGAGCCGGCATTCAAAGGTAGTTACACTCAAGATGCATATTCTTTCATCGCTTGTGAATGTTTACTGTTTGCCAAAATATTAATGGGGGGGGGGGGGGGCGATATTATTAATTGGAACTTTATTTGTGAAAGATTGAAGTGTAGATATGTACGTCTGAGTCAGTGACAACTCTACAACAGATGTATCCATCGGATCGCCATCAGTGATGGTGATACATGGCTGTGTACATAATGTATATACAACTCGTCTAAACATCAACCCAACAATGTTAGATCTGTAAATTTGCTTTCGCAAATTTATGGTTCTTCCCTCGCCGGGATTCGAACCCATACCTGAGAGCCCAGGTTATATATATATATATATATATATATATGTTACTACATGTATATTGATAATTTTGAATAATAATGCATTTTGAACCAGAATCAATTTGTTTACATGTTCATTAGGCACGTTCCGTTTGATTTTCTGGGTAGATATATATATATATATATATATATATATATATATATAAAGAAGATGTGGTATGATTGCCAATGAGACAACTCTCCACAAAAGAAGAAACCATATGACACAGAAATTGCATACCCCATAATCAGCCGTGTTTTTGATGGGAGTACACTGCAGCTCAATTTGAATACCTAGCTTTAATTCATGTACATTTTAAATACTAGTATATTATAAACATGATAAATGTACAAAACATGTTTATATGTATTTATATGTGGCTTTTTCTATGTACTACACTGAACCGCCACGTAGACAGGAGATCAACATTATCAGCGGCGAAAACATTAACCGTAGTAAGGTTATGTTTGCAATGTTCGAGTCTGTTTGTGTAGACTTGAAAAAAAAGTGGTGTTGTTTATGTAACCCACAAACCTTTGATAAATGATGAAGATATGGCAAAGATCTGTGACTATTTCAAAACTTGGAAAAACAGATCCAGTAGTCCTAATCCGAAAGGTTTGGTTTGATCTTATGAATTTTTGCTGCCGTAGAGGAAGGGAAGGACTGAGAGAATTTTCAAAAACTTCCTATGTTGTTGATTGTGATGGAGCGGGTCAAAAATTCATTAAAAGAAATGGATCAGAATTGACAAAAAAATCATCGCACTGATGTAGAGGATTCGTCCGGAGGGGTAATTTACGAAGAAGAAGACAGCAACTTGTGTCCAGTTGCATCTTACACTTTTTATTTAGGGAAATTGAATCCTTAATGTGATGTACTTTTTCAGCGTCCGCGACCTAATTACCAAATTACAACAGATGAGACAAACTACTTGGAAAAAATACTGTAGATGCATTAATGATAAAATCTCCAATTGTGCGGGATTATCACAGTATATAATAATCACTCCATACGATCTACATCTATACCAAATCTGAGTGAAAGTGGTTTCGAGGACAGAACGATCAAAACTGTATTGGTGCACAAGTCACTGAGAAGTATTGAAAACTACTCAAGGGACTCTTCACTCCCACAAAAGAAAAAGATGTCAAAAGCTCTTGCGTCGTCATTATATAATATTAAGGCAGAGATATATGTACCGTCTACCGAGAACAATGTAATAAGCACAGGAAATACTGTTGCCATTAGAGCACATACAACCGTTGCTGTGTTATATACCTCTATTTGGTATTTCTGGTTACCGGAAATGTAGGACATAATTTATACTGTTTATTGTATTTTACGGGACTGTATACCTTTTTTATGTTTGTCGGCGGCGAACAGTTAGTGTCGTCTGTCACCCATGTGTTTGATAAAATGGCTGTGGAATAAAATTTAGATATCGATATTCAAAAGCGTGACTTCAATCTCATTAGTCCCCCCAAGACAACAAAAAGGATTGAGGCCCACGACATGGTGGAGGACTTAAAAGGCTCTTATTAGCGTAAATATTGCTTTTATTTGTGATATAACTTTTGGTGAACATTATTTTTGCGAACACGTGGAAGTGGACAATTTTGTCAGCGACAAGTCAGCTACATATTTTGATTAGTATCTCATAATTATTTGGTGATAAAGTATCGCCAGTGCATGTCTCAACAACTCAGCAATCCGATATTATCCTTTTTCGTTTATTTAGGAAGGAAAAATGATGCATGCATAGACAGGGTGATAATAGTATCGCCAGTATTATAATATTGCATTCCAAATTAAATAAATGTGCAGTAAACAGTTTTGAATACGTGTGTAGACATATAATATTTTCGATGTTCCATTATTAATACTTGTTTGGTGATATTTGTATCGCCAATGAGTTTCAAGTAGTGCCTATTGTATCCATTCTATTAACATGAACACAAAGTTTTGTACCGGTAAATGGTGATTATGTCAGATGAAAATTCCGAGCCTTCTATAGAACACAACGAATATCAAAGCGATTCAGAAACGGACAGTAACATACAAAGTTTATCTTCTGGATCATTATTAAGTGACGGATTCCTTGAGGATAACGAAATTGTAGGACTAACAGAGTTTGATTTACAAAATGTAGGTGATGTTAATTCTCCAGACAACACTGCAAATTTTGAACCAGAAATAAATGTGTTATTAGCCGAGGCAAGTCCAATTACATCTACCCCACAACCGTTAAATGTAACAGAAATCTCCACAGAATCGGTTGATCTACCTATTAAGATTCAGACTACTTCAATAATGAGCAAATTAGTCAGGTGTCGTGAATTTTCAGGATACCCCCAAGATAATGCGAAAGGATTTTTCAGTGAATTTGAATCTTACGCACTTCTCCATGAATTGCCAGAAACAGACAAAAGACGCATTGCAGCATTTCATTTACATCTAAAGGGGCCTGCGTTAACTTGGTACAATTCTTTGAGTGACGAGTCTAAAAGTTCGTGGATAACAATTTGTGTTTTGTTCAAGGAAAAATATATAAATTTTAGTTGGCAAAGCGCAACAGTTATAATGGAAAGTGAAATTTTCCAAAACATGGTATTATCTCCGGGTCAGTCGTTAGAAGATTATTTCAGTCAGCTGTCGGAAAAAGCTCAAATATTAAGAAAGCATGACCACGAGTTAGTAGCAAAATTTATAAGTGGGTTGCCCGAAAAAATGTCGTTTTTTGTACGTGCTGGTCAACCAGTCGATGCACCCCATGCCTTAACTTCTGCAAAAATGGCGGAAGCCTGTGGGTATAGACAACACGGAGACTCTATAAATGCTCTTAAACATGAAAATAAACATGCACCTCGGCAGTTGCCAGGAAAATCAAACAGTACTGATTCCAACCAGAGCGAGGTTATCCGTGATTTACAAAATCAGGTTGCTATTCTTACCGACTTAGTTCAGGGTAAACGCAAGGAGCATGTTCAGAGTGAACCATCACGTTCTGATGTTCATGACATTAGGGATCAAATCGGACAGTTAAGCGGTCTGATAACTAGTATGGCAGTCAGGGAAGTACCCCACAAAGAACCCCAAAGACCTGAAAATACAAGCACGAATAATGCAAATACGTCTCGTTTTGACTCAGCTGAATGTAGGAGATGCAAAGGTCTCGGTCATTTTCAAAGAGTTTGTAACTGGAACGGGTATGGTCAATTTCAACCGTCTGATCAATGCCAACTGTGTAATCAGAATGGCCACATTGCTCAATCTTGTACCAAACTGGAGTTTTATGCACAGGGAAACAGAACCAACCCGGGTGTGGGGCACAATCGTCCGGGTTAACTTCGTCTATTGGTGCCGATTTTGATAAAAATTCAACTAAAGATAAATTTTTGTACATAACTGTTTTATTTGGTGATCTAAGAATAGCTGCATTAGTTGATACAGGGAGCTCTATCAATGTCATTTCTAAATCTTTGTATGATTCGATATCCGATCGTCATAAACTTTATTTTGAACAACTAAGTGAATCGGAAATTCGATTAGCCAACAACGATAAAATCAGAATTAACGGAATATCCAAACTTCAAGCCACAATTCATCAGAAAAATGAAATTATTGAAACATATATCATTCCCAAAACATCTCATCCTTTGATTCTCGGTACTGAATATTTACGAGAAAATAAAATTGTTTTAGATTTTAGTGATTTTAGTTGTAATCAGAAGACTGTGCCAGTTAAAACAGTTAAGAGGATAGAACTTGAACCGAATACAGAATACTTGACTTTTGGGAAGTTACCAAATTACGTTACAGTCGGATTGCAAGGGATATGCGTAAACAGCAAATTTTCAGTTAACCACAAGTTTTTAGTTGCCAAATCTTTAGTTGTCGTTCCTGTCAATCGCAAAGTTCCGATTAAATTATTGAATGCTAGTAATGTGAAAATAACGATTCCAAAAGGCAAACATATTGCTGAATTTTCAACATTATCGAATGAGTACACCTATGTTGCAATGTCTGAAAAACCCGAGATACCCGAAGTGCAGAATATTCAGTTGGTTGCTAATGAAAATGGACTGCGGACCGATAATTCCGAACAGCAATATGACATTACAGACAGTCCCGACAGGCAAGAAATTTTGACCAAGATTAAGACAGATTTTGATTTATCCGATCATTTAACACACGATCAAAAATCAGAATTAGCTGAATGTTTGTTGGATAATCTTGATTTATTTGTGACGAAAGAAAATCCAAACCTTGGATATACACATTTAGTGGAGCATAAAATACATCTGAAGCCGAATGCTGTTGGTAAACATCATAAGCCGTACAGGTTACCCCCTTACAAACGTGAGGTTTTGCGTGAGCAACTGGATAACTTGCTTGAACAAGGAATAGTTGTGCCAGTTAGTGAACAAGAGGAGCTACCCATTACAAGTCCGATAGCATTAGTCACAAAGCGAAATGAAGCGTCGAATAGTAAGACTTCAACTCAAAGTTATAGGTTTGTTTATGATTTTAGACATTTAAACGCGCAAACAGAAGATTTTAAATATGTTATACCAAACTTACAGGAACTGACGGAAACCTTTGCTGAAATAGTACCAAATTATATAACTTCGATAGATTTATCTTCCGGATTTTTTCAGATGGGCATATCCGCCGAATCTTCAAGATATACCGCTTTCAACACATGTTTTGGAACGTACAAGTTTTTAAGGCTGCCAACGGGGTTAAAGACGGCACCTAGCACATTTCAGCTTCTAATGGACAAGGTACTGCGTGGTCTAAAATTCAGAACTTGTTTGTGCTATTTAGATGACGTATTGATCTGCTCTGAAACCTTTGAAAAGCATTTAGACGATATAAAAGAAATCTTTAAACGATTTCGAGATGCAGGACTAAAACTTGGACAGAAAAAATGCCATTTTGCAAGTGAGACGTGTATTTTTCTTGGACACGAGATTTCTAAACATGGGATAAGACCCCCAAAAGATCGAGTGAAGGCTATTGTCGACTTTCCAGCACCACAGAATATAAAACAACTTCGTCGCACAATTGGATTATTTAACTGGTTTAAAAAGTTTATACCAAATTTCAGTGCTATAATTAGTCCACTCACTAAACTTCTGAAGAAAAATCAAAAATTTGAATGGAAAATTGAACAATCCACAGCATTTCAAAATCTTAAAACTCATCTTGTAAATACCGATAATCTCAGTTTCCCCCGTTTCGATTTACCGTTTATATTGGCTGTGGATACTTCATCAAAAGGAATAGGGTACATGCTTTATCAGAAGGACCCAACAAAGGAAAAACCAAATATCATTCGTTTCGGATCAAAGTCTTTATCACGATGGCAGCAGTCGTATGGTCCTACGAAATTAGAGTTGTTGGGAATGGTCACTAGTATTCTTGACTGTGCGGACTATTTAAGGGGTACACAATTTATCGTGGAGTGCGACCACCAAGCACTCCAACCATTGTTTATGAAGCAATTCAAAGGAGCTATTTATGAGCGTTGGCTTGCCATTCTCCAGCAATTTACATTTGAAATTCAATATAAGCCTGCAGAACAAATGAAAGTCGCTGATGCGCTCTCAAGATGTGAAAATCCCCAAAACATTCCGATCGAAAGCCCTGCAGAAGATGATCCGTTTTTCCCCTTGGTAACAGAAAATACAGGAGAAATACGTTTACCCGGTGGAGTGAAATTTGTTGATTTATTTGAATTGAATGATAATACCGACGTTGTTGTACAGGCTATAGACATAGTAGCTGACAAGCACATCGATTTATACAGTGTAGAAACTGACGAGCATGACTCGCTAAATGATCCATATGACGCCGATACGGACGAGTCCGACTCTTATGTACATAATCGCAAAAAGAAATTTGGCAGAAATAATCAGAACGTTGAACAACTTGCTAATACTTTGCGCGATTTTCAAGTTGGTGCAAATACCTCTAACATCAAAAAGTTACAACGGAAAGATAGCGATTTAAAGAAAATCATTGCATATTTAGAAGATGATGTTTTGCCAGATTCACAAAAAGAATCTCGCCGTATTTTATTGGAGTCGTGTGATTTCATTTTAGTTGACGATGTGTTATATCACCGTAGAAAGGCAAAATCAGAAAGGACAAAGAACATGAGTGAATTTCAACTTGTTATTCCTAAGCAATTGATTTCGCAAGTTTTAAAAATTACTCATGACTCCCCATTAGGTGGACATAGTGGAATTCAGAATACTTTATACTCTGTTAGAGAGCGTTATTATTTTGCGCGAATGGGTAAAATAATCAGTGAATACGTGCAATCTTGTCATGAGTGCCAGTCACGTAAAGTTAGCAATTTAAAAACGAAAGCAAAAATAGTAGCATATCCTACTCCTAGTGAACCATTTCAAGTATGGCAAATGGACATTTTTGGACCACTTGTTTCATCAAATAATGCCAATACATACGTTTTTACAGCAGTTGATGCTTTCAGTAATTTCTTGTTTGCTGTGCCATTAAGAAATAACGATGCAATATCAGTTTCTCAGGCAATTTTCAATTTTTTCTGTAATTTTGGTGTGTGTAGCACGGTTATTTCAGACCAAGGATCAGAATTTATTGCCAAATGTACAATGGAAGTTTGCAAAATGTTGAATGTAGAGCAAGAATTTACACCTAGTATGATGCATCACTGTTTGGGTCGCTGTGAACGTACACATCGTACCTTAGCGGAGCGTTTAATGCCTTATGTTTTAGACAATAAACAATGGGAAGAAATGCTTCCTGGAATAGTATTCTCAATCAATAGTTGTGTAAATTCAGGATCAAAATACTCTGCTTTTGAAATAGTCTACGGGAAAAGGCCAAATTTTCCGTTATCGCCTTCTTACATAGTTGATTTTAAAGACATTCCGAAAGATGTAAAAACATATATTGAGAATTTGGATGCCCGTTTGAACATTATTCGAGAGCATATAAAATTGAATACCCTTGTTGCTCAACAGAAAATGGTAGAGACCGAAAATAAAAATGCACATGAACTAGATTTGACTGTAGGCGACAATGTTTATTTATCCAGAGAGCCCGTTGGACAAGGCAGGAAATTTCAGCATATTTATGATGGACCGTTTACTGTAACATGTCTGCCGAGTGCACATCTAGTTATTTTAAGAGATCTAACAGGAAAGAGAAATTTTCGCCGTCCCGTGCACATCAATAGATTAAAGCTTGCACATATACGGGTGCCCTTACCAGCACCTTATTTTAACCTACAAACCGATGAAAGTGAAAATTCTAGCAGTAAGTCGGATAATAGTTCTAGCTCCGTTGACAGAGACACCTCGGAGAATTCTAAGTCTATTTCTACAAATGTTACGACAGAAAGTGACGCCCCGGATACAGATGTGGTTTCTCAACATGATACTACAAATTTAAATAGACCAAGAAGGAATATTCAGAAGCCTGTGCGGTACCGTGATGATAACTATATAGACCCGGATAAAATAGTGGATTCATGCGAAAACAATCAATTGAAAGTAAAACGTATTCTTGCCAAACGAAAAGACGGTGCAAATTTCGTTTACTTGATTCAGAAAGTAGGAGAACCAGCACAGAATGCGATTTGGCTCCCTTTATCAAAATTACCACCCAAAGCACAAACCTTGCTACTTTCAAGACCACCGCCGTTGATTCAGTAGTTATATGTTTAGTAAACTTTCGCATGGTGATGATTGCATCGCCAAACCATTAGTTCAAAGTCAAATATGTCATATATTGCAAAGTTATTCAAATGAAACAATCAGAGTGCCGTAGATGAAATTTGAGAAATCAGTTTAATTCCTTGTTTTGGTGATGATTGCATCGCTAAACAGACAATGCGTGCGTTATCAGTAAAAGTGATGATTGCATCGCTTAACTGAAATTACATTTCGTTTAAAAATAGCATTGATTGGATGTCTTACAAAATTTAGTGGCGAGCTTTATAAAGTGATGATTGCATCGCTCAATTTATTTACACTTCGTTAAGCAATACCTATGGTTAGACTTTTGAGGAAGATAAATATATATGTATATTGTTGTTTTGGTGATGATTGCATCGCTAAACTAACATAACATTCGATTGCGGGATTTACACAGTTTATATGAACTATGCAGAAGGACATAATCTTCTTGATTTGTGACCTTTTTTTTGGTGATGATTGCATCGCTCAATTTATTTACACTCCGTTAAGCAATACCCATGGTTGGACTTTTGTTCTGCTGTTTTGGTGATGATTGCATCGCTAAACTTACATACCTTAGATCGCGAGATGTGAGCAGTTACAGTCATACCCTGATTTTCAGCTATGGACTATACAGAAGGACATAATCTTCTTGATTTGTGACGTTTTTGGTGATGATAGCATCGCTTTAATTGAATTGCACTAATGTACTTTTATTTACTGTTATTTTCGTATGATATTACGATTGATTGTTTTGATTTTTCTTAAAGATATGCATTTCTATCAAATGTTTCATTCAAAAGGTATATATATCATGAAGCTAGAAAAGGCATTAATTGAACTAGATGTGTTACATGCAACAGAATTGAAAAGTTTTTCAAATACTTGCGAAAGTTTTTCTCAGTTGAATATATAACGGTGTACAGAGTGTTAGTGTCTGCTGGAGTGAAAACCTGTATATTTTCTATAACATTGTTTATTGAGACTGAGAGTGTATGTATACATGTATATCAAAATTATTTCATGTGAACTTTTGGCTAGTTATATAAGAGTGTGTGATAGTGTTATACTAGATTGTGTTATTTAAAATAATTGTATTAAGAGTTTCGGGTCTCTACTAGCATCACTGTGATTAGAGCACAAATTGTCACCAATAATAGCAAACTTAAGAGTTGAGTCAACTTTATGAAAAGTTATATTCATCTTATATATGATATAGTATATATGCAAGTACAAACAAAACTGTGTCAATGTACGGAGTTAGTAATGCCAGAGTGAGAAAGGGTGTATACAAATTTGAAATGTATTTTTTTTTTTTAATTATTATTATTGTATTATGTTATATTGCTGTTACATTTCCAGTGACCAGACCAAAATTTTTCAAATTTTATATTTGGGCGGGGGATGTTATATACCTCTATTTGGTATTTCTGGTTACCGGAAATGTAGGACATAATTTATACTGTTTATTGTATTTTACGGGACTGTATACCTTTTTTATGTTTGTCGGCGGCGAACAGTTAGTGTCGTCTGTCACCCATGTGTTTGATAAAATGGCTGTGGAATAAAATTTAGATATCGATATTCAAAAGCGTGACTTCAATCTCATTAGTCCCCCCAAGACAACAAAAAGGATTGAGGCCCACGACAGCTGTACCACAAACTGTTCAAAACACTAATGCATCTAGTACATGTATGCAACTTGATGGTATTGATTTTTTTATGACAGAAAGAAATTAGCATCTCTCAAAACAATGTGCAAACAATTACTAAAAAAAAAGAGTCCATGAGCAACAGAAATTATTATAGCATTAATATTCAAAATGTGTCCTGTTGAGTCATCACTTTCTATGATTCTAAAGACTAAATTTCTACATGTACAACTATGTGGATTTTTTCCAGTTAAACATTTTACTGTTTTCATTTTATATTGCAGTTTTTGAATTATTTACCATATGTTTTTTGTTACTTATCAAATTATAGAAAACTTTGTTTTGTATTTCATATACTAATAAATTGCACTCAAATGAATTGCAGTAACCTGTAGTTATTTAAAACTGAGACGACTATAACTACTGTGTTATAGTAGTCTCAGTTTAAAACTACAACCAGTATTCACTCTTTCCTATAGAACTCGTACATTATCTCGAGGTTACTTTAAACAATTTGAATTTATGAATTATTTTTAAAAACATGGTTTCTCAATGACAAATACATAATAGGTATTGAATACATGGCATGTACCTAAGAGGGGAAATTTCAAGGCATGACTACATCAAGACCGTTGCATATAAATTTTGTGCCAGAACAGACTTGTAACTTTACTATAGTGCTAACAAATGTCTCAGTAATGTTCTCCAGTGTATAGTGCTTTCTTTTCTGTTTTTATCAAGGTTTTAACATTACTTTAATGATTTTACCAAGGTTTTATTCAGGTTTTAACATTACTTGTATGATTTTATCGAGGTTTTAGCATGACTTGTATGATTTTATCGAGGTTTTAGCATAACTTGTATGATGTTTTATACTGTTATCGAGGTTTTAGCATAACTTGTATGATGTTTTATACTCTTATTACATGTATTTCTGAGGAGTATGTTTCTTCATTATTAAAAGACTTTTTGAAAATTTTTATGTTTTATACTATTATTACCTGTATTTACCTGTATTTACCTGTACTCACCTGTAATATTGGCGCAAATGAAAGATTTAGTTTTTGGCGCAAATGAAATATGGTTTGTGGCGCAAATGAAAGATTTTTTTGGCGCAAATGAAATGCCAATTGGCGCAAATGAAAAGTACCCTATCATATGCCTCAACAGAGAAGAAAAGCATTTAAATATGGACGAATCGACAAAAAAGAAATAATTCAACAACATAATTAATGAATACTGTTTGGAAAAGTCAACTTTTTCAAAGTAACTTTCTAAATTATGTTTGAAACTTTTAAAAATGCATTTATTTAATAATTTGTTTGTTTTTATTTTTTATTTTTTATTATTATTTTACACAATATACTTTTCAGTATCCAAATAATTGTTTTGTACACTACTTTGAAATGTTTTTCACTGAAAACGTTGCATCGAGGTGTATTTTCCGGAATATGCCGAGTATCACCGGAATGCCATGCGATAACGTTGCGGAAAGGCATGTGATAACAATCGAAGCATGTGATAAACTTTTCATATCAGCCCGCTAAGCACCAATTCGAAAAAGATGGAATTTACGTAGATTTAATGCTATTCATGATTATACAGTAAAATTTATATGTTATTTAGTCTAAGTATATGATAAGTTAATTTATTAGTTCTCCTATACTAAAGTACTTTATACCTTTCCACATGCAATAATAATAAAAATGGGACAGGTTTTTAACGTCGGACATGTTAGTAACTTAACAATTTTACCCGAATTAGAACCGTTGTTATACAAATCCAAATCATGCATTCAATAACTTTTCGGAATTGGTCGTCCGAACCAGAGACAGCAAACAATGTAATATTGAAAAAATCGTAGTCAAGCCAATAGCAAAAAGATACCGACCAACACCAGCGGAATATTCAATAAAGTCCAAGCTTTGATTGTCATTTTTTAAAACAAAAAAGTCGTTATACAGTACAGTGTTGTTTCTAAAGCTAACATTTATTTTTTTATTGTTCTTAAAGGAATTCGCTTATTAGTTTCAAAATAATTAACTTTTCAAAACACTAGTTTCTATTGATAGAGGATTAATAAAGGAATCAAAAGAGCAAATATATATATATAGGTCAATGTGCTTGTTTTTTAAAAGATATTAGCCATTGCAATTTTGACGGGAAAATATTCTCTCTTGACTTTTTATAGCTTTATCATTGACACGTTTAAGTTCTCAAAAACTATTAAATAATAATTAAAATGTTTTAAGACTTTTACAGATGGCTTATCATTATACATGTAAAAGATTTTTAAAAAGAAAAATTAAGGGGTAAATGGGCAATTTTTTAAGGCATTCAAATGGATAAAACTAGAGGATTCCGAAAATTTGACAAAAATCCCAAAATATGACAAGCGAACTTCCTTAAATAAAATATTGAATTTATTGTATTTAAAATTTAAGATTGAAATGGGGAATGTGTCAAAGAGACAACAACCCAACCATAGAACAGACAACATCAGAAGGTCACCAACAGGTCTTCAAGTCAGCGAAAATATCCCGCACCCGGAGACGTCCTGCAGCTGGCCCCTAAACAAATATATATATACTAGTTTAGTGATAATGAACGCCATACTAAACTCCAAATTGTACACAAGAAACTAAAATTAAAAATAAAAACAAGACTAACAAAGGCCAGAGGCTACTGACTTGTGACAGGCGCACAAATGCGGCGGGGTTAAACATCTTTATGAGATCTCACCCCCCCCCCCCCCCCCTCATACCTCTAGCCAATGTAGAGAAGTAAACGCATAACAATAAATTAAAATTCAGTTCAAGAGAAGTCCGAGTCTGATGTCAGAAGATGTAACCAAAGAAAATAAACAAAATGACAATAATACATAAATAACAACAGACTACTAGCAGTTAACTGACATGTCATCTCCAGACTACAATTAAACTGATTGAAAAATTATGTCTTCATCATATAAATATCAGGCACAATCCTTGCTCATTGTTGAAGGCCGTACGATGACCTGTAGTTGTTAGGTTCTGTGAAATTTGATCTCTTGTGAAGAGTTGTCTCATTGGCAACCATACCACATCTTCTGTTTTATTACATAAATATTTTTTAAATTGCGTACCGGTAAATTAATTTAGAAGTTAACATGTAACAATTCAGTGCTAGTTTAAATGTTTTAGGTGAAATATTGTTTGTCCGCTTCAGGAACACTTTTCCAGATAACACAACTGAACAAAAAGGCTATTTCGCAAATATTGAAATGTAGCTTATGAAAGCGACACAATCGTGACAAAAATATGTAATTTCAAGCATTGCTATATATATATATATATATATATATGTTTGTGTATTGTAAAATGAGAGGTTATAAATTAGTCTTCACTTTTTAAACATTTCGGAACTTATTACAAGATTTTATAGACAAAGAAAATTAAACGTTAAAATAAAACTAAAAGCAAACATAGAAATAAATAGACATTAATACATGGCCTTTTCCATATCAGCCTGGGTATCATCCCGAGACTCTTATATAAGCACGAGACGGAGTCGAGGTGCTGATATGGGTCGAGGGATGATACCCAGGCTGATATGGAAAAGGCCATGTATTAATCACTTTATCTTATACTTCCGACAGTAGTTTCATGTAAGGCAAATAAACAAATGCAATAACTAAAACAGTCAAAAACTTTGTAAAGAAGTTAAATTATGAATCAAATATACTATAATTGTCCAACAACAGCATCACTACCTCCATATATATATAGAGGCATTTTGAAACATTGGAAATTTGGAAGAGTTTTATGATCATTATTACTCAATGTTTCTTGTACTATAAAATGATTCTTAATTGTCAATAGCATTTGTTAGCAAGTACTAAACTATCCCCACAAAAGTTCCCGTAAATTTTGACGTAGTCATAAAAAATATCTGACGTCACAATGGAAAAGAAAACAATCGATACCGGAAACACCGGAAGTAACTTGCACGAGAAGCACTGTTATGGGTTTTTGCACGAGACGCCCCTGATACGGGTTATCAGCCCGGGTGGGAAATTATGGCTTGTGTACTTCCGTTCATTACACATATGCAAAAACTATCATATCAATGCTAAGTATATGATAAAAAGGGGAAACACTGTGTCGGAAATGGGACAAGTTCTACAACGACTTCTAGAATGTTAATATATTAAAATCACATAAGGATTCTAGTTTATCTATATATTACTTCCATGTGTCTATAACTATATGGGTACTTGGATAAGTGCTGGGTTCTTTTAACATGTGTCAAATGAATTTACAGGTTTTGTTTGTCTTTGTACCCCTCCCCCTAAGACACGCAAAACATTTTACAACTGGTACAATTGATTGTTCTTGTGCTTCGTATAGAATTAAAGCATTTACTTTATAAAGTAATGACGCTTCACCCAAAATGAGACCAGCACAGCTTACGTTAGTATATTTCTGTTTAAAAAAAGGCTTTTCCAATACAGAGCAGTTAGAAACACACATTATTTTTATATATATATATATATATATATATATATACTGTCTAAGAATCATATTTTCACAAATTCTGTCATGTTACTCCACCTTATACAAAATAAGGGTGGTAAATTATGCAAAGGTACGACAAATTACAATCGGCACGATAAAATTGTTTTGTCTTGATGAGGCGTAAATTTAACACCAATCAATCAGAAATCATGACATTAAATATTGGAGATATTTCTTGTATCGTTTTACCTTAAAGATAAATATGTATCACCGTTAAATTGTTTAAAATTACTTATCAGATACACAGCAATTATAAACTCACATTTATATTTATTAAAAATAGTACATTTTTTCGTATAGAGTTGATCAAAATGTTAATATAATCAGTAATTTTAAGCAAAATTCATAACTATAAAAAAAGAAGATGTGGTATGATTGACAATGAGACAACTCTTCACAAGAGACCAAATGAGTTATGACACAGAAATTAACTATTATATACGGAAGCGTATTAGCGCCACACATTTTTTTTTTTCTTCCTATGTTTGCGTTATAACGCAAACCTTTGCGATATAACGCAAATATCTTTATTTCAGTTATTCATTAAGTTTTGTATATATGTCCGTCTGTCATTCATTTCGGATGTGATTTACTAGTAGATAAAAAAAGAAACATACATACAAGGGGAACCAGTAGAAAACAGACTATGCCGATTTTGTAATTCCCAAAATGTTGAAAGTGAGCTACATTTTCTTATAAACTGCACATTTTATAAGGATATCAGACAAACTGTTTTTAGCGAGATATTAATGGTGCCTGACTTTACGCAACTAGATGAGCAGGGAAAATTAACATTTCTAATGGTGAACCATCCAAGGAAAATAGCTAAATACTTAGCAGCGTCACTTTTCCGTAGAAAACAAACAGTTTACTCTAGTTAACATTCTTAAACTTTTTCACAAACATTAGATGAATAATATATGAACTTTTACAATTGTTAATTCTTAATCTATAATTATCTGTATTTAAATTTAAATTGGCAATTGACACGTGATATTAGAACATTTATATTGAACTAACAGTAAAAGGTGACTTATTGGTCCATTGGGCCGGGTGTATTATACATGTAATTATATTTTGTACAAATTTATGCTGATTTACACATGTCACTATAATAAACAATTTACTTACTTACTTACTTTACAAGGCCAAATCATTATAATAAATATGCATAGGAATAATGGAATAATTGAAGTGCAATTATACATAAATTAAGACTGATTTGTGCATCAGAAAAGTATATAATTTAACAAGAAAATAGATATAGTTTAGTATATAGTCATATTAAAATTGAAAGATCAAAAATAATGTCATACAATTGTGAAACCTCCAAGTCAAATAGACAAAATGATCTTTCTGCTTTAAAATGAATTATTAATAAGGAAACATTTTTTTTTAAATCTCAGAATATGATCAAGATTCTTTGATAGAAAGTTATTGAATTTTCATTTCAATATAATGAAGTATTTTTAAGATGCTTGGGTAGCAATTTGAATAGAGAGAACATAATTTTATTAATAAAACATCTTCATTCTATACATTTATTGCCAAAGGGTAGCTTGTTTGAATGTAACCTACTTTACACAGTTCTCAAACGAGAGCTTACTTTGGAAGTATATTTATATTCGTTTATAGCTATATTAGCAGGGTTGATTTTTTTCTTAGGTATAACCTCAATTTACTCAATTTTCTTTGTAATATATATACTAGTAGTAACTTGGATATCGTTTTTGGGGACCTTTATAGTTTATTGTTTAGTGTGAGCCAATGCTCCGTGTTGAAGACCGTAATTCGGCCTATGATGGTTTACTTTTACGAATAGTGACTTAGATGGAGAGTTTTCTTATTGGCACTCATACCACATCTTCTTATATTATTCTGCTCATTATTAGTCATTGATATGATCTAATTATTCAAGCAGTTTACTTTGCAATTACTACAAAGGTGATAAATTGTATTATATACAGCCTTCTCCATTAATAACTACTGTTTCCTTTGAATCTTAAATAAGAAATAAGATAAAACAAATGTTTGCGTTATAACGCAAAGGTTTGCGTTATATCGCAAAGGTTTGCGGTACAACGCAAAGGTTTTCGGTACAACGCAAAGGTTTGCGTTATATCGCAAAGGTTTGCGTTATAACGCAAATGTTTGCGTTGTAACGCAAACCATAGGAAGAAAAATTAAAAAAAAAATGTGTGGCGCTAATACGCTTCCGTAATTATAAGTCACCGTATGGTCATTTAAAATAAGTAAACACATGACTGCGTGTAAATGAAAATGTCATTACTAATTGATTGTAATTAAGGAAGAGATGTGCGAGACACAAAAAGCTGTGAATGTTATTTATCCTGGATCGTCTCCAAATCATTTCGATCAGTATCCTTCGGCAACACCTATTCATATTTCTGTAAACACGTGGAGTTCATCATATCACCATATCTAATTACATATTTATAAATTTCAACTTCTGATTAAATGCGATACTTTTGAGACTGGTACAGTGATAGAGTTATGAATATAAAGGAAATATTTTTCATTTCCCTTTTTTGTGGTAAGTACAACATACATTTAGTAAATATGTAGTAAAATGCACCTGATTGTTTACTATCTATCCGATTAAAATAAAATTATAATTTAGTTTTCTCTTGAAATTCTGATTCAAGAATTGATAAGTATTTTATTCTCATCCATATACTAACTTGATACTTTTTCATACAACCGATGAAGATTGGGCATGCAAAATTCCCGGTGTTTCAAATTAACACGAAAAAGAAATATATACATATTCAAAATGTACCTCATATAGATCTTATAGACCTTAAAGAATGTATCGGTTTTTATGGGGCTGGTAACGGCTCTACACTTATATTTATTTTTGTTAATTTTAATTTATTTCCTTGTAAAACACTTGATACATACTTTTCTATATAACCCTTAGCAGTCAATGGACACTGCGCTATGAACACTAATTCCAATTTTGCAAGGGAAAATACAAACAGGAGAATAACTTACATGATGATATTTTGAGACACTTTGAATCTGAGTAAATTTTTTTTTCTAAACATTTTCTATGAATTGTTACAAATGCCATTTAAATTAGAAATAAATTTAAAACAAATGAAAATACACAACTATTTAAATGTTTCGTAGAAGAAAATTTTGAATATATATAAGTGCATGTTTGATCTGCTCTTTTACGGACGTATTATGGTATATATTTAGTCTGTCCGTCCTTCCGCCAGTCGTCAACATGTCGGACAATAACTCTTGAATGCTTTAACCAATTTGCAAGAAATTTTGGTGAATTGTTTACTACTATTGACTTGAGCTAACTTTAGATTTTTATGAATTTCAGATGATATCCTTCTAAGTTATAGGGTTTACATCATTAAAAAGGGGGAGGGAGTTCTATTGTAATAACTGGCCAAACGGGTGTCTTTTACTTTGCTGCCACCACCTGTGTTTACAGGTACACAGGGAACCTCAATAGACTAGAATAACTAGTCTAAAATAAAACAGAGAATGGTTTAAACGCGGGTGTACTTTATATTACTAGACCAACAGGGTTAAAATACTTCTGACACATTAACTTTACTTTATATTTAACAAGAAACTCAAATAGCGAGAACAATAGGGGTAAAGAATATTCAAATACGTAATAGTCTGTGTATCTAAACGCACTTTCTATCGTGTAGTTTATAGAACAGCATTACACTGTAAAATAGAGGCTGCACCTCTATAACCTGGAATCGCATATAAACTAACACTCAAGAAGTGGAAACTTCCAGGACAGTACCATCAGACTATTCCACAAATGAATATTATCTATCTGACAATCGAATAGTCTCTTGTCTCAGTCTAACAAGAAGATCTATTCTCTCATGAGACAGTCTAAGGACAACAACCAGAGACCAGTTGGACAACAATGGCGTATTATGTGTTTTCAGCAAGGAAAAGTAAGATAAATGTGAGCATAAAGATGTTTTATCAGTAAATTCACAGATTGTTCAGTAAACAATATTACACAGTTTCTATCTAAATTATTTGCTACAGTGTTCAATAAACTATTAAATATGCTATAACATTAACATATATTATATCTATGCTATCTTCTAATAAATTATATATTACAAATAACCTTAACTTGTTATATTTAATACTATGACTTCAGCCTCCTGGAGTAAGCACAGGAAGACAACTTCAATCGCTGAGATTGAGATTATTTAAGAGAAATCTAATTATTCTAGCTTCTTACAATTCCTAACCTAACAAATATTCAGGATTTACAAATATTCTCTCTGAATGCTGGAAAACTCAGCAAACAGGATACTTAACAAAATGTCCTTAACACAATGGGAGTGGGAATGGGGAAGGCATGTAACTTTAATCCTTTTACCTTAAAGAAACAGGTTAGCAAATAAAATCTAGCCTGAATAAATAGACCAGCTATTTATATGTACATGTACGTGTACAATTATATTAAATCCATTTTTGATTCTGATCTAAGTCTTAGAATACAAAGACTTATAATGAACAGAAAACGTCCAAAATGTTCTAAACTGCAGTAAAACTGCTTAAACTACATGAAAATCATGATAGAAATATGATAAACTTCAGCTATCAACTGACCGAAAATCTGGCAACATATCCGTAGGTCTGACAAAGTAGGAAGAGCCCCTGACAAACAGGTGCAAGCTTTATATACCCGACGAAGCTATCGGGGTAACTAACGGTTCTTAACGGGGAAACGAACGGGGAACTGTGAACGGGCCTGACAAGAACGAAAATAATCCCCGATTGCTAGAATTAAGTACATAAAAACGTAAACAACATGTTTACGGAACAGAAAAATCATCTTAGTATCATTTACAATCACAAACAATATCGTTTTAATACAATAATCCTGGAATAATCAATCTACAGCCGCTATAGTATTCATACACTGTTTTACGCTAGTACATAAAGTTCACTGAGGTTACACACAGATCACATCATTTGCATAATCAATACATAAAAATCATTGTGCCGGAAATGGCGACTGAAGTGAAAGTGAAAGTTTACTACAAAAGTTATCTCGTTTATACAACAATAAAAATGGTTTTACACTTGGAAAACGGATTACATAGAACACTGAAAACATAATGAATTGAATTAAAAAGGTGAGAACCGGTGTCAAACTTTAAAATAGCCAAACATCGAATCATAGGCGATAACAGGTGCTCGACACGAAATACACATGTTTTCCAAGGAATTTCGCTTGGCCAAGTCATTACACTATTCTCAGACAATAAGTCAAAACGGCTTTGAACTGTTTCGGGAAACTTTGGTGATTTATTTTAATATCTATTAAACTGAAAAAATTTGGCTTTATACATATTTAATATGAGCGTCACTGATGAGTCTTATGTAAACGGAACGCGCATCTTCCGTATTAAATTATAATCCTGGTACCTTTGATAACTAATCATATATAGATAGATTGATTGATTATTGGTTGCTTAACGTATAGTGGAAATTTTCTTGCGTGTTCAGGGCGAGAACAAGTTAACACTAAATGCAATAGGTAGATCTTGTAATAGAGGCCATCCGGGATGATGGTCGGGAAAAATGACTGTCAATGGAACATGGAGGTTTATTGGATAGGGACAGACATTTTGCCTTGCAACAGGCCACCTACGGAACCATCAAAGAGTTGTTGCAAGGGTTCTTAACGTTCAAAGAGCGTGGCACTGTCTTTGCACGATGCATCGGATTTCCATTTCTGACCGGACGTGACTGCAAACTTGTACATCCTGCACAGTCAAATGGAGGCCCCACTTTGGCAAGCGTTTACCCGCTAGTCGGAAAAAAACAAGTTACCATATTCTATTCCCCAGTCACCCTTGGGGGCGGCTATATACATGTAGATAAAAGAAAACATACACATACTTTCAGGTGATCCGGAAGGGTAAGCAGATCCTGCTCCACATGTGGCACCCGTCGTGTTGCGAATGTTATTTTACAAATCTGGTAAATAGTCTAATTCGGTAAGTCACATTCGTGAAAAGGGAAAGGGTATTGCAGTTACGAGAAAAGGAACATATCCGATATCATCTGTGAAACGTTTATTCCATAACGGTCAAACAACTCGTGATGGCGTCCGTAAAATTTACGAAGGGATGATTTCAACTTCGTAAACTATGTGTTAGGCCGTTGTCATTCGTATGCCAGTACAATTACTTATCTTTTAACAGTGACACAAGTGGACCAGACTCTTGTTACCCTTCCGAAGAATAAGTTCAATCCACTTTGTAACGATGAGAAAGCTAGTATCGTAGACTGTTATTATTATGAAGGAGTCAATATAGCCAACCCAGCATCATATATCATGGGTAGTTCTCACTTCTTTCCTGTGTGTGAACTTAGGTAAGTGAGATTCCAGCATCATATATCATGGGTAGTTCTCACTTCTTTCCTGTGTGTGAACTTAGGTAAGTGAGATTCCAGCATCATATATCATGGGTAGTTCTCACTTCTTTCCTGTGTGTGAACTTAGGTAAGTGAGATTCCAGCATCATATATCATGGGTAGTTCTCACTTCTTTCCTGTGTGTGAACTTAGGTAAGTGAGATTCCAGTATCATATATTATGGGTAGTTCTCACTTCTTTCCTGTGTGTGAAGTTAGGTAAGTGAGATTCCAGCATCATATATTATAAGTAGTTCTCACTTCTTTCCTGTGTGTGAAGTTAGGTAAGTGACTTCTTTCCTGTTTGTGAAGTTAGGTAAGTGAGATTCCAGCATCATATATCATGGGTAGTTCTCACTTCTTTCTTGTGTGTGAAGTTAGGTAAGTGAGATTCCAGCATCATATATCATGGGTAGTTCTCACTTCTTTCCTGTGTGTGAACTTAGGTAAGTGAGATTCCAGTATCATATATTATGGGTAGTTCTCACTTCTTTCCTGTGTGTGAAGTTAGGTAAGTGAGATTCCAGCATCATATATCATGGGTAGTTCTCACTTCTTTCCTGTGTGTGAAGTTAGGTAAGTGACTTCTTTCCTGTTTGTGAAGTTAGGTAAGTGAGATTCCAGCATCATATATGATGGGTAGTTCTCACTTCTTTCTTGTGTGTGAAGTTAGGTAAGTGAGATTCCAGCATCATATATCATGGGTAGTTTTCACTTCTTTCCTGTTTGTGAAGTTAGGTAAGTAAGATTCCAGTGTCATACATCATGGCCAGTTCTAACTTCTTTCCTGTGTGTGAACTTAGGTAAGTTAGATTTCAGCATCATATATTATGGGCAGTTCTCGTTTCTTTACTGTGTGTGAAGTTATGTTAGTGAGATTCCAGTATCATATATCATGGGTAGTTCTCACTTCTTTCCTGTGTGTGAAGTTAGGTAAGTGAGATTCCAGCATCATATATCATGGGTAGTTCTCACTTCTTTCCTGTGTGTGAAGTTAGGTAAGTGAGATTCCAGCATCATATATCATGGGTAGTTCTCACTTCTTTCCTGTTTGTGAAGTTAGGTAAGTAAGATTCCAGTATCATACATCATGGCCAGTTCTAACTTCTTTCCTGTGTGTGAACTTAGGTAAGTTAGATTTCAGCATCATATATTATGGGCAGTTCTCGTTTCTTTACTGTGTGTGAAGTTATGTTAGTGAGATTCCAGTATCATATATCATGGGTAGTTCTCACTTCTTTATTGTGTGTGACGTTAGGTAAGTGAGATTCCAGCATCATACATCATGGGCAGTTTTCACTTCTTTCCTGTGTGTGAACTTAGGTAAGTGAGATTCCAGCATCATATATTATGGGTAGTTCTCACTTCTTTCCTGTGTGTGAAGTTAGGTAAGTGAGATTCCAGCATCATATATTATGGGTAGTTCTCACTTCTTTCCTGTGTGTGAAGTTAGGTAAGTGAGATTCCAGCATCATATATTATGGGTAGTTCTCACTTCTTTCCTGTGTGTGCAGTTAGGTAAGTGAGATTCCAGCATCATATATTATGGGTAGTTCTCACTTCTTTCCTGTGTGTGCAGTTAGGTAAGTGAGATTCCAGTATCACATATCATGAGTAGTTCTCACTTCTTTCCTGTGTGTGAAGTTAGGTAAGTGAGATTCCAGCATCATATATTATGGGTAGTTCTCACTTCTTTCCTGTTTGTGAAGTTAGGTAAATGAGATTCCAGCATCATATATTATGGGTAGTTCTCACTTCTTTCCTGTGTGTGCAGTTAGGTAAGTGAGATATCAGCTTTATATATCATGGGCAGTTCTCACTACTTGTTTGAGTTTGAAGTTAGGTGAGATTCCAGCATCATATATTAAGGGTAGTCCTCACTTCTTCCCAGTGTGTAACGTTAGGTAAGAAAGATTCAAGCATCATATATCATGGGTTGTTCGCACTTCGTTCATGTGTGTGAAGTTAGGTAAGAAAGATTCCAGCATCATATATCATGGGTAGTTCTCACTTCTTTCCTGTGTGTGAAGTTAGGTAAGTGAGATTCCAATATCATACATCATGGGCAGTTCTCACTTCTTTCCTGTGTGTGAAGTTAGGTAAGTGAGATTCCAGCATCATATATCATGGGTAGTTCTCACTACTTTTCTGTGTGTGAAGTTAGGTAAGTGAGATTCCAGCTTCATATATCATGGGTAGTTCTCACTTCTTTCCTGTGTGTGAAGTTAGGTAAGTGAGATTCCAGCATCATATATCATGGGTAGTTCTCACTTCTTTCCTGTTTGTGAAGTTAGGTAAGTAAGATTCCAGTATCATACATCATGGCCAGTTCTAACTTCTTTCCTGTGTGTGAACTTAGGTAAGTTAGATTTCAGCATCATATATTATGGGCAGTTCTCGTTTCTTTACTGTGTGTGAAGTTATGTTAGTGAGATTCCAGTATCATATATCATGGGTAGTTCTCACTTCTTTACTGTGTGTGACGTAAGGTTAATGAGATTCCAGCATCATACATCATGGGCAGTTTTCACTTCTTTCCTGTGTGTGAACTTAGGTAAGTGAGATTCCAGCATCATATATTATGGGTAGTTCTCACTTCTTTCCTGTGTGTGAAGTTAGGTAAGTGAGATTCCAGCATCATATATTATGGGTAGTTTTCACTTCTTTCCTGTTTGTGAAGTTAGGTAAGTGAGATTCCAGCATCATATATTATGGGTAGTTCTCACTTCTTTCCTGTTTGTGAAGTTAGGTAAGTGAGATTCCAGCATCATATATTATGAGTAGTTTTCACTTCGTTCGTGTGTATGCAGTTAGGTAAGTGAGATTCCAGCATCATATATCATGGGTAGTTCTCACTTCTTTCCTGTGTGTGAAGTTAGGTAAGTGAGATTCCAGCATCATATATCATGGGTAGTTCTCACTTCTTTCCTGTGTGTGAAGTTAGGTAAGTGAGATTCCAGTATCATATATCATGGGTAGTTCTCACTTCTTTCCTGTGTGTGAAGTTAGGTAAGTGAGATTCCAGCATCATATATTATGGGTAGTTTTCACTTCTTTCCTGTGTGTGAAGTTAGGTAAATGAGATTCCAGCATCATATATTATGGGTAGTTCTCACTTCTTTCCTGTGTGTGCAGTTAGGTAAGTGAGATTTCAGCTTTATATATCATGGGCAGTTCTCACTACTTGTTTGAGTTTTAAGTTAGGTGAGATTCCAGCATCATAAATTAAGGGTAGTCCTCACTTCTTCCCAGTGTGTAACGTTAGGTAAGAAAGATTCAAGCATCATATATCATGGGTTGTTCGCACTTCGTTCATGTGTGTGAAGTTAGGTAAGTGAGATTCCAGCATCATATATCATGGGTAGTTTTCACTTCGTTCGTGTGTATGCAGTTAGGTAAGTGAGATTCCAGCATCATATATCATGGGTAGTTCTCACTTCTTTCCTGTGTGTGAAGTTAGGTAAGTGAGATTCCAGCATCATATATCATGGGTAGTTCTCACTTCTTTCCTGTGTGTGAAGTTAGGTAAGTGAGATTCCAGTATCATATATCATGGGTAGTTCTCACTTCTTTCCTGTGTGTGAAGTTAGGTAAGTGAGATTCCAGCATCATATATTATGGGTAGTTTTCACTTCTTTCCTGTGTGTGAAGTTAGGTAAATGAGATTCCAGCATCATATATTATGGGTAGTTCTCACTTCTTTCCTGTGTGTGCAGTTAGGTAAGTGAGATTTCAGCTTTATATATCATGGGCAGTTCTCACTACTTGTTTGAGTTTTAAGTTAGGTGAGATTCCAGCATCATAAATTAAGGGTAGTCCTCACTTCTTCCCAGTGTGTAACGTTAGGTAAGAAAGATTCAAGCATCATATATCATGGGTTGTTCGCACTTCGTTCATGTGTGTGAAGTTAGGTAAGTGAGATTCCAGCATCATATATCATGGGTAGTTCTCACTTCTTTCCTGTGTGTGAAGTTAGGTAAGTGAGATTCCAATATCATACATCATGGGCAGTTCTCACTTCTTTCCTGTATGTGAAGTTAGGTAAGTGAGATTCCAGCATCCTACATCATGGGCAGTTCTCACTACTTTCCTGTGTGTGAAGATAGGTAAGTGAGATTCCAGCATCACACATCATGGGTAGTTCTCACTTCTTTACTGTGTGTGAAGTAAGGTTAATGAGATTCCAGCATCATACATCATGGGCAGTTTTCACTTCTTTCCTGTATGTGAACTTAGGTAAGTGAGATTCCAGCATCATACATCACGGGCAGTTCTCATTTCTTTCCTGTGTGTGAAGTTAGGTAAGTGAGATTCCAGCATCAAACATAATGGGCAGTTCTCACTTCTTTCCTGTGTGTGAACTTAGGTAAGTGAGATTACAGTATCATATATTTTGGGTAGTTCTCACTTCTTTCCTGTGTGTGAACTTAGGTAAGTGAGATTACAGTATCATATATTTTGGGTAGTTCTCACTTCTTTCCTGTGTGTGAAGTTAGGGAAGTGAGATTCCAATATCATACATCATGGGCAGTTCTCACTTCTTTCCTGTATGTGAAGTTAGGTAAGTGAGATTCCAGCATCCTACATCATGGGTAGTTCTCACTTCTTTACTGTGTGTGAAGTAAGGTAATGAGATTCCAGCATCATACATCATGGGCAGTTTTCACTTCTTTCCTGTATGTGAACTTAGGTAAGTGAGATTCCAGCATCATACATCATGGGCAGTTCTCACTTCTTTCCTGTGTGTGAAGTTAGGTAAGTGAGATTCCAGCATCAAACATAATGGGCAGTTCTCACTTCTTTCCTGTGTGTGAACTTAGGTAAGTGAGATTACAGTATCATATATTTTGGGTAGTTCTCACTTCTTTCCTGTGTGTGAAGTTAGGGAAGTGAGATTCCAATATCATACATCATGGGCAGTTCTCACTTCTTTCCTGTATGTGAAGTTAGGTAAGTGAGATTCCAGCATCCTACATCATGGGCAGTTCTCACTACTTTCCTGTGTGTGAAGTTAGGTAAGTGAGATTCCAGCATCACACATCATGGGTAGTTCTCACTTCTTTACTGTGTGTGAAGTAAGGTAATGAGATTCCAGCATCATACATCATGGGCAGTTTTCACTTCTTTCCTGTATGTGAACTTAGGTAAGTGAGATTCCAGCATCATATATTATGGGTAGTTCTCACTTCTTTCCTGTGTGTGAAGTTAGGTAAGTGAGATTCCAGCATCAAACATAATGGGCAGTTCTCACTTCTTTCCTGTGTGTGAACTTAGGTAAGTGAGATTACAGTATCATATATTTTGGGTAGTCCTCCCTTTTATGGCAATTCATGGTTATTTATAATTGAACTTCACTTGTCTCTTACCGCTTAGCATTTGATTATTTCATTGAGTAAGTGGAAACTAATATATCATTTGCATGGATAATTATATAATGGAAATCGATGGTTGTAATTTCCCACTATTTTTGAATGGTGACATTTTCGCTCCAACAAAATATTAACCAGTTTTTTACACCAGGTGGCAAATTCAAAAATCACAGAAACATAAGAATAAGAAAATGTAGATTTGAATTTCTTTGTTGGATCATATGAATGATCCATGATGAGGTGTGCAGGTAACTTATTTAATACTAATATGATAGGTGTTGGTTGCTTGATTAACGTGCAGTGGCAAATATTATATGCATTGAAGACCTATAGGTGATCTTCTGTAGTTGTCTGTTCTTTGGTCGGGTTTTTGTCTCTTTGACCGGTCCCCATTTCCATTCTCAACTGTATTTTCATGACAAGAATAAATTAACAATTATAGAGAAGACCTCATATTGTGTGTCCCTTCTTTTCCTTCCACAATGAATCAATCTACAAGTCTCTGTGTTAAATAGGTAAATTGCATAGTCGCATTTGTCATCTATTCTTATAATTATTTAGTTCGGATTATTTTGGGAGAAAACCGAAAATAAAGACGTCTTGATATTGTTTCCGTCATCATACCGACTTTAGTCATAAGTCATAGACAAGACTTCTGGTTTAAAACTTACAGATAATTTTCATAAGTCCTCAGGGACAGGAAAATCATTTTCGCGTTTATCTGCATGCTATTGTATATTATGATTATACTACTATACTATATAGAGACTCTCTATATAGTATAGCAGTGATCGCCGTGGAGAAGATACTTGGAATTGATAGGTAATAGTACTATTTATAATATATACGTATGTTCATAGTATACAGAAACGAAAAAATAATGGAATTCAACAGAAAACAAAGAAAAATAACAGAAATTTTCATAAAGGTGGGGCACTGATTGTCTAAAAGGGGTCCCGCTCCAGTCATGCATCATTGATTACCTATATAATCAACATGTTTTCCCTCTAAAGGGGGGTCCCAGCCCACTGAATAATCCTCTATATCCGCCTCTGCATGTAATATTATACTTCTATTATATTCTTGTTTGTTGATAATTGTATGACACCAACTATAGACATATTGTATTCTATGTTTATGCATCAATCTTTCAGAGTACAGCGTGCATTTGAAATAATAAAATTAATGAATAAACTAAAATAGAACAAAAAAAAAAAAAAAATGACAGAGAAATAAATAATAAAGATTTGTGTTGACTTATTTTTTCAGCAACATGACCAGACTTCTAGATTGCTACAATAAAGTTATTGACGAATGTCCAGACTATAGAGACAATGGACCAGACATAATAACCAAAGATACTTTCAAAGCCTTCCTCATAGGAACGTGTAAAAATAAACATGGTAAGTACAAATTACTTATAAATTTTACCACCAAATCTTTATGTTGTTTTATTTTATCATTTTTTTGGGGGGGTGGGGGGTGTCGTGTTGCTATGGCTTTAGTTTTCTGTGTTGTGTCTTATGTACCTTTATTTGTCTGTTGGTTTTATTTCTCTTTTATAGCCCTGGCGTTGCTAGTTTATTTCATATCTGTGAGTTAAACTGTCTCTCTGGTATCTCGTGTTGTTTTGCTAAGTCTTTAGTTTTCTATATTGTGTCTAATGTACTATTATTTGTCTTTCTGCTTGTTTTTGTACTTCGTTTTTTAGCCATGTCGTTGGCACTTTATTTGAGATCTATAGGAGTTTGACCGTCTTTCTGGTATCTTTTGCACCTCTTTTCCAAGCATCATTAATTGTATATGTGCAACAACAAAATCCCTCTTTTACAAAATACCGTGTGCATGACGGGTGATTCATACAAACAGGAGACGCATAAACATGTCTTTTGTATAATTTGCAATTTTAAAAAAAAATATATAAATACCCTCATGACATATAGTTCGATACAAATAATTTAAAAGATCTTTTTAGTTTTGAACATTTTGACGATGTGCCATGTGACGCGTTGCCGGGAGGGGGAGGGGAGTTAATTAAAATACAGGGAGTCCGTCCGTCCATCCTGTCTTGTTAGCCATTCTTGTCAAAATTTCATAAGACCTATAAATTTTTATCAGCAATGTGTCCAACGAATCCGAAAATCAGTGCCGATCAACTATTAGAGTCATGCCTTTTTGGAAACATTATTAACATAGAAACTTGACTTGTTTTCTTTGGATTTTTGTGTTGTTAGGTTGTTTTCTCTTTTGACGTTTTCCTGTAATCTCGTTTTAGCTATGTCGGTGGTCTTGATTTCGAGACAGGCAAACAAAATATTTGTCAAATTATTGATATCTTCTGAGCTTAGTTCCAGTAATTTAGTATTTTGATTTGTAATAAGTGTGCTTATGATACTTGAACCGAATCAAAATAACGTATATGTGAATATCCTGTATTGGATGTCATTGTTTATTGCTGAATTTGTTTGTTGGTAATTGGTTTAAAATCATATCGAGATGAAATAAGTAAGATGTAAGTTACATGTTAATAAGACAGCAACCCATTACCTGATTTATTGTTGAATGCCGCACGTTAAGTGGCATGTATGACATGCAGATTCAGCACGGGAAAACTTTAATCAAGACATATAACAAATTTGTGAGGTTACAGATGTGGGGTTCTCTTATTTCTTTATTCTTCAATTTGTAGGCCATTTGTGTCCATTCTTTATATAGGGTGCCTGTTATTTCCGATTCTTTATATTTTAAAAACCCATTGTTCTCCAATCTTTTTTTTTAATCTAACCTATTTTTCTCTATTCTTTATATGTTTTCCCCATCATCTTCACTTTTTTTGTCCAGTATCCTCTATTCTGTAAACCAAAATCCAAACCCTCATAGGCAGAATCTGTCATTTAGGTTGACCTTGACTATGGGCGGGACATTTTGAAACCAACTAGAAATTAAGGCTTGATAGGACAGAAAACAAAAACCTTACATCAGGGTTCAAACAGAAACCTACATATAAGAGACTATTTGTAAGAGTTCCTTGACGTTCAAAGAGGCGAGATCTTCAATGTACACGCGGCATCGTATTAAACGTTCACAATCCGACTGGACGTGACTGTATATTTATACATGTACACCCAGTACAACGAAACAGAGCCCTCACTTTTGTAACTAACTAAGGGTTTTACTGCTGGACGGATGAAGTCTATGAAAGACCATATTTCTATACCTAAGTCATGAACCAACTAACACCAAACAAGAATTATACAAATATAAGAAGAAGAAATCTATAGTTCATAGTATTGATTGTTACCTCTACATTGTACTTCAAATTTTATTTGATTTTTCAACAGCGGTTTAAGTTTATTTGAAAAACTATATTTCGTTAAGATAAGTGACATTTCTGTTAAGGGTGAAATAATAAAAAATGGTAAAAAGTAGACACAAATAGTACATAAAGGATTAAAAAAGATATATATTTCTACAGTTTATGAGAAAGGTATGGAATGCATTGGGAACAGGGAATACTTGATTAATCAGTACAATAACAAGTTTTGTCTTGCTCCTTCTGTGTACCTAGATAATGTATGGGATGCTTATATACAAATGGGAGACTGGACGTGGGAGAAATACTGCAGGTAAGAAATTAAACATGTTGACTGGACGTGAGAGAAATACTGCAGGTAAAAAATAAAACATGTTGACTAAACGTTGGGGAAATAATGTAGGCATACATGCAATACCACGTGTTGACGGGACGTCGGAGAAATACTGTAGGTTTTATATTAGAAATTCTAATATGACGTCCTTATTACGCTTTGTAAACAAAGTCGTGTTCTAATGAGCACAAAGTATGTTTGACACATGCGCACGAACTTACTGTTTATATTAACGTTATTTCAATCGTTATCCTTTAAAATATATACATTTAAGCAGCTAACATAAACTTTTGTTGTATTTTTTCATAAAACAACATATATTTTCCCTGCACGTAGTTTTAAACTTATCAAATTTGAAATGTAATGAACAGACTCCTCGGGGAGGAAACGGGAATAGCCAAAGATTTTTACGGTATTTTCGTACGCTTTAACCTATAAAAATACAGTATTTGTCCTATTAGAATCGAAATAATTCATTCAAGTCATGCTCTATGCTCATTTTAACATGGGTAGGCATTATATTTGACCACATTTTACACCTCGCTAACGCTCAGTGTAAAATATCGACAAATATAATACCTATCCATGTTAAAATGAGCATAGAGCAACATGGGTAGGCATTATATTAGACCACTTTACACCTCGCTAACGCTCAGTGTAAAATATCGACAAATATAATGCCTACCCATGCTAAAACGAGCATAGAGCATGACATGAAGGAATTATTTCTTAAATTAAACATGTTGACTTTATGTTGGGGAAATACTACAGCTATATTAGAAATTAAACACGTTGGCTTAACGTTGGGAAAATACTATAGGTATGTTTGTAATGCCACGTGTTGACTGGACGTCGGAGAAATACTGTAGGTATATTAGAAATTAAACATGTTGACTATATGTTGGGAAAATACTGCAGCTATATTAGAAATTAAACACGTTGGCTAAACGTTGGGAAAATTTTGTAATACCACGTGTTGACTGGACGTTGGGAAAATACTATAGGTATGTTTATAATACCACGTGTTGACTGGACGTTGGGAAAATACTATAGGTATGTTTGTAATACCACGTGTTGACTGGACGTTGGAGAAATACTGTAGGTATTAGTAGAAATTAAACATGTTGGCTATTCGTTGGGGATATAATGTAGGTGTGTTGGTAATATCACGTGTAAACTGGACATAGAAGAATACTGCAGATACTTATGTAATTACACGTGCTGACGGAACGTTGTAGAATTTTTACCGGTATATGTATTTAACAAAAAAATCATGTTGAATGGACCGTGTAAGAAATACTGCAGGTGCGTAATACATCATTTTGACTGGACGATGGCAAAATACTGCAGATGTTAACTTGTAAGTGTTTCATAAATTTCGTTTAGTCGTTCATCATCAATTTCTTCGTTTGTTGAGATCTTTCAGATTACTCCTTATGTTTTTTTTTAATCTTTACACCAGTTCTAACCGTAAATTCAAATATCCACGGTCCCCACGCTGTAGCTTTCAACCAACCCTATTCCTAGAAATGTATAAGAGGAATTAATACAAATTATATTTACCCCTATACATTTCTAGTAATATGATGGAGACCGTGTTTATTACAGGCGGGGCTTACTTCAATACACGGTTAGTAGTGGTGTTACGTCCCTTTATAAAAACTACACGTTGTTGAGGGAAATTCTTAAAGGTTTCAACAGACGAATAAATCGATGATGAACTATTGAATTAAATTCATAAATTTGTTTTAAAGCTAACCAGTTGTTATTGTTGGCATTTGGTTTTGTATAGAACGATGGAAGTAGGTTCTAAATTATAATACTAACGGTATCGAAAACTGTAATAGACCACACGTTTGTCTAAATTCCACATGTTAAGATAGTCGTTCAGATAAATTCGCTACATATAGCGTGCTAGTGACCTTATACGATATAATTCTTCGTTCTCACCCCATATTGGAATTTACTGACCCCATATATATCGTATTAAGTCACTTACACACTATGTAATATTAGTTTTTCGCTCTCACCCCATATGGAATTTACTGACCCCATATATACCGTATTACGTCACTTGCACACTATGTAACGAAATTATCTTACCGACTATCTTAACGTGTAAAATTTAGACTAGTGACCTATCAAAATGAGCAAGTCTTCAATACAGTTAGCATTAACATGATTCCAACAATGACAACAGTCAACTTGTTAGATTTAAATGTGTTTTCTGAATTTATTTCACTTTATCTTCACTTTCTTCGTCTGTTGAAACCTTTAAGATTTTTTCTCAGTACTGTTTTGTTTTTCTAAGGCGACGTAACCCCGCTACTTACTGTGTATGAAATAAGCCCTGCCTCCTTATTACCTTATGTGGAATATAAAGGGACGTAACTCCACTTCTAACCGCGTATGGAATAAGCCCCGCCTCCCAACTAACCTAATATTGAATATACACGGTTTCCACGAGGACGCTTTTAACCAATCATATTCCTAGAAATGTATAGGAGGTAAGATAACTAATTATACCTGAATAACTTCATGTGCAAATTGTATATCCACTACATGTCACTGTTTCAATTGTTATTTGTATTCTACAGACTGATGGACGAAGGAATAGAATGTTCTATAACAAACGCAGAGCAGTTCGGATGTCCTCAGAGTCTATACGATTTCCTTCGATACTCTTCTTATATCCGATTACCTACAGAATGTCAGAAACCAAATACTACGAATTATAAATGGCTTCAACTGTATACAGAACTACCAACCACACTGAACTCAACAGCTGAATTAACAGCTGATACCGGAACAAACTCTTCAACTGCGATTAATGTTTCATTTTTCTTAGTAGTTGTCGGTGCACTTTTAAATGCGAGATTATATTAACTGAAAATACACAGTGTCATGATTTATATATTAATGTAAATAAAATTAAAAATACTTAATTTATTTTCCTCATTCCAACAATATATCCGTACTTATTATATACTTAGTAGTAAATACAAATAAATTGTATGTGTAAGACAATCATTGGCAAGCGTGCTGTATCAGCCACCCGTGATGATATCAATATCAGCACGGTTGCAAAAGTTTTATCACACCTTTAATCTGTATGACGTCATGTCAAACCTATAATCTGTATGACGTCATTTCAAACCTCCTTATCTGTATGATGTCATGTCACATAAAAAACATATCCGTGAGGTATATGTACATAATAAAGTGTATATGATATGGCTTTTTTAATATCACACACCGTATCAACCCTCAACCAATATAATCGCTCGAGCAGAGCTCTTCGGATTATATTGGTGTCTCGGGTAGATATGGATGCGATATTGAAAAAGCCATATGATATTCTCTCTCTCTATATATATAGTAATTCGTGTATCAAGTGATCAGATTCCAACAATGTAAATGGTGGTAAACTTTTTATAATAACCTGCTTTCTGTGTTTTAAAACATCAAATGCCCTTAGACCGACCGACTTAGTTGAACGTTGGTTTAAAAATGCAAAAGTATGATTGGAGTTTTTAAGCAAAAAGTAAAATCACCAAAATATTGAACTCCAAGCAAAATTATAACTACTGTGTATCAAAAGGGTAAGACGCAAATATCGAAGTCAAAAGCTCAGCAAGTCTGAACAATTGATTAACAAATCCTATGTATTTATTCGCCAAACAAGTGGAGATTTCGATTACAGGAGAAGCTTTTGTGTCATTCGACATTCCATCAATAGTCATTTACAGCAGTCGCCACACAACAAACTATTCGACCGAGTATCTGATACTAAATTTACAACTGTAAACAATGTCTTTAAAGCCATATGTTAACAATCAGGGACACATCAATAGTACTAGTATGTAAATGTTGACCTTTACGAGGAACTACATATTAGGATAACTTGCATATATCGACTATAAACACACACTTTTCCCTTCAACTAACTTGTCAATTAACCCGCTATCGGAACGGGGTTTTTTTACCCCTGAACCCCTCCATTCAGAACACCTTCAACTCAATTCATTGGCACAGAAATTGATTTCAATATTGTTAATAATAGATTTACATTCATCGGTTAGATTTACCTTATCAGAAAAATTTAGAATTCTTTCTGTATTTCATTGTTTGTTCATTTCTGTCCTATTAAATTAAATTATTGAATTTGAAATAAAAGTAAACACAAATTCATTCATTTTATTTATTTATAACTGAGCTTACTCATACTCTACAACATTACACTACGGAGACAATATAGACTTTCATGTCATGACTGTACATAACTCAAAAATACATCTATTTATTGAGTATGATAGACATATTACATGGATTCCAATACACAACTTGCTTATCATTAAATAGAAGAAGTATTTGTTAACATACATGACATAAATAGAATAATTTGAAGTAAAAACTAAGAAATTCAAAGTTGTCAAATGCTTTTGCACGATTTTTTTATAAGGATGTTCGATTTCAATTGACGCAAAACTAATAAAGAAACACACGGCCTTCATTGTATGTTTCAATATGTAAATGAATGATTTGCTGCAAGAACTACACTAAATGGGTAAAGGGGACATAGCTTAGCTCTTTGAAAAGACTTCGCATTAGTATTAGGTTGAAATGCTTAGAAATCTGTGTTGATATCCCACTTCGAATTTGGTTCGTTAAAAAAGCCCCTAAAATGAGGAGGGAACAATGTTCATCACAAATTGATTCGAGAATAAATAAAATTGAGAAAGGAAATGGGGAATGTGTCAAAGCGACAACAACCCGACTATAGAGCAGACAACAGCCGAAGGCCACCAATGGGTCTTCAATGTAGCGAGAATTCCCGCACCCGTAGGTGTCCTTCAGCTGGCCCCTAAATATATGTATACTAGTACAGTGATAATGGACGTCATACTAAACTCCGAATTATACACAAGAAACTAAAATTAAAAATCATACAAGACTAACAAAGGCCAGAGGCTCCTGACTTGGGACAGGCGCACAATTGCGGTTGGGTTAAACATGTTTATGAGATATCAACCCTCCCCCTATACCTCTAGCCAATGTAGAAAAGTAAACGCATAACAATACGCACATTAAATTCAGTTCAAGAGAAGTCCGAGTCCGATGTCAAAAGATGCAACAAAAGAAAATAAATAAAATGACAATAATACATAAATAACAACAGACTACTAGCAGTTAACTTACATGCCAGCTCCAAACCTCAATTAAACTGATTGAAAGATTATGTCTTCATCATACATTTGTCATATGAATATCAGGCACAATCCCTTCCGTTAGGGGTTTAGTATCATACTATCATGCCGTCGATAGTCCAAAATCTTATAGTTCATCAGGGTTTCAGATATAAAAAGAATCGAGAGTGAAATAATGCAATATACTGGAGATGTTTCCGGAGTGATTGCAGAAATTCTATGCAAACATACGTGTTCGATGTTGAAGATGAAACTGCAGTCACACAAATTTTACAAGTAAGCCCATAAATTGTTTTTTGAAAATAAACTCACATGCTTCCTGTTCATTTTTTTTTTTAAATAAACTCACATGCTTCCTGTTCATTTTTTTTTTGAAAATAAACTCACATGCTTACTGTTCATTTTTTTTTAAAATAAACTCACATGCTTCCTGTTCATTTTTTTTTTGAAAATAAACTCACATGCTTCCTGTTCATTTTTTTTTTTAAATAAACTCACATGGTTCCTGTTCATTTTTTTTTTGAAAATAAACTCACATGCTTCCTGTTTATTTCTGTCTTTGTTTTATTAGGATACATACACATAAATAAGAAGATGTGGTTTTGGCAATCAGACAACTATCCACCAGAGTCAAAATGAAGCGGATATAAGCACAATTGTATTTCGACAGCAACTTCCATACCAAATGCATATGGTCGGCATTAAAAGTGGAAAACCATTTAAACGAGTGGAAACTACACACAAAACTTCGGTAAAATTGTCCTAGTGGGTAGAAATCAGTATCTGAAGCCATGCGAAATCGATTAGACGTCTTGAATCTGTTATCAAATATCCAATATAGATATACATGAAGATCATCAGATAATTAATTAGTAGTATATTTCTATTAAAGGTTTATATTTACAATATAATATAAATAAAGTCCGTAGGTTTTGGATTAAATACGCATTTAATGTGAAACAGACTGATATAAATTAGGCGAATTAGGCGGATTATACCTCACAATGGTTTTGTTCATACGAATTGAATGAAATTGCATAATCAAATGATACAATTTAAGTCAGTAGACATTATCACCATTAAAAATTGTTTAGAATTATTCATGATTTATAAATGTTTAAAGCTTTAAAATGAAAATTACTTGTAGCTTTCAAAAGAAGATGGAACACACACATGTAGGACGTAAGCATCCAAGGTTATGGTTTTTCATATCGAAGTTGAGACACGAAGAGGTCAGGGTAAAGCTAGCAATCGCATCGTCTGATAGGAGAGACGCGCCACCATTGCGCAAAACAAAATAAACAGAACTTTGAAAGACGAATTAGACGTATAAAAAGAAGTTTCAGATCCGGAAATCGAAACCTGACGGAATACTGGAATGCGATGGTCTATGTTGTGGCGAAATTCCATTAAGATTGACACAGTCATACAACATACGAGTTTGTTATTGTGGATATTTAAAAATAATAACACCATGAACATTGACATTTAATAATATTCCATTAAATCAAAAGGAGCTACTTCTTTTTATTTTTCAAATTAAATAGTGATACCAAAGACAATATGAGCTTTTGTAATTAAGTGATGTCATTCGGCTTGAGCCGAAATCCGTCGCTCGACAGTACCTTTTTAGCTCGCATGGCACAAAGGGTCTATTGAGCTTTCTTAATCACTTCACGTTCAGTCGACAATTAACTGCAATACAAATGTTCTCAAATCTAAATTTTACCAATGTGGGTCACAATTAACTTTGAATTGGATAGTGTTTGCTTTTACAACCTGTTCTTCCATCCCCAGACTTGTATGGTTGGAAGAAGCAAGACAACGGCATGAGGAACCCCTTCTGGACAATATCGGCAGAGGCAGGCTCTTCACTACAGGAGCTTGTTCACTGTGGATGCAAGAAAGGTTGTAGAGGACAATGCAAGGATTTTAAATCCGCTTCCCGTGTACAGCTTTATGCAAGTGTGGTGGAGATGTACCCGATGGACTACAGAAAATAGGGTTTACCGACACAAACAGGATAAATAAATTTCTTAATTGATACAACACTCAGCTACTGTATACATTTTACAAATGATATCGGATATGTTCCTTACGTCGTAACTACAATCGCCTTCCCTTCTATGAATGTGACCTACCGAATTAGACTATTTACTAGATTTGTTATCACATAAGAACTCGACGGGTGCCACATGTGGAGCAGGATCTGCTTACCCTTCCGGAACACCTGAGTTTTTTGGTGGGGTTCGTGTTGTGTCATGTGTGCTGTTGTTTGTTTGTCTTTTTCATTTTTAGCCATGGCGTTTGTCTTTTTCATTGTTAGCCATGGCGTTGTCAGTTTGTTTTAGATTTATGAGTTTGACTGTCCCTTTGGTATCTTTCGTCCCTCTTTTACTTTCAATTAAACTCATCTGATATATTGACGTTTGTAAATATTGCATCGTTATATTGACTTGTATTATTTTTGTTATTTCGGTCGCCATCTTGACAAAAAACGGAAGTCGATATTTTTTCATATTGAAAGGTCTAAAGAGAATATATACAAAGTTTCATTGGCTTACCACTTTGTCTATGGTTTCTTTGATATTTAGTTTAGAATTATTGCAATTTTGTCCGCCATCTTGGAAAAAAACGGAGGTTGATTTTTTTCATGTTGGCTTCATATCTTATTTTGCTTAGAAATGTGTTAGGAGCTTACATACCAAATTTCATGGTTTCACCACATTGTGTAGGGTTTTTAAGATATGTTCTGGACTAAAAAGGAATAACATCAAAATAAACAGTAATGACAATTTTTTTTAGAAAAAAGTAAGGAAGTTATATGTTCAACTTATTATTATTTCATATTGTTTAAGAATTTTTCTTGAAATAATCAGTTATTTGATTTGATAAACACATATATAATTTTAACACTTCAAGCAGTCATAATTTCCCTTTATCCTTGACTAGTTTTTTTATTAATACCTTGTGTATTAATTAAAAGCAACAGGATGTATAATGATGGACATTTAGGGCATTCATGGTGACCATATGTTTTAAGGCCACCATCAATAAGATAATGTCACAGGTAGTACTGTAGATTGTGACATTTTTCATTGCAGCATCACATTTACGTAAAATTTCGCAATACAGCACTTACATTCAGCCAGGTAAACCAATTTCAACACAGGCATCAGTTGTTACTGGTCGAACTAGTAATTGAGGCGTGTTTTATTTTATAATGGAGACCCTGTTCAAGTACTTTCACAAGAACCTGAATTTCAAAACTTTACCTCATGGTTAGAACAGCATAAACCATTGTCTTAGCAGCTCATAATTGTAAAACATTTGATGCTCGCCAATTACTTTACAATTTGACAAAATTTATCTTTTCGGAGAGTTGACAAAATGTTTGTGGTTCTGTGGATACTTTGCCATTGTTTAAAACGACATACCCAGATTTACCTAGTTATAAACAAAATACAATTTTTAAAGATGTTTGCAAAACTGATTACATTGCTCATAATGCAAATGAGGAAGTTGAGGCTCTTAAAGTTTTGTTAGGCAATATTTCTATTGATTACAAAAAAAAATCATTTACCGTTGAGAGTATGAATTCCCAAATGAAGTTCGACAATGTCAGTAAAATAGATCAAAAGACTTTTACATTCTTGATTACACAAATAATTATATCATAGAGATAGCTGATGTTATGGCCAAATCAGGATTACCATTAAATCACATATATCATGCATTTGGAAAGATAGGAGAGGACGGAATTCGGGAACTATTATTAGAAAAGAGACAAGACGGGCATCCCCGACTTACAAAGAACAAAAAGATAATTACGAAGTTACTTGATTATTTCAATAGACAATAAATACATATATCTTTTCACGTCTTAATTATATTGATCTCATATATAATGGTGCTCTACTTGTTCTATGATTAATGTTAGTTGGTATTATGTTTAAAAAAAAAAATCTCTGAAAAAAAAACGTATAATAAATAGATACAACTAAATCTTACCGTTGTTACCGTGGTAGGTCTTTAACTTGATCGCATCATAATTAAACAATCTTCTATGAACACCTGGGGCCGTGTCAATGAAAGTATCCTAGGACATGTCCTAAGATAGGTCTTAGGACATTATTTAGGATGGTCTTAGGACGTGTCTGAGACATGTCTTAGGATGTAAAACAAAGCTGTCTTAGGACAGTCCCAACTACGATGGTCCTAGGACCATCCTAACACATTTATTTAATTGAAAATATATGTAGAGATTTGTACGACATAGATTGAATTGTATTTTAAAACCTATATGTAAAGAGAGGGAGGATGACTCTTATAAAGAAAACAATTAACGCAAAATAAAAGTTAAAGTTTTTACGGAATACTAATAAATACGTTATTAAATATGATAAAAGATATAAATGAATTTAATACGAAAACAAAAGTAAATGGTCACAAAACTTTGTGATATTCGTGCTGCAATTTTAGTACATAAACTAGTTTTGTCCTTAGGTCCACTCGATTTCATTCAATGTATCGTATTAGGATTAGGTAAAAAAGAAGTAAACGTTTCCCATATTTGAAAATATGTTGCTTGTGATGATAGTATTGTTTAGGCGTCACGAAATAATTTAATATAATACAATTAAATCTTTAACAAATATTAAACAATATTTTTTTTAATCAATTTGATCTAATGATAGTTTAATATTGTATTAGTATTTTTTGTATTGAGTTTATGCCAGATTTGTTGTTTTTATTACGTTTTAGGGCGATGTAACCTTTAGGACTATCCTAAGACACCTAATTGTATATCCTAACTTTAGGACCAAATTTAGGACATATCTTATTTTAGGGGACTTTCGTTAACGCGACTTAGGACTAAGACGTGTCCTAAGACCATCCTAAGACATGTCTTAGTCCTAGGACAGCTTCGTTGACACGGCCCCTGATTTATTAATTTCCGCCCAAGATAGTTATGTTTTTCGTTCCGTGTTTCTGTTTCCGTTTGCCTGTTCCTACCAACCATTGTGTGCATCCGTCCGTCCCCAATCAGGTTAATGTTTTTGGTGAAAGTGGTCATAGATGACGTTATAATCACATCGGCATGACACTTAGTACATATATCTTAAAAATGAGTGATGAGTTCTTTCTAATGTGCATACCAAGTCAGAGTTTCAGACTTCTATTTAATTCTTCTTTAACTTATCCTTTTGTAAAGAACTTTGTAACTCCATAAAACTAACTGATTTATTATCTCGTCCTGATACTGGTTCATTATATTGATTGGTTGTTGGTTGCTTTAAGTCCAGGGGCAAATGTTCATGCATGTTTAGGACGGTACCAAGTTAACAATAAAAACAATAGGCAAGTCTTGTAATGATAAAGGCCATCCGGGATGATGGTCGGGGAAATGTGAACTACCACTGGAAAATGAGGGTATATTGGATAGGGATAGAAATTTGACCTTGCTACAGACCACTTACGGCCCCTCAAAGAGTTGTTGCAAGGGTTCAAAACGTCCAAAGAGCGTGTCACTCTCTGTACACGAGACATCGGATTTAACGTCCCCATTCTGACCAAACATTGTTGCAAACTTGAAACATCCCGCACAGTCAACCGGACGCCCCGTTTTTTACAATGAAGACCAAGTGACCATATTTCGTTTCCCCAGTCACCCTTTGGGGTCTGGTTCATTATAAATAAGAAGATGTGATATAAGTGCCATTTAGACAACTCTCCAACCAAGTCACAGTGTAAATATACATTTTCCTGCCACACTGTCGCACTGCCTTTGAAAAATTAGCGGGAATGTATAACGTTATTTCCCGCAACGTCTTAATGTTTGCTACACTTTGTGAGTCTTATGGAAAGGACAATAAATTACTCGATTTTTCTCAAAAACGAGTATACTGATCAATATTTTTCAAAACGTTATGCGTTTCCATTTAAAACAAAGAATAACATGTCTTATTGTGTCCAAATCGACACCGTTGGAAATACTTTAAAAAATCTAAAATGTGCATTTCAAAGGTTCATTCCTTGCCGTTTTTGTAGGAAAGAATAACGTTTTTGGTTTTATTCGAGTAAGAATTAATGCTTATAAATGGTAAAGTTAGATTTTTCTAACAATCTGAAATTGTTTTGTTTCAATTTTAAGCCCCATTACATAAGTATATTTTGATTAAAGAATTTTTTTTTTTTTTTATATAATTTTGTTTTCTCTCCAAAATTGCAACATGCCCAATTTTCAGCCGCATTTTTCGCATGGACGAAATTGGATTCTCTGTCGATTGAAGAACAAAATATTTGAAAGGGAAAAAAAATTCATTGCCGGAAATAAACTTTTGAATATTTTGACTATTTTTTTTATTATGTCTGTTTAGTTCACGCATCATTGTAAATCTAACGGAATTTGATGAAACAGTCATCTAAGTGAGAGGTTTAGCGCTTTAAAACCAGGTTTAATCCAACATTTTCTACATTTGAAAATGCCTGTACCAAGTCAGGAATATGACAGTTCTTGTCCATTCGTTTTTTATGTGTTTTGTCATTTAATTTTGCCATGTGATTATGGACTTTCCGATTGGATTCTCCTCTATGTTCAGTATTTTTGTGATTTTACTTTTTGTTTATTCAAAACAAATTTTAATTTTGAACCCCATTTAAACCTGCTAAACATTAAACTAAAGCAACAAAACTAAGAATTGGGACCATCAACTTGCAATTGAAACAGGAAGGCACAAAAACATCCCAGCTCCTGAGCGTATTTGTAAACTTTGCGAGAAAGAGGAAGATGAGATCCTCTTTCTCCTACAATGAAAACAATTGAAACTTATAGAAAAAATATTTATTAAAGAACTTTGTATTTTTTATCCTAATCTAACAAATGTAGCAATGATAATATGTTTGTATGGCTAATGGGTTGTGAGAATCTAGAGGTTCTAAAAGGCCTATGTAGTTTAATAACCAATCTCTAGACCGAGAGGTATAGTATGTAAAAAAAGTAAATGGTATCCATAAATAGTTGAATATCATTTGTATATGTTAAATATATATAAATATCTGGGGTTTTAATTTTACGTTAGTGTTTATTTTCTCTAGTCTATATTTTGTCATTATATATCATTAAGAATTAATAATAATCATTGTAATCAATTGTAATTATACTGCCCTCTTAGGGCGTCCTTGATTGGCAATACAAATATTGTATTGTAAATCTTGACATTGTTGACAAATATTCCGTATAAACTTCACAATTAATATACGATGGTATTGAAGTATAGATTCTAGATAATGACGTTATTTGTGTCTTAATTATGCGTTATAGCGTTCTTGTATTAGTCTTTGTACATCATTACCTTTACTTCTTGATGTAATTTTGGTGATATCTATTTGCCGTGGCTCGGTACTTATGCATCCCGTTATTGTGATATTGTATTTTTTAGGATTATTGTCTTCCTTGTTTGCTAATGTACTTTGTCTATATCTAGATTCAGTTTTCTTTGTTGACATATTTGTTTGTTTGATAGTGATAAAATATAACACAATAATAACTGTTGAACACCCCTTTTGACATACTAGTATTACATGTTTTAGGTCTGATTGTTTTAAGGATGTATTCTTCTGGCGATTCAGTCTCGTTCTGGAATTATTTCCAAAACATATGATATACGACCAATCATGTCTGTCTTTTTTGCAAAAATTTGAGGAAATGGTGACGGGTACACTAAAAGATTTTACAAGAATCATGTACATCCTATGTCATGTTTGTCTTTTCCAATTTCTTAGATATGCATTTTTTCAATGATTTATAATAACAAAGTTGAAATATTATGAAAAAAAGAAGCGCACCACCGTATGATTTGTTCATCAATCATTTCTTTAAAGTCATATAAACCAACAAATCAGGTTAAGAAAAAATGTTTAATTCTAGAAATGTTTAGCTCCCCAGAGGTGTACATCATTAATATCCCACGTATTGTTGTCAATATAACTGAATTGTATGCGACTGTCATACAAGCCAGAGGTTTACCTAGCTATAAAACCGACATTTCATGAATAAAAAAATGTACCAAGTCGTTTGATGTATTTTGAACTTTCGGTTTTGCCAATTAATTATGGACTTCCCGTTTTGAATTGAGCTCGAAAGTTCGGCATTCTTGTTATTTTACTTTCGTCATCAAACCATTGCCGTGACGTGAACCTTTTCATTTATCATGGTTCTTTTTATTCTGCTAGATTCAACGCTTCCTAAATCTGTCGTTGAAATGTACTCACCGAATCATATGCAATCGTTTCCTTTGACTTACCCTTATGTGGTGCTGACTGATGTCTCAATTATCATGTGTGCTTTCTTTACATTTTTCGCTATTGTTATTGTTCAAATTCCATAAGGCAATCATGTCACATCTTCCTTAAACAAAAACGAATATCATTACTTTGTTCTGAACAAATGCAATACAGTAATATCCATGCATTGTGGAAACCACCTACATTGTCAGGCATCAAAAACAGTTCTTTTATATGTCCCATCTGAACAGAAATTTCACTCAGTGTGCCTGATGAAATTAATCTTGCTTTATTGCGCTCTCAAAATGTGAACAATTAGTTGGTTCTGAAAGAAAATAATTTTACTGAAGACTGCAATATGAAGAATTCTGTATTTATAATTACAATTCGTTATTATATAAATACCATAATGTTGAGTTTAGAAATAACACACTGATCTTTTCTGCACATAAAATTATTAAAATTAGGTTTAATTTCATGTAACTTATTGTCATCTTTTTTAATCCATTCATTTTTCAAAATTTTTCAAAATATTAAGAACATAATTATTCTCTAATATTAGATTTAAAATCAGCATATGGTATATCACATTTAGATAAAGGGTCACCCAGGGCATGCTTTGCCTCAATGTCTACAGCTGTGTTTCCAAGGATTCCAACATGACTCGGAACCCATAGAAATATTATGTCTTTCAGAAGAATTTTTAAATTCCTCATTACATATAAAATTTTGAGAATTGTTGAGTTTTTAATTTTAGTATTTTGTATAGCTTGTAAACATGAAAGTGAATCAGAACATATAATAAATTTGGATTTATCTGAAGAAGCAATAAATTTCAAAGCCAAAATTATTGCTTCTGCTTCAGCAGTAAAGATTGGGAAATTTGTTCTCAAATTTTAATTTTATGATAGAATAATACTTACGTAATTGGAAATTACATTAGGATTATCTCCCCCTAATTAGTATTCACACCGCCGATCGCGCTTTAAAATATCAATAAAGCGCTCAGGTATATCGACTCCCACCACGCATGCGTGATTCCCCAGTCTCTCTCGGCGAAAAGTGTTCACCAAAAAAGATTCAAAAGGGGAGGTGGGTGGGAGCCAATTACGTAAGTATTATTCTATCATAAAATTAAAATTTGAGAACAAATTTCCCAATTTTATATTAATTCATAATACTTACGTAATTGGAAATTACATTAGGAGATTTCTAAGCTATCCACAGCTGAAGAATCTTTCTGTACTTTGTATATTTCTTCACATCAGTTCAGATATAAATAACACAACACTATACAGTTAAAATTTTTTCTTCCATTTTCTATAAATTTTTCTCCTTTTTTTTTTCTTTTTTCAGAATTTTCTTCCATATATATACAAAATTCTTATTTACACAGAATTTAAAACTTCAACATCTATGTGACGTAAATAAAAACGAGTAAAGGTTGATTCCTTTGTCCAGTCTGCTGTGTCCATAATAGACTTCACAGATGCGCCGTTAAAAAGTGCCCAAGATGGGCCCAAGGCTCTTGTAGAATGAGCACGAAATTTTTTGTCTTTTTCATTGTAATAAAATTGAGAAAGGAAATGGTGAATATGTCAAAGCGACAACCACCCGACCATAGAGCAAACAACAGCCGAAGGCAACCAATGGGTCTTCAATGTAGCGAGAATTAAGCACATTTAATTGCATTAACAATCCAAGACGAAATAGTCTGTGATGTAACCGGTTTATGCGGTTCAATAAAAGATAAAAACAACTTGTTCTCAAACTCACTGTCAGAGTTTCTAAAAGGTGCAGTTTTCTTCAAATAATAATAAATAGAACGCTTCGGATCTAATAATTTATCTGATTGATAAGACGGAATAAAAATCTTGCTGCCAAAATGTTTTGGTCTATCCTGTTTTGATAGTCCATGGCGAACAAAAGTCACTCCTTTCTTCTGCACAACAATCGACTCTTCTCCAATACACAAAGATTGTAAGTCACTGCATCTCCTGAAAGAAGTAATTGCAATTAAAAATGCAGTTTTCCAAGAAATAAACTTCAAATGAGCATGTTTCATTGGTTCAAAAGGTGCTTGTTTTAATTTTTTTAAAACTAAGGGTAAGTCCCATTCAGGTAAAAGCACTACTTTTGGAGGTCTCCAGTTAAAAACACCCTTTATAAGACGAGTTATATAAGGATGTTGTCCTACTGGAATTTTCCCAATTGGAGCTAGGAATGAGGATAACATAGATCTATAACCAGCTATGGTTCTATACTGAAGACCTTCTGAGAATAAATATGTCAAAAACTCAGCCGCCTCCGTCAAAGAGGCACTATAGGGATCAATTTCCCGTCTACTACACCAGCTATTGAATTTTCGAAATTTGACAGAGTAATCTTTTTGAGTCCCAGAGCGCCATGAGGCTCTGAGTAATTTTCTAGTTTCTTTAGAAAAACCTTTCTCTTTAAACTGTTTGTCGATAAAAACCATGCAGTCAGATTGAATACTGCTGGATTTGGATGAAATATGTTTGTTTTTGGCTGGTGTAATAGATCCTCCCTGACTGGCAGGCTCCTTGGATAATCTATTATGTACTTCAGAAGATTTGTGTACCAATGTCTGCGCGGCCAATGTGGGGCTATTAGAATTAACTGACAATTGTACTTTGTCATGTGTTGTAGTATTTTTGGTATTAGACAAATTGGAGGGTAAGCATATGCATACATGTTGTTCCAAGGAATTGTTAGAGCATCTATTGCATAAGCCTGAGGGTCTGGGTTCCAGGAGCAATAGATCTGTGTTTGTCGATTTTTCGCAGAGGCGAAAAGATCTATGTGAGGTGTCTCCCAAATCTGAAACATTGCATGTGTTATCTCTTTGTTTAATGACCATTCCGTTGGTTGAATTTTTACCCTGCTTAAATGGTCTGCTAGAATGTTCTTTTTTCCTGCAATGTGTGCAGCTTTCAGAAAAATTTGATTTTCTAGCGCTAATTGCCAAAGTTTCCAAGTTCTCATACACAGCTGAGGAGAACGAGTGCCTCCTTGTTTGTTTATGTAACGAACAACGGTTGAATTGTCTGACCGAATAAGAACATTTTTGTTTATCAAATTTGGGAGAAAATGTTTTACAGTTAGAAAAACTGCCTCCATTTCTAAAGAATTTATGTGGAGAAGTTTTTCTTCTACTGACCATGTACCCTGAACTATGAGACTGTTGTTGATGTGACCTCCGTACCCTGAATTTGATGCGTCTGTTGTTACTGTTATTGACGTTTCCCAAGGTGTTATTGATCTGCCTATGACCAAATTTTCTATTTTTAACCACCATCTGAGGTGACCTTTTAGATGTTTCGAAAAAGGAATTTTTATTCCTAGATTTTGACAAACTGGTTTCCAATGATAAAGGAGGTGTAACTGAATTGGTCTCATAAAGAGTCTTGCATTTGGAATTAATTCTATGCATGAAGCCATAATACCTAATAATTGTAGAAAATCTCTTGCTGTTGCTTGATTTTGCTTGTTTAAGATAAGTTCTACTGCAGAAAGGAGTTTTGACACCCTTTCTGATGTAGGACGAACCATTCCCTCTTTTAGAGAAAACAGTGCTCCTATGTATGTTATTGATTGTGTTGGAATTAGGCTTGACTTTTCTAGATTTACTACAAATCCTAAATTTGTTAGGAGTTTTAGCGTTTTCTCTCGATCTGAAATCAGCATTTTTTTGGTCTGATTTAGCAAAAACCAATCGTCTAGATAAGTTGCTAGACGAATATTTTGGGCTCGTAAATGAGCTGCCACTACAGAACACACTTTTGTGAAAATTCGTGGTGCTGATGTTGGACCGAAGCACAGCACCAGAAATTGGTAGCACTGATTGTTGACACAAAATCTTAGATACTTTTTGTGTGTTTCGTGAATTGGTATGTGGAAATAAGCATCTTTCAGATCTAGAGAAATTGCCCAATCTCCTTTTTGTACTAAGTTTAAGACACTGTTTAGAGAATCCATTTTGAAGTGTTTTTTCTGGAGACACTTGTTCAGAGGTTTTAAATTTATGACAGGTCTCAAATCGCCTGTCTTTTTTGGTACTAGAAAAAACGTACTGTAAAAACCGTAGTTTTTTTCTTTTACAGGTACATTTTCTATAGCGTTTTTTCCAAAAAGTTGATCTATTTCTGTTAACAGAATAGGTAAATCTTTCGCAGGAACATTTGTTTTCTTTATTCCTGTTTGTGGGATTTTCCCCAAAAATTCCAATTTGTAACCCTCTTTTATTATTTTTAAAACCCAACTGTCGTTTGTTATTTTTGCCCAATTTTGCCAAAAAAGTTTTAAACGACCTCATACAGGTATCTCTGGATTCTGACATAAAATATTTACCTGCTTTGTGTAGTCATTTAGATCTACCATTGCCACGAAAAGAACCTTTCTTTTCACCATCAGCCTCTTTTCTACCAGAACCAAAGCGTCTGAAATTAGGTTTAAATCCACCTTTGTTTTCACTAGGTTTAGCTGCTACCTTAGGAATGCGAAAATTGGAAAAGTCATTTTTAGCTACTTTAGGACCATTAGTGTCTTGGCTAGTAAGAATGATAGCACTCTTCCTCTTAAAACTTGAAGTTGAGGTAGCTGATTTACGAGTTAACTCTGGTAGTAAATCTTTGATTTGTTTGTTTGTCTCTGAACGATTTTTCAGTTTCTCTTCAAAATCTTTCCCAAGAACACCATCACTTGACAATTTAAGAGATAAAAACTTATCATTAAGCTCAGTTATGTCCTCTAGACCTGTATCTAACAAAGTAGCTTTCCTACGGATCAGATGATGAAATGCACCTGTTCTAGCTGTTTGATCCATAGATTTCACTGACATGGCAAAAATGTCTTTGACCATTTGTACAAGTAAATCAATATTTGGTTCAGAATCATTGAGTTTTTCCATTAATGAACCCAAGGCTTGTTGCATGTATGCCGTTATAATCAAACCCATTCTAGCTGCTGACTGACCTTTGAAAGCCATATTTTCAAAAATTTTCTCGGGTTTAGAAAAAAGTTTATTATGAGCTTTACCAGCATTAGGACCATGTCGTTTACACAGTAAAGTTTGAGTAATGTCATCTAGTTTTGGTAAGTTAAGAATATCAGCTGATTTATCACTCACTGGAAAACTAGCCCTATATTCCTCTTTATAAGTTGACAATAATAAAGGATTATCACAGTGCCATGATTGATTCAAAATATTAATCTGACTTTGATCCAGAACAATACCAGCTTCAGATTTGTCTGGTTTAGTTTCGCATCTTCACCAAAAATGTCACCAAGGATATCTCTACTGACATTTTCAGTATCAAGAGAGTCCTTATCAACTACCGAATATCTCTGAAAACGGTTGTGTGTACTGTTTTTCACAGAAGAATGTTGGGATTCATTGTCAGAATCTAAATCTAAATCAAGACCCCTTCTTTCGTCTCTATCTGGTTGAAGGGAAATTGCATCATCAATGTCATTATCATGATTTGCAACACTAGCATGTCTGAGAGAATTTTGCCCACCTGACGTGGCAATGTCCCTCGAGTCCTGAGAAATGTTCTGCCCACCTGAAGTGGCAATTTCTCTGTCCGTTTCTATTTGTCCACCTGAAGTGACAGTTTGAGAAACGAACTTCTCGAAAAGAGGTAGAAAAATGTCCATTCGAGAATTCACCGAATTAACAGTCTCTTTGACACTAGAAATTTCTGCCCTCAATTCATTTTCTATGTTTACAGACAAACCTGTTGTTGACATTGTCTCCGGTTCCTCTGATACTTCTTTAGCACACGTGCTGCTAGCTTTACGAGACTTACTTGTCGTCTTTTTACGACTTCCGGTCTGTTTACCTGACGATTTCTCGTTTTTATTATCAGAGCGAGACGGAGTAGCTTTAGGAGAATTTGCTTCTTCACTTGCCGAATTAATGGCCGTAATGAAAGCTTCTGCCATGTTGACAATGAAAAGCGTCTATCTCAAAAACTTAAAATTAAACTATGAAAATACACGATATATAAATCAAAAAAGTTACATTTCCGAGAGGAAAAAATAAAGAGTGTGAACACTTTTCGCCGAAGAAGAAGACTGGGGAATCACGCATGCGTGGTGGGAGTCGATATACCTGAGCGCTTTATTGATATTTTAAAGCGCGATCGGCGGTGTGAATACTAATTAGGGGGAGATAATCCTAATGTAATTTCCAATTACGTAAGTATTATGAATTAATATAAAATTGATGCATCAGATGGCAAACGGAGAGTTGCAGCTCTGTCCCTGAAGACAGCAGCAGATGCAACTCTGTCACCATCTTTTGATCCATCAGTATAGACAGTTGAAAAATCTAGATAATCGGCTTTAATTTCAGCGTAGTGTTGCTGAATTAAAAGAGGATTTGTTTTATTTTTATTGTGTTCACGGAGATCAAATATCATTTTTGGTTTGGGAAGTTCCCATGGAGGACATTTGCAAGTTTTAACTTGAGCAACAGATTTTAAATCAAAAGAAGCTAAATGTGGTTTTAAACGTATACCTAACCGAGGAATTTTATTTTCATGTTTTGCAAAAATATCTTCATAAATCGGATTAAAAACACAGCTGTAGGCAGGATTATCTGAATATGCTTTTAGTTTGACATCATATTGAAGTCCAAGCTTCAAACGTCTATTAGAGAGTGAGTGCTCATCTGCCTCTACATACAGACTCTCAACTGGTGAGGTTTTAAATGCGCGAAGACAGAGACGCAAACCCTGGTGATGCACAGCATCGAGAATCTGTATGTAGGACTTCCTTGCAGAGCCATCCACTTAGAGCCATAATCTAGTTTAGATCTGACTAGAGATCTATATAAATTAAGTAAAATGTTGCGATCAGCACTCCAATCAGTACTGCCGACAACTTTTAAAATATCTTATGCTTTTAAACATCTCGATTTTACCATTTTGATATGGGGTAGAAAGGTTAACTTTTTATCGAAAATTAACCCAAGAAATTTGGTTTCATCAACCATTTGGGTTGCCGTACAAAGTGAGTTCTGGATCAAGATGCAATTTCCTTTTGTTACAAAAATGCATCCTGACCTTTTTTGACGTGAACCATTTAAAACCATTTTCCGAGGCTCATTTTTCAATTCTTCCAAGACATAATTGTAATTGTCTTTCTATGTTATTCATATTTTTGCCTCTGTTACATATTAAAAATCATCAACGTACAATGAACCTTCAATATTACTTTTTAAAACTTCAAGAAGGCTGTTGATTTTAAGACTAAATAATGTAACAGATAAAATACTACCCTGAGGGACGCCCATTTCTTGATCATACAGATTTGACATGGTCGAATTCACTCTAACATTAAATTGTCTGTTAGAGAGAAAATTAGAAATAAAATTTGGCATATTGCTTTTCAACCCCATATCAAATAGATCTTTTAAAATACCATAATTCCATGCAGTATCATAGGCCTTCTCAAGGTCGAAAAAGACCGACACCACATGTTCATTTTTCGTAAAAACCATTACGGACAAATGATTCGAATCGAACAAGATGATCAAGAGTACCGCAGCCCTGTCGGAATCCACACTGGATATTGGCAGAGAGCCCATTTGATTCCAAGAACCAAACAAGGCGATCATTGACCATCCGTTCGAGTGTTTTACAGACACAACTGGTAAGAGCAATTGGTCGATAATTAATAGGATCCGTATGATCTTTACTTGGTTTTGGAATAGGCACGACGGTTGCAAGCTTCCAGATTGATGGTAAATCACCAGATTCCCAGATGTTATTCATGAGCTGCAAGAGAGCTTCTAGCGAGGAATCTGGCAAGTGTTTTAAGAGTTGGTAGTGAATATTATCAGGCCCACAAGCTGTATCATGGGCTTTTGACAGTGATGTTTTAAGTTCTTCAAGAGAAAATAGTTTATTATAATTTTCACCATTTTTTGATTTAAAGTTCAATTTAATTTTTTCTTTTTGTTTTTTAACTTTTTTAAAGTCTTCCCTGTAGTTGTTACATGAAGAAGATTTCGCAAAAGTTTCACCAAGCTTGTTGGCAATATCCTTTTCAGATGTTAATAAATCATTGCCGTCTTTCAAATGTTTTACAGTGGCTTTAGAATTTTTACCTTTTATTTTTTGTACCATATTCCAAACTTTTGTCATCGGAGTGCGAGATGTTATCCCCGAAACAAATTTTTTCCAGGATGTTCGTCGGGCTTGCCTACAAGTCCGCCGTGCCTTAACGCGAAAAATACGGAAATTACTCAAGTTTTCCGTCGTTGGTTGTTGATTGAACCGTCTTTCAGATTTTTTACGGTCACCTATGGCTTGATCACAAGCGTCATCAAACCATGGTTTGCTGGGATGTTTCGGGTTTGCCGAGGTCTTAGGAATAGTTCTGTCAGCAATTGACGTTAAAACTGTATTAAAAGTTAAAATTGGATCTTGTACAGTCTCAAACATCTTTGACTGAAGTTCATCTTGACAGAGATTCTCAAAGAAGGACCAGTCCGCCTTGTCAAGTTTCCAACGTGGTACTCTCTGTTGGGCAGAAGTAAAAAGATGTTCAAGTACTATTGGAAAGTTATCCCTTCCACATAGATCATCATGAACACTCCATGAATAATCCAGAAGAAGAGAGGGATCGCAAATAGTGATATTAATAGAAGAATAAGACCCGTTTCCAGGATGAAGATAAGTATTAGATCCATCATTAAAAATGCATAATCCTTCTTGAGAGACAAAGTCCTCAATGATATTACCTTTGGCATTATGAGTCTTGCTACCCCATAATGGATTGTGGGCATTGATGTCGCCCATAAGTATAAATGGTGAGGGTAATTGATCAGTGAGGTTTTTGAGTTTTGCATTATCTATAATTGAATTGGGTGGAATATATATCGAACATAATGTAATTGTTTTGTCTAATGATAAACGAATTGCAACTGCCTGCAGATCCGTGGTGAGTTGGACTGTGCTATGAATGACGTTGTCCTTCACAAAAATGGATGATCCGCCTGCAGCACGTTCATCTACCTTAGAAAATGTGCTATACATGTTGTATCCTTTTAAAGGCACATTGTCACTTTCTTTTAGATGAATTTCTTGAAGACAAAATGCAAAGCGTAGAAAACAAGTGAAACTGCGAGCTACTGCTCACTGATGATACCCCCGCCGCAAGTGGATAATATTAATAGTGTAAAAATATGCAAGTGTTCGGTAAACAGGAAGTTGTCGAGTGATGAATCTGAAAACGCATCACACGGTATAGCTAACTTATAAAAATCCTGAAACCAAATTTCAGAAATCCTTGTATTGTAGTTCCTGAGAAAAATGTGAGGAAAATTTTTAACTTGGTTATCATGTGTAAAATCATACAAGTGTTCGGTAAACAGGAAGTTGTCGAGTGATGAATCTGAAAACGCATCACACGGTATAGCTGACTTATATAAATCCTGAAACCAAATTTCAGAAATCCTTGTATTGTAGTTCCTGAGAAAAATGTGACGAAAATTTTCAACTTGGCTATCATGTGTAAAATCAGACAAGTGTTCGGTAAACAGGAAGTTGTCAAGTGATGAATCTGAAAACGCATCACACGGTATGGCTGACATATATAAATGTTGATACCAAATTACAGAAAGGGTGGATGTGTAGTTCCTGAGAAAAATGTGACGAAAGTTTCATGGGACGGACTGATGGACAGACAGAGGTAAAACAGTATACCCCCCTTTTTTAAAGCGGGGGTATAATTATAGAAACTTAACTGTAGACAGAATAGTAGTCAGTAATCATTTACGCTAAAATTCTCAACATATGGTAAATCCAAATTATTATCAGTCTTCCTCGACTTCTGATTCTCTTTGTTTCTTGTCCTTCTAGGTTTAATGAGTTGCATACTCTCATCATTTACTAGGCAGTTGCTTTTTTTTTCTCTACTAATGGGAATTTAATGCAGAGCACGCCCTCTTTTTTGGGGCAATTTTAATCATGCTTGTACGTTCCGCTGAAGGCATAGAAATCTTTCCACATGTGGAAATCTTCTTAGTTTAACATAATTCTTATATACGGTGCTGTCGGACAACCCATTATATAGATGTGAATTACATATTTATCTAATAAGCAGTCTCAGCATGGAAATATTTCAAAAGCATTTGTTTTGCACTGTCCTGTTATTTCTAGTTAATTTGATAGGAATATCCTCTAAACCTGAACTAACATTGAAACACAGATCACATGTTCATGATTTTTAAAATATGTCAAAACATTTGGGTTTATCTCTGTTTTTTGGTGCAATAAAACCAAAGTAATCTAACAGAAATGTTCTTATGCATCTATCCTCATTTTTAATATATTCCGTAATTTCGATTTAAGATGTTCCTTATTGGCAGCAATATCAGTATTGTAATACAGCACAGCTATTGCCTGTTGGCCATTCTTGCCACATCTTCCTATTTCTTGGACATCAGCTGTCAAATGAAATGGACTCTTATAAGAACAGCACAAGTCATAATGAATGAATGATTTATATGAAAATAATATTAATGAAAATTATGATTTCACATGATACGTTTGAGTACTCTTTCAAATTTTGATTCAAATTGAGATGAAAAAGAAATTTGCAGACAAGAGAAGGTTTGTCTAAACATAAATACTTTTTTTTATTATTAAATTGCAAATGTAATTACGCTCTAAGCTTTTAAGGATGTTCGGTGATCATGTGTTTTACTGTTTGTCTGATTTTTGGAATTTTCTGGTTTAATCCACCAAACCACAATTAAGAATTTTGCCCACCAAATTTAAATGCACTATTTCTCTAATTTTTGTGCTATTTTCACATTTCCTGTCCAGTGTGAGAAAAGTGAGAAAATTATTTCTCCTCACTAGTGAAAAATCTGTTCTCGGCAAATGACTAGTCAAAATTTGATTATAACGTCAAAATTTTTGGCTTTCTTCTGAATTTTCCTATTGTGACGTCATGAAAAAAGGCGACCTTGCCTGATGACGTCGCATATAGAGAACACAAGTTTCTAAAAAATCTTTGAAAAAGAATGATAAAAGTCATCAGAGAAACAGATTCCGACCCTATAACTCGTGTATTACGATATTTATCCACTCTCGACAGTTAAGTTTTAATTATTTAAAAAGCTCGGCAAGCCTCGCGCTTTAAATAATAAAATTTAACTGTCTCGAGTGGAGAAGTATCGTAATACACTTGTTGCAGTGTAAGAATCTATATATCTCCAATACAAGTACACTGACACATAAAGGTTTCTGGTGGTTTTTTTTATTCTCTTTTAGAAGGTACTGCATAATTATAATAGTCTTTTAAAAAGCTTTGATTTTGAAACGGGGAAGCAAACATCCTGAATGGTTAACGCCTTTCAATAAATGTATTCTTACTTCCCATGATATTAGGTACAGTAGGCTTACTGTCTTAGATGTGATAACATTTAAGGCAAAAAATTATCCTCGCTTCACAGTACCTCATATTGAAAAATTAAATTAAATTGTTGCCTTTAGAATAACACTGGATTTTCACGGAAATCATATATATGGTGTTGAAAAATACATTTCATGAGGAGATTTCTGTTGCACCAATAACATACATTATAAACCCCTTTATTATGATATCTCATATTTTGCATGGTTTAAATTGAGGGCGATTTTTTTGCAAGTCAATCCGGTTTGGGTTCGGGTTTAGATAACCAGTTTAGGGTTTTGAAAAAAAATAGTTTGTAACAACAACGTGGTTTCCTTAATTTCGGTGAACGCGTGGTTTTATAACTTAACATATATGACATTCTTATGATGACAGATTTGTTAGCGCAAAGTGAAGATGAGAGCGCAGATACATGGTTAAGGCAAATTAATCATCATTTTGTACACAGAAAATTTAAGTTCACATTTTTTTTAGCATTTATTGAGAAACGTAGAAAGGGACCCATAATGAAAGACTACGTTAAAAATGTACTTCCATTGTATTCCCCTGATGACTTTAGACAACGTTTCAGAATGAGCAGATCTACATTTGACAGAGTAGTCATTCACTTGTCCCACAGATTAGTTGTTGGAAATAAGGGAGGCATAATGAAAGTGTCTATAGAGAAACAGCTACCTTTTCCCAACAAACATCGAGATACATAGCTGATAGCTTTGGCGTTTGTGAAGGTACTGTACATGCCATTGTCCTTAGAACACTGTCAATTATTTGTTCTTATATGCTACCCGATTTTATTAAATGGCCTACCGGATTAAAAGTTCAAGAAACTGTCAATAGTTTTTTTTCCGCACAAAGGTTTTCCCGGTGTCATAGGTGCTATTGATGGTTCACATATAACAATTAAAACACCTAGAGTCGACGCTGAACAATATTTGAACCGCAAAAATTTTCAATCTATTGTACTGCAAGCAGTTTGTGACTGTCACCAGGATTTACATTTTCTGGGTGGTTTTTTTGCGGATTGTCAGGTTCAATTCATGATTCTAGGGTTTTGAGAAACTCGCCTTTGTTTGGCAAAGCATCTGAAAATAAGGATGAACTCTTCCCCTAATTTGATCGGAGATTCCGCATATGGATGAACTGAATGGCTATTGATACCTTTCACAGATTCTGGGAACCTATCAAGACCTGTGATTAGAAACCTCGATTACATCCACAGTTCTACAAGGATTTGTATTGAAAGGGCATTGTGGGCACTAAAGGGTAGATTTAGACGTCTGAAGTACATTGAACTGTTTGATGTGTGAGACAGTAAAACTGGTTTTAAGCTGTTGTGTGTAACACGAAGTTAGTTTACTTGTGATGAATTTGATGAGTATATAAGAGTTAAAAGACAATGAGGAAATCAATGACTTTCAGGACGTTCAGCGTAGGACGGAAACCGCAGGACAAAAACTCCAGTTAATTGTGAACATGCTCAAATAGATACATTATTGGTTAAAAAAAGATCCAAGTGACGACCTTACACATATGAATGTATTTCATTTGATAAAACCAACATTGAAACTACCGTATTGAGGTTTAATTTTGTCTGATACATACATGTATTGATCATGAATTAAAACATAAAATTAATACTTACTTTTAACGTGTTTTTGTTGTTGCTTTATGAATTTACATGTAAGGAGATGTGGTATGATTACACAAGTGACAATTATGCACCAGAGTTCAAATGATTTAAAAGTAAGCAGTGCAACCGTACATCCGCCAACAATGCATAAAGCCATACCGTATAATCGATCATAAAAGTAAAAGGTCCTTGCTGACATGAAAACCGGAAACAATTCGAAAGAGATAATAAAGAACATTATCTATAACAAGACTTTTATGAAAAACTCTTATGACATAGTTGACTTTTCTCTTCCATATGACACAAATGAACAAAGAATGTGGTTTAACATATTTTAACATATACAATTCCATTTATTATATGATTTAAAGTCATATATAACACAAAAACACTGACAAATTTAAGTCATATAATAATGATAAAGGTTATTCTTCTTTCAGCTGGTAATAATAAAGTAAAAACAATCAATGAATAAAACATAAAATAAATATCACATTTTGGGTAACAAGTATTAATGAATAAATAATGTCTATTTTTTAATAATGGCGACAATTTCGGACATAGGTTCCATTTTTTCTTCTTCTGCCTTCATTTTGTCCTGATGTTGCCCTTTTAGCTCTGACAAAAACTCCTGATGTTCTTTCCTGAAATCATGCATATTTGCCATCATAATCAACATTTCCTTTTGTGGCCCATTCTAGTCTTGATCAGTTTATATACTAATTTCTTAACGTCTTTTTCTGGTTTGTTTTCTTTCATAACTTTATTACTTAGATGATGTTCATCTATCAATTGAGCCGATATTTTTGGCAACATTTATAAAAATGTTATTAAATAATTCAAAAACTTCATTTTGATTGTTAATTATCTTATTTTCCTCACATAGGATTAGGTCTTTTGAAAAATGTGAACCTTTGTTTGTTAAGAAGGGTTTGATTGTTGGCCAAACATCTTTGCTGCTAGGTCCTCCTATACATCTTTCCATGAAATAGTTTCTGATAGATTTAAAAAAAAAATATTAACTAGAATTCTTTGTTTTCTGTAACATCCCCAATTTGTTTTAATTTTCAAATTTTGATATTTGTTGTATGCCTTTCTTTTTCTATATATTTCACTTCGCAAAGTTTGATTCATGAATGGTGCTGGTTTGTTGATGGCTGTTTTTCTTTCATAGGTATATGTTTGTCTATAACCTCCATGAAAGTGATTTCAAATGTGTCATATGCTGTATTTACATCTGCTGATTTTTCTATTATAGCAGTTAAGTTTTTTCCAATTAAATCTGTCAAAAAATGTTCAAGATCAAAGTGTTTGAAACTTCTGTAATTTATGAAACCTTTATTTATTTTTGGTAGTTTGCCTTTAATTTGAGTGGAAATAATGTAATGTACATCACTCAATCTACAGTTGAAATTTAAAATATTTTGACAAGTTGTTTGATTTGTAATGTCATTTAAAAGCAGGGGCATGTTTTGTGAAACAAGTTGGTTTATTTACCAAATTTGTGAGAGCATGTTATAATTTATGTCACCAAGTAGAAGAAAATTAACATAAATGGTTGATAATTTATTACATGTACATATAAACTCATTTTTTAAATTATCATCTTTTATTGTAGGAGGTCTATAAAGTCCTACAATTAACCATTTTCTATTATTAAGGCGAAGTGTACGTAATTGCACGCCTCTAGCGGAATACGGGATTAAAAACGTTCGTCGTTAGTTACGCAAGTTATCTCCCTTACTCCAAGAAAGGACACACGAAAGAGAAACCACTTTCTGCGGTCTATAATGAATCCAACAAGCACGCCTGTGCTGTCTTAAACCTCATAGAAATTATCTAAATAACTCCAATTAGAAATCACAGCATTCTGTACGTTGTTCTGTGTGCAGCTTGACTTAAAACACTGTTTTGTTTTTTGTTTTAGACGCGTAGAAGAAGGCATTTCGTGTTTATGATATCAACAGAAAGAAAAAACGCCTCACAACAAAATTATAAACAAATAAACAAATAAACATGTAACAAATTTTCTTCTATTGATATCAAATTAATTAAAATGAAACCTGAATTGACCCAAAAATATCGTTTTAAAAAGCCGTAGTCTTGAACGAAAAACACAGTACTCAACGTAAAGTTTTATAATAGGTTGTATTTTGTGCAATTGAAAATTTAAGGACATGACTTATATTCATATAAGAAATCAGACGATACCAAGAGAATAATTTAATCTCTAGTGCAACACTTACAAGTCGGGAGAACAAAGACGGAAAACAAACAAAAAATAAAAAAAATTATGCCCAAAAAATTACTCAGTAACTTAAAAATTCTAACATTTATCTTAAAATAAGTAAAAATTATGTCATTCAACTCCCAGTTTTCAACTTTTTCTACATCACGGTGGGTATGGTTGTCCTCCGAGAGAACGTACTGTGCTGGTGATTTGGTCCTGACGGGTGCTGGTGATCAATGAAAAAATGTAAACAAAGACGAAAATAATGATTTTTGACGTTTTCACTCATAAAAAATGGAAGAAAACGGTTAAGATTTTTTCAATTTTGTTTCTTATGGGTTCATATGTAAGCCATTAAAAAGTTGACCCTCTAAACTTTTTCAGTAAGCGTAACACAGAAATGCTCATTTTCAGAAAATCTCGAACTGAAAAAATAAAACAAAAATGCTCATAGAGTCCGCTTTCTATACCGCAATCCACGCGACAAAACTATTTTGTGAAAAAACATTGCAATTTATTAACATTTAGCATTTTCTCAATTTATTCATGTCCTGATACTGTGCTGGTGGGTCCTATCATTGTGCTGGTGGGTCCTGATACGGTGCTGGGGATTTTGGATAAGAAGTTGGTCATATTTAAAACAAATGTTACAAAATCAATAAAATTGGGCAGATAATTGTTGTCAATAGGATCTATGACTCCTATTTTAGCTCTTGTGCATCCATTTGGCTGTTTAATATGTGTTTTGAAATGACCGTAACTTGTATTAAATAATTACATAAAAGGGCAACATCTTTCGTCCAATATCAGATAACAATATATAGTATCTAAAATAAAAAAAAGTTTTATTAAGATATTTTAAATGCCCCTTACATTGATGCTTCAACAATGATCAAAGCCAATGCCGCATAGACATGTTTGTTAGCGCTCCGCATACCCCTCCCCACTTCCACCCAACCAACCCTCCTCATTTCCTCCTTCATTGTTACAGTGGTGTACCAACACAACAATTTATTACATAAAATAATAACACAAAGACACACATTATTGAATAACGAATGCTTGCAGGTACTGAAAGCTAGTTCAAAGCCGCATTTTCAACTAATAGATAAACCATGTTCTCATATACAAAAATCCCAATCGTGTAGATTAAAAAAGTCTCAAAACTCAAGTTCACATTTTAATGTTTGATGAAGCAGAACTTTAAAAGTGTGCAGTGAATCTTGTTCTCACAACAGTTATTGTCATAATTATGTTTACATAAGACTCATAAAGGAATTAAGAAGGTACCAATCAATATTTTACAGTTCAATTTAATGATCATGAATGGAAGGAAATGGTACGTAAGTTTACATAGGACAAAAAGAAATTGATAGTATTTTTTGGCGAAAGACTTAAACGCTTCCTTGCATTATATAGTACAGCTCTACTATAAAAGCATGCAAAAAAAAAAAAAACTTTGATTGACTTGCTTGCTATGTTTGCTTGGATGTTTTCAAACAATAGGTAGGCGGAGTTTCAATACATACTGGGATTTGATTGGACAAATACAAACTGACAGGAATTGAAGTTAATGTTTATTTTCCAAAAAAATTGTAGTATATAGTAAACAGACTACTTACCTGTCGTTTACAAACATCCAAGCAATCATAGCAAGCAATTTAATCAATGGTTTGCTTTGCATATATTTATAGAAGAGCTGTAAATTCTAAAAAAAAAAAAGAAATTTTGTTGTCGTAGATGGTTAAATCCTCAACAAAATCACAATATCTTTGTTGGAACGAATAAAGGTTTTAAATCAAATTTTCGTGGACTTTTTAGCTTCCACCCTGACGAGACATGTTAGCTGTTCGTATGCTGTTGCACCTAACGCACGGAAACTTTCACATTTCCATCTTCTTTTCTGAAATATTTTACCCAGCTCATACTTGACAGGACTGTTATCCTAGTAAAAGGTGTAACCAATGAATTGAACACAAGTTAAAAATTCCATAATACTATATAATTCATTTTATGTGTCAATTTGTTCGAAAAAAGTCGAAAAGAAGAGAGTTTTTTTAATGCCATGATTATCTGCCGCTTTCTAGATCTATGCTTAGCATTTATTTCAGATGACATGGACTCCTCACCCTGGTGACCCTGCTGCCTTTCATAACTTTATCCGTATACATATATTAATAGATAAACAAAAGGCTGCAACTGGTATTTGATTCGTTGTAACGAGAATATTTGTGGTGAATGGAAACTGTGAGGGTCAAAATCTTAAATTGCTTATAAATGTTGCTGGACCCAGTTTCGTTATCTGATCTGAATTTTCTGAAATGTGCAAGGTGATAGACATTTTGATTTTTTTACTCGGTAAGTTTTGCCCTAATTGCTTGAACATTTGCAATATTAAATAAAATTGAGAAAGGAAATGGTGAATATATCAAAGCGACAACCATCCGACCATAGAGCAAACAACAGCCGAAGGCAACCAATGGGTCTTCAATGTAGCGAGAATTCCCGCACCCGTAGGTGTCCTTCAGCTGGCCCCTAAAATATGCATAATAGTACAGTGATAATGGACATCATACTAAACTCCGAATTATACACAAGAAACTAAAATTTAAAATCATACAAGACTAACAAAGGCCAGAGGCTCCTGACTTGGGACAGGCGCAAAATTGCGGCGGGGTTAAACATGTTTATGAGATCTCAACCCTCCCCCTATACCTCTAGCCAATGTAGAAAAGTAAAAGAATAACAATACGCACATTAAAATTCAGTTTAAGAGAAGTCCGAGTCCGATGTCAAAAGATGTAACAAAAGAAAATAAATAAAATGACAATAATACATAAATAACAACAGACTACTAGCAGTTAACTGACATGCCAGCTCCAGACCTCAATTAAACTGATTGAAAGATTATGTCTTCATCATATGAATATCAGGTACAATCCCTCCCGTTAGGGGTTTCGTATCATACTATCATAAAATATATGAGAAGAACATAACCCGTGTCATGCCAACAACTGTTTTTTTTTAGAAATAAATGTGTTTAGTTCCGATGCAAAGACCCTATCAGTGAATCAATGTTAAAGCCAAAATATGCAATCTTTAATGACCTGACAACAGTATCGTAACTATATCCCCTTTTAATAAGTCTATTTAAAGGTTTTGTTAGTTTCTGAGGAGAATACTGACATTTTTGTGCTTTATAAAGAATATTTCCATAAAATTTTGGATGTGAAATACCTGAACGTATAAGATGTCTGCATGTTGAGTTATATTTACGAATTATTTCCTTATACCGGTGATAAAATTTAGTAAATGTTTTGACCAGTTTGTGATATCGAAAACCCTGGTGTAATAATTTTTCAGTAATACATAAATTTCTCTCGTTAAAATCTAATACATTGTTACATACACGAGCGAATCGTACAAGTTGAGATATATAAACACCATAAGATGGTGACAAGGGAACGTCACCATCTAAAAATGGATAATTAACAATAGGAAATGAAAAATCATCTCTTTTATCATAAATTTTTGTATTAAGCTTCCCGTTTATGATATAGATATCAAGATCGAGGAAAGGGCAGTGGTCATTGTTATCATTAGCTTTATTTAAAGTAAGTTCTACAGGATACATTTCTTTAGTATACATACTGAAGTCGTCATTATTTAGAGCCAATATATCATCCAAATATCTAAAAGTATTGTTAAATTTTTGTATCAAATGTTGTTTTGATGGGTCTTTGCTAATTTTAGTCATAAATTGTAACTCATAACAATACAAAAACAGGTCCGCAATAAGTGGTGCACAGTTAGTCCCCATTGGAATTCCAATAACTTGACGATATACGGAATCTCCAAAGCGAACAAAAATGTTATCAAGTAAAAATTCAAGTGCATAAATAGTATCAAAGCATGTCCAATTGACATAGTTCTTTTGTTTATTGCTACTAAAAAATGATTTAAAAGAGTTTGAACATATGTACTCGCATTCCGACTTTTTAAATGCCCAGTTAATTAGGGATGTGAATTTTTTCTTAATAAGAATATGAGGCAAAGTGGTATATAGGGTAGAAAAATCAAAACTTTGAACAGATTCAAAATCACCAATATATGCATGCAATTTATCAAGTACTTCCAACGAGTTTTTGACACTCCAAAAGTAATTAATTCCACTATTTTCAAAGGCCTTATTTGAACAATTTATTATCAGGTTTTTTATTGTACCAAGTGTACTAGTAAGTAAAACAGACAATTTAGTAGTTGAACAATGGCTAGAAGATGAAATAAATCTATATTTGTAAGGTTTTTTGTGCAGCTTCGGAAGCCAGTACATAGTTGGGACTTTCATTGTGTTTGGCGATTTCAATGAGTGTGTAGACAAAGGGAATATCTTTGGTTATCTTGCTTGCTGAACAGAAAAGTCATTGTTAGGTTATGTAAACTACCCTACTTTAAGAGTAGACTAGTCCGACAAATGACACAACAAGCAAGCTAACCAAGATAACATTTGCCTACATACTCAATGGAATCGGCTGCAACTAAAAACTCGAATACATTTTAACAGACAGTGGTCTGGTTTGTTGATGAATATTGTTTTTCCTAGATTCACTCTTGAAAAAATCATTTGGTAACATTTGGTCATTGTAATACGGACGCCAAGACAATAAATGAACCTCACACGATCCCTCGACACAGTTGAGCTTATATATGATCTTATAGCGATTCGGGTTGAAAATCAGTTGAAATTAAGCCAGTTATTTGTGTGTGTAGATTTGTATTGTTTTAAACTGTTATGACTTTTTAAAGTTAAATCTAGGTGTTTAATCTAAGAATTTCTTTTTTAAACTTATTTACTTGTTTTATACTCAATTGGTAGTATGAAGTTACGAGATATTTTAATTTTTGAAATTGAAGGCACAATTAACAAAGCAAACGTTAGTTTCAAATACTTTTAAATAGATTTTTAAGGATAATGTACCCTTGTGTTGATCCCATGCTAAACATAGCAAAAATTTCTGTACAAAGGTCTGTGAATTTTCTACAAAAATAGTGATTTTATTTTCACCAAATTCTCTTTTTCTACTAAATACAATAATGAACTATAAATAATAATGCTTTTCAAGAAGTTCCCCCTTGATACATGTATATGTACAAAATTATATCTCTATTATTCATTGTCTGTGCTGTTTTGATACTATTGCAGTTTGCACATTTTCGTAATTGACAGGCCACAGGAGGGGGTGATAAACCATACACGAAAATATAAAATATTGATCTAAGTACTTAAATTGCATCGATCTTTGAACCCCCACCCGGCTTGTTTTTTTTGGAGGGTGTCTAAAAATGGTCGATTACAGACAGCCGAGTACGCATTTTACTTTCCAGGCGTGTTTACGTTGATTGTTAAAGTCCTGAAAACGGATAGATAGAAAGAAAAATGTTTGATTTATCTGGCTTTAGATTCAGTTTTTTAAATATAAATTAAGTCTACATTTTAATATAATAATACTAAGAATTCACAATATAAAAAAATGCAGAAAAAAAACGGAGATGTGAAATATCTTAATAAGGAGTCATTACTACAGAGATGGTGTGTTTGACACACAAAACTTAAAAGCTTAGTGATATTACCAATATTAAAATAAAAATGTATTTTAGTTTGGTAGTTTTTCCATTTACTCATTTTCAATCATAATTAAGGCACATTTGATTTTTTATTCATAAAAATATTTAAATATAGAAAAGTAGGACACATTGTTCACCTCCTCCCCTGTAATTCTTTATCAAAAATATTTATTTCTTTTGGAATTTTGAAATGAAAAAGCTAAGAAATCTTAGTTTTGTTAATGTTCTCTAGGTTATCTCGTCTTCATTCTCTGACATATTCTAGTCTGCCCTTTCATAAAATAGTGATTTGTTTTAGTGTTCTATCGAACTTTCGAAAAAAAAATACCTGATAACCGTTCAGACAAAAAAAATATGTTGAAAAAATCTTACAGATACAGCAAGTGATTCTTAATAGCTGTAAGATACATTTTTCTTTTAAAATACAACTTTTAAATCTTACGGGAAACTATTCCAAGCTTAACACTTTCACTGTAACCTCGCTCTAACTTATCCCCCATCCCCCCAAACAAACAAACCCGCAATACTATTGTCATTCTTATAGTCAGCACTCAATTTTTCACAAACAAATGTGTTTTAAGCTGCTAAAGACATATGATTCAAACGCTCAGAAAGTCCTTTCTTCTATATTTTTGCTCTCCATTTTTATACAAAACCTTTTACATTTTTATTTTATGGGTTATTGTTGAAGGTCGTACAATGACGTATGGTTGTTAACACATACTTTCTTTGGTTTCTTATGGAAATTTGTCCATTGACAACAAACATACAACATCATCTACTTTATATAAGTATTGTATAAATTACAACGTATTTTGGCGATCTTGCAAAATGATCGTAATCCCGAAAATCGTAAACATATTTTCTTATCTTAAAAGGGGGCAAGAAGGGTTCCATTAACAGGCCAGTAAATAAAATCACAGTTATTATAAAAAGAATAAAAAATAGGTTTTTTTTTTCTCTCATAATAACAGTAAACAGATTCATAACAATGTCAATTTCAAGAAAGCAGACAACAGTTAATTACTAGTAGTCAATAACAGTACAGCATCAATGATCTTGACTGAATACTTGCCACTTTTAACTAAAATATAAAGGCACAGAACCAGGACATAGGAGCACAGAACCAGGACCGTTTTTCTTATCACCAGCACATCGTCAGGACAATTCCGTTTAACGAACTTGCACGACTTTTGCAATTTTATATTGTTGTAATATACTTTGCATGGTACTTATGACGCATCAGAGAAAAATTAAGAAACAAAACAGTCGTTTTTTTGCCGTTCTGATACAATGTAAACAAACCCACCAGCACAGAATCGGGACCCACCAGCACCCGTCAGGACCAAATCACCAGCACAGTACGTTCTCTCTCAGGACAACCATACCCACCGTGTACATGTGCAGAAAATAAACAGGTGTCTTCTATTCCGTCCGCAATTTATGGGAAAACTAAATCTAAATTTAGAACCATATTGAAATTGAAAGTAGACATGTAAGATAAAATATAACATGTCATTTCTTCTTTCACAAATTCCAATTTCGAAGAGATATATAGCGAAATCTGTTTTCTTTTATTGTGCATGTGTGCATCATTCAAAATTAGAGAATGTAATTTTGAAGTATCAAGTCTCAATTCAAGATTAAGAATGAATAGAATATAGAATTACGAGGGGGGGGGGGGGGGGATAAGACCTTTATCGGAACTCCGGGATCCGGAAATTCTTTTTCCGAATTTCGGATAGTCGGGATTTGACTTTTTTTTAATTCGGGACCTCGCCGGATTTCGTGTTTTTAAGCCCGGGATTTCAGGATCTGGATCCCTCCTCCCTCTATTTTATGGTTAAAGAAAATAGGTCAGGGAAGTTTTGTGATACTTGTAACTGCAATTTAATATTCAGTGGAATGAGCAGTGAAATGTGTTCAGACTATTACATTTCGATGTTTTTTTAAATTTAACCAAAGTTTACTGCAAGGGGTGTTTAACGACCTCGATGATTATCCATGAGGATCTCGCACTCGGTCAGCTCTAGGTTTTCACCTAGTTCATTATCATACAAGAATTTAGAAGCCTGTGGTTACTAGTCTTATAATATGAGATTTTGGAGTTCATATAATTTACATTCAACGTTTTTTATCGAATATTTCAAGGCTTTTTGACTATCAATGTTGACCCCCCCCCTTTTCCAATTGATTGGATAAAACGAATGGATTGCCGCCCCTATTTCAAACTGAAGTCCTATAAACTGACTGGTATTCGAATTTGTTAAAAGAAATAATTGGTATCTCTATTGATTCAATACCGTAATGCCAAAAATTTGTTTCCGCGAATTCCGAACAGCTAGAAATAGAAGCCCTTTCCATGTCCGATTTTCTCCCACACGAGAAATGTAGCATTCGTACATCAGCTGAAAAATACGACTGAATTATTCGGGTAACAATTTGTGTAAATCCCGAATGCACATAAAAGTAAAGGTCCAGCCGACTTTCTGAAATGGACTACTGTAGATTTCAGATTGATTTCCAGAAATAAAAATCATACAAAAATGTTTCACGCAAATATTCGTCTTCAGACGTGTAAAGTTATACAACGGTTACTAGCGGTCTGGATTGTGATAACAAGAAGCGCATGCGATGCATAAAATATATAATGTCGTGGCTCAGGGATGTGTTGAATTATAGAGATGCTTATGCGGCACAAAGATAAAATTAATTTTCTCAAATGTACTAAGAATTACCACACAACTTAAATTTACTTAAATATTGATTTGTTATCCTGTGCCAGACAGATGGCTGATATTCTGAGAAGAGACGTTGATGAAATGAAGTTTTATGAGAACAAAGATTTTGAAAACACGTCGCAGTGTTTAGATTTTAACAAAAAATAAGGCACCGAAGTCGAAAATAGTTCTAGTTTATAATGAAGAAAATGTCACATAGCCAGAAATTAGTAGTGGTTTTGCTAATTAATATTCATAATATGTAAATGAGAATTGTACCACGTGATAGTACTTTGAACTGGACTGGCTTGATAGGCTTGATATCATTAAAATCTTTAAAACACGGATATTATAAGTTGCCCGTCACAGAGTCCTTATTTACAATCACTTTGATATTTCCGTAAAGTTGTCAGGCGGTCAAAATCAAAACAATGAACGCGAATTTAGTGAATTTTTCGTGCTTTCGTGAGTTTATTCTTCTTGAAATAGTGACATTTTAATTTTACGTGGGAACCTAGAGTTCAATGACTACACATACAAGGTTTGGACTTGCTTATTCTTTGGAAATTCAAGTTTCATATTTCACCCCGGCAACCTGTTTTTGTAATGACCTTGTAAGCCAATTTACAACACGAAGTTTGCAAATTTGACGTTTCAGCCATTTTAGCCTGTATTTTACACTGCAATGTTAAAAGCCTCTCGCTTCGATTTTTAAAATAGCTCAGGAACCTGTATTTTTGCACCAACAGTCATTATGTTTCGTTTAAATGGTGTATATTGTTGTGTATATTCATTTTCTGCCCCGGCAACCTGTCTATCACTTAAATTAAAATTAAAACAGACATTTTTTCAAAATTCCCTATCTTTTTAATGTAATTTCCGTGACCCGTATCCGATTTCTTTAGTATAATATTCAAATAAGCAAAGTGGCGTTGATTTCTGGATATGAACCGTTTTCTAGCTTGGTGATCTCCGCACGCACCCGAATATAATAGACAAATACAATACAATAGTACGAAAACGTAACATAAAGAACTTAAGACCGAGCAACACGAACTCCAACAAAACGGTATATATTTCATACAATTATTATGGACTATATGAAGCGTCGTAACTGTTGCAGCGACGTCAATAACGTTGTCGTTGTTTTTTGTTCTTTTTACACTCAAGATTCAACTTTAACAGGTTATAGCTTGAAAAGTAGCACGGTTGCTAAGGACTTTCTTTGCACCAATCGATTCCTCAGACATTTTAGAATCGTCTCATAAATTAAAAAAAAAAATCGATTGTCTAATATCATGAATATAATAGAAAATCTTGGAAATGTAACAATTCCTGCCGAATTTCACGATTTTCCCTATATATCCTTTGTAATTTTGGTGTATGATGCTGTTAACTTCAACAGCTCGTATCTCAAAAACGAAAACGGTTACCCCCTTTTTTTATTTTATTTTCCGATTTATTTTTACAAGCAGAATCTACATGTAAAATTTAAAAAAAAAATCCATTGTGTAGTTTAATTACGTACACTTCGCCTTAATATGCATTTCTACCATAATTGATTCAGTAAATTTAAGTTTATATTTTTCTTTTCTATTGCATGCTATGTCAGATCTAACATACATAACAAGTCCGCCGCCTTTCCTAAATAAGTGGAAATTATCGACTTAAAATAGAACGGTGTTTTCACATAGAAGTTCTTTAATGGGATAGAATGTGTACCTTAGGCTGTAGATATTAATGTATGCACACTAAATGCATCAAGGTGCTTCCTTCGTGCCTCATTAAGTTCTGAAAAATATATCAAATTGATGTTCATCTCCCGAGTCACTGTTTACAATATTTATTGACCCACTTTGTGAACTCCCGGGTAGGTTAAAACTGGTACTACAGCTCTGGTTAAAGGTGTCATTAAAAACGATTCCGTATAATTTAGGAGTCGCTGGCTGCATCCATAGCAATAAAATGTTTCATCTGTCGGTTGATAAGATGGGATATTGTGTACTTCAGATGATAAAGACGACTTCCCATGAGAGGACAGCCAGGTGGCGCTATCCAAGGTCATTGTGGTTACGTTGTTGTCCGAGGTCGTACGTGGATTTTATTAGGGTTTCGCAGTTTCATACGTTATTATAATTTTGTTGGACTTATTGTATTTATCTCTTTATTGTTGAACTTTTATGATTGATGGATATTCTGAAAACTTTCTGTGATAGTTTAAAAATCATGTACATTTATTGGATTAACACTGCTATTGACCAAAACGGTCAACAAAATGGCAGAAACTAATATTGATGAATCGACGTTCCAAGGGAACAATTTTGCCGAAATGGTGAAACGTCGCACACAAGAAATTTATATAATTAAATCAGAAAAGGTTTCTAAAACGGTGGGAAACCACAACACTGATTTTTACACTAGAAGTGTAATGAATAGAAGTTCAGACGCAATGCGCATGTCCCGGATTCCGGAAAGTGAAAATTAAACTAACGGTAGTGAAAATAACAAGTTCAAAAATGAAATACATGATGGACAAGTTTTCCAGCTTGGAGAAATCTCAAACAGAGATTATTGCTAATTTAGCAGTGAACATTCTGCAATTGCAAGATACATTCAGTGGCAAAGAGTCGAATAAAGCTTAAACTCATCCACAATCAAAGCGCTATAAGCGCTGAAGGCAGTTAACCAAAAACCAAGGCAAACGTAATTATGAGAACTGTGGCAATGTTACTTCAACATTAAACATTCATATGTAGTACATTTATGTTAATCTAATGAACTAATTATAAAGGCAAATAATTTATATGTTATCAATTTGATGAACAAAATGAACATCGCCGTCATGAATAATAATGATGAAAATAATTTTTTAAATCGTTTATGGAGACTTTGCAAAAGGTTTGCATAGTTATTTTCTTATTTTCTTTCAAGTGGAAGGTGACTCCATCGGGTGTAGCTAGAAATCAAGTCGACATTGCGCTTGCAAAAGTGGAAGGTCGCGGACCTCGGACCACCGCTTATTTGCACCCCTGCATCCAAATTGAAAAGATACGAAAAGTTCGTCTTCTTATTTGATTTTGCCACAAACAGCATGAACAGTTGAACTTATTATATAATAGACAACTGACGTAGCTGTACTACGTATTGATGACAAACAATATTCCTACGATTTTTGTCATTTGGGAAATCTAAACTACTTGTCTTAAGAGATTTTTGGCGATTACATATTTCATACAATTGTACTTTGACATCTTAGCCAAAAGCACAGGTTATAATAAACTACACAAGAATTCCTAATGAGTACTACTTCCTATATGTAACTTCAAAACTTTTGGGTGATTCGACGATCATTTAAGGTTTTTCTGGTTATATTTTTTGTAATCCAGAATAAAAAGTATTAAAAAAGTGTTCAATCAGTTATATATTACATAGTAGCCAGCCAGATAATAACAATGGCAAGTATTTCAGCATTTATTAGGTAGAACACAAATCTAGGGTGCTTGCATAATGCAGCTTAACTGCATAAAAACAGTCCGACAAGACAGTTACTGTTAGTGATATTCCGGAATTATCAGATATATCAGATCATGATATGGAATCTGAGTTGGAACAAGATCACCAATATGTTGGTTGTTCCTTAGACCAAATGTTAGATGAGGTAGACATGGTAGATGCAAACTTCTTTTTAGAGTTAGAAAAAGAATATGAGGAGGACAAAAAGTTTGGTACTGAAATTGACATTGATATGGCAAAACTAGCTGAAACAGCTATTGAGAAACCGTTAAAAGACGAGGAATACCTAAAGATAACAGACGAATATTTGGTGCCTGGAAATTGTAAAAAGATAAAGGTATATTTTCAGATTTAATATTATATTGCAGTAGATATATCTTACTTGGTTATATCAACAATACTTCAAGAAGATTTTATACCTAAGTCACGAATAGGGTTGCCTTAATACGCAATTCTACAGCACCGGAACAGTGGAATTATGTCCCATCAGAGAAATATCTTGCTGATAAAGCAAAAAGATCTATTCCTTCTTATGAACTGAATCATAACGAATGGCTGAGAGGTCCTCAGTATCTTAAAAGACATTAACAACCAATAAACTGGGTCTGTGATCATTGTCTTCTATTTTCTGTAAAGTCCATTTGTGGTGTCGAAGTTCATCTCTCAATTCTTGTTTTTTCTCCATCTAATATTTGTCTCATTGACACCTATTCCACGTCTTCCCCACTCTAGTCAATAGATTCAATATGATTTTGGTATGGATTTGAAAATCCTCATCGAGTTTCAAAAGAATGAATAAATATTCATATGATCTTTTTCAAGAAAACTAATAAGTGTGTATGAATAAAGAAGATGTGGGGTATAAATATTTCTTACAGAACCCAACAAAAACAATTCATATAAACTGTATTGGTTATAAAAAAATATCACTTTATTTATATGTTGTTGAACAATAATCTCTTTTTCTTGTCTGTTTGCCTGAACTTTTAATGTAGGTGGCGCAACCAGTCTTTTATCAACAGCTGCTATATCTAAGGCACTCTTGTATGAAGGATATGTTTCTCGATATAGCAGCAACTCTTGCGTAAGTTCATCCACATAACCTATAGAGGTTAAAAAAATAAATGAGAACAGTTGTTTTCAATTGTAAAAAAAAAAAAAAAATTACATATATATGCACAACAAAGCTTGAATCATTCAGCATGTAGTCCAGTCAATCTAACATAAATTTGACCCTAACCCGAAAGTAATTGCAACAGAAGATTTTTAAGTGTTAATCTTTAGCATTATACCCCAAATATACACAGAAAAAAGTCCCATAAAATCTAACTTGAGGAAGACTTAAAAAATCATTATTTAAAATTCCTATGGAGATTTGCATTGCAAAGGGAGATAACTCTTGCAAAAAAGACAAAAATATCAATAAAAATTGATACAAAATTATAACTTTACTGCTTCTTTTCATCAGAATGTATTGATTCTTGATTTTTTAGCAGTCTTTAGAGTTTATCAAACAACTCTAAACGTGTTTTCATATATTTTATCAAGCTATAATCTAGATTTCGTAATTCATTAGATGACCATTTATTGAATATTTCAACATGTCAAGGTAAAGAATCTCAAATTTAATAAAAATAATTAAGCATGTATTCTTCTTTTTGTGGTTTAAAGTTTCTTCAGATAAGTAAGTTGCTGAAAAAAATATAATATGCAGATATAAACAATACCAAATTTTCACATAATTTTTTCAAAATGGTTACAAAGCTGCAAATTTGCAATTTCTTTGATGAAAAATGCACGAAAAAAATAAAACTACCCATAACACTTCGTTTTTTTTTTACATTTCATGAGCAGAAGATTATATAATTTTGTCAAATACAAACTTATAACCCCATCAAAGTATCATGCTTTACATAAATTTCAAGAAAAACAACCAAAAACTGACCAAAAAAGACTCATTTTTGCAAGAGTTATCTCCCTTTCCAATGTTAATTTTCATAGTAAATTAAAAATTCTGATTTTGAGTTTTCCTCAAGTTAGATTTTATGGGACTTTTTTCTGTGTATAAAAAGGGCATACTGCTATAGATTAGAACTAAAACATTTTCTGTTGCAATTAGTTTGAGGTTAAATCTTAGTTTGACAGGACTAATGTCCGGCTATTGACGAAGGAAACATTTCTATATATTATATACAAATGCAGGGCATTGTCTACTTCGCTGAAACCCTTAATTTGTTTTAAATTACAGGTAGAGAAAATATTACAATGGCAGAAATGTTAAAAAATGTTCAAATCCATATACATTTTAGCATGCATTTTGATTTATTGTTGGTGTTTTAACGCCACGTTTAAGCGCCACATTTGTGCTATTTCGTGGCGACCAGTTTTTATTTGAGAAAGAAGCCGGAGAAAATCCACAACAGAACGTTTCCCCTTCGTATATGTTCAAAATGACCTATCTCTACTATTCATTATCTGTTTTGATACTCTTGCAGTTTGAAAATTTCGTAATTCACATAGAGATGTGCAGTGGTGACACATATAAGAAAGAGGGATGATTTGGGGGATAGGATTGCTAGTTTAGAGAAAACTACAAAAGAAGTTGTAAGAGACTTGAAGGAAAAGGCTGCAAGTTGATTCTAGCAATTCACTCATATTACTTACTAGGTCTTACTATTGAGGAAACTTCTAAAGCACCAAACCGGGTTAATCATAATGATGCTGATATCTTTGAACAGACAGTGAACACGTCAGGTAAATTGTCACAAACTAAAATTCGACATCTCTTTGTTGTCTGTGTTGAGTGGTAGGGTTGCGGATGCGATCACCAGAACAGTATGTAAATGTTTATAGGAAAAGCAACCGGAGAAGTTTTTTTTAATAAAAAGGTAGGTAAATTTATTAAACTACTTCTTAACCTAAAAATTTACCGTAGCATAGATTATACCCATCATACCGGGCTCCTTGTGTGTATCCAAGGAATGAGGTTGTAGAATATGATTTATGCCTTTTTGTGCTCTTTTATTAAATATGTGCTTGTTTTTATTGTTTATGATATTCTCGTATACTTGTCTTTCATTTTGGTGTTACTTCGAAAACTTGTTTGTTGCTTGTCTTTCATATTTGCTTTTGTCAACATGCCTTTACATGTTTCGTTGTTGCATATGTTTCATGCATGTTTAGGACGGAAACAAGTTAATACAAATTGTAGGTCTTGTAACAGAGGAAATTTAGCCTTTCTACAAGCTCCCTATGGACCACAAAGAGTTCATCGAATTTAACGTCCCCATTTTTCCGGACGTGGTTGCAATGTTGATACATCCCGCACAGTCAAACGGTCGCCTCATTTTGACAAGCATTTTGCTGCCGGTCGGAATAAGACCCCACAAAATGTGACCATATTTCGTTTCCCAAATCTTCCTTTGGGGTGTTAAATATATGATGTGGCTTTGTACTTCTACATCCAGTCATTGGTCTATGGTAAATTTGTGTTTTTAGTCTTTAGTTTTTGCTTATGTGCTTGGTCTTTGTGCTACTTTACATATGTTTATGCTTGTTAGTGATTTAGATCATAACGCAATGATGACAGCTAGGTTTTTGACAAATTAACCTATAGTGTCGATATACCTATATATAAATACTGAAGATGTTAAGTGAAACACTCTATTAAGCTTTATACTTTTGGCCAAAGAAACATTATATTTTTAAATCCTATTTCCAAGAAATTGCCAGTAAAGGTCAATGAGGAAACGCCCTTAACAAACAGAATACTATGATAGCAAAAAGAGAGCTCATTCCAACATTCAGTCCTGAGGTTTTACTACAACCAATGAGACTTCAGAAGAAGGATGCTTTTATTGCTACTTTTTTTCAAAGAAAAACCAAGAAGTGTATCATTTCTTATAACTGTAACGAAAGAAAAAAAAACCACTTTCCTCTTAATCACTGGGGTAAAGCTGATGACCGTAACTGAATTCACGGTCATCCCAAGATGTCGGATGAAAAATTAGGTCAGTATCTGTATTGTCTGTTAAAGGGTTTCTATATCATTTTCTTTACAAAGCATACATTTGTACGATGTAAATTTATAAAAGATTCACACGGATATCACAAATTACTACCGAGAAATATTTATGAAGCAGGAAATTGGATTTGAAAAATAGAGGATCATTCATAAGTTTACCCCTGAACGGATCTTTCAGATGAAGTGAATAAAACGTTAAATGATGTCAAATTAAATTAATTCAATTACATTTAAGGTTTCGGCAGAAAGAATATGTGGTTTTAAACTTTTTATACGCCGGTCCGGCGTAAACATGTCGCACCGTAACTTGAGAACGACTTTTCCAAATTTCATGAAACTTAATATAGTTGTTTCTTATGATGGTCAAATTATCTGTATACTTTTTGGTGAAAATAAAGTTAAAACTTTTTGAGTTACGGCACTTTGTAACTAAAACAGGGGTGTGGGTTTTTTTTTCACGTGTCGTACTGTATCTCAAAAACGAGTTTTGATTATGCTTAAAACTTTACACACTTCTTAGTTATATTAATCTTAAGATCTGTATACTTTTTGGTGATGATTCAAAATTTCATTTTTTAGTTATTGAGTATTTTGTAAAAAAAAAAAAAGGAGGAGGTTTTTTTTACATGTCGCGCCGTATCTCAAAAATGATTTATTGTAATTGCTTTAAACTTTACACACTTCTTTGCTATATTAATCTAAAGATCTGTATACTTTTTGGTTTTGATTCAAAATTTTATTTTAGTGATATTTACTTTTTTGTAAAAAAAAAAAGAGTGGGGGTTTCCAAGTCCCGCCGTATCTCAAAAACAATATATGGTTATTACTTAAAACTTTCTCAGAAACTATTGATGATAATTGCATTAAACCTCCACACCAGTCGTCGGGCGTACCATGCGCTCATGGCGCAACTGTTTATTAAAGACTGCCATACATAGTGACAAGGTAGTGTGTGATCCCCTAAAAAAAATATGCACTTGAGTGTCTGTCTATTTGTCTGTCTGTCTGTCTGTTTATGTGCCACCTGAGGATTTCCCGATAAAAACTTAAAAAAGCATGCATGTTTTAAAAACTTTGAAACTTGTGAAATGCCACAACATACAGATGATGTTAGTATTTAAGTTTATTTGCATAAATGGTTAACATATATAACGTTGCAGGTCATCTTCACACGGAAGTTTTTTTTTGTTAAAGATTATCGTTCTTGTAGACACTCGCCGCGATATAGCCTTTTTGTGCTAATGCGGCGTAAAGCAACCAACAATCAATCGTTCTTGTAGTCACGTGACACTGCCTTTTTTTACACACGTTTACTACCGGTTATTACACGCTTACTTAACAATGAAAACAGAAGAGAAAAAGTTTTAAAATGGTACCATTGTGCCCAAAAAATTGTATCCGTACATGCATCATGTTCGTTATTATCCGTTTCTGACAGAAAAGGAGAATCCCAATCTGCGGGGAAAGTGGCTAAAGTTGCTGAGACGAAACGATGCATATGTTGTTCCCACCTTTAAACAAAGTGTGTTCCCTTAATTTTTTGGACGGTGAGCCTACAAATGAACATCCATATCCAAAGCTTTTAACGTACGATAACCTTAAAAATATGACAACTCCATATGGTACGAGTATACCTAAATCAGCGACGGTGTAAAAACTATATAGTGCCAGTTCCAAGAACTTCAACAGCAACAATGCCTACTGAAGATTGATTGATTGATTGTTGGTTGCTTAACGTCCAGTGGCAAATATTTCATGCATATTCAGGACGAGAACAAGTTCACAATAAATACAATAGGTAGGTTGTTGTAATAGAGGCCATCTAGGATGATGGTCGGGGAAGTTTGGACTGCCACTGAAAAATGAGGGTATATTGGATAGGGACAGAAATTTTGCCTTGCAACAGGCCACCTACGGACCCCTCAAAGAGTTGTTGCAAGGGTTCTTAACGTGCAAAGAGCGTGGCATCGGATTTAACGTCCCATTCTGACGGACGTGACTGCGAACTTGATACATCCCGCACAGCCAAACGGACGCTCCACTTCAGGAAGCGTTTTACTGCCGGTCGGAAGAAGACCAAGTGACCATATTTCTATTCCCCAGTCACCCTTGGGGGGCCTACTGAAGATGTGTGTGTGTGCATGTAACAAATTGATTGTTGGTTGCTTAACGTCCAGTGGCAAATATTTCATGCATGTTCAGGACGAGAACAAGTTAACAATAAATACAATAGCTAGGTCTTGTCATAATAGAGGCCATTCGGGATGATGGTTTGGGAAATTTGAACTGCCACTGTATTATATAAGGGTATATTGGATAGGGACAGAAATTTTGCCTTGCAACAGACCATCTACGGACCCTCAAAGAGTTGATGTAGGGTTCTTAACGTGCAAAGAGCATGGCACTCTGTTTACACGAGGCATCAGATTTAACGTCCCCATTCTTACCGGACGTGACTGCGAACTTGACACATCCCGCACAGCCAATAAATAAAGTGACCATATTTCGTTTCCCCAGTCACCCTTGGGGTCATGGTTTGTAATTATCAAAAAATATGCTATCCGTTTTATTCGTTTACTAATCAATGTTAACAAATATAGGATGGAAGTTAGTTATACACCTAGGGATACGGCGTGTATTGATGTGAAACCCCTCCGGCCGACCGGGGTTTCGTATCCAGACACATTTACGCCAATTTTTCTGTCGCAGTCCAAAATCACTACCTTCATCTCGGATCTACAGAACCTAACTATTGCTTTTATTGTTAATTTGTACTTTGTCTTGAAAATGCATGAAACATTTGCCAATGGATGTGTCTTGAAAATGAATGAAACATTTGCCAATGGATCTGTCTTGAAAATGCATGAAACATTTGGATGTTAAGCAACCAATAATCAATAAATCTAAATAAATGTTTTAAATTGTTTGATTTGCTCAAAGATTCATTATATACTGTTCAAGCTACCGAAGGATCGGTTTTGATTGGACGTGGCTGCGAACTTATATATCCCTCACAGACAAAAGGATGCCTTATTTTGACAAGTGTTTTATTTTTACCGGCCAGTGTCGGACCAGAGTGACACTAGGGTAGTAAAGGTTAATAGAAGTGTTCACCTATTATATAATGTCAAGACAAATATTTTAACGTAGAAACGCATACATTTTGACAATTTATGATGTTTTGATACGTAGCCAAGCTTGTATAGTAGTGAGTTTTATTTATGAAATTCAGGATTTCAGATTGAATCAATAGTTTTAAATTTACCTGTATTTCTGAGCTATTTTTAAAAACCCAACCAGTGTTGTAATTCATTTCATTTAACAAATATTGTCTTAGACGAAGGACACCAATTTGTTCCGCCGAAATATTTAAATGCAACGTTTTTATATCATCATTTCCGTACACACATATCAACACATTTCATATTTGTATTGTAGCGCATGTCGAAAGACTGTTATACGATGTAGTTTAAAGTTGTCTGTATATTTTATGGGTCGATCACTTTAAACTCATTGTTCTGGGTGAGGTGGACTCTTAATGATTTGAAGTTTATTGCTTTTTACATTGCAAGTGGTTTCTAATTCGGAAGACGAACTTAGTGATATTAAATCTGTTACGGGTGAATACCAAGCAGTTATTGGATAAGACGTTGGATGCAGTTGACAGAAAACGTAGTGTTAATCTTATAAAGAAAGATAAATCAATATCATTGATATATATATCCCCCCCCCCCCCCCAAGGTTGACTCGGGAATAGAAATATGATCACTTGGTCTTCTTCCGACCGGCAGTAAAACGCTTGCCGAAGGCGTCCGTTTGGCTGTGCGGGATGTATCAAGTTCGCAGTCACGTCCGGTCAGATTTGGGGACGTTAAATCCGATGCCTCGTGTAAAGAGAGTGCCACACTCTTTGCACGTTCAGAACCCTCGCAACAACTCTTTGAGGGGTCCGTAGGTGGCCTGTTGCACGGCAAAATTCCTGTCCCTATCCAATGCACCCTCATTTTCTAGTGGCAGTCCAAATTTCCCCGACCATCATCCCAGATGGCCTCTATTATTTCAAGACCTACCTATAGTATTTATTGTGAACTTGTTCTCGTCCTGAATATGCATGAAATATTTGCCACTGGACGTTAAGCCACCAATAATCAATCAATCAATTGACATATATATTAAATAAGAGGGAGCTAAGCCCTCACTTTGTCGCACACCTTTTTCTAATTTAGATGGCTCAGTAATAGTGTGATCTTTTTTTACAACAACTTTTGCATTATTATACATATGTTGAAGTTATTGGAAAAAATGTGCTTTGACTCCCGTTTTAAAAGTTTTTCAAATAGCCCATCATGCCAAATTGGATCAAATGCCTTACAGAAGTGGACAAAACAGGCATATATTAAGATATATTTGTTCAGTATTGTCTTTATTGTAATTATATGCTCAGTTGTACGGAAATCTGGTCTAGATCCGGCTTACAATTTGTTATAAAGATTATGATCATCTAGGTATCCATTAAGTCTAGTTTGTAATAAAGACATGAAAAGTTTTCCGAAGCAGCCGTAAGACCGAGGCATCTGTAACTATCACAACCATTGATATCATCATTCTAATGTATAAATCTTTCGTAATGTTAAGTAGTTTGTCTGCCGACCGGTAGTTTAATTAAGTGGTTTATCCCTTTGGCTGTGCTGTGAGGGATCCAGACAAGTACACACTGATATACGTCAGAAAAGATCGATAATTCCTATTCCTAATAAAGACCGTCCGGGATGATGGTCGGGGAAATTTTTATTGGTTGATTAATTGTTGATTGCTTAACGTCCAGTGGCAAATATTTCATGCATGTTCAGGAGCACAAGTTAACAATAAATATAATCGATAGGTCTTGTCATAATAGAGGTCATTCGGGAGATGATCGGGGAAATTTTGATTGCCACTGGAAAAAGAGGGTAAAGTGAATAGAGACAGAACTTTTGCCTTGCACCAGGCCACCTACGGACCCCTCAAAAAGTAGTTGCAAGCCTTCAAGGTTCTTAACGTGCTAAGAGTGTGACACTCTTTACACGAGTCATCGAATGTAACGTCCCCATTCTCACCGCACATGGCTGCAAACTTCTTTTTTTTTAAACAGTACTTTCGTTTGTAAAAACAGGAAAAAAAACAAGAGCTATGTGATCTGTGCCGGTTTCTAATGGTTTTTTTTTGATGTGAAAGGAATTCGATTTCTTGTTAAATTTAGAGTGTTCTTGTCCTCGGTTTTCCTCTCTTTATACTCTTTAACACACGACTAATTGATGTATTTCTGGAAAATTCTGTGTTAAAATTAATTTTTGATAGTTTCTCTAGAATGTTTTGTCCGAAGTCCTTCCTCATCAATGGAGGAATTGTCAAAGTTTGCCTTCTTGTTTCTACTTTTGTTTTTGTGAAAACAGTATTTGCTTGTGTTTTTACTACACTTCAAAGTGTAGTTTTGATTAATCAAAATTCACTGGCTTGCCTTTTTTGAATATGACTGCTTTTGACGTCGAAATGTTGTATTTATGTATGAATTCCTTACTCATACTCTGGTCCTCGAACATGTTTGTAGAATCAATAGGGCCGAAATATAGAATTCGACATTTTCCAATGTTTTTCATAATTTCTGGCTTGTATATCTGATTTGAAATAATCATTGTGATTTTATTCTCTATGCAGGTTTTTGCAATATGTGTGCCATCAAGTGGTCCAACACTGGAAATTTCTTGTTCTGTTTATTGATCTGATGACCTGGCGGCGATACGAAAACCTTATCCACATGCCTCGATTCTGCAAACGCCCATGCAATGGCATGCCAAACTGCTCCTCCAGCTAACACCATTACATGTTTAGCTCTCCTGGCCCGAAGGGCCAAGTGACCTTTTCCCATGACTTGGCGTCCGTCGTCGTCGGCGTACACTTTTTACATTTTGAACTTCTTCTAGAGAACTACTGAATGGAATGAAACCAAACATGGCATGAATGTTCCTTATAAGGTGCTGACCACGTGTTGTTACTTTGTAGCCGATCCATTATCCAAGATGGCCGCCAGCGGGGAATTTAGTTTAACTTAGGACTTGATGAGAAATGCATACAAATAACTTCTTTTAGAGAACCACTGAATGGAATGAAACCAACCATGACATGAATGTTCCATATGAGGTGCTGACCAAGTGTTGTTATTTAGTAGCCGATTCATCATCCAAAAATTATTTTTTGATAGTTTCTCTAGAATGGTTTGTCCGAAGTCCTTCGTCATCAGTGGAGGAATTGTCAAAGTTTGCCTTCTTGTTTCTACTTTTGTTTTTGTGAAAACAGTATTTGCTTGTGTTTTTACTACACTTCAAAGTGTAGTTTTGATTAATCAAAATTCACTGGCTTGCCTTTTTTTAATATGACTGCTTTTGACGTCGGAATGTTGTATTTAAGTATGAATTCCTTAATCATACTCTGGTCCTCGAACATGTTTGTAGAATCAATAGGGCCGAAATATAGAATTCGACATTTTCCAATGCTTTTCATAATTTCTGTTTTGTATATCTGATTTGAAATAATCATTGTGATTTTATTCTCTATGCAGGTTTTTGCAATATGTGTGCCATCAAGTGGTCCAACACTGGAAATTTTCTTGTTCTGTTTAGTGATCTGATGATCTGGCGGCGATACGAAAACCTTATCCACATGCCTCGATTCTGCAAACGCCCATGCAATGGCATGCCAAACTGCTCCTTCAGCTAATACCATTACATGTTTATCTCTCCTGACCCGAAGGGCCAAGTGACCTTTTCCCATGACTTGGCGTCCGTCGTCGTCGGCGTACACTTTTAACATTTTGAACTTCTTCTAGAGAACTACTGAATGGAAAGAAACCAAACATGGCATGAATGTTCCTTATAAGGTGCTGACCAAGTGTTGTTACTTTGTAGCCGATCCATTATCCAAGATGGCCGCCAGCGGGGAATTTAGTTTAACATAGGACTTGATGAGAAATGCATAGAAATAACTTCTTTTAGAGAACCACTGAATGGAATGAAACCAACCATGACATGAATGTTCCATATGAGGTGCTGACCAAGTGTTGTTATTTAGTAGCCGATTCATCATCCAAAAATTATTTTTTGATAGTTTCTCTAGAATGGTTTGTCCGAAGTCCTTCCTCATCAATGGAGGAATTGTCAAAGTTTGCCTTCTTGTTTCTACTTTTGTTTTTGTGAAAACAGTATTTGCTTGTGTTTTTACTACACTTCAAAGTGTAGTTTTGATTAATCAAAATTCACTGGCTTGCCTTTTTTGAATATGACTGCTTTTGACGTCGGAATGTTGTATTTAAGTATGAATTACTTAATCATACTCTGGTCCTCGAACATGTTTGTAGAATCAATAGGGCCGAAATATAGAATTCGACATTTTCCAATGTTTTTCATAATTTCTGGCTTGTATATCTGATTTGAAATAATCATTGTGATTTTATTCTCTATGCAGGTTTTTGCAATATGTGTGCCATCAAGTGGTCCAACACTGGAAATTTTCTTGTTCTGTTTAGTGATCTGATGACCTGGCGGCGATACGAAAACCTTATCCACATGCCTCGATTCTGCAAACGCCCATGCAATGGCATGCCAAACTGCTCCTTCAGCTAATACCATTACATGTTTATCTCTCCTGGCCCGAAGGGCCAAGTGACCTTTTCCCATGACTTGGCGTCCGTCGTCGTCGGCGTACACTTTTTACATTTTGAACTTCTTCTAGAGAACTACTGAATGGAATGAAACCAAACATGGCATGAATGTTCCTTATAAGGTGCTGACCAAGTGTTGTTACTTTGTAGTCGATCCATTATCCAAGATGGCCGCCAGCGGTGAATTTAGTTTAACATAGGACTTGATGAGAAATGCATACAAATAACTTCTTTTAGAGAACCACTGAATGGAATGAAACCAACCATGACATGAATGTTCCATATGAGGTGCTGACCAAGTGTTGTTATTTAGTAGCCGATTCATTATCCAAAAATTATTTTTTGATAGTTTCTCTAGAATGGTTTGTCCGAAGTCCTTCCTCATCAATGGAGGAATTGTCAAAGTTTGCCTTCTTGTTTCTACTTTTGTTTTTGTGAAAACAGTATTTGCTTGTGTTTTTACTACACTTCAAAGTGTAGTTTTGATTAATCAAAATTCACTGGCTTGCCTTTTTTGAATATGACTGCTTTTGACGTCGGAATGTTGTATTTAAGTATGAATTACTTAATCATACTCTGGTCCTCGAACATGTTTGTAGAATCAATAGGGCCGAAATATAGAATTCGACATTTTCCAATGTTTTTCATAATTTCTGGCTTGTATATCTGATTTGAAATAATCATTGTGATTTTATTCTCTATGCAGGTTTTTGCAATATGTGTGCCATCAAGTGGTCCAACACTGGAAATTTTCTTGTTCTGTTTAGTGATCTGATGACCTGGCGGCGATACGAAAACCTTATCCACATGCCGCGATTCTGCAAACGCCCATGCAATGGCATGCCAAACTGCTCCTCCAGCTAACACCATTACATGTTTAGCTCTCCTGGCCCGAAGGGCCAAGTGACCTTTTCCCATGACTTGGCGTCCGTCGTCGTCGGCGTACACTTTTAACATTTTGAACTTCTTCTAGAGAACTACTGAATGGAAAGAAACCAAACATGGCATGAATGTTCCTTATAAGGTGCTGACCAAGTGTTGTTACTTTGTAGCCGATCCATTATCCAAGATGGCCGCCAGCGGGGAATTTAGTTTAACATAGGACTTGATGAGAAATGCATAGAAATAACTTCTTTTAGAGAACCACTGAATGGAACGAAACCAACCATGACATGAATGTTCCATATGAGGTGCTGACCAAGTGTTGTTATTTAGTAGCCGATTCATCATCCAAAAATTATTTTTTGATAGTTTCTCTAGAATGGTTTGTCCGAAGTCCTTCCTCATCAATGGAGGAATTGTCAAAGTTTGCCTTCTTGTTTCTACTTTTGTTTTTGTGAAAACAGTATTTGCTTGTGTTTTTACTACACTTCAAAGTGTAGTTTTGATTAATCAAAATTCACTGGCTTGCCTTTTTTGAATATGACTGCTTTTGAAGTCGGAATGTTGTATTTAAGTATGAATTACTTAATCATACTCTGGTCCTCGAACATGTTTGTAGAATCAATAGGGCCGAAATATAGAATTCGACATTTTCCAATGTTTTTCATAATTTCTGGCTTGTATATCTGATTTGAAATAATCATTGTGATTTTATTCTCTATGCAGGTTTTTGCAATATGTGTGCCATCAAGTGGTCCAACACTGGATATTTTCTTGTTCTGTTTAGTGATCTGATGACCTGGCGGCGATACGAAAACCTTATCCACATGCCTCGATTCTGCAAACGCCCATGCAATGGCATGCCAAACTGCTCCTCCAGCTAACACCATTACATGTTTAGCTCTCCTGGCCCGAAGGGCCAAGTGACCTTTTCCCATGACTTGGCGTCCGTCGTCGTCGGCGTACACTTTTAACATTTTGAACTTCTTCTAGAGAACTACTGAATGGAAAGAAACCAAACATGGCATGAATGTTCCTTATAAGGTGCTGACCAAGTGTTGTTACTTTGTAGCCGATCCATTATCCAAGATGGCCGTCAGCGGGGAATTTAGTTTAACATAGGACTTGATGAGAAATGCATAGAAATAACTTCTTTTAGAGAACCACTGAATGGAATGAAACCAACCATGACATGAATGTTCCATATGAGGTGCTGACCAAGTGTTGTTATTTAGTAGCCGATTCATCATCCAAAAATTATTTTTTGATAGTTTCTCTAGAATGGTTTGTCCGAAGTCCTTCCTCATCAATGGAGGAATTGTCAAAGTTTGCCTTCTTGTTTCTACTTTTGTTTTTGTGAAAACAGTATTTGCTTGTGTTTTTACTACACTTTAAAGTGTAGTTTTGATTCATCAAAATTCACTGGCTTGCCTTTTTTGAATATGACTGCTTTTGATGTCGGAATGTTGTGATTTGCTTTTGATGTCTGAATGTTGTATTTACGTAGGAATTCCTTAATCATACTCAGGTCCTCGAACATGTTTATAGAATCAATAGGGCCGAAATATAGAATTCCACATTTTTCAATGTTTTTCATAATTTCTTGCTTGTATATCTGATTTGAAATAATCATTGTGATTTTATTCTCTATGCAGGTTTTTGCAATATGTGTGCCATCCATTGGTCCAACACTGGAAATTTTCTTGTTCTGTTTAGTGATACGAAAACCTTATCCACATGCCTCGATTCTGCAAACGCCCATGCAATGGCATGCCCAACTGCTCTTCCAGCTTACACCATTACATGTTTGATATTTGTCATATCAACTTCCAGTTTGTCATCTCTTCGAATTTCTTCAAGGTCTTCTGCCTTTGCCATTATGGTATTGTGCAAAAACTCTTCCGATACATCACCATTACCATCTTCATCACCACTTGTTTCTGCCTCTTCAGTGTCATTTCCTCTCTAGGAAGTCAAGGAGAGATTCTGTTCAGAAATTTTTAAGCCTGGTCAGATTCATTTGGTAAAGAAACCCTAGGAAATTTTGGTCTAAATATGTCGTCGTTCACAATCAAACAAATCTAAATATTCAAATTTTTATCAGGTAAACGGTCCTATCTTTTCTATTATAATTTATAGTTATTTAGTTGCTGCAAACTGGAAACATCCCGCACAATCAAACGTAAATTCTGTGTTGAAATTAATTTTTGATAATTTCTCTAGAATGGTCTGTCCGCAGTCCTTCCTCATCAATGGAGAAATTGCCAAAGTTTGCCCTTTTGCCTCCACTTTTGTTATGGTGAAAACAGTATTTGCTTGTGTTTTTACTGCACTTTGAAAGTGTTGTTTTTGATTCATCAAAATTCACTGGCTGGTCTCTATTGAATATGACTGCTTTTGAAGTCGAAATGTTGTATTTAAGTAGAAATTTCTTAATCATACTCGGGTCCTCGAACATGTTTGTAGAATCAATAGGACCGAAATATAGAATTCCACATTTTCCAATGTTTTTCATAATTTCTGGCTTGTATATCTGATTTGAAATAATCATTGTGATTATATTCTCTATGCAGGTTTTTGCAATATGTGTGCCATCAAGTGGTCCAACATTTGAAATTTTCTTGTTCTGTTTAGTGATCTGATGGCCTGTCGGCGATAAGAAACCCTTATTCATATGCCTCGATTCTGCAACCGCCCATGCAATGGCATGCCCAACTGCTCCTCCAGCTAACACCATTACAGTTTTAGCTCACCTTGCCCGAAAGGCCAAGTGAGCTTATCTCATCATTTGGCGTCCGTCTTCGTCGGCGTAAACTTTTTACATTTTGTATTTCATCTAGAGAACCACTGAATTGAAGAAACATGGCATGAATGTTCCTAATGAGGTGCTGACCAAGTGTTGTTACTTTGTAGCCTATCCATCAACCAAGATGGCCGCCAGCGGGGGACTTAGTTTAACATAGGTCTGTATGGGGAAAGCATACTAATTACTGACCAAGTGTTGTTACTTTGTAGCCGATTCATCAACCAAGATATCCGCCAGCAGGGGACTTAGTTTAACATAGGACCCTATGGGAAATGCATACAAATGACTTCTTTTAGAGAACCACTGAATGGAATGTAACCAAACAGAATGAATGTTTCTTATGGGGTGCTGACCAAGTGTTGTTACTTTGTAGCCTATGTGTAGGACCCTATGGGAAATGCATACAAATGACTTATTTTAGAGAACCATTGAATGGAATGAAACCAAACATAGAATGAATGTTCCTTATGAGGTGCTGACGAAGTGTTGTTACTTTGTAGCCGATTCATCATCCAAGATGGCCGCCAGCAGGGGATTTAGTGTAACATAGGACCCTATCGGAAATGCATACAAATGACTTCTTTTAGAGAACCAGTGAATGGAATGAAACCAAACATACAATGAATGTTTCTTATCAGGTGCTCAATAAGTGTTGTTACTTTCTATATATATATATATATTATATATAATAGACATAAGTACAGAGCCACGTCAAATGTAAGAATGAAACACAAAAGGCAAATAGACACTTCATATGAAAGATAAGAATACCAAAGTTATCATAAAACAATATGTATAAGTACAGAGCCATGTCAAAAAAATACCATAAAAAACAATAAACTGTAAATGTAATATTCTTAAAGACTGGTAGGGAACAAGACTAGTAGTAGAATACTCCAAAACACGTTATTAAGATGACAAACGTCAAACTCGTCCATTGTAAATGAAACTTGACAACGCCGTGCTGTAAAAGAAAAAGATTCTTAATGCAAAAGAAATAGATGTGTATGATAATTGTGTGACTTATAATATAATTATGTTAATGTTCCGCAGCACCTTCGATCACCCCTAGTGTTTGGTGAGGTTCGTGTTGTTTATTCTTTAGTTTTCTATGTTGTGTGTACTATTGTTTGTCTGTTTGCCTTTTTCATTTTAGGCCATGGTGTTGTCAATTTATTGCCGATTTGTGAGTTTGACTGCCCCTTTGGTATCCTTTGTCTTTCTTTTACTCAACTTAAATTAGGACATTTAATCTGGTCATTGATAATCAAATAAATCATTAATGATGAAATGAAGAAAATTTCTTATTCATTTGTCAGACTATTTGCAATCTCGTATTCATTAAGTAGTCTGTATTGAATTCTCCGTCATCGGTGTCCATTTAAAAACTTTCAATTTCCGATAGAATTACTGTTTGCTAATTTTCCCGTAAATGTATTAAACGAGTACCGTATTATACGAAACTTTTTCTGCAGTTTCTTGGACTATAAAAGGGGGGTCACAATATACACATCAAAAGGACAGTAATTAATATGACTGATTTATAACAAATACAAGAGGCTGTCACAACGACAGCAAACCGGATTTATTAATATTTATTTGTGTCCTGGCAATATCACAAGAACCATTACTAATGAATGGTGAAAGTGAAAATCGTCAATATCAAATTTGACCTCCATTTTGTCATCAGTATCAACATCTTAAAATTTGAAAAGCTTAGATTGAATGGTTCATGAGTAAATGCAACAACGTGAATGGAAACGCCATTTCACAATCTTTCAAAAACCATAATTCCTGAACAGTAAAAGTCAAAATCGTCATTATTGAACTTGACCTCTAATTTGCCATCAGTAACAACATATAAAAATTTCAAAAGCTTTGGTTGAATGATTCATGAGAAAATGCACGGACACGACTGGAAACACCATTTTTCAATCTTTCAAGAACCATAACTCCTGAACAGTAAAAGTCAAAATCGTCATTATTGAACTTGACCTCTATTTTGTCATCAGTAACAACATATTAAAATTTGGGAAGCTTTGGTAAAACAGTTCATGCGTAAATGCACGGACACGACTGGAAACACCATTTTTCAATCTTTCAAGAACCATAACTCCTGAACAGTAAAAGTCAAAATCGTCATTATTGAACTTGACCTCCATTTTGTCATCAGTTACAACATATTAAAATTTGGGAAGCTTAGGTAGAACAGTTCATGCGTAAATGCACGGACACGACTGGAAACTCCATTTTTCAATCTTTCAAGAACCATAACTCCTGAACGGTAAAAGTCAAAATCGTCATTATTGAACTTGACCTCTATTTTGTCATCAGTTACAACATATTAAAATTTGGGAAGCTTTGGTAAAACAATTCATGCGTAAATGCACGGACACGACTGGAAGCACCATTTTTCAATCTTTCAAGAACCATAACTCCTGAACAGTAAAAGTCAAAATCGTCATTATTGAACTTGACCTCCATTTTGTCATCAGTTACAACATATTAAAATTTGGGAAGCTTAGGTAGAACAGTTCATGCGTAAATGCACGGAGACGACTGGAAACTCCATTTTTCAATCTTTCAAGAACCATAACTCCTGAACGGTAAAAGTCAAAATCGCCATTATTGAAATTGACCTCCATTTTGTCATCAGTAACAACATATTAAAATTTGGGAAGCTTAGGTAGAACAGTTCATGCGTAAATGCACGGACACGACTGGAAACTCCATTTTTCAATCTTTCAAGAACCACAACTCCTGAACGGTAAAAGTCAAAATCGCCATTATTGAACTTGACCTTCATTTAGTTGTCAGTAACAACATATTAAAATTTTAACAGCTTTGGTTGAACGGTTCATGAGTTAATGCACGGACAACATTTGATTGACAAGCGCCCGCCCGCCGTACATCCCCAAATCAATAACCGACATTTTGGTCACAAAAATCCGGTTTAAAATACAATATAATCTGCATATTTGGTCATGATATTATTCATGCCAGCTTTTTTGCACGTTAAGAATCCTTTGCACAACTCTTTGAGGGGTTCGTAGGTGGCCTGGTGCAGGGCAAAATTTCTGTCTCTATCCAATGTACCCTCATTATCCAGTAGCAGTCCAAATTTCCCCGACCATCGTCCCAAATGGCCTCTATTATGACAAGACCTACCTATTGTGTTTATTGTTAACTTGTTTTCGTCCTAAACATGCATGTATTTTTGCCACCGGACGTTAAGCAACCAACAACAATCAATCAATGAAAACGTCTTTCGCGAAATTTATGACCTAATATTTTTAGGACATTTTTACATCGAATGGTATTAATTTTATAAAGATTGCTCGTAAAGTTACCAAGTAATAATTTTTTAACAAAGTCAATTTTAGTTGAAAAGAAAGAAAGTTGTTTGAGTGGGAACTCAATTTTGTTCAATGACTGTATACACACACCAATTGATCATTGTCATTCAAATGTCATCTTTATGCATTGGTCTTGGATTGAAATAAAAAATATAAGCAAAAACATTGACTATTTCATTTCACATTTAACATTATTCTAACATCATTAATATTGTATTTGGCACTATATTAGGTGCCATGTTCATAAAAATAAAGGGTATGTGTTTCATGATTTTAAAATTATTTAAAGTAACAATGTGAATACTTTGATCCTCCTGTTCCTCCTAAATTTTGATCAGTTGGGGTGATATTAAAAATTTAAATGTGCAATTATATTTTTGTAACATTTTGCCACTCTTAAGATGACGAAATTCAAATAAAGAATTCTTCCATAAGCCAAAAAAAAAACACCCAATATTCAAGTGATTAAACATAACTTGCCTCAACAAATGGACATTTTAATAGTTGAAGTAAAATAAATTTTGAATTGTTAACCTTACAATGCAATGCACACACATACATGTTTTGAAAACCAATGTGTTTATTTACATTTATTTATTTTACAGAATAACAATGAATAATTTGATGAAAATAAAGGAAATGGGCAAAAAACAACCCTCTTGGATGTCAAAGTAATGAAAGTTTCGCCTATCAAAAAATACAAACAATGAGGGAATAGATAAATCTTCCTAACGTTTCGTCGGCAGACAAGGCTTTCGTCTATAATGCAGAGAAACTTAACTATAAAGTAGTTTAGTTTATTCGAAGGCTAGACATACCTGGTGTCAGAGTCGACAGTATCTTTTAATCTAGGTTATTGATCCTCAATGTTTTGTCCCCCCTTTTAATCCTGATTAGAGTAAACAATTGCTTATTATAATCTAGTTGTTTTAGGATTAGAGAAACGACTTTTAATTGATATCCTGGATTAGAGGAATCCCTTTTAATAATTGACTAATTGTTTGCAGATAATTAAAATCCATTTGCTTTCGGACTTAATTAGCGGATCCTTGTTTGATATGGAATTAATTGTAACGGAAGGAGAGACCGACCATTTTTATTTTTACAGGAAATACTCTACACCACAGATTACAAGAAAGAAGAAATATTTACGAACCGCTAACTTCATTTTTTTACAAACTAGTCGAGATAAGGATAGTTAAAATAAAAAAAGTTGTTTTCTTTTCTTTGTTAATTCTTGGTATTAATTTCTTTCTTCTCTCGATTAGTTTGTTTAAAAATAAAATACCTTGTTGTCTCATCTATATATAGTTTCTATTAACAAAAATAATAACATCTTTCGTTTGAAAAACATTTATTAAAAATATTTTCTTTTTTTTACTCTTTTCTCCCCTCTACTTCTTGGTTTTTTTTCTTCCTTAAAATAACCCTTTTTTACATTTAACAAAGTGTCAATAAAGTCCACTTCCATCGGTTTCTAAAACATATATACATTTGTAATTAAATATTCAATTTTTTTTAGTAATAAATAATATTTAACTAATTGATAAGAAAACAAACAAAATATGATTAAATATTAAATTCTTTTTTTCTTAAAAAATCAAAAAAAAATCGTTCTATTAATCAGGTAAAGATAAAAGACATGACGTCACCTTTTCACACTCTAATTATAGAAATTGAAGATGGTCGCCATGTTTTTGTTTGTTGTCGTGATTTGTTTATTATCAATTACCCATGTGGGAAGTGTTACAAATACAGCAGAATGTTATAGAAGTGAAGACATATTGGATTGTCGAGATGATGCTATTAAATTCTTTAGTGGAGAGATAGATGCTATTAAATTCTTTAGTGGAGAGATAGATTTTTCTATCAACAGAGTCTTAATTAACTAGATCCTTCTATCAACAGAGTCTTAATTAACTATATTATGAAAAGTGAACAGATTCAAAATGTCCGCATGAAAGCCACTTGTTTGTTCGAACTTACGAGGTCAAATAAAGAGCTATGTGACACAGTGGAAGGGAAAATTATAGTGGTGAACGGGAAAGAATGCTCATCGTGTGTAAGTACATCGTGTTTGATTTAATTTTACAAGTGAAAAAATAGTTGAACAGTTAGCATGATTACCATATTAGGAAGTTAAGTATATGACCATATATGATAATGAATTACATGAAATAAAACCTAATTTAGGTAAACCTTTCAATAATTTTATGTGCAGAAAAGATCAGTGTGTTATTTCTAGATGTCGTATTGGTCATACTAGAATAACACACGAGTGTCTTTTAAAAAATGAAGATGAACCACAATGTGTACCTAAACTAGATTATGGCTCTATAGTGTATGGCTCTGCAAGGAAGTCCTACATATAGATTCTTGATGCTGTGCATCACCAGGGTTTGCGTCTCTGTCTTGGCGCATTTAAAACCTCACCAGTTGAGAGTCTGTATGTAGAGGCTGATGAGCACTCACTCTCTAACAGACGTTTGAAGCTTGGACTTCAATATGCTGTCAAACTAAAAGCCTATTCAGATAATCCTGCCTACAGCTGTGTCATCAATCCGATTTATGAAGATATTTTTGCAAAACATGAAAATAAAATTCCTCCGTTAGGTTTACGTTTAAAACCACATTTAGCTTCTTTTGATTTAAAAACTGTTGCTCAAGTTAAAATTTGCAAATGTCCTCCATGGGAACTTCCCAAACCAAAAATGATATTTGATCTCCGTGAACACAATAAAAATAAAACAAATCCTCTTTTAATTCAGCAACACTATGCTGAAATTAAAGCCAATTATCCAGATTTTTCAACTGTCTATACTGATGGATCAAAAGATGGCGACAGAGTTGCATCTGCTGCTGTCTTCAGGGACAGAGCTGCAACTCTCCGTTTGCCATCTGATGCATCCATCTGTACTGCTGAAGCAGAAGCAATAATTTTGGCTTTGAAATTTATTGCTTCTTCAGATAAATCCAAATTTATTATATGTTCTGATTCACTTTCATGCTTACAAGCTATACAAAATACTAAAATTAAAAACCCAACAATTCTCCAAATTTTATATGTAATGAGGAATTTAAAAATTATTCTGAAAGAAATAATATTTCTATGGGTTCCGAGTCATGTTGGAATCCTTGGAAACACAGCTGTAGACCTTGAGGCAAAGCATGCCCTGGGTGACCCTTTATCTAACTGTGATATACCATATACTGATTTTAAATCTAATATTAGAGAATATGTTTTTAATATTTTAAAAAATGAATGGAGTAAAAAAGATGATAATAAATTACATGAAATTAAACCTTATATAGGTAACTCTTTTAATAATTTTATGTGCAGAAAAGATCAGTGTATTATTTCTAGATGTCGTATTGGTCATACTAGAATAACACACGAGTATCTTTTAAAAAATGAAGATGAACCACAATGTGTACCTTGCAACTGCAAGTATACTATTAAACATGTTTTAATTAATTGTATTGACTTTGCTGATATTCGTAAGAAGAATTTCAATGTCAATAATATGTATGATTTATTTAATAATGTTCCATTAAAAAATATTGTTGCTGGTTTAAAAGAAATTGGAATTTATTATAGAATATATAGCCTTTTTGTGCTAATGCGGCGTAAAGCAACCAACTATCAATCAATATGTCGTCGTATGTAGGTACATCGTGTATGATTAAATTTTACAAGTGAAAAAATAGTTGAACAGTTAGCATGATTACCATACTAGGAAGTTAATTATATGAACATATAGGGAAAGCATGTGATATTTTTGTATACCATATAAGGAAATGTTAATCATGTGACCATATAAGGAAATTAACCGTGGTCGTGGTATATATTTTGATTTGCATAATTGATAAAAAATTGAATTAATGTTGAAAATTAAAAAAATATATATACTCACATTGAGATATATCTCACTGGCTTGTTCTATATCCTTTTCTAATGTCTGTAATGATATGTCCTGATAAGAAATTAATGTACACGTAAAAAAAGAAATTATTGAAATAATTCTCTCTTTTTTAAAGGAAATTAACATAGTGAGATATATGTCATAAATTTGATTTATAAAATTTTAAAAAATCTTTATTTGATTAGTTATAAATTGCATTTTCTCATGATAAACACTATATTTTGATTATGATTATTGTAATATAAAGGATTATATTTATAAATGAGTTATACTTACATCTTTTTGTTTACTATTATTGGCAGTACTGCTTCCACATGCATCATTGATTTCCACCTCCGTAGGCTCCTGCTCTGTATTCACCCAGCTGAGAAATCCATAGAAAAGTTGTTGACTCATTGCCCATCGAAAAAGGTTATTGGCATCGAAATATCCCAGGTACGATGTTTCTTTACTCCGATCATAATCATCGATGAGGTAGGGATTATTGGCTGTAGCATATCGATAGAATATGCTGGACACTCCCCCTCGCATCCCCTTCTCAATGAACAGCAGTATATCGATGTCTGTAATGAGGTCCGAAACAACACCAGTCTTCTTTAGCATGGCAGACCAACTTAATCAGGGGGTCGTATAATAATAACATGGATCAAGTTGGTAGTCGCCAAGGGAGATGTTTCTAAATCTTTCAAAAATGTCAGAGAGGAGCGCAACGTCCATTCGAAGGTATATGTCGGAATATTCACCTAACGTCTTTACATTCATCTTCTCTCATCGTATGTTAGTACATCGTGTTTGATTAAATTTTACAAGTGAAAAAATAGTTGAACATTTAGCAAGATTTCCATATTAGGAAGTTACCTATATGACCATATAAGGAAAGCATGTGATATTTTTTGTATACCACATTAAGAAATGTTAATCATGTGACCATATAAGGAAATTAACCACGTGGTATATATTTTGATTTGCATTATTGATAAAAAAAATTGAATTAATGTTGAAAATTAAAAAAAATATATATACTCACATTGAGATATATCTTACTGACTTGTTTTATATCCTTTTCTAATGTCTGTAATGATATGTCCTGATAAGAAAATAATGTACACGTAAAAAAAGAAATTGTTGAAATAATTATCTCTTTTTTTAAAGGAAATTAACATAGTGAGATATATATGTCTAGGTAAAGGAAGTAATCTATAACCAAGGCCAGTACATTGCACGTTCCTGACCTGGTTATTCATCTTGCTAGGTTGGGGGAACTAGCTGGTAGCTTTGATATGAATACATGTCAACGTAACACAGATTCAAAGTTCAATATATAATGTTTATTAATCAGCATTCAGTAAAGTTATCAATCACAATTAAATCACATCATAAGTTCATGAGACATATTAAAACAGCATGTCTAATATCAAATCCATACAACTGTCTAAATCCAAGTATAAAACACAAGTGTCCAATACGTGACTGTCAAACAAGTGTCCCTAACTACATGGTCAACTAATATATATTGTTTCATTATTCAATTTACATAACATTAATACTCAAATAGCTAATTTACATAATAATGCTTATTTATCTATATTCCCAAATATCAAGTCTTTGTGACATAACTTAAATCATCTTAAAAAGTAAGAAATCCTTTTTGTATATGTATAACACTTCTTTAATCCTTAATTCTCTATTGTCATTTAGGCCTCAGGGGATTACATAATAATTTGCTTTACACTTATCTAAAATTTTGAAGATTTATATTAACTATTTATCAAGTAAATTATTTCTTAAGCTAGTGCTAAATATCTTAACTATAATACTAAATTATAACAATGATTTGAATTCCACATTTTAACATTCTGACATCTAAAATATACTGGTTATAAATCTATGTCATAAATTTGATTTATAAAATATAAAAAAATCTTTATTTCATTAGTTATACATTGCATTTTCTCATGTTAAACAATATATTTTGATTATGATGATTGTAATATAAAGGATTATATTTATAAAAGAGTTATGCTTACATCTTTTTGTTTACTATTACTGGCAGTACTGCTTCCACATGCATCATTGATTTCCACCGCCATAGGCTCCTGCTCATTATTCACCCAGCTGAGAAATCCATAGGGAAGGTGTTGACTCATTGCCCATCCATAAAGGTTATTGGCATCGAAATATCCTAGGTACGATGTGTCTTTACTCCGATCATAATCATCGATGAGGTAGGGATTGTTGGCTTTAGCATATAGATCCACTAATCAAGTCCGAAAACAAATGGATTTTAATTATCTGCAAACAATTGGTCAATTAGTTAAAGGAATTTTCCCCAAGGGTAACTGGGGTATAGAAATATGGTCTTCTCCCGACCGGCAGTCAAACGCTTGCCAAAGTGGGGCGTCCGTTTGGCTGTGCGGGATGTATCAAGTTCGCAGTCACGTCCGGTCAGAAGGGGGACGTTAAATCCGATGCCTCGTGTAGGTGGCCTGTTGCAAGGCAAAATTTCTGTCCCTATCCAAGATACCCTCATTTTCCAGTGGCAGTCCAATTTTCCCCGACCATCATCTCAGATGGCCTCTATCGTATCAACCTACCTATTGTATTTATTGTGAACTTGTTCTCGTCCTGAATATGCATGTAATATTTGCCACTGGACGTTAAGCAACCAATAATCAATCAACCAATTTAAAGGCATTCCTCTAATCTAGAATATAAATTTAAGAGTCATTTTTCTAATCCGAAATCAAATAGATTATACATAGCAATTGTATACTCCAATCAGGATTAAAAGGGGGATCAATAATCTAGATTAAAAGATAAGGATTATCTAAATCCGATTGATTGCATAGTAATGTGCTTAAAGTTGCATCATTAGCTGGTTTGAGAAGATTAGAGTGCTTTAAATCGTACCATTAGCTGGATTAAGTAGATAAGAGAAGGCTGGAAGATAATAGGGGATTATACAAACCCTCATTATCCTCATTCTCATTTGGGGAGGCCACTCTCAATCTCTAATACTGACAGTCCTCACATTTGTTTGTTTTGTTAGACCATTGTACATAAACTCAAATTACCTTAAACAATTTTCAACCACGACATAGGGATTTTTAATTTTGTAAAGATTTCAAATATTATCATTTCAGTAAATTCATAAAGAATTCTTACACAAAAACAAACTATGGTATCCTAATGAAGGTCAATCCAGATAAACACTACAGACATTTAGTGTATTAACAAATCCACTAATATAAACATCTTAGTATATTCATCTACGATTATTTTTATCTCACACCCTGAAGAAGCTTCAGTAGAGGTTGATATGCTAACAATTAAAAGATTTTCACTGGAAGGTGATGTCCTACACATGTGCATATGTGTGACGACGTCTGACATAATAGGCCCATATGCGGTAAAACGTATTTTTGGCTTCGTTAACGTCGACAAGCACCTTCAAATTAATTTATTGCTGACTAAAACATAAAACAACGTAGCTTTAATAATTAAATCATGATAGATGCTTACCACGTGTGCACTTATCGTTATTGTCTATTTAAATTAAAGTCCGCAATATCTATGTTTTACCTGATTCCGTAATTAGCCTTATCCCAAAAGTTAATTAATTTCCTTTTTCCGAAATAGAAATTGTGAGTGAAATGTCATCTTCATGAGTCAAGCTAGTTTTGTATCGTTTTGCTCAAGTATTCCATCGGAAATAACAGACAAACAAGACGAGGAGTGTATTGAAGAACTACATATTGTCGACGAAATGTTTTTTGCCCAAATAGAAAGTTCCAAAAGTGAAAATCAGAGCGATGATGACGGAGCGGTTGTTAGCCTGGAGTCTGATGATTCCGATTCAGAACATGATGATATTCTAATCCTAATTGACCCGTCAGATGAAGACAATCGTGAATATATTTCACAGGCTAGGTTTATAAATGAAAGTTGTGGTTGCAAAGAGTTTTACGGGAAGCTATACAGTGTCTATGGATACAGTCATTGAATTTCGCATATTATAACAGTGGAAAGATAAAAGACTCTCTCTGTATATAGTTGAATCATTGTGAATGTATTTCTTCCGTATAATATTTTCTTTACAGAAGAAATATTATACAAATAACATTTTCACAGAATTATTTGATGATAATTATTCCACCTTTGTTATATTTATTCCGTATAGTCCAGAAATATTGTTATGGAGAATATATCAATAGTTACCAAGACCTTACCAAGACCTTGTAATATTTATTCCTTATAGCCCAGAAATAATATCGGGGAGAATATTATTAGTTACATAGTGTGCTAGTGACCTAATACGGTATATATGGGGTCAGTAAATTCCATATGGGGTGAGAGCGAAGCTCGAATCCCCATATGGAATTTACTGACCCCATATATACCGTATTACGTCACTAGCACACTATGTAACGAATTTATCTTACCGACTATCTTAACGTGTGAAATTAAGACTAGTGATTCTCAAAACGAGCAAGTCTTCAATACTGTTAGCGCTAAGAAAATACTTCCATTGATCCTACAAAAACAGATGCCAACAATAACGACTTGTAAGGTTTAAATGTGTTTTATGAATTTGTTTCAATCTTAATCATCAATTTCTTCGTCTGTTAGAACTTTTCAGATTTTTTCTCAGTACCGTTTTGTTTTTTACAAAGGGACATAACACCATTACTAACCGTGTATGAAATAAGCCCCGCCCCCTTCTTACCTAATAAGGAATATAAAGGGACGTAACTCCACTACTAACCGTGTATGAGATAAGCCCCGCCTCCCTACTAACCTAATATCAAATATACACGGTTTGCACGCGGACGCTTTTAACCAATCATATTCCTGGAAATGTATAGGAGGTAAGATAAAATAATTTATTCCCATGATCGCCACTTCTAGATGCAGTTTACTTTGAAACCGAAGAGGCTACCCGATCAAATGGACAGTATACCCTTAAAAACAGAAGAAATAGTATTTATGAGTATTTCCCTGTTTTGAAAAGTTATCATCTATACTATTAAACGAGAAGACCTCATTTTTGGTGTCGCTTCTCTTCTTTCCACAATAAATTAATCAACACGCCTCTGTGTCCTATGGGTACAGTGCATAGTCGCATTTGTCATCCATTCATATGATTATTCAGATTGAGTTATTTTAGGAGAAAAACGGGAAAAAAGGCATCCGGATATTGTCCCGTCATTGTACGAAATTTTAAGTCAGATTAGACTTCCGGTTTGCGTTTTTCTGTATACTTTGAACATACATATACTACGAATAAAGTGTATTTTCAGAATTTTATCTCCTATCATTTTCAAGTTTACTATCCACGGCGGTCACAGAGTTTATAAAATAGAGAGGGTCTGTATACTATATCAATGATTACCATAGATCGATTAGTAAACTTAGAATTGAAAGTAAATACGCTTTATTTATATAGTAATGAATGTTCATAATATACAGATAAGCGCTAAAATTATTCATGTGAACTTTTGATACAGTCATTAAATCTTTTACAAAATTCATTGATTACAAAAAAAGAAGATGTGGTATGATTGCCATGTTGAGACAACTCTCCACAAGAGACCAAAATGACACAGAAATTAACAACTATAGGTCACCGTACGGCCTTCAACAAAGAGCAAAGCCCATATCGCATACTCACTCAGCTTCAAAAGGCCCCGAAATGACAATGTAAAACAATGCAAACGAGAAAACTAGCGGCCTTATTTATGTACAAAAAATGAACGAAAAACAAATGTGTAACACATAAACAAACGACAACCACTAAATTACAGGCTCCTTAAATTTCATAACATACTAAATGTATGTTCATATGGAAATTGATAGAAAACCAAAAATTGGGAACTTTGGAAATAAAGGTGGAGGGTAAAAAAAAACCGAATACTGGGAACTTTGGAAATAAAGGTGGAGGGTAAAAAAAAAAAATTTCCTGTCCCCAATAACCTATGACTTATGATACTTTTGCTGAAATTCTCCAGTCATTCCCAACAACACTTTACATACTACTACGCTCTGAATGCCCGCGATTCGCGGGTGTGTTCTAGTGCTTTTTAAAATAGGGCGACAAAGCGTTGACCGCACACATTGTACGCTTCAGGCTAAAATGTGCGCATTATCAACACTTTCATATCATCATCATAAAAGCATGTTATTCTCAAATATTACACTAAATGTCTTGATATTATAAGTCAAAACTATGTAATAACAAGCGAAAGCAAGTTTTTCCGTTTTTTTAAATTATTATTAAATACTCATAAAACGTGAAACAAGGACGACTTATTCTGGTCCGGCGGATTCAAAATTAGGTATATAGGAACCAAAATGTTACCAATGCTTCCCCTACAAAAACAAAAATATATAGAAACATTCATTTTGGGGCATCCAATCAAAACATTTGGACAGGGGTTTCTTGACGTTGCCCATCAGTCTGTTAGGTTACTCATGGCAAATAATGTTGCTATAAAATGTATTTAAAAAAATTAAACTTTTCCAAAAGTTACTACTTTTTGTATAAGACCTTGAACTTTGAATAAATGACACCAGAATCATTAGAAGCCTCCCCTTCTCTGTATCTGTAATTTTAACAAGTTTTGTTTGAATCAGTCAAAGGAAACTTAAGTTATTCCCCGGAAACATAATTTCCAAACGTTTCTACAACCAACGGCTACTTATTAATACCAAATTATATTTTCTGCTTGATTTGAATGTAACTTATATTACCAAATTATATTTTCTCCAAAATCTAAATTGGGAATATAAGTAACATTGAAATCAAGCATGGTTGATTTAAGTTCCAATATAAAAGCCGTTTGTTTCGAACATATATGTATTATCGTTGCACTATTTACACGCTGTACACATTTCTGTTATTCTAGCTATACATTAACTATTGCTGGTATCTATTCCAAAACATAATTATAGTTATACAATTTCAGAATCAAATCAGTGTCCTTGAATATCTACCCATGACCTTGAGATACTGTAAATGTGTATAAGATGATAGAAACTACAAATTTCGAAATTTCCGTCCGCATATTGCAGTTTTTCTTGGTGTTCAAAATCACAAAATAAGCAAAAAACAAAATTATACCATACTTACTCCATAGCCATGTTAAAGGACAACCACTGAATTACAGGCTCCTTAAATGTTCATAACATACTAAATGTATGTTCATATTGAAATTGATAGAAAACCAAAAATTGGGAAATTTGGAAATATAGGTGGAGGGTAAAAAAAAACAAATATTGGGAACTTTGGAAATAAAGGTGGAGGGTAAAAAAAAATTCCTGTCCCCAATAACCTATGACTTGTGATACTTTTGCTGAAATTCTCCAGTCATTCCCAACAACACTTTACATACTACTACGTTCTGAATGCCCGCGATTTCGCGGGTGTGTTCTAGTATGTATTAAAGGAACATCTTTACGATAAAAAATTCAAAGATGTAAATATGCAATAAATGATTTTTTTGTTTGTGGTTCAGCTGGTGTCCATTTTATAATCAATCATAATATTATTTCTGGGAAAATTTATTATCTGGTCCCAGTTGTTCAAAAGTGTCGTTAGCCTAAACGATGATTAAGGCTAACGAGTCGTTAATCTTAACGTTATAGAGTGTTGTTCAACAAATTTTAACGACAATGTTAACCATCACTGCGTTAAGAGTCGTTAAATTGTTACACATAATGCACAGAAAATCTTCACTTCCTGTTACCAAGATGGCTGAATTATTAGCCAAAAATAATGCCTAAGGACAGAAAAGCCAGCTTTACATCCATTGAGGCAAACCTGATCAGTTCTGGAGTAACACATGAGTTGGAATTTGTTAAAGGGGAATTTCCACAGAAGTGACAATCAAAAGAAAAATGAGTTGTGGAAAGTCTTAACAGAGGAGGTTAATGCATTGGGTGTTTGCATGCGAAGTGAAACAGAAGTGAGATACCAGTATCGCAATATGTGTCGGGGTGCAAAAGAGAAATGATTAAATAACAGGAAGAAAATGAGCAAGACTGGAGGTGGACCACCACCCACACAGCTAACTATTGCAGAATAGAACTTATTTAATGCTATCAGGGAGTGTGCCTCGTTCATTGGAGATGGTGGAGTATTCTATGTGTATGTTATCCATAGCATAGATCTCTGCTAAGATTCTCTATTTGAATAGTTGGCTCTGGAAGTTCATCTCCTTGGCTAATGTTGTGCAGTGTCTTCATGGTACCTTTTAAAGTGTAATTTCATCTGCTATCTCTAAAAAAACTATGATTAATTTGTTTTCAAATCTGGGAAACTTTTTTGCCGTTATAATGAAGAGCTGGGCACTTGAGTAAAAAGTGTCCTAAAATATCTGTTCCAACTGTCACAGAGTATCATTTGCTTTTCCTTATTTCCTTTTGAATTTCTGAACGACATATTCCAAGAGGTATGTACCGGTAAGTAATCTGGCTTTGTGCCTTTGTTTACCTCATTTGAGACTGATGGTAAAAAGTTCCCTACTGGGTGAGTCTGTTATAATTTGAGCTCTGTTGTGTTGCAGACTTCTAGAGTGGGCTTTTCATTCATTTCGGTTTGTAGCTTCCTTGCCATTTATCGGCTATGGCTTTGTTATTATGCTTTTTCCATTGAAATTCTGTTGGAAGATTTTCTTACTGCTCGTGAATTGGCATTAGACTGTAATATTGTAACATTTCTTGCACCCTTGGAAAGAAACTTTCTAGACAATCAGTTGCCTTCCCAAAACAGTACTTGGTTTGGTATTTTCATTTACTAGAATATAATATAGCACGCTTAGTTGTCTCTTGTGAAGAATATAGGACAGAAAGTCACAGACAAAAGGTCACAATTCATTTTTTCTGATTATTTTCTTTGAATGAAAAACACTTATTTATACAAAAATTTCAATATGATTGATTGATTGTTGGTTGCTTAACGTCCAGTGGCAAATATTGCATGCATATTCAGGACGAGAACAAGTTAACAATAAATACAATAGGTAGGTTGCTATAATAGAGGATGATGGTCGGGGAAATTTGGACTGCCACTGGGAAATGAGGGTATATTGGATAGAGACAGAAATTTTGCATTGCAACAGGCCACCTACGGACCCCTCAAAGAGTTGTTGTAAGGGTTCTTAACGTGCAAAGAGCGTGGCACTCTCTTTACACGAGGCATCGGATTTAACCTCCCCCTTCTGACCGGACGTTACTGCGAACTTGATACATCCCGCACAGCCAAACGGACGCCCCACTTCGACAAGCGTTTTACTGCCGGTCGGGAGAAGACCATATTTCTATACCCCAGTCACCCTTGGGGTCAAAAATTTCAAGATATATCGGTTATATATTCAAACAATTATCAAAATACTATTAGTGACTTTTTGTCCGGTGACTTCTTGTCCTACCAAATTTGTGACTTTACGTCCTGACTTTTTGTCCTGTGCCTTTCTGTCCGTTTACCGAAATATACAAACAACGACAAAAAAATTCTTCATTTTCCTGTGCAACACATATTAGAAATGGGCGTTGCCACATTACGTGATAGTTTTATTGACTTTCAATCTTAATATCACGGATACTTTCTATTTGTATTGTAAAGTTATTGAGGTGTTTGTAATAAATTATTTTGAGAGTTGTCACGTGTGCTAAATCTGTAGTATATTTATACTCGGTTACAGCCTCTGTTTCATATATGTATACTTCATTATGTAGTTATAATAAAACTAGATTTGGAACTGAACATGTCTGTTCAATAAGCCACACATAACATGGTGTCAGATAAATCCATTGAAAATGGAGATGAGGACTATCCATCAAGAACACTTCGCTATGTAAAAAGTTGTGCAAGTTGTTAAGATTCTGTAAAAAGGAATTTAAGATGGAATCCACACTAGGATCAACGCTTAAAATGGACTGGGAAAGTAGTGACTTACCGACATCATGGAAAACGTCACACAACTCGTGCAGTTTATGTTCGAAGGACCACTGAAAGCAAAGAACGAGAAAACGAAATGAAAATACCTTATGGTATGGGTTAGAAATAAAGGCCGGGATATTTACTCCACGTAGAATTTACAAGTTGCAGAGGCCAAGCTTTTAAAGACGTATTATGAGAAATTCGAAAACTATGTAAGCCTAAATCAAATAAATTGTATGCAAGGTACAAGTTCACAACAAGAAAGCAATCAGACGTAGAAACTTTCGAACAGTTTGTTACCGATTTAAGGATATTGATTAATGATTGTGACTATCAACAAAAAGAAGAAATGTTGCGAGACCAAATCGTATTTACCGTTAAATCACAGAAAATAAGAGAAAAACTAATAAACGAAGAAAGTGATCTAACTCTAGAAAAAGCAATCGATATTGCAAGAACATACGAACTATCAAAACAACAACTAAGGTCAATGAATGGAGAGGATACATCAATTCATGCGTTAAAAAAGAAACCGTCTGCGCACACATCAACAAGAAGAGAAGAATATGTGCCTAGAAAGTACAATTCACAAAGGAATTCAAAGTATTGAAAATGTGGACGTCATCATCGCCGAAATGAACAATGCCCTGCCGATGGTAAGAAATGTAACAAATGTTTAAAGATGAACAACTTTGCTGCAATGTGTAAAACAAAACAAAACAAATCAAGTGATTTCCGCAACAAGAAGAACATACACACGATTAGTGAATCTGACAGCTCATTAGATGGTGAATTTTATGTAGGAACTATAGACGATCCTATACACACTATAGATAACACGTGGTACGAGACCTTGAAAATAAACAATCAACAAATCAGATTTCAATAAGACACTGGAGCTAAATACAACTTCATCTCTACAAAAACATTCTCGAAGCTAAATCTTGATGTAATCAAAACAAAACCAGACATCTCATTAAAGTCGTACTCGGGTCACAGTATCAAACCACGATATGCAGTTAACATTCCGTGCACTTAAAAAGGTGAAATTAATTAAAAGACTCTACACAATACAAACAGATGACAACCAAATCATCGAAAGCAATCAATCAAATCCAATACCGGAAGATATCCGAAAGAATTACGCAGACATTTTTAAAGGCAAAGGGTGTATACCAGGAGAACACTCGATTCAAATTGACAGTACAGTACAACCTGTAGTACACGCACCTAGAAAAATACCAATATCAATAAAGGACAAGGTTTAAAGAGGAACTCCAGAGAATGGAACAAAATGAAATAATTGTAAAACAATCTGAACCTACTCCTTTGGTTAATTCTATGGTTACGGTTTTAAAGCCAAATAACAAGGTCCGAATTTGTTTAGACCCAATAGACTTCAACAAAGGGATCCGTCGAGCGCATTATCCATGAAAGACTATCGAAGAAGTGATACCTAATATGCCCGAAGCAAACGTTCTGAGTAAAATTGATGCAAAGAATGGATTATGGCAGCTCATGCTCACAGAAGAGAGCTCGAAGCTCTGTACATTCAACACTCCATTTGGGAGGTACCAATTCAAAAGGCAATGTCTGAAATGTTTGATGACACAGAGGGCGCAGTATCTATCATAGATGATGTTCTGATATGGGGCAAAGATTTACAAGAACACAACGAACGACATAAAAAAGTTTTAGATAGAGTAAGAGAAAACAATCATCGTATGTTGGACACTTACTTACATCTGACAGTCAAGGGTCTAACTTAAACAAGTTATTGTAGAAAATAACATGCATAATTTTATTGTAGAATTCTGTCAGTGTTATCTCCCCTGTAATGAACACTGTTGTAATAACACATGCCTGTTACTGTAGAAAAACCTTGGCTGCATAACGGTTTTGCGTTATTACAGACGAATTTTTTGGATTATACTCAAATCGCGTCTACATATTTTCAAATTTAGCGCTGTTAGATTTGTCGTCAAGATCTCGCGTGTTTTCAACGTGTTGACAAGAATATTCCCGCCATTTTCAGAGGAACAACGTGATCTCGGTGAGTAACAGTTTGTTGTATTTTAATGATTAAGTAGTGTTTAACGATGTTTTTTTTATGCCAAATTTATTTAATATTTACAAGTATATGGAGACATGTAGCTATATATCAAACATACTATGCAATTTTGTGGTATTTAGTCCTTCAAATTGAATGATAATTTCTACTGTGCATCGACGAAAAGTCACTACGCAGATGTTTACAAACAATGTGGGGTCAATGAAAATTAACAACATGCGTGTTATTACAGTTAAAGTATATTTAATCATGTCATAGGAAGACAACTCGTACTTATGGATTTTCCTTGTGTACTTTTCGCTCGGTGAATATTGGACAATGGACAGGTGAATAATTCAAAATGTTATACGATTATTATTTTTACGAAAAGTAACTGACATGATTGCATACTGAATCATGTATATTGTCACGTTTCACACGAGTATTTAATAAAGTATAGTAATTCTGTAAATAATCAAAGTTCCATGGTTTGAATGACGTCATCTGTGATCAGTGATGATTATTTTACATTGATCAATGTTTAATCTAAGATCCGAAAATTTGTAAATCATTTAAAATAATTATTTTAAAATTTCTTTCTTTTTCTGTGACTTCAAATAGCTCTTTAAGAATATCTGTCTGACAATATCTGAGATTTGGTCAAAAAATTACTCTAGAAGGCTAGCGCTAGACTAAAAAACCATGTAAAAAAAGATCATCTGATCATTTTACATGTTTATAGGATTAATTGCCATTTGAAAGGATTAAATGGTTACAAATAATGCACAAATATATCATAAATGTCAAAAATTTCTTTGAAAAATTTGTTCAATCCTTCTGTCCTTCATTTGTCCTTATAATTCTTTAAAGTTGGAAATAAGTGAAAATTCAAAATGTAAACATCAAGCCAAGCAGTGATGTTATTGTCTCAATCTAGTCTACATTGGTATAAACAGTATCTATCGTAAAAATAAACAACTTCAAGACCATCATGACCAATCCTTAATGGATGACATAAAAAACGTAGTGCACACTGAATAACCCGTGTAACCGTGTAGTAAACTGAAAGGGTTTATTGTGTAAAGATTAATTTCTTGTTTTTCTCTCTATACACTGGTGGTAAGCGGATGGTCGTAACTTAAAGTTACGACCATCCGAAGATGGGAGACAACTCTAGTAATGAATTTTTCTTTTCCGATTTTCGTGCAGTCAAACCGCTTGTCTCATACATACTAATCGTCAGTGTGTTGATATTGAAACAAAATTTGATACATAAAACATTCCAATTTTCGTAAAATGATCATTCAATAATTCGAGCATGATGGTCGTAACTAAAAAATCAAAAATGTTCAGGATGGTCGTAACTTAAAATTGTGATGGTCGTAACTCTTTATTAAATAGGACCGAATAAGACAAGTCAAGAGTTTTAAATGTGTCTATTGTTATATGAATATATTATATGATATATTTGTGAAGTTGATTTCACTAAATGATAAAAACTAAAAGGGATGAAGAGAGGGATACCTGTAAAGTGCGAAAGGAAAGAAAATTGGAATGAATCGAAAAAAAAACCAATACAACATGAAATGACCAATCACTGTTTCTTAAAATATAATATATAAAATCGACCAAGAGTCAACTAATTATAAGCGGTTAAGTTTAATAACAATATAAATTTCTCAAAAGTGGAGAATTCATTTTAAAACACAGCTCTGGTTATGATCATTCTTAGTTACGAATTAAGAAAAGTCTACAATTTAAAATTGATACTTTAAGTCGAGATAGCATAAGTAAGGAATCAAAATAATGTAATGGAGGTCGTTATCGAGACAAGACCATATCCGCGAATTCGCAGGTCCGTTATCGAATTAATTAAAAGTCGTATTGTCTTTGGTATATTGTCAAGCTGATTATAAGGTGCAATTTCGAAGTTCAGGTATAATTATTACCCGTGGTTTTAGAAAGTTCTGAATACGCCTATTGGTACCATGCTATCCGCTATACATCTTTGTGCTTCTTATGGAAAATACCATGAACCCTGGACCACAGGTTTTTTATTCCAAATTCACAAAGGGAATGATGCATCCGATCTTAATAACCATCGAGGAATTACAATTACTGATTCATTGGGGAAGCTTTTTTAATAAGAAACACGTCTTTGTAAATTCTTAAATAAATATCATATCATTGGTGATAGCCAAATTGGGTTTACCAAAAAAAAAACACGACCATCTGACCATATGTTCATTCTAAAAACTATTATTAATAAGTATTGTAATACAAAAGAAGGTAGAGTGTTTGCTTGCTTTATTGATTTCCAGAAGGCTTTTGATACTGTCATTCTCCCAGGGACAAAACTTAAGCTATTGAATATAGTTAAAGAGTATGATAAGAGATCTCTTTAGAACTAAAGTTGGAGTAAAACAAGGAGACAATTTGACTCCAAATTTGTTTAAAATTTGTATAAATGAACTTCCTGATTGTATTAAAAGTTCCCCTGATCAAGCTGTTGTTTATTCACGACCAGTTTATTCTTTACTATATATATGCTGATGATATTGCCATTTTTTCAACCTCAGCAAAAGGACTTCAAAGTAAACTTGATGGATTAAGATCGGTGTTTGAAAATGAATCCCATTGAAACCAAGGTGCTTGTATTTAACAAGACAGGTATCAAACATGATTTTTATTTTAATAAAAGACTCATTGATTGTGCTCAACATTGTAAATATTAAGGAATAACTTTTAGTGCATCTGGATTTTTTTCCTTCGCTCAGAGAGAATTTTATAATAAGGCGTTAAAAGCCTACTATAAGCTACGCAAGGACATTCTGTCACTGAATCCAAGTTTAAAAAACAGTCTTCATGTTTTTGAGCATACAATAAAACCTATTCTCTTATATAGTACTAAAATTTGGGGATATTTCAACCCTTTCAAAAAAAAAATAAAAAATAAAATCTATGACTACAAATGTAGATCAGGCTTATCCTAGGATTCTTTCAGAAAGACTACGCATGAAATTTTGTAAATATTTACTTGGTGTTACCAAAAGAGCAACACATTTTGCCGATCTTTCTTAACTCGGTAGATTCACTCTGTATTTTGACATTGCAAAGTCTATGATCAGATACTAGCACAGGCTTGACAATTTGGGATCATCTTTCCACTACTAGAGGAGCCATATTTAGAGTAAAAATTACTACACAATTAAAAAAAATCCTTCACTATATGAATCCTTAATCTTCTTTCTAAAGAATATCAAAGGGGTTAGCAATTTACATTGTTTGCTATATGCTGATGATAATGTATTTTTTTGAATTTCAGCAAACAGTATTCATACATAGCTTGTAGCCAGGATAATATTTAAAAGATAGAACTTTATGCTTCAACTCAGCGTGCTGGTCTTTTAAATCTAAGGACATTCATACAATATAAACATATAACATAAACATTATTTTCAACCTGCATATGTATGTGATAGTTGCCGCAGTACATTTAGTTCTACCTTGTAATATTATCCTAGCTACAAGGCTGGCTATAAACTACTAATATTTGATCTTATTCTTAAATTCAAAGCGTGTAGCATTGTAAAATATTTACCTGCATATGTATGTAATATTTGCCGCAGTACATTTAGTTCTACCTTGTAATATTATCCTGGCTACAAGCCTGTCTATAAACTACTAATATTTGATCTTACTCTTAAATTCTTTTTATTCTAAACCAATACTTAGAACAAATATCAATGATGTACCGCAAGATCGTCATGCAATCGATAAAAAATAAAGACAACACGTTAAAAATACCAGGCATTTGTGGATTTTCATTTATCATGATTCACCAAAAGCCGAATATTTGAAAGCCAGTGGTTTATAAAAACTGCAATAGCTGATTAAAAATTAAAGAAGATTGTTCAAAATTGTACGTTCAATAATTTCATCTGCCGACATGATTGCAGGTAATAAAAAGTCGTAAATAACAAAAATCTGAAAGCAAATATTCATCAATTTTATGCCTTAACGTACAGTAAAAATATATTAATACTCAACCCTAACATACTATTTGGCTTAATGCGAGTTGATTAGTTTTCAATGTTTCTCCTAAATGGTGGTCGTTTGGAACATATCAAAAATGTATGTTTGATAATTTTTTAACTTAATTTCTGCATACCATTATCAGAGTAACAAATGAAATGAGTAACAAATGAAATAATATTTTTTGTAGTAAACTTTATATAACAACTGAGTTTATTAACATGGTTATGCATGTGTACAGTACTTTTAAAATAATTTGATAAAAGTTCGTCTAAATACTTGAGTTACGGTCATCTTTCAAAGTTACGACCATCTTTTGTCGGTTACGACCATCATCCAAAATACTATAGTTGACATTACGACCATCACAAGTTAAAGTTACGACCATCATGCTCGAATTTTTGAATGACTATTTAACGAAAATTGGAATGATTTTATGCGTCAAATTTGGTTTCAAAATCAACACACCCACGATATGGGTATGTGACACAAGCGGTTTGACTCAAATGAACCTTTTACTGCACGAACATCGGAAAAGAAAAACTTATCCATAGAGTTGTCTCCCATATTCAGATGGTCGTAACTTTTAGTTACGACCATCCGCTTACCACCAGTGTCTATAATATGCTTAGATGTAGATGAACCGAGTAGATATGTACCGTAACTTAAAATAATAGGAAAACAGAAATAACTGTGGATTGTGTCCATAGTGGACACAGATGATGCCCCCCTCCCCCTGGAATATTATATAGTTATAAAGGGGCATAACTGAAGAACAGTAAAAGTGAAGCTATCCAAATTTGAAATTAATACGAGTTTTGTGGTAAAAAGCATTGTATGTAAGTCTCGTAACATATGGTTGAGGCAAACTTGTACGATTCGCTCGTGTATGTAACAATGTTTTAGATTTTAACGAGAGAAATTTATGTATTACTGAAAAATTATTACACCAGGGTTTTCGATATCACAGGCTAGTCAAAACATTTACTAAATTTTATCATCGGTATAAGGACATCATTCGTAAATATAGCTCAACATGCAGACTTCTTATACGTTCAGGTATTTCACATCCAATTTTTATGGAAAATTCTTTATAAAGCACAAAGGTGTCAGTGTTCACCTCAAAAACTAACAAAACCTTTTAATAGACTTATTAAGAAGGGATATAGTTACGATACTGTTGTCAGGTCATTGAAGATTGCATATTTTGGCGTTAATATTGATTCACTTATAGGGTCTTTGCATCGAAATTAAACCCATTTATTAAAAAAACAGTTGTTGGCATGACACGGGTTATGTTATTCTCATATATGTTATGATGGTATGATACTAAAACCCTAACGGGAAGGATTGTGCCTGATGTTCATATGATGAAATCATAATCTTTCAGTCAGTTTAATTGAAGTCTGGAGCTGGCATGTCAGTTAACTGCTAGTAGTCTGTTGTTATGTATGTATTATTGTCATTTTGTTTATTTTCTTTGGTTACATCTTCTTACATCAGACTCGGACTTCTTTTGAACTGAATTTTAATGTGCGTATTGTTATGCGTTTACTTTTCTACATTGGCTAGAGGTATAGGGGGAGGGTTGAGATCTCACAAACATGTTTAACCCCGCCGCATTTTTGCGCCGGTCCCAAGTCATCTGGCCTTTGTTAGTTTTGTATTATTTTAATTTTAGTTTCTTGTGCACGATTTGGAAATTAGTATGGCGTTCATTATCGCTGAACTAGTATATAGTTGTTTAGGGGCCAGCTGAAGGACGCCTCCGGGTGCGGGAATTTCACGCTACATTGAAGACATGTTGGTGACCTTCTGCTATTGTTTTTTCTATGGTCGGGTTGTTGTCTCTTTGGCACATTCCCCATTTCCATTCTCAATTTTATTGAGTTAGAAAATGGAAACTAAATTTCAGAATTTGTCCATTTATAAAGGGGCATTACTCTTCAACGGTTTGATTTGATCTCTATTTTGTGGCAATAAGCCATTTATAAAAGTTTCATGACATTTTGTTGAGGCAAACTCAAGTTAGAGAACGGAAACTAAAATTTAGTGGTATTTATAACTCTAGAACCGTTTAAGTGACACCACCAAAATTCATTCTTGATCTGTGTTTGCTGGTTATAAGCATTGTGTAGAAGCATTTGATAAGTTTCGTAACATTTACATTTGGATGAGTGAAACTTGAGTTGCAGGCAGGAACTAAACATTTACCATTTTTTCCATAAAAAGGGGCATAACTCTAGAACCATTTAAGTGACATCACCAACATTCAAACTTGATCTGTGTTTTGTGGTAATAAGCATTTTGTAAAAGTTTCATAACATTTGGCTGTAGCAAAATAAAGTGAGGGAACAGAAACAAACTTTTGGAAGTACATACAGACGGACCAGGGTAAAACTTAATGCCCCATCGGCTACGGTGGGGACATTAAAAGGTTTCCTTTTTCAATCTTTAACTATAAATGTTTCACTGTATTGATTTTTTAAGACTTGACTATAAATCCAGACTATAGCCATGCAATACTCTGAGAATGCTTGTTAATTGCAATCTCATCCATTGTAATAACATGTAGAGGTTATTGTGAATCAACATGTGGATACAATAACAAGTGTATGTTATTGTGTGTCAAAAAGTCCGCATGATTAATCGTATGTTATTCTGTGTCAAAATAGGTGCATAAGAAGAAGTTAATGTTGTGACTTCAATTTTTGTTAACCATCATGAAAATGCAAGGATTGAATTGACATGCAATTTATAATTTTACATTTAAAAGGTATCCTGTGTTTTAAAAAAAGTAATTTTACATTTAAAAGGTATCCTGTGTTTAAAAAAAGTGCATACATCTGTTGTATGCAGGGGCGGATCCAGCCATTTAAAAAAGGGGGGGGTTCCCAACCCAGAGTAAAAAGGGGGGGGGGGTTCCAGCTATTTGCTCCCATTCAAATGCATTGATCGGCCAAAAAAAGGGGGGTTTCAACTCCCGGAACCCCCCTCTGGATCCGCGCCTGGTATGCACTTTTTTTTTACATCGAGATAAATTCTAGAATTAAACAACTTTTGTCTGAATATTATCGTAAAAAAGGTGAAGCTGCAATGTGCTATTGTGCTAATGGGTCAACCATTTAACATTTATAATTTTTTTGGGGGGAGGGAGGGGTGTTTGTGAGATAACTCTATCAAAGACTTTAAATCTGCAATCTGTCCATCTGTTTTTCAAATAGTTCTCCCGTAACTTGCGTCTTGTTTATTTAAATAATATAAAAAGGTAAAATGTTAATCACAAGATAGATGAAGCTACATGTGCCGAGGGAACAAAAACATGAATAATATAACATTTGAGTGAAAATTGTGTTTTTTTTCTGTCCGGCTCAGTTTTTAATCTCAAACCAGCATTGCTGAATCTTAAGTGAAGTTGAAATTTGTTTTCTGTTCAGAACTTCTGTCTGTCAACTGGTCGTCCCCTAACGAATAATAGAAAAAATGAAAAATATTTCAAAGAGACATACTTTTGTAAACACTGGATGTTAATCATTTAGGCAAGCACTATATGAGTGCCCAACCAAGGCGGTGTGTTTAAACTTGTCCATAGGTGTTTTTTTTTAATACAGATTAGAGTGTTGTGTAACTTGTTTGAATGGTTTTACACTTGTCATTTGTGGGGCCCTTTTATAGCCTGCTGTTAGGTGTGAGCCAAGATTCCATGTTGAAGACAATACTTTGACTTAATTAATATGATTTACTTTTACTAATTATGTCTTGGAAGGAGAGTTGTCTTATTGACACTCATACCACATCTTCTTATATATGAGCAAAATATTCTTGAGTGTTCTCAGGACCCTGAAGCACTTTGAAACATTTATAATTACATCAAAGGGTGAAAACTGTTTTTAATCAAATTGATTAATATCTCATCCATTGTAATAACATGTAGAGGTTATTGTGAATCAAAATGTGGATACCACAACAAGTGTATGTTATTGTGTGTCAAAAAGTCCGCATGATAACAATCGTATGTTATTCTGTGTCAAAATATGTGCATAAGAAGTTAATGTTGTGGCTTCAAATTCTTAAAAGGTATCCTGCATCTTTTTATGCATTTTATTTAAATAGAGATAAATTCTAGAACTTAATCTTTTTTGCTTTTTCTTCAAGTTTAAAAAAAAAATGCTTCAATGTTTTCGAAATACAATTATAATAAACAGATATACATCAGCTGATTAAAGAACAAGAAATGGAAAGAGAAGGTAATATTTTAGGGAATGTCTATAAAATATGCAGTGTGTTGTCTTAGCATGATAAATGAAAAAAAAAATGCACCTTACAGCTATTGTTAGATTAACAACTACCAAAACAAAAAAGTTGTAGCTTCTTATTTAACATTTAAAAATCTCCCTATTCAAAGGTTGGTCGTAGCTGGTGCCTTCATTTGAAATTGGTGTAAGTTAACCTCCTCTAGTCTGTATTTGTTCATTATTGATATTAAGAAAATCTGGAAAATTGAAATCTTTATGGTTATACATCTACACATCACAGCCACACACTGTTCATATGGGTTCATGTTTCTGAAACGATTTTTGTGTGCACAGATGCATACTTTTTGATCTTGTTTATACGACACTAAAAAAAAAGAAGCATCCTTTTTTCTCATGTTAAACAAAGCACAGGTACGAATTTTTTTTTACAAAAGTTGGATAAAACAAATGTATGATTTACAAGATAAAATCACATGAACACAAGAAAAATACTAAAGAACATGAAAACAACACTGATTTACCCGATAAAAATCAACATGAGCACAAGAAAAATATTAAAGAACATGGAAACAACAGAACATTTAAGCAAGCTAGAAGGATTTTGCCGAGTGTGTGGCAAAAGGATATCAAGTACACAAGTATCATGTTCATACAACAAAATAGGTTTTAAAGATGAGTTGCAAAATCTTTACAACATAGATGTTGAGAATGAGTCTGATGAAGTGTATCCACCATATATATATGCAGAACTTGTGCACGTGACTTGTATCCGGAATCTGTTTAAACAGCCTAATACTTCTCCAAACCAACATGACCAATTAAAGTATAAATTGTTCGTTTTCATTCTACACTCTGAAGAAGATTGTTTTATTTGCAACAATGGCAAAATTAGAATTAAATATCAATGTTTAAAGAGGAAAAGAACAAGTACATGTATAGCTGATAAACATGATGAAGATTTTCCCATTGTACAGTTAAAAGATCTTGTGAAAGGAATTTCACAAACGAATGTACAGAAGAAGGAAGATATTTTCAAGGAAATGATCAAAGACATGCCATTGACGGATGTGGAGATATTATCCGTTTGCCTTGGTAAAAAAATCCAACAAGACATTGCAGATGATGCTGCTTCTTTTCCAGTGCAGTATAAAGATCCTAAATCCTGATCATGTCCCAACCAACCACAACCAACCACAAGGCAAGTCATCAGAAAACAATTACTGGTCCAGTGTTCTGCAACCCAAATAGTAACGATACTGTTGCAATGGTTTTGCGAATGATTGGGAAAGATATTGGTATATACAAGTATGGCGGCCAATTAAGACACTGGGTATTCATTTGTTGCGACGGTCTCCCTTATGTTATCTGCAAGAAATTGCAAGAGGAAGCTGCCCTGTGCACTGAAAATATCCAAAGATAAATTTATGGTGCATGCAAGAGTAGTACATAAAGACCAGGCATATTGTCAATTTGTGAAAGAATTTGGTTGTTTTTTTCTACGGATTGGTGCAGGTCATTATGAGATGAATCTGATAAAATCATTTTTTGAACTGAATTGGGTTCCATATCTGGAAACGTTATGTGAACGCATGGGGTTTATATCTGAGGCAGCAAAACAATATGCAAAGGACTGTAGGGACCTTCATAAGAGCTGGATCTTGTTGCTGATTTTCCACATTGCCTCACTGAGAGAATTGGTATTGTCATATGTTCGCCATTGCATTCTAAGTGGAAAGGTTCCTTATGCTAAACATTTTTTTGAATACAGCAACAAAGTATATCGGTCAACACAGAGACCTAACTTTAAATACATGATGGATCAGGTATGTCGGTTTTCTCAAGGTATAATTAACTTGAGGATGGCAATAAAAAGAAATAATTCAGATTTGCTAAAGAGTGCAAATTAAAAACTAAGGAATTATTTCATGGACGCCAGCATCCAAAGTACCAGCAAATTGAAGTTAATGACACAATTCAAGATATGTTGATAACAGAAAATGTCTAAATAATAAATGATGCATATTCCTCCATTACAACATCTGAGAATAAATCATTGTGTCAGGATTTTGACTTTGTACTAGAAGAAAAGAATCGTCAGTTGAAGTCATGGATACCAAAAGTCATGCCTACTGACACAATATGGCAAACAGTCTGTTGAAACAATTTGATTCTGGAAAAGATCAAAGAAAATTCCATATTTATGTTTGGGATTCATTCTGACAAAGGAGCATCAAAACCACTTGATATTGATGATGCTGTATATTCCATCCGTTGCAATCTACGCAGCACCAATTATTGAAACAAATCTGTTGATCACACATCGGTTTCAAATGTTGCACTAGATGAACAGCATGTGCACTTCATTGAAAAGGCAACCCCAAAACGGATGGCTTATATTAGGACCTCCATCCTCAATGAAGAAATTGAGAGCACTGTATTTTTAAGAAGTCCACTCCGAGTCACACCATACGAAAGAGAAAAAAATATACAGTTTGGAAAATATGACAGTTGCGCGAATCAAACTTGAAATAGAAAGAATGTTGAACCTAATTCCTGATGGTATACAGTATGAGTACCATCAACAATTGTTCACCAGTAAGATAAAAAAAAAAGTAACAAAGAAACACATATCAATTTTTTCGGGAATTAAAAGAGGCCGTAAATTTTGAAATCAATATAAGTTCATCAGCGGAGGAAACTTAAATTAATAACAAATTCAGCTGATACCTTATAAGTAAGGGTTTTGAATTGTGGTTTTGCATTTTCCTTCTTTTTTCAATATTGCAATATCAGTATGTATATATTAATTGAATGTACCTTGCTTCTTGTCTGATTTATTCCTATAATAAAACTTACGATATGCTTCGTGAAATTGTCTTAGGAGTTCACTTAGGAAAGTCTCAGGTATAACACTTAAGACTTAAACTTACGATGTTTTGTGAAATTGGCTCCAGATTTATTCTAAGTTTGTATACTATTTAACAATTTCATGTGTCATTAATTTAGCAAGTACTCAATAATAACTTAAAACACTGTATATGTATAACAGTATGTTGTATAATTGATAATGATACATTAAGTGAACTATGCTATAATGGTTTTTTTTTTTAATTTCAGTACAACAGAGATTATGGTTGCTTTATATTTGGCGGTGGTGGTTATCCTTGAGGTTGTGGTTGCCATAGTGGTCATGTGTTCAGCTACAAAGTTTAGCTCAACTGTACAGGCCAGGTATTGTGTTTCAGTTTGTAACACATACTTCATGTTAAATTGTTAATTGCAATGTTCAGGTTTGATTTATTCCCCCCTGACTAGATAAAAATAATCCAAAGAACAATGTAGTATGAGCTAGATAAAAAATAAATCCAAAGTTTCAGTAGCATTAACATGCTGAATGAGCATGACATGCATGATAAGTAGTGTACATGAATAAGGATAATGTCTTCTTGGATGTATGTTATCATGGTAATATTAACAATGTCATTTGAATTTACTGTAGATTTCAACATCTTTTCTTTAAATGCTCTGTAAAGGGAGAAGTCTTATAGCATAATAAATATTTTCACATTAACCATATCAGAATAAAAAATTGCCTTTGATAGAATTTCATACATATAAGAATAAGATTTTAATTTACATCCCAAGATATCATGTACAAATGTAAAATTATAGATTTCTATAATTTATGAGGTGTTAGATATTATCATGAGGATATGGAACTAAAAATGCATGCATTAACAAATTTAGATAGTTTAATATACCTATTGCAAAATGTTTCTACTAACAATACTTTCAATCATACTTACTTTAGAACCTTTTTCTAATAATACCATTTCCTTTAACTGTTATTTTTTTTTATTTTGTTTGTAACAATCTCTATGTTCTTAAACATTGAATCAAGGCAAAATTGTGCATTTCTTCAAAATGTTGACAGATGTTTTTAAATGACCAGCATTGCTTTTAGGAAATGTATACCTAACAAATAGTAGTGAGACAAAGTTCACTGTACTGTTGTCATGACTTGTACAAATGTTGTATAACAGCACTTGCAAAACATGGTACATCTCTCTTTAAAGTGTCTTAGTTAAAAGTTTTGCCAATGAGACTTTTCATTAAATTCTCAAATTTGTGAAGAAACAGAACTGTTTTCTTTAAAAAAAAAAAAAAAAAAAAAAAAGATTCAACCATAATTTGCAGTCTCATATCTCTGTATAATCGTGATAAAATATGGGAAATATGTATAAAAAAAAAAAAAAAAAAAAAAAAGATGGAATACTAGTAGCATGACCAAAAATCTGCTTTTTAATCTGAGACATGTGTGAACACATAAATGCATAAAACAGTATATATTTGTTAAAGATGTTTATTTGTATTCGAAAAACAATGATGAATTGCCATGGTTCATATAATTGTAATAATTATCAATATGATTGATGTTTTCAGATACAACCAACAGGACCAGGGGGAGTAGTGAGGGAGGAAAAGTAGAAGATATTGTAAATAGTGTAGATACGGGTAGTGAAAATGACAATGAACATGAGGAAGTAGATATAGATGTAGTTTTTGATCATTTTGATAGTGATAAAAGTGAGAAAAATTCACCTAATCATGCCAAACCCAAACCAGGAAAATTTAAGGCAGGCAAATTATCAGCGGCAAAGATATAAACAATAAAGTTCAGGCAAAAAGGTTGGCCAAAAGCCGAATTATGAATATATGAAAAACTTTATAAAAAAAAAAAAAAACAAAAAAAAACAAAAAAAAACAAATTAACAGAACAGCCATATGAGCCTGTTGAAGTTCTCTACGTTGTGTATGAACGAACTACAAAAACATTTATGTACGACGGTTCTGGCTTTTTACTGAATCGATTTGAAAACCTTTGTCATCTAGCATCCCCCGGAAGGAGGTTACTGAACGAAAGGGGGATGCCAGCAGCTACCCATAAACAAGGACAAAGGGGTACAATTCCTGACACCTATGAAGTAAATGTACCCCTTTGCTTCTTCAGCTGGGAAGTTTCTAGCGGAACAGCAGAAGGCAGAAATAGACGCGCTTAACATCCAAGCAGAGGACAGTGAAGTTAGTATGTTTAAAAAAAAACCACAAGATACATGTAATGCAAGAAATTAAAACCTAAATCATGTAAATTGTGTCATTATAAAAAGCAACATAAATACTGACCAAATTATGTCCATCTACTAAATGATAGAGACTAGCTACATGCAATGCTAGATTATAAGCCGACATGGGAAAGAGCTTTGATTAATCACATGAGACTGAAGTTAAATTTAATTTGTTACCCTGAATTTATCATTCTTGAGCATAAAATAATAGAAAATTGCTGCTTTTATACTTGTCTTTCATTTTTGCTTAAGCATAATTTCACGGGTGTAAATTAGATGACACCGAAGGCCTTACTTTAGAAGAAAACGTTTACAAATAACTCATTTTTGAGACCATATAATCATCCTTTGAATATTTTGGTTTTAATATGGTCGTTTAGCACGTTTAGTGCCCAACTTGTCTTCTTTGTTAAACATAAAATGCACATATTCATTGTAATTGTAGATTAAAAGTACAACATGTACAAGTATATAACATATAGATTAATTCAGTAATTTTTTTCTTCAGTACCACAGTCTATAAACACTAAAGACCCCCCCCCCCCCCCAAAAAAAAAAAACAAAAAAAACAGTGAAAAGGACGTTGACTTTACCAGATGAAAGTGTGCCAGTTAGAAGGTATGTAGAAAAACATATATAATTAAAAACCAATTGTTCAAAGAACAATTGAAGATCTTTCAACCAATAAGGATCTTTTTTGATATGAAAATATTAAGATTCAGTTGAAAATGTCAGTTGCTATGTCTTTATGATATAAAAATATGAATTTGGAGCAAAGGTCAAAATCTAGAACGTCCAATTAACTTATGACCTTGACCTCAATTTCAAGGTCATAAACCAAGGATCCCAAAACAACAGACCCTAGGTTTGTATTATGTATGGTTCATGAGTAATATCACTTTACGCATAATTCTAAATATAAGAGGGGCAAAAACTCCCATTTATGGTCTACGCACCCTTCCAATCAAAATTTATAAGTTACGACATGTCGCAACTAACAATTTGGTAAAAAAAAATTGTCGAAATCTTATAAAGTTAATGAAAATAAGTGAAAATAAGCCAAAATCAAAATTTAGAATTTGACCTTGACCTTTGACCTTGACCTAATTTTCATTTTTTTAAACCAAGGATCTTAAATCTAAAGACCCTAGGTCTCTATCACTTATGGTTTACCAGTTAGAAATGCATATCACTTATATCATATATAAAAGGGGGGATAACTCTCATATGGAGTCTCCGGATAGCTTCGGTCCAAATGAAACAGAACATCCTGAGGATATAACGAGCAATTTGGAAAAATAAATTTGTCGGTTTCTTATACGGTTGCGAAGGAGTAGTGGCCACATGAAAAACAGTGTTCGGGGAGATAACTCTTACAAGGTAAAGTTTTTTGTTACGCAGTGTCAGTTTCAGAAGTGTATTAACTGTTCGATATCATTTACCTTATATCTAAGCGATATCTTGTGAAACAAAAAAACAGCGAAGGAAAAAAAAGTTGGCGGAAGAAAAAAAAAAAAAAATAATAATAATAATCAGAACAAACCCTATAGGTCTTTCAACTGAAAAGTTGAAAGACCTAATTAATATTTATCTCGATATTTAAATAACTTTCCCAGTGCTGTGGATGGCATTGCACTTTAAAGCCATGCTATGGAATCAGAAATTGTAGTCTTCTCCGTTTCTTTTTTTGAAAGAAAAGCAACAAAAGAGTAATGATCGATTTCGGAGTGCTAGGAGCATCTTGTTTTAATATTGAATCATATAGGGATTACACATCATGGTAATGTAGATGATTTTGTATAATATCATTTTGCACATCTACTATTTACTAGATACAAAATACCTTCAACATGTTACTATATGCATGTGTCATATTCTTGTGTATCACACATGTATATGATTATAATTGTCATTAATCATTGTTAATAGACTCATGTTTGAGATGAATTAATAAAGGTTTACTTTTATTTCAGAATTGATGCAAAGAAGGCAAGAAAGAGGAAGTCAAGGCGAAAGAAAGCCCTTCCCAGAAAGAGGAAGTAAGTTGGTTATATCAGATTATTGCTAAGGATGCTCTGTAAAGGGAGAAGTCTTATAGCATAATAAATATTTTCACATTAACCATATCAGAATAAAAAATTGCCTTTGATAGAATTTCATACATATAAGAATAAGATTTTAATTTACATCCCAAGATATCATGTACAAATGTAAAATTATAGATTTCTATAATTTATGAGGTGTTAGATATTATCATGAGGATATGGAACTAAAAATGCATGCATTAACAAATTTAGATAGTTTAATATACCTATTGCAAAATGTTTCTACTAACAATACTTTCAATCATACTTACTTTAGAACCTTTTTCTAATAATACCATTTCCTTTAACTGTACTGTGACCTTTAAATGCTTATGTGTATTACATTTGGCCATGGTAAGAGAGTTGTCCCATTGGCTAATTTTTATTATTATAAATCTCTCTAAACATGCTAATCTATCTTAATCTAAAATAAATATGTTCCCTTACCATTTGCTTAAACCAACTTAATCATGACTTGTGCCAATTTAGAATAGAATTCACAGTGTAACATAATTATAACATAATAGCTATGTAAATTTTGAGTAGATATACCAATATGTATATAGTCTGTATCAAAAATTAAACTACCTATTATTCTATTTATCAGCATTTATGACGTCACACAATGCATTACCTAATATTTCAGTGACTCAGCCAGTACCTTGATACTCAAAAATATAAGCTGGTGAGATCAAAGGGTTAATAAATGATTTGCCTATAAACAAACTACTAGTTCTAATGCAATATATTTGGTCTGCAATCTGTCACTGTACCCTTTATGTCTTTTGGGTGGTAGATGCCAATTATAGACTGTTTAAGACTTTTTCTGGTAAACATGGTAGACGTTATCTAGGGTTTTCTTGCATCGTGTCATAAAGATTTTTTTTCTTTTTTTTCTTTTTTTATAAGCTTGAAGTGGACATTCATGCCCCTCGCACAGAAAATGATAAAACAAGAAGCAGCAAGAAGAGGGTGACCCCTCAAGCATGTCAAGTGGTAGGTGCCAAATATAGATTGTTTAGGACTTTTTTTCTGTGAGACGTAACACAGGGGTATGATTGACAACTAGACTTCTAGGCACAAGAAATGACAAGTCAGTCAGCATTGGTTTAAAAAGAACATACTTCAACTTCAGTTCTAATGAGGAGATGCGATATATTTTGTCTACAATCTGTCACGGCAGGGAATTTTTCAGTCTTTTGATGTTGAATCTGTAATAACTCCCTCCTGTTATCTAGGGTTTTCTTGCATCGTGTCATAAAGAAACTTTTTTTATCAGATTGAAGCGGATATTCATGCCCCGCACACAGAAAATGATAAACCAACAAGCAGCAAGAAGAGGGTGACCCCTCAAGCATGTCAAGTGGTAGGTGCCAAATATAGATTGTTTAAGACTTTTTTTAATGAACTCAGCAAACGATTATCTACAATAATTCAATCTGCTGTCACTCACACTCAATGATGAATCGTTACGTATACGAAAACTCACAGAAAAGTAATCGTAAGAATTTGAAGCTACCAATGAGGATTTTGTCACTTCTAAGCACGGAAATTGGACCACAATCAGAAGTCTGATATCAAGTTTTAGTTCGGCGATCACGACCGTCGACATCATTGACAATATTGAAAAAGACATTTACCGGATTAGTAATGAAATACGGTAAAACGACAGAAAGTCACAGGACATAAAGTCACAAATTTGGTAGGACAAAAAGTCACAAATAATCTGTTGACAATAATTGTTTGAATATGTAAGAGAAATATCTTGAACTATTTACTTGTTATGCCCCACCTACAATAGTAGAGGGGCATTATGTTTTCTGGTCTGTGCTTCGTTCGTTCGTTCGTCCGTCCGTCCGTGCGTCCCAATAAAGGTTAAAGTTTTTGGTCAAGGTAGTTTTTGATGAAGTTGAAACTTAGTATGTACACATGTTCCCCATGATATGATCTTTCTAATTTTAATTCCAATTAAAGTGTTGACCCAATTTTATGGTCCACTGAACATGGAAAATTATAGTGCGAGTGGGGCATCCGTGAACTATGGACACATTCTTGTTAATACATGACCCCCAAGGGTGACTGGGGAATAGAAATATGGTCGCTTGGTCTTCTTCCGACCGGCAGTAAAACGCTTGCAGATTGGTGACGTTAAATCCGATGCCTCGTATAAGGAGAGTGCCACGCTCTATGCACGTTAAAAACCCTTGTAACAACTCTTTGAGGGGTCCGTAGGTGGCCTGTTGCAAGGCAAAACTTCTGTCCCTATCCAATATACCCTCAATTTCCAGTGGCAGTCCAAATTTCCCCGACCATCATCCCAGATGGCCTCTACTATTTCAAGACCTATCTATAGTTGTTATTGTGAACTTGTTCTCGTCCTGAATATGCATGAAATATTTGCCACTCGACGTTAAGCAACCAACAATCAATCATGTTAATACATGTATTCATATTAAAGTTTAGGAAATGTGTCATAATACTTGAAAAATAAAGATTTATTCAATTTTAATCGTGCAAAAGAAAGATTTCTTGGCACCATGAAGCCATTTAAGTGCCAAGCCACTTTGACATTTTGTTTTTTAACAATTATTTGATCATCTCTGATATGTTTGTGATACATTTTGTTTACAAAATTGGTTTATATACAATAGTTCAAGAAAAATACAACAATAATTTGGAAAAATAAGCGTGCTTTATTCAAAGAAAATAATCAGAAAAGATGAATTGTGACTTTTGTACTGCGTCTTTCTGTCCTACATTCTAAAATATAACGGCAACATTATTTCTTAATTACCTGTGCAACGCACCTCGACAAAAGTGTTGTCACATGAAAAAGAGGATAAGATAATTTCGTCTGTAAATTTTAAATGTGGAAATATGGTCACTTGGTCTTCTTCCGACCGGCAGTAAAACGCTTGCCGAGTGGGGCGTCCGTTTGGCTGTGCGGTATGTATGAAGTTCGCAGTCACGACCGGTCAGATTGGGGACGTTAAATCCGATGCCTCGTGTAAGGAGAGTGCCACGCTCTATGCACGTTAAAAACCCTTGTAACGACTCTTTGAGGGGTCCGTAGGTGGCCTGTTGCAAGGCAAAACTTCTGTCCCTATCCAATATACTACTCATTTTCCAGTGGCAGTCCAAATTTCCCCGACCATCATCCCAGATGGCCTCTACTATTTCAAGACCTATCTATAGTAGATATTGTGAACTTGTTCTCGTCCTGATTATGCATGAAATATTTGCCACTGGACGTTAAGCAACCAACCATCAATCATGTTAATACATGTATTCATATTAAAGTTTAGGAAATGTGTCATTATACTTGAAAAATAAATCAATTTTAATCGTGCAAAAGAAAGATTTCTTGGCACCATGAAGCCATTTAAGTGCCAAGCCACTTTTGACATTTTGTTTTTTTTTAGCAATTATTTAATCATCTCTGATATTTTTGTGATACATTTTGTTTACAAAATTGGTTTATGTGCAATAGTTCAAGAAAAATACAACAATATTTTTATATAAATAAGCGTGTTTTATTCAAAGAAAATAATCAGAAAAGATGAATTGTGACTTTTTGTCCTGTGTCTTTCTGTCCTACATTCTAAAATACAACGGCAACATTATTTCTTAATTACCTGTGCAACGCACCTCGATAAAAGTGTTGTCACATGAAAAAGAGGATAAGATAATTTCGTCTGTAAATTTTAAATATATTTATATATTATATATACATTAAGACCCTGTTTACATAACTGTTAAGGATTAACTTCTTTTTACAACCGAATTTTGTAAACGTCTTCAATTTTGATATATACTAATAACGTCAATATTATTTTTCATTTCAGTTGGAAGGCAAACGCCTGAATCTGACAGATAGAGGTCAATTTGTCGACAAAAAAAGAACCCGTATGTAAAATGTTTACGCCCACAAACAGCGCCACCTATAATTTTTTCTGCGGCATCTTTGAGAACGATGTCCCATTCTGTAGTAAATTAAAACATTAAATTAACTAAAACATAGAAAAGTAAGTGTAAAACACAAATTGAAAGATATATTTGCAGATGACTGTTTGTGCATGATACGCTGGCAATGTGCGCAATACCCTTTAATCCAAGACTGAAAATTAGTTTGTTTCCTACCTCAAGATGGCGGATTTCAATGTTTACATTTTTTCACCTATTTATAATCTGACACAAATTCGTATCCAATCATTTATTAGCAATTTTATTATTGATCTTTGAAGATCATCCAATTAAATTTGCCGTTAAAAAGTGGCTACACGTTACCAGCCGTCGTTACAAAGTAGCCATGTGTTTTGTGGGGATACCTTGGGAATGTTGTGTATTCAAAAGTTACGGTAAAAATCAATGTTATCTTCCTTATATTTCCATGCATACACAATTTATAACAGCAAATCCATTCTTAACATACCCCATAAGGTAAACGGACATATTTAACTGTCTGCTTGAGCAAAAATTCGTGTAAATAAGTCTGATGGGTCGTTTTGAATTCAAGCACAGCAGACAAACACGTGGTAGATTGTTTATGTTTGACAGTGTGTTTACCTGAATTGCACGTTGATGTTACTATATACTTACCAATAACCTTTATCGTGTTATACTTTCAAGAGTTATATAATACATCTTACCCAAGAAATACGTCTAGGTAGGTGCAGGGACTTCCTTTACTTGGTCCTTAACTAGTGAGGGACTGGGTGTAATGATACATTACAGCATTTTTTGCATTTGATATATTTCATGTACATGTATATTTTATGTACACAAAGAACAATAAAGTAAATGAACGTACATGGGTTTAATTCCCACCCTAGGTATACATTTTGACTCTCATAACAGGTTGGAACAAATAGAACAGATAGCAATTGACAATAATGTAATGCTAAAATGCTAATTGATGGGGTTAAATCATCAACATCATTTTTTCTAGTATACAGCAGCTCCTCTACGGATTAGTAAGGGCATACTTTACTAAAAGTCCAGTGGCTATAAGTCCTGTCTTTTTTGCCTCTGATATTTACTTATTTATATTATAATTTCTAATGTTCTCTTGTGCATGTAGTAAGGCAAAAGCTATTGTTACTCTTATTTTCCTCATTTGCCTTAAAACAATGGAATGTATTGATTGTTGATGTATGTAAAGTGACTTGTAATTTAACTGTCACTGCTAACAGAGACTTGGACTCTGGTGATAAGTTTCCAGAATGTTATCTCATTGGCAACTATACCATAAATGTCAGTTTCCCCTTTATAAGTTTTAAGAAAAGAATTTAATGATAATATAATAATAAGTTGTAAAAAAGTTAAAAAGTTAAGCACAATTGCCAAATCTAATTGGCTTTTCATTCAAGAAAACCTAGAGGCATTGAAAAGTGTTGAAAAATAAATGTTTTGAACTCAGAAAACTATCAATATATAGAGTACAGATATTGTTTTAATTGGGCCTTTGGGAATATTTGCCTGTTAATTGGAGATATAATTGTTATATGCCTTTTCAAATATATGTGTGGCTCTGATCTGGCTGTGGTTTAAAATCTAAGAATGGAGTTGGTTATATCCATATTTATCTGATTTATATCAACATCATTGTTCCATTATATATACATATATATAAATCATTGTAATACATGTACATTACTTTGCTCTTCATATGCCCTTTAATTGGAATAAAATATCTTGTCTTATACCACATTTCTTTATTTTAGTACTGACAGGTTAACTTTTAAAAGCATTTACAGTAAGTTAGTTGATGACAAGCTTAGTCAATGATTGTAAATCCAGATAATATCATGAGTTTTTTTTATATAGTAAATAATTTTATTAAACTGGTTATCTCAATTAAAAGAACTGACATTCCGCTTTGAATTTATTTCTGATATCAGAATAATAAATTTCTTTTTGTTGTCCTTTTTCAAAAAAATTCTGATCATACTGTATTTAAGTCAGTTTTGTTTTTGTCTGAGACTACTATAACATGGGAGGTGACCACAATCTCTATGTTATACATTGAAGTAGTCTCAGGTTTTTGTAGTCCAATTGACTATTCATTTTAGAGCAGGTAAATGTGAATTTGGATTAAATTTGAAGTTGATTCAGTATCTCTAATGACATAATACCACTATTTTATTTCAACAAAGCATTTTCAAATTTTATTTTATACTGGTCAGCTTAGGTTATTATCCAATCAATAATTTAATTGAAAGGACAGTTGGTTGCAGGACTTTTGAATTCAAATATAAGAAAGAAGAAGAAATATAAAGCAAAACTTGAAATATTACATATAATAGGATTTATGATAACTGCAGGATATCAGATTGCAATACAGCTTTTGTTCAGTTATCTTTGTGTTGATTATTATGTTTTAAATCCCTTTCTGGTTCTTTGGATGTTCAGATTTTTTTCTCTTGATTAAGGCAAGCAACAGAACTTGTACAACTTATGTAGTTTCTTATCTCAGGGTGAATCCAGAAAATTTTAAACATAAGTGGTGGTATTCTCAACCAAGGATAAAAAGGAGGGTTCCAACTATATGCATGATCCCATTCAAATGCATTAATCTTCCATAAAAAGAGGAGGTTCCAATCACCAGACTCCCTGAGATCTGCAATTGTATCTTAAAGCAGCTATAATAAAACAAAAATTGTGCATGTACTTCTGGCCACTGCAGATTGATTTTATTTTCAATCTATGATCATCTATGGTAATGGTCACAATTTTGAAGACTATATTTCCTTTTTTTTTCCATATTTTTGTTTAAATGTAATCTTCTGCTAATGCTTCTATTGTAACACAGGTTCTTCTGACAAATGACTGATAAACCCATCTTGTATCCTTCTATCTACCAAAAGGTTGTTTGAGAATATATATATACAATAAGTTCAAGTTTCAGCAGAGAAAAAGTCAGTCTGTTATAAAATGTAGGTAATTGTCTTCTTTGGAAGTGTTCAAAAACCTGTAAGAACTTGAAAAAAATGTCATATTCAACCTTTCCATGACTATTTTAATGTTACAACAGTAGAGGAGCATGAAATATTGAAAGGTATTCAAGAACTCTTCGAAATTGATCTGCAATCATTAATTTTACTCAAATTTACTATTGTGAACTTGCAATATCCTACGATGCGCGTACCGAGTTATCTCCCTTTGATCTCCGCTTCGCCACGAATAAACTGACACAATTGCGTATCCGGGGTTTTTGTGATCTGATATTGTTATTTTAGAAGCAAAAAACGGTTTTACTTCATATTTTATACCCCTCAACACGTTACCAAACCTATTTAAGGATTTATTAAGGATTTTCCGTGGACCTACGCAAATTTTCAGAAAAAAAGTTTCACTTCAGTCGTGAATTTATAACATTTTAACAATACTTTTTTATTATAATTACATAAAATAAGAAAGCTTATTCAATCTAGAATTAAACACTTTGGTTTTTATTAATGTACGAGTACAAATAAGACGATACGAGTCCAAAAACCACGAGACATGCACGTTTACCAAAAAATCGTAAACTCTGACCTTTTATCACGTGACCAATGTCTTGAACTTAGACGCCATTAAATCGTTTGCCGTTCAACTGATTTACCTGAGCAACACACAATAAAAATGGGCGTTGTCACACAAATTTTAGTGTTAAAATGACTCCTGTCCGATTATCATGGTTACTTTCGTTCCCTCTTTTCAAATTAAGCTTTTAGTAATATAATTCTTCGAATTTCAAAGTCTTATGCTAACTACGGAAATCTTTACTCTATTTTATAAGGCAGTGGCTATTTGACCGGCACCGGCTAAATAGCAAATTTCCTATTTGACCGGCACCGGCAAAATAGCAAATTTGCTATTTAGCCGGCACTGAATAAAACTGTTCATTGATGTGATTAGTAGAGAATAAAAAAGCTTAATAATAATTTGAAATCATTTTATCACGATATCAAGCATTAAATACAGTACAATCAAAAATAAAATAATGAAGATTTTCATAAATAAATAATTTATTGAGATATTGTTTGGAGGGGGCTACCATAAATAGTAATATTTTAAGGCAGTGGCTATTTGACTGGTACCGGCAAAATAGCATTTTTTTTATTTGACCGGCATCAACAAAATAGCAAATTTACTATTTAGCCAGCTCTGATTAAATTATATCTCACTGGAATTAAAATGTAAGAATAATAATTAAATATCAAAATTTTATTTAGAAACTTTTGTTACTGTTACTTATATAAACACTTAAACTTTTAACTATCAAATTAAATATATTCTAAAAATCAAAATACAACTCTCCTTTTACCAAAAAAAAACCCATCATGTACCTGAATATATGACTTAGGGCAAAATTTATGTAATTTGAAAAATATTACAAACCAAATGAACTGAATATGGATGAGTACTTTCAACCTTCAACCTAAATAGTTGGTCAGTATATATGTGATAATGGATGATACAACACCTAAAAAAATTGAGTTTAATGCACAATTCAATTCCTACAAAGAGTTTGCATTGGTTATAGAAAATTATAATAAAGGGCTGCGCTTTAGCGCATAATACGCCCGTTGCTCTTATAACTTGTCTTTTATGCTTTAAATGAATTTATATGATCAACTAGAAATAGTGTGAGCCCTGTCAAATCCCCCCTAAATAATAGATAAAAATGCATAAATAAATTGGCACTATTAACGAAGGCTACCTCAAATTTAACTAAGTTTGTTGTCTTAATTTTTCATCCATACATTCTATCTTGTTCACAACACACTTTTTGAGTACCAAGTACCTTTTATATTTATTAAGGCATATACATTATATAAAAGTTATAGATGAGATAAAATAGACTAAGTTATTCTAAATATTACAGAATCACAAACCACTTTATGCTGATAACAAAGATAGCCAGGTTAATTTATGATCAGAGAAGAAGACTTCATTAGTTCCACTATCAACACAGTCAATATTAGTAAAAATCAAATCGATTGTTGATCCATAGTCATTTGTTGGCTGGGTTATAAGTTGCTTATATTTCAATTGTTGCATCAATGTTAACAGTTTTTGCTTGTTTGAGGAATCCTCCTTCCAATTGACATTTAAATCTCTTAGAATGATGGATTGAAAGGGAGCTTACATCAATAGATATAAACAATTCACCAATGTTTCATGGACATTGGTGAAAGCCTTTTTGTGTTATTGTTCGAAGTGTTAAAAATCCCCCCTTTTTTTTATAAATAAAGCCCCATAAATCCAAAACTTAAAATCTGAAATTTATAAAAATTGAAAGGGAGCTTACATCAATAGATATAAACAATTCACCAAAGTTTCATGGACATTGGTGGAAGCCTTTTTGAGTTATTGTCCGAAGTGTTAAAAATACCCCTTTTTTTATATAAATAAAGTCCCATAAATCCAAAACTTAAAATTTGAAATTTATAAAAATTGAAAGGGAGCTTACATCAATAGATATAAACAATTCACCAAAGTTTCATGGACATTGGTAAAAGCCTTTTTGAGTTATTGTCCGAAGTGTTGAAAATCCCCACTTTTTTATGAATAAAGCCCCATAAATCCAAAACTTAAAATCTATATTTTAAAAAAAAACGAAAGGGAGCTTACGTCAATAGATATAAACAATTCAATGGAAATTGGTGAAAGTGTTTTTGAGTTATTGTCCGAAGTGTGGACGACGGACGGACGGACGGACGGACAACGGTATACCATAATACGTCCCGTCTAAAAGACGACGGGCGTATAAAAAGGAACATTTTGTTCAGCTGTGGAAAAGGGTTGCACGTACCATCAAAACCATGAAATGTCGAGCACCAAACAGAAAGATCAATAAAGAATTAGTATATGGGCAATTGAAATTATGCTGTGTACATGGAGGAAAAGATCACAAGAGAGAAAATTCACGAAAACTAGTTTTGCAAGAAGAAGAACGAGATACCGCTCAGGCGTCCTTTTGAAATTTGTAGCAAACAACTTTTAATATTGTCTTTTTTATGATGTACGTAGTTTTACATAACACTATTTTTATCGCATGGCAGGATATTTAAACAATAGATTTACACAGATTTGGACATAAACTTTAGAAAAAAAATATAATTAGTAATGTATATGTTACAGGCATTTTCTAAATTTAGGCATTTTGTAAAATGACTGAATTTTCAGGCAATTTAGAAAATGCCTAACCTTGACAGGCATTATACAAAATGACTAAAAATACCTAGTCATTTTGTAAAATGACTGAAATTTTGAAGCAAAATTCCACAAATTGCCTGTTGAGTTTCAGGCAATTTGTAGAATATCATTGAGATGCAAATGGCAAAAGTTGACAAAAACACAATATCTTCCAAAGAAAATAACTTATTTATTCTCCAAAAACCATATCGGAAGGTTTTTTTGGGGGGCCTTATGATAGGTTCTTTTAGTGAAACTACGTTAAGTACTTACTCACTCTTTATTTCAGATACCAACATTGAATCAATGATTATTTTGTCAAAATGACATAAAGACAAATTGTTCTGTCAATAGAACAAAATTTACAATCAAATTTTTAGAAAATCTAGATTCAATACACTAAAGTGAAACATGAAATAGAGAAAAGTTCGTTTTTATTTGACCGATTGCTGTTTTTTTTTTTTGCTTTCTGTCGCAAATATGTCATGCATTTTTAAGACGTGCACAATTTGGTTATAATTCGTATGGGTTATTTCTACAGAGGATTGACCAAGATTAAGGACAGAAATTTAGACTGCAGATTGCAATTGAAATGAAGGTATTTTAGACTGGATCAGAAAATCCCCCTGCAGAACAGCCATAGAGTTGTAAACGCATTGTTCGATCGTCTGACAATGTCAGGGCTGGTAGATCTTAACCTGATGAACTTTTTAACCCCCATGTCAGATTTGATCTAAATGCAGTTTAGAGATATATTAAGCAAAAAAACTGTATTTACCCATATGTTCCATTTATAGCCATATTGGCCATGTTGTTTGGCAATCAGTGATTAATGGGACAGTTTTTTTTAAAACAAAATACTCTAATGACAATTTTGGCCAAGTTTGGATAAATTTTACCTAGTAGCTCTATAGGAGAACATGTCTGTGAAAGTAAACAGACGAAGACGAAAGACAGCAGCCAAGTGGTGAGCAAAGCTTACTTGACTCATTTGACTAGGAGAGCTAAAAATCGACAAAGAAAAAAACATAACAGTGCTTTGTCAGATATTAAAATAAATTCTAGTTCTGTGCTTCTGTGAATTAATTGCATTGATTCAGTAAAATGTATTCTTGATTATTTAAGCTCTTCTTTTTTAATTAAGAATTATCATAAATAAAACAGCTCTAGTGTTCAAATCTTTCAATTGTTTTTCTTAACATTTTATTCTATAAGATGATTTTAGGCATTTTGTAAAATGCCTTTCAATTTTTCCAGGCATTTTATAAAATGCCTAGAAAATTTAGTCATTATGTAAAATGACTGAATCTTGCAGGCATTTTAGAAAATGCCTAAAGTTTTCAGGCATTTTACAAAATGCCTAAATTTAGAAAATGCCTGTAACATATATATATATACAAATGTGTTTACATGCTTTCAATTAATATTATAAAGTTATAAATTATTTATTTATGAACATCTTCAATATTTTATTTTTGATTGTACTGTATTTTTAATGCTTGATATTGTGATAAAATGATTTTAAATTATTATTAAGCTTTTTTATTCTCTACAAATCACATCAATGAACAGTTTTATTCAGTGCCGGCTAAATAGCAAATTTGCTATTTTGCCGGTGCCGGTCAAATAGCAAATTTGCTATTTAACCGGTGCCGGTCAAATAGCCACTGCCATTTTATAAACTATCGAATACATGAGTCGTCAAAGTTATTTAGTACATGTTGTACTTTAAGGGAGACATTCCTATTGTTTTATAACACCTCCGTGGTTAACAAGTCCTTTGCCTTAGCTGCCTTAAAATACTTGTTATGATAAACTGAGACAGGATAGACAAAGAAACCGTTTAGATTTAGTTATACCGAACTGTAAAAGTATAATAATCAAATACAATGAACGTGCATCTTTTTTAATAACCTGCGTGACATATAGTATAAAGTTCAATTAAGATATGAAAATATTATTTGAATTTGGTCTATATATGTTTTAAACATAAGCTCTAGAAAGGCTTATTACCGAATATTTATGGAAAGTGAGCAGATTCAAAATGTTCGCGTGAACGCCACATGTGTGTTTGAATTAACAATGTCAAAGAAAGAACTATGAACAGAACAGAACAGTACATATGTGACACAGTGGATGGGAAAATTTAAGTGGTGAACGGGGAAGAATTCTCATCGCATGAAAGTACATCGTGTGTGATTAAATTTAACAAATAAAAAAAATAGTTAAATGGTTACCATATTAGAAAGTTAATTATATGACCATATAACCATAGACGTATATATGTTCCGGACCAGATGCGTATTTGGACCATACGCGTATGGTCATGACCATATGGGTATATACTGATATGGTCCGACCATACGCGTATGGTCCGACCGTACGCGTATGGTCCGACCGTACGCGTATGGTCGGGGTAATTAACACTATGTTACAGTTTACTTTAAATACGTCTCAACTCTTCATATGGTATGACTGTTCATTAAAAAGACGCTATCATATAGGTGATTTTATATTAATTTATATAATCATAACAAAAAGATTAACTAAAATAATCTAGAAGTTTCAAATAGTTAATTTTATTTACTTGTCAAAACTATCATAAACACATATGGTGTATTGCAGTCGTGTAACGATATTTGAGATCTAGAGCTTCTTAAAACATCGTAGATATATCGGCATGGCCCAAGACCTCGGTATCACTGTACGCAGCTGCAAAAAGGCTAACTTTTCATTCGCAAACAAAAGATGTAAATGAAAAGGATCGTGCACAACACGGACTAGTAAATGCAAAAAAAAGCTATGATACGGTGTGGAAGTAACTGTCACATCAAGCCTACATGCAAGAATATAATTAGCGATGAAAACTAACTAGGGCATCAATATTTAATTTTTTTCGTAGCCTTTGAATTATAAAATTAATACATTAATTATCATGTAACCATCTTGCTTTTTAGATAGTTTTTGTATTGATACGTTTATAATGTAATTTGAAAAAAAAATACCTATATGGTCAAAATACTCATATGGTCCGGCCCGTTAATAACCAAACGAGTATTATACTCATATGGTCCGACCATACGCGTACGGTCGGACCATACGCGTATGGTCGGACCATATGAGTATACGCATATGGTCATGACCATACGCGTATGGTCCAAATACTCATATGGTCCGGAACATATACACAGAGATTGGCAACTCCGTGAAATCTCGTTATAAAACGCGGCCCGGAATGAGATTATCGTTGATAATAATTCTACAACATGTAAACAAGTCAGGGATGAATAATGTCGATAGCTAATCAAGAAAAGTAAAAGGAAAAATTATTTCAGATCAAATAATTTCATTTTCTGAAAAAAAACTTCTTGAAATAGTTGTAATTTTATTAATTGAGAAAATATTTTTTTTCCCTTTTTTCGGCATTTAAAAAGTAAAATCTGGTCATGATCAATTGATATTTCAAGAAACATTTCTGAACCGCATTTCTTTGCTAAAGTTTGCTTCTTTAAATTACACAGTGAAATTATGTGTGTCCGATTTCCCGGTCATTATTTCCTCAAGATTACGCAATTTATTGCCATCCAATCACTTGAATTTTGCCGGAGGTGAAGTTTTAAATGGATTATTACTTGGTAATTGTTTTTACATCTAAACAAATTATGATATACTATTTTAACTATGACCAGAACTTATTTTATCAGAAGCACTGGTCGATACTATAGTATGCAATCAGGAATAGTAATTTAACATGTCAAGAAAAGAAATAAAGCAACTTTTTCTATATAAAAAAATATGTAGCCAGTAGAATTTTGTTTCGTGTGAAACTGATTTTATATCTGTTTTATTTTAATTATAATGTTTACTTTTTGATTGACCTAGAATTTAATTATGTATGGAACCTTTGCATGAATTTCCTAAATGAACGTACATTATAGTGTTGTCGAAATCACTTTTTGCTGCCATGAAATATTGAATATGAATCTGTCATTATTTGTAGTTTTTTTTAAGACTTAATAGCACAGTCTCTGATTAAAAACAATGTGTATCATAAGTACAGTAAAATGCTCCGCTGAACTTTTGAATTTTATCGTTTTGTTTCATAGACCACCGGAGAACTGCAACATTCTCATCGTTACTCTTTCCCAATGGAAAGTGAAACTTGAGTTTGAAATTAGAAAGATTTAAGATTGTGCACAAGTTTTATCTGATCTTTTTGTGGGTTTATGTTGTTCAAGCCTTCAGGGTAATTTTCGGTGCAGTGCTATGTTGGCTGTTATTTTCTTTTCATTTGTTATTTTTTCCTCTGTGTTACACGACCTTGTACTTTTTGTATTGCCCCTTGACATCTCCTGCTTCTGTTTAAACCTTAACCACTAATATCTCATCTAGTTTAAATAAAATAGTCTCATTCCCGGAATTTGTTATACAGGAATTCATTTTAATATCAGTTTTTTATAAGCATATAAACTGCTTGTTCTCTTCAAACAACTTATGTTTAGGACAGAATACATCAATAGGTACATCCATGTACCAGGTCATGGATATATAAGTACACGTTATGTGCTTTTGACCTCCACAAAAATTCTTAAACATTCATAGATGTGCAAAGAATATTTTAGTCGATAGGTTGTTGTCTCATTGACATATACCTCACATTTCTGTTAAGTCATAGCATCTGTGCCTTTTCAATTTATTGCAGAAAATATTTGCATAAACATTTTTCAAAACAGGAGAGGTGAAATAGTGATCACAGAATGAGGACATGTAAAACTGAAACAACACAACAAATAAACATAAACAAACACTATTGTTAACGGACTGAAACAAACATAGATGATGACCAATATGAGCGACTGGTGTAATAGTAGAGTGAACATTTCTTGCTTCTTATTCTACACATTTTGTCATTTCATGTAAACATTAAATATGCTACTTTCCGAGGAGAAGAAGGAATTTGTGAAACGAAATATTTTGCTATTTAGTACTGTCAAGTTATATATTCACAGGGGTGTTGTAGAATAAATGAACAGTTTCTCTTTTTTTTTTACAAGCATTTGCCACTCTCACGATGTACAAAGATATTATAGAGTGGCCTTCCAATGATAGTCATTCATGTAAATCATTGTCTCATTGGCAATCATACTACATCATCATATTGTTATACATGTATGTAAAAACTATGTACATGTATACTTTGTAAACGTAAAGACAAATGAAGTTGAACACAACATATTTATTTGCATTTTTTTCCATCTGCACAACTGCCACTGTGTCACTTCTGCTTCAAATTCAATAGATTGAATGCAGAGTCTTGTATTTGTTATAAGTTCAATGAACTCACCATCACTTGCACAAAAATCGCATACACATAAAATTGAGAATGGAAATGGGGAATGTGTCAAAGAGACAACAACCCGACCATAGAAAAAAACAACAGCAGAAGGTCGCCATTAGGTCTTCAATGTAGCGAGAAATTCCCGCACCCGGAGGCGTCCTTCAGCTGGCCCCTAAAAAATATATACTAGTTCAGTGATAATGAACGCCATACTAATTTCCAAATTGTACACAAGAAACTAAAATTAAAATAAAACAAGACTAACAAAGGCCAGAGGCTCCCGACTTGGGACAGGCGCAAAATGCGGCGGGGTTAAACATGTTTGTTAGATCTCAACCCTCCCCTATACCTCTAGCCAATGAGGTGAGGAATCTCTGTCACTAAAGGAAAAAGGTGGAGGCGTAATGAACTTAATGGGTGTTGATGATGATGGTGGTGGTGGAGTCACTGGTATGTTGATGGTGGTTGATGGATGTGAAGATACCATACTAATATTGGAAGTCTCTGTGAGGGGAATGGATTGGTATCTTGCAGTTGAGTTATTCATAGTACTAAGGAGATGTATGTTTTGTTAGTTGTTCTGTCTTAATTGGTAAAAAAATTTCATCATAGCCACTACACATGCTATAGTGCATATGGTGGATACAGCTGTCCAAATCCAAAATTCTATAAAAAAATTATATTATATATACATATATATTAAATGTCTGAATAATAGCCAATGATAAATTTTACATAAGAGAAACTATAATGGTTTCAATTTACATATAAGAAAATTAATAAAAGATAATAACAGTTTCAGTTCATATATAAGAACATTAATAAAATAATATATATATATTATTCCCACATGATGTACTTGTAGCTACAAACATGTATTATGCAACATCAATCAATATGTTACACTTTTCCTTAAATCTTGTATAGATTAAGCTACATCCTTATTATATATCTGCTAAAACGTGGTAGTTGTTTTCCTATAAATTTTATTCATTTCAAATTTCTTTTCTTTTTTTTTTTACCTTTCATTATTTTGTTTTCTAACTGTATAAACTTTGTAAATACATAAAACTATGAATATCAACATTGTAATTGTAAACAATGATATTAATTACAATATATGTGGTTGTTTTATTGCTTGATTGTTTGTTGTTTTTACTAGTGTTACAATCAGTAGATCTGAATGTTGTACCTGTTATGGTTGTCTTTATATCATTCAGTGTCTCTACTGCAGCAGTGACACTGAATGATCCCTTTATTTCCATAGTTGTTATGGCCTCCATCTGTATTTCCTATGTTGTTGTTCTGTGAGGTTCTTCAAACACAAAGAACAACTCTTTAAGGGGTCCGTAGGTGGCCTGTTGCAAGGCAAAATTTCTGACCCTATCCAATATACCCTCATTTTCCAGTGGCAGTCCAAATTCCCCCGACCATCATCCCAGATGGCCTCTATCGTATCCACCTACCTATTGTATTTATTGTGAACTTGTTCTCGTCCTGAATATGCATGAAATATTTGCCACTGGACGTTAAGCAACCAACAATCAATTCCACTGAGTTTGAGATGTGGAGGTAGGTGCTTTATTGGTGGAGGTAGGTGCTTTACTGGTGGAGGTAGGTGTTTTACTGGTGGAGGTAGGTGCTTTACTGGTGAAGGTATGTGCTTTACTGGTGGAGGTAGATGCTTTACTAGTGGAGGTAGGTGATTTATTGGTATGTACATCTTTATCTTCTAACATTGGTAGTACTGCTTGTTCAACATAAGTTATCACAACAACTTCTTCTTTTGAATTTTCCATTATCCTAACCACTTTTGCAGAAGTTGCAATATCTGAAAAAAAATTAATGCTCAAATCATACAGAACAAGCTTTGAGAATATAGTTATTATACCATTTCAATACAATTTTTAAAATCAAAAATATAACATTGCAAGTAGTCATTAACCAATGTTTTATAAACCAAACCCAATTCAACATTATGCTTTACTTTTGACTGGATACAAGTACAATGTGTATGCATGTAGAGGAAATCTTTTGAACACCCAACAACAATAATATATCACTTACATCAAACTCATGGTTTTAACATGTTAGCCATAATTTGTTAAAAAAAAAAAAGAATGTAAATGTGATATTAACATGATTAAGTATATACATTTGCAAAGAAACATAATTATATACCCCTACTGTCTAAAAGATTTGATATGGCTGGAGTTGTTAAACACACTCTGGTCACTATACAGTTTTCATCCTTATTGTGTATTCTCAGATGAATTTGAACAAGCTCATTTGGAAATCTGAAATTAACACAATCATATTCATTAATTTATTGATAGTAAATGTATGTTTCATGCCAAAGACTGTGCAAAACGAGGGACAAATACATGTGAATATATAATGATGAGGGCCCTGATGGGGGGGAGGGGGGGGGGGGGTCCCATCACGATTCACAGAAAGTAAAAAATAATAATCACGATTCACGAAAATCTTCCATTTTCATTTCTTAAAATGACAGATCACGCTATGAAAATTCGATATTTATCACGGATCACGAAATAAAAAACTTGATCACGAAGAACAAAATTAACCCATCTATGGTGGCATGCAGCTGCCATCGCGTTGTCGTGTTGTCGAGATAGTTATCACGACAAGTCGACTTAATTCAATTTTTAAGTCGACTTGTCGAGATAATTATCACGACATGTCGACTTGTCGTCTTATATTATGGTGGCATACTACGGAAGCGTATATTACCCTCGTTTTAATACTTATAATCCAAGATGGCGATATAACTTTTAGCGAGAAAATGCTTTATTTCTCATTACTGCGATTTATTTTTTTCGACAAAATGCCTAACAAGGCATTTAGGCGCTTTGTTTTTTATCGCCATAAAAATAAATCGTTTTAAATAACGCGACAAATTATCAAAACGAGAAAACATTTTAAGATTAATTCATAAGTCAATAAAAATATCATGCAATAATAATAAATTGCCTTTTTTTCTTCGATATATTGTTTTATAAAGCAACAAATTGTTTTAAATTAAGGCGAGCAACGGGAAAGTTTTCAGCTAAATCGAGATAAATATGGCACGATTTTAACCTGTTCATTTTCATTTTGATTTTGGAAGGATCAGGTCGCCATCACATTTGAGCATTTTATTTCAAGCAAATGGAGGTAAGATAAGAAACAATTTATTAAATGATATCTCGCCGCGATATAGCCTTGTTGTGCTCATGTGGCGTTAAACAAACAACAATCAATCAATCAATCATTAAGTTATTGTTGTAAAAAAACTTCTATAAAAAGGCTTTTTCACGTGTCTGCCGTAGTATACACACGTTAGGGGAATTTTGTTTTTGATGCAAAAAAAAAGACACAACCCTTTTTCTCCAGCTGTGAAAGTAAAATGGTCGCCTCATAAAATAATCAGGTTTAACTATAAATTAACATAGGGTGTCACGAAATTTACGTTGGAGAGAGCCAGTCGAGTTCTGATTTTTTTTAATTCACAGTTGCGGCAAAATAAGATCCTTTGATGTTTTAATACTGAGTCACTACGAGTTCATTTGAACTATATAGACCCCCTCCCCCTATATAAAGTTCCAATGACTGTTCTTGTGACTCTTGTTACTTCGAAGTGTTCAGCGAGAAAAAAAATCTCGTGCAGTACTGAAAAAATGACGGGGCAGATTAATTATAATTGTTCGGTTAATATAAAAAAGAAGATGTGGTGTAATTGCCAATGAGACAACTCTTCACAAGAGACCAAATGACACAGAAATTAACAACTATTATAGGTCACCGTACGGCCTTTAACAATGGGCAAAGCCCCTACCGCAATGTTTTTGTGTGTGCAATAAACAGTACAAAGACGACAAATTTTGTCAACTGTTTTCTGTTCTTTAGTCAGGTTGTTGTCTCTTTAGCACATTCCCAATTTCCATTCTCAAATTTAGTAAACAAAAATTTCCCTCTATGATCTATCCTTATTTTCCATATTTTTTTTACAATAAATACTGACATGACGTATTGTTAACTTCGTATTAAAAATAAGCTGTTTTAGTCCGCCATACCAGGAATAAATAAATGACTGTCTAATCATGTTGAACATTACAGCCATCGGATTTGACTATGTACGTTCAATCAAAAACTTTGATTACCTTTCTTGCTAGCTGAAGCGTAACATCGTTCTTAGGTTTACCTTTACTACCCTAATTTGAGAGTGGACTAATCAATTTATCGTCTTTTGGACTAAACTACTTCAAAATAAGGGTAATAAAGGTAAACCTTATAAGCTAATAACGACTTTACGCTTCAGCTAGCAAGGTTGCTAACAAAAGATTTTGTTTGAACCTGTACATACTCAAGTCCGATTGCTGTAATGTCTGTATTATAAGCTAGTTTAAAAAATGAGGGAAATTTGATGTCACACGCCAAGCTGACAAACTATGGCACTTTATAATGTGATTAAATCTTTTGATCTGTTCTTGTATTTTACAGGTCAGCTTAGAGATCCCTTGCAATTACTGTAAGTATAATATGTGTATGAACAGAGATGTGGTAACGTTATATCATCGTATATGGCAAGCAGTTCTCGTCAAAACTATGTATAAAACATTTTTCGAAAAATTAACACACTGAGAATTAAAAAAAACCACAGATTAAAAAACCTGAAAACACACACTAAGAATAAAAACATACACATTGAGATATCAAAAAGACGCACTGAGATTACAAAAATATAAATAACACACAGTGAGCTTTGAAAATTACACACTGAGACTTCAAAAATTACACAATGAGATTTATGTACATGTTGTGTGCAAGTTGTAAAAAGTAAAATAACAAAAAATCCGAATTCCAAGGACAATTCTAAAGAGAAAGTCCTTATTATCACATGGCAAAAACAAGGGGATGGCTCAAACACATCAAACGAATGGAGAGCAACTGTCATATTCCTGACTTGGTACAGGCATTTTATAATGTAAAAAATTGTGGATTAAACCTGTTTTTAAAGTTTTAAATACATACAGATGCATTAGAACTCTCGAGTTTCCTAATAATGTCAATTAAAGATACAGGAGATTTAGGGAAATTCTTCACATCTTTACTAATCGTAACTTAAACAGACCTTGGACTGCTGATGACATAAACTTAATCGAAATAACAATTTGAGCCATGAACTCAGGCTACAAATTAAAAGCGAGTTCTGTCTCCTAGTTGTTTAAGATTGTAATAGATACAGATTAGATATGCAAATTAGATCTGTGCGCAGAAAAAGTGCGCACAAATCTCATTGTGTAATTTTCAATTCTCAGGATGTGTTTTTCAGTTTATTTCATCTCAGTAATTTTCTTTCTAATTCTCAGTGTGTAAATTTTTCGAAAAATGGTTTAAACATACTGAGTTTTGACGTGAACGGCTTGCAATAAACGTGGCAATTATGGGTATCCCATACCTTGTTTCCATATCAAACGTGGAATATTAGTAAAATTAATTAACATGAAAAATATACATAATTAATTTATCAATATCTAAAATTGGTGAATGTTGCATACTCATTTCTGAGTAATTTACCTTTGAACCATGGTCTCCAATCATTGGAGTTTTTTAACATAAAGTGTCTTGAAACTTTATGCGAGTCACTGAGTGGCTTGATATATATTTCAGTGCAGATATCTAGCTTCTACTTCTTTTAAAAACAGCGACAAAAAGACTCAAGTCAACATCATTGGAGGTTTTATTATGTTATATTTTCCATTTGTAAACTCAGTTAAAATGTCAAAATATATCTATAACTTTTGAAGCTATTGATACATTTTAATTTTGTTTTAATTTATAAAATGGCAAATATAACAAAACAACGCTCTTCGGTCTTCACCTGAGCACTCGTACATATAGAATAAAAGTATATTAGATTCTTGAAAAAATAAGTATGACATTTATAAAATATAGGTGTTTGCAATAATTCACTTGTTTAATATTTTCAGCTAGTCTATTAGACCTTCCTGAAGAATTAGTGATAATGGTACTTAGTTATATTCCTGTGTCGGAGTTACTTTATACAGTCTGTAAAATATGCAGAGGTCTAAAGGATGTTGTGCGAAAAATGCAAAGCTTGTGGACTATTGTAGAATTTGACGATTCCTATACTATAGACATTGCAATGATGGAAATGATCGTGAAAAATAATCAGCTTGTATGTCTCAATCTAAGTAACCAAAATATTACTTTTGGGTCACACAGATTTACCAAATTGATGCTAAAGCTTACTCCTACTATTCAAGAATTGTATGTAGCAGAAACACCGCTAAACAATCTTGCATTTGTAATGTCCTTGCGAAATTTAACCACCCTTGATATAAGTGGGACATCAATAAATGATATCCAAGTAGTAATATTGTCACATGCTTCACAACTGAGACACCTTTAGATTTCATTCACTAAGGTTACTGCTGCAACCATTGCAGATTTGTCTCGAAATTTCAAATTTCTTGTCATTTTTGATGCATGCCAAATTTATTTTATGTTTACTGATATTTGTTTGATTGTATCATCATGTGAGCAACTTAGATTTTTACATGTTTCATTCTTTTCACAGTTTGACATAGATCAAGCTGTTCAGTATGTAAATCAACAGCTTTCAATTGAAAGACAATTGAAGCTGACTGTATTTTAAGTTATATATTGTCGCATATATAGGGTATGAACTTTAAGTTTATATATGTACAGTGTATAGACATATTTTGACAACAAATAAGTAAAACTACGCCACTACTCGGTTCAAGTAGAAAAATATGTTTTTTATGACGTTTTTAGACACATATCTTCTTGCACCAGTTGATACAAGTTTATCTTTTAAAACGTATCAACCCTATGTTCTTACTTCAAATCCTAGCATTTAGTGCTGGTCGTTTTGTCCTAAAACTGCAAATACAGATACTTGAATGGTTCAAACAATATTTTTATGTTTACCAAAATACTAAAATCATATGATATGAATCAAATATCATTTTTTGCATTTATATTTTTTTTTAATTGTCGAAGTTCAAATTATTTGAAAATATTTTTATATGGGTATTTATCTGTGGTCACTACGATAAAGATATATATGTGTATAGTGCATATATCTTAAATGTGTTGCATCAAATTTGGAGAGAGGAAATCTCTTATTTTTTAATTTTATTAACAAAAATGCATTGTTTGAAAGAATTCACGGCAATTTTTGAAAGCGTGAAATAAATTATGAAAGTGCTGCTCAGAGTAGGATTGGGAATGATAATCTAAAATTCAGATTTTCAAGATATTGTTTCTCCTTTATTAGTTACAACTGCATTTACTGGTAGTATTAAACTTCAGGGATTTTTTCTATATGTTTGTAAGATGTATGTAGATATGTTTGCTGAATTTGTAAATAAACCAAAAAGGTAACTTCCATGTTCGTTGGCTCATATTTTGTTTTCTGCAAAAAAAGTTCTGAATTTGCGAGATCTGCAACATATTCAGAAAATAGTAATGTAGAAGGAACTGATAAATTAACAAGGTCATAACGAAAGTATTTAAGTACGTGCAGTTGCGTCAACAAAAAGTCATCATGAAATGTACAATACAATATGAACCCCTAATTTAAATAGAAAGAAAAGTTGAACTTAAAACTGGCTTTATTCTCAATCTGTGACCTCCAACATGCTTGCCTCATTATAAGCATGTTTTAGTTACGATTTTGCTTTTGAAGTATATAACCGTTTACTTTTTTTTTCAGAACATATTATAAAATGGCTGACACTGTAAATCCTTTGCGTTACCCAGGTGACACTGCTTCAACGGATGAGTTAGTTGCTTATTATTTTACTTCTTCATATACGGCTAAAGAAATAGCTGGATTTTTACTTTTCGTTCATAATAAATTTGTTAGTGTTAAGACAGTCTACAGAATGATGAAAAGACTTCGACTGAGAAGATATGGTGCAGAGAGTCCATTGATTAATATCGTTCAAAAGATAATTCAACTGCACAAACAAGGATACTCTAATATTGGATATAGAGCAATGTGGAAAATACTTAATTCTTGCTGTGGCATCAATGCTACTCAGGAAACGGTGAGAATTGCACTGAAAGCTATACATTATGATGGTGTAGTTGCAAGATCTCGACGTCGACTTGTGCGAAGAAGATATTGTAATCTAGGACCAAATTTTTGTATTCACATAGATGGATATGATAAACTCAAACCCTTTGGAATATCAGTGCATGGAGCAATCGATGGCTTTTCTCGAAAAATCATTTGGCTAACTGCAAGTCGTACGAATAAAAACCCACGTAATGTTGCGCTTAATTTTGTAGAATTCCTTAGACAATCCAAGCGTGTTCCACGATTGGTTCGGTCAGATGCTGGTACGGAGAACGTTATTATAAGGTCGATACAAATAGCGTTACGTGCAGTTCACAATGATAACATGTCAGGGTACAGAAGTTTTTCTGAGGGGCGATCAACTGGGAATCAAAGGATTGAGATGCTGTGGAGTTTTCTGTGTCCTTGCTTCACCACATTCTGGAGAAATATGTTTAAAGACATGATAGATAACGGAGAGCTCAATAACACAAATCCAGTTCATATAGAGTGTGTACGTTTTTGTTTCCTGCCAGTTATACAACAACATTTAGATATTTTCAAAAATATGTGGAATAGTCATAGAATTCGGTCACAACGTCAAGTTGATCAAAACTATGGCGTCCCGGATGTTATGTACAACCAGCCACTACTTTATGACGCTGTCGACTATTCCTATGACATACCATGTGACGAAAGTATCTTTGATGACATTACTAGGCTCTACACCAAACCAATGCTGCCCAGAGGCTGTTCAGAAGAGTTCTGTCAATTCATCCAGCAAATTACAAGTGTGAATCTGGATGATTTCAACGTCGTGGACACACCACAGGAAGCAAAAACACTATTTTGTATGCTTACTTCTGTTCTCCCTTGAGATACGAATCATAAACCTTTACTATTTTGAAAAAAAAAGTGTTTATGAAAGCTGTGTTTTGCTAGGTTTTTGATTATTGATTTTAGTTTATTTCTCATCAACGTGTGAAAATGTTCGAGATATATATGAATTCATGGGTATCGACTTTTATTATTCTACCAGAAATCAGTTTATTTTGGAAAATTGTTAACCAACCCACATTTCTGTTTTCAATAGTGAAGAATTAAGTAAACTTATATTATCGTTATGAAAATTATTTGTTATTTGCCGCTGTAAGTAAAACAGCAATCAATTTAATAAAGACATATAAATATATAACAAAACAGTTATCGTTATGCCACAGACCGTGATGACGACAGCCTAATACATTCCATAATGTACAAATTGTTATATAATTAAACAATATACTAGGTGTCTAAATCGCTCATTCGATGAATCTCTGTTATTGGGCTGTGAAATTGAGGCCAAGATAAGGTCACACTTTAACGATTTCCGGTAATCTAACTTTACTCATAGGAGCCTGAATCGCTAACCTGGTTTTAATAGCTATATATATATATATATATATCAATTTGCAGGAATTGGCCGAAAAGCAACAAGAGTGGACACACTTATATTTGTCGCCTGTTCTAATATTCTCATTTTAATTTATGTTGATAATACAAAAAAGATTTTTTTCTTCAAGCATTACTTTAAATTAACATGATAAATGTAATGCATTAAAGTCGAACTAAACCCTTTCACACAGACATGTAGGCTTTACAATCATTCCTAACATCGAATTCCGTTAGCATATTGCTAAAATTTTCTCAGAAACAAACCTCATAGAAAAAAATGAACCATGAAATGATGTCAAGGTAAAATGACACATGCCGGACAGATTGGTACACCCTACAATTATTAAATACGCCATACATAGTTTGACTATCCTAAAGTATCTGAAAAACAGACCAATTCAAAGAAATCCAACATTGGCATATGAACCATGAACGTAAGGTAAAAGTTCGACGAAACAAAAATATTAATTTTAAATTACCCATTTAGGTTGCAAAATCCCGGCAATTTTCCCAGGAGTAACGAGAGTTATTGCCTGTTTTATGTATACTAACAGCATTACATTTTTATCCTATTAAGTATGCAAAAACAGCGTTAAAAATACACAATTCCAATACTTGAAATTCAGCTGATTGGTTGATCTGTCGTGATCCCAAAGATTCACAAAGATACATATAAATACATTTCCTCCGCTGAAATGTAACTCCTCAGTGAAGCTATTGTAAAGGTAATATATTAATGTTGACGTAATCTTCAATATCAAATGACGCTGAAACTGTATACCAAGAGAAGAGAAGACAATGAAATGGTTTAAAAAACATGAATGAGACTTCGTAGACTTGAACCATTGTGCACCTCTTATTGGATCTGCTTATCCTTCCGGAGCACCTGAGATCACCCCCAGTTTTTGGTGGGGTTCGTGTGTCTCAATCTTTATTTTTCTATGTTGTGTTAAGTGTTGTTTGTCTGTTTGTCTGTGTCTGCTTCTTTTTTAACCATGGCTTTGTCAGTTTTTTTTTTTTTTTTAATTAATTATGAGGATTGTGTTTGGTGTGAGAGTTGAAAAAAATTCGTCATCTATTTCCACACCATCTTCATTTAGAACAAATGTTATATGGTTGCCCTCTGCAATAGTAAACTTTTCCTTACCTAAAAAGAAATGACTTTATTCATATAAATGTGATTATATTATGTAAATTACAGCAAATGATCCCAATTCCAAAAATTTAACAAATGACATGCTCATTTAATATTTAGTAATTTAATTTTGACAGACTGCTACAGGACCTGTGTTGCTCCTACCAATTTACTTACTTCATGAACAATCTTTATCCTAGATGGATTTTGATAATTGTTTCATTAGAATTTAAGACAATCTTTATATATATTGTGTCCTTTTTCTTTCTAACAGAGTTGTAAAAAATGGAAGAATGTGTCCATTGGCCACAGATGCCCCCACATGTAAATATATTTGTTTTTGTTTTTTTTATGTTTATAAAGGGGCATAACTAACCAACCAGTAAATTTGACACTCACATATTTGGAACTTTATCTGTGTGTTTATCTGTGTGTTATGATAATGAGTATTGTGTATAAGTTTCATAATATTTGATTGAAGCAAACTTAAGTTAGAGATCGGAAACTTAAAAGTTATAGCTATTTTTATGTTTATAAGTGGGTATAACCCAAGAACGATAGAAGTGGCACTACTTGATCTTTGTATTATGGTAATAAGCATTGTATGTAAGTTTCATAATATTTGGTTGAGGCAAACTACAGAACGTTAGAGATTGGAAACCACAGATTTAGCAATTTTTATGTTAAAAAGGGGCATAACTCAGTAACAGTTAAAGTGACACTCTCCAATTTCGAACCTGATCTGTGTTTAATGGTAATAAGCATTGTGTACTTTTTCACATCAGGACAATAAAAGATTTTGAGTAGGCAGCTATTTTCTAGCTAGGTAGCCTCACTAGTAGGGTAGGGCATTTTTACATTTAGGTATTTTTAATGGACTCAGAGGTTTCACAAAAGAAGAATTCTTTAAAGGAAAATTTGCAACAGATGAGACAGTTGGACAGAGGACAAAGTTGATGGCAATACATCACCCTGGATGTCTAGCTTCTTGTTTTGTTTATTATTACTATTCAAATTCAAACCATAGCAGTATAAACTTACATTTGTTGACCATATCTGCAAATGAAGAGGCAAATACACCTTTTCTTATCCTCCTGTCATGCGTAAAAATCTTTAACGGTATTTTTGTCTTCTCTGTGTCCTTAAAAAAATGCAATCAAACTCAGGTATACTTTATGTATGGACTTCTATGTATAGAAACGTGATTTTTGTATGATAATATAGTCTTTAGTCAACTATGAGTATGGATAAATGCGATTCAGAGAAGATCCAAGATCTTTGAAATAGTTTACGACGACGGACAACGGATGACAGACGACGCCAAGTGATGGCATAAGCTCACATGGCCTTTTAGGCTAGGTGAGCTAAAAATGCATTTAAAAAGTTTTTATTACTTTTAAACACAGGGATACAACTTTTCAAGCTTTTTTACTAAGTTGAAAATGAGTTCAAAGTAATTTGATAAAATGCTTAAAAGTATGTAGGCTTCATATTAGAAGTTCTTTATAAAAGGCAAAATTAGAAAAATTAAAATATCTAGCAAATTCTACCTTCAAACACTATTTAAGGGGACGACCATGTTGAGGGCCAGGAGGATTTTGAATAATAAATAACTTGTCCTGAAAAAAGCTGAAAATAACTAGATATCAGTGAGATGGCCATTGGGAGCCATCACTGTGGGCCCGCTGTCAATAACAGACACAATCTTTACCATAGGACATGGGATTCCCAACTGTAAGTGTTTTACCTTGACCTTTGACCTACAAAATTGTTGCTTAATAAACATGTCAAGTACAAACTTATCCTAATGGTTCTCAAGGTATGGAGCGGACAGGATCTTTCCCATAGGTCATGGGGTTCCATAATAAAATCTAAATTTTTGACCTTGACCGTTGACCTACAAATTTGAACAAACAATATGACACAACTCTTGTGTTGGTTAATATACATGTTAAGTATAAACTTTGAAATCATAATGGTTCTCAAGATATGGAGCGGACAGGATCTTTCCCATAGGACATGGGGTTCTATACCAAAACCTAAGTATTTGACCTTGACCTTTGACCTACACAGTTGAACATACATTATGACACACTCTCTGGTATTGGTCAATATACATGTGAAGTATAATTTTGAAATCATAACAGTTCTTGAGATATGGAGCGGACAGGATCTTTCCCATAGGACATGGGGTTCTATACTAAAACCTAAGTTTTTGTCCTTGACCTTTGACCTAAAAAGTTGAACATACATTATGACACACCCTCTGGTGTTGGTCAATATAAATGTGAAGTATAAACTTTGAAAAAATAACGGTTTTCAAGATATGGAGCGGACAAGATTTTGTTATGGACGGACGGACGGACGGACGGTACGACGAACAGACGGACTGATCACTATAGGGCGACCCGCCTTTGGCGGGGCCCTAATAACTTGAGCCCAATTGTCAGGAAAAAAATAATCTGGCATGACAAGAGGGGAATTAGTTTTAAATGAGGTTGAAAATAAATGGTCGTGTGCACAAAAAATAAACCACCACGCAAAAAGTGAAAATAAAAAACTCATCCCAAAAAATTCTTGAGACCCCCTACCTCCCTCTTACAGTACAACCCAGAGTACAACCTGGAACAAACTCTTAGTATATGGTCAACATCTGCTATAGTCGCATCAAATGGTGACCATTTATTTGAGGGGTCATAAAACCTGGGATGTTGGCCATTTATTGGGGTCATAAACCATGGACTGGTGGTCAAGCTAATCAGTTTCATTATTTTTTATCTATTTATTTAAAAGGTGTGTAAATGTTATCCTGCATCAGTACTTTACCTGTACAGGTGAATTGTTTTTTTTCCCATTGAAGTTGTCTACATGTGTATAAGTTTTGTTTAAAGATTGAAATAGAATTTTTGTATTTCTTCATTTCAAAAGGTTGGAAATCATCTACATGTAAAGGCCACAATGTATTATTATTTATTCTCTTTACATGTGATTCTTTTTTTCTTATTCTGTATTTTTTGGGATGCAAATAAATTCCCTCTCTCAAGCAGTTTCAAGTGTTTATATTGCAGAAAATTCAGTTCAATCTTTATCACAATGCTTAAATGATAAAGAGCTATAATTATTCAGTTTAAGATAATTTTTCCCTTTACAAAAGAATACAAAGTTGAACAACATTTTATTTATTAATAAAATCAAAAAGAAATTTAAATAAAATAAGTTTTGTAAGAAAAAGCAGACAAAATATCTCAAAATAAAGTTGTGACTTTTTTTCCTCTGACTTTTTATCCCTGATTTTTTTGTATGTGACTTTTTTCCTGTGATTTTTTTCCTTACATTCGTTTTTTCCCAATTTCAGTGTATGCTATATAAGAATGGGTACAGTTTTTAATGGCAAAAATGGCACACTCCTACCAAATAAAATCGAAGTTACCCCCCGTGGCCCCCAAAGACAGAAATCATACTACTATATATATATATATATATATATATATATATTCTCTTGTGCGCCCTCCTTCACAAAACAAAATATTCGGATATTCAATTTATATACATATGTTATTTATTTTGTTATTTTTATAGTAACTAAAATATACCTGATTATACATATCTACTGTAGCGCATTTGATGGAACTCACAGAGGAATATTCGGTGAAAGGGGAATGAAACGATCTGTATTGACTGTCCCCAGGTACGATCATCCCCATGATCCATATCATAGGGGCCGGTAACATACTGTTTGAAAAAAAAAATTACACTGATATGTAATAATATACAATTATGGCCTTCATCAAAAGTTTTAATATCCAAAATTATTAAATCGAGAAAAGAGTTATTTTCCTCGAGGTCCGTAGGACCGAGGGAAAATAATCTTTTTCGAGATTTAATAATTTTGGATATTAACTTTTATAAAGGCCATAACTGTATTATTATACTGAACTGAACGTTAAGTTGTTATTTGAAAGACGTCGTGCAAATTGCCACCAAATGAGTTATTTTGCCTACGCGCTCATTCCCACACAGTCATTTTGCATACGCGCAGTTGCCCGCGGGAAATATGGGGTTATTTTGACAACGTGCATATTCCCTAACAGTTATTCTGCCTATGCGCAGTTACCCGCGGGAAAGAGGGGTTATTTGTGAAGGTTATTTTATTATAGTGGTTACTATAGTAAAGTATAATAATACGTATTATTACATATCAGTGTAAACATTTTTTTTCAAACAGTATGTTACCGGCCCCTGTGATCCAGACATGTATATATGGCGGCACAGGCACTTGTCTCAGAAAACGAATCCTATATTATGTAGGGTTATTGTATGAATATTGGGGAATTGTCCGGAGTAGAATTTAATATTATTGCACGAGCTTGTGAGTGTACAAGGGACAATATTCCCCAATAGTCTTTTTGTTGTTGGGATGTATAAGTGCTGAGCCACTCTGTTTTTGTTAGATGTATTTCTATCCATCTGATGTGTTAAGCCTTTTTCAACTGATTTTTATAGTTCGTTCCTATATGTTGTACTGTTACACCACTGTCCAAGGTTAGGGGAGGGTTGGGATCCCGCTAACATGTTTAACCCCGCCACATATTGTATGTATGTGCCTGTCCTAAGTCAGGAGCCTGTAATTCAGTGGTTGTCGTTTGTTGTTGTGTTACATATTTATGTTTTGTTCATTGTGTTACATTTGTCATTTAGGGCCTTTTATAGCTGACTATGCGGTATTGGTTTTGTACCGTACGCGTACGGTGACCTATAATTGGTAATTTCTGTGTCATGTTCTTTCGTTCTTATGTTGTACTGTTTCACCACTGTCCCAGGTTAGGGGGAGGGTTGGGATCCCGCTAACATGTTTAACCCCGCCACATTATGTATGTATGTGCCTGTCCCAAGTCAGGAGCCTGTAATTCAGTGGTTGTCGTTTGTTGCTGTGTTACATGTATTTGTTTTTCGTTCATTTATTTGTACATTAATTTGGCCGTTAGTTTTCTCGTTTGAATTGTTTTACATTTGTTATTTCGGGGCCTTTTATAGCTGACTATGCGGTATGGGCTTTGCTCATTGTTGAAGGCCGTACGGTTACCTATAGTTGTTAATTTCTGTGTCATTTGGTCTCTTGTTTAGAGTTGTCTCATTGGCAATTACACCAAATCTTCTTTTTTATATATATCATAGAGGGAAATTTTTGTTTACTTAATCTGAGAATGGAAATTGGGAATGTGTCAAAGAGACAACAACCTGACTAAAGAACAGAAAACAGCCGAAACACTGATAAAATTTGTCGTCTTTGTACTGTGTATTGCACATACAAAAACATTGCGGTATGGGCTTTGATCATTGTTAAAGGTCGTACGGTGACCTATTATAGTTGTTAATTTCTGTGTCATTTGGTCTCTTGTGAAGAGTTGTCTCATTGGCAATTACACCACATCTTCTTTTTTATATTAACCGAACAATAATTAATCTGCCCCGTCATTTTTTTAGTACTGCACGAGATTTTTTTTCTCACTGAAAACTTCAAAGTAACAATAGTCACAAGAACAGTCGTTGGAACTTTATATAGGGGGGAGGGGGTCTATATAGTTCAAATGAATTTGTGGTGTCTCAGAGTTAAAACATCAAAGGATCTTATTTTGCCGCAACTGTGAATTAAAAAAATTAGAACTCGACTGGCTCTCTTCCACGTAAATTTCGTGACACCCTATGTTAATTTATAGTCAAACCTGATTATTTTTTAAAGCGACCATTAAACTTTCACAGCTGGGGAAAAAGGGTTGGGTTTTTTATGCACCAAAAACTTAATTCCCCTAACGTGTGTATACTACGGCAGACACGTGTAAAAGCCTTTTTATAGAAGTTTTTTTACAACAATAACTTAAAGATTGATTGATTGATTGATTGTTGTTTGTTTAACGCCACATGAGCACAACAAGGCTATATCGCGGCGAGATTTCATTTAATAAATTGTTTCTTATCTTACCTCCATTTGCTTGAAATAAAATGCCCAAATGTGATGGCGACCTGGTCCTTCCAAAATCAAAATGAAAATGAACAGGTTAAAATCGTGCCATATTTATCTCGATTTAGCTGAAAACTTTCCCGTTGCTCGCCTTAATTTAAAACAATTTGTTGCTTTATAAAACAATATATCGAAGAAAAAAAGGCAATTTATTATTATTGCATGATATTTTTATTGACTTATGAATTAATCTTAAAATGTTTTCTCGTTTTGATAATTTGTCGCGTTATTTAAAACGATTTATTTTTATGGCGATAAAAAACAAATCGGCTAAATGCCTTGTTAGGCATTTTGTCGAAAAAAATAAATCGCAGTAATAAGAAAAAAAAGGCAATTTATTATTATTGCATGATATTTTTATTGACTTATAAATTAATCGTAATTTTTTTTCTCGTTTTGAAAATATGTCGCGTTATTTAAGACGATTTATTTTTAAGGCGATAAAAAACAAAGCGCCTAAATGCCTGGTTAGGCATTTTGTCGAAAAAAATAAATCGCAGTACTGAGAAATAAAGCATTTTCTCGCTAAAAGTTATATCGCCATCTTGGATTATAAGTATTAAAACGAGGGTAATATACGCTTCCGTACATACAGCTGCCATCGCGTTGTCGTGTTGTCGAGATAATTATCACGACAACTAGGTTGACTTGTCGTGATAGTAATGCCGACAACGCGATGGCAGTTGTATGCCACCATATTATACTTATCTGTTATCGTCGGTTTTTTTTAGTCGCGATGAGTGCTGGTTTGTGCCATTGTGTTGTCGAGATAATTATCACGACAAGTCGACTTAGTATGTCGACTTGTCGTGATAACTTGTCGAGATATTTATCACGACAAGTCGACTTACTAGTCGACTTGTCGTGATAATAATCTTGACAACTCGACAACGCGATGGCAGAAACGAGCACTCATCGCGACTAAAAAACGTCTTGTCGAGGTAATTATCGTGACAAGTGGACATAATAAGTCGACTTATTGAGATAATTATCACGACATGTCGTGATAGTTATCTCGACAACGCGATGGCAGTTGTATGCCACCATACCCATCAGACTCCTCAATGGGGACCTGGAAGGGGGGTCCACTTTCACGTAATCACGCTTAAAAATCTTTTAAATCACACATCAAGCTTAGGTGATTTTGGCCTTTCACGTATGAAAATTGGTGAAATCACGCATCACGCTTATTTTAGGGGTATTTTTCACGTATCACGCTTCCAAAAAAGCCCATTTCACAGATCACGCTTAGACCCCTTCCAGCCCCATCTCAATGATAACATTTAAAGGCTTTCCCGATACTCTAACTCATCTGGAAATGGTTTAGATCTACATACAATTCTGACAGGATTTATTTTAATGCAGCAACAAAAATTGCTATTGCCAGAAAAGATGAGTAACAGTTAGAGCTATAATTGTTTCCTGATTGGTGGATTGTTGTCTGCTCAGTTTTCCTGTATCTTCTCATGTTGAAATATGCTTATCTGCATGCTACTTAAAAAAAAGAACGTTTTCTCTTCACCATCTTCGAAGTATGAAGATAAATTGCACATAACAATAATATTTTTTCGTTTACTGGTTGTTTTTCAGTATTTGTAACCTTTAGTTTTTCTCACTTACACTCTTTCCGCCATCTTGAAATGAAAATGCGCCGCCTTCGCCTGAGTCCTGAGATAGGCGAGGGCGGCGCATCCAAAATTTTGTGAAACAAGTGCACCGGGCGTTCGCCATCGGCGAAAGGCGTACGCCTTTTTCCGGAAACAAGTAGTACCTATTTTTCATACTGATACAAAGACTTTCACCGACATATATATTTTTCATATAACTGTGTGCCAAATCCGGTGTTAGAAAGAAGTTAAATAATTGAGAAGTTGTTTTGTTTGAGATTATTGAATTGTTAAATCAAATCTGGAGACCTCGCTAGTTATACATTGAATTTCAAATTAGATACTGTTAACGTCAAAGTTTGTTTTTTTTACCTGTAAATCGTACATAACATTTACATATAAAAACAAAAAACAAAAAACCATCTCATTATCATTGTCACTTTCATTTATTCCGTGCAGTTGTTTGGATTGCACTCCGAACATGTTAAAAATCCCAGCTGGTTTTGATGGTCCGAATTGTAGGGACAGGGTACGACGGTACTTAACTCTGGAAAAAAGTCACTAATAATCCTTGCAACGTCTTTGAGCTTGACGTATTCAGTAGATCTTAATGTTATCCCCTTTCTTGTAGGAACCACGTCGGTTTGTTGTGGAGGTACAATATGCTGCCTCAGATCGACACAAACACTGTTGGGTCCTATTGTGGCATACATATTTCTTCCTAGGAAGGCTGAGTCCTCGTTTTGTAGGAGCTCTCTGTCCGTCTTTCAATTCCCACTCCCTGATATCAATTCTTATTTCTTTCCATTCGGTGCCCTGTACAAATCTATTATTTCCCAACTCAATGTTAGAACGTGTCTTTTCCATCTCGATCGACTTGTGAATGAAACTAGGATGAGGGGACGGGGTCGTTTTATACTTTCGTCCCGTCCTTGCCATTGGTCAATTCGTTACATGTCCGTATATGGATATCACCTTTCCGTTTGGAATCCTCCTCGATCAAAATGAGTCACGTCACACGAGTCGTATTGTAACGTTCATACCTTATTTGTGGATATGAATCATTTTAATTGATCGAAAGTAGGAACGATGGGCTCCAGACCTTATATGGACTTAAGAGTCGTGCTGTGTCGCACTAGTCTTATCTGAAGTTTGAATGCTGACCATATTAGGTCAGCCGGAGGGGACGTTTAGATAAGGGGGCGGGGCTTGACCATATTTGGATGCGCCACGCGTTTTGGGGTTTTTGAATTCATCATAACCAAGAGAGCATCTTCCTGGGTTTGTAGGATTGTTGTTGTATAAGTTTATATAAAAATAGTCATTCACTTTTGTTAATACTATAGCCATATTCCTCCCGAAATTGGTATGCATCTCCAAATTTCCCTTTATACTATTTTTCTTTACAAAAGCGTAACTTTCTATTATGTTTATTCTTAAATTCTTAAAATATACGAAGAATAAAAATATGTAGTTTTGAGTTAGGTGTTGGGTTTATATATATAGTATTAAAAAAAAGATTTGGTAAGGTGGGGATGGGTATTTAAGCTACGTCCCTCTTCATTTACCCAATTGAATTGATGAATGTATATTTAATCGCATGTAGATCTATTCCAATTGGAGTACAGTTCTCTTCAGGGTTTCTGACGATGTTCGCACGGCCTAGAAAATGGTGATACATTTAATGTCAGGATTATTTTTTAATTCTCTAGCTTATTAACTAATTAAAAACAAATTGGAAGATCTGAACATGGGAAAAGGATTTTCTAATTCATTATAAACCGTCATCATTTACGGAAAAAAAATTACAGTTTAAAGTTAACCACCATATATGATTTATCAAAACAGGCGCTTTGCTGTTTCTTCGGTGGGTCCAGGTAATCATATTTATATAGTAGATATGATTGCATAAATTATGTGGTATGGATATCTTATTAAAACATACTGATGGATTTTGTAATGTATTTTATGGTAAAAATTTCCATACTTTATTTTGAAGTCGGACTTCTTTAACTGTATCTTTAACTGTATTTTAATTGTATGCATTTTGCACCCATTCTTTGTCAGGAACCTCTAGTTTGTTTGTCTTGTATATAGGGTCGGTGTCTCTTTGACACATTCCCCGTTTCCATTCTCTATTCTATCAATCTATTTACTGGATCTGAACACAATTTAAATTTGCACAGAAAAGAACATCACTAACAAAACATGTGAAATGATCAATCAAAATCGCACTATGTTGGCCTAAAACGAACAGAAAACCACGTTGGATAACAAGAAACTACCTTAGCCATTGAAAGACATTTATTTAGCGGTTTTATAAATCTCACCATATTTTGTGTTTAGAGACAGACAACTCGTGATATTCGTCAAAAAAATACCATTCGGAACCTAGATTTTAATAGATTCATCGAAGCCCCTAGAGAGGTCAATATTTCCCGCACAAATAAACCACATGACAATTTCTGAAAAAATGGCTGTCTCATATTTTCTGTGCTTATTTATCCTTTATGTACAAAGTGTTTGTGCAGTTCGTTATGATATAACGAGAGTGTGTGAGAAGGAATTTGATATTAACTTCAAATTCACGGGATATGCATGTTCTTTTCAAGGAGAGGGAACATACGTTTTCAACGACCAGGACTCCGATGTTACCATAACTATAAGCTTTGATATGATCAGCAAAACACTTTTGTTTTGATTCAAACTACTATACGCAAACTAGAAATTCGACAAGGGGTTAAGGAACTGTGTGAAAACATTTATTCCACAAACATAGGAATTCACATAACTATAAACAGACAGGGAAGTGTAAGAACATGTATGTCTCGCCACACTAACAAAGTATGCATATATCTGAAAGAAAGAGTGTCCCCTCCAAAAAAGAATGTTCAAATATTTTTTTTTCTATTTTTAAAGGCAGTGATTTAAGGCCTGACTTTCAAGTCATGAGATTCGTCTTCCCTTACCCGACATCCAACAAGTCTATGCTGGGGGTCATTTGACCAGAAATAGATCCGGAAATGTTTAATTTTCTCCTCTTTTTTGTGGTATGAAATGGTTTTTGTTTCTTTCGTTTACATTGGGAAATAAAGGAACGACCAGTGTATATTGTTTGTTTTAAAGACTTTTTCTTAATGTGTAGTTTGCATTATAAGCAGGCAACCTGATTACAAACTCGCGTCATTTTCGATTACTATCTGTGATCTAATGATATTTTAAAATCATTTCAGTCGTTGATATTACAATTAATAGTCGACTGAACACGAGTTATATTGCATATTATACAATTTAAAGCATTTCTGTACGTGAAGCCGTATGACGTTATAGTTATTTCGGTCTCCGTTATGTAAAGTATGAAATTATCGTTCCTGAATCTGGGTCTCACTAATTAGAGACAAGAAGCAACAATAAAATTAATTTAGCGATAAGAAGCGTCAAGAAGACTATTTAGCGACGATACATAAATAAAAAAATATCATTGCAACAACTTATTCCCAATAGATATTTAAAAAAAATGCATTATTTTTAGTAAAGGGGCGGTTATAAAACATTTTTTTTATATATTACATTGATAGATAATTTTTTTTAAACAAGAAAGGGATTGTCTAGTTTTTATTAGATATAAAGAATATGTTTTATGCAAACGCCAAAAATTGGAAATCAAAACAAAGATTTTCCAACTTCCTTTGAAAGAATTTTATGAATCAAAACCATGCAATATCATTTCCTTTCTATTAAACAGTGAAATTCGTCGTTCTTCATAAGGACATATTTAATAGGTGAGACTTCACACTATCACACCAAATGCAGTGGCGGTTCCAGAACTTTTCCTAAGGCATGCTTCAATGATTCCCTATATAGTCAACCAACTTTTTCCCACGAATCGAGGGGGGGGCGGCCCCTTAGCCCCCCCCCCCTTTGGATCCGCCAATGAAATGAGAATAGCCTCGCGAGAGAATAGAGATTCGCTTGTCCCTTATTTGTTATTGTCGCTTCGTCACTAAATTATTCTTCTTGTTGTTGTTTGTCGCTAAAATTCTTCTTGTCTCTTATTAGTGAGACCGGTCAGTTCCGTATTTAACTTCCGTTTGTGCACTGCAGAACAACCATACAATTAACGATGCCTAGTACTTGTTGTTGTGTACCTGAGTGTCATTTAAGAGGAGAATATGCATTTCCAAATGACTTCATAAGAAGGAAAAGTTGGATCAACGCCATGGCTCATACGTAGAGTGTCACGGTGAAGTCGTAGAGTTCATCTCAATCAGCTGTTGTTTACAAGTCACATTATATTTTTACCGAAAACGACTACGTTCAGGAAACTATTCATGGTTAATCTTTATTTTCTTTAAGAAATATATATTGGTTATTTATATGATCGCCATGCAATTAAACCGAAGTCTGTTTGCAACCACAATTATCGTTTTGGAGTAAACAATTGTTAATTATAATCTATTTGTTTTCAGATTAGAGAATCGAGTATTAACCCTTTTAATCCTGATTAGGGTAAACAAAATGTTAATTATAATATATTTGTTTTCGGATTAGAGAAACGAGTAGAGTAGAGTGCGAACGGACCTTGGGTGCGAACGTGCGAGGTGCGAACCTGCAAGGTGCGAAAGTGTATTGGGCGCGAACAGACCTGATACCACAAAATATTAAGTAAATAATCTCTTTGTTACTGTTATCAAAGGTCTAATGAAACTCAGGTAATTTCAAACATTTGTCAAAGAATTCTAGTCAAACCGGCACCTGGTTAAATTGGCACCTGGACAAATCAGCACCTGGTAAATCGACACCTGATGTAGTCAATTCGTCACCCATGTTAAATATATATTTTAACAGTATTTTAAGCAAAAAGAGTAAAAATAAGTAAGGGGTTGCCAGAATTTTTTTCAGTATTTAAGCAAAAAGAGTTCAATACTTTTTTAGAAAAACCTCTTTTCCATCATCAAAGAGAAGAAGAAACTGCTTGAAAATGATTCTGGAACGCGTCATGATTGTTAAAGTAAGTTAAATTCACTCAAAAAACAATTTTAAAACTTGCGATGTTTAAACAGGAAGTTTCAAAAGCACGTGTAAAAAAGGTAATTAACCGATGAGAGTGGAAATCCGTACATAACAGATATCACTATAGTACGACTTTGAAAGCAAAACAGTTCCATCCTTTTGTAAAACAGTCTTTAATATACCTATCACATTAATGTTTGAAGGGTCTTAAGCTTATTCAAACCATAAAAGTCGGTATGAAACACCAAAACGGAATGAACAATAACCGATTACGTTTTGTAGTTTACAAATTCTAAACTGGTTCCCGTCAAACTACAACACTTTGTCTGAGTGTAGTGGAATACAAGCAGAAACCAGTTAGTTTGTAAACTGGTTCCTGGCTGATTACTACACAATGACCTCTCATGCATAATTAATGATAACACAAGCAGATTCCAGTTTGTATAGAAAATAGTAAATACGAAACCAAGCGCGGTAGGCAGAGAAATGTAATGAAGTTCAGGTCGCCAGTACTGGAACAATGACTGCGTCATTTTCCAAAAATGGAATTGTATATTTTCTTAATTATTTACTGATAACAAAATTTTTCAACAAGGACAACAAATACAGATTGAATTAGGAACTTGTCTGATAATTATTAAGACTCTTGAGAGCTGGAAAAGTCATCCCGTTTCCTCTTCCCAGAAAATATGTTTAGATTTATGACTCCACCATTAATAACAGCGCCAGTTAGAATACTGAATGGATTACTGCAGTCTTTTCTATTGGCAATCATGTTACTTTTACTATTGTTAACAATGCTAGAAGCCTGAGATGGTTTTTCAAACATAGATAGCTCTGAATCATTTTCCTTGTCATAATGAATATCAAGAGTTTTTTCTTGAGAGGAAACAATGTGAATATCATATTCAGGACAGTCACTGGTATCCTTATCTGAATTCTCAGGTGCCGTTTCATTCTGATTGCTGGAACATGGAGGAATGACAACATTTGATATGATATTTGATGCCTGGTCTTGTTGTTTCATAGACGGAAAATTATAGTGTGTGAGTGTCGAGATTCCTTTCCATCCGCCTAGCTGGGCAACTTCAGTAGGTGGGCGCTCTGAATGTAACAAACTGGTTGCAAAAGTTTTACGGGTTGAATGATTGACTTTTGGCCTCGAGCACCTTTCTTGAATGGCTGAAATCGTCATTTCTTTTCAAATCCACTACAACTTTATTGTTTTTCAGGTGTCTCCCAATACTATTCTGGAATCCTGTAAGCGTGTCTGGTTCATACTCCTGTCCCTCTTTGTTCCTTACACCTTTAAATAGAAACATAAAAAAAGTGAACATTAACCCCATTCAGCCTGTATCCTCACTCTGTATGTACAAAATTTACATGAAATACAAAAAATATACATGTATCATACAAAAATCAATTGATATCAACAAGAAAACACAGATGTCTCACACGGTAAATTGTGCTATGAAATTGTTAACTTGTATTGAATTTTCATTTTAATTTTCTTATTTTGAATGAGTGTACAAAATTCAATGAAGATCTGACTAGCTGTTTGCAAGGATTCAGCCTACATACAAGCGTAACTTCAGCTGAAATTCAAAAGTTAGTATAGGGCGGACAGACTGATATTACAAAATATAAACAAGATGTCCTGAATGATATTGGACAGACTAAAAAATTCAGTATACATGTTCCTATCCGTAAGCCGTCACGAAGCTGGCTAAAGCATGTACAAATCTATTTTATCAAAAATCATTACCATAATAACATATTTTTAGGAGTCTTTAAGTTGAAGTAAAAAACTTTTAAACTAACCTAAGTAAAACCGGGCTAAAATAGCATCTAGTTCCTTAAACGGAATCATCTGCAGCTCTCTAAACTCTCCTACTTGCTGTGCCCAGGTGTAGAAAGTTTTAACATCTGATCTTGTTTTGTAGTCCGTGTTTTTATTTACATTTTTCCTGAGAAATTCGTCTGTGTCCTCATTGGAAACTGATCTAAATCTACTGCTTCCTGTGTCACGCTGCTCGTGTGTTTCCTTCGGATCACCTTCGTCATTGTTGTTGTTGTCATTGTTCAAGCGGTTTACTTCGATTTCATGTAGCTCGACATTGTCATGGGATTGTTCCCCTTGCAGGACGGAGGTAAGAGCGTCGAACGTCTCCTTCTCTGCAAGCATTTCGTACCTCATTATGTCATGAGACAAAACATCAAGCATGTCTTCGCCATTCTTGGCGTATCTGTCCGATATTTTTGCAGGAACAAGGCCTGCCATACTGTACTGTCGTCTGCGTCTATAGAGTTCCGGTTCTAAATATAGCACGCAAAATGTTGCTAAAAGAAGTTACGCAGTCCTGGACTTGTAGGTAATTCCACAGAAAAGTTGCACAGATCTTTTCAAAACATAAAATTGAAATCGAAGCGGACACTGATGTCAGCCATTTTTTTTTGGTTTTTCAACATTATTGCACGTGCTCATAAAGGACTGGCAACAAATCAATAATGGACCGGATATGAGTCATAATGGACCGGGTAAAAGTCATAATGGACCGGGGTGACTATTTTGGGTAAAATAATGTATTGACACCTATTATAATGATAGGACAGTTAAGCTTATAATTATACTAACTGGTTAATAATACATTGTATTCCAGTAAACTGTGCAAATCAAAGGGAAAATTATATATTGGTTGCTGCAATACAAATATTCGGTAAATTTTTCAACAAACTTTAACATATTCTATTCAAATAATTAACATTATGCAACTGGACAACAATTAAAAAAAAGTAAGGCGAACAGGTATCAGGGCGAACAGGTACTAGGGCGAACGGACCCGGGCTCTTATAGGTATGTGTGTGTTGCACAAGGCTCCAACAAGTTTCAAAAAAGTTAATGTTAGAAAACTTTTTTCAGGGCACAAATCCACCTTAGAGAGACTTGTCTACTGCCATACCCATCCTATTTTCATGCACCATTTGCAAACCAAGAGACTGAATGGTTTACAAAATTTAAAATCAGGACGGTGTTCCGTTTTACCAAAAGAACTAAACTGGATGAATATTGGAGGAGAAATCTAGAGGAAAGTTTTGATTTGTGAAATTGGTTTTACTGAGAAAAAAAAACCTTCATCCTGCAGAAACCATTCACAACTGTCCACCACCAACTGTCGAGCTAATGTTGAGCTTCACAGATGGAATTACTCAAACACCATCAATGCCTATGTTTTCAGCACAGATTTCGCAAATCATGACACAGGTGTGCATTTTTTATACCTGTAAAGAGTCGTATACGAAATTTTATTTTTATATAAATATATATTGTGTCATTTTAGAACTTGTATTTTGTCAAAGGATGCATAAATGAAAGTGGTTAAATTAATTTTGCTTTGATATATAGATTTGAATTACAATTGTTCATGTTATTGTAATGCATATAAAAATAAGGAGATGTGGTACAATGTATATACATGATATTTAGTGAGTTTATCAAACTAAAGTGAATAAGAAATGGGTATAAGCAGTTACAGACTACTGTACAATCTCAAACAATGAGAAAAACTCATATCGTAAAGAGATTTTTATATTTATAAGTAAGCTTTGTTTTTGCGTTGAATGATTTTCTTCTATTGTCTTAATTGCAAATATAGAAAGTGTGGTTAAAATGCTAATGAGACAGCTATTATGGCCACCAGATGTCATTGTTTCCTTAATTAAAACTCCTTTTTCATTCATACCGGTAGGTTTATCATGTTTATACTGAAAAATAGTTTTGCTTAGAGTTAGAAACATACCTGCCAACTTTTCAAAATGCCCATGGGGATTTTACGTGAAAGATGGTTCTTACAGTCCTACAAAACCTTCAAGGGGGCCTTCAAATATATTCTAATGTGTTTTTTTGGTTTCTTTGTGCTTTAACAAGCTCATAGCCATTGTTAAATTAATTGTTTCTTTAAAATAGTGGACAAAATTGCTCTTACAAAATTTCCACTTGGGAGTCTCCATGGGGGAAACCCCCCACAAATAGTGACAGTTGGGGGGTATGTAGAAAAATTATGGTCATCAAAAGAGTTGACATGTTACTATGTACATTTACCATTATGTTACTTTATGTTCTTGCAAAACTCACAGTACGGAGACTAGTCAATCTTTGTGAACTATTTTTTATAGGATAGGAGTCATTGAATATGCGTATATGATCAATAATTAAAAATATTCTATTTATATTAAAAAGAAAAGTTCTTATATGTCTTAAAACTGCATTTCATGGCGAGGTACAGAACATATACTGTAGATATAGATGAACAAGGTACAAGAGAACTCTTAATCTTTAATACTACAAACCACCTCTTTTCTTTGGAAGATAATAATATAACTGGACCAGAAATACACACAACCTGTAATTAACTGCCTTTACAGCGCTTTCGCGCTTTGATTTAAATATATGAACGGGTATTTCTTGGTTTTAAGAAGTGTTAAAGCTTTACCATCCACGTCGCAAGACCTTGTTTTTCTGTGAATTGAGTTTTAACTGGTCTTTTTTTTTTGTTGGTGTTGTTCTAGCTTTTATACTTGTAGTATGAGTAAAATTATTATTCTCCATGTTGAAGTCCCACTTTTTTTCCGTAGAAAATGTATGCATAGTGATACCCGAATGCACTAATTTAGACTCCAATTCTTAAAATATTGGATATACAACTACAAGCCCCCATCCTTTACAATGCATGTCCACCACCCATTCAACCAATCCCACTATCTTTCAAAAAAAAATTCTAGGGAAAACACTGAGTCCCATACTGTCATGATTGTGAGCTAATATTGCTTACACCCATAACATTAAGTCTGGAGAGTTGTTTCATTGGCAATCATAACACATGTACAGCTTTGATGTGCTTAAAATCAGAGTAAAAAGCTGGTTTGTAATAGAAAATTGTTGACCTTAAACTATTATTGTATGTTTTCTGTTTAATCTGCACTTGCTTCGAGTTGTTTTCTGTTCACACTGAAAATTTAATCATGAATTTCATTCTATTTAACTAAAACAACTATTTGTAAAGATTTAAAAATTATTATGTACAATAAACGACAAAAATATGTATATATACACCATCAATCAATATTCAAATTCAAATATATTTTATTGCTAATCAAAGCGCCCACAAGGAGCAGAACAATCAACATTAATTACATACAAATGATTACAAGTGATTCAATATGATTAACACATAATGTTATAAAAAAGAAAACCAAAAAATAATCAAACCAAAAAATATTTATTAAGACAAGTACAAGAATACAACAAGCACAGTGTTTAATAACATAAGGGGGTGACTGGGCATTTTTATATCTATATATCATTTAAGGAAACTTTCCTATATGAGGATAAATTTTCCAATAATTCTCCGAGTTTCTGGAGTATGAAAGTATCTTCAGAGGACATTAGCCAAATAAATTGTGATTTAATATCTAAACCACTAAATTTTAAACCGTTGTTTTATTTCATTTAAAAAGTTGAAACGAATATTTGAAAGTTTGTGGCACTGAAGAAGAAAATGAATTTCATCCTCAACCTCAGTACCGCACAATTTACAGATAAGTTCTGACACTGTCAGATTTTTGTACCTTCCCCTCTCAATCTCTAAATCGTGAGCACTGATACGGAATTTTGTTAAATAATGTCTATATCTAAAATTTTCCTGCAAAAGGTAATTTTCTAAGCAAAATCTGCTTTTAAAAAGTCTATGAGTTCTGAGCTTGTTACCATATAGTTTATTGCCTCTGAAATCATTATTAAGCTCAGTTTGCCATATTAAATCATATTTTGATTGCATCTTTTTGCATAAATAGTTTTTTTAACTTCGTCTTTAAATTAAGTGCATAATTTTCATTGATGCTTAAGTATTTAAATAAAGTTTGAATACTGGTATACCAGCTCTTTTTCTGCTCATCATGTAGAGATTTTGAGAGGTTGAAAGCCTCTTTTAATAATAAGTCATCAGATTTTTTTAAACGTATATAATATTTAAACATATTTAACAAAACCTCCAAAAATAGAGGATATCTGCCCAGTTCACCCATAACTGCAATATTTGTTGATTTTTTACTTACTCCAAGTATAAATTTACAAAAGCTTAAATGAGCCTTCTCTACTGCCAGGTCTCCACATAGTATTTTGAAATAGTTATCCCCTTGAGTGTTTAGTTTGTGAAAGTTAATGTCACCCCATATTTCACTGCCATACATTAAGACGGATTTAACTGTATGGTCAAAAACATGAATGAGAGTTTTTATTTTTGGTTTATGACCTGAGAAACATTTTTTTAGTTTAAATAAGGCCTTTAACCCTTATGTTGGGCATCTGTAAATTTGCCATTAATACTAAATTTGACACCCAAGTAGGTATAATTTTTTGTGTTCGTTAGGGGGGTATTATTTAAATGAAATTGAGTAGAAAGAAGTCTACCAGAATTGCTAAAAATCATGACTTTGGATTTAGTAATGTTAACTTCCAGTCCCCAATTATTGCAATAGATCTGTAGTTTATCAATACATTCTTGTAGACCCCTAGGAGTTTCAGAAAGCAAAATTAGATCATCTGCATACATCAGACAATTAAGTTTTGTATTATATAGTTTAACTGGAAAGCAATCCTCATCAAATATTTCTGGAATATCATTAACAAAAATGTTGTATAAGATGGGACTTAAATTATCTCCCTGTCTCACTCCTATAAAAGATGAAAAAGTGTCAGTTACATGATTAGGGTCAATTTTCACTGACAATAAAGTTTTACTATATATATCTTTAACAACATTATAAAATAGATCACTAACACCAAGTTTTCTTAATTTATAAAATAAGCCTTCATGCCAAACTTTATCAAAGGCTTTTTTGAAATCAATAAAGCAGGTATACAAATGTTTTAAACCTGTTTGAGTATATTTATCAATAAGACATTTCATGACAAACATATGATCTGAAGTACGCTTGCCTTTGCAGAAACCAATTTGCTCAGGACAAATGATATTTCTTTTAATACAAAATTTTTCTAATCTTTTAGTAAGAATTTTTGTAAATACTTTACTGAGACAACTAGTCACAGTTAGTCCACGATAATTTGATGGATCATCCTTTGAACCATTTTTAAATAAGGCAGTTATAAAACCATTAGCCCATATCTGAGGATAGTTTCCAGTTGAAAGTATTTTATTAAAAACATGATTTACAATATGTTTAACTTTTACACGAACTATGTGTAGCTCAAGCTACAAAGATATTTTTTTGTCATGCATCCGATTTCACCTAGCCCGATGAAGCTAATTTGTTTAGGGAAATATTGCGTGAATAATATATAAAATATAACAACTAATGTTATAACACTCATTAGTGTATAAGTGCCTATAAATAAGCAGCACATGACATACAAATCTAAGGGAGTGTGGATAAATCAGTAAAGGGATTAATTCAATTACACAAATAAAATTATAGATTGCCTAACAATGTAATTTAAACACACTATTTAGTGTGTAAATATAAGAATGTTTATAATATTTACAAAATGATGAAAATAAACGCAATATTTCGCTAGACCAACTAGCTTTACCAAGCGTGCATCTATCCAGGTGAATTGTAGATGATAAAAAACTTTTGCAGCTCAACGTCTATGTTGCACTTAACTGCCTTTAAAATAAGAAAATTTTGCAGCTCAATGTCTATGAGCAATTGAATTTAGCTGCTTTGAAAATAAGAAAATTTTGCAGCTCAATGTATATGTTGTATTGGATTTAGCTACCTTACAAATACATAATTGGTAGTTGAAGTTGGCCAATATTACGGGATGAAAAGGACTATGCTTTGTTTTAAATTATTCTTTATCTTTCCTGTATCTTTTTTCGTCTTTTTCGGTAAGACCATCAGGTTCTAAAGTGTGGAGTTGGTGGATCCAAAAGTTTTCTCTTCTCCTTCTCGCCGTGGTGTCCCACTCGTTGTTGACTTCTATAATTTGGAAAGTAACATTATCAAAAGGATGTTTCGTTGAACGAAGATGTCTTGTGACAGGACAGTTTTTGTTGGTTTTGTACGATGAACGATGGTTATTGAGCCGAATATTAAATTTGTCCATTGTTTCTCCCACATACTGAATGCCACAAGTGTCACATGTTAATATATAAATTGAGTTCTCCGTTTTACAGTTGGAATTAGAGTAGATGGTATAATTTTGTTTAGTAACGGAGCTGATGAAAGAACTGTTTGTATTGGCAGCTTTACAACACAAACAATTCCTTCGACCACATTGTTTGTAGCAACCGGGCGATGGATTAGGCTGCTTTGCTAATACAGATGTCACTAATTTGTCACGGATGTTTTTAGGTCTTCTGAAGGCCATGACTGGTGGTGATGAAAATACTTTTTTTTAGATTTAAATCATTTTCTATAATTTTTCAATGCTTCTGAACAATGGATGACACATTTTTAAAAGCAGGATGGTAAGTGAGTACAAGGGGTATTCTGTTAGCTACTGTATTCTTATCTTTGTACTCAAGCAGTTCTTGGCGACTAGTTTTGTTTGCTCTTTCGAAAGCTCTATCAATGATGTTGTTATTGTATCCTCGAACAACTAGATGTTTACGAAGTTGTCAAGTCTAGCATTTTTCGTATTTTCAGTAGAGCATATTCTCTTGATTCGCAATGCCTGGCTGAATGGGATACCACGGAAGCAGTGTTTAGGATGGCAACTTTTGGGAGAAAGGAATTGATGTTTGTCCGTTTGTTTGGTATGGAGGTCCGTTATAATGGTTCCGTTCTTGATGTAACTCGTAGTATCGAGGAAGTTTATTTTCTCCATAGATGATTCATATGTAAATTTTATCGAATGGTGGAAAGAGTTACAGTGTTCTAGAAATTCATTAAGATGTTCTTGTGAATCTGTCCATTTGAAATCAATATCGTCATTGAATCGGAACCATGATAAGAGCTGATATGGAGCACTAGCCAAGAGGCGTTTTTCAAGTTGGCCCATAAATATGTTGGCATATGCTGGGGACATTTTTGTGCCCATACTAGTACCGTCTATCTGGAGATAGTGTTTTTCATTGAAAGAGAAGTTGTTATTCTCCAGTACTAGTTTCAGAAGTGTAACAAGGCACTCAGTAGGAGGATTTTTTTCACTACGAGTGTTCCATGCCTCTTCACATGCTGCTATTCCTTCGTCTTGTGGAATGTTGGTATATAAAGAAGACACGTCCATGGATGCAAGTATAGTATTGCTTGGTAAAGGATTGAGGCTTTCCATTTTCTTGAGATAATCAGTTGTATCTTGAATGGATGAGGGTAGTTCTTTCACATGAAGTCTTAGATGATGGTCTACAAATTCTGATATCTTTTCAGTTGGATGACTATTCGCTGACACAATTGGTCGACCTGGATTGCCAGTTTTATGTATTTTAGGCAACATATAGAATCGTCCGGCCTTTGCTTCGTTCTCAAGAGGTCGGAGATAATCAAAGGTGTCATTGTCTATATGCTTATTGTCGAAAATCTCTTTACGGATGGTGTTGATCCTTCGAATAGTATTAAGCGTTGGATCTGTGGTTAATTGTTTATAAAAAATGGAGTTAGAAAGTTGTCGATTCCCCTCTGCTATATAATCTGTTTTATTCATGACAACCACAGCGCCCCCTTTGTCTGCAGGTTTTATTACAATATCCTCTTGATCTTTTAACGCTTTCAAAGCTATACTTTCTGACTTGGATAAATTATAATTTCTTGTATTTGTTAAACAGGACTTTATATCAGACCTCACGTAGTTAATGAATGACTCCAAGTTATCATTTTTGCTCTTTGGTGGTTTCCATGAACCTTTTTTCCTAAATTTTGGGATAGGCGTGACTTGTTCATTGGTGTCAGTATCTGAATCTGTGAAACCGGCTTCTTCAAGGTTTTTTCTTGCCCCTATTGTAGAAAAAATCTTTCAAGCGTAAACGTCTAGCGAATTGGTCTAGGTCTAGCTGAAAGTTATTTACAGTTAAAGGGATAGGACAGAAGTTTAAACCTTTACTTAAAAGAGATTCCTCAGCACGTGTAAGTTCTTTACATGACAAATTTACAACAATGCTTTCAGTTTTTTGTTTCCGTCTTTTAAATTTTCTTTTTCTAGGGATCTTATGGTTTGTTGTAATCATATCATTCATATGCTGATTTAAATGGACAGTATGAATTTTATCTCTTTGAAATTTATTCCTTTGTTTTTATGGCACCCTCAACGGAGTTGGGGTGACGTATTGTTATTCTACGTTTCTTTTTTTTCTTATTAGGTCTTTCCACTTTTCTGTGGAAAGCCTATTGTATTTGTTCTGATTATTTTATTTTTTTTTTCTTCCGCCTAATTTTGTTCTTGCGATAAACATTTGTTTCGCAATATGTCGCTTAGATATTTGGTATATGATATCGAACAGTTTATGCGCTTTTGAAATTTACCCTGCGTAAACGAATACTTTTCTTTGTAGGAGTTATCTCCCCAAACACTGTTTTCCTTGTTAGCGCAACTCCTTCGCAACCGTAAAATATTATGACAAATTTATTTTACAAAATTACTCGTTATATCCTTCGCATGATTTGTCCTATTTTGACCGAAGCGATATGAACGCTCCATATGAGAGTTATTTCCCCTTATGCATTTGTTATAAGTGATATGCATTTCTATCTTGTAAACCATAAGTGCTAGAGACCTAGGATCTTTTGATTTGAGGTCCTTGGTCCAAAAAAAATGAAAATTAGGTCAAGGTCAAAGGTCAAGGTCATATTTGAGATTTTCATATGTCTTTGATTTCCCTATAATTCTTAAATGGTTATAGATACAGAAAATTTAAGCAGTGAAAAATGTTAAGGACTTCAAGGGGCAACTTTGTTACATTATGACTATATTGGTTTTACCATTGTGTAAGGGACATAATCCCCATTGATGGTTTATATAAAGCCATTATTAGACAAAACTCTTAAACAAAATGACCTTGACCCATAGGGTCTTCTGCAATGACATTGTGAAGAAATGACCTTGACAAAGGTCACAAGGTCAAAGGTCGAGGTCATGTACATATGTGATTTGGGGCACTACTTGAAGAGTTTTATGTGTGTTTGCCTGCCAACCAACCAATCAATCAATCAATCCATCAATCATGATCATGATCAATCAACCAATAATTATCATGATCAATCAATCAATCACGTTTCCGTCTCGTGTGTGTATCATAGGGTTCAAGATCTTCTTTGTTTCTTTTTCGCTGTTTCAACTGACCCTATCCAACGTGTTTGACCAAACAACCAACCAACTAATCAATCAATCATGATCATGATCAATCAATCAATCATGTATCCGTCTCATGTGTTTATTATACGGTCCAAGATCTTCTTTGTTTCTTTTTCGCTGTTTCAACTGACCCTATCCAACGTGTTTAACCAACCAACCAACCAACCAACTAATCAATCAATCAATCAATCATGATCAATCAATCATGTATCCGTCTCATGTGTTTAATATACGGTCCAAGATCTTCTTTGTTTCCTTTTCGCTGTTTCAATTGACCCTATCCAACGTGTTTAATCAACCAACCAACCAACCAACTAATCAATAAATCAAGTAATCAATCAATCATGATCATGATCAATCAATCATGTTTCATGAAAAATTGAAATTTAATATTGTTCTTGCGTCACTTCTGAAAAAAAATCAACATGTACTCTGAAACTACAAGTACAATCGACCTCAAAATTTGCAGTCAGCAGGGCATACATGTATAAAAAAACTTGGTGCAGATATCTCTCAAAGCTTTTCCTAGAGAAAAGAAATGGCAATGCCGTAAAAATCGCTTGCAAGGTCCGTAAATCTCAGTGAAACCCTACAATAAAATGTCCGCTCCGAGATTGAAATACTAATCTGTGTTACAAACAGGTGCTGAAAAATGTACAATATCAGAAAATAATCAATAAATGTGTTTTAAAGTTTCACCGGAGCAATTAAATCCAAAACATGCACTGCCCGTGAACTGTGATCCAAATGTCAATTTCCTACAATGACAAAAGAAATTACATTGTGTTTATTCCGTCTCTATACATGTTGTCTGTTCAAAGTCCCCACCTAAAAAGAAATAAAAAGACTAACTTTTCGTTATGATAAACCCGTGTCACGTGATGTGGCGCGCGCGCTGTACCTAAAATAAAAGAAAAACTTTCCAAACTAAACATGAAACTTCTCCGGTAACAATAATATAGACCCCATACAGAAACAAACAAATAAACAAACAAACAAACCCCCCCCCCCCCCCCCAAAAAAAAAATTCAATTAATTTTAAAGGGGGAAAGACCGCCTACAATTGCTTTTTTAAAGCAATTGATTTATATTTATGTCACCCGATCGACAATGTCGGGTGACATATTGTTTTTCCTCCGTTTCTTTGTTATTATTATGTCACCCTGACGGAGGTCGGGTGACATATTGTTATTGTACGATTCTTTTTTTTTTATTATGGCACCCTCAACGGAGTTGGGGTGACATATTGTTATTCATCGTTTCTTTTTTTTCTTATTATGGCACCCTCAACGGAGTTGGGGTGACGTATTGTTATTCTACGTTTCTTTTTTTTCTTATTTTTATTATTCTTCCACACATTTTGTCCATCGTGTTTCTAAGAATTGAGTGATCCAATAATGTTGGAACTATAACATAATGAGGACCCCCATGTGAAGTTGTGCATCTGACTCTGGAATTTTTTTAAATGGCCGCCGTTTCCATGGAAACTGCAAAAACGTGAAAAATTTTCAAAATTCTAAATCTTTCATTATAAGACCTAGCTGGATGAAACTTTATGGAAATGTTCTTTGGTATGCCTAGATGTCAATACAATATTTAGAAATTCCAAAATGGCCGCCATTGTCATGGAAACAGGGCAAATGTTTAACATTGAGCCTATGGACAAATACATAAAAGCTGCATTTTCTTTAAGAATATTGCATAGAGATCAATGCAACTGTATTGATATATAACATGACATATGGCAATGAGATGCCTGCTTTTAGAATTTTGGAATTATCTACTGTAATCATGGAAACAGTAGAAATATCAAAAATTTCAAAAAATTCAAAATGCTGCAAACTAGATGAAAATTTACAGAAATGATAACTGGCATGGGCAGAATTGCATTTTGGAGTTAGAAATTTCAAAATGGCCGCCGTAACCATGGAAATGACTAAAATGTCAAAAATTTCAAAATGCTCCAAACTTTATAAAACTTTACAACAATCATAATTTCCATGTGTAGATACGCTCTTTGACTTTGGATATTTCAAAAGGGCTGCCTTTATCCTGGCAATGGGGGGACGAGGGTGCCATCCGTTATTGCTAGCAATTACAAATCTAGTTATTTTTATTTTTCTTCCACACATTTTGTCCGCGCGAGTTCTCAGAATTGAACGGACCAATGTTTATGGAACTCAACTATAATGAGGAACCCCATTTGAAGTTGTGCACCTTGCTATGGAATGGTAAAAGATGGCCGCCGTTTCCATGGAAACAGCACAAATGCGAAAAGTGTTCCAAACTGGAAGAAACTCCACAGGAATGTTAACTGGCATGTGCTGATTTCCAGTTTGACTTTGGAATTTTCAAAATGGCTGCCGTTACCATGGAAACAGCTAAAATATCAAAAATTCGAACTCTTTCGTTATAAGATCCAACTGGATGAAACTTTATGAAAATGTTCTCCAGTATGCCAAGGTGTCAAGACAATATTTGGATAGTTCAAAATGGCCGCCGTTGTCATGGAAACAGGGGCCAAGTTTTGCATTGACCCTATGGAAAAATGCATAAAATCAGCATTTTCTCAGAGAGTAGTGCACCAAAGTAAATGAAACTGTATTGATATATAACATGACATGTGGCAATGAGATGTACGCTTTTAGAATTTTGGAATTATCTTCTGTAACCATGGTTGCAGCACAAATGTTCAAAATTTCCAAAAAAAATTAAGTACTGCAAACTGGATGAAACTTTACAAGAATAGTGACTGGCATGTGCGGAGTTGCATTTTGAAGTTGGAATTTCCAAAATGGCCGCCGTAACCATGGAAACAGCAAAATTGTCCAAAATTTCAAAATGCTCCAAACTCAATGAAATTTTGCAAAAATGATAATTTGCAAGTGTAGATGCACTCTTTGACTTTGGAATTTCCAAAATGGCTGCCGCTCGCCTGGCAATGGGGGGACGAGGGTGCCATCCGTTATTGCTAGCAATTACAAATCTAGTTATGGCACCCTCAACGAAGTTGGGGTGACGTATTGTTATTCTACGTTACTTTTTTTTCTTATTATTTTTCTTCCACCGATTTTGTCCAGCTTATTTCTCGGAATCCGATGGACCAATGTTGGTTAAACTCTACTATATTGAGGACCACCATGATAAGTTGTGCAGTGGACTTTGGCATGTGCATGATGGCTACCGTTACCATGGAAACTAAAAAAATGTAAAAAAAAATCAAAATTCCAAATCTTTCATTGTAAGACCCAACTGGATGAAACTTTATGGAAATGTTCCTTGGTGTGCCCTGATGTACCGCCTATATTTAGAAATTCCAAAATGGCCATCATTGTCATGGAAACAGGGCGAAAGTTTAACATTGGCCCTATGGGAAAAAACATTAAACCTGCTTTTTCTTGAAGAATATAATATTTAATCCATAGAAACGTTATGGGGAGGTAACATGTAATGAGTCAAAGTGGAATCTGTCTTTGGAATTTTCAAAATGGCTACCGTTACCATGGAAACTACAAAAAAATGAAAATGCACCAAACTTAATGAAACTTTACAGAAATGTTCACTGGAATGTGCAGAGTTGAAATATAATGTAGGAATTTTCAAAATGACCGCCGTTATCATGGAAACAGCAAAAAATCCAAAATTTTCAAAATACTCTAAATTGTCTAAATCTTTACTGTAATTTTGACAACTGGCATGTACATGTCTTCATGTGATTTTCGATTTTGAAATGCTCAAAATGGCTGCCGTTCACCTGGCAATGGGGGAAGGGTGCCATCCGCTATTGCTTGCAATGGCAAATCTAGTTTCTTATTATTTTTATTCTTCCACACATTTTGTCCACGCTATTTCTCGGAATTGAATGGACCAATGTTGATGGAATTATACCACAATGTGGAACACCATGTGAAGTTGTGCAGCAGACTTTGGCATGTGCAAGATGGCCGCCGTTACCATGGAAACAGAACAAATGTAAAAAATATTTTTTTGGTTTTTGATGAATAATTTGAATATTCCTGAACTGAAAATCATCAAATTTTTATATATTGTTGGTGTCCACCATATACAGGTTTGAGATGATTTTGGGAATCTTTGGAACTACTATATTGCCATGGAAACTAAATATGTTTAGCATTAAACCCTATGGGGAAAATCTTAAAGTAGTATTTAAACTCTTAATATGGTATATCCAACCATTGAAACTTTAATGGTATGTTCCTTATCATGTGCCAATGTGGTAGGTGTCTTTGGAATTTTGGAAATGGCCACCGTTACCATGGAAACAGCAGAAATGTCCAAAAATTTTAAATTGCTCCAAACTTTCTGAAAATTGACAGACATCTTAAGTGGCACATCAAGAGTTGGTATTCGACTTTGGAATTTTTCAAAATGGCCGCCGTTTCCATGGAAACAACAAAAAATTTAAAAAATTCAAAATGCTCCAAAATTGATGAAATTTTACAACAATGTTGATAGACATCTGTAGATGCGCTCTTTGACTTTGGAAATTTCAAAATGGCTGCCGCTCGCCTGGCAATGGGGGACGAGGGTGCCATCCGTTATTGCTAGCAATTACAAATCTAGTTATGGCACCCTCAACGGAGTTGGGGTGACATATTGTTATTCTACGTTTCTTTTTTTTCTTATTATGGCACCCTCAACGGAGTTGGGGTGACATATTGTTATTCTTCGTTTCTTTTTTTCTTATTATGGCACCCTCAACGGAGTTGGGGTGACATATTGTTATTGTTCGTTTCTTTTTTTTCTTATTATTTTTATTATTTTTATTCTTCCACACTTTTTGTCCAAGACAGTTCTCGGAATTGGATGGACCAATCTTGATGGAAATATGCTATAATGATGTCCACCATGTGAAGTTGTGCACCTGACTTTGGAATGTGCAAGATGGCCGCGGTTACCATGGAAACTCAAAAAATGTAAAAGAAAATCAAAATTCTAACTCTTTCGTTATAAGAGCCAACCTTATGAAACTTTGTGCAAATGTTGGTGGTGGGGCCCCGAGGTACCAACAATACTTAGAAATTCAGAAATGGCTGCCATTGCCATGGAAACAGGCGAAATGTTTAACATAGAACATTCCAGAACATCAATGTTAAATTTATTCTAGAGACATTTTATTTTAAATGATGGTATATAATTATGGTGAGAACAAATTGCAGCAGCAGGTTGACTTTGGAATTTTCAAAATGGCCGCCGTTACCATGGAAACAGCAAAAATACAACAAACTTCAAATTGCTTCAAATTTATTGTAACTTATAACAAATGTTGCTTAGCTAATGTTAACTTGACTTTTGAGTTTGGAATTTACAAAATGGCCGCCGTTACCATGGCTACCGCTCACCTGGCAATAGGGGAAGGGTGCCATCCGCTATTGCTTGCAATCGCAAATCTAGTTTTTATTATTTTTCTTCCACACATTTTGTCCAGGAGATTTCTGGACATCCAATTGACCAAAGTTGGTGGAACTCTACTATATTGAAGACCCTTAGGTGAAGAGTTGCAGGCACCATGGAATGGTTCAAGATGGCTACCGTTTCCATGGAAACTGCAAAAATGTGAAAAATTTTCAAAATTGTAAATCCTTCATTATAAGACCCAAGTGAATGAAACTTTATGGAAGTGTTACCTGATATGCCTAGATGTGCATGCAATATCAAGAAGTTCCAAAATGGCCGCCATTGTCATGGAAACAGTGCGAAAGTTTAACATTGACCCTATGGGAAAACACATTAAAGCTGCAATTTCTTGAAGAATATAGCATCAATCCCAATGAAACTTTATAGATATGTAACATGGCATGTACCAATGTGGCACCTGTCTTTGGAATTTTGGAAATGGTACCCGTTACCATGGAAATACCAAAAATTTCAAAAATTTCAAAATGCTCCAAAATTAAAGAAACTTTACAACAATGTTTATAAACATCTGTAGATGCGGTCTTTGACTTTCGAATTTTCAAAATGGCTGCCGCTCACCTGGCAATGGGGGAAGGGTGCCATCCGTTATTGCTAGCAATTACAAATCTAGTTATGTCACCCGATCGACAATGTCGGGTGACATATTGCTTTTCCTCTGTTTCTTTGTTATTATTATTATTCTTCCAACTATTTTGTCCGCCACTTTTCTCGGAGACGATGGAACCAATCTAAATGATAGTTGACTATAATGAGGAACAAAAAATTTCGGGTTGCAGTAGGTCTCAAAAGCATAAAAAATGGCTGCCGTTACCATGGAAACGGAACAATTGTGAAAAATTCCAGTTTTTGGTTTTGGTGAATATTTTAGAGATGCTTAAACTCAGAATCATTATATTTCAATACAATGTAGGTGGCGGGCATATACTGCATTTGGAGGATTTTGGCAATCATTGGAACTACTATGTTGCCATGGAAACTACACCAAAAATGTCAAAAATATGAAAATGCTCCAATTTTTTGGAAACTTTAACATAACGATGAGCAACTTTGGTAGATGTGGAATTTGACGTTGGAATTTCCAAAATGTCTGCCGTTTCCATGGAAACAATGCAAAAATGTCAAAATGCTCCAAAAATGTCCGGGTTTGGTAAATAACTTTGGTATGCTAAAACTTAAAATCATCAAATCTTCATGCAATATAGTTGTCCACTATATACAGGTTTTGTATGATTTTGACAATCATTGGAACTACTATGTTACCATGGATACAGGATCAAATATTTCAAAAATTTCAAAATGCTCCAAAATTGATGAAACTTAATATGATTGTTGACTGGCAAGTCTGGATGAGACTTTTGGAGTTGGAATTTCCAAAATGGCCACTGTTGCCATGGAAACTGCAGAAATGTCAAATATTTTCAAAATCCTCCAAACTTAATGAAACTTGATATTATTGTTAACTGGCAGGTAGAGATGAGACTTTTGACTTAGAAATTTTCAAAATGGCAGCCGTTGCCATGGAAATAGCAGAATTTGAAATTATTCAAAATGCTCTGAATGTACTGAAAATTTACAGAAAGATGTATTGCCATGCATATATGTGCATTCACTTTTCAACAATTTTGAAATGTCTGCCGCTTAGGGGCAATTGGGGGAAGGGTGACATCCGCTATTGCTTGCAATGGCAATTCTAGTTATTATTATTTTTCTTCCACACATTTTTGTCCAGTCTGGAACTCTAATGTGAATGGACCCAAGAAGATGGAACTATACCATAATGTTAATCACCATATGAAGATTTGCTTTTTGGGGTTGGCACTTTCAAGATGGCTGCCGTTACCATGGAAACGGAACAAATGTGAAAAAAATCCAGTTTTTTGTTTTGGTGAACTGTTTGGATATGCTTTAACTCAGAATCATTATCTTTTAATACAATGTAGGTGCCGACTATATACAGGTGTTGGACGATTTTGGCACTCATTGGAACTACTATGTTGCCATGGAAACTACACCAAAAATTTCCGAAATATCAAAATGCTCCAAACTTAATGAAACTTCACAGTAACGATGAGCAACATTGGAAGATGTGGAATTTGGCGTTGGAATTTCCAAAATATCTGTTGCTACCATGGAAACATGGCAAAAAGGTCAAAACTTTGAATTTTCACAGAACATTCCAGAACATCAATGTTAAATTTATTCTAGAGACATTAAATGGTATATGATGGTATATATGACTATGGAGGGAAAAATTGCAGCGGGGGTTTGACTTTGGAATATTCCAAATGGCCGCCGTTACCATGGGAACAGCAGAATTATGAAAAACTTCAAATGCTTTAAATTTAATGAAACTTATCACAAATGTTGCCTAGCTAATGTAGACTTAACTTTTGAGTTTCGAATTTTCAAAATGGCCGCCGTTGCCATGGAAACAGCAAAAATTTTCTAAATGGCTGCCGCTGGCCTGGCAATGGGGAAAGGGTGCCATCCGCTATTGCTTGCAATGGCAAATCTAGTTATTATATTTATTCTTCCACACTTTTTTGTCCATTCTATTTCTCGGAATTGGCTTGAACAATATTGATGGAACTATACCATAATGTAGACCACCACATTCTATAGTGCAGTGGGATATGGCACCATCAAGATGGCTCCCGTTGCCATGGAAACGAAACAAATGTGAAAAAATCCCGTTTTTTGTTTTGGTGAACTATTTGGATAGGCTTTAACTCAGAACCATTATATTTTAATACAATGTAGGTGCCCACTATATACAGGTGTTTGGATGATTTTGGCACTCATTGGAACTACTATGTTGCCATGGAAACAACACCAAAAATTTCAAAAATCTCAAAATGTTCCGAACTTAATGAAACTTCACAGTAACGATGAGCAACATTGGAAGATGTGGAATTTGGCGTTGGAATTTCCAAAATATCTGTTATTACCATGGAAACAATGCAAAAAGGTCAACACTTTGAATTTTCACAGAACATTCCAGAACATCAATGTTAAATTTGTTCTAGAGACATTAGATGATATATTGGTATGCCTACATGTTATGACCATATTAGGAAATTCCAAAATGGCCGCCATTGCCATGGAAACTGGACAAAAGTTTAAAATTGACCCTACGGGAAAACACTCTTAAGCTGCATTTTTTTTAAAAATATAACAACAATTCCACGCATATCGTAATCAGGAGTATGTGCACGTAATGCTGTACTGCTGACCTGTACTAGAATATGCTAGAATAAAAATATGTATTTTATTTAACGTGCTTCTTTTCTATACAAAAATCGCGCTTTTAAGAGAAAATCGCCACCGACAGAATGAGAAACACTCAGAGTACATATTACTGACATTTCTGCACTTGCGGTAAAGTACATATCCGTGAATGACACACCTGTTAAAATCTACACATTAGCTGAAATCAATCGATAAACATGTAATTTAATTGTACACGATAAGTTACATGTATTGTGTGATACGCGAGCTATTGAAGAATAAATTGAACAGTTAGTACGCCGCTCCGTCAATATATACACGTGTTGTCTGTCCAACGTCCCCTCTAGAAAGAATATTAATATGCTAAGTCCACGATAATATCCTTGAGTATCACGTGACACCACCTTCCTACTTGCGCGCGTGTCTAATTTTAGATTTAAAAGGATTCTCAAACTATGTATAGAACTGAAACGTATTCAACGGAAGAGAAAAAAAGGGGGGGGGTTGTTGTCGTGTGTGTGAAGAAATGCTGATTCCCACATGTATAATAGATATTTGACTTTTGTACACTCATAAGTATTGATGCTACTGTGACCATGTGCAGTACGGGGTGCCATCCTCAGCTATTGCTAGCAATAGCAAATCTAGTGTTAGAATAACTCAGTCGCAATTCATTTTTTTTTCGGATGTAAAAGTTGTTCTCAATACTACATGTACAATTGTGCGTGATATATTTGTCACTGAACAGCACGAAACATATAGAAAATGAAGAAAAAAACCATGCAAAATATATCATTTTCGGCTATAGAAAGTATTGATCAATCAACCAAATCATGATCAGAGTGATCAAATCATGATCACATTGATTAAATCATGATTAGAGATTGATCGATCGATCAATCTATCAAGTGTTGATATCAGACAAGTAATCAATCAATTGCAGTATCCGAAATAAACGTCCCATCGCTATTTTTACAAACTGTCAATCATTAGAAAGTATTGATCAATCAACCAAATCATTATCAGAGTGATCAAATCATGATCACATGGATTAAATCATGATTACAGATTGATCGATCGATCAATCAATCAAGTGTTGATATCAAACAAGTAATCAATCAAGTGCAGAATCCGAAATAAACGTCCCATCGCTATTTTTACAAACTGTCAATCATTCGATTAATCAATCAATCAAACGATCGATCAATTGATTGATTGATCAATCATGATCACAAACCATCAATCAACCAACACACGTATCGTCTCCATTGAATTTATGAAAGAAAAAAACTTTAATTCGCTTTTCGTATTATTATGGCACCCTCAACGGAGTTGGGGTGACATATTGTTATTGTTCGTTTCTTTTTTTCTTATTATGGCACCCTCAACGGAGTTGGGGTGACATATTGTTATTGTTCGTTTCTTTTTTTCTTCTTATTATTATTATTATGGCACCCTCAACGGAGTTGGGGTGACATATTGTTATTCTACGTTTCTTTTTTTTCTTATTTTTCTTCTTGCAACAAATTTTGTCCAGGTGATTTCTCGAAATCCAATGGACCAATGTTGATGGAACTCTACTATAGTAAGGACCCCCAAATGCAGAGTTGCAGTAAGCATGGAATGGTTCAAGATGGCTACCGTTTCCATGGAAACAGAACAAATGTGAAAAAATCCAGTTTTTTCTTTTGGTGAACTGTTTGGAAATGCTTTCACTCAGAAACATTATATTTTAATACAATGTAGGTGCCCACTATATACAGGTGTTTGGATGATTTTGGCACTCATTGGAACTACTATGTTGCCATGGAAACAACACCAAAAATTTCAAAAATCTCAAAATGTTCCGAACTTAATGAAACTTCACAGTAACGATGAGCAACATTGGAAGATGTGGAATTTGGCGTTGGAATTTCCAAAATATCTGTTATTACCATGGAAACAATGCAAAAAGGTCAACACTTTGAATTTTCACAGAACATTCCAGAACATCAATGTTAAATTTGTTCTAGAGACATTAGATGATATATTGGTATGCCTACATGTTATGACCATATTAGGAAATTCCAAAATGGCCGCCATTGCCATGGAAACTGGACAAAAGTTTAAAATTGACCCTACGGGAAAACACTCTTAAGCTGCATTTTTTTTAAAAATATAACAACAATTCCACGCATATCGTAATCAGGAGTATGTGCACGTAATGCTGTACTGCTGACCTGTACTAGAATATGCTAGAATAAAAATATGTATTTTATTTAACGTGCTTCTTTTCTATACAAAAATCGCGCTTTTAAGAGAAAATCGCCACCGACAGAATGAGAAACACTCAGAGTACATATTACTGACATTTCTGCACTTGCGGTAAAGTACATATCCGTGAATGACACACCTGTTAAAATCTACACATTAGCTGAAATCAATCGATAAACATGTAATTTAATTGTACACGATAAGTTACATGTATTGTGTGATACGCGAGCTATTGAAGAATAAATTGAACAGTTAGTACGCCGCTCCGTCAATATATACACGTGTTGTCTGTCCAACGTCCCCTCTAGAAAGAATATTAATATGCTAAGTCCACGATAATATCCTTGAGTATCACGTGACACCACCTTCCTACTTGCGCGCGTGTCTAATTTTAGATTTAAAAGGATTCTCAAACTATGTATAGAACTGAAACGTATTCAACGGAAGAGAAAAAAAGGGGGGGGGTTGTTGTCGTGTGTGTGAAGAAATGCTGATTCCCACATGTATAATAGATATTTGACTTTTGTACACTCATAAGTATTGATGCTACTGTGACCATGTGCAGTACGGGGTGCCATCCTCAGCTATTGCTAGCAATAGCAAATCTAGTGTTAGAATAACTCAGTCGCAATTCATTTTTTTTTCGGATGTAAAAGTTGTTCTCAATACTACATGTACAATTGTGCGTGATATATTTGTCACTGAACAGCACGAAACATATAGAAAATGAAGAAAAAAACCATGCAAAATATATCATTTTCGGCTATAGAAAGTATTGATCAATCAACCAAATCATGATCAGAGTGATCAAATCATGATCACATTGATTAAATCATGATTAGAGATTGATCGATCGATCAATCTATCAAGTGTTGATATCAGACAAGTAATCAATCAATTGCAGTATCCGAAATAAACGTCCCATCGCTATTTTTACAAACTGTCAATCATTAGAAAGTATTGATCAATCAACCAAATCATTATCAGAGTGATCAAATCATGATCACATGGATTAAATCATGATTACAGATTGATCGATCGATCAATCAATCAAGTGTTGATATCAAACAAGTAATCAATCAAGTGCAGAATCCGAAATAAACGTCCCATCGCTATTTTTACAAACTGTCAATCATTCGATTAATCAATCAATCAAACGATCGATCAATTGATTGATTGATCAATCATGATCACAAACCATCAATCAACCAACACACGTATCGTCTTCATTGAATTTATGAAAGAAAAAAACTTTAATTCGCTTTTCGTATTATTATGGCACCCTCAACGGAGTTGGGGTGACATATTGTTATTGTTCGTTTCTTTTTTTCTTATTATGGCACCCTCAACGGAGTTGGGGTGACATATTGTTATTGTTCGTTTCTTTTTTTCTTCTTATTATTATTATTATGGCACCCTCAACGGAGTTGGGGTGACATATTGTTATTCTACGTTTCTTTTTTTTCTTATTTTTCTTCTTGCAACAAATTTTGTCCAGGTGATTTCTCGAAATCCAATGGACCAATGTTGATGGAACTCTACTATAGTAAGGACCCCCAAATGCAGAGTTGCAGTAAGCATGGAATGGTTCAAGATGGCTACCGTTTCCATGGAAACAGAACAAATGTGAAAAAATCCAGTTTTTTCTTTTGGTGAACTGTTTGGAAATGCTTTCACTCAGAAACATTATATTTTGATACAATGTAGGTGCCGGCCATATGCAGGTGTTGGATGATTTTGGCACTCATTGGAACTACTCTGTTGCCATGGAAACTACACCAAAAATTTCAAAAATATCAAAATGCTCCAAACTTCATGAAACTTCACAGTAACGATGAGCAACATTGGAAGATGTTGAATTTGGCGTTGGAATTTCCAAAATATCTGTTGTTACCATGGAAACAATGCAAAAAGGTCAAAACTTTGAATTTTCACAGAACATTCCAGAACATCAATGTTAAATTTATTCTAGAGACATGAAACTTTATGAAAATGTTCTCCAGTATGCCAAGATGTCAAGACAATATTTGATAGTTCAAAATGGCCGCCGTTGTCACGGAAACTAGGGCCAAGTTTTGCATTGACCCTATGGAAAAATGCATAAAATCTGCATTTTCTCAGAGAGTAGTGCACCAAAGTTAATGAAACTGTATTGATATATAACATGACATGTGGCAATGAGATGTCTGCTTTTAGAATTTTGGAATTATCTACTGTAACTATGGTTGCAGCACAAATGTTCAAAATTTCCAAAAAAAATTATGTGCTGCAAACTAGATGAAACTTTACAGGAATAGTGACTGTCATGTGCGGAGTTGCATTTTGAAGTTGGAATTTCCAAAATGGCCGCCGTAACCATGGAAACAGCAAAATTGTCCAAAATTTCAAAATGCTCAAAACTTAATGAAATTTTGCAAAAATGATAACCTGCAGGTGTAGACGCACTCTTTGACTTTGGAATTTCCAAAATGGCTGTCGCTCGCCTGGCAATGGAGGTACGAGGGTGCCATCCGTTATTGCTATCAATTACAAATCTAGTTATTATGGCACCCTCAACGGAGTTGGGGTGACATACTGTTATTGTTCGTTTCTTTTTTTCTTATTATTCTTATTATTATATTTATTCTTCCACACTTTTTTGTCCATTCTATTTCTCAAAATTGGCTTGAACAATATTGATGGAACTATACCATAATGTTGACCACCACATTAAATAGTGCAGTGGAGTATGTCATCATCAAGATGGCTGCCGTTGCCATGGAAACGAAACAATTGTGAAAAAATCCAGTTTTTTGTTTTGGTGAACTGTTTGGATATGCTTGAACTCAGAAACATTATATTTTAATACAATGTAGGTGCCCACTATATACAGGTGTTGGATGATTTTGGCACTCATTGGAACTACTATGTTGCCATGGAAACTACACCAAAAATTTCAAAAAAATCAAAATGCTCAAAACTTAATGAAACTTCACAGTAACGATGAGCAACATTGGAAGATGAGGAATTTGGCGTTGGAATTTCCAAAATATCTGTTGTTACCATGGAAACAATGCAAAAAGGTCAAAACTTTAAATTTTCACAGAACATTCCAGAACATCAATGTTAAATTTATTCTAGAGACATTAAATGGTATATGATGGTATATATGATTATGGAGGGAAAAAATTGCAGCGGGGGTTTGACTTTGAAATATTCAAAATGGCCACCGTTACCATGGGAACAGCAAACTTATGAAAAATTCAAAATGCTTTAAATTTAATGAAACTTATATCAAATTTTGCCTAGCTTATGTAGACTAAACTTTTGAGTTTCGAATTTTCAAAATGGCCGCCGTTGCCATGGAAACAGCAAAAATTTTCTCAATGGCTGCCGCTGGCCTGGCAATGGGGAAAGGGTGCCATCCGCTATTGCTTGCAATGGCAAATCTAGTTATTATTTTTATTCTTCCACACTTTTTTGTCCATTCTATTTCTCTGAATTGGCTTGAACAATATTGATGGAACTATACCATAATGTAGACCACCGCATTCTATAGTGCAGTGGGGTATGGCACCATCAAGATGGCTGCCGTTGCCATGGAAACGAAACAAATGTGAAAAAATCCTGTTTTTTGTTTTGGTGAACTGTTTTGATATGCTTAAACTCAGCACCATTATATTTTGATACAATGTAGGTGCCGGCCATATACAGGTGTTGGATGATTTTGGCACTCATTGGAACTACTATGTTGCCATGGAAACTATACCAAAAATTTCAAAAATATCAAAATGCTCCAAACTTCATGAAACTTTACAGTAACGATGAGCAACATTGGAAGATGTGGAATTTGGCGTTGGAATTTCCAAAATATCTGTTGTTACCATGGAAACAATGCAAAAAGGTCAAAAATTTCAAAAAAAAATAAAAATGCTGTAAACTGGATGAAACTTTACAGGAATGGTCACTGGCATAAGCAAAGTTGATATTTGAAGTTGGAATTTTCAAAATGGCCGCCGTAACCATGGAAACAGCAAAAATGTCAAAAACTTCAAAATGCTCCAAACTTAATGAAACTTAACAAATATGATAATTTGAATGTGTAGATGCACACTTTGACTTTGGAATTTTCTAGATTGCTGCCGCTCGCCTGGCAATGTGGGAAGGGTGCCATCCGCTATTGCTTGCAATGGCAAATCTAGTTATGGCACCCTAAACGGAGTTTGGGTGACATATTGTTATTCTACGTTTCTTTTTGTTTTTTTTATTATTTTTCTTCCACACATTTTTGTCCAGTCTGGAACTCTCATATGAATGGCCACAAGAAGATGGAACTATACCATATTGTTAACCACCAAATGAAGATTTGCTTTTTGAGGGTGGCACTTTCAAGATGGCTGCCGTTACCATGGAAACGGAACAAATGTGAAAAAATCCAGTTTTTTGTTTTGGTGAACTTTTTGGATACTATTTAACTCAGAATCATTATATTTTAATACAATGTAGGTGCCCACTATATACAGGTGTTGGATGATTTTGGCACTCATTGGAACTACTATGTTGCCATGGAAACTACTCCAAAAAATTCAAAAATCTCAAAATGTTCCAAACTTAATGAAACTTCACAGTAACGATGAGCAACATTGGAAGATGTGGAATTTTGCGTTGGAATTTCCAAAATCGCTGTTGTTACCATGGAAACAATGCAAAAAGGTCAAAACTTTGAATTTTCACAGAACATTCTAGAACATCAATGTTTAATTTATTCTAGAGACATTAAATGTAACATGATTGTATATGATTATATAGGAAAAAAATTGCAGCAGGGGTTTGACTTTGGAATATTCAAAATGGCCGCCGTAACCATGGAATCAGCAAAAATACAAAAAACTTCAAAATGCTACAAATTTATTGAAACTTAAAACAAAGGTTGCTCAGCTGATGTAGACTTGACTTTTGAGTTTGGAATTTCCAAAATGGCTGCCGTTACCACGACTACCGCTCACCTGGCAATAGGGGAAGGGTGCCATCCGCTATTGCTTGCAATCGCAAATCTAGTTATGGCACCCTCAACGGAGTTGGGGTGGCATATTGTTATTCTACGTTTCTTTTTTTTCTTATTTTTCTTCTTGCAACAAATTTTGTCCAGGTGATTTCTCGAAATCCAATGGACCAATGTTGATGGATCTCTACTATAGTAAGGACCCCCACGTGCAGAGTTGCAGCAAGCATGGAATGGTTCAAGATGGCTACCGTTTCCATGGAAACGAAACAAATGTGAAAAAATCCAGGTTTTTGTTTTGGTGAACTGTTTGGATATGCTTGAACTCAGAAACATTATATTTTAATACAATGGAGGTGCCCACTATATACAGGTGTTGGAAGATTCTGACACTCATTGGAACTACTATGTTGCCATGGAAACTACACCAAAAATTTCAAAAATATCAAAATGCTCCAAACTTAATAAAACTTCACAGTAACGATGAGCAACATTGGAAGAGGTGGAATATGGCGTTGGAATTTCCAAAATATCTGTTGTTACCATGGAAACAATGCAAAAAGGTCAAAACTTTTAATTTTCACAGAACATTCCAGAACATCAATGTTAAATTTATTCTAGAGACATTAAATGGTATATGATGGTATATATGATTATAGAGGGAAAATATTGCAGCGGGGATATGACTTTGGAATATTCAAAATGGCCGCCGTTACCATGGGAACAGCAAAATTATGAAAAACTTCAAAATGCTTTAAATTTAATGAAACTTATAACAAATTTTGCCTAGCTTATGTAGACTACGCTGGCCTGGCAATGGGGAAAGGGTGCCATCCGCTATTGCTTGCAATGGCAAATCTAGTTATGGCACCCTCAACGGAGTTGGGGTGACATATTGTTATTCATCGTTTCTTTTTTTTCTTATTATGTCACCCGATCGACAATGTCGGGTGACATATTGCTTTTCCTCTGTTTCTTTACTATTATTATTATTATTCTTCCAATGATTTTGTCCGGCAGTTTTCTTGGAGACAATGGAACCAATCTTAATGATAGTTGACTATAATGAGGAACACGAAATTCCGGGTTGCAGTAGGTCATAAGACCATTAAAAATGGCTGCCGTTACCATGGAAACGGAACAAATGTGAAAAATAAAATTTTTGGGTTTTGGTGAATAATTTGGAGATGCTTAAACTCAGAATCATTATATTTTGATACAATGTAGGTGCCCACTATATACTTCTTTTGGATGATTTTTGGCATTCATTGGAACTACTATGTTGCCATGGATACTACACCAAAAATTTCAAAAATATCAAAATGCTCCAAATTTTTTGAAACTTTAGCATAACGATGAGCAACTTTGGTAGATGTGGAATTTGGCGTTTGAATTTCGAAAATGTCTTGTGTTACCATGGAAACAAGGCAAAAATGGTCAAAACGCTTTAAAAACCTTAAAAAGTGGCATTTACTTCCTTAAAATGGTAGGCCAAATCCAGTGAAACTCTTATGGTATGTTCCCTCCCATGTACCAATGTGGAATCTGCCATTAGAAATTTGGAATGGTCTGTGTTACCATAGAAACCAGCCAAAATGTCAAAATTTTCAAAAATTTCAAAATGCTCAAAAGGTAATGAAACTTAGTATGATTGTTGACTGTCAAGTCTGCATGAGACTTTTGGAGTTAGAATTTCCAAAATGGCCACCGTTGCCATGGAAACTGCAGAAATGTCAAATATTTTCAAAATGCTCCAAACTTAATAAAACTTTATATTATTGTCAACTGGCATGTATGGATGAGACTTTTGACTTTGAAATTTTCAAAATGGCTGCCGTTGCCATGGAAACAGCAGAAATGTGAATTTTTTTAAAATGCTCAGAATGTACTGAAAATTTACAGAAAGATGTATTGCCATGCAAATATGTGCATTCACTGTTAAAAGTTTTTGAAATGGCTGCCGCTTAGTGGCAATGGGGGGAAGGGTGACATCCGCTATTGCTTGCAATAGCAATTCTAGTTATGGCACCCTCAACGGAGTTGGGGTGACGTATTGTTATTCTACGTTTCTTTTTTTTCTTATTATTTTTCTTCCACCGATTTTGTCCAGCTTATTTCTCGGAATCCGATGGACCAATGTTGGTTAAACTCTACTATAATGAGGACCACCATGATAAGTTGTGCAGTGGACTTTGGCATGTGCAAGATGGCTACCGTTACCATGGAAACTAAAAAAATGTAAAAAAAAATCAAAATTCCAAATCTTTCATTGTAAGACCCAACTGGATGAAACTTTATGGAAATGTTCCTTGGTATGCCCTGATGTACCGACTATATTTAGAAATTCCAAAATGGCCATCATTGTCATGGAAACAGGGCGAAAGTTTAACATTCGCCCTATGGGAAAAAACATTAAACCTGCTTTTTCTTAAAGAATATCATATTAAACCCATAGAAACTTTATGGAGAGGTAACATGTAATGAGTCAAAGTGGAATCTGTCTGGAATTTTCAAAATGGCTACCGTTACCATGGAAACTACAAAAAAATGAAAATGCACCAAACTTAATGAAACTTTGCAGAAATGCTCACTGGCATGTGTAGAGTTGAAATATAATGTAGGAATTTTCAAAATGGCCGCCGTTTCCATGGAAACAGCAAAAAATCCTGAAATTTTCAAAATACTCTAAATTGTCTAAATCTTTACTGTTATGACAACTGGCATGTCTTAATGTGATTTTCGACTTTGAAATGCTCAAAATGGCTGCCGTTCACCTGGCAGTGGGGGAAGGGTGCCATCCGCTATTGCTTGCAATGGCAAATCTAGTTATTTTTATTTTTCTTCCACACATTTTGTCCGCGCGAGTTCTCAGAATTGAACGGACCAATGTTTATGGAACTCAACTATAATGAAGAACCCCATTTGAAGTTGTGCACCTTGCTATGGAATGGTAAAAGATGGCCGCCGTTTCCATGGAAACAGCACAAATGCGAAAAAAATCAAAGTGGTCCAAACTGGAAGAAACTCCACAGGAATGTTAACTGGCATGTGCTGATTTCCAGTTTGACTTTGGAATTTTCAAAATGGCTGCCGTTACCATGGAAACAGCTAAAATATCAAAAAATCTAACTCTTTCGTTATAACATCCAACTGGATGAAACTTTATGAAAATGTTCTCCAGTGTGCCAAGATGTCAAGACAATATATGGATAGTTCAAAATGGCCGCCGTTGTCATGGAAACTGGGGCCAAGTTTTGCATTGACCCTATGGAAAAATGCATAAAATCAGCATTTTCTCAGAGAGTAGTGCACCAAAGTCAATGAAACTGTATTGATATATAACATGACATGTGGCAATGAGACGTACGCTTTTAGAATTTTGGAATTATCTACTGTAACCATGGTTGCAGCACAAATGTTCAAAATTTCCAAAAAAAATTAAGTGCTGCAAACTGGATGAAACTTTACAGGAATAGTGACTGACATGTGCGGAGTTGCATTTTGAAGTTGGAATTTCCAAAATGGCCGCCGTAACCATGGAAACAGCAAAAATATCAAAATTTTCAAAAGGCTTCAAACTTAATGAAATTTTGCAAAAATGATGACTTGCATGTGTAGATGCACTCTTTGACTTTGAAATTTTCAAAATGGCTGCCGCTCCCCTGGCAATAGGGGGACGAGGGTGCCATCCGTTATTGCTAGCAATTACAAATCTAGTTATGGCACCCTCAACGGAGTTGGGGTGACGTATTGTTATTCTACGTTTCTTTTTTTTCTTATTATTATTTTTCTTCTTGCAACAAATTTTGTCCAGGTGATTTCTCGAAATCCAATGGACCAATGTTGATGGAACTCTTCTATAGTAAGGACCCCCATGTGCAGAGTTGCAGTAAGCATGGAATGGTTCAAGATGGCTACCGTTTCCATGGAAACAGAACAAATGTGAAAAAATCCTGGTTTTTGTTTTGGTGAACTGTTTGGATATGCTTTAACTCAGAAACATTATATTTTAATACAATGTAGGTGCCCACTATATACAGGTGTTGGATGATTTTGACACTCATTGGAACTAATATGTTGCCATGGAAACTACATCAAAAATTTCAAAAATATCAAAATGCTCAAAACTTGATGAAACTTCACAGTAACGATGAGCAACATTGGAAGATGTGGAATTTGGCGTTGGAATTTTCAAAATATCTGTTGTTACCTTGGAAACAATGCAAAAAGGTCAAAACTTTGAATTTTCACAGAACATTCCAGAACATCAATGTTAAATTTATTCTAGAAACATTAAATGGTATATGATTATGGAGGGAAAAAATTGCAGCGGGGGTTTGACTTTGGAATATTAAAAATGGCCGCCGTTACCATGGAAACAGCAAAAATATGAAAAACTCCAAAATGCTTTAAATTTAATGAAACTTATAACAAATGTTGCCTAGCTTATGAAGACTTGACTTTTGAGTTTGGAATTTTCAAAATGGCCGCCGTTACCATGGCAACAGCAAAAATATCCAAAATTTCACAATGCTTCAAACTTAATGAAACTTTGCAAAAATGTTACTAGACATCTGTAGATGCACTATTTGACTTTGGAATTTTCAAACTGGCTGCCGCTCACCTGGCAATGGGGGAAGGGTGCCATCCGTTATTGCTAGCAATTACAAATCTAGTTATTTTTATTATTCTTCCACACATTTTGTCCATCGTGTTTCTAAGAATTGAGTGATCCAATATTGTTGGAACTATAACATAATGAGGACCCCCATTTGAAGTTGTGCACCTTGCTATGGAATTGTAAAAGATGGCCGCCGTTTCCATGGAAACAGCACAAATGCGAAAAAAATCAAAGTGGTCCAAACTGGAAGAAACTCCACAGAAATGTTAACTGGCATGTGCTGATTTCCAGTTTGACTTTGGAATTTTCAAAATGGCTGCCGTTACCATGGAAACAGCTAAAATATCAAAAATTCGAACTCTTTCGTTATTACATCCAACTGGATGAAACTTTATGAAAATGTTCTCCAGTATGCCAAGATGTCAAGACAATATATGGATAGTTCAAAATGGTTGCCGTTGTCATGGAAACTGGGGCCAAGTTTTGCATTGACCCTATGGAAAAATGCATAAAATCAGCATTTTCTCAGAGAGTAGTGCACCAAAGTCAATAAAACTGTATTGATATATAACATGACATATGGCAATGAGATGTACGCTTTTAGAATTTTGGAATTATCTACTGTAACCATGGTTGCAGCACAAATGTTCAAAATTTCAAAAAAAAATAAAGTGCTACAAACTGGATGAAACTTTACAGGAATAGTGACTGACATGTGCGGAGTTGCATTTTGAAGTTGGAATTTCCAAAATGGCCGCCGTAACCATGGTAACAGCAAAATTGTCCAAAATTTCAAAATGCTCCAGACTCAATGAAATTTTGCAAAAATGATAATTTGCAAGTGTAGATGCACTCTTTGACTTTGGAATTTCCAAAATGGCTGCCGCTCGCCAGGCAATGGGGGGACGAGGGTGCCATCCGTTATTGCTAGCAATTACAAATCTAGTTCTTATTATTATTATTCCACACATTTTGTCCATACTATTTCTTGGAATCGTATGGACCAATTGTAATGGAACTATACCAGAATGTTAATGACCATTGTCAGAAGTGCAGTCGAGGTTGGCACTTCCAGGATGTCTACTGTTACCATGGAAACAGAAAAAGAGTGAAAAAATGAAGTTTTAGTTTTTGGTGAATAATTTAACTATAACAAAACATTTAATCATCATATTTTTATACAATGTAGCTGTCCTCTATATACATGCTGTGGATGATTTTGAGATTCATTGGAACTACCATGTTGCCATAGGAACTGATCAAAAATATCAAAAATTTGGAAATTTTTTAAAAATATATAAAACTTTTACAGAAATGTTGCCTGGCAAATCTAGATGTTGCATTCAACTTTGGAATTTCCAAAATGGCTGCCGTTACCATGGAAACAAGGCAAAAACATCAAAATGAGAAAATGTGATGGAACATTCCAGAACATTAGTGTTGTACAGCTATTAAATGTTATGATTGTAAAATATTATGGGGAGTACAATATGAAGCAGAAGTATGACTTTGGAATTTTCAAGATGGCCGCCGTTGCCATAGAAAAAGTAAAAACAACAAAATTTTAAAAATGCTTTAAACTTTCTAAAAATTTGCAAACTGATGCATTGTAAAGTAAATTAGTTAATTTAATGTTAACATTTCGAAATGGCTGCCGCTTAGTGGCAATTGGTGGACCAGGGTGACATCCGCTATTGCTTGCAATGGCAATTCTAGTTATTATGTCACCCGATCGACAATGTCGGGTGACATATTGCTATTCCTCTGTTTCTTTTTCACTATTATTATGGCACCCTCAACGGAGTTGGGGTGACGTATTGTTATTCTACGTTTCTTTTTTTTCTTATTATTTTTATTATTTTTCTTCCACACATTTTGTCCAGGAGATTTCTGGAAATCCAATGAACCAAAGTTGATGGAACTCTATTATATAGAGGACCCATAGGTGAAGAGTTGCAGGCACCAAGGAATGGTTCAAGATGGCTGCCGTTTCCATGGAAACTGCAAAAATGTGAAAAATTGGCAAAATTCCAAATCTTTCATTATATGACCCAAGTGGATGAAACTTTGTGGAAGTGTTACATGATATGCCCAGATGTGCATGCAATATCAAGAGGTTCCAAAATGGCCGCCATTGTCATGGAAACAGGGCAAAAGTTTAACATTGACCGTATGGGAAAACACATAAAAGCTACAATTTCTGGAAGAATATAGCATCAATCCCAATGAAACTTTACAGATATGTAACCTGGCATGTACCAATGTGGCATCTGTCTTTGGAATTTTGAAAATGGTAACTGTTACCATGGAAACAGCAAAAATTTCAAAAAATTCAAAATGCTCCAAACGAAATGAAATTTTACAACAATGTTAATAAACATGTGTAAAAGCGCTCTTTGACTTTGAAATTTTCAAAATGGCTGCCACTCGCCTGGCAATGGGGGAAGGGTGCCATCCGCTATTGCTTGCAATGGCAAATCTAGTTATTATGTCACCCGATCGACAATGTCGGGTGACATATTGCTATTCCTCTGTTTCTTTTTCACTATTATTATTATTATTATTATTCTTCCACCTAGTTTTGTCCGGCAGTTTTCTCAGAGCCAAAGGAACCAATCTGAATGATGGTGCACTATAACAAGGAACCCTGACTTTCCAGTTGCAGTGCAACTTTGGAACTAAAAAATGGCTGCCATCACCATGGAAACCGAAAAATAATGGAAAATTCCAGTTTTTGGTTTTAATGAATTATTTGGAAATGCTTTAACTTAGAATCATTATATTTTGATACAATGTAGGTGCCGGGCATATACTGCTTTGGGATGATTTTGGCAATCATTGGAACTACTATGTTGCCATGGATACTGCACCAAAAAATTCCAAAATATGGAAATGCTCCAAATTTTATAAAACTTCTCAGTAACGATGAGCAACATTGGTAGATAAAGAATTTGGCGTTGGAATTTCGAAAATGTCTGCCGTTACCATGGAAACAATGCAAAACAGGTCAAAATGGTCCAAAAACCTAAAAGTGGCATATACTTTCTTAAAATGGTAGGTCAAATTGATTGAAATTTTGATGGTATGGTCCCTCCCATATACCAATGTGGTATCTGCCATTTAATTTTGGGAATAGTGTCTGTTGTCATAGGAACCAACCAAAATGTCAAAAATTTCAAAAATTTCAAAATGCTCAAAAATTTATGAAACTTTATAGGATTGTTGACTGGCAAGTCTGCATGAGACTTTTGAAGTTGGAATTTCCAAAATGGCCACCGTTGCCATGGAAACTGCGGAAATGTCAAATATTTTCAAAATCCTCCAAACTTTATGAAACTTAATATTATTGTTAACTTGCATGTAAAAATGAGACTTTTGACTTTGGAATTTTCAAAATGGCTGCAGTTGCCATGGAAACAGCAAAAATGTGAAATTTTCTAAAATGCTCTCAATGTACTGAAAATTTACAGAAAGATGTACTGCAATGCATATATGTGCATTCACTGTTCAACAATTTTGAAATGGCTGCCGCTTAGTGGCAATGGGGGGAAGGGTGACATCCGCTATTGCTTGCAATGGCAATTCTAGTTATTATGGCACCCTCAACGGAGTTGGGGTGACATATTGTTATTCTACGTTTCTTTTTTTCTTATTATTTTTTTTCTTCCACTTTTTTTTGTCCAGCTTATATCTTGGAATTTTATGAACCAATGGTACTGTAACTTAACCATAATGTTGACCAGCATGTGCAGATTTGCAATCGGGGTATGGCACTTTCAAGATGGCCGCAGTTACCATGGAAACGGAACAAATGTGAAAAAATACAGTTTTTCGTTTTGGTGAACTGTTTGGATATGCTTTAAGTCAGAATCATTATATTTTAATACAATGTAGGTGCCCACTATATACAGGTGTTGCATGATTTTGACACTCATTGGAACTACTATGTTGCCATGGAAACTACACCAAAAATTTCAAAATTCTCAAAATGTTCCAAACTTCAGGAAACTTCACAGTAAGGATGAGCAACATTGGAAGATGTGGAATTTGGCGTTGAAATTTCCAAAATATCTCTTGTTACCATGGAAACAATGCTAAAAGGTCAAAACTTTGAATTTTCGCAGAACATTCCAGAACATCAATGTTAAATTTATTCTAGAGACATTAAATGGTATATGATTATGGAGGGAAAATATTGCAGCGGGGGTTTGACTTTGGAACATTCAAAATGGCCGCCGTTACCATGGAAACAGCAAAAATATGAAAAATTTCAATTTGCTTTAAATTTAATGAAACTTATAACAAATGTTGCCTAGCTTATGTAGACTTGACTTTTGAGTTTGGAATTTTCAAAATGGCCGCCGTAACCATGGAAACAGCAAAAATATCCAAAATTTCAAAATGCTTCAAACTTAATGAAACTTTGCAAAAATGTTACTAGACATATGTAGATGCACTCTTTGACTTTGAAATTTTCAAAATGGCTGCCGCTCACCTGGCAATGGGGGGAAGGGTGCCATCTGTTATTGCTAGCAATTACAAATCTAGTTATTATTATTTTTCTTCCACCTAGTTTTGTCCGGCAGTTTTCTCAGAGCCAAAGGAACCAATCTGAATGATGACGCACTATAACAAGGAACCCTGACTTTCCAGTTGCAGTGCAACTTTGGAACTAAAAAATGGCTGCCATCACCATGGAAACCGAAAAATAATGGAAAATTCCAGTTTTTGGTTTTGATGAATTATTTGGAAATGCTTTAACTTAGAATCATTATATTTTGATACAATGTAGGTGCCGGGCATATACTGGTTTTGGATGATTTTGGCAATCATTGGAACTGCTATGTTGCCATGGATACTACACCAAAAATTTCAAAAATATGGAAATGCTCCAAATTTTATAAAACTTCACAGTAATGATGAGCAACATTAGTAGATGTGGAATTTGGTGTTGCAATATCGAAAATGTCTGCCGTTACCATGGAAACAATGCAAAACAGGTCAAAATGGTCCAAAAACCTTTAAGTGGCATTTACTTTCTTAAAATGGTAGGTCAAATTGATTGAAACTTTGATGGTATGGTCCCTCCCATGTACCAATGTGGTATATGCCATTGAATTTTGGAAACGGTCTCTGTTGCCATAGGAACCATCCCAAATGTCAAAAATTTCAAAAAATTCAAAATGCTCCAAAATTGATGAAACTTAATATGATGGTACACTGACAAGTCTGAATAAGACTTTTGAAGTTGGAATTTCCAAAATTGCCACCGTTGCCATGGAAACTGCGGAAATGTCAAATATTTTCAAAATGCTCCAAACTTTATGAAACTAAATATTATTGTTAACTTACATGTATAGATGAGACTTTTGACTTCGGAATTTTCAAAATGGCTGCCGTTGCCATGGAAACAGCAAAAATGTGAAATTTTCTAAAATGCTCTTAATGTACTGAAAATTTACAGAAAGATGTACTGCAATGCATATATGTGCATTCACTGTTAAACAATTTTCAAATGGCTGCCGCTTAGTGGCCATTGGGGGAAGGGTGACATCCGCTATTGCTTGCAATGGCAATTCTAGTTCTTCTTATTCTTCCAATGATTTTTGTCCGGCAGATTTTTTGAAGGCAATGGAACCAATCTTAGTGATAGTCAACTATAATGAGGAACACAAAATTTCGGGTTGCAGTAGGTCATAGGACCATTAAAAATGGCTGCCGTTACCATGGAAACGGAAAAATTGTGAAAAATTCCACTTTTTGGTTTTAGGGAATTATTTGGAGATGCTTAGACTTAGAATCATTATATTTTGATACAATATAGGTGCCCACTATATACTTGTTTTGGATGATTTTTGGCATTCATTGGAACTACTATGTTGCCATGGATACTACACCAAAAATTTCCAAAATATCAAAATGCTCCAAATTTAATGAAACTTCACAGGAACGATGAGCAACATTGGTAGATGTGCAATTTGGCGTTGGAATTTCGAAAATGTCTTGTGTTACCATGGAAACAAGGCAAAAATGGTCAAAACGCTTTAAAAAACCTTAAAAGTGGCATTTACTTCCTTAAAATGGTAGGTCAAATTCATTGAAACTCTGATGGTATGTTCCCTCCCATGTACCAATGGAGTATCTGCCATTAAAAATTTGGAATGGTCTGTGTTACCATAGAAACCAGCCAAAATGTCAAAAATTTCAAAAACTTCAAAATGCTTCAAACTTGATGAAACTTAATATATTTGTTGACTGTCAAGTCTGCATGAAACTTTTGAAGTTGGAATTTCCAAAATGGCTACCGTTGCCATGGAAACTGCAGAAATGTCAAATATTTTCAAAATGCTCCAAACTTAATGAAACTTAATATTATTGTTTACTGGCATGTATAGATGAGACTTTTGACTTCGGAATTTTCAAAATGGCTGCCGTTGCCATGGAAACAGCAGAAATGTGAAACTTTTGACAATGCTCTTATTGTACTGAAAATTTACAGAAAGATATATCGCAATCAATAGATCTGCATTCACTGTTAAGTTGTTTTGAAATGGCTGCCGCTTAGTGGCAATGGGGGGAAGGGTGACATCCGCTATTGCTTGCAATGGCAATTCTAGTTATGGCACCCTAAACGGAGTTTGGGTGACATATTGTTATTCTACGTTTCTTTTTGTTTTTATTAAGGTCTTTCCTTTTACTAAAGGGAAAGACCTTACTGTATTTCTTCTGATTATTATTATTATTATTCTTTTTGTTCCACCAAACTTTGACGAAGTTAGCCTCCGTAACCGTAAGACGTGTCGCTTTCATGTTCACACTTTGTATCGGTGTCATGAATACCTATCCGGAACTCACCCTGTGAGTCGAAATATTTTGTCGGTTCGGAGTAATCCCTCCGAAACCCAAAAACCTTGTTATCGTTCCAACACCGTAACCGTAATAGTTAGAAAAAAAACAAAGGGTGAAATTTGTTCAGGACCAGACCCTGGTTCTTCGTTACATTTGGATCGAAAAGATTCAACGACTCATTGGTAGGGTTATGCCCCTATGAAAATTAACCGGTGTCGGTTGACCACCAAAACTCAGAAACCGTAAGTCGTAGACACCTAGGATCTTCACCAATCATCATCAATTTATGTATCTTTGAAAAATATCTCAAGGTCAAATTTGTATGTTGACCTTGACCTTTGACCTAACACCTTGTTATGGGATAATCTTAGAAACCATTATACCTACAGAAGTTTTAAATAGTGGAAAATGTTTGGGTCATTACGGCACAACTTTGTTACATTTTGACCGAAGAGATTTGACCTTTTTTTAAGGGGCATAAAACCTGTTTTAGGTTTCTGGAAAGACAAAATCATCTTTTACTATATAACCAAAGGTCCTAAACCCATGGGGTCTTCGGCAATGACATTGCGGACTAATGACCTTGACAAAGGTCAAAAGGTCAAAGGTCAAGGTCATGTCCCATATAGCGAATTTGGTGTTTTTAACCTTATTTAAAGGTTTTTCAGTGTGTTTTAAAGCTTTTCAATACATTCTACGTCTATTTGAACATGTATTTTACATTACAAAAGGAAAGACCTCTCAATTGTTCAAGAACAATTGACAGTTTAATTTTTATGGCACCCTCAACGGAGTTGGGGTGACATATTGTTATTCTACGTTTCTTTTTTTCTTATTATTTTTTTTCTTCCACTTTTTTTTGTCCAGCTTATATCTTGGAATTTTATGAACCAATGGTACTGTAACTTAACCATAATGTTGACCAGCATGTGCAGATTTGCAATCGGGGTATGGCACTTTCAAGATGGCCGCAGTTACCATGGAAACGGAACAAATGTGAAAAAATACAGTTTTTCGTTTTGGTGAACTGTTTGGATATGCTTTAAGTCAGAATCATTATATTTTAATACAATGTAGGTGCCCACTATATACAGGTGTTGCATGATTTTGACACTCATTGGAACTACTATGTTGCCATGGAAACTACACCAAAAATTTCAAAATTCTCAAAATGTTCCAAACTTCAGGAAACTTCACAGTAAGGATGAGCAACATTGGAAGATGTGGAATTTGGCGTTGAAATTTCCAAAATATCTCTTGTTACCATGGAAACAATGCTAAAAGGTCAAAACTTTGAATTTTCGCAGAACATTCCAGAACATCAATGTTAAATTTATTCTAGAGACATTAAATGGTATATGATTATGGAGGGAAAATATTGCAGCGGGGGTTTGACTTTGGAACATTCAAAATGGCCGCCGTTACCATGGAAACAGCAAAAATATGAAAAATTTCAATTTGCTTTAAATTTAATGAAACTTATAACAAATGTTGCCTAGCTTATGTAGACTTGACTTTTGAGTTTGGAATTTTCAAAATGGCCGCCGTAACCATGGAAACAGCAAAAATATCCAAAATTTCAAAATGCTTCAAACTTAATGAAACTTTGCAAAAATGTTACTAGACATATGTAGATGCACTCTTTGACTTTGAAATTTTCAAAATGGCTGCCGCTCACCTGGCAATGGGGGGAAGGGTGCCATCTGTTATTGCTAGCAATTACAAATCTAGTTATTATTATTTTTCTTCCACACATTTTTGTCCAGTCTGGAACTCTAATGTGAATGGACCCAAGAAGATGGAACTATACCATAATGTTAACCACCAGATGAAGATTTGCTTTTTGGGGGTGGCACTTTCAAGATGGCTGCCGTTACCATGGAAACGGAACAAATGTGAAAAAATCCCGTTTTTTGTTTTGGTGAACTATTTGGATACTATTTAACTCAGAATCATTATATTTTAATACAATGTAGGTGCCCACTATATACAGGTGTTGGATGATTTTGGCACTCATTGGAACTACTATGTTGCCATGGAAACTACTCCAAAAAATTCAAAAATCTCAAAATGTTCCAAACTTCACGAAACTTCACAGTAACGATGAGCAACATTGGAAGATGTGGAATTTGGCGTTGTAATTTCCAAAATCGCTCTTGTTACCATGGAAACAATGCAAAAAGGTCAAAACTTTGAATTTTCACAGAACATTCTAGAACATCAATGTTTAATTTATTCTAGAGACATTAAATGGTATATGATTGTGGAGGGAAAAAATTGCAGCGGGGGTTTTACTTTGGAATATTCAAAATGGCCGCCGTTACCATGGAAACAGCAAAAATACAAAAAAATTCAAAATGCTTCAAATTTATTGAAACTTATAACAAATGTTGCTCAGCTAATGTAGACTTGACTTTTGAGTTTGGAATTTCCAAAATGGCCGCCGTTACCATGGCTACCGCTCACCTGGCAATAGGGGAAGGGTGCCATCCGCTATTGCTTGCAATCGCAAATCTAGTTGTTTTTATTTTTATTATTATTTTTCTTCCACACATTTTTGTCCAGTCTGGAACTCTAATGTGAATGGACCCAACAAGATGGTACTATACCATTATGTTAACCACCAGATGAAGATTTGCTTTTTGGGGTTGGCACTTTCAAGATGGCTGCCGTTACCATGGAAACGGAACAAATGTGAAAAAATCCAGTTTTTTGTTTTGGTGAACTATTTGGATACTATTTAACTCAGAATCATTATATTTTAATACAATGTAGGTGCCCACTATATACAGGTGTTGGATGATTTTTGGCACTCATTGGAACTACTATGTTGCCATGGAAACTACTCCGAAAAATTCAAAAATCTCAAAATGTTCCAAACTTAATGAAACTTCACAGCAACGATGAGCAACATTGGAAGATGTGGAATTTGGCGTTGAAATTTCCAAAATCGCTGTTGTTACCATGGAAACAATGCAAAAAGGTCAAAACTTTGAATTTTCACAGAACATTCTAGAACATCAATGTTTAATTTATTCTAGAGACATTAAATGGTATATGATTGTGGAGGGAAAAAATTGCAGCGGGGGTTTGACTTTGGAATATTCAAAATGGCCGCCGTTACCATGGAAACAGCAAATATACGAAAAACTTCAAAATGCTTCAAATTTATTGAAATTTAAAACAAATGTTGCTCAGCTAATGTAGACTTGATTTTTGAGTTTGGAATTTCAAAATGGCCGCCGTAACCATGGCTACTGCTCACCTGGCAATAGGGGAAGGGTGCCATCCGCTATTGCTTGCAATGGCAAATCTAGTTATTATGGCACCCTAAACGGAGTTTGGATGACATATTGTTATTCTACGTTTCTTTTTGTTATGGCACCCTCAACGGAGTTGGGGTGACATATTGTTATTCTACGTTTCTTTTTTTTCTTTTTTTTATTATTATTTTTCTTCCACTATTTTTGTCTGGAGCAGTTCTCAGAATAGAATGGACCAAAGTTGGTGGAACTATGGTATAATGTTGACCACCATGCGAAGTTGTCCCTCTGACTTTGGAATGGTCAAGATGGCCACCGTTACCATGGAAACAACAAAAATGCGAAAAATATGAAAGTGTTCCAAAGTGGAAGAAACTTCACAGGAATAGTAACTGGCATGTGCTGATTTACAGTTTGACTTCGGAATTTTCAAAATGGCCGCCGTTACCATGGAAACTGCAAAAATGTCAAAATTTCAAAAAGCTCCAAAATTTATAAAACTTTAAAAAAATTGTTAATTTGCAAGTGTTTATTTGCACTCTTTGACTGAGGAATTTTCAAAATGGCTGCTGTTACCCTGGCAATGGGGGAAGGGTGCCATCCGTTATTGCTAGCAATTACAAATCTAGTTTTTATTTTTATTATTATTTTTCTTCCACACATTTTTGTCCAGTCTGGAACTCTAATGTGAATGGACCCAAGAAGATGGTACTATACCATAATGTTAACCACCAGATGAAGATTTGCTTTTTGGGGTTGGCACTTTCAAGATGGCTGCCGTTACCATGGAAACGGAACAAATGTGAAAAAATCCAGTTTTTTGTTTTGGTGAACTATTTGGATACTATTTAACTCAGAATCATTATATTTTAATACAATGTAGGTGCCGACTATATACAGGTGTTGGATGATTTTTGGCACTCATTGGAACTACTATGTTGCCATGGAAACTACTCCAAAAAATTAAAAAATCTCAAAATGTTCCAAACTTAATGAAACTTCACAGTAACGATGAGCAACATTGGAAGATGTGGAATTTGGCGTTGGAATTTCCAAAATCGCTGTTGTTACCATGGAAACAATGCAAAAAGGTCAAAACTTTGAATTTTCACAGAACATTCTAGAACATCAATGTTTAATTTATTCTAGAGACATTAAATGGTATATGATTGTGGAGGGAAAAAATTGCAGCGGGGTTTGACTTAGGAATATTCAAAATGGCCGCCGTTACCATGGAAACAGCAAAAATACGAAAAAATTAAAAATGCTTCAAATTTATTGAAATTTAAAACAAATGTTGCTCAGCTAATGTAGACTTGATTTTTGAGTTTGGAATTTCCAAAATGGCCGCCGTAACCATGGCTACCGCTCACCTGGCAATAGGGGAAGGGTGCCATCCGCTATTGCTTGCAATCGCAAATCTAGTTATTATTTTTCTTCTTGCAACAAATTTTGTCCAGGTGATTTCTCGAAATCCAATGGACCAATGTTGATGGAACTCTACTATAGTAAGGACCCCCAGGTTCAGAGTTGCAGTAAGCATGGAATGGTTCGAGATGGCTACCGTTTCCATGGAAACAGAACAAATGTGAAAAAAATCAGTTTTTTGTTTTGGTGAACTGTTTGGATATGCTTTATCTCAGAATCATTATATTTTAATACAATGTAGGTGCCCACTATATACAGGTGTTGGATGATTTTGGTGATCATTGAAACTTCTATGTTGCCATGGAAACTACACCAAAAATTTCGAAATTCTCAAAATGCTCCAAACTTCAGGAAACTTCACAGTAACGATGAGCAACATTGGAAGATGTGGAATTTGGCGTTGGAATTTCCAATATATCTGTTGTTACCTTGGAAACAATGCAAAAATGTCAAAACTTTGAATTTTCACAGAACATTCCAGAACATCAATGTTCAATTTATTCTAGAGACATTAAATGGTATATGATTATGGAGGGCAAAAAATGCAGCAGGGGTTTGACTTTGGAATATTCAAAATGGCCACCGTTACCATGGAAACAGCAAAAATATGAAAAAACTTCAAAATGCTTCAAAATTAAGGAAACTTATAACAAATGTTGCCTAGCTTATGTAGACTTGACTTTTGAGCTTGGAATTTTCTAAATGGCCGCCGCTCACCTGGCAATAGGGGAAGGGTGCCATCCGTTATTGCTAGCAATTACAAATCTAGTTCTTTATGCTTCGATAGTTCAATTTGTTCAATATCTGCGAGGCGACGTTTAATTATTGCTAAATCGTCACGAGAAATGTTACTTTTGTTGATGATATCTGATATTTCATTTACAATTTGTTTGTAATTTGTGGTTGTAAAAGAAAGTAACAGTTGAAGAAGCTGGATTGAACAGTTAAACAGAATTTCATTCCAACGGCTCATGAATCTTTTGGATTTATGTCCCGGTGCCTGCGGACTCACTTTGATGTTTAAAGCTTTTGGTACAGTTTTACTTTGAATATAATTTTGTAAGTTAGATAAATGATGTTCAGTTTGTAGTTTCTTTTTAGTTAAAGATCTTAATTTCTTGAAATGCTGTGCGCTATCCATGTTGTAAGGATAGCGATAGATCTGAATGGATTACACAAACATTTGTGTAATGTGTGCTACTGGAGATAATAATATAAGTGCCTATAAATAGCAGCACATGACATACAAATCTAAGGGAGTGTGGATTAATCAGTACAGGTGTATTAGTTAGATATATATAGAGTCTATAAGAATCTACCAACCAGTAAACTTAATAGGTATTGGATCATCACAATTCAATCTGTTTATCGGTATTGTTACACAACCTTTAAGACTCATATATATATATTTAATTGTAGTGACATCCTTCGAATTCAGTCCAAATGGTTTCCATATCTGAAAAAAAAAGTTTAAGCAATTAATTACTGAATAAAAAATCTTCACAAATAAATTTTAATACCGAAAACAATTTGTATAAGAAAGAAAAATTGTTAAATGTATTTGTAGAATTTAAAGATATTATTTTATGCATTTTCATCAGTTCAAAGATTAAAGTACATTTTTAGCTCACCTGGCCCGAAGGGCCAAGTGAGCTTTTCCCATCACTTGGCGTCTGTCGTCGTCGTCGTCGTCGTCCGTCGTCGTTAACTTTTACAAAAATCTTCTCCTCTGAAACTACTGGGCCAAATTAAACCAAACTTGGCCACAATCATCATTGGGGTATCTAGATTAAAAAATGTCTGGCGTGACCCGGTCAACCAACCAAGATGGCCGCCATGGCTAAAAATAGAACATAGGGGTAAAATGCAGTTTTTGGCTTATAACTCAAAAACCAAAGCATTTAGAGCAAATCTGACATGGAGTTAAATTGTTTATCAGGTCAAAATGTATCTGCCCTCAAATTTTCAGATGAATCCGACAACCCGTTATTGGGTTGCTGCCCCTGAACTGGTAATTTTAGGGAATTTTTGCTGTTTTTGGCTATTATCTTGAATGTTATTATAGATAGAGATAAACTGTAAACAGCAATAATGTTCAGCAAAGTAAGATTTACAAATAAGTCAACATGACCAAAATGGTCAGTTGACCCTTTAGGTGTTATTGGCCTTTATAGTCAATTTTTAACCATTTTTCGTAAATCTTAGTAATCTTTTACAAAAATCTTCTCCTCTGAAACTACTGGGCCAAATTAAACCAAACTTGGCCACAATCATCTTTGGGATATCTAGTTTAAAAAATGTGTGGCGTGACCCGGCCAACCAACCAAGATGGCCGCCATGGCTAGAAATAGAACATAGGGGTAAAATGCAGTTTTTGGCTTATAACTCAAAATCCAAAGCATTTAGAGCAAATCTGACATGCGGTCAAAGTGTTTATCAGGTCAAGATCTATCTGTCCTGAAATTTTCAGATGAATCGGACAACCTGTTGTAGGGTTGCTGCCCCTGAATTGGTAACTTTAAGGAAATTTTGCTGTTTTTGGTTATTATCTTGAATATTATAATAGATAGAGATAAACTGTAAACAGCAATAATGTTCAGTAAAGTAAGATCTACAAACACATCACTATCACCAAAACACAATTATGTCATGAATTTATCTGTGTCCATTGTTTAATATGCACAAGACCAAGGTGAGCGACACAGGCTCTTTAGAGCCTTTAATTTTTTCTATCCTAACAGACAACTTTCACTGCCGCAGAAAAAATAACAATAATTCAAACTGCCACCGAAACAATGGAACACATGACAGAAACAATGACTAAACAGTAAGTAGAATTTAAATCATAGAACTATATTGTGTGTATAAACACACACAAACGAATGTTAATATTTACTATCATGAATATATAGTTACCAGAAATAAATTGAAAGTGTGATATAAATAATGTTCATGCTGATCATTTTACGTATATGTAGCAAATATTTTTTTTGCGTAACGGTTTAAATATTTTATTCTTACAGGTATCAGAAGCACAGGTGTCTTCTTCAAAGGCAGCAGACAAGACTAATACACCTACTTATGTAAGTAATTAAGCAAATATGCATACCTTAAATACCTTCTGTTACTCATTTTCATCTGTGGGATGCTCATTTTCATCTGTGGAATGCCCATTTTCATCTGTGGGATGCTCATTTTCATCTGTGGGATGCCCATTTTCATCTGTAGGATCTATGTTTCCTATAGCTACTTGCTCTGAATATGGTGTTGGATTTGATGTGGGGGAGCTGAGTCTTGATGAGCTTGTTTGAATTCCAAGAATACCCTACTCATCGAAATGTATTTGGAATTGTGTTATGGCTCTGTTAATCTTCTCCCTAAAATTATATGATAATTAAAATTCATTATTTCTTTTTAATTTGTTAAATTCTGAACAATGCATTTATGTGTCCATTTTCAGACTAATAATCAATCAGGCTTGGATGATAAAAGGTTGGCATGGTTGTATTCAACTCAGACTTGGGGTAATTGTAATTGTAATCGTTAATCAGCTGTAATTGATTACAATTTTTCAAGTAATCATTGAAATCATTAATCAGCCAAAAATCTGATTACATGTTATTTAATTTAATCAATTACTTTTTAAAATGCCCTGTAATCATGATTACTTTATGATTACATTCTGATTACAATGGAAAAAATCTTGAACTGTGTTTATGGTCAATAAATGATCCTTTTTGTTATTCTTATTTAATGAATATTTAACAAGTTAAGATAGTTTGTTTTACTTTATAAAGCATGTTAATTGATTTGTATACTTTAGTAAATTATAAACTGTTACAGTATTGAAAAGTCATCAGTAGCCTAAGAAGAGACATATATAATTCAATTTTATGTCTCTTGCCATATTAAAAGATATTGTTCATATATTCTCAATTTTAAGATGTAAATATATATATTTGGTAAAAACCTGTTATATTTAAGTTATATTTTACTTTTCTTTAACCCTGCATTATAATCTTTTGTTAATATTGTGATTTTTGTCAACTCTGAATTGACAGGTAGGAAACCAATTAAGGTTTGTTTTTATTGCAATTTCCAATTTAGTATAGCTGTAGGACAATATAGATATATGATGAAAGATTAATCAGACATGTGAAAATGTATCTAATTAGCACAAACTAAATTAAAAGTTGACCAAATATCTTGTTTAAAATAAGTAATTTTTTGGTATGTACTTGGACTGGACATGTAAAATGCATTGATTTATAGTACATGTATTTTTTTACAATCTGTTTAAACAATTCTATTAAAATTTTACATAGTTTTTATCTGGTAACTATATTTCATCCATATTTTAACTTCCACAAACTGCACCTTGAAATACATATATAGTTTGGAAGAGGTCAGAAGACAACTCTTTATAAAGCCATATTCAATTGAAGTCAAAATAATTTAGAGATCAATGATGATAAAGTGTAACACAATGTTCATGTATGTAGTAGTGAACTTTTGTGGTTTATTAAATAAATGAAGTTTCAAGTTATCATTTTAAAATATATAAAACAAAATCATTTCTAAAAAATACTATAGTTATATTTAACATGTTTAACGTTAATTCATTCACATCATTTGAAATGTAATCAGACGTAATCACGATTACTTTGTCAATGTAATCATTAATTTAATCAGAGACTTTCAGAAATGATGTAATCATTAATTTAATTTAATCGTACAAATGACAAAGTAATTGTAATTTAATCAATTACATTGAAAGTAATTGGACCCACCTCTGATTCCACTGTAAGCTTGATTATAGGTAAACATTAAAAAAAATATATAGTGTGATCATAGAAATGTGTGAAAATGTCGAGCAAACAATAATTTGGTATACCTATTTGTTTAAAAAAAAACTTGTTGCACACCATATCCTGATATTAAAATATGTAAGTACTTAGTAGTACATAAATAAATGATCATATTAAATGATAGCAATACCACCTTTTAAGGTTTTTAACTAACTTCATCATTAACAGGAAATAACTCATTATCCCCCATGTTTTTCTTTCAGTTATTGTAATCGCCCTGATTGTCTGCTGTTATAGATGCTTGAAAGCCAGATCCCGAAATTCATCAAAGAAAACCAACCTGTTTGAACTTTCATCTGATATACATTTTGAAGTACCTTAAGCCATTAAGATAGATGAATTTTTGGAATTTAATTTTTAGAATATGCATTCTAACAGTTTATGATTTTGCTCACTGCTTATATTACGCCAATTGTTTCCTGAAAATGAATTTGTGGTTCAATTAAACCAACTTGTAAGGCTTATACCAGCTATAGCTCGTGGCATTAACGGGAACAGACAAAATAATCGACCTGAACTTCAGCAAGACGGACAAAATAATCAACATGTTAATCAGAATGTGAATCAGAATGTGAATCATATCCCACCCTAGAGGTTAAGAAGATCTGATCGTATAAAACGACCAGTACAAAGGTTGTCTTTGTAGAAAATGTTTAAAATTTAAACAAAATGTGAATGTTACCTTTCTTGTATCACAAGTGCCACCATCTCCAATACTTTTCTACCAATCCCGTCCTTCTTTACCCTCCTCGCCTCTATCAGGTCATACAACCAAAGTAAAATATCCCCTCGATAAAAAATACAAAATCATCAACCCTTGTTTAGGGGTTGCATGCACTAATGTGTGATAAATTGTAGCCATATCCTGATCACAATCTTCCATGCTATCTAAGCACGATAGCATGGTTAACACCTCTTTTCTGCTTGAATCATCTAAATTGCTTATCATACATGGTTGGTGGCAAATCACGAAGTCTAAAATTTCCTCCTTGTGATATTTCAATCTATACCTAGCAGATTCCATTTTTTTTTTAAATTAACAAATTTGTGCAAGTATGAAATAAGTTTAAATATTTGCAAGTATGAAATAAACAAATTAAATACCAAAATTTATTTACCTGTAAATGGTACTGAACAAAAAACCTTGCATGTTCACGGTACAAGTTAATCAATGTGAATTTTTGCCTTTATGGCTTGGTGAACATAAGTTAGATTCTATTGTAAGTCCAGATCTTCTCCGAGTTGTTATGTTTATACTGGTCGGAATTAAAAAAGTGTGTTCTTTTTATAAATTGATCTCTTTGTTATCATTTGACAGGGACTTGAAATGTCAAAATTTTTTCGATTACCTATGTGACGTCAGGAACAAAGAAAATGTATGATTGAATAAAAACTTGTGTGGCAATATTGGAATTAAGAGTTATTTATTAGCTCCCTTTTTAGCTTGAGCATATTTACATTTTTATATAATTACTATTGTTTACATGAAAACTTTCACCTGTGTGTATGTACACAATAACTTTACTCCTTTTCTAAACCGGTTATTAAAAGTTAAAGGTAAGATGGTGTTGCTTAAATTGCAAATCTTATTTCAAGAAAGTACCATTTGTTAAGTCATTTTGATATTAATTATATACTGAATTCACATTTTATACAGTGTCCAGAATTCATACTTTCTTAGAAGGTATGCATATATACATAATTTTTGTGTTTGTATATAATATATACCGGAATAATGAATATTTTTTCTTTACTGTAGAGTTTTGCAGATTGAAGTCAGTGACTTAGATATATATAAATATATATATATATTACTGTGAAAAGATTTATTGAAAATAGACAAATTTATATGTTTATTAATTATATATTTTCAGAATGGAGTTACAATTACATGTGTGTGATAATGAATATAAAAGTTTTCAAAATGATCACTTGAGACAGAGAGATTTATGGCCAGCTGTTGGGGCGTATTGTAATATAGAAGAACGTGGAAAAAAACAATTCTTCCGCTCATTTAACGAGTACAAGTCACACTTTGGTAGTGTACACAAAGAAAAGCTGACCTTATATACCTGTCAGATATGTGATTTGTCTAGAAGGAAATTACAGGTACTAAAGAAACATCTCGTTAAGGACCATAAATGCTCTGAAGATAGATATAGGTGTATAGAGGTTAATAATAAAAATTTCATTGATCCGAAGGATGTTTTGCCATATCGAGTCGGCGACGTAAAGGAAAGGGAGGAGGCAAAACAAACGAGGGAGAAAGTTGAGGAAAGGAAGAGAAAAGCCAAGGAAGAGGCGCAAGAAACACGTAAAAGATATGTGAATTCGGGAAAGAAACCAAAAGTAGAGGACACACACTATAATTCGAGGGACGAACATTTGAAATTTAATTTCGACAAAAATACTTTGACAAGGACAGTAATAAAAGCGAAGAAACATTCACGTTAAGTGACTAATTTTTGTTTACATTCCGTTTATATATTGATGGATATTTTGATGCATATTTTTTAAAATATTTTGATACATATTTATTGAACTTTTGTATACATATTTATTGAACATTTTGATATATTTTTTATATACATGTACTATTACGTTTACAGATTTCTTCATTATTTTTGTTAGATAAAATGATGACATTTGATCTTTAAGTGGGGAGGAATGTGGCAATATTGGAATTAAGAGTTATTTATTAGCTCCCTTTTTAGCTTGAGCATATTTACATTTTTATATAATTACTATTGTTTACATGAAAACTTTCACCTGTGTGTATGTACACAATAACTTTACTCCTTTTCTAAACCGGTTATTAAAAGTTAAAGGTAAGATGGTGTTGCTTAAATTGCAAATCTTATTTCAAGAAAGTACCATTTGTTAAGTCATTTTGATATTAATTATATACTGAATTCACATTTTATACAGTGTCCAGAATTCATACTTTCCTCGAAGGTAACTATCAGTATTCATTACAGCCATGCTGTTTACTATTACTGTTCTGGACCAATTCGTCTCTTAAATGTTTTGGCTTCATTTTGGGTTTTAACTTTAGGACTTGGGTATAAAATGGTTTAAATGATAGTTTAAAATCCCTACTTAAAGTAAGACATTTCCCCACTTTATTTAACTTCTGTATTGTTGTACAACTAACTGCCATAATATTAGAATATCTATTGTGTATTTTGGTATGAAATAAATATAATTATTGAGGTATTATTTCTTTAAGACTTCTTTTCCTAGAATGCTGGCTTATACTTGCCCAAATCATTATCCGGTCAAGTATTAGCTTTGTCCTCCCAGAGAATTGTCCGTTATGTCGGTTGTTGTAGACACTTGTCCCCTAGTGTGACAAGGTGTCCAGGGCAGAACTGGTCTGCATTGTTTATGTAAAGAACCTGGGTTTATTTGGTATTTCGTGGCTGCGCTATCATTAGGTAAAAAGGTATCCGGAAAACGTTACTTTTACTTGAATGTTAGATCAGTCCGTTCACACTTGCATGGTTTCGGTACAAGTTTAACCTGGCGATGTTTACCATAATAGTTTGGTGACAATTATAAAAAAGTGAAATTTCTTTGCAAATATGTAAATTAATTGACTTAATTAAATAAAGAATATTTTCTTTCATGAGATAAATATATTTGTATATAATATTGATCTGTTTGTTATGTACTTGAAATGTCAATTTTTTGTCCAATACCTGTGTGACGTCAAGAACAAAGGAACTGTATGTTGACATTCAAACAAAGGGTTAATGGCAGAAGGAAACGTTTATGCTAATACGTGGCAATTTAAATGTATGAAAGTTCTGCCAGTACAAGTAAATTCTTATTTCCTACATTTTTGGGATCATACATTAAAGCAGTAATTCCATATGGTATATTCGTAGAAATACATTTGAAATACAATTTATTTGAAAAATAAATTTTCATCTAGCGCACCTCATCACATGACACGTCGTTGTTCCTCTATTTATTTATCATTCTAAATTATGTTAATTACCACATGGTAAAAATTAAATTATTCAATGCCGAAAAGGCGCAAGTCAGTGCCGACCTTGCAAGGGCTGTATAGCCTGTCAAGGTCGTTAAAAACTTCCATTTGTTGTTGTTGTTCCCTCTATCCTTCTCAGTTGCGACACAGGCTCTGTGGACAGGGTTCAGCTGACATTAATCCGGCAGGATGACTATTCAACATAGTTTTGCTACGACGCCAGTCACTAGATGCATGAATAGCTTAATTTTTACTTGAAATCAATCAGAATTGGTTTGCATACTTGACTAACAAAGAAAAGATACGTACATAATGCGTTTGGAATCATGACTAGCGTTTTCACTGTTACACAGTCTATAAAAACAGACGGACAGTCATATGAGATGACTGAATATGAGTGAAGACGACATAATGGATTTATACATGTTTATTAATATAAGAATAATGAACGTATGTCTATGTGAATGAGTGACCAGTCTCGAAAAAGTGATCATACCTTTGCGAATACCTAACTGTTTTTGAAATTGTATTGTGCCAAGAATCAAATGGAGACAGGTCAATAAGATCAAGCTTAACTTTATTGGTATAATCTTTAATTGAAATCTTAATTTCTTCTATTGATAAATATCCACATTGTTTTTTGACATCCAAATGTAAATCCGTGTTTTCCTTAAAAACAATCCGTTGAAAAATTATTTCTTGTACATGTATCAAAGATAACAGATGCACATGCCCGCTCTCGATGTCTCAAGATAAAAGTTATTTCCTGTAGTAGTAAAGTGGGTATTTTGACTATTATGTCGCGAGTATAATCATTACTAGGTAATTTGTTTGATACATAGTTTTTTCAACCTCGGTTCCCACAGTCTGTGTGGCTGCTGCTGTTTTCTGCTATTGGGAATGCTCTGGCGGGTACGGCTTTTCTCCTCAAACAGGCTCAACGCCGCCTCCTCTTCTGTCATCTGGACTCGACAAGTATGTGAATAATGAGATAGTGTGGGGAAATGCTAACATTCGGCAACGATTTAAGAAATAAAGTAAAATAAATAGCGACAACTGTTAAACTAACTGATATCAAGGGAATATACATGATTATATTTACACGTTTTCATCTTTCAAACAACACCCATTATATCACAGTTACCCCCTCCTCTTTTTTTTTAAACGACTAAGTTGACTTTGTGAAAAATATATGAAGTAATTCAAATAATTCCTCACCGAGTTAACATCCCTTTTATATACACATTGAAATTGATTATGTGGGAACCCGCAACTAAAAGCTCATTTAAATTACTATATGCAGTAAGTAAGTTAACAACTATCTAAAATCATCAATTTAATAAATACAAATTGGACATTAATGATTACAAAATCAAACCTGATAAAAACAACAATTATATTCCGTAATCGTAAAGAAATCACATTTACAAAGGCAAGATGATTAGAAGTCTTTGGCGCTTTAATTTTTCATTTATTTACGATGAACCAAAGTTTTCCATTAGGAAATTAAATATATTAAAATTTAACGTTTTTGAGGTATCAATTTTGAGAATGCACAAACATTTATTTACCGTCAATTATGAATCAATAACTGAAATTTTCAGAAAGAAATTAATTATATACCGCTTTTACTTTTTGAATTATAAATTTTGATTTAGTTTAATTATAAAATATAAATAAAGTATCCGTAAGAAATTAAACGGAAACAAAAATCATATATAGTTTTAACGCATTTATTTATAAAGTAATGCAACGGGGTGCAATCAAAATAGCCAATATCATGTTTCTAAATCTATCCTGACGAATAATACACTAAAATTGTATAAATTAAAGTGAAAGGTTTTTTAGAAATTATTTTGAGAGTGAACGTATATTTCTCCACCGCCAATAATTGGAAAGTAAATAAATAAAGTTTTCCGTGAGAAATTAAATTGAATCAGAAATCATGTATATTTTTAACGCCTTTACAATTTAGTTACATTACGCATTCTGACTTGGTACAGGCATTTTCTAATGTAGAAAATGGTGGATTGAACCTGGATTTATAGCTAGCTAAACCTCTCACTTGTATGACAGTCGCATCAAATTCCATTACATTGTCAACGATGCATGAACAAAAAAAATATACTAGAAATTAGAGCACGAAATAGAAAAAAAATGTAAGTGTTCCGCAGAACCCAGTGCACTGCCCACTTTTGCTGTTAATCCAATGCAGAAACAAATAAGAGGAGAACATATTAAAATATTCCTCTTTTTACTATCTTTTAATTGTTTCAAAAGGATAATAAAAATGACTAATAAAGCTGCCTGTCTCATATGTCTCTTCTAAGTAATAAATGGTAAAATCTTTTTATTAGTTTTTAAAATTTATAGCAAAATATCATTGTATGATAACACATAATAAAGTGAACATCAATAATCACAATGAAAATAACGAGTACTTAATTCTAGACCATGAATATCAGGAAATGCTTAATGAAGTTTATTGCCTAAATGATGAGGATTTGGATGTGGTATTACAGATGATGAAGGACATGAGTAGTATGTACGATTTATATGCCGCAAAAATATATTCCTTTGTTGTCTTAAGTAGGTGTGAAATGTCTCTTTTTTTTTGGGGTGTAATTTATTTTAGTTTTTTATTATGTAAGTTTGGGGTGTATAAATTTCCTTTGTGATTCTATATTTGTGATTGTGAATATTGAGGGGGCTCTACCTGTCCAAAAAAAAAAATACATCAAGGGGATAGTATAAATATCCTCGTCTCCTGAGTTAGACAATATTATAAGAGTATAACCGATAGGGATCTTACAAGTGATGGACAATTATTATTTTGATCAACCTTCCTGTCTTAAAAGTACGAATGCAATTATTTGTTACATCCTGAATCGGTGGTAAGAATAAATTAACGTTATTTTAAAAAGAAAACTTTATTAATTAATATAGACTTTTTTTAGTTTAAATCAAATACACAATCAGAATAAACAAACGAGTCAATCACAGTTTTTAATACAACAATGAACACACGAGTTCGTTATTAACACTCTCTCTCAAAGTTCTGCAAAGTTTAAGGTTTGGAACGGAACTGGTCTGTCCTTTAACAGTTCCTGTATTTCCTGTGTTAACCCCAGTGCGTGGTTTACATCCTCTATTATTTTTCTATGCATTTTAGTCAGTTTTTTCAATAAAGTTTTGGGTTCTTTTTTCCGTTTCTAGTCTTCATTCTTTTTTCCAGCTTTTTTATCTTCTCATCGTGGGGAGCTCTGGGGAAAAAAACGAAACATGTTATTTTGATATTTGTCAATTATATATACAAAGGGGAATAACTCAGATATACAATCCATCCAAAAATGACTATTGTAAAATTCAGATTTTGATTTAAAGATAAACATAGTTAATATGGGATATTGAGTACTTTTACTACCATAACTAGAATGTGTTAATGTTTGTGTAAGTCCAGGGACAAATATTACATGCATATTACAGACGAAAAACGAAAAAAAAACCAAATAAAAAACGCCAAATACGTTTCTGTAAAAAGTTGAACCAGATAAAAGGTGAGAAAATTAAGTAATTAAAAAAAAAATAAGAAACACATACGTACCCACATTCCTCTCTTCCTCCCTCAATATTCTCGTTACAGTGTGAAGCGCATGAATCACACCAAATGGGAAATCTGCATTCCGTCTCCATTGAAATCGGGGAAAATACCCTAGAAAATTAGAAAAAAAGGAATAGTTCAATTGTTTTATAGACGAAATGCGCGTCTGGCGTATATTTAAATTAGGCCTTGTATCTATAGGGTTTATATTAATAAACTCATCAATCATATTACGAAAAAAAACTATCTCTATTTTCATATTGAATATCGTTTCATGTTATATAAAATTTTAGAAAAGTAAACACACGACTTACACACTTGGAGGTGAAATTTCTATCTGTAAACTTTAAATTCACTGAACTCAGTCCTTGGCGGAGAGATTCTAAAATGTCTGCTGTCTTCAATTTCTTTTTTAGGAGAATAAACTGATGGTGTCATACTAAAAAAAAAGGATGGGCGATTTTAATTGAAATTGTAAATATTTTTAAAAAAACAATGATATTTATGAAACGTGTAATCAGTAAAAAAAGTTTTGAAGATTACTGACAAAAACAAATGTACCTTTTCCCGAAAAGATCGCTACCGTCGGATATATCTTTCAACAGCATTTCGAACTCACGATCCTGCATCTCAAGGAATGCTTCAGCCATTCTTCTTTGTATTGCAATGTGTTTGGGATACAATTGTCTTCAAGTTATTTTATACCATGTGAAGAAGAAAGGATTACTTCATTTGAGTATTTTTAGAAACATGACGGTACTGAAAGATTTTGTGGCGCAATCTCTAAAGACATCTGTCCGAATTGTCACACTGTATAATAAGAGACACTTGAGGTTCATGAAAATTTATTCATTTGTAAAAACTTTTTTTATTGTTCTTTAGTAATGTTGACCTAAGTTGAACCACGAGGACCATTTGGTATGGAAGCGTCATCATTCTATTTTTGGTCTCACCTGCCAAAGTGCGTCACTTTCCTATGATGCAATAATTCATAGGCAGCTGAACATCAGCACAAGCATCATTTTCTTTTTGATAAAAAAAACTTGAACAAGTATGTATTTTCAATAAACAGATGTCTATAGAGATTGGCCATTTTCCGTTTAATAAAAAAAAGCATATAGTTTAATATATAGAGGAAATACAGAAAAAAAGACAGAATAGAAAGTACGGGACTAAAGTTTTAATTTCATTTTGTTTTACCATAGGTCATGGTGGTTTTTTTTTCAGTTTTCTTTTACGTGTATCTTCATGCAATATTTTAAGTATACATCAGTGTATCCTGTTTAGATTACAGGGGTATGCTGTAATTAACATCCCTTCTAAACTTGTTACAACTATAACGTTATAACATGGATATCCATAAATTATGGAATATCCTATCTGTTCCCCGATTTTTTTTAGATAAACTATTCTATCTGACATTACTTTGTTATCACAGGGATAACGTACTGTCATATAAAGTAATTTTTTAGTCCTTTTTCGCCAACAAATTTACTTTTTCGTAGGTAAACTGATGTATAAACATGTCTGTTAAAGTCAGAGTTTTTTATTTACCTGTAAATCGAACATAACGAAAAAAACTTGCATGTTCGTGGTACAATTCAAACCATGTGAATGTTCGCCTTTATGGGTTTATGAATATTAGTAAGGTTTTAAATGCAGATATTCTCCGAGTGTGTTATGTATATACTGGTCGTTACTAAAATTAAGTGTGTTCTTATTGTATGTTGATCTCTTTGTTATCATTTGACAGGGACATGAAATGTCAAAAAATTTTCAATTACCTATGTGACGCCATGAACAAAGAAAATGTATGATTAACAAAAAAAACTTGCATGCTTACGGTACAAGTTAAACCACGTGATGTTTACCATAATGGCTTGGTGACAATTAAAATACTATTTTAAACATATAAGGCACAAAATGTGCAATTTCTTTGCAAGTATGTAAATTAAGTACTTGTGTTAATCAAATTAAAAGTATATTATTTTTATAATATAAAAATATTGGTATATTGATCTCTTTGTTATGAACGAGACGGCGACTTGAAATGACAATATTTTTTTCCATTACTGTGTGACGTCAAGAACAAAGGAAATGTATGTTGACATTCAAACAAAGGGCTACGCACCTATTCTCAGAATAAGTGTCCACGCTTGTGAAATCCTTGTCGCTGATGCCCGAGGGGAGTATTACAGCATATATCTGTCAATTTTTGTGATTTTTATACGAAGATATATATAATTTAATGATTTCAATCAATTTATTTGACTTGCCTACATTAGTTCAGTAAAATTTTAGTGTCGAAAGTACGCTAATTTCACCAAAAATGCATGTCGCCAGGCATAGGGCTATAATGAAACAACTGCCAAATAAAAACCAATCTATAGTTCTGAACAATGTAAAGTGTTTTCTTGTAGCATATTAACGTTACAACAAAGTGAAAAAAAAACAGTTCTCATTCAAATATATACATTTTTTCAATACACCTTTTTTTCTGATGTCGCCGAAAACTATGTAATCTACGTTGTTAAGCTTAAAATTTATACAATTTTACTACATATAGTATTTAACGAATGTTAACTAGACCAAACTTATTTTAAAAGTATTGCTGTTAAACATATGTACAAACTTTGTCTTGAAATTCATTGAAATATTTTTTTTTACATTTTATGAAACCGAAAACGAGCGTTGCTATAAGCTTGTAAGTTACGTTATAGCGATTACTAACATAAGTATGTGAATTAATGCTTATTGTTTGCCTTAAAAGGTACACCTTATTGTAAAGACCAATTAAATACCCGGTGTTTTAGATTTGAGGCTTTAGAACTTGCTGAAAAATTGAAAATAGATGGTGGTTGTAATTTACGTTTTGTAAATTACGTTACCTGCTATACAATATGACAATAAAACGCGACGTTAGTACGGAAATTTTGACGTTATTCTACCGCCAGTGGTTCTTTGTTTTCATATTTCGTCTGACGTCATATAAGGAAATCGTCATTTGACCTTCAAGGTTTTTGAAAATATATGAATGTGGAATACTCAGCTTAAATTCAGGTAAGGAGTTTATATTGTCTTTCGTTGTGATTCAAGATTATATATAAAGTTAAATGCATATTTATCAAACCTTTTGTGATGCATTCATTAGAGGCTATAAGCATTTACAGCATGTATTTTCAATTTAAAAACACTAGAAAAATTGGTAATTTACGTGATCAGTAGTGTCCGAATGTTATGACTACAAATAAGGTACAAAGAAGTTAGCATCCCAAAAATTTATTAAAATAGACATAATTGTTCATGAATTTTGCAAACTTATTCCATTGTGTATCCAGATGTGTAAATATATTGCATATTTGCTCCTTTGAATCCCTGATAACGTAGCTTACTTATGGCTACAGAAAGGCTTATAATTTATAACATTTCTTTTGCTGTGTCAAGTCAAACATGTTTTGAAAGCATGTAAACAACAGCAAGGGTGTTTATCGTTATTTTAACGGCTTCATTGCTATTTAATTTCCAAGTATCCTCTCATTTAACGTGTGCAAAATGTTATAACGTAGACTACACAACTTGATAACGTAGATTACGCATTCTTATTAAGAGTATATCAAAGAATTTCTACCATCATTTCAGATAGCTGGCTTTACAATGCTGTAGTTAATTTGTGTTCTGTTGATTTAATCAAATTTTATTTTATTTTCAGAAATGGGAAAATCAAAGGCTGAAATTCAGAAAGCCTATAGAGAGCGAAAAAACAGAAAGAAGGAGAAGCTTATCTTAAAAAAGAAAGAGAAAGAGTCAAAGGATACTATGTGCCAATAGAAGAAAAGCCACAAAGAAAGGCAAATGAAAGGCGTAAAAAGGTTCGTGAATGGGTTCGACAACATAGGCTAAAGAAAAAGAATCTTACCAAAACAGTAGCTAATAATTTGGAGCAAACCAAAACAGTAGCTAATAACTTGGAGCAATGTTCAGAAATATCATCATCATCAGATGTCACATCTACAGTTAACATTGTGACTGAACAATTGATAGTTAAGTTACCGTCACTGGCTACAAAGAAAAGAACCAGAACTAGAGTAAATCGTGCCAACGCCAAACATAGAAGAACAATAGCAGACCTGACAGACAAAAATGAACTACTCAATAGAAAAATTAGGACCGTATCAAAGCGATATCAGAGATTAATAAACAGGGAAAAGAAAACACAAACTATCATAAGAAATCCTACTACATCATCCTCCTCCAGAAATAGCCCTTCTACATCAACATCAATTGCTCTGACACCTAGAAAAAGAACTATACAAGAAATCAGAGAAGAGGGTCTGACACCACATAAGGTTCCAAAAAAGATCCAGGAAAAACTACTCTTTGCAAATGTTATAACAGAAGAGATAGGGGCTGCTTGGAAATCAAATGGGTTGAAGGGAAAACACGTTTTGAAGAAAATTGTTAACGGAGAAATAATCAAGAAGTACAAGATGAAGAAAATGTTAGGCATCAAATCCGGAATAAGACGTCATCACTTCAAGGCCACAGTGTGTTCCAACAAATTGCTCTCTTTTCCTTTATTGAGGAAGCGTGTAGAATCAAGAGAAATACTTCGTGGAGACGTCGTCACATTCTTAGAAAGAGACGATAATAGCAGAATGATGCCTGGCAAAAACGATAAAAAGAAAACTGAAACCGGTCATATACAAAAAAGAGTTCTTAACGACAGCATGTTATTTTTGCATCTCAAATTCAAAACTGAGTCACCGAAGAAAATTTCACTTGCTACCTTCTGTCGTTTGAGACCAAAGCATATATGCCTGACCAAACATTTAAGTAGAAATAAATGCCTCTGCCAAAAGCACCAAAACATGGCGTTAGCCCTTAAGAACATGAAAACGTCAGGTGCCAACGTAACCATCAATCCCGATGAATTTGTAAGGCAGCTAAAAGACAAGCCACTCCCAGAGATACTCTCAGAAATTCGAAATGAAAATGTCAGGTATGAACAGTGGAAAAAGGTTGAGATGGCAGATGGCAAAAAAAGAACAAAAATTGTTGAGAGAGAGGAAACAAGGGACAGCTTCATTTCAATTGTACATACTCAAGTTCGTGATTTTCAAGAACACGTGTCAAGAGTTCGACTTCAATACCAAGCCTTAAACAATCTGAAAGAAAATTTACCGTGTGAAAATGTAATCGTGCAGATGGACTTTGCCGAAAACTTTTCATGTACTTCAGCCGATGAAGTTCAGAGTGCATATTGGAATTCGAGTGCTGTTACCCTACATCCAGTTGTTGTTTATTTCAAGAACGAACAGAAGGAACTTGAACATAAAAACTATGTCTTCGTTTCCGACGATCTTGGGCACAACATAGGATCTGTTTATACCATCATTCAAAAGCTTTTGTCTGAAATAAAGAATCATGTCAATAATCTGAAGGTTGTTCACTACTGGACAGATAGTCCAAGTTCACAATATCGTAACAAGACGGCCTTCTACATTGTGTCTGATCATAAAAATATATTTGGTGTCAATGCCATTTGGAACTATTTTGAAACCGGGCACGGAAAAGGGCCATGCGATGGCATTGGGGGAACATCAAAACGTACCGCAGACCTCGCCGTCAGACAAGGAAAAATAACAGTACAGGATGCACCTGAGTACTTTGAAAGAGTGCAAAAGCACCACACGAGTGCTAAATACATTTATTACAATTCAACAGAATGCACAGATAGCAGGTTAGAGATTTCAGAGTTCAACAAACACATAATTCCATTGAAGGGAACAATGCAGGTCCACTGTGTGGTTGGTGTATCTAAAGGTATAGTCAAGACGACCGTGACTTCCTGTTACTGTGAGGAATGTTTGATAGGTAATTTCCATGATTACTCAGAGTCAAACATATTGAAAGGAGAGAATGCTGGTCGTGTTGTAGTACCAGAAAAAGAGGCCAATATAAATCAAAATGAGCATGTTGAAACAGCTGAAGTCGAAGCTGACAGGATTGAGATACTCATCGCCGTCGACCAATTTGTTGCGGCAATATATGATAATGCATGGCACGTTGGAAAAATAACAGACATCGATGAAACTGATAAAGAATGTCAAGTTAATTTTTTGCGGCCAAGTCAAGGAAGGAATACTGGAAATCCTTTGTATAAATGGCCAAATCCAGAAGACAAAATATGGTTACAGGTCACAGACATATTGTGTAACATTAGAGAGCCCAATAAAGTTGGACGGAGTGGTCGAAGCTTTGAAATTGATCCTCAGGACTATAGAAATGCCTGTAGTTTGTTACAGTTAAGATCTAATACTTAAACAGATGCTTAAAAACTGAAAATCAAGAAAGAACGTTCTTTTTTTATAAAGTGTAATTTACGTTATATTTGTAAAACATTTACAGTTTAATGATAAAACACCCAAAATGTTGTTACAATATTTCTTTTTTCATACATTTTGAAAGAATTCAGGAAGAAGGATGAAACAATCCTGATTATGAGAGAATTTTTCTTTGTAAGATACGTTACAGTTTTGTGTAATTTACGTTATTGTTTCATTGTTGGCAATCCAAGTTTGTTATGAAAACATTTTAAAAAGATGTGTAGTAATTATTTTTTCATCAGATGAGAGGCAATACACAACATGTAGAGTGTTTGCATACACTGAGCATGTTTTTTAATACTGAAAATGTAAGCTGTCATATTATTGTCATGTTTTATACCAAATTTTTATCAGTTTATATTTCGATCCAATGTTTTTTTTCAATAGGAATTTTGAGGAGAAACTTTTACAGTTATTTGACTGTATTATTATCAGTTTATTTAGCCATTGAAAACTATTCAAATTTACAAAATATGTTTGAACTATTCATTTGAATCTATGCATAAGTACCTGAAACGTAGATTACAGCATACTCTATACCCATATTTTGGCATTGTATTTTCTTTTTTATTTCTATTGGTTGAGATCTGCCGTTTTGCATTTTGATTTGTTGTATGCTTATGTTTGAAATAAAATATAAATATTGATGTTTGTTACAACTTTTTGAATTAGAAATTATTTTCCAACCGTGGACACTTATTCTGAGAATAGGTGTACGACAGAAGGCAACGTTTATGCTTACACGTGGCAATTGAAATGTATGACGTAATCTGCCAGTACAAGTCTATTCGGTAAACGGACAGAAAGTCACAGGACATAAAGTCACAAATTTGGTAGGACAAAAAGTCACAAATAATTTGTTGACAGTTGTTTGAATATATAAGAGATATATCTTGAAATATTTATTTTTTCATACATATATTCATATTACAGTTTAAGAAATGTGTCATTGTACTTGAAAACTGAAGATGTATTTAATTTTAATCACGCAAAAGATATATTTCTTGGCACCATGAAGCCATTTTAAGTGCCAAGCCACTTTGACATATTGTATTTTTTTAACAATTAATTGATCATCTTTGATTTTTTTTTGTTTACAAAGTTGGTTTACATACAGTAGTTCAAGAAAAATACAAAAATATATTTATATAAAAAAGCGTTTTTTATTCAAAGAAAATAATGAGAAAAAATGAAATTATAGATGCAATGAATAGTTTAAGTTTTACTTGATATCATTTAGAATTGTTTTTTTGCAATATTGCACTCGATCCTGTTATGTAAACTCATGTTAAAAGGATTCTATTATATCGATTCACTCATTGCTATGATTCCAAGAAAGAATCTGTTATTAATAAAATATATTTATATTTTTCATTTGAAGTTGACAATCCACTTAAAACATCCATGTGCAGTCGAGCAAAATGCCCGTTAATTGGTAAAGGTTTTAAAGGTGCCTTTTCCAGTTGTCAAATTTGTCAAACAGTTAAAAAAGATAGCAGTACTATCTTTTTTAACTGTTTGACAAATTTGACAACTGGATACATAAATATAGACATTTTGGTACATTTTTGGCCAAATGTATCTTTGTTAAATAGCTTCAGAACTTTCGGCTATTTTGTATCGTGAAACGAGAATAAAATATCATTACGCAAAGGTTCGGGAATAGCTAGCTGTTTTATTAATTGATGTTTTGAAATTTTAATTTTAGTTCGTGGTTGGAAAAAATGATACAATGTACCATTTAAAATTGGGCTAGTTTCATACGGTATTGCTTGAGCTCTTTTTTTTGTCATCGGGTAACGCTCCTTTTTCTAAGAAATCAATAATTGGTCCAAAATATGAAAAATGAAAAAAAAATTGACATTTCATGTACAGGTCAAATGATTACAAAGAGATCAATATTCAATAACACACTTTTAATGTTAGACCAGTGGATACATACAAAACAAACTCGGAGAATATCTGCAATTATTATAGAATCTAACTTATGTTCACAAAGCCATAAAGGCAAACATTCACATGGTTTGAATTGTACCGTGAACATGCAAATTTTTTCGTTATGTTACAGGTAAATAAAAAACTTTGACGTTAACAGTATCTTATTTGAAACTCAATGGCGTAAAAAAAGTATAACTAGCGAGTGCTCCAGATTTGATTTAACAATGCAAATAGCTGAAACAACTACTTAATTATTTTACATCTTTAACACTGGATTTGGCACACAGTTATATGAAAAATATATTTGTCGGTGGATGTATTTGTATGAGAAAAGAGGACCCATACAAACAGATTTCTTGCTCTTCTGTCTCTGTCGTGTACTCTGCACTTTGCGTCACTGGTAAATTGATTGTTTACTATTCTGTCTCTGTCATGAACTCTGCACTTTGCGTCACCTTTTTTTATACATGCCATTACAGCTGACCCTTTCTGCACATATTCCACAACCAAAGTTGGGTTCAGGTCTGCAAAATGTTCCCATTGCTTTTCAAACCCTGCTTTATAAGCCTTCCCATGCTTTTGCTGCACACACAGATTTTTCCCCATTGGTACAGCTTATTTCTCTGCTTTGACTTAATTTATTTACACTTAACAAGGTGCTTGTTATAAGAAGAACCACAGGTATATAATTTATATTCTAAATTTACATTTACAATACAGACAAGACAGTTTAAATGTGTCCCACATTGGGCATGGACCCCCATTTGTACCCGGGAGGTCCATCTGGTCTCGGGCCTTGGGGTGTGTGGAGAAAGGTTCTTCTTCTCCCAAGTCTCTGCCTGTTCTTCCTTCTCCTCGCCCCCTGACTACCAATACCGAAATGATGGTTAAACCCACTGCCACCACTGCACTGATGAGTTTTTCTGAAGAAAAAAATACTTATGATAATACACACTCCAGAGAGTTTAGTGTTTAAAATTAAACACACAACTTTAAATAAAAATTTTCATTTTTTTTAAATGATCTTTCTATATTGATGTTTTGCATAAAATATGTTTCTTCTCCCCCTCGTTTAACACTTTTATAGCTTGTGCGTTTCTTATAAACCAAGAATATGCATTGCATGAAGGTTGATTTTAACTTATCTTGTGCTATCTTGAATGGAGAGTTGTCTCGTTGACATTCTTACTACATATATTTTTTATATGTAAAGTACCTATGTTTTCACCACCAATATATATATATAATTCTTACTCGTTAATTACAAACCAGGAAACTTTCCCTTGTAGTGTCTGTAATGTTTCTCAAGAAATGAGGTTAGAGAGGGAAATGTTAATCAAACTGCCAATGGAGGTTAATTCGTTTAATGCCACTCTAAAAGAAATGTATCATCAGATAATACATTTAACAATTAGTGAAATAAAAAAAATGTTTTACCATACAGAAACTGGCGTACTGTGCAGTATCCAATATTTAGCCAAAAGGATTATGGAAAATGATGCGCATCAATTTGAAATTGGAGAAAAAGTGCATGAAACTATTTCAGACCTATTATTTGACAGGTAAGGTTTTACAAATTAAGTCTTGCAACAGGAAAACGTCGACGTTGTGATCTTCTTAAGTTGGGTTGTTGTACAGGTTCTATTTGTTGTTGAGGTAAATTGTTGTTTTGTAAATTTTTCAGATTATTAATAACTTGTAGAATAGTTTCCAATCTTCTTCTTAAATTTTGATTTCCTCTTAAAAACACTTCCGAAACAGCTATAATTGTGACAATTATATATATAAACCAATCTACAAAGAAGAAAACAAGTCATCTGAACTAACACTTTCAGAACTACATGTATGAGAAGCATTAAATATAAATTGTTTGTCTTGTGGATTTTCAAGTCTTTGAAGATACAGTTCATAAGATTCTGGTGTGTGGGCATGTAATCTACATCTCAATTCAAAATCTGGACTATTTGTAGGTTGTTGACGTTCTCTTTTTTTTAATATTCTTCTACGGATGAAATATACACCAAAACCAATAACAGAGCATTCTAAGGACACTGAAATCAAACAAATTATATCACTCTTTTAATTTTATCTTAGAATAAATTTTTATTAGGGTTATAAAATTTTGTATTTTAAATTGTGTGATAAAAATTTTGTTTTAATGTGAATATAAAATTGAGTGAAAAAAAATAATTAAGAAAAAATAATAAATTAGAGAAAAAAATATGGAAATAAATGTAAATATGAATATAAAATCTCACCTATTGTAGAACTTATCACACTTGAAACCCATGCAGGTAGTCCTTCTGTACTAGATGTCTAAAATAAAAGATCATTTTCTGTCCCTATCCAATATACCCTCATTTTCCAGTGGCAGTCCAAATTTCCCCGACCATCATCCTAGATGGCCTCTATTACAACAACCTACCTATTGTATTTATTGTGAACTTGTTCTCGTCCTGAATATGCATGAAATATTTGCCACTGGACGTTAAGCAACCAACAATCAATCAACCAATAGGGAAGAAATGTTTGCAATCATGTACAATGGAATGCCCACCCCCTAAACTTTAATGTGTCAGAAGAAGACGAAGACATAGAAGATGAAGGATATATAGAAGAAGTGGAAGTGACAGTGGATGTCATATATGTTGATTAGGTACTTGTTTACAAAAACATCTTCACATTATCAATTTATTTGTATATAAATAATTGGAGTTACATGTAATTATAATCATGTCTAAGTATATAAAAATATATATTTTCTTTAAATTATCAATTTCACACAAATAGTTTTTATTCAATTTGAATAAAATATCATAATACATGCAAAATAAAAAATCTACTACACCCCTGACACAAATATTAATTTATACATCTTTTTAAAAGTGTAACGTATTAGATTCTATAATTGTTGAATAATTTTCATTATTTCTATTATGTAGGAATGATTGTGGACAATTTAATGAAGGCCAGACCAGGCGAAAGATTACAGATTTTTTTTCTTAAATAAATCTTAATATAATATAAATGATTTGGTTATAATTTATTGTTTTCATTAACATACCGTATTAGCAAGTAAAGTTTTCTCCTATTCTGGTGGTGTCTCATCTGATGTTGATTCTGCTGATGGTTTCTGTAAATGTTACAAGTATGCAATTGAATAAGAGTAAATCATATTTACTTTTTTCTTTCTTCTACCCTTTTTTTTAACGGAGTACTAATCACTTAAGCTATAACTCAAAGACTCAAGGTTTTTATTTAGGAAGTTATAAAGTTTTCTTTTTTTGACTACATACAGTTACTTATACATGCTTTAACTTCGAATTCATTTTAACTTGGATAAGTAGTTGACTTATTTATCTCCATATTTTCATAAACATGTATTTTATTCACATAAGCTTCAGCAGGACTATATATAATTTCATGCGTTTTGGAGCAGTTAATAATTTCTATACTATGCACAAAATTAAAAACAGTCTTTCTTTTTTAATATGTTCATAATTGTATGTTTGCAACACCTTGAACATGATTATAGTTGTGAAATATTATGGTCATTGTTGTAGGAAATTTGAGTATTTATTAGTATTGGAATTATTTGGTTGAATGTTATCTCATAGATATTTACTCTCATTTTAAATATGGAAATTAGGAGCACATGTTATTCATGTTGACTTGTACAGTACTTACACAAACATGTTCACCAAAAATGATTTTGGTGTTTGGTGGTGAAACAACATTCTGGCACAGCACCTGCCCATCTGTTATAAGAACTGTTTTCAAACGTCTACCAATAACTGAAATATAGATGTCAGGAGATATCGTATTGAAGCATAGTGTCTTGACTGTAGTGTATTCCTCGGAATCGAACATGCAATGTCCTTTTCCCACTACACAAACCATGTTTTCCACCACAAAGTTTGTCTTGGACAGCTTAACATCTTCTAGAAGTTTGTAGGCTCTATCGGTCTACCACTAGAACCACAGAATGCACCCATCAAAACCAAAAACAATATCAAAACCATCTCGAAATTTAAAAGTAAACAATAATAATCAATATGGAACCTATAAATGAAACGCAATGGATTGTGGGATATGTTTCTGGAATATGTACTGAAAATCCCTCCGTTTACAAGAGCACCTCTCAAGGTACAAATAACAATAAAAACTTTTCTCATCCTACATTCATTTATTAATAACATACAAAATATATATATATATATATTAAGGCAGCAACCATTTGATTTTCTGGGGGGGGGCTATGGTTTTTTTGGAAAAAAAAGTTTGTTTCCAGTTTTTGGAGAAAAAAATAATTTGTTTTTGATTCTGATAAAAAAAAATTGTTTGTTTCACCCTCAGCTGCCACTATATGTAATGCTAAAATTGAAAGAAAAAAATTGTTTTCGACTTGTCGCGAAAAAAATAGATTGTTTTTCGCCGCAGGTGAAAAAAAAAATTGTCCAGAAAAAAAAACCATAGCCCCCCCCCCCAGAAAATCAAATGGTTGCTGCCTAAAACCAAATAGAAAAATATGATATTAATTTCGGAATTAAACAAATTATTCAATCATCTTCAGCAGAACATCGTCAATTTGATCAGGAAACGTAGTCATATAAATTCCATCCATTTCTACACGGGTAAAGTCTTTCACCATGAAATAATTTCACGAGTATATAAATCTCTTAGCTACTATTCAAAGTCAATCAGCTGCAGTCGAGAAAAAAAACTACTATCATGTTTAATCTATGCAATTTCTGGAGTTACTGATTCTTTGACAACTATACTCAAATCACACACAAAACCTTCATCAATTTCCCCGTCAGGACATTTATGTGGTTATAATATATATGTCAGAAATACGTAACAACGATCACATTCAAATGAATTCAGTGTATCAACTCGATTCTTTTAAACATTATATAATGAACATGTGGGAGGAACCTACATAGTCCAAGTCAAATATCAAAGTTTACTAAATCATAGAAATTGGAGGGGATAATGTTTGAACAGGAAAAAAACAATTAAAAAAAAAGGGACGCGACAAACAATCATAATGAATCCCTTGCAATAAAAGGGAGTATTAGGAAACCTATTTAACCGAATCAGAGAAAAAGCGTCACTCTCTTTTTTTCTTAACTATCCAATGAAAATAAGTGGTTTTGTTTTAAAACAGAAATGAGGGGGGGTAGAGTAAAGTTTGAATAAAAAAAAAGGGACGCGACAAACAATCATTATGAATACTTTACAATGAAAGGAGTATCATTAGAGAAAAAGCGTCACTCTCTTTTGTTCTTTTCTACCCAATGAAAATTAATGGTTTTGTTTGTATTTTCTATCGTGCCAATATATAAATGAGAGCCTAACCTAATCATCTTCACACTTATATCTTACCAGAAAGTTCCACTAGACAGAAGCGTGTAGAAAAAAAACAACTATGGAACAGATAAATTTAATGAAAATTCACAAGAAGAATGGTGCTCTTGAGTTGAGAACAAATTTCGGGAGGAAAACAACTGCTGTAATGACGAAGGGAGGCGAGTACTTCTATATGAACCTATACGGCAACAGGCCAAGATATAAGGAAAACAAAATGTTTCTTGGTTTTGATGAGTTAAATGAACTTTGTCAGATAAAGGAGGCGGTGGAGACTATGAGAGGAGAATTCAAGAAGGTAAGATGATGTTCAACATATATGTATCTTCATTTTCAATTTTACAAAAGTAATAAAATACGTCCTAACATTATTTCAGAGTTCAGTCATATGTCTTTTTAGATTCGTATGTTTTCACACAGTAGCAAATATTTCACAACTATTTAAGATAATAATTAATTTATATACACATAGGACCACATACATATGAGTTCGATTGTTTTACGTACAGTGACAAATATTTCACAATTATTCGTGATTGATATTACTCGATACGTATGTAAAATTAATATTGCTATACATTGATCGTTTCAGCCAGTATATATGACGATGACAGAACCTATAAGTCCTGCAAAATATTATCAAAATTCATCAAGACCAGCAACCTACCCATTTCCAGATTATGATAAACAGTATCCATCACAGATGCTCAGTAATTGTTATAGGAATATGCAACAGATGATGACTAAAAACAGTACCGATCAATCCGTAGGACATGTAGCAGCACCAATTTCCGTCATAGTGGGACAAAAAAGAAAAAAACACAAATGTTGACGATTCAGAAATACCTTTTAAAAAAGTGCGATATAGTGATGATATAGAGGGAGAATTTGAAAACATTCTACCGGAACTATTAAATGAATATCTCATGTAAACATTCATTTCTATATTCATGGACAGACATTTAACAGGAACTTCTTAGGAAGAAAGATAAGAAGTTAGCAATATCCTTTAACTCTACTTTCCGCTATATAGATGATGTTCTTTCACTAAACAATTCAAAATTTGGTGACTATGTGGAACGCATCTATCCAATCGAACTAGAGATAAAGGATACTACAGATACAGTTAAGTCGGCTTCATATCTTGACTTACATCTAGAAATTGACAATGAGGGTCGGTTGAAAACAAAACTTTACGACAAAAGAGATGATTTCAGCTTTCCAATTGTGAACTTTCCATTTCTAAGTAGCAACATTCCTACAGCTCCTGCATACGGGGTATATATCTCCCAATTGATACGATATTCCCGTGCTTGCATTTCCTATCATGATTTTCTTGATAGAGGTTTGCTGCTCACAAGGAAGCTATTAAACCAAGAGTTCCAAATGGTGAAGTTGAAATCATCCCTTCGTAAATTTTACGGACGCCATCACGAGTTGGTTGACCGTTATGGAATAACCGTTTCACAAATGATATCGGATATGTTCCTTACGTCGTAACTACAATCCCCTTCCCTTTCATGAATATGACCTACCGAATTAGACTATTTACCGGATTTGTAATCACTTAAGCAACACGACGGGTGCCACATGTGGAGCAGGATCTGCTTACCCTTCCGGAGCACCTGAGATCACCCCTAGTTTTTGGTGGGGTTCGTGTTGTTTATTCTTTAGTTTTCTATGTTGTGTCGTGTGTACTATTGTTTTTCTGTTTTGTCTTTTTTATTTTTAGCCATGGCGTTGTCAGTTTGTTTTAGATTTATGAGTTTGACTGTCCCTTTGGTATCTTTCGTCCCTCTTTTAATATTCTCATTTACTTTATTATAAATAAATTATCGCATCACACATCTTGTATCTTTTTCTTCTTTTATATATGCTGAATGTATGGGGTAGATCTCTCACTTTATTTTAAAACGCTGAGATGGAAAGCCGTTGGTGGCAAAGAGAAAGCTTAATAAAGTTTCAATCTCCTATATCGTTTTTCATTGTCGGTCCAAGTAATTCTGGAAAGAGTTATTTCACTAAACAATTATTAGTGATGGCTCCGGAAATGTTCAAAATTCCACCATCTAAAATATATTTTTGTTTTAGTGTTTGGCAGGACTGTTAAATGTTAAAGGAGATCCCTCAAATTCAATTTCATAAAGGTCTCCCCTCAATGGAACTGTTAACCAATTGGGGTGGACAGGAGGGTCATAAAATTATAGTTTTTGATGATTTAATGATGGATTCGGCAGACAGTGCCGAAATGTCTCACATTATGTGTGTTGGGAGTCAGTAGTACTGTAATAGGCATACCAGCACAGAATTAGCAAGGATTAGCAAAAATGTATGGAATGTGCTCGCGAGGAATGTTGCTGGCTTCGAATGCAATGATAATAGAAGGTAGAAATACAAAAGTATAACTGATTTTCTTTTTATTATATTTGCAACAACTCTCAAGCTGAGCATATGGCTTGTTCGAATGCAAAGTTTATAGACATGATTCCAACTGTAGACTCTAATGAAGATATGAATTCAACAAGAGATCATAGCGTTGCAGGCATCACATTTAGAACTTCGATATTGAGGTCTAGTTTAAGTTCTCTGTACGCAAATTATGACTTTCACTTAGTTATGGTGAAAGTGATGGGGGTAATTGTCCTCCTTTCAGTGACGAGTGCAACACTAGCCGTTACTAACAATCTACATGTTTGTAAATCATACAAGTCGCACAATGCTACAGATTGTATTAGATTAACACACCACCCAGTAGATTCTCTAAGACAATACAATTCATCCATATGTGACTTTTTTCAACAATTTGACCTCCCACAGGACTATAAGGTTACTGTGTGTCGATATCAGAGAGAAGTAAGGATTGATTTTAGACAATTTATTAGTGGACACCCAACAATCAAAGGACTTTATTTCAATACAAGACAGTGGCAATATCTAAAGAGACTAATACCACACATTGACAAGTCTATCACTAAAGCACTGATTTAAAACAATCCATCATATTTGTGATTTTATTTTCATCAATAAAGCTGTGTTAAATAAGCATTGTATGTCAAGTTGTTTGCTTATTATCCATTTATACAAATGGATTGCTTGTGATTTTATTAGTTAAGTGAATAATCACTGGGTTTTAAATGGTCAGTTCAGCAAACTCTCATGATTTTATCAGTTCAGTGAATAATCACTGGGTTTCAAATGGTCAATCCAGCAAACCTCATCTGATTTTAAATGACCGGTCAAAGGTTACAATTCATCCATTCAATATAACATTTCAATGTGTGAAAAGTTTTCTCATGATGTTTTAACAGAAACAAACTTTTAAACAATTTATTTTCAGATTTTTAAGACACACAAAAAAAAAGACTCTTTTCAAATAACAATTTTAATATCATAATATCAAATCAGCCAAATGTTATATATATACATACAAACAATTTTTTCAACATCATCAGTAGAAAATAGAAAATATTCATTGTAAAAATGTGTGAAAGTTATCTAATACAATCAAAGTATTTAAGTGGTGAGTTGAAATCATATTCCAAAATAATGTTCACCGAGACATTTTAAATTACTGAGATTTTAGAAATATTGTGTTAACCATGTATAACATATGGTGGAAACAACTCACTGATATAAAGAACAAACTTTTTTTTTTTATTCAAAATGCTATAAAAAGTGCTAAAACTTGCATATACATATCAATGGAGAAAATTGACATTACATTTCTCATAAAAATATGAAACAACAACAGCATTAATCAAAAACAATTTTATACAAAAGTAACAAATCAGCTAACTGCTGAATATATATATATTATATATATCACCAACACAACCATTAGAAAAGATTTATTGTAAAAATAAAACTCATCCAAACAATACTGATTTTAAAAAACATTGACTAGAAACTGCAACCAAGATTGGAATGAGGATTTAAGTAAAAATTTGTAAAACAAAGGACAAAAAAAAAAAAACAATCTAAACAAAATGTGTGTTGTTTAAAGGTATATAACTTCATTTTAAATGACAGGAATAAACTCACAAAATGCACCAGTATAGGGGGAAAACAGATGTTGTTATCAAAATTATAATACTGAGTTAAAAAAAATTAATACATATATCAATCAAGAAAATTGACATTACATTTCTCATAAAAAAAAAAAGCCCACCAACAACAGCCTCGACTAAAAACAATTTTGCACAAAAGTAACAAATCAGCTAACTGCTGAATATACATATATCACCAACACAACCACTAATAAGATTTATTGTAGAAATATATAAAAAAAAACCATCTATACCATTCTGATTTTTTTTTTAACATTGACTATAAACTACAAGCAAGATTAGAATGTTGATTTAAGTTAAATTTTAAAATGAGTAAAACATATACAACTTATCTGAACACCGATTTTATTATTAACATTGGCTAGAAAATACATAAAAATCGAAATGATGATTTAATTGAAAATTTAACAAAAAAATAATAAAACAATGAGATATGAGAAACAATGATGGAGGTTATATTTAAAAAAACAAACTTATTTCAATCAAGAACATATACATCATGAAAAATACAAAGCTTATTGTAAAAGTAAATGGAATTGTGGATTGAATTTTCAATAAATCTAATGAGTCCCAACCGAGAGCAAAAGACATAGGGATGCAGATTCATTTTGATTAAACAATTAAGATTGGATGGAAAATATGTCAAGTAAATGAGGTAGATAACAATTAAGATTGGATGGAAAATATGTCAAGTAAATGAGGTAAATAACAATAAAAAATAACAACACATTGTTGAATACATGTTCAAAGACTCCCACTAGGAAATGTTCTTACCACATAGACATTGTTATAACAATAATATGAAATCTCTAAAATATCTAATTTATAACTATACATAAACATATATATATATAAAAAAAAATGTCAAATGAGAAAGGATTATATGATTCGTAAATTTTGTAAATAAAAACAACTTTAATATATCAAAATGGAGTACATGTTTACCTGGAAAATTTAAAAATGCGTCACATTGGTTAATGAAAAGCACCATGATTTTTGTTAATAAAATAAAAAGAAGAATGAAAAGCACCATGATTTTTGAAAATAAAATAAAAAGGACAATGAAAAGCACCATGATCTTTGTAAATAAAATAAAAAGGACAATGAAAAGCACCATGATTTTTGAAAATAAAAAAAAGAAAGACTCTTGTTAACTTGACAGATTTAAAAAATCACATTATTTGACAATGAAAAGTCTATTATTTAAATGTTTACAAGCATCAACAAAATATATACATGAAATAGTTCAGTAAATGTGTTCAATTTTCATTAAGGCAATCAAAATTTATACAAGTATTTTTTGGAAGAAAAATCATCTGTGTATCACTACCAAATATATAGACAAAATATGGAATTTTATACCATTTTTAAAAAAAAGTTCTAGAATAAATCAATTTTTACCAGTTCTTAAATTATTCGATGAATGTTCACTGAGAATGATTTTAGTATAAATACCCTACCCCCTCCCATATACAGATCATATTTTTACTTATAAACAGAAAAAAACTTTACTTCTTTACAATGGATCTCTTCACTATAGTCTCAAACGAATTAGAGAAGGTGCCCAATCTAAGATGGGCAGATAGTAGACAGATCCCCTGCCTCTTCTGCACCGTGGATTTGGACAGTAGGAGACAGATGGCGTAAGTATCCAACCTTACTGATAACACCAATTACAGTAAAATGGTGCTTGGAATCTACCACGCCATTTTACATGGTACCATAAGCAAATCAGAGGACCTCCTGTACTATGGAGACAATACGGTGTTGATGGGGGTGAAAGTTTTGGCGGAAAGGACGCAAAATACTTGCATCCTTCAGATGTGCACCAAGATTTTGAAAAAGAGGTAAGTTATTATTTTTACATATTATGATAATAATCCGGCTTATTCTTCAATCTATTCGAACGCCTCAATGGTGCTTGAGGGAGTGCTGCAGGTGGTCCATTTATAACAGGTGGGAGGGCTGCGGGTGGTCCATTTGTTACGGTAGGGAGTGCTGCAGGTGGTCCATTTATAACAGGTGGGAGTGCTACAGGTGGTCCATTTATAACAGGTGGGAGTGCTACAGGTGCTCCATTTATAACAGGTGGGAGTGCTACAGGTGGTCCATTTATAACAGGTGGGAGTGCTACAGGTGGTCCATTTATAACAGGTGGGAGTGCTACAGCTGGTCCATTTATTACGGGTGGGAGTGGTCCCAGTGGTCCAATGATAACAGGTAGGAGTGGTGCAGGTGGTCCATTTATAACAGGAGTGGGGTTTTGCATATCATCATACATCTGCCGAAGTCCTCGATAGAATTGAAAAATAAGCCCCACTCCTGTTATAATCAGTACAAATATTGCATGCATCCAATCTACAATAATTAATTAACTTATATAAGAGAGGTTTCTAATTATGATTGCTTTAATGAAAATAGAACACATTTAATTAGATCACTATGGTATAGTTCGCTCAATTCCTTCAATCCCCCACTTTCCCTCATTCTCTCCGAAAAGACACGCTGCCTTACATTTCTCCTCATGTACTGCCTCCTGCGCCTCTTCATCAATAACTTGACAACTTCCCAAGATATAAATGCCACTGTTCCTAAATAATAAAATAAGTATTTCAAAAATCTACCTTAAAAATACACTGCAATCAATCATTTACGGTATACATGTACACTTGCCAGAGTATTAAGAACAGTGAAAGAACATTTTTAATCATCATCTTAGTGATATGTCCATAATTAATTTGTAAATATTTGTATTAACTGGTGAGCACATTTCTTTTTAAACATGTTGATCAAACTTGCATGTATTACCATGATTACAATGACATGAATGATAACAGAAGAAATAACAGCAAATTAACAACTTACCAATGCAAGAAACCACAAACCCAACCACCCATCCAATACTGCTTGATTCTGCTTCCTGGAATAAAACAAATATATTATTATTTTTTTTTAATTTACAGAACTGAAATGGCAGACAACTTTTTAGACCAGCCTCCATGGAATCATGAAGTGGGGGTAGAGGAGGACGAGATGTCAGAAACCAAAAGTGTGCAATCCGTAGATGAGGTACAATCGTCATGTACCTCAATCAAGGACGAAAAATTATAATCATGTATTATGTAAATTTGTTTTTTTTATATAAATTAAATATATTTCGGATCAAATACTTTTTTTTTAATTTTTTTTTTTAGAACACTTATTAAGGTTTGTTTAAAAGCAAAATAATTGAATGATGTATGATTACAAATGAGACAATTCGTTGTCATTCAATGTAGAGTGTATGTCAATGTTGAGCTATCTATATGCCAAAGTATGATATCCAACAAAACTCATTAATTGCAGAGCAAAGCATTGGAGGTATCAAAGTATTGTATTACTTTTACCATCTGTATACATACCACAGTGGTGGACTCCATTGGTGGTGTGGTGGGGCACATGTTCATATCTGCTCCTCCTGTTGTCTTACTTTCTACATTTGAGGTAGCAGGCCTCGATGCCCTCTTAACATTTGGGGTTGTTACAGTTACAGATGATGTTGAAGAACTTGAAGAAGTGGGTGAAATAGTAGTGGGTTGTTTGTCAGTTGTGATTGTTGAAGATTCCTCAGAATTCTGTGAAAACAAAATGCTATGACGAGCCTTTGATGTGATATGAAGCATGAATAAAACATGATTGTCTTTGTAATCATATATTTAGAAAAGTCTTAATAGTTATCAAAAGTACCAGGATTATAATTTAGTAATTTAATCTTGTCAATAAAGGAGGCTTTTTTTATATTGTTAACACAATGCTATATTGAATATTTCAAAACTATATAGATATCAATAAGAGGTGATAGGAGTGCCAATGGGACAACTTCTTGTAACTCTGTATCTAAATCCCCTTTGTTGGAAAAACCAAACTTGTGTATGCTGAACGTGTGTGCTGGAATATATGTGACTATTATTCAAGTCATAAAATATATTTTAAAGTAAACAATTATAGGTTAAAACTGGTCTTCATCAGAGAGTCTTGAAGATGGTTTCAATATATAAATGTACATTTTGTAGTACATGTTGTCGGGTTAGAATCTATCATTGATCATAGAATGAAAGGATCTATTGATCTGTCTTTGAAAAGAAAAAGTTTCAAGAACTTTAAACTTTTGCATCGATGGTAATTTTGTAACCCAAAAAGTGGAGTCATTGAAGATTGGTAAAGATTTGATTTTTTTTTTTGTTAAGAATAAGACCCCCACTGCAACGCATGAGTGCAAATTTATGTGAAAATCTTACACATTTCAGTGTGTTGATCCAAATTTCTGTTTTCTTAAATGTACATCTCACTGACTGACAGCTGATGCCTCCTCCAAAAATTTCAACAACGTCAACATCTCCGTCAACGAAGAGAAAAGATTTCTCTGTTAACCTGTCAAATGTTATTTTCTTGATGATGATATTGTCTTTTACACCCTCATAAGTGTAAAGTCCATATCCTCGAAACTTGCAGTTGTATTCCTCCAACACAAAATCAATAATACTATACTTCTTCTCACAATCAAAACTTTGAGCATGTCCTTTTTTGTTAGATTTATCAAGGATTTGTATACAAATCCTTGGATTTATGATCATATATGTAGTCTTTTTCAAAACATGACACCATTTCTCAACACACTTTACATTTGTACATGATCTTTTACTTTCAGTTGCATAATATGAGGCAGACATTACCTGTGAATGGGGACGAAGTAAATGGCAATGGAAATATGCAACTTTTAGATTTTTAAAATTTTTTTTTAATAATTAATTGCTATTTGCTGTCTATATTAGCGTTTCATATTTAGCATTGAGAGTGGAACTTACACTGCAAAGCTTTTTTTTGAAATCATAGCAATGAGTGACTCGATATAATAAAATCCTTTTAACATGAGCTTACATAACAGGATCGAGTGCAATATTGCAAACCAATTCTAATTGATATCAAGTAAAAATTAAACTATTCATTGCATCCAATGACTAGCGCCGTAGTACAACTATATTGAATGGTCATCTCGTCGGATTAATGTCACCTGTACTCTGCCCACAGAGCCTGTGGCGCAACTGAGAAGGATAGGGGAACAACGACCTGTCATGTGATGTGGTGCGCTAGATGAAAATTTATTTTTCAAATAAATTGTATTTCATATGTATTTCTACGAATATACCATATGGAATTACTGCTTTAATGAATGATCTAAGAAATGTAGGAAATATGAATTTACTTGTATTGGCAGATTACATCATAAATTTCAATTGCCACGTATAAGCATAAACGTTGCCTTCTGTCGTAGCCCTTTGTTTGAATGTCAACATACATTTCCTTTGTTCTTGACGTCACACAGGTAATGGAAAAAAATATTGTCAAAGTCGCCGTCTCGTTTATAACAAAGAGATCAATATACTAATATTTTTATATCATAAAAGGAAATACTTTTACTTTAATTAAGACAAGTACTTAATTTACATACTTGCAAAGAAATTGCACTTTTAAAATAGTATTTTGATTGTCACCAAGCCATTATGGTAAACATCACGTGGTTTAACTTGTAACGTAAGCATGCATTTTTTTTGTAAATCATACATTTTCTTTGTTCATGGCGTCACATAGGTAATTGAAATTTTTTGACATTTCATGTCCCTGTCAAATGATAACAAAGAGATCGACATACAATAAGAACACGCTTTTAATTTTAGTAACGACCAGTATATACATAACACACTCGGAGAATATCTGCATTTAAAACCTTACTAATATTCATAAACCCATAAAGGCGAACATTCACATGGTTTGAATTGTACTAAGAACATGCAAGTTTTTTCGTTATGTACGATTTACAGGTAAATAAAAAAAACTTTGACTTAGTATCTAATTTGAAACTCAATGGCGTAAAAAGGAAAGGCATGTGCATACGTCAGTTTACCTACGAAAAAGTTGGGTTTTTTTGGCGAAAAGGGGCTAAAAAATTACTTAATAAGACAGTACGTTATCCCTGTGATAAAAAAGTAATGTCAGATAGAATAGTTTATCTAAAAAAAATCGGGGAACAGGTAGGATATTCCATGATTTATGGATATCCATGTTATAGCATACCCCTGTAATCTAAACAAGATACACTGATGTATACTTAAAATATTGCATAAAGATACACGTAAAAGAAAAATGAAAATTGAGATAGTTTTTTTTTCGTAATACGATTAGGGTTTATATTAACGGTCAACGGAAAAAAAGTCACAAAACCTCTAGGAAAAAAAGTCACAGGAAAAAAAGTCACAATTAATAAAATTATTTGAAAGAAGTATATAAAATGTTTTTTAAGAAGTATGTTGGAATGCACATGACAAAAGTGATTTTGTATATCAGCTGTATGAAATAAATAATTAAAAAAATTGCAGTTTTGTTAAATAAAAATAATACTTCTTGTAAAAGTGTATCAGATCAATTATTTTTAAATAAAAGCTTTTAAAATTTATATAGGTAAAGCGCACATCGATATTAACAGATTTCGTTTTATTTATGGGTTAATAATATAAAAAAATATATTCTTTTCATCATTTTAAAAAAAAAAAAATACACTAAAAAAAATGATAATAGTAAAAGTGTAATAATTTATGTTCCCTTTTTCAAAACAAACTCTTAAACAAACAGGATAAGCCATTTGTTTCCTTTTCATTCATGATAAGCCCTAGTTGTTTTTCATGGGTAGGGCTTCCTTCCAAAAGAGGAAGTGAAAGGTCTACAAAAAAGGGAAAGGTGCCTCAAGAAGCCACTAATTAATCTCATCAGTCACTGTCAATAAATGTTGTAATTACATAATTATTGTTAATGGGGATGCTTTGTTTGCATTGCAGAATTTCTCAGGGGTGTTGGTTGGAACACTTGGAAGACTTAACCATTAGTTGTCGTCTTTGCCATATATCAAGTGAACTTTAAGTAAAACTATGTGCATCACTTGTTCATTATCTGTTGTTCATTGATAAAGACATTTATTTGTGCTTGATTATTTATTATGTTGCTGTTATTGACATATTATTATGATGTATACATTAAATCTACATTACTACGTCTTCAATTCGTTTTGCTTAATTTATTTATTTTATATAATTTAATTAATTTTATGTTTTTACACATGGTGAGATACCCCTGATCCACAATAAACTTGCTCACTGTATACTGTTCTGATAAATAAACAAATGTCTTCACTGTCATTCTTGTGAGGCGAATTTCCTGCAGGTCTAGCGGACCGTCATACGAGTAGAATCCTTTCCCGACAAAGGGACACACCAACCTTATAGGGTGGAAACTAATATCTGTTTCCATAATACATGATTCAGGGTTCATTTCATACCCTAAACTAACAATTACAAGCGATAAACATACGAACGTGAACATGTTGTTTTCAAGATTTTACAAATTGCATTGTGGGATATGTTTACATAAGATTAGAATGGGAACAGTCGCCCCATTATTGTCTCGCCATTTGGTCCGCAATAACCCGACCCGACCTCTAATTCTTATTTTCACCCGAAAATTTTAAGTCAGTTATGTTTTACATATGAGATATTAATAATAATATTTATTAGAATCAAAGCACAGAGGGTGTTACAACGAATCTGGATCATATATTGTTTTCTACATGTGATTTTTCAAATTGTATTCATGCACTGTGTTTTGTCTTTATGTGTAGTTATCAATATACCAAAAAAAAAATAATTCGATATTAACTGACAATGATGTTTTAATTTATGTTTTAGTTTACTTATAACCCCTCAACCTAAAAATCATGGAGTCATGATTTTGAAACATTCTTTTCCTATAAACTTTCAAGAACTATTCTAACCGAACACTTAAAATGAGTATATAAACTGTTTTTAGATTCTGTAAAAAAAAAAAAAAAAAAAAAAAAAAAAAAAAAAAAAAAAATGATGTTATTGTAGGTGTTTATTGTTCAATTTGAGGTGAACGTTGAATAATGAATGAGGGGTTGAACTAGTTCACTTCGTCAGTATACTAAAATAGCACAACTACAATTCGGCTCTTCAAAGTAGTAAAAAAATTTTTGTTATATAAGAATCCAATCCTAATTATTTTAAGTGACACAACGAAAGGCGAACAAATCGTTTATAAATTAGACACCTACTTCAATCCTCAGCTGTTGTGTGAACCAATACACAATTTTTATCTTTTCAAGTGTTGAAAATTACAGGGGACCCTCTTAATGAAATTGTCATTATAAGTCTTAATGTAATGTACCACAACCATTTTCATTGGTGTGCATAGAAATTTTTATCTATAAAACTGGAACGCACTGTGGCTTGGACTCATACCCAACATTTGAAACCATCATGGCACAACCCGTAACTTTTACTAAAAGATATAGGAATGATAAAATGGAGATGAGGACATCGTTTGGGAGAAACATGGCTTTGACCATGACCAAAACCAATGGATATTTTTACATCAATCTGTACAACAATAACCCAAGGTGCAAAGGAAATTGCCCAATGGGTCTTGATGAAATGGAGGAGTTATGCTCTCTCATGAGTATTCTAACTCAAGTAAAAGAAGAGTTTAAGGTAAATTTATGATTCTAAAAACAAAGTAAAATTATGCACGTCTATTTTTTTTTCTATTTCATTAATAGCTTTAATTAATCGTAGGCAAATATAACTAAAACATTTTCTTTTCTACAGGAGGAAGATCAACAACACAGTGATAAATGGGAGACAGCTCCACCACACCCACCACCACAACCACCAACACAGCCACCAACACAACCAACTCAACAACAGCATCACAGAACTGGTGCGCCCCCAGCTAAGAGATATAGGACGGAAGATTACGATCCAATGGACTATTTTTCTGAATTGCAGTAGTAAATTTAACTGTGTGATAGAAGAACTCTATAACTGTAGTTTGTCACAGTTTAGTTTAGTTTAGTTTCTAAAGTGTATTCATTTAATTAAATTTGGATAAAATGTTGTTATGGTGTAAAATTTATGGGTAAGTTTCTTGCTTTCAGTTAATTTGTTGTTCTGGAAAACGATAAAAACGACATTTTCATGAGTAATATATTTATATACATATAAAAAAGAAAATGTGGTGTAATTGGTCATGAGAAAACACTCCACAAGAGACACAAGAATTTGACAACGATAGGTTAACATACGGTCTTCAACAATGAGCAAAGCCCATACACTGTACTTTAACAATAAATATTACAAAATTTGCGAACGTTTGGTATTTTGTGATGTCCATATGCATAACTGTTAAATGAGTTTTTCCAAAAACGTTTGTCATCAAAGTTACACAGACCTGACTTCCGAACATTATTCATAATATTAATATTCAGATTGATGGAACCGAGGTTGAAAAAAAACTGTGTATCAAACAAATTATTAACCTAGTATGTAAACCTAGTAATGCTTATACTCGCGACATAAAAGTCAAACTACCCACGTTACTACTACGGAAAATAAAAAAAACATTTTATCTTTAGGCATCGAAAGCGGGGATGTAGATCTGTTGTCTCTGATACAAGAAATAATTTTTCAACGGAATTTTTTTAAGGAAAACACGGATTTATATTTGGATGTCATAAAACAATGTGCATATCTATCAATAGCAGAAATTAAGATTTTAATTAAAGATTATACCAATAAAGTTAAGCTTGGTCTTATTGACCTGTTTCCATTTGATTCTTGGCATAATACAATTTCAAAAATAGTATTCTTATATTAATAAACATGTACAAATCCATTATGTCGTCTTAACTCATAATCAGTCTTCACACATGACTGGACTGTTTGTCTGATTGTTTTAAGCTCACCTGGCCCGAAGGGCCAAGTGAGCTTTTCTCATCACTTGGCGTCCGTCGTCGTTAACTTTTACAAAAATCTTATCCTCTGAAACTACTGGGCCAAATTACACCAAACTTTGCCACAATCATCGTTGGGGTATCTGGTGGAAAATTTCTTAAATAGAGCATTTTCTTAGCAAAAATTGTCGTTTTTCACCATAAATAATAGATTTACCCGCGATATCGCAAAACACGTGAAGATGATTTATATATGAAAAAGAACTATTTTCCTTAATAGAAACGTCGGTCAGAGCTATTTTCCGCGCATCTTGAAGATAAAGGGATTCTTTCATCTGTACTTTAAAACTGTACGGTTTATTATCTGGATAAAGGTGCATGTTTCTGTTATTGTTACTATCAACGGTTAGGAAAAAACTTTGTTTTCATGTAACCGTCTTAATTGACACACGAATTTCCGTTCATGACCTTAAGAAACGAGTATACATAGATTTTTTTAAATATAGCTTTTATACAAGATTTTATTACTGAATCAAGAGCCCGTAATGGTGAATGGGAGATTTTCACACAAAAGGAGAAGAATATCATTGATAGAATTATATGACAGACACTTATACTTTTGTGTTTATAATTTTTCTATATTTTTTCTGTATTTCAGAATTGGCACGTTCCAGCACAGGATGGTTTTTGGACGAGGGATCTTCTCGTCCATTGGACCCATTCAAAGGGGTCCAACCCCAGGACGTAGTAATACGTTGTTTACCTTAATTATAATTACGTTCAATTTAACCATATTGTAATGTAAAATTGTGTTTTATATTGCTATTGTTCAATTTACGAATATAAGGTATAGATTGTTGATGCTTTGAATTAGAAAAAGTAGATTTGCCATGACTTTTGGACAAACTATGTTGTAAACTATCAATCTAACTATTTCAGATATTATCATAGATTATAGGTATTACTATGTTGTTATCAAGAAGGGTAATTGTGTTGCTTAATTCCACAAAGACTGTTATATTATTTATTAGTCAGTACAAGTTGGAGATAAACAAATTTGTAATAATTTATATCATATGGAAAATTTAATTATGTATTTGGGGACAAATGGCAGATGCTACATTGTGGGTATGTGATGGTCAAGTATTGGACACACAAGATTAGATATAATTAAAAATAAACGTATACATCTGTTCATTACGTCTATAATTAGGAATTTTATCAGTAGTGGTCGTGACATCAAAGATAATTGGATAATCAGTAATTACAATAAAAACTATAAAAGCCTGGGTTTACAATTTGTGTTCAATTCGAACACTTATTGTATTCTAGCTTTTCCTGTTGCTGATTCTGGCCTTTCTACCAATTGATTGTGAGTTTGTTTCCCCCTTATTGTGACATACGTCAATACTTTAGCAAGGATTATAAAACACAATAGAATGGTGCAGGATGTTTAAAGCGAGAGGAAAACCTACAAAACCAGGAAAAACACCTCTAAATTACAGTAAAGAGGCAGAACACCATAAGCTAGATACAGCGTTTCATCAATTAAACATTTTGCCAGAAGAGGAGCAATTCGTACTTAAACACCGTTTCGAAAATAAAATTTCTGAACGTGAGGACACCACAATACCATTCGTCCAAGATCCGTGGACTCTTCCTCCTCAATACAGTGACCAACCAACTGGACCGGTTCCTGATCATAACCCGTTCATACCTTTAAGTGTCTCAACTCCAATCAGGCCATTACAACCAACACGGTTGGTTCGACCCAAAATTCCACAAGCCTTCCTGACGCATTCTACAGGGACATCAACACCTGGACCAGTGCAACAACCGTATCCCGGAACGCCATTACTGGTAAATAAACTTTCATTGCCTGCTTTACAGACGCCGTTCCATTTTTCTTCAAACACGACACCAGAAGCCATAGCAATTGTGACAGCTGCCACTGAAGTGTCATCTTCATCTGCATCTTCAATACCAAGTTCAACGACCTCTGCACCACCACCAGCAACAACAACATCCACCGCTTCAGCAGGTAGGACATCAATACCACCTATGAACATTTTTAACATGTCTTCTTCTTTAAAGATTGAAAAATTCAAGGGTGATAATTCTCAAAACCCTGAAACTTGGCTGAACACTTTTAATCAATACTGTTCTTTTTATGATTTAACTAAGCAAAAGAGTGCAGAGTCATTCCCCTTCCATTTGGAAGACCATGTCTGAATTTGGTATGACCGTTTCGGCCACAAAAAAAATATAATTTTTTGATGAATTGATCTCTGTTTTTAAAGAGAGATTTAAAGACAAACAACATCTGTTGGATATGACAATATTACAAACTCACCAAGGAAGGACTGACTCTGTACTCGATTATTTGTCTAGATTGTTAAAATTGTCTACAAATCGAAATATATCTGATGATATATTGCTAGCTGTAGCAATGAATGGGTTAAGGTGTTATCAAGGAGGGTATGGAGATAACTTCTTAGTTTTATAATTTCTAAAATATTTCTTTTTTTTTTATTTCAGGAGCAAGCCTTCACGACAAAAAGACCAAAGGTTATTGAAATAACGGACTCAAAATCAGATTTCGAATGAGAATTATATATAGACATTTAAAGAAATACCATTTGTTAACAATTTTGTTGTAAATATATGTAAACATTTAGAGAAAATACCATATGTGAACATTTTGTTGTAAATCAAAAAAAAAAAATTGCAATTGATATTCGAAACTTGAATATTTAGTTGGTATTTTTTTTTTTATGTTCTTATTTGATTAATCTGATCTCATTAAATTTTGTAATTTGTTTTTCTTTATTGATACACTATCAATAACTCAGCAATGCAACAATCACTTTTCCAATTGTCCATGGAAACACTTTATCGGATAAGTATAACATGTCATTAGAAATTTATTGGTAACATTTTCAACTTTGATTTTAAAGCAATTTGAAGATTATTGCAATGAACAATTTATACACAGTTCTAACTTCTACGATTTAGATAAAAAAAATTTGTTGGAGAGTTGATTGATCAGCGTAACATCGATTTTAACAACAAAAATTCTTCATATGCTTCATGTCTATTACATATTGCAAAACATTGCGGGTATTAACGAGAACAGGAAATTTTATCGTACTTGCAACATTTAGATTTATTCGTTTTAAGAGATTTTAGGGGGTGCTTTAAAAGAGATATGTGGCATTTTATAATATGCAAAGCTGTACTCAGAACATGTAGAAACTAACTTACCTTCATATATAAGAACCGCTATGTAAATAGACTTAGGCCTAGAGTAAGTAGACCTTGTGTGTATAGTCCTTTTATGGTCCTTATGTAAACATGATCCAAAACCTGTTTTCGAACACCAATCACTTTTAAAGGGGCACTAGCTGTCAAATTCATGTTCACCGATTTGACTCAAATTCTCATATTTGATTTATCACAATGTAAAACATTTATCCAACCTATTCATAGTCTTAAATAAACAGTTTACAGGTCATGAGCTTGATAATGTTTCGCTTTATATTTAGCTTCGTTTCCTGTGTATTTTAGTCTTAATGCCAACTAATTAACTATCGAGTTGAAACCTGAACACCTCCTATGACCATATTAGCATAGATATAGATAGTTTAAGGAACTTGTGCAATAAGAATTTTGTAGGTCGGTTTAATTTAATATTATATATAAGAAATATATGTTTATCATCGTTTTTACCAACACAAAAGAAAGTTTTTTGTGGATCTAATCAGTCAAAAGATTATCCTTTGTTTTACTCCCAATTTTGACATTCTTTTCCTTTAAATAACTTCACACGGACAATTCATGCGTTTTCCATCTATAGCTATTGGATTATAAAATTGAAGTTCACATGAATAAGGATTCAATGTATTAACTCTAAAATTGGTCCAAGTTGTCTTAAAATTGGTCCCCTGATCATGCATGAAATATTTGCCACGTTAAGCAACCAACCAACAATCACTCAATATTAAAATTGGTCCGACTGGTGTATGGTCCGAGTTGTCATTATTTCGCCGATGGAATGTATTCTCGTCTTGACTTCCCGTCTTCGTTTCATACTTTAAAACCCCATTTCCATTTCCGTAATTTTTACGCTCTCATTTACAATGTGCTGCTTAGCGGATATAATTATACTGTAGCTGCATTTGTAGCTCACTTTTTCCTAGTTTTATAACATTCCGTAGGATGGCTTATTTCAATGACCTAGTAGGGTGCAGTGGTGACTCCATTGGACCAATATTTCGGGAAAGATCTCTCAGTAGTATTTCTTCGGGTTCCTCGAGGTCATCGAGCAGATATCAAATAGTGTCAAGACTGGCATAAACGATGTGTAGAAAAAAATCCATATATACTATCACGCTGACATGATTTAAAACCCAACAGACCTCTTGGAAAAAAATCAGTCAATTGATGTTTTGAGTGAAGAACAGAAAAAATATACACAGAAGTTGAAAAGTTGTTTAGAGCCAATTACACCTCTAACTGCAAGTTTACGAAGATTACAATTTGAACGGCTCTAAACAACTTTTCAACTTCTGTGTATATTTTTTCTGTTCTTCACTCAAAACATCAATTGAACGAGAATCATTTGATGAAGTTGTTGACCGTATAAATAGTCTATTGCCTCTAGAAAAGGAAGCAGACATGAAGAAATGGAGATACCGTAGAAAACTTAAAAGGTGGATTGCTATCATTTAATATGATTATTTATGTATGCAATACTAGTATTTTAATATCAGGATATGGTGTTCAACTAGTGTTTAAAAAAAAAGGTATACCAAATAATTGTTTGAATGACATCTTCACACATTTCTATGATTTTAAAATTATTTATCAATAATCAAGCTTGCAGTTGAATACAACCATGCCAATTTTTCATCATCCAAGTTTAAGGATGGATTATCAGTCTGACAATGGAAACAGAAATGCATTGTTAAAATTTTTACAATTTATTAAAAAAAATTGGATCGTTATTGTTTTATATTTGTAGGGAGAAGGTGAACAGAACAACTCAGCTATCACAGATTCATATTGATGATTGAGATATTCTGGATAGTTAAAGTACCTCATCACGATGAAATTCTCCTATATTGAATCCACCACCGTCATATTCAGAGCTAGTAACAGAAGTATGTGTAGATCAAGTAACAGCTTCGGAGTCTTGAGTTATGTGCAGGACATTTGGACAAAGCAAGACCGTGACAATTTACGACTTATAAGGAACTACGTATATGCATTTAATAACAAGGAAGAAAAGCGGAGGCGGTTGGAAACACTTCATCATGACAAAATACCTAGAACTAATTAGAATTATGGGAAATACACAGATGGAGTCTATAGCGTGTGATTTCGAGAACCGGGTATGTTTCATTAAATTGCTATTGTATTAATTACTCCCGATCATTGTAAACATTGAAGTGACCTCTGAAGGTACCTTACCTATTTTATTATGGCAATGGAAATATGCAACTTCTAGATTTTGGATTTTTTTTTTAATAATTAATTGCTATTTCCTGTCTATATCAGTGTTTCATATTTAGCATTGACAGTGGAACTGACACGGCAAAGGTTTTTTGGAATCATAGCAATGAGTGAATCGATATAATAGAATCCTTTTAACATGAGCTTACATAACAGGATCGAGTGCAATATTGCAAAAAACCTAATCTAATTGATATCAAGTAAAAATTAAACTATTCATTGCATCTAATGACTAGCGCCGTAGTACAACTATATTGAATGGTCATCTTGTCGGATTAATGTCACCTGAACCCTGTCCACAGAGCCTGTGGCGCAACTGAGAAGGATAGGGGAACAACGACCTGTCATATGTGATGTGGTGCGCTAGATGAAAATTTATATGTCAAATAAATTGTATTTCATATGTATTTCTACGAATATACCATATGGAATTACTGCTTTAATGAATGATCTAAGAAATGTAGGAAATATGAATTTACTTGTACTGGCAGATTACTTCATAAATTTCAATTACCACGTATAAGCATAAACGTTGCCTTCTGCCTTAGCCCTTTGTTTGAATGTCAACATACATTTCCTTTGTTCTTGACGTCACACAGGTAATGGAAAAAAATATTGTCAAAGTCGCCGTCTCGTTTATAACAAAGAGATCAATATACTAATATTTTTATATCATAAAAGGAAATACTTTTAATTTAATTAAGACAAGTACTTAATTTACATACTTGCAAAGAAATTGCACTTTTAAAATAGTATTTTGATTGTCACCAAGCCATTATGGTAAACATCACGTGGTTTAACTTGTAACGTAAGCATGCATTTTTTTTGTAAATCATACATTTTCTTTGTTCATGGCGTCACATAGGTAATTGAAATTTTTTGACATTTCATGTCCCTGTCAAATGATAACAAAGAGATCGACATACAATAAGAACACACTTTTAATTTTAGTAACGACCAGTATATACATAACACACTCGGAGAATATCTGCATTTAAAACCTTACTAATATTCATAAACCCATAAAGGCGAACATTCACATGGTATGAATTATACCACGAACATGCAAGTTTTTTAGTTATGTACGATTTACAGGTAAATAAAAAAACTTTGACTTTAACAGTATCTAATTTGAAACTCAATGGCGTAAAAAGGAAAGGCATGTGCATACATCAGTTTACCTACGAAAAAGTAAATTTTTTGGCGAAAAAGGACTAAAAATTACTTTATATGACAGTACGTTATCCCTGTGATAAAAAAGTAATGTCAGATAGAATAGTTTATCTAAAAAAGATCGGGGGAACAGATAGGATATTCCATGCTTTATGGATATCCATGTTATAACGTTATAGTTGTAACAAGTTTAGAAGGGATGTTCATTACAGCATACACCTGTAATCTAAACAAGATACACTGATGTATACTTAAAATATTGCATGAAGATACACGTAAAAGAAAACTGAAAAAAACACCATGACCTAGGTCATGGTAAAACAAAAAAAAGAAAATGATGCTTGTGCTGATGTTCAGCTGCCTTTGAATTTTTGCATCATAGGAAAGTGACGCGCTTTGGCAGGTGAGACCAAAATTAGAATGATGACGCTTCCCTACCAAATGGTCCTCGTGGTTCAACTTAGGTCAAAATTACTAAAGAACAATAAAAAAAAGTTTTTACAAATGAATAAATTTTCATGAACCTCAAGTGTCTCTTATACTGTGTTACAATTAGGACAGATGTCTTTAGAGATTGCGCCACAAAACCTTTCAATACCGTCATTTTCGTCTACAAAACAATTGAACTATTCTTTTTTTTCTAATTTTATAGGGTATTTTCCCCAATTTCAATGGAGAAGGAATGCAGATATCCCCTTTGGTGTGATTCATGCGCTTCACACTGTAACGAGAATATTGAGGGAGGAAGAGATTTTTTTTAATAATTAATTGCTAGTTGCTGTCTATATTAGCGTTTCATATTTAGCATTGAGAGTGGAACTTACACTGCAAAGCTTTTTTTGAAATCATAGCAATGAGTGAATCGATATAATAGAATCCTTTTAACGTGAGCTTACATAACAGGATCGAGTGCAATATTGCAAACCAATTATAATTGATATCAATTACTAACGCCGTAGTACAACTATATTGAATGGTCATCTCGTCGGATTAATGTCACCTGAACTCTGCCCACAGAGCCTGTGGCGCAACTAAAAAGGATAGGGAAAAAACGACCTGTCATGTGATGTGGTGCGCTAGATGAGAATTTATTTTTCAAATATTTGTATTTCATATGTATTTCTACGAATATACCATATGGAATTACTGTTTTAATGAATGATCTAAGAAATGTAGGAAATATGAATTTACTTGTACTGGCAGATTACTTCATAAATTTCAATTGCCACGTATAAGCATAAACGTTGCCTTCTGCCTTAGCCCTTTGTTTGAATGTCAACATACATTTCCTTTGTTCTTGACGTCACACAAGGTAATGGAAAAAAATATTGTCATTTCAAGTCGCCGTCTCGTTTATAACAAAGAGATCAATATACCAATATTTTTATACCATAAAAGGAAATACTTTTAATTTAATTAAGACAAGTAAGCATGCAATTTTTTTGTAAATCATACGATTTCTTTGTTCTTGACGTCACATAGGTAAATGAAAAAAACATTGACATTTCATGTCCTGTCAAATGATAACAAAGAGATCGACATACAATAAGAACACACTATTAATTTTAGTTACGACCAGTGTATACATAACACACTCTGCAATTAAAATCTTACTAAAGTTCATGAACCCATACAGGCAGACGTTCACATGGTTTCAATTGTACCACGAACATGCAAGTTTTTTTCGTAATGTACGATTTACAGGTAAATAAAAAACTTTGACGTTAACTGTATCTTATTTGAAACTCAATGGCGTAAAAAAAAATATCTAGCGAGTGCTCCAGATTTGATTTCACAGTGCAAATAGCTAAAACAAAACAACTACTTAATTATTTTACATCTTTAACACTGGATTTGGCACACAGTTATAACAACAACAATTTTTATTTGTCAATCAGTCCTGGGCCATGTTGTAGAGGTAAACGAACCGAAAGTAACAGGACATAAAGTCACAAATTTCGTAGAACAAAAGGTCACAAATAAGAGAAATATCTTGAAATATTTACTATCATGCTTTAGAAAATTTCTTGGCACCATGAAGACATTTAAGTGCCAAGCCACTTCGACATTTTGATTTACTGTGATATTTTTTGATAAAATTACGTTTACAAACTTAGATTTCATCAATACATCTAATTAAAATAAAGTTTAACTAATCCAAATAATTCAAAGGAAAGTAAATTGAGGGTTTCGTAACTTTAAAATAAATCAAATAAAAGTTTTTGAGATAATGTAATTTTTCATATTAAATATAAGGTGAAAATTTGTAGAATATATCCTCATCAGTAAATAGTAAAATTTAGATGAAAGTGTTAAAATTTGGAGGAAAGTTTAGAAAGTTTAGAAAATTATTCACAAGTGAGATTTTGTGGCCGAATGGATATCCTGTTTGATCTTCTCGGTATTCTTGGTTCATGTTGTTCAGGGGCTTCTTGTCTGTTATTTTCACGTGGTGGGAAAATACTTTAATGTCTTGAAGTTTTTCATAAATTGCGATGGGGATATAGTCTACAGTTTTTTTCTTTTTTTGGAGTGTTCACACATCTGCTATTTCTAGTTTTGAGATTGAGTCTTCATCTACATTAAAGGTGAATCGATGTTGCTGGAAATTAACCCTACTTTTATATTATCTCACAACTTTTTTCTTCTTCCAAATTCACATATTTTTCAAAGTTCTCTTTGATTAACAATTCTGACATTACTTGTGTTGTTCTCCTCTATAGCTACAGTATGAAAAGCTGTGCATTATTACCTTTAAGATATATTTATGTTTTAGAAGAACAAGACCATTTAAATTTACTAAAATTTAAAAGATGACAATGGATATTTTTGTTAAATTATGACATTACCTTAATAAGTTTACAAATCAATACTCTTGGTTCTCCTGGTAAGCATGGCAAGTGAAATTTCTTTACATTTTTTTTTACAAAGTTAGTCTGTACTTTCTATCATGATTCTTAAATCAATATTTCATGTAATTCGTGGGTTAACTTTTCGAGAAATATTGTCTGTCTGGGGTTCCGACTATTTGTTTGATTATCTCAGACATGTCTTACTCAATTCACATTGCATCACAATTTTAAAAAAAAGTTTGTTATTTATTCGTTCTTTTTCAGTTATCCACCCCTTCCACAGACTCCAATAACACAATACAATCCATCAGAACCTGCATTTTCTCCTCAACAGGTATGAGTATATCCTACAAATAAAATAATTTCTTTTATAGATAATTATATATTTTAATATGTACATGTTAGTTAGATAATAATTCAAAAATGTTATTTAAACAAATGGTTATTTTTTTTTTATATATATATCATGTGATAGAGATCATGCAGTTGTTTCCTAGCCCTGATTTATGTAAATTATATATACCTTTACTATTTTAAGATAAGAGAGCACTTTAATATTTTGACCACGAGCATCACTGAAGAGACATGTATTGTCGAAATGCGCATCTGGTGCAAGAAAATTGGTACCATTAATTTTAACTACCGTAATTATTCTAAATAGTTAAATAAATTATATACTTTCCGGTTTTCCCATCAAAGAATTTGTAGGTTTACGTCCCTAAATGTACAGTTTGAAATATGATGCGATCGAAAAATGTGAAGATGGACGGATAAATAAATATCAGGTGGAGAAAAAAGTGGCTAAAGGGATCGCTAGATGTTAAATTAAAAATACACTCAGACATGAAAATCACAAAAAGTGCTTGTTTAATGAAACTGTCACATTAAATTCGATGAATTTGATTAGGAGTAAAAACCATCAGCTTTTCATAGACACAATTGTGAAGAAGGGACTTTGCAGTTTCGATGATAAACGTTACTAGAAAATTGGAGAAATGTGATTTGTTTACCTTAACTTATGTAAATATATATGATGTTTGTTTCCTAATAAAAATAAAACATTTGTGTTGTATTTATCTAGAAAATATATATAGTCCGGATGATACTTTTCAGAGTCAAATATAAGACTTATAAAATTTATATGCCAGTCGTGCGTTTCGAATATATATATACAAGACTCATCAGTGACACTTGAATCAAAATAATAGGAAGATCAAACTAGGTAAAAAGTTAAGGAGCATTGAGAATATAAAAAAATCCCCAAAAATATACCAAATACGATGAGTGTTATTTATGTATAGGGAGGAGGGGAAATCGAATTACGGGTTTTCAAATAAACAAGACACTATCATTGATATTTTTTTGTCAACACAAAGGCATTGAAATTTATTTCAATTCATTTGATGAAAGAGGATTAAATCATTCAGAATATTTTCTGGAAGAGCTTCATCAGTGTATGGCGCGGGAGATATAGTTTCATATCTCATTTTTTTTTTATTTGATCTTCTGTATCTTTCACAGCAGGGGTAAACGTTTTGTTGAATGTAGTCAGTGCTATGAGTAAATCCTCGTTTCTGATGATAATTTCTCGTAGGGACAACCTCTTCACATTCATAAATCTGTTGACATGAACCTGCTGGAGGACTTGGCGGTGGTTGTCTGAAAGCATTCAGGCTAGGGTGTATAAAAGCCGCTGATTGTTTATAAGCAACTGTTTGAGGCTGAAGTGGTGCTGGTGGAAAAGGGTAGACAAATGTACTTTTAGGTTGATGAGTTGTCACCCTATGGGATGCTTCCTGCTGCTGAATCCTATGTGAAGACTCCTAATTTAAAAAAAAAAAAAGCAAAAGGTTCTTTAAAGATTAAAAAGGGTCGTAAAATTTCAATTGAACGGAGAAAAGTTTAGAAGTAAAACAAATTAATAACTTACCTCGGCTGCTTTTCCTGCAGGGAAGACACTGCTCAGGGAATCAAGATCTCTTCAGATTGATAAAATGAAATCTAGTTCATCAAGTCCCAGACATATCCCATTAAAACGGGCCTTCCCGAACTTGTTATCGTATAGATCTAAATAGTAAAACTGTTTATGTTTCCTAAACACTAAGGATTTATTCCTCCCAAATTTCACTCTGAATTCTGTTTCCCCACTTTTGTTTACGGTCTGCTGGAAAACTACGTTGCTTGCCATTTTAATGATGACGATGAAGAAAATGATTAGGTTTTCGACTTTTATAGTAATGATTCCCGCCGAAATCGGACGGTCACCTCCCCCTTAAGCTTATATCTGCACATGTTTCTTTCATTTTGGTCGTGGAAGGGGGAGCCAAACCCCACGATCAAACACAAATACAACCCTCACAATCTCCCCTTCCCTCCCTTTTTTTTGGGTCGTTTTTACTCAGTTTTTAGTCTATGTAAACAAACTTTGTTTACTTGAGTTGACAAGAGCCACTATGTAAATAGACTTAGGCCTAAAGTAAATAGACCTTGTTTGTATAGTCCACTGTTATGGTCCTTATGTAAACATAATACAGAAAATGTTTTCGAACCACACAAATACACTTCTTATACATACAATAAAATCAAAGTTGGAAATGTTACCAAGAAATCTTACGACTTCTGAGGATTGACATGTTCTACTTATCCGATAAATGGTTTCCATGGACAATTGAAAAAAGTGATTGTTGCATTGTCATTGCTAAATTACTGGTAGTGTTTTAGTATGAAAGGATTGTAAATTTTCGACACTAATTAAAATTTCCTATGCGACAAAAGACATGATTATCGTATCGACACCGACTAGTTTGGTTTTACTTAAAGTTTTTTTTTTCGCAGAATAATAAATTTTGGAAGTTTAGTATTTACTAACCGTGTTCTCGTTAAATAATCCTTGTTACTCCCAGTCCTGACATTATCATTATCTTCCTGTCTTCTGTAAAAGTGAGATAGGTTAACATAATTTTGTATAGACTTCATGAACCAGTGACGGATCCAGAGGGAGTGCCGGTGGTAGCACCCCTTTTGTTTTGACATACAAATTGGAACACTTAAATCATCTTTTCTATATACTGGAGCCTGCCTGCTTGGTAAAATGTTGTTAAAATGGTAAAATCTATTTGAAATCCACCCTTTTTCTGCACCGAAAATTTTGCTGCTGTGTTACATATTTTTTATATTGTACATGAATAAGCCCTTGGTTTTCTCGTTTAAATACATTTGTCGTTTCGGACTTTTCTTAAGCAAAATATGTTGTAAGGGTTTGGTCATTGTTGAAGGCCGTATATGGTGACTTTGCTAATATCTGTGACATTTAGTCTCTTGTAGAGAGTTGTTTCATTGGTATTCACAAAACATCCTTTCTATATCAGCTATATAAAAACTTAATAACAATATATTTATAAACATATAAAACCATGCTAACGACCAGAAATTTTCGTTTGGTGATAGTAAAGGACTCTCTTGGTTTTTTTTCGGTTTTTTTTTCTCGGTATGACAGAAAACTAAGTCTATAACCATAAAAGTACAATATATAAAATATATTTTCAAACTTTAATAAATCTACTACTCCGTGCCGTAAGCCTCCGAAGTTTGTGATTTGAGAAAAAAGTATTTCTTTCAGGCGAATTTCATCATTTTCCGATTGACTTTCTGTTTGTTCTCCAAATCTTATTTTGATGTCTTCTCCGTGTTCGGTTTCAAAAACTAAATTGTTTGGTGTCAAACTATAGCGCCTTTGCATTTTAGCATATCTCTGAGACTTGCCGAGATCACCAACCGGTTTTCCACCGACACTTGAAATATGGTGTTTTTTCTAACAAGTCCAAGCATTTGTGTAGGCTGTCGTTTTCGCGTTTTAACTTTTCTGTGATAGTTTCTAAATTCTGGTAATCGGCATTCCCTCGCGATCTTTGTTTTTCTTCTTTGCATCTAATAGACAGTTCTGTTTTACCTTCTTCAAATTTTGAAAGGCGGTACGATAATGAAGTCACATCCTGAAGTTCAGAGTCATACACAGCAATTCTTGTTATTCCCTCGTTGAAAGACGAACGTTTTCGGCCACATCTAAATGTTGTCTTGTATTGATAAGAAACTCGCTCCGCGGTCTTTTTAAGTCTGTCTTCAAGTCGGTCTGTGCCTTTTAATTGAAAGGTTGAAATCTGAGTATTTAAAATTTCTATATACTTATAATCTGAAAATTTCGTTTTAGTTTTGTGAATTTCACTGATAAAATTGTTCTTAATTTCGAGCGAAAGAGAAAATCTTTGTCTTACTTGAGTTTGCAGTAAGCTGTAAATTCGTCTGACATGACTGGTATATATTGACTGTAAACATATGTATGGAGAAGAGTTTTACCAAATTCTCTGCGGGACACTATAGCTGATCACAAGTACATACTTCAATGGCACATATCATCCTCAACGTCTCGACAGGCACAGTTTTCATCTCCAAAGTACCTTTTTCAGAAATATAAACTTTTTCATATGAAATTTGGGTTTGAGTGTTAATGGAAATGCAATTTTCCAGCCACGTCCACTGGCGTTCAGGTTGTAATGCCAGTTCTTGTGTAGTGGTAATTTTTCAACATGTACAATAATCTCTGTCAACTTCTTTAAATGTCCATGCCATATATAAGGCCTGTGATTTTATAGAATTTGTTTTCCAATTGTAACTGTGCAGGACCCTCACCATAACAATAAAATGACGGCACCAAAATTCAAGCTAGATCTCAGTTTTGTGGTTAAACTAGTGTGGATAAATTTCGTAACATTTACCTGAGGCACACTGAAATTAGAGCACGAAATAGAAAAAAAATGTAAGTGTTCCGCAGAAAACATTTACCTGAGGCACACTGAAATTAGAGCACGAAATAGAAAAAAAATGTAAGTGTTCCGCAGAACCCAGTGTACTGCCCACTTTTGCTGTTAATCCCATGCAGAAACAAATAAGAGGAGAAATAATTAAAATATTCCTCTTTTTACTATCTTTTGATTGTTTCAAAAGGATAATAAAAATGACTAATAAAGCTGCCTGTCTCATATGTCTCTTCTAATTAAGGCAACAGTAGTATACCGCTGTTCAAAACTCATAAATCCATGGACAAAAAACAAAATCGGGATAACAAACTAAAACCGAGGGAAACGCATTAAATATAAGAGGAGAACAACGACATAACACTGAAATGTAACACACATAGACAAAATCCCACGAGAATAATAGACAAGTACCGTGACACGTCTTATCGCAATGTCAATTTACACTCAAAAATAAGAGAAAACAAACGACACAACGTTATCATGTAATACACACAGAAACGAACTATAATATAACAATGACCATATTCCTGACTTGGTACAGGGCATTTTTAAAGGAAAAAATGGTGGGTTGAACCTGGTTTTGTGGGGGGTCACCCCGATATTCCGACACCCCGTTAGTCCGACACCCCATTGGTCCGACACCCCGTTAGTCCGACACCCCATTGGTCCGACACCCTGTTATTCCGACACCCCATTGGTCCGACACCCCGTTAGTCCGACACCCCATTAGTCTGACACTCTTGACTTAGATTATGAGATTTTCAAGCATTTGCATAGTTATATAATATATAACTATACAAATGCTTGAAATACTGAACGAATGAAAAATAATTGTAAACTGCATTGTTCATTAAAAGATATATAAAATTAAATCACTCAAAAACTTGTTAACAAGTGCGTACTTTTAGTAACAGTTTGTGGGGAAAATTCATAAGACGGATAGTTTTTAGGGACGACATCAACAGTTCAATGTAGGATAAAAAAAAACTTACTTCATATAGTTTTCCACTTACCCCCCTTCCTCCCTCTTAACTTAATTTGGGGGAAAATTGAATGACCAATAAGGATATATATATAAAATCGATTTCAATTAAACAAAACTGGCAGCAATTTTGACCCCACCCCCAAGCTCTTTGAATTAAGTTTTTTTTTTTTTTTTTTTTATCTTTCATTGATATTTTGATGTCGTCCCCGCCTTAGTCACTTGATCAATATTAGATAGTATACGCATCATCTGAATACTAGTAATATTTAAATTATGCAGATCTTTACATTAATATAACTAAGAAGTGTTAAGTTTTAAGCAATTAATATAATCATAAATCGTTTTTGAGATACGACGCGACATGTGAGAACCCCTCCCTTTTTTTTTTTACAAAATACTTAATAACTCAAAATAAAAATTTTGAATCATCACCAAAAATATACAGATCTTTAGATTAATAAAACTAAGAAATGTGTAAAGTTTTTAGCAATAATCATAAATGGCTTTGGACATACGGCGTGAAATGTGAAAAAAAACACCCCCTTTTTTAGTTACAAAGTCCCGTAACTCAAAATGTTTTATTCTATTTTCACCAAAAAGTATACAGATCGTTTGACCATCATAAGAAACAACTATATAAGGTTTCATGCAATTTGTATAATTCGTTCTCAGGTTACGGTGTGACATGATTACGCCGGACAGACAGATGGACAGACGGACAGACAGACTGACAGATGGTAATTTGTATACCATAATAAATGTACGTCCCGTCAAAGTTTTGACCGGCGTATAAAAACAAACACGTCAGAATTGCCATAACATTACTCCTATAATTAAACCTGCATTTATTTTGTTGATATTTTAATACCTGGCCTAGCTATAGATGCTTTTTGTGATAATATACATGTACGTGGTTCTTTTTCCTGGTTCCGTAAAACTACTATTGCACATTCGAATACCGGTAACAAGTAAGAATATACCGATCTTCTTATGGGACTTTCTTTGTAGTGTTGTTTATATCCTTCCAGATCAACTAGTTACATTGCAGGTTGTGAGCGCGAGTTTTTGTTTTGAACACCTTTTATTTTTCTTAATTGTCAAATTGAGCAAAAGAGACAACAAACCGACCAAAGAGCAGACAGCAGCCGAAGGCCACTTATGGGTTTTCAATGCAGCGATAAACTCCCGCACCCGGATGCGTGCCTCAGCTGGCTCCTTAACAAAAACATATAGTGGTTGTTTTACTTGAACATTTGTAATGTCATTTTTTCTTGTATACTTACAGGTCGATTTTTTATTTTGCCTTTGATAGAGATACTCTAGGGGTATCCCTCGATCTAAGTCGCAAAATTCCTGAATTTGTGTTTATTTCGAATACAATATATATATAGATCTATATAATAGGGCAAACAATATACAATCAATGGGGCGTCGGACAAATGGGGAGTCGGACCAGTGAAGTGTCGGACCAATAGGGCGTCGGACTAGTGGGGTGTCGGACTAATAGGGTGTCGGACTAACGGGGTGTCGGAACATCGGGGCTGCCCCGTTTTGTGACATGCCAAACCTCGCACTTTTATGGCCATGTGAAACATAACATCAAAATGACAACACAGGACTACAATATAAATAAATTGGAGAACACAATTGACAAAGAATCACACGAACAACAGCCAACAAAAGGCAACAAGTTCAAAATTTTAATACGCCAGAAGTGTATTTTGTCCACACAAGACCTATGTGTGACGCACAGATACAAAAGTTTGAAAGCCGAAACGAGTACAAAGTTGAACAGCATCGAGGACCAAAAGATCAAAAAGGTTGTGCCAAAAACGGCAAGGGTTTTCTGTTAAGTTACCAGAAAATCCCTATAATTTAGAGTAATTTATACTTTTGCAAACAGTAAATTTAATAAAATGAATATTCAAAAGATGTACATGACAAAGCTGAAGTATTAACTAATTACAGGAAACAACTGAAATTCATTTACATAACCAGACATTTGAAACACAAAAGTAGACACATCCGAATACGTTTAAACCTCTACGCCAAGTGACGTCCTATTTGAAACTGAAAAATGACGAAAAAATGACGTCATTTGAATTAGTAAAACAGAGCATCAAAAAATGAAAAATGACGTCACATAAGAATGAATAAGATAGAATTAGGATTAATTTAAGATTATATATTTGAACTAAATACTGATATTGCATTTAATAACAAAGCACATTTTAATTCTTATTAATATAAAACTGAGGTAGCAATTAACTATATTATAAAACTATGTTCGGTTTGTTATGAATCTAACTTCAAACGTAAAATATCGTACTGATTACTTTGAACGAGATCAAATCTGATAAATGAAGGCGGTGATTAATTTTCTTTACCATAACACATGAATATAATAGAAAAGACGTCAACACATTTGACAAACTCCGATGAGAATTACAAATATAACATTAAACATTTAAACTAAATACATGAATTTGGGAAGGATAAGTACCGTACCACGTCTTATAGTAATGCGAGTTCACACTCGGCAAAACAGTCACAATCGGGAATAAGTCACGTTTGGTAATTAAAAGATTAGACGACATTATGACAAAACACAATCTACCATGTGGTAAAAATGTCCTTAGCTAGTTTGGTCAACGAAACATCATATGGATCCACCAAATCGTCTTCTAAGTAATAAATGGTAAAATCTTTTTATTAGTTTTTAAAATTTATAGCAAAATATCATTGTATGATAACACATAATAAAGTGAACATCAATAATCACAATGAAAATAACGAGTACTTAATTCTAGACCATGAATATCAGGAAATGCTTAATGAAGTTTATTGCTTAGATGATGAGGATTTGGATGTGGTATTACAGATGATGAAGGACATGAGTAGTATGTACGATTTATATGCCCCAAAAATATATTCCTTTGTTGTCTTAAGTAGGTGTGAAATGTCTCTTTTTTTTGGGGGGGGGGGTGTAATTTATTTTTGTTTTTTATTATGTAAGTTTGGGGTGTATAAATTTCCTTTGTGATTCTATATTTGTGATTGTGAATATTGAGGGGGCTCTACCTGTCCAAAAAAAATACATCAAGGGGGTAGTATAAATATCCTCGTCTCCTGAGGTAGACAATATTATAAGAGTATAACCGATAGGGATCTTACAAGTGATGGACAATTATTATTTTGATCAACCTTCCTGTTTTAAAAGTACGAACGCAATTATTTGTTACATCCTGAATCGGTGGTAAGAATAAATTAACGTTGTTTTAAAAAGAAAACTTTATTAATTAATACAGACTTTTTTTTAGTTTAAATCAAATACACAATCAGAATAAACAAACGAGTCAATCACAGTTTTTAATACAACAATGAACACACGAGTTCGTTATTAACACTCTCTCAAAGTTCTGCAAAGTTTAAGGTTTGGAACGGAACTGGTCTGTCCTTTAACAGTTACTGTATTTCCTGTGTTAACCCCAGTGCGTGGTTTACATCTTCTATTATTTTTCTATGCATTTTAGTCAGTTTTTTCAATGAAGTTTTGGGTTATTTTTTCCGCTTCTAGTCTTCATTCTTTTTTCCAGCTTTTTTATCTTCTCATCGTGGGGAGATCTGGGGGAAAAAAACGAAACATGTTATTTTGATATTTGTCAATGGGTCGGTTCGTTTCTGGTATCCGGAACATACCCGGATCATCCGGAGCAACAGGTTTTACGTTCGTTTCTAAAAAAAATATAAACCGGAATAATCCGGAATGCACCGTTTGAACTGAAGCGACGATTCATGTCCAAGATGGCGGAAAAGTTGTAAGTGTGGGAAAATTTGACTGAGAAAATAAGAATAAATCGGAATAATTTGTAAATAATTCATTTTACATGTATCTGAAGTAAAATTTATTGAATTACATGTAAAACCAAAGAACGAAAATATATTTAACAATAGAATCTTGATTGTGTTGGGTGCATGTTGCATTAAAACATGATCAAACATGATCATACTGAGCAGTGGTGGATCCATGGGGGGGGGGGTGTAGCACCCCCTTTATTTTGGCCAATCAATGCATTTGTGTCGGGACATATGTTTTGCTCTCCCCTTTGTCCTGGGTAAGCACCCCCACCCCCTATTTTATGCACATTGATAATAAAAACAACAAAAAGTAAAAAAAATATAAAATACCAAAATAAGTAAAAAGAAATCATTAGAATAATAATGTAAATAGAAAATATCGCCTCCAGAGGTTATATATTAAAGGACTAGCACCCCCACCCCCTTTTGAAAATTGCTGGATCCGCCCTAGACCAAATAACTATGACGTCTTGCAAGGCATTTTTATAACTTTTTTATGACATAAAAATATAAAAAAGCCTTGCAAGACGTCATAATTATTTGGACTAGATCCGCCCCTGCTGAGGATCACACATACATGTGCTGAGTTAAAGCATAAATTTGTGGACTTGCACCCACATACCTTTAATTGGGTAAGCATATACTGTAATTTAATTGCATGACATCTTGTTTTTGTACACAAATTATCACAAAGACTTTTCAATTTTCTTCTTTTTACAGCCCCTTAGAACTGCAATTAAATTGTGGATCCGCCCTTCTCTAAACAATTTAAATTTTAAAAAGAACCTTTTCTTTGAATTCCAGAGTTCTTCCAAAGTTGCCGGCCAGGAGAGAAACTGCAATCATTTCTGTTGTCAAAGATGGAGAAATATTCCGAAAATTCATAGTAAGAACAGACATAGTAACGTTGCTAAAGTTAGAAAGCGGAGGTAAGTTGGTGATGCTTGAAACAAATTGGTTAAATTATTATATACAAAATAACCAAACGAATACACACCTTAAGAATATATTTTTAAATGAGCAACCGTGGCCCCACTAAAAACCAATAATGTAATTACTAGGTTCTGTAAAGATGATGCCACAAACGTGGCCACAAATGGATTTTATAATAAGATTTTTGTCCTTGATGAAATCATCAATTTTTCTCTGGAGCCATCAGGTGCAAAATAGAACTTGTGCAATATAGGAATATTTTTACCTTGCTTTTTATGGGGAATCAATATTGCTATACAATAAATATATACCACTTGCTTACATACATGTCCGAAATACGACTGCAGTGTGCTTGCATTTTATTTGTTTATCGGTTTTTGTACTTTTAGATGGTCAGCGTTGTCATCAAAATATTTAGCGTCATTAACTTCAATGATTTAAAATGTGTTTGAACTTTGCAGATGAAGAGGCTATGTCCCGATTTTTGGAAGAAAGGGATTATGTCGATGGTCAGGTAACTGTTAGTATCCTGAGAGTGGAATCTAGCCAAGCTACGGATATGCCTAGTATGAGCACTCAAGCCAGCACAAGTGCCACTAGCCAAGCCAGCACAAGTGCCACTAGCCAAGCCAGCACAAGTGCCACTAGCCAAGCCAGCACAAGTGCCACTAGCCTAGCCAGCACAAGTGCCAAACAGATACCATCGACAAGCTCAACATGGTCTAAAGATTCTGAAAAATTTTTGCTTGATTTGTATGATAAATACGAGAAGAGTAAATCCTTCATAAAAAATAAATGGGTGAGAATATCCCAAGAGATTGCGGAAAAACTCTCAATACAAGTTACTCCAGAGCAGTGTAGGATCAAAATAAGAAGTATGAAGGATAGATTTGAAAGAATGAAAAAGAAACTAAAAACAAGTGGCGAGAGTAACATTGAAATCCCAACAGAATTTACAGTGTTTGAAAGCCAACATGATGTACAACCAAAATATCTGTTGGATTCCAGTAAGCCTAAAAAAGGTACTTTTTTTTATTATGATATCATTTATATACAGAATCAACCTTGAGTTTCACACAGAGTTGGGTTGTATTTCATATATACATGTATTGATTATTTAGAGGTAAATTAATATAATATATTCATTTTATAATCTTTTGTCGTTAATTAATTTGTATATGTATTGATATTTAGAATTGCACCAACATAGGTATTATGACTTTTTTAAAAAAAGATGCAGCAATTAAATCGAAATAGAATTCTTGAAAAATGATTCAAAACGTTGAACTGCTTATTGCTTGGAAATAAGTATCTTATTCTTGTTTTGCAGCTGAAAGTTCCAGTGAAGAGGAAGAAACTAGTAACCCAACGCCTTCCAAGAGAAAAATGAAAGTGTCTACTTCATGTCCTGAACCTCAAGGTAATAAAACTGTAAAACAAATGACTTTTTACCATTTTACCTTACAACAAAAAACCTACTATTATGGTTACATTAAAACACGTCATGTAATGACTTTTGAAAATGTATTTAGTATTTTGAATTAGAACATGAATTCTTGAAAAATAATTATTTTTTACCAGTTTACTTTACAACAAATAAACTAAACTATTATGGGTACATTTAAACACATGCAATGACTTCCAAACGTTGGACTAAAACGTGCTAGCTAAAAATTATATTTGCAAAATTGTAATCCAATATTAGTGGCATAACACACAACACTTCTTACAGAATAGATGTCAAATTCCTATGTGAAAATGCTGTAGAAATGAAATTATTATACACACATTCTTTCAAAATGTCTGGCTACAACTTAGAATAAGGTTTTATGTAGGCAAACATCTGTAATTGGATTAAAAATTAAAAAAAAAATATAGAAATTTGTATATTTCAGTTGACCTCATGACGCCTTTCACTAAGAATTCCTGGAGGGGGTATCTTTTACATCAGTCGTGTAACATTGCTGGTCATTCATGCCGAAATAGCATTGTAAAAAGCATAAACCAAAGGGAGATGGGAGGTTTTTTAGGAAATCCTTTTGGATTTATTAGAGTTGCTTACCTGACTAGGTTTCCAACCACTACGCCAAGATACCAAACATGTGACAAGATGACGAAACAAATCGAGTTTAAATTTCATTCAGGATGTCAAAATGGATGCTAAAGGGTAGGGACTACATGCATGTACATTAAATTATATACAGCAAAAAAAAATCAGAATTACATGTATTATACAACACAAATTTAGACGTTTTGATTCAAACAACAAAAATAATAATACCAGAAAAATATGAAATTATGAAAATTATGATAAATATATTAACAGCATCCTTACTTTCTATGATAACAACCACTTTTGTGACTAGTCAATTTACACGACTGAAATAAGTACATTACCATATGATTGGAATCGATGTAATTTTGAAAATATATTTATAAAATCTATGATTATTTTATTCTTAATAGCTAAAGAAAAGAAGAAAAAGAAGACAACTGATCGTTTCAAGTTATTGGCTGAGGCATCAGAAAGGCGACACACGGAAAAAATGGAATGCTTCAAAAGTCTTATAGATGTCATGAAAGACATTGCAAAAAAGTAGATCCAGATGTAACTCTGTATCAGATCTCATTTCTTGTTGACACTTTTTTTATGTTTAATTGTTTCCACACAGATATGTGTTTTATTTGTTTTATTGTTACAGAGTATACCTGAAGAATATACTTATTATTAAATATACACAAACTGATGATTTTATTTGATTTTTATGAAATTCTTGAATCCAGCATTTCAGCATCAAGACAAACATATGTTGCATCTTTTTTTTTTGGTTTCCTATTTGAATTTTTGAACACTGGTAATTTTGGGCCTTTATAGCTTGCTGTTTAGTGTGAGCAAACTTGAAAGCTTTGTGCTTAAGACCCTACTGTAACCTAAATTTGCTTATTCATCCGAACTCATACCATATCTTCTTCAGTATTTTTATTGAATAAGAATGGAAACGGGGAATATGTCAAAGAGACAACATCCCGGCTAAAACATACAAAACAACTCAAGGCCACTAAAACCAATAAAATCTACATAATGTACTTTAATCATGGGTGTATTTGTTTGAATAACATTTCAAAGTTGAAATAATGTTTATTGTCATTTATTAGCTGTTGACTCTGTTTAATTCGATAGTTAGATTGTTTCTCTTCAAGATACCTTCTCCATTGTCTGCATTCACTGGAAAGTTCTCCCCTAAATTTGCGTCCAATTCATCAATTTCTGCATCAATAAATTCAGCAATGTCTTCATCACTTTGTAGGCAGATATTATGGAGAACACAGCAGGCTGAAATTATTTTACAAATACACTTGATATCTCTAATGCTAACGTATTTCAAACGACGAAAACGTCCTTTTAACAAAGCAAAGGCTCTTTCAATTACCTGTCTTTTGGATGACAGAAATTTGTTGAAATTATATTGCTCTCTTGTTAAATTTCCATTGTCGCGAAATGGTGTTATAAGCCACCTCATTAGTGCGTAAGCCGCATCGCCTAGAATGTGATATTGTCCTTGCCTGCAGAGTTCATCTCCAATTTCAGATAAATGAGAATGCTTAAACGCCTTAGCGTCATGGCATCTTCCTGGCATACCTACACAAATGTTAACGAAACTAAGATCGTCTTTGCATACGGCCTGTAAAATTACAGAGTGAAATTTTTTTCTATTATAGTATGAATTGGGACATTCCAATGGCTGCTCAATCGGAATGTGGCTTCCATCGATTGCCCCTATAATGTTTTGAAATTCGTATGTCCCCATTTCATTAAACTTTATTGCGACAGAATCCAATTCTTCAGGCCACTGAACAAATCTGGGGAGAAGATCATTTATTGCGTTAACAACCTTTTCTCTGTTCTTGGTAAATGTTGAAACAGTTATATTAAACCGATCGCTTATTCCTAAAATAGTTTCTTGTGATGCTAAATATCGCAAAACGATCATTACTTTTTTCTCCAATGGTATTTCTTGTCGTCCCCCTCGATATGTTCTTTTTGCCAATTGTTCATTAGCTCCTAACAGTTGACATACAAGTTCAAAAGACTGAGGTGAAATCCTAAAAAATTTCTTGAACATATCTGGGAAATATCTTGGAACTGTCCACTCGAAAAAGTCCTGTGTTTTATGACGATCCTTTCGATCACTGAAATTAAGAAAATAAAGATGTATATTTTCTGATACATACAATTTAATATTCAAAATATCCAATAGGAAAACGATTAAGTTGAACAGTGAAGAATTGATATGCTTGATAAATGTATTTGATATTATTTTTAGTACAATTGTTTATTCTGAGAATGCTGGCTTTATAAACTGCCACACTTTTTTATGAAGGGTAATCTGGTAAACTTGTCCAGGACCGAATTCATAAAAAAATAAAAATGCCGAATCTCGAATTCACGAAAAAAGTAAGGAAAAGAAATCGGCCAAATCCCGAATTCCCGAATGATGTTATTTTTATATCAATAAAAATGAAGGGGGATGGTATACATGCCGGTCACGCCCCTTTACACACATGCTTACACATACAAACAAATAGTAGGAAAAATCAACAAATTAGCTCAAGGTAGTATATTTCTTAAAAATAAAATACCTTTCCAAAAGGAAATTTGACTCATCATCTGAAGATTCCATCAATTCCATGGCAACACAAGTTGCCACACAAATAGCACTGCAATCGGCCATATTGTATATAGTCGGTTCGTTCGTTTCTACGGTTGGTCCGGTGTAGATCGACCACGTGGTCGGTGTATACCGAATTAGTCAGAAACGAATCGACCCAATTATATATACACAGGGGAATAACTCAGATATTTATACAATCCATCCAAAAATGACTATTGTAAAATTCAGATTTTGATTTAAAGATAAACATAGTTAATAAGGGATATTGAGTACTTTTACTACCATAACTAGAATGTGTTAATGTTTGTGTAAGTCCAGGGACAAATATTACATGCATATTACAGACGAAAAACGAAAAAAGATAAACAAATAAAAAACGCCAAATACGTTTCTGTAAAAAGTTGAACCAGATAAAAGGCGAGAAAATTAAGTAATTAAAAAAAATAAGAAACACATACGTACCCACATTCCTCTCTTCCTCCCTCAATATTCACGTTACAGTGTGAAGCGCATGAATCACACCAAATGGGATATCTGCATTCCGTCTCCATTGAAATCGGGGGAAATACCCTAGAAAATTAGAAAAAAAGGAATAGTTCAATTGTTTTATAGACGAAATGCGCGTCTGGCGTATATTTAAAATGAGGCCTGGTATCTATAGGGTTTATATTAATAAACTCATCAATCATATTACGAAAAAAAACTATCTCTATTTTCATATTGAATATCGTTTCATGTTATATAAAATTTTAGAAAAGTAAACACACGACTTACACACTTGGAGGTGAAATTTCTATCTGTAAACTTTAAATTCACTGAACTCAGTCCTTGGCGGAGAGATTCTAAAATGCCTGCTGTCTTCAATTTCTTTTTTAAGAGAATAAACTGGTGGTGTCATACTAAAAAAAAAGGGTGGGCGAATTTAATTGAAATTGTAAATATTTTTAAAATATCCCCCGCCCAAAAAAAACAATGATATTTATGAAACGTGTAATCAGTAAAAGTTTGGAAGATTACTGACAAAAACAAATGTACCTTTTCCCGAAAAGATCGCTACCGTCGGATATATCTTTCAACAGCATTTCGAACTCACGATCCTGCATCGCAAGGAATGCTTCAGCCATTCTTCTTTGTATTGCAATGTGTTTGGGATACAATTGTCTTCAAGTTATTTTATACCATGTGAAGAAGAAAAGGATTACTTCATTTGAGTATTTTTAGAAACATGACGGTATTGAAAGATTTTGTGGCGCAATCTCTAAAGACATCTGTCCGAATTGTAACACTGTATAATAAGAGACACTTGAGGTTCATGAAAATTTATTCATTTGTAAAAACTTTTTTTTTTATTGTTCTTTAGTAATGTTGACCTAAGTTGAACCACGAGGACCATTTGGTATGGAAGCGTCATCATTCTATTTTTGGTCTCACCTGCCAAAGTGCGTCACTTTCCTATGATGCAATAATTCATAGGCAGCTGAACATCAGCACAAGCATCATTTTCTTTTTGATAAAAAAAACTTGAACAAGTATGTATTTTCAATAAACAGATGTCTATAGAGATTGGCCATTTTCCGTTCAATAAAAAACAGCTTATAGTTTAATATATAGAGGAAATACAGAAAAAAAAGACAGAATAGAAAGTACGGGACTAAAGTTTTAATTTCATTTTGTTTTACCATTACCTAGGTCATGGTGGTTTTTTTCAGTTTTCTTTTACGTGTATCTTCATGCAATATTTTAAGTATACATCAGTGTGTCCTGTTTAGATTACAGGGGTATGCTGTAATTAACATCCCTTCTAAACTTGTTACAACTATAACGTTATAACATGGATATCCATAAATTATGAAATATCCTATCTGTTCCCCGATTTTTTTTAGATAAACTATTCTATCTGACATTACTTTTTTATCACAGGGATAACGTACTGTCATATAAAGTAATTTTTTTAGCCCTTTTCGCCAACAAATTTACTTTTTCGTAGGTAAACTGATGTATACACATGCCTGTTAAAGTCAGAGTTTTTTATTTACCTGTAAATCGAAAATAACGAAAAAACTTGCATGTTCGTGGTACAATTCAAACCATGTGACTGTTCGCCTTTATGGGTTTATGAATATTAGTAAGGTTTTAAATGCAGATATTCTCCGAGTGTGTTATGTATATACTGGTCGTTACTAAAATTAAAAGTGTGTTCTTATTGTATGTTGATCTCTTTGTTATCATTTGACAGGGACATGAAATGTCAAACAAATTTCAATTACCTATGTGACGCCATGAACAAAGAAAATGTATGATTAACAAAAAAAACTTGCATGCTTACGGTACAAGTTAAACCACGTGATGTTTACCATAATGGATTGGTGACAATTAAAATACTATTCAAAACATATATGGCACAAAATTGCAATTTCTTTGCAAGTATGTAAATTAAGTACTTGTGTTAATTAAATTAAAAGTATATTATTTTTATAATATAAAAATATTGGTTTATTGATCTCTTTGTTATGAACGAGACGGCGACTTGAAATAACAATATTTTTTTCCATTACCTGTGTGACGTCAAGAACAAAGGAAATGTATGTTGACATTCTAACAAAGGGCTGCGGCAGAAGGCAACGTTTATGCTTACACGTGGCAATTGAAATGTATGAAGTAATCTGCCAGTACAAGTCTATTCGGTAAACGGACAGAAAGTCACAGGACATAAAGTCACAAATTTGGTAGGACAAAAAGTCACAAATAATTTGTTGACAGTTGTTTGAATATATAAAAGATATATCTTGAAATATTTATTTTTTCATACATATATTCATATTACAGTTTAAGAAATGTGTCATTGTACTTGAAAACTGAAGATGTATTTAATTTTAATCGCGCAAAAGATATATTTCTTGGCACCATGAAGCCATTTTAAGGGGTCTCTAAAAACACCGCAAAGGACCTCCTTTGTGCACAAAGGAGCACTAAGGACCCTAAAAAAGTTTGATAAAAGCACAAAGGACCTGAAATTCCCTTTAAAGCATAAAAATATTCTGATTCCTGAAGAAAAATGTAAAAAAAATAAAATAATTTCAATAAAAATTGCGATTTTTATAATGTACGATTGGATCGGATTGGAACCGACTTTATATCCGGGAAAGTGATAGCTCGTGTATGTAAAATTTTATATAGTTGTAATATGATATAAATGATATAAACGTCAATTATTATTTTTAATATTTTGTTGTTGTAATATATTTTAAGATAACAGACTTTACCAAAACTACGAAAATTATGTAAGGATACCGATGTTTTGCTTTCATATTTCATCATCAGCTAGCTTTCTTATGTATGGTAATATGTATTGCTATGACGAAAACGTTTCTAAAGACACAAAGGGAATACTATGGCAATAATTATAAAAGTAGGTAATTAGTTTAAATTTGTCAATCCGTATTTCATAAACTTCAAAATACACTATGTTTTTATAGTGTTTTTAACTGGCTGTTTATGTATTGGCACTGGTATAGATTCAAGGTTTGCTGTATTGGCCTCGAGACCCGTAGGGTCGAGGGTCAATACAGATGACCGAGAATCTATACCAGTGCCAATACAGAAACAGCCAGTTCATAAAACTTTTATTAAATGATAATAAGAAAATTAAAAACAAAACCGTAATCAATACAGGGCCAATACGGCTTTTTCCCCGCTTTTGAGATCTATATTTCGAAAACTGGTATATCATTATTGTGCATATGTCTATAGTTTTCTTTTGTTTTTTTAAATATATTTATAATTTAAAAATACATATTTTATTATTTTCTGAATGTAATTGTTTTTAAAGACAGTCTTTTAACGCTAATAATTAACTGTAAAGAATTTATAACGTTTTTTCATCCCAAGTGCTATCAAGTCTTCATGAAACAATCCTTATTAATGCTCGAGTCGAAATCTTGACCAACAATGTTTGCTTTATTTTTGTTCGGTTTATTACCCAGTCTGTTTTTATATCACATGTTTGTGTTTTCTCAATATTTTCTAATTCATGAATGTATTACTAAGTAAAATCTTATAGAAAAGGGTCGTAATATTATGCATAGCCGTACACATTACAGAACACATGACTGTGCAGTTCGTATATCTTCAACTTTAATACCAATTTAACTTAATACATATTTTTTTTCTTAAAAAAAATATTACAACAAAATATTAAAAATAATAAATGACGTTTTTATCACTAATATCATATTAAAACTATTTAAAAATTCACATTCACTATCATATAGCCCGGATATAAAGTCGGTTCCAAACCGATACCGGTGATTATACCAAATCGTACATCATAAAAAAACTATTTTAATTTTTTTACATTTTTCTTCAGGAATTATAATATTTTAATGCTTTAAAGGGAAATTAAGGTCCTTTGGGCTCTTATCAAACTTTTTTGAGGTCCCTATTGCTCCTTTGTGCTCCTTTGTGCACAAAGGAGGTCCTTTGCGGTGTTTTTAGAGACCGCATTTTAAGTGCCAAGCCACTTTGACATATTGTATTTTTTTAACAATTAATTGATCATCTTTGATTTTTTTTGTTTACATACAGTAGTTCAAGAAAAATACAAAAATATATTTATAAAAAAAGCGTTTTTTATTCAAAGAAAATAATGAGAAAAAAGTAATTGTGACTTTTTGTCCTACATTTGTAAATTCATATTATAGATGCAATGAATAGTTTAAGTTTTACTTGATATCAATTAGAATTGTTTTTTTGCAATATTACACTCGATCCTGTTATGTAAACTCATGTTAAAAGGATTCTATTATATCGATTCACTCATTGCTATGATTCCAAGAAAGAATCTGTTATTAATAAAATATATTTATATTTTTCATTTGAAGTTGGCAATCCACTTAAAACATCCATGTGCAGTCGAGCAAAAGGACCGTTAATTGGTAAAGGTTTTGAAGGTGCCTTTTTAGCAGTACTATCTTTTTTAACTGTTTGACAAATTTGACAACTGGTTACATAATCATAGACATGTTGATACATTTTTGGCCAAATGTATCTTTGTTTAATAGCTTCAGGAGATCTTTGAACTCGTAAATGCGAACCTTCGGCTTTTTTTTTTTATCGTGAAACGAGAATAAAATATCATTACGCAAAGGTTCGGGAATAGCTAGCTGTTTTATTAATTGAAAAATGATACAATGTACCATTTAAAATTACATATGGGCTAGTGAACATAAGTTAGATTCTATAATAATTGCAGATATTCTCCGAGTGTGTTATGTATGTATCCACTGGTCTAACATTAAAAGTGTGTTCTTATTGAATATTGATCTCTTTGTAATCATTTGACCTGTACATGAAATGTCATTTTTTTTTTCATTTTTCATATTTTGGACCAATTATTGATTTCTTAGAAAAAGGAGCGTTACCCGATGACAAAAAAAAGAGCTCAAGCAATACCGTATGAAACTGAATGTAGGACAGAAAGTCACAGGACAAAAAGTCACAATTCATTTTTTCTGATTATTTTCTTTGAATAAAAACCGCTTATTTCTACAAAAATATTCAATAAGAACACACTTTTAATGTTGGACCAGTGGATACATACATAACACACTCGGAGAATATCTGCAATTATTATAGAATCTAACTTATGTTCACAAAGCCATAAAGGCAAACATTCACATGGTTTGAATTGTACCGTGAACATGCAAATTTTTTCGTTATGTTACAGGTAAATAAAAAACTTTTGACGTTAACAGTATCTTATTTGAAACTCAATGGCGTAAAAAAAGTATAATTAGCGAGTGCTCCAGATTTGATTTAACAATGCAAATAGCTGAAACAAAACAACTACTTAATTATTTTACATCTTTTACACTGGATTTGGCACACAGTTATATGACAAATATATGTGTCGGTGGATGTATTTGTATGAGAAAGAGGACCCATACAGACAGATTTCTTGCTCTTCTGTCTCTGTCGTTGACTCTGCACTTTGCGTCACTTTTTTTTTTATACATGCCATTAAAGCTGACCCTTTCTGCACATATTCCACAACCAAAGTTGGGTTCAGGTCTGCAAAATGTTCCCATTTCTTTTCAAACCCTGCTTTAAAAGCCTTCCCATGCTTTTGCTGCACACACAGATTTTTCCCCATTGGTACAGCTTATTTCTCTGCTTTGACTTAATTTATTTACACTTAACAAGGTGCTTGTTATAAGAACCACCGATATATAATTTATATTCTAAATTTACATTTACAATACAGACAAGATAGTTTAAATGTGTCCCACATTGGGCATGGACCCCCATTTGTACCCGGGAGGTCCATCTGGTCTCGGGCCTTGGGGTGTGTGGAGAAAGGTTCTTCTTCTCCCAAGTCTCTGCCTGTTCTTCCTTCTCCTCGCCCCCTGACTATCAATACCGAAATGATGGTTAAACCCACTGCCACCACTGCACTGATGAGTTTTTCTGAAGAAAATAATACTTATGATAATACACACTCCAGAGAGTTGAATGATAATACACACTCCAGAGAGTTGAATGTTTAAAATTAAACACACAACTTTAAATAAAAATTTTCATTTTTTTAAAGTGATCTTTCTATATTGATGTTTTGCATAAAATATGTTTCTTCTCCCCCTCGTTTAACACTTTTATAGCTTGTGCGTTTCTTATAAACCAAGAATATGCATTGCATGAAGGTTGATTTTAACTTATCTTGTGCTATCTTGAATGGAGAGTTGTCTCGTTGACATTCTTACTACATATATTTTTTATATGTAAAGTACCTATGTTTTCACCACCAATATATATATATAATTCTTACTCGTTAATTACAAACCAGGAAACTTTCCCTTGTAGTGTCTGTAATGTTTCTCAAGAAATGAGGTTAGAGAGGGAAATGTTAATCAAACTGCCAATGGAGGATAATTCGTTTAATGCCACTCTAAAAGAAATGTATCATCAAGATGATACATTTAACAATTAGTGAAATAAAAACAATGTTTTACCATACAGAAACTGGCGTACTGTGCAGTATCCAATATTTAGCCAAAAGGATTATGGAAAAAGATGAGCATCAATTTGAAATGGGAGAAAAAGTGCATGAAACTATTTCAGACCTATTATTTGACAGGTAAGTTTTTACAAATTAAGTCTTGCAACAGGAAAACGTCGACGTTGTGATCTTCTTAAGTTGGATTGTTGTACAGGTTCTATTTGTTGTTGAGGTAAATTGTTGTTTTGTAAATTTTTCAGATAATTAATAACTTGTAGAATAGTTTCCAATCTTCTTCTTAAATTTTGATTTCCTCTTAAAAACACTTCCGAAACAGCTATAATTGTGACAATTATATATATAAACCAATCTACAAAGAAGAAAACAAGTCATCTGAACTAACACTTTCAGAACTACATGTATGAGAAGCATTAAATATAAATTGTTGTTGAATGTCTTGTGGTGGATTTTCAAGTCTTTGAAGATAGAGTTCATCAGATTCTGGTGTGTGGGCATGTAATCTACATCTCAATTCAAAATCTGGACTATTTGTAGGTTGTTGACGTTCTTTTTTTTTTAATATTCTTCTACGGATGAAATATACACCAAAACCAATAACAGAGCATACTAAGGACACTGAAATCAAACAAATTATATCACTCTTTTAATTTTATATTAGAATACATTTTTATTAGGGTTATACAATTTTGTATTTTAAATTGTGTGATACAAATTTTTTTTTAATGTGAATATAAAATTAAGTGAAAAAAAATAATAAATTAGAGAAAAAAGTATGGAAATAAATGTAAATATGAATATAAAATCTCACCTATTGTAGAACTTATCACACTTGAAACCCATGCAGGTAGTCCTTCTGTACTAGATGTCTAAAATAAAAGATCATTTATTCATTTTTAGGGAAGAAATGTTTGCAATCATGTACAATGGAATGCCCACCCCCTAAACTTTAATGTGTCAGAAGAAGAAGACGAAGACATAGAAGATGAAGGATATATAGAAGAAGTGGAAGTGACAGTGGATGTCATATATGTTGATTAGGTACTTGTTTACAAAAACATCTTCACATTATCAATTTTTTTTGTATATAAATAATTGGAGTTACATGTAATTATAATCATGTCTAAGTATATAAAAATATATATTTTCTTTAAATTATCAATTTCACACAAATACTTTTAATTCAATTTGAATAAAATATCATAATACATGTTAAATAAAAAAACTACTACACCCCTGACACAAATATTAATTTATACATCTTTTTAAAAGTGTAACGTATTAGATTCTATAATTGTTGAATAATTTTCATTATTTCTATTTTGTAGGAATGATTGTGGACAATTTAATGAAGACCAGACCAGGCGAAAGATTACAGATTTTTTTCTTAAATAAATCTTAATATAATATAAATGATTTGGTTATAATTTATTGTTTTCATTAACATACCGTATTAGCAAGTGAAGTTTTCTCCTATTCTGGTGGTGTCTCATCTGATGTTGATTCTGCTGATGGTTTCTGTAAATGTTACAAGTATGCAATTGAATAAGAGTAAATCATATTTACTTTTTTCTTTCTTCTACCCTTTTTTTTTAACGGAGTACTAATCACTTAAGCTATAACTCAAAGACTCTCAAGGTTTTTATTTAGGAAGTTATAAAGTTTTCTTTTTGACTACATACAGTTAACTTCGAATTCATTTTAACTTGGATAAATAGTTGACTTATTTATCTCCATATTTTCATAAACATGTATTTTATTCACATAAGCTTGAGCAGGACTATATATAATTTCATGCGTTTTGGAGCAGTTAATAATTTCTATACTATGCACAAAATTAAAAACAGTGTTTCTTTTTTAATATGTTCATAATTGTATGTTTTCAACACCTTGAACATGATTATAGTTGTGAAATATTATGGTCATTGTTGTAGGAAATTTGAGTATTTATTAGTATTGGAATTATTTGGTTGAATGTTATCTCATAGATATTTACTCTCATTTTAAATATGGAAATTAGGAGCACATGTTATTCATGTTGACTTGTACAGTACTTACACAAACATGTTCACCAAAAATGATTTTGGTGTTTGGTGGTGAAACAACATTCTGGCACAGCACCTGCCCATCTGTTATAAGAACTGTTTTCAAACGTCTACCAATAACTGAAATATAGGTGTCAGGAGATATCGTATTGAAGCATAGTGTCTTGACTGTAGTGTATTCCTCAGAATCGAACATGCAATGTCCTTTTCCCACTACACAAACCATGTTTTCCACCACAAAGTTTAAGTCTTGGACAGCTTAACATCTTCTAGAAGTTTGTAGCTCTATCGGTCTACCACTAGAACCACAGAATGCACCCATCAAAACCAAAAACAATATCAAAACCATCTCGAAATTTAAAAGTAAACAATAATAATCAATATGGAACCTATAAATGAAACGCAATGGATTGTGGGATATGTTTCTGGAATATGTACTGAAAATCCCTCCGTTTACAAGAGCACCTCTCAAGGTACAAATAACAATAAAAACTTTTCTCATCCTACATTCATTTATTAATAACATACAAAATATATATATATATATATATATATATTAAAACCAAATAGAAAAATATAATATTAATTTCGGAATTAAACAAATTATTCAATCATCTTCAGCAGAACATCGTCAATTTGATCAGGAAACGCAGTCATATAAATTCCATCCATTTCTACACGGGGTAAAGTCTTTCACCATGAAATAATTTCACGAGTATATAAATCTCTTAGCTACTATTCAAAGTCAATCAAATGCAGTCGAGAAAAAAACTATCATGTTTAATCTATGCAATGTCTGAAGTTACTGATTCTTTGACAACTATACTCAAATCACACACAAAACCTTCATCAATTTCCCCGTCAGGACATTTATGTGGTTATAATATATATGTCAGAAATACGTAACAACGATCACATTCAAATGAATTCAGTGTATCAACTCGAATCTTTTAAACATTATATAATGAACATGTGGAAGGAACCTACATAGTCTAAGTCAAATATCAAAGTTTACTAAATCATAGAAATTGGAGGGGATAATGTTTGAACAGGAAAAAAAAACAATTAAAAAAATAGGGACGCGACAAACAATCATAATGAATCCCTTGCAATAAAAGGGAGTATTAGGAAACATATTTAACCGAATCAGAGAAAAAGCGTCACTCTCTTTTTTTCTTAACTATCCAATGAAAATAAGTGGTTTTGTTTTAAAACAGAAATGAGGGGGAGTAGAGTAAAGTTTGAATAAAAAAAATGGACGCGACATACAATCATTATGAATACTTTACAATGAAAGGAGTATCATTAGAGAAAAAGCGTCACTCTCTTTTGTTCTTTTCTACCCAATGAAAATTAATGGTTTTGTTTGTATTTTCTATCGTGCCAATATAAAAATGAGAGCCTAACCTAATCATCTTCACACTTATATCTTACCAGAAAGTTCCACTAGACAGAAGCGTGTAGAAAAAAAAACAACTATGGAACAGATAAATTTAATGAAAATTCACAAGAAGAATGGTGCTCTTGAGTTGAGAACATAATTCGGGAGGAAAACAACTGCTGTAATGACGAAGGGAGGCGAGTACTTCTATATGAACCTATACGACAACAGGCCAAGATATAAGGAAAACAAAATGTTTCTTGGTTTTGATGAGTTAAATGAACTTTGTCAGATAAAGGAGGCGGTGGAGACTATGAGAGGAGAATTCAAAAAGGTAAGATGATGTTCAACATATATGTATCTTCATTTTCAATTTTACAAAAGTAATAAAATACGTCCTAACATTATTTCAGAGTTCAGTCATACGTCTTTTTAGATTCGTATGTTTTCACACAGAAGCAAATATTTCACAACTATTTAAGATAATAATTAATTTATATACACAGGACCACATACATATGAGTTCGATTGTTTTACGTACAGTGACAAATATTTCACAATTATTCGTGATTGATATTACTCGAAACGTATGTAAAATTAATATTGCTATACATTGATCGTTTCAGCCAGTATATATGCCGATGACAGAACCTATAAGTCCTGCAAAATATTATCAAAATTCATCAAGACCAGCAACCTACCCATTTCCAGATTATGATAAACAGTATCCATCACAGATGCTCAGTAACTGTTATAGTAATATGCAACAGATGATGACTAAAAACAGTACCGATCAACCCGTAGGACATGTAGCAGCACCAATTCCCGTCATAGTGGGACAAAAAAGAAAAAACACAAATGTTGACGATTCAGAAATACCTTTTAAAAAAGTGCGATATAGTGATGATATAGAGGGAGAATTTGAAAACATTCCACCGGAACTATTAAATGAATATCTCAAGTGAACATTCATTTCTATATTCATGGACAGACATTTAATATTCTCATTTACTTTATTATAAATAAATTATCGTATCACACATCTTATATCTTTTTCTTCTTTTATATATGCTGAATGTATGGGGTAGATCTCTCACTTTCTTTTAAAACGCCGAGATGGAAAGCCGTTGGTGGCAAAGAGAAAGCTTAATAAAGTTTGCATCTCCTATATCGTTTTTCATTGTCGGTCAAAGTAATTCCACCATCTAAAATATATTTTTGTTTTAGTGTTTGGCAGGACTTGTATGATAAAATGTTAAAGGAGATCCCTCAAATTCAATTTCATAAAGGTCTCCCCTCAATGGAACTGTTAACCAATTGGGGTGAACAGGAGGGTCATAAAATTATTGTTTTTGATGATATAATGATGGATGCGGCAGACAGTGCCGAAATGTCTCACATTATGTGTTTTGGGAGTCAGTAGTACTGTAATAGGCATACCAGCACAGAATTAGTAAGGATTAGCAAAAATGTATGGAATGTGCTCGCGAGGAATGTTGCTAGCTTCGAATGCAATGATAATAGAAGGTAGAAATACAAAAGTATGATAACTGATTTTCTTTTTATTATATTTGCAACAACTCTCAAGCTGAGCATATGGCTTGTTCGAATGCAAAGTTTATAGACATGATTCCAACTGTAGACTCTAATGAAGATATGAATTCAACAAGAGATCATAGCGTTGCAGTCATCACATTTAGAACTTCGAGATTGAGGTCTAGTTTAAGTTCTCTGTACGCAAATTATGACTTTCACTTAGACATGGTGAAAGTGATGGGGGTAATTGTCCTCCTTTCAGTGACGAGTGCAACTCTAGCCGTTACTAACAATCTACATGTTTGTAAATCATACAAGTCGCACAATGCTACAGATTGTATTAGATTAACACACCACCCAGTAGATTCTCTAAGACAATACAATTCATCCATATGTGACTTTTTTCAACAATTTGACCTCCCACAGGACTATAAGGCTACTGTGTGTCGATATCAGAGAGAAGTAAGGATTGATTTTAGACAATTTATTAGTGGACACCCAACAATCAAAGGACTTTATTTCAATACAAGACAGTGGCAATATCTAAAGAGACTAATACCACACATTGACAAGTCTATCACTAAAGCACTGATTTAAAACAATCCATCACATTTGTGATTTTATTTTCATCAATAAAGCTGTGTTAAATAAGCAGTGTATGTCAAGTTGTTTGCTTATCCATTTATACAAATGGATTGCTTATGATTTTATTAGTTAAGTGAATAATCACTGGGTTTTAAATGGTCAGTTCAGCAAACTCTCATGATTTTATCAGTTCAGTGAATAATCACTGGGTTTTAAATGGTCAATCCAGCAAACCTCATCTGATTTTAAATGACCGGTCAAAGGTTACAATTTATTCATTCAATATAACAAAACCAATGTGTGAAAAGTTTTCTCATGATGTTTTAACAGAAACAAACTTTTATACAACTTATTTTCAGATTTGTAAGACACAAAATAACAAAATTTTCAAATAACAATTTTAATATCATAATATCAAATCAGCTAACTGTTATATATATATATATATATACATACAAACAATTTTTCAACATCATCAGTAGAAAATATTCATTGTAAAAATGTGTGAAAGTTATCTAATACAATCAAAGTATTTAAGTGGTGAGTTGAAATCATAATCCAAAATAATGTTCACCGAGACATTTTAAATTACTGAGATTTTAGAAATATTGTGTTAACCATGTATAACATATGGTGGAAACAACTCACTGATAATAAGAACAAACTTTTTTTTTTATTCAAAATGCTATAAAAAGTGCTAAAACTTGCATATACATATCAATGGAGAAAATCGACATTACATTTCTCATAAAAATATGAAACAACAACAGCATTAATCAAAAACAATTTTATACAAAAGTAACAAATCAGCTAGCTGCTGAATATATATATATATATCACCAACACAACCATTAGAAAAGATTTATTGTAAAAATAAAACTCATCCAAACAATACTGATTTTAAAAAACATTGACTAGAAACTGCAACCAAGATTGGAATGAGGATTTAAGTAAAAATTTGTAAAACAAAGGACAAAAAAAACCCAATCTAAACAAAATGTGTGTTGTTTAAAGGTATATAACTTCATTTTAAATGACAGGAATAAACTCACAAAATGCACCAGTATAGGGGGAAAACAGATGTTATCAAAATTATAATACTGAGTTAAAAAAAAATTAATACATATATCAATCAAGAAAATTGACATTACATTTCTCATAAAAAAAAGCCCACCAACAACAGCCTCGACTAAAAACAATTTTGCACAAAAGTAACAAATCAGCTAACTGCTGAATATACATATATCACCAACACAACCACTAATAAGATTTATTGTAGAAATATATATAAAAAAAAACATCTATACCATTCTGATTTTTTTTTAACATTGACTAGAAACTACAACCAAGATTGGAATGTTGATTTAAGTTAAATTTTAAAATGAGTAAAAAATATACTACTTATCTGAACACCGATTTTATTATTAACATTGGCTAGAAAATACATAAAAATCGAAATGATGATTTAATTGAAAATTAAAAAAAAAAACAAAAAACAATGAGATATGAGAAACAATGATGGAGGTTATATTTAAAAAAACAAACTTATTTTAATCAAGAACATATACATCATGAAAAATACAAAGCTTATTGTAAAAGTAAATGGAATTGTGGATTGAATTTTCAATAAATCTAATGAGTCCCAACCGAGAGCAAAAGACATAAGGATGCAGATTCATTTTGATTAAACAATTAAGATTGGATGGAAAATATGTCAAGTAAATGAGGTAGATAACAATAAAAAATAACAACACATTGTTGAATACATGTTCAAAGACTCCCACTAGGAAATGTTCTTACCACATAGACATTGTTATAACAATAATATGAAATCTCTAAAATATCTAATTTATAACTATACATAAACATATATATATAAAAAAAATGTCAAATGAGAAAGGATTATATGATTCGTAAATTTTGTAAATAAAAACAACTTTAATATATCAAAATGGAGTACATGTTTACCTGGAAAATTTAAAAATGCGTCACATTGGTTAATGAAAAGCACCATGATTTTTGTAAATAAAATAAAAAGAAGAATGAAAAGCACCATGATTTTTGTAAATAAAATAAAAAGAAGAATGGAAAGCACCATGATTTTTGAAAATAAAATAAAAAGGACAATGAAAAGCACCATGATCTTTGTAAATAAAATAAAAAGGACAATGAAAAGCACCATGATTTTTGAAAATAAAAAAAAAAGACTCTTGTTAACTTGACAGATTTAAAAAATCACATTATTTGACAATGAAAAGTCTATTATTTAAATGTTTACAAGCATCAACAAAATATATACATGAAATAGTTCAGTAAATGTGTTCAATTTTCATTAAGGCAATCAAAATTAATACAAGTATTTTTTGGAAGAAAACAAATCATCTGTGTATCACTACCAAATATATAGACAAAATATGGAATTTTATACCATTTTCAAAAAAAAAGTTCTAGAATAAATCAATTTTTACCAGTTCTTAAAATTATTCGATGAATGTTCACTGAGAATGATTTTAGTATAAATACCCTACCCCCTCCCATAGACAGATCATATTTTTGCTTATAAACAGAAAAAAACTTTACTTCTTTACAATGGATCTCTTCACTATAGTCCCAAACGAATTAGAGAAGGTGCCCAATCTAAGATGGGCAGATTGTAGACAGATCCCCTGCCTCTTCTGCACCGTGGATTTGGACAGTAGGAGACAGATGGCGTTAGTATCCAACCTTACTGATAACACCAATTACAGTAAAATGGTGCTTGGAATCTACCACGCCATTTTACATGGTACCATAAGCAAATCAGAGGATCTCCTGTACTATGGAGACAATACGGAGTTGATGGGGGTGAAAGTTTTGGCGGAAAGGACGCAAAATACTTGCATCCTTCAGATGTGCACCAAAATTTTGAAAAAGAGGTAAGTTATTATTTTTACATATTATGATAATAATCCGGCTTATTCTTCAATCTATTCGAACGCCTCAATGGTGCTTGAGGGAGTGCTGCAGGTGGTCCATTTATAACAGGTGGGAGTGCTGCGGGTGGTCCATTTATTACGGGTGGGAGTGCTGCAGGTGGTCCATTTATAACAGGTGGGAGTGCTACAGGTGGTCCATTTATAACAGGTGGGATTGCTACAGATGCTTCATTTATAACAGGTGGAAGTGCTACAGGTTGTCCATTTATAACAGGTGGGAGTGCTACAGGTGGTCCATTTATTACGGGTGGGAGTGGTCCCAGTGGTCCATTGATAACAGGTAGGAGTGGTGCAGGTGGTCCATTTATAACAGGAGTGGGGTTTTGCATATCATCATACATCTGTCGAAGTCCTCGATAGAATTGAAAAATAAGCCCCACTCCTGTTATAATCAGTACAAATATTGCATGCATCCAATCTACAATAATTAATTAACTTATATTAGAGAGGTAATAATTTAATAACCATAGGTGAGGTTTCTAATTATGATTGCTTTAATGAAAATAGAACACATTTAATTAGATCACTATGGTATAGTTAGCTCAATTTCTTCAATCCCCCCACTTTCCCTCATTCTCTCCGAAAAGGCACGCTGCCTTACATTTCTCCTCATGTACTGACTCCTGCGCCTCTTCATCAATAACTTGACAACTTCCCAAGTTATAAATGCCACTGTTCCTAAATAATAAAATAAGTATTTCAAAAATCTACCTTAAAAATACACTGCAATCAATCATTTACGGTATACATGTACACTTGCCAGAGTATTAAGAACAGTGAAAGAACATTTTTAATCATCATCTTAGTGATGTGTCCATAATTAATTTGTAAATATTTGTATTAACTGGTGAGTACATTTTTTTAAACATGTTGATCAAACTTGCATGTATTACCATGATTACAATGACATGAATGATAACAGAAGAAATAACAGCAAATTAACAACTTACCAATGCAAGAAACCACAAACCCAACCACCCATCCAATACTGCTTGATTCTGCTTCCTAGAATAAAACAAATATATTATTATTTTTTTTTTAATTTACAGAACTGAAATGGCAGACAACTTTTTAGACCAGCCTCCATGGAATCATGAAGTGGGGGTAGAGGAGGACGAGATGTCAGAAACCAAAAGTGTGCAATCCGAAGATGAGGTACAATCGTCATGTACCTCAATCAAGGACGAACAATTATAATCATGTATTATGTAAATTTGTTTTTGTTATATAAATTAAATATATTTCGGATCAACTACTTTTTTTTTAATTTTTTTAAGAACACTTATTAAGGTTTGTTTAAAAGCAAAATAATTGAATGATGTATGATTACAAATGAGACAATTCGTTGTCATTCAATGTAGAGTGTATGTCAATGTTGAGCTATCTATATGCCAAAGTATGATATCCAAAAAAAAATTGCAGAGCAAAGCATTGGAGGTTTCAAAATATTGTATTACTTTTACCATATGTATACATACCACAGTGGTGGACTCCATTGGTGGTGTGGTGGGGCATATGTTCATATCTGCTCCTCCTGTTGTCTTACTTTCTACATTTGAGGTTGCAGGCCTCGATGTCCTCTTAACATTTGGGGTTGTTACAGTTACAGATGATGTTGAAGAACTTGAAGAAGTGGGTGAAATAGTAGTGGGTTGTTTGTCAGTTGTGATTGTTGAAGATTCCTCAGAATTCTGTGAAAACACAATGCTATGATGAGCCTTTGATGTGATATGAAGCATGAATAAAACATGATTGTCTTTGTAATCATATATTTAGAAAAGTCTCAATCTTGTCAATAAAGGAGGCTTTTTTTATATTGGTAACACAATGCTATATTGAATATTTCAAAACTATATAGATATCAATAAGAGGTGATAGGAGTGCCAATGGGACAACTTCTTGTAACTCTGTATCTAAATCCCCTTTGTTGGAAAAACCAAACTTGTGTATGCTGAACGTGTGTGCTGGAATATATGTGACTATTATTCAAGTCATAAAATATATTTTAAAGTAAACAATTATAGGTTAAAAATGGTCTTCATCAGAGAGTCTTGAAGATGGTTTCAGTAGTAGTATAATAGGGATAAGAAAACAGTAGAGCAGGTAGAGCAAAGTAAACATTGTGCTAGTGATGGTGGAATGTTTGGTCCACGTATCATACTTTTGACCAAGGTAGAGCAACATTGGTTGGTAACCAGGGTATGTTTGTCGTCCATTTTGTTTTTCCACGTTTCAAGGTAAAGCAACATTGGTGGGTAACCAGGGATATGTTTGTCGTCCATTTTGTTTTCCACGTTGTAAGGTAAAGCAACATTGGTTGGTAACCAGGGTACGTGTGTCACCCATGTTGTCCACATTGCAGAATTTTGTGTTGTTCTTTGCTTGTCTAAATTTTTATTTGCTTGGAGTTAACCAATATGTGAGAGAGGTGGTTGTTGACAAGGGGTTGGCATCCATTTTCTTTCCACAGTACACAAACTACAGAAGCTTGAGAAGAGATAAAACAAAGATTGAAGAAAATAAATTATTTTTATTATCAAAAACTTATATACATTATGTATACATCACATTTGGTGTAGATCACCATTATTGCAAACACTGATTGAGTATTTTTAGTATAAAAAATAACAATATATGTATAGTATATAAAAACTTGCATTAAAACCGATATTTGAGCATACAACCCTGAGTTTGTTTCTAATATATATAAAATTTTATAAAGCTTCTAAAACAAATGGTTTTTTGAACAAGAATGGATTTCTAAAAAGAGACATGTAAGGGATTACATATAGTAATATGATTAACTAGATGATCTTAGTTTTTAAAAAATGACTACAATATAAAAAGTAACTTGATGGAATGTGATAGAAGATAAATTATGTTATAAAATAAAAATATAACCCACATGGTTTCCATGTTTAAAATGAAATCATGCATGAAGCAAACATTAAAAGATGGAATGTTGCACTAAAGTAACAAAATATAGATAAAATATATACAGGTATCATGGTTTGATTAACAACCGTAAATGCTTATCTTTTCAATATAAGAATACACAGCACCAAAACTATAGTATAAGCACTACTCTCTTTATAAAACTTATCTTTATAGGGGAATCTGACAGAATGCATAGCACCAAAACTATAGTATAAGCACTACTCTCTTTATAAAACTTATCTTTATAGGGAAATCTGACAGAATGCATAGCACCATAAGAATACACAGCACCAAAACTATAGTATAAGCACTACTCTCTTTATAAAACTTGTCTTTATAGAGTATATTTTCCTCTCTTAAACTATCATGAATATATTAAATATATATATATAACAACATGTTATCAGGAGTACAACTATCATGATTTGAAATATGAACTTTAATGATTATCACAATTATTTAGCACCAACTTTAAAACAATTAACATTTAATAAATTATCACAACTATATTGCTTAATAACAAGAAAAAGCAAAGACTATATACATGTTATATTATCTTTTTCACTGAAACCGGTCCAGTGAAAACGTAACTGCCTTCCCCCTCGTACAAACACTGCAGTTCTACTACCTTGTAGTTCTCATCAACCACACTTTTGCACTTCCTTATACTAAGGTCATGCACTTGGCCATAACACACAACAATACATATAAACATTAAACACTTTGCGAGCACCATTTTGATTTTTCAGTTTTTTTCTCTGTGAATCGTCTGCGCATGTGCACGCAATCAACAGTTAATTAAAAATAAAAAGGCGGGAGATTATGATTGTATCAAAAAACAATACGAAAAAAGAATAAATATGAAAGAATTGAGATGTTGCTATATGATCTTCAACAATAGTATAACTCGAAAAAAAAGGGGGGAATGGAAACATATAATAAGAAAATATTAGGTACAAGACAATGGCACTCAAAAAAAAAAATCAAACGTTTTGGGGTTGGTTTTTTTTTTTACAATGTAGCTGCTTTAGATAAAGATTTTAAGTTAAGAAACCCAAACATAAAGCAGATGACAAATTATCATAGTATAGTTTCTAGAGATTCATCAACACGTTGTTTTGTTGTTAAGCGCATTTTTGTTTGCGCACCACATAAACAATTTGGAATAGAGTTGTTATGCGAAACCTAAGAATGAGGTGGTTATCCCTCCTTTAGTCCCACCCCATACTTCAAAGTGTAATATTATTGGTTTAGATAATATTAGCTAGAAAATGAAATAAATATAAAAGTGTGTATTTTTCGTTTACAAGTCAGTACTTCTAACCTTTGTTTAGAAATATATTTGCAAACGATTAAGTGTTATCAGAATGGCGTCCGAAAATGTGCAGTTTACCCAGTCTGTTACTTCAACTGGCAAGACGGAGTACAAGACCCAATTCGGGAGAGGGAAAGTCCTTTCCTTTAAAAAGTCCGCCAGAGGGCTTTTTTATTTAGATTTAGCGACATCTAATGGTGCGGTGAAGCTGAATTTAGGCTTAGACGAGTTAGACGATCTTTTTACCTTGAGGGGACACCTAGAGTCCCTAACGGCATACTTTCCACAGGTAAGACTATTTTCTTTCTTTTTGTTTTTACATGAGATTCACGTGTAGGAGTTTTCTTTAAAAACCGAGGAAATTAAAGATTATACCCTTTGAGGTGTTTTTTTTTCTCTCTCTGTTTGTATGCGCTTACCGTAAACAGCAGGAAGGTTTTAAGTATTGTCTACTACCGTTTATCTTTCTGTTTATCTATCTACCTCGCTTTTGTTAGGGGAGATATTGGTGTTCACGTTTGCCTTTCTTTTTAACCAATTTAATGCAACAATTGAATAACATAAAACGAAGATGTGGTATGATTGTTTATAAGATAACTCTTCACAAGAGACCAAATGATACAGAAATTGTCAACTTTTGGTCACCTTGCGACCATCAACAATAAGCAAAACCCATACCTCATAGTCAGCTATAAATAGCTTCAAAATGATGAATGTAAAACAAACATCCGAGAGAGAAAAAAGATAACAACCTAATTTATACACAAAAGAATGAGCGAAAAACAATATGTACACCATCAACACCTCTCGCAAGTATATAAAACTTTCTTCATAACATTTGAGTTTGAGTTTTATTTTATTTTTCTTGTTTTAGCCGCTCCCCCAGCCACAGGAGCAGGTTATTCTGAAAGAAAATGTAGTGCCGGTTTATACACCACCACCACCAGCACCAGCACCACCAGCACCTTCCGTAAGTATACATTTATTAATGTAGAGTTTAAATATGTTCAAGAATCATGATTGATTGTTGGTTGCTTAACGTCCAGTGGCAAATATTTCATACATGCTCAGGGTGAGAACAAGTAAACAATACATACAATAGGTAAGTCTTGCAATAGAGGGTGGTGTTTTGTTTTTTTTTTTCTTCTCAAGAATCACCATGTATTCTTAACTTGATACAATGCAAACAAAACAATACTTGTTTTTTAAGTATAGAATTGAACTTGTAAACAACCTTTTTGTCCTTAAAAAAAAAGATAAGCAACACTGAAAGTATTTCATTTCTCTCTGGTTTATTTATTTAAACATTTCATTTTTATATGGAAACGAGGCCACTCCACTTCAAACAGACCCGATGTGGAATAAGGGAAGTACAATTCCGGTGAGGGTAGCCACCAAGAGGCGAGAAGAATCACTCCCGCAGTGGGTCAGCAATACTGCAAAGTATGAGCAGGTGTCTCCTGTGAAAAACAATCTGTACAATCTATCAGAGGAGGAGATGGGAGCATTTTTCCAGGCGATGTGATGTGACTAGTCAGGCGTTTAAAGGAATAACATTTTCAAAATTTCATGATGGACATACAATCTATCAGAAGAGGAGATGGGAGCATTTTTCCAGACGATGCAATAACGATGTGGTGTGACTAGCGAGGCGTTTAAAGGAATAACATTTTCAAAATTTTATTACGGACATAATACAAACAAACTGAGACGGTTAGTTTTTTAAGAATATTTAATAAATACTATCACTAATATGTGTCTATCTTATAATGTCCATAGGCATAACTTTCAATTGGGTTCTTCCAGTAACGTTTATCATCAAAACTACACAGTCCTTTTTTCACAACGGTATCCATGAACAGTTCATGATTTTTACTTCTAATGCATGTCATTGAATTGGTGGTCGTAGTTTCTTCATTTAAACATTTCTTATACATTTCATGTTGGAGAGTCTGTTTTATTTCAGTTTTTGAAATGCCTTTCGCCACTTTTTTTTCCTTTTCGCATGTGATACCTTCTGTAGAGGTCTGGTTATACAAAAGGCTGTACGTTTTAGGTCTCAAGCCAACGAATTCTTTTAAAGGAACACCTGAAAAGATGTTTTGAGGTACATGAGAAAAAGCAAAATTGAACAAAACATTCTAATGAAAAAGCAAAATTGAACAAAACATTCTAATGAAAAAGCAAAATTGAACAAAACATTCTAATGAAAAAGCAAAATTGAACAAAACATTCTAATGAAAAAGCAAAATTGAACAAAACATTCTAATGAAAAAGCAAAATTGAACAAAACATTCTGAAGGAAAAGCAAAATTGAACAAAACATTCTGAAGGAAAAGCAAAATTGAACAAAACATCTGAACATTCTGAAGAAAAAGCAAAATTGAACAGAAAGTTTATGTTAAACTTTAGAGAGAGATGTTTGTTTGAAAGAACTCACCACCAAGCTCATCTTTAAATTTCCCAACGACTTTCTTATATTTGCTGGAAAAGAGATGTTTCGTTTTGTTGAATGAGCCGTAGTTGGAGGTATCGAATAGGTCTTTGATAGGTTTCATGTCTTCATATACATCATCAGTCAGAATCTCATAACACAACGAATCTAAAATGAATTCAGAAATGTTAGCACAATACCAAAGAGGAATCACTTCCTTTATTCTACTTATACAAAGGAGAAAACAATGAGAAATATTAGAAATTTAAAAGAAACAATGGCTTTTACTGTAACAAACAAACAAACATATCATACCTGTATCTGTAAACAGCAAGTTGATCTTGTCACCGTACTGAGGCTTCATCACCTTGTAATGAAATTCATACATCAGTCTCTTTGAAAGGTCTAAAATAGCTTGTCCGGCATAGATGGGTTTGTTGAGAGTTAGGTTGATCTGTTGGTTGTGTACTCCAACGAGGTCTTCATTGAAAATTTGACAGCATAGAAACGACGGCTGAGCTACTAACTTTTTTAGTTTTTCTTCCGAGGCTGAATTGATTAGTCTTAGATTCATCCTAGCACGCAAATTTTCCATACATTTACCAAAAACACTGAAAAAGTAGGAATACTTTTAGATAAGTACTATAGAAGCCGACACAAAAACCACAAAACATAATTAAATCAATGTGGGTAATGCAACAATGAGACAACAAGCAAACTCGAGATCTTGACAACACTTTAAAATCTTACACATTTAAAAATAACATAGATATAGGAAGATGTGGTGTGAGTGCCAATGAGACAACTCTCCATTCAAATAACAATTAAAAAAAAAAGTAAACCATCAATGTACGGCCTTCAACACGGAGCATTGGCTCACACTGAACAACAAGCTATAAAGAGCCCCAAAAGTGTAAAACCATCCAAACGGGAAAACCAACGGTCTAATCTATATATAAAAAAAAACCAACAAGAAACATACCTATTACACATCAGTTTGAAAAAGTCCTTCTCAAAGTCGTTGTTTGCCTGTTTTCTCATGTTGGTGTTGAATTCTATGTAGGTTTTAAGCCATGCCTTTTGTTGAAATCCTAATACTCTATGTATTTTAGTTATTTTCATTCCAAGTTCTGTATAAAGTTGTAAATTTTGATAATGCACCACATAGTTTGTCTTTTTCTTCAGAGTTGGAATTAATTTTCGGGTTTTAATCCTAGGTTTGACCTGTTCTACACTGTCTTTATTTTTTACGGTATTGAGCTTTTCCCACAATCCAGTACTGTATTTCGATAGATCTTTGTCTTCAATGAGTAGATGTTCGGGTGCCAGAGGATAATCGTTATGTTTGTTGTGGAGATGTTCGGGATATTCTATGTCTACTTCTAAAATGTAGCCTTCTATTGCGTCTGACTCGACTTTCTGTAACTCAAAATGACTAATTTCATCTTCATTTAAAAAATGGAAAAAACCATAAGGCAATGGTTGAGACATTGCCCAACCGTACAAATTGTTAGCATCTAGATACATGATGTGTTTTTTCACATCTGATTCATTAAAGTCCTCAACATATTGATGATTAGCTCAATTAGTATTTTTTGGTAACCATACTGACCATACTTACCCCACTAGAGCTATTTTCCGCACATCTTGAAGATACAGGGATTCTTCATCTGTACTTTAAAACTGTAAGGTTTATTATCTGGATAAAGGTGCATGTTTCTGTCATTGTTACTATCAACGGTTAGGAAAAAACTTTGTTTTCATGTAACAGTCTTAATTGACACACGCATTTCCGTTTACGACCTTAAGAAACGAGTATACATAGATTTTTTTAAAATATATCTTTTTACTGAATCAAGAGCCCGTAATGGTGAATGGGAGATTTTCACACAAAAGGAGAAGAATATCATTGATAGAATTATATGACAGACACTTATACTTTTGTGTTTATAATTTTTCTATATTTTTCTGTATTTCAGAATTGGCACGTTCCATCACAGGATGCTTTTTGGACGAGGGATCTTCTTGTCCATTGCACCCATTCAAAGGGGTCCAACCCCAGTACGTATTAATACGTTGTTTACCTTAATTATAATTACGTTCAATTTAACCATATTGTAATGTAAAATTGTGTTTTATATTGCTATTGTTAAATTTACGAATATAAGGTATAGATTGTTGATGCTTTGAATTAGAAAAAGTAGATTTGCCATGACTTTTGGACAAACTATGTTGTAAACTATCAATCTAACTATATCATAGATTATAGGTATCAATATGTTGTTATCAAGAAGGGTAATTGTGTTGCTTAATTCCACAAAAACTGTTATATAGTTTATTAGTCAGTACAAGTTAGAGATAAATAAATTTGTAACAATTTATATCATAAGGAAAATTTAATTATGTATTTGGGGACAAATGGCAGATGCTACATTGTGGGTATGTGATGGTCAAGTATTGGACACACAAGATTAGATATAATTAAACAATAATCGTATACATCTGTTCATTACGTCTATAATTAGGAATTTTATCAGTAGTGGTCGTGACATCAAAGATAATTGGATAATCAGTAATTACAATAAAAACTATAAAAGCCTGGGTTTACAATTTGTGTTCAATTCGAACACTTATTGTATTCTAGCTTTTTCTGTTGCTGATTCTGGCCTATCTACCAATTGATTGTGAGTTTGTTTCCCCCTTATTGTGACATACGTCAATACTTTAGCACGGATTATAAAACACAATAACAATTGTCACAATAGAATGGTGCAGGATGTTTAAAGCGAGAGGACACAATATCACACACCTATACCCCCCCCCCCCCCTCCAAAAAAAAAAAAAATTGACCCCCAAAAAATTACCCTCATTTCAAGTAAAAGAGCCCTAAATTTCACAAAAAAGGCAAAAAACACCCCAAAAACACCAAATTTTCTTACCCCCAAAAAAATTATTTTTTTACTTTTTTATAAAAAAAAACGTTATTAAAAACACCCAAAAAACAACAAAAAAATTCCAAAAAAAAATAAATAAAAAAACCGGGAGAACAGGCAGAGAAAACATTCTGTGGGATTTAAGAGAAAAATAATTTCCCCAGTGCGCCCCAACCTTGATTTTTAATTAATTTTATCAATATAGTCTACTACTAAAACGGATCAATACTACTACAACTTAAATTGCTTTTTACATTTGCTATTTAATAGGACATGACTTTTAAATAGACTAAATCGATCATTGCAAATATTTACATGGTTGTCAAGAGTATGTTTACATGTTGCCTAGACAATGTTGTCATCACATGTAAACATATAGCAGACTGGTGCGGTCTTTCGTTTCAAATTAACAGTGGTGAGAAGACGTGAATTAATGTTTCAAGAAAGTAATTCTACAAAAATACAAATGGAAATTCAAGAGTGTCAGGCGCAGCCTCAACCACAGAACTGGCCATGGAGTTTAGAAGAAAGTAACATTTTGATAGAAAATATCAGTTACTATCAGAGAATGATTGAGACAATCGAAAGAGCTAAGAGTTTGGGACCGGTTAAACTTCCAAAAGCTCCGAAAAGAAAGGTGCAGGACTTATTTAAAGAAAAACTGGGAAAGAAAAAAAAGCAAACTATCACGACCCCTGAAGAACTTCACACCTTTCTAATAAGCAGAAAGGCGGATTTATCAAAGACAATTTCGAGGCAGAAGTTTATTTTGAATAGAGAAAAAAACCCTGTTAAACAGTTACAAGAAGCATACAAACACTTGGGAAGACATAACGCCCAAGGTATGCTGTTTAACATTACTTTCGGTGATTTCCTTAATGCTTTGAGAGACTGGTTTCTTTCGGCAAAGTTCAATACAACGTGGGACACATGGTTATCATCTAAGATAGATATATCTATACCTCATGCTCGGAAATTAAGACAACTTGCTAATCTACTTAAAGGATTTAATGGTTTTCTGAACATTAATGTTTCAATCAATGATATTCTTTCAAAACAAGAACTTATCAAACAAATGTTAGCAATTGATCAGTTTGCCACCTTTTGGAGACAGGGAGACTATATTCCAGCAGATGATGAACTTACTCCGTCACAAGAAGTTTGATATGTATGTGATATTGTATTCCATATAAGGAGTGATCATACATGATCAGTAGGTGGGACAACTCTTTACTATTGATTTTCTTATTCCATATAAGGAGTGATCATACATGATCAGTAGGTGGGACATAGTAACGGTTATTCATAACCGGGTAACTTTTAGTGGATGTGACCAGGCCTGGGGCCATTACATTGCAATGTAATGCATTACATTACAATTACTTTGTGATTCTTACATTACAATTACAATTACAATTACATTTTTTCTCACATGTAATGCATTACATTACAATTACTTTGCCTGTGTAATGCATTACATTACACATTACTTTTTCAATATAAAAACTAAAAACATTTCAAAAAACAGATTTTTATAAGAATTTGATAAATATTACAGGGGTATATGTAGATATATATACAGTGTTAGTGACATAGACTTCAAATACTGGTTAATCAATATGTCCATTGAACCTTATTATCATAAGAGGTTCAAAAGTGATGTCATTAAGAAAACAGCGATCAGTTCTGTACACCTTTCTGGCAATACTAAAAAGCCTTTCTACAGCAGCTGATGTGTGTGTAAATACTTGATAGCTGTATTAGCCAAAAAAGAAAGGCACACTGAATTTGACTTCCATCATTCCAGTGCATTGATTGAAATTTCTTCACATGGCTCAGACAAGTAGATGTCAACATCATGTACTGCACCATACCTGTGTCTATACTCTTTGAATGAGGAGTAGGAGGCACTGGAAAAGTCACTTTTAAGATTCTTAGGTGGTGGTAAAAAATAAATAAATTATCATATAATTTTGTTTCTTACATTGATCACTTAATCATTAAGACATCATTAAGGGATTTCAAAGGAATATAATAAATGTGTCATTAAAGGATTATCATTTGAAATGCTTAAGGGATCTGTGAGGACAAACATAAGTTGAGAAGATTTGATTGCAATAAAAACATTTTGATATTAATTAGGTGAAATAACAACACAGACAGGACCCAAACCACAGTTTGGTTTAAAAATGTTGTTTGACATATTCAATCTTTCACTGAAATACATGTAAGGTGTGTATAGAATTATGAAAATTTCATCTTCATATTTTTTCCATTCATCTATATAGTTTTGTTTGATAAATTTTTATAAGATTTTTCATTGAACACCAAACCACCAAACACCAAAATATTCCTAATATCATTTTAAACAAATATCAGAAACCAAAATCAAGACTTGATAATTTTAACCATTTTATATTTATTACCTTAATGTGTGTTTTAAAGATTGATGTAATTTAATTAATACAGTAATTAACTGTGACAAAAATTTTATTCCATACTTTCTTTTGTTTTTGTTAATATTTTATTTTTATTATACAATATTCTTCAATTTTATGTATTTTACCAATTTGTAATGAAAAGTAATGTACTGTAATGGAGGCATTACATCAATTTTTAACTAAAGTAATCATTACATTACATGTAATTGTAATGCAGAAAATGTGCATTACAAATTACTTTGCATTACATCCAAAAAATGTAATATTACAATGCATTACAATTACAAATTACCATTATCCCAGGCCTGGATGTGACAGTTCTAACTTTGAACAGTGATATTATGTTTATAGTGTTTGATTTGTATGTATTCATTGCACTTTTGTTTTCAAATTAAAATTTTGAAACTGATTATTGTTTTGGTAATAAATTAACCGTAAGTAAATAAAGATTTAAAACTTAGTCATCTGTAATTCTTGTTCATAGAAAGAACCTGTTATTTCTTCGCCTTTTAAATCAATTATTTTATAAGTAAAAGGAATTGTATTTAAAACTTTTTCAATTACAAATATTTCTTTAGTCCAACGAGTAGTATAACCCTTTTCAAATTTACCCTTCTTTTTTGTTATTCTTACTCTAGTACCTGCTTTAAATTTAGGTTTTTTAATTTTCTCTTCCTTTTCTGGATATAAATTTTTATACACTGTTAATTCATTTTTTAATTTACTTGCTTGAACAGGTGTCATTTTAATTGAAGAATGTACTGTATTATTATAATTTTTAACTAATTTATCTAGTATATCATAATATTTAAAAGTTTCATTAGCAGTAAAGAAAAATTTCTTGGCACCATGAAGCCATTTAAGTGCCAAGCCACTTCGACATTTTGTTTTTTCACAATTATTTGATTTACTGTGATGTTTTTTGATAAAATTTCGTTTACAAACTTAGATTTCATCAATACATCTAATTAAAAGAAAGTTTATCTAATCCAAATAATTCAAAGGAAAGTAAATAGAGGGTTTCGTATCTTTAAAATAAATCAAATATATAAAAGATTTGTAGATAATGTAATTTTTCATATTAAATATAAGGTGAAAATTTGTAGTATATATCCTCATCAGTAAATAGTAAAATTTAGATGAAAGTGTAAAAATTTGGAGAAAAAGTTTAGAAAGTTTAGAAAATTATTCACAAGTGTGATTTTGTGACCGAATGGATATCCTGTTTGATCTTCTCGGTATTCTTGGTTGATGTTGTTCAGGGGCTTTTCTTGTCTGTTATTTTTACGTGGTGGAAAAATACTTTAATGTCTTGAAGTTTTTCGTAAATTGCGATGGGGATATAGTCTACAAATTAAAAAGAAGCAAATACAGAAATGAAATAAATGTAACTTAAACAGTTTTTTGTTTGGAGTGTTCACACATCAGCTATTTCTAGTTTTGAGATCGAGTCTTCGTCTACATTAAAGGTGAATCGATGTTGCTGGAAATTAACCCTACTTTTATATTTTTGTAATGCCTTTATCTTACAACTTTTTTCTTCTTCCAAATTCACATATTTTTCAAAGTTCTCTTTGATTAACAATTCTAACATTACTTGTGTTGTTCTCCTCTATAGCTACAGTATGAGAAGCTGTGCATTATTACCTTTAAGATATATTTATGTTTTAGAAGAACAAGACCATATAAATTATGACATTACCTTAATAAGTTTACAAATCAATACTCTTGGTTCTCCTGGTAAGCATGGCAAGTGAAATTTCTTTACATTTTTTTTTACAAAGTTAGTCTGTACTTTCTATCATGATTCTTAAATCAATATTTCATGTAATTCGTGGGTTAACTTTTCGAGAAATATTGTCTGTCTGGGGTTCCGACTATTTGTTTGATTATCTCAGACATGTCTTACTCAATTCACATTGCATCACAATTTTAAAAAAAAGTTTGTTATTTATTCGTTCTTTTTCAGTTATCCACCCCTTCCACAGACTCCAATAACACAATATAATCCATCAGAACCTGCATTTTCCCCTCAACAGGTATGAGTATATCCTACAAATTAAATAATAATTTTTTTTTATAGATAATGATATATTTTAATATGTACATGACCCCAAGGGTGACTGGGGTAAAGAAATATGGTCACTTGGTCTTCTCCCGACCGGCAGTAAAACGCTTGCTGAAGTGGGGCGTCCGTTTGGCTGTGCGGGATGTATCAATTTCGCAGTCACGTCCGCCAGAAGGGGACGTTAAATCCGATGCCTCGTGTAAAGAGAGTGCCACGCTCTTTGCACGTTAAGAACCCTTGCAACAACTCTTTGAGGGGTCCGTAGGTGGCCTGTTGCAAGGCAAAATTTCTGTCCCTATCCAATATACCCTCATTTTCCAGTGGCCTCTATTACAACAACCTACCTATTGTATTTATTGTGAACTTGTTCTCGTCCTGAATATGCATGAAATATTTGCCACTGGACGTTAAGCAACCAACAATCTATTAATCAATAATACGTACATGTAAGTTAGATTATAATTCAAAAATGTTATTTAAACAAATGGTTAAATATTATTTTTTTTTAGATATCATGTGATAGAGATCATGCAGTTGTTTCCTAGCCCTGATTTATGTAAATTAAATGTACCTTTCGTATTTTTAAGATAAGAGAGCACTTTAACTACCGTAATTATTCTAAATAATAAAATAAATTATATACTTTCAGGTGTTCCCATCAAAGAATTTGTAGGTTTACGTCCCTAAATGTACAGTTTGAAATATGATGCGATCGAAAAATGTGAAGATGGACGGATAAATAAATATCAGGTGGAGAAAAAAGTGGCTAAAGGGATCGCTAGATGTTAAATTAAAAATACACTCAGACATGAAAATCACAAAAAGTGCTTGTTTAATGAAACTGTCACATTAAATTCGATGAATTTGATTAGGAGTAAAAACCATCAGTTGTTCATAGACACAATTGTGAAAAGGGGACTTTGCAGTTTCGATGATAAACGTTACTGGAAAAATTCAATAGAGAGTTATGCGTTTGGACATTATAAAATTGGAGAAATGTGATTTGTTTACCTGAAATTATGTAAATATATATGATGTTTGTTTCCTATTAAAAATAAATCATTTGTGTTGTATTTATCTAGAAAATATATATAGTCCGGATGATACTTTTTAGAGTCAAATATAAGACTTATAAAATTTATATGCCAGTCGTGCATTTCGAATATATATACAAGACTCATTTGTGACACTTGAATCAAAATAATAGCAAGATCAAACTAGGTAAAAAGTTAAGGAGCACTGAGAATATAAAAAAATCCTAAAACAATTACACCAAATACGATGAGTGTTATTTATGTATAGGGAGGAGGGAAAATCGAATTACGGGTTTTCAAATAAACAAGACACTATCATTGATATTTTTTTGTCAACACAAAGGCATTGAAATTTATTTCAATTCATTTGATGAAAGAGGATTAAATCATTCAGAATATTTTCTGGAAGAGCTTCATCAGTGTATGGCGCGGGAGATATAGTTTCATATCTCATTTTTTTTATTTGATCTTCTGTATCTTTCACAGCAGGGGTAAACGTTTTGTTGAATGTAGTCAGTGCTATGAATAAATCCTCGTTTCTGATGATAATTTCTCGTAGGGACAACCTCTTCACATTCATAAATCTGTTGACATGAACCTGCTGGAGGACTTGGCGGTGGTTGTCTGAAAGCATTCAGGCTAGGGTGTATAAAAGCTGCTGATTGTTTATAAGCAACTGCTTGAGGCTGAAGTGGTGCTGGTGGAAAAGGGTAGGCAAATGTACTTGGAGGTTGATGAGTTGTCACCCTACTGGATGCTTCCTGCTGCTGAATTCTATGTGAAGACTCCTAATTAAAAAAAAAAAGAAAGCAAAAGGTTCTTTAAAGATTAAAAAGGGTCGTAAAATTTCAATTGAACGGAGAAAAGTTTAGAAGTTAAACAAATTAATAACTTACCTCGGCTGCTTTTCCTGCAGGGAAGACACTGCTCAGGGAATCAAGATCTCTTCGGATTGATAAAATGAAATCTAGTTCATCAAGTCCTAGACATATCCCATTAAAACGGGCCTTCCCGAACTTGTTATCGTATAGATCTAAATAGTAAAACTGTTCATGTTTCCTAAACACTAAGGATTTATTCCTCCCAAATTTCACTCTGAATTCTGTTTCCCCACTTTTGTTTACGGTCTGCTGGAAAACTACGTTGCTTGCCATTTTAATGATGACGATGAAGAAAATGATTAGGTTTTCGACTTTTATGATTCCCGCCGAAATCGGACGGTCACCTACCCCCTTAAGCTTATATCTGCACATGTTTCTTTCATTTTGGTCGGGGAAGGGGGAGTCAAACCCCACCATCAAACACAAATACAACCTCACATAAATGAAACAACATGGGATTTAAAAAAAAGAGCTTTTCATTGAAGTCTCCAAAAGACAGTAACTTTCCGCCTATTGAGTGATTCAAACAAAAATTAATAAAAAAAATCGTAATTATTTTATTAAAACTTGTTTGTATTGCATTGAAAAATATAAATTGACAGTGTACTTTCATTTGTGTATAAGATAAGTCACTCCTCGCTTAAATCTTCAAGATTGCACTCTCTACATAGAACTCTTTACAAAATAAAGTTCAGACTCTGCTGAAACTAGTCTAAGACATTATTCAACAGTCCAATTTGTTGAATAATACAGTTATAAAAGTGAATTATTTCAAATCGTCTAGAGCGAATGAGTGTATCTGCTTCCGTTTTCATTTCATTAAGTTAGTAATGGCACGGATCAACATGTTGGTTTAAAAAAATTCCACAAATATAGATAATGTTCACCATTTGAGGGAGAACTACTTCATTTTCTAATATCCTTGCAGTGGCACAATTTCACCTTTTATTTCATGAATGATGGATTAAAACTTCCGAACATTTCTATTATAAAACTTGGTAATTCTTTTAGCTTCATCTGGTAGTGAATCTGGACAGTAGCTACATGAAGTTATCACACATTTGTGTATGTCTACATGGGTTCTAAACATATCTATGTTTGTTTTAACTTGATCTGTCACATCAATAGTAAGTTCAATACTTGTGGAAAGGTCTGATATTACATCCATATTTTAATAGTTACTTAATAATTTATATCTTGAAAGTCAATTAAAGATTCTGAAAAATTAGCATTTATTTCGACCTCTGTTTTTTTCCCCCTCCGTTTAAACAGTTTTATAATTCGCTATTATAGCGGAATATTACATGTTGAGTTAAAGGGGTGGCAGAGTTGATCTTAAGTTTTGTAAATAAACATGTTTAAATGCAATTAAAGTAGAATAATAAAAAAAAAGAATCAAAGCGCTGAAGGCAGTTGACCAAAAACCAGGCAAACGTAATTATGTGCAGTGGCGGATCCAGAAATTTTCATAAGTGGGGGCCCACTGCCTGCCTAACAGGGAACCTGCTCCAGTCATGCTTCAGTGATTCCCTATATAATCAACCAAATTGTTTCTCAAAAATAGAAGGGGAGGCCACTGAAAAACCCTCTAAATCCGCCTCTGATGTGGCATTAAACATTCATATATTGTACATTAATGTTTATCTAATGAATTAATTATTAAGGCAAATAATTTATATGTTATCAAGGTTTCAATAGCAATGAATATATAAATGTATATTTTTTTATGGTGAGTCTGCAGTGGTACAAGTTCGCAATGATTGTAGTTGTTCTAGTTGGTAGTTAACGTTACTACATAAGGGGTCACTTGGGGGTCCATGTATTTCGAAATAATGTTGTCCGTATGTATTTCACAATACTGTAGTGTCCATGTATTACGCAAGGTGTCCATGTGTATTTCGCAATACTGTAAGTATTACACCAGGTGTCCATGTGTATTTCACAATACTGTTAGGTGTCCATGTATTACACAAGGTGTCAATGTGTATATCTCTTTTTTTTCTTCCAACAAATAAATATTCTTTATTCTTCAAATTGCTTGTTACATGTTTACTTCATTGTCCAAGCTTCAATAAAGTATCCCTGTGAAATACTTTCTGAGTATCCAGGAAAATACACAGAATATAATAAAATATAATAAAACATTATTTTTTATTCCCATCAATTATATCAATCTTTTTAACTTTATGAAAAATACATTTTGAGATACTGTTTTGTTCTCATTCATGAACCTTCGTAAATCCTTTATAAACATAGCATACACATCTAAAAATTTCAGTTTTTGCTCGGATACATAGTACGACTTGTAAATACAAAAACCTATAATTGTCAAGAAATAATTAAAACCGTTATACCCTTGATCTGACATTTTGTATCCAAATACTATATGTTTTGCTAATATCTTGTTTTGAAAATTCATTTTTGCTAGAAGATAATGTACTTTCTCCCAAAAATCTTTCAAAAATGAACATGTAATAAAGAAATGCAAATAATCTTCTTCTTTTGTTTTACAAAAATTGCATTTATCGTTCTCAGATATTTTCCACTTTAATAGTAGCTGCTTTGTAGGAATAATATATTGAAGCAGTTTCCATCTGAAAATTTTTAACTTATTTTCCTTTAAAATTTTAAATATAAAATCGTATACAAATGACATCTGTGGTATGTATTCTAATTTTAAATATCTTGTCCAAATGTTGATACCGATTGGCTTTATATATTTTTTATCTACTAAAGTTTTATAGAGTATTTTATTGTTGATATCTTTTGTTTCAATTTGTTTATTTTGCCATCTTAATTTGACCTTACATATATTGATTATACTCTTAACGGAGTTTTCTTTTTTTTTAAACTTGCATCCATTCTTTTGGGATGCAGGATTTTAACATCTTAAACTCTGCAATCCAGTTTGTTTTATTAATTAATTTTTTTAAAATAAAACTTTCGGATAAATTTCCTTCACGATCGAATATGTCATTAATATAAACCAATCCACTTTTAACCCAGCTCGGGAAAAACAAGCATTTGTTGCGACATTTAATATATTTATTTCCCCTAATCTGTTTTCTAATATTCGAAAAGTGATTAGAAAATGTTGATAAACCTCCTCCTGTGTTAACCCAACTTGAAATTACTTGTAAATAAAAATCGGGTATTTTTGCAAGTCCATCTATTGATTTAATATTTTCTAAATTCATGTTAAAAACAAGAAAGTTTTTACCAAGATTGTTAAAATATTTAGTAGGAATAATCTTCCAGTTCGGCATATTGGTTGTTGTTAATTTAGAGACTCATGAGGCTTTCAGTGCTGTAAAATAACTGTCAAAATCGATCATTCTTAACCCCCCTTTTTGGTATTCGCCAATAAGTGTGTTTCTTTTTACTTTGTCATTTTTTCCTTCCCAAATATATTTGAAACAGCAGCTTTCAATTTCTTTCAAGTAAATATCTGGAACTTTGCACGAAGTAGCCAAAAATGTAAATTTTGGTAATATTAAAGATTTTATGATCAATATTTTCCCAACCATTGTTAATTTTCTTTTTTCCCATGTTTTAATTAATGATTTCATGTTATCTATTTTAGGTTCCCAATTTAACTTTTCACATTGAAGTTTATCGTGACCAAAATAATGCCTAAAGCTTTGACAGGTTTGTCTGTCCAGCGTATGCCCTCAATCTTATCTACGCTGTTTTTAAGCGCCCCAATCCAAATTCCTTCTGTTTTATTACGGTTTAGCTTCAACCCTGAGAAAGAGCCAAATGTTTCAATTATATTCATAGCTTTAGATATATCTGATTTTGAACTACAAAACAGAGTTGTATCATCAGCTAATTGTGATATTTTGATGCTATGTGTTTTATTATCTATAGTAATACTAAAACCTTTAATGTCTGAGGTTTGCCTCAATCGCTCGGCCATAATTTCGACCGATAAAACAAAAAGTAAAGCCGATAAAGGGAGTTTTCAAAAATTTCGGATACCCATCCATTATTTATTACACACGTCTGTATTCCCTTATATAATGTTTCCACCCATGATATGAATGATTCATTAAAACCAAAATGTTTTAGAACACCTAACATAAATTCCCATTCCAAAGAATCAAAAGCTTTTGTAAAATCAACAAATATTATAGCCCCATCTATTCCGTTTGATTCTGCATAGTCCATTATATCTTGGATTTGCCGTAAATTAAATCCAATAAATCGATTTTTTACATATCCAGTTTGATCTTCATTAATTAATTTAGGAAGAAGTTTTTTTAGTCTCTGTGCTAAAACATGAGATAGTATTTTCAAATCTACATTTAATAATGATATTGGACGATAATTGTCCAAAGATAATGGATCATTTTTCTTGAATAATAAAGTAAGAACACCCGTTCGTTGTGTATATGAAAGAAGTTTTTCCTCATGTCCCTTATTTAGAACTTTTACTAACACTGTTTTTAATTTTTCCCAGAACGTTTCATAAAATTCTAATGTTAAACCATCTAGACCCGGTGATTTATTTAACTTCATCGTGTTAATAGCTTTAGTACATTCATCTATAGTAACCTCCCCATCACAAATTTTAAAGTCATTTACATTTATCTCCCTTTCCATAACAGTATCACCTACATATTTATGCAGTAGATCTTTATCTGGGGCCGTGGTTGTATATAATATTTTATAATAGTTTTTAATCCTTTTTAAAATTTGTTCTTGATTTGTTGTTACCTCGTTATTTTCATTTTTGAGTTTGTTAATAGATTTTTTTACCTGTCGCTGTTTTTCTAATCCCAGAAAATAAGAATTATTCTTTTCCCCTAGCTCTATCCATTTCTCCCTTGATCTAATTTGAGCCCCCTTTGCTTTATATTCATAAATTGTGTCTAATTGTACTTCTAATTGTTTTATATTATTTGTAAGTGTTTCATCTTCGTTTAATTGTTCATCTCTGATTGTCGTTAAGTGTTCTAATTCGCTTTCTAATTTTCTTGTTGTCTCCCTTGATAATTTCGATTTTCTTTTACAGTATAGAATAGATTCGTCTCTTATTTCAACTTTTAGATTGTCCCATAATAGACGGATATCGCTACTGTCATTATTGATTATACGATTTTCGAACTGATTTATTATTATGTTGATTGTTTTTTTATATTCAATATCCTTTAAAATAGAATTATTTAGTTTCCAGTATCCATTCCCTCTTTCTGAAGCCCCTGTCTTAAAGTTTAAAACTATCCCTTGATGGTCAATCACTTTAATCAGTGCCGGTTTAATTTTACAATATTCAACGAGAGACTGAAATTCTTTTGCAATTAAAATTAAATCTATCCTACTAGCTTGTGTCTTATCCTTTCTTCTCCGTGTAAACTGTTGTGTGCTTTTATGTAAAATACGCCAAATATCTATAAAATTATGATTTTTCATTAGAACTTTTAAACTATTAACAGGCTCAGAAAATTTCGTATTTTTATTTAAGCTTTTCCTATCTAAAGTCTTCAACGCTTCATTGAAATCGCCGGCAACCAGAGTAATGCCTATAGAATTTTCTTTTATAAAATTGTTCACATTTTTAAAGAAAGAATTTCTATCTGTTCTATAATTTGGCGCGTAAAGACAAACTAAAGACAATATTACATTGTCCATTTTTACATTTAATAAAATAAGTCTTCCGTCGTTATCGCAGAATTTATTAATTACCTCAATGTCTGCATATTTGTTGATACCTATTGCTACCCCCCTACTTGCCGTAGTTCCATGACTGCAGTGAAAAATAAAATCAGTGTCTTTTTCTAGACTAGCCCTAGTTTCTTCATTGAGATGTGTTTCTTGTAAAAGGGCAATGGAACACTTATTACGTTTAACCCAATCTATAACTCTTAATCCTTTTTCTTTATTTTGTATACCATTAACATTAAGTGTACATAAATTGATATTTGTCATTGTAATGATTAATTAAAAGGTTATTTAATTTCGTTGACCTATCTACACGATCTATTCTAACATAAAGTACAAACTTTCAATTGACAACAGGTAAAAATTTGCGACCTCATTTAACATGTTTAATCTCGTGTCAATTATTAACCCGTGAAGTACGGACGTACCCAGGTACACATTTGTTTCATCACCTGTTACAATGTGTATATTAAAAAAGCATTCAATTTGGACAAATAATTCTACCTCTATCGGTTTAAATGGATTATGTTGCAGTACACTAAAAACTAAGTGAAATAAAAATAATGTGCGAGTTAGACTTTTTAAACATATGAATTGAGTATTTTGCAATTGAAAAGTACTTTTGCAAATGTGGCATACTATAGATAAGCCTGAACTTAGAATGGATTTAAATACTGTTTTAGAATTCATACGTATATGATTTTTTGGATTACTTTTACAATTCTGAAACAGATGTTTTCTGAAGATGAACACATTTCTGATAAGGTAAGTAATTTTGGATATATACCCAAGATTGTTTTTATATGTTTGTTTACGAATTACTTTGTTATCACTTGCAACAAAAGGTTTGTGTTTGTTATCAACTAATATTAAGTCCCAAAAAGTATCGCAAAAAGTATCGCCTTTATGATGTACATGCATATTTAAATCATATTTACGCACAATAACATTATACAAATACATTGTAAGAAATAACTGTTTCACATACATACTGTTACAGGTTTTGAAAATGACAATTTGTAATCTACCTTGTTCTTGTTTAAAGGTAGTTTTACGATTTTTTTTGCTATAACATATTTCTAAAAATAGCTTTTGGAAAACCCAGTATTGCAAGTAAGCACAAAATTGCTTGATATATAACATCCTAGACATTGTACATGTAATCCTCTGTTTATAATATAATTTGATTACCTTCTCATCTACTATCTTATAGTAATTGTATAAAATCTCAACTTCACATGTTGATCTTCGTGCTATAAAACCATAAATGTTGTACATAATCATTTCCATTTCAGATACGAACGTTTCAAATTTAATCAATATACATTTGGCGGATAACAAAATGATAGTACTGCATACCCATGTCCATGATAATATTGGTGCAGTACTAACAGCTAAATATATTTGATTGAAATTTATAAAGCAACAAAAAATGTATAATATAAACTATTTTTTTTGGTCAATGTTTAACTTCTGTTAGCCGATAGATTTTCACACTGATTTAATGTTTCTAAATATAGCATAGGAAAAACCCAGTTTTTTTAAAACAGCTGGTTGACCTTTTTTTCTATACAATGATAATACTTAAACAAATGATTATGCAAAATCTGATTGATCATGATTCTGAAAATATATATTATCTTTTGACCTGTTAAATAATCTATGTAACACCATAACTTTGATTCTAATATTTTCAATTGTCATCTTTAAAATACAAACATTTGTATAGTAATGCATAACTTTAGTCTTATTAATAGCATTTTCAACACCATATTAACTTTTTCATACCATATCTTGTTTAATAACATTCCAACATTTTTAAATATTTCATCTTTACTTCGATTAAACTCTGTATTTCAGCTTGCTTTTTTTTCCATTTATATAATTTTTTGTTTTTGTTTTTTCTAAATAATATAAAAATATATGTTTAGTTCATTATAGTACAATTTTTTTTTAAATGTACATTTCAGTGGTAAATCATTAAAATACAATATTTTGAAATATGTTACAACAGTTGTTTTGACTATAAAATGATAAAATAGTCTATCCTTTTGATTTCTTAGGTGCAATGTTATCAGTAGGTGTTGGTGGGGTATGATTTCTTGCTGTGGTTCTTCTTGCATTTTTTGGAGTTCTCACAAATTTATCAATTGATTGTTGTGATTTATCATTTGCTGAGTTACTGACATTTGATATTTGCACATTTTTTGTTGAACCTGTTCTTATATCACTGTGTTTGCTAGACCCCTTACTATTTTGTGATGGTTTAGGTTGTGATGCGTTAGATGTTTTGTCAGTTATTTCAGACATTTGTTCTTTTGTCTGAGTTTCATTGGACTGTAGATTTACATCTGCACTTTCATTATCATCAACCTCTGAGTTGTCATCATTTTTATGTTCACTTTGAAGGTCAGTTGGGCAGTCCATCATTTTATGCCCACTTTCTTGGCAAGTTCTACAAACCCAGTCATTTGGACATTCATATATCAAGTGACCAGGCTGCAAGCATTTATGACAAGTTTTTACATTGTTTTCATAATTGATGCTTCTGTTGAATTCAGGTTGTCCAGCATGGAAAACCCTAGCCATGTATTTGCCTATCTGCAGATTTCTTGGTATAGTCTTGTCTAGTACCTTGCTGATTACCACTCTGTCACCAGTCTGGCAAGCTGTTAATTCGCCATTGACTCTCAAATATTCTCGGAAAAGGTCTTGAATGTCACACCCTTGTAGAGTTAGAGCTCTGTGGATTTGTCCATCGTCAGCGGACAGAGGGACATTCTTCACCTTAATACGAATACTAGTAGTATTTTCTTGAAGCCTACCAGGATTGCGAGGATTTTGCGAGTACAGAGGCACCTGCCTGCCACGCAGGTTAAGCCCTGTCACTAACAAAGACAGTCTGTCCTCCTCGTTGTCCATATAAAGGCGCCACATTTCTCTGATCCGTTGAATACCTTTAATACACTCTGCCGGGACTTTGGTACCTATGGCATTGTATATCTCTACATTTGTGAGCCAAAGACTTCTTGGGGGTTTTACTGAGCCATGTACATCTTCGTTTTTAAGAAAGATGGGTTTTACAAAGTTTCCGGTATTATTACTTTGAGGTGTCTCAGATTGATTGTTTTCAGTTTGTTTGTTTTGAGATATACCAGTGACTACTTCAGAAAAAGACGCCATTTTTTCTTTGTTTTGATTATGTTCATTCATTTCATCTCCGTCAGATTTACTTTCTTCGTTTTGTAGAACACTCAGGAAGCGTTTCATACGATCAGCATTCATACGCTTACATATTGCTTCAAGTTGTGGATCCATCTTACCTCTATTTCATTAGTAATTACACTTTTTTAACGGAGTGCTATCTCAACGAGCCTTAGCAACAAGGGACATCACTCATCATTCGTTATGCTTTCTTTGGTCCCTTGAATGATCTATTGAAAATGTATATTCCTGAAAGATATATGGTGTAAATTTGGTCAAATTTTGGAACATATGTTAGATACATAAATATCACTAGATATCAGCAAAATGTAGATAAATTAATAAACAGTCAAATAGATCATAATACAATATAAAGGGAAGGTCGAGAAAGTTCAATAAACTAGTGGTAAGTCCAGATGTTTTTTCCCAATGACATGTAATAACAAGGTGACCTAGTATTAAATGACCTATAAGATAGGTCATTCATCTTTATATTGTGATCAACTTATAAAATATATTATATATTCATATAAAAACCACAAGGGGCCAAACAAACAAAAAAAGCTTAATATTACAAAATGCACAATGTTGAGAAGGGTACAAAAAGAAAAGAAATAATTTAAAAAAAAATGAAAAGATCAAACAAAGAAAGTTTTAATATATTAAAAAAAAAAATACTCATTTGATATTATGATAAATTGTTTTTTGGGAGGAGATTCTAGAGAAAAAAATAGAAGTAAATAGGGCATACGGTTAGCATTATAAAAGGAAAAAAAATATTTTGATTCTTATCACAAAAATTTGGATCTACTACTGAGATAAAATAAGAAATCGAAATGACAGAAAAACAAGTCAAAATGTGAGTATGATAAATATTGAGATAAATATTTTTGAATAGTTTTAATAAAAAAAACATGCATTTTCTTTATATATTTTTAATAGATTAGAGCAATACATATTTCATATACCTCCTCCCCTACACAAAAAGAGAAAGATTTAATATATAACTGTTATTTTCAGATCTGAAAATGTAAAACAAAGACTATCAGAATATTTATTATATTGCAAAAGGGAAAACAACCAACGCTTCGTGTAAGTATAAGTCACATAGCTGAATTTATTTACTATGTAATCAAACACCAATTTATTCAAATAATTGTTGTACATATTATGTTTAAAAAAACTGAGAAATTTATCAAACACTTTGACAGGTTTGTAGAATGATTATTATGATAATGATTTTTTTTTATTTTTTCAGAAATAATAGGAATTTGATTTTACCGTCAGAGAACAGAAAAAGAACTAAAGGGGAAAAGAATCAAAGCGCGAAGGCGCTGTAAAGGCAGTTAATTAAAGGTTGTGTGTATTTTTATTACAATTCTATGGTTACCTTAGATGTTAGTAAACCAGTTTTTTTTTATGTTAAATTCTAAAGATTATATGGAGGCGATTTTTCTTACTTATATATGAACTCATGCTTTTATAGCTGACTATGCGGTATGGGCTTTGATTATTGTTGAAAGGCGTACGCTGACGTATAGTTGTTAATGTCTCATTTTTGTTTTTTGTGGATAGTTGTCTCATAGGCAATCATACCACACCAAATATTCTTTTTTATATAGTGTATTATGTCCAGTTGGTACCTTTCTGTAAACATATTTATAGTCAAATACTGTTATACTTTAGTATATAGTGTGGTATTTTTTGGAAAGTAATAAATACAATTTGTGAACTGCATTTTATTCAAGTTTGCAAACGTGGTTGGTTACTGGTAGTCATGAATTACAGTCGTTTCATTGGCAATCATACTACATCTTTGTATTTATAAGGATCTATATTGGAACTACCTTTGGTTCTAAAATATATGGATATACTTTCAGCTAAACTTTGATAAGTAATAATTGTGTTCGTCTTTTATATTAACTGTTGATTTGGTATTATAGAACTATGCAAGGATATTCTGTTGCACTTAAGTATTTGTCCATCTATGTATGATGGTATTTACCAGTTATCCTTGGATACCCCAGTATATAAGAATATGGTGAGCTATATACAATGTTTATGCAACACAGGTCATGGTATAGTATTTGAACTAGGTAGTTGGTATTTAATCTTAGTGCACTTTGGTGTTTATGATCAATTTGTATGACTGGTTGATATAATTGACTCACACATAGTTTATTGTGTACCTGTTGATTTACATATTGGCTATACTAAGTTTCTACTTTTGCATGGATGATAATGGATATAGTGGCCATATTATAACATACATTTTGCATTGAGATGTTATATTATATTTATTTGTAAACTATGGCAACATACTGACAATCTCAAATTTATAGCAATGTAAATTTTAACAATGAGGTAGATATAAGCTACACTTTTAACAAAGTATATCTTCATGTAAATATATAATCTTGTATTACTCTTTTAACAAAGTATATCTTCATGTAAATATATAATCTTGTATTGCACATCTTAATTGATAAGTAGTATTTCATAAAAACATTAACATTAAATAATAATACTGTTACTTATTATGAGTGATATGTTATTTTTATGGTTTTGTATAAAATAGATGATATCATGAAAAGGACTATTTACATTGCACTATAATTTGTAAGTTAATTGTGGATTTCTTGTTATTTTGATTATATTTTTAAGGTATTTTCAACCTGGCAACAAAGATAGAGTTTGTAGAAAAATATTAATTAATAGTATTTTGAGTTATAATAGTTGCATTCACAGAGCAATTACTTTTTGGAGTGATTTCTAGTGTAGTATATGGGTATAAAAATTACATTTACTCTGTGTATAGGAACAGATATAGTAGCACAATTATCCTTATACTTTTTAGTACTGACTTGGCAACATTTTAGATTTGTTCATACAAATGATAATATTTGTAGTCCTTTAACATTTGTCTGTATAATTTGAACCAAACATTCATTGTAATCAGATATATAACATGTATTACATATTAGGGTTTATTTTGAAGTTGCTCTCCACCTGGCAACAAATGTTAGTGTATATATAATACTTTTATTTTCATATATATGTATTTTGATTTGCTGGACCCAAATTTATTTTTTCAAATCATATTATTCTAATGTTCTGCTTATATTGGTGTTTATTATATGTGATATATATGTATTGACTGTATTGGGTTTGAGATCTGTATATCATAATTATTTGGGATACTTTTTGTAACTCTTGGTTTTGTATAATATATGTTTTCAGTTATATGACGAAGTTGTGTTATAAATAATTTATATTCCAGGAAGTGAAAATTATTGTATTTGTATACATAGTTTACGATACATATGACTTGTCTTTTTTTGTTAGAAAGATTTATATGGATATTTGTTTTTTGTTATTATACTGTTTTGTAGATCATAAGGTAATAATCTTCTTATATACACATTAGTTGTAAGAAGTACATAAAAATTTCAACATTTATCAAGATATATGTAAGTTAACGATTGTCTTTCTGAAGCTTCATGTTTCATAAAATACTTAAGCATTTTATAGTTGCAAAATATAATAGATTGACTTATAACTTAGATTAGTTCAACATATACATACACATGACAACTAAATGTGTGTAAATAAAGTTTAGTGTCTAGTCATATCTCATGGTGTCTATAGTAACAATAGTGCATCATTATGATGCATATATGCATCTCACTGTGATATGCTTCTAAAAACTACATAAATATGTCAACATATATACATATAAATAAAAAGTTAACGATAATTTATCATACATTTAGAAATATTACTTGCAAAGCTCTATGTATCTATGTTGCATCCTATAGATGCACATATGTAGCACCAAATATAATTAATTTCTTAGAACTTTAGTTATTTCAACATATACATACATATGATAACTGTGTGTGTGTAAAGCAATAGGCAAGATATCCATATCTCTAAATATCTTCAGTAACAACATGAACAATGGACTTCATAGTGATGTACATATGCATCACAAAGTAAAAATATCTTCTAAAAACTTCATAAAAATGCATCACTAAGTAACAATATCTTCTAAAAACTTCATAAAAATGCATCACAAAGTAAAAATCTTCTAAAAACTACATAAAAATTTCAACATATATACATATAAAATCAACAATAATATTTGACTTATCAAGTAAAGTTACTATCAAGATTGTACTCTTTGGACATATCTTTATATCTAATACTGTTGGTAAGTTTAATATTTGCATTATTTTCACATCCCATCCCACATCATCATTGGAAGTTAGTTTGGAGTGCCTGAGACTGAACATGCAATAAATAATAGTTATCAGTATGATATGTAATATAAATAAGCTTGTCATGCTATCGTTTATTTATTTCAGGATAACCTTTTATAGACTCATAACCTATGTAAAATTTATAACTTTATGTTAACAGATTATCCATAGATATTTGCACCAAGTAACAATATTCATTCATATAATCATGTATTTGTATACAAGGTATACTATGTCATATCACAACCAAGTTTGCATGGGCAGATAATATTTATAATATATGTTGGAAAAAAAGCTAGTGTTCTCCCCAGGACCTTCATTGAAATTTGATGCTCTATTTTAAAATGTGATGCTATCTTAAGTACTTTTCTTTACAGATTATTATATGGATGGGATTCTTTAGTTCTTTAAGAAAAAGATAGTACATTAACCATGATGCTAACAAGGGTAGGTATGATGTTTCTAACGTAAGGGGTTGTTTTAGAGACGTCTAACTGTGACATATCGGGAAAAGATGCATTTTTCGACCGATTCTTATCAATTAAACTAATTTAATTTGATAGCAAGTGCATGGAGCCCTATTTTTTAAAACAACATTTTGTTTCATTTTGCAGGGGGATTATGTGGACCTTATTTTATAAACTGTATATTGCAAATAGTGCATATTTTTAGTCATATTGATATATAGACAGCAGAAGATGATATTTATTTTTTGGAAAATGACGCAGTCATTGTTCCATAACTGCCGACCTGATTTCTCTGCCTACCGCGCTTGGTTTCGTATTTACTAATTTCAATACAAACTGGAGGAATGTGCTTGTGTTATCATTATGCATGAGCATTGTGTAGTAATCAGCCAGGAACCAGTTTACAAACTAACTGGTTTCTGTTTGTATTCCACTACAGTCGAACAAAGTGTTGTAGTTTGACAGGAACCAGTCCAGAATTTTGTAAACTACAAAACGTAATCGGTTATTATCATTCCGTTTTGGTGTTTCATACCGACTTATATGGTTTGAATAAGCTTAAGACCCTTCAAACATTAATGTGATAGGTATATTTAAGACTGTTTTACAAAAGGATAAAACTGTTTTGCTTTAAAAGTCGTACTATAGTGATATATGTTATGTACGGATTTCCACTCTCACCGGTTAATTTCTTCTTTTACACGTGCTTTTGAAACTTCCTGTTTAAACATCGCAAGTTTTAAAATTGTTTTTTGAGTGAATTAAACTTATTTTAACAATCACGAAGCGTTCGGGAATCATTTCAAGCAGTTTCTTCTTCTCTTTGATGATGGAAAATAGGTTTTCTCAAGAAAATACCGCAAACGATCGCAGAGGAATTGAAACGTACAAGTCAAGTCGGCACCTGGTTAAATTGGCATCTAGTCAAATCGGCACCTATTTGACGTCAATTCGGCTTCCAATAATATTTATTATAATATTTTCTATTCAATTAATTAATAACTGTTACCAAGTACATAGTGAATATTAGGTAAACAACGAAACCAAAGTGAATATGTTGTTGTGTATAAAAGTAAACAACGAAGCTATTGTTTTAACCATTAGACAATTATTAAAATTAAATGGAAAACTATGAGTCCCTTTCAATAAATCAAACTTTCATGCCAAATAATTAGCAAATTTAAGGTGTTTTTTTTTCAGTAATGTTTAAACAGCATTAAACAAACAATCCTGTAAAAGACTCAACTGGTTAAATAATGCATAAAAATATCCAATATCTCATGTATTAGTCCAAATAATAATGACGTCTGACAAGGCTATTTTATTTTTTTCTGGGACGCCTTCCTAAGACGTTCGTAGGAAGGCTTCCTAAGAAGGCGTCCCAGAAAAAAATTAACATAGCCTTGTGGTCATAGGAAGGTGTCCCAGAATAAAATTTAAAAAGCCTTGCCAGACGTAATAATTATTTGGACTACTCATATATATCATTAAAAATACACCAAAAAATTCATGTAGTTGAGAAAAATAAATACATACAAAATGTACATGAACATCCAAAAAAAGTGAAAGTTGGTATTAACTCTTTTTGCTTTAAAAAATTACAACTGCATTTAAGTATTGAATGCTTTTTTTTTGTAAATTCATTGAGGTGTAAAAGCGTTGACTGAAGTACTTTTTGTATGAAGCACATAAGCGTAAGCGCTTCATTCTAAAAATGTGCACACGGTCAACACTTTTGCAACCCTATGAGGTTACAAAAAGAAACATTCAATACTTATAATTACTTTTTTTAGCTAGGATCATGAAAACACGAATTTTATAACTTTTTTATTCAATTCATCTGTGCACTTTATTGTGGGACCACGTGTTATCATGAATGAAAAGTTTTATTGAGTGATGCAATTGCTTGAGGAATAACATGTGATGTGCAGTTAGCCAATCAGAATAAAGTATTATAATGAAACATATATCAAATGTAATTATAACAAAATACATTATGTTGTAAGAGTTATCTCCCCAAACACTGTTTTTCTTGTGGCCACCTCTCCTTCGTAACCGTAAAAGATTTTGTTTTACCAAATTGCTCGTTACATATTTAGGATAAGAATATTCGTTTGAACCATAGCTCTATGGGGACTCAATATGAGAGTTATTCCCCCTTTTTCATTTGATTCAAGCGATATGCATTTTCAACTGGTAAACCATAACTGATAGAGACCTAAGGTCTTCATGAGGTCATTGGTACTAAAAATGAAAATGAGGTCAATGTCAAAGGTCAAGGTCATATTATAAATTTTGATTTTGGCTTATTTTCACTTCTTTTCAAATACTGTATGACATTTTGACAAATAATTTTTCATAAATTATTAGTTGCGACATGTCCTTACTTGTATATTTTGGTTGAAAGGCTGCGCATACAATAAAAGGGAGTTTTTGTCCATCTTACATTTAAAATTACGCGTCAAGTGGTAGTACTCATTAACCAAACATATTAAAGACCTAGGATATTTTGATTCAAGGTCCATGGTTTGTGACCTTGAAATTGAGGTCAAGGTCATAGGTTAATAGGACGTCATAAAGCCATAGGAACTAACATTTTAAACTGATTTTTCATATTTCAATATAAAAATAGATCTTTTCTAGTGGAAAGACTTCAATTGTTCTCTGAACAATTTGTTTTTAATTTACTTCATATTTTGTGGGAGAAGGGGTTTCAGACTATGTGGTATCAGGTCTGTTTGCGCCCAATACACTTTCGCACCTCGCACGTTCACACCCAAGGTTTGTTCGCACTCTACTCATTCGCGCCCAATTTTAATTCAAATTCAAGTTGAATAATTGGAAAATCATGATTGTTGTTTTAAATTGCTTTGGTATAAATACTGAATGTATTTATAGCTTGGTATGAGTAAAACATTGAAGATTTTAAAGGAAAAACACAAAAGATAATTGTTTTTAAGCCCTTTGATCTGAAACAACGAAACAATAAAATATAGGAACCAAAATATAGCAATCCACTATTATAACCAAAACATGATAAAATTTATTCAACACACAGAAAAAAAAAATAGTCAGAATCTCACTTCATTATGAAAGAGGTCAATGAAACAAAGTATAGCAATACACTAACCAAAACATGATTAAGAGTTATTCAACGCTAAATAAAACGTTGACAAAATACCACTTTATTTAGAAAGGATTATTATTATCTTTAACAATACGCTATCCAAAACATGATTAAGATTTATTCAACACAAAAAAAAAATGCTGTCTCACTTTATTTTTAGACAATGACAACAATTATACTTATAAGAAAACACTTGCTTACAGAGTTATTAAACACAAAACCAATTAAGATTAGTTGCGAACATGTAGGGTGTGAAAGTGAAAGGGGGCGAACATGAGTTGGCGCAAACGTGAATGGGCGCGAATGGACCCGGATTCAGCCTATGTACCAGTGAGAAATATAGAAGCCTTTCCACGGGATTTATTTGTACAATTCAGGTAGTCTTGACCTATTCATTTGTCTTAAAAAAAACCCAGCCAGTTGGCACCTTCACTTCACACACACACACATATACGAATATCAATTATATGCTTACGAGACATGTTGCATTGTTAAACAAATTACGGTATGTGAAAATCAAGACTTGCATAAAAACTATCCCAATATTAGAGACAGTGGCGTCATTTTTCTTCAGAGCTTTCAGCTCTTTGATTGTTACATATTTGATTAAATCAGACAAGAAATAAATACTGTTTGAAAACTATATCGTATGCCCTTAATAAAAATAACTGAGGAGAACACTGTCAAACAGCAGTTATACTAAATTCTCTAATTTAACATATATTAATTGTCAGTATTTCACTGTCATTTCCTTTTACCTCTATCATAACAGACAGAGGTAGTAGTGGGGGTAGGACAGTGTCTACCTCTTCTCCATCACCAACAATGGATGACATCAAGTCTTCTTGGATTTTATAATCTTTGTATTCTTCTGTTCCTGGTATATTACATACCAACACTATATGATTGTCTTCCATGTAATATCCATCTACTATTACATTAATACTTCTGACTGGTGCTTCTCTAATCTGAAATATTGTGTTGTTATTAGCATGATTGGTTTCATTTGTTTTTAGACTTCTATATGGATTATATTAATTGTGTACTACATACTGGTTCTTTTACATATAACTGGTGATTGTTGTAGTATGCAACTATCAATATCGTCTTACGGTATACACAATGTAGCATGTAATATCGGTATTTTTGGAAGTTTTTGCCTTACAAATTAAAGGTGCTGACCTTGTAATTGATGGCTAAATTTGACAAATGTGACTTGTATAGTTGTCACATTGCAACTCACACCACATTTTCTTATATCTAATTATGAGTTAGATGACATGTGCTCTGTTTTAACCAACCTATTTTAGGAGTTTGTTACATTCTCTTTTTTTGCTTATATTGCTTTTTTATATATTGTTGTTCTACTGTTATTATCTCTTTGTCCTCTTTGACTAGTACAAATGTTTTGTAGGATCTGATTATCATTTGTTAAATAATTATTTTTGTGGATTTCATTGTCATGAAGAACCTCGTATGCCTTTGTCAAATGTTTTGTATATGAGTTGACTTTGGCAGAACCTAGAACTCCACAGTAAATATAATCCACAATAGTAGATGACAGTAACAATTTATATGTATATATATATATATATATATGTTTATTACTAACCTCTATTTTAGTGTTGTATGTATTGTTCAGTGACATTTCATTGTTGAACACATGAGTTTTCACATTTGCTATATAGTAAAACTCCCCAACTGAAAGGGATAGACTGGCATACTGTCTCCAAAGTGACAGTTTGATTTCACCACTGTCATCTTTAAGGGTAATGGCCTTGTAATCGACCTTTTCCTTAGTTTTGGATAGTGTTTTCTGAGTAGTAGCTTCTTCCTGTAAATATATATTTAATCATTTTACAATTGAACATACATGCTATTAACTTGATATCTAAACAATGTTTTAATATAGTGCTTTAAAGAAAATAATTAATAGTATTTACAAGCATATCAGACTATTGTGAACAATCACTCTGCCATTACTATCTATGTAATCAATTGATGCAATATTACACTATGATTTCAAGTATATTGTTCAACCTTTTGTTCTGTTTTTTTTTAAAGATTTATCTATTGTTTGTTATTTTTCTATTGATGATTATTTTAATGAACATTGGTTCTGTGATCTATATGATTATTACCTTAACCACTTTTGCTATTATAGAAACAGCCTGGCCTAATCCTGCTGTTTTGGCAGCACTTATCATCATAGTTGGACTATCTACGTCCTCTATCAGGGTCCTTGCTGTCCTCATGTATCCAGTAGGTATACTACCCATTGCTGATGTCCTTGATAGCTTTGTTTGGCTGGTTATAATGATGGTATTGTCCCTGTAAATGTAGTTTCTCATCATTATTTGGTTGCCGTCTTTCATCATGGTAACTTTTCCTTCATCATAACAAAGAGCCAGCATGGCTCCAGTAACATCGGCAAGGCCTATTTTGGTGGTGGATTTGCTTTTACCATCTAGCTGGTAGTTCCTTGTTTGGCCTTGTTTTACAACAGTTGCCTTAAGTGGTACATGGTAGGGTTGGTTCTTTCCATTTGTTTTGAGAGCCTGTATTGTGTTCATTCTGAAAGTAAAATGCAAAGTATTATATATAAGCTTGTATAATTAGTAAGTCTTATATGGACTTTTAAACATAGAGGTTATTTAGAATATAGCTTGGTACTGAATTCAATTATTTCAGGGATATATTAATAAACAAATGAAGTAGTTATCACGAGAGTATGTTGATGTAGTGTGAATGTTATTTAGATATCTCTCAGTTAGATACAAATTGACATCAATTACATGTGTACATGTATACTAGTATAGCATTATACTTACTTTTTAGCTTGTCAATACTAACTGCAGGAATGCAGAGGTATTGATTAGTATATATATATAGTTCATGACCTGAACTTGATGCATAATTTAGTTATTTATAATATCAAGTGTTTAGCGATTAATAGTTGACTGTACAAGTACTTGAACACACATTTTCATACTGTATAACATGAACATTATGTACTTTTCAGAATAAAAACTTATATTTACATATGCCACAATACCAGGCTGTTTAACTTATTTACTCATAATAGTAAGGGAACGACTATTTAACTTCAAGGTGGGGTTATGGTTTTATATATCATAAGTTATATTCTGGTGAAGCTGATGACATAACACATGTTAAATGCAAATTCCTTTCATACATGTACTTTTAAGTGTTTAATTTTGGAGATCTATTTGAATGATTGAGTAAAGATACATGTAACCTATATATATATAGATATCTTTTGCCTCAGGGTATAACCATAGCCATTACAGTTAAATAGTTGTTATCTTACTATATATATATATTCATCATTTACTAAACAGGCAGGCACAGGTATATAGGTTTGTGATCAGAGTAGTAAGATTCTAATGCACCATACTTTAAATCATCATTTTCAATGTTTGTGAATATTCGATCAAGACTGCTCTGATAGTCTGTTGTTATGTGAATAGGCAGTTCAGTATAATTCAAATTTGAAAATATTTTTTTCAATACATCATCTTTTTGTGAATCTATGTTAAAATCACCAAGTATTACAGTTTTTTCTCCAAGGGGGATAGTACAGGCAAGACTTTAAAATAAAAGTTTGAAGTTATTGCCACTTGCAATTTTAGGTGGACTATATATAAACAATGCTCTTAGCCTGAAGTTATTCTTGCATATTATAACAGATGTTACTTCTATTTGTCTGTATGTTATCTTTTTCTCGAATGTGACACAATTTCTACCATAAACAACAGATCCATGGTATGGTCTTGCTCCTGGTCTTGCTTCACAGTCGTTCCTATAAATTGTAAAATTTGGGAGCCCATAATCCCCATCTTGGTCTGCTAAGTGGAGCCGTGTTTCAGCAATGCCAATTGCATCACTTTGTAATATGTTATTTTCCTTCTTTAATTCGTGTATATGTAGATGCAAGGATCTAATATTGTGGAACACTATGGTAATCATATTTTCACTATATTACAGAGTGGGTATTACCAGAGATAAGTTAGCTGTGGACCTCAGTCTGTCCATTTCTATCATTACATCTGTGGAAACTGATATTTTCTCTTCATATAGATTTAAAATATGCAGACCTGACAAACTACGTACTCGGCTTAGACCAACATAGTGCATATGGCAATTTTTTCTATTACTGAAGTTGATAACGACATTATTCAATGTACTTCCTTGGGATTTGTGTATTGTTTTCGCAGCTGATAAGCGTAATGGGAATTGACGTCTGATAATTTGGTAGCCTGAGTTGTAGCCAACTCTAAATTTACGGGTTATTTCAAAGACAGGTGTCCAAGATGGTTCAACATTGGTGTTTCTAAGATAACTGTATTTTTGTCTTTGTTGCATTCCTATGTTAACATCGTCAAATAGAACCCATATTATGCTACAACGCTTTGAACCTTCTACACGATAATCTAAGAACTTGATACAGCATGAAGCTCCATTGGTCAAGCCATCTTCTATACTTATATTTGTGCAGATATCTGCATTCAGATTTTCAGCTAATTTTAGTATAGTTTGCAAACCCATGGTTTTAGAAGGATCATTTTGTGGTATTTTTTCAAGGATTGTTTTGTGCAAGGTAATGTCTACATCACCAGTTACTATGTCAATGCTTTCTATATATGCATTCTTTGTTGTTGACAACTCAAATATTTTGTTATTGAATTGTTCAACCTCTGCTCTAGTGGTGTATAGATGTTGGTACTCCTGTATTGTGTCACTTTCAAATTCTATTACCCTACTTTGTAAGACTGTGATATCTGATTCAGACTGTAAACCTTCACGTAAACGATTTAACAGATTTGCAAACTCACCATCTTCCTGTTGACGCATAACAGTTTGGAGTTCATACAGAGTAAAATTATCTTGCCATAAATTGGCAAACCCATATTCATTACAAAATGGTGAAAATATCCAATTATCCATAACTGGTTTTAACTGATACAAGTCGCCTATAGCTATAATGCTAACACCACCAAATATTCTTTGGGTTCCCATAATTTCTTGTAACCGACAGTTTATGAAATTAAACATTTTACAACCAACCATAGATATTTCATCTATCAAGACCACTTTCAACTCCTTATATTTAAGGCGATAAACATTTAATTGCTCCATGTCTAGGGGTTTGTATTGAAATCCTTTACTAGCAGGTATGCAGAATGTGGAATGAATAGTATTGCCATTGATATTGTGGGCAGCTTTTCCTGTTGGTGCACATAGCAATACCTTTACTTCATCTGGATTTGAACCTGGATATGCATTTAAACAGCGAATTAAAGCTTGATAAATAGCTTTTGTCACAACTGACTTTCCCACACCTGCACCACCAGACAGAAAATTATACAAGGGGTCAGCCTTAATTTTGAACCAGTGCAATATATGATAAAAAAAACACTTTCTGCTCATTATTCAAAGTGCTAACAATCTGTCTATACTGGGACTCTGGTATCTTATTTAACATATAGTCATCATCTTCTATTTGTTTTCTAGTAACACCCATATCTGCACCTACATCATATGTCAGCTGTTTTCCCGGATCAAAGCAACCATAGCGTTCAGTTAATGTCTGACCCTCATACATGTCTTGTTCATCAGTGTGCAAACATTCAGGCATGAACTGCGTATCTATAGATTCATCATTATCATCTCTGTTTTCTGCATTCATTTCAACTATTTCCAAGACTTTCCTATTTCTTTCATATGCATTTCTTGTTTCTTTGATCGTATTTTCATGGTGTTTATATAGGGCATAGACTTCCTGTAAAGATGTTGGTATATCATTTACTTCCTTTCTCCAATGGTGAAACAACATAATTAGTTCTCGATAATGATTGGTAGGATCATTTTTCTCATTGTATCTGACATATCGCAAAACCTTTTGGAATTGTCTTTTTCTCAATATTCCACCATCGGCCATGTTGTATTCTGTACTTGATTGGATTGCTTCTGATAGCTCATGTTCATTTGGATCATGTGGATTGTCATCTTCGTTTTCTATATCATTGGTTTCAGGCAAATCAATTTCAGTCACAACTTGTCTTTTCAATTTTTCCTTTTGATAAGATATTTCAAACCACGAGACAAAATCAGCTAAACACCACTTATCTAGAGCTTTTGGTCGTCTTTCATATCTCTTTATCCAATTGTCACTTTCTACATCAGTTGAACTTTTAGACATATCTTCTAAATCAGAATATGATTTTAGGAGAATCAACCGTTCTTGTGGTGGACTGGTATTGATGAATATAACCTTACGAGAAGATTTACGCAATGGCATTTGTAATACCAAATACACTGCTTCTTGTGCTCCTATTTCAACATGAGTCAAGAATTTATTACTGACACAGCGAATTTCTTGTTGGATACTAAAATTATTTTCTCTGCACTCTTTCACTGCCCTATACATTAAATTTGACATTCCTCTTTGACCTTTTGATACATATGATACTATGTATGCAGCACATGAGTAAGCATCTAGTATAAACTGTACATCTATATTAGCAGACCAACATTTTAACATAACAGGATTGTACGAGTTAATCCTAATTTCTGACAGTTCTCTTTTTAGAAACACTCTTGGTCTGGTCATAGACCAACGTATTGCCTTTATATACTCAGACTCTTTTAATTTGAGCTCAATTAGAAAATCTTCATAGCTGATGTCACTACCAGATTTGTATTCATCTAATTTTTTTGTAATTTTACCATATATATTTGCACAATCACTTGCCTCTTCACGCTCTCCTGCAGACATAGGTTGCAATATTCTGGTTTTAGACATAGGAGGTTGCGGAAAATTGAATCTGCAAATTGACTTCCCCTTCTTTCTACATGTTCTAGCATGACGATGTGTTTGATAAGCTAATAAATTAATGAGGTCTGGCTGCTTTAAACGTGTAATGTGGTCATCTATGAATTGCTCTATCCTTTCATCTTGATCATTTGATATATCAGGAGCATTCTTCACCCATAGGACCATGTGTATGTGTGGAGACCCACGTTGCTGGAATTCAACCCTATAAAAATAATCAGTCACCTCTCCTAGTGGTTTTACTAATTCGTCCATTAAGATATCTTTAAAGAACTTTTGGACTCTATAATCAAAATAACGGGCACAGGTAACAGGGTCAGACTTGATTAGCCTACACTTTTCTTGCCAGGGCATTTGGTTTATTTGCAGTTCTGAATACTCTGTATGGTCAACTAGTCTACCTAGACATTGTAACAAACTAAGCCAATGTGTTTCTGCAGCAGAAAGCGAGCAAAACCAGGCTGGTATCCCTAACTGTTTTATAAGTGCAAACAAATCTTTTTTAGCAGCTTACCAATAAGCAGGAGAACCCCTTAGATTTCTCAAAATTTGATACCCTTCCTTATGTCGAACAAAAGTGTCTGCAGCACCAGGAGCCAATACATCCTGAACAGTAATTTTTTTCCCTTGCAATTTACATTTTCTCATTGCTAACTGAATTTTATCCTGCAAGAGCTTTAACTGAATTTTTTTTAATTTGAAGAATATATTTGGTATGGACAAAGCTACTCTTCTATCATAATGCCTCAGTTCCCATTTGGAGATAGTACTGTAATGTAATGGGACAACACGTTTATTGTTTGGCATGCGCGATTGTCCACTATATATAGTAGGAAATGACAGAAACTCACTATTGATGTCTTGGTAGATTCCTAAAGGTGTATTACCTTCACCGGGGGCTAAATTTAGTGTTTTTCCAAATTCCCTGAAATCAACTGGCTGCAAAACTGTATCCATATTACCTGTATTTCTCCTGTCAAGATCAGTTTCTTCAGTCCAGTTATCACTATCAGAATCATTATTTGTATCTTCATTATGATTTGGGTCCCTTGGGGATGTTCTACTACATTATTGTTTCCTACATTTGCAGGTGGCATGATATTATGACTGTCTAACCAGTTCTCATTTAATGATATTCCTTCACTTTTAAAAAGGGCTGTTTTTACTAAATAATTGACTGCATTTACTATTTTGTTTGGTCGAACCATCTCATGGGCAACACAATGTTGATAAGACGTTTTGCGCTTGAACTTAATATTTATAGTTTCATCATCATTAAGCATACGAGGCAGAGACCTCACTGTTTTTTGTATATCAGCAGGAACATTTACTACATTCCCTTTTAGAGATAGCTGCCCTCCCCTTGGCTGCTGTCGAATTACCATAAAAGGAATCCTTGGAGATATTAACCGTTCTTCTAAATCAGTTAAACCTTGCAATTCTGTAGGAATATCTGGAAATTTCATACCATTGCCAACTGAACACTCAGGTACCTTACCAGTATCCAAATATTTTTTACATGTTCTGCAAACCCATTCTTTATTGTCCACAGATACCAACCCTGAGGTACATCTTCTTAACAGGCTTTTATCACATTTAAGAGATGTTGCTAAAGAAACACTCTCTGTAAACCAGGTCTGGTTACATGATGTACACACATAAGAAGGACCCTTGTTTACAGACAGTTGGAAACACTCTTGCAACTTTTCAAGATCATTGACTATAGTACAAGTTTGCCTGCCTACACTGTATGAGGACAGATTTGCATTTTGGTTCTCTATATTTGTACATGTATTACCAGCAACACTTATCTCTGCATTTGATATAATAAATGGTTCTGACACTTGTATTAACTCTATCTCAGGGTTATTATTCCCTGTAGCTGCATTACTTCCCTTATTTTTAACTCTTTGCTTTGATTCATATCTGATGGTGTATCATCTTTTAAACTGCAGGACCTTTTACTCATTATCACACCTTCATCAGAAGCTATATTATTATTTTCTATATTCTTAGGAGTACATGTGCTTACACTTGAAAACATTTTATTTTCTGCTTCACTTTCATGTAATTTGTGTAATAGCCCAGTATCTGTGCTAATCTTTCTCCGTTTTGTATTAATGTCTGTATAGGTATGTATGGTACTACTTGACAGTGTTCTTTAAACGGATGATCCATTCCCCTTTTCTCTATTTTTCAAATCTGTGTGTACACGGTTTAATTGAACTATGGGAAAATTCATATTGTTCTTGTCTATTGTTTTTTTTTAGGGGGAGTTTAATTTTGTAAGAGTGGTTTTTCTTTGTTGATGGTTTAGCTTTAGTTAGCTTAATGCACACCATATCATACTGTATTTCTTGCAACTCACTTGTAGTGAGGGAACCACAAAGATTTCTTAAAAAAGAACACAAAGACTGCAAATTATCATGAAAAGAAACCAAACATTTTCCGTCACCAGAACAAAACCCAAACTCATTACGGCTATGTGGATCATACACAGCATACCTATTACCATCTTTTATAATAGCTATAGCACAGTCACAAAATATCACTATACATGCCTGATTATGCACTGCTGAATGGAAAATTAAATTTATGGCAAACTCCAAGCACATTATACTTGTGTCTACATAATACAATTGAGACTTTAAATTTCCGCTATATATTAATTGGTCAATGCCATTGTTTAATTTAAATATACTACCACCAACTTGTAGCAAAGAAGGTAATTCTGACACAGTTAAGAACCGTGGCGAAATATTTAATGTCTGACAAATGTGTTTGTACATAGCATCACCCTCATGTAAAGTACAATTTAGGTCTTCAGTTGTCCAGTTACTCACAGGATTAATTGTAGTAAAAAGAATGAAGGATATACAGTTTGGAACACATTGTCTTCCTATACTTATATCAGAAAATATATCTGAACCTTGATGATAATCACCATATATAAATGATTTTCTAAACCTCGACATGGTTCACACTCTTACACCATAGAATTTTATCTTAACAATATAAATAGACTATTCTATAACATTGGATGTATAAACTATATCCAAGTACATGTATGTCTCCAAGAAACTTTTTCCAAGATAGATCAAAAAATTATTTCCGAGTACATGTATATCTCCAAGTAACTTATTCCAAGATAGATCATTATATTATTCCCAAGTACATGTATATCTCCAAGAAACTTATTCCAAGATAGATCATTATATTATTCCCAAGTACATGTATATCTCCAAGAAACTTATTCCAAGACTGATCAATAAAATTGTTTCCAAGTATAACTCGAAGGAATGTTTTCCAAGATAGATCATTAACTAGCGTTACAAATGGTCAACTGTCACCTTTATATATACCGGGTCCTAACATATTTTGTGTGTATACTATAGTAAGACTAGGAGTTATCACTTGGTACTAATTTATACTACAATAGTACGCTTTTCCTTAATTAACTCTCATTGGGAAACTAGCAATGTCATAATTGATGCTATCACAGTCATCTTGGTATGTATCTATTTAGGTTAAATTACATGACTTGATGGATAACAAATACTTAATTGAATCTTGTGCACTGATAATATAGTATACCTTGTACTTCTTTTTTGCGGTTAATACAAAACAACTTAACTAGAACTTGAACACACTAGTCACTACATGCACATCCAAAAGTGGCAAACTCATCAGTTAATTGATGCATGTGATGGTAGCAGCAAAATGGCAGAGGTAGAAGTCCTCTTTTCTAGTTAACACTATTATGTACAGCCCTAGTCTTCAGTATATATAATTCAGTCGTTCAAAAATCTAAACATCAACAAATGTTTAAGGACAAAAAACACTAGGTCTACATCAAGAGAATATGTCTGGTTAAACGATTTATAAAGGAGGATAAATAGGTAGATATTGCATAACGTTACTTTCTACCTAAAATCACGTGGATATGTTTACATATTTAGACTTGACCCAGTATGACCCGTACCAGCAGTCACTGACCAATGGTTGTAGGTCACCGCCGTCGTTCAAACACTAGACTAGAGTTATAAATGATAAAATGCTTAAGCCTGTACTATTTGTGAGAAGTGAATCTGTTTGTTCTGTACATTTATATTGTTTTACCTGATATCTAACTGTTTTCTTCTCAATTCACTTTGACTGTCAAATTCTCCGAGCTTCTTCAAAACATACGTATTACTGCGCCCGGAAGTGAAAAAATTATGAGAAATCCTCGTAAAATAATGCTATTTTGTATTTTGTGGAATCCATTTTATTATAATTATTAAAAAAAGATAAAAAAAAGTTACGATTAATAATTAAACTGCATATCATTATACGCAACTTTTATGAACTATTTTTCCATAGCTGTAAGTCGGTTATTTTGGCGGAAATCATGCAATCGTCACAACTCGGCCGATTCCGTACCGATATTTGGAGAGAATCGGAGTCACCCGAGGATTGCCGATTGGGAAATCATGTACACATACACGCGTAGATTGACTGGTTCGCTGATCGTAATGGTACACATCAAATAGGTAATGCCCGGAACGTAGTATCGGGAACCAGGATAATACGTAGACAACATACATAACTAATTCCAAAATTGATAACGCCTACCTGCTTACGGTTTCTCGTTCATAAACGGAATTCCGCTTTGAATAATAGAATATGCAACATTAATCATGTTCAGTCGACCTTTCATTGTTATATCAACGTCTGAACTAATTAAAATATCTTTAGATGTCAGATAACACTCGAAATTGACGCGACCTCTTTACACACGGAATATAAATAATGATCCTGATAGTTTGTAGTCAGGTTGACTGCTTATAATGCAAAATACACATTAATAAACAGTTTTTTAAAACGAACAATACACACTGATTGTTACTTTAAGCCCCAATGTAAATGAAAGAAACAAAAACCATATCATATTATAAAAAGATGAGGAGAAAATTGAACATTTAAGGATCTATTTCTGGCCAAAAGACCCCCTACATAGATTTGATTGACGTTGCGTATGAAAAGATGTACCTCATGACTTGAAAGTCAGGCCTGAAAGCACTGCCTTTAAAAATGACAATGAACATATAGACAAAAGACAAAGAAGACAAAGGGTAAGTGCATTTGACATTAAATCTAATTCCTGTAAATTTGTTCAGTTTAATGTGTGATCACATATCATTAATGATGAAGATAACAAAATTATTTTTATGAAAAAAAAAACCAACAGACATCACATGGACAAACAAAATTATTTCCATGAAAAAAAAACCCAACAGACATCACATGGACAAACAAAATTATTTCCATGAAAAAAAAACCAACAGACAACACATCTACAAATATTAAATGTAATTAACTAAATTATTTTTTTTTTGTAATTGATGTACAATTTCCTTGGGAAAAAAAATGTTTAGTATTATGTGTGATAAAATTAAATTCCTAATGATTTGACAACTGAACATGCTCATGAAAAAAAAACCAACAGAATATTTTCATAAAAAAACCTAATGATTTGACAACTGAAAATGTCCATGAAAAAAACCAACAGAATATTTAAAAATAAAACATCAGACATCACATTGACAAGCAATGTATTAACCATATTATTTTTTTTTGTAATTGTAGGACAAACACCTCATTATTTAGCAATAAACAAAAGGAAAGGACAAACACCTCATTATTTAGCAATAAACAAAAGGAAAGGACAAACACCTCATTATTTAGCAATAAACAAAAGGAAGAGTTGAGTGCCATGAGACACATAGAAACTATATTAAACACAAAAATTGAGGACATGGCAGCAAAGATTGAATATGAAAATCATGTGCAAGAAAATAGAAGAAAACAATTAAGGAAAGACAGACAGTTAAGGAATATGATACATGACAGATTATTGAATTAAAACTTTTGACTGTGTATTTTCCAATGGATTGATTTATTGTGAATAAAAAATGTTTCAAAAAATGTTTTGAAACAGTCCAAGGTATTACAGTATCTAGGTGTATGGTATTATATATTCATTTTCAATTACCAAATATATGTAATCTAGAGGTACACTTTACTATAGGAATGTAGTTGTTTTTTTCACACTGTGGACAGACAGACAATTGTATACCATTATGAATCCAGTTATATATTAAAAACATTAATATTAAAAAGAAGTGATAAAAACAAAAGAATTTTTAATTATTTATTTTATTTAACAGTTATCAAAATATACAACCAATTATAAAATCAAGATGAATATGTAAACAATTGTGAATGACTAGTTATATTAATGACTGTAGCAAGGAATGAATGACTAGTTATATTGTTGACTGTAGCAAGGAATGAATGACTAGTTATATTATTGACTGTAGCAAGGAATGAATGACTAGTTATATTATTTGACTGTAGCAAGGAATGAATGACTAGTTATATTATTTGACTGTAGCAAGGAATGAATGACTAGTTATATTATTGACTGTAGCAAGGAATGTATTACAATAAAGAGTTCAGTAATAAGGAATGATGATTTTGTTCTGTAGTAACATAATTTTAAAAAACATATAAAAAGTATTTGTAAAATCACATAGCTAAATTATAAATAAAAATATTTTCAAAATGATGCATTATCATGAAATACATAAAGGAGTATGAAAATGAGGAAATACATGAGTTCAAAATGAGTTAAAATTATTTATGAGTACCAAAAAAAAATCAAAGAAAGATAAGAGGTAGTCCTATTGTCTTTGTAGTATAATGGACTTTACAATAGTAAATGTAATGAACGATACATGACAGAATCAATAAAATTCAAGTAAAATATAAGCATGAGGTACATGTAACCTATCATGGTTGAATCAATAAAATTTATATAAAATGGAAACAGGAGGTAGATATCATAGCCAGATAGCTATGTAGTCATGAGGTAGTAGTACAATTTTACAAAAGGGTGATAGAATAAACATCATTTATCATTAAAAAATAACAAATATTTATTAAAAAAAACATGACATATTGAATGAGGGATGACAGTAATGAAAAGGGAAATCAGACATGTCAACAATTGAATAAAGGAGATTGCTTATCAAAGGGAAGCAAATCTAATAAAAATAATTATAAAATAAATTTCTTGTAGTGGTAATTTTATGTTAATTTCAATATGATTGTCATGAAATAGGCATATGTGATGTTTATTTAACATTACATAAAAAAAAAAAAAAATATTAGTAATAAACAAAAAAAGGCACATTGAAAAAACAAATATTATAATAGATCCTTGTATGATCTTGGCACATTGAGAAAAAAAAAGTATAATTATATGATCCTTATATGGCATGTTTAACTTCAGGTCACAAATCAAGAAAAAAAAATATAACAAAAATATCATAATAAAAGGCAATACACAAATCAAGGTAATTCCCTTAATACCACATTATCAATTTAAGAATAAAAAAAATAAACTCAGTAACCATACTGATACATGTACTTGTGGTGTATTGTAGGCAAAAAAACTTGTTTCTGAACACAAAAATGCATGACTTAAAATTCACTATCACTTACATATAATTACATATAAGTGATAGAGTAAAACTCAAATATACACATCAACTAAATATACACAACTTTTTTTTACTCAGTAACCATACTGATACAAGTTTTTTACATACAATACACAAGAATTACATGTAAATGAACTCAAAAAATAGCTCAAAAGCTTAAAAATACTTGCAGTAAACAAAACAAATGTGGGACTCAAATATACATCAACACAAGCCAAAAAAAACCTGTCTGTGTGTAAATTATCTTTTGGGATATTACAAAAGTTTAGATTAACTTTGGAAAAAAAAGAAATACACATGTAACAATCATATGACCATGCATGACTTAAAAAAAATACATTTCATAACCAAACTCAAAAATGCATGCAGTTCAACTAAATATTCACAACTTATCTGTAAATGATAATCAAAGTCAAATATACAACAATACAAAACAAAAAAAAACTGTCTGTTGTGTGTAAATTATCTTTAGGGATATTACAAAATTTTAGTTTCACTTTGGAAAAAAAATACATGCAGTTCAACTAAATTAAACAAAATGTGTAAATCAAATATAGAACACCACAAACCAAAAAAAAAAACTGTCTGTGTGCAAAATATTTTTTGAGAGTTTACAATTATCATTGTTAAAAACTAATTTTTTGGTTGTCGGACTTCTAGTCCTCTTAGCTATTGGTTCTATTGGTAAGGTCACAGGTTCAGTATCAGCAATGGTTTTTAGTTTAATTATCATTGTTGAAAACTAATTTTGTCTTTGTCTGACTTCTAGTCCTCTTTGCTATTGGTTCTATTGGTATGGTCACAGGTTCAGTATCAGCAATGGTTTCTATGGGTGTCAATGGAGGTGTCAGAGATGGAGATGGTGATGGTGTAAATATTGTACTCATTTGGATAGGTGAATCACAGGATGATGGAATAGTGGTGTAGGCAGAGGAGGTTGATGATTTTCTTTTAACATAGCACATGTATATCAGGAGAGTAATTAGAATTACAGTCACTACTGCTACCCAGACAATCAAAACTGTGGAATAAATAGTCATATTAAATTACTTGATCAAAACATGACTAAAATTATATGAAAATATAAAATCAAAACATGACAAAAATCAAATGAGAAAAATAATGAATGAACATTATGTCATTGTTGTTGGACAATAAACAGGATTCAATTTAATTAATGTTTTTAATGTTTTATACTTTCTACATTTCTTTCTTTTAATACTTATATATGTAATACCAATCACACAAATGAACAAGAAAATAAGAGTAGTAAGAAAAACACCTAAGAGATAATACATCATGTTTACACTTTTGGTATCAATATATGGAACAGTTGTTGTGTTTTCCAATCTTAAAATATATGAAGTGTTTTCCAATCTTAAAATATATGAGGTGTTTGAAGGTAATATGTCAGTTTTATTTGACATGGAATTTGAAGGTAATATGTTGGTTTCATTTATCATAGAAATAGGTGTGGTTTGAATGTGTAAACATACAATGTGAAAATAACTATTTCTTATATGCATACCAATATATGATGTTGATAAAATCTGTGACTGTGTACTTGAAGAAGTTGTTGTGTCTACTGTAAAATAAAATTAACAATATAAGTGCACATCATGACAAGTGTTTTTATTTTCTTTTCTTTTCTTTAATTACAAAAAAAAAAAACAAGAAAATGTGTCTATAAGTCTGAAATTAAATACTTCTTGCATTGATGTTACATAAGTATGTTCCATTATGATAGCACACTCCCTTCATGAAAAACAAACTTCAACCTGTAGGTTTACCTTGTATACATTCCCCCTTTTTTTCCAGTGATAAATGAAACATGACTTTGATGTATAGATTAAAAATTGCTATACACAATAGGTCAACCTTGTACACATTGTGGTAAACAATTGCTATACACAATAACTATTGAGAAAAGGAATAAGCATTTCATAAAATTGCTGTTGTTGTTGTTGTAAAGTTCTCAAATGGTGCTGAAAAATAATATATATAAAAAAATTACATACAACACTGTTAGAATTGGATTTTTATGCTGATAACTTTGTGTCCCTCAATGGGAATCAAATGCAAAACTTTGATACACTATATAGTTATATATAATTAATGTTTTTTTATATGTAAATATATATATATAAATGTTGTGTATTGTACTGAATAAAATTAGTTAGTTCATATTTCTACTAGTAAATGTAAGAAGTAAATTAAGGATTGGTTTAACAAAAAAAAATCGTCACAAAAAAAAAACAATTTCGAGAAAAAGAAAATGTTATTACGGTTTCCTTCTCTCCCTTTTATACATTACATGTTTGAATTTCATAATTATGAACGTATCGATTCACAGTATCATAATAGAGGGCGAACACAATTTGGGTACGAATTGACGTACTTAGTACTCTGTCACTTGATCAGGTGACAATTTATTTCCCGCATTACCGACGGAACACGATGGAGAAAACTTTTGTGATTTTTATTTCTGTGTGTTTGTTAGCGGGTATTACGGGGAAACCTGCAAGAAGATGTTGTTCTAGTGACACAGTTCCGTCGTGCCTATGTCTTCAAGATGAAGACCTGGAAGTTTGTCAGTTTGAAGAACAGGTACCAATAATTGAGGTCCGAGGATACTGCAAATGTTCAATTGTGTGTCATGAAGGAATCCTATCTACACCTCAAGTTGTTATTAATAGTGAACGTACTACCTGTTCATGGAATTACAAGTCTGGACTTTGTTGTAAGTTTAACATAATTCTTTATTAATAAACACCTACATTGTTTCACTTAGTGTATGTATGTTTCTGTATCTGCCTCTTCTAGTAGGAGCGCCACCATGGGTTATGGTGTAAAAAAGGAAGACATTTAACACACTGTATCGGTACAGATATAATGTGAGCAGTTGCCTATCCAGTGTATTTTGAACAATATTAAACTGTTAAAAGTAAATGTGTTAACATGGTTCAAGTCCAGGAATATTACTAAATTCTTGGACATGTTTTGACCATTTAATATCAGATAGATATATAGTTCTATGAGAAAATATGAGCACTTTTGTACAAACAAATATATTATAACTTATATTGATCCCTCATAAAACATGTAAAAGGGATATTTATAACATTAAAATATTAGTAAAATATAAAAAAAATCTGTAATAAATAAGAAAACAACGTAAAAGTTATATAATATACTGAAACAAATGGCCTCCTTCACGTCCCTTGTTATGCTGTTCTGTGTTATGATAATGAGTGTTATTTATGTAGATGCAACAGTGAGAATGTTGAATGACAAAACATGTGCTGTTAGGGAAGACCCTATTACTTATATTCCAAATGAATATGAATGCAAATTCCAAGGTGCCGGACTATATATTTTTTTAGGAAAGGAGCCCAAGTACAGTGAAGAAATTATCAGTGGACCGCCTAACAGACTTATCCTTTTTGAACATCCCTCAGGGGACAGGACTGGAGATGATTTATTTTGAAGGGTCGTGTGAGCAAATAAAAGGCTCCAATGAATGTGGAGATATGGGTAGCCGGGAAACCTTGTGTTAGTATTTTTTTTAGAAATAAGATTATTTCGATATGACCGCCAAATAGTACATCATAATATAGACACCCCTAAAAAATCCTCCCCTTACAGATCAAACTTGTTGAAATAAACCTGAAATATCTAACAGGTCCTGTATTCTAAAGATGTTGTGAAATAAACCTGAAATGTCCTTTTATATGTTGATACTGAATCGTAATATATTTTTTTTAAATAATTTTATCATTATTATCTAATTTTTGATGTATTGTAAACAAGTGTCTAATTTCTTGTCTTTCTGCTAATTTAGGTGGAAGCTACCTCAACGCACCAAAGGTTGCAGTCCACCCCTCTTCCCTCTCCAGCTGGCAGTTCAGGGACAGACCCCAATTTAAACACTTTTGTACCAGTGGTGGATATTATAACTGATGACCATGAGAAGATCACTAAACCTGTGCATGTGGATCAGACAACTGTTGATGAGATCAGCAAACCCTCCAGTGAGAAAACTACCATGAAGACTTCTATTAGCTCTCAACAGTATGGTAGCACTAGTACGCAACATAATGTCAGCTCAGTGCCCACAGGAATAGATAGTGAAAATGTACGTATATATATATGTGTGTATATATCCTATGATCACTTGTTTCATTTTTGGATGGGTTGTTGTCTCTTTAACTTTTTCCCTTTTAATGAGGATGTATAATGGAAGGGAAATTGTTTAACCTTTAGATAATTTCTAATGTAGATTCTTAATAATTGTACCTTGCTTTATGTTTTGATAAATATGTTCTGTGCATTGATTATATTTCTTCTTTATTTTCATTTCAGAATGTTGATACTACTCCCTGGATTATCTCGACAATAACTGTTATAGCAGGTACTACTTTCTTTCCTACTAGTTTAAAAAAAACATTCGACAATAACTGTTATAGCAGGTATAGCAGAAACCACGTATCAAATCAAATTCACCGATGTGTGGAAAGGAAATAAATTGACCGACATTTTTAAAAACATACAACAAATGTTCGAGGATGTCCTAACCAAAGCAAAAGGTGGTGAACAGGACCTCGGGCGTGTCATTATCCGGCATCCCGAATTGAATCACCCCATCGTCGTACCGTTGGACAAATGGTCGAACATTAATGCCAACACTGTCATGTCCGCCGTGGAAAATGTACTGAACAGCGATCAGTCGCTCAGTCTTTCCGAATCGATGGAAGTCGTTATTGGTAATATTTCCGTACCAAAAGGGTCCGGTCGGGTACACATAACCCAACTGACAGGACCACATAGTTCCATCGCACTGAAACGGTCCATGCTAAGAGTGGTAAACGACGATCACTTATGTTTAGCCACGGCAATCGGCCGATGTTTCGTCAAATTATGCAAGATCGTGACGTTTGGCGAGTTCAAACAATTAACCAAAAATGACCCAGCCACATGAACGCCACAATGAAAATGGTTAAACACAGGATGATTACAAAAATTTCAAAACCGAGATTCGTAAAAGTATAATTTTACAAGTAGTTGATTATGTTTTGATCTGTCTATTGATTGTTTAAAATAACTTGACTTCAAACTTCTACAGAGCTAATATACTAACTAATTAGCAACTATGACTATGTGGAAAAAGGGGGGAAAATACACGTACACATTCATTTGTTCCAACTATAACGATAGTCTTCTCATCTGTATGTTTCTACACAAGGTTAGATCCCCCTGATCGACAATAAACTTGTTAACTGTATATTGTTCAGATAGATAAACAAACGTCTTCATGGTCATTCTTGTAAGGCGAATTTCCTGTAGGTCTAGCAGCCCTTCATAGTAGTATAATCCTTTCCCTATAAAGGTACACACCAACTTTATAGGGTGGAACCTTATATCAGTTTCCATACTGCATGTTTCAGGGTTCATATAATACCCAAAACAAACAACTAATAGTGATAAACACACAAAAGAGAACATTTTAGTAGGGTAAAATTAGGATTGTTACAACAGTTTTCGCCCTTCGTTTAACGTTAGGCAGAAAATGTATCCGCAAAACAACGTTTCCAATACGTACCAGTCATTTGTTTACTCGACTGTGACCTATTAATATAAACGTCAATTGAATTGCATAATGATCATTCTAACTTGTTCATCGAAACTAAAATGACATCACGACAGGAATCTATTGAAGACAATGGAACAACGCATATTATGTTAAAAACTTCTATCATATACTCAAGTCTTAATTCCATATACAATAACAAAGATTTTTCTCTTAAAGTTATGAAGATTTTCACGAGTGCCATTCTTGTAGCGATGACAATTGCAATTTTAACTGTAACCAGTAATATCTATCATTCAAAATCTTCAAAAACTTCCGACTGTATAAAACTTTCAAGTTTAGGATTAGATGTCGACCAGTCGAAAAATCTAACGTGTCAATACCAGAAAAAAATTGATCTTCCTGAGAATGGTAATCTATCATTGTGTATCAACAAGTACAATATAGTTGTCATCATTTCAAACTTAAAATCTACAATAAGTCAGAGACAGTGGGAATATATGAAAAGATTGATACCATATATTGATAATAACATTAATACAATAATGACTTAAACGTTTACAGTATCACCATAAATGGATAATATGTTGATTATATTTTAATATTGATTGAATTTGTAATTTTTTTTATATCACTTTAATTATTATATATCAGTTTGAATTCCAAAATAATATTAAGGGTCGAACCCGGATTCATCCGGGCTTATTTTAGGGTTATCATTACCTGCAAAAATGGCGACTTGTTTCATAATACTCGTTTGTTGCACATTGTTTATAAGCGTATATTACATGACAGGGTTGGAGATAAAATGTCTAACAAAAGGATCTGTGGCTCTGTGTGGTCGCCTCAAGAAGGGGACATATGTCCTCTCAACAGATGCCCCAATTTGGGTGTTTGAAAGGATGGACAAAGATGTAGTCCTGATTGTGAACAAACTCATCAACCGCATTAAAATTGAAAGTGGATTCTGCCCCTAGGTGAAAAACGGACACCGTGATTTGGAAATAACTCTAAATGAAAAGAAATGTTTGGTAAGCATAGTATAAATAGATGTGTTTATGTAATCCAAGTTATTTCAATTTAATGACAATATCCCACGCGAAAATACCTGACCTCATTTCATCAGTTCATATGTACCATTATGTATTAGTGGACTTTAAATGGATACAATAAATTTTATTAAACAGTCTTTTATTCTATCACTAAACAAAAATCAAAGTACCCGTACCAGACTGGAGAAACGAATAACATGAAACAACAAAAAATATAACACACAAAAACAAAAGTAGTATAGGCCTATTTCCAGGAGTAAAATTATTTTATTTTATTTTGTTTTAATTTTGCAGCATAGCAACAAAAGTTTTGTTTTTTATTTTTTTAAATGAATATCGGACTTCTTAATTACAGAAGTGTTTGTCATAACACCTGTACTTCACACGCATTTTAGACATCTTTACTTTTCAAACCATTTTTTATATATTTTATAATTTATGCTTAACGTCCAGTGGCAAGTTAAATGCTAATTCGTTATAAAAACATGTATAACACTAATTTAAACTAGTAAATAATACAAACGAACTCATGCGAGCTCTCATTCTATCCGACCTCAACCAAAACACTGTCCAGGTCATAAACTTTTCGGAAAAGTAACAATTTACAATTTAAAGTCCTTTGGTCAGGCCATTTCACACTTGAACCAGCAAGGTAGAATTTGAATTTAAAGAAGAGGAAAAAGTTAGGCCCCAAATTTATGTTTGGCTTTACAAACATAAATACCGAAATAGTTTACATCTCTTTTTCATATTTTCGGAAAAGTAACAATTTAAAATTTAAAGTCCTTTGGTCAGGACATTTCACACTTGAACCAGCAAGGTAGAATTTGAATTTAAAGAAGAGGAAAAAGTTAGGCCCCAAATTTATGTTTGGCTTTACAAACATAAATACCGAAATAGTTTACATCTCTTTTTCATATTTTGTTATATCTAAATCCAGAAACGTTTCAAAAATTTCACAACATTTAAAAATCTGTTAAATTCGCTTGAAGATATTTCTGTTCCTTTGTTCATTGCGGGATAAGTTTTAAATTGAAGAATTGTAAATCTATCACCAGTCTGTATACCTGTCACCACAGTATTCTCACAATTTAAATCATTCTGTGACATGGTACATTTTTGAATGAATTTTTCTAAACACAAGTTAAATAAGATGGTTGATACGTGCGTTCAAGTTCTTCCCGAATTCATGATTTTCGAAGATTTTCAACCCTTGTTGGTAAAAAGTATTATTTAATATTTGACGGACAATTTCTTCTCTCCACAGAAATTATGTCTACCCAACGAGGATTGGTCACTATCAAAGATGGGGAGAATTTATTAAGAGTAACTGGATCATTTGGATCGTCGAAGACGGTCCAAATAAATAACTATAGAGGTGTGACATATATCCATCTCAAAAGTCCAGCGGGAAAGACTGGGTCAAGCGCATGGAAAACCTTTACCATGTCCTTTGCTGAGTATTGCGACTTGGTGAGAATGGTGAACGTGAAAGAATTGACAGAACTGTGTGAACAGTTCCAAAAGCAGGTAAAACTCTTTTAATCATTTTATTTATTTATTTATTTGACCTGCGCGGTAGGTCTGGTATCCAGTCAACTGCATCCGTTCCCATTCCCGTTAAATCCGTAAATCAAAAACTATGAGACGAGCATACCATTTAACAAAGACCCCGAAGAAGAGATTTTTAAAATTTTGTAGAAATAAATTTTCGTAGATTCATTAGTGTCTGGAAAAGTTAGAAATTGATAGTAATTTAAATGAGCTTTTACTTGCGGGTTCCCACATAACCAATTTCAATGTGTATATAAAAGGGATGTTAATTCGGTGAGGAATTATTTTAATTACTTCATATATTTTTCACAACGTCAACTTAGTCGTTTTTTAAAAAAGAGGAGGAGGAACTGTGATATAATGGGTGTTGTTTGAAAGAAGAAAACGTGTAAATATGTATATTCTCTTTATATTTTCTTAAATCGTTGCCGAATGTTAGTATTTTTCCACTATCTCATTATTCGCATATTTGTAGAACAGAGTCCAGATGAAAGATGAGGAGGCAGCCTTGAGGCTGTTGGAGGAGAAAAGCCGGGAGCCTCCACGCAAGAGGGTGAGGAAAGTACCCGCCAGAGCATTCCCAATAGAAGACAGCAGCAGCCACACGGATTAAGATTGAAGGAACCGATGTTAAAAAAACTATGTATAAAAAAAATTATAAACCTATGTAAACCATGTAATGCTTATACTCGCGACATAATAGTCAAACTACCAAATTTACTACTAAGGGAAATAAGAATTTTTTTATTTTTGGACCTTGAAAGTGGGGATGTCGATTTATTATCTTTAATACAAGAAATCATTTTTCAAAGGAATTTTGTTAAGGAAAACACGGATATTTATTTGGATGTCATAAAACAATGTGTATATTTATCAATAGCAGAAATTAAAATTTTAATTAAAGATTATTCCAATAAAGTTAAGCTTGATCTAATTGACCTGTTTCCATTTGATTCTTGGCATAATACAATTTCAAAAATAGTTAGAGATTCCGAAAGGTAGGATCACTTTTTCGAGACTGATCACTCATTCACATATATATATATGTTCACTATTCTTATATAAATAAACATGTACAAATCCATTATGTCGTCTTTACTCATACCCAGTCTTCTCACATGACTGTCCGTCTATTTGTCTGAATGGTTTTTGATCTTGTTTGCAGATCAGTACTTTATTTGGACACTTATCCTGAAACACTTGATTCCATGAAAAGTTTAATGTTCCTTTTGCTAAAGTCATGGACGCTATTTCTGTCTTATTGTATGGATATTTAGCATTTGTCACATTGAGCATAGCGTTGTGAGCCGTTATCACTCCAGGGTTTACTTGAACTTTATTTATCCTCAACTCCATTTGCTGGATATCAATCCTGTACGCCTTATCTGTATTGCCCAGTAAGCTGAAATCTGGCCTCGATCTATGAAATCTAATACTAACTCCAACTTGATTAAGTAAGTATCGACCGACCTGAAAAAGGTCGTGCATTATTGGACCTTGTAAATCAATGAGCATAGACCCCTTAATATATGAAGATCTAATTAACCCATTTGTGTTGTCCCCATTCGTAAAATTGACGTCATCGTATTGAGACGGTGAATCCTTTAACCACAACTGACTAGATAGCTGAGACTGCTTCGCATCTGATCCGTACCTCAACAAAGATTGTATAAATGCTTTATATGGATGATATCCAGAGGTTGACGAAAGTACCTTTCCCTGTATACTAACATCTATCTGTGAAAACAGAGACTGTAGTAATAAATTTACTGGTGCTACACTTTCATTATCTTCCAATTTTGTGTTGTCTGCATGAAGAACTCTTAATTTTACATACATTTGACATTTTTGAAGATTTATATATTCCATTCCATTTTGTCCAGATATGTCAAAATCTATAGGTGAAAGATCCGATATGGCTGAACTTGGTTGAATGTTTTCCATCCTTACATTTTCCACTCCAACCTGAGTTGGGGGTAAATCAAAAAGAGATAATTCCATTGGTTGTCCCTCTATAAAAAAGTCTTTGTTGAGCATAGCCATTTCTAAAATTTATCAAATATGTCCTTTTTACGCTTTAACACCTTTTTCTTTACGACTTTGTTTTTCTTTTTTCCTATAGCATAGGTCCGCTTTCCTGCCCTTTTCACCTTTACTGGTCGACGTCTTTTGACTCGATTGTGAGATTTGTACTGTCGCTTCTTTTTTATAGAGTTCTTTTTTTTATTCTTTCGATCAATTTCCGTTTTTGCTTGATCAACTGTTGCTTGTGCTGGTGAAATAATCTTCACTGGCACATCGGTTATTTGCGTTTGTGTATTAGGAGTTTTTATGCTTTCAATTGGTATGATATCAGTCTTTCCAGGAGAGGTAAATGAACCACCGGTTTGGTTTTTTCTTTTTTTTTTTCAACTGTCCACCGGATTTATAAAATTCAACCCATTTCGAAGCATTTGGTATATATAAATCTGATACAGCCATGTTATGGCTAAAATATAAATGGATAGTGTCTAAAATGAAGTGTTAACGAGACTGGCTTTTGTAAAAATGAGGCCAGTTTGAAATTCTTATCTGTTATATAGAACTCTATATCAAACACTTGTGATTTATTTACGTTCACGTAATAGGGGACATCGTATTCCTTCGACCAGTTTCCTTTCTTAAATAGAGGTAATTTCCTTAGCAAAAATGGTTGTTTTTCCCCCATTTATAATAGATGCACCTGCGATATCGCAAAACACGTAAAGATGATTTATATGTGACAATGAACTATTTTCCTTAATATAAACGTCGGTTAGAGCTATTTTCCACACATCTTGAAGATGAAGGGATTCTTTCATCTGTACTTTAAAACTGTAAGGTTTATTATCTGGATAAAGTTGCATGTTACGGTTAAGAAAAAACTTTTGGAAAACGCACAGCTAGACATATTTTCTGTTATAGATTTTTTACTTCTGACTTGTCGACCCAGCTGTTGAATTTATCAGAATACCCAGTCCACTTCACTAAACACTGAGTTTTATTGTTAATCCTCCTGGTCTTTAAGACTTTTTGAATTTCCCATAATGCATTTTCATGTCTGTCAATTGGCTGAATTCCGCCTGATACCAGTTACCTAAAACTTCTTCTCCAAGTAAATCAACCACGCGGTACAGTGGAATTGATTGCATTTGAAAACGTCTGCTTATTTTAAACACCTCATACGTCCATTGTTCGTTGTATACTCTCGTGAAAGGTTTTCGCTGGTGCGATAATCGAACTAATTGACCAATTTTATATCTGTACAACGTTTTTGCCTTGTTTATTGTGTTTTTTAAGGATTTCAGTGCAGATTGTTTTGATTGTTTCCTAGGTTTTAAATACATGTAAGCCCAGATATCAGCACTATTATTTTCATTCACATCTTTAGGTGCAACATTGTTAATTGATCTATGAGGAGTGGAGTTATATGATTCAACAAGCTTAGGAAGGGTGTCTGTATATAGTTTTGTTCTTTTTCTGGCTAAAAATCTCCAAATGAGTACCTTCAGTGTTTTATTTAGACGTTCGACGTAATTCGCTTTTACCTCATTCAATGCAATGTGATGGTAAATATTTCTGCTTTTGAAAAGATTTTTAACGTATGCGTTCTTAAATTCAGAACCTGCGTCTGATCTAATCTTCTTAGGCTGAGCGGATTGGAACATTTGTTCTAGACCTTTTGCAACCTCTTTCCCAGTTTTGTTTTTCAATGGATAAACCCTCGCGAAAATATATCAATGGCGACTAATAAGTATCTAGCACCATTCTCTTTAGATAAATATTGCATATCTGCAAGGTCTACATCCCATTGCTCATTAATGTCTGACACAACAACTTTGGCTCGTGTAAACCGTCTACGTGCAGGTTTTTGCAAGCTGTAGTCGTCTTGTTTTTGAAGCCATCTTCTAATTTTATGAATTCCATGTTTTTGAACTCCCGAATTTTGTAAGACTTTATGATTTTTTTTGGCGCCGAAAAAAGCAGCTAGCTTAGATGGATTGTCGTAAATGGATTGAATCACTTCTTCTGCCATTTCTATGCCACTCGATAGTTAATTGAAAATTGACAGAATTTCGGTTGAGTTCTTTATACATAGTAATGTTTCATGTTTGAAATCGTTATTTTTATTTTGCCATTTCCATTTAAAATTAGAATAGAATATTTCAATGTCTTCTTTGGAAACATCTAACCCGACAGCCTCTATTTTGAAAATTGTGCGAACATCATCCTCACACACTCGTAATAAAGCCTCATCATAATGATATGTATATGTGTCATAATTTGAGTTAATAAGACAATCATGGTGAATTTGCACTGGGTCTGCATAGGCACAACCAATGCAGCGCTCGTTATTGATTATACGACATTGACTTAAGATTTCTTTGGCATTGCAGAAGTGATAACAATTACGTAGATATTCTTGACGTGACATTTTCACTTCACCGAAATCTTTAGAATGATCATTATGCAATTCAATTGACGTTTATATTAATAGGTCACAGTCGAGTAAACAAATGACTGGTACGTATTGGAAACGTTGTTTTGCGGATACATTTTCTGCCTAACGTTAAACGAAGGGTGAAAACTGTTGTAACAATCCTAATTTTACCCTACCCTTAATAAGAGGTTGGATGACTTAAATAAAAAAAGGATGAGAAATAAAATCAATGAGAAATTTAATTTAATTGTTTACTTTATGTATGGTGTGATTAGAATTTTTCACTGGAATACCCTCATGGTTAGAATAAGTTGGATAATTGACCCTGATGTTTTTTTTTCATTTATTTTGGTTATTTTGTCTTTTAAATTGTCATATGATCCCATATTTTTGGTCGTATTGATATTGTAAGAGGATATTAATCATATTTAGTTGTAAGTGCTAGTGGGAAGTACAATAGCTGTAACAAAATAGGTGTTTAAAAATGATAACTCAGCATTATTTTGTATGACGTCATATGGATACTTAAAATTTATATTGTCAGATGAAATTAATAATATTAAAAACGCTGCAGGCAAGTGTAACATTTGAACACCAAATTGGGTGTTTATATTTAAATCCTATTAATCATTTAAAAAAATGTCTATGGCTAGCATACGAGTTTCATACAACAACTGTAGGCAACATTATAAATCTACATACCATTTGAAGGTCTATTTCCCATATTTTTGGTCGTGTTGATATTGATGATATTAATCATATTTAGTTGTAAGTGCTAGTGGGAAGTACAACAGCTGTAACAAAATAGGTGTTTAAAAAATGATAACTCAGCATTATTTTGTATGACGCCATATGGATACTTAAAACATGACATCATTTGGTTTTGTCTTTTCTCATATGAAGTCATAAAGTTAAAAACGTGATAATTAAGAAATGACGTCATATGATTGTGCGGCAATGTATAATGTGACGTCATTATGGTGTTATTATGTGACGTCATTATGTGATGTGACGTCTTTGGTGTTATTATTTGTCACGTGATGTGACGTCATTATGGGAGTCAAGGAACCCCCCTTAGTAGTAGTAGTGTATCTGAATTTATAATTATTACTATATGTATGTGATATATGAAGTGTGTTTACCGAACATTATCAATATATAACTGTGTACAGAAAAATTTCCTTAAATCGAACAGGCACGTGCCATGGACAACTGTTTTTGCTATCAAAGCAAGGAAAGGCGAGATCTTTCACGATTTCCAAAACATTTTCTTGTGTCAAATGGAAACGACCTAACAAAAAGCAGACGAACAAAACAAATGAAAGACAATCAAAATCTGTAATAAATAAGTAAACAACGTAAAAGTTATATAATATACTGAAAAAAATGGCCTCCTTCACGTCCCTTGTTATGCTGTTCTGTGTTATGATAATGAGTGTTATTTATGTAGATGCAACCGTGAGAATGTTGAATGACAAAACATGTGCTGTTAGGGAAGACCCTATTACTTATATTCCAACTGAATATGAATGCAAATTCCAAGGTGCCGGACTATATATTTTTGAGGAAAGGAGCCCAAGTACAGTGAAGAAATTATCAGTGGACCGCCTAACAGACTTATTTGAACATCCCTCAGGGGACAGGACTGGAGATGATTTATTTAGTAGAAGGGTCTTGTGAGCAAATAAACGGCTCCTATGAATGTGGAGATATGGGTAGCCGGGAAACCTTGTGTTAGTATTTTTTTTAGAAATAAGATTATGTCAATATGACACCCAAATATTACACCATAATATAGACACCCCTAAAAAAATCCTCCCCTTACAGATCAAAGTTGTTGAAATAAACCTGAAATATCTAACAGGTCCTGTATTCTAAAGATGTTGTGAAATAAACCTGAAATGTCCTTTTATATGTTGATACTGAATCGTAATATATATTTTTTTAAATAATTTTATCATTATTATCTAATTTTTGATGTATTGTAAACAAGTGTCTAATTTCTTGTCTTTCTGCTAATTTAGGTGGAAGCTACCTCAACGCACCAAAGGTTGCAGTCCACCCCTCTTCCCTCTCCAGCTGGCAGTGCAGGGACAGGCCCCAATTTAAACACTTTTGTACCAGTGGTGGAGATTACAACTGATGACCATGAGGAGATCACTAAACCTGTGCATGAGGATCAGACAACTGTTGATGAGATCAGCAAACCATCCAGTGAGAAAACTACCATGAAGACTTTTATTAGCTCTCAACAGTATGGTAGCACTAGTACGCAACATAATGTCAGCTCAGTGCCCACAGGAATAGATAGTGAAAATGTACGTAATCCTATGATTATTTGTTTTATTTTGGATGGGTTGTTGTCTCTTTAACTTTTTCCCTTTTAATGAGGATGTATAATGGAAGGGAAATTGTTTAACCTTTAGATAATTTCTAATGTAGATTCTTAATAATTGTACCTTGCTTTATGTTTTGATAAATATGTTCTGTGCATTGATTATATTTCTTCTTTATTTTCATTTCAGAATGTTGATACTACTCTCGACAATAACTGTTATAGCAGGTACAACTTACTCTCCTAGTTTTTTAAAAAAACATCTCAACAGTTATTGCGATAACAATTACATTTATGACTTCGATAATAGTTTTACTAAGTGTTTGTTTACTTTATAAACTTCGCAATTGCTTTTGGAATAAGACAAATTTTGAAGGCTCGTACACTTTATTAAAAACAAATGATAGGTATACAGGATATAGAAATGAAAGAAATTGAAAACAATTGATTTTTTTTTCAGTTTTAATTGGATTTATTGGATATTTCTTTGGAAGATGGTGTTTAAGTTGTAGAACGGGTGGTGGTATTGATATTGAGGGAGGGGGTGAAGCTATGCCAATGAGGAGAACATTTAATGGGTTTCAGGATAAACATTCATAATAGTTTTTTTTATTTGCTTTGCAGTTGTGGTAACATATTCATAATCATCATTCTAATTTAGAGAAAAAAAGGACCTCTATTGATTTTGATGCTGGCTCGGAAGAAATTATTTTTGAACAAACAAGAAAAAACTTAATGGAAAAAATTTTCAATATTTTCTGGTGATGCTACCAAATTTAGAACTGTGCTGGGACACAAAACATCAACACAATATAGTTGTAAGGAAAGAAAAAAAAAACAAAAAAAACGGGGAAGACACCTGACAACTACAAACAACAGGTACACACCAAACTAGACTGCGTTTGGAGGTTTGGATATCTTTGCAGACCAACAGGAAGACGTCATGAGTTTTAAGAAGTGCTATCCAATTGAAAATCCAGTTGCCGATTGTGACAACCCTTACGTAGACGACCAGCCTTTTTCTCAGTCGTCGCTATACATCTATTGTAATATGAAAATGTACTTTATTTGATTTCATATAGTTACTAATTAATTCATGTAAAATCTTCTGTGAAAAATATTTTATAGTCAATTATTGTTTAACTGCTATATACTTTAAAGCCAAACTTTCATGTTCAATTTGTGAACACAAGAAACAACAAATAAACTTTTGTTTCAAGTAAATGTCACGTTGTTCTAAGTGACGTTCTGAGAGTACAAATGTTACTTAATTTTGTTTGATAAAGGTTAACAAATTATGTCATAAACTATGGACAATGGTCAACTACATTTAGGCATTATTATTTAATAGGGTTAGAAATTACAGATTAAGATAATAGATAGGCTCATGACACGCACAAATTAGTGTATAAAGTAATCAAGCCGCTATAATTTTAATAGCGAATTTCTTGATATTTTAGTTTGGTTTTCTTTGCCATTGTTGTCCCGGCCTACTACCTTGAGCCTTCCCTAGATTGTGCTAAAGGGCATTACAATTGTCGGTTAATAAATACCACAACAAAACACAATAATTCTAACACAATAGAATGGTAGAGGACAATGATTAACAATGGAAAGAAACCACTAAAACCAGGGAAGACACCATCCAATTATCACCAGGAAATCCACTGCAAAATTGAGTCGGCATTCGATAATCTAGACCTTTTTACTAAACAACCAGACAACGTTGTCAGCTTCAAAGCCGATCATCCACCGTCGTATCCAGCTGATGATTGTGATAACGACACCACAATACCTTACGTCGAAGACCAGTCTTTCTTCCAATCATTGCCTATTCATTCAACCAAAAATCACTTTCTTTCATCGTGGACAGGACAACCTACCCTGCCATCCACTAAAACTCCTTTAAGACCGTCAATTGTACACCGGCCATCCATTCCATCCACGTTTGCTAAAAGACCGGCATCTATTACAAATCGACTACAAACTCCACAACATTTTTCATCTCTTTATCCAAGTTACCAATTTCAGCTACACATTCTACAACGAAACCAACTGCTTCAACTATTGATTGATTGATTGATTGTTGGTTGCTTAACGTCCAGTGGCAAATATTTCATGCATATTCAGGACGAGAACAAGTTCACAATAAATACAATAGGTAGGTTGATACAATAGAGGCCATCTGGGATGATGGTCGGAGAAATTTGGACTGCCACGGGAAAAGGAGGGTATATTGGATAGGGACAAAAATTTTGCCTTGCAACAGGCCACCTACGGACCCCTCGGAGAGTTGTTGCAAGGGTTCTTAACGTGCAAAGAGCGTGGCACTCTCTTTACACGAGGCATCGGATTTAACGTCCCCCTTCTGACCGGACGTGACTGCGAACTTGATACATCCCGCACAGCCAAACGGACGCCCCACTTCGGCAAGCGTTTTACTGCCAGTCGGGAGAAGACCAAGTGACCATATTTCTATACCCCAGTCACCCTTGGGGAGAATTGCTTCAACTATGACTGCTACCACATCCACAATAGGATCATCCTCCACAGTTCCAGTAACGACAGCTGCAGGAACAGGATCAGGAATAGGAGCAGTATCAGGAACAGAAGCAGGAATAACAGCAGCTGTTGCAACAACTTTAACAGGTAGGACAATACAACCTCCTACGAACATTTATAACATGTCATCAATTTTGAAAATTGAAAAATTTAAAGGTGACAATACTCAAAATCCGGAAACTTGGTTAACTAATTTTAATCAATATAAATTGTAGTTTTTATGATTTGTCAAAGAAAAAGAGTGCAGGGTCATTTCCTTTTCATTTAGAAGGTCATGCCAAAATTGGGTATGACACAGTAGCCGATTCAAAGAAACACCTTTTTGAATTTTTGATCGCTGCTTTCAGAGATAGTTTTTAAGATAAACAACATTTTTTGGACATAACAATTTTACAAACCCATCAAGGAAGAAATGAGTCTGTAATATGTCTTATCTAGGTTGTTAAAATTAGCTACTAACAGAAATATATCTGATGATATATTGCTAGCCGTAGCAATGAATGGTTTAAGGGCTGATTTAAAAACAATAGTCATGACGAAAGAACCTAAAAATATTGAAGAATTTAGGCATGCTGCAAATTTGGCAGAAAAAGCTATTGATTCAAACGTAAATTCTGTAAATTCCATGAATCAAACTGTTTTAAACGAAATTCATTCGTTAAAAGAACATATCCAATCTATTAATGTGAATAGTACAGTTCCAGATACTACCCAACATCAGTCTTTTTAACCTCCTCAAAATTCTGTTAAGTACAACACCCAGTTTATCATACAGTAGTATAGTACTTGAGCGAGTCCAGCGCATCCCCCTACAAAAAAAATTTTTTTTTTTACTTTTTTATAAAAAAAACACCTTAAAACACCCAAAAAACAACAAAAAAATTAAAAAAAAGCCGGGAGAACAGGCAGAGAGAAAGAATTCTGCGTGAAAAAAAAATTCACAAGTGCGCCCCAACCTCGAGAAATGGTAAAAATGTAAATTGTGATTTTTAATTAATTCTATCAATATAGTCTAGTAATAAAACGGATCAATACGACTACAACTTAAATTGCTTTTTACATTTGTGAAGTGCTATTTAATAGGACATGACTTTTAAATAGACTAAATCGATCATTGGAAATATTTACATGGTTGTCAAGAGTATGTTTACATGTTGCCTAGACAATGTTGTCATCACATGTTAACATATAGAAGACTGGTGCGTTCTTTTCGTTTTAAATTATCAGTGATGAGAAAACGTGTGTGCTTTTTAGTGTGTTGTGGTTTTTCATGTCGACCAGTATTTCTTCCTCTCAAGAAGAAGAATTGTTAGGTAGTCCTACTGCACGGAAATTAGAACAGGAAATAAGTGAATCACAAGCAGTGCATCAAAACCTGTTGGATTATTCAGAGCAGGCTGATAGTTTAATTCTTTCTAAAGATATGGATCAGCAAAGTGAATGGAGTGCAGATCAACTTTCCATTCTTTCTGAAAATTTGTTTTACTATACAACCTGTGTTAATATTGTAAAGAGAATACACACAGAAGGACCCGCAGAAAGTAAAAAACTACCTAAGTTTCCTTCTCTTCCAAAAAGAAAGCTGTTATCTTTGTATGGAGAGCAAGCAAAAAAACGAAAGATGATGACACCGGAAGAACTTCACCAGTACTTGATAACAAAAGAGATAGATGTAACCAAAACTGCAAGAAAAGAAGTTTTTATCTGTTCTGCAAGTGACATAACGACCCCAGACATCGCCGTTGCAAAGCTGCAAGAAGGATGTAGACAAATTCAAAGACAAGAGGCTACTAGCATGTGTTTCAATCTGCAGTATGGTTACCTTTTAGATGTCACCTTTGAACTCTATGCGAAAGAAAAGGAAAGTGGACTGCAAGGGCAAACATGGAATGATTGGTTGAAACAGAATATCGGAATCTCATCTTCATATTCCCGTAAACTGAGGGCGATATCACGTTTGCTGAGACCATACATGCTAAGGGTTTCTACTGTTGGACTACCTTTCATTGAAGTCTTTTCCATGAGAAAAGAATTGAAAGCAATGTTTTTATATAGTGAGGAGATTAGGCGGTATTGGAGCACTCAAAATCAACCAATAATACTACAGGTTGAAACAATCTTCTCAGTGACCTTTCAACCCCGCGCTCCAGCTAGAGCGCGAAAGAACAACATTGATCTGAGATTATTAATATATTTTATAGTGTTTAACTTGTATATTTTGTAAAGAAAGATTTAAAAATTAGTCATTTGCAATTCTTGTTCATAAAAACTACCTTTTATTTCTTCACCTTTTAAATCAATTATAAATATTTCTTTAGTCCAACGAGTAGTATAACCCTTTTCAAATTTACCCTTCTTTTTTGTTTCTTTTTTTTTTTAGAACAGAAGATTTTGATCCATTGGAATATTTTTCCGAATTGAAGTAGTTAACAGGTGCTAAGCAATCTAACTGTGCTATAGAAGAATTATATAACTGTAGTCTGTCGTAGTTTAGTTTAGTTTATTCATTCAATTTGGATAAAATGTTGTGTTATGGTGTAAAATTTATGGGTAAGTTTCTTGTTTTCAGTTGATTTGTTGTTCTGGAAAACGATAAAAACGACATTTTCATGAGTAATATATTTATATACACATAAAAACGAAAATGTGGTGTAATTGCTAATGAGACAACTCTTCACAAGAGACACAGAAATTTGACAACGATAGTTAACATACGGTCTTCAACAATGAGCAAAACCCATACACTGTACTTTAACAATAAATATTACAAAATATGTGAACATTTGGTATTGTGTGATGTCCATATGCATAACTGTTAAATCAATTTTCCAAAAACGTTTGTCATCAAAGTTACACAGACCTGACTTCCGAACATGATTCATAAACAAGATGTGTTTATCACTTCGAATCAAATTCATTTCATTAATGGTCATTTTATTGTCAAATAGACCTTGTTTGTATTGTACATGACGTAACTGTTTGTCAATGGCACATTTTGCAATTCCCTTTGCTGTGCGTTTGTCTTTATGTAGGTACACTTTTGCAGGAATTATTGTTTGTTCACTTGTAACGTTTATTTTTCCATTCTTCACCGTAGGTCGAAATTGTTATAAAGTTAGTACTTCTTGTGTCCATCAATTCGAATTGTTCCTCGTCGTAAGTTGAAATTTTTTTTTTCCTAATGGAATAAGTGTGAAAGGCCGTGAATCCACAATGGAAACAAAGTTGGGTAACTTCAACGGAGAGGTTCTCTCCGAAATTGTGTTCCTACATCAGCCAGCCACACGCAGTGGGTCATCACAAAAGTCAACCCCAAGGGTGACTGGGGTATAGATTGATTGTTGGTCTTCTCCCGACCGGCAGTAGAACGCTAGCCGAATTGGGGCGTCCGTTTGGCTGTACGGGATGTATAAGGTTCGCAGTCACGTCCGGTCAGAAGGGGGACGTTAAATCCGATGACTCGTGTAAAGAGAGTACCACGCTCTTTGCACGTTAAAAACCCTTGCAACAACTCTTTGAGGGGTCTATAGGTGGCCTGTTGCAAGGTTTTTGGTTAACAGCCTCAGCGCTTTGATTATTTTTTATGTGCTACGAGCACTTAATGTAATTTAAAGATCAAGTTGTTTGGTCACTCATTGAATATTTTTCTTTATTTGAATGCTTTGGTTAGTTATTCTATAATTCATTATCATTATCTCTTTAGTCAACATGTGGAATCACCAACTTGATGTCTCCTCGACAGAGCACAGAGGTAGCTAGTGATACAAATGAACCACAGTATTCAGGAATTGTTAATTTGTCTGATGGCATTAGTGTCCAACAGTCTTCTGAGGTTTCACAGCCAGCTATTGGAAACAATAAGGTGATATTGTCTGAAACTTTACAGCCAGAACCTTGTACTGAAGAGACAGCAGTATCTTGTAGTGATGATGGAACTCTTGCAGGCAACAGGGTAACTTAAAAAGAATTTTACATTTATCTGATTGTAGATTGGAGTCACAACAGCAATTTTAATGACAGTTACAGAAAAATGTTGTCACTCTTAGATTACATAAATGTAATAAATATTTCTGTTATGTTATTTTTGGTTTGCAAACTCATACCTATGACATATTTTTTTTTTCGTTGTTGATTCTGGCCTCCTACCATGAGCCTCCCCCTAGATTGCGCCAAAAGGTATTACAATTGTCGGGTACAACATACCATAACATCACACAAAATATATCAACACAATATAATGGTAGAGGACTATGTATAACAACGGAAAGAAACCACAAAAGCCAGGAAAAACGCCATCAAATTACAACCAACATCAACAAATCCAGGCGAAACTTGATTCAGCGTTTGATAATCTAGATATTTTTGATAAAACCGACAACGTTGTCACTTTCAAATCCGACAATCCACCATCGTATCCTGTTGAAGATTGGGACAACAATGCAACCATTCCATACGACGATCAATCTTTTTTACAGTCATCACCAATTCATCAAAAAACAGTAACCATTTTCTGTCATCGTGGACAGGATATCCTACAGCACCAAACAACATCACACCTTTGAGACCATCCATTATCCGCAGAGCAACTATTCCATCTTCTTTTAATACAAGAAAACGCCTCAACATTTTTCTTCATTATATTCTTCTTTGCAGACATCGACACCATTTGCAGTTTCCAGTGCCATTCTTTGCAGACATCGACACCATTTGCAGTTTCCAGTGCCACTTCAACTTCAACTATAAACACTGTCATATCTACCATATTAACAGCAGTCTCAACATCATTACCAACAACTACAAGCACTGGACCAGGATCAACAATAGGAACAGAAGTAGGAGCTATAACAACCACAACAACATCATCAACCTCCACAATTTCGTCAGGTATCGCCTACGACAGGTTCAAGTGCGCTTAATACCTCTGCCGGGATTTATTTGTGGGGTTTGTTGTCGTACACGACTTATCGAGAGTCAAACACTTGTGAAATGGTTGATGAGTAACTAATATTTTAATTCAGAGGTTTACTTTAACAGTAATTATCATTGTTCTTATTTGGTATTTAACTTGAATTGTTTGTAGCATTTTATCATTGTTTTCAACTTATTTTGACTTCAAATGTGTACTTGGAAATTATATTGCAAACAACCGTAAAAATACTGTATACAATTCTACCTAATATTAATATTTTTTTTCTATTTCTTAGATTTACCAGACATGGACATGTTTAGCCTTTCTCCGTCACAAGTCTGGTCGATGTTATTAAACAATTCGGGAGATATAGACTATTCTGATGCAATAAACTATCTCCTATCCTACAATTTTGATTCCTTTATTTATGACACACTTTATGTTGAATAACAATTCTTGAAAATGAAATAGATATACCCTATAATAGGTGAGTCTCTTGGTTCTTGAATAATTTAGATTAAACATTATTTTTATTTTTATTTTACTTTGAAAAAATAAGACAAAGTTTACAGATAATTTATATTTCAATTTAAAAAAGGTTTAATTTAATGATAATTATTATTGCTATTATATAATATTTAATTTGAAATGTAGTATTTAATTATTGTTTTAAATTTATTTTGACTATAATATTTGTACTGTGAAATTGGATTATAATTATAATGATGTTCTCTTTATTAAATAATAGCGCATGTCTTGATTTTTCTTTAGTTTTTTTTATCGTTGTTGACTCTGGCCTCCTACCATGAGCCTCCCCCTAGATTGCGCCAAAAGGCATTACAATTGTCGGGTACAACATACCATAACATCACACAAAATATATCAACACAATATAATGGTAGAGGACTATGTATAACAACGGAAAGAAACCACAAAAGCCAGGAAAAACGCCATCAAATTACAACCAACATCAACAAATCCAGGCGAAACTTGATTCAGCGTTTGATAATCTAGATATTTTTGATAAAACCGACAACGTTGTCACTTTCAAAACCGACAATTCACCATCTGTTGAAGATTGTGACAACAATACAACCATTCCATACGACGATCAACCCTTTTTACAGTCATCACCAATTCATCAAAACAACAGTAACCATTTTCTGTCATCGTGGACATGATATCCTACAGCACCAAACAACATCACACCTTTGAGACCATCCATTATCCGCAGACCAACTATTCCATCTTTTTTTAATACAAGAAAACGCCTCAACATTTTTCTTCATTATATTCTTCTTTGCAGACATCGACACCATTTGCAGTTTCCAGTGCCACTTCAACATCAACTGCAAACACTGTCATATCTACCATATCAACATCATTACCAACAATTACAAGCACTGGACCAGGATCAACAATAGGAACAGAAGTAGGAGCTATAACAACCACACCAGATGGGCAGGTGCTGTGCCAGAATGTTGTTACACCACACTTTAGTCGTTTTTGGTAAACATGTTTGTGTAAGTACTGTAATAGAAAAATGCAGTTTATTTTATTTCATATAGTTTAATAGTTAATGCATGCAAGTTCTACTCTGTAAACTATTTTATACAAAATTTATATAAAATTATTGTTTAACTGTTCTATACATTTTCGAAGCGTAGGATATTTCAAATGTGTCAAATAAGTACTTTTATAAACTATAAACTTATCTGTGCAATAAAACTTCATCTGTTGCCAAACTGACCTCGGATTATATGTCTAGCAAAGTTTAATAAACATTTTAAAAGTTCGGACGACGGTGAACCTACGTCAGCAAAATTCTTTAGTTTGTTATTTTCTTTTAATTTTATTTTGAAAAAAATAAAGTTGATAAGTAACTAATATTTTAATTCAGAGGTTTACTTTAACAGTAATTATCATTGTTATTATTTTGGTATTTAACTTGATTTGTTTGTAGTATTTTATCATTGTTTTCAACTTGTTTTGACTTCAAATGTGTACTTGGAAATTATATTGTATTTATTTTGACGTTTTCTTTAATAAATTAATAGCGAGTTTCTTGATATTTAGTTTGGTTTTCTTTTACGTTGCTGTTTCCGGCCTCCTACCGTCAGTCTCCCTCTATGTTGTGCCACAGTGCTTTACAATTGCTGGGACACAAAACATCAACACAATATAATGGTAAGAAAAGAAAAGAAATTAGATAAACCAGGATAAACAACTACAAACAACAGGTACACACCAAACTAGACTCTTCGTTTGAAGGTTTGGATATCTTTGCAGACCAACAGGAAGACGTGATCAGTTTTAAGAAGGGCTATCCAATTGAAAATCCAGTTGCCGATTGTGATAACGACACAACTATCCCTTACGTAGACGACCAGTCTGTCGTCGCCAATCCTTTCGATTCATCGTGGACTGGGCAGTCAATTCTTCGATACGACCATCTATTATACACAGTCCATTGATTCCTTCTCCTCTAGTAGTGTGAAATGTGTGGTTCGAAAACAGAATTTGGATCATGTTTACATAAGGACTATACAAACAAGGTCTATTTACATAGGGGCTCTTATCAGCTCTTAAGTAAAGAAAGTGTGTTTACATAGGCTAAAAATAGACGTCTAAGTCAACAAAAGATGAATCACCATAGATATCGTAATGACTAAACGGATCAGATTTACAAAACTGAGTAAAATAACCAAAAAAAAGGGGGGAGGGGGAGAGAAGAGAGTCTTTCTCTTTTATGTTTGTTTCTTGTTGTTATTAATTTTTTTAACCATCATAATTCTTTATTAAATTATTTCTAGTTATATTTCATTTGAATCGGAAAACAGAAAACAGAAGAAAAAAAAAGAAAAAAAACACAAAAAGTTTTTTATTTTTTTCCGGAAAAAAAACACGTTTCCACCCGAAACTGTTATAGGTGACGCCATCTTGGAAGTTGCGAAAAAACCAGAATGTTGTTTAAAATATTTATTGGAATATGTGTTGTTTGTGTAGTGTTTAGCATGGTTATACCTATTGCAAACATTTGTGAAAGTGAGGAAGGAGTTATGAGGTGTATGTATAGTGGTGAGGGGCAATATGTCTCTCTCCAACAGCTAGATAACTGTCGAGAAATTTATTTTGCAAGATTTTTTCGACCTTCGACATTATTCATAGACAACGCTCAGCATTTGACAAAGATAACTATTCAATCAGGATCTGTTCGGTGCAAGGATATTACGACAAACAACCCTAAAGTATTAATAACAATAGCTGACATCCCTTGTAAGGTAAGTTGATTGTTTCTTTTTTATGTTGCTTTAATCAATTTGTTTTGAAACGACCCCCATAATTTCCATGATAAGACAGTGATGAAGATTACGAAGAACCGGAGTATTATTTTGAACATAGAGATATCCAACAATTTATTAAGTATCTTCAAAGACCACCATACATGAAGGCGCGCAAGGACGCGCTTCAACATGCCTGCCAGGTGTACCTGGTATGGGATAACCAATTGATCAACAAATCACCAAAGAATAACAACAAAGGTCATCTCAAAAGTTATAATGAAACAATTTGTCACCAACATTACAATCAAAAACAACATTAACATTTTTTATAGATATTTAATTAAACTATTTCAAATGGGAAATTAAATCACAACAATTTGATTATCTAAATCTATGATTTTCTAAATGTCCCGCCCGTAAAACCTCGTCCTTATAGGACATCGCCAGCAGCTAAACAAGAAATTCATAGGCAAGTTGAAGAACTACTTGTATATGATATAATAGAGCCATCAATTAGAGAATATAGTTCACCAGTCGTGCTTGTTAAGAAAAAAACAACACCTGGCGACATTGCATTGACTTTCGTTCACTTAACAAACAATCAATTCTTCAGCAACATCCACTGCCTCGTCTAGATGATTATTTGACGCTATAGGACAATCAAATGCCAAAATGTATTCACGTCTTGATTTGACAATGGTTTATTATCAATGCCAATGGACGAACACTCAAAGCATAAAACAGCCTTTATTACTCATGGTAATTTATATCGGTAAACGGACAGAAATTCACAGGACAAAAAGTCACAGGACATAAAGTCACAAATTTGATAGGACAAAAAGTCACATTTATTTTTTTTACTATTGTTTGAATATATAAAAGAAAGATCTTGAAAAAAATTCTTTTAATTACATCTATTCATTTTTAAATATAGGACATTGCTCACAAGCTTTGTTAACTGAAAATTCATTAGATTTTAATCATGCAAAGGAGATATTTCTTGGCACCTTGAAGCCATTTAAGTACCGAGTGACTATGACATTTTGTTTTCAAAACAATTATTTGATCACTATTGATATTTATTGAATAAATTTTAATAACAAAGTTGCTTTATATATAACAGTTCAAGAAAACTCCAAAAACATATTTTTTAAATTATTTTTTTCTTGTTTATAGAAAAATATTCAAAAACTGAAATGTGACTTTTTGTCCTGTGACTTTTTGTCTTTGACTTTCTGTCCTACATTCATTTATATCAGGTAAAGGGACATAAACTTTTCAAATGACGACCCCCTTTTGAATCCGCCTAGAGCAACTAAAGATTTCTTTCAGAACAAAGGTCGTGGTAATGTTAGATTCGCAATGCTTTATTTTCACACCGTTCAATAATCTTGAGCTGCGTTTTAATTTACAATAAATACAATAACAAGAAGTGTTTAATCCATAGAAAAAACACTTAAGACCGAGGTTAAAAAAACCTATATTTTTGAAGTAATTCTAATTGATGTTACATGCTTCATATTAAACGACGGTTGTTGAACATAGACTATTTATTATTGTTTTGATTGTAGTCCGGGTAACGTCTAAATTGTTATTTGAAAATAATTTTCACGTTCATAGTATTTGATAATTATGTATTATCGATTGAGTTCGAATATAAATTTGCCAGTCTTCACCTCGTTATAACCTTAAATAAGGCAAATATTTTAAATGCAGTTGTGGTAGCGGATGCACAATTGTGAATAACTTGTTTTAAGTTTACAAAGAAATGCATTTCTAATTAACTCATGTTTTATTAATCTTTTATTACATTCAGATTCATATACTGCAAGCGACGAATCGATTATTTAATATCATTTTTAAACTCTTTATTATGTGACTATAGCAATTAGTTATAAATTCTAATTAATTTTAACATCACCTTAATTACCAATGATTGATTAAGGTTAAACACAAGCATTCATGGATCTGTTATTGCCAAAAACTGAACTTTGTACTTTTACGTCACACAAGTAATTATAGGAATAATTTTGACGTTCATTGTATATGACCTCAATGATTATGAAGAACTGTTTTAGATAAAGGATTTCGTTTATCTTTATTTTGAGACATAAAAATATCTTTGAGTCTGAATCATGTTCATTATTTATAGCCAATATAGCACTTATTCAACATATTGATACATTAATTAAACTTATTTTAACACATTCATCACCCTATCTAAATTCTTTTCATGTCATATATGAGTCGTAGTAAATCTTATTCCTTCAATGTTGGAATGCATGTATATCCGTTTCAAAACTAATGATAAATTTTAAATATACGGCGAAAAACTTCAAGAGCTTAATATATGTTGACTGCTAAGACCATGTCGATTCACAAGATAAAATTATTTATCATTGAACTTTGTCCTCTGCGTCACACAGGTAAATTTAGGAATAATTTTGATGTTCATTGTATATGAGCTCAAAAATTATGAAAAACTGTGGAGTTTTAGATAGAGAATTTCATTTATCTTTATTCTGCTACATATAAATATCTTTGAGTCTTAATTAATATTCCTTATTAATAACCAGTGTACCACTAATTCCACGGTTACATATTGATACATTGAATAAATTAAAACACATTCATCACCCTATCACTATACCTTTTGAGTCTTTGTAAATCTTATTTCTTCAATGTCTGCATGCATGTATATCTGTTTCAAAACTAATGATTGATTTTAAATATACGACGAAAAACTGTATAGAGCTAAATGTATGATAGGGCCATGCCGATTCACAGGTAAATTTATTTCTCTTAATTGGACTTTGTACTCTGCGTCACACAGGTGTATAATAAAATGATTTTCCCGTTTTAAGTATAACCATTATGATATATCATAAGTTGAGTTTAATTGAATTTAAATTGATTCTTATGTCTTTGTAATCAAGTTTATTAGAACAAATATATTAAAGTAGTTATTGTGGTGGACTTAATATTCAGGATGTACCAAACTGCAGGGATTTTTCTCTTGAAGGCGAAACAGGTACTAAATAATCTTGACAGTTTGTGTATTTGATTGTGCAAATTTTAAAATAAGTCTTTGACAATTATAAACTTTATCTGTATTAAACATCAGACTATTGATTTCAAAGTAGCTGTTCAAATATTTGGCACGCTGAAGAAACTCCCATTGGGAGACATTTATCGTGATAATAGAGACCTTTCCACATAAATCCAAACAAATGATATTCCTCATGTCTTAAGGGTAAATTTCGATAAGCCATAAAAATGTCAGTTTTTGCAAGAAAACATGGACTTTTGAACTCTTTTATCCCTCTAATTGCATCTATTATCCTTGTATATTGAACTAAACGAAATTCTTCTGCAATACTATCATTGACTGAATCGCCTATAGGAAAAGACAGGTGGTGAATAAGTCTGAATTTCTTTGGGTCCTTTTTAGGGCATAGACCAAGAGGTGAAATTGTAAAATTAGAAAATGGGGTAGTCAAAAAAGGCCCTGCAAACCTTCCAGCTAATAGCTCCTTACAGATTTTATCACTCAAAATATCCGGAAGTTTATTTGCTGAACACAAATTTTTACATTGTAGGCTAGGTGAGATTTTTTCCGAACATACTGAAAAACCATTTGAAAATCCAGATAAAATAAAATCTTTTTCTTGTCCATCATAATCTTGTAACTAGAGGCTCCAAAGAGCCTGTGTCGCTCACCTTGGTCTATGTGAATATTAAACAAAGGACGCAGATGGATTCATGACAAAATTGTGTTTTGGTGATGGTGATGTGTTTGTAAATCTTACTTTACTGAACATTCTTGCTGCTTACAATTATCTCTATCTATAATGAACTTGGCCCAGTAGTTTCAGAGGAGAAGATTTTTGTAAAAGATAACTAAGATTTACGAAAAATGGTTCAAAATTGACTATAAAGGGCAATAACTCCTAAAGGGGTCAACTGACCATTTCAGTCATGTTGACTTATTTGTAAATCTTACTTTGCTGAACATTATTGCTGTTTACAGTTTATCTCTATCTATAATAATATTCAAGATAATAACCAAAAACAGCAAAATTTCCTTAAAATTACCAATTCAGGGGCAGCAACCCAACAACAGGTCGTCCGATTCATCTGAAAATTTCAGGGCAGATAGATCTTGACCTGATAATCATTTTTACTAATGTCAGATTTGCTCTAAATGCTTTGATTTTTGAGTTATAAGCCAAAAACTGAATTTTACCCCTATGTTCTATTTTTAGCCGTGGCGGCCATCTTGGTTGGATGGCCGGGTCACGCCACACATTTTTTAAACTAGATACCCCAATGATGATTGTGGCCAAGTTTGGTTTAATTTGGCACAGTGGTTTCAGAGAAGATTTTTGTAATAGATTACTAAGATTTACAAAAAATGGTTAAAAATTGACTATAAAGGGCAATAACTCCTAAAGGGGTCAACTGACCATTTCAGTCATGTTGACTTATTTGTAAATCTTACTTTGCTGAACATTATTGCTGTTTACAGTTTATCTCTATCTATAATAATATTCAAGATAAATAACCAAAAACAGCAAAATTTCCTTAAAATTACCAATTCAGGGGCAGCAACCCAACAACAGGTTGTCCGATTCATCTGTAAATCTCAGGGCAGATAGATCTTGACCTAATAATCATTTTTACCCCGTCAGATCTGCTCTAAATGCTTTGGTTTTTGAGTTATAAGCCAAAAACTGAATTTTACCCCTATGTTCTATTTTTAGCTGTGGCGGCCATCTTGGTTGGTTGGCCGGGTCACGCCACACATTTTTTAAACTAGATACCCCAATTGTGATTGTGGCCAAGTATGGTTTAATTTGGCCCAGTAGTTTCAGAGAAGAAGATTTTTGTAAAAGATTACTAAGATTTACGAAAAATGGTTAAAAATTGACTATAAAGGGCAATAACTCCTAAAGGGGTCAACTGACCTTTTCGGTCATGTTGACTTATTTGTAAATCTTACTTTGCTGAACATTATTGCTGTTTACAGTTTATCTCTATCTATAATAATATTCAAGATAATAACCAAAAACTGCAAAATTTCCTTAAAATTACCAATTCAGGGGCAGCAACCCAACAACAGGTCGTCCGATTCATCTGAAAATTTCAGGGCAGATAGATCTTGACCTGATAAACAATTTTACCCCTGTCAGATTTGCTCTAAATGCTTTGGTTTTTGAGTTATAAGCCAAAAACTGCATTTTACCCCTATGTTCTATTTTTAGCCATGGCGGCCATCTTGGTTGGTTGGCCGGGTCACGCCACACATTTTTTAAACTAGATACCCCAATGATGATTGTGGCCAAGTTTGGTTTAATTTGGCCCAGTAGTTTCAGAGGAGAAGATTTTTGTAAAAGTTAACGACGACGGACGACGACGACGGACGCCGGACGACGACGACGGACGCCGGACGCAAAGTGATGGGAAAAGCTCACTTGGCCCTTCGGGCCAGGTGAGCTAAAAATTGGGCCAATACCAAAACATTTACAGGTGTAGGCAATTTTTTATCCCCAAGCTTAACATCAACCTCAAATGTGTGTGTTTCTTTAACGCCTAATTGGGATTGAATTCGGGAACCGGAGTTGTGGTCTTGGAAATCTGGGGTTTGCATGAAAGGAATGACTGTTTGATTGCATACTATTTCTTGGTCTTGTTCCTTGAAATGGTGTCCGAAAGGAACGAAAAGTATTTACATTCTGATTGTAAGTTGTAGTTTGCTGATTAGCAGTATGCCAGCATTTGCTAGCAGGATGAAGTGTGTTACATATATAGCATTTGTGCAAAAATCTGCAAGGCAATTGACAAAAATTACCACTATGAAACCGTGTACACAATAACCCTGTGGAATATGGTCATTACCAGTGTTAAAACGCCTCTGAGATTGATAATTATCATTTTGTACATATGAAGTTTTTTTTGCATCGCCTTAAGCCACAGTTCCTGATGCATGTTAGCCCAAGATACTCTGAGCTGACGCTTTCCTAAATTTTGTATCGTACTTAAGCCATTGCCCGTTACTTTTTGCAATTTCCCTCACGGTCTCCATATAGGTTATGAGATCCTCAAAGGCATCTGTGAACTTTTGACAGTATATGACCATATAAGCCGAAAAAGCGCTGATCCACTGGTCTATTGTGCGAATTTTCTTGCTACCCGTACTTTCGTTAAATACCAAACGTGGCTGATTTTGGTTGTCTCTTTCCACTGAGAGTGTAATGGGTTTATCAATCATGTCATCTATCGGTAATAAAATATCAAAATTGATGCATTCGTTTGCCCAGATTTTTCCTTTTATTTCATCAGACACTTTGGCTCCTACTGGCAATGCAGATTGAAAAGTATTATTAGTAGTTTGGGTGAATGGTACATTTTCTAAGTAAGATGGGGAATCATACATGTTGTTACTATTGTTTGTACCTATATGTGTAATTGTTCCATTTAGGTTGTCATAATTCTGTCTCTGTTCTGTAGTGGTTCCAGTTTGATGTGAGGATGCACGTGGTTCGTCCATTATGTCATCTTTGAATTTGGTCTTCCATTGAAGAGTCAGATTGTTCCTTCAGTGATTTTACCGTATCTGAGACAGAAGTTAAATGATCTTTTAAGTCAGATACTGCCTTTGAAAGTGTATTAATAGAAGTTCTTATGTCATCATTACCATCGTTACTTGTCGTGCTTGTACTAATTTCATTTAAATTTACATCTGGCGGTTGTACTGCATTTTGAAGAATTTGATTTCTGGTATATACAGGTGGATTGTTCTATTGTTGTGGGTCTTCTAGCTGTGATAGAATTCCTAAAAGGTTCCCTGCCTGGTCTTGTCTTTGTTCTCGAAACTAATACTCTCTCTTTTACCCTCGCTGACCGCCTCTCTGTTGCTGGGTTTATCCCTGCAGGCATCCTGAAATTAAAGTTTTACTAGCAAATTATCACGTTGTATTTGAATGACCTTCATTTGTATTCGTGACTTGACATTTTAATCATTGTTGAAAACCTTTTAACACACAAACTATCAGTTGAAACTATAACCACATATATTTATCAGACACTTCCAAGTGACCGTATGTCTTATTTACGCTCCTATTTTGGATTTAGGGAATAAAATTCACGTCCATATATTGATTGCTCCTTAAACCTTTTTTTTCTATGGTAAGAGTGGACAAAGTATTTTTGTTGGTATTTGTTAGTTTGTTTGAAGTCAAACATATTGTCAAAGTTTATGTTGATGTTTTTATTTATCTACGATTTTTTTGTCTTTTTAATGATATTGGTAGTTTCGTTGTATGTGGTTTTATTGGTAACAATTTTGGGTCTGCACACCGAACCATGTAATCTTCATATGATGTCTTTTTTTCCTTTATGCAAAGTTTCATCAAATTTCATGCAACGATTAAGAGGAGTTACGTTTACAAGTAATGTGGACAGACGGACAGACAGACAGGGTGATTCTTATATACCCCCAAACTATGTTGTCGGGTTTAATTGATAAAAATAATAAACAAATTAATATTTTTTTTATTTATGGACTGCAAATACATCTGTTGTCAAGTTACTATATGTATTCTGAAATGTCTTTGTTCCGGTTACTGTACGAATTATAAAATTCCGGTTACAATACGAATTATAAAAGAACGGAAACATTTTACCTTAAAATCAGTCAATGAATGTTTTTATTTATGGAGTGCAAGCATGTTACGAATGTATGTTCTAATGTCTATGTTCTGGTTACTATAAGAATTTTAAAAGAAACGAAAACATTCTGCTTTAAAAATCAGTCCTATATGATAGCTATCAGTTGCTGTCTTTCGCGCTTTATATGAGAGATAAGATGATGCCAATGATCGTAAACGAATATATCCATTATACCATCCAATTGCTTTACAGAGAATATTCTTGTCAAATAAGATATTTGACTGGTGGTTAAAAAAACGCATTTTCTTACCATTTAAAGGTATTCGAATTTAAAGATTCATTCTCAATTGAAAAACTTCTTTGTCAAATCACTTCATGTAACAACATCGTTAGATCGGTAATCCTTGAATTTGCCAAATTTAAGTTCAAACGTGAAAATATTTCAGTTTGTATTGAAGTAGGCAGCAGTTGACATAAAACATCTCGAGTCATTAAGTTACTGGTAGCATAATTAACACCTGAATTTTCGATTGACTAATTTCTTAGACATGCAACCCTTAAATCTCTTCCGCTTCGATTTCTATGAGCTGCTCTATGATCGGTTTCATCTTTTTCATGTGTCTCCTTTTCTTTGTTGGTATAGTTGGATTTTCCTCCTCCAAAGCAGGAATATCCTCGTCTGTTGTTGACAACTCTTCTGGTGTTTCCTTTTCTGGCGTTATTGTCGTAAACACTTTTTCCGGTATTATTGTCGAAGACACCCTTTCTGGTATTAAAGTAGTCGACACCTTCTTTTTCTTCCCGCATACCCTCTGTGGTGATAACCTCTGAAGAGCTTTTTCCTCCTCTTCTAATCGAGTCCTGCTCTGAAAAATATTTTTTAATTTTAGTTGAATCTACAAATCAAAGATGTTAAAAAAAATCATATTTTTAGAATAATCATAACTACTTAAAATCAATGATATGCAATACCATGGGAAATTATAAGTTTTTTGCAATTTGTTTGAAATTCGATCATTCACAATATATGAAAACAAAATGTTCAACTTGTTTAAAATAATCTGATATTTTTAACATCTTCAATTTATTAGATCCACCATGATAGTTCGTTTCACGATATATCAGAGTTTATGCCTTGCATAAAAATATAACCTTAAATAAATAATGTTTAGGTTTTTGTCAGTCTCTCTAAATTCCGGTATGTCCTATTATAATTGGTGCAAATTCTTACAAGACAAAATATTCTGCTTCTGACAACGTTGTTAGTTTATGCCAAATTCTAGGTTTATATTTTTATACGTTTAATTGAAAACTATGCTTACCTGTGTTTCAAAATTTGAAGCTATCTCTTTAAGCTTATCCACATCGATCAATGTCACCAAGTTTGAATACTCCTGTTTGTCATTGAAAATGTTTTGAAGCCACACATCTGGTTGGGTCTTTTCAGGTGGAGGTATAAGGTACCTCCAAATGAATTGATTGTAACGGTTTTATCAAGACCGAATGTACCCGAGAGTCGTAGAGACGCGTCTCCATCCTTTATTTGTGTAAGGTAGTTCATTATTGTGAATAATTATTGTGAAACTTACTAATTGTGAGGTGCTATTTATATCAACCCATTTTATTAGATATCATTTAAGTGAACAAATAATTGCCCATCCATATGTTAACTCTACCAAAACATTGTCAAACCAAAACAATGAAAGCAACCGCTTTGAAAATTTCAAGTGGTAACCACACCGTAAATATTGATTCAGTAACCTTTGATTTTGATCTTCTATACCTTTGTTTAGTTTTATAAAAATTGAAGTTGGAAATGATATCCTTTCAATATAATTACCAGCACGACAAGTCGTCAATGTTTTTGAATGAAAATTTAATAGCATGTATATTGTAAACAAATTATGTGCATTGTTAGAATGGAAGAGGAGTACCATCACGACCATTACCAGTTTTTGTCGAGCCTGCAACTTTTGTTGCAGAAAGCTCGACATAGGGATAGTGATCCGGCGGCGGCGGCGGTGTTAGCTAACTTCTTAAAAGCTTTATATTTTAGAAGGTGGAAAACCTGGATGCTTCATACTTTGTATATAGATGCCTCATGTTACGAAGTTTCCGTCAGTCACATGTCCAATGTCCTTGACCTCATTTTCATGGTTCAGTGACCACTTGAAAAAAAAGTTCAAATTTTTTGTAATGTTGAATTCTCTCTTATTATAAGTAATAGGATAACTATATTTGATATGTGCGTACCTTGCAAGGTCCTCATGTCTGTCAGACAGTTTTCACTTGACCTCGACCTCATTTCATGGATCAGTGAACAAGGTTAAGTTTTGGTGGTCAAGTCCATATCTCAGATACTATAAGCAATAGGGCTAGTATATTCAGTGTATGGAAGGACTGTAAGGTGTACATGTCCAACTGGCAGGTGTCATCTGACCTTGACCTCATTTTCATGGTTCAGTGGTTATAGTTAAATTTTTGTGTTTTGGTCTGTTTTTTTGTACTATATGCAATAGGTCTACTATATTTGTTATATGGAATGATTGTAAGGTGTACATATCTAGCGGGCAGATGTCATGGGACCTTGACCTCATTTTCATGGTTCAGTGGTTATAGTTAAATTTTTGTGTTTTGGTCTGTTTTTTTTTCATACTATATGCAATAGGTCTACTATATTTGTTGTATGTAATGATTGTAAGGTGTACATGTCTAGCGGGCAGATGTCATGTGACCTTGACCTCATTTTCATGGTTCAGTGGTCAAAGTTAAGTTTTTGAGTTTTGGTCTTTTTATCTAATACTATATGCCATAGGTCAACTATATTTGGTGTATGGAAATATTTTATGATCTTTATGTCAGTAGCGCAGGTTTCTTTTGACCCTGACCTCATTTTCACGGTTCATTGCACAGTGTTAAGTTTTTGTGTTTTGGTCTATTTTTCTTAAACTATAAGTAATAGGTAAACTATATATGTTGTATAGAAGCATTGTTAGCTGTACATGTCTGCCTGGCATGGTTCATCTGACCTTGACCTCATTTTCATGGTTCATTGGTCTTTGTTTAGTTATCTTGGTTAATGTTAAGTTTATGAGACAGTTGTAATAAAGCTTTATACTTAGGACTATCTACATAATATCAATGATTAGTATAGAAGGCGAGACATTTCAGCGTGTGCACTCTTGTTATATTATTCCATTAATTTGTATAAATCAAACACAGTCTATGAAATAAGCATTTGACATCCGGCTCAAGACAAGTGAAAATATATTTGAAAAAGTGAAATGTTTGCATGAATGTGGAAAAATTGACAAACTAAGGACTCATACTCAGTATGGTCTGAAATCAATTTTAATAATAATAATAATATATATATATATTTATATAAAATCAAAAGCATCATCGGCTAAAAAATAATTATAAATGTTTGAGCACCTACTAAACATTTTGATGGGATTGGTTGGAACGTTTACCTCACAACAATATGCGGAAGTGACATCATGATCTGAGGTTGTTTTAGTTGTCAAGGCTGCTTCAGAGGGGGTCTCTCTGAGGCGGGTGTCCCAGTTGTCCTAGCTTTTACAGAGGGTTTGTTATTTCTGCCAGTCTCAGTTGTCCAAACTGTTTCAGGGGGGTCTCTCCAAGGCGGGTGTCTCAGTTGTCCTAGCTTTTACAGAGGGTTTGTTGTTGCTACCAGTCTCAGTTGCCTCAGGAGTTGAGAACTGGACATATGGAATAACCTGCAAAGAAAACAAACGGTACTAAGTACTGCGAGCAGGTTCACTAAAATATACCCTTGCACACATTGTAGTTTAATCTTAACATGAACAGTCGGGGCACTTAGCGAACTCCATAATATTATGGAATTGGCTAAATTTGACTGCTTTATGAAAATCCATAATATTATGAGATTAAATAATATTTCCAGTTATATTATGCGTATCCATAATTTTGAATATTATTGAATTTCATAATTATGCATGAAAAAATTAAATTTGATGTGTCCGAAAAACAATGTTTTGGGTACTGCTAACAAGTTCCGTAATTTATTAATCTTAAAATGCTATTTTTATGATCATCTATTGATTATATTCATCCGACAATCGTCGCCTTTCTCGCGTCATATTTAAAATGCTTTCGTCTTCAATGTCTTTTATCTAGGACAGTATTTTGTACAAGGGAGACAAATCGTGTCGTCTTATAAGCCATATTTTTCTTAAATGTATTATCGTTCCTTAAACAATGAATAAATCGTGTTTTAGAAAATAAATGTAGAAAATAAGTGTGTCAGTTGACCTCGTTTTCAATACATTAGTTTTATCAAGGGGAAATGTTACAAAAAAATAGTACACATCCTTCAGACGTCTTTATAAATTATAAATGACTATGTACACAATAGGTATAGAAACACATTACTTTCACGTGTTTATATGTCTTGATTTGACGAAATTTAATTAATGGTCAGATCCACAAAAACTCATTACATGCAATTGTTATTGTTTCAAATTCAGTTTATGTTGCAGACCGTTTTAATGTTGCTTATGTGTATTTGTGTATATTGGGTAAGGTGGGTACATTAATTCGAATACACATGCATACAACGTATTTTTTCTGTCACCATCAAATTTGAAATGTTTCTTTTCAAATCCTTTAAAATTAAAATTGTGTCTGTAAAAGAAAAGTCTCTTGTGTTGTCTTACATGTAAATAAAAATTACATCTTAGAATAAAAATCGAGACATCAAGACAAAAAAATCATAATCTATAAACATAGGCAGGTAGAAATTAGATATTCATTTTGATGTATTACCAATACATATTTATTTCGACGTCGGTCAATATTTGATGATAGATACACCTGAGTATTTAAAACAGCACTATGACATGTATGATTGTTATTTTCCTACATAACACGTTGCATATCAAAATTCAGTTATTGTCCATTTGACTTCTATATATCTGCAGAAAAAAATTCTTAAAAAATTAAGATAACATATTGGTTCTTGAGCACCACAAAACTAATTTATATACAAGTATAAAAACAGCAGAAGAAATAAATTGTAAATATTAAACTATTTCAAAGCGAAGCAAGGTCATGTAATACAATATTATTTAGTTCAGCAGTATGATTAATTGGTAAGAAACAGATGACATAATTTACGTTTGATATGAAAATTTATACACATTGCAGAATGAACTCATAATATTAATGCCTAGTTGAAATTATATCACAACATACTAATGGGAGTGCAACCTGTCAAAATAATCTTTTGGAAATAAATATATAAGTACTGTATGAAATGTGGATGATGACTTATGCATGACGACATTTATAATAGACTTTTATTTTTGTTTGTTAATATGTAATATTAAAATCGAAAAAAAAAATTCTATTTCTATTTATCCAAATTTATTCGTTGACTTCTTTGCACATTATACTAGTCAAAACACGAAGTTTGTTAGTCAAAATATAATATAGAATAATATAAATAAATATATTAAATATTTATAATATAGAGATTTGAACACTCCAAACAAATATCAATCACTACGTGTTAATCGCAATTCATTGAATGGTAAATCAGTTGATTCAAACAATAAAATATAATATAAAAGCTACGAGAAATGTTGTATAAAGGTTTAAAAATTGTTCTATTATCTCGGCTAATATTCTAAAACTATAACACCTGTATTCCTTAATTTCCGAATTAAGTAGTATTTTTTTATTGAGAGTAATGACTTATTGCTCCGGATTCACAATGATATGTCCGAGTAGGACGTCATGTCTAATTACATAAAATTGAGATCAAAATAGGGAATATATGTAAAAGAGACAACACTCCAGCCAGAGAGCAGACAACAGACTGACACTTTGTGAACTAGCAAGACTTGAATCCTGGTCAACATTTAAGACTAGTAAAAAGCCGGGTTGATATGGTATTATCGTGATTTGTCGTAAGGAAGCTGTTTTTCTCCAATTTAAGTTTAGACGAGTAAATTCATATAAGATATATGACGTCCCATTGAATTGCTTTAAACTAATACAATAATATATTACATATATGAATGTTACTTCCTATTAAGTTTACAAAAATGTCGCGCTTACAAAATACTAAAACAATATAACCACTCTCTGTGAAAGATGGGCGACAGATTCCAGAGGGACAGTCAAACTTATAGATCGAAAATAAACTGACAAGGCTATGGCTAAAAAAGAAAAGACAAACATTCAAATAATAGAACCCAATACACAACACAGAAAGGTAAAAACTGAGCAACACGAACCCCAACGAAAACTGTGGATTATATTAGGTGCTCCGGAAGGGTATGCTGATCCTGATCCACATGTGGCACCCGTCGTGTTGCTCATGTTATTACAAACCCGGTAAATACTTTAATTCGATATGTCATATACGTGAAAAGGAAAGGGGATTTTAGTTATGAAATAAGGAACATATCCGATATCATCTGTAAAACGGTTAATCCATAACTATCATTTATCATCTACAAAATACCACATTTAATAAACATACTCTATCGACACCATTCAAACTATCGTCATCTTTGAAAAACTAAAGCTAATGATTGAAGAGTTTTGAAGAAGGCTTATTTTCTTTGGTAAAGTGCTAGTTACATTACACCATAACGAATATTATGGTACACCATAATTCAAGATATATTATAAAAATCAATAATATTATAAGATAGCATAATGTGTGGATTAATATTATGAAATCAAATAATTTTGGAAATGCTTATAATGCATCAAGATATTAAAAAATCGATCATATTGTGATAACGATTTTATTGGAATATGTTTTTGTTTCGGTAGACATGTCCAACATTTGGTGCTTTCATAAGATAAACACTGGCAATGTTTTGAATTTGACATAGGTAACAATTTATTTAAAAATAAACCATTTATCCGCTATTTCATTTACTTTAAAAAAAATCATAACTAAAAAACAGGCAAAGGATACCCAGAGGACATAAAAACCCACAAGTCGAAAATAAACTGACTAAGCCATGGCTAAAAAAGAAAACAAAAAAACACTCTGAAAACAGTAAACATTACAGAAGAATAAAAAAACGTAGACAATTTCATCTAACCTTTACAACATACCCAATTTAATAACCATACTCTATCGATGTACTCTTCGATTCTAGTATATATTAAGTGCATTAATTTTAAAGCAATGTACTGATTCATTCATTCAAATAAAGCAGTCAATATAAAAGTTTCGACACCATTCAAACTCTGGTTCATTGACATTTTTATAAAACTTAAGCTTATGATCGAAGAGATTTGCAGAAGGCTTATTCTCTTTGGTAAAGTGCTACCCAAAGTATTTTTTCGTGAAAGCAGCATACCATCCGTATATACATTAGACATCCGTTCTGTCCGGACATCTTTTTTTTCATCCGTTAGGCGTCCGTTCGTGCTATCCGGTAAGGTGTGACCGAAGCACGAACGGACGTCTAACGAATGAAAATAAAAGTTGTCCGTTGACAGAATTGTTATCCGTTGGGAGTCCGTTGATGTACTGACCGAATACAGCGGACGTGTAACAGATGTCTTACGGACACATACCGGATATGCAAAGTACGAGAAACGGAAACGTACCGGACAGAACGGATGTCGAACGTACATCCAACGGAAGAGTACCGCATAAAACGCACACCTAACGGAAGCGTACCTGATAAAACGGATGGACAATATATACGGAAAAAAAAGGCAACAATAATAATACATGTACATCGCATAAATATTCAAAATGTTTAGGTGTAACTGTTTTTGGTTTATTCTTCAAAATACCGCATAAGGTCAGCGTCTGAAATAAGAGCTGCTTGATTGTGAAGAATCGCCCTTACTTTAAGGTTGATTATGAATAATAAGAATTCATGAACCTTAAGAAATCTGACATACCAATAATTGGCATTTCTGACGAAAATTTCAATTGGCATATATCCGTTTCAGATCCGTTGATCATCCGTTTTATCCGTTATACGTCCGGTAGAAGTCCGATCTCATTCGTTCAACATCAGTTTTATCCGTTATACGTCCGGTAGAAGTCCGTTGGTGAGTTTATCATCCAGACCACCAACAGATGTATAACGGACACGTAACGTATACAAAATGGAAACGAAACGGACGAGTACCGTACAAAATGGACGCCTAACGGACGTTCAACGGACGTTCAACGGACATTTTATCCGTTGGACGTCCGTTCAACGTTTTGAATATGCTAAAAATTTTCGACCGGACAGAACGCACGTCGACGGATAAAACGTACGCTTAACGGACATGCAACGGATATGGACGGACGTCTTACGAATAAGAACGGACGTCTAACGGACATAAACGGATGGAAAAAAGGTTTTCCGTTAGGCGTGCGTTCGAGATATCCGGTAAGATGTGACCGAGGCTTTTCTTGCATCCTTATTTGCAACACACTATAAAACACGATTTTACATTTCTAGCGATAGACTTTACATCTACAGCGCTTGAATTTACATCTTCAGTGCTACACTTTATACGGATTTGGCTATACTTTTTGGACCTTTTGTATTATAGCTCTTCATCTTTTTTTTATAAGCTTTGGATTTCAAATATTTTGGCCACGAGCATCACTGAAGAGACATGTATTGTCGAATTGCGCATCTGGTGCATTAAAATTGATACCGTTAATTTTATTACTACCACTGGGTCGATGCCTCTGGTGATGGACTATTAGTCCCCGAGGGTATCACTAGCCCAATAGCCAGTACTTCGGTGCTGTCATGAAAATACGGATTTTTTATGTGTTATTAAAATTTGCTATTACAAAATGATAGAAATTGTTATAAATTAAGGAATGTATCTCCCTCATGCAAAGCTCTGATTCCTTTCACAGATTTGGCTATAATTTTTGGACCTTTTGGGTTATAGCTCTTCATCTTTTTTATAAGCTTTGGATTTCAAATATTTTGGCCACGAGCATCACTGAAGAGACATGTATTGTCGAAATGCACATCTGGTGCAAGAAAATTGATACCGTTAATTTTATTATATCTTCAGCGCTGGACTTTACATTTCCAGCGCTTGACTTTACATCTCAAGCGCTAGACTTTATATCTCCAGCGCTTGACTTTACATCTAGATCTCCAGCGCTTAACTTTACATCTCCAGCGCTTGATTTTACATCTTCAGCGCTTAACTTTACATCTTGAGCGCTAGACTTTGCATATCTCTAGCGCTAGATATTACACATCTCCAGCGCTAGACTTTACATCCCCAACGCTAGACTTTACATCCCCAACGCTAGACTTTACATCTACAGCGCTTGACTTTACATCCCCAACGCTAGACTTTACATCTACAGCGCTTGACTTTACATATCCAGCTCTAGACTTTAGATCTCCAGCGCTGGACTTTACATCTCCAGCGCTGGAGTCTACATTTCCAGCGCTTGACTTTACATCTCCAGCGCTATACTTTATATCTCCAGCGCTTGACTTTACATCTAGATCTCCAGCGCTTAACTTTACATCTCAAGCGCTTGATAGTACATCTTCAGCGCTAGACTTTACATCTCCAACGCTTGGTTTTACATCTGCAGCGCTTGACTTTACATCTCCAGCGCTAGACTTTGCATATCTTCAGCGCTAGATTTTACACATCTCCAGTGCTAGACTTTACATCCCCAGCGCTAGACTTTACATCTTCAGCGCTTGACTTTACATATTCAGCGCTAGACTTTAGATCTCCAGCGCTGGACTTTACATCTCCAGCGCTAGACATTACATCTTCAACGCTGAACTTTACATATCCAGCGCTAGACTTTACATCTCTATCGCTAGACTCTATATCTCCAGCGCTAGACTTTACACATCATCAGCTCAGGACTTTAAAAGACACTTTATAATCTGTGTGAGACCAACAGGGCTTCGTACTTTAGAGCCTCTAGTTATTTATTATAAAGAAATCGCATGTATAGGCGCACTTGTATTCTGGTTGATATTCGCATGTGTTACGGAGAATATATCTCCCAATTGAAACTATATTCCGCGCTTGTATGACAGTTATGAATATTTTTATATTTTTCTCATAGTATTTGTTATATGATATATTTTATTGCATTAGGATTTTTTGTAATTTCACATTTAAATTTGCAAAAGTATCATCTCCTCTAAAGCAGTGACATCGAATGTTTTCTTATAACTAATTTTTTTTATCCAATTTTACAACATTTATTATAATTTCACAACATTGTTTTCGCTGTAATAAAAGCGAACTGTTTACGTCTGCAACATTAGACAGAAAATTTCACACTAAGTTAACCTGATTCCCAGGGATGATAAAAACAATGTAATTAAATATCCACCAGCTGCATTTGCAGACGACTATTATTTGAACTCTTAATGACTAGACTGACCTACTGAAGGTGTCATAACATTTAGGAATCCCGTAAAGATTAACGTTCAACTTTCTACACTGTAATAAACTATTTAAAAAATACTGTTATTTTTAAAAGAAATTGTAACTTTGTTTCAACATAATTCATATTGTACTGAAAAATAACGATTAGATTAATTTAACTTGCAAAATTATAAGTAAAACTATAAAAACGAGTTCTACTCTACCTAAATTCAATCATACTCCTTAAAACTATTTAAAACTATTAACTATTGTTAAGATATCTAATCGGGTCCTACTAAAAAGCGTCGGGAGCGCCCGGATGAAGAAAAAGCGCCCGTGGAAAAAAAATTAGCGCCCGGGGAAAATATATAGAGATGAATGTTTCAATTTTAACAATAATATATGAATACTATTTCGAAAAGCTAATAATGGATCACAGTTTATGCTGAAGATTTATAAATCGTTAAACACCGACAGATACGTTTCTCAAATTTCCCAGATAAATATTAATTTTATAAAATTAAAAGAGTTGCACATTATTTAAGAACGGTAAAAGTAATTGAACAAGTGTTCACCATGCAGTTGCGAATATTAGACCTCGGGAACTGAATTTTTTTAAACTAACTAAATATACGTTTTGATCGAGGACAATATCGTTCATGATTCTTCTATATACTTATATTTACCAACTTATATACAATTTTTAAATCTAAAATGTAAAAGTGCAACAACACTATCTAAACACTTTAGATTTAGCATCGTTAATATCCCCATTTATACGGGTGAAACACGCAATGTTTTTTTTTCATTCAGGAAATCACTTATTCTCCCGGGCCTTTTTTTCTTCCTCGGGCGCTTTTTCTTTTCTCGGGCGCTCTCGGGCGTTCCCAAGCGCTTTTTAGTAGGACAGATCTTATCGTATTATTTATTTATCGTAGGACATGTAGAAAAAAATCCGTCCTTTCGAGTAAGTAGTTTTATACATATCACCCCAAGGTTATCCTAGTAACGTGTCGAGTAACGAGTAGCAGCATGAAAACAAATAAATGGTGGTGTCAAACTGTCAAATCCAATGTATCTGTGTTTTCCCCCCAAAATGTTTTTATACGGAGCACTCAGGGGAGGACAAGATAACTTCTTTAACACCGAAAAATATATTAGAAAAAAAAATGAATAAATGATATATTTTAGAAATTGTAATCACAATGACTGACATGCTTGAAATCCTAAATTGGATGCGCAGTTGCTTATTATTTTCTTTTCTTCAATTTTACCCCACCCCTCTTTTTTTTTAAAAATGAATATATTTCATAGATTAGACTACATCCATTTTTTTGGGGTAAAATATGGTTCTTTAACTCCCAACATTGGTAGAGCCTTCAAACACCAAACCCTGGATCAGTGCATTTAGTCTGTTATGATTATGGCAGAAGACATGCAGAGAAATGACTAATGACCAGTGCATTATAGGATTTACATTTTTCCTTTTGGTCAATCATCTTGCAGGGTCCAAACGAGTTCACCTGTATGTGTGCCATTTGTTTTCTTAATTTCTTTATCAGCTATTGACTTGGTATCTTCTTATCAAATAATGTGTGTGAAATTTAAATCTCATTTAGATATACATGTTAGTTTCTTACCCTTTTTACTTAAAAAAAAAAGCCATTTGCCAATGTAATAAAAAGAATAACGAATCAAAGAATTCAAATAGGCTGCGCGCATTAGCAAATTCATGTGTTGTTCGGTCACTCGTTGAATATTTTTCTTTTTGGATTCTTCGATAATTTATTCTATAAATCTCATTTTAATTTCAATTGTACGTACACGTACTTATGTATATATGTTTGTTAACTGGAAAATATTTCTCGGTCTTAAAATCAATTATACGTCGTATACTTTTCTATGTTAAACTTATATAGTTAGGCACTTTTGTTGTATGTTTATATCATTCGGTTTTTTTAGACATTTATTTCTTCCATTAGTTCACTGTTGTAGCCTAAACATATATTCAAAAGGCTAAGTCTAAGAAATCAAGTTGAACCCCATCATGAGTTGAAACATCAATATATATAGTCTTAGGTCTCTACTTTTTATATTTTGTTGTAAGAGATGTATAAATACTCTGTCACGTCCGGTCTATGTTTTAGTTAGTTTTTTTTCTGTTTGTATCGATCTGATGAGACAAGCCATTTTCAACTGGCTTCTATAGTTTGTTCATATGTTAGAAGGTTGAGCGCTCACAAACATGTTTAAACCCGCCACATTATGTATGCGCCTGTCTTTTGTATAGAACCTGCAATTTAGTGGTTGTAATGGTTCATGTCATTAATTTTTGTTTTTCCCAATTGATTTGTGAATTATGCCGTTATTTTTCTCAATTTATTTGTTTCACTTTTTATTTATGTCTTGGCCGTTCATAATCGACTTTAAGGTATCGGCTTTTGTCATTGTTGAAAGTCGTACCGTTACCTCTTATTGCTAACATCTACTAAATATGAACTTTGGTGGAAAGTTGTCTCATTGGCAATCATACAACATCGCCTTATATTTATAATCTTAGGAAAGGTATAGGAAATAGTAAGGAAATTGGAAATATATATGCACGCCATTTAATAAAATTCATGCTAGTGCTTTATTACAGAAAATAACATGCAAAACATTAAACGTTTGAAGTTGTAAATTGTGTTAAAGCTTGCGGAAGAATATCTCAAAAACGTTTTACGACACTCCCGATAAGGACCGGTAACTCTGTATTTTTTTGCGGGAAAATATGAATGGCTTCTCATATCTAATCTTTCAGAAAAATCGATTTCTTACAAAAGAGTGTCCACCATGCACTTACACTGCACTATTAAAAGCATAGTAGAATATATTGATATACAAATGGATGAAATATAAAAAAAGAAGATGTGCATGGTATGATTGCCAATGAGACAACTATCCACAAAAGACCAAAATGACACAAACATTAACAACTATAGGTCACCGTAAGGCCTTCAACAATGAGCAAAGCCCATACCGCGTAGTCAGCTATAAAAGGCCCCGATAAGACAATGTAAAACACTTCAAACGAGAAAACTAACGGCCTTATTTATGTTTAAAAATGAACGAAAAACAAATTTGTAACACTTGAAAAAATTTCTTACAAAAGAATGTCCACCATGCACTTACACTGCACTATTAAAAGCATAGTAGAATATATTGATATACAAATGGATGAAATATAAAAAAAAAAGAAGATGTACATGGTATGATTGCCAATGAGACAACTATCCACAAAAGACCAAAATGACACAAACATTAACAACTATAGGTCACCGTAAGGCCTTCAACAATGAGCAAAGCCCATACCGCGTAGTCAGCTATAAAAGGCCCCGATAAGACAATGTAAAACAATTCAAACGAGAAAACTAACGGCCTTATTTATGTTTAAAAAATGAACGAAAAACAAATTTGTAACACTTGAACAAACGACAACCACTGAATTACAGGCTCCTGACTTGGGACAATAATGTGGAAATTATATATACAGCCCTTGGATGGTGTTAACTTTCCAAAAAATTGTATAGTGTACTGGTGTAATGGTGTAATGGTGCTGTGGTGTATGGTGCTGTGGTGTATGATGTAAGGGGAATGGTGTAATGGTGTTTGAGGAATGGTGTGATTGTGTAACTAGCGATCGGGAATGGTGTGAATGATGGTGTACGACATCTCATTGGTTGAAACGAATTTCTTTTTATTTTATTTTTTCGAGTTGTAAACATACTCAATAATTATAATCTTAATATTTGAAGTATAATTGCATTATGGGTAATTTCGGATCGTGTAGATAGAATGGGGAATGGTGCATGGTGTAATGTGTAAGGTGTATGGTGCAAAGGTGTAACGTGTATGGTGTAATGGTACAAGATGTATGGTGTAATGCTGTAAGGTGTATGGTGTAATGGTGTATGGTGTTAGTGGGAAGTTTACACCATCCAAGGACTGTACATGTAACTGTTATGTTAATAATAAAATAACAACGAACCAGTACATACTCTGTGACGTTTATTATAATATGAGGCAGGCATTACCTGTAAATGGGGACGAAGTCTGTATGAATTATTATTTTGTAACTTAAATATTTGTTCAAAAAAAAAAAGAAACGGAAATACCGTAACGTTTCCGATTTTGGTTCTGTTGTTAGGGATTTTAGTTATGACGTTATTTAAATTATGACGTCATATACAATGTAAACAAAGAAACGCTATCATCAGGTAACGTTTTTTCATATCAAGGAATTATGTAAAATGAAATTGGTATTGCGCGTTCCTTCCTATTTTTATACTAGACTGATAAATATATATTTTACTCAAAGATTCATGCAAACGAGACCGGAAAAAGGAAGTACATAGTACATTTCTGCTCAGGTCCGGGATTTCAAAACACGACAAAAAAAAAAATTTGAACGATTTTGAGTTCATTAGTACAATGAAAAATTCGGGAAATTTTCCCGTATTTTTTTTTTTTTGAATTTTCTACTGTTATTGGGGACTACGTCCCCATAATATGAGGCAGGCATTACCTGTGAATGGGGACGAAGTTTGTTTAAATTATTTTTTTTGTATTTTAAATTTTTGTTAAAAAAAAAGATACGGAAATACCGTAACGTTTCCGATTTTGGTTCTGTTGTTCGGGATTTTAGTTGTGACGTTATTTAAATTATGACGTCATATGCAATGTAAGCAAAGAAACGCTATCATCAGGTAACTTTTTTTCATATCAAGGAATTATTAAAAATGAAATTGGTATTGCGCGTTCCTTCCTATTTAATACTAGACTGATAAATATATATTTTACTCAAAGTTTCATACAAACGAGACCGGAAAAAGGAAGTACATTGTACATTTCTGCGCCGGTCCGGGATTTCAAAACACGACAAAAAAAATTTGAACGATTTTGAGTTCATTAGTATACAATGAAAAATTCGGGAAATTTTCCCGAATTTTTTTTTTTATTGAATTTTCTACTGTTATTGGGGACTTCGTCCCCATATTAGTATAATAGTCCCAAGTAAACTGATTTGTATCTCAACAATATCATAGTTATTACGGTGCGGTTGAATTTCCTGTTATTTATTCATCATCCACGCAAGAACTTGTTTCAGGTATAGCAAATGTACAGAGGTGTGATCTTTTTTTGTGACATCTGCTTTTGACCATCCACAAGAACTTGAGTCATCCGATGTTTAGTACTTCAGTACTTTGATTAAGTTGGAAGTTTTCAGTTCAAAATCGATTCATGAATTTTTTTGGTGAAAATAAGATTTTTGAAATATCAATTATTGCAACAACAGAAATCGCGTATTTGTCTTCAATAGTTTTAATAAGAAAACTAACACTTTGTAAATATAGGACCAATTGGCCTATTATTTTCCTTATTACGCAGTGTATTCAATTTAATGATATATATTGCCTTGTATTGTTTCTTGTGTTCGTCCGGAACCATTCATGAACTATTTGCCACTGGAGTCCAATCAAATCGTTTCCTTTGTTGACTAGTATATATAAATCGATTGAAGCTTGTTTATATCAAGTGACTAATTTCATGTAATATTTTTTTTATAAACTGTAGTATCAAAGCTCCTCTATGCACACAAGACGTAATGTATTATTAATTATGGACTTCTTCCAGTAGTTATTTTATATCTATGTTAATCTTTGGTACACCATTCTTACATGTCAGTCCTCTCCCACCATAACATCACTCGATTTTGGTTAATAAGTTGAAAAGTTAAATTTCGTTTATTGTAAGTGTAATGTATCAAGAAAACAAAGTCGGGTTCAAACAGAAAGGTTTTGAAATCAAAGATAACTGTGCACCTTAAGATCAGCATGGGTTTATTAGTCGTCAATACGTGTACTTAAAGTCCAGTCTAAAAATAAGCATACTAGGTACTTTGATTCAAGGACGAAACCACGATGTCTAGTCTTACTAAAAAATATAATCAATATTCAAACTCTACTTATGAAGATTAGAACAGATTATACCCATGTCATATCTTTTACCAATTCAATTCAAATATTTATTGTCATATAAACTCTGAACAATAAGTTTGTGACAAATAATATAAACATACACAAAATACATTTAACAAACAAAACCATGATAACAAAAAAAGCAAAAAAGCAAAACAATCTATCTATATGATATATAAATATATATTTTATAAATAAATCAAGAGTCCCCTGTCCTCAGTTCTAATGCCTGTTTAAAATAGGACCCTAAGCTTTCTACTTCTTTTGAGGTTGATGGACAAAGAAGATATGTATTTTTTTTCATTTTCTTGCCAGGACATAAAATCTGGCATATATTTAATTACATTTCCTATAAAGTTCTCTCTTAGTTTAGCAATTTTTTTGCAGTATAAAATAAAATGGGCTTCATCCTCCATTGTATTACAGGATGTGCATAGTCTTTTTTCTCTAGGTATTTTTAAATGTCTGCCTTTTTCTATCATTAAATTATGATCGCTAATTCTCATTTTTGTTATGTTACTTCTCTTTTCAAAAGATTTACAGTTTAAGTAGTTTTCCATTTCTAAATTTTGCTTTAAACTTTTATATAAATACAATTTACTTTTTTTATTTATTTTTTCAAATTTTTGTTCAAATATATTTGTGTAGAAATTTAAGAATTGATGTTTTAAGGTTTTTTTTAACAACTTTACCACTTAATCATAAAAGAATCGCGTCTTGTCATTGCCAGTGGCGATCTATGATAGGGCGTGTGCAAGATGTTCACCCCCTCCTTTCATCGAAATAGACAGAAAATAGTATGGTTCTCACAGTTATATGTATCTAAAGGATAAAGTAGTCCTTCACCTAGCTCCTCTCGCCAGTATGAATTGCCTTTTTGGGATTTACACTCCCTTTTCACATTTCATGGATTCTCCCTAATTGTACTAACTATTGTACAGAAATGAGTTAAATCAGTCTAGAAAATACTTAAGGTGGTATGGGAGTCTAAATAAAAATGATAGAATTTGTTCGTTACTTTGCCAAAACGTAGTATCTATTGATACATGTCGAAAAATATAATCAAAATGATAAGTCAACGCGCATTTTCTCAAGCTACAGGACGGGACAAAATGACACATTTTGTATGGATTATACAGGAAAAAACACCATTTTGTGATTAGAAACTAAACAAAATGATAGAATTATTAAATACTTCAGGAACATATAGATTTCAGACACTGCTTTGAGAATATCAAACGAAAAGATAGGGTCACCGTACTTTTTTCCGTCTAAAATGCAAAATAGGAAAATTCCATGAATCCTTCAGAAAATGCACTGTTTTAGAGATACCTCCCCCTAAAATGCCAATTAAAAAAAACCTAAAAACAAGCCAAAATAGTTAACATTTGCAATAATATTAATATTTATAAGTTCTATTCTTATAAATTGGCTCTTATAAATGAAAATTCACATTTAATATCTGCATTCCTGCATCAAATTTTGCTATCTTGATGGAAAATCTAGATTTTTGGTTCTCTGTTTTTTACAATCCAAGATGGAGGAAGACACTAATACCACCTTAAGACTAGATCATCTTTTATTTAAATTTTCTCAACTTGTAATTTTTTTAAGAAAAATATGTATTAGGTTTTCAATCAAATTAGTATTATCACAACTGCATGTGACCATGATGACTTTGTGTACTTTTGAAAATATTACAATTACTGTTACACAGTAGCATATCAGATTCCTAACCATATATATAATTATCTATAGATGAAGGCTATTCATTGGGGAACCGTCGTGTAATGCATTAAATTTTTGCTCGCGTAATTAACATAATTTAAAGAAAGATGTGATATTGTAATCAATGAGTCAATTTTTCACAACAGACCAAGTGACACAAAAATTACCAACTTAAGGTCACCGTACGACCTTCACTAATAAAAAAAAAAAAACACCAAACTGCAAAATCAGTTACAAAGACTCGAAATGATAGGTAAAACAATACAAACAAGTTAACAAACAAACAGCCTGACTTATGGTTTAATTGGTGAACGACAAAAAATGAATTATACTTCATATGAAAATGCAATATTTTGATGGCTGATACGAGGGTGTTAATTTACTCTATCACATGGCCGAGAGAGTGACAATTTTTTTTAATGTTACCTTTTCGTCTAGAAAATCGATAGTTTAAAGGACAATGGGTTGACTATACATCAAGTAAATAAAAACACGGCTAAAGTTCCGCTACGTTTTGACTCAGATTTTATCATTTGACTGTCAATCCCCCCCACCCACCCAAAAAAAAAAAAACAAGACCGTTCCTGTTTGTATATGGTTTAACACTAGTAATTTTTAAGACACTTTATAGCTTGTTGTCCGGTGTTAGCTAAGGCTCCGTGTTGAAGGTCGTACCTTGACCTATAATGGTTTACTTTTATAAATTGATACTTGGATAGAGAGTTGTCTCATTGGCACTAGCACATGCCACATCTTCCTATATATATGTATACTATATAAATAGAAAAACTGATTACCAAAAACAAGATGAATAAAAAATATCAAACAAGAATTACAAATACATCATTTAGTGAAATATTCCATGTGGAACACCTAATAAAATTATTATTTAGCGAAACAATATTGGGAGGAACATATATAAATTTGCATATAGGAAAACACATCAACTTAACATTGAATACAATGTTTCTTTGAGGATTTTATATTAAATGGTCTTCAAGTGAAATATGCCAATTTTCACCATTGAAGTGTTCTGTTAGGGGAACATAGAAATATTACACTAAGAACACATTTACATTGTACAAGTTACAGTTTGGTAAATAATTATCTAGGGAACCCACACACCTTTTAAAAGACACATATTTATGGTAAACACATACATGTATCACTTAAAAATGAAGCGATCCCACATAACCCGTTATTTCCTGAGAGACGGACAGAGATAAAGGAACATGGGAAGGGAAGCGGGGGTTAGCGGGCGGGCAGTTGGGGTCAAGGGATTAGGAACTGGATGAAGAGAAGAGGTAAAAGATGTGATATTCTGGTGAAAATGATTTGACGGATTTTCGTATAGGGGTTAAGAAAATTGAAAGTAGGAATCATCCCTCTTTTCTGTAACGCCAAACGTATTTTTTATAAATAATTTAACTACCGAAAATAGCAGATTTTATATAAACATGTACATACATGTATGTTATAAACATAAACATGTTTACCCCCGCCACATTTTTGCGCCTGTCCCAAGTCAGCTGCCTCTGGCCTTTGTTAGTCTTGTATTATTTTTAATTTTAGTTTCTTGTGTACAATTTGGAGTTTAGTATGGTGTTCATTATCACTGAACTAGTATATATTTATTTAATAGGGACCAGGACCAGGACCAGGTGCGGGAATTTCTCGCTACGTTGAAGACATGTTGGTGACCTTCTGCTGTTGTCTTTTCTATGGTCGGGTAGTTGTCTCTTTGACAAATTCCCCATTTCCTTTCTCAATTTTATGACTTCCTCAAGTTTTATAAACAAAATGGAAAACAATTTTCATGCAAGTAACTTTTGTAGATTTGTAAATTAAAATTTTACTACAGTTTGGGGATTCCGGAGTGGAGGTGGGTGAGGTTCTAGGGGTTGAACCCCCCTTTTTTTTCTTAACTATTATTGCATTTGAATTGGGACATATGTTGGACCCCCCTTTTTTTAAATGGCTGGATCCGCCTCTCAAGTATACGTTATGTTAGGTTTCATTGCAAATTTATTGTGTAGCATTTTAAAACAACATATTTTATACAACCTTGAAAATATATATCAAAGTTCACCAATATTTACCGCAGATAGAAAAAGGCGCGTTGTTGAAACAATCAAATGTGATTATCAAACAAGATAGGAATGTTAAAGTTAGGCTTGTTGCTAATTAGAATAAACAGGCTGGGAGTTCCGATAATAAATCTCAGACAAACGCTCCGACTAAACTGTCAACAATTGAGATTTCCTGTCGAAATAATTATCCGCTATATAAAGAAGAAATGCATGTGTTGGACGTTATAAAATGCGAGTTTCATTTTAGTATTATAACACTAGTGTAGCCAGGTGTAGGGTGAGGCTGTATAAAGAACTAGCTTTATACATTTTTTTTCTAAAACATTATTATATTACTTCATATTACTTTTAACTGATTCGCTGTAATTGATTGTTATTTTCTTTACGTCCAGTCACAAATATTTCGAACATGTTCAAGACAAGAACAGATAAATCATAAGTACAACATATAGGTCCTTTATGCAACTGTATGGAGTTTAAACATCACGATTTTAATTGTTGTGAAATAATTCTGACTCTGACCATTTAGATATTGACAAATATAATGTCTATCAATATAAGAATAGTATAAAGCATAACATTATTCTCATTGAAAACTTTAGAACTTAAAATTGGGAATGAAAATTGGGAATGTGTCAAAGAGACAGTAACCCGTCCAAAGAGCAGAAAACAGCACAGGGCCACCAATTGTTCGACACAGTGAGGAAATCCCACAAGTGAGGTTTTGCTTGCATCTAAACAGTATGTTTGTATCCAAGTTCAGCAAATATGAAATTTAATAAAAAAAAAAATCTCCGAAACATATAAAGGAACCAAAATAAGTAGTAAAAAAACCCATACTAAACTAACATAGGCCAGAGAATCCCGACTTAGAATAGCCGCACAAATGCGGCATGTATATATATAATGGCAGTCAGCAGGGTTAAAGAACATCAGTTGTTCGACCTGTTAGTCAAATGCGTTTTGTTTAAATATACTTTTTAACTATTTTGGTCTTTTGGAAAATGTTGTTTGTGCTGTTTTTAGACACTTCTACAACGAAATTTGGTTTACATGCACGAGTATAATAATTGCGGTTTTTATCCAACGCAATCATAGGTTTGAACGTAGTTTTCGACTCGTATAAATATATATAATTATATATATAAAACTCGTCTTAACATCAACCCAACAATGTTAGATCTGTAAACTTGCTTTCGCAAATTGTTTGTTCTTCCCTCGCCGGGACACCCAATCGCCTGCACTGTTGCCGTCCTGCTAGACCTCAATTTATATATAACTTGTTTAGTGAAATCTTACCCCCCCCCCCCCCCATGTATACATCTATCCTATGTGGAATCAACAAACACACAGCAATATGCAAAGTAAAAAGAAGTCCGGAACCGATCTTAGAATAGGTAACACAAGAATATTTTAAGACACGTTCGAAAGGCGGCTATTGTGATTGTGTCAGCTCGACAGGGACACATTCAAATGTCTGAATGTTGCAAAACTGCACGAAAAACGTATCGCATGTAACACACCCACGAAGAGGCTGCCCAACGGAAATAAACCCTAGTACTGAAATGTTGCAAAACTACAAAAAGACAAAGAGTACACAAAACAACATTAAATACTGAGTAACAAAACACCTACAAAACAAACAACAGAAAAGTAAACAGATGAATGCATCTCTCACAAAAAATTAATTGTTTAGCTCTACCATGATTTATTCTGAAAGTTATAGATTTTTTTGGGGGAAAAAGATCGTGGATTAAGACTTGTGCCTGATCAAACATATAAATTTAAAATCAGTATTTGCTGCTTGACAGGTGTAAAAGAAAATGTTGTCTGCCAGGAGTCAGAATAATGTATTCGAGTAGAAACTCTGCAATTTCGAACTTTATTCGATCGTCACTGATGAGCCTTTTGTAGACGAAACGCGCGTCTGGCTCAAATACAAAATTTAAATCCTTGTATCTACGATGAGTTTATTAGGCTTACTGTGAGTACTCTCATATTTGTACTTAATGTCTATTTGGTTTTGTTTGGGATGTACAAGTACCCGGACACGTCCACGTGTAATTTCATGTAGTATTTGTATCTTAAATCATCTGTCGAGTTAAGACTTTCAACTGATTTTTATAGATCGTTCTTATGTTGTACTATTACACCACTGTTTCATGTAAGGGAGTGGGTTGCGATCACGCAAACATGTTTGACCCCGCCACATCCAGTATGTATGTGTCTCTCCCAAATCTGGAGCCTGTAATTCAGTGGCTGTCGTTTGTTTCTGTTACATATTTGTTTTTCGTTCATTTTTTGGTACATAAATTAGGCCGTTATTTTTCTCGTTTAAATTGTTTTATATTATCATTTTGGGGTCTTTTATAGCTGACTTTGCGGTATGTTGACCTATAGTTATTAATTTCTGTGCCATTTTTGGTCGTTTGTGAAGAGTTGATGCATTGGCAATCATACCATTTCTTCTTTTTTCTATATTTGCCTTGTGAACTAGCACGCTTAATAAACTGACCCAGTGCGTCATTGTAGTACAAAGTTTTGAAAATTTTCAAACCTCATATATCAATTGCCGTCATAAGACGGCATGCTGGACTCAGTCGTATCTTGGACTGTTCGCATTCGGGATGCAATCTGGACTCAATCGGCAAAAAAACAGCAATCATGGTAAATCTTTCTAGATCATACCCGTTCCACATGACACTGTCCAGAAAATAGTTATCAAAGACACAAGGATTATAGTTTTTTAAGGCAGACGCGCGTTTCGTCTACATAAGACTGATCAGTGACGTTAAGTTCCAAAATAGTTATTAAGCCAAACAAGTACAAAGAAGACGAGCATTGAGGACCAACAATTCCAAAAAGTTGTGCCAAATACGGCTAAGGTGATCAATTCCTGTGATAATGAAATTCTTAGTCACAGATCAATGTTACGATTTTGATCATCGCGATACTAGAGAATTTGTCACGACATAATAACGATTGTAATTCGACTAGACAAAATTGATTGAGACTTCCCGAATGTTAAGGGACGCACCTTACTGTCGGGGTGCTTGTCCAAACTCTCCGATCAGTAGGAGTCCGAGTGTTACGAACGTATACTACAGCGTTCAGGCAATAACAGGACATTCCATATCATTGAGGATAGTAATCCGACTTTTTAACTTTTCGAGTCTAAGCGCAGTCTGATCTCAAACGGGAGCAATAATCGTCCTGTGTAAACCCCGCTTTAAAGATCATAGAACGATTCTAGCACGCTCATGCCGTCCTAATCACGCACGTCTTACGACCTTACTACGTTCATATTACCACCATTTTTAATTATAGCCATGCTCGGGCTCATTCTCATTGTCAAATAAAGCATGTAAAAGCTCTCCAGGTTTTATTCGTCTGTATATAATTTGGACCTAATGTCGCTAGTCTCCAACAGCTCAGCCATGCTTGACACATTTGTATCATCCCACTATTAATTGTTCAATAAAATATCTTCATTTGATCTTGATAGATCAGCAATATACGTTGTGATAGGTTAATCCGACATCTCATCTGGATCAGGATTCGTATCAGAGGCCCCACTGACTCTACCTCTATCCATAGCATGCACAAATACAAAACATTGTAGATTTTGGTGGCCTGTCTGTGTTGTTATCGAGAATTTTACGTATAAATGAAAATAAGGAGGAATGGAACAGTATTTATATTGACTCCGACAACATGATATTGACGTTATTATATTACCGAGAGCGTAGTAAAATCGCCATATGAACATGGTAAGATCGTAGAATGATCGTGATAAAATCGTTCTTTAATCGCAGAAGAAACGTGCTCAGATCGTTTTTTAATCGGATAAAGTGTGATATAATCGTAGTAAGAACGTGATGAGCGTAGCAAGATCGTGATTATCGTAGTGAGGTCGCAGAACAAGCGTGGTGAAAACGGGGTATATTCTTGGCGGAATCGTTGTAAAAAAGTAATGAGGTCATAGTAGCATCATGAACTCATCCAAAATTTACATTTTCATGCCGCCCATACCGCGACCTCAACACGATCTGAATACTTTTTAGATCGTGCTGAGCGTGGTGCGATCGTTGTCTAGTGTGACTTGTTCATAAAATAACAGCGGGCAAGCTGAAGAGATGCCGTGCATTTACATTGATACATGTATACATTGTATATTTAGTATTGACCATTTACTGAAATAACTATCTATTCTGTCTTTTTGGAACATTACCATTGAACTTTCATTGTAATTCTTTTGCACTATTGAGGAAGTTATATAATATAAAACATCGTAAAGCTTAACTTATAGCTGTTTTGATTTTAGCCAGTGGCTTTATCTCCGAAATCTAAAAATAACAGGAAAGACGAAAACACCTATCATATTTACCTGAATGTGTGATCTTGGATTGGGTTTTAAATAAAAAGACACTTTTCTATTATTACTGTTACTATTACAAAATAGAAAAGAAATGAATTTCATCTTCAAATTGGTTGCAGTTAATCTTTCTTCTATATATATTGGCATTCTACATTTCTAAGATATCTTCCTTTTTCTATTAATAAATTATGATCTCTTATTCTAGTTTTGTTATTAGTTTTCTAAATTAAAATTTTGAGTAAGTTAAATATTTTTCATTTGTATTATTTAGTCTTACAAGATTATAAATAGTGAGTTTGCTGTTATCCTTCATATCTTATCATTTACTCTCTTTTCATAAAAATCCTTCAATTTTAATTTTATTTGTTCTCTAATAGTTTTATTTATCTTATGAGAGGAATATTTCTTGAAAGTGTCTAAATCCATACCAGTTTCTTCTGATACATTTTTTACAAATGAGAACCAACTGAAGAATAAATTCGCACAGAGTCTAAGCTTTGAGACAAAAAAAAATGATTCCTTTACAAGAGGATAAATGGCATGAGAATATAAACGTATACCATACAATATAGATTGAAATTTAATATGTAGTTCGAGGGGAAGTCTCTCAAGACCAGCTCTTAGATATAGGAAGATGTGGTGTGCAGTGCCAATGAGACAACTCTCCATCCAAATAACAATTTAAAAAAAAGTAAACCATTATAGGTCAATGTACGGCCTTCAACACGGAGCCTTGGCTCACACCGATCAACAAGCTATAAAGGGCTAAAAATTACTAGTGTAAAACCATTCAAACGGGAAAACCAACGGTATAAATTTGATGAAACTATGCTTAAGCCACGTGTATATTTACAAAATTGTAAGTGTGACTTTTTAAAAGGTGGTTTGACATGAAGTGAATCAAATTATCAAAGGGTATCAAATAGTTGCAGGGGCGGATCCAGCCATTTTAAAAAAGGGGGAGGGGGTCCTAACCCAGGACAAAGGGGGGGGGGGGGGTCCAATTACATGTCCCCATTCAAATGCATTGTTCGTCCAACAAACCCCCGGACCCCCTCACCCCTCTGGATCCGCACCTGAGTTGCCACTGACACATTGAGTCTTTTTAGTTTCATGCTCTCTTAATCAACTCAAGATCCAGAAAACTAGGAAATGGTACATATAAGACTGTACTTTGACCTTCAATGGTTTATCTTTAAAAATTATGACTTTAATGGAGAGTTTTCTCATTGGCAATCATATGTTATCTCCTTATATCTATAAAGGTCATGATACGACTTTCAACTATGAGTAAAATTCGTGCAGCATAGTCTGCTATATGAAAGGCCCCGAAATTACAAATGATAAAACAATTCAAACGAGATGCCTTATGATTAGTTTGGGTTTTTTTCAATCCAAGAAAATATGTATAACTGTGTATATAAAATGTACAAATTGCCAATATCTCCTTTTAAGCTCACCAGGCCAAAAGTGACAAAGTGCGATTATTTATTAAACTTTTCTCATCAATTGTCGACCTTCGTCCGTCGTTGTCGTCTGATAGCTTTTACAAAGATATTCCACTCTGAATCTGCTGGGCCAAATAAAACCAATTTCGGCCTAAATCATTATTAGGGTATGTAGATAAAAAATTCATTCCGATGCATATGACCACGCTTGTGCACCGAGATGGCAGTCATCGCTAAAAACAGAACATCGGGGTAAAATGCAGTTTTTGGCGTATAAATCTCTGAAACTAAAGCATTTATAGCAAATCTTATGTTCGTTCAGTCAAAAGTTATCTGCCAATGCAGTAGACAACCCGTTGTTGTGTTGTTTCCCCTTGAACTGATAGTTGAAAGAAAATTTTGCAGTTTTTGGCTATCATCCTGAATATTACCATGCATGAAGAAAAACTGTTGACAGCAAACTTTTTCAGCAAAACAAGGTCTACAAAAAGTAGTTATTGCCTTTTACAGTTAATTTCCCACAATTTGTCTTACATTTCGGTAATCCTTTGCCAAAAAATTCTCCTCTGAAACTACTTGTCCAAATTAAAACAAACTTTGCATAAACAATCCCTAGGGTATCTAGTTCAAAAAAATGTACCCATTGACCAAACATCAACCAAGATGGCAGAATGGCTAAATAGTAAATAAGCGGGGATGCAGTGTTTGATTTATATCTCTGAAACTTAAGCATTTAGTCCTAAATAAGATATAAATGAGAGAAACTGAACAGACTTAAATGACCGCCAATATAAGATAAAAAAAAAAAAACATATCTGTTTTTGTCATTTAATAACACTTTTCTCGTCTACAATGTTGAAGTGTGTCTTTGTCTAATATGATATAGACCAAGATGAGCAACACAGGCTATTTTGAGCCTCCTGTTATTATCAAACTGGCGTTTTTTTGTGTTGTTTTAACTCGCACAATATTCCGGGACAGTAGTGAAAATAGAGGTAATTCGAATCTTTCATTACAGTGCAGACAATGAATGAATAAATAAAATTGAAAGACTTTGTCTAGCTGCAATTGAAAGACTTTGTCTAGCTGCAATATTCCTTTTTTCCTCTTTCAGTATGCAATGCTAAAAACTCGACATGAAATATTAGTTAGGACTTCGATATGGGAAAAATATCACTCACCTCAAGTTCAAGAAAAACAATTTTCACTGTGTAAGTGATTCTTGATGTTGAAAGATTTCAGAAATCATGAACTAAACTTTATCTTATAAAAAATATGTTGTATGATTGCCAATGAGACAACTCTCCACAAGAGACCAAATGACATAGAAACTAACAATTATAGGTCACCGTACGGTCTTCAACAATGAGCAAAACCCATACCACATAGTTAGCTATAATAGGTTCCGAAATGACAAATTTAAAACAATGCAAACCTAAATTACGTACAAAAATGAACGAAAAACAAATATGTAATACATCAACAAACGACAACCACTGAATTACATGATCCCTACTTGGGACAGCTTGTTTGTAGTTCTTTTGTGTGATAAATGCAATAATATTGAAGGTCGACTTGTTACTCATTTTTTTCCTGCAGGAAATATTAATTCTCTACCGTATTATTAGAATGAAATTAAGCAAAAATTCCTAGAAAAGTTTAATAAATAAATTGAACATATGAACAATACTGCTTATGTTAAAAGAAAGATTACAATACATGTATTGCAATATAATTAAATGTGTCATGTCATGTTCAAACCGACCCGTCAGTTTCGTGCTGGCATAGACATCTTTCGTATGAGTGATATTTTTCGAGGCAATTAATAAGAACTATTTCATTAGCGGATCCAGGGGGAGGGGGTCCGAGTGTTTGATCCCTCCTCTTTTTGGCCGATCAATGCATTTGAATGGGAACATATTGTTGGACCCCCCCTCCCCCCTTAAAGCTTTTAATATGGCTAGATCCGCCCCTGTATTATATGTCAGAGGAAAGACTGTGGTGCTCGCGGAGTCATATTAAGTTTTGTTGACTATTTAAATCTACATGTACATTAGCACGTAAACAAAATACAGCGCTGCTTCCCAGTTTAGTTGAATATGCCATAACATTAGTCATATAATTCAAACAAACGCGAGAAGAAAAGAGTTCTAGTATTTCACAAGCTTTTAGCATTGATTATAAATTTAATTTAAATTCCAGCAACCTTTCACGTTGAAGTCCGTGAAAGTTAGAACATACGAAAAAAAAAATCAAACGAATTTAACATTCAAACAAACTCATAAATTTGTTGCGAGTGTTTTTCTATAATATAGACTTTTTCAAATGATTAATTTAGTTTTATTTTATTTTGTGTCGTCGATTAGTTTGTTTTCCTTCAGAAGCATATTAACAATTAAAGTTAAAACAAAAATAATGTATAACTAATATCTGCGCTTGTGTATTATGATGCGTTGTCTGTTTTCAAAGTTGGCGATTATAAATCTCTAAACTTTTATCACAAAATATTATATATTAAAGTGGCAAGTGCAATTTGAGGGATCAGCGTACCAATGTGACCTCTAGCTTAAGAGAAATGTCTAATCGTTGAACTATCATTAGTTATAATGAGGTTTCCTGATGCACTTGAGCCATTAAAAATCAAATACCTTGTTACTGTAGCTTACAGTACACAGATGTATTAGTATCGTATTTCACTTCATTGATAAAACATAATATTTTGTAGCTTAGACGATTTATAATTACACAGTTTATATATCTCTGCAGATTATAATGTATTTATATAGCACACATATGGAAACAGATACGCATACGTCAATGTGATTGCATCAACAATTTGTCAATAGTTGTATTTATGTCCTGCAATTATACTATCTAATATGTTTCGATAATTAAAATACGAATCGAATATTTCCGCTTAGCTCTCATTTAAAATTCTCCCAAACAGAGGTATGCCATGAACAAGATCAGTTTTCAAAATCTTACACTTTAAGCTAATCTAAGTCATTCCCTCTCCATTTATACCGTCAGAGCATATATTTTCATCAGCAGGACTGTTAGTTACAAATAAAGTTGAGAGTTAGCCTCATCCCAGGCACAGTTGTCAAGATACTACTTTTAGATCGGACAAATTCAATGCACCTTATGTCGATCCTCGGAAAATTATTAAAGTCATCAGTGATCATCAGTTAGTTCAAACATCACCCCTTTGTTGATTATTTTAAAAATGTGTTTTTACGGTCCCTTAATACTGTTGTTTGAGTAATAAATTTTCTATAGATATCACTTTATTACTGGATTAGATAATTGTCAGTTTACATAATAAAATAAGAACATGTATGTCATGTATTAAATAAGCTTTTAATTATGATTTATATGGTATATAATTCATATTATCTAGTCCATTGTTATAATGTTGAGGGTTTTACGTTTATAAGTCCTTAAATTCTTTATTGAAAAACACTTTACGCCCATATGAGCCCTCAGTATGAGCCAATGGCTTAAAACATTATACATAATATACAGTTTACATATATATAAAACAATGAAAAGACAACGACCCACAATACATAAAATGGATATAATTTTGTGTTTCCATTTTGTAAATGTTTTACCGAGCGAGTACTCTTCACCGAGGTAACTTCCCTTCATGTTATTATATATTTTTTTCCATTGTAGTTAAGAAAACAATAAATAGATTTCATTTGTCTCCCTTGTTTTTTTTTAGAGAATCAGTTTCAAAATATAGTTATCTCCCATCTTAAATTTAGCCTGTTAGTCAAAGGGAGACAACTTTAATTTTCCACAAAAATTACGGAATTCCATAATATTATGGAGTTCGCTAAGTGCCCCGACTGATGAAAAAAATTCGTTTTTGTTTTTGCATAAAATAAAATATGAAAGGATATGGTGTAAATGTACATGTGACAATGACGCTTTTAGGTTGTTTTAGTTGACATAGACTGGTCATATTGGATAACCTCGGTGCAAATCAAAGAATGAATAGCAAAGTTAATCTGCATACCCTTTATGTTGTTGCAAGATATTTACAGATGTATTATAAATATTAATAAACATGATAAACATGTTGAAATGTTGAATGTATGTATTTTATTCTTTACATTGAATGTACTTTATTTATATTTTTTTATTTTTTTATTTTTTGTTTTATTTATCTAATGTCTGAGTAAATTATCTGTCAATTTCACTAGCTAAAATGAAAAATTACTGATCTGAAGCTTTAAGCTAGTCTCTAAAGGTATGGTTTTAAATTTATATCAAAGATGAACATGTTGCTTAGAACATTAGAGTGATTGTGGAATCTAGTGTTGATTATTCTTGTCATACTTTATTTGGACTTTATATGTATGTAGATGAACATGTTGCTTAGAACATTAGAGTGATTGTGGAATCTAGTGTTGATTATTCTTGTCATACTTTATTTGGACTTTATATGTATGTAGATGAACATGTTGCTCCGAACATTACAGTGATTGTGGAATCTAGTGTTGATTATTCTTGTCATACTTTATTTGGACTTTATATGTATGTAGATGAACATGTTGCTCCGAACATTACAGTGATTGTGGAATCTGGTGTTGATTATTCTTGTCATACATATCTCGTACTTACTGTACATTGACGATCGTCGAGTTCCACGTTGATGGCTTTATTTGAAACAATTGTCGGATCTGAACCCCCGTAAATTTTTACACTTTTCAGTTCCGGCACATTTTGATGTAAGATTTCCAGAAGAGATTTAACGGGTTTATTATTGATGCTTAGTTACCGGTAGTAGTATTTGAATGATTGAAATGATCAGAAAAGGCAGTGCGCCAAAGATCATCATTTACAACTGCCCAATGATATTTCATCACTATGCGTACCTTTCTAAAAGTTTCATCATAAGATTTTGCCATGTTAAATCCAAAGTGCTTTGACATTGCTCTAACATTATATGCATACTAGTATTTAATAAAACTTAAAATATGTTCTGGATGGTTCACATAATAAATAGACAGATAAATATCAAAAGCTGCAGTCCACTGATGGATTGAAAATAACTTGGTTTTGCGTATGTAGACATTTTTACTGCTTTCGATTTGAAAAGAACATCATCATCTTCATTAAAATTTGGAGAAATGGTAACTAAATCCACGTAACTATCGGACATTATGTCTTTCCTAATTTTTTCACTGACATTAAAACCCAAAGGTAAAGTATGTCTAAGTAAATAGCTTGCTGTCTGCCCTATAGACGAATTGTCAATACCTAATTCTTGGTCTTCTTGTAGTGTTGGGCTACTGGCTGTGAAGTATCCAGCCACTGATAGGTCTGACGTCACAGATGGTACCAATGAATAGTGAACGGTGTTTGATGATGAAGACGGCATGTATGATGTATGCTGACTCTGTTTGGTTATCAATGCCGGAAACTGCTTCATGTGTTGCACTAGAGCGCATACCACACACACTTGACAATCTGTCATCGGATATTCTGATCCCACTGCTGTCAGTTAGGTGTAAACCAGCTCCTGTCAACTGGGTGATCATTGCTGCAGCGATTTCATCTGCTGTTGGCTTTGCTGTTGTACTTGCACTGTTCATCACAGGAGCTGTTAATGGAGTTGGACCAATGTTTCGGACCCGTTTTCGCCCTCTTGATGTATTACTAGTAGTAGTTTCCTCAGTTGGCAATACCACGGGATCTATGACAAGGTTCCTGTCTGTGAGGTCGGAAGGAGCAGCTCTTCTTATGGATCTAGCTATTTGTTTAGGCATCTTTAAAGTAAACACAAATAATTCTTGAATACCTGATAATGTGTTTTAACTGTAATATAACATCAGAAAAATATGCATACATGTATATCACTTATAAAATACTATTCATTGTTAATTGGTTATACAAAAAGTGCACGCAACGAACAATGTGGCACACACAAATTCAATATTATATGTCAACTACATTGTAACCATACATGATAATAACCATGTAAGAGTATGGTACATGTAAAACAGAATGTAAATAAAACTAGTGTAATCTGATACTAGTACATAAATACAAAAATGCACTATGAATATCAGAACCATAACCATAATGATTAACCATATGTATGTATAATGATACAACATATAACCATATAACCAGTGCAAATTGATACCATTTTACAAAATTGCACTGACATATATGATAACCATAGGCATAATGATGGCAATAAAACCATGTGTATAATGATACATTTAGGTGCCACACTAATAGGATAAATTAAACAAGAGCAGTGGATTGTCTGCAAAAATTTGTATATATATACTTGTTATGCGTTTACTTTTCTACATTGGTTAGAGGTATAGGGGGAGGGTTGAGATCTCACAAACATGTTTAACCCCGCCGCATTTTTGCGCCTGTCCCAAGTCAGGAGCCTCTGGCGTTTGTTAGTCTTGTATTATTTTAATTTTAGTTTCTTGTGTACAATTTGGAAATTAGTATGGCGTTCATTATCACTGGACTATTATATATTTGTTTAGGGGCCAGCTGAAGGACGCCTCCGGGTGCGGGAATATCTCGCTACATTGAAGACCTGTTGGTGACCCTCGGCTGTTGTTTTTTATTTGGTCGGGTTGTTGTCTCTTTGACACATTCCCCCATTCTCAATTTTAATTTTAGTATTATTAAATGATTGATGCATAAGTTTTCATGAATAACAAAACAATGATGTACATGTACAGATAATAGCATACTATAACTAAGCTTTTTATTTATTATAAGCAAACGATGTACATTTCTTTTTCAGTTTGATTTTATTAATTAAAATTATTTTATACCATTCGCACTACCGACAGCTGCACGAATACTTTAAACATAGATGTGAATACCTTCACCATTTAAATGAACTTTTTCTGATAACAAAGCTTTCGTGTTTTTCCACAGGCCCCGATGTTTCCAAAAAGTAATATTTGTACGTGATTTCAAAGATGAAAACAGTACTTGATATACTTTGATTTACTTTTGCAGTAATTGCCCAACGATCACGTGACCAACACCATACACTGTAATTATGTAATCACAGGATGACGCGATGTCTCGAGCCAATTTCTCAGGTTTCTTCTCGCTTGTCAAGTCATAACCGCCAATTTGAATAAATACAGAATCTGGTTTAAAAGTGTTAAAAACTTGCATAAATTCTGGTTTCTGGATGCATTTACGACCCGGACGCAATGGGGCTGCTTAATTTGCTCTGGTTCTATTTTTAGCTCACCTGGCCCGAAGGGCCAAGTGAGCTTATGCCATCACTTGGCGTCCGTCGTCGTCCGTCGTCTGTCGTCGTAAACTATTTCAAGAATCTTCTCCTCTGAAACTACTTGGCCAAATACTTCCAAACTTTAACTGAATGTTCCTTAGGGTATCTAGTTTATAAATTGTATCCGAAGTTTTGATCTATCAACAAACATGGTCGCCATTGCTAAAAATAGAAAATAGGGGTCAAATGCAGTTTTTGGCTTATATCTCAAAAACGAAAGCATTTAGAGCAAATCTGACATGGGATAAAAATGTTCATTAGGTCAAGATCTATCAGCCCTGAAATTTTCAGATGAATCAAACAACCCATTGTTGGGTTACTGCCACTTAATTGGTAATTTTAAGGAAATTTTGCAGTTTTTGGTCATTATCTTGAATATTATTATAGATAAAGATAAACAGTAAAGCAGCAAAAATGATCAGCAAAGTAAGATCTACAAATAAGTTAATATGACCAAAATTGTCAATTGACCCCTTAAGGGGTTATTGTCCTTTAATGACAATTTTTCACAATTTGTTCATCATATTTGCTAACTTTAAAAAATCTTCTCCTCTAAAACTACTCAACCAAATTCAACCAAACTTCAACTGAATGATCAGTAGGGTGTATAAAATAAAGTTTGTGTTTTATTTTCTATTTCGTCAACATGGCTCAAAATAGAACACAGGGTAAAATGCAGTTTTTGGCTTATATCTCAAAAACTCCAGCATTTAGAGCAAATAAGACAAGAAGTTAAAGTATTTATTAGGTCAAGGTCTACCTGTCCTGAAATTTTCAGCCGACTTGGGTAACTGGTTTTTCAGGTATAATGCCCCTGAATTGATGATTTTAAAGAAATTTTGCAGTTTTTGGTTATTATCTTGAATATTATTATAGATACAGATAAACTGTTTATAGCAAAAATGTTAAGCAAAGTAAGATCTACAAATAAGTCAATTTGACCACAATTGTCAACTGACCCCTTAAGGAGTTATTGCCCATTAAAGACTTTTTTCACAATTTGTTCATCATGTTGACTTACTTTAAAAAATCTTCTCCTTTGAAACTGCTGTATCAATTTCAGCCAAACTTAGGCTAAATGAGTTTCAGAGTATCTAGTATAAATTTTATATTCTATTTCCTTGTATGTCAAGAAACATAGCTCCTATGGCTAAAATAGAACATAGGAGAAAATGATTTTTTTTTTTGGCTTTTGAAGAAAATAGGACGATTCAAAGAACATTTAAATAAATTGAAAAGCCAAAATAATCATTGATGAGAGATTTAACCAAAAAATTAAGGTGAGCGATTCAGGCTCTTGAGAGCCTCTTGTTTCAATATAGTCAGTGTAGCTCCAGCTTAAAACTTTGCGAACTTTAAATAAATATTAACAGGGAATACCATGAGCATTAAACAACCTCAAAGATAAAAAAAAAGAGCAATGGTAAGATGCAAACAGACATGTTCAGTCTTAATTTGACAAATGTTAAAGCAGTATAACCGTGAAGCTCATTAACATACAATGTTCAAGAAAAGATTTCGAAATTTTGTAACTAATTTGTATTGAAACCTTGCATATAAATGATATCAATAGTATGTTGATAAAATTCCTTTAAAATCTTTAAAACTAGGTTGTTGCTTGTTGTTATCATCCTAGTATGTGTTTTGTGTATTGATTTGCACAAATCAGGCAGTTAGTTGTCATGTTTGAATTGTTTAACACTTTAATTATGAGGCATTTTATAGCTATGCTTTTGCTCACTACAGGCCATTCAGTGATATCTACTCGCTATCTTTAATCTTTGCTCTCATTGGCAATCATATCACATCTTCTTATTAAAGATGTTTTATATTACCCGAATGTTAAACATGAGTCACCATTTAGTTTTGATAACATCACTATTTATTCAGTAAAAACTCACAAGATCCAAACAGTTTTATTCGATAAAAAATCAAACTTAACAGTCAATATCATCGACTAGTATACAAATCATAAAAAAAAATAGAAATGGGTTTAAACCCAAGTACAAACATACCAGTATAAAATATAAACATACATACTGTTTTCATATTAATAGGGAACAAAATTATAAGTCAACAATTGTTCATTTCTTTGACCAATAAGATACATTTTCCTGTAAGCAACATGTATAATACAAACACATTTTTTTAAATCAATAAATGTCATGATTCAGGTATCTAAACCTTTTTTTTCTTCTCAAAAACAAGACAAAAAAATTGTATTTTCTCAAAACCTCAATTGTCTTTATGTTCCTTTACATCAAAACTAATTAAAAAAAATCAAAATAAAATATTACACAACCCCAGTACAACACTGTGACAGATTGGCACAAATCTATAATGAAAAAATAATCTAATAAGTGAATGGGTCTTTTGAGTTACTTTTTATTAGCCACCTGTTTCATCACTTCTACCAGAGAGTTCATCGTCTCTTTATGTCTGCGTTCTGCAGCGTCTTCTCTCTTCTGCAAGACATCTTCAAAATAATCTGTTATAATATCAACACCCCTTCTTTGTCTTTTTACTGATTTTGCTTTATCTACAAAACAATATTAAAATTATTTACAAGCACTCAAGAATTACAAATTAACTTTTTTTATAATGTTACTGAAGATAAAGTGGAACAATCTGAATAAGTTTACTAAATTTTCCCCCACAATGACCACAGTTCAAATAAAAAATCAGTTACTTCTTTCATCATGTTCATATAACAAAATTGAAAGATCCTGTAGTGGCAATCATACCACATTTCTAATTTCAATTTTTTTTTGGATCATTTGCCTTTATCAAATTGTTCACATATTTGTTATGTGCAGTCTTAAGGACGACAAATCCAATATCGTAATTTAAGTCTTTATTCATATACAGAACCTCCGGGGAGGGTACAAAACTGAAAAGATACAAAATAAAACAAATTACCATGTTTACTTGCGTTACAAGGATGTAAACAACTACCGGTCAAAATGTACACAATTCACCACTTTACATAAAACATACAAAAAATACAGAATGATCACTTATCCGGTGATCAGCAAAGTTCATAATACAAGTAATAAAAACTTACTCTGAGGTATCAGCACCATTATAAAGGAAATACGATGAATTTTCTGTAGTGAAACTTAGAAACACATTTGGCGGAAATATAAAAATCAATCCATATCGACTAATTAAAAACCAAACAGTGGGGATACGTAAAACAATCCGGGAGTCAGCACACTCCCCTCCTGATTTCATAAGAAATCACTACATACATAAACAAGTTCAATTCATAAATACACAATCAATGAAAACTTCTAAAGTTCACACAGTATTATATGTTGATAAACCCATGTACATTATCGATAATGTTATTATCAAGATTACAGTGTTTATTCAGGCTCAACAAGCAAAACGATTTGAGATATTGGTCTCACATAAGTCACTGGTTGACCATCACGAATGATTCGAAGTTCAACTTTACGAATTTTTCCATCCTCACTGGGGAAAACTCTTTGAACGATACCAGTTGGCCAGTAATTTCTTGCACAATTATTGTCTTTCATGAGTAATACTGTTCCAACTTTAACATTTTGTTTTTCCGTTTGCCATTTAGGTCGTACTTGCAATGAATGTAAATATTCCTGTCGCCACTTTGCCCAGAATTGTTGAGCGAGAAATTGCACATACTTCCAATGATGTCTAATAGAGTCTTTTTTCTCAAAATCGTGAAATGGACAAATGTCGTCTGCTTTTTGAGTGAACAGAAGAGACGGAGTGATCACACTTGGTGACTCAGAGTCATACGATACACATGTCAATGGTCGGTTGTTGACAATTGCAGTAACTTCTGCTAAAAAGGTAGTAAACATCTGATGAGTCAAGTCTTTGAAACGGTTTTCTAACAGCAATGAGTCCAATATTCTCCTAGACACTCCGATAAGTCGTTCTAATGCTCCACCGAAATGAGAGGCATGGGGCGGGTTCAACTGCCATGTAATTCGATTGTCGTTTAAAAAGTTCTGAACATTACCAATGAGACAACTCTGCATGCATCCAAGTCACAATTTATAAAAGTTAACCATTACAGGCCAAGGTATGGTCTTCAACACGGAGCATTGGCCAACATCGAACAGCGAGCTACAATAGGTTTAAAGCCAAAGCTAGGGCCCCAAAAATTTATACTAGTGTAAAACCATTCAAATTGGAAAACCAACGGTATAATCTATTAAAAAGAACAGCATTTTTTTTATAACTTATATTTTTAAATGTAAATACCACTGTATTACCTCTACCAACAATGTTTCGGTAAATATATTTTGGGTACGTATTCAGACCTATGTGCGACTCATTAAACGTGATAACTGTTTATATACAGTTGCTAAATGATAATAATGCTAGTAAATGTCATACGAGTTACGCAGTATCACATTTTAAAAGAATTCATAGATGTACTGTTCCGAGATGTGTTACAATCTGATATTTTAAGCTTCGACAAATTACCTTACCATTCGCTCTCCGCCATACTTTTTTTTAACCGGGTGTATCTTGCCGCTCTGTGAAGACCGACAAGATCGGCTTAAGCCGTTGTGCTCCGGCGTCTGATTTTTCAGCAAATAAAGTGTCTTAGCCAAACCGGAAGTACCGACCGGGCTTAGCAAATGAAGTCCGACCATTGTACTTCCACCGAAACCTTCAAATTGATCCTGAATTTCTGTACCATCGAATCCTAAATTGTATAGCCCTTCTGCACGATTCTCGAACAAAAATGATTCTAATCTATGTACAAATGAATGACCAAATATTAAAACTCAATAAATCATAATAAACAAATTTAAGAATTTACAAATAAAATAATACCAATATTTGAATAAAAGAATATTTTAGATGACTTTTACCTTCTGAACAAGTTCTGTGTAATCTTAACTACGTTTTTTCTGTACTTAATCGTCAGTTATCTTCTGTCAAAAATCAAATAAAGTCTCAACAAACTTAAAAATTGAAAATCTTTACTTTTCTGGCAAAACAAAAATAGAGTCTAGTAGCATTCAGTGCAATTGCGATAATGCGGGCGCAACTTGACGCTTAATGAAACTAAGCATGCACTTTAACCTCATTGGTCAATTAAAATATTTGTGGCCAATGATAATTAGTATTGACCCTAACCATGCTGACCTTGACTGCCTGTAATCGAAAACTTGCATAATTCCTAGACAAAACCATGGAAATTTTTGATTTCTTATTACACCATTGATACGAAATTAAACCTATACAAGTTGAAACAGTAGCCCATAAAACTAAAAATTAGTGTATAAAAATTTACTGCCAAAAATGTTTTTATTAGAATAAAACTTAATATATGTACTAGAGTATACCACTTTTGTCTCATAGAAAATTAGTAAAGCCTTCACAGTTTTTTTTAATATTTAATTTTTTGCTGTTTAGTAAGTGCACTTCATTATTATAACATCAACAGAGAATTAAATAAAATGGATGTACTTTCCTCCTCCAGTGCCACTTTTAATAGGCAAAAGGCGTATAACACCTTGCCTCTTCGAAAATCTTCAGGCGAATTAGATACACAATTTCCCTTGTCATTTAATTTAATTTGCTTTAAAACAAATCTTGTATTTAAAAGCAGAATTTATTATGTACCATAAAAATCAATATTGTAAATGTCAAAATTCAATTTCTTGTTAATAGTTATCAAAGGTACCAGGATTATAATTTAGTACGCAAGACGCGCGTTTCGTCTACAAAAGACTCACCAGTGACGCTCATATCAAAATAGTTATAAAGCCAAACAATTAAAAAGTTGAAGAGCATTGAGGATCCAAAATTCCAAAAATGTTGTGCCAAACACGGCTAAGGTAATCTATGCCTGGGATAAGAAAATCCTTAGTTTTTCGAAAAATGTAAAGTTTTGTAAACAGGAAATTTATAAATTATAGTTAACCTAGTTGACCTTGAGTATGAACCAATTACATGTTCTTCAGCCTTTCTCTGTTCAAATCTGTGACTAGAGACACATTTTTTTTGTCAATTTTCCCTGCATCATTTATATTCAAAAACACATTTTGAAGGGTTAAGGTTTTAGAACCTGGTTTTGGATATGCAAGGTTGAAGCAATAAATTGCAGCCATGAAACCTGTGATAAGTTTAATAAATGTGTCACAGGAAAAGATAGTGTTATTATCAATTTAAAGCTCAAAGCTATTAGAGTCCATTGTTAAAAGTTTGTCACAGACTATCAAAGCAGTTGGTGAAACTGATGAATTCTGTCCTGCAAAGAATAATATTTTCTCAATCTTTTTCTTTAAATAAGATGGCACAACTTGTAAATGCAATACATTGGCTAGCATCTGAAGGAAAATATATATATTTCAGTAAACGGTTTAAACCTTGGTACATATTTATGAATGCATGCAAACTATGAATATAGTTAATTCTAGGTGACCGAGTGGACTAAAGCGCTATACACAATTATAATCGAATGGAAAAATAAACTACCCTGAAATGCGTTTACTCTAAACATAAACAAAGAGGGATAACTCAATACCAAATAAATAAAACACTAAATTCCCCGCCTGATTTTGAAATAAAAAAATCACTACATTTAAAAAATAAACCCTATAAAATATGAAAAATTAATCAATAAAGCATGTTTTAACAAACTTTAACACAAATAAATCAAAGTACTCAAATCAACCCTTATAATACAATTGTCATATATAAATGTAAATTAAATCTGACATCAAATGTACAAGCTGTATTATTGGACGGATATACGTTAATGGTTCCCCGTTCTTTATCACTCGCACTGATTCTTTGCGCACTAATCTGTCTTAACTTGGAAATCGATAATTCCGGTTGGCCACTGATTGCGTGGTAAACTAACGTCTATCACGAGCACAAGTCACCAATTGGTAAGTTGCGACTTACACTTGGCCATTTTGATCGAGTTTTAAGGTTATGCAAGTATTGTATGTGCCATTGTGTCCAAAATTGATTCGCTAAAACTTGTACATGTTTTCACTGCGATTTGTACATATCCTTCACAGAAAAAATGAAATTATACGGTACTATATCACTATTAATTGTCTGTGTCAAAGATTGTTTGGTTACAAAATAGAAGGCGATTCAGGATCACTTGAAAAAGCAATTATCGGTCTACTATTTAAATTACTTTAAGAGGGACGAAAGATACCAAAGGGACAGCCAAACTCATAAATCTAAAACAAACTGACAACGCCATGGCTAAAAATGAAAAAAGACAAACAGAAAAAAAATAGTACGCATGACACAACATAGAAAACTAAAGAATAAACAACACGATCCCCACCAAAAACTAGGGGTGATCTCAGGTGCTCCGGAAGGGAGTGTGGCACCCGTCGTGTTGCTTATGTGATTACAAATCAGGTAAATAGTCTAATTCGGTAGGTCACACTCATGAAAGGGAAGGGGATTGTAATTACGACGTAAAGAAACATATCCGATATCATTTGTGAAACGGTTATTCCATAACGGTCAACCAACTCGTGATGGCGTCCGTAAAACTTACGAAGGGATGATTTCAACTTCACCATTTGGAACTCTTGGTTTAATAGCTTCCTTGTGATAGATGCAGACCGTTATAATCGCGTCTTATCATGTGTGTAGTTTATATTAGTTTATCAGTTTTGGTTTTCTCTTCATCTTGTTGTATGTATCCTCATCAATTACATTAATACTTGAGCCAGAGTCGATAAGAACGTGGATGTCTGATTCATTGATTTTTGGCATTGACAAGTTCTTGTCTTGGCTAATCCCGTTTGATAGAGTTCACGGTTCCTTTAAGCGGTTCTGTCTGTAGTCAAAAAAATATTCATCATCTTAACTACTATCTATCTTTGATTGACATTCGAAATTGTTTTCAAAATCTGAATTATCTAGCGTATTAACAGATCGTTAAGTATGACCATTTTGTTTTTACCTTATCTTCTCAAAGTGATTAAGCTTCTTACAAAAGTTGCAGGATTTTCCCTGAGCAGGACATTTCCCTCGGTTCCACAATTCCTACATGTGTTGTTTCGATTCACTCGTTGTTCAAGATGCTTATCTTGTTGTAAATGGGGTCTGATCCCGGATCCCGCTTACGGTTTTGTCGAATTCTCGTATCCCGCTTATCATTTTGGTGGTTTCCCGTTTCCCGCTTATTAATTTTATTATTTTTAGCAGTCATCTTGCAAAATCCCCCAATCGGTATGCTTCAATTGTCTTACGGCATTGGCAAGACATACGAGACCGACAAATGGCTTACTGGTGTCACAGATTTTAATATAAAGGAATGATAGGCATGATACTGAAACTTCAAATTGTGTCAGTGACTGACTTGCCGAAGGTCGGTGCCGGGTACTCTGGGCATAAGGGTTGCCTTTAACTTTAAAAAGGACTGTCATAAAATCATAGGCCATCATATGGATTTAAAGAAAACAGAACGAATTTGATAAACAAAAAATTATTGATTACATCCACTTCATTTGAACTTTGGACGACAGCTGTCTCATTCGCATTCAAACCTCACCCCTAATTTTTTCAAATTTCCAAAATACCTGATACCGATGTAAGTGCAAGAAGGCGATATTATTTTATCATTTCCTCTTAGTGTAAATAACACATTTGTGTAATAAGATATAGCTTGTTTTATTATAAATCAAGACGAATTCTCGGAATAATGTTTCGCCCACTCCTTGTGTGTGTTCTGTTAGCTGGGTCACTGATGCTTAAATCATATTCATCCACATCACTTTTAACATGATCACTTTCTGTATCATTGTCATCAGAATCGCTGTCTTCAAATGTTTCCATTTCTTCAATAGATGGACCCGAAGAGAGAAAATTGAAGTCTAGCTGGTTTTGCCGTTCTGTCAGTTCATATACCACTTCAGGCAATGTTCGGCTCATCTAATCATCAGTTGTTTGTCTGACTCTGTCATGTTTTCAGGTTTCGGTTTGTGTATGAACGGTATAGCTGTCTCTGGAACGGGAGGTCCCGATGTGTAAAATAGTGCACTGACCATTGACCTATTCTCTTAATAGACTCCTTTATGATCTCGTGGAAATCCCTTGTGTGTTGACTCATTGTAGATATATCTAGCTTTATATGGCTGGTTGCATGAAAATGTTCAACTTGTCCTGTTAGAAATGACTGTAGCTGAACATTTGGTACTCCGGATAGGTCCTTCTCTAAATATTGGAATGATTTTGCAATTAACTGTACCGAACTTACAGTCTATTTGGAAACCATACCTTCTGGTGCATTTAAAGTAACTTCCCTACCATCAAAAAATGTAGTTCTGATAGAACTAGCAGTTTCCTCAAGAAAACTATGCAGCTTAAGAGTTTCTATCCTAGCTTCACTCAACGATACATTTTTTGGTTTAGTTCCCTTTAAGTGTATTCCAAATGCAGAATAAAATGTACCCAGTGCCTTCAAAAAGTTGCTTGTTTCCTTCAAACTTGTTATCATTTTTACTGCATGTGCTGAGGTATCACATACATAAATTGTCTTTTCTTCACATGCTATTCCATAAGGCCTGGTTAAAGTAGCAAATTTATCACTTCCATCCCGATCATGTACTCGCCGCTTCCTGCAACATCGATGATTGACCCGTTTTCATCTGTCTATTTAACCTTCCCGGAAGCTACATCCGAGAAAATCAAACCGTCTCTATAGATATTCATCCTGGTAACTTGGCATTGTTCATTGTTTTTCATTATTAAGCGTGTTGTCATTGTTTCCAGGTTAACAGCCGAAATACCGGTATCACTGCTTACATATAACGACTTCTGTAAAGACATGTTCAGTACTGTTGTCCAGTCCATAGAGTATGGCAGTATTTTGGTATTGTTACCTACAAAACCGATCCCATCATGTTCTACCGCTAACTGAAATATCTGACGAATACCATTGTCAGCAACATATAAGAGATCTTCACATGATACAATGGCTACTGGGTTGACACATTTCGTAGACTGGTTAGTTAAGTTTACAAAATCTGTACGCAAGGTTCTATCATTGTAAAGTTTGGTGGTTTCATCAAGCTCTTTATGTAGCCTCGTTTGCAATTCTTTGACGTTTCCTTCAGTACTAGCATTTCTCTTTCTTAATTCTTCGTGAAGATCGTTTTTTCGCAATGCTGTAACTTTAAGTTTTGGATCTTTGGCAGTTTTAATAGCCCTTATATCTCCTGGCGTGTATTCTGGAACAAATGCAATAGTATTCTGCATTGTAATATTTTGAGGATCAGCGATATTGTTAAGGAGAATTTTGCATGTAACAGGGTAATGTAGTCTTGCCAAAACAACTCGTCCTTTGTTTGCCTTATTATCATAATCAATAAAGACTACAAAACCGTAAGTACCAATACAAATAGAAACAGGACAGAACATTCCAGGTTTGTTAGATTCCTCGAACCGCATTCTTTCTGGAATTATTGTACAAACGACCTTGTTCAACGATGACAATCCATGCATGTATGTGCCTGTTCCATCAAGTCATTCAGTGTTTTTCTTGTGTTGATGTGTTACATAAATTATTTGTTTTTCTTTCATTTCTTGTACCTAAATTGGGCCGTTAGTATTATGGAGGGGGGCATTATTATTTGAATTGTTTTACATTTGTTATTCCGGGAGTCAGGATGGCTCGTAATCACATAACAAAATTATCAGAACTCATTAACCAAATGTAATATCTGTTAACGAGTAGTTTTCATACCTCGGACTGCTTAATAAAAATCTTTTGACCGCATCAATCTAAACAGACATTATTTGCTCTTTCTTTCTGCAAATCTATATAGCTGCACAGTACTTCAGTTTTAATTTTTGGTCTAGAGGGACTGTTATATACAAGTTACTGCAATATTGGAAAACAATTTTGTTCACATCAATTTATAGTGACAGCATGCAGGGGCAGATCCCGCCATTTTAAAAAGGCGGGGGGAGGGGTTCCAACCATGAGTAAAGGGGGGGTTTCAACTCTATGTTTCTATTCAAATGCATTGATCGTAAAAAAAAAAGTGAGGTTCCAACACCTGGAACCCCTTCCTTTGATCCTCCAATGAGCATGTCCTCTTTTTATTCAAAATATTGAATCATTAACAAATATCAGTAGTTTTTATACTAGAGTCGTGTAATAAAATCTTTTGACCGCATCAAACAAAACTTACCATATTTGCTTTTTTTATGTAAATCTATAATTCAGTTATAATTTTAGGTCAAGAGGGATTGTAGTATATAAATAACTGCAATATATTGGAAATCAAATTTTTTTCTTGCATCAATTTAGAGTGCCAGCATTTCCTATCTTTATTCAAAATATCGCATCAGAAACAAATATCGGCAAATGATCAGTAGTTTTCATACCTCAGACTGACTCATGTAACAAAATTATTTGTCTGCATCAAAAACTGACCATATTTGACAGCATCAACCAAAACTGCACATATTTGACCGCATTAAACAAAACTGACCATATTTGCTCTTTTTTATGTTACTCTTATAGTCGCATAGTAAATCTGTAATATTTTTATGTAAGGATGGATTGTAAAATCATGAGAATACAAATGATAGAAATATTGGAACACAATGCTACATAATTTCATTTGCATCAATTTAGAGTGCCAGCATGTCGTCTTTTTATTCAAAATATTGCATCATAAACGAATATCAGTAGTTGTCATACCTCAGATTGACTGGTATAACAAAATTATTTGTCTGCATTAACCAAAACTGACCATATATGTCTGTATTTGCACATTATTACGTACATGATGTCAATCTTAATAGCCGCAAAGTAAATCACTTAAATTTTTACATGTTTTATATCAGGATGGATTGTATAAAGCAATATTGGAAAACGAAATTATGCTTGCATCAGTTCATAGTGCCAGCATGTCCTCTTTTTAATCAACATTTTGAATCGTTAACTAATTTTGAATCGTTAACTCAGACTGACTCATAAATATAACAAAATTATTTGTCCGCATCAACCAAATCCATGAAAACTGACCATATTTGACAGCATCACCCAAAACTGACCATATGTGACAGCATCAACCAAAACTGACCATATTTACACTTTAATGTAAATCTTAATATATATATATATATATACCCGCATAGTAAATCACTTATAGTTACATATCACGATGGATTGTTTAATTCAAATGACAGCAATATTGGAACCCATTGGCTACAAAAAACAATCCTAATCAATTTAGAGTACCAGCAAGTCCTCTTTTTATTCAAAATATTGAATTGTAAACAAATTTCAGTAGTTTCTATATACATGTATCAGACTGAGTCGTTTTAACAAAATTATTTGACCACATCAACCAAAAACTGAACTTATTTACCATGTTTACATTTTATCATGTAAATATATATGGCCTCATTCATTCGTTCATTGTAAACCAATAATATTTCTAAGTCAGGACGGATCGTATGATAAAAATGACACCAACTTTGGAACACAATACACCTTATTCAGTTATTGCTAATCCTGGCTGACCCGGCCTCTTGAACGTTTGAAGCATACAACAATCAATTTTCCATTGTGGCGTCAGATATTTTGTTTTATGACGTCAAATTTTTACGGGAACCGGTGTGATATCCAGTAATGGCAGACAAATAGCGATAAGGCGTATTTATATACCATATTTAAAAATTTAGCGCGCCGTTAATTCCTCTCTGTATCCATAATAATGAACCGTCACTAAAGTGACTTTTTAAGTCAGTAGTTTTAAACAAAACTATTTTACGGCATCATCCAACACTCACATGACTGATTCATATACTTTATTTTAAGATAAAAAGTACATGTATGGGAAGTTCTCTTCTTGGAATAGTATACTGTTAATATAATTTGAAGAAGGCAACGAAAAATGCATGATTTTGTTTGTAGCCGAACGTCTAGGGGCAAATGTTTCATTCATGTTCAGATCGAGTATATTTTTCTGAGTTCCAAACTCCCAGATATCATTATTAATCGTTATGGATTAAGTCTGGCTAAATTGACGAGATGGTGCAAATGTATATAGTTTTTGTACGTTATACAACACTTTTTTCGGGTCTCACTAATTAGCGACAAGAAGAATAAATTCAGCGACAAGAAGACTATTTAGCGACAAGAAAACATTTTTGTTTAATAAGATATAAAGAAAATTGTATTTAATGGTTTGTGTCGAGCATGCAACTTTTGTTGCAGAAAGCTCGACATAGGGATAGTGATCCGGCGGCGGCGGTGTTAGCTAACTTCTTAAAAGGTTTATAATTTAGAAGGGGAAAGACCTGAATGCTTCATACTTTGTATATAGATGCCTCATTTACGAAGTTTCCGTCAGTTACATGTCCAATGTCCTTGACCTCATTTTCATGGTTCAGTGATCACTTGAAAAAAAGTTCAAAATTTTTGTAATGTTGAATTCTCTCTTATTATAAGTAATAGGATAACTATATTTGGTATGTGCGTACCTTGCAAGGTCCTCGTGCCCGTCAGACAGTTTTCACTTGACCTCGATCCATTTCATGGATCAGTGAACAAGTCCATATCTCAAATACTATAAGCAATAGGGCTAGTATATTTGTTGTATGGAAGGACTGTAAGGTGTACATGTCCAACTGGCAGGTGTCATCTGACCTTGACCTCATTTTCATGGTTCAGTGGTTATAGTTAAGTTTTTGTGTTTGGTCTGTTTTTCTCATACTTTATGCAATAGGTCTACTATATTTGTTGTATGGAATGATTGTAAGGTGTACATGTCTAGCGGGCAGATGTCATCTGACCTTGACCTCATTTTCATGGTTCAGTGGTCAAAGTTAAGTTTTTAAGTTTTGGTCTTTTTATCTAATATTATATGCCAAAGGTCAACTACATTTGGTGTATGGAAATATATTATGATCTATATGTCAGTCCCGCAGGTTTTATTTGACCATGACCTCAATTTCACGGTTCATTGCACAGTGTTAAGTTTTTGTGTTTTGGTCTATTTTTCTTAAACTATAAGTAATAGGTCAACTATATGTGTTGTATGGAAGCATTGTTAGCTGTACATGTCTGCCTGGCATGGTTCATCTGACCTTGACCTCATTTTCATTGGTCTTTGTTTAGCTATCTTGGTTAATGTTTAGTTTATGTGACAGTTGTAATAAAGCTTTATACTTGGGACTATCAACATAATATCAATGATTAGTAAAGAAGGCGAGACATTTCAGTGTGTGCACTCTTGTTTTTAAATATACGAGCAGATATGTCTAATTAAAATGTTTTATTATATAGATAGACGAAGAAATGAAACATTTGTGAGGAAGAAAGAGATTGTGAAGTTTATATTAGTATATTGGTAGATAAAGAAATTAAACATTTGGGAAGAAGAAAGAGATTGAGCTTCTTTATTTTATTTTTAAATACGAAGAATATGTATAAGATAATGTATGTATCTGTTTTCATCAAAGTCAAAGTATGAATAAACGAATGGAGATATATATGGAGCTGGCATAATAGAATATAATATTTTGATTCATTTGCTTAATACTATGCTCTAAAAGGTAATCTTGTTATGTCAATTCGATGCTTTATTTGTAGAACTCTCAGCCACGCTTTGCCATTTTCATTATTTAAGCGTGTTTCAAGACCCCACGACGAGGACGTTGTTCTACCCTGGGGTCCATATTTTTTTTCTATTTTTTTTTAGTCATTATATAGTTATATGTACATTCATATCTAACATAATATTTATACATTTTGTACATGGTGGTCGCATTTTGATAAACCGTAGATTTTTACCACTAGGTTCACTGTATTTTTGCCCTTTTTGAAGTTGTAGTTTTAGCATTTTTAATACGTTTCCGTTGGCAAGACTTACGTGCACATGCACTTGTTTTGGGGATTGTCAGTACAATCTGTGGAAGTGGTGGACTCTGGGGTTGCATTTAACTTCCTCCCATGAGTCAAGAATTTTTGCAATGCAAAAGCCTTTTCTTTTTCCGATTTAATCTGCCATCGAGCTTTTGTGCATTGAAAATGGCTTACTGAGAGGAGCTTAGCTCAAAGTCTCCATGTCCATAAAGTGCGCCATTGAAAAGACTTTCTTGCAACTTTACTTCTTTGTGAATTTTATTAATTAACTCTGGAAGTTTCTCAGGCTTCCAATCTTGATTTAGTTTTAGGATGTGATTGATTGATTCACAATTATTGTTTTTCCATTGCAATGGAATTCTCGACTCTGTTTTTCGTGCATTGTACACGTAATCCCTTATAGTAGGAATAACTTTTTGCGTAATATATGGACCAACGAGGTCTTCATATTTTCTTTCAATATCAGTAATCTTAGTTTCTGCTTCTATCAGACCGCTATCCCCAAATAAGTCTGATAAAATTTGTTATGCGTTCTTGTCCTTTACTCCAACCTTGGTTCTCAAATGCCTTGTAACATTTTCACTCAAGTGCCTTGTGCACAATGTGAGTTCAGATGTTGGAAAACAGTCTTTGATAGCTTTTACTAATGCCTTTTCCTCATCTGAACCAATCACAAGATTGCTATAACTAAGCAAGGTATCACTTATTGTTGTATCAAGCACTGAGGCAATATGAGTGAAAAAACGTGTGGCAAGCTTCATCCCAATGCAAATAAATTGGTCCCATTATTATTGGGTTTGTGTTTTTCCCTTTGCGTTTAAGTTTGTTTTCCTGGAAAACAGTTGTTGTGTCAAAGCAGGCGTCCAGATTGAATGTTCTGTCAACACCAATAATTGATGATTTACAAGCACTGGTAAAATGCTTCATTTGGAAATCTGTGTAGCAGATAACACTTGGTTGGTTTGCCTGTGGTCAGAACAATTTCTTTCAAAAAAGGATGCTTGGCAGAATTAATGTAAATAACAATTTGCATATCATCAGCAATATTTTTTTTTCATTATTTACATGATATTTAACGTTTTGGACATATTTGGAGTCACGTGGCTGATGTTCAGATTCAAAGTGATCAGTGAAAATTTGTTTAACTGATTTTCCAGCTTCAATTTCTGATCTAACTTGCGATTTAGTATCAGGTGATGTTCTGATATATTCTTGATTTGTCAGTTTAGCTTTACCATGCTTGTTAACTACTTCAATAGGATAAGTTCCTATGTACTCTGGTTTGGCTTTATGCATTGTTTCCAATGAGTGACAAGAATTTTATCGAACCAACTAATTCTATTTTTGTAAGAATTCATTCTTTTCAGAGATTCATAATACCGTTTAAGGATGAACAAATTAGAATCATCAGGTTGTGGTTCTAAAGGAATACAATACATTCCTTTCTTTATTTGTTTACAATACATATCATTCTTTTTAACACAAGAAACCATATTGTTATTTTTTTGTACTACAAAATATGTTGTCTTAGTTCAGTGATTTTGAATCCCATGTTCCACAATCGTCCCAAAACTCCATTTTCTTAGACTTAGCTTTCCTAGTCATATTTGATTGATTGTTTAGCACAAAGTACTCATTCTCTTTAACCGAGCGTGGTATCTCAGTATGAGAAACATTTTCATTTACCACCTCATTTAAAATCTGATCAGTTGATACAAACTTGCCATCTACAGTGTTTTTAATTATATTTTCATTTTGAATATTTGAATCAGTTGATTCATTTGATTCATTTGCTTCGAGCTTGCAAGATATGCTGTCTACCTTTACATCAGTATAAGAGTTATCTAATTCTACATGATATGTGTCGCTGCGTTTATTGCCTTGATCAACTGAATCGAAAGATTCATCTAGAGATTTAACAGTGGACAAAAACTTGTTGGACACACATTTGATTCATTTCTTGACAAAGTTGTGCTATCTAAAAAAGGAAAGTCACGCATACTGTCTATATCAATAACATTTATATATTGTGGCTAGCTTTAACTAGCGGCACAAAGTGATCTGGAGTCCATATCGGACTGCGCCCATGACCATAACTGGTCCATAGTATAACAATTGGCTCATTTGACTGAACTTGCAATGGATCAAACATGGTGTTTAAGACACCGACTGTCTTCTCAATAAACCCATTTCGGGTTGGATATACTGACTGAATTGGACAACCTAATACCGACGCTGCGGCAAGAATGGGGACGGAAATGCTCTATTTTTGCGGCAGCCTTACAAGCTTCATCATATGATGGTGAGACCAGTTCTAGTCTATTGTGCTTAGATGTATCATAAATTAGCTTATTTGACACAATCTCTATACAAGTCAAAACTCTTAGTCTTGTTGCAAGACTTTCATTGCCACACATGTCCACTAACAAAGAATTGAAGAGACAATTGCCATTTGTTGAGACTTGGACAGGGTTTCTTTCTTTAATAATCATGCTTTGTTTATTTAATATTTATCTAGAAACCCTGTCTTCAATCAAAAAGCTCATTGCAGAATATGTATGGTTTGTCTCCCCAATAATTTGTGTAAGTGCATGCATGGTTCTTTTCTTAGCAATATTTTCTGTACATTGCTGTAGTTTATGGTTATGTCCTTTATTGACTTTTTAGCTCACCTGGCCCGAAGGGCCAAGTGAGCTTTTCTCATCACTTGGCGTCCGGCGTCCGTCGTCCGTCGTCTGTCGTCGTCCGGCGTCGTTAACTTTTACAAAAATCTTCTCCTCTGAAACTACTGGGCCAAATTTAACCAAACTTGGCCATAATCATCATTGGGGTATCTAGTTTAAAAAATGTGTCCGGTGACCCGGCCAACCAACCAAGATGGCCGCCATGGCTAAAAATAGAACATAGGGGTAAAATGCAGTTTTTGGCTTATAACTCAAAAACCAAAGCATTTAGAGCAAATCTGACATGGGGTAATATTGTTCATCAGGTCAAGATCTATCTGCCCTGAAATTTTCAGATGAATCGGACATTCTGTTGTTGGGTTATTATCTTGAATATTATTATAGATAGAGATACACTTTAAACAGCAATAATGTTCAGCAAAGTAAGATGTACAAATAAGTCAACATGACCAAAATGGTCAGTTGACCACTTTAGGAGTTATTGCCCTTTATAGTCAATTTTTAACCATTTTTCGTAAATCTTAGTAATCTTTTAGAAAAATCTTCTCCTCTGAAACTACTGGGCCAAATTTAACCAAACTTAGCCATAATCATCATTGGGGTATCTTGTTAAAAAAATGTGTCCGGTAACTCGACCAACAAACCAAGATGGCCGCCATGGCTAAAAATACAACATGGGGTAAAATGCAGTTTTTGGCTTATAACTCAAAAACCAAAGCATTAAGAGCAAATCTGAAAGGAAGTAAAATTGTTGATCAGGTCACGATCTATCTGCCCTGGAATTTTCAGATGAATCGGATAATCGGTTGTTAGGTTGCTGCCCCTGAATTGGTAATTTTGAGGAAATTTTGCTGGTTTTTTTTGTTATTATCTTGAATATTATTATAGATAGAGATAAACTGTAAACAGCAATAATGTACAGCAAAGTAAGAACTAAAATAAGTTAGTATGACCAAAATAATCAATTGACCCCCTAAGGAGTTATTGCCCTTCATAGTCAATTTTTAACAATTTTCTTAAAATTTGAAGATTTTCAATAACATTTTCCACAGAAAGTACTGTTATAGATAGAGATAATTGTAAGCAGCAACAATGTTTAGTAAAGTAAGATCTACAAACACATCACCATCACCAAAACACAATTTTGTCATGAATCCATTTGTGTCCATTGTTTAATATTCACATAGACCAAGGTGAGCGACACAGGCTCTTTAGAGCCTCTAGTTTCCTTTTTCCCACCAATCTAAAATATTCATTTTTGGAAAATGACGCGTCAGCGGCATTCTTCCATTACCATTGACCAGAACAACAGGAAGTCGATTATTGCCTCCGCCTACCGCACTCGGTTTCATATTTAATATTTTACAAACTAACTGGTATCTGCTCGATTCCGCTTCACTCGAACAAAGTGTTTTAGTCGGACGGTAACCAGTTTTCACACTTTATTTCATTAAGTACAACAAAAATGTTGACCTGTCCATAGGAAGTCTTGTATAGTCCGCGCTTTTATTCTCAAAAATTGGACCTTCCAGTGGGGATGCGGACTATATAGTACAATTAGCAAGAAATAAGAGAACAAGTTCAATATTCGCGGCGAGGTGGTTTGTTTACATTCCGCCATCTTTGTTATTGATATTGTAGAGGGCGTAATTCATCCATTAATATTAGATATTTCTATTTAATGTCAAATTAAAAGTGATAAATATAAAAACTAAACCTTTCATTACAAATTTCTCCTTTCTGTTCAATGCATTTAGAATTTGTAAACTACAAAACGTAATCGGTTATTGTTCATTCCGTTTTGGTGTTTCATACCGACTTAAAATTGGTTTGTATAAGCTTAGACCCTTCAAACATTAATGTGATAGGTATATTCAAGAATGTTTTACAAAAGGGTGGAACTGTTATATTTTCAAAGTCGTATTAAAGTGATATCGGTCATGTACGGATTTCGACTTTCACCGGTTAATTTCTTCTTTTACACGTGCTTTTTAAACTTCCTTTCAAAACATCGCAAAGTTTCAAAATTGTTTTTTAAGTGAATTAAACTAATTTCAACAATCACGAAGCGTTCTAGAATCATTTTAAAGCAGTTTCTACTTCTGTTTGATGATCAAAAAAGGGTTTCTCAAGGAAATACCGCAAACGATCGCAGGGGATTTGAAATGTTCAACTCAAATCGGCACCTGGTTTAATCGGCATATAGTCAAATCGGCACCTATTTGAAGTCAATTTGGCATCCAATAATATTTGTTATAATATTTTCTATTTCTATTATCAATTAATAACTTGTACAAAGTACATAGTTAATATGTTGTTGTGTATAAAGGTACGCAACGAAGCCCTTACCCAAGCTGTTGTTTCAACAATGAAACAATTAGAAAAATAAAATGGAAAACTATGAGGCCCTTTCAATAAATCAAACTTTCATGCCAAATAATAGCAAATTTAAGGTGTTTTTTTTTCAGGAAAGTTTAAACAACATCAAACGAACAATCCTGTAAAATGCTCAACTGGTTAAAAAATGCATAAAAATAAATATCTAATACCTTTTATTCCTAAATATACCTCAAATATATAATTAAAAATACATGTTCCAGACCATGAGTATTTGGACTGTGCGTGTACGTTTCGGACCGTATGCGTATACTCGCACAGTCTGACAATACTCGAATGGTCAGACCGTATGAGTAAACATGTATGGTCCAGTACGAGCTAACCATAAATCACAATCTTTATTTTTATTTTTTATAAATTTTTATCATTACAATTACTTTTAGATGGATAAAATGAACAATTGAAATTCAATATTTGTTTAATTGTATATCTGAATCCTATTTTGGTACTCTCGCCCATGGTGACTCTTAAGCTTACTACCACAATTAATGATATTTTTTTTACATGTTTGCAGATCATTCTTGTTCCTTTGCATTTGCATTATTTTGAAAAGTTTTTAATATTTTAAAAATTGTCTTCCCACATCATGTTAACTTTCGATATCGTAAATTTCTATGATCATAATTCAATTAATGTATTACTGATTGACAAGCTAAATACAAGATATTAACATGATTAACAGATTTATTAAGCTTAAATATTTGTATTAGTTAAAATATATTTTTTTTCATTCCACTTACAATTGTAACTTTTACATATTAATTTGAGAGTTAAGTTATGTTGAGCTGAACATGAACTTTACATGCATTTGTAACTTATAAACTTAAGCAACTTATTAATTTAATTAATCAGACCATATTAGTATTTTGAAAAAGTACGCATACGGTCCAGACCATACGCGTACGGTCCAAATACTCATATGGTCTGGAACATACACATTTAGTTGAGAAAAATAAATATATACAAAATGTACATGAAACCCCAAAAATGTGAAAGTAAGTATTTACAGACAATCCTTTCCTTAGGTATTTAACTCTTTTTGCTTAAATGCTAAAAACAAATCTGGCAACCTTTTTCTTATTTTAACTCTTTTTTGCTTAAAATACTGTTAAAAATATATATTTAACATGGGTAACAAATTGACTATATAGGGTGTCAATTTAACCAGGTGCCGATTTGACTATACCAGGTGTCGATTTGACCAGGTGCCAATTTAACCAGGTGCCTGTTTGACTAGAATTTTTTGAAATTACCTGAGTTTCATTAGACTTTTGATAACAGTAACAAAACGATTATTTAAAATTAATTAAAAATTTCTGGGAGAAGGGGGTTCGACTATGTACCAGTGAGAAATATACAAGCCTTTCTACGGTATGTGACAATTCAGGTAGTCCTGACCTATTTATTTGTCTTTAAAAAAACAGCCATTTCACACACAGATATATACGAGTATCAATTATATGCTTACAAGACAGGTTGCATTGTTAAATTAATTACGGTATGTGAAAATCAAGACTTGCATAACAAATATCCCAACATTAGAGACAGTGGCGTCATTTTTCCTCAGAGCTTTCAGCTCTTTGATTAATTTCTCCTTTCTCCATCAATTCCAGAAGTTTCTTATCAATTCTGTATATTTCTTTTATTTTAGTAAAGATTCATTTAGTTTCCAAAATCCTGTTCCCCATTTTATATGACCAATTAATATTCTTAATTTATATCCTTTATGGTTTGATCTTGCAAAAGGTGTATATATTGTTTCTTTTATTTTATTACAGATATGTTTGGATGGATAGATTCTGTCTATTCTTGTTGCCGAACTATTGTCAAAGTTTCCTGTTTTAATTATTCCTGTTTTTGAGTCTCTTTCTGATGTTATTAGGTTACAATCCCCTCAACAAATTACTACATCTGTTTTTACACTTATCAGTTCAACATATTTATCTAATTGTTCATAAAATTCTGTTTGTGGTCTTGTTGAATTCTCTGGGCTATATATATTTAGAAGTTGATATTTTTTACTTTCTATTTTAAATTCAAGATGTTTGAATTTTCCTTTTAGCGTCGCTCGGACTTGTTTCTTAATTATTTCTTTTGCATCTTCTGCTATTAGTATGCATACACCCCTTGCCCTATTTTCTCCATCGGAACTGTAAATTTTATAATTTGTAGTGGCTTCAATATCAACTTGGATTGATTTTTTTAAAACCCCTGTTTCTTGTAGACAGATGATATTTACATCTTGGTAGTTGTTGATAATAGCTTTATACTTTAAGTTTATGTTTTTCCTTATATTTTGTGAAATAATATGAAGGGTGCTTATGTGTGTTAGTAAAAGAGAGTATAGTAGTAATGAGAAGATACTAATCATAAATAAATAATAAATTATACAATATAATAGTTTTGTCTTTCTTTAATTTTAATTTAAATCTAGTTTAATCTTATGACTATTGTTTTATTTTATCTGTTTCTTTGCCTCTGGCTTCCTTTTTTCTACTTCATTTTCGCTATCACTTAGATTTATCCTTTTTTCAATTCTTTGTCTTCCCCCCAAGGGTGACTGGGGTATAGAAATATGGTCACCTGGTCTTCTCCCGACCGGCAGTAAAACGCTTGCCGAAGTGGGGCGTCCGTTTGGCTGTGCGGGATGTATCAAGTTCGCAGTCACGTCCGGTCAGAAGGGGGACGTTAAATCCGATGCCTCGTGCAAAGAGAGTGCTATGCTCTTTGCACGTGAAGAACCCTTGCAACAACTCTTTGAGGGGTCCGTAGGTGGCCTGTTGCAAGGCAAAATTTGTGTCCCTATCCAATAAACCCTCCTTTTCCGGTGGCAGTTCAAATTTTCCCGACCATCATCCCAGATGGCCTCTATTGTAACAACCTACCTATTGCAATTTATTGTGAACTTGTTCTTGTCCTGAATATGCATGAAATATTTGCCACTGGACGTTAAGCAACCAACAATCAATCAATCAATTCTTTGTCTTTCTGTTCTCGCTCTCTTTTTTCTTTGTCTGTTAGGACTTTTATTTGTTTGGTTTGGGATATACCTTTTCCTTGAGCCACGGAGGCTCCAGATTTGGCATTCGACTCTTTATTTTCTATTTGTTGTTCTTCTGTTTGATTGTCTTCGGGATCTGACTCAGAAACTGAGTCCAATATCTCTTTTAAACCCTCCATCAGATCATTGTAATCTGTTTGGTTTGGCTTTTTTTACCTTTTGGTTTTTCATTTATTTTTAATTTTCTGAATGTGGTTTATCAAATTTGACTTCAAGAGCTTGTGTGATTATGATCTCATGATCAATTGACTCATTGCTACTCTTTGATTCATTTAGAGTTTCTTCTATGGGGGTGGAATCGGAAGTGTTAGTTTGGGTTACTTCTATTGTTTCCTTGTCATGGTAGATGTATACCTCTATTTTCCCTGAGCTTATAATTGTGGTTTCTTGTGAATCTTAGGATTCTTTTGAGTCTTGTGTAGATAGGGACTCATCACTATTTGTTCTTGTTCTAGTAGGGTGGGTTCTTGCTGAACTCCAGGCTCTACGATGTAGCTCTGGCTGGACAATCTTTTGAGATATGTCCATGTGCTTGGCAATTATAACACTTTTTGCCGTGTGGCTGGCCTTCTTATCTAGTAGTTATTTGTTGCCCTTTTATACATACTTTTTTTGGTATATCCTCTTTAATACTGTTGGCGACGACTGTAACGTCCCCACTAGATATATCAGGGAAATATTTGTAGTTGTTTTATTTTATTTCCCCTATATCTACATATTTTTGCATTTTGTTTCTGATGTACTCTAGTTTTAATTCATAGGGTATATCGAACAAAGTAATGTCAATGGTTTTTTGTTTGTTTTCCCATTGTAGGGGTTCTGCTTGCTCTACATTAAAGGTACCATCTTGAACCTCGATTTTGGTTATTATCTTGAATATACTTATACATAGAGATAAACTGTAAACAGCAATAATGTTTAGCAAAATAAGATCTACAAATAAGTCTACATGACCAAACTTGTCAATTGACCCCTTAAGGAGTTATTACCCTTTATAGTATTTTTTTAACAATTTTCATATTTTTTGTAATTTTTGTAATTTTTAGAAAATATTTTCCACTGTAATAACTGGACCAAGTTCATTATAGATAGAGATAATTATAGCAATTAGAATGTTCAGTAAAGTAAGATCTACAAACAGATCACGATCACCAAAACACAATTATGTCATGAATTTATCGGTGTCCATTGTACCGATATGCACAGAGACCAAGGTGAGCGACACAGGCTCTTGAGAGCCTCTAGTTACTTTCTCTTATATCATTTTTAAACTCTTCATTTTCAGATTTTGCATTATCTATTTGAATGATATATTTTGATACTTCTGCATGGTGATGTCCTATTATTTCGCTGATTTCTTTTACAACTGTAACAATTGCATTTGAAGGTAGTTTTAATTTTCCCTTAACTGAAGAAGAGTTAAAGCAAATCCTCTTTTAAAATCAATTGCAATTGCGTTGTTTCTACTTCAATGTAGCCCGGTGCTTCGGTATATTATTTTTCCCCTTCGAAAAATGTTTATGGTGAAATTCAGGGTGTTTTTGTTTCGATCAGATTCACTCCCACCTAACAACTGTTGGGGCAATTTTTTAACTATGGTCCACTCTAAGTGCAGGCTTCAGCTGGTATCTCAATCAGCATTCGTGTGTTTTCTAGGTGGAGAGAAAGAACGAAAAATCGTCACAATTGACGCTTCTTGCCATGATGACCAACTTCGGGGGAAATTCCCGCACAACCAACTCCGCCTTCTCGCCGACCCTATGATCAACTACATTAGATTTAAAGGAATGAATATTCTACAGCAACAGTGCTAAGCTAATTTCCATATAATTTGCATATTTTTGCAAATAAACGAAAATTATTCATTTTCTGAAAACAATTCAGCATGGTAAGGGTAAAGGCCCATGGTGGTACAAACCAATTTTTTTCCAGTTTTATCTCAAATTTGGATGGTTTTATTTTATTTTATTTTGGGTCAGCATTTAAAAAGCAGTTAAACTATGGAGAGATATTGTAGATTCAATTACAATTTTAAATCATATAAAAATGTAGATTACCCAATAAAATTGAGAATGGAAATAGGGAATGTACATTTATCATCAGAATCAGATCTCATAATACAATAAAGTTCATGTTATATGGATTTCTACAATCCTTAGTTTCAAGTTTGTTTTTTTTAATTTTCAACATATCGTTTCATATATATATATATATATATATATATAATATCACGATATCACAGTAGCATGGGTTCGAATCCCGGCGAGGGAAGAACCAAAAATTTGCGAAAGCAAATTTACAGATCTAACATTGTTGGGTTGATGTTTAGACGAGTTGTATATACATTATGTACACAGCCATGTATCACGATCATTGATGGCGATCCGATGGATACATCTGTTGTAGGGTTGTCACTGACTCAGACGTACTTATATATATATATATAATAAAAATTATAACACAAATTCCCATACGTTTCGGCCATTACGGCCTTCTTCATTGGAATAAATTACAACATTGAAACAACAATTACATCGCTTGGATACATTACGTTATAATAACTTCTATGACGTTCATTTGCCGCGTTTTTTGCTTTTTTAATATAAATATATTTATTATCGTTCATACATTGTGTTGAGTCCTTCAGGTTCTAAAGTTTTTAATTTTTTCATCCAAAAGGTTTCTTTAGTTTTTCTGTAAATTCCTGTCCCAAATACTCTCTCTATGGCGGTAACTTTCAAATTTGTCATTGAATGATTGTTCTGAATAAAATGGTTGGCTCACGGGGGGTCAACTTCCTATTATTGGGTATACGGGGATGTGCCAAAAATATGGGTCATAATTTTGCGAGATTTTATATAAAAATGACCCTCCTTTTTAATGACATCCTATATTAAAATGCATTTACGTTTGATAACTATATATTGATTCGGGGTATGATCTACATATCATATATAAATATGCTATTGAGAATCATACATTATTAATGGTCAATTATCATATTAAATTAAATCAATTCATTTGAAAGTTCACCTTTCAAACAAAGTGCTTTCAAATAAGTTCCCAAATGAACCCCGGTGAGTTAGTGCTGATATAAGCATGGCTCATATTTTAAATATTGTATATAAGAATAGGTCATTCTTTCTTAAATATTTATATAACTATAGGTACTGAATTTCAGTTAATGTTATATTAAAATGGGTACGTTTTTTGAGGCAAAAATGGCACACCCCTACCAAGAAAATATCGAAGTTACCCCCCCCCCCCCCCGTGGGTTGGCTACTGGATCTTCTGTTTTTTTTTGTGCGTATTTTTGAAAAGTTCAATAGCATTCGTTGATATAGTGTATCACCCGCTTGTCCTACATATAGAACTTTTTCACATTTTGTACAATTAATCGCATATACAGTAGGCGTGATATATGCGATTCATTGTACATATATATATATAAGAAGATCTCGTATGAGTGCCAATTAGACAACTCTCATCCAAGTCACAATTTACAAAAGTAAACCATTATAGTAGAAGATATTAGCAAGCAAAATCAAGGGAATTGTACAAATGATGATACAAGCATGAAAATTACCACAAAGCATCATAACTGTATACTATATAAGAAATAACTGCTGGCCATTAGAAAAAATATTTTTCAGTTTCAAGATGGCCACGGCCATTTTCTAAAATGGCTGTTTTCTTCAGTTTGAAAAAAATGATTTTTCTGGGAAAGTAGTAAAAAAAATTATCAGGGTTTGGCGGCTACCTTCCTTACATCACAAATTTATTAAAAATTAATATTTGACATATCCAGTATTTGCGCATGCGCAAAAATGTTACAAAATTCTTTCAAAAACATTTGAATTAATTACCATATATTTAGTGTTTTTGGATTTCTAGTAATATTATAAATTGGTTTTATAACATTTTTCAAGGTTATAATACACATGTGTTTAACACTTTTGCGCATGTGCAAACTATTCATAGACATTAAAAGCGATTTGTGAGCACAACCAGGCAATTATCAGGTATTCGATGGATAAGGCGAAAATGTGGCGAATCCCGAAAAAACATCAATTGTAACTGCAGATCAGCCACTTTTGGAAATTCCTTAGCAAATTCAATGGGAATTGCCTGATTTTTATGAAAAGATAAGTTTATCGTCATGTTTGGTGGATTGCACATTGCAATGACTTGTTGTTTAGGCAACTGTCAAACCAAACTCGGCATTTAAACTTATCAAAGAGTGTTATCACTTGTTAACTTGATTGATTTTTTTTAAATATTCTTTACGTATTTGCCTCAATTTTGGAACCGGAAATCACTATTTTTCTTCATTTATGTGTTGTTTTGTCGTACTTAGGAACTGTTTGTAACGTGTTATCATAATTAACTTACATTTGATTATACTTATAACACATTTTTCAAGGATTTACATCCCTTGTGAAGTTGCTTGAAAGTATAAAATTTGAAATTTTTGACTTGTTTGCCGACATTTATAAATCGGAAGTCATCTTTAGTTTCATTGATGTATTGTCTAGTCGTCATTTAGGAACTGTCATTTACTTTTTATCAATTCTAACATTGGATTTTACATACAACTCACCTTTCAAAGGATTAACGACTTATTGCCAAATTGTTATGACGCCATTTCCAAAATGTGTGGTGGCCATCTTGAAAACTGATTGATTTTTTTTTCTGGCCAGCAGTGAATTTTTTATAAGTATCATTTAGTCAACCTTTATACCAAATTTCATGCTTGTATCACGATTTGCACAATTATGTCCATATTATCTCCCACTATAGGTCAAGGTACGGTCTTCAACACGTCCGCATTAGCTCACACCAAATCTATAAAGGGGCCAAAAAATAACTGGTTTAAAACAATTCAAACAGGAAAACCAACGGTATAATCGATATTAAAAAAAACACATCAACAAACGACAACCGCTGAACATTGGGTTCCTGGTTTAGTAAGGTGCAAACAAATGAAGCAGGTTTAAACGTTTTATTAGGTAACAACATTCACACATCACACCATATAGATAGACACACTATAACATATATCAATTGAAATAGCCTTACTTATATATCAAAAGACATACATGTATTAACAAAATTAACTAAACATGCACTAAACGAATAAATTGCATTTAAAAAAATTAAGTGCGAGTCTACAAAGAATCATCAGTGACGCTCGAACGAAACATTTTAAATAATGTCAATTAAAGTACGAAGTGAAGATATCTATTCCTTGGGTAGAAAATTCTAAGCATTATAAAAATTTCAAAATTCATAATAGGACGTAACTATTTTTTTTTTAAACCCAGCTAAAGATCAGAATACCATAAGTAATAATGTCCGTGCTTAAAAGTTACATGTCAAGCTCTTTCTGTAGTGTTATGAATTTAGATAAGAAAAGCGAAAATTCGCATTCACGAGAAAAATTATTATTTATGCATACACGTGAAATTTTGCGCAAGACATAGTATATGAAAATATACGCACTATGACATAGTTGTTGATTAAATCGTAATTATTTGAAACTTATCATAATTTATGTCGATTTTTTTCAAACAAATGTGATCAAACTTGATCTACAGTCACAAACAATATAAAAAAAAGAAGATGTTGTATGATTCCCAATGAGACAACTTTACACAAGAGACAAAAATAACACAGATATTAATAATTATAGGTAACCGTACAGCCTTCAATAATGAGCAAAGCCCATCTTTTTTTCTCTCCTTACAATATCAGTATGTAATATATGATGAGCAATGTGATTGTACCAAGCCGTGGCGGACACATAGCTTATGGTGGGTCCGGTATCTGGACCCCCTTTTTGGACGATCAATGCATTTGAATGGGGACAAATGGTCGGGCCTCCTTTTATACTGGGTTTTGGAACTCCTCTTTTTAAAATGCCAGGATCAGCCCATGTACGGCCAGGTCATTGCTTGTTCTAGTCAAATTATATGATAAGTTTTTGTTTTCAGGTAGTCAACTGTTCACCCCTTCTACAAAATGTAAAGATAGTCTTAGTAAGTAAGTATTACTTTATTTTGATCTGCGTATTGACAATAAAATTGAGAATGAAAATGGGGAATGTGTCAAAGAGACAACAACCCGACCATAGAACAGACAATAGCAGAAGGTCACCAACAGGTCTTCAATGCAGCGAGAAATTCCCGCACCCGGAGGCATCCTTTAGCTGGCCCCTAAACGAATATATATATACTAGTTCAGTGATAATGAACGCCATACTAAACTCCAAATTGTACACAAGAAACTAAAAATAAAACATAGACTAACAAAGGCCAGAGGCTCATGACGGACAGGCGCGAATATTCGGCTGGGTTAAACATGTTTATGAGATCTCAATTCTCCCCCTATACCTCTAGCCAATGTAGAAACGTAAACGCATAACAATTCGCATATTAAAATTCAGTTTAAGAGAAGCCCGAGTCTAATGTCACAAGATGTAACCAAACATATTACAACGTACGCTGTAATGAGCTTTTCACCGAATATAAAAAAAAACATATACAATAACAAACAAAACAAGACATGTAGCAGGCAAATCAAACGATTTCTTTCCTTGTGAGGTAGTTCTTACTTGTGGTATTTCAAAGATGTTGCTGTATCTAAAAAAATATTTAGTCTGTTTCAGAATTCGAAGTAGATTTTGTAAACATAAAGGAGCCAAATTAATAAAATTGTACAAGTCTAGTGTCATTGTCCTGGTGCGTCTCACTACGGTACGGTTGGAACCTTTGCGTTGTTAAGAAGTTTTTCAGAGGATATGATAGATAATCGTCATTTACAAATCGCAGTGCTCTTTTGTGTTTTTCGAGGGTTTTTTTTAGAATTTTTCTCTGTACTGAAATGCCAAGTTTATTCAATCTGGTTAAAAATTATCCAATTCTCTTTAAAACATTTAGCTGTTGTGGTGCCCTTCTACAAAAGTTACTATATGGGCATCACATTTTATTATATTATCAATATCAATTCCAAGTATAAACTTCTCGGCATCTTCACATGATAAAAAATAATCAGAGGCGGATTTAGAGGAGGCACGGGCCCGGCCCCCCTTTCTTGGACAAAAAATGGTTGCTTATATAGGGAATCACTGAAGCGTGACTGGAGCGGGCCCCCTCTTAGGCACTATCGGAACTACTCGGCCTTTCTGGCTGCACGAAGAAATAACGTTATTTTACTGCATAGCGAGAATAGCCGAGTAGTTACGATTGCTCTTAGGCGGTCAGTGGGCCCCCACTTATGACAATTTCTGGATCCGCCAGTGTAATAAAATAGCTGAGTTGGGATGACAGATTATTTGCAAAGGTTCTTTTACCTACAGCAATAACATGAAATATCAGGATTTGCCTGCATCTTATTTACTTTGAACAAATCAATCAGCACTAGAGACTCAGATTCTAATATAGATATGAAATTTAAATGGTCATAATCCATACTACTAAAAGACAGTGAGAGTGTTATCGTCAGTATAATTGTATAATGTATTATGTTTAACAAAATAAAAAATATCTTTTATGAAGACATTAAACAAAAGAACTTTGGGTACCACCCTTTTGGATGGCAGTTCAGCTACTCAGAACACTGTTGACTTTAATTTGCTATCTTTTCTGTCAAAAAGTTATGACTTCTATAAAGATACAGAGTGTGGAGGAACATCATATGCTAATAATGTATCTAATAAAATATCATGGGATAAGTAGTCAAAAGCTTTTGAAAAATCCATAAGAACTGTAGCTGTATAAAAAAAAAATGTCTTGAGCTTTACGCCAGTTTTCCAGTAATCTGCATAGCGAAGTCTGACATCACATAGATAAGGATTAAAAATGGAACCAAAGAAGTCATATAACTGTAAACCAAATATCTTTCGTAAAAGTATGAAAAAATAGGTAACACTCTGACTTGTCTGTAGTTTGATTTCAGCAGTGGCCTGTGGGTCGATCTTTTTATGTAAGGGTGTAACTTGGGCTTCTTAAAGACGATCTCGAAATACGCCCATGTCCACAGTCAAATTTATAAGACTGGTTTAGTTTAAGGAGGCTCGAGGGTATAAAAATTAAAGAAAAAATTAAACAATTGTTTTTCACTACAAATTTTATTTATTACCTTTAGTAGTTGTTACTTTATCATATGGTACAAAAATCATTCAAAACAATCAATTCGTGTTGGCCCCAGATAACTTTTAAAATGTATACATCATTGAAAAAGTTCCAAATTATCTCCCTTTGGTGGAAAAATGCCATTTTTTGGCTTTAAAATTGAAATATCTTTTTTAACTCATCGGTGACATATATTTTTTAATATAATTTCCATATGAGCTGTACTTAAACTAAATTATTGTAAAATTTGAGCGATTTCTGTAATAAATTTCTTTTTTTATTTCGAAATTATCTTTATTTCTCCTATTACTTCAACAGAAAAAAAACCACCTTTACACAAATGTATGCTTCTGTTGAAGGCAGACTGTGAGCGCGTAAATGAACGGTGACCCTACTTTTTTATTTTATTTTTCTATTAACTATAAGATAAAGTTCATTTATAGAAAAATATAGAGAAATCCTATATAAATGATTTAGACCCGCGAACCCCCTTAAACAATATTTATTCGGATAAATCAACATTAAACGATATTATACATGCAAATGAAATAATATTAAGGATTCAGAAACAAGCAATTTGTTTAATTTTACAAATCTGTCTCCTTAAATTACAAAATAATACACTTATTGAACAATACATAAATATAAATACTGGCATGCTCTGTAATAAATATATGAATATGAAAAAGGTGAAAGAAGAAGACTGGTTTGCTGAGGTGCAACGAAAGATTTACTTGCTAACTTTTTTTGCTGGTATCCCATATTCTCCTGTTGATCCTGTTGCTTAGTCTCAGTTTAAATAAAGAGGATTAAAAAATTCATGATATATTCTAATGAATGATACAGCAGCAAATATATACACTTTTGAATATTCGAATTATTATATATACAAAGGCAATATTAAATTAACTCTTTGAATATATATTTATTTTGAATGACCGTAAGACTTTAAAACAATCGAGAAGACCTAAAACTAAAATTGTAAATTAAAAAAATAAGAAAATACTTTATTTTCTCAACGGATTATAATTTTGAAAATCTTATATTATTCACTAAGCATCACTAAAGCCTATGCAGAGGCATAAATAGAAAAATCTAGAATTCTCATGGCTGTTATAGGGTCCATTCTGGTCTACGTGTAGTGGTGTTGTGCACGGGAGCTAGGATCGATTATTTATAGAAAACGGCGCGAAATCAAACAAACCGATGCAGTTTATGATAATGAGTCGATAATAGTTTCGAGTTAGAAAGTCTGTACACGAGTTTAATCTATCATTTATACAACAATAATCTGGTAAGATAGAACACAAACACGGAAAAAATGAAAACACAATCGCTAACATGATTCCCAAAGGCAGAACGTAGACTGACAAGAACTTCTGAATCTAAAAGAATCTAGACATGCTATATAGAGTTCAAAGAAGATGTTATTTCCCAAATTACAGGGCCCTAGTCCAAATACATCATTAATGACCGATTGATTATCGATGAAAGTGAACGAGGTACAAAGATAAAACGGTCATAACTTTTTTTTATAATTCCCCCCAAGCCACGTTACAGGGGGGTCTCATTGGGGGGGGGGTTCCGATCCTGGATCCCGCTTATTGTTTTGTCAGATTCCTGTATCCCGCTTACACTATATATGTAAGCAATTTTCATTTTTTTGTCATTTCCCGGGTCCCGCTAGACCTCATTTCCCGTTTTCACGACACAATAATTTGACTTTCACGTGTCGCGCTTACAAAAAATCGGCAATCCCGTGTCACGCTTAGACCCCAATGAGACCCACTTACAGTATACAAATTTTTACAATTAAATATGTTTTTAGTTTCAGTGCAGATAAATGATTTCAAAATAAGTTTGAAAATCGAGGTGACATATAAATCATACAGCCTCCGTTGACTTCTTCGTTAAAACTCGATAAAACTGCTATGGGACCATTTTGTATAATCAATTTTCTCAACTTATTTATTGTTATTTATATCCTCCCAACCAGGGTTCCCTCTTGGTCAATTATTTTTTTCGCCACCTCTTTCGCCAAAACAATAGTATTTTTTTCGCCAAGTAACATAAATATATATTTTCGTTTAATTTACCTTTTTTTCTACCCCCCCACCTCCGCCCCCTCCACCCTCCCTCCCTGAAATAAGATGATTTTGCCCCATTGTGTCGTGTCTATGATTATTCTCTCAAACTTATTTTAGAGTCTACATTTTAATGAATATAAACACTAAACATTTACTTTTATACAACAGATTTTTTTTAATTTAAAAGGGAAAAATATTCATTGTATTTCAAACAACTTTTCTAAATGAGGGGGCCACTATACTTTTAATAATAAATAAGATATAAGTCCTGGAATATAAACAAAATTAATGGACATGCATGTTTTGATCATATAATACCAGTATATATAAAAAAAAGAAGATGTGGTATGATTGCCAATGAGACAACTATCCACAAAAGACCAAAATGACACAGACATAAACAACTATAGGTCACCTTATGGCCTTCAACAATGAGCAAAGCCCATACCGCATAGTCAGCTATAATAGGCCCCGATAAGACAATGTAAAACAATTCAAACTAGAATAGTTCGTATGGAAAGTTTCTTTAAAAGAAAAATACTGATGTGCCCTTTTGTACTAAGAAATGGATTTTACAACAAAACAAAAGCTTTAATCACATGAAAGTGATCCCTCATTTCATGTGTAGTCATTACATTGAAGGGTTACTCTCATTCGACAAAAATGTTCGAGGGGTTGTTCCCAACCTTTTGGATAGATTTCTTCATAACGAAAGATTTCTTTTCTTGACCATCGTAAATGAAAAAGTTGAGACGTAAAACTATGGTGTTAACACGTGTGCCCATCAAACGACTTTAAAGTAGTCTCCCTAATCAATTACTTATATATACCTTAGATATTAAAGTCAGAGGATGATTAAACTTTTGAATCAGAGATTTTTCTTGCTTTTGAACATTTTTCGTAACAACAGCTTTCTTTTTCCAAACTATCTTTAAAAGGAAAGGAGACGTCAAAAGTTTGCTTCAAACAGGTGCGTCGCAAAGTGGTAATTAAATTCTGTATGTGATATTTAGCGGAAGCCATTTATAACCATATCATTTTGTCAAACAATTCAATCAACACCTTTATTAACTATAGTCCTTTGTTGTCGAAAGCAATAAAATGCAATCAGCTGATTATTGATTTTCTGTCCAAATCTTAATGAGGTCAATTCCGAGTAGTGTCTGATCGGATAAAGTCCAATCGAGAAACTAGAAAAAACGTAAATAAACAAGATGGAGGAAAATAAATCATTATATGTATTTCTTTCGTCAAATTCTGTCGCAAATGACGAATTTTTATCGCCACATTTATTTTTTTTCCCCTTATTGTGAAAATGGCGACCGCCAGTGGAAACCCTGCTCCCAACCCCTTAAAAGATCGACAACATATATATATTCATTTGCATAAAATGAAAAAACCATATCACTTCAGGTATCAAACGTTTTGCTTCAAAATTTGATTGAAAAGTTCATATTTTGGCAGTCTTTAGCAATATTTTCAAAATGGTGGCCCCTGTTGGAGGGTAACAACGAAACGACATGCCAGTATTCATTTAGTTATAAATCAAAAAGTAATATTTCAAATATTGATCAATCTTTTTATACTTAAGAAATTTCTTTTTTTCGCATGTTCTTTAATACATCTATTAGAAACAGTCTTTCACACTAGAAATAAAGATTTATCATGTTTATATATGCACGAACCATGCAGTTTACATAGATAGCTTGTGGCGACATGGGTACATATGTAATGTTAGATGCATGTCTTTTCAATAATTGTCTTACCTGAAAGCAGCATAGAATTAAACATTGTTTCTCTCTGTTAAAACAGATACATGCTATTTGTTTTGATAAAATTTTGAAGTTACAAATATAACAAAATGGCGACCAAATAAATTTCAAACATAGACGATGTTCGACACTTATTTTGCACATGCAAACAATTCAATATGATTTGACTGTTTATATTGCAATTAAATATGACAAGTTATTGTAACTCATATGATAATTAAGGATACATAATATAGCTAGATTGTGGATATATTATTTTAAAAGTCATCATCGTGATCAAAGAAAATAAACATGGCAACGTGGCCTTTATATCACGATGTAAGTGTTGACAAGACCTATATATATTAGTATTGTACGATTGTTTATGAAATCATTTTGTGATACTTTTTATATTTACAAATGAAAACCTCGAATGGATGGTAAAATAGATGAAATATCTAAAAAAAAAAAAATTAAAATCACCACACGTGTAACCAGCACATTTTACACAATCCTAATTAGGTAACCATTCACATGTAGAGTTATTGAACGTAATTATGATTGGAATAGTTGCATATGATTTTAATTTTTTTTCTGGGACGTCTTTCTACGTCGTCAGGTCGTAGGAAGTCCTAAGGAAGGCGTCCCAGAAAAAAATAAATAAATAGCCTTAGTAGATAGGCGTCCCCCCCAGAAAAAATAAATAAATAGCCTTAGTAGAAAGGCGTCCCCCCCAAAAAAAAATAGCCTTCGCCAGATGTCATAATTATTTTGACCTAATTTTCATGGTTCAGTTGTCAAAGTTTTTGAGTTTTGGTCTTATTTATAATACTATGTATGCAATAGGTCAACTATACTTGGTGTATGGAAATATTTTATGATCTATATGTTAGTCGCGCAGGTTTTATTTGACCTTGACCGCATTTTAAAAGTTCATTGCTCAGTGTTAAATTTAGTTGCAGAAAGCTCAACATTAGGATAATGATCCGGCGACATTAGCTAACTACTTAAAACCTTTTACATTTAAGAAGGTGGAAGACCTGGATGCTTAATCAATTACTTAAATTAAAATGGTCCAAATTTATGGACAAAGGAACAACTTTTTCAAAAGAACTATATACAGATATTTTATTTTAGAACATACATGTGAAAAAGTTAGAAGCCTTAATAATTGATATTTTTAGCTCACCTGGCCCGAAGGGCCAAGTGAGCTTTTCGCATCACTTTGCGTCCGGCGTCCGGCGTCGTCCGTCGTCTGTCGTCCGTCGTCCGTCGTCCGTCGTCCGTCGTCGTTAACTTTTACAAAAATCTTCTCCTCTGAAACTGCTGGGCCAAATTGAACCAAACTTGGCCACAATCATCATTGGGGTATCTAGTTTAAAAAATGTGTGGCGTGACCCGGTCAACCAACCAAGATGGCCGCCACGGCTAAAAATAGAACATAGGGGTAAAATGCAGTTTTTGGCTTATAACTCAAAAACCAAAGCATTTAGAGGAAATCTGACATGGGGTAAATATGTTTATCAGGTCAAGATCTATCTGCCCTGAAATTTTCAGATGAATCGGTCAACCCGTTGTTGGGTTGCTGCCCCTGAATTGGTCATTTTGAGGAAATTTTGCTGTTTTGGGTTATTATCTTGAATATTATTATAGATAGAGATAAACTGTAAACAGCAATAATGTTCGGCAAAGTTAGATTTACAAATAAGTCAACATGACCGAAATGGTCAGTTGACCCCTTTAGGAGTTATTGCCCTTTATAGTCAATTTTTAACCATTTTTCATAAATATAAGTAATCTTTTACAAAAATCTTCTCCTCTGAAACTACTGGGCCAAATTATTCCAAACTTGGCCACAATCATCTTTGGGGTATCTAGTTTAAAAAATGTGTGGCGTGACCCGGTCAACCAACCAAGATGGCCGCCACGGCTAAAAATAGAACATAGGGGTAAAATGCAGTTTTTGGCTTATAACTCAAAAACCAAAGCATTTAGAGGAAATCTGATGGGGTGAAAATGTTTATCAGGTCAAGATCTATCTGCCCTGAAATTTTCAGATGAATCGGTCAACCTGTTGTTGGGTTGCTGCCCCTGAATTGGTAATTTTGAGGAAATTTTTGCCGTTTTTGGTTATTATCTTGAATATTATTATAGATAGAGATAAACTGTAAAGCAATAATGTTCAGCAAAGTTAGATTTACAAATAAGTCAACATGACCGAAATGGTCAGTTGACCCCTTAAGGAGTTATTGCCCTTTATAGTCAATTTTTAACCATTTTTCATAAATCTAAGTAATCTTTTACAAAAATCTTCTCCTCTGAAACTAATGGGTCAAATTAATCCAAAGTTGGCCACAATCATCTTTGGGGTATCTAGTTTAAAAAATGTGTGGCGTGACCCGGTCAACCAACCAAGATGGCCGCCACGGCTAAAAATAGAACATAGGGGTAAAATGCAGTTTTTGGCTTATAACTCAAAAACCAAAACATTTAGAGGAAATCTGACATGGAGTAAAAATGTTTATCAGGTCAAGATCTATCTGCCCTGAAATTTTCAGATGAATCGGTCAACCTGTTGTTGGGTTGCTGCCCCTGAATTGGTAATTTTGAGGAAATTTTTGCCGTTTTTGGTTATTATCTTGAATATTATTATAGATAGAGATAAACTGTAAACAGCAATAATGTTCATCAAAATAAGATTTACAAATAAGTCAACATGACCGAAATGGTCAGTTGACCCCTTTAGGAGTTATTGCCCTTTATAGTCAATTTTTAACCATTTTTCGTAAATCTTAGTTATCTTTTACAAAAATCTTCTCCTCTGAAACTACTGGGCCAAATTAATTCAAACTTGGCCACAATCATCTTTGAGGTACCTTGTTTGAAAAATGTGTCCGATGACCTGGCCATCCAACCAAGATGGCCACCACGGCTAAAAATAGAACAGGGGTAAAATGTAGTTTTTTGCTTACAACTCTGAAACCCAAATCATTTAGAGGAAATCTGACAAGGAGTTAAATTGTTAATCAAGTCAATATATATCTGCCCTGAAATATTCAAATGAATGGACAACCGGTTGTTCGGTTGCTGCCCTCCAATTGGTAATTTTTAAAGAAATTTTGCTGTTTTTGGTTATTATCTTGAATACTATTATAGATAGTGATAAACTGTAAACAGCAATAATGTTCATCAAAGTAAGATCTACAAATAAGTCCACATGACCTAAATGGTCAATTGACCCCTTAAGGAGTTATTGCCCTTTATAGTCAATTTTTAACAATTTTCACTAATTTGGTAAATTTATGTAAATTTTTACCAAATATTTTTCTCTGTTACTAATGGGCAAAGTTCATTATAGATATAATTGTAAGAAGCAAGAATGTTCAGTAAAGTAAGAACTTCAAACACATCACCATCACCAAAATACAATTTTGTCATGAATCCATTTGTGTCCTTTGTTTAATATGCACATAGACCAAGGTGAGCGACACAGGCTCTTTAGAGCCTCTAGTTTTGAAGTTTTCAAAGGCTTGTTACTTCTCCCCCACCTGGTAAACTTGGCTACCTGTACATAGTCCAAATAATTAATCTATTTATGACGTCTTATTTTTCAGGTTGTAAAGATGGTTGACTCTGTTATGGCAGATTACTTCGGTAACCCTGGATCACCATTGTTACATCTTAACCACAGATACATGCACGCTATAGGTAATTCCAGGTGAGGACTGGTTTTATAAACTTTCTGAAAAACTACATAGATATATATTATAAGAAGATGTGGTATGAGTGCCAACGAGACAATAACTGTCCATCCAAGTCACAATTTATAAAAGTAAACCATTATAGGTCAAAGTAAGGTCTTCAACACAGAGCCTTGTCTCACAATGAACAGCAAGCTATAAAGGCCCCCAAAATGACTAGTGTACATTTATGATCAAATTTATATAAGATGAGAACCAATTACTGTAAATTCAGAAATAGGTGTGTGTGGTGCATTTATTATTGAGATTTTGTCATTTTAGACTGAAATGTGATTTTAATTTTTACAATTTTGAGAAAAATTCTGTTTAATTCATTAAATTAAATTATTGCCTTTACAACTCTGTCGCATTTTTCGCAATAATAAAAACCTCGCATTAATTTCTGAATTTACAGTACACAATGTATTAGATACATCTTAATCTCAGGATACACTTATGCTATATGTAATTCTAGTTTAGAACTAGTTTTATGGTACACTTTTATCTCACAAACATGTATGCTTAAAGTACTGTATAGCGGGTTATTTTCGATGGGTGTAAATATTTGCTTATTTTCGTGGATAGAACAAAATAACAAAAATAAATTCCGCCAATTTAAATTGCACATGCAAAGGTATTGATAAAATTTTTAAATTGCCAAAATAATGAACAATAACAAAAAAAGACAAAAACAAATAACAAAACCTATCCTGTCACAATATTGACAATAATTAAAACATGTAAACCAAGAATGTGTTTCAAGTACACAGATGCCCCATCTGCACTATCATTTTCTATGTTCAGTGGACCGTAAAAATGGGATAAAATTTTTAATTTGGTATTTAAATTAGAAAGATTATATCATAGGGAACATGTTTACTAAGTTTCAAGTTGATTGGTCTTCAACTTCATCAAAAACTACCTCGACCAAAAACTTTAACCTGAAGCGGGACGAACGGACGCACACAGACCTGAAAACATAATGCCCATAAATGGGGCATAATAAATGGGACATAAAAAATAAATAGATTACAGTATGTTTTTATTGAGAAATTATTTTAGGGTTCTACAAAAATATTTTGATTCTTGAATGTAAGATTTGTTCATTTTAAGTTTAAATAAATCCTGGTATGATTTAAATGGATGTGGATATTTACAGAGCAAGGGATTTATCAGAAGAATGTAAGATTCCTGACGGACCCGAGTTTCTAGTCCTTGGAGGAGGTGACATCAGACATGTTCTATACACCGTATCACAGATGTCACAATTACAGAAATTACCATCATCCATCTCAATGTATCTAAATGATGCTGATGATGTTGTGTTAGCCAGGAATATATTATTGTTAAAAGTAAGACTAAAATAACGTGCATCTGTTAACTAATCATTTACTAATATACTGTGAATTCATTTCATATGTTTCAAATTGTGAGAGGACACCATACGTTTAAAATTGTGAAAGGACACCATACATTTAAAATTGTGAAAGGACACCATACGCTTAAAATTGTGAAAGGACACCATACACTTAAAATTGTGAAACGACACCATACCTTTAAAATTGTGAAAGGACACCATACGCTTAAAATTGCGAAAGGACACCATATGCTTAAAATTGTGAAAGGACACCATACGCTTAAAATTGTGAAAGGACACCATACATTTAAAATTGTGAAAGGACACCATACGCTTAAAATTGTGAAAGGACACCATACGCTTAAAATTGTGAAAGGACACCATACATTTAAAATTGTGAAAGGACACCATACGCTTAAAATTGTGAAAGGACACCATACGCTTAAAATTGTGAAAGGACACCATACGCTTAAAATTGTGAAAGGACACCATACATTTAAAATTGTGAAAGGACACCATACGCTTAAAATTGTGAAAGGACACCATACGCTTAAAATTGTGAAAGGACACCATACGCTTAAAATTGTGAAAGGACACCATACATTTAAAATTGTGAAAGGACACCATACGCTTAAAATTGTGAAAGGACACCATACATTTAAAATTGTGAAAGGACACCATATGTTTAAAATTGTAAAAGGACACCATACCTTAAAATTGTGAAAGGACACCATACGTTTAATCTTGTTCGCTTCCAGATGACTTTAACAGAACATTCCTGAAGATCTATTTTCTAATAGACTTGACTTTAATTGTTTAATTTGTTTTTTTTCGTATACAAAAAAAACTTGTCCCCGGGGGAGGAGATAACTAATAATTTACTAATATACTGTGTATTCATTTCAGGTACTGTATCAGTCCTCCTTATTATTAAAGCTATAAACCTAGGAAGATGTTGACTTTCATTTATCTGTGTTTATAGTTTCTAAACATTATACCTAATTTTTATTCACCACAATTGAACCATTTTGTAAATTTTTTGAAAGTGATTGTTTTTTTGGCACAAAATTCCCATATTTTATGTAAACAATATATATGGCATAATTCTCATTTTTGTCGAGCCTTCGACTTTAGTCGAAAAAGCGAGACTAAGCGATCCTACATTCCGTCGTCGGCGGCGGCGGCGTCCACAAATATTCACTCTGTGGTTAAAGTTTTTGAAATTTTAATAACTTTCTTAAACTATATTGAATTTCTACCAAACTTGGACAGAAGCTTGTTTATGATCATAAGAAAGTATCCAGAAGTAAATTTTGAAAAAAATAATATTCCATTTTTTCCGTATTTTACTTATAAATGGACTTAGTTTTTCTGCGAGGAAACATTACATTCACTCTGTGGTTAAAGTTTTTAAAATTTTAATAACTTTCATAAACTATCCTTGATTTGTACCAAACTTGGACAGAAGCTTGTTTATGATCATAAGATAGTATCAAGAAGAAAATTTTGTAAAAATAAATTTCCACTTTTCTGTATTTTACTTATAAATGGACTTAGTTTTTCTGCGAGGAAACATTACATTCACTCTGTGGTTAAAGTTTTTAAAATTTTAACAACTTTCATAAACTATCCTTGATTTGTACGAAACTTGGACAGAAGCTTGTTTATGATCATAAGATAGTATCAAGAAGAAAATTTGTAAAAATAAATTTCCACTTTTCCGTATTTTACTTATAAATGGACTTAGTTTTTTTGCCAGAAACAAAACATTCACTCTGTGGTTTAAGTTTTTAAAATTTTTATAATGTTCTTAAACTATCCTGGATTTCTACCAAACTTAGACAAAAGCTTGTTTCTGATCATAAGATATTATTCAGAAGTAAATTTTGTAAAAAAAAAATTCACTTTTTCCATATTTTACTTATAAATGGACTTAGTTTTTCTTCCAGTTAACATTACATACAGTCTGCAGTTAAAGTTTATAAAACATTTATTAGATTCATAAACTATCCTGGATTTTTTACCAAACTTGGAAGCTTCTTTCAATCAAAAGACAGTATCGAGAGGGAAATTTTTATTGATGTTTTTCCTCATTTTTGTTGAGTCTGCGATTAACAGCAAAAGTAGGCGAGACACTGGGTTCCGTGGAACCCTTACAAATTTTTAATTTCAAAAGATATCTTGGGCTTTTAATTTGAATTTACATAATATTATATATTTTCAGATTCTAGAGACCTGTGACCCCAATGACAAGAAGGCTCTGTCTTTTCTATGGTCTGTGTGGTATAATACCTTCCTGACTCCATCTGAACACACTTGTTTAAAAGATCTGATCCATAATGTTCAGCAAAAGTTACCCGAATGTGTTGAGTATGCAGAAGAGTATAGTTTGAAGGATATAGATAAGGTTTGTTCAACAGGTTAAACAGTAAGAAAAGGCAGGTAAGAAGGGGTATTCAAAACTCACAAGTTAAAGAAAATTGGACAACACCATTGCAAAACACAAAAATCAATGAAAAGATGGACAAATCACCAAAATTATACATAGAAACCTACTGCACAACACAAAACGCATGAAAAGCACTAGGGGTGATCTCTGGTGCTCCAAGAGGGAGGGTGCTGGAAGAAGAAAAACAAGCATCTTGTTGCTTATGTGAGTACTTATCTAATGAGTAGGACTGCAACATGTAATAAATATCCATCAAGGATGAAGAACAAGAATATGTATTCAGCTGTTTCCTGCTCTTTGACACATTCCTGATTTCCATTTTCATTTTTTTTTTAATTTTTTGTTTGACCTTTCATCTTTTTTTAGGCCATGTTTTGTATCCGTCTGATTGCTAACTTGCTCCAAATGGTCAGGAGACATCAATTTCAACTGGTCTTTACAGAAACTTCAAAATTGATAGTTTATGTTTTTGTTTCTTTTTTCTTTTGTACATGTTATACTAGTTATTTGTTGTTAATTTTAAGGTTTTTAAGTATTGGTCAGAAAATCTAAACATCAATTCCAAGAAGATAAAAAAGAACCGAGATTCCTTTGTACAGAAGTATGTAAGTTCTGAATACAATGAAGAGGCATCATATCACACTGCCATAGAATGCTTGTCTGCAGCCGAGGCATCTATTTTCTGCATAATGCCTGGGTCCACCTTGTTCAAAAAGAGACAAGCAGAACTGAAGTCCTATGTAGTGTCTGGGGTTTCATCCTTGGCTCAGACAGATACACTGAACAGAGTCAATGTTACTTTACTGTGTCCACACTTAAAGGAATGGCGAGTGGAGTCTTCAGGAACCCCTTTTCATGCTTATAACCACGGAATGTAAGTATATGATATATATCTACTGTAAATTTAGAAATTGTTAGATGTTTTTATTATTGCAAAAAATGTGAAAGAGTTATAATTGCAATTATCATGATAATTTTAACTCCCGTTTTTAAATTTTTTGGATTTTTCCCAATATTTCCAAAAATTATAATCGCGTTTTAGTCTAAAAAGTAATTTATGATTGTATTTAAAAAAAAAAACCATTTTGTATTTACAGTTTTATTCCATCTTTGACAATGAGAGAAAACTGTATGGAACAACTTAAACAATGGGTTGCTGGGTGGAGAAAGTTTTTAAACAATGGTGGAAAACTGCAGGTATAGATCAAATATATTGAAATGATGGAGACTTGTCTCATTGGCATTCAAACCACATCCTCTTATATCTATTTACATATGTTGACTTCTTTTTCCAGCATACATGCATATTCTTAATTAATAAATAATTAGCAGAACTTTGTAACATTGACATGTATGACCATTGAATGTATAATGTTAAATCTTTAATATGCTTTGTATTTACATGTATACTATAGATAAAGATATCCCATGGTGAGCCTCTGGCACTCTGTAATTGTACCTTTGATATACTTTATATTTTTATGTTTACTACAGATAAAGATATCCCATGGTGAGCCTCTGGCACTCTGTAATTGTACCTTTGATATACTTTATATTTTTATGTATACTGCAGATAAAGATATCCCATGGTGAGCCTCTTACTGTGTGTAATTGTGTGCTACCTGCTGACCAGAGATTTGACTTTATTGATACCTCATACCTCTGTGATGATGTTGGACTGATGAATCTTTTGTTATCCTGTAGCCACAGATTGAAAAGGTTATAAATTTTCTTCTATTTCTTAAGGAAGCTGGCTTGTCATGTTTTGGATTTTTTGTCAGATTTTCGGAATCCTCTGGTTTTATCAATTTGAATGCCTTGAAAAAATTTGCCCGGTGACCCCCATTTTTCTTTTTGAAAATCTTTTACATGTATAATGATAAGCCATCTGTAAAAGTCTTATAAAATTTTAATTACTTTTTAACAGTTTTTGAGAACTTCCACTTGTCAATGATAAAGCTATGAAAAGTCAAGAGAGAATTTTTTCCCGCCAAAATTTCAATGGGTCATCTCTCGAAAACAAGCACGGTGACCTATATATTTTTTTTGCTCTTTGGATTCCTTTATCACTTCCCTATCAATATAAACTAGTGCTTTGAAAAGTTAATTACTTTGAAACTGAGAAGCGAACTCCCTTAAGGCAAAAATTATGAATATTTAGTATTTCCCTGAAATATAAAAATGAGAAGATGTGTTATTAATGCCTCAATGAGACAACTCTCCTCTATTTGAAGTATTACAACTATAGAGGAATATACAGCCTTCACCAAAGAGTAAAACACAAACTGTTGATAAATTGTAATAAAAACCTGAAATTACATATGTAAAACAATTCATACAAGAAAACTTACAGTCTAATGTATGTACCGATTAATAAATGAAAAACAAATGTGATATACACCAATAAAAACAACCAAGGAATTAAAGGTTGTCACATACAGTAACTTTAAATTATCATTGCATATCTTATTTTCATGTTGATTAAAAAAAAAATATCCAATATATCAGGTATCAAAGTACTAAAAAGTGGCTTTGAAAAGATGAATATTTAAAAAAAAATATTAAGAAAAAAAAGAACTTACTAATTGTAAAACTTTTCAGGATGGAAACTTATACAATTGTTTTTTATAACAGTTGTTTTTCTGACGTTTTCAATAAATCTATTAATATCTGCATTTATTTCAGAGATGGTTTGTTAACTGTACAGTTTGTCAAGTGGACAGAATCTTTCTACACAAACTTTGAAGATTATTTACAGGACAACTTGAAGGCCTCCGCAGGGTTCTATCCTATGATGTATGGACTCTGTCTTGCAGAAGATTTTACATTGGGAACACGGTAAGTACTGGAAATTCGTTTTCAATTTCCTGTTTTATTTTTTTCAACATTACAGCTAGATGTTTTTCTCGTCACTGAGTCAAATAGCAAACTAATAAATGCCATTTTACTAATTAGTTTTGCTAAAATCAATACTATTCCAATCATATTTTCACACTTATAAAACTAGGTATTAAAAAAATACATTATATAACAGTAAATATTGTTTTTTTGCACAGTTGATAATATTCATTACAGCAATCCAGCCAGACCCAATGTTCATTTTGCTAACCAGACAAGGAAGAATATAGTAAAAACAAGATGGAAGTCCAGTCTATTTGATAATGGTCAAACAGTAGATATTCATGGTAAGTATGTGAAAATAAATACCCGCGAACATGTTTGAAATACACAATTCGTGAAAAAAGTACAAGTACAGTAATTTTTTTAATCAATGAAAAAACATAGGTTCTGCCTCTTTAACAGAAGCTTATATTGGTCAACACTGAACTATTTGTTTAAATTATATTAGATATACTGAAGAAGGTTATATATCTCTTGTCAATAGTTTCTATGTTGCACGTAAATCACAAAAGTTACAGATAAATTTATCACAGATAACATGGTTACAAATATGAAAAACAGATGCTTGTTTAATTCATAAAAGACTCGTCATCGGCTTGAATAGAAAAAAGCTGAAAATGCCAAATAAGTATGAATTTGAAGGGCATGAATTAATTTGCATCAGAACAGTTTTAAAAGAAAATGAATATTCTGTTATGGTGACTATTAACTGTACCTTAACTTTGACAAATTTAGCTCACCTGGCCTGAATTGGTTATTTTAAGAAGAATTTCCAGCTTTAGGTTACTATCTTGAATATTATTATAGATAGAGATAAACTGTAAACAGCAATAATATACAGCAAAGTAAGACCTACAAATAAGTCAACATGATCAAAATGGTCAATTGACCCTTTAAAGAGTTATTACATTGTATAGTAATTTTTTAACAATTATCAAAAAATTTGTAAATTTTTACAATACATATATTTTTTTCTGTAACTACTGGGAAAAGTTCATTATAGAAAGAGATAATTTTAAGCAGCAAGAATGTTCAGTAAAGTAAGATCCACAAACATCACTATCACCAAAACACAATTTTTGTCATGAATCCATCTATGTCCTACTAGCCACTGGACGTTAAGCAACCAACAATAAATCAATCTGTGTCCTTTGTTTAATATGCACATAGACCAAGGTGAGCGACACAAGCCTCTAGTTGTGTATCCCAGTATAAACCTGATAAGATATAACATTTGTGGCAAGATTCTGTCTTTTATTCCATAATCATAATACCTACCAATTTATTTTTATAAATAACTGACTATTTTTTCCAGGATCTTTAGAGCTACTGAGTGTATTTAAGTTGATAGTAGATACAGCATTCGATTGTGAGCTTTCTCCAGTGATGAATTTATGTGGATCAGGATTAATTCTTCCATTAACAGTCATCTATCTTATAAGAAGTATGCAGCAGAAAGTAAAAGGGGGAGGTATGTAGTATTTTACTCATTGACCTTACAGGGATAACCACAAAGAGGCTGTAAGAGCATCAGCTAAATGTATTAGACATAAGCAATTACTGTTTTTGAAATGGAACCTTGCAATTTTTCATCTGACAGATCATGTCTTCTTGCATATTTTGAAAGTCGTAGATCTCTTATACGATACTTCATGTAACACATATTTTGATTGGATGACGTTTATTGTTAATCCCACATTCATATGATTTTCAATAAAGATAACAGTAGTTGCAAGCAAAAATTTCAGAATGTACAGAAGTCATTTTTAGCTCACCTGGCCTAAAAGGCCATGTGAGCTTTTCTCATCACTTGGCGTCCGTCGTCGTCGACGTCGTCGTCGTCGTCGTTAACAATTTTTCAAACATCTTCTCCTCTGAAACTATTGAATGGATTTGAATGAAACTTAAAATGATTGTTCCTTAGATTATCCTGCACAAAGTGTGTGCTTCGATTTTTGATCTGTCAAAAAACATGGCCGTTACTTAAAATAGAACATAGGGGTCAAATGCAGTTTTTGGCTTATATCTCAAAAACGGAAGCATTTAGAGCAAATCTGACATGGGGTAAAAATGTTCATTAGGTCAACATCTATCAGCCCTGAAATTTTCAGACGAATCAAACAAACCATTGTTGGGTTGCTGCCACTTAATTGGTAATTTTAAGGAAATTTTGCAGTTTTTGGTCATTATCTTGAATATTATTATAGATGAAGATAAACTGTAAACAGCAAAAATGATCAGCAAAGTAAGATCTACAAATAGGTTAATATGACCAAAATTGTCAATTGACCCCTTAAGGGGTAAATGTCCTTTAATGACAATTTTTCACAATTTGTTCATCATATTTGCTAACTTTAAAAAATCTTCTCCTCTGAAACTACTGAATGGATTTGGATGAAACTTAGCATGATAGTTCCTTAGATTATCCTGCACAAAGTGTGTGCTTCGATTTTTGATCCGTCAAAAAACATGGCCGCCCTTACTTTAAATAGAACATAGGGGTCAAACTGTTTTTGGCTTATATCTCAAAAACGAAAGCATTTAGAGCAAATCTGACATGGGGTAAAAATGTTCATTAGGTCAAGATCTATCAGCCCTGAAATTTTCAGACGAATCAAACAAACCATTGTTGGGTTGCTGCCACTTAATTGGTAATTTTAAGGAAATTTTGCAGTTTTTGGTCATTATCTTGAATATCATTATAGATAAAGATAAACTGTAAACAGCAAAAATGATCACCAAAGTAAGATCTACAAATAAGTTAAATATGACCAAAATTGTCAATTGACCCCTTAAGGGGTAAATGTCCTTTAATGACAATTTTTCACAATTTGTTCATCATATTTGCTAACTTTAAAAAATCTTCTCCTCTAAAACTACTCAACCAAATTCAACCAAACTTCATTTGAATGATCAGTATGGTGTATAAAATAAAGTTTGTGTTTTATTTTCTATTTCGTCAAAAAACATGGCCGAAAGGCATTGTTTACCAGGTGAGCGATTCAGGCTCTTGGGAGCCTCTTGTTTTTCAATGCTGTTGACATAATGTTTTGTAGTAGAAGCTAACTTACAAGAATAGTATACAATAATTGATTAATTTTTTGTTTGTATATATCAATCTGTTTTGTCTTAGCTGAATTTCTGCTAGATTTGATAGAGAATCTTAGTGGGTAGTAGGTCAGTAGTTACTTTGTCAAAATATGTTGAACTGGTTTATTTTAGCTGAAAGTCTACTAGATTTGATAGAGAACCGTCTACCAGTAGTGGCCAGTAAGTCTGGGCAAGATTTCAAACCAAGTGAATTGGAATGGAGAGAATTGAGACATCAGTTCTTCCCAGATATAAAGCAGCCAGAAGCTAAAGGTATAACACTGGTACATGTTGTTATTTTCTACTGATGTACAGCTTTTTCTGAAATCATTATAGTTTATCTCCAATTTAGTTTTTTTATGTGTGAGTAGCAATATTATAACAAATACCTTTATTTATTAAATTTCTGAATTTACAGTGAAAAGAAAATTTAATACATTGTACAAGACTATGTAGTGAACATCTGCACATCTTCACTAAATAATTTCAATTTTTTGTAGAACCCCTTATTGTTGTTGAGATAGAAGAGTTCTATAATCCCAATGACAAGTTTCCCTGTAATGCTGGTATAAAAAGGCCATATCAGCTGTTTATCTTTAGCACAATACACGACAAGATGGCATACATCGCTGCACAGTGTAAATTTAATAAAAAGGTTAGTTTTCTTCTCTTTCTTTCACTTCTGGCAATAATTCATTATTTTCAGTAATTAATGAAAGAGAATAGACGATAGAATATTCATAGTACTAAGTCCTATTTCAATATGACTTTCACATTCATCCATTTTCCTGTATATTTCTAATGTCATAATGCTAATATAAATCATAAAATGTTATCATGTCATAGTTTTTCATTAATCAACATAGCACTACATAAAGATTACAATATTGGTTATTTAACTTTTTTTTCAAATCTAGTACTATGGAATAGATTATTACAAGCAAAATATAAAACACAATTTTTTTACCCATGTTTATTCTGCAAATTTGACTTGTTTAATAGAATTTTTTTGTTTTTACGGAATAGCAGGTTATTTTCGCAGGGTGCAAATTTTTGCTTATTTTTCAAAATCACCAAAATAAATTCCTTCGATGTAAAAGTGTTCATACAAAGGTATAGATGACTGTTTTGAATCCGCCAAAATAATCGCTAAAATATTTTGAATACCTTATTCAAGGTAAATTGTGAAATTTTACACCTGCGAAAATAACCCCCTATATGGTATATTGTATAAATAAAAAGACATAATAAACAAAAGACCAACTTTAGTTGATAGTTGTATCAATGTCAATCATACCACATCTTAATATTTTAATATACATTTTAGATTTTAACGAGAGAAATTTATGTATTACTGAAAAATTATTACACCAGGGTTTTCGATATCACAAACTAGTCAAAACATTTACTAAATTTTATCATCGGTATAAAGACATTATTCGTAAATATAGCTCAACATGCAGACTTTTAATACGTTCAGGTATTTCACATCCAATTTTTTATGGTAATATTCTTTATAAAGCACAAAGGTGTCAGTATTCACCTCAGAAACTTACAAAACCTTTGAATAGACTTATTATGAAGGGATATAATTACGATACTGTTGTCAAGTCATTAAAGATTGCATATTTTGGCGTTAATATTGAGTCATTGATAAGGTCTTTGCATCGGAACTAAACACATTTATTCTAAAAACAGTTGTTGGCATGACACGGGTTATGTTCTTCTCATATATGTTATGATGGTATGATACTAAACCCCTAACGGGAAGGATTGTGCCTGATGTTCATATGATGAAATCATAATCTTTCAGTCAGTTTAGTTGAAGTCTGGAGCTGGCATGTCAGTTAACTGCTAGTAGTCTGTTGTTATTTATGTATTATTGTCATTTTGTTTATTTTCTTTGGTTACATCTTCTGACATCAGACTCGGATTTCTCTTGAACTGAATTTTAATGTGCGTATTGTTATGCGTTTACTTTACTACATTGGTTAGAGGTATAGGGGGAGGGTTGAGATCTCACAAACATGTTTAACCCCGCCGCATTTTTGCGCCTGTCCCAAGTCAGGAGCCTCTGGCCTTTGTTAGTCTTGTATTATTTTAATTTTAGTTTCTTGTGTACAATTTGGAAATTAGTATGGCGTTCATTATCACTGGACTAGTATATATTTGTTTAGGGGCCAGCTGAAGGACGCCTCCGGGTGCGGGAATTTCTCGCTACATTGAAGACCTGTTGGTGACCCTCTGCTGTTGTTTTTTATTTGGGCGGGTTGTTGTCTCTTTGACACATTCCCCATTTCCATTCTCAATTTTATATATAAATTTTGTATTACAGGCTTTACAGCAGCTATCCTGTACATCACAACCTTGGTCCATGTTATCATTAATGAAGTATGAACCTACCAAGCAGACCTTAGGCTTTCTATGTCCACAGAAATATTATGAAAACTTTAATGTGATGTTACCGTTGGTGCTTTCACCGTTCTACAATTCCATTCCCTCGTTGATGTGTAGGAATTGTATCTATGACGATGATTTAAGAGGATACAGTTTTGATACAGAGGTATGTCAAGGGCGGATCCAGCATTTTTAAAAAAGGACAAAGGGAGGGTTCCAACTATATGTCCCCATTCAAATGCATTGATCATTAAAAAAAAGAGGGTGTTCCAACCCTCCGAACCTTCCCCCTGGATCCACCACTGTATGTTGACGTCATTGTCATATTTTAGAGTTCTCAAAAATCTTATTTAGTCTGGTGGTTGTGATGCCAATCAAAGTTGCAAATCTGGTGCCAGTAAAAATTTGTGGGTCCAGTAAAAATTTGTGGGTCCAGTAAAAATTTGGTGGTCTAGTAAATGCCAGAACAATATTTGCTATTAATTGTTAGCATACAAGTATAAATAACATCAAATAAGAAGATGTGGTATGATTGCAATGAAACAACTCTCCACCAGAGATCAAATGACATAGAAATAAACAACTATAGGTCACCATAATACCTTCTACAATGAGCAAAACTCATATCACAGTCAGCTAGAAAAGACCCTGTAATGACAATTAATGTAAAGAGGCCTAAAAATCAAATCATTAAGGGCATACGATACAGTTGCAGGGGAGGTAATGACGTTCCCAACGTAAAATGTTATTTTCGTGACGTCAAACTGTGACATATCGGGAAAAGATGCATTTTTCGACTGATTTTTATCATTCAAACTGATTTCATTTGAAAACGAGTGCATGGACCCCTTTTTTTTAAAACGACATTTTGTTTCATTTTGCAGGGAGATTATGTGGACCAAATTTTATAAATCTGTAAATAGTGCATTTTTTAAATTTTGATAAATAGACAGCAAAAATGACGTTTTTTTTCTCAATTCATGACCATTCGATTAATATGAGTTATTTCTGAATAAAAAATACATAATATTTTAGGATACTTATAAAAAACAGAAGTTACAAATTATTTAACAAAAAACAATTTGTGTTTATCTTTTAAAATAAAAAAGTAACGTCTTTCTTTCGAAAAAGAAAATACGGCCACAAATCTGAATTTTGAGCAAATATACAAAAATTTCGACCTCATTTTACTCAAAAAGTAGCGCATGAAGGTATATTTTTTATTACATATTTGATTTAATCAGGTACAAAATAGCCCATATGCCAATTTTCATCAACTTGTAAATACAGGTTCAAAACTGTATCGTATGCCCTTAAGGCAGCAACCACTGGATTTTCGAGGGGGGGCTATGGATTTTTTCCCCGGACAAACTTTTTTTTTCGCCTTTGGAAAGACAATCTTTTTTTTGGCGACAAGTCGAAAACAATTTTTCTTTCAATTTTAGCATAACATAAAGTGGCAGCTGAGGATGAAACAAACAATTTTTTTTTCTCAGGGTCAAAAACTGGAAACAAACTTTTTTTTCCAAAAAAATCCATAGCCCAGGTTTTTATTTGTTTGCTATATAATGTTTGTTTAAAAAGTATTACAGCATGAGATTTGCCAAAGCATATTTGACTGTAATAATAGAAAATAATCACCTGATGTATATTTTACAGGTGGTCAGATACAATGGTTTCCTCCTTAACAACCCAAAAGAAGTTGAAGAATTTGAAGTGAAAGATGAAAATGACAATACAGAAAAGGAAGACATTTTCAATGTGGTAAGAAGTTAATTTGTGAAAAGGAAAAGAATTGAACTCAAACCAGTCCTGAAAGAGAGGTAAAAGATACCAGAGGGACATTCAAACTCATATGTTGAAAATAAACTGACACTGCCATATGGCTAAAAAAAGAAAAAGACCAACATTTATAGGCATTATGTTTTCTGGTCTGTGCGTCCGTCTGTCCCACTTCAGGTTAAAGTTTTCGGTCGAGGCAGTTTTTAAGCAGTTAAGCTGCTTTATGCGAACACCCTAGATTTATGTTCTACCCAATAAATGCTGAAATATATGCCACTTTTATTATCTGGCTGGCTATCATGTTATTTATAACTAATTGGACACTTTTTTCATACTTTTTATTCTGGAATATAAAAAATATTCCCATAAAAACGTTAAATGGTCGTCGATTTTCCCAAAAGTTTTGAAGTTGCACATAGGAAGTAGTGCTCGATAGAAATCCTTCTATAGTTTATTATTCCCTGTGCTGTTGGTTAAGATGTCAAAGAACAATTGTATGAAATATTTGATCGCCGAAAATCTATAAAGATGAGTCGTTTACATTTCCCAGATGGCAAAAGTCGTAGGAATATTGTTTGTCATCGATACGTATTACATACGTCAGTAGTCTATTGATAAGCTGATATAAGTTGGCGGCAATTTCAAATTACATAGAAGACAAAAGGAGTAGGTCCGGTAAGGCCCCTTTTTGGCCCAAAAATATAACAGTTTTACAAAATTGTTAAAATGTAAACTTTTAGTTATTTATTGGACAGTTGAATGCTTCTGCTACATAAATATGGGCTGTTTTTGACAATACAATGTACATATATCGGGTTGTAGCACCATTAAGTCATGCTAAATTACTGAAATCTTCAAAATTCTATCATTTTAGTTAAATTTTAGATGGTTTCCGTGTAAAACGAAAGTGGCCGCATTCGTGTTCATCCTTAATATTGCAATGTAAGTTGTATTTTATGATAATACATAACATATATAAAGGTTGTGGATGAACACGGATGGGCCACTTTCATTTTTGACAAAAACAATCTGAAAAGTGACGTTTTTTTGCATATTTGAGAGATTTTTCATATTTGAGCTTCAATCGGATCGTTTTAAATGACTTAATCAGTTAAAATCTTTCACATAAACTAATTGAATCAAGTGAAATAGACACTTGAGTGTTTAAAAAGTGGTCAAAATCTTTCTTCAGATGAAACTGAAATTTGAGGCCAAAATGAGTCCTTACCGGACCTTCTCCTTTACGTACCTTTTAAATTGGGAGGATTCTGATGATGAATAGGTACTTTATTATTAATCATTTTATTCGTTTTTTGTCTGAAATGATTTAGATTATTTAAATCGGCTTAATTCAGTAATCTTAAATGTATGCTCTTTTGTATTCTTGTTAATATTATTCCATTATCTCGCAAATGACCTCCTTCATGCTTGTCAAATAAAGTTGTTGTTATTGTAGTTTTCTGATTGGTCGATGTCAAGGTCATTTTAAGATTGTTTCGCTTTGGTGTTACAATGTAACATAATGCTACACGTGCATAATTTAGCTCAATGTGCTTCAATAAATATTGAGATTAAAACTTTAACAACTGTTATCTAAAGGACGGCATTAATTAACTTCCAAAGTCGCATATTCTGTAAAATATTAAGTCCGAATCTGTGACGTGTATCACACCGTACTTGTTTTTGATTTACAAGGACTTTTCGATTTCCGGTACAGAAAAATACGACTTTTTTGTTATAATGTTTCTTTTTATAATTTTTCACATTTAAACACTCGTTAAGTGTTCTTGAATCAATTCTATGCGGTCCCTTCAGCAACTTTATGCTGGTAAATGATTTCCCCATGAAAATAATGTGAAAAGAAATCGCATGATATGATAAAATGTGTATATATGTCTCTGAAAAAGGTAACGACTAACGAGGCTCGAGAAACGTTTATGTTTCAACAAGTTAAAGTTACAAACAAGTTTTTATTCTTAATTCCTACTATTACAGTTATTTAAAGTTTAAATAAATGTTTTTTTTATTATGATATTAGTAATGGAAATCAGTTAAACCGTAATCAAGATATTTTAATTCAGTTATAAATTATTTGAGACGTTAATAAAATGGCACTGGCTATAGCGCTATTACATGGAAATGTAACAATAATAAAAATATTATTGTTTCATTGGAGACTAAATGCCGGAATGCATGGTTTGGTAAGGACCTTTTTAATTACGAATGTAACAATAATTATTGAGGCTATACATTGCATTATTGTTACATGAAAAACAGTAATGTACGATGGGACTAGAAATATGTAAAAATACTAAAAGTTTAAGACATTTATTTTATATTTACAATACTTACATTTATTACATACAATTTATTTACTGTAATTTTTTTATTTACAATGACAATTTCTACAAATCCAGTAAGTGTTTTTTAAAGTCCGACACATTTTTTATGAACGAAATTACGTCCTCCACTGATACGTGTATATACAGAAGTTCTTAGTATTTAAGTGACAGTTAGCAAACTTTTCTTTTGATGTTTCAATTTGCATCAAATTGTATAGCTGTATGAAATTTATGTTTTCATATTGTTTTAGTTTCGTTTAAAACGCATCCCAAGTTTTAATGTTTTTCACCCTAAACAAATTGGTTCAAAGTGTAATGACAGTAATAAGAGAAGGTGTGCAGTTAAATACTTTAAAAAAGTGAAACCATTGAACTATATTTTTCGCCTTTGGCACTCCTAATCTTGAGTAGTATCTTTAAGAACATCAAAACCATTATTTTTTATCAGCATCAGGGGCGGATCCAGCCATTTGATAAAAGGGGGGGGGTTCCAACTATATGCTCCCATTCAAATGCATTGATCAGCAAACCCCAGAACACGCCCCCCCCCCTTGGATCCGCCAATGAATATTATACAAGTATTGTTTAGTATATACAAAATGTATTAAAGAATTAAGCAATACAACTATAGAAGATTTAAGTTTAATAAATCTATCGTACATTGCTGTTTTTCATGTAACAATAACGTAATGCTGAGATTGCTATTAATCTCAGCGTAATGTAACCGCAGCCTCAGTAATTATTGTTACATTCGTAATAAATCGGTTCCTCGCCCAACTTTGCATTCTGGCAATTAAGTCTCCAGTGTTACAATAATATTTTTATTGTTGTTACATTTCCATGTAACCGTAGCTAGTGCCTAATAAAATTGAGAATGAAAATGGGGAATGTGTCATATAGACAATAACCTGATCTAAGAGCAGACAACAGTCGAAGGTTACCAATGGATCTTTAATGCAGGGAGAAACTCCTACACCCAAAGGATTGCTTTTGCTGGCCCCTTTGCATAATAAAGAAAATGTATACTATTTCAGCTAGTCATTTTGTTCCGTTGGAACTTTTAAATCAGAGGAAGAACAAAGTAACACACAATAATAAGTTCCTCTGGAACTTTTCGGCTAGTGAGTTCTTTCCGCCCGGAACTTTTCGGCTAGTGAGTTCTTTCCGCCCGGAACTTTCCAACATCGGAACAAAAGAGCATTTACAATAACTTGGACATACACTAAAATCAGAAGTATACACACGAAATAAAAATTTAAAAAAAATGAACAAAACAATTATGAAAAATAAATATGATATACAGCAACAATCACCACATTAGTGGGTCCTCACTATGGACAGGTGCATACAGAATGTGGTGGCTTAAACATCTGAACTGGCACAAAACTTTCCCCCTAACATAGGACAGTGTATGTGTATAATCTCAGACATTGAATCTTTATAAATATAAATTGGAAATAACTTTTGAAAGTAGTAGGATTGCATAACATAAACATTACTGCACAAGCATTATTCATGTTATTTGATACTGAGAACAATGCATGAGATAAATATTTTGACTAATTCTTTATACTATTCATCTGAACTTGGCCAAGTTTGCCTTTGGGCTTTTGAATAACTGCCTATAGCACCCTTTGGTGCTTTGATTTGAAGTTACTTGCAACTCAGAACACATGTTCCCTATGGTATGATCTTTCTAAATTTAATGCCAAAATAGATTTGTTACCCAGTTTCACTGTCCACTGAATATAGAAAATGATAGTACGGATGGGGCATCCTTGTACTAGGGACATATTCTTGTTTGTCAAGAATAGATGCAATACTTGTTCTTTTTCCAATATGAAAAGATTATGCATTTCATGCATTTCAGACCTGAACCTCATATACAGATAAATTACAATGCATCAAAAGTAACAAAACTTCCTTGCTTGTATTTATCGGAAGAGATGTTGGAAAGTCTCCATGAATAAATTGTTAGGCCTAACTGTTTATTTTTCCCCTACAAAATATCCAAATAGTAATATTTCAATGCTCAAAATTCAGAATAAGAATTCCATTTAAATATCCACAGATGAAGTAATATTGCCAATGAGACAATTATCCACTAGAATTCAAATAAAGTGGCTTTTGGTGATTATCGACAACAACAAAAATGTGATACAATTTAAATGAGAAAACCAACGGTGAAAATTAAACAAAGCGATTTTATACTAAAAACAAATATGACAGTTGTCTTTTCATACATTTTCCCAAAATGTCATTCATTTTATACTTTTAATTCAGAAAATGACTTAAGGTTGTTGAAATCAGAATAAAAATCATACTTTACCTTTGTTTTTATTCAGATAAATTTATATCCGTAGGAAACATGTGAAGCAGAGAGGTTCTATAATATTATTGTATCCTGTAAAAAGCCATATATAGAAGTAACAGATTTATCTGGAGGAGTGACAGAGGACAATAAGTGTATTATACAATACTCTGTCCAATACAAGTTAGTATTACTTTAAATTCAACAATTATGGGGATGTTTTAAATGATAACAAAGGAACAGTCTGAGGGCTTACACTATTATATAAGCAACCCGCATTCATAATTTCGGTAGCAATGACATTAACCAAATTCTTGTCAGTGGTCATATATAATTACATTAGATGTATGTTTCATTTTAATACGTTATTCTGATTGGATAACTGCAATCTCTTGTTATTCCTTAATCAACTTCATTACACAATGAAATTTACCATTCATGATAACACTAGGACCCACAATAAAGTGCACAGGTAAACTAAATAAAAACTTGATAAAAATTGTGTTTTCATGATCCTAGCTAAACAATGTAGTTATAAGTATTGAATGCTTCTTTTTGTAAATCATAGGGTGTAAAAACGTTGACCGTGCACACATTTTTAGAATGAAACGTTTCCGCGCTTCATACATATTAATTCACTTCAGTCAACGCTTTTACACCCAAATGAATTTACGAAAAGAAGCATTCAATTTTTAAATGCATGAATTTCCAAATTATGTTTTAAGTTCTTGAAAATGAAACTCAGTTAGACAGCTTAACTATGCAAATACAGCTCTGCATTGTCCTGAAAAGTTAAAAATGAATTTACAAGACAAGATGTAAAGATTTTATCAATACAAAAACTTTTAAGATTAAAAGGTTAAATACTTGACAGATGACAACCAGTAAATGGGTCCGGATGTGCGACAGGCTCATGACTATGTGAGTTAAAGTATTTAAGGAATGACTTTAATATGTTTTCTGTCTATGAAGAAATAGCATAAAAAATTTGGTGAACACTGAACAATGGGCGTAGCGGGTTATTTAACAGTGTGCACCACATTTTTTATGTTATTTTGAAAAAAACAGAAAATAAATTACAGTCATTTCTTATAATTTAATTCTAAATTCCATTTTAAACCGTAGAAAACCATTTTAAAATGTTGATGATGTCACAGTCACATGACTAAATTATATCTATGGCCTGATAACTAAATAATGTCAGCCACTCAGAAGAGGCGTTACATCTGAAATTAAATTATTACAAAATATACTTGTTCTCTGTGGAACATAGGTCATGCACAGCCTAGAAAAAAGAAAAGGATCAGTTAAATTGTCTTTTTATAGAATTTATTTTAGCCCATTTATATTATTTTTGACTTTATTTAGTGTGACCACAGAAGAGGAAACAAGATTATTCAGTGGTTCAATCATGGTAGCACTTCCTGTGACTGGAAAAATAATGGTTCTGCATAAAACCCACAAGTACATAAGAGCAGAGATTGGGAAGGACTTCAAACAGCTAGAGGGACCACAGTTGGTATCTTACAGGCAAATAAAAGTTTCCAATTACCCTAAGTTAAAGTGGGACATGCAGAGACTAGTAGAAACTTTGAATGGTAAGAAAGATTTCAGAGGAAATATATATGTCTGTCAGTTATGAATTAATTCAACCTCGATTGCTATAACAAATAAGTTGGGCTGCAACTTATAGAGGCGCAAGGTTATAAAAAATTCAGCAAAAATTTAAACATATTTTCATTACAAATTTTATTTATTACATTATTAGTTGTTATTTAATGATATGGTACTAAAATCATCCCAAAAATTGATTTGTTTTGGCTCCCAATAACTTTTAAAATGTGTATATCATTGAAAAAGTTCCAAATTATCTCCCTTTGGTGAAAAAATGTCATTTTTGGCATTAAAATTGAAATATCTTTTTTAACTCATCATTGACCTATAATTTTTATGCAGTTAATCTGCATTATGCGAGCACCCTAGATTTGTGGTCTACCCAATAAATGCTGAAATACTTGTCATTGTTATTATCTAGCTGACTACTATGTTATATATATCTAATTGAACACTTTTTTAATACTTTTAATTCTGGATTACAAAAAATATGACTAGAAAAACCTTAAATGATCGTCGAATCACCCAAAACTTTTGAAGTTGCACATAGGAAGTAGTGCTCATTTGGAATTCTTATGTAGTTTATTATCGCCTGTGCTTTTGGCTAAGATGTCAAAAAACAATTGTACAAAATATTTAATCGCCGAAAATCTTTTAAGACAAGTAGTTTAGATTTCCCAAATGGCAAAAGTCGTAGGAATATTGTTTGTCGTCAATACGTAGTACAACTACGTCAGTAGTCTATTATATAATAAGTTCAACTGTTCATGCTGTTGGCGGCAATTTTAAATTAGAAGACGAAATTCGTATCTTTTCAATTTGGAGGCAGGGGTTCAAATTAGCGGTGGTCCGAGGTCCGCGACCTTCCACTTTCGACTTGGTTACTAGCCACGCCCGACGGGCCTTCCGCTCTGAGACAACTATATCACAGTTATAGTAGTCTCAGTTCCACTTGAAAGAAAATAAAAAAATAGCTTTGCAAACCTTTTCGCCAAAGTCTCCAAATAAATGATCTCAAAACTTATTTTAATCATTATTTATATTCATGACAGCGATGTCAATTTTGTTCAATCGCTAGCTATAAACAGAAAATTGCCGACAAAAAATGTGTTAATACGAGTAAAATCGTATCTGACTGACAAAAACAACATTGGAACACAATTGACAATGGCTGCCGTAAAAGACAATTACAATTTCGGATCCGATTCTGGAAGCGGATAAGGGTAATTCCGGGTTTTTGGCGAATCCAGGCAGGTGACAAAATACATATATGCATGGTAAATGAATATAAACACTAGAATTGAAAACGAAAATATATATGTAAAAGAAAGAAAAAGCAGAAAATATTTTAAACAGAAACTCAAAATTACTTTTGACAAATTTTAATGTCAAAATCCAATACAATGTGACAGCTGGGAACACTGTATAGCTAACAATATATATGTTCCTGGTCACAGTATAAATTTTCTTTATCAGTGATAAATGTTGATAATGCATGTAAGATGCTTTTAAAGTGTAAATATATTACTGCAATTTTGAAGGGGTTATTTTTTTTCTCAATTTTGAAGGGTCAGTTAAAGTAGCAAAGTGGAAGATTCTTACTTTATTTTCACAAATAACTACCTGAATGAAGGCAAATCATATGATATATAGGTGGCGTCCTTTGGGCCACTCTACCCCCTCCTGTTTGATAACTTTGAAACGGATGAGATCCCCACCTCTCAACCATATACATTCATGTATGGGACTATATATATAACTAATCAAATGAAATATAAGGGGAGTCCATGGGGTGACCCACCCCCTCCTGTTTGGGAACTTACGAAACGGTCGAGATCCCCACCCCTAAACAATATATATTCATGTATGGGTCAATATAACTAATTAAATGAAATATAGGGGGAGTCCGCCTACCCCCTCCTGTTTGAGAACTTGGAAACCAATGAGATCCCTACCCCTAAACCATATATATTCATGTATGGGACAATATAACAAATCAAATGAAATATAGGGGAAGTCCCTGGGGTCATCCTATCCCTTCTTGTTTGAGAACTTGAAAACCCTCGAGATCCCCACCCCTAAACCATATATATTCATGTATGGGACAATATAACAAATCATTTACATTTACTATGGGCAGGTCAGTCAGACCTCACCTTTGATCCTTGTAGTAGTGAACATTTGTCTGATTTGTGTCGCATAACTATTGTACTATAGAACACATACTCAGTTTTCTTTACAGTGAAACCAGTCCATTCATACTATTACATGTTCTTACTAAGTCAACATGTACTACTAACAGTCAACTAAAACAAACGGTAACTACCAACTAGAACAACTACAATCATTGCGAACTTGTACCACTGCAGACTCACCATAAAAAATATACATTTATATATTCATTGCTATTGAAACCTTGATAACATATAACTTATTTGCCTTAATAATTAATTCATTAGATAAACATAAATGTACAATATATGAATGTTTAATGCCACATCAGAGGCGGATTTAGAGGGGTTTTCAGTGGGCCCTCCCCTCTTCCATTTTTGAGAAAAAAATTGGTTGATTATATAGGTAATCACTGAAGCATTACTGGAGCAGGTCCCCTGTTAGGCAGGCAGTGGGCCCCCACTTATGAAAATTTCTGGATCCGCCACTGCACATAATTACGTTTGCCTGGTTTTTGGTTAACTGCCCTCAGCGCTTACAGCGCTTTGATTTCCAATAAGCTGATACACTAAACTATTGTAAAAATTTAAGCAATTTGTGTAATTCAGTTCTTTTTTTATTTCGATATTACTTTTTTTCTTCCTATTAGTTCAACAGAAAACAGTACCTTAACAAAAATGCATGCTTCTTTTGAATGCAGATTGTGAGCTTAAATGAACGGTGACCTCATATTTTTATTTTATTTTTCTGTCAGGTTTAGGATAAAGTTTATTTATTGAAATAAATAGCAAAATCCTATATTTAAAAAAAGAAGATTTATACCTGGAAGCCCCCTTAAGTTATATCCCAACATAATATTATCTCAAATACAAACAGTGAATTGTGCACCCAAAACCTAGATTCAGATGGATGGACATATTTGTTCAGAAACCAGGTATGCAAGAGCCAGAAAAATATTAATTTAGACAATCCTTCTTGATATTATTTTACCACTCTTTTATATTATCAAGTAACATCAGTCTTCAAAACATAATTAGTAGTTAGGCGATGCACCTTTTAAAACATCTAACATTTTAAAATCCAAAAACAAAAAACATTTTTACTTAAAAATGTAATATTTAACAAGAACTCCCATTCATAGATAAAGTTAGGAAGTGCCCCCACCCCCCACCCCCCAAAAAAAAAATCCCATCCCCAAGTCTCCTGTATCTTTTCATGGAACAAACCTAAATATTTTGATTATTTGGTTAAAAAATCAACCATAAAATGACAATGATAAAATGTTCTTATATTTATGCAGGTATGTTTGATACCACTAGACAGATGCAAAGGAAAGGGATGCTAGCAGGAGGATCAGACAAGGGACCAGACTACTTTGTGGAATTTAAAAATACTCTACAAATTATACTGTTTTGGGTCAAAAGTCCCCCAGTTGTTAGACCAAAGGTTTGACTTCTTTTGTTTACTTTTTTAGCTCACCTGGCCCAAAGGGCCAAGTGAGCTTTTCTCATCACTTGGCGTGTCTGTCGTCCGGCGTCGTCGTCCGGTGTCGTTAACCTTTACAAAAATCTTCTTCTCTGAAACTACTGGGCCAAATTTTAACAAACTTGGCCACAATCATCATTGGGGTATCTAGTTTAAAAAATGTGTCCGGTGACCCGACCAACCAACCAAGATGGCCGCCATGGCTAAAAATAGAACATAGGGGTAAAATGCAGTTTTTGGCTTATAACTCAAAAACCAAAGCATTTAGAGCAAATCTGACATGGGGGTAAAATTGTTTATCAGGTCAAGATTTATCTGCCCTGAAATTTTCAGATGAATCGGACAACCAGTTATTGGGTTGCTGCCCCTGAATTGGTAATTTTAAAGAAATTTTGCTGTTTTTGGTTATTATCTTGAATATTATTATAGATAGAGATAAACTGTACACAGCAATAATGTACAGCAAAGTAAGATTTACAAATAAGTCAACTTGACCGAAATGGTCAATTGACCCCCTAAGGAGTTATTGTCCTTTATAGTCAATTTTTAACAATTTTCATAAAATTTGTAAATTTTTACTAACATTTTTATGCAGTTAAGCTGCATTATGCGAGCACCCTAGATTTGTGTTCTACCCAATAAATCCTGAAATACTTGCCATTGTTATTATCTAGCTTGTTACTATGTTATATATAACTAATTGAACACTTTTTTATTACTTTATATTCTGGATTACAAAAAAAATGACCAGAAAAACCTTAAATGATCGTCGATTTATCCAAAAGTTTTAAAGTTACACATAGGAAGTAGTGCTTATTAAAAATCCTTGTGTAGCTCATTATGACTTGTGCTTTTAGCTAAGATGTCAAAGAACAATTGTATGAAATATTTAATCGCCGAAAATCTCTTAAGACAAGCAGTTTAGATTTCCCAAATGACAAAAGTCGTAGAAATATTGTTTGTCATCAATACGTAGTACAACTACGTCAGTAGTCTATTATATAATTCAACTGTTCATGCTGTTGGCGGCAATTTCAAATTAGAAAAAGAAATTTTCGTAGCTTTTCAATTTGGAGGCAGGTGTGCAAATTAGCGGTGGTCCGAGACCTTCCACTTTTGCAAGCGGAATTTCGACTAGGATAGTTGGTTTCTAGCTACGCCCGACGTAGTCGCCTTACATTTAAAAGAAAATAAGAAATTACTTTGCAAACCTTTTCACCATGTTCACCAAAGTCTCCAATTAAACGAGCTAAAAACTTATTTTTATCATTATTATTCATGACGGCGATGTTCATTTTGTTCAACCGCTAGCTTTATACAGAAAATCGCCGATAAATATTGTATAAATTCGAGTAAAATCGTATCTGATTGACAAAAACAACATTGTAAACACATAACAATGGCGGCCGTGAAGACAAAATTTTACAAAATCGGATCCGATTCCGGAAGCGGATAAGGGTAATTCCGGGTTTGACGATCATTTACAAAATAAATCCAAGCAGGTGAAAAAATACATCTATGCATGGTAAATGAATATAAACACTAGTATTGTAAACCAAAAGATATATGTAAAAGAAAGAAAAAGCAGAAAAATATTTTTTTAAACTTTTTGATAAATTTTAATTTAAAAATCCAAAATTAAAAATCCAATACAACGTGACAGCTGGGAACAGTATATCTAACAATATACATGTTCATGGTCACAGTCTAAATTTTCTTTATAAATGATAAATGATGATAATGCATGTGAGATGCTTTTAAAGTGTAAACATATTACTGCAATTTCGAGGGGTTATTTGTTTTTTCTCAATTTTGAAGGGTCAATTAAAGTAGCTGAAAGTTTCATTCTTTATTTTCACAAATAATGCAACTATATTATATATACCTTAATGTAAGTAAATCATATGATATATAGGTGGCATTCTTTGGGCCACTCTACCCCCTCCTGTTTGATAACTTGGAAATGGTCGAGCTCCCCACCCCTAAACCATATGAGGGGCAGATCCAGGATTTTAGGTTAGGAGGGGCGCAAACTTAAATTTTCGCCGAGCAGAGCGAGGCTAAAAAAAAATTGAGGTAAAATTATCGGAATTTTCTTTATTAAGCTGAGAACAACCCATGCTTTGCAAATTTAAGGGGGGTGCAAGCCCGCAACCCTCCCCCGTCTGAATCCGCCCCTGCATATATTCAAGTATATAGGACAATATAATAAATAAAAAATGAAATATAGGGGGAGTCCCTGGAGTTACCCCACCCCTCCTGTTTGAGAACTTGGAAACGGTCGAGATCCACACCCCTTAACCATATACATGTATATTCATGTTTGTGACAATATGAAAAATCAAATGAAATATAGGAAGAGTCGCTAGGGGCCACCCCCACCCCTCCTGTTTTAGAATTTAAAAATGGTCGAGATCCCCATCCCTAAACCATATATATTCATGTACATGTATGGGACAATATAACAAATCAGATGAAAGATAGGGGGAGTCCCTGAGGTCACTGTTCACCCTCCTGTTTGAGAACTTGGAAATGGTCAAGATCCTTACCCCTAAACCATATATACTCATGTATGGGACAATATAACAAATCAAATGAAATATAAGGGAAGTCCCTGTGGTCATCCCAACCCTCCTGTTTGAGAACTTGGAAACGGTCGAGATCCCCACACCAAAACAATATATATTCATGTATGGATCAATATAACTAATTAAATGAAATATAGGGGAGTCCCTTGGGTCACCCTACCCTTCCTGTTTGAGAACTTGGAAACCAATGAGATCCCCACCCCTAAACCATATATATTCATGTATGGGACAATATAACAAATAAAATGAAATGTAGGGGAAGTCCCTAGGGTCACCCTACCCCCAGTGGCAGATCCAGAAATTTTCATAAGTGGGGCCCACTGACTAACCTAAGAGGGGCCCGCTCCAGTCACGCTTCAGTGATTCCCTATTTAAGCAACCAATTTTTTCCCCAAAAAGGGGGGGCCGGGCCCCCTGCCCCCTAAATCCTCTGCCTACCCCTACCTGTTTGAGAACTTGAAAACTGTTGAGATCCCCACCCCTAAATTATATATATTCATATGTATGGGACAAAATAACAAATCATTTACATTTACTATGGACAAGTCAGTCAGACTTCATCTTTGATCCCTGTTGTAGTGAACATTTGTCTGATTCGTGTCTCATAACTTTTGTACTATAGAACACAAACTCAGTTTTCTTTCCAGGGAAACCAGTCCATTCATACTATTACATGTTCATACTACGTCAAATTGAACTTCTAGCAGTCAAATAAAACCAAGGTTAACTACCAAGTAGAACAACTGCAATCATTGGGAACTTGTACCACTGCAGACTCACCATAAAAAATATACATTGATATATGCATTGCTTTTGAAACCTTGATAACATATAAATTATTTGCCTAAATAAATAAATCATTAGATAAACATGAATGTACTATATATGAATGTTTAATGTTTAGGCAACATTGCCACAGTTTTCATAATTACAGTTGCCTTGGTTTTTGGTTAACTGCCTTCAGCGCTTACAGCGCTTTGATTTACTGAAACTACTGGGCCAAGTTCATTATAGATAGAGATAATTGTAAGCAGCAAGAATTTTCAGTAAAGTAAGATGTACAAACACATCATCATCACCAAAACACAATTTTGTCATGAATCCATCTTCTTCCTTTGTTTAATATTCACATAGACCAAGGTGAGCGACATAGGCTCTTTAAGTTATTTACCTCTTTTGGGTATTTTCTTAGTAGCTGCTCCTTAATTCAAGCATTTATTGTTATACCCTGTGGATGATTAAATTGCCAGTCAAGGTTAATGCTCAAATATAGAATTTCATTTACTGGTTAGTTATTTATGCAGATTTATCTCCCTTCCATCCCATAGATGTTTTTGTTACTTATATTAAGTTCTAAAGAAATTCCTATTTTCTGGCAGATTGACATAATTTCAGTAATTTATAATGTAAGATACTGTTTTGGTTTTCAATATTTTCTGATATGTTATTTCAAAGCTACAAAAACTTGTTTCTGAATCCAATATTTAAATTTTATGTAACATTGTAATATTTTATCTTGTAATTTTTCATGACTATATACTGTTTAAATTAAAGCTATAGGATTATTCATCAGATTAATAAAAGAGCATATCATGCACTAGCTTTATTATAAAAAAGAGGATGTGGTATGATTGCCAATGCCACAGCTCTCCACAAGAGACCAAAGATGCAGAATATTAACAAATATAGGTCATCGTACTGCCTTCAACAATGAGCAAAGCTCACATCGCAAAGGCTTAGAAATCACAGATATATACAATTCAGATGAGAAAACAAACCGCCTAATTAATGCACAAAAAACAAATATATTTATATGTAACACTGTACACAGTAACAAATGACAACCACTGAATTGTGAGGCCCCTCATGGGGGGGTCCAAGTAATCACATAATCACCATTTTTTTGCCAATATAATCACATAATCATTAAATATTTGCTTATCTTTAGTAATCAAATAATCATAAACTAAAAAAACAGTCCTAGGTAATCAAATAATCATGAAATATTTGGATTAATAATCAAATAATCATTAAAAAAACGGCCAAGTAATCACATAATCAAAAACCCCATGAGGGCCCTCAATTGTAAGCTCCTTATTTGGCACAGGCACATGTATACATGATTTATTATTGTTTTGTATCAAATTACTCCAAACCATGGCTTCATAATTTTCTACAATCCAGGTGTGCTCGTATTCACTGATCCGTGACAAGAGAATGGTAGATCCTACTGCTGGTCGTCATAGAGACCAGGAATGTGGGAAATACCCAGATGAAATCTTCTTGGCTGTTATTGGAGAACATGAAGTAGAAGGAAAAATGACACTTAAAGTTGTATGGATTGACTTTGAAATCTACAACAAACTGGTAAGTATCATATACAGTGCAACCTGTGTAATTGGACACACTGGGGACCCAGACAAAAACAATGTTATATTAAGCAGGGTGTTGGAATACTCAGGTTTTTTCAGCAAGGAAAGACATATTTTTGGACCAGAAAATGTTTTGGTTCAAGCAGGATGTTAGAATATTCAGGTGTCAGATTAGGCAGGTTACACTGTACCTCATATTTTTTTAATTTACTTGAAAATTCACTATTCCAGAATCTGATGCATTTTATGTATGATTTCCAAAAGAGTACACCAAAAACATTGTGATTGGCTAACAAGGTTGCTAAATATTAAAAACTCAACCAATGATGTGACATTTTGTACATTTTTGGAGTACACACAAAGAAATTATCTGTTCATGATCACTGAATTTTGCCATGACTAGTGTTATTTTACATTAATGTAACTTGCGACATTCGCTAACAGGAGACATTTCTACAGTGGTCATATAGTGTTGGTTATATTTCAGGAAGTAGAGGGCAAGGTTGCAAAGGGATCACATTTGAAGTTTATGAAAAAGTATTGGTATGATGATGAAGACAAAAGTCATCCCATGGGAAATACTGCAGAGGTAGGTATTTCAGTTAGTGAAATGAAGATGTTGGTATCAGATTTCTGAGGGGGATAGGACCTTTATTGGGACTCCGGGATTGGGTGTTTTTAATCTCGGGATTTCGGGATTGACCCTTTTCGGAACCAGGAATCCTTTATTTGAATTTCGGGATGATGGAATTTAAAGTTATTTAAATTCGGGATCTCAGGATTTCGTGTTTTTAAGCCTGGGATTTCAGAATCAGGACCCACTCCCACCCCCCTCATTAATGTGTTGCATCTAGCTATAGCATATCATATAGATTTTTTATTTAGAATAAGGAAACAATGACTCAATGAAAAATTCCAACCAAAAATAATATATTCTGTTCATTTGAAATCACTATTTAAATACAAAATGAAACAAGTAAGTGAAAAATTGAATGAATGTTTTTATTCCACTGCATGTTGATTTTGATAGAGAAATCAACATTTGATTGGTTGAAACGTTCACACGTGACGTTGAACAAAAATTCATATTCACCTTTGAGTATCATATTTCCTTCTGACATGTCGGGACTAAATCTTGCCTTCCCTTAATTGCTCTTGATTGATTTTTTGGAAAATGGTAGGAAAAAATCATGACGTAAATGTGATCCAACAGTTAAACAAGTTTGTTAATGCTATGAGTATGAGCATACTCATGCAGTAATGTGATTTTGACAATCTTTTTTTGAAAAAGGGCACCAACTCTAAATGACCGAAATTAGGTGAAAAAAAATCCTTATCCTTTGGCAGAGCCCTCATAAAAATATGAATATTCTTGGGTGAACAAATCTTCATATCTCCCTAAGGCATGGGAAATAAATGTATAGTATTCATCTCCTTTATGTGTTGCAGCAAGCATGAAAAATATCAAATAAAATTTCACGGATAGATTCACATCAAGAAAATATATGCCCTGTTCACTATCAGCATAAAACATATTAGGGTTGTATTTGAGGACCACTTGCAGCCATTTCTATTAGATTTCCATGGAGAAACTTTATACCCACCCACTCAGTCATGATTTCCATGGAGAAACTTGAGCCACACCCACTCAGTCATATGATTTCCATGGAGAAACTTTAGACCCACCCACTCAGTCATATTCTGTTCACTTTTGCTTAGTTTAAATATTAGTTTGTGATTAGGGTTGATTATGCTGAACCCGTAATGGTAAGTTTATGATATATGGTATGCAGTTGCATAATTTTTGGAGTTTTTATTATTGTGAAAAATGCGACAGTGTTATAATCACAATGATTATAAAACTTGAAATTTGATTTTTTTTTTATGAATTAAACATGATTTTTTCAAAATATCGCAAAAATTTATATTGTATTTTGTAGTGGGATGACAAAATGGCAAAAGTAAATGCACTCTGAATTATCTTTTTCTAGGATATTTCTACAATGGATCTCAAAACCTCTTTTTCTTTCAGGCAGCAAGGATATTTCAAACAGTGTTGCGTATCAACTCTATGAAATGTGTTCAAGGAGGAGATAATGGATCTGGTGAATGGAACTTTGTATCCTTCCTACAGCCTGTTTATACTGTGGGAGAGAAGGACAAGGCCACAAAAGAGGGGATGTTTGGTGAGGCTGATCATTACTTTGAAAATACTCCTTTATTATATATATACTTGAAAAATCGTATTTACATTCGTAATGTACTTAAGGAATGACTGTATGTATATGGAAGTGTTTAACGACCTTGACTGGCATTTCAGCCCTCGCACAGTCGGTTTGAATGACTAAATTTTTTTCTGTCTATGAAGAAATAACATAAAAAATGTGGTGATCACTGAATTAGCCTTGTAGAGTGTTATTTTAAACACATTTTATAGGCTATTTTGCATAGACATTAGTCATTCCTTATTATTAAAATCTAAATTCAATTTTAAGAAGTAAATAATGAAAACAAACTTTGATGAAATGATGATCACCTACAAAATTATGTTCATGAGCTGATAGTCAAACAACTTTTAGCCAATCAGCAAATGTGTTACATCCTAAAAGAAATTATTTAAACATGTAAAAATTTGAACTAAAAAGTAAACGTTATTGCTATTTTTGTTATTACATTAGATTATTAATTTGACTTAAGTTCCAAAAAGGTAAATTGTCAAATATTGTAATTTAAATATTTAGGATTTATTAAATCATTCTGATTGTCTTTATGTTGCCTTATAGACGTAACATATTTTGACATGTCAAAATAAAAGTTTATTTTGTGTCTTCTCAAACCTGATTTTCAGAGACCTGCCACTATCCCTATTTATAAATTTTTTAAATTCTTTACTTTCTACTGAGGACATCAAAACAGGCATTTAAATGAGTCAAAAGGGTATTTGAGTACATCCATACTCATACATTCCCCATTTCCTTTCTCAATTTTATACTCATTCAAACTATATAGAAGTAGATTAAAATCACTTGTTTCTCTTTGGCTTAAAATCCCCCATGGAGATTTTTATAGGTTGACAGGTATGGCTTATTTTTTTTAACCTATTGGTCTGACAAGTAAATGCATTTTGTTGGTATATATCTATATAGTCCGGAGGATAAACATTTTTGTCTGGTCTTTTACAGAAAAGAACTTCCCAAAGATACAGAACCATCCATTAGCAGTGTTCCATACAAGATGTCATGTCTGTAGTACACCTGTTGGCCGTGGAATGAAGGAATGTACAGATTGTCGTGCTGTCCAGTACTGTACACAGGCGTGTTATGACAAGGACAGCCAATCACATGCCATGTACTGTAGTAAATCTGTTAAAGGTGAACATGATGCAGAATTAGGGAGGGCCAATGTGTTAGCTTTGGGCTATGGGTTTTGCTCATTGTTGTAGGCAGTACAGGGACCTCTAGTTGCTAACTTCAATGTATTTTAGTGTCTGTTGCACATTTTTCATTGGTAATCATACCACATCTACTTACTTTTGAAATGAATTCATAAAATAACTTGACTTTGATATATATTTATTTGTTTTTGTCTAGCCTGCGACTTTTGTCACAGAAAGCTCTACATAGGGATTGTGATCTGGCGGCTACGGCAGTGTTGGTTAACTTCTTAAAAACTGTATATTTTAAAAGGTGGAAGACCTGGATGCTTCATACTTTGTATATAGATGCCTTATGTTAAGGAGTTTCTGTCTTTGACATTTCCATTGACCTTGACCTTATTTTCATGGTTCAGTGACTACTCGAAAAAAGTCCAAGTCAAAGCGAACTTAAGGTTTGCACTCTGTCTGTCTGGCAAATCAGTTTTCCACACTTTTTTTCTTCGTTCTTGAAGATATGGATTTGATATATGGTATATAGTTTTATATTGACAAGTTCATATTTAATCTGGTCTGATGATTAAATCCAGAGTTATGGTCGATATCTAATGTAAGAGGACTATGTTCGACCATTATTGTCATATTTCTGTACAAAGGGAGATGGACATTCCCTAGTAAATTATTGAAGAATTTGCGGCAGGTTTGTGTTATTTTGTATAAACTAAATTTTGGAATGCTATATATATATATTTTTATGCCCCATTTATGGACATGATGTTTTCTGTTCTGTGTGTCTGTTCGTTTGTTCGGTCGTCTGTGTCCTTCTGAAGGTTTTAAGTTTTTGGTCGAGGTAGCTTTTGCTGAAGTTGAAGTCCAGTCAACTTGAAACTTATTACACATGTTCCCTATGAAATGATCTTTTAAATTTTAATGCCAAATTAGAGATTTTCCCCCATTTTCATGGTCCATTGAATATAGAATATGCTAGTGTGGATAGGGCATCCTTGTACTATGGACACATTCTTGTTTTTTTATTTTTTAAAATCCTTTAATTAGATAATAATCTATCATTACTAAGGTATATATTTCATTACATTACAAATTGTGTAGATAAAAGTTGTTGACATTTTATAGATAAGTTTCAAATCTATAATAGTTTGTGACAAATGAAGGAAAAAAAATATTTGGAACTATTAATTTAAAATTGATTATAATTTGAAAATAGATATACATTGTATTACATATCTAATTTTAGAGAACTATTAAACATATGTAATGTTAAAGTTTTTCCACACATTTTTTCATTATGCTGGAAGATATTGATTGATAATTGGTACATGTATATATCATGACAAGTTACAGATCAAGTTTTATTTTTAGCTCACCTAGCCTAAAAGGCCATGTAAGCTTTTCTCATCACTTGGCGTCCGTCGTCGTCGTCGTCGTCGTCGTTAACAATTTTTCAAACATCTTCTCCTCTGAAACTACTGAATGGATTTAAATGAAACTTAGCATGATTGTTCCTTAGATTATCCTGCACAAAGTGTGTGCTTCGATTTTTGATCCGTCAAAAAACATGGCCGCCGTTACTTAAAATAGAACATAGGGGTCAAATGCAGTTTTTGGCTTATATCTCAAAAACGAAAGCATTTAGAGCAAATCTGACTTGGGTAAAAATGTTCATTAGGTCAAGACCCATCAGCCCTGAAATTTTCAGATGAATCAAACAAACCAGTGTTGGGTTGCTGCCACTTAATTGGTAATTTTAAGGAAATTTTGCAGTTTTTGGTCATTATCTTGAATATTATTATAGATAAAGATAAACTGTAAATGGCAAAAATGATCAGCAAAGTAAGATCTACAAATAAGTTAATATGACCAAAATTGTCAATTGACCCCTTAAGGGGTTATCTTCCTTTAATGACAATTTTTCACAATTTGTTCATCACATTTGCTAACTTTAAAAAATCTTCTCCTCTGAAACTACTGAATGGATTTGGATGAAACTTAGCATGATTGTTCCTTAGATTATCCTGCACAAAGTGTGTGCTTCGATTTTTGATCCGTCAAAAAACATGGCCGCCGTTACTTAAAATAGAACATAGGGGTCAAATGCAGTTTTTGGCTTATATCTCAAAAACGAAAGCATTTAGAGCAAATCTGACATGGGGTAAACATGTTCATTAGGTCAAGATCTATCAGCCCTGAAATTTTCAGATGAATCAAACAAACCATTGTTGGGTTGCTGCCACTTAATTGGTAATTTTAAGGAAAGTTTGCAGTTTTTGGTCATTATCTTGAATATTATTATAGATAAAGATAAACTGTAAACAGCAAAAATGATCAGCAAAGTAAGATCTACAAATAAGTTAATATGACCAAAATTGTCAATTGACCCCTTAAGGGGTTATTGTCCTTTAATGACAATTTTTCACAATTTGTTCATCATATTTGCTAACTTTAAAAAATCTTCTCCTCTAAAACTACTAAACCAAATTCAACCAAACTTCAACTGAATGATCAGTAGGGTGTATAAAATAAAGTTTGTGCTTTATTTTTTATTTCCTCAAAAAACATGGCCGTCATGGCTAAAAATAGAACACAGGGTAAAATGCAGTTTTTGGCTTATATCTCAAAAACTCCAGCATTTAGAGCAAATAAGACAAGAAGTTAAAGTATTTATTAGGTCAAGGTCTACCTGTCCTGAAATTTTCAGCCGAATTGGGTAACTGGTTTTTCAGGTATAATGCCCCTGAATTGATGATTTTAAAGAAATTTTGCAGTTTTTGGTTATTATCTTGAATATTATTATAGATACAGATAAACTGTTAATAGCAAAAATGTTAAGCAAAGTAAGATCTACAAATAAGTCAATTTGACCAAAATTGTCAATTGACCCCTTAAGGAGTTATTGCCCTTTAAAGACTTTTTTCACATTTGTTCATCATGTTGACTTACTTTAAAACATCTTCTCCTTTGAAACTGCTGTATCAATTTCAGCCAAACTTAGGCTAAATGAGTTTCAGAGTATCTAGTATAAATTTTATATTTCATTTCCTTGTATGTCAGAAACATAGCTCCTATGGCTAAAATAGATCATAGGAGAAAATGATTTTTGTCGAGCCTGCAACTTTTGTTGCAGAAAGCTCGACATAGGGATAGTGATCCGGCGGTGGCGGCGGCTACGGTGGCGGCGGCTACGGCGGCGGCGTTAGCTCACTTCTTAAAAGCTATATATTTTAGAAGGTGGAAGACCTGGATGCTTCATACTTTGTATATAGATGCCTCATGTTACGAAGTTTCCGTCAGTCACATGTCCAATGTCCTTGACCTCATTTTCATGGTTCAGTGACCACTTGAAAAAAAAGTTCAAATTTTTTGTAATGTTGAATTCTCTCTTATTATAAGTAATAGGATAACTATATTTGATATGTGCGTACCTTGCAAGGTCCTCATGTCTGTCAGACAGTTTTCACTTGACCTCGACCTCATTTCATGGATCAGTGAACAAGGTTAAGTTTTGGTGGTCAAGTCCATATCTCAGATACTATAAGCAATAGGTCTTGTATATTCGGTGTATGGAAGGACTGTAAGGTGTACATGTCCAACTGGCAGGTGTCATCTGACCTTGACCTCATTTTCATGGTTCAGTGGTTATAGTTAAATTTTTGTGTTTTGGTGTGTTGTTCTCATACTATATGCAATAGGTCTACTATATTTGTTGTATGGAATGATTGTAAGGTGTACATGTCTAGCGGGCAGATGTCATGTGACCTTGACCTCATTTTCATGGTTCAGTGGTCAAAGTTAAGTTTTTGAGTTTTGGTCTTTTTATCTAATAATATATGCCATAGGTCAACTATATTTGGTGTATGGAAATATTTTATGATCTTTATGTCAGTCGCGCAGGTTTTATTTGACCGTGACCTCATTTTCACGGTTCATTGCACAGTGTTAAGTTTTTGTGTTTTGGTCTATTTTTCTTAAACTATAAGTAATAGGTCAACTATATATGTTGTATAGAAGCATTGTTAGCTGTACATGTCTGCCTGGCATGGTTCATCTGACCTTGACCTCATTTTCAAGGTTCATTGGTCTTTGTTTAGTTATCTTGGTTAATGTTAAGTTTATGGTACAGTTGTTATAAAGCTTAGCTTTTTACTTAGGACTATCAACATAATATCAATGATTAGTATAGAAGGCGAGACATTTCAGCGTGTGCACTCTTGTTTTTTTTGCTTTTGAAGAAAATAGGACGATTCAAAGAACATTTAAATAAATTGAAAAGCCAAAATAATCATTGATGAGAGATTTAACCAAAAAAATTAAGGTGAGCGATTCAGGCTCTTGAAAGCCTCTTGTTTGTTTAGGTCTGAAAATTTTGTGCAGAGTTGTGGTCCTTTGACTTGAAAATTCACTTATATAATCAGTTTTCCACACTGTTTAAAGTCATATTGAATTGATATTTTCTTTTTGTTTGCAAGTTTTAGAACAAGTTGGCATTTTGTTCCAATATAATGAATATTCACCCGATAGGGGACTATTTATTGCCGTGCAATGCTGTCAGAATGTTCGTTTTCTCATACTATATGCAATAGGTCAACTTAATTAGGTGTATGAAAATATAGTATGTTGTACATGTAAGTCTTGCAGGTTTTATTTGATCTTAGATATAGGAAGATGTGGTGTGAGTGCCAATGAGACAACTCTCCATCCAAATAACAATTTATAAAAGTAAACCATTATTTGATCTTGACCACATTTTCACGGTTCATTGCTCAGTATTAAGTTTTTGTGTTTTGGTATGTTTTTCTTAAGCTACAAGCAAACATGTTAACTATATTTGTTGTATGGAAGAATTGTAAGCTATACATGCCTGCCTGGCATGGGTCATCTAACCTAGACCTTATTTTTATGGTTCATTGGTCAATGTTTTGTTTTCTTGGTTAAATCTATTTCTTAGAAACTATAAGCAATATGTCAACTATATTTAGTGTATTGAATGATTGTGAGGTGTACATGTATTTCTTGTTTGATTTATATGACCTTGACCTGATTTTCTTGGATCATGTTAAGTTTATGTGATAGTTGTAGTAAAGCTTTATATTTAGAACTCAACATAACATAAATAATTTATAAAGAAGGCGAGACATTTCAGTGTGTGTACTCTTATTATATTTCATACAGGTGCAAAGATAATGCGTCAATTTAGAAGTGAGCAAGCTGCAACCGAAACTAGAAAAAAGGAGAGGTGTTCAGAATGTACAAAAAAGAAGTTAGAGTTGAAAAGATGTTCACGTTGCAAAATGGCTGCTTATTGTAATCAAGCTTGTCAAAAAAAACATTGGCCAAAACACAAAAAAGTATGCAAATCTTAGACAAGAAAGTGCATACCATGCAGAAGAAAAATAAAACATGTGTTCACAGTAATGTTAAAAATAACTGTTGATCAGTGAACAAGAAAAAAATTGCCAGAAAAATATATATGTTCAAGGAAATCCAATTTTGACTAATATTAAGAACACTGTATGAAATAATACCGAAATCTAAAATAAAAATGGCCAATTGTTTTGTTTTACATCTTTATTCCAGCAGTCATTAAATTCCTTTTATGGATGATTCTTTAATTTAAGAAATTTCTGTCTCATGTCTATTGTCCTTGACCTCATTTTCATGGTTCATTGAGAAAAAAAATAGTTTTACGTCATTTATGAGTAATTGGATAACTATGTCCGTGCATGGTCTGTACGTCTGTTAGATAGGATAAACCTGCCTCAGTTCATGGATCAGTGATCAAAGCCAAGTCTGTAGCACAGATACTATAAGAAGTATGGGTAATAAATTTAGCTCACCAGTCCTGAAAGTCCAAGTTAGCTTTTCTCATCACTTGACGTCCTGTTGTAGTCTTCCTCCTTCATGGTCTGTTAACTTTGACAAAAATCTTTTCCTTTGAAACAGCTGGGCCAAATTTTACCAAATTTGCCCTCAATCATCATTTGGGTATCTAGTTTTGAAAGACGTGTCCAATGACCAGGCCTTGCAAAAAAACATGGCTGTCACGGCTAATAATTACATGGGGTTAAAATGCAGTTTTTGGCTTATATCTCTGAAACTAGAGTATTTAGAGCAAATTTGACATGAGGGTTCAAATGTTCAGCAAGTGAAGATCTATTTGCCCTGAAATTTCCAGACAAAATCTGACAACTTTTCTTGGGTTGCAGCCCCTGAATTGCTAATTTTAAGGAAATTTTGTAGTTTCTTGTCTCTCTTGACGGGTTCAAAAAGCAAGACATAGGTAAGCTGTCTCCGGCGGCAGGGTCTTTAACAATTTATTAGTTTGTGATTAGGTCTAATTTGTGGTGAACCACAAGTGGTAGGCTAGGGTCAATTATATTTGGTAGCAGTTGTATTAGCATTGGCGCTTCTCATTTCCAAGGAGATTATTTGGCCTTGCCCCCTCAGTCATGGTCTATTGACTTTGAAAATTTTGCTTAGTTTACATGTATTAGTTTGTAATTAGATCAATTTAAGATGAATTGTTTATGTTAAGTCCATGATTTTTGGTATGCAAATTTATTGGCATTTGAAAGTATTGTTTCAGTGGATAATATATGGCTCTACCCCTTCTTCATGGTTCATTGACCTTGAAACTTTTACATAGTGCACAAGTTGATGTTTTTATTTAGGTTTTTAAAGGGAATAAATAATTACTAGTCAGTGATATTTGGTATGCAGTTGTATAAGTATTGGCACATCTCATTTACAAGGAGATTATTTAGCCATGTACCTCAGTCATGATTGGTTAACTTTGAATATTTGCCTAACTTATGTAACATGTTCAGTATTGCTATTTTAATTTCAACATTTGAATAATCAAAATTTTAAAAAAGCAAGACATAAAAATTAATGGTTTGTAATATATATAGGGGGTTGAATCTGCGTTTCCGGAAATACTGTTCAGTCCGTATACGATTTTGTTATATACATGTATGTAATCGTAATCACAGGTACTGTCTCTTTTTCGTTTTGCAAGCGCCATTAAAGGATGTAATTTTATGAGCTCCTAATATTTTGCCTCTCGTATCCCCAAACAGGATTATTACATGGTGGAGGACCCTAAATATAATTTCAAAGGACTTTATTTGTGTAAAACTGAACTGAAACCATGTGAACTGACATTTTTTTTTTCCATAATTTTCACTGAAGTGGGAAAACCACGTGGGTGGTCAAATTTTTTCTGTGCCCGATATACTGAAAACAGACAGTTTTTCATTGACAATATTTTAATTAGCCAGGTTATGGGTTATTAGAATCGCCTTGCGTCTGCCCGCTGACTGTCAATAAGTTTCTACATTTCCAGTTTTCGTGATTCAGATACGTGAGATTGATCTCATTGTCTGGTATGTTACTATTTAATAAATTATAAACTCTGTTTAAATTGTGTTTTGTATGATGATTATGATTTTCTTCAAGTTGCCTTATGTTTAATCACATGAATCCCAGTTTTCTGTACGTGAGATTCATCTCATTACAGGCGTATTATTTAACATGCACATTTAATTTTTTTATCTGTACGTGAGATTTATCTCATTACAGTGTTGGTTTTTTTCTTCGTTGATGTCGGCGCCGAAATATAGCAATTTAAATGATATGAGCGATGGCGAGTCTACTTTAAGTTTACATTCATTAGTTGAAACGGACGACGAATTTACCGACGATTCACTTTTAAGTTCATATTTATTGGCACCGACTAAAAACCAAGAATTAGATCAAAGTTTACATTTATTAGCCCCGACTAGGCCCTCTCAAACCAACAAATTAGATCGTTCTATGCCAATTTTAACACCACAAATAAGTTTGGTTAACAGATTGCATCAAAATAATTTGACTTATAACACAAGTGCATGTTACACTACAAGTACGTCTAGATTAGAACATACAAGTATACCTAGAATAGTACATACAACTATCATGGAAAAATTAGCTCCGTGTAGGAAATTCGGGGGATATCCCCATGCAAATGGACTTGTTTTCTTGCGCGAATTTGACTCTTTCGCTACACTACATAATATCATGCCTTATGAAAACCAAAGGCGAATAGCAGCTTTTCACCTCCAGTTAACGGACCCGGCCCTCACGTGGTTTAACTCATTAACATTCAACGACAAAAGCTCCTGGGAAAAACTTATTGAACTGTTTAAGAGAAAATATGTTAATCTCGATTGGCAAAGTCCAACAATCATGCTAGAAAATGAGGTTTTTGAACACATAAAGTTGTCACCGGGTCAAGCACTCGAAGATTTTTACTGCCAGCTTGTAGAAAAAGCTCAATTATTACACAAAGCTGATCATGAAATTCTCACCAAATTCATCAAGGGTCTTCCCGAAAAGTTAGCTTTCTTTGTAAGGGCAGGTAACCACAAAGACAGTAATAGTGCACTATCAGCTGCCAAAATGGGCGAAGCATACGGGTACAGGTTACATGATGAGATAACTGTTTCTGCCATCAAACAACAAATTACACCTAAAGCTGTTGTTGCCGAACAAAACCCGTCAGTCGTACATGAACTGAAATCACAAATTCAAGATTTGACAAGTGCAATACAAAAACTTTCAGCTCAATCAGAACAGCCCAGACAGCAACCTCAAAATCGCAGGCAAAATTATCAAAATTTCCGTCAGTCTGATTACCCTAAAAAATCAGCGGGATTACAATTTGAACAGGCGGCCCGAAAATTGTCCACCCTTTTATTGTCACGCTTGTACCACAACATTTTAGGCGCGATTGTATGTGGGATGGTGAAGGTCAGGCTAACCCAAGTTCACAATGTCAGCTCTGTAGTCAGTATGGGCATTCAGCATCACACTGTTTACGTTTTTCAAGACAACAGGGAAACCGTCAGAACCCGGGGAACACTGGGCACGCTCCCTCGGGCGACCACCATTAAGTGCCAGAAGGCGTAGTCGTCCTAGTAGACAACACAACGTACATGTACAATCTTGTAATTATACTTGTGACAATAAGGAATCTGACTCATATGATAGTACTTGTTCTGAAATAGAAGGAGAGGAGTCATCTCGCCCCAAATTTTTATATATGCCAGTTACTATAGACAATATAGAGATAGCCGCACTTATAGATAGTGGCAGTTCCATAAATGTAATATCACAACAACTTTTTAATTCGTTGCCAGAACATTACCGTAATTCTTTTAAAAGTGCAAACGAAAAGATACTTTTGGCAAATAATGCGTCAATAAATATTGTTGGTACAGCACGTATAAAGATCAAAGTTCCTACTGGCAAACATTGGGGGTAGCACTAATGACAGGACGATTGCCCGGATAGTGACAGGACGGTTGACCGGACGAGATATAAATAGTCATAACTTTTTTGTTATTCGATAGATTTGTTTAATATTTGTAGACCTTAAAGATATTAAAATATACATTATGAAAATCAAACATAAAAAGTGAAAAAAAAATTTTTTTGAGCAAATAAAGTTGACCGGACGGTATTCACACTTGTCGAAATACGCTGTACATATATTCAACTCCTCGACAACAAATGTTGATTATCTCTTTTGTTTTACAATATTTGTCCAAGAAATTCAGGAATCAGTGAGATTTACCTGAGACTACTATAACACAGTATATGTTATAGTAGTCTCAGGATTTACAAATAAATTATACGAAAATATAACTTTATAGTAAAAAAAAATGTTTTTCTGCTGAAAAAGTTGACCGGACGGTATTCACATATGCTTTAAATATATTGAAATGATCAACACAAGTCAGGCGCAGATCCAGAGGGGGGGGGGGGGGGGTTCCGGGGGTTGGAACCCCCCTTTTTTTGGACGATCAAATGATGCATTTGAATGGGAACATGTAATTGGACCCCCCCTCTTTGTACTGGGTTAGGAACCCCCCCCCCCCCCGTTTTAAAATGGCTGGATCCGCCCCTGCAAGTGTTAATATCTCTTTTGTTTTACAATATTTGTCCATGAAAATGGGAATCTATTAGATTAATAAATATATTATACGAAAATATAAACTTCATGATAAACAAAAATGTTTTTCTGCCAAAAAAAAATGACCGGACGGTGTTCACATTCGCCGATGTACACGTTGATTATACATGTATGTTAATAAATTTTTCAGTCTGATTAAAATCAGCCCCCACTATCCACTTGCGTTTGTAGCCTACATATAAATTTATAGTAAAAAAAAATTGTTTTTCTTCAAAATAAAGTTGACCGGACGGAATTCACATTCGCTGATGTAGGCTTTAACAGAGACATACAATGATACAAGAGATTCGCAACTGTAATAGAGTCTTTAGTTGTATTTTATGTCTCTGGCTTTAAATATATTGACAGGATCGACTCAAGTGTTAATAACCCTTTTGTTTTCATTAAACCAAGAAATCTTGTCAAGTTTTGCTATCTTCACGGAAGGTGGACTGTCCGACAGTAAGAAGTATCTAATGATCTTGACTGCCATTATCAGCAAACCAATCTTTTTAATAATGAGGTTCCAAGGGACACTCAAATATTTGTGCCTCCGAAGAGTCCGGGAAACGCTCAGGATGCACGATTTTGCGTATTTTTTTTCAGAGCTTTTGGGGGTCTTAAACGGCCACCAGTCCCCTCATCGAATGGCGAATATATTTTCCTCAATTTTAAAAGGATCAAGTTAAGACCCTGGATACAGTAGAAACGAAACCTATAGTAATCAAACTTCGAATGCCTTTAGAGAGAAACTGAATTTTCTATTATAAAGGGTCAGAACACGACTTAATGCAAGTTTACTCCTTCAATGTTAAAGGTCATATTGCAATACATAGTTGTTGTTTTTTCAAATGATTTGATAGCGGTAGATTGGTGGCATCACTTTAACTTAATCCATGTCAGCTACCTAGTTTTATCTACAAAAAAGAGAGAGCCAGTTTTGTATTCTTTAATAAAAAGTTAAATTCACTGTAATCTTTGATTTGATTCTAATTGCCAACTGATTATATAGACAAGACAAGACAAGACAAGACAATATTTTATTTAAGTCTCACCTCTTCATTATATAAAACATACAAACAGTTGATAAAACCACATCATAAAACATACAAGAGCAACTCTAAAAAGAGTTATGAGAGACTATCTAAAATGTATATATACAATATTTACACTAAAATTAGCTATATAAAATACATTTTCTTTTCAATAAAATGTCATTGCAAATTTTGGCAGTATAAAAGTACATATTTTCATTTGTGAATAAAAATATAAATTTATCGTCATCAGACAATTGCATAAAATTAACATTAATGGAGATGCTTGATAAAACAAATAACAACGCAAATCTTCATACACAGGACAATTCATTAAAACATGTTTTTCATCTTCAATTAAAAGATTTTCATTACAAATACTGTTATAACAAATTCTATTTTCAACTAAAAGACCTTCATACCTTCCGGTCTCAATTTTCAAAGGAGCCGTACCACTTCTAAATTTGGCATAGGCACTCCTATATTTACCAGGTATAATTTTTAGTAAGTAATTTTCTTCACCAAATTCATTTTTGAACAGTCTGTAAGTACGTAGTTTACTACGCTCGTTTGACATTAAATCAATATACCATTGCTCTTTAAATCTATTGAAACAGATATTCTCAATATTTTTTATAACATGTTTATCAATAATCAAATTAGTATTACAAAAATGTTCCATATCAAGTTCTTTAAACTTTGTGTGTACTCTGAAATTCCAATTTTTCAGTCTATTATTGCATATATTATTTGCCCATATAAAAACTTTTTTGTTTATTCTATTATCACACATTTTTGTAAATCTACTATAAGTTCTAAAAATACATGTCCATTGTTTTACAATACATGGCATCCAGCCCATATCACCATATAGGGCTAAGTTAGGTGTGTACTTTCCAACACCCATGAAAAAACGCATTGCCCTATTTTTTACAGCATTTATACAAGAGTATTCTTTACTTCCCCATATCGCAGCACCATATTCAATTACAGACATAACAAGAGTGTCAAAAAGCTTAGTAAAAGTAGAATATTCAAAACCACCATTTGCTTTACATTTAGCAATTAGTAAACCTAACGATCTGCTGGCTGATTTTGCTACAATTTTCGCCATCTCGTTATAATCCAAAAACTCATTTAATAATAAACCAAGATACATATATTTTGATACAATATCTAACTGGTTTCCATTCAACATAAATTCAAAATTTGTTTGTGTCACAGATTGTGTTCTAAAATGAACAATTTTTGACTTTTCCATATTTACAATTAAGTCATTTACATTACACCATATACTTAAAACATCTAATATTCTTTGAAGGTCATTTTCATTTTCTGCTAATAAAACTACATCGTCTGCATATAACAATATACAAATCTTTTCACCATTTACATTTATACCAATATCTAAGCTCTTGATGTCATCAACTAAGTTATTTATGAAAATATTGAATAATAACGGCGATAATATGCAGCCTTGTTTTAGGCCAGAATTTACTCCAAACCAATCAGTCAAATTGCCATTTATCTTGACACAAGATTGAACATTATAATATAAAGAATGTAAAGCATTTAACATTTTGGTACTTAAACCTAAGGATTCTAATTTACTAAACAACAAATTACGATTAACCCAGTCATATGCTTTTTTTAAATCTACAAATGCACAAAATGTTGAAAGTTTACAAAGTTTTCTTGTTTCAATGATAGTTGTTAAAGTTGATAGATGGTCTATGGTACTGCGACTCTTTCTGAAACCATTCTGTTCGTCATTGATCACTTCAAGTTCGGTAAGTTTTCCGGTCAGACGTGCATTCAGGACGCCACAGTATAGTTTATACGCCACTGGTGCTAGACGTATTCCTCTATAGGACATCGGATCTCTGGGATCTGCCGTGGATGACTTGGGGATCGGTGTAATGATACATTTATTCCACATAGCTGGCACTTTACCGGAATTATAACATATATTAAAAACACGGATAAGCGCATTCAATGCTGTAGGATTTTTTATATAATTCAACTGGAATATCATCAACGCCAGGAGATTTACCACATTTTGATATTTTCACTACATTATACACTTCGCTACTGGTGATTTCACCATCTAAAATTTCATCACAAATTATATCACTATTACAATTTTCTATTTCATTACTAATACTAGTATCGCTATTTTTATTTAACATTTCTTCAAAATCATATTTCCATTTATTTATAACTATATCCTTATCATCACATATTGATCCATCATTTAATTTGATCTCCATTGGAATAGTATTTTGACGCTCGCTCCCTACTCCGATCCTGCCAATTGTCCGCCAAAATTCTTTTGGGTTTCCTTGCGAATTAATTAATTCCTCTTGCATTGAATGCCAATATTGACGTGTTGATCTTTGGACACCTCGATCAAATAGTTTTCGTTTTTGGACAAAGATATGACGCAGTTCCCTTTTTTTGTGACTAAGACGACATTTATTCCAGTTTTTCTCCGCTTTACAAACATCATTCCACAACATGGTAAGCTCGGAATTCCACCACGGTTTTTTACATTTTCTAGCTTTGTTGTTAAACGCATTACTAATTCGAATTTCTTTACTTGATAACTTTTCGGACATTTCTGTTTTCAGTACCGATACAAAATTTTCATACATTTTATCGATATTTTGTTGTGAAGCTTCAGATTGTTCCAACTGCAATATCACACGATTAATTTCTGTTACAATAGAATCACCGATAAGCCAATTTTCCGGTAAACTTTTAGTATCATATTTTATTATTTTAGTAACAGTTTGATTTTTGTCTTTATTTTTACTGACTTGGTCTTCAATTGGAAAATATAGGCACATATTCCATGTCAATAGTGAATGGTCAGGTACTATTTTACGAAGGTCATATCTACCGGGCTCGCCAAGACTTTGAATGATAGAACTAGCTCTTGTTACGCTAAAAGAGTTAAATGAATCCAACATTTCATATGGTAAAATACAGTAGTCCACTACACTGGAACCGCGTGTTGATACAAAGGTAAAGTCGATGGTTAAAGTTTTCCGACCATTAAGTATGCAACAATTAACATCAATTAGAAAATCACAAAAAATGTTCCCATATCCGTTTGTCTGAAAGTCGACTATATCGCGCTCTGGTAAGCAATCTATTTCTTCGATTGAATCCGAGAAATCAGAACAACGACTGTTAAAATCACCACACAGATAGAACAAATTACCTTGTGGGATTGTGTATATATGTGTCATTAATGTTTCCATAAATTCGTGTACATTGACTGCTCTAGTTGAGTTTTCTGGTGGCAGGTAGACGACACAAACGTAAAACATATTGGCATTACAACGTTTATCTTTAAACTGTACCCACATTATACCATCAGTGTTATCATCAACAATTTCAATGTTAAATTGTTGATCAAAGTCATTACGGACCAAAAGTCCTACACCACCCGATCCATTCTTCGCTCGAATATGTATATTCCGTCTGTTATGGCCGTACCAGCAGTAACCATCCACGTTTACAGAATTAGAACCCATAAGGTGTGTTTCGGCAATACCCAGTATGTGTAGATTGCTTTGCATAATACAAGAACTTAAAAGACTATATTTGTCACTATTTACATTATAGTTCCATCCGTTAATGTTCCAAAATCCGCATTCTACCTAATAACCGCCACGCCCACTTTTGTAGTGTTTCCCTCGTCGATTTCCACCTCGTGCGCTGTTGTATCCCTGAGTACTATAATTTCGATTTTCATATTCTTCATCTATTGATAGGTGATCTCTTTGTTGGTTTTCACTACGACGTGGGTTGCTGTCAATTCGGTTGTCACGAAATCTTGATTCTCGAGTTCGGACTCTGCCTCCTTTTATTTCTAGTCTATTTTCGCCAATTGCGTTCACAATATTCCGTAAGTTGTTATTCAGAATCCGTTGCGACTTCGACAAATCATTTTCAATAAATATGTCTTTAAAGTTTCGAGAATCTTTCAAATTGCGCTTTTTATCCATGACTTTTCTTTTTTCGTTCAACGATTTGAAAACTACAATTACTACACCGTATTTCCCTTCTTTGTAACTCTTCTTACGATCTGCAGATACCGCTTTTACGTCTTTTAAATGTAGACCATCTTTGATTAAAGCGTTCACCTTGTTTAATACATTCTCTCCGTTGGACTCGGGCAAATTCCTAACAATAACCCGTATAGCCTCGTCTGAAGTTGGTTGCTGTTTCGCCGCGTTTGCATAGGACTTTTCTATATTTTCAACTTTGTCAGACACAGTTTTTAATTCTTTTTGGAACTGTTGTTTAACTTTTTTCATTTCTGATGAAATTTTACTATCGATCAATGACGCTATTGTATTCGGGATTGTTTTCTCAAGATTATCCATTCTTTGTGTAATCATCTGACAAAAACTGTTCATAGATCCCGTTAAACCAACAACTAGGGACTTTAATTCACTAAAATCACTTGAGTTATGTTCATTTGTACAAATAGAATTATCCTTACACTGTGTAGATTGTGTTAAGCGTATAATATCTTCATGGTCATCATTAACTAAAAATTTCAACTTTTTCGATGTCCCTTCAACAGATCCATTTGATAATCGCCTTTTATTTCGTGATGGTGTTTTATCAGACGTACTATTAACGTTACTCACAGTTTTTCCTGGGTGAATTTCTGTTGTAGTAGTCACTTTACTAACATTAACGGGTGTTAATACCGATTGTACGTATGTATCTGCCAGTTGAGGATTGAGGGGATCAAAACTTAAAATGTCTTAATGCTCCATTTCTCTTGTGAAAACACTCAAAATTGTTCCTCTACTCCAAAGTAAGCACTAAAGATTGCAGATAATATATTCCCAATATTTAAATATACTTTAAAATGCACTAAAATCGGATTTTTTTTCGCCACAGAAAATAAACACTTTTGAATTTCTTGGCGCATGCGTATTTTTTATATAAGGTAATTCAATTAAATGTATTTGATGTCTCAGGTGTGAAAACTTAAATGACATGATTATTGGCTTGATTGGTGATTACGACAGGTGTCAAAATTAGATAAATAATAAATATTTTAAATATCAGGTCTTTTAGTGTGCTGGTGAACTTACTGAAGTCAACATTTTGGACTCAAAGGTTTTATTATAAAGTATATATTCTTGTATAAAATATTTATTAATCTCACAGATTCCTTAATTTCATGGACAGATTTTGTTAAATAAAAGAGATATTTAACATTTGTCGATCAGTTCAATACATTTAAAGCATATCGGCAAATGTGAATTCCGTCCGGTCAACTTATTTTGAGGAAAAACATTTTTTTTACTATAAAGTTTATATTTTCGTATAACATATTTATAAATCTCCAGGATTCCTTAATTTTATGGACAAATATGGTAAAATAAAAGAGATATTAACATTTGTGTCGATCATTTCAATACATATGTAAAGCATGATATATCGGCGAATGTGAATTCCGTCCGGTCAACTTTTCTGAAGAAAAACATTTTAATTTACTATAAAGTTTATATTTTCATATAAAGTATTTATTGATCTCGTAGATTTCTTAGTTTTCTGTAAAAAATATTGTAAAACAAATAAGGTATTAACACTTTTTTATCAGTTCAATATAATTAACGCGTACATCGGTGAATGTGAACACCGTCCGGTCAACTTTTTTTGCAGAAAAAACATTTTTGTTTACTATAAAGTTTATATTTTGGTATCCAATATTTATTATTCTCATAGGTTCCTGAATTTCATGGGCAAATTTTGTAAAACAAAAGAGATATCAGCACTTGTTGTCGAGGAATTGAATATATGTATAGCGTATATATCGGCGAGTGTGAATACCGTCCGGTCAACTTTATTTGCTAAAAAAAACAAATTTTCACTTTTTTGTTTGATTTTCATAATATGTATTTTAATATCTTTAAGGTCTACAAATATTAAACAAATCTACCGAATAACAAAAAGTTATGACTAATTAGATGTCGTCCGGTCAACTATCCGGGCAATCGTCCTGTCATTAGTGCAACCCAAACATCGGTTAAATGTGTACATACTATCTCAAACCTCGAATCCGTTGATATTACAGGTACCAATTATTTATTTACTAACAAGATAGTGCTTGATTTTGGTAAATTGTATATAAATACTAAGACTGTGAAGGTTAAGTGTCAAAAACGAATTTCTGTCCCTGCAAATTCAGAATTTTTTTATGTGGAGTAAACTTGGAAAGAATGTATTATACGGTACGCAGGGCATATGTACTAGTAGTGACTATATGAACAAAATAGGTTTATTAACAGCTAAGGCTGTAGTGTCAGTTGATCAGCAAAACTAATGAACGTTACTAATGAACCTATCAAATTCAAAGAGGGAAAGTTTTAGCAATTTTTAAGGTATTAGATACTGATTGTTCAATCACATAATTAGAACCGGACAATCCTCAATCTTAATGCCTGTTGGCACGAATTGTCCCAATGTAAGGTTTTCCTCTCTGGTGCGTTTTCCTCGATGTATTTTCTTCTCTGTGCTTTAAATTTGGTATGCGCTGGTTAAGATTGGGATTGAGGAACAGCAGTATTAAATCTGCCCGTTCTGTCAATGTAATGTGCCACTGTTTGTAATTTGGCTTTTGTCTCTTCTGTGTTCTCGCCGTCCAGTCTCGTTAGCATAGTAGCTAAATTCAAGTTTCTGACCCCGACCTCTTTCGATATTTGGTGTAGCATATTTTCTCGTTCGTTTTCATAGTAGGGACACTCCAGAAGAAAATGTTGAGGCGTTTCAGGTGCTCCACAGTTGCATGACTCTATGGCGTTGGTTTGGCCTACTCGGTTCTTGTAGTAATTCAGTTCTGTATAGCCAGTTCTTAGTTGGGCGAATATACTGAAATGTCTTTTAGTTGGGAAATCATACATAATTGAGTGTTTTGTAGTTGGTATTTTTTCATAAAGGTCCCTGCCTCTCTCAGATATTTCCCATCTTCTCTGCCATTTATTTCCTGTAATTTTGTATGCTGGTTGTGTGACGTCCTGTAGTGTTATGACGTTATTTTCCGGTCGTAATTCTTTTGCTTCCTCTGCCGCTGTTTTTGCAAGGATGGCAGCCTCATCATTGCCAACTATGTTGGCATGTCCTGGTGTCCATGCTACAATTACATTGAGTCCTTTTTGCCTAAGATGTTCAATATTTTCTTTTATTTCTCTTATTACGGAGATGTAGCTGTTTGGGGCCCAGTTCAGTGTAAGTAATCCCACGGCGCTTTGACTGTCAGAGAAAATTTTGATTTTTTGTATTGCATTGTAAATGTTTTCTGTAATGCAGTATTCTAGGACCATGAAAATTGCTATGAGTTCCGCCAGAAGGATGGATCCTCTTTGTGCCACAGGTCTATGTAATCTGGCAGCAGGTTTAATGTGTTCAGCATAGATAATTGCACCTGATCCACAGGGTCCTGGGTTCCCTAAGCATGATCCATCTATAAATGATATTGCTTGTTCTTGTGTGCAGTCTCCCATGAGTTGGTTAATGGTTTCCTGGCAAAGTTCTTGTTGCTCATTTGTCCTCGATTTTGAGTTGCCTAGTCGACTCCAATATAGAGTATAAAATTGAGAATGGAAATGGGGAATGTGTCAAAGAGACAACAACCCGCCCAAATAAAATACAACAGCAGAGGGTCACCAACAGGTCTTCAATGTAGCGAGAAATTCCCGCACCCGGAGGCGTCCTTCAGCTGGCCCCTAAACAAATATATACTAGTCCAGTGATAATGAACGCCATACTAATTTCCAAATTGTACACAAGAAACTAAAATTAAAATAATACAAGACTAACAAAGGCCAGAGGCTCCTGACTTGGGACAGGCGCAAAAATGCGGCGGGGTTAAACATGTTTGTGAGGTTTTGATTGAGTCATTTGAGTTTCTCCCAGTCTGTAGGTAAACTCTGGTTCTATAAGATTGATGTTTATCTTTGTCTGTTTTTCCATTTCTGCTGTAGTCACTTGTACGATACTGAAAAATCAAAACTTAGTCAGTGTTTGCAGTCAAATAAATGTTTGTTTGTAACGGATGAAAATCCAGATTTAGGATACACAGACATTGTTCATCATAAAATATGCATGAAATCCGACTTTAAACCTAAAAACCAAAGACCTTATAGACTTCCACCTGATAAAAAAAAAGGCCTTACGTGAACATCTTGATGAACTCCTTCGTCAAAATATAATAGCGCCAGTCAGTGAAACTGAGGATGTTCCAATAATCAGTCCTATTGTTTTGGTTTCAAAACAAGATCGAAACAAGAAACAACGAGAAAATTCACAAAAGAGCAGTGCTAAGTACAGATTTTGTTGCGACTTCTGCTATTTAAACTCCCAAGTTCAAGATTTTTCGTATTTTATTCCTGATCTGACCGAACTAACTGAATCATTTTCTGGGAAAACTCCAAATTATCTGGCTTCAATCGACTTAAGCTCGGGATGTTTCCAAATGCCCGTAGATTGATTGATTGATTGTTGGTTGCTTTACGCCGCATTAGCACATAAAAGGCTATATCGCGGCGAGAGCTAATTCGAATATTTTTACAATTTAAAGCATATTTTTAAAATAAGACAAAAAGTCCTTCAATATACTAAAATTCTTGACTAAAGCAAATTGAGTATATACAAATAAAAATCAACAGTAAAATAACGTGATAAAAATTAAAATCGATTTAAATATAATAACATTTTTATATTCTATAATAAATTCCAATTTCTTTTAAAAAAGCAACAATATTTGTAAATGGAACATTATTAAATAAATCATACATATTATTGACATTGAAATGCTTCTTACGAATATCAGCAAAGTCAATACAATTAATTAAAACATGTTTAATAGTATACTTGCAGTTGCAAGGAACACATTGTGGTTCATCTTCATTTTTTAAAAGATACTCGTGTGTTATTCTAGTATGACCAATACGACATCTAGTAATAATACACTGATCTTTTCTGCACATAATATTATTAAAAGGTTTGCCTAAATTAGGTTTAATTTCATGCAATTTATTATCATCTTTTTTACTCCATTTATTTTTCAATATATTAAAAACATATTCTTTGTTTCATTAAAAAAAAAAGGCACTGGCTACGGTTACATGGAAATGTAACAATAATAACAATATTATTGTTACATTGGAGACTTATTGCCGGAATACAGGGTTGGGTAAAGATCCGATTAATTACGAACGTAACAGTTATAATTGTGTCTACGGTTACATTGCGTTATTGTTACATTAATGCACTTCGATGATGTACGCTAGCTATATATATAGAGAGAGATTTATTAAACTTGAAGCTTTTATATTTTTGTTGCTTACATGTTAATTTTTCGCCAATAACAAGGATGAGTATAGTGTCACTATACAAATCCTTGCCAATAAGAACGAAATTACGATCACAAAATATCTGGACTCGAAATTGAAAAGTCTGATTCAAACATCAATTGCCTTTACAATTGACTTGAATTTTGTTTTTTTTTTCTTCAGCTATGCTAAGTTGGATATTAAATTCGGAGGTGACTGACACAAAATCAGTAATGGACGGCAATGAAATTATATTACCTGGTTCAACCTCACATGCTTCAAACAAACTATTGGACAAGAATATACACATCGCAAGAGTAAAAACATATTTTTCTTCTGAAGCATGACAGACGTTGAAAGTTTCTTTAACTTTCAAAAAGGGATAGTGCAGAATAGAATTGTTAAGTATGCAATCAGGGACTTTCTATGTTAGTATAGAAAGTCCCTGATGCAATACAGACGTGCACATTGTTGCATCACTCGTTTGTGATGGCTTAAAATGACCTTAAATTGGTTTCACCAAAATCCATCGGACTACAACATGCTTCCAAAACAACATACTGGATTTGAAGAAACTGCCATTGTAGATAAAAAAGATTAAAAATGTATGCATTATTGTAAAATTCAAATACAAATTTTCAAGTTTTATTTTAACATGTATATTAGGCAGTGTCTGCGCGTACCCGCATGCGGGTACGAATAGTCTAATTTCCATTCGTAGGCTATGCGTACCCGCATCTGGTTTTATAATAAAGTGCCATCGGATCGTGAATATTCTATTCTATATCCGACCTCCCGTTTAGATGATATCGAAGCCAAAGCAGCTTGTTGAACTATAGTCTCGTCCGTCCGGGTATTTTCTGACCGTAAGGAGTCTGGCTATAGCCCTCATCCACAAGGATCTCGTCAACCACCGACACGGGTAGCTACCCACGGCAAACGGGTTGGAGAGCCTATTTTATTTAAAACATCGGGCATCTCACGATGTTCGGATCACTTTAGTCTGGTCTCTACCCTTCGACCTGTCCAGCATGGGTAACCCTACCAGGAGACGAGGCTCCAGCTGGCATAGCTCTTGGGGTCACTGAGACACGCAAGCCCCCCGACCACGGCAAGGATAGCGATCCACCGGAGGGAACAGTCAAAATCATAATACCAACACGTGTTTGTTAAAAATCACTGAATAAAAGTACACTGTTAGTTAAAGATGTCTGACAATTTGAAAAATTACGACATAGTGAAATTTCAGGACACTGTAGAAATTGGCGCGCATTCACCAAACCTTAAACAACATTTTTTAGACCAGGACGTTACGCTTATTACTCTTGACATTACATATTTTTTTCTCCGTGAATTATTCAAAGCAAGACAATCTTTTCCAAATTTAACATATGTCGAAATATTAAATTCTCAACTTCAAGTTTTTCGCTTAGTTCAATGTGAAAGGTTAGAGGACAGACTCTACAAAATTTCTTAAACATAGCACAGTTGTATACATTCCGATGAACTTTCAGACAGCCTTGAACAATTAAAGTATGAAACTTTTACATTAGCAGTGAGATGACAGCAACTTTTGGAATGTATGCAAACATGTACTGAATCCAAGGAAGATGTTGAAAGAAAACTACAGAGCCTCGAGAAAAAACTTGAATCCGATGGGAAACAACTTCAAAAGGTTGAGAAAAAGTTGCTAATTGCAGAGAAAGAACTAACCAACGCTCAAGATGTTTTGACCACTGTATGCTCGCCGGAAGATAATCTAAATTATGTGAACCATGGAAAATCGCTGGACGCAGTAAGTAGCAGTCAGTGGTCACGAAAAATAAACATTCTCAAAAGCAACATTAAAGACGCTTTGTGGTTTTCCGAGTCGTACCAACTTCAACCAACCAATGTAATTTTTCACGATTCACTCGGAATTTCTGTTAATCTTGAACTTGGAACAAACAACAAAGATATGGAAAAAATGAAAGTTTCTTTTTATTATGGACAGGTTTAAAATAAGTGACCAGGCGTAACATGAAGTAGCTACGATTTCAGATACCCTTCCGAAGCTACATTCAATTATAGATGTTAGGGATAATATGAACAATAATTTAGAAATTTGTAGAACACCTGGCAACACACCTGGAGCATATGTTAGTTTACGAACTTAACTCAGAAAAATAATGGAAAAACGATCGAATATCCCAGAGAATATTAAGATAAAGAAATCAGGAGATGGTACCAAAGTAAGCCGAATTTCAAACTATGTTGTGATATCTTTTTCCCTTTTAGACCAATCAGCAAAACTGTCAAGTAATGAGCAAGTCGTTCTAGCTATTGTTAAAATATAACCAGGAAAATTTGGACTATTTGCGATTAGAAATAAATCCAGTTCAGACAATATATTTTAAGTGCTATAGTGACAATTTATTAATTCGTTTATTAAACCTTTTATATTTTTTTGTGTCTAATTAATTCTATTGTTCAATATATGTTTGTCGTGATGGAAATCACTCCGACCATGACAAGTTAATCCGTTGGACACTAATCCTTTTCTATAGTAACTGTTTTTATATATGCTTTTGTATGTTATTTTGTAGTCAGTTTAGGTCTTAGGTCTGGTACTGTCCGGACCTTGCCAATAAAGTTCAAAGTATTGGTATTCCATCTTTGCATCACTATAACACGGAAAACGCCCGGTTATATATTGGTTGAGGTACCCGCGGCACGATCTTGAGCTAGTTCCCCCAAACTAGCAAATAAATAACTTCAGACGCAACAATATGGAAGGATCCTGGAATTACCAGCCTTGTAGAAATGGACATCCGTTTCCGTTGAGAAAAGCTGATGACTGTTTGGACTTTCTGTGCAAATATTGCGGTAAGACATTGAAGGTTTGCACATACCATCGGTGTTATGCAGCTAACGCTTAATGTTACAAGTGCAGACATCATGGACATTTTGCCCGTATGTGTAGTTTTCACGCTAAGTCATGTGAAAACCCAAAACCAAAGAAGAAGTCGAAATCTAAAATTCAGAGAGACTGAACGAATGAGGAAGTTTATTAAGAAGAAACAAATGTCTTAATTTCCATTTCAAGAACTCGGGGACAAGGAACTCTCCGTTTTTACGTGCTCAAAACAGGACGAATCCGCGAAACAGCACATTAACAAGTTAAAAGTGTCTAACCGAAACTTCATCAAAGAAATCGCTGAACTCAAGTGTGAAAATTCTAAATTGGATATTGTAGTGAAAGAAAACGTGATGTTAAGGAACTGTTAGGACAAATTGAATTCAGATCGTGTACAACATGTTAGGTTAATCCAAAAGATCGAACATAAGTTGGCCGAGCATACCAGTAGAACTGAAAATTTTGAGAGGGAAATAGTGCGGTTCAATGAGGAAAACCGTAATTTAACCAACACCAGACAACGCTTAACAATGGAGTTAAAATATTCTGACATGCAGTACAATCGCATCTTAAATGATATGGAAGACGAAATTCAGAGACTTAAGAAAGAGAACGTAAATAGTAGACACGAGATTCAACATCTAGACATAAAACATTCAAACCAAGATGTGCGTTAGACCCTTGCAATTTGCTCACGTGGCAATTCGCAGCAACGTCATCGGCGAGGAAGATACCCACGACGATAACAAAATTCATTCGGCAAACTCGAAGACCGAGTTAAGGCGGAGCAGTGGCGATTATAACCAGGAAGATTTGGACTATTTGCGATTAGAAATAAATCCAGTTCAGACAATATATTTTAAGTGCTATAGTGACAATTTATTAATCCGTTTATCAAACCTTTTACATTTCTTTGTGTCTAAATAATTCTATTGTTCAATATATGTTTGTCGTAATGGAAATCACTCTGACCATGACAAGTTAATCCGTCGGACACTAATCCTTTTCTATATAACTGTTTTTTATACATGCTTTTGTACGTTATTTTGTAGTCAGTGACTGTGAAATACGCAAATAACTACTAGCATCGTATATCAGAGATACGAAACTAAGTTTATTGTTAGGCTGTAGCTTTAAACAGGCGGCTTCGTAATCAGCTAAAATAAATAGCGACGAGTCCCGTTAGTATAGAAAGTCCCTGCTCTGGTTTAAGTTTTACGACCTTATGATGTTAGACAAGAATAACTCCTTATGAAAGTACTCAGTTTTTTAGTATCATAAGCTGAAGTGGACATTACGTTTGCCTTTTGGTTGTCATTCCAAATCAGTTTCTCATAGATTTTTTCATGCTTGAAGAGGAATATATTTTGCAGAGTTATTGTCTATGTAAAAAATTAAAAGTGAACTATTTACTTAAGATCTTTTTAGAAAATATGTAGCAGACGGTTTTAAATATAGTTGATTGTAAATTCAAACATCGATACAAAGGAACATCAAAATGATGTACACGTTATAGAGATCCCAGACCAACTATTGAAAAAGATGACATTTCCAATAATAATGGTCATGAACAAATTGTCAACAAAGAAGACGATCAGTGGAGTGAATATGATGAAATAGAGCAGGACAATCAACCACTTGGAGGCATGGACACTATACGACAATTATTATACTGATGACATCAACATATTTTAGCTGTGAACCTCGTGAAGGCAATCAACCAATCAGCATTTTCAGAGAAAATATTGAAGAACTTTATTTCCAACAATATTTTGAGGAGAAACATCCATCAAAGGCCGACAGGTTTGTGTCCAGTACAGTGATGTCTGAAAACTTGAAATTCGTCATAAGATATTGCATTGATTATTTCTAATTTGTTTTTTTAAAACCAAAAAACTTCAAGTAAAGTAGATAACATTAGTTACGCACTGTGCAATTGTCCTAATACGAGAATTTATCGGATGGATTTTATTGACCCGATAAATACCGTATTAGGACAATTGAACACTGTGTAACGAATTTATCCTGATTTTGTTATATTACATACTATTATATTTGAATTCAATATAATGACAATATCAACCAAATATATTTTAGATATTTAATCTAAAACTGTAAAAAATTAAAAATATTAGGACTAAATAGCAACTCATTTTTTTTAATTTTATTATGTCAATGGTATAAGGGAGATAATCATAATTGACGTAATAAATAAGGGAGATAATTCCTATTGACGTAATAAAAAATTGTACTGAAATTTATTAGGACAATATCAGCCAATCAAATTGCGAGAAATTACTCTAAATCAGGATAAAAGATAAAACGTGGCTATCTGTAATAATTTTACAAACAAACGATAAAACATTTACAGCAGGAGACTTTAAAAGCAGTGATACAGTTTACAAAATGGTTAAACTAGATGAAGGATATCGGATCAGAGGATCACACCCATATTGGGAAAATTTCAGGGCAGAAAGATCTTGACCTGATAAACAATTTCCACTATGTCAGCTTTGCTCTCAGTACTTTGGTTTCAGAGATATAAGCCAAAATCTCCATTTTACCCAAATGTTCTTTTTTCATCCATGGCGGCCATCTTAGTTGGTTGACCGGGTCATAGAACACATTTTTGTGATGATTGTGGCCAAGTTTGGTTAAATTTGTCCCACTAGTTTTACAGCGGAGAGGATTTTTCTAAAATATAGCGGACGGGGGACATCGGAAGACAACGATGAACGCCAAGTGATTAGAAAAAAAAGCAAAGAAAACAAATACTTTATTGAAATAAAACAAATGAAACAAGATCTGAGATCTGCTCAACTTTAGAATAAATGTGTCAAAACGACAACAACCCGACAAAAGAGCAGAAATCAACCAAAGGCCATTAATGGGTCTTCAAAACAGCGAGAAAAGACAACTTGTAGAATCTAAGCGTTGCGACAATTTTACCAACATAACGGAGCTTAGGGAAACCGATGAGAAACAAATTTATGAGCTAATTAAACGTCAATGGGGGACAATATTTATGTATCAACATCTATACCGAGATGTAATGACAAAAGGCATTACTTTTAGACAATAAATTCAAATTAAAAAAAATCCCACCGGATTTATCGTAAACAGATTTTTGCAGTGTAGTGAACTACTTTTGGGACAAATAATATCAAAGTTATAGAAACTTCTACCAGCTCTAACTCAAAATATGGATAATTCTTTTTGACACTTTTCGTACTACCTTTGACCTTTATTTTAATGGACCAAATCACTACTTGACATAAAGATTCAACAATCAAATGTGTTTAACATGTAATTTCATTCCCCTACTTGTTACATGTGATATTTCAAGTAGCTGATAAACAAAGGGGTTACTATTGAGCATCTTAAATATGGAGGTCAACCTGTTGTTAAAATTGTTGTTAAATTAGTAAAACTTTTAATTACAACACGTTATCCTTCTGTCATGGTATCATTTTGATCAGATTTTTTTTATTTTTGTGAAATTCTCAATTTCAGAAAAAAATAGAAAAGTTCTAAGTTTAAAGCAATTTATTTTTAATTCAATATTTTATTGCAAATTTGGACAGACATTTTAATAGCTTTAGTTTGGTTTTCACACAAACATATTTCCTTTCAGTAAGCCTTATTTGTTGTATAGAGATTACGTAAGAAGTTTTCGGACAATGGTCAGAATGTGTTGACAGATATGATTTTTAAAGTGAAGCCGACATGTAATAAGATGTATTTCGGATTATTTCTATTATTAATGTCCGGCTCAAATATGGTATAAAGTAAACATTGATAGCAAGATTACATAAATAATTAAGATATTTTTTAGTCATAAGTGTCACCTATCACCCCACCTATTTTCTGTCAATTAGACCAAAGTTGTCATGGTTTTTGATTAAACGTTAATTTTGATTGGAAAACCCGAAACAGTCCCCAAATTCGAATAAAAAAAAGTTTAATTCCAAAAAGCGTCACTTTTACATGCGCTCTTTGGAAATAAAGACATAAAACTATTTCAAGTTTTATTGAATATTGTTTTAGGCCTTGGCTCCAGACATCACAAGTCGTCAAGGTATAGACCCCGTTGGTATAAGACCAATTCCAAGCAAATACACATAAACTCTAATTCTGACAACTGTCTCGCAAATTACATGACAAACATGCTGGTCTTTATCGCATTATGGAAAAAGGTCCAAACTTTACATACAGATTGAAAGAAATATCAAATAATAAAGAACTAAAATCATTGATAAACGCCACAAATCTTAGGCGCTACTTTGATCCAAATATTCATCGCAAACGGTTTGAGGTACAACCACAACAAAGCAATGCACCAGATCAAAATGCAAATGTAGCTCCTCAAGCACAACCACAAGTGCAATAGGAACCAGAAAACACTACAGATAATGCAGAACCTCTTGAAGAACCGCCAAATGATAAGATACAACCTGAAAATGATGTTAACCTAGTAAATGATACAGAAAATCAAACAAATCAACCTCTTATTGAGAAACAATCATTTAATTTTCATCAAATTAAAAGAGGAAAATTTTGCAATGGTAAAAGGTACATGAGAGTAGAATGGCTTGATAAGATACGCACATGGGAACCAGATAGTAGTTTTGACCCTTCCATGTTAGAGGAAATAAATCTTAGATTTACCCTGAAAGGTAAAGAAAGAAATCTTTCTTGAAAAGAGTAAAATTTAAAGTAGTTTTGCTCATAGTACATGTAGTATTCATGCGTTAATTAAGACATAGTTTTTTTTTATCATTCAAATTAAGATTATTGATTTGAGTTTTTTAGTGCATATCACTTTATATTGCACAAGTCTGTAATCGTACAAGTTAGTACTCATAAATAAGTGAACTCATTAGCACTCATTATCTTAAATCCGTACTCAGTACCAAGTTACTTGACATCGAAGGAAAGTCCCATTGATAGTATTATTCAATTCACTGTAACTAGGCAGACGTTTGATTTTAATTGGTTTTATTTTGTAATGTAGAAAATTTGATGTGTTGATTTAAACCTAAACAGATTCTCTGTTGATCTATAGTGCTAGATTGTTTGTAAGGCCTGCATACTTTCACCCAAATTTCATCACATCTAAATTTCCCTTGTTTAATATATTTGTAGGTAAATGCATGGCTAGTGGGCATGGGATGATGTACTTTCTAATGGTGGTCCTGTGTTTTGTTCAAGTTGGCGCTGATTATACTGTAGACAAAGACATAATTCAAAGAATAAATTATGGGGTCAGCTTTAAAGATTAACTAATACAGGCAATATATTACGAAGCAATTTGGACCAGTTCCAAGCCGAAGTGCAAAGCCTTGTCATGGGCAGAGTCTCGACACTATAATTGCCAAAACAAACCCTAACACATGCACTTCATAAGGTTCAAGGTATATTAACACAATCTTACCCAGGATTTTATCTAACACATTTACATCCTTCTTTCTACTATACTAACCGTAACTTTATGTTTATGCGTAACCACTCTATCTTATACCTAACACTTAGACATGTTAGATTTCCAGTTTCATCACCTGCACAGCTCTTCAGCTTTTTAAAGTAATTTCTCTACCCGTTCCAGTATATAACACTCTAAAGCATGCAACTAAACTACTTGATTTACCAGATTTCTTTGCTCTTACCCACATGCATGATTATTACCTCCCTTTTTCTTCTACTCAATTAACGAATTGGCAGCATGAATTTTTTTGGAAAATCATTTAACACATGACATCACTGAATTGAGTTTCACATCACTATTGGTGTATCAAAGTGATACGCTTGCTATCAATTGACACAACAAGCAAAATCTCCTACCAGGATGCAAATTCCGAGTTGTCAATTTACCATGCAAGTGTTCACTATCCACAAAATCATTATATTTATCACCAAGATTATTCCAATGTTACAACAACACACAAGAAGTTTCAGTACAATACCCTGTAAATTTAGCATTGTTGCAAGAATATTTTAGTGATAAGCAATTATCCTCCACATCAGGAGATAAACAATTTTCCACACAAGTCCGTCCAGTTATCTGTACCAAATTTTAGTTAATATGGTCATATTATCAGTAATACGTTAGCTGCAGATCAACAGATGCATTTAAATTTAAAGAAAATGACTGCCACAGTCAGAAATGATTCTAAAATATTTAAAACGCTTAGTGAACCTTTGTTAGACGGTATTATATCCATTCAATCAGAATGGCCAGATTTAAATGCTATTCTTGTTATCACATCACTAAGTTTAGGATCATTTGCAATTATAATTTGTATATACTTGTTTTTAAAGTTTAGAAAGTTAGCCACAGCTATGTTTGTACTACAACAAGTCTCAAAAGTAAAATCTCAAGATATACCATCATTTATATATAAGAAACTCGAACCACCTACTACAAGTGCACCTAAACTCGAAACATTTTGTGCTACTCAGTTTTCTTGGCTACATGCCTCAGTCATTTCGGGTGTAATTGTACTCATATTTTTATCTGTACTGATTTGTTTTTTGTAGCGATCAAGAAAGTCCAAATGCACTACCATTTACATAGAGATTACATCAGGGGCTGACTGTGTTACAGTACGATTGCTTAGCTTATCTTTGTGTCCATCATATTACGACTTCAGTATGCCGTCTGTAGATGATGTATCAATTTCCGCAAAAAGTCACATCCCCCTGAGTATACACGCACTGCTCCTTCTGTATTAAGAAAAATAGAGCAAGACATAAGATCTGGTGAAAAAACTGCCATGGATGTTTAAAGAGAAAACATATCAAATGGTGAAGTTTCTGGTGAACACCAAGGAGTGTTAAATGCTAGAAATGTGAAATAAGTTGAGAACCTAGTAAGGAAAGTCAATGAGGAAGAAAGACTGAGCAAAGATGATATATATAACCTTTTGCTATTGGCATATCACATGGATGGATTCATCCATGATGTGACAGTTTTCCCTGATCTGAATTCAATCATTGCTTTGCCAGAAATGATTTCTATAGTTAACCAGTTACTTGATGTTAACACAGAAGGTGATATTCCGTTTGTTTTCTTCTATGATACCACTTTTAAGTGTGGAGACTTTTTTGTTTCACCACTAGTTTTCAGAAATATAATTTTTGAAGATAGACCTATAATGCCTGTAGCTTTCTTGATACACAGTAGAAAGAAGGAGAAGACACATGCACGTTTCTTTGAATTCGTTGCATCGTCATTTCCAAAAATAAACGAAACCTCAGTCCCTTTCGTAACTGATAGGGAGATTGGTCTTGTAAATGCACTCAGAAAGAACTTCCCATCTTGTGATGTTCTTATGTGCTGGAATCATAATATAATATATCGGCGAGTGTGAATACCGTCCGGTCAACTTTTTTTGCAGATAATTTTTTTTTTACTATAAAGTTTATATTTTCGTGTAATATATTATTCAATCTCACAGATTCCTAAGTTTCATGGACAAATATTGTAAAACAAAAGATATATGAACACTTGTGTCGACCAGTTGAATATATATATAGCGTATATCGGCGAGTGTGAATACCGTCCGGTCAACTTTTTTGGCTCAAAAATAATTATTTTCCCTCTTTTTTTTTTAAATTTTTATGAAATATAGTTTAATATCTTTCAGGTCTACACATATTAAACAAATCTATCGAATAACAAAAAAGTTATGACTATTTATATCTCATCCGGTCAACCGTCCTGTCACTATCTGGGTAATCGTCCTGTCATTAGTGCAACCCCCCGCCAAATGCCATAAACAAAAACAAGAACATAGACCAGTGGAACGATACGCTAGGAATTGATAATCTCAATAGAAAAATATTTTCTTTAACAGCAGCTTTTCAGATACATATTGCCGGGTCAAACCCGAGCACCGTGACGCCATCCAATGTTGATACGGAACGTCATGTGAATTGATCATGAGGTAATATACTCGAGACATTTAATAGAACTTAACTGGGTGGTGAGAAAAAAAACAAGTACCTACACCCAGGTCAGATTATATTAGCTGGGATGACCATGAATTCGGTACCGATCTAATTCAAGATTTAAAGATTTTTCTGTAAAGCTACGCTCAGACACATACATAATATATGTGTAACATGAGGTATTCGATATTATAATTTTAATGAATTAGATAATAATACTTTGATACAGATAATTATAACCCTAACACGGGTTTTATAACCTCCTGTTTTTGTGCTAAACAAGCTGATGCCTTTGTAGAGCTTTTAATGAGCCTACTCGTGAAATAGACAAAGCTAGGTGCTTGAACGAAAGTCCATTGAAAAGGAATCTCTTGCTATTTTTTTTTATTATTATGTATTTATCAAAATGAATTTTCAAATAAAGAGATGTGGTATTGTTGCCAATGAGAAAACCGTAGGTCATTTTACGGCCTTCAATAATGAGCAAATCCATACCTATGAATATTAGATTTTGACTAGCATGTTATTGTATTTGAAAGTGTTTTTTTTTTCGTTGCACCTTAACGACTTGTATCAATTTTTCAAAACATATGATAACCGTTTTCATAGAAGATCAAAAGCTTTCTGAAAATCTATAAATACAACAACAGTTTGGTAAATCCAAATGCACTTTGAACAAAGAGGGAAATGTTTCTAAACGACGATGTAATTTACAGGTTAAATACACCTTGAATCATACTGTCCAAAAAGAAAGCCTTTGCAGGATTAGGGATTCGCAAGAAAAATGCAGAAACTATTTTAATTGAAGGAGAATACGTTTTATGGCAGAGCGGGATTTTGGGCCAAAGTAGTCCAGCAAGGCTAGTAGACACAACAATGTAACTTATTGGTTTACACTTGGTTCTTCGGACTGGAAAAGAGCACAAAAACGAGCGGATGTAGAATTCCCAAATTATCTTGCTGGAAAGATATTGAGAGAGACTTGCCGGAGACATTCAGATGATATCTCATAGAGTAACGAAGGGGGCATAAAACACATGGAATAAAGAAGAGACCGATGGACAGGTCTTCTCACACAATCATTAGAGGCACCATATGGATACAAGCACATACTGATTATACCATATCACCCACAGTTAAATGGACGATCAGAACGGTTCAATCAGCCAACAGCCCACCCTGGAAAAATTTGTAAAGAGTGTTCCAAATGATGAATAAAGAGAGCGAACAGTTGGTAGCATAATATGAACAAGCCATCAAAGTTTTTTAGTTGGTTAAAAGACAACCATAGCTTAAACACTTGGACTGTCTCTGCCGAAGTTGTAATATTTCTTTAGAAAGAAAATATGGCAAACCCCCTCCTCTAAAAAGGGAGAAGGTCAGACACTTGTCAAATATGTCTTAATATAGCTGATAATGTTGCCGAAATTTAAAACCCTCAACTATTAGCTATTCAAGTCATTGAAAACTCTCTTAATTGTTCAAATACAATAACTGTAAACTTGTGTCGACAACATTATAGTCGATGGCATGAGATGAGAGGTTCCATGATCCAACATGCCACATGCAGAGTCGTAAAACCGATTAAAGAGAACTTTTCGCATGCAACATTTTTACATCTTCACACACTATTTCGAAGATTCAAATGAACACCAATATTCTCATTTAAACGAGAATAGTTTGTTTTTGCAAAAGGTGTAATATGATTCTGCTTAGACTTAAAGCCAGTTTAGTTAAAGATGGTGGCATCGATGCAGACAGTATTGGTGATTCTGTTGATCCCAATACAGACGAGGATCTAGACACCAAAACATTTTCCAACTCAAAACTGGATGATTTCCAAGATATCTAGTCGGAAATGTCTTCAGTAATAATTACAATTATCGAATCAAAGTGTATTAAATGAAATGCTCATCTTTCTTGCCAATTCCTTGATACGGGAACGAACTTTTGCTATTACCCTCACTTTTAACTAAATTCAATGACAAACTTAACTTATATTCTGACAAAACATTCAAATGCATGTAAAACGTGTTTTTGGTTACTAGTGCTTTACAACTGGAAAATGCTTTTGAACAGTACAAATACAAATCCACCAAAACAAAAAGAATTGGTATCATAAAGCCAAAAACAGAACTAACTTTAATTTTGGCAGAGGATGCAGACTGAGTTAGTATTATTGATATTTGTGCTATCAAATGAAATTAAGTTTTGATAAACCCATGATCTAGCATATGCTTCGAGCAAGATTTGCCCAAAATATATGAATATGTTATTATGGATTTGAATGACAGATACAAAAAGCAAATTTCATATTAAAAATCACATTTCACAGAGATAAACCTAAGTAAAAGTGATTTCAACTCCATAATCAAATCTTTTGACCCATACATTTGGAACTTTCATTTCTTAAGCTCCCAAATAGTTCAAGAACGAAAACTTCCTGTGGATCTTCTTGGCTCTCTCTCATCTATAGAAAAATCTTTTTTCCAGAAGACATGGCGAATGATCACAAGGACGTTATTTTCAATTTGAAACAAAACATGTCAAGTCAGTGCCGAAGAAAGTTAACATCACTTACATATTCTTCTTGCCGATTCTCTAGATTCCTACAGTGGCTCGAAAAAGCTAGTAACAATGTTCAATACCTCTGGTATTATCTGTTCTTAAATTTAAACCAAATATATATATATATTTCTTCTATTGAGAACAACAAATTATCCTCTAAGTTTATTGATGACTTAAACCTGAACGATTTCACAATAGTGTCCGTAGACAATATGACTTTGGTCAGTCAAATGAGTGTGTAAATATAAGATTGGATGGGTCCAGTGGAATACTTCTGAATTTTTCACTATCTAAGACAATGCTATATCACAAACTGAAAAACCAATGTTTCAGTGCATGATACAAAATCTTGTAACCCGTGTTTCGATAGCATATCAAAAGCCTTCTAAAAATCTGTAAATACACCAAAAGTTTGGGAATTCAAAAAGGAAAATTTATCAATTTCTGAATGAACGATTTGTTAACATGTTATATACACCTTGGATTAAACTATGAAAAAAGAAGAAAATATTTTAGTTGAAGAATGACTTTTTAAGACAGAGAGGGATTTTAGGCGACAGTAGTCCAGCAAGGCTAGTAGAAACAATAGTGTAACTTATTGGTTTACACTTGGCTCGTCGGGATGGAAAAGAGCACAAAAACGCGCGGATGAAGAATTCCCGGATTACCTTGCTTGAAAGAAATAGAGAGACTTGCCTGAGATATTCAGAAGAGTAAACAAGGTTGATTAAGAGCACGAGGAAATACTAGTAAGCAGAAACAAATATACACATACGAAAATAGAACAAACCCAGAGAGATGTACAGTTCGACATTACAAGAACGACATTGGTCATTGGTAAGTATATAGATAACCATTATTTATTTGGATTAACTACTTTTAAAAATGTTTTGTTAATAGGGCCATACCATGTTCTTCACAGACGTTGTTTTGTTTTAAATACATCTTCTTTTACAACTCAATTTAATTGATCAATTCAGCATTCTCGATGGAAGTAATTGATTATTATCATTCTCATATAAAACAATTTTTTTTTAACTTAAATTCAAAATCTATTCATTCATATTTATATAGTAATGATTATATAGTAATTATAAAAACATTCCATTTCAAGGTTTGTGACAGATTGTTTTAAATAAAGCATAATGTTTTGTATTATAACACTCGCACCCCTGAAAAAATGAATGGTTAGTGTCTAAATTGAATATGTGAACTTAATATTGTTTTTTAAAACCTAGACTGTATTTTAGGAATACTCTTATAATAAAATTTTATGAAAAAAGATTACTGACATGTTCGTCAATGTTATATCACCATATTTTTGTTTATCATCAAAACAACTTCATGCTGATAGTTATCAAAAGTACCAGGCTGAGTCACTTAAGCTGGGCGCACTCTTAATGTGTATATATATTATACTTAGTAAAAAAGGTGAGCAACAAATTTGTAGATTTTATGTTGTTTTTTTTTAAACTACACTTCTAGATAAAGTCATAAATACATTGTCGTTAAAGATTAATAACGAGCAGGTGACGTTTTGTTACGTTAATACGTTCAAAGTTAAAAAATTATTTCTGCAATCTTGGACAATTTTGATATAATATTTTTTTTCTTTATAAAAAATATAGGTTAATGATTTTGTTTTACTCGGTAAAGTATTTAAGGAAATCATTGCTAGCATTGAATACAGAAATTATGTATTGATTTTGTAAAGTAACTTTCTTATCCTATTTCAGGCTCTAAATCCAACACGCGGCATGTTTAATTGAGTTGTTTTTTGTCAGTTTCCCTAACGAAGGTCGGTGGTTCTCTACATGAACTCCGGCTTCCTCTGCCACTGTATCTGTATCTGTGTAAGGAATTCCCTCCTTCAAAGGAGCACTTCTTTTCAGAATCGGTACAAACTGACCGCCACGAAGAAGTCGTCAATAGTGCTAAAATTAAACACCAATCAATCAATCAAAAATATATCATTTATACTTAGAGAGTGGTTAGAAAAAAAGGAAAGGATTAATTAGCGTATTAAGAAGTAGTCGATAAAATAATATCATTATACATTATAGAATTAACGTTACAAATATATATTGTAATACATAGCAACTCAACCAAAGGAAACATTTGATACACAGCACAACCAATTGGTACAAACTCACTAGCTGCAACCGTCTGGAAAATGTGCACAAAACCAGGACTCAGTGGATTTAGGTCAAACAAATAGCTGCAACCCGTTGGTATGAATGTGGTAGCGATGAACAAAGTATTTCGGAGGTAACTGAACACCGGCTTGATGTTGTAAGGGAATACAAAAGAACAAGCGAGACAATGCGACGAGACGCATGTGAAATTATTCGCGGTGATGTGCATAAAAACCAGGAAGTGTCGAAAGAACTACACATTAACATGTTAATGTTAACGTGAATAAAAATTGGATGTTATGTCTTTTCATTTTTGTAAGTTAAAATATTTCAGATTTATTGACCCGAAGGTTCTGTGATATGCACTCGTCAGTTAACAACACTCGATACTGATCTATTGTTTCCTTTGTAAGTTGTGCCAAATGCTGTCTCATTGTTGAATCACCGTGGCTTCTTGAAAACGAATCCACGTTTGTTGAAAAGAAAAATGTCACAACAATTGTTTAAGAGCCTGTATAATTTACTGTATCCATATTTAATACATTTATTGCACTTGGGTTTATGTTAGTTACATATCTTTCCATGATTTCATCACGGATTTCCAACAAAATGACATTGTAACTTCTTTCAACTCAATATATACAATATCTCATAAATTGTTTATACTGTTCAGAGGTTTTTCATTTAAATAATATTATTAACTTATCTATTAATTTAATTTTTCCATTTATATACTGTAATTAAAATACTACATAAAATACTAATCTAATTAAAATTGATAGTTGTGCATGTAATTGTATTTTCAAGACATTATTATATAAATGAATAGTTAGCGATATAATTCTTTTAATTTTATTTTTCCATTTATATACTATAATGAAATACTACATAAAATACTAATCTAATTAAAAATGATACATAGTTGTGCATCTAATTGTATTTTCAAGACATTATTATTTAATTGAATAGTTTTTAAAACCAATTAGCGATATAATTCAATTAGATAACATTATGATATTTTGATAGAATAACTGATATTCTCCGAAAAAGATTAAGGATTGGGTTAAATATATCACCAAAGAGGATTACAGATGTATTGCTGTCGGAGTAGATAAAGATTTGTTGGGTATTATCTGTAAGTCTTACAGTTGTGCTCAAAAGTGGAACAAGATTATGCCAACGTTACCTCCTTATTGTTATCTAAGTTATATAGATAAAAAGACATTTGATGAACAATTTGCTGAGTTTCGTAAAGAGTTCCAAGAAGACAAGTTGGTTTTTGATTTACAGAATGCCATTTTATATGATTGGCAAATTGAAGTGCTACAGATGTTAGATGATCAAGATGATAGAAAAGTGTTATGGATATACGATGCTGTTGGTGGTGAAGGAAAAACATTTCTAGCAAAATACATTCAATTGTATAGAGACTGCATCTGTTTGGAAAGTGGTAAGAAGACTGACTTAGCACATTGTTTTACCAATGAGAAATATGTGCTCTTTGATTATACCAGATCTATGGTGGAAACTATAAACTATTCTATTGTTGAAAATTTCAAGAATGGATTTCTGTTTAGCGGAAAGTATGATAGTAAAGTTAAGAAGTTTGATCCTTGCAAGGTATGCTGTTTCAGCAACTTTTGTCCAGACAAGAGCAAGTTATCAGAAGACCGTTGGCAGTTGTATGCTTTAGACAATGGTGAACTTACTTTGATGTGAACATTGTATTACATTTGTAAATAGTGTTTATGTTTATATGAATAGGTTAGGGTTAGGGTTAGGGTTAGGGGTTAGGGTTAGGGTTATGTTAGGGTGGGCTTAGTAATGGTTAGGCTTAACAATAGTTAAGATAAAAGATAAAGAACTTGTATAACTTATTTTAATTTGAAATTCATTGAGTTCATATTGTACTCATGTTATTATTCTTGAACCGTTGTTTATAATTTTATATTTTATTACAGGGGTTTTTGTAACAAATTATTTCCATATCGTACTAAATAACGAATCCAAAACCTGAAAAGTGTTTTTATTTGTGTTCCACAAAACCAGGAAAACCACTCGACTACATAAAAACATTGGGGTTTTTCCTATAGCTGTCAGCTCTTTGAATGATTGCACTATTGTATTGATTGTCTTTTGAAAAGTAGGTAGCACTTATACAAATATTATTTATCAAAATTATAAGATAAATGGTTATACACAATCTACATGTGGAGCCAAGGAACAAAACTGACAGTAGCAGCAAAGAGTGTAGATATTTCTGAAAAGTCTACCGTCCAAATGTTTCAGTATCTCCGAGAAGTGTGTTCAACAAAACTAATCCAGACACCAGCACAACTAGGTGGACCAGGAGTGGTTGTACAGATTGATGAAAGTTAATTCAACCTCAAGGCTAAACACAACCGTGGAAGGAGAGCTAAAAAGGAAGATGAACTCTGGGTATTTGGATACTTTATTCAAGCCTGCAATAACTAACATGGAGCTGGTGCCAAAGAGGAATAAAGATACACTTTTGCCTATAATACAACGTATAGTTAAACAAGGTTCAATGGTTTATTCCGACCAGTGGAGAGCCTACAACAAAATTCAAGATGAACTCAACCTAGAGCATTCTGTAGTAAACCACTCACTGAACGTTGTTGATCCAGAAACTGGTGTCCATACACAGACCATAGAGTCTTACTGGGCCAAAGCAAAGTACAAACTAAAAGAAATGAAAGGTGTGTCTTCAGATGCTTTGTCATCATACTTAGATGAGAGAATGTGGAGAGACAGGTGGGCTAGAACTGGAGAAGATGCTTTCATGAACATTATTGTACAAATTGCTGAGCAATATAAGGTTTAAATTAGACAGTATTGAACTTTGTTGATGATTTGTTCTTTTCATTCATTATTAATTGCTGGTTTATCTGAAAAAAATTAGCAGTATGATAAAAAAAATATTATTGAACTATGTTAATAATTTTATTTAAATTCTCATATTCTACTATATAGTGCTTACTTTATTGATTTATATTCATTGTATATTCCATGAATAAACATGATATAAATGTTGTACAGAAACTATTTTGTCTTCTTGTCAATCTAACAGACAATACATAACAAGATATTCCTTATACTAGTCCTTCGATTCAGTTGTTCTATAAAAACCTTGCACAACAATCAAGCTTTATCTATGAACAAAATCACAATTTGTCTTTAAAAAAACACAATTCAATTATCAATATATAGTCATAGATGTTAATGACACACTACTGTAATAACACAAGTCACTATAGTAAATAATCTACTTACTTACTTACATAATCAAATAACATTGCTTTTAACAATACTGGTATACACTGATATTCCAGTATTGTAATATTTTTGAAATAAAAACCCACAATAATTGAATAAAGTTTTCTTCCAGTATTGTAAACAATACTGGTATACCAGTATTGTGATCGCCAGGTTCAGGTGATCCCAATAAATTTATTGCTAATTAATATTTGATAGAAATATGTTTATATTTCAGTGCTATAAAATACATCGTCCTTTGCAATATCGTATAATAAAAGATAATTTTAGACTTGCCAAAGGGAAAAATGATAAAACGTTTTAAAAAATCTTTAGTTTACTACAATGTAGAAACACTTCTGGATTTTGTGTTCATATTTAGACAAGAGAGAAAACATTTCTTTTTTACTGTCTACGAGTTTGTATAAATAAGATTATTCTTGGACTGATTTACTCAAAATATTTGAAACAAAACGATGTCATAGTTTGTAATTTTAATGAAAGGAAGAGACGCCAATGTAATTGTTTATTGTCGACGAAATGTTTTAGAACATTCAAGGAAGAGAGACACTTTCACATAATTATTAGTTGAAGCCCTAATTATAGACTAAAGAAATTGCTAATCCAAGCAATACTTGGTGCATAACTTGTTTCAAGCAAACACATTGTTATTTTAACAGTTATTTATCCAAGACATACACAAGGTGAACATTTATTTCTTTGAATAAGCTTTATTCTTTATTAAAATATTTTCAAAGATTCAACATGCCGTTACGTACTTTACTGAGAGAGAGCAGCCACTACCTTGTGTAATATCATATAGATGACACTTTACAGGTTCGCTCTAGAGGATTCATATTGGAGTTATAAATTTAACATTGTTCAAAAACACGTTGTTATACGTAACCGACCTGCTTTACATATCCTAGAGGTGTAAAGAATTTCAATGGCAGACCTAAACTCCATGAATATCCATAGCAACTGTCCAGTACATGTTGCCACTAAACTGTGGAATGTCTGTTTCCAGAACTATTCACCACCCATAATTACAGGCTCCAGTATTCATACTATCGTGGTGGCAAATGTCACAAGACCGAACTTTCGTATGAGAGAAAGACAGTCATCCAAAAGATAAGGTCTTTACTTTTATCCAGGTCAGTTAGAGCCAAAAGCATGAAAGGACACCATTATTACCAAGAGTCAACGAGTATTTAAGGAGACCGGCAGCAAAGCAGTAACTCATCTGGTCTAGACATAAACATTATAATTATTATAACTGTAAAATGTACATATGCATGATCATTATTTATTGGTGTGCATCGTCATCAAAACGGACATCGTCATCAGTCCGTTCAACTGCAGGAAGGCATGCCATCGCCAATATTATCTTCACCAAAACAGCGACAGAGGCAAGCAATGACGGATTGACTTCGACGAGGGAGATGATCCCGAGTTACTCCGGACACCACCACATACATCGCCATTGATAATACCATCTCCAGAGGCAGTAACAACAGCACTATCGATCTTGGAACGGCCAGATACACCATACAATACTCCTCGATGAAAAGTAAGGGCAAAACGGTCATAAGAACTATAACCGCATGATACGTAGAAGTAAGTCCGCAATATCTAGACAAGATAGCCGGACGGCAAAACATACACATCATCATGATGATGATTCTCAGTTCACCATGGCTAATGCACAGTAAGAATTAAAAAAAAATAAAATGAACAATAGTTATTAATAAATCAAATTAATTTCATTTATTTGTTAAAATATTGATTTGTTATTGATATAATGAAAATAATCATATATGTTTTCATTTCAGTAATAAATATTGAAAAACTTCTCACAATAACACGATGGTGATAAAGTGAACAAAAGCCATCTATCAATCGGCCATAAAAATAACTAGGCTAGATGATAGATGAGAAAACTTTTTGCTTTCTTTTTTTGCATTGTATAAAATTTTTGATTCTTGCAAATAAGAATTTGTTTGTTTATTCTCCATATCTTTCTAAGCAGTATGTAAGCACACTTTATGTACACAATACTAAAATCTCAACAACTATGGAAAATAATGTGTAACCAGATTTTTCATAAAAATAAGGCATTGGCCAGTTCACAACCAATCTGAGTGTTGACAGAAAAGCAAAATAAAAAAATAAACAGTTAGATATTACAACAAATAGATTAGGCAACACGAACTTAGTACACAATTTATACAAGTTCCAGATAAAGTCAAGACGTTGAGACATATGTTATTGGAAAAGCTCTACCCATAGCTACCCTGCTACTATCAACACACACAACAACATATCAACCAAAGTGGATGCTAATCACAATCAACACTTAGACAAAATGAAACTCGGAGTAGACGATGTATCAGAACGTATGACATCTCGTAGTAAAGATGAACCTCACTGCAATTCCAACTATTTATGAAGGAATTGGTAAAACTACGAGACCGGGAATGAAATGATGACACACACCAACTAGTTGAACACATACCAATCTTCTATTCATACAATTACCAGCTTTACAACTAGAGACACAAGCTATTACCAGCACTAACAACAACAGTAGATGGTGAATGGGCTCAAACTACTACTGGACAACCGTTCCTACTTGCAGATGATAACACCAACGGGCGAATGCTTGTATTCAGTACCCAAGAGAACCTCTAACATCTAGCAGCAGCAGACAACATTTACTGTGATGGAACATTCTTTGTGTGTCCAACACTGTTCTACCAGCTGTACACTTTCCACGCCAAAGTTGATGGTACTATGTTTCCACTGGTTTACAGTTTCCTACCCAATAAAGATCAGCAGATGTACACATGGCTTCTCACTATTATTCGAGATCTATGTAACCAATTTAACATTCTACTACAACCAGTTAACCACGAAATAACCATCAGAAATGCAGCCACTTCAACATTCCAAGAAAGAACACAAAAGTGTGTTTTTTCCACTACACTAATTGTAAGCATGGTTTGTAGACAGAATACAATGAATAGGGCGATACTCAACAACTTGTTCACATAGCTGCAGTTCTTCCACCTTTATCACCCAATGCAATTGAAGATGATTGGTTTAAAACACTAGAGGACATAAATGATGTAGAAACTGATACACCAATTCTTATCTTTACAGACTATGAAACATACTTCTGTGTTGAGAATAACCAAAGCCTGTGGAGCCACTACGCACCATACTATCATAGAACAAAAAACCATTTAGAAGGTTGGCAAGGTAAACTAAAGTAGTTAGTAAAGGCACCTCACCCAAACATCTTCAGTATGATAAAGTTCATGAGACAAGACAAAGCCTTCCATGCTCTCACATGGACCCAGTACAGAGCAGGCGGGGGCGTGTTCCAAGAAAGAGGAAGTGCAGGGAAATAGATGACACGATGGGTTAAGCCCTTTTCAGCTGATTTTTATAGTTTGTCTTTATGTTGTACTGGAACACTGTGATTGGAGAGATTTTGCAGCTTCAAGCATGGTTATTCCCCTCACATTCTAAGTGTGTCTGTCCAAATTCAGGAGTCTAGAGTTCAGTGCAAGTCGTTTGGTTAATGTGACTTTTTTCTTAAATTACTTTGTTATAAATTCGGCTGTTAGGCCAAATAAGATGGTATGTGTGGTTCCAGTTACATTTATAAAATAGTTAGGGTATGTAAGTCAGATCTTTTTTTTTACTTAATGTTGTTTGTCTTATGGGAACAACATTCAGACTTTAACAGTGCTTAAACAGAAATGACAAAAAAAATATCTAGGGTAGGCTATTATTAAGACTAAAAAGTAGGATAGGTACGAAAACTGGAACACACACACAGCATATATATTTTTTATTTATCTTCCCGTAGTTTTCTTTATTGAATTGATTCATAATTTTCATGCCATTGTCTTGTATACATGTAGCTGACAATACGGTATGGGATTTTCACATTGTTGACGGTTGCACTGTTACCTATTATTGCTTACTGTTACATCCACTTTATTTTTGTACTTGGGTTAATAGTTGTTTCATTGGCTATCATTCCACATCTCTTTATTTTTTTTATATATAAAAGCAACATTAATTAAACTAAAGACAGTGTTAATGCCGTCATTAATAGTGGCGTCTATACTTTTACCGTATTACATTGTAGAAATGATTTCCTCTTGGCAAGTATTCACTTTTTTCTGTTAATTGTTATATTATTCATTTGGGGAATAATTCGCTAATTGTAGCCATACAAAACTTTTTGTCAAAATTATAATTTGTTTCTTAATTCTCTAGCTGACATTCAAGGTTAATCATATAACATGTCTAAGAAATGAAAGAAATTATTTCTAATTAAAAACAATATTTTTTCAGGAGTCCTAGTTCTTGGATGTCGTCACCACTTAACCAAAAAAAAAAAAAGATTCTCGCAGCAAATAAAAATAAAAGTTTATTCAAAAGATGATATTAGTAAGGCGTATGGACTGAGAAAAAAGAAAATGACCTTCATGAATGGGAAATTGAGAGAGTATATGAACGAGTCTGATATTAGAAGCTGTGGGAAACATGTGATAATGGGGATGGCTGAAACTGCATGGGACAGATTTAATGCAGATGATGCAAAAAAAGCCGTGGCAGAAGTGGAAGTGTTAATATCAAATTTACAACAAAAAGGCAAAAGATATACGGACAAGCAAACAAAAACAATAACTAGACTGACAGAAAGACTTAACCGTGGGAAACACGAGGTTGCTGCTTCCTGCTTAAAGAGAATTAGTACACTAAAAGAAACAGAGAGTGGCAACTCAAACATTGACAATGAGGAGACAGAGTTGGTAGCTTTGCATTGTGAGCTGCAAAAAACAACAGATGCCCTAAGAAAGGCATGTGATGTGAAAATGAAAGACTTAAAAAACATTTTGGATACCATGGAAGTTCAAAATGAGGAGGAGGATATTGATTTGGACGTTTCAAATGAAAGTATTGTGGGAAATATTCTGACAGACCATGCATATTGTTAAAGAGTTAAAGCATGTACCGGTAGCTGCATCAATATCTGATAGACAATCATAATATTTGTATATAAACATGTAAATATTTGAATTATATTAGATTATTTAAACTTATTTGCCATCATTTCTATCTAAACATTCTAAAGGATCTAGTACACATGTCACAATTTCACCCAAAAATGTGTCTTAAAATATACAAATACAGCAGGCTTATTTCATTCCATGAGAGACGGATGTTATTTGTTATCACACAAACACAAATAAATGCATGTACCCTTTATTTCTAAGACAACAAATATCCTTATAAACAAAAATGTACAAAATAAACAAGATATGGCATATGTATATAAAAAGAGCAAGATGTGGTATGGTTGCCAATGAGAAAATTCTCCACAAGAGACCAAAATGACACAGACATTAACATCTACATGTGTAGGTCACTGTACAGCCTCCAATGAGAAAAGCCTATACCACATAGTCAGAAATAAAAGGCTCCGAAATGACAATCTAAATCAATTTAAACACGAAAATCAATTCTTATTTATGTACAAAAAATGAACGAAAAACAAATATGTAACGCATAAACAGACGACAACCGCTAAATAACAGGCTCCGGACTTGGGACAGGCACATCCATACAGGATGTGGTGGGGTTAAACATGCTAAACATTCCAACCTTCCCCCTTACCTGGGACAGTGGTAAAACAGTACAACATAAGATCGAATTATAAAAATCAAACATCTATAAACCTGGTAAACTTACATTTAATTGAGCACTGTATTACGTCAATCAAAGACAATTTTTCTGAGGTAAAAATACTATCAGATAGCCAGACTGTAGGCATCTTGACTTTACACTAAAAATCTTCAAACTACATAGACACCACAACAGACTGTAAAGAAAGTATGGGGACACTTATATGCTAATACAATCGGGAGATAGCGGACTGGTTGCAATAACATTAACGGTACCAATTTTCAATTGATCATTTTGGTAGTGTTGACTTATTTGTAGATCTTACTTTGCTGAATATACAGTTTATCTCTATCTATAATCATACTCAAGATAATAACCAAAAACTGCAATTTTTTTCTTAAAATTACGAATTCAGGGCCAGTAATCCAACAATGGGTTGTCGGATTTGTCTGAAAATTTCAGGATAGAAAGATCTTGACCTGATAAATAATTTTAACTATGTCATATTTGCTACCAATACTTTGGTTTCAGATATATAAGCCATTACCTACATTTTACAAAATCTTACCAAATAAGAAGGGATCACTGAAATAAAGTAATTATTACAATAGAAAGTGTTGTGAATTTACCTATTTTGACCCCATTAAACACCCTTACTGCAAAAGAGGGGCGACAGATACCGGATAGACAGTCAAACTCCAGGATAAAAATAAATGACCAATGCAACTGTCGGGAAAATGTGTATAGGAGCAGGACTGAAGTCAAACCATTCATAACGTGTAACAAGTAACCCGTTTGCATGAATTTGGTGTTATTATATACAAATTATATCAGTAACTGGACACCAAAGTGAGGGTGTAAGTGAATATAAAAGAACTAGCGAGACAATGCGTTGAGACGCATGTGAAATTATTTGCGGCGATCAGGAAGTGTGGAAAGAATTACACATTAATATAAAGTTAATGTTAACGTGAATAAAAGTTATATGTTATGTCTTTTTATTTTTCTAAGTAAACATATTTCAGATGTATTGGCCCGAATGGTCTGTGATATGCACTCGTCAGGCAACAATACTCGATAATGATGAATTGTTGCCTTTATGAGTTCTGCCAAATGTTCACTCATTGTTCAATTACCGTGTCTTTTTGAAAACGAATTCACGCTTGTTGAAAAGAAAAAATATCACAACAGTGGTTTAAGAACCTGTATTATATATACTGTATCCATATTTGATACATTCCTGCACACATGGTACTTTTATACTAATGACAAAAATTCCGGGATTTTTGTATACTATGACAAAAATTACTATAACAATTATTCCTGGAACTGTTATAATATCACAAATATACCAGTAACTTTTATGATATAACAAATATCACTTGAACTTTAAAAAATGAATGATGATTTTTCCATTTATATTGACAGTTATTGATTGCATTAAAAGAGAACCCAGCATTTCGAGAGGGGTACATGTATTATACTGGCATTAAAAGTAACAGAGGATAAAAGAAATAAGTCATTACAGTGGATCAAAAACTTTCTATACTGAAGTTATGTCACTCTGAGAATGGAAGTCATTTAGATATTGAAAAAACTTATTTTAAATTGACTGAACGATATTACCGGAAGGGGAAGTCTTGGATATAAAACATTTATATTCATCATGCATCTTAAAATTAAGTTAAATAATGACAAACACGATTAATAAAATTGAGAATGGAAATGGGGAATGTGTCAAAGAGACAACAACCCGACCAAATAAAAAACAACAGCAGAGGGTCACCAACAGGTCTTCAATGTAGCGAGAAATTCACGAACCCGGAGGCGTCCTTCAGCTGGTCCCTAAACAAATATATACTAGTCCAGTGATAATGAACGCCATACTAATTTCCAAATTGTACACAAGAAACTAAAATTAAAATAATACAAGACTAACAGAGGCTCCTGACTTGGGACAGGCGCAAAAATGCGGCGGGGTTAAACATGTTTGTGAGATCTCAACCCTCCCCCTATACCTCTAACCAATGTAGTAAAGTAAACGCAAAATATAATACATTTGAAATGCTAAGTTTTCAATGCTAATGTTCCTGCATATTTAAGGCCATTGTGCAAATCAAACTAACTATCCTATATAATATGTCTACAAGAGACATGGCAAACCATTGATTGATTGATTGTTGGTTGCTTAACGTCCAGTGGCAAATATTTCATGCATATTCAGGACAAGAACAAGTTCACAACAAATACAAGAGGTAGGTTGTTGTAACAAAGGCCATCTAGGATGATGGTCGGGGAAATTTGAACTGCCACTGGAAAATGAGGGTATATTGGATAGGGACAGAAATTTTTCCTTACAACAGGCCACCTACGGACCCCTCAAAGAGTTGTTGCAAGGGTTCTTAACGTGCAAAGAGCGTGGCACTCTCTTTACACGAGGCATCGGATTTAACGTCCCCCTTCAGACCGGACGTGAACTTAATACATCCCGCACAGCCAAACGGACGCCCCACTTCAGCAAAGCGTTTTTACTGCCGGTCGGGAGAAGACCAAGTGACCATATTTCTATACCCCAGTCACCCTTGGGGTAACATGGCAAACCAGAAGAACACACTCAAATAAAGGGGTATAAGCTGGCATCAGATTCAGTAAGAAGCACAAAAGGTGGTGGCACCGCTATTTACTGTATAGATAATATTAAATACACCAAAGGGAATATACAATCAAAACTGAAAGCCAGTAGTATTGATATCAAATTACACAACAAAACCATTACTGTAGTTTACATTTATGACAGTGCGACTGATACTAAAGAAGCAGAATATGTTTAAAAATGATTATGACTTTAATGCTCACCATAAGTGAAAGTATTGGAAAAGACACATTTTTCAATCAGTTTGATTGAGGTCGAGGGCTGGCATGTGAGTAACTGCTAGTAAAAAGTAAAAACACAAAAGTACTGAACTCCGAGGAAAATTCAAAAAGGAAAATCAAAAATCAAAAGGCAAAATCAAAAGTCCAAACACATCAAACGAATGGATAACAACTGTCATATTCCTGACTTGGTACAGGCATTTTCTAATGTAGAAGATGGTGGATTGAAGTTGTTTTATAGCTAGCTAAACCTCTCACTTGTCTGACAGTCGCATCAAATTCCATTACATTGTCAACGATGCATGAAGAAAACAAACATACTCAAAGAGTAACCTAGTTGTTATCCTAATCGGACTTCCCCACTATTGATGAGCGACCAGATAGATGACCAAATGACAAGCATAGGATTGTTATATTCAGGTTATATACCATTACTCTAATTGTGTTACCCACATGCATTTATTTATTGAGCACTGATAGTTATTTATTTTAAAACTTAATTACTTAATTTGAGTACAGTCATTTATTTTCCAGCTATTATATAAAGATATAGATATACAGGTTGTGTAAACTTACAAGTTTAGAAAATTTAATATTCTATTGATTGTTCATTTTGTTTTTTTGTTCACATTTTTTACATTGAGAAGTGGTAGCCTATTAAAGTATGTACAAATCTAAATAATACTTTAGAAAAAATATTGATGAAATCATTGAACGAAATGTGACATAAACCAAAGTGTAATGAATTTATCAAATATGGATACAACAAATAAAATAGGTTCAGAAATGTCAGAAATAGAACATTAATCTGATATTGGCCATGAACCATGACTCTCATACTCTCAAACTGAACACTACAAAGTAGCCACTAATGCTAAACTTAAACACCAACCAATACATCAATAATAAATCATTCATATATAGGGAGTGATAAGACAGAAAGGTTCAATTGGCTTTATTAACAAGTAGTCAATAACAATAACACCATTATAAACTACAGAATTAACGTAAACATTTATACTGAGATATGACTTATTAGCATAAACAAATTGTATTAAAGATTCATCTTTTCATTTCAGCCAAGAACAGATAAAATCTAATAATTTTTTTTTTATCCGAGACCTTTTGCTAAACCAAAGAAAACATTTGGTATAAACAACCTAAATGCAACCGTCGGTAAAATGTATACAGAATAAGGACTCAGTGGATTTAGGTCTAACCATTCATTACGTGGAAGAGCTGCAACCTGTTTGTATGAATGTGGTATTGATGAACAAAGTATTCCAGTGGTGACTGAACACCGGCTTGATACTGTAAGGGAATACAAAAGAACAAGCAAAACAATGCGACGAGACGCATGTGAAATTTTTCGCGGTGATGTGCATCTATTGTTGTCTGTATGAGTTGCACCAAATGCTCTCTCATTTTTTAATCGCCGTGGCATCTTGAAAACAATCCACGCTTGTTGAAAAGAAAAATGGCATAAAAATAGTTAAAGAGCCTGTATTATTTACTGTATCCATATTTGATAAATATATTGCACTTGGGTTTATGTTCGTTACAATGCTTTCCATACTTTCATCATGGATTTAACAAAATGACATTGTTACTTTTTTAACTCTATATATACAATAATTCATAAATTGTTTATACTGTCCAATGTTTTTTTTTATAATTAAATACTATTTACTTATCTATTAATTTATTTTTACTATCTATATACTGTAATCGAAAGACTGAATAAAATACTGATCTAATTAGAATTGATTCATAGTTGTGCTTGTAATTGTATTTTCAAGACATTATTATATAATTGAATAGTTAGCGATGTAATTCAATTAGATAACATTATGATATTTTGTTAGAATAACGAAATAAGAGAACAGATTAAGCATGTGTATAATTTATTTTAATTGAAAATTCATTCAGTGTTCATTGTAATGATGCTATTTATTATTCTTGAATCGTTGTTTATAATTTTATATTTCCTTACAGGGTCTTTTGTTACATTGATTGATTGATTGTTGGTTGCTTAACGTCCAGTGGCAAATATTTCATGCATATTCAGGACGAGAACAAGTTCACAATAAATACAATAGGTAGGTTGATACAATAGAGGCCATCTGGGATGATGGTCGGGGAAATTTTGACTGCCACTGGAAAATGAGGGTATATTGGATAGGGACAGAAATTTTGCCTTGCAACAGGCCACCTACGGACCCCTCAAAGAGTTGTTGCAAGGGTTCTTAACGTGCAAAGAGCGTGGCACTCTCTTTACACGAGGCATCGGATTTAACGTCCCCCTTCTGACCGGACGTGACTGCGAACTTGATACATCCCGCACAGCCAAACGGACGCCCCACTTCGGCAAGCGTTTTACTGCCGGTCGGGAGAAGATCAAGTGACCATATTTCTATACCCCAGTCACCCTTGAGGTGTCTTTTGTTACAGAAAGATTCCATATCGTAATAAATAACGAATCTAAAACACGAGAAGTGTTTTTATTTGTGTTCCACAAAACCAGGAAAACCACTCGACGACAAAAATACAGCTGTTAGCTCTCTGAAATACGTGCACTTGACGAACACAAAGATCATGTCGCTAGAATCGTATTTCGGTGTTTACGAATAGTAATATGTTACAGGTTGCACTTTGTAAATACAGCTGTTTCTGAAAACACGCCTCTTTTGGGGAGAAATTGAATATTCACAGAAAAATAATTTTGTTTACATACTGGTTCCCAGTTATGCTCTCTGTGTTCCATATCGGAGAGACAGAACTTGGGAATGTTACCAGTAAATGAACACGTGCATATTGTTTACATTGAAATCTGTGGTAACGTTTCATTCGAGGTAGGGGTAGTTAAGAAAATTAGTGTAAGTTTAAACTCTAAGAAGTTCAGGGCATATAAACGTTGAAAATATGCCGCACAGCCCTATATTTTGTCCTTTGAAAAAAATTGTGGTGCAAATGAACTTTCAATTCTAGGATAAGATTTTTTTCAAAACGTCCTAGTAAATGTGGTCCAGTTTTAGCCGTAAAAGGAGTTCATATGGGAAATTGCATTGTCAATATTTACAGAAATGCAACCTACAACATTATACCGGGAGGTTGTGTAAGAATGTACAAGAATGTACAAGGTGGACTATACAGAACTATTGACTTTAAACGCATTACTCAGGAAAGTGATTCACCAAACTCTAGTTGCTTAGTAAATGAATTTCAAATGTATTTGTCCTTCGTTTTACGCGGGATTATGCTTTAATGCGAGCCTCAACCCCCTTACACTTTAAATAGTTCCATCCGATTCAGTGTACAGTCTTTACACCCTTTATCTAGTAAAATGAAGTAATTATTTCATGCTGTCCGGATTTCAATGACCGATCACAATATCTCCAATCAGTCTGGAAACGTCCTAGAATTTTTTTTTAAGAGTGTTACAAATGTGCAATAAAGACAGATTGCACCACAGTATTGATTGATTGTGAGTTGCTTTATGCTGCATTAGAACAAAAAGGCTATATCGCGGCGATGTACCATAATATAACAAGCCATCAGAGTTTTGTAGTTGATTTGAAGACAACCATAGCTTAGGGCCCTTATATTTCTTTAGAAAGCAAATATTGCAAACCACCTTCTTCAGAAACGAAAAGGTCGGACACTTGTCAAATATGTTCTTATATAGCTGACCATGTTGCCGAAGTTTCAAACCCTCAACTATTTTCAGAGAGATGGCTATTCATGTCATTGAAAACTCTCAATTGTCCCAATAAGATAACTGTAAATTTGTGTCGACTACATTATAGTCGATGGCGAGAGGATAGAAGAGGTTCCATGGTCCAACATGCCGGCTAGAAAAAAGAAAACGATTAAGGGCCATTTCAAAAAAAATGAAACTTTTTACTTTTTGTGGTAGATTTTTATATTAGTTAAGTTCAGAATTATAACACAGGTGTTATAAAATGCAGGATAGTCAGTGCTAGCTTGCTGCCAAGTGTCATGAAGATATCTCAAACCACTGCAGAGAAATGTTAAAAAAACAGGCCATTTTTGTCAGGAGTGTAACGCCTTTAGCGTGACATTTAAAAAAATAGAATTTTTCAAAGTAGTGTAAAAAAAAAGTGGATTGTTTTTATGCTATACTCAAATATTTCTAGTGATTGCTACATTATTAGACTTGAATATTTTTGTAATTTTGTCCAATAAAATTTTAAAATAAGTAAACACTGACCTTTACTGTGAAGGTATGTATGGAAAAAAAAGTCCTTCAAAAAATGACACTTTTAAAATCAAGGCTTCCTTGTAACCCTGTTTTAAAGTCTTATAATGTCAGTATGTGAAATAAGTTTGTATTTGGTATATTAGCACTATAATTAAGAGTATACTGGTGCTATAAATCACATATTTTATTGTTTTAATGGACACCAAGGAGAGACACCCACAAATGTCAGGAGTGTGACAACTGTCTTTAAACATCTACCAAAGAATACATAGGACTTAATTGTTTTCTTCTTCTTTATTTTTCAGAAGTGGCTATTACAAAGTGAAGAAAAAAAACCATTACAACTGTGATATGTTTATATCATAGATGTGGGAGTGCATTATATATGTCAGGAATGTGACACTTTTTTTAAGGCATTTTCTGTCAATTCAAAATTTCACAAGGACAAGTACCACAAGTTTTTTTGTGTTAGAAATGTTAAAACCAAGTTATATTCCTATCATTTACCTCTTAAATGTGTTATTTATTATGATTGTTTTGGAACAGTAAGTTTAAATAAGTCATTTTTCAAATTTTTGTGCACAGTAATGCAAATTTATCAAAGAAAACAAGTGTCTACAACTATAATATCATATAGGAAAGTGAGGAAATGTGTTTTGTACAAAGTAGAACAATTATTTTGATTTAAAATGTTAATATTTAAAGAAGTTTCAAGGATTAACCATTCAGATGTAATTTGTCACACTCCTGACATGAATTTAACAATTTAAGAAAAATATGAAAATTAGCTATGTTTTCAGGACAGATAATTAGGAGACAGCTATCACAATGAAGAAACTTGTAGTTAAACTTCCTTTCCTTAAAAAATCAACTAGAATTGCTGAAATAAGCAAGGCAAAATTCAGTGACAGAAAGGATTCAAAGAAGATAAAAGAGACTTCAAAAGAAAGAACGCGCAAATACCGACTGAATCTAAAAAATAATCAGAGAAAGTTGGACATTCTTAAACAAAACAAAAAAATTCAAAACCAAGCTCACAAAACAAAACTTAAAGAAAGAAGAACTTTGAATACCCAATTTAATAAACAATACAAAGAAAAACAAAGGCAGTGGCAGAAAAACAGCAGAAAAAGAAAGAAAGATAAAAAAGAAGTTGGGTTAAATAAGGACCTAGAATCAAACCAAACAATTGAAAACAGACCTGTGAACGTGTCAGATTCTGGGTCTTCATTGAGAAAACGAGCTCAACGCACCAAAAAACAACTGCCACAAAGCCCAAATGCTTGGGCGAGTACTTTGAAGCATATAATTAAAAATGCTACTCCAAGAAGAAAGGGCCTTCTAGATTGGAACATAAATGATGAAAACATAGATGAAGTTCTAAACATAACCAAGGTTGGACGACCACAAAAGTCAGTTGATAAGGCCTAAAGATCTCTTGCTTTTGCTGAAAATACACTACCAAATGCAATATGGACAAAGAAGTCATTATATCAGTACAAGCGTAGAACTAAGAAGACCCAAGTGAAACGAATCACAAAACCAGAAGCTGTTCGACGTCAATGGGAGTCTAAAATTGAAAGCGTTTTAGAAACAAACTCGCGTGTGATGCCAAACAAGAAAGATACTTTGTTAATAAATGGAGAGCGTGTGGCAAAACGACATCTTTTATGCTCAAAACATGAGGCCTTCAGAAAGTTTGTCTCAGAACAACCTGAATTCCCAAGGAAGTTTTCCACCTTTAGCAAGATGATTCCCAAAAACTTCAAACTGCTCAACCTAAGTCGTAGACAGGTGTGCATATGCACAAAAGACTACAATCTTGAACAAAAGATCAACAGTCTAAATAGATTAGCAATCTTACATGAGTCAAACACAAGACTATCAGTCAAGCAATTATCAGACTTGTCAGTATGTTCCTATGATGGTAAATTTCCTGAGAGAAAATGTGTTGATCGTAATTGCAACAACTGTGGTATTGAATCCATAATTAATTGGTATGAACCTCTACTCACAGCTAGTGGACCTGATCAGATTGTAAAATACCATCAGTGGGAGACAACCACTGAACATTACAAAGACAAAAAGGGCATCCAGAAAAAATCAACTCGCTGGATCCAAGCAGAGAAGAATCTTCCTGTAGAAGATGTGGTCAAAGAGATTTCAGAGGGAATGAAGACTTTTACAGGACACATGTTTCGAGCCAACTATCAACAGAAAGTCCAGAATAGTATCATTGAAGATATGCCTCATGACCAATGCGTTGTAGTTATGGATTTTTCGGAAAATATGTCATTACAGTCCCAAGACGAGATAGAATCTGCACATTGGAATATTAGACAGGTTACTATCCATCCTATCTATATTGTTCGTCACAGTGTTGATAGTACATATGATAACCCAAAATTACAGAAGGAGTCGCTGATTGTTATTTCAGACAGTCTTACTCATGATAGCAATGCTGTGCAAGTTTTTACTTACAAGTTGATTGCACACCTTAGAAATAATCCAGGCCCATGTCCAATTAATGTCATTCACCGCTTCTCAGACAACTGTGCAGCCCAATATAAAAACAAAGTAGCTTTCTACAACCTGACCCTCCTAGAGGAAACACATGACATAAGGGTCATGTATCATTTCACAGAATCTGGCCATGGCAAGGGACCATCAGATGGTTTGGGTGCTGCAATCAAAGGTAGAATTAGTAGACTCATTCTAGCCGGAAATGTTATAAACAATGCTTACCAGGTTTACCTTGCCCTACAGAGGAATAAAAGTGAGAACATTATACAGAAAATCGTGTATGTTCCAAAGAGAGTCATAGATCAGCTTAAGCCAGACAAACCAACTATGATCAAACCATTGAAAGGAACACAGTCATTTCATTGTATTCGAACATTCAAGAAAGGATCCAAATTGCTACTTTGTTCTGATCTAAGTTGCTCCTGTAGTGTATGCATTGATTCCAATCAACAAGGTCCTTGTCCTCTGATTCAGTTCCGGAAGGATGATATTCTCATGGACTTGACAACTGGCAAGAGACTGTTGAGAGCAGATGCTGAAAGTAATGACCATGAATGTATCCTTTTATTGCATTATATATATATTTATTAACTGCTTTCCTTCAATTACAGATATAGTTCCAGATTTGATCAATGATTTTTTTGCTGTTTATCATTAAAGCTAGAGAGAATAAATATCTCAAAGGTAGGTTAATTCGATAAATTTTCTCTGCATGTATATATATATATATATATATATATGTATAACCAAAGTAACATCCTTGACTCTCTTTTTCACAAAATTTGTTATCTTTTCCAATGTCAATTCCAACATACATAAGTTTGTGATTAGGAGAGTTTGCCTTTATGTAGTAGATTGGTGTTGGTATCTTCTAGATTAGTTATAACTACATGTATATATATATATTTCTATTATAACCTTACTACAGTTCTTTAGCTCCTAGCACACCCCAATGTAATACTAACCCTGTAGATGTAGTTTCTTCAGATCTTGACATTGCTGTGGCTGAGAGTATTGTATTGTTTGTAAACCAAGCAGATTCTAACGATGAAATGATAAAAGCATTTGAAGAGAAAATTCACATGAAAGGAGTGAAACTTAGAGGAGAGACTCCTTCAGATGGAAATTGTCTATTTTGGGCAATAAGTGACCAAATGGACCGTATAAACAAGAATGTTTATACACACACCCAGCTGAGAAGAATGGTGGTAGACCACATTCAAAACCTTTCTGATGTAACTAATTGCTTGCTTGGTTTGGTTTTGCTTAAGTAATAGCTATCTGCACTATTGACCTATAATAGTTTCTAATATTCATTCATTCACTAATTATAATAATTGGGTATTCATATAACAGAATTTTTCAATTAAGACACAGTTTTTAGATATTAAATTTAAAGATCTATCATTAATTTCGTACATAGTATATGTTTTTATTCAAATCAGTTATGCAATTGATTACATGCTTATTTTCTCTCTTATTATTTACTGCTGCTTACTTTTTTGTAAATGTAAATGTTTAGCATTTATGAACTCATTGATATGTTACAGGATGAAAAATCCGAACTGGCAAAATTTATACCAGACGATGACTTGGCCACTTATCTGCAAAAAATGGCAGACACCGGAACTTATGGGGACCATATTTGCCTTGAGAAGTTGGCCAACATCCTAGAATGCAAGATCAGAGTAGTTCATGCAGATACGCAGGATGTTTTTATAGGCAACAAAGAAGACACCCTTCTTTTAGGATTTATTCCAGAGTTACAGCACTATACTAGTTTGGAATTCAGGTTAGAAATTTTATTTTCAGATAGATTTTCATGCATCTCATTCAAATTAAATTATATTCAATACATTTCATAGAAAGTCAGAAAAACTAAAATCCAAAATGAAAAAGTCAAAACAAGACAAGAAATGAAATTGCATCTTATTTGTATGAATATGATATTAGGTGCTCTGTTGTTACAAGATTTATATTACATTTATTTTAGATTTCAATCAGATGATTATGTTGCTGTCCGCCTTGAAGATCAACGAAGAAAAAAATCCCTACATATAGCTAAGGTTATACAGATTGATTCCAAGACTGATGAGGTCCAACTACAATATTTGCGAAAGGATGGTTTAGAGGACGGGAGGTACAAGTGGCCTGCAAAAAAAGATTTCAGTTGGGAATCAGCTTCAAACATCATAAATGTTTTCATGGGGCCTGTTATACTTCCAGGAAGAGGACTATCTCTGAAATTTAATACCAATGAAATTATGTTATGCAATGAACAATTGTAAAAAAAGAACAAGATGACGGGTGTCGTAACAGGCGTCAGAAATGTATCAAAAATGTGTCAGGAGTGTGACAAAAATATATGCACTTTTTTATCTAGCTTGTTCAGGAGTAACTTGCTGACACATGGATATTAAATATAAAAATCAGGAGCAGTGTATTCATGTGGTTTAAAATGCCATAAATTAAACCTATTTGCAAAGTGGTGTTAAAAATAATGAGATTTACTTGCCAAATTGGCAAAAAATATATTTTTGAAACTGTAGAGCTTGAGATTAAAAAAGCAGAATGCTATTTTAGCTTCTAAATGTACAATTTGTAATTAACTCTACCTCTTGAAATAGTTATTTTGTGCATATGTTTGTTTGTTTTTTTAGACTAAGATTTTTCTGTTGTTTGTTTCATTGTGGATCAGGAGTGTGACACAGGTATATGTTTCTATATTAGTATTAAAACAAAGCAGCATACCACTTGTAAAATTATTATTAATATCTATCAAGGAACAGAGAAGCCATATAGTTATAAAATACTTTGTTTAAAGTTTTAAAGAGGATTTATTATTCCAAAATTTTATGATGTAAAGATGAAGATTTTTTTTCATATGAGACAACAACTTAGATTTAAGAATGTTACAAAGCTGTTTTAACTTCTCAAGAGTATGTTTTGTAATCACTTCTGATATTTGGTATTGTTATTTTGTATATATGTTTATATTTTTCTTCTTTTTTTACTTCTTTGTTTGTTAGTTAAATTTGTCAGGAGTGTGACATTTTGTATGAAAATACTACTGTTATATAATTGAGCTAATGTTAATCAAAACATTTTGTTATTTAAAGACACTTTAGAAAAAAACATTCTCAAATCTTATTTCATCAATGTTAAAGTCTCCATATGAGCCTTTGTGTCTATACACTCACAAAAATTATGTCCGATTATGAAATGAATTTGAAAATATCATGGTTTTTTTTCAAAAAAGAAGAAGATGTTAAAAAGAAAGTCCTGTTTTATGGTAAAAATATCAGTAATTAAAATTAATGATCAAGCAATGTGTTAAGTGATTTTTTTGTGTAAGTTTAAAGCATTTTTCAATCTTTGTAAAATATGTCAGGAGTGTGACAAAAATACAGAAAATTGAAGGCTTTTTCTACATACAATTACAGTAAAACGGTACAATGAAATGACATTTTGTTTTTTGCAAACGATCACAAAAACTCGGGGCTTTCAAAGTTTACTATTTTAAATGAAATATATTAAGATTCTTTTTTTTGGCAAAAACTTTAATCACTAGTTACTATTATTTTTTTCCAATTAAGGTATTCAATTTGATTGTTATTATATGACTAAGCAGAAAATATGGAAATTTTGGTATTTAAATTTTTCTTTTTATATTGTCTTTCATTTGGAAAAGTTTGGAATAATGTATTCTTGACTGTTTTATTACCACACTTGTTAATAAGTAGTATGGTTTATGTTCAAATTGTTTGAGATGTATGTTATTAAAATTTAAAATTATTCAATGTGTCTGTTTCATTCTGCCTGAATCTTTGGAATTATAAAATTTAATGTATTGGTAATAGGGCAAGACAAAAAAATAAAGAAAATATTGAGTTTGAAATTGGACCCCCCCATGTCACACTTTTGCTTCATTTTTTTTGAAATGGCCCTTAAAGAGAACTTTTCGCAGGCATCATTTTTTCCTCGTCAAACACGAATGAACACCAATATTCTCACTTAGAAAAGTTCTTTTGAAAAAAGCGTTATATGATTCTGATAGTTTAGATAAGTAGTGTGGTATCTATAAAAACAGTACTGGTGATTATGTTGATCCTAATACACACGAGGATCTAGACACTTAAACATTTTTAAACACAAAATTGGATGATTGCCCAGATATCCAGTCGAAAATGTCTTCAGACAGAATTATAAATATCAATCAATTACATTAAATGAAATGCTGATATGTGTTGCCAATTCCATGATACGGGACGAACTTTTGATATTACCCTACCATTTAACTAAATTCAATGACAAACTTAACAACTAGTATTCTGACAAAAACATAAATACCACCAAATGCATGTAAAACGAGTTTTTTGTTACTTTTATAACTGGAAAATGTATGAAAATATAATTATGGATTTAAATGACAAATACCTAAAGCAATGTTAATATAACAAATCAAATTTCACAGAGATAGACCTAAGTAAAGATGATTTCAACAAATCTTTTGACCCATTCATTTGGAACTTTCATTTCTTAAGCTCACAAACAAGTCGAGCAAGAAAACTGAGTGGCTCTCTCCCATCTGGAGAAAAATCTTGACATGGAGAATGATCACAAAAATTAAAGAATTTTAAGGATTCCTAGTGTCTCGACAAACTAGTAACAATGTTCAATACATTTGGTATTATTTGTTCAAAACAAAATCCAAAGAATATATTTCTTCTATTTTGAACAAAATATTATACTCAAAGTTTAATGATGACTTAAACCTGAACGCTTTTACAATAGTGTCCGTAGACAACATTGACTTTGGTCAGCCAAATGAATGTGTAAGATTGGATGGTTCCAGGGGAATACATGACACTTCTTACCAGGCAATTCAGCGAAACCTCAATACTATAAAATTACAAAATGTTTATGTTAAAAGTCTTGCTCTAATGGAATTAGCAAAAAATTAGAACTTTTCACTATCCGAGACGGAAAGAAATGCCAATCAATGTTTTAGTACATAATACAAAATCTTGTTACCCGTGTTTCGATAGCATATCAAAAGCCTTCTGAAAATCTACAAATACACCAAAAGTTTGGAAATTCAAATGCATTTTAAACGACAAGGGCAATGTTACAAATTTCTGAACGACCATTTGTTAACAGGTTAAATACAACTTAGATTACACTATGAAACAGAAGGCCGCTGCAGGATCAGGCATTCACTAGCAAAAAAAACAGAAACTATTTTATTTGAAGAAAATGAACAATTGTGACGGAGAGGAATTTTAGGCGACAGTAGTCCAGCAAGGCTAGTAGACACAATACTGTATCTGATTGGTTTACATTTTGCTCTTCGAGAAGGTAAAGAGCACAAACACGTGCGGATGAAGAAAATCACAAATTACCTTGTTGGAATAAAATGGAGAGTCTTGCATGAGATATTCAGAAGATATTTCAAAGAGTACCGAAGAGGGAATATTAACACGAAGAATAAAGAAGAAACAAGTAAACATGACTTGCCCCTAGAATAGACGGTGATAACGTAGGGAAGTTCAATTCTCTTTTCGCACAATCATTAGAGGCATAATATGGATACAATCACATACTAATTACAACATATTACCCATAGTTAAATGGACAATGAGAGCGGCTCAATAACATTGTACTATTAACATTTACAAGGTTACAAGACTTATGGTCCCCACACGAAAGTTGTGACGTTTATTCTCTAATCTGGAATTCATGGTGGAATAAAATTTCGCCTCCATATTGTAAACATAAATTAACGTGTTAAAATTAGAATAATGTTCCAGTTCTAGTTTAAGGCTATATCAAAAAGTATGATTTTACGTTTATTTCAGGAGATTTGACAGAAGCGAATTAGATTCCTTCAGTGTCTAGCAAATATGATGATAAAAGCAACATTGAAGTTGGCCTTTCACGTGAACATAATCGAATATAACGGAAGACAGATGCTTACACTGGAAATCTTCTCTTCCCTGAGTAGGTGACGGAACAGCTGATTATAGCAGTAGTAAATTCAGAACTTAACTACATATGCTGTCTTTTCCTACTATTGACATAAACGCAACTGCAACTCCTAGTTACAGAAAACAGTCAACACCAATTTAAGCACAAGGCAACTCGGGTTCAATCAATAGGAACATTGTGTTACCTCCCAAGGTGTCTGACAGAATTGCTGAAGAAAGCAGCAAAGAAATCAGACCTCCTGTTTATTTGAATTTACCAAAAAGAGAGTCAAATATTGCAAGTAAGCCAGCAATAACAGATATAAGTACGGCTCCTCTCAGTCAAGTTTCTTTCCGTAAACAAAATTCAATCATGCGTAGATAAAAAGAGCCAGATAAGTTTGATAGGGAAAATGTAGACTGGCAAGATTACATTGTTCATTTTCAACAGACGGCTCATTGGAATCAGTGGAGTGAAGCCGACATGGCTCACAAATTGTGCAGGAGTCTTCGCGGCACAGCTCTAAAGTTGTTAGTTGATGCTTGACATGAAACATTACAAAGTTATTCTTTGATAAAAGAAATGTTAAGAAGGCGTTTTGCACCAAAAGAAAGAATTACCGCATATCGAGTTGAATTTAATTCCCGTGTACTTACGAAAAAATGAGTCTTTCTTATTATGGCTACTATGACTGCCTCCGCTTGCATACGGATAAGAGATTATTGCAAGCTAATTTTTTGACACACGATGCATTTGTCCAATGCTTTATGACACTGAGTTATGTGAGTTGTTGCACCCTTCAATAATCATTTCAGATTTCATTTGAACAATAATAATAGTCAATAAAATGGGAAAAACTTGAATAAATAAACTGTTATCACAGATATGTTTCGCTTTTTCGCAATTTTGATTATGCAAATGTTGAAATCAAAATAGCAATACTTTAACATTTTACACAATTTATGAAAAGTCAATGAACCATGACTCAGTTACATGGCTAAACAATCTCCATGTTAATGAGATGTGCCAATGCTTATACAACTGCATACCAAATACCATCATGACCATTGACTTATAATAAGTCATTCTAAGAGGGGGGGGGCTATATAATCTCCATGGAAACGATACTTGCAAATGCCAATAAATTTGCATACCAAATATCATTGACTCAACATTACATTACAGTTCATCTTAAACTGATCAAATCACAAACTAATACATGTAAACTAAGATAAGTTTCAAAGTTATCAGACTGTGACTGAAGGGTGAGGCAAAATATTCTCCATGGAAATGAGATGTGCCAATGCTTATACAACTGAATACCAATTAATATTGGCCTACCACAAATGGTTCCTCTCGAATTGACATAATCACAAACTAATACATGATAACTCAGAAAAATGTTCAAATTCAATAAACCATGACTAAGGGGGCAGAGCCAAATTATCTCAATGGAAATGAGATATGCCGATGTTCACACAACTACATACCAAATATCATTGACCTACCACTTGTAGCTCCCCATAAAACTGACCTAATCACAAACTAATACATGTAAAATAAGCAAAAGTTTCAAAGTCAATAGACCATGACTAAGGGGGCAGAGCTAAATTATCTCCATAGAAATGAGATGTACCAATGCTTATACAACTGAATACCAAGTATGATTAACATACCGCTTGTGGTTCATCATAAACTAGACCTAATCACAAACTAATAAGGTTAATTAGATTATTTAACAGTATTTAAATGTAAATAACATCAATAGATTGGTTAATTCATAATAAACTCATCATAAAGGCAAATGGTAAAGCAAACCAATATCAATAATCGGTAATATCTAAAAATGATGACTTATTTCAAAAAATATATGAAAAATGATACCACAATACCTTCGTGTTATATGCTGATGATGATAATAATGATTTGGAGAGGGCAAATGCAGAGCTATTAAATACAATGTCTTGTTCACGCATCATTCGTCCGTAAATATTACAGATGTTTTAAAAGAAATGGAATAAGGACGGACGGATATTCTTTAGAAAAGTTCCTTAATGATTTTTAAACCTGTGAAGTAAATGGCACTTCATTTAGACCAAAGCGTGCTGAAGGTACGTGGACGGCCTGCTAGCGGGCTACCACGGGTCTCGACGGCGGGGCTGTGCCGTCTTTTAAAATTTTTAAAAATTTTGAAATCTTGGAATCCCCAGCCGTCGTGTGCAACTTCATATCATGGGGGCAGTGAAGACCCGATCTTCGCTGTCGGGATAGACGCGGTAGTAAAGGAAGGTAAGAGGCATGCACTTGCCGGTCCGATCTCTCGTCCATTCCATGGTACGTGGACGGCCTTGCTAGTGGGCTACCGCGGGTGAAGGTACGTGGACGGCCTGCTAGCGGGCTACCACGGGTCTCGTCGGCGGTGAAGGGACGTGGTCGGCCTGCTAGCTGCTTTCTATAGTACGGCAACGGGCATGTAGCTAAAGGTGAAATCAAGAAGCGTAAGGCATAGGTTCAAGAACTAGAAGAAGAGAAGAAACCCTGCCCAATACATCGGCACGCTAGCGGGCTACCACGGGTAAACCTTTACTGGGAGAATGCATAAACCAGCCATAGGTTACACATAACAAACAAAAGAGTCCCAGGTCACTGCAAGTATTGTGAAATACGCTACCTTCAATTAATTGCTACTGATATAACTTGTAAAGCTATCTCAAAGCCAATGGGACAACTGTCGGCTTGGGTCCTGACACCGCATAGGGTTAACCATGGGGTTTTACCATATTAATGTTTCCTCTATTTTTCAGATATGACGATGTACATGATAAAGTTCAGAGGTAGCCGAGTTCAGTGGAACAAGTTCCTGGAGACCGTCAACCCGGCTCCAAAACACTACAATTATTATAAACATGAACTTACAGTAGAAACTTTAGAGAAGACAAAGGAGATGGTGGCGGTGCTAGAGGGGATGGGGGTTGAGTTCCTCCTAATTCACCCAGACCCCTATACCTCTCCTGAAGAAGAACAACAGAGGAGGGAGGAGGAAGAGCATAACAGAAGACAGGCACACAGAGAGCGAGCCAAGCTTCACCGGAAGAGATGGGAGGCAGAGAGGAGGCTCCGGGGCAGGACAGATCGCCGGGACTCTGCCTGATCCTCTCTGCCTGAACCTTATTTCATTGGTTACATTTCTACTGTGATTTTGTTTGTTTTTTAAGTTTATATTTTTTTACCAGTGTAGGTTTCTTTTTTTATTATATGTATTTACATTTTTATTGTTGTTTTATTTTATGTATGATATGTTTTTATTATAAATAAAAAAAAAAAAAAATTTCCATTTTTTTGGGTTACTATCCTAAGTTATGACAGAAAAAGGCCGGTGGATTAATCACCGGCTTTTTTCTGGACCATCCCTAACTGAGAGGGGGTGTTTCTGGACTTTGTCAATTTTTCAGACAACGGAGTTGACGTACGTGGGTTCGATTCCCACCCTAAGCTTTAAACGGTGTACGTTTGCTGGTGCAAAGCGGGCAGATTAGCTTAGTGGCCCCAAGTCAACTCTGTTGTCGGTCCCAAGTGGTGAACCATCGACCATCGAGACCATTTTCATCAGGGCAGGCAACCGCACGTGGACGGCCTGCTAGCGGGCTACCACGGGTAAAGGTACGTGGACGGCCTGCTAGCGGGCTACCACGGGTAAAGGTGCGTGGACGGCTTGCTAGCGGGCTACCACGGGTAAAGGTACGTGGACGGCTTGCTAGCGGGCTACCACGGGTAAAGGTACGTGGACGGCCTTGCTAGCGGGCTACCGCGGGTGAAGGTACGTGGACGGCCTGCTAGCGGGCTACCACGGGTAAAGGTAAGCGGACGGCCTGCTAGCGGGCTACCACGGGTAAAGGTACGTGGACGGCCTGCTAGCGGGCTACCACGGGTAAAGGTGCGTGGACGGCTTGCTAGCGGGCTACCACGGGTAAAGGTACGTGGACGGCTTGCTAGCGGGCTACCACGGGTAAAGGTACGTGGACGGCCTTGCTAGCGGGCTACCGCGGGTGAAGGTACGTGGACGGCCTGCTAGCGGGCTACCACGGGTAAAGGTAAGCGGACGGCCTGCTAGCGGGCTACCACGGGTAAAGGTACGTGGACGGCTTGCTAGCGGGCTACCACGGGTAAAGGTACGTGGACGGCCTGCTAGCGGGCTACCGCGGGTGAAGGTACGTGGACGGCCTGCTAGCGGGCTACCACGGGTCTTGACGGCGGGGCTGTGCCGTCTTTTAAAATTTTTAAAAATTTTGAAATCTTGGAATCCCCAGCCGTCGTGTGCAACTTCATATCATGGGGGCAGTGAAGACCCGATCTTCGCTGTCGGGATGGACGCGGTAGTAAAGGAAGGTAAGAGGCATGCACTTGCCGGTCCGATCTCTCGTCCATTCCACGGTACGTGGACGGCCTTGCTAGTGGGCTACCGCGGGTGAAGGTACGTGGACGGCCTGCTAGCGGGCTACCACGGGTCTCGACGGCGGTGAAGGGACGTGGTCGGCCTGCTAGCGGGCTACCACGGGTAAAGGTACGTGCAACTTCATATCATGGGAGTGTTGAGTTATAGGAGACACGAATAATAGCAAGCAAGGCCGTTTTAACTTTGTATAGTACGGCAACGGCATGTAGCTAAAGGTGAAATCAAGAAGCGTAAGGCATAGGTTCAAGAACTAGAAGAAGAGAAGAAACCCTGCCCAATACATCGGCACGCTAGCGGGCTACCACGGGTAAACCTTTACTGGGAGAATGCATAAACCAGCCATAGACCGTCCCAAGCCGGTTTGAGAAATGGTGAGGGTGCAAGTAGAGTACACGGTTATGAATTCTTACGTCTTGGGCTGTTCCAGCCATGATTGGTTCTGTATGGTTTACATCGACTGCAACAACTTTAAGATACGCTATATGAGCTGAAAACAACTTTAAGATACGATATTGGAGCTGGAATTACCGCCGCTGCTGGCAGTCATATTATCTCCGCCATTTTCCCTCGGATTTCCCTCTGTAGTACGGCACTCCTAATTCATTTTAATCCTACTTTGATGAAGGTGCAATAACAACAATTAAACATCCTTACTATAACAGACAATGCAGATGACGACACAATAGATTATATTAACCAAGAGCAATTAAAAAACACAAAACATTCCATCTACAAAGACAATGTCAAGATTATGTTGATTTTTTTTTTACTACAAATTAAATGGTTAACTACCTCAAGAAAGATAGAAAGCCAGACAACTTGACGCAAAAGCCTTCCATTATAAAATTGATACGGACTTTACCACTTTTTCAACGCAAGATCAAGAAGCCTATCAAAAGGACAGAACATGGTCAAGCAATACCTAGAACCCTGTGGAAGGAAGTACTAGAAGCTCTTGATAACATTAATGTTGGCCCTAATTAAATGGCAAATTCAAAGGATAAAACACATCAAACTAATGGACAACAACTGACATATTCCTGACTTGGTACAGACATTTTCAAATTAGAAAATGGTGGGTTGAACCTTGTTTTATAGCGCTAAACCTCCCATTTGTATAACAGTCGCATCAAATTTCGTTAACTTTACAACGATGCGTTAACAAAACAGACATAATCGGTAAAAAAGTCAAAAGATGTAAAAGAAACATTTGTTAAAAGTCTGGGAAAAAACGTATTTAAAAGAAAATTAATAATAGCCCACACTTTCAACGTCAGTCTCAAAGAATTAACAAATTACATTATTTTAATAAATGATTTTTTTAAATGAATATGATATTAAAAGTAATGCTAAAAGGTACTTAATTATTATATATAAGTGTATATAAATTGTAAAAAGCCAAGTAACTTTGAACTTGTTTACAGTTTCTTACCCGGTAAAGATCAGCCGATATACACAAGGTAACACTCACTATACTTATCAGATCTCAATAACCAGTTAACATTCTACTACAACCAACCACGATGTTCCTCTACTACGAAATATGCATCCGAAACCCAGCCACTTCACTATTCCCAGGAATCAACATTAAAGGGTGCTTTTTCCAGTATACTCGTGTATCTGGCAAAATGAAGACAAGCATGGTTTGCAGACTTAATACAGTAAAAAGGGCGATATTCACCAACTTGTTAGAAGAGCTGCAGTTCTGCCACTTTTACCACCCAATTTGGTGAATTTACAGATGCCCGATTGAACGCACTGGAGGACATCGATGATGTAGAAGAGGGACGAAAGATACCAACGGGACAGTCAAACCCATAAATCTTAAATGAACTGACAATGCCATGGCTAAAAATGAAAAGGACAAACAGACAAACAATAGTACACATGACACAAAATATGAAACTAAAGAATAAACAACACGAACCCCGCCAAAATCTAGGGGTGATCTCAGGTGCTCCGGAAGGGTAAGCAGATCCTGCTCCACATGTGGCACCCGTTGCTTATGTGTTTACAAATCCGGTAAATAGTCTAATACGGTAGGTCACATTCATGAAAGGGGAGGGGATTGTAGTTACGAAATATGCAGGTGCTGCTGGAATGTTTCTACTTAGAAATGGAAATTTCACAATTGGAAAGCTGAAATCATCTCTTTTGTCGTAAAGTTTGGTTTTCAATCGACCCTCATTGTCAATTTCTAGATGTAAGTCAAGATTTGAGGCCGACTTAACTTTATCTGTAGTATCCTTTATCTCTAGTTCGATGGGATAGATGCGTTCCACATAGTCAGCAATTTTTTTATTATTTAGTGAAAGAACATCATCTATATAGCGGAAAGTAGAGTTAAAGGATATTGCTAACTTCTTTTCTTTCTTCCTTAGAAGTTCCTGCATGAAGTCAGCCTCATAATAATTAAGAAACAAGTCGGCAAGTAGAGGGGCACCGTTTGTTCCCATTGGAATGCCGACAGTCTGTTGAAAAACACGTCCTCCGAACGTAACAAATATGTTGTCAATCAAGCATCTTGATAATATCAGTTTCAGAGAATTTTTGTTTGAATCAGAGTGATCCTTTACAAAGTAGGATTTATTTCTTCCTAAGACAAGATACTTGTATCTACGTTGGCCATTAGAAACTGATACAACAAACCTTATCTTTACAGACTATGAAACCTACTTCAGGGTTTAGAACAACAAAAGTCTTGGAACCGCTACGCACCAGAATGTCATAAAACAACAAACCATTTAGAAGGTTGGCATAGTAAACTTAAGAAGTTAGTAAAGACACCACACCCAAATATATTCAGCAATGTCAAGTTGTCGGGTCAAGAAGAAGCCTTCCATGCTCTCACACTTATCCAGAACAGACCCAGGGGGGAACATATTAAAAAAGGAGAAAATACAGGGAAATTAATGACCGTCTGCAAACACTGAAAACAAGGTTACAGAATGATAAGCTTCTTTTTCTTTTCTACTTCCCAGAAGATTTACCTGGACTTACATTAGTTGATTAGAGTTATGTTGTTACAACATAATCCTACATAATCCCATTGTTTACATTAAAATTCTGGGAACTCCTACATAAAATTTTACTATTTTACATGTAAAATTCAAAATGTAGGAATAGCCAGAATAAACCTCAGGAAACACTTTTTGATTGAGTTTTAATAATTTACTGATGCGATGTAAATATACTTTGCCTTTGAAATAATTTAGATTCTTTTATTTCATTGGTCAAATGTTTGAATTCTTAATCTAGTATAAAAAGCTATGCGTCCCTGGATGCCGCACTGATTTTAAGTGCGCATCCAGAATAAAGTATTTAAACTTATGAAAGTTTTACGTATCCATTTCAACCAGCCACCAAAGACCTAAAGTCGTTTCTGTTGTTCGTAGTTAGTGAATAAGTAAAAGAAAGAATTCCCCCCGTTCTGTACAATACACCTTAAATTACAGTGCAAAAAGTGGTGGAGCGATCCAAAAATTCCGGAGACAGAAATTTAATTGTTACGAGAACGATAGGAACAGCAACAACAAGCACAACTAGCAACATGTCTGCAGGAGGAACACCAGTTAATTCAAATAGAAATACAGCCTCAACGTCAACAAACACAACATCGTCCTCTATATTGCCGTCATCTGGACCATCGCCAGCACCACCATTGACGTCTAGAACTACGTCAACCAGTGTGATCCAAGAAGCACCACAAGCAACTACGGTTATGCCAAACTCAACACCAGTAAGTCAGTTTTACAATCATCAAAACAAACCGCACATTCATCCTATCAAACCTTTTTGATGGAAATAGTGGTTCAAATCTTTCATGATATATATGAATCATAAGTTCAGAACAAACTATGTTCAGTAATTTCCACACTTTTTAGCAGGTAAGGCAGAACAATGGTTCATAAACCTCAGCGAAATTTGATTGATTGTTGGTTGCTTAACGTCCAGTGGCAATTATTTCATGCATAGTCAGGACGAGAACAAGTTCACAATAAATACAATAAGTAGGTTGATACAATAGAGGCCATCTTGGATGATGATCGGGAAATTTGGACTGCCACTGGAAAATGAGGGTATATTGGATAAGGACAGAAATTTTGCCTTGCAACAGGCCACCTACGGACCCCTCAAAGAGTTGTTGCAAGGGTTCTTAACGTGCAAAGAGCGTGGCACTCTCTTTACACGAGGCATCGGATTTAAGGTCCCCCTTCTGACCGGACGTGACTGCGAACTTGATACATCCCGCACAGCCAAACGGACGCCCCACTTCGGCAAGCGTTTTACTGCTGGTCGGGTGAAGACCAAGTGACCATATTTCTATACCCCAGTCACCTTTGGGGTACCTCAGCGAAGAAGAAGTTGTCCACAATAGACTGCTAGAACTGTTATACCTAACGGTTGAGATCAGTCATGTTGAACATAAAAAGTCGAGAAAGTGTCGACAATTGTATTCACCGTGTAATGAAAATGTGTACAGATGCAAACCTGCAGGAGACCCAACGAATGACCAAACGCCATGAAAGGTCTCTGAGCTGCTATTACTAGGATTGTCATGCCTCCAAATCTAGATCCAACATAGAAGATTTGAGAGTAAAGGAGACTTTGGCAGAAACTACCATCCGAGTAACAAGCATGGAACAAGACAGTGATTTTCATACCTTAGTAAGATGCATCACACAACAGACTTGCTAATAATGCAGTAAAAGCCGCTGGTTCTGAATTAATTGATTTTTGTTAGCCTAACGTCCAGTGGCAAATGTTACATGCATGTTCAGGACGAAGACAAGAGTTAACAAGGGGTTGAAAAAAAGACATAGAAACATATATTATAAATTTTGTACAGCTTGAGATGCTGATAAGACAATTGTAACAACAACAGCAGATGTAAATTCAACCACAGAATGTTTATAATCAAGGACAATCATGTAATTCTTGTAACTACAGTAGGCACAATAACTTCGAAAATATAAAGACGTGTTTTTGATGAGGAGCTGATTTGGACTGTTCTAAAATCCCTTAAAAATGGTGTTGTGGTACTATTCAAGAATATAGTGATGTAGTGGTACAAACGCTTTTCCCTCTCTCATACACTACCGACAATGAGGCAGATGGACAGCAATACCAGGACTATTGCCGAAAAGAAGGATAGGCACCCAACACTGACACCAGGCATTGTTAAATTTGACTGCCCGCATGGAAGATGCTATGATTTAAAGCAGTGACTGAATACGAATCTTCAAGGGTTCCTTTCACAGTAATTCTAAAATGCTATAAACAATGGTGTTACGATACTTTTAAAGAATATAGTGATGAAGCGTCACAGAAGTTGCTTTTTTGCGCTACACTACCGGCAATATGAGCAAGATGGACAGCAATACAAGGACAATTGCCGATAAGAAGGATATAGAAAGTCAACACTGACACAAGGCATTGTAACATTTGACTGCCTACTGAAATATGCTATGGTTTGAAACAATGTATGATTGCAAATCTCCAAAGGTTCCTTTCACAATATTCAAAACTAGATTTCACTATACACTAGATGATATAATATTCGACAACGCTTGCAATCTTCACAAGAACTGTCTTTCAAGAGAACCAAATTATTTAAAAAAAAAAAAAGATTCCTTATGGACAGGTTTTAATGGAAATGTCATACTAGTAATGCTTGTTCAGAAAGATGCATGAAGAGATATGCAGCATATATATATATCTACACAGACTATCAATTCACAAATAAACGAGCAAACAAATGCAGGACTTTAGCGGCTGCAAAGTCAACGTTCATCTATGAATGCTGACAATTTCATGTTTCATGTACCATTATTTCTGAGTTTGAAAAATAGATAGAAGATTGATAAGCTTAAATGTGATCTTGCTACAAACTTCATAGACAAATTGGATTGAAATTGTAAAATTTGTTGAAGTATCTATACAGTAGGCTTCTTGAAGTAATCGAACAATTCATTTAAACAAGATACTTTTAATATAATTGAAACGGAGTAACAAATTCACTGAAAACGTCTTCGCCACTCGCGAAAGAAACAACAGTGTATTCGTACAAGATTCAAAATGTATTTAACCGAGTAAAAGTTGTGATAAGAGTGATTCGTATCGACTCGTGTGAAATATTAAGCCAGAAAACAATATTTGTTTTTTCCTCATATTCCATTTTATTTATATATTCTTTTTTACATGAAAATGATCACTGAAACGTCAAACAAACGACAGCGCTAAGCATAACCGATATTTTTAATCTATAAACATACACATGGAGATTGGCATAGTGATGCAGATAAGAAATATTTAGAATTTTCATTCTAACAGAAACTGCAAGTTTCTCAAATGATGTCTTGTGGAGTATTTCCTCGTTAGGTTATTAATTTAAATAGCTTATTTGCAGAACCAAGATTATTTTGATAGTGCAAGACTCCATTGCTAAAAATATGAAAAATGAAAATGCTGATGTTTTTGCTTTCCTAGGGGCTTCCATAGAAGTACTTATCAACTTTACAAGAACAAGAGTATTCATCAATGTTATAATCGTTTAATTATTCATTGTGGTACTAATGACATTCATGTTTTATCTATCGTGTAAGTTTGCCTATTGAAATTTGATTTCTACTGCTTAATTGTTATTTCCTTCAATGGTTTTTGCTTAGTCTTGTATTCTTTCTCCACCTGTAGATTTTGATGAAACGGGTCAGAAGATTAAGGAAGTTAACATGGCTTTTTTGAATTTATGTTTATGTTATAAAGTAGAATTCATCCATTCGAATATATATAGATATATTGTTGAAATGTGGAAAGCCAAAGGTGAAATTATTTCCTTATAACGATGGTGGTTTACATCTTAATTGTGAAGGTTCAAGGCGGTAAGGTTTATATTTTTATAGGAGGGTTGCTCATTTCATTCAGATATGTTAACTTGGCATTTGAGATTAGAAATGGTTGAATTTCATGTTTTTGCCTTTCCCTTTATTTTTTTCTATACTGAAATAGGTATTGTTTGTATTTTCTTTGTTTATATTGTCCTTAAAATGTTGAAGATTAGGTTGTTCGACTAGTTACTCTGAAATGTGCCAAAGAGGAGATAGCGTCGCTATATTAGGTACCTATAGCATAGCCTAGCGGTACCGCAAACATTATGTGGACACAGACATCGCTGAAACCCGGAGAAATTTGAACACCAAAACACTTTCTTCCAATTGTTGACTCAAGTCTCATCGCCTAGATGGAATACCATATTGAGAATGAAATCTTCAACAATACAAACGCATCAATGCAACATTCGTTAACACAAGCCAGCCCTACGGATAAAAATTCGGAGGAACAAGTAAAAGGTAAACTGCACCAACAATAATTCGGAATCAATGAACAACGTGTTCAAAGGTCCTGGAAACTGGAAACCAAAAAGAACACCTAATTTCCTAAACCTAAAATATATACGATAACGGAATGAGCGTGACGACAGAATTCCAAAGGGATATAACTGTGCACGTTCAATAATTTTATTAAGGAAAAAAATTTGTTAATTTACCCAACCATGTACGAACAGCGTGTAGCCACTACACCACGAGAAAGGAAGATGGCACAGATCACAAAAACTGCCTCCAAGAGACAGAAGTTAAAATCGTAATAACTGAATTTACAATAAAATAAAAATTCAAGTAGTTCCGCTGAACAATTAGCTTTCGTCAGTGTCAATAATTTTATCATTACAATTGTTTGGGTAAAATTCTGGACAGTACAGGTAAAAATCCTTATAGTGAATCGAACCGAAATCTTGAATATCATAATTTAAAACTATGATATATATGTACTCACAGGTGTGTATTTGGGCGACAAGAAAATAATGTGTTTCTCAATATTTGACTTCTGTCCGTCTGTACAGTCAGGATCCTACTTCGTCAAAATTATCTCCCCATTACGCCAGTTCATTTTCACAATCGTAAAAATGGAAGCCATTGTAGCGATGACGCGCTACCAATTTTGCTCTTGGAAACCGATAAATTTATCCACATTGCACCAATACGATCCTTATATGTCAGTTATATTTTAAAAGACAAATGTATCAACTAGCTAATGAGCATCAGTTAATGATCTTGTCTGCATTGATTCAACTTAAAACTATTGTCTAATCGGTTGTTAGGTGGAATTTTCGAAAAATCATAAACATTTAAAAAAAATCTAATTAAATATTTCGTGGAAGGGCAGACTAGATTTTTTTAGTGGTTGAAGACTATAAACCCTAGTTATCACACACAAAAAATTAGAATTTTTCGAAGATATGCATTTTCATCATCCAACTTGTAAGACTGTCGTCAAGTACTTTCAGTAAAAAAATAGCTATTCGAACACACCTTCCCTGTTTTTGTGACTCATTAGATAGATATTTCACTTGACCCATATATTTCATCTTTTAGTACTGTTATTTTTTGTGTTATAAAGTCAACCTGTAGCTTTAATATATAAAAATGATAGAATCTGAAGCGAGACGATGTATGAAATATTCTTACTTTGAACGATATCAAGACTAAATACTCAACTCAAACACGCCCTAACATAAAAAGGTGCACTCGATTTTCTCTTTTCGATACAATTGTTACCTATTTTTTGGATTTTTTTCTTCAGTCACATAATGGAAGGGCAGACACGAAAATTACTGAACTAATAGATTGATATCTTTTCCGTCCGTGGTAATTTTTTCAAAAAAATCGGAGGTTATGCATTTTTGTCATCCAACTTGAAAGATACCCATGTCGTCGACTTGATATCTAATTGTTCTGCTTAACTATGTACTAGATAAATTGAAAACTTATGCAAATGGTGTTTTTGAAATAAAACACCTCGTAATTGAGAAGAAAATTGCAGTTTTGTTTGTTTCTATTAACTTTTTAAAAATTTGTCACTATAGTAAACAATACAGTAAACATTTATCGCCTTCTCTAATAGAGAGCTTCGATTCTTTTGTTCTATTTCAACCTGGTTTCCGACTGTGTATAAATAGAAGGCCCGATTGTACGCTCATTGGTATGCCTTGTCCAGTAGCATCCTGCAGTACAGGACATCATGTTGCTTTGGTTGCTTGTCTGCCACTGGAAACGGTAATATGAGCTTGAGGCTTGTTGAGAAGAGCTTAACCTCAAAAACTGGTCAAAGAAAAAAACATAGTAGAGTGTACAATGCTAAGCATGCATGTCCCTTTTGTACAAAAATGGTTTCAAACGGTCCGTTGTGTGGGGTCATATATACTAGAAGAAATGATCACCGTGACTGTGCCCAAACATACTGTTCAAGGAACCTGGTGGGATGGTCCTTCCGAAGTGGGTCCGTCCAAGCTGAAAGGTTGAAGATGATTGCTTTATAACAGGTGTTAACTCGCGCCGATTAAGATGACACCATGAATAATTGATTTTTGCTTGCTTAACGTCCTGTGGCAAATATTTCATGCATGTTCAGGACGAATTAATAAATTAAATAGGTGGGCCTTGTAATAGAGGTCATCCGGGATGCAGTCGGGGAAATTCGAACTGCAATTGGAAGATGAGGATATATTTGAGAATGAAATTTTGACTTGTAATAGGCTACCTACAGACCCTTCAAAGAGCTGTTGTAAGGGTTCTAAGCGTGCGGAAATCGTGGCACTCTGTTCACGAGGTATCGGATTCAGCGTTCTGACCGGACGTTGCTGCAAACTTGTACATCCTAACGGACAACCCACTTTGGCAAACGTTTTACTGGCGGTCGGATAAAGTTCAAATGATTGATTGATTGTTTGTTGCTCAACGTCCAGTGGAAAATATGTTGTGCATGTTCAGGTTATTACTTCATTAGTTTTCTGTCAAACTGGATTTCTATTCAAGGTCCGTAGTGACTAAAATATGTATTTGAAAGATGTTGATTTTAATCGATTGATTGAATTATTGTTGCTCGTTTAACCTTCAGTGACAGATATCAAATGCATATTCTGCATATTACAAAATACTCAATTCATACTATATATATGCAGGGTAACCGGGATTAAAGGCTAGATGTTTGAAGTGGCGCGAAAATGAGTGACCATTTATTGACACCTGCAATTTCAAAGGGTTTCATTGACTTCTCTTCCGATAAAGTTATTTGCAAAAGGAAATTTTTTTTCAGTTGCGTCATTTAAATACTAAGGAATGATTATTTTTGTAAAAAAGTAAGTTGTATAAGAAAGCGTATAGATCAAATTAATAAAAACAAATTCAATAAATTCCGAAAAAGGTGTGTACAAGAATTTAAACGTTTTCAATTAAACAAATGGTAAGTAAATTCTACCAAAAATGAATCTGTATTTTATATGTGTTGCCAATTGTTACATTTACTTGTATTTATAATATTCTTACAACCGTGAGAATATATTTTGGAAATTGTTTACGATGACATATTCGGGTACTGATCAGCTGAATATCTGTATAGTATAGGTACATGTACATTTACCTGGTTGAAATCCGTTGACCAGTTCGTTTATTCCCGGGGGCAGAATATTGTCATTTGCTGGTATATTGTGCAACAGGGTTTTATCGCTTGATATTTCTCAAGTTGACCACCTAAAGAAATTGATGAATTCGCTATCATATGTTGATTTGTTGAATATCAACTGTTTGATGCAAAATTATCAGTTTCATCGTAACAATGGGCAGAGTAGACGACAAAATCAAACAAGATATCGCAGTACTAAGAAAGTCGGGCAACACAATCCAAGCAATTACTGGATATTGAGGACCAGGGGCCATAACATTTTGCATCATTCCGTACGGTACTGGCTGAGAGCCTATGACAGGGGTTTTATTTCCGAGCTTTGTGTTTATTCACACCAAAACAACGAACCTTCAGAAAAGTTTCTGAAAGACGCCGAACTCATCAAGCAGATCCACAAAGCCCTAGTTGCAGATGGTGCCAACTTGACTCTGTCGATCACCAAAATAGCCATCGACGCTGCAGGCTTTACCCATTCACGACCGCGTTATGGCCAAATGATGAGAAGGACAAACAGACCAACACGTGTTGATTTTAGCCAACACCTCATTGACGACTTTGCAGACATAATCTTCTCTGATGAAACTTCCATACAGACCTTCTATAAGACCAACTATTGCAGAGAGAAAGATTCTGTTCCACTGGTTCATGGAAAGCCGAAACATCCACTGAAACTCCATGTTTTGGGTGCCATCAGTCGGAGGCTTCCGTCAAAAGTGACCATCTTTGAAGATATAATGGAAAAAGAATTTTTCACCAACTCAATTTTACGGGACCACCTTCTTTCTTATGTTCGGGTAAAGTTTCCTGATGGGCACAGTTACCAACAAGACAACGACCCTAAGCACAAGTCAAAAATGGCAAAAGAATTTATGAACGACAACGGTATAAATCGGTGGGATATATGGCCTTCCGAAAGTCCTGACTCGAACTCCATAGAAATGGTATGGAATCAGATGAAGCGTCATGTTGCCCGTGTAGACCCCAAAACAAAAGAGGAACTTGTCAACACGTTACGGACCTTTTGGTGCGAAAAGGTCAGGGAAGATGACAGTAGAGCAATGCAACATGTACATTGATCATATATACAAGGTTGCACCTGTATGTGTCTGATGAAAGTAGTAGCAACTGGTCATCTGCCCGACAAGATTTTTCCTGAGAGGAAACGGGGTAAATCGCTAGCGTATTTCAACAATCAAGCGATTGAAAGCGGTCTGCAGTTCCAGTGATAAAGCCTCTGTTAACTCAGTTGTAAAACGGCCCTTTTCAGGGCCACCAAATTTTTCAAAAAGATTCTTTATTTGTTGTAACAATTTTTTAAAACAATAAATATCAATATGAAAAAGTGACCAATCATACAAATATAGAAGATGTGGTATACTTGCCAATGAGACAACTATCTATCCAAGACATAAAGTAGAAAATATAAGAAAATAGATCACAGTACATAAGCCATTTAAATTTTAATATCATCCTTTCAAACTTGTAACTCAAGAACTGATTTTTACATTGATATATTGTTTTATATGTGTCTCCTCTATACTACTTATAGCTACACATAGTGCACTTTTTTGCTCTTTGTTAAAGACCGTACGGTGACATGGCTGCTCACATCCGCGTCGTTTTGATCCGTGTTTGATATAGCTGTCTCAGTCGCAATCGTACTAACTCCTGTTATATTAACCCAGATAATATATATATGTTTACACACGGTAAAATTGAAGCTCATCAGTACAATGGGGAAATTGCGTGTAGATTAAGATACTGAGCTAACATTACAGACTTTATCGAGAAAACAACCAGATAATTAAAAAAATATTATTTTATACACAGAAAATATACAAAGGTCGAACCGTCTCCTGCTTCAATGTCTAAAAGTTATACAACTGTAGTAATACAAATTGAACAATTGGAAGAAGATGCTTATTATAAAATCATGTTGACAAATATTTCGGTTGAGTAATATGCATTCGTCAGTGTCAACAGTTTTATCGATACTAGTTATTCGTGTAAAAAAACAACTTAATAATACAGGTAAGTTTTGGTCTATTGATTTAATCCCAAATCTTGAATATCATAATTTATAACTCAATATTGAAAAGACCTGACTATGTGTATAGTTGTTTACTAGAATATTAAATAATAGATTAGAAAAATATTTAGAAAAGCATGGCATTATATCCCAAGAACAAATTGGTTTCTCTAAAGGTAAAATGACTAGTGATCATCTTTTTGTTTTAAAAACTCTAATAGATAAACACACACAAAAAGGTTCAAAACCATTATACACATGTTTTGTTGACTTTAGAAGAGCTTTTGATACGGTTAATCACACAGGACTGTTTTATAAACTTAGTAAAATTGGAGTAGGAACTCATTTTTATAATATAATCAAAAGTATGTATTCTAATAACATACTATGTATAAAAACACGAAACATGTTAACTTCAGACTTTAGATCATATATTGGAGTAAGACAAGGAGATAATCTTAGCCCAAGTCTCTTTAAAATATTTATAAATGATTTTAAATCTTTATTAGATGAAACCTGTGACCCAGTATTGCTATCAAATGTTTCATTAAATTGTCTTCTTTATGCTGACGATCTTGTACTGCTTTCTGAATCTAAAAAAGGCTTACAGAATGCATTAAATAAGCTGGAAATTTATTGTCAAAATTGGGGGTTAGAAGTTAATTTAAAAAAACAAAGTCTGTAGTTTTTAATACATCTGGCCGTATTAAAGATGCACAGCTTTCATATAAAGACACGTACATCCAAAGTACCCAACATTATACTTATCTTGGCGTAACTTTTAGTGCATCTGGCAGCTTTTCAGAAGCCAAAAACATGTTATATAAAAAAGGCTTAAAAGCATTCTTTAAATATACAAAATATTTTACTAATTATAAACCTAATATCTCCACTCTAATGCACATTTTTGATCACACAGTGAAACCTGCATTATTATATGGTTCAGAAATATGGGGCTGTTTTAATTCAAAAAAGTTAAATAATGACACAGAACTAAATTATTTCTATAGATTATGTAAAGATCTAAAAAATGAAAAAGTGCATCTAAAATTCTGCAGATTTACATTAGGAGTGAATAAGCATGCAACAAATTTAGCCATATTTGGCGAATTAGGTCGTTATCCTCTAATGTTAGATATTTTAACAAACATGATTAAATATTGGAAAAGAATTCATATTAAAAATAATATTTTATTAACAAATGCATACTCTCTCTCAAATACATTATCTAAAGCTGGGAAGAATTGTTGGGCTAGTAGTATTGATGCTATCTTAAAATTACTTGATTTAAAAGAGTATCAGGTGCTCTCATCTAAAATAAACATTAGAAATATGGTGAAAAAGAAATTATATTTAAAGTATTGCAGCATATGGAAGAAAGAATTATTTAATGATAAAAGACAAAATAAGACCTCTGGAAATAAACTTAAAACTTATCGATTATTTAAACCAAATTTTAATTTTGAGCCTTACTTATTGAAATTACCATATATTCAAAGATGTGTTTTAACAAGATTTAGAATTGGAGCTCACAAACTTGAAATAGAAAAAGGTCGTTATTTTAATATTAAACTAGAAAATAGAATATGCAAACTCTGTAATGAGGAAATAGAAGATGAGATGCATTTTCTTTTAACATGTAAAACTCTGGATAATGTTAGAAATCCCTTTCTAAGCAAAATATATAGTAAAAATAAAAATATTTCAAAACTTGATAACAAATCTCTTTTTATTTGGCTAATGGGAAATGAAGATAAAAACATTTTGATAATAATTTGTCAGTTATTAGAGGTTTTAAATATAAACAGAAATACAATATTAAATTAGATTTCTCTATATAAAATTATGTATGATCAAATATGCATTTACATAAGTTATTTCTTTTACATTTGATAAATTATTAGTATATACTACGAGGTGTGCTGTCCAATAAAGGGACCAGAATAACAGACTATTGGTCATATTGTATTATATATGTTTATTATTTACAAATTGCCTACTTCATTTTCTTTAATATTATATCAATCAACTAAATCAAAATCAATCATATTATGTACTTTGTTTAACCTATTTTGAATTTACTTTACATTATGTTTGAAAATTATATTATAAATATTCTGCTCATTCTGGGCGCCGTGATTGGCAAATAAAATATTTGTTTGTTTGTTTGTTTGTTTGTTTGTTTTGTATCGACACTCAGTCATGTATTTGTGTGACGAGGTAATATTATTTTTTACTAATAGTGAATACTTAATTACAAGTGTATTTAAGTTTTACGAACCGATGGAAGTGGATTTTGTTGACACGCTGTTGGATGACCAAAAAGGTTATTTTAAGGAACAAAAAACTCAATATTGAAAAGAGGTGACTATGTGTATAGACACTCAAGTCATGTATTTGTGTGATAAGGTAATAATGAATGTGTTTCTTAATATTTGACATATGAGCGTCTGAACATGTGTAAACAGATTTAAATGTAATTAACTTTTGTATTGTTACTGAACTGATAACTATTACCATCAGTGTGCTTATTTTGTTTATATTTCACAGTACTTGTCTATCCCAAATTCATGTATTTGGTTTTGATGTTATATTTGTTATTTTCGTGGGATTTTGTCTGATGCTTGGTCCGTTTCTGTGTTGTTCTCCTCTTATATTTAATGCGTTTCCCTCGGTTTTAGTTTGTTACCCCGATTTTGTTTTTTGTCCATGGATTTATGAGTTTTGAACAGCGGTATACTACTGTTGCCTTTATTCTGTATACTGTTTTTTGTAATACAATTACATTTTAGTGTAAGAGAATCATAGGTCATACAATACGTGTTAGGTCCAGAGACTTACTACAAACACTTTCACTAGTGATTTAGACGCATTTATTAATTTCTATTTTGATTTAAAATCAATTCACTTATGCTTATTGGGGATGTTCTTATACATCCTTTACGAGCCGTTTTGTTCTATTATATATGAAGTTGTTCAACAGATAATTTTTGTTGCCCTGAACTATACTGAATTAGGGGATAAAATAATTGCTTGATGGTTGCTGAATTGAATTCAGTGGCATTTATTTCATACACATGCAAGATGAAAATACATTCAAAATAAAAACAAAAGGCAGATTCACCAAACAAGTCGACCAGCATATACGTCGAAAATTAAAACTGCCACGAGGCAATGGATTGTACGTACAAATTTAATCCGCACAGCGACACGTATACCCCACTTTGACAATGGTTTCACTACCGGTTGGACAAAGACTTATGATGAATATATTTCTAGTCCCAAATAAGCCTTTGGCTTTTATTGACATAGATCTAGAGGAGCTGTAATCCTGAAAAAAAGCTGTAGGACTTTCTACGTAGCGAGAAGCAGTGTTAATGCCAAATGACCACCAAGAACAGCATTTTAACAGAAATGGACTGACTGTGTGATTGGTCTACTTTTACAAAAAAAATGTAATTTCAAAATTAAGATGATCGATTTCAGTTAAATGTGACGGGAACTGCTTTTTCAACGGACTATCCAAAGCATTGCTTAGAAATGATCTGTGTAAGAACATGTATACACACGTGTTTGAATAAAGCCAGATATCTTTGAAAGGAAATATTCTAGCGCAATGTCTTCACTTTCGCCGACATTGGAAGAAGACACAAACTTTCTATTCCAACGATTGCTTCCCATTTTGTTTACAATCTGTTGCTTGATATATCCATAATGTTTTCTGTGTATACCGTCAAGGACAGATCATCTTGGGGTGAAGTGGATGAGGTTTTCTTCTACAATTCTGCTAATAGGACAGATTGAATTTTGCTGTTTGCAATTTTGCCAGAGGCATTCAAGTTGGAGTAAAAAATCTTGCTTTAACTATTGCCCTTTTTGTTTCTTCTGGCAAATTCAAAGCTGTGTTCCAAACTGCACGAGTTTCTCCAATATTTATTGTGTTAATGTCAAGACGATGAAGAGTTGATTTTGCCAAAATTTTATGATTGTTGATCTTGTTTTGTGTTTCCAGTTAATTTTCGTTGGTGTATTTTCCCAAAGTTACTCTATAGTATTATAGATTATATTTAAGTAAAATTGAGAATGGAAATGGGGAATGTGTCAAAGAGACAACAACCGGACTATAGAACAGACAACAGCAGGTCACCAACAGGTCTTCAATGCAGCGAGTAATTCCCGCACCCAGGGGCGCCCTTCAGCTGGCCCCTAAACAAATATATATACTAGTTCAGTGATAATGAACGCCATACTAAACTCCAAATTGTACACCTTAAAAAAAAATTAAAAATAATACCAGACTAACAAAACATAGTAGATTTGATTCAGTTCTTTCTAGTAAAATTCCATGATTTACTTGCAGACGATATAGTCTTAGTAAAATTTCTTTGTGGTTTTAATTTTCAGAGATAAGAGTGGAATGAAGGAAGCTCAATTGTCGTCGATGAGGCTCAGGCTCTTGCGGCAGGGCACCAAGTAAGGCATATTATAATTGCCACTGAAACTGTTCTGACAGGCAGAGATTGGATGTTTCACGGGAATATTGAGTGCTTTAGTTGCCTTATATCTAGCTGACGGACCTTTAACTGTAAAGATCCCCAAGGGTGACTTGGGAATAGAAATATGGTAATTTGGTCCTCTCCCAACCGGCAGTAAAACGCTTGCCAATCCGAGGTCTCGTGTAAAGAGAGTGCCACGCTCTTTGCACGTTAAGAACCCTTGCAACAACTCTTTGAGTGCCCGTAGGTGGCCTGTTGCAAGGCAAAATTTCTGTCCCTATCCAATATAGCCTCATTTGCCAGTGGTAGTCAAAATTTCCCTGACCATCATCCCTAATGGCTTCCACTATGACAAGACCTACCTATTGTATTTATTGTCAACTTGTTCATGTCCTGAATATGCATGAACTATTTGCCACTTGACGTTACGCAACCAACAATCAATCAATTTAACTGTAAAGTAGGCGTGGGAATATATATTTATTTTGTATATATTTTAGGATATGGTCCATTAGTTCAATAAACGCCTCATTTCATCAGTGAATAAGATGTTCTAAGCGCCAAACTTGTTCTTCATTAACATTTATCATATTTTTATTTTTGGAGGATCTTTTTATGCTGACATGAATTATCATTGACATGGATATATTTATAAATTAACTGTTTACAGAAATAATTAGGCTTTTCTATCTCATGCATAGATTACCTTAGCTGTATTTGGTAAAACATTTAGGAATTTCGGTCCTCAATGCTCCTCAACCTCGTACTTTATTTGGCCTTTTAAACTTTTTTGGATTCGAACGTCACTGATGAGTCTTTTGTAGACGAAACGCGCGTCTGGCGTATATACAAATTTAGTACTGGTATCTATGATGAAATTATTTATTCCAAGATAAGTTGCTTGATCTGATATTGTAATTCCATATTCCCTAGTTCCTATGCATATAGAGATTCCTTTCCACTATTTGTTTTGATTCTGTTTTAATAAAAAAAAAAATCTTTGTCGGGTGGATTGTATATTGATGTTTTATAGAATGGCTGTTAACGGTGTTTAACATAACCTGCATATCCTAATCTAAGCTTGACACTAAAAGTATGTCATCGGCACAAGTTGGATAGCCAAAACAATTAGTTCCTAAATGTAGCCCTATTTTTAATTCTTTCACTTGTAATACGAAATATTTAATATATGCCTAATAAAAACGAGTTAAGAGGGTACCTCCTTGACGGACACCTTGCCTTTTCATTACCTATCGATTAAGATACATATACTCGTATGCAGGCGCTTCTGGAATGTTGCTACTTATAAATGGAAAGTTAACAATTGAGAAGCTGTAATCATTTTCAAACGACCCTCATAGTCATCTACTTACCCTTCCAGAGCACCTGAGATTACCCCCAGAGTTTTTAATGGGGTTGTGTTGCTCAGTCTTTAGTTTTCTATGTTGTTTCTTGTGTACTATTACGTGTATGTTTGCCTGTTTCATTATTAGCCATTGCATTGTCAGATTATTTTCGATTGGCGAGTTTGACTGCATCTCTTGTATCTTTCGCCACACTTTCAAGATATAAGGCATGTAAAAAAAAAGTTAATTAATCACGCAGTTCATTTGTATGATTTTATTTCAAAGCCATTATGTAAATAGGATTTATTTGTTTTACACAGTTTGATTTAGAGGAAAGACCGTCATAGTCATTTGAACTATTACTAACACAATTCTATATTAATTTTCTTGTAATTGTTATAGAATACCTCAAACAACATAACTAGAAACCTACTCTTGACTGACCCAATTTTTAGAAATTTACCTGTGACTTTTTTGTGGCGTTAGTCAATTCGTGTTCTTGCATGTAATTGTACTGTATTACCCAACATGTTATGTTGTCATTTTTAGCAGTAAATTTAACACTGCCTTAAAGTCGGGAGGTTTGGCTAGCCACACACCAAGATCAACCAACCCCTTTTTTTTAAATGTCCTGAACCAAGTCAGGTATATGGCAGTTGAAATGCAATAGCTCGTTTCTATGTATATTGCATTGATTTTGTTTGTTTATTGCACTTCATTTATTATTCGACGTTTTCTTATAGTTGGTGTGTTTACCCGTCAAACGGTGTGTTTAGTGCTTAAATTTGTAACCTGTGTCATGTTATTTGTGAAAGGGGTGAGCGTAGATGCAAGTATCTTGTCTAAGGGAGAGATAAATCCTACAAAATGTACAATGTAAAGGATCACTCGATTCAAACCAAAAAAATATTCAAAATTGACATGTTTGTGCCTGTCCCGAGTCGTGAGCCTGTAATTCATTGGTTGTCGTTTTCTTGTGTTACAAATATGTTTTTCGTTCATTTTTTTATATATAAATAAGGCCGTTAGTTTTCTCGTTTGAATTGTTTTACATTGTCCTATAGAGGGCTTTTATAGCCGACTATGCCGTATGGGCTTTGCTCATTGTTGAAGGCCGTACGGTGACCTATAGTTGTTTATGTCTGTGTCATTTTCGTCTCTTGTGGACAGCTGTCTCATTGGCATTATCATTCATTCTTTTTTTTTATAATTATCAAGATGTTTGATATTGTGATTGACAACAATTTGTTTACGTTCGGAGGACGTGTTTTTCAACAGACTGTCGGCATTCCTATTGGAAGCAATTGTGCCCCTCTTCTTGCCGACTTGTTTCTATATTATTATGAGGCTGACTTCATACAGGAACTTCTTAGGAATTTTACAAACGCCATCGATCACAAGTTGGTTGACCCTTCTGGAATGGCCGTTTCACAGATGATATCGGATATATTCCTTACGTCGAACCCCAAGAAATATGGTCACTTGGTCTTCTCCCGACCAGCAGTAAAACGCTTGCCGAAGTGGGGCGTCCGTTTGGTTGTGCGGGATGTATCAAGTTTGCAGTCACGTCCGGTCAGAAGGGGGACATCCGATGCCTCGTGTAAAGAGAATGCCACGCTATTTGCACGTTAAGAACCCTTGCAACAACTCTTTGAGGAGTCCGTAGGCAAAATGTCTGTCCCCAACCAATATACCCTCGTTTTCCAGAGGCAGTCCAAATTTCCCCGACCATCATCCTAGATGGCCTCTATTACAACAACCTACCTATTATATTTATTGTTAAATTGTTCTCGTCCGGATTATGCATGAAATATTTGCCACTGGACGTAAAGCAATCAACAATCAATCAATCAATCCTTACGTCGAAACTACAATTTATTTCCCTTTCATGAATGTGACCTACTGAATAAACTATTTACCGGATTTGTTATAACATGAGCAACACAATTGGTGCCACTTGTCCGCAACACCTGAGATCAACCCTAGTTTTTGGTGGGATTCGTGTTGCTTATTCTTTAGTTTTCTATACTGTGTCATGTATACTATTGTTTGTATGTTTGTCTTCTTCGTTTTAGCCGTGGCGTTGTCAGTTTATTTTCGATTGATGAGTTTGATTGTCCCTCTGGTATCTTTCGTCCCTCTTTTATACAAGTTCAAACATTTTCGTGATCTTTTATCTGGTCCAAACTCCTTCATAGAATATACCAGGTGTAGTAAAGCCCGCAACATTATGTATGTATCGGCTTGCCTGCCCCAAGTCAGCCTGTATTTCGGTGGTTTCAGTATGATAATGTGCTATATATTTGCCGTTCGTTTTCCCGTTTGAATTGTTTAACGTTGTTATTTCGGGGCCTTTTAAAGCTGACTATGCGTTATGGGCTTTGTTTCATGTTACATGCAACAATATATGCTAATTTCTGTGTCATTTTGTCTCTTGTGGAGTGTTGTCTCATATCATTGGCATACATACATCATCCTCTTTGTTTATAATTACTGAAAGCAAGTTTTTTTTTTTACTTTTTTAAACCTTGATTGTTTTTATGTTTGACATGTTATACACTTGGTACAATTTAAAACCTTCTAATAAATTGTTCAAATAAGGCCTTCGAAAATAGTGGAATTAATTATTTTTGGAGTGTCAAGAACTCTTTGGCAGTACTTGATAAATTGCATGCTTATATTGGTGATTTTGAATCTGTTCAAAATAAGTTGACGATGATAAACACTTTATAACTGAATGTCCACTATATGTTGATAAAAAGAATTACTTTTTAATAGCATTAATTTTCGATCTTTAGACAATTTTCAAAGTGTTCCTTGCTATTTTAAGATGTTGATAGAGCCGTTTAATTGTAAATAACAATATTCTTTTCCATTTATCTTTATGCAGAAAATATATTTATAACATACATTTAGATGTTTTTTTACGCTAAGCTATTTTTTAAGGTATAACTAGGGCTGCCTACCGCCAGATGGTTAAAGACAGACAAGTCATCAACTGGACATGTTCAGAATGTCAGCAACCAAACCTGCCAAAAGAACCTATGCAAACAGTGGAGTATCTTCATGAGACCAGTTAGAACCAACAACGACGTAGAAGGGTGGCATAGACGCATAAACGACAAGGCAGTAGAGTGCAACAAACCTTTCTACGAACTACTAGAATTACTTCACACTGAAACCACTAAGGTCCCAATGCAAGTGAAACTGATCAGTGAGGGCAAGCTTAAAAGGTGTCAACGGAAGAAGGTCCGAGCAGTCCAGGGAACAGTACACCACCCACTCCATCACAACAGCAGAACTTCTGAAACAGACCATGCGTTTGAATGGCCCTGTACCAACACCAGAAAACACCGACCAGTAAATTAAATAGTGAACATGGACTATTAGTGCGACCATTACTAGTGCTTCTTGAATGTTTATTTTTCTATATGTAACAATAGTGCCAATTAATATTATGTCACAATAGAGCCGGTTATCTTTGAAAACATTATTGTATTAAATGCTATATGATTGATATTGAAATTTTGGTAAATAAAGCATCAAAATAAAATATATATATTCTTTGTTATTCTGCCAGTACTACCATTAACCCTACTGGCCATTCACAATACCATTATTCACAATATAGATGGACAGTCAAACTCATAACTCATAAATAGAAATAAACTTAAAATATTATGCTGCCAACACTACCATTACGTCTACTGGCTATTCACAATACCATTAGAACCATGGATGGACAGTCAAACTCCTAAAAAGAAATAAACGCCATGGCTAATAAATATTAGCACACAAGACCGTGACAACATAGCAAACGAAAGACTAATCTGATGATGATTCAGGTCTCATTTACTTTCATTTACGGTCGGTAATCATTACCTTGTGCAAAATATTATATATAAAAAAAATCATACTTTTAACATGTTGGTCATAAACAATTTACAACCTTTAAAACACACTAAATTAATTCTTTCAGTCGATCTCGATCTCGATATCTATATCACTATTGGAAAGCTGAATACTAAAATTTATGATAAAAGAAATGATTTTTCATTTCCTATCGTTAATTATCCATTTTTAGATGGTGACGTTCCCTTGTCACCATCTTACGGTGTTTATATATCTCAACTTGTAGGATTCGCTCGTGTATGTAACAATGTTTACGTTTTTAACGAGAGAAATTCTTGTATTACTGAATAATTATTACACCAGGGTTTTCGATATTACAAACTAGTCAAAACATTTACTAAATTTTATCATCGGTATAAGGACATCATTCGTAAATATAGCTCAACATGCAGACTTCTTATACGTTCAGGTATTTCACATCAAATTTGTTATGAAAATATTCTTTATAAAGCACAAAGGTGTCAGTATTCACCTCAGAAACTAACAAAACCTTTGAATAGACTTATTAAGAAGGGATATAGTTACGATACTGTTGTCAGGTCATTAAAGATTGCATATTTTGGCGTTAATATTGATTCATTTATAGGGTCTTTGCATCGGAACTAAACACATTTATTAAACAAGAGTGCACACGCTGAAATGTCTCGCCTTCTATACTAATCATTGATATTATGTTGATAGTCCTAAGTATAAAGCTAAGCTTTAATACAACTGTCACATAAACTTAACATTAACCAAGATAACTAAACAAAGACCAAGGAACCTTGAAAATGAGGTCAAGGTCGGATGAACCATGCCAGGCAGACATGTACAGCTAACAATGCTTCTATACAACATATATAGTTGACTTATTACTTATAGTTTAAGAAAAATAGACCAAAACACAAAAACTTAACACTGTGCAATGAACCGTGAAAATGAGGTCACGGTCAAATAAAACTTGCGCGACTGACATAAAGATCATAAAATATTTCCATACACCAAATATAGATGACCTATGGCATATAGTATTAGATAAAAAGACCAAAACTCAAAAACTTAACTTTGACCACTGAACCATGAAAATGAGGTCAAGGTCACATGACATCTGCCCGCTAGATAGGTACACCTTACAATCATTCCATACAACAAATATAGTAGACCTATTGCATATAGTATGAGAAAAACAGACCAAAACACAAAAATTTAACTATAACCACTGAACCATAAAAATGAGGTCAAGGTCAGATGACACCTGCCAGTTGGACATGTACACCTTACAGTCCTTCCATACACCGAATATACTAGCCCTATTGCTTGTAGTATCTGAGATATGGACTTGACCACCAAAACTTAACCTTGTTCACTGATCCATGAAATAAGGTCGAGGTCAAGTGAAAACTGTCTGACAGACATGAGGACCGTTCAAGGTACGCACATATCAAATATAGTTATCCTATTACTTATAATAAGAGAGAATTCAACATTACAAAAAATCTGAACTTTTTTTTCAAGTGGTCACTGAACCATGAAAATGAGGTCAAGGACATTGGACATGTGACTGACGGAAACTTCGTAACATGAGGCATCTATATACAAAGTATGAAGCATCCAGGTCTTCCACCTTCTAAAATATAAAGCTTTTAAGAAGTTAGCTAACACCGCCGCCGCCGCCGCCGGATCACTATCCCTATGTCGAGCTTTCTGCAACAAAAGTTGCAGGCTCGACAAAAAACAGTTGTTGGCATGACACGGGTTATGTTCTTCTCATATATGCTATGATGGTATGATACTAAACCCCTTACGGGAAGGATTGTGCCTGATGTACATATGATGAAATCATAATCTTTCAGTCAGTTTAATTGAAGTCTGGAGCTGGCTTGTCAGTTAACTTCTAGTAATCTGTTGTTATTTATGTATTATTGTCATTTTGTTTATTTTCTTTGGTTACATCTTCTGACATCAGACTCGGACTTCTCTTGAACTGAATTTTAATGTGCGTATTGTTATGCGTTTACTTTTCTACATTGGCTAGAGGTATAGGGGGAGGGTTGAGATCTCACAAACATGTTCAACCCCGCCGCATTTTTGCGCCTGTCCAAAGTCAGGAGCCTCTGGTCTTTGTTAGTCTTGTATTATTTTAATTTTAGTTTCTTGTGTACAATTTGGAAATTAGTATCGCGTTCATTATCACTGAACTAGTATATATTGTTTAATGACCAGCTGAAGGACGCCTCTCCGGGTGCGGAAATTTCTCGCTACATTGAAGACCTGTTGGTAACCTCTTCAGTTGTTTTTTTCTATGGTCGGGTTGTTGTCTCTTTGACACATTCCCCATTTCCATTCTCAATTTTATATTTGTAATCAAGTATATATCTTATTGTACTTGATATGTCCTGTTTTAAATACATTTATTTTGTATCTCTGTAGTTACGTTTATCAGTTTGTCCAACTATTTGCAATTAATAAGTTTGCCATGTCTTAATAAAGGTACAATAAAGCTTTTGTTGTCGTTCGACGGACCCGCCCGCACATATTTTTTCAGAACGAAAAAAAATATTTTAAAAATATTTCCGCTTCCCGCATTCGGAAAAGTAATCGTGTCTATTTCCCGCACCGTTTTTGAAACAATATTTTCTTTTATAAAATGCGATCGACGGAGCGCTTTAATCAACGTAAAATCGCGACTAATTAAACTGTTTCAAGCATTAACACAGATTTCTTCTCAATTCAAAGGACGATTCTTCCCAAAAGTAAAATATCGTTGTAAGAGAAGGACTAAAATGTAATTCGCCTAGATTGAAACAACATAATATATATAGTGCATCACTAAAACAATAGCCTTCGCCAGTGTGTATACATTGTGGCACAGCAAATGAGATGATCGCCTAGATGATACAAATCCATATATATTCGCACTTTATGAACAAGACCTTTTTGTAAATGTGTTGCGAAAAAGACAAAACATTAACTTTGTATAAAGCTGATGCATATATTGTATTAATGAAACTTGTTGTAAAGATTTCTTTTTTTATATCAGACATATTAAACAATTGCACCCATTTGATAAAGATATTTTTATGATGCATAAAACAGAAAAAAACAAATACTGGTAAAACTATCACCCTGACCAAACCTGGTATGTTGGTACAAATTTAGTTCTTTCATAATATGAGACAGGCGCAACCTGAAATGCCAGCGAATTAAAAGTTAGGATTACGGAATTCATCGTGAATTTTGTTCCGTTTTGTCCCTTTTATTACAGTGCGAGATAAACCAGAAGCCATGAACATATACCAGAGCGATAAAACTTTCCAGATGTGTCATGTAGAGAATTATCGTTCTTTAATTTGATGCTTCTACCATAAGTGCCTGCTTTGCTGGCATATCAAGAGGGCCATATAATCTGAGGGCCATATGGAACTCATTTAAAAACTGTTGATCAGCACCAATTTTAGAACTTGTTCGAGATATTGCTGATATTAACCTTAATTATAATTATTATAAAAATCTGTCGAAAATTGTACCCATCAGAGGGTTAACAGGGCCATTTTCTGAACATTTTATATTTCAAACGGGCATAACTCTTTTAAAAAGTCAATCGGCACCAGTTTTCTAACTTGTCCAGATGTTGCTGATCAATATTAACCTTTAGTTTAAGTTTTATAAAATCTGGCAAGAATGTACCTGAGAGAGCACTTAAATGAGGCCATTTCCCATAAATTAAATTTAATATTTTCCAAGGGGCATAACTTTTTATAAAAACGGCTATCAGGACCCATTTTAGACCTTACCTGAGATATTGCTGATATTAACCTATAGTATAAGTTTATAAAAATCTGGCAAGAACAATACCATTTAGAGCACTAACAAATAAGGACAGATGGACTGACTGACAGATGCCTGGTATTTCTATGTCCCCCGCACAAATATGTTTGGACAGGGCAATGTTTGTATATGAAAAATGTGACCAAGAAAGAGAACAACACAGAACAATTAGATTTGGCCTACTGTGTACATGTACCTTTAATCAATACAAGTTCTATTTCCATCAAGCAAGTTACAAGTGATATAATCATAATCTATGAGGATCAAAGCTAACTTGTATTCTGTAATAAGTGTGAGTATTTTTTTTTCTGTGATCTTTTGTCTTTAATATAAATCACAATCTAAGATATATGTTTTCGAAATTACTTTTATTAATTTTTGTTCACAAAAACAATGAAGGCAGTTATTCATATAAGTATCAGTATAATTTGTTTCTACAAATCAATTTTCTTTATAGACCGGGGCAAAGGGGTATAACTGTTATGCTGTTATGGGCCAATTTAATTCTTTGTTATCTGTTATTCGAAAATATATTTATATAATCTTGTTCTTTTATTGATGGTGTGAGATGGTATTTACTTTGTCAAAATTTTCAAATAATGCTTATTTTTTGCTCATTTATCAAAATTTGAATTCTTTTGTTCGCCTATCATATAGTCTATGATCACAGTGTCCAATTAGCGCAAGATGGGTGATGAAGATCCCTCAATATTTAAATCCCTGTCGTTTATTGCCCAGGAGTGAAAAAAAAATCAAATGCATTGTAATTTAAGTATATCTTTGTTTCAGGATAAGGAGTTGACAGAACTACCACTTAAAGTGTTTAACTGGAGTAGACGAATAAGGAAACTTATTGGTGTCAAATCATTTCATGATCTGTTGAATAAATGTAAGTTTATATGTTTTAATCTTACAAACAAAATCATAATTGTATACAGATACCCCACACAGTGTTTTCTCTCAAGGGATTTGGTTGAGAGGCCAATCAAAATTCATGTTTCTTCAATGGGAATGTTTTCCCATAACAGTGCAGCGTACTAAAGGTCAGAGGCTTAAAAATAAAATATGTCCTACTATGTTGGAAAGAGGCACTTGTGCTATATTAGTAATAACTGACATTATTTGAATACTAGAGGGTATCAATAATTCATTAGTTGCAAAAATTGTCAGCTCATTAAAATCTACAAAAAAAAAATAGCAGGGTCAAATTTGTAAAGATATGGTTACTTAGATGTAGCCCTAGCCTTTCATATAATTTTTCATGATTTTATTTAGTTTTATGCACCATATTCCAAAATCTTCACCTCTGAGGTGGAAAGATATCAGGGCAACATTTCATAATGGTTTAATGTAAGCTGATGCTATTTTCAACATGTTTAACAAGTGATTCAGGATCTTGTTGTGTAAAACATGAATATTTAATCCACATTTCAACACTGTATCAAAATAAAACCCAAAGTAAAACCTTTGTGATAAAAACATACAAAATAATAGAATATTTCTCAATTTTCAAATCAACTATTTAAAAAGTAATTACTATTCCAATTACAAAAACAGATATTACTTAGATGACCAACAACTAGTTGGAACCTATTTGACTTTACAAACAACGAGATAGGTTAATTTCTTACACTTGATATTTTATTTCTTTTAGGTCGAGAAAAATTTTCCCATCGGAAATGCACAAGAAACAATCTGAATTTCCAGAAAAGATTAAGCGATAAGCTTGAAGAAACCAACACACATTATCTTCCGAATGATGACTATTTACCGACGCTACAGGAAGAAAACAATATAATAAAGCAAAAGGAAATGGAAACCCTAAATAAAGAACTGGATATGACTAAACCTGGAATTAATGATAACAATATGGAAACAGACACATCACGTCATCAGATCAAGATAGAGTTATCAACATGACTAAACCAGACGTCATTTCAGGCCTTGACAAAAAGCAAAAAGTACACCAGACGATAACCATTAGTGACCAAAAGGATGATTTCAATGCACTTGAACATTTACCACAAGACGAAAATGACGATAAACAAAAGACATCATTAAAAAACTCAGACCAAGGGAAATCTGGAAAAAATATTGAGAAAAGCACACGAATTAAAAAGTCAGTTGATTCACAATTGTGTAACACATGATATGAAAACTGATCCTTCCATTGCAGCCGAACTATTTTATTGAACTCGCCACTCTCTTTGTCCTTTGTTTTAAGTGGCTTAGTGTAGATTAAGGCAGCGGTCTTATTTAATTTATTCGAGACTCATCATCTGACATAAGGCCGAGTACATCATCTTCCTCTGCATGACATTTGAGTGATTAAACAAAATTAACGCCTTATACTTTTAAATTATTGATTGAGTGATTGTTGGTTGCTTACCGTCCAAATGTTTCATGCATTTTCAGGACGAGAACAAGTAAACAATTAAAACAATAGGTAGGAAGTGTAATAGTAGAGACCATCCGGGATGATAGTAGGGTAAATTTGAAAATAAGGGTATATTGGATAGGGCCACGAGACATCACATTTAATGTCCCTATTCTGACCGGACAAGGCTGCAAACTTGATACATCCCGCACAGCTAAACGAACGCCCTACTTTCGAAAACGTTTTACTGCCGGTCTGGAGAATATTTCTTTTACATAGTCACTCTTGGGGTTAGGTTAACAGAATAAATAAACTTTCGAACGCGTAGCGTGAGAAGTTTATTTGGCTGACGAGGAAGACGTTGATTGAACATTGATGTCGAAAGTGATGATTTGGTTCTCTCTCAGGTGTGTATATTTTAATTGAAATAGACTCGCGTTACGCTTATTGCTGTTTTGAGGTCTTCAAGATACAACCATGTGGGCATGAACCCTTTTTAGGCCAAATGTAAAAAATAAATCTATTTATTTTTCCATATTAACATTTATCTTCAATCAGTAGACATATTTTTCCATATTTACATTTATCTTCAATCAGTAGACATATTTTTCCATATTTACATTTATCTTCAATCAGTAGACATATCAAGTCTCAAATATCCATAAACAGTCGATTACAAAACTTTTTCTACTATCCATACGATCTCTCAAGTTAAAAGATGGTGTTTTTGTAACGTTGGGGCCCAAAACGTGGACCTTAATACCTCTGCTTTAAATAGGAAATAGGTATATTTATTGCGGTGATGTAATGTCATTTGTATGCCCTATAGTGGCCCTTAATTTTGGAAAATATTAATTTTTCATTCTTTGAAAAGGATTTTTACTGTTTTGCAGGTTCTTCAAGAAGTCGATGAAGATTTATATCATTAGCAGACGCGTCGTCAAGAATACAGGAGAATATTAGACTGTCACATATTCATCAAAATAATGAACCATTTAATGACACGAGTGTCTTTAAAGATGAGAATGTCGAACTGTAGCGTTTCACAGTATCCGTTTCAGATGATGAAAGAAAAACTGACATAGTCTCAAACAAAATCGAAAGTGGTCTATTTGTGTTTTTTAATAAATGAAGAATCGCAAGATCTTAACTGCCGAAATGAACCACCGGCTACAATGTTTCGTGATTGAAGTGCGTAATAAGAAAGTCGAGGAATATTCCCCGAATCACTCTATATAGCATAATATGAACGTGAATGATAATTACTTTCTTGATGACAATAACTTGAGATTTGTTACTTTCAGACGCGTTATTGGTTCTCGGATGAAAGAACTGATATCGGAGGGTTCGTTTTTGGAAAGCCGAATTATGTATCCCTTCGCCATACTGCTTTTTTCTGCGCACGCGTAAAAAACGCAAACTTTCAATTTTTTTAGCGTGCGAGGACGAGATGATCACCGAAATCTGTTTTTCTCAAATTGAAATTGCAACTTCACAACTATCACCAACTTTTAGCAAAATTCCATTTCGATATGTCATGTTCAACTTGGGAATTATTCGGTTTTATCTTGCAATTAATGAGTAGTCATTTTTGTAGTCGTAATATTTTCCAAAAGAGTGCGACATTTTCTCGAAAATAAAAAAAACCCCGGTTTTCCAGTTATAATTATTGCCTCGTGTATAGTAAATCTGAACTGTATTTAAAGTAAAAGCGTAAATAGTTATCGGGTGAAATGTTTGTAGTAAGACTACCGTGATAAATTGCCATTATTCAGCGCGAAACAACCCTCATTGTGAATTTTCTATGTTTTCCGTACTCGCAGATATCACCGTGTAGAACACCACATGCGGGGTGTCGACTATGTTTGACACGGGGTGTCAATTTCGAAGCGAAGAAAAATTATCAAAGTAAGTTCAAGTATCAAAATTTCTTTATTTAGAACTCTTAGTACCATATAATGTACTGCACGGAAGGAACTGAAAGACAATCTATTTCCTGCAAGCAAAATCAGTTATTTTCATTGCTTTGTTTTCTCAAATACCTCTCCCTAGTTTTCCGTGTTGCAGATTTTGAGGCTTCATATGCAAATTTCTGGATAAAAAACTACTTTAGACGACTTCCCTCTGCATCATTTATATAGAATTGAATTCTTATTATGGAATTTAACCAAATAACAGCTTCATACTTAAAATTAATTGGTTTAAAAACTAGTTTTTCATCAAAATATAAAGTGTCGCTCGGGGTGTCAGATTTTGCATCTCAAGGGGTAGAGGCTTCCAATAAAAAACGAATAGATTTGCAGATAAATCATGTATACCTGTCTTTATCTGATACTTTTAAATACAAACACATCTGCTGTATTATGATAAAATATAAAAAACTGAAAGTACTTCATTTGGCCTGTGTTTTAGTCATATAAGACATGTGCTTTTGATTTCATAAATAGTAAAAATTGACTCAATATATTTTGATTTAAAGCTAGAAATTGATTCCTTTTCCTTTCCAGTCACTGATGTGGCTCAATGCACTGAAACATGGAGCAAAATCATAGAGTAGACCTCCACATAAGATTTTGCCGAAGCCAATGCAAGGTAATTGCATGCTACACAATTTATTTTTACGATATAAAAGTTAAGAAAGTAAAAACAACGATTTCATTAATCTTGGTTAGACAGTTGTAAAAAAGTTTCGATGTGATACTTGCCAGAAGGAATACAAATGTAAGAAGAACCTGTCTTAACACGTGATGAAAAAACAGCCCCCTAATTATGAACATTGGAATTTTAGCATGTGCAAAGGGAAGACAAAAATACTTGTACAGACATTTGCAGAAAATTCAAGGTCTGGATAAAGTGAAATCAATAAGAATGGCAATAGGATCTACAAGAGGTGACAAGAATGAACAACCTTCCTATCATGAAGATATTAGGGAGGATGACATCATTTTCGATCTTATAGAAGAGCTTGATTTCAGTGACACATCACAAACATGCGATGTAGATAAAATTATACCCGACGAAAACAACAATGAATTGCAAGATGATAATATGGGACAACAATTAGATGTATCTGATAGTCAATCATCCATCGAAGAACCACAAGCTGAGCATATGGAGACGGACATCAATAGGCAGGAAAACAACATTGAGGCCGTTAGTGCAATAACCGTAAGCGTTGAGTGAAGACACTACTATTGGACAATCAGGAACATATGTTCAAACAATTATAACATCAATGAGGAATAGAACACACTATGTGAATGGAGAGCGAACAGGCAGCACATTTGATGTAGTTAGTGACTATTTTGAACATTTTGAGATGCATTATTCTGGTTGGGACACACTCCCGAATAGCGAAAAAATCATTATTCAAATTTATGGACTTTATGGATTTATTTATCTTTGCTATAAATATTATTTTTAGCTCCGCTAATTGTTATTAGAAATTTCTTCGGTCTTTGTAATTTTGACACCAATAATTGTAAAATTTATTTAGTATGACCAATACGACATCTAGAAATTACACACTGATCTTTTCTGCAGATAAAAATTATTGAAAGGTTTACCTAAATTAGGTTTAATTTCATGTAATTTATTATCATCTCTTTTACTCCATTCCTTTTTCAATATTTTAAAAACAATGGAAAACAAAGCTACACCGATGCTTTCCGCTAGGATACAAAATGGCGTCGATGTAAACAACAAAGATAGCGGCGCCCATCCGTCAACCCCGATCGGAGGATGCTTATGTACAAGAGATCCTAGAGATGATGTGTCGGGAGAAGAACAGTACAGGACAATATGTGAATGACTCAATTCTTCCACCAGTAGAGACAATTTCCTTTTTCAAATTATTAACAGGTGCCAGCAGTGTATGCCCCCCCCCCCCCCAAAAAAAAAAAATCCCCCGCCTGTCTTTCTATACTTAGTTTGAGGCAAGGTTACCCTCTTACATATACAGCTTTTGAAAAGATGCTGGAGCAGAACATATCTGGGTTGGGTTATGACAGCAGCAATTATTCGGGACATAGTTTTAGCAGAAGAGGTTTATACTTATAAACATGCTATGCATATTTAAAGAAGAAAAAAATGACAGACAGATGTTAAAATTTTTAAAAACATAAATTGTTTGTACATAATTTAATCTTCTGGAACCTTTTGTTATTTTTTTTTAGGCACAATGGATGGACCTACATACATAAGACATTTGTCCAGTGAGTGGGAAAAGTGGAGGAGATTGACAGGTTTGTCTTTAGGGAAGAAGCTAAAAAGATCAGGCAGGATCCCTATAAAGGGAAGCCTAGGGATGCTGTGATCCAGTAACAGTTGAAAATAATTAATCAGGCTGTAAGTGTTTTATTAGCCAGATTATAACAATATGCTAGATTATTCAAAATCAAAAATTTTTGTAACAAATACTGGTATTTATTTTGATAATGAACAATGGATATTAAAATTTATTTTTTATTACAGTATACTCTTCCTTTATGCTCACTTGCTCAATAGTATACACAAATACAAATATTTCATTGGCACAAACTCAATTACAATAATTGACAACTGCCCATACAACTATTATACAGCAAGGATTTGTATAGGGAAATCCTCGTATACAGATAGTAATGAAGCAGCAATTAAACAATACTACATAACATATCAATAGGCACATTTTGAACAATAAAATGTGCAGTTATATATATATTATATACATAGGTTAATTTAGAATAGGCTACTGACATAAGTATATTGTATGTTAGAAAGCTTTTCAAATTGTTCACATGGTGATTGAAATTCTAATGCATACAAATCGTAATTGGACCTTCTTTTTCACACAGACAGGAAGTCATGAAAAAATTTGAAAATGGCCTGGGGAAATAATAAACCACTTTAACCTATGGTAACACCACATATGTTTGGAAAGTTAAGAAATAACGCAGATTATTAATTAATTAATTTGTGTATTATTTTCAAATCATGCACATGTTTAAGAACATATATTTGGAAATGTTTTTGTGATATTTATTCAGCCATACATTTAATATTTTTCACATATTTTTTTGGAGATATTTTCATGACATTTGACCTAAAATTTAAATAACATTTAATAAACATCTTTGTGCTTTTTTGAAAAGTGAGGACACAGACAAGGTTGACAGCAAAATAGATCAAAATATAATTCTGAAAAGTGTGGACACAGTGTTAGGAGAATTTGTACAACCAGAATCAAATATGGATAACAACTTGGAAACAAATAAAACGGATTAACAGGAAGAACAGAAAACCTCAGAGGCGATATGCAGAGCTAGGCCAAGAAAGTATACCGATAAAGGTAAACAATTCAGTGAAGAACAAATAACCAAATCCTATGATGGATTGAAAAGATTAAGTGAAAAAATAATAAGACTAATGAAGATGGTAAGGTTGAGAAGTAAATTGCAATTTTGTCTGTCCTTGTGTCTTAGTTAGTCAACACTTCGGTGTTGACATGAATATCAATAATGTGGTCATTTTTATAAATTTCCTGTTTATAAAACTTTGAATTTTTCGAAAAACTAAGGATTTTCTTATCCCAGGCATAGATTACCTTAGACGTATTTGGCACAACTTTTTGGAATTTTGGATTTTAAATGCTCTTCAACTTTGTTCTTGTTTGGCTTTATAAATATTTCGATATGAGCGTCACTGGGTCGGTTCGTTTCTGGTATCCGGAACATACCCGGATCATCCGGAGCAACAGGTTTTACGTTCGTTTCTAAAAAAAATATAAACCGGAATAATCCGGAATGCACCGTTTGAACTGAAGCGACGATTCATGTCCAAGATGGCGGAAAAGTTGTAAGTGTGGGAAAATTTGACTGAGAAAATAAGAATAAATCGGAATAATTTGTAAATAATTCATTTTACATGTATCTGAAGTAAAATTTATTGAATTACATGTAAAACCAAAGAACGAAAATATATTTAACAATAGAATCTTGATTGTGTTGGGTGCATGTTGCATTAAAACATGATCAAACATGATCATACTGAGCAGTGGTGGCTCCATGGGGGGGGGGGGGGTAGCACCCCCTTTATTTTGGCCAATCAATGCATTTGTATCGGGACATATGTTTTGCTCTCCCCTTTGTCCTGGGTAAGCACCCCCACCCCCTATTTTATGCACATTGATAATAAAAACAACAAAAAGTAAAAAAAATATAAAATACCAAAATAAGTAAAAAGAAATCATTAGAATAATAATGTAAATAGAAAATATCGCCTCCAGAGGTTATATATTAAAGGACTAGCACCCCCCCCCCCTTTTGAAAATTGCTGGATCCGCCCTAGACCAAATAATTATGACGTCTTGCAAGGCTTTTTTATAACTTTTTTATGACATAAAAATATAAAAAAGCCTTGCAAGACGTCATAATTATTTGGACTAGATCCGCCCCTGCTGAGGATCACACATACATGTGCTGAGTTAAAGCATAAATTTGTGGACTTGCACCCACATACCTTTAATTGGGAAAGCATATACTGTAATTTAATTGCATGACATCTTGTTTTTGTACACAAATTATCACAAAGACTTTTCAATTTTCTTCTTCTTTTTACAGCCCCTTAGAACTGCAATTAAATTGTGGATCCGCCCTTCTCTAAACAATTTAAATTTTAAAAAGAACCTTTTCTTTGAATTCCAGAGTTCTTCCAAAGTTGCCGGCCAGGAGAGAAACTGCAATCATTTCTGTTGTCAAAGATGGAGAAATATTCCGAAAATTCATAGTAAGAACAGACATAGTAACGTTGCTAAAGTTAGAAAGCGGAGGTAAGTTGGTGATGCTTGAAACAAATTGGTTAAATTATTATATACAAAATAACCAAACGAATACACACCTTAAGAATATATTTTTAAATGAGCAACCGTGGCCCCACTAAAAACCAATAATGTAATTACTAGGTTCTGTAAAGATGATGCCACAAACGTGGCCACAAATGGATTTTATAATAAGATTTTTGTCCTTGATGAAATCATCAATTTTTCTCTGGAGCCATCAGGTGCAAAATAGAACTTGTGCAATATAGGAATATTTTTACCTTGCTTTTTATGGGGAATCAATATTGCTATACAATAAATATATACCACTTGCTTACATACATGTCCGAAATACGACTGCAGTGTGCTTGCATTTTATTTGTTTATCGGTTTTTGTACTTTTAGATGGTCAGCGTTGTCATCAAAATATTTAGCGTCATTAACTTCAATGATTTAAAATGTGTTTGAACTTTGCAGATGAAGAGGCTATGTCCCGATTTTTGGAAGAAAGGGATTATGTCGATGGTCAGGTAACTGTTAGTATCCTGAGAGTGGAATCTAGCCAAGCTACGGATATGCCTAGTATGAGCACTCAAGCCAGCACAAGTGCCACTAGCCAAGCCAGCACAAGTGCCACTAGCCAAGCCAGCACAAGTGCCACAAGCCTAGCCAGCACAAGTGCCAAACAGATACCATCGACAAGCTCAACATGGTCTAAAGATTCTGAAAAATTTTTGCTTGATTTGTATGATAAATACGAGAAGAGTAAATCCTTCATAAAAAATAAATGGGTGAGAATATCCCAAGAAATTGCGGAAAAACTCTCAATACAAGTTACTCCAGAGCAGTGTAGGATCAAAATAAGAAGTATGAAGGATAGATTTGAAAGAATGAAAAAGAAACTAAAAACAAGTGGCGAGAGTAACATTGAAATCCCAACAGAATTTACAGTGTTTGAAAGCCAACATGATGTACAACCAAAATATCTGTTGGATTCCAGTAAGCCTAAAAAAGGTACTTTTTTTTTTATTATGATATCATTTATATACAGAATCAACCTTGAGTTTCACACAGAGTTGGGTTGTATTTCATATATACATGTATTGATTATTTAGAGGTAAATTAATATAATATATTCATTTTATAATCTTTTGTCGTAAATTAATTTGTATATGTATTGATATTTAGAATTGCACCAACATAGGTATTATGACTTTTTTAAAAAAAGATGCAGCAATTAAATCGAAATAGAATTCTTGAAAAATGATTCAAAACGTTGAACTGCTTATTGCTTGGAAATAAGTATCTTATTCTTGTTTTGCAGCTGAAAGTTCCAGTGAAGAGGAAGAAACTAGTAACCCAACGCCTTCCAAGAGAAAAATGAAAGTGTCTACTTCATGTCCTGAACCTCAAGGTAATAAAACTGTAAAACAAATGACTTTTTACCATTTTACCTTACAACAAAAAACCTACTATTATGGTTACATTAAAACACGTCATGTAATGACTTTTGAAAATGTATTTAGTATTTTGAATTAGAACATGAATTCTTGAAAAATAATTATTTTTTACCAGTTTACTTTACAACAAATAAACTAAACTATTATGGGTACATTTAAACACATGCAATGACTTCCAAACGTTGGACTAAAACGTGCTAGCTAAAAATTATATTTGCAAAATTGTAATCCAATATTAGTGGCATAACACACAACACTTCTTACAGAATAGATGTCAAATTCCTATGTGAAAATGCTGTAGAAGTGAAATTATTATACACACCTTCTTTCAAAATGTCTGGCTACAACTTAGAATAAGGTTTTATGTAGGCAAACATCTGTAATTGGATTAAAAATTAAAAAAAAAATATAGAAATTTGTATATTTCAGTTGACCTCATGACGCCTTTCACTAAGAATTCCTGGAGGGGGTATCTTTTACATCAGTCGTGTAACATTGCTGGTCATTCATGCCGAAATAGCATTGTAAAAAGCATAAACCAAAGGGAGATGGGAGGTTTTTTAGGAAATCCTTTTGGATTTATTAGAGTTGCTTACCTGACTAGGTTTCCAACCACTACGCCAAGATACCAAACATGTGACAAGATGACGAAACAAATCGAGTTTAAATTTCATTCAGGATGTCAAAATGGATGCTAAAGGGTAGGGACTACATGCATGTACATTAAATTATATACAGCAAAAAAAAATCAGAATTACATGTATTATACAACACAAATTTAGACGTTTTGATTCAAACAACAAAAATAATAATACCAGAAAAATATGAAATTATGAAAATTATGATAAATATATTAACAGCATCCTTACTTTCTATGATAACAACCACTTTTGTGACTAGTCAATTTACACGACTGAAATAAGTACATTACCATATGATTGGAATCGATGTAATTTTGAAAATATATTTATAAAATCTATGATTATTTTATTCTTAATAGCTAAAGAAAAGAAGAAAAAGAAGACAACTGATCGTTTCGAGTTATTGGCTGAGGCATCAGAAAGGCGACACACGGAAAAAATGGAATGCTTCAAAAGTCTTATAGATGTCATGAAAGACATTGCAAAAAAGTAGATCCAGATGTAACTCTGTATCAGATCTCATTTCTTGTTGACACTTTTTTTATGTTTAATTGTTTCCACACAGATATGTGTTTTATTTGTTTTATTGTTACAGAGTATACCTGAAGAATATACTTATTATTAAATATACACAAACTGATGATTTTATTTGATTTTTATGAAATTCTTGAATCCAGCATTTCAGCATCAAGACAAACATATGTTGCATCTTTTTTTTTTGGTTTCCTATTTGAATTTTTGAACACTGGTAATTTTGGGCCTTTATAGCTTGCTGTTTAGTGTGAGCAAACTTGAAAGCTTTGTGCTTAAGACCCTACTGTAACCTAAATTTGCTTATTCATCCGAACTCATACCATATCTTCTTCAGTATTTTTATTGAATAAGAATGGAAACGGGGAATATGTCAAAGAGACAACATCCCGGCTAAAACATACAAAACAACTCAAGGCCACTAAAACCAATTAAATCTACATAATGTACTTTAATCATGGGTGTATTTGTTTGAATAACATTTCAAAGTTGAAATAATGTTTATTGTCATTTATTAGCTGTTGACTCTGTTTAATTCGATAGTTAGATTGTTTCTCTTCAAGATACCTTCTCCATTGTCTGCATTCACTGGAAAGTTCTCCCCTAAATTTGCGTCCAATTCATCAATTTCTGCATCAATAAATTCAGCAATGTCTTCATCACTTTGTAGGCAGATATTATGGAGAACACAGCAGGCTGAAATTATTTTACAAATACACTTGATATCTCTAATGCTAACGTATTTCAAACGACGAAAACGTCCTTTTAACAAAGCAAAGGCTCTTTCAATTACCTGTCTTTTGGATGACAGAAATTTGTTGAAATTATATTGCTCTCTTGTTAAATTTCCATTGTCGTGTTATAAGCCACCTCATTAGTGCGTAAGCCGCATCGCCTAGAATGTGATATTGTCCTTGCCTGCAGAGTTCATCTCCAATTTCAGATAAATGAGAATGCTTAAACGCCTTAGCGTCATGGCATCTTCCTGGCATACCTACACAAATGTTAACGAAACTAAGATCGTCTTTGCATACGGCCTGTAAAATTACAGAGTGAAATTTTTTTCTATTATAGTATGAATTGGGACATTCCAATGGCTGCTCAATCGGAATGTGGCTTCCGTCGATTGCCCCTATAATGTTTTGAAATTCGTATGTCCCCATTTCATTAAACTTTATTGCGACAGAATCCAATTCTTCAGGCCACTGAACAAATCTGGGGAGAAGATCATTTATTGCGTTAACAACCTTTTCTCTGTACTTGGTAAATGTTGAAACAGTTATATTAAACCGATCGCTTATTCCTAAAATAGTTTCTTGTGATGCTAAATATCGCAAAACGATCATTACTTTTTTCTCCAATGGTATTTCTTGTCGTCCCCCTCGATATGTTCTTTTTGCCAATTGTTCATTAGCTCCTAACAGTTGACATACAAGTTCAAAAGACTGAGGTGAAATCCTAAAAAATTTCTTGAACATATCTGGGAAATATCTTGGAACTGTCCACTCGAAAAAGTCCTGTGTTTTATGACGATCCTTTCGATCACTGAAATTAAGAAAATAAAGATGTACATTTTCTGATACATACAATTTAATATTCAAAATATCCAATAGGAAAACGATTAAGTTGAACAGTGAAGAATTGATATGCTTGATAAATGTATTTGATATTATTTTTAGTACAATTGTTTATTCTGAGAATGCTGGCTTTATAAACTGCCACACTTTTTTATGAAGGGTAATCTGGTAAACTTGTCCAGGAGCGAATTCATAAAAAAATAAAAATGCCGAATCTCGAATTCACGAAAAAAGTAAGGAAAAGAAATCGGCCAAATCCCGAATTCCCGAATGATGTTATTTTTATAGCAATAAAAATGAAGGGGGATGGTATACATGCCGGTCACGCCCCTTTACACACATGCTTACACATACAAACAAATAGTAGGAAAAATCAACAAATTAGCTCAAGGTAGTATATTTCTTAAAAATAAAATACCTTTCCAAAAGGAAATTTGACTCATCATCTGAAGATTCCATCAATTCCATGGCAACACAAGTTGCCACACAAATAGCACTGCAATCGGCCATATTGTATATAGTCGGTTCGTTCGTTTCTACGGTTGGTCCGGTGTAGATCGACCACGTGGTCGGTGTATACCGAATTAGTCAGAAACGAATCGACCCACTGATGAGTCTTTGTGTAGACGAAACGCGCGTCTGGCGTACTAAATTATAATCCTGGTACCTTTGATAACTATTTACACCACTGGGTCGATGCCACTGCTGGTCCGAGGGTATCACCAGCCCAGTAGTCAACACTTCGGTGTTGACATGAATATCAATAATGTGGTCATTTTTATAAATTTCCTGTTTATAAAACTTTGAATTTTTCGAAAAACTAAGGATTTTCTTATCCCAGGCATAGATTACCTTAGACGTATTTGGAACAACTTTTTGGAATTTTGGATTTTAAATGCTGTTCAACTTTGTTCTTGTTTGGCTTTATAAATATTTCGATATGAGCGTCACTGATGAGTCTTATGTAGACGAAATGCGCGTCTGGCGTACTAAATTATAAGATACCTGGTATCTTTGATAACTATTAGTTCAAAAAAGTTTTCATTACCTGTTTTGGTTGACAACAGGATTTCACCTTTTGGTGTGCCACTTCTTAGTAATGAATATACTTTATAAATGCTTCTATGTCAGATATAGGTTTCGTCTATACAAGACAATATTATCACATATTTTTGGGAGATATTTTCATGACATTATACCTAACATTTAAATAACATTTAATAAACATTTTTGTGTTTGCTGAGTTAGAGCTATATCATCCTCACCTTTCACTGACTTAAACTTGTTTTGTCCTTCTATTATTTCCTTTCTTATAACTGCCTTCTTCTCCTCTTTGTTCTCCCGTATACCATTTAGTGTTCTTCAGCCTTCTGTGCTTTAAATCGGTATATGTTTTTACGGTGATGTAATGTAAAGGCCAATTTCTTGTTTAGAATTGTAAAAAATTTCATTTTTGATGAAACTAACCTAGGTTCTTTCCCCTACTCATATTTTCCCCTGAAAATTAAGAAATGGGTCACGACAATTTTGAGCCCTTTAATTTTGAATAATGTAGAAATATCAGAGTCTTAACAAATAAGGTATGTTGATTTTTACATTTATTCTATGCATTTTGTGATAATATGAAAGTAAATTTAGCTATTTCAATACTGTTAATGTGAACTTGAGACAATGACAAATATTGCCAATCTGATAATTGTTTATTTTCGAAAATACGAACTTTATTCATAACTTGTGTAAATCCTAGATGTTACAATGACTGTTTATTATATTTTCACACCTATGTTTATGATTTTTATGAATGATTTGAACATTGTTATTGGTATAAATCTCATGATGATTGCAATTTCTTTGTAGTCAATCTCAGCTTACTGTTTATACTTTGGTTCCAGTCACTTCACTGTAACCTGGAATATTTTGGAATAAACTTGAGGTGTGAATTGTGTTATATGCATTACGACTGATATTAGTGGGATATAGTAATGCCATTTATATGCCCTATTTTGGCCCTTAATTTGGGGAAATATAAATGTTTCATTCTTTATAAAGAATGTTTTACTGTTGTGTAGGTTCTTCAAGGTGTCGCTGAAGAAATGCCATTAGCAGACGCGTCATCAACAATACAGGAGAATATTTGACTTACAAATTGATCAAAATAATGAACCCATTTCTTTACAGATATGAATGTCGAACCGGATCGTTTCAGATGAATGTATAGAAAAGCTGAACACCAAAAATAATGTAAAGTGGTCTATTTGTGTTTTTAATGAATGGATTGATTGTTGGTTGATTAACGCCGCATAAGCACAAAAAGGCTATATCGCGGCGAGAGCTAATTCAAATATTTTTACAATTTAAAGCATATTTTTAAAATAAGACAAAAAAGTCCTTCAATATACTAAAATCCTAGACTAAAGCAAATTGATTATTTACAAATAAAAATCAAAGGTAAAAAAACGTGATAAAATTTAAAAACGACTTAAATATAATAACATTTTTATATTCTATAATAAATTCTTATTTCTTTTAAAAATGCAACAATATTTGTAAATGGAACAGTATTTATATAAATCATTCATATTATTGACATTAAAATGCTTCTTACGAATATCAGCAAAGTGAATACAATTAATTAAAACATGTTTTATGGTATACTTGCAGTTGCAAGGTAAGGTACACATTGTGGTTCATCTTCATTTTTTAAAAGATACTCGTGTGTTATTCTAGTATGACCAATACGACATCTAGTAATAACACAGATCTTTTCTGCACATAAAATTATTAAAAGGTTTGCCTAAATTAGGTTTAATTTCATGCAATTTATCATCATCTTTTTTACTCCATTCATTTTTCAATATATTAAAACATATTCTCTAATATTAGATTTAAAATCAATATATGGTATATCAGAGTTAGATAGAGGGTCACCAAGAGCATTCTTTGCCTCAAGGTCTACAGCTGTCTTTCCAAGGATTCCAACATGACTCGGAACCCATAGAAATATTATTTCTTTCAGAAGAATTTTTAAATTCCTCATTACATATAAAATTTTGAGAATTGTTGGGTTTTTAATTTTAGTATTTCGTATAGCTTGTAAGCATGAAAGTGAATCCGAACATATAATGAATTTGGATTTCTCTGAAGAAGCAATAAATTTCAAAGCCAAAATTATTGCTTCTACTTCAGCAGCAGTAAAGATGGATGCATCAGATGACAAACGCAGAGTTGCAGCTCTGTCCCTGAAGACAGCAGCAGATGCAACTCTGTCACCATCTTTTGATCCATCAGTATAGACAGTTGAAAAATCTAGATAATCGGCTTTAATTTCAGCATATTGTTGCTGAATTAAAAGAGGATTTGTTTTATTTTTATTGTGTTCACGGAGATCAAATATCATTTTTGGTTTGGGAAGTTCCCATGGAGGACATTTTTAACTTTTTAACTCAGTTTTAACTTGAGCAACAGATTTTAAATCAAAAGAAGCTAAATGTAGTTTTAAACGTATACCTAACGGAGGAATTTTATTTTCATGTTTTGCAAAAATATCTTCATAAATCGGATTAAAAACACAGCTGTAGGCAGGATTATTTGAATAGGCTTTTAGTTTGACAGCATATTGAAGTCCAAGCTTCAAATGTCTGTCAGAGAGTGAGTGCTCATCAGCCTCTACACACAAGACTCTCAACTGGTGAGGTGACAGAGACGCAAACCCTAGTGATGCACAGCATCGAGAATCTGTATGTTGGACTTTCTTTCAGAGCCATAATCTAGTTTAGATCTATATAAATTAAGTAAAATGTTGCGATCAGCACCCCAGTCAGTGCTGCCGACAACTTTTAAAATATCTAAAGCTTATAGACATCTCGATTTAAACATTTTGATATGGGGTAGAAAGGTTAACTTTTTATCGAAAATTAACCCAAGAAATTTGGTTTCATCAACCATTTTAATTGGGTTGCCGTACAAAGGGAGTTCTGGATCAGGATGCAATTTCCTTTTGTTACAAAAATGCATCCCAACTGTTTTTGACGTGGAAAATTTAAAACCATTTTCCGAGGCCCAATTTTTCAATTCTTCCAAGACATAATTGTAATTGTCTTTCTATGTTATTCATATTTTTGCCTCTGTAACATATTAAAAAATCATCAACGTACAATGAACTTTCAATATTACTTTTGTAAAACGTCAACGACTAAATAATGTAACAGATAGAATACTGCCCTGAGGGACACCCATCTCTTGATCATACAGATCAGACATGGTCGAATTCACTCTAACATTAAACTGTCTGTTAGAGAGAAAATTAGAAATAAAATTTGGCATATTGCTTTTCAACCCCATATCAAATAGATCTTTTAAAATACCATATTTCCATGCAGTATCATAGGCCTTCTCAAGGTCGAAAAAGACCGACACCACATGTTCATTTTTCGCAAAACCATTACGGACAAATGACTCGAATCAACAAGATGATCAAGAGTACTGCGGCCCTGTCGGAATCCACACTGGATATTGTCTAATAGCCCATTTGATTCCAAGAACCAAACAAGGCGACCATTGACCATCCCTTCGAGTGTTTTACAGACACAACTGGTAAGAGCAATTGGTCGATAATTTATAAGATCCGTGATTATGAACATTGGAATTGTAGCATGTGCAAAGGGAAGACAAGAATACTTGTACAGACATTTGCAGAAAATTCAAGGTCTGGATAAAGTGAAATCAACAAGAATGACAATAGGATCTACAAAAGGTGACACGAATAAACAACCTTCCTATTATGAAGATATCGGGGAGGATGACATCATTTTCGATCTGATAGAAGAGCTAAATTTCAGTGACACATCACAAACATGCGATGTAGATAAAATTATACCCGACGAAAACAACAATGGATTGCAAGATGATAATATGGGGCAACAATTAGAGGTATCTGATAGTCAATCACCCAACGAAGAACAACAAGCTGAGCATATGGAGTCGGACTTCAATTGGCAGGAAAATAACATTGAGGCCGTTAGTGTAATGACCGTAAGTGACGACGAGTTGATTGAAGACACTACTATTGGACGGCCAGGAACATATTTTTAAATACCCATGCTGAGAGAGGATGGGTAGGAAGAGGAGGCAACATCAGAGACTTCGGACAAGAGGACAATAATGGTGAGCCAAAAAGAGGTCTTTGATATAGAAACTGTTGAGGAAGAAAATACCACGATTCCACTTTCAGAGAGGGCGGAGACACTTTTACAGGAAATTTTTTTTCCACCAGGGAGGACACAATGGGCCGGAAAAAGTATGCAGGTTTCTATTAAACCAACACCAATTTTTTAGCCTCCCAAGGACTGGAAGAAACTGACAGCTGATCAGATCTAACGGCTTGGAGGTTTGCCGCCATGACCTTGGCAAGGGAGCATGGAGCAGACACCGTCAAGGAAGAGAGGGACGTGCTTGACAAGTATGCCATGCTTGCCTTGCCGGGTACTGCTGTAGCTAGTCAACCTGGAGAAGACATGGTTATCAAGGCTCGGTTGGCCAACTATCACTTACTGAAGGAGATATGTCTCGGAAAACTGGTAGGAAATGAAGCTAAGGAATTAGTAACTATGCTAGAAGCTGCAACTCAATAAAAGCCAGCAAACGACTTAGTGAAACTGTTATACAATGTGCCTGTGAGATTATCAGAAGATGTAAAGAAGGAGAAATTATATGAACTTTATACACTTGTCATACTATCCAAGATGACGACGACCATCAGCAAGAAGAATAAAGGTCAAGATTATCATGAGAGACTTAGAACTGTCACTCAAATTTTATTGTTATAGTTCTTTTGTGTTTTAATGCTTTTAGTTCATTGCATATATATTAACATGTGTATAATACAAAAGAGAATTCGGGAGAATTCTTTTTTATTGGGTGGGGAAAGTGTTATAGATGGGTATTGATAATAATCTCAAAGAAACAACAAATTTTATATTTCTAAATTCCATTGGGATCAATATCTGAAAACCTGAAAAGTAACGGTCTTAGATGATTTCCATACACTAAGACAACTTTGGCAAACTCAATTTGGGGAGATCAAATTGCATATTTTTATAATTAGTACCAATTTTATCAGATAACATAATATTTAACATAACCTCTATCAAATTATCTAGTTGACATAGCGGTAAAATTCAACTGTCCGTGAACAGGCACTTCTATCATGATTTTCACGGGTCTGCATTAAATTCACACTTTCAGGGGTTAATGGGTTTGTAAAACATGTTTGTTGTTACCTATTCATTTAGTCTCAGTGTTATTTGACACATCTTTGGGTAGTTTTCCCTTAAATTCAATCGTGGCGAGTGCTTGTTTACGTATTGCCATTGGTAGTTGCCATTCCAACGAATGGTCATTTCCGGAAATCGGTACTTCTTGATAAAGTTATAATAATAAATAAAAGTATTGTTAAGATATGATCAAATTACTTGCTGACCTTCCTTTTATTGTGTAGGATATTTAATAATTAGATATAATTACGTTAAATACATTTTTTTTTAAGGAACTATTTTGTGATTTCAATGACGTCAGATAGAGAAACGTAGGTGATGAGGCTAGGAGTATGGAATTTTAAGGTTTATATTTTATATGTCACTTATTTATTGGAATTAAAGGCAAACTTTCGCGATTTTATGTATTTATAACGACATTTTGGGACATGAGCCAAAAATTGATGAAATTAAAATCTATTTAAATATTTTATCCAAGGGTGAATTTGGGAAAAAGTAATATAAACTCGTTGTCAATAGTGAAGGACAGATTGGAACATACCAGAAATATTGATTTATACGATTGGGTAGAAAGTTACGGAACTATAGCGCAATTTAAAATATCACAAATATCCTCCTGCTTTTAAATTAACAATTGATATAACAGAAGTAGAAAGCAACAACTGTGATTCAGATGATGAGGATTAAGAGCCTCGCTTGAATATTACTTTTGGGTATGTATTCATTTTCCTTTTAGTTTCATAAGGCAACTAGTAAATACATTGTAATTGAAATTTTTATAGAGGTCTTATTGAGATATTACCATTCGAGGTATCAGTAAACCTCACTGCTCTACCTGTGGTTCATCATATTAATGTAGTCCTAAATGTACAGATATTGATTACACATATGTTTATCGACTTTCATTTTTATTTGACATCTTATGTTCTTTCAGTGAGGCTGATGGCACCAGATATATAATAGAAGATAAAGAGGATGACATTTATGATGATGAGCCTGGGCAGACAGATTTTTATTCGGTTCTTGTGTGAAACGCATCGACTGATGAAGAAGTTCAAGATTTTTGGGAGACCACCCATATATTGGCGTTTGCATTCAGCTCCTCAATTTTGCATTGACTTCTATTCAAAAAATATGCAGCGTTAAAGAATGTGGTTTTGAGGTTGACAAAGAGAATAAAGTGGTTACATCAGCTAATTATTCGAAATGGGTAAATTTCATAGTTCTACTAGGTTTATATTTTTACAAATTCAATATCTCCTGTTAAAGTGTTTTTTTTTTCATACAATGTAAAAGAAAGAATTTGATCCATTCATTTTTGCGAGTCCGAACATATTCAGGGACAATAATGAGTCCTGTTGATTATTACATTTTTATTTTGTTTAAGGTATGTCATAATGATCACATTGCACATATATGTGTTCACAGCCAATATTGAACAGAGGTATGCATAGCGGTGATATGATGATAGCTGCAAGTGTTATCCTCTCAGAGAGCAATTGTCAAAAGATATCAATGTTTGCCAAATACTTGAAATTGCCAAAATCTACCTTTTTCAAGATACAACGACACTATGTGATACCATCAGTAGATGAATACTGGATTGATCATCAGGATGCTATTCAATACAGTTTTAGAGAACAGGATTTGGTATGCACCTTATACAATTTTTATAACATTTCAATTTCTATTATAATTCAGGTCATATTTGGTATATTACAAAATTAAAAGTATGAAAATTTTTAAATTAGTTGTAAATAACATATTACCTACTACATTATAACAATGGCACTCTATTCGGCATTCGTTCGGAAGAATAAAAATCTAGGTTGCTAGAATAAGGCAGCTTAACTACCTAATCAAAGTAAAACTCATCATAGATACCAGAACTAAATTTTATATATACGCCAGACGCGCGTTTCGTCTACAACAGACTCATCAGTGACGCTCAAATCCAAAAAAGTTATAAAAAGACAAATAAAGCGCTGAAGGCAGTTAACAAAAACTAAGAGAAACGTAGTTATGAAAACTGTGACAATGTTGCTTCAACATTAAGCATTCATATATAGTACTGTAACAGATTTTGTCCTCGTTATTCAACAGTATGTGTCCCCTCCCCTTTTCACTTTTTATCAAGTTAAATAAAGGCAACAGTAGTATACAGCTGATCAAAACTCATAAATCCATGGACAAAAAACAAAATCGAGGTAACAAACTAAAACCGAGGGAAACGCATTAAATATATGAGAAGAACGACGACATAACACTAAAATGTAACATACATAGACAAAATCTCGCGAGAATAACAAATATAACATATATATAACATCAAAACCAAATACATAAATATGGGATAGACAAGTACCGTGACACGTCTTCTCGCAATGTGAATTTACACTCAAAAATAAGAGAAAACAAACGATACAACGTTATAATGTAATACACACAGAAACGATCTACACTATAACAATGGCCATATTCCTGACTTGGTACAGGGCATTTTTAAAGGAAAAAAAATGGTGGGTTGAACTTGGTTTTGTGGCATGCCAAACCTCGAACTTTTATGGCCATGTGAAATATAACATCAAAATGACAAATCTGTTTAAATCGTATTGGATACTTATAAATTTTTGAATATGTTTCTTTCGATTAGAATAAGTTATCTTAGATATTTAATACTTAATCACATTGCGTTAAGCACAGTATATCGAAAATGTCTGCTAAAGCACGACAAAATACTTCTTAAAATAGTGACAAACAAAAACGTCAGTATGATGTTAAGGCACATGAGAACACATACAAGACAGGCGATGTAGTATGGCTTTGCACTTTAAACCGAAAGCCAAAACTCAGTCCAAAGTTACAAAGGAATTGGGATGGGACTTTGTTGTAGAAGTTGTATTAGAAGTAATATATAAGATTGATTGATTGGTGGTTGCTTAACGTCCAGTGGCAAACATTTCATGCATAATCAGGACGAGAACAAGTTCAATATAAATACAATAGGTAGGTTGATACAATAGAGGCCATCTGGGATGATGGTCGGGGAAATTTTGACTGCCATTGGAAAATGAGGGTATCTTGGATAGGGACAGAAATTTTGCCTTGCAACAGGCCACCTACGGATTAAATCAAAGCGCTGTAAGCGCTGAAGGCAGTTAACCAAAAACCAAGGCAAACGTAATTATGAAAACTGGTGCTTCAACATTAAACATTCATATATAGTACATTTATGTTTATCTAATGAAATGATTATTAAGGCAAATAATTTATATGATATCAAGGTTTCAAAAGCGATGCATATATCAATGTATATTTTTTATGGTGAGTCTTGAAGTGGTACACGTTCGCAATGATTGCAGTTGTTCTACTTGGTAGTTAACGTTGGTTTTAGTTGACTGCTAGTAGTACACGTTGACTTAGTTCGAACATGTAATATTATAAATGGACTGGTATCCCTGGAAAGAAAACTGAGTTTGTGTTCTATAGTACAAAAGTTATGAGACACGAATCAAGACAAATGTTCACTACTACAGGGATCAAAGGTGAGGTCTGACTGACCTGCCCATAGTAAATGTAAATGATTTGTTATGTTGTCCCATACATGAATATATATGGTTTAGGGGTGGGGAACTCGACAGTTTTTAAGTTCTCAAACAGGAAGGGGTAGGGTGACCCAAGGGACTTCCCCTACATTTCATTCGATTTTTTATATTGTCCCATATATGAATATATATGGTGTAGGGGTGGGGATCTTATCGGTTTCCAAGTTCTCAAACAGGAGGGAAGGGTGACCCAGGGACTCCACTATATTGCATTTACTAACTTATATTGGCCAATACATGAATATACATTGTTTCGGTGTGGGGATCTCGACCGTTTCCAAGTTCTCAAACAGGAGGGGTGGGGTGACCACAGGGACTTCCCCTATATTTCATTTGATTTGTTATATTGTCCCATACATGAGTATATATGGCTTAGGGGTGAGGATCTTTGACCATTTCCAAGTTCTCAAACAGGAGGGTGTACGGTGACCCCAGGGACTCCCCATATATTTCATTTGAATTATTATATTGTCTCATACATTATTATATATGGTTAAGGGGTGGTTATATCAACGGTTTTCAAATTCTCAAACAGGAGGGGGGTGGGTGACCCAAAGGACTCCCTCTATATTTCATCTGATTTGATATATTTGTCCCATACATGAATATATATTGTTTAGGGGTGGGGATCTCGACCGTTTTTAAATTCTAAAACAGGAGGAATGGGGTGACCCCCAGCGACTCTCCCTATATTTTATTTGATTTATTATAGTGTCCTATACTTGAATATATAGTTTAGGGGTGGGGATCTCGACCGTTTCCAAGTTATCAAACAGGAGGGGTAGAGTGGCCCAAAGGACGCCACTTATATCATATGATTTGCTTACATTCAGGTATTATATAATATAGTTGCATTATTTCCAGCTACTTTAATTGACCCTTCAAAATTGCAGTAATGTGTTTATCCTTTAAAAGCATCTCGCATGCATTACCATCATTTATCACTGATAAAGAAAATTTATACTGTGACCATGAACATTTATATTGTTATATATACTGTTCCCAGCTGTCACATTGTTTTTATATCGTTTATTTGGAGACTTTGCAAAGTTATTTCTTATTTTCTTTCAATTGGAAGGCGACTCCTATCCGTCGGGCGTAGCTAAAAACCAAGTCGAAATTCCGCTTGCAAAAGTGGAAGGTCGCGGACCTCGGACCACCACTAATTTGCACCCCTGCCTCCAAATTGAAAAGATCATAATTTCGTCTTCTAATTTGAAATTGCCGCCAACAGCATGAACAGTTGAACGTATTATATAATAGAATACTGACGTAGTTGTACTTCGTATTGATGACAAACAATATTCCTACGACTTTTGCCATTTGGGAAATCTAAACTACTTGTCTTAAGAGATTTTCGGCGATTAAATATTTCATACAATTGTTCTTTGATATCTTAGCCAAAAGCACACGTCATAATAAACTACACAAGGATTCCTAATGAGCCCTTCTTTCTATGTGTAACTTCAAAACTTTTGGGGGATTCGACAGTCATTTAAGGTTTTTCTGGTTATATTTTTTGTTATCCAGAATAAAAAGTATTAAAAAAGTGTTCAATAAGTTATATATAACCTAGTAGCCAGCTAGATAATAACAATGGCAAGTATTTCAGCATTTATTGGGTAGAACAAAAATCTAGGGTATAAAACCATTCTCTTGTGATGTTCAAATCTGGGTCAATGAACAAGAAAATGCTTGTTAATTAACAAGAAATCAAAGACCTGACAATACTGTTAACACTGTTGTTGTCGCTGGTATCTAAAATAAATAAAATGTGTTTCAAATTCGTATTTGAAATTTGAAAATTAATAAAAGTGTTTGAATAAACGAAGAACGCATTTTGTGTGTTCATATGTATATTAATCATAGCGTGGTTTATTGCTGTGTGTTAATAAAAAGTAATGTGTTTCATTTTTAAATAGAATGAGAAACAGAAATTTAAGTAACTTACCAACGTATCCAAGCAAAATTATGGGCACCGGTCAACTGTGCTGTGTGTTAAAATTGAATATTTTCTCAAACTAATATTTATATACTTCAGATGACTTTCTTCTGCTTTCAATGTGGTACCCAGTATAATCTTATGAGACAATTAACCAGACATGTTAGAGACAAACATTCTTAGAAGATGCTGCAATGCAGATTTTGCTGGTACTTGGTACCTACAAGTAAGAGGTTCCGCTTGATGGAACATGAGAAGAATGTACACAGACATATCATGAACCCCAGAACTAAAGACAGAGAACTCATAATACCAGAAACCCCGACCAGAACACCAGTGCCAACATCTTAGTTCCTTCCAAGACAAAACTGCACTATCACTAGTCCAAGAACACCGCCAACTACACCAATACTGACAAAATCTGTAAAACCTATTTCGCCACTGTCCGAAATATCCCTTGGCAGTATTTCTTTTGGAATTGAGGATTATAGCTCCCTGTCACCAGTTAAAAAAAACCTAGTTGATCTATTTGACTCGCCTACTAGAGAGGCGGTGGAAGAGCTCATAGAAGAACCCATTATGGTATCGGAGCAACCAACTACAGAACCATCCACAGCTACTAGTATTATGAGGGATAGTATATATTTGGAATTGCCTGCAATTGGGGATGAAGTCTGTCCTGAAGACAGATTTCAGGCCCCACCCTCCCGCTTCCAGTGCTCCTATGAAGCCTCCAAATGCCTGTTAGTAACTGAGAAGGCAAAGACAGGAACGTATACAGGCAGTGTATTGTCAACATGATATGGTTTTGAAAGGAAAGACGAATCGTGTATTCTGCCCGATGGAACAGTGTACAAACTGTCTGCTACCTGGATACGATATCCATTTTTTTCAGTTTGAAGACAAAAGAGACACAGAGGAACTTCAACAAACGTCTACGCAAACTGAGGATAAGCGGGTTGTGCTTGTAACAACAGCCACCCAGACGAGGAGAGCTGTCAAGATAGAGACAGGGGTTCAAACAGAAGATTGCAGAATAGTAGTGTAAAAAGAAACAGAAGAAGAATTAGATCTCGACATAGAAGAAGAGTACATGGACTTTGATTTTTATCATTAGAACAGGTTTTTGTTATTATATTCGGACAATTAAAAGCTTTTAAAAATTAGTTATTATATTAAAATTTATATTTAAGGTAGAGTAATTAGGGGAAAAAATTGGGTTGGGTAAACGTTTTTGATGGTTTGGGAAGGGATTGGTTATTTAGAACATATATTAATGAAATTTAGATGTTTCATTTCAGTTTAGTGTTGAGAGTTGAGAGTATGCATATGTGTACATAAAGTGCATTTATTTATTATATTTTATTAAATAAATTTTAAAGAAATGTGTATTTTAAAGGTATTATATTTATTAATGCTAAAAATAAATTTAGTAAATCAACTTTTCCGAAACAATGTCGGACAAAATTCCGATTGTCTCTCGGCATTAGACTTAACATCCTCATTCTGGCCGGACGTGGCTGCTTACTTGAAAATCCCGCATGGCTATTTCCAAGTGTTCTGCATGGATTTTCTAAAACATTTTAGTATCGTCGATTTGTTCAAATAAGTAGATAATTTCATTTCTGTGATGATGACTTGGCCGATATATCAAACGGGTTGTATAAAATTTTACCTTATCTTGATTATTTACAAAAAAAGTTTGAAAGGAAATATTATCCTGCTCAAAAGGTATATATTGATGAGTGTCGTTCCTTTAAAGGAATGTAAGGCATCAAACAATACATAAAAGACCAGCCGAACAAATAGGGTATCAAAGTCTTCTTACTTTCAGATTCTCTGACTCCATATTGTTTTCGTAACAGCGAGTTTGAATGGTGACAGTTTTGTTCCATTGTCATGTGATTGCAAGACAATGTTTGCTTTTAGCAGGGACATGTAAGATACATTTTCGCAAAACAATAGTGGAGATCAGAATGATAATGACAAAGATCGATGTAGTTCATCCCTAAGTAAGAAACTAAACGAAATAAAAAAAAAACGCCGAGAATAATTGATGTCTGAATGATTTAATCGGTTTCCATCATAAAGGTGAAACCTATCATCAAATACGTGGAAACAAGGGTGGTGGACCTATATCATTTGAAAAGAAAAAATCCGATATGATGGAGCAAGTATTACAGCTGACAAATAGTTGTATTTCCCAAAAGAAAATACAAAAATGTACCACAACTAGAGGTTAAATTAAACTAACTGGCACATATTTTCAAAATATAGATCTGCAGTCCAATGCAACACCATCTGCTCAGGTTGAAGTATTTGAAGTACTCGTAATTCAAATAATTGATATGCCTTCAACATGTTAAAGCAAATCTGATAAACACACAGGTATGTTTGTTGATAATGATTTTTTCAATGCAGAATTACCAGGCATCAAACCAAGCTTTTGATATTTCAGATTTTTCCTTCTATTGTGATATTGCTTAAGGCCTTAACGTAAAAGTAAGCAGATGATCAATGAGGATTGCGTAATATAACTTTATGTTGTGCATGTTGCTCAGATGTTAGTTTTGTAAGTTACTTTGAGCGCTGTTGTTTGTCCTAGTTCCTTTTCAGCCACTACAATTGTTATTTTCGGCTTGCGAGTTTGAATGATCCTTTAGAACTCTTTCTCGTATACAAATGCCAGATATGTTGAAATCATTGAACCGGAATATGGGGTAGATAAAATGTATTCGAAATGCAGTGGCGTGGAATATCAGAACATAATTTTCCATTTTAAAGATCTAAAATATGTAAACTTTTACCTTGATTGATGATGATAAAGCTAAAATGAAAAATAATTCTTAATGTAAAATTTATCACGTTTCAAGTTTCTTTATATTATAGTCAGAAATTTCGTTCAGTTTAAAAGGAAAGCAACTTAGAAATAAGAAAGTAAATCGAAGACAATGATGAACATAAATATGCACAACTAAGACAGGGTTTTAATCATCTCGTCAATATAATTTATTACGTGCAAATATACAGTTAATCGCGTCACGTCCAGTGACGTATTTCGTGTTGTACAGGACAAGAATAAATTAACAACATATAGCAGAATATCAATGTTCAATTTTGATGAAAATACTGTCATAAACACCGTTATCAATTCAAGGAAACGTTGGTATTTGATGTATATTGTTTTGTATTCTTGGTAAAAATTTATTACATAATTATTGAACATTTTGAAATACTTGATTTTTATATGAACTGTTAATTTTTATGTCTACACCACAAACAACAACGAATTAATCTAAAGTCTAATTAAACGAATCAATAACCCCCGCTGAGCAGTGTAACAATCTAGCAGATCATGCTTAAAATTATCTCTATTAAGATCACAGAACATTACATCATACAACGCCATGGAAACACAAACCATGCTAGATCTAAGTGTATATAGTGTTGTTGTCTATACTATTTAAAATAAATCCACTGTTCTCTCTGTACACTATGTGTCAAGGAACTTTGTAATGACGAAACGGATATGTTACTGCTTGCGTGTGGGATTCCACATTTAAATTCATGAAAGATACTCTATAAAATATGATTTAGGTACATTATCAATTAAATTTTTTAAATGAAATTAAATGTGCGTCTGAACACATTACAAATTTACCTACATTTCATGTACAGAGATATATGTTAAACTCAATGCAATTGTCAGTCCAAATATTTTTGTCAACTAATGTCTAAGTTGATTATATTTAATAAAAGGTGTTTGCTCCGTGATGTTTATAACGATGATAACATGATTTAATTATTCAATGGTTTAGATGTTAAGGTCAAGCAAGTACAGAAGAAGAAAAAAAGTTTGGAGTATGAATTAGGCACGAATTAGGTTGGTTAGTATTGGATGTAATTATTGACATGCGGTCATAAAATGTGACAGCCAGGTGAATGGTAAAAAATATTTTTGTCATTCGTTGTCTTCCGCAGACCGGCCGTCTCCAACGATAAACGGACAGAGAGTCACAAATTTGATTAGACAAACATTCACAAATAATGTGTTGACTATTATTTGAATATAAAAGAACAAGATCTTAGGTTAACCCACATTACTAGTCCCTTCAAATCCTCCCTATATATTGCTCTTTTTCTATTCATGGTTTACAGGGGTTTCATTATCTTTCATGTTGACTGGTACTTTCCACGTTTCTAGGTGGTCTTTTCAATTTATTCCATGAATATCTTGTATAAAAATTCCCAAATTTAGGCGGTACTTGTCAATAGCATAGGAGGGTAAAGGTACCGGATACCGCCTCCTAATGAATGGCCTGGGTTTATGTTGCGACTACTTGGATGCTTTCCCTTTTGGGTCCCGAACCAAACGCCGAATAGAAATTTAAATAAAAACTTGACCTGTCATGTCTATGTGCCTGTAAGCCTAAAGATAAGTAATCGGAGAGAATGAAAGGACATGTGAGGAACAAGGTGATGCACATACCAAGGGGTGGATAGGCATTCCTTCATGAAAAAATGACATAACTTTAATTCATGCAATCTGGAAAAAGCATCAGCTAAAACATTTTGCTTCCCAGGCAAATGAATTGCAACCAGATGAAAATTATTAGCAGCAGATAGCCAAAACAATTTACGTTAAAAGTTTGTTCCGCGAGGTACACTTATTGATACAGGCAACAGTTAATGCATTATCTTAATAAATATATACACGCCTATTTTGCCAGCACTTATTTCTGTATTACAGCTATTGTCTTTGGTGTTTTTTCCGGTTCTTCATTCCTGCTTTCTGCACCCTTAATCGAAGGTATTTCGAAATCCTTTTTTCCTCGGTCCTCTTTCTGACTTGTGTCTATCGTCTCTGATGTTTTTATGTGTGGCAAAGGTTCTGCAGAGTAAATAGGGTCCGAGATTTCTTCTCTGGTCTCATCTTCTGACTCAGGGTATGGAATTTCTTCCCTGGTCTCAAATTCCAGCTCTTTTACTGGTTGTTTGAAGTTTTCTGTTTCAGTACCGAGAAGTTTTTGTGCAAAGCGAATTTGAGTTTGCACCTGTTGACTTTTGATTCCCTCGTCAATGTATCCCTCTTAGCCCAACGTTTGACTGCCAAAGCCACTGCAAGAGCCTCTTGCTCATTTATATGCAAAGATTGGGAAATCCTCTTTCCAATTGACATCAAACCAATCAGTACCAAAAGCCCCACCTGCACCTGTATTGCAAGCATATGTTTAAACTGAGGTAACAGGGTCAGTATTAAGTAAGACGGATTTCTCTTTGAAAGTTGCCATATAATTGTACCACCAATGAATATCATGCAAAATATCGCCGCCTAAGCGCATGTTAAGCCTGTCATGCTAGAGCTGCATTATGCTGTCAATGATTCTCCGGATAAAAACTCTCCCGACGTGAACCACTGACGAAGCCCAGTTTAGCTTGTCCGCCAGGGACTGCAATTGTTTTTTAGAAACATGCTTGCGCTGCTGAAAACTTGTTAATAGGTAATCTTAATTCCAATGTTGTGGAGTCTTATCTCCACGCCTTAAAAATACTAATTTCTGGCAAGGGTCAACAACCTTAGACCAACTTATCGAAAAACCTAACTTGCGCAGCAAGTAAATTAAAATCCTAAGTGCATGTGCACATGCAGAGCTGCTTAGTTTTTTCGCAAATGAAAAAGCATCCAAAAAAGCTATAATGGTAAAACGTCCGCGTGACATCATGCGCCGGATAGTCTGTGATAGCCTATGAAAGATACCTGGTGTAAGTTTTGAACCAAAGGGTATTTTTTTTATCAATAAAGGTATGGGTATGACCATGAAGAACAGTCCACCGTAAACCAGTGACCTGTCGACTATGAGAAGTAATGATAGCTGATCTATAAGCCGATTTTAAATCAACTTTGGCCATGACACATTTTTTTGTGACTAATTTTGCTGAATCATCAACAGATTGAAACTTTTTTTTTCTACATCCCCTGCAAAATCAGTTACAGCAGATCCAAGTCGTCTGCTGCAGTCGTGAATTATCCTTACAACCCCATCACATTTTGGAATAATACCTAAAGGGCTATAAGGTGTGGACTTAGCAAACTCGTAATTTCCATTTTCAATTTCAATAAAAATCTGTTGATGAACTTTTTTTATGTAAAGGACTTGAAGGATTAGCTGAAGGGTGATTTTTTGCCGAAATGTTTGATGAAGCCAAAATATCTTGAACAATGTTGAACCATCTTTTATGCCTTGCAAAAGAAAATCTTTATCAACATCATTGTTTAGTTTATCATGTCAAACATTATACACCAGGTCACGCACAGGCTTTACCGTTATCCGTTTTTGGATGGGCAAAGGCTACGAGTTGGGCACCACAACCCTGAATTGAACAAATATGTGCATAGCGACAGTTCGGAAATGAGCAACCTTTCCTACTGTTAAAACTTTTGAACATTTTATTTTCCTCTACAGAGCGTAAAGTATACTTGGAATAGTCCTGTTCTTGTTTATTTGCATTCTTAAACATTGGACCAGATGCCTGAGGTTTATTGTATACAGCTTTAGGTCGTAAGTAAACTGACTGTAAATGAGAAATGTCAGTGCCCCATCTAAAAGTATGCTGCTTTTGAAGCCTACGCTATTCTCTTTAAAAAAAAGAACTGACACCAACTCACATAAAGAAACTAAACGGTAAAATCGCATGGTGTATGATAAATAATCGAGGATCTGTGTCTGTGTAAGTTCTCCAGTGCTGAGCAGCTTGTACATTATTGACAAGTTTGCCCTAGACCATTGACATTTTCTTTGTCGGACTGGTTATTGGTTCCCGTCCTAAATGTGACATCTTCGTCATCAGACATGATGCAAAGACAGTTTATTGAAAAACACAGTTTATAGCAATTATCGTCCGTTAAATTCTCTCGGAATACGAATTTATCCTGTTACGCTCAGTCGTCAGAAGCACAAAATCGTAGCTTTGGAATATAAACCAGCCATTTCACGCTGCTGCAGATGAAATTCCACACTGAAACTTTAAAACACAAAGCTGATACTGCTTCCTGATTATATTTAAATTTGCCCATGTCGTAACATCAATTTTGACTTTCAAAAACTGATTGGGAATGTTATTAATGCAAAATCACTTCGTATACGTTTTCCTAAACGTTCATAAAGATAATATGGTCCATTTCCACATCCAAAACTTAAATCCATTAATGATTTTTATAAATAAATAATTTCAAAGAAAATTCGAATGTCTGCTCAAAGCAAGCGTTGCTTTCAGAATAATTATGCGCTTGTGCCTTAAACAAAAGCCCTGTTAATTAAGCGCTGATTAGATAATTCAAATCCAGTGTTAATTTTGTTTGGTTATTTAGGATAATCTCGAAAAGCAATTAGTAAACGAGGTTTCACATGCAGCAGCAACAGGGAGACTCCCAAGCTGATTGGACCAAATAGCAGACAGGGATTCCCAATTAAAATTTTATGTACAGGCATTGCACGAAAACGTATTGTGTATTGATAATCTATTTAAACAAAATAGTTCCATTATTTTTTTTTATGACACATATTCATTTTAAGTTGAGGAAATTGTGCATTATAGTTATCAAATGTACCACGATTATAATTTAGTGCTCATCAGTGACGCTCAGTTCAAAAGAGTTATCAAGCCAAATAAATACAAAGATGAAGAGCATTGAGGACCCATAAATCCAAAACGTTTTGCCAAATACGGGTTAGGTAATCTATTCCTGAGATAACATCCTTAGTTTTTCGAAAATGAAAAGTTCAATTAATAAATTTAATCATTCAAAGGCGTTTTGTTGGCACAATGTTCAAAGCCATATAAGTACCAAGCCACTTTGACATTTTGTTTTCATAACAATTACTTGATAATTATTGATATTTAGTTAATAAATTACAATTACAAAGTTGCTTCAAATATATTATGATACGGAAAAAACAAAAAATAAATATTTTTAAATTTGTTTTTTTGTTCATACCAAAATAATCTCCATACAATAACAATCAAAACCAAGGAGTTAACAAGGACTCACAAAACAAAGGGACATTTACATCAACAGTTATTAATAATAATTAAGAAACAACACGAACTCCACTAAAATCCGGGAGTGAAATCAGGTGTTCCGGAAGGGTAAGCATTTCCTTCACCGTATACGGCACCAATCGTGTTATTTCTTTGATCAGTTATGTAATGATGGAAGGTTCTTATGACTGAGGAAGAATATCAGATATGATTTCTGACACACTTTTGTCTTAATGGCCACTCAGCTCATGATGGCGACTGTAAAATTTCTCGAGTGATGACCTTAATTTGATTGGTTCATTGCCCTGTCTTTGCAACGTTTGAGCAGTATTCCTCGTTCAACAAAATCAACGTACTTTGAGCTAGCTAACGTATCAATTGAGACACATATAATCCATATGCTGGTGTCGCTGGGATGTTGCTACACAGAATTGGAAAGTAAACTATAGGAAAATTAAAATCATCGCGTTTGTTATTAATTTTGGTATTCAACCTACCAGCAGTAGTCATTTCGAGAAAAAGGTCTAAATATGAACAGATTTGTCTTTGTCGGTAGTATCTTTAATTTCAAAACTGAATGGTGACTCTTTGTCCTGAGACTTTCTGTCCTTCATTCTCCCCAACCCCATGTCAAGAGAGGTACCAATTCGGGGATGTGGAAGTACACATTTTTCGTTCGGTCATAATTTGGACATTACAAACTACTCTCAACTCAGAGAGTGTCGCATGAGCAAGGTAAATAAAAATCCATGATAATTAGTACACGTTCAAACAAGTGGCTTTTAAAACGACAATATTCTTTTTCGAAACCCAATGAAAGATGCATTTGACACGTGATATTGCTGTGGCACAAAAACATCTGAATATCACCATTTTAATTGTGTATTTGTTTTTAACTTATTTTTAACAAAGTACACATGTAAGTGGATACTCTTGTTTGTACGTTGGACAACGAAGTGACCTACATTAAGCCACCACTCATCTGTTCATTTCAAAGGAGGATCCCCATTTCCATCTTCTCCACATACCCGGTAATAATGTGTTTGCCTTAATACAATTGATACCAAAATGGTAATTGGTTCATGTTCTCTAAGATCATTTCAAATGTGCATGGAACTCGATATCATCATTTAAAATATTTATTACATTTATAATTTCAATGCACAGAACCACCAGCAAAACATTTTTCTTTACAAATATATCTCTTTAAATTATGAATTAACACTGGACACTTTTAATTTGCTAAACACTCATTTGCGAATCTGCAAACCGCCTCTCCTTAATGCTACCTTGTCATGTTTATAACCAAAATGTGCAGAATAACACGGGGTTAACCAATTCCTTACTTTGCTGACGTTATTATTAAATAGACTTTGCAATTTGATTTAGAAAAACATGGGATTTTCAATATCCAATGGGGCAAATAAAATCCCATGGGATTCTCCTCTTATATTTAAAGCGTTTCCTTCAGTTTAAGTTTGTTACCCAAATTTTGTTTTTTGTCCACAGATTTACGAGTTTTGAACAGAGGTATACTACTGTTGCCTTTATTATAAAAATTATAATTATACAGTTATGTGAATGTTACAATGAATTACGTATGGTAGTATTAAAACTGTTTTATATAATAGTGAATGTAGTATTAGAAATGCTAATCACTATGTTACAAAGATTTGTTTATTTTATAATAATAAAAAAATATAGGTGAAAAATATTTTATATTCTGCCTGAATATGTTGACAAAGCAGAGTTGATAGTTTACTCTTACGTGATGCATACTTTCCTTTGTTCTAGTTTCATTGTAACACACGAATATGCATACTATTTTTATTTTGAACCATTTGTCGTATTCATAATATTATGTTCACATTTGCAAATTTATTAAAATAAACACTTTTCATGTTAGGTTTTTGTTTTCTTGCTTCAGCTTGCTGTGTACAATTATTCAGTCCACTATACAAGATCGAGTCAAGTAAATAAATTATTCCATCCACTAGAATTAGTCCTACAATTCTTAGAGAAAACATTTTTGCAATTTGTTCTTCAAAGATCTTCCTCTGTACATCTTTATTGCATGGAGAGATGTAAATGAGTGGACTAAGCAAGTCCATTTCAACAACATAATACACTTTTTTCTTCTTTCAATTGATATTTATGTTGTTGCATTTACACGATAATGTTCTTGTGCATCCATGATAGGGCTCTTTATTGTTTATAGTTGTTATGTTTTAATTTCCTATTTCTATTGTAGAAAAACACATTCCATTTCACATCACCCCAAGGGTGACTGGGGTATAGAAATATGGTCACTTGGTCTTCTCCCGACCGGCAGTAGAACGCTTGCCGAAGTGGGGCGTCCGTTTGGCTGTGCGGGATGTATCAAGTTCGCAGTCACGTCCGGTCAGAAGGGGGACGTTAAATCCGATGCCTCGTGTAAAGAGAGTGCCACGCTTTTTGCACGTTAAGAACCCTTGCAACAACTCTTTGAGGGGTCCGTAGGTGGCCTGTTTCAAGGCAAAATTTCTGTCCTTATCCAATATACCCTCATTTTCCAGTGGCAGTCCAAATTTCCCCGACCATCATCCCAGATGGCCTCTTTTGTATCAACCTACCTATTGTTTTTATTGTGAACTTGTTCTCGTCCTGAATATGCATGAAATATTTGCCACTGGACGTTTAGCAACAAACAATCAATCAATCAATCCATTTCACATTGATAATAAAAGCACACAATGTAGACAAATATCAACTTTAAGTTTAGTCTTCAGTATTGACCTTTTGATGATCATGAAAACCAAGATGTCTGACCTACAAATACACAAAGCTAATAAATTATAAATAGAGAAAACTACAACAATAAAAAGGCTATATAATCATGTTTATGAACACTTTGATAAGCTTTCATTTGAATATTAATTCTATGTACTGTAAATTCTGAAATTTTATTATTGCAATTTTGTCATTTTAGACTAAAATGCGTTTTTAGGCAGTTAAGCTACCTTATGCGAGCACCCTAGATTTGTGTTGTACCCAATAAATGCTGAAATATGTGCCATTGTTATTTTCTAGCTGGATGTTATGTTATTTATAACTAATTGGATAGTTTCTTCATACTTTTGAATTTTGAATTCCCGTCGATTCAAGACATGTTGAATAGACATCTTTTCTTCTTTCATCATCCATTCCAACCATACTATCGAGCTTTTGTTATGATTGTATCTTTTGGTGCATCCCTCTGATGGTACGTGGGCCAGCGGACTTTTGACGAATTTTCGCTGACCAAATTTACTCTGGATTTTCGGAGAGAAATGTTTCGGAAGACTTCCAAGTGTCATGATCTAAAACGTCGAATCCTTTCTCTGTAAATGTCATGGGTATCTGGTCGATATCGTCAGTGTCTTGCCTCAATACTTCCACGTCATATTGTTCTTTTAAAATATTAGTCTTGTAAACACCCATGCACACACTTGCAATGGTCACATAATCTAAAACATCAACCCCTTGCCCGTGTGTGTTTTTCGTTTTCCCCGTTCCAGTTACCTCCAACATCAAATCACGAAATCTTAACACTCCTTCCCTCAAGATCGTCGTGTCACTGCAATAGTATTCTTTTATTTCTTTTGCAAAGTCAAATACTTCGTTTTTTTTTTTCGTTTTGTACCACGACAAAAAATCACTCCTGTCATCCTTACTCATGGAGTCGCAACCGTAATATGTATGGGCCAATGTAATTTTGGTTTTCCATTGTATTGAAAAATGAGGAAAGTAGCCTTTTTTCTATTCCTTAAGTCCAAACGCTGTATTAAAAGAAATTGGAATTTATTATAGAATATAAAAATGTTATTATATTTAAGTCGTTTTTAATTTTTATTACGTTATTTTACTGTTGATTTTTTTTGGATCGGATTCCGGAAGCGGATAAGGGTAATCCCGGGTTTTGGCTATCGACTAAAAAAATCCAGACAGGTGACAAAATACATGTATGCTTGGTACATAAATATAAACACTAGAATTGAAAACCAAAAGATATATGTAAAAGAAAGAAAAAGCAGAAAATATTTTGTACAACAATTTTAATGTCAAAATCCAATACAATGTGACTGCTGGGAACAGTTTATCTAACAATATATATGTTCCTGGTAACAGTATAAATTTTCTTTATCAGTGATAAATGTTGGTAATGCATATTAGATGCTTTTAAAGTTAAACATATTACTGCAATTTCAAGGGGTATGTTTTTCTTCTCAATTTTGATAGGTCAGTTAAAATAGCTGGAAGTTTCTTATATATAAAAAAAATGTGGTATGATTGCCAATGAGACAACTATCCACAAGAGACCAAAATGACACAGACATTAACAACTATATGTCATCGTACGGCATTCAACAATGAGCAAAGCCGATATTGCATAGTCAGCTATAAAAGACCCCGATAAGACAATGTAAAACAATTCAAACGAGAAAACTAACGGCCCTATTCATATAAAAAAAAAAAATAACAAAAAAAAATATGTAACACACAAACAAACGACAACCACTGAATTACAGGCTCTTGACTTGGGACAGGCACAAATAGTGCAACTATATTATATGATACCTGAATGTAAGCAAATAATATGATATATAGGTGGAGTCCATTGGGCCACTCTACCTCCTCCTGTTTGAAAACTTTGAAACGGATGAGATCTTCACCCCTCAACCATATACATTCATGTATGAGACTAAATAACTAATCAAATGAAATATAGGGGAAGTCCCTAGGGTCACCCCACCCCCTCATGTTTTAGAACTTGGAAACAGTCGAGATCCCCACCCCTAAACCATTTTTATTCATGTATGGGACAATATATATATAATCAAATGAAATATAGGAAAAGTCCCAAGGGGTCACCCTACCCCGACTGTTGAGAACTTGGTAACGGTCGAGATCCCCACCCCTAAACCATATATCTTCATGTAGGGGACAATATAACAAATCAAATATGCGAGGGGAGTCCCTGGGGATCACCCACCCCTCCTATTTGAGAACTTGGAATCCCAGCCCTAAACCATATATATTCATGTATGGGACAATATTACAAGTCAAAGGAATAATAAGGGGGTTCCTAGGGTCACTGTAAACCCTCCTGTATGAGAACTTGGAAACATTCGAGATCCTCAACCCTAAACAATATTTATTCATGTATGGGACAATATAGCTGATCAAATGAAATATAAGGGGATTCCCCCACCCCTCCTGTTTGAGAACTTGGTAACTGTCAAGATCCCCACTCCTAAACCATATATATTCATGTATGGGACAATATCACAAATCATATGAAATTTAGGTGGTGTTCGTGAGGCCACTCTACCCCTTTCTGATTGAGAATTTATAACGGTCGAGATCCACAATCTTAAACAATGTATATTTATGTATGGGACAATATTACAAACCAAATGAATTATAAGGGGGTCTCTATGGTCACTGTACACCCTCCTATTCGAGAACTTGGAAAAATTTGAGATTCTCACCCCTTAACCATATATACTCATGTATGTGACTATATAACAAATCAAACGAAATATAGGGGAAGTTCATGTGGTCACCCTACCAATCATGTTTAAGAACTTGGAAACAGTTGGGATCCCCACCTCTAAATTAAATGAAATATAGGGGGAGTCCCTGCAGTCACCCCACTCCTCCTTATTGAGAAATTGGAAACAGTCGAGATCCCCACCTTTAAATTAAACCATATATATTCATGTTTGAGAACTAACAAATGAAATATAGGGAGAGTCCTTAGGATCACCCCACCCCCTCCTGTTTGAAAACTTGATAACGGTTGAGATCCCCACCCCAAACAATTTTTATTCATGTATGGGACAAGATAAAACATTAAATGAAATATAAGGGTAGTCCCTAGGGTCACCCCTCCCCTCTTGTGTGTGTTTTGAGAACTTGTATAAGATTGAACCGGGCGTATTGCATTTCCGCTAATTAATAAGTCCCAATGCTACGTTTCCGAAAATTTAAAGTATACGTTTCCGCAATTTGTATTTATTACTTTTCCGGAAATTTACCTGGTAAAGCAGTTTCCAAAATTACCTAAATGTAGATTAGAAATTCACGAAACATTAAGACGAATAGATTTGAACACTAACAAAACTGAAACTTATTTTCACTTTTAATTAGTCAATGATTTTGATTCGGGAATCGTTATACTTTCATGTTTCACCAACTTGGTATGTCTATGTAATGAAATTACTGATATTTTCATAGATGGCACATTTAAATCCTGTCCAAAATTCTTCTTCCAACTCAGTTTATTCGATACATGGATGTAATAATGTATTTGCGTTACTTCCACTTAAATCCGAGGAATGTTGCACGAATCTGTTGGATCGGCGTATTGATGTGTGCTCTACCCGAAGAATAACTCTCCAGCCCGAGGTAGTTCATAATGACTTTGAATGTGTAATGCATACTGCTGTTACGAAAACATGAATAGTGCCGAGTCTTTTCATGCCCACTTGAACGAGCAGTTTTACGTTAGCCATCCTAACATTTTTGTTTTTATCGATGTGTAAATTGAAACTTCAAACAACATCTTACATAAAGATGAGAACTCTAACTGTAAAAGCACCCGTTTGGAAATGTGAAAAGGAGAAGATGGACTTCTTCAACAAAATACAAAACTTGTAAACGGTGAATGTACTACTGTGGACTTTGTACGGCGTGTTGGCTACAAATATTCTGCCAGGACTGACTTATGAACTCATATCAAGATATTTCTAATTAGTGCTGACTTTTGAACATACGTTTTAATTGATCTAAATGATGAATTTTACTTGCATGTTATGATGACCTTTGACACACTTAATATTTATTTTATATTATGGTTTTACTTTCGATCGACAGGTATTCCTCAATTATTTGCGGAAAAGCAATAATTTATTTTTTCAGGAATAGTTACTTTTTTTCCGGAAAAGTAAGATATTTATTTGAGGAAACGTAAACTTTTTTTTCCGGAAACGTCATCTTCTTTTTCCGGAAAAGTAATGCCAATTTGCGGAAACGTAAAACACCGGAAATACCAACTCCTAAACTAAACCATATTCATTCCTGTTTGACATTTCAAAAAGATTGAATGACATACAATGTCAATCTCATAGGCGTCACATATGCATGTCACTTTGCTAGACCTAACCAATGTGTACTAGACTTTGCCCAATTTCAGGCGACCATGAAAATGAATAATTATGGGAGCTATGTTTGGAAGTATTATGTTACAATCATTTTTTTGATAATTATAAAATTTTATTGAAGGAAAATAATTAATAGGTTTAAAGAATTTACCTTAATTATAATTTGAATTATTTCCTACCCAAATTTTCATTTTCATATGGCTCATTTTAAAGAAAACATATCTTTCAAGCCCAAGACTGTTTTTATAATTACCTGTCATTATATTCCAAACTCAGACATCATAGACTTGGGGTGACGGTGGGGGACATTTACATTTACTATGGACAGGTTAATCACACCTCACCTTTGATCTCTGTAGTAGTAAACATTTGTCTGATTTGTGTCTCATAACTTTTGTACTGTTGAACACAAACTCAGTTTTCTTTCGAGGGAAGCAAGTCCATTCATACTTTTACAAGCTCGTACTAAAGTCAACTTGAACTACTAACAGTTAACTAATACCAACGTTAACTATCAACTAGAAGAACTGCAATCATTGCAAACTTGTACCACTGCAGACTCATGACCATGAAAAAATATACTTGATATATGTATTGCTTTTAAAAACTTTGACAAAATGTGAATTATTTGCCGTAATGATTAATATTTATTCATTAAATGAACACAAATGTACATTATATGAATGTTTAATGTTTGATCTCTTTAAAGATCTTTTAAAAAAATTGAAGCAACATTGCCACAGTTTTTATAATTATGTTTCGCTTGGTTTTTGGTTAACTGCCTACAGCGCTTACAGAGTCATATATTGAAGCTTCTACTAATGTTTATGTTACAAAAACTTTAATTACACTTTTATGGTTACAATCTGTTTAAACATATGAATAGAAATACACTGGCTTTTTCAAAATCATTCATTGAGAATAACTCAAGGGTGTTTTGTGTCTCACTCGTTGTTGATACATCGTGAACAATCTAACAATGGTGAACATAAAACTTTATTATCTCAAATAACGCCTTCCCCCAATGAACTTTAGGGTAACAAGATTATAGTGTGTTAAATAAAAAGGTTTTAAAAAAAGAAACACTTTTAAATTAGAAGAATTACACGATAAAAGGATAGCAAATTAATGTATCTGACATAATGAATCTTGCGATTAAAATAGTGCTGGTTTTTGTTTTTTTAAACTTGTGTCAATGTTCAAAATTGAAATATATTTGTAGTCTACTTAATTTTTTTTTGCAAACTTTTTTTTAATATCTTTTTTCAACGTCTCTAATTTATTCAAAAGTATAAAAGTATTATAACCCCCAAATAAAGATCAATAAAGACATCTGTCATTTGTCATGGGGTATTTTTAGAAATTGACGTCATATCTTAGTATAGTAATAGAAAATAACCGATAAAAATTAAAACCCCCAACAGGTGGCTCAGGAATCAACGCGGTCTCTAATTTATTCAAAAGTTTAAAAGTATTTTAACCCCCAAATTAAGATCAATAATGACACCTGTCATTTGTCATAGGGTATTTTTAGAAATTGACGGCATATCTTATTATAGTTGGGGTTCATTATAAACCCCACATATAGACATCTGCTTTATTGGGGTTCTCCTTTAGAAATACTATTTTTAGATTTGAGTTGGGAGGGGTATAACAAACCACTACTCTACTTAGATTTGAGTTGGGAGGGGTATAACAAACCACTACTCTACTACAAACATTATATGTACTGTCTTTTAATACACTTGAATAAAGGCTACAGTAGTATGCCGCTGTTCGAAATTTATTAATCGATTTTAAAGGCATGAAGCTAAAACCGAGGGAAACGTGTCATATAAGAAAACAACGACACAACAAAAACATAATAATAAAATGTAACACACAGAAACGAACTATCGTCGCATTTATGCGCCTGTCCCAAGTCAGGAGCCTCTGACCTTTGTTAGTCTTGTATTATTTTAATTTTAGTTTCTTGTGTACAATTCGGAAATTAGTATGGCGTTCATTATCACTGAACTAGTATATCTTTGTTTAGGGGCCAGCTGAAGGACGCCTCCGGGTGCGGGAATTTCTCGCTACATTGAAGACCTGTTGGTGACCTTCTGCTGTTGTTTTTTTTTTTTCTATGGTCGGGTTGTTGTCTCTTTGACACATTCCCCATTTCCATTCTCAATTTTCTATAATATAACAATGGACACTTAATTGACGTGGTACAGGGCATTTTACGAAAAAAATGGTGGGTTGAACTTGGGTCCTTAGCGTTCCTTAAATGGAATATATCTTTGAATTTGTAAAAATTAAGCAAGTGTTTCTGTCTAATAGTTTGGTCTCTGGACTAAGCTATCAAAATGGAGGGAAAAAAATAGTTCTAATTCAAAGGGTATTTGCCACTTGAATTTTAGCAACAAACAACAAAACAAGAAGAATTTTAGCAACGAACAACCAATGCAAAATAATTTCATGTACAAATCTCTAAAAAAAAGAATTACAACGTTATTTAAACATGGGATTAAATTTGTCAATTTGTTCGTCGTCTCTAAAAACCAACCTCTTAAATTTAAGACAAGGAGGGCTTTGCTGTTAAAGAAAGGTATTGTCTAAAATGCAGGTTGCGGGTTGCTAGTCCTACAACATATGATTTCGCATTCTTATTTACTTTTTAACATTTTTACACTGATATTTTCATTTTTTATTTTTTTTAATGCTAGTATAAAAAAAAATATATCAGAACAGTAAATACAAATAGTAAATAGTGACCCATGGTCATATGTTATAGAAATAGCTTGTTGCAAGTTCAATTAAATATTAGATATACCAGTGTCAACGAGGGCATTAACATGAGAGGGTGTATTTAATTTACATAATGTTATGATCAATGTTACAGTCAGGGTATCCATTTAAAAACAACATTCTGGTGTAAATAAACACCTAACAATAGAATCTTTCAATTTACATTAAATATGATATATCCTGCGTTACGCGTTGCCATTGAAATACTTGTGTCCATCCGTTCAGTCTTGCTACTGTTCTCACGGATACAATTCACTAGATTTTTATAAAACTTATGCTAGTATGATGATGATCGTTTCAAATCAGCAATATTATATACAACGCTTTTTTTAAAGAGTATTGCTACTTTAAAATATCAAATAAGTGAAACTTGGGGGGAGGGGGGGACATTGTTCTTTTTCTTGATCATTGTCTTACAATATTCATCTCTTTGTCAAACCTGCCAAGGTTTCTTTGTAGCTCTATTAAGAATTATTACTGAATGATTATATTGATTGTTGGTTGCTTAACGTCCAGTGGCAAATATTTCATGCATATTCAGGACGAGAACAAGTTCACAATAAATACAATAGGTAGGTTGATACAATAGAGGCCATCTGGGATGATGGTCGGAGAAATTTGGACTGCCACCGGAAGAGGAGGGTATATTGGATAGGGACAGAAATTTTGCCTTGCAACAGGCCACCTACGGACCCCTCAAAGAGTTGTTGCAAGGGTTCTTAACGTGCAAAGAGCGTGGCACCCTCTTTACACGAGGCATCGGATTTAACGTCCCCCTTCTGACCAGACGTGACTGCGAACTTGATACATCCCGCACAGCCAGAGGGACGCCCCACTTCGGCAAGCGTTTTACTGCCGGTCGGGAGAAGACCAAGTGACCATATTTCTTTACCCCAGTCACCCTTGGGGTTTTGAAGGATTATATATTTAGTTACCAGTGTAAGTGGAATTTCCTTTTTTTCTAAAACTATTTAACATAGTGCTGCATCTTTTAATCTTGTGTTTCACATTTGTAATATCTTTAGCAGTTTGAAACTTATCATAACCTCTTTTTGTAAGTTTATTTCTACAAAGTCATATGATGTTTGTTAAGATCAGTTTCGTTGCTATTGTTTCTTCTGTGATGACTTGTTTCACTTGTTATAATAATTTGAAAAACATGTCTAGGATGTGCACTTGTAATTGGAAGATACTAATAAGATATAAAACCTGAAACCAAGGACGTCACTCGATTTTTAAAAAACGCTTCCCTTTGTACACCTCAGTATCTAAGTACGTCACTTCTGTATTGGAGAAATTATACGTAAACTTAATAATTGTGTTTTGTCTCTGACAAACATTTTAAAGTTGGGGAGGCCAAACAGAAAAACAGAAAATTGCCGTTCAAGTAGCTGGACACACTTCTGTTTTAAAGGTGAGGTTTTTTTTTTTGCTCACCTCGAATAAAGTTTCATAGAAATAAAGTTACAGTGTTTTACTTGACAGTTGAGAAACCAGATAAATGCTAGAGATGCTAGATGATAGATGCTTCTGTTCAGGCAAAAAAGGGCATGTAATTATTTAAAGCCAATAATTTCTTAAAACCTCAAAGAATTTGAATGTCCACTAAAAGGGATTTTATTGTTTATGAAACTAGATTAAGACAGATTAATGCGTTCTATAGAACCTGTTCAGCCTATGTCAATTTGAAGTTTTTATTACTTCAACTTAACTAGAATCAGTGTTTAGAACTATTATTAGCAATTTAGCAGTGTAATAAGAATCAAAAGATGGGTACATGTATGTGTATTAAAAGGATGATTATAAAATTTGAAGATAATTAAAAAAAAAAATGACAAAATTAAATACTGAAAAAATACTTCTACCCTACAGTATGCGTACTGTAAGAAATAAAGTATTTTAAATTTAGCAAGTCATTGGGTATATTTTATATTTATTAACTCCCCTAAGATGACCTTATTACATATATAATATTCATATGCCACCTGCAACCCGCATAATAGCACTTCCCTATAAGAAATTACTTCAGACATAGGAAAAGGAGTGTTTACCAACAGAAATTTTAGACAAGGAGGGCTTTGCTGTTAAAGAAATTGCTCCAGACATAGGAAAAGGAATTTTTACCAGCAGAAATTTTAGACAAGGAGGGCTTTGCTGTTAAAGAAATTGCTCCAGACATAGGAAAAGGAGTGTTTACCAACAGAAATTTTAGACCAGGAGGGCTTTGCTGTTAAAGAAATTGCTCCAGACATAGGAAAAGGAGTTTTTACCAGCAGAAACTTTAGACAAGGAGGGCTTTGCTGTTTACGAGATATGCTCGCTTTTTATTATATTAATGATAGACATTTGTACCAAATGTTCGCATGAGATCACGTAAACTGCTAATCTCATTCTGTAGATCAATCACTTCGCAGTCGCTTAAACCTGTTGTTTTAATAGATTTGTAATGTTTTTGCCCTATCATAGATTTGAAATACTCATTTTTATATAGTTTTATAGTAATTGTGTTAAGCTCATTCAGTGCTAGTGGAATTTCATCAGAATTATTCTAGATTTGATATATTTAGTAGTAATTGCTATATTTAGATTGATCTCTTTGTTCTCAAGGAAACATGATAAGTTAAACCACATGTTGACCTATTAACCTAAATTGCTGGTGCAACTGAGCCCTTATTATGGTGCCCGGTTGCCCTGTAACTGCTTAGTCAGCAATTATTTGCCCTAGTAAAGTTTATATAATGGTGCCCTAGAGCCCTACTAAAATGATTACTCAGCAATAATATGCCCTAGTAGGGCATATCTTTATGTTAGTTATGTAACTGGGCAGAGTATGGTATAAAAGGAAAGAGAGAGTTAGTGCGAGTGGGGAGAGAGAAATAGAGAGTCCGATTAGTGGTTGTTCGTTATATCTACTATGTTGTTGTATATACTTTACATGTGTTTTTAATACAGTATTGAAATTTATCAGTGACTTTGTGTCTTTATCTGCAATCTAGTTTATTGAGACTATACAAGGATCCCGTATTTTTCAAGGATATACTTATTGTATTCCTTGTTCTTGTAACCAGGATTTCCCTTAAGGAGGCGCTACCAGTTTTTATCCATTGGGAAATCCTGTTTCGAAGGTGCATCACTTGTATTCGTCGTCTTGTATGCTATATCACTGGCATCTCGTCGTTATACTTATCCTGGACATACCTTAATTGTACACTTGCACTCTTTTCGATTCGTTACATTGGTGGCAGCGGTGGGTCTACTTTATCCTCGATAAGAAACTCGATTGGGTTGCAAAAATTCCGATAAAGCAAGTCCCGGCAGTTTTTCCAACCCTATCTCGTTTCATCGAGGATAAAGTAGACCAAACGGGAAAACAACACACGGAAAAACAAGTAGGAGGTGAAATTCCGACCAGTCCATTAATTGAAAACAAAGAAAAGTCTGAGTTAAATAATTCTCCAGATGTTGATTATGCAATAAGTCCAAACGATTCGGGCACCAGCCCTAGTACAATCCGGAGTCCGGGCGTGCTCCGGACACGTGTCCGATACTTATGTAAACCTTTGCGCGGGAAAATTACTGAACCAGAACATAAACAACAAACACGCAAAGGAAGAGCAGTTAAAATACCAGCGAGATTCAAAGATTTTATACACTTGGTAGAGGAAAACGAAGCAAAGATGGATAACAATAATAATGAAAAGCATATTTGTGAGGACTGTGGGCAACAGTATGCAAACAAGAGGAATTTAAGGAGGCACAGGAATCAGGTGCATGACGAACAGGTCAGTCTTTACCCCAGTCACCCTTGGGGTTTTGAAGGATTATATATTTAGTTACCAGTGTAAGTGGAATTTCCTTTTTTTCTAAAACTATTTAACATAGTGCTGCATCTTTTAATCTTGTGTTTCACATTTGTAATATCTTTAGCAGTTTGAAACTTATCATAACCTCTTTTTGTAAGTTTATTTCTACAAAGTCATATGATGTTTGTTAAGATCAGTTTCGTTGCTATTGTTTCTTCTGTGATGACTTGTTTCACTTGTTATAATAATTTGAAAAACATGTCTAGGATGTGCACTTGTAATTGGAAGATACTAATAAGATATAAAACCTGAAACCAAGGACGTCACTCGATTTTTAAAAAACGCTTCCCTTTGTACACCTCAGTATCTAAGTACGTCACTTCTGTATTGGAGAAATTATACGTAAACTTAATAATTGTGTTTTGTCTCTGACAAACATTTTAAAGTTGGGGAGGCCAAACAGAAAAACAGAAAATTGCCGTTCAAGTAGCTGGACACACTTCTGTTTTAAAGGTGTGGTTTTTTTTTTTGCTCACCTCGAATAAAGTTTCATAGAAATAAAGTTACAGTGTTTTACTTGACAGTTGAGAAACCAGATAAATGCTAGAGATGCTAGATGATAGATGCTTCTGTTCAGGCAAAAAAGGGCATGTAATTATTTAAAGCCAATAATTTCTTAAAACCTCAAAGAATTTGAATGTCCACTAAAAGGGATTTTATTGTTTATGAAACTAGATTAAGACAGATTAATGCGTTCTATAGAACCTGTTCAGCCTATGTCAATTTGAAGTTTTTATTACTTCAACTTAACTAGAATCAGTGTTTAGAACTATTATTAGCAATTTAGCAGTATAATAAGAATCAAAAGATGGGTACATGTATGTGTATTAAAAGGATGATTATAAAATTTGAAGATAATTAAAAAAAAAAATGACAAAATTAAATACTGAAAAAATACTTCTACCCTACAGTATGCGTACTGTAAGAAATAAAGTATATTAAATTTAGCAAGTCATTGGGTATATTTTATATTTATTAACTCCCCTAAGATGACCTTATTACATATATAATATTCATATGCCACCTGCAACCCGCATAATAGCACTTCCCTATAAGAAATTACTTCAGACATAGGAAAAGGAGTGTTTACCAACAGAAATTTTAGACAAGGAGGGCTTTGCTGTTAAAGAAATTGCTCCAGACATAGGAAAAGGAATTTTTACCAGCAGAAATTTTAGACAAGGAGGGCTTTGCTGTTAAAGAAATTGCTCCAGACATAGGAAAAGGAGTGTTTACCAACAGAAATTTTAGACCAGGAGGGCTTTGCTGTTAAAGAAATTGCTCCAGACATAGGAAAAGGAGTTTTTACCAGCAGAAACTTTAGACAAGGAGGGCTTTGCTGTTTACGAGATATGCTCGCTTTTTATTATATTAATGATAGACATTTGTACCAAATGTTCGCATGAGATCACGTAAACTGCTAATCTCATTCTGTAGATCAATCACTTCGCAGTCGCTTAAACCTGTTGTTTTAATAGATTTGTAATGTTTTTGCCCTATCATAGATTTGAAATACTCATTTTTATATAGTTTTATAGTAATTGTGTTAAGCTCATTCAGTGCTAGTGAAATTTCATCAGAATTATTCTAGATTTGATATATTTAGTAGTAATTGCTATATTTAGATTGATCTCTTTGTTCTCAAGGAAACATGATAAGTTAAACCACATGTTGACCTATTAACCTAAATTGCTGGTGCAACTGAGCCCTTATTATGGTGCCCGGTTGCCCTGTAACTGCTTAGTCAGCAATTATTTGCCCTAGTAAAGTTTATATAATGGTGCCCTAGAGCCCTACTAAAATGATTACTCAGCAATAATATGCCCTAGTAGGGCATATCTTTATGTTAGTTATGTAACTGGGCAGAGTATGGTATAAAAGGAAAGAGAGAGTTAGTGCGAGTGGGGAGAGAGAAATAGAGAGTCCGATTAGTGGTTGTTCGTTATATCTACTATGTTGTTGTATATACTTTACATGTGTTTTTAATACAGTATTGAAATTTATCAGTGACTTTGTGTCTTTATCTGCAATCTAGTTTATTGAGACTATACAAGGATCCCGTATTTTTCAAGGATATACTTATTGTATTCCTTGTTCTTGTAACCAGGATTTCCCTTAAGGAGGCGCTACCAGTTTTTATCCATTGGGAAATCCTGTTTCGAAGGTGCATCACTTGTATTCGTCGTCTTGTATGCTATATCACTGGCATCTCGTCGTTATACTTATCCTGGACATACCTTAATTGTACACTTGCACTCTTTTCGATTCGTTACATTGGTGGCAGCGGTGGGTCTACTTTATCCTCGATAAGAAACTCGATTGGGTTGCAAAAATTCCGATAAAGCAAGTCCCGGCAGTTTTTCCAACCCTATCTCGTTTCATCGAGGATAAAGTAGACCAAACGGGAAAACAACACACGGAAAAACAAGTAGGAGGTGAAATTCCGACCAGTCCATTAATTGAAAACAAAGAAAAGTCTGAGTTAAATAATTCTCCAGATGTTGATTATGCAATAAGTCCAAACGATTCGGGCACCAGCCCTAGTACAATCCGGAGTCCGGGCGTGCTCCGGACACGTGTCCGATACTTATGTAAACCTTTGCGCGGGAAAATTACTGAACCAGAACATAAACAACAAACACGCAAAGGAAGAGCAGTTAAAATACCAGCGAGATTCAAAGATTTTATACACTTGGTAGAGGAAAACGAAGCAAAGATGGATAACAATAATAATGAAAAGCATATTTGTGAGGACTGTGGGCAACAGTATGCAAACAAGAGGAATTTAAGGAGGCACAGGAATCAGGTGCATGACGAACAGGTCAGTTATGTGAAGTGCCCAGAACTCAGATGTAACAAGTTCTATTACCGAAAAGAATACTTAGCCCTTCATTTAGAGTGTGTCCATGGTTTCGGCCACAATGGAGCTAAGGAAAAAGTGAGGCAAACCAAGATGGAGAAAGGCAACAGGAGTGAACTTGAACCACGCCGCAAAGTTCGGAAGATGAGCGCTACTTGCACTAGCTCAACACTAGGGGTGTCTGTTGATGAGCCCAGTTCTATCGACAATACAGAAGGAGCCGTGGGAGGTGAACCGCCAGCACAGTCAAAGGTGACAGTTGAATCAGTTCAGTGTGTTGATTTTCTTGAAGTACATGCTGACAGTTCTGAATTCGACGATGAACAATCAAAGTCAGTAAACTCTGTTGAACAAGAGGGTGAGACATTTTTAGAACTTTTGGACAGTTTAAAGGAATTGTCAGATAACTACAGTTCAAGTAGTCACGTGACATCTGACCCTGTTGATGAGACCCCTATAACTTCAGGGCCGTCCACATCTGTACGTATTCACCCAGAAGATGAACAAGTTGCTGGCTCGTCTGGGTTATCATATGGAGAAGTGTACCAGTCAGAAAGTGAAGATGAAGCTGATAATAATGAAGAGGTCGAGGAAATTAGTGACTATTTTGAAACTGTAGAGACAATATCTATAACCTTAATCATAACAAAACACTTTCAAGGAAGTACTGGCAATTTACTTTCAGAAAGAAGAGAGCATAGGTTTGGGTCGTCATTACATCACGACCCAAGAGATTTAGACTGGGACCGTTTCTTTGGAGATGTGCAAGAGGAAATAATTAAACACGCTCAAGAGGATCATCGTAGAGAAGCAGAGGTGGAGGAACTATCAGATGACAATGCTGAAGCCGAGTAACACAGAACATGATTACCAAGGGAGGAGAAAGACACTTTTCGAATTGCAATGTACTTTTATGTAGACATATGTTTGTTTGTAATTTTTTTATTATTCTTTTTGTTTCCATACTCTATTTTATAAGAAGTGTTCGATATGTTCGGGCATGTATTTTTATTTAATTTGGTGTCCTGTAACCCTTTCATTTTTGGTGTTGCTAGACCCTTCTCTTATTTTATAGTTTGTTTAGTAACGGTAAATATGGAGGTATTTAACGCTTTGATCCCTGATAATTTTGGAGATCTCAAGCCCTTTTATTTTCGTAGATGTATATATTATATTGCTCCGTCCTGGACCATAATTTTGTTCAGAGTCCCAAATGTGCCATTTTGGTACCTTGTTAATGAATAGTAGCATTATGTTATATGTAGGTTTTTTAAAATGGGATTCTAGTCATAAAATACACAAGTCAGTATTATATTTTGTTTTATTTTTATTGATTTTGTATTGACCTTGGGGACAATCAGTTTTCTTATTGTTATATGTATTATTTTAATTGATAATTTAATAATGTTGGTGCTTAAGACCCTTAATATTATTGGTGTCTAAAAACTAAAGCCCTTTTTGGTCATTTATCTTAAATGTGCATTTAAAAGTATGACTGTATGGAGGTTGTTTGTTTGTTTTTTTTTTTTTTTTTGTTACGTATATCTATGCATAATATTACCTACATGAGTTAGGATTTATTAAAATGTTGTTTATTTTATTTACATGCATGTGAACCAAGTTTTATATTGTTTTTTTTATGAGATTTATAAGGTGCTTTATATGATATTTTTGGTGTTAAGTACTGAACAGTGGAGGTTCAGTGTTAAGAGGGGGGCTGTGTAATGTTTTTGCCCTATCATAGATTTGAAATAGTCATTTTTATATAGTTTTATAGTAATTGTGTTAAGCTCATTCAGTGCTAGTGAAATTTCATCAGAATTATTCTAGATTTGATATATTTAGTAGTAATTGCTATATTTAGATTGATCTCTTTGTTCTCAAGGAAACATGATAAGTTAAACCACATGTTGACCTATTAACCTAAATTGCTGGTGCAACTGAGCCCTTATTATGGTGCCCGGTTGCCCTGTAACTGCTTAGTCAGCAATTATTTGCCCTAGTAAAGTTTATATAATGGTGCCCTAGAGCCCTACTAAAATGATTACTCAGCAATAATATGCCCTAGTAGGGCATATCTTTATGTTAGTTATGTAACTGGGCAGAGTATGGTATAAAAGGAAAGAGAGAGTTAGTGCGAGTGGGGAGAGAGAAATAGAGAGTCCGATTAGTGGTTGTTCGTTATATCTACTATGTTGTTGTATATACTTTACATGTGTTTTTAATACAGTATTGAAATTTATCAGCGACTTTGTGTCTTTATCTGCAATCTAGTTTATTGAGACTACACAAGGATCCCGTATTTTTCAAGGATATACTTATTGTATTCCTTGTTCTTGTAACCAGGATTTCCCTTAAGGAGGCACTACCAGTTTTTATCCATTGGGAAATCCTGTTTCGAAGGTGCATCACTTGTATTCGTCGTCTTGTATGCTATATCACTGGCATCTCGTCGTTATACTTATCCTGGACATACCTTAATTGTACACTTGCACTCTTTTCGATTCGTTACAGATTATTTAAAACACATCATTGTTCTCTATATACACAATATGACAATAATATTTAAATGACGAAACTGATTTGTTAACGCCAGAGTCATATTCTTTGTTATAGCTCACTCATAATAGGAATTGAGTCGGTTCTCAAAGCAAAATGATGTATGGTCATAATTATTTGATGTAACCCATGTCACACGTGTTCTTAAATTTATTGGGCAGGGATATTTCATACAACTAATGTTGATTAAAATATTTTTGTCAACCAGTGCTTGTCTTAATTTTTTTTTTATTATTATTAAATACCTCAAATCTTGTTCGTTAAATATGTACGTGTATATATATATATAGATCATTTCTGTACACTAAAAATAAATACTTCGTGTATTGTATCAGAGATCCTTGTTTAATTCCTACAAGAAGGTAACACCTCCCGAAACGAAAGCTTATTTTTATAAGCTAGAGTTAGAGGAGGGGATAAGGTCTCTGCGCAATGCTAGGCGGTGTTGTCGTAGAAGTTAGAAAATAAAGTACAGGTTCCAGCCCCGGCGCCGGGTAGGAAGTTACGAATCAAATCTACTCTAACATCGTTAGGTTGATTTTCTAGGCACTTTATATATATATATATATATATATATATTATATATATATATATAATATATATATATATATATATTATATATATATATATATACAACTCATCTAAACATATATATCAATATTATCACTTATTACATAACTTTCAAATTTGTAGGAAGTAAAAGGTCGATTACATCCTGTCGTGAAAATATGTATTTTAGAGCCATTGTTCATCAAAAAATATTTTTGTCATTCGTTGTCAACAAGCCCTGCAGTCTTAAATGAACGGACCAAAGTAGGACATTACATGACTACACGTGATGTAGAAGTATATATTCCCGTGTGGTTATTGTCTTATTTACACTCTGATATCGTCATTAAAGGGGCAACACTCCTTGCTTGATATGAAATTTGTAAACCTTACGTGATGCGATCTACCCGGCTTGTATATCCTATCACGTTTTCCGGCCCGTTCTGCGACACAAAGGCATCGTCTGATAATCAGCATTTTAATCGTGTATTTGTGTTTATTTCATATTAAACAAAGTACATTTGTAAGTGGATACTCCTGTCTGTATGGTGGACAACGAAGTGACCCATATTGAGGCACCACTCTTCTGTTCATTCACAAATTCAAATTCATCAACAATAAATGGTTAAGGCTCATGGTATATCAATAGAATGTAGGACAGAAAGTCACAGGACAAAAAGTCACGGACAACAAGTCACAATTCATTTTTTCTGAATATTTTCTTTGAATAAAAAACACTTATTTCTACAAAAATATTTTTGTATTTTTCTTGAACTATTGTATATAAACCAACATTGTAAACAAAATGTATCCAAAAAATATCAAAGATGATCAAATAATTGTTAAAAAAAACAAAATGTCAACGTGGCTTTGCACTTAAATGGCTTCATGGTGCCAAGAAATATACCTTTGCATGATTAAAATTAAATAAATCTTAATTTTTCAAGTATAATGACACATTTCCTACACTTTAATATGAATATATGTATTAAAAAGTAAATATTTCAAGATATTTCTCTTATATATTCAAATAATTGTCAACAAACTATTTGTGATTTTTTGTCCTGTGACTCTTTGTCCTATCAAATTTGTGACTTTATGTCCTGTGACTTTTTGTCCTGTGACTTTCTGTCCGTTTACCTATCAATTACATAGTTGGTCAAACACATGTATTGCAAATAATGACTATATTAATGTGTAATATTATAAACAATGATTATGAATTACTCAAGGCGATCAGCGTCTTCTCATTTTGAATACAGTTGCTATAATAAGAAAATAGTATACATTTTTTTATTTTTTGTAAAACGTCAAAATTGCAAATTGTTGAATGGCATATATACTTACCCCACACAGCGTTTCTACCACAGTTAGATTCTGGCGAAGTTGTTTCATTTAGAATCGTGCAACATATTCTTATCTTTTTTTTGCGGCGTAGTTCGTATTGAAAAAGGTATATCAATATAATATGAACGTAAACATCTAAAACTACAATCAATGCAAATATCTTATTAAACAAACTGCCCCCATTTGAAACTGATAAGTTTATTGCAAGTATTGCAGTAAGGACAACAATCTTGTTCAGACTGTTCTTCACACTTGACATCCCTGAATGTGATTATTTCTTCTAATCTCTCAGGTTTTCCAATGTCATTAATGTTAAGTATTCTATGATCCTTAGCAAGCCTTTAATATACCCTGACTTTACACTTGTCGCACATAAAGAAGTTTCTTTTTATTATGTTGAGTATTCTATGATCCGTAGCAATCCTTAAACGGACTCTGTCTTTGCAATTGTCACACATAAGCAAGTTTTGCGTCTGTATGGTGGTTGAGCATTCTGTTATCCTAAGCAATCCGTAAAAGGAATCTGTCGTTTCATTTGTCACACGAAGGCAAGTTTAGTGTATGTATGATGTCGAGTATTTTATGATCCGTAGCAATCCTACATGGACTCTGTCTTTACACTTGTCACACATAAGCAAGTTTTTCTTGTGATGTTGAGTAATCTATGATCCTTAGCGATACTAAAATGGTATACCCAGTATATCCTTACATTTGTCACTCATCAGCAAGTTTTTCTTGTGATGTTGAGTAATCTGTGATCCTTAGCGATTCTAAAATGGTATATTTCCTTACATTTGTCACTCATAAGCAAGTTTCTCTTGTGATGTTGAGTAATCTATGATCCTTAGCAATCCTTACATGGACTCTGTCTTTACACTTGTCACACATCAGCAGATCTTGTGTATGTATGATGTTGAGTATGCTATGATCCGCAGCAATCCTACATGGACTCTGTCCTTACATTTGTCACATATAAGCAGGGTTGTTTTTGTGATGTTGAATATTCTATAATCCTTAGCGATCATAAAATGTAATATATCCTTACATTTGTCGTAACATAAGCAAGTGTTTCTGTCTGATATAATTTGGTCTCAAGATTATGCAATACAAATGGCCGTTGTAATATTTTATAGTTCGTTTCTGTTTGTACCTTTGTTTTTGATCTTGTCATGATGGTATCTCTGCTGGTATCAACTTAAAAAATATTCAATATTGACAAATATCTATATAATAAACATGCCTAATCCTATAATTTGTTTTATTCAAAAAAAGAAGATATGATGAGATTGCCAATGATACAACTTTACAATAGTTTCTATTGCAGTCATTCAAGATATGGCATACTGATTCCAAAAGACTATTAATTTCCCAATGAGCAACAGAAGCCTTCAACATGTGCGAAATATATGCAACTGGATGTTAAGCAACCTAAAATCAATCTATCGATTACCTGCTTTATAAAGGAGAATGCGACATAATCCATCTTTGGTAGGTCTTTAGCACAGTATAGACTGTCGATGTATCGGCGGCAACTGAGTCTGTTTGCAGGCTATTATAATATCTAATGACCGATTCTATTGTAGGTGTGATTTATTCCTTTTCAGTTACATTTCATGTGTTTGATTGTTTTAACATCAGTTGAATAATATTAAATAACGTTTCTGTAGCTGATACAAAAGCTGCGGCAGATTCCCTAAGAAGTACCTCACTGTTTACATCAGGTTGGTAACAGACACTTCAGTATCAGAACACAAAATTGCAAATGGTTGTTAATCTATCCATATTGTGTTGGTCTACACGTAATTGTAATATTGCAACGCATCTATAATTTTAATGATTTGAATGCTTTACCTCCCGGACGATAAGCTACCAATTGCAACAATCAATTATCTGCTTTTTTAATGGAGGGTGCGAAAAAGTCAAAGTTTGGTAGATCTCAGCATAGTAGACTTTTCTTGTCGATTTATCAGCGGCAGCTGAGTCTATTGTAGGTGTGATTGATTCCTTTTCAGTTTCATGTTCTGTGTTTGATTGTTTTAACATCAGTTTAGTAATATTTGATAGCGTTTCTGTAGCTGATGTAGAAGCTTCCGCAGATTCCCTAAAGGGTACCTCACTGTTTAGATTAGGTGCGTTATCAGGCGTATGAATACGCGTATAAGTTACAACAGTGGTCGAGTGGTGTAAGTAGTTACTACTGTTATCACTAGCCAGTCAACACTGAGATTGCGAGTTTTGAACCCCACTCGTGCGGGTGCACTCCACTCTATTCTTAATTGACTAGGATTGTCAGTTTTGCTATCGAAGGTCGGTGGTTTTCCCCGGGCATTCCGCCATACTCTACCAATGTAAAACTGGTCGCCATGAAATAGCCTTAATATGGTGCTTAAAAGTGGCGTTAAACTCCAAAAATCAAATCAACAGTTGACTAGTGATATAATCCTTCTGTTTCAGCCAGATTTGCAAGGTTTTGCGACTCATTAACAGGTGGGGGTATGGGGGCCTAACGGGATGTTTCAGGACTTTTAATAGACGGAGTTGTTGGCTTATAACCTAAGCATTTTCGACGAATCATCTCTACCTTCCACGTTGACTTGATCCCGATATCCATCCATTTTAGTTTTTCTAGATAAGTTTCTTTTGGCCAATTTCTATTTTTTTCACTGTTTTGGCGACGTGGCCTTTTTATACCACCCGTATAGTTTTAGCTAATGTACTAACCATTGCTAACGTACAAATAATATATATGCGTATACATATATCCTCTGTATCACTTTATAAATATTTAACAGTAGGGTCAGTTGTCCAAGAGTCACCGTTCCCTCGTGGGTAATTGTGTGAACCTAGAATCGCCAACAAAATCCAACACCAACAACCTTTGAATTAAACCAGTGTAAATGTACTTTTATTGAATTCTCTACACCAAAATGCGGTAAAAAATGGATGCCTTTAATAGTGGCAAATTGCAAATGTATATTAACAACATCTGTGTAAGCAATTCAGGTTTCTCGTTCGTTCCTCTTGGAGATCGTGTTATGGCAGAGAAGACTCGAGATTTATTAAGTTCAGATACTTTATATAGAAACAACATGATTTAACATATAACAAGTAACAAGTGTAAACGAGATCCAAAATCAATAGTATTATATCAAAAAGGCAAAAGAAAACTATAACAAGTTGTCTTCAATTTTGACTTCTATACATCGGTACTTTCTTTACAACAAAAATAGAGCACCAAAGAACAAAATATGCAAAAATAAACTTATTATTTCTTTAAATTGAATTTATATAATAAGAAGTGTAGCTAACGTAATATAAGTGTTGAAATATCGGAACACCCTTTTTACGGAAAGTCGAGTGCACCGCCACACGTGGACGAATATGGCTAATCTTTTTATTAATTTTATCAATTAACATCGCAATGTTCTTAAAAAATTTAGAATAAGAAGAACACAATGCGGTGAACGATTGAAAAGTTTCCCAAATAAAATTCTACATGTAATTTTAATCTTAACCAGTCCACTTAAATGGGGGACAATGTTTTATCAAACTTCTAATCACTGACAAAATCTTGGCTATATATTGAGAGAAGAGAGAGAAGTAGACTTTACTTAAGTCACTAATCAAGAGACAAACTAAACTTCGAATCGGCCGCTTTTATACCATAATGACCAATGAAATTAATTATTTAAATTTGTTCTCTTTACTCGAAATTAGCCAATTGAAATCCCTGTATCAGACATCATTTGGAATCTGTGCCAATATGGATGACATAAAAACATTTGAAGATATCCAAAATGTTTAATCGGCACTATCTACTTAAAATCACAATTAAATATGACAGACAAAGATAAACTAGATGGTAAGAGACAACGTCTTTCCCTCTTATGTGAACACGAACTTTAAAATTTATATTATATACGAAAAACCGGCAGAAGCTATTTTAACAGGCAATTTTATCTATACAATTAACTGCAAGTATTACAGTAAGGACAAGAAGCCTGACCAGACTGTTCTTCACACTTGACATCACTGAATGTGATTGTTTCTTCTAATCTCTCAGGTTTTCCTATGTCACTTATGTTAAGTATTCTATGATCCTTAGCAAGCCTTTAATGGACTCTGTCTTTACACTCGTTGCACACAAGTAAGTTTCTTTTTATTATGTTGAGTATTCTATGATCCTTAGCAATCCTTAAATATAATTTGTCCCTGCATTTGTCAACCGTAAGCAAGTTTTGTGTCTGTATGATGGTTGAGTATTCTGTTATCCTAAGCAATCCTTAAAAGGAATCTGTCTTTGCATTTGTCACACGGAAGCAAGTTTTGTGTATGTATGATGTTGAGTATTCTATGATCCGTAGCAATCCTACATGGACTCTGTCTTTACACTTGTCACACATAAACAGGTTTTATGTATGTATGATGTTGAGTAATCTATGATCCATAGTAATCCTACATGCATTCTGTTTTTACACTTGCATTTCAAAATTGGATTTATTCAGCGTGTCCAAATTAAATTCGTATGTACTGAAAAGAGTTAAGTTAAAATAAAAGTCTTGGTACTTCTGCGAGACAAAATACTATCATGACGCACACAATTTATATGCAAGATTGTTTTCAGCTCTGGAATCCGTGGCATGGCCACGTACATGTTTCTGTCGGCATAGTATATATATGATATCGCATGTTGATATAAGCATTGTTGTTACTGCAACAACCAGAATAACGGAGAACATAATCGGATCAAATGATAGAATATATTTCTTCCTTCCCACGATTGAATTTGCTTATGAATAATCTTGGCACATTTACGGCTAGAGTTTTTTCCTGTTGAATATTCTATGATCCTTAGAGTTCCTTAAATGGAATATATCTTTGCATTTGTCAAACATAAGCAAGTGTTTCTGTCTGATATTGTTTAGTCTCTATTGACTATGCTTTAAAAATGAAAAAAAAGTTTGATTTAAAATTTTAATATATTTTTCTTAGTTCTTATTCGAAGGGTGACTGGATAGTTGCCACTTAACATGAAGCAACAAACAACCAATCAATCATAATTATATGTACGAATGTCTATAAAAAGGAATTGAACAACGTTATTCATTGATTGAATAAGATTGTCAACTTTTCCGTTGTCTTTAAGAAGCAACCACTTTTATTGATTATCATTTTTACCAAATTTTCCGCTTTGATACTTAAACTAATGCTAATCACATTTTTTATAAATGATGATTTTGACATCTGGACTGAAGACAATTCTTAAACTACCTACAGCAATTACCACTAAATATAGAATAACTATATCAATAAAAATATTTCTCCAGCATATTTATATTTTATTTCGAATTAAACATAATCATGAAGTGATCTAGAATTAGTTTCCTTTTGCCGTTTTCATTTGTTAAATTATTTATATGATGCCCAGATCTGCCACAAAATAACACACGCCTGTAGAACGGAGATACCGAGACCCACTAGCCCTTCTTTTACTGTAATTCCCTGTAAATTAGCATACCGTTGCAAGGCTGATTAAGCGGATGAGGTCAATTATTTTTGTTGATACGCCATACTGTGCATAAGCTGGGTTGTCCATTGGTGATGGACAAGTACGCAGCCACGTCCTGTCAAAAAGGGGGCTTAAAACTCGATACCTGCACGTTCAGAACACTTGCAATAACTATTCTGGGGGTCTTCAGATGTCTGAAACCATCTTTAGTTAGTTGTAACGGAATTTCGGAGGCTTCCTTCGGTTACAAAGAAACGAAATGTACTGGCCGCTGGTGCAAACACTGGTGTTGACACTGTTATGCCACCCCTCCACGTCGTTGTTGGTACGGATTGAGGACATACACACGCTCCATTAGTCAATGTCGAATACAGTGTTCCGTATCCAGGTTTTTGTAGAGATAGTTCATTACTTTCTGTACTGTTGGATGGTCCTCGTTCTCATCTAATTGACGGAAGGTATATGGGATGTGTTCTGGTAGAAGGAACGATAGAGCCATTACCTGTCTTTAAGTACGCATGGACTGTATCCATTTTGGTGGACTGAACATGTTTTAAGAATATGTTTAACTTGATGTATATATAAATTTGTACATGATTTGTCTAGTTTTGTAGTGGTAAAGTTCTATTATTTGACATAATAGTAGTAATACTCTTGACTCTAGACAGACATGAAACACAATAGCAGAAGCACCAGACCGGAAAAAGGAGTGCAATGAAAACATCTGCATCCATGGTATGTTGCCGAAGTGTTTACATTTAATTTCCGTTATGCTAGGTTCGTTGTTCGTGTTTTTTGTAGATAGTAATGCCTATTACGACACTACTGTTGTTTCAAGAAGCACTAACTATACATTACTATTTGTATTAAAACATTCCCCTACGAAAAAAGTAAAATCACAAAAAAACAGAACTTAGAGGAAAATCAATTCGGAAAGTCCATCATCACATGGCAAAATCATAACAATACGCATAAAAAACGAATGGACAAGAACTGACATGGTACAGGCATTTTCAAATGTAGGAAATGGTGGATTAAACCTGGTTTTATAGCGCTAACCCTCTCATTTTGATGACAGTCTTATCAAATTCCGTTATATTTACATTGATGCGTTCACTAAACGAACCGTTTGTTTTTGTTGAAGACAGTATGCTAATTCCGACTTGAAGGGGTATTTTTTGTCTTTCTGTTCGCATCTATTTGATTTCGTGATGATATATGTTAGTATAAAAATTGGAAAATGTAAGGCGCTTTTATTTTTGTACCTTTGGACATTTAATTGTGTAAAAATGTTTACAATGACATGTTACATTTACTGTTTACTTAAATCAAATAAAGTATAATCATTGACATTATTTCTTGCACTATTTAAACTCCTTGTCATGTCCTGGCACGACATCTTGTTTTTCCTTGTAGAAACTGCCCCAACCTTTCAACTATTATGCTGTCGTCTGCTTCTCTTTGTTAGATTATTATCATGTTATTGGTCTAGTTTTTTTTACCAATTTCTCAAAATCGTCAGACCTCCAAGGCAGAAGTTTAACGATAAACGGTCCTTATTGGTCTAGTTTTTTTTTTACTAATTTCTCCAAAATCGTCAGACCTCCAAGGCAGAAGTGTGACGATGAAAGATCCTTTGTCTTATGATTCTGCATGTTCAGAAGACATGTACTGCAACAACATGCTTTGCATAACTGTTTCCTTTTGTTCCTTTAGCATACTGGATTTTTCTTTTAAGGCCTTTTGTCTGTTTTTTAATTTAAAAAAAATGAAGCTCAATTAAAATAAGGTACGTACTGTAATGTGGGAGTAGCAGTTCAGACTTGGTCTGCACCTTCTCTACGCCTCAGTTGGCATCTCCCTACAGTAAGTGCAGGTACACCAGTCCGTAACTAAATTGATGGGCGAAGGATGATGCCCCCTTGTTGGGTGTCGTCATTGTCCAGGACATTAAAGAAAAATCGAGGAGGGTTGTGTGGCTATGGTACTCACAAGTCTCCTCAGATCTTCCTCCGTTAAACGAGAAATTCTTTCCTGAAAAAGTGTAAACAATTCATAAAGATTGTATTTACAAGTGTTCTAACAATTTGATATTTTGATAGAACAAAGGAATCCATGATATCTCGGCCTATAACAAAATCGGACTATAACAAACTCGGCCTATAACATAATCGGCCTCACAAAATCGGACTTTAACAAACTCGGACTACTAGAAGAATATAAGTATAATGTTGGCTGTTGTTGTTATTTGAAATTAATTTTCAATTAATTTAAAATGAGTTGTTATCTAAAATTAATTAAATATTTTATTTTTGAACATTTAATTTAAAAAAATATACGTTAACAAGATATATTTAAAAATAAAAGTACAAAAAAACTTCTATTTGATATTGATATATTGACAATTCACCACTGATTTGTCTTTTAAGTATTATTATTTGTTATAATGTCCCTCGCAGAATATTTTTTTATTATATGCATACCGTAATTGATTATGACAGCATGCCACGTGTATCGTTGACACCTTTTTAATCACCATAAGTTAAACAAACCACTGGCACATGTACTGTTGACACCTATCTAATCACCCAAGTCAGGACAAAACTACCGGTTATTACACGAAATTGGGAACTAAATATCCAACTAAATATGTCTTCTCTTGTATTGTCTATAACTGAACTTCAGTTTTTTTTTTGGTTTTTTTTTTATTACAAATCTTGTGTTATTATAAGACAATTTAGTGAATTGTAGTTTCTCTGGTTTCTGATCATACTTTGTATGGTGGACTCTTGGCGTTATTTATCTGTACAATGTAATACTATTTAATAAAGCACATTTTAAACTCGAAGGCATTTTGTCATCATCTAAGACTGAAAGCATGCAGATATAAATGGTCATTTTCAAAGCACACTTTTTAAAGCATACATAGCACAAACAAAACATACATAGCACATACAGACTTCTGAGTCATATCTGAGATAACATGCAAAAATGAATGTTGTTGTAAAGGCAAAAGCACGAGTATAAACATAGGCAGGAGTAATAAACAGCTAGTAATTTGGATTTTCTTTTTCATGTTTTTTTATATTTATGTATAATAAATGTTTGCCTCGGCTTGCCTTTCTAAAACATTGTATCTGTTTGATGTGACCATTTGAATATAATTACCTTTCAATTGCTGAATCCATTAATAAAGAACTACAGAGTAGTGAAATTGTTGAGAAGCCATTCACTGTCAATCAAATTTCTCTTTGTTTATATACTAATCATACACCGAGGATTAAACACAATAAAAACACGAACACACGTCAATCATTAAAATATCTTTTGTCAATAAACATAATAAATCACAATAATATTTCAAATAGAAGTTAATTATCCTCATTTAAATCAAGGAATTGTATATTTAAATATACAATTCCTTGTTTAAACATATCAATTGAACTCATATATCAAATATTTAATACATTTTTATATATGGTCTTTTTTTCAAAAATATTCATTATAATCTCATAAATTCGTATATAATTTTAATATACATTGTATAAAGTTTTTTTCTTTTTTTTTATTAAAGTAAAAAAATAACAATCTACTAATTGTAGTCCGAGTTTGTTCAATATATTTCTGCATATAAATAATGGTAGGCCGAGTTTGTTACAGTCCGATTTTGTTATAGGCCGATTTTGTTTTAGTCCGAGTTATATCCAGCAGCGGAACAAAGCATGTATGTCAGCTATAAGTCTTTGTTAAACAAATTATTAGTCTCCAGTTCGTCATTATATTTTCTACCTGCAATGACTGTTTTTATCATTTTTTGTTAAGATACTTTTGATAGCTGTGAAAAAGAAAGATTTTTTAAAAAATATCTAACTAAAGCTGAACTACTATTTAACAACAATGCTTGATTTATATTTCTTAGGTAAACGTATCATAGACAGAATTTTTTAATATCTGCAACTGGTCATTCCTCTCCTCGAGGGTAGCTGCAGCTGCCCTGTTGGGTCCAACTCATTGGATGTCTTCTCTTCCTCTTCTAGACTCCTTTCCCCTTGCACTCCTGGTGTTGCCACGTCCCCTTGCTCTAACCATCGCCCATATTGCATTCACAGGTGTATATTCTTCACTGTCGCTCTCATGTCTATCACCAAGCTCATGTGGAGACCTTGAAATATTTGAGTCCTGAAATGGTGCACATAAAAAGATTAGAAATTAAATAAACAAACAATCCTCGAGAAACAAGTCCGTGTAATTATGCTTCTTAGATACCAATTTGGTTAAGATAAAACAAGAAATTCCATCAAAATAGTTTTGAGGGAAAAAACGTAATTTTATTTGAAATATATAGCCAACTTATCATGAGCACTGCATATTTGTAAGATGAAATATTTTTTGAATTAATTAAAAGTTGCATAACTATAATATCTACAGTGTAACATTTATTGTTCAATGGTAAATATTATTCATTTCACAATACGTTAAAATCTCAAAAAATGTTACCAACCCCTTCCCCCCAGGGTGACTGGAAACGAAATTTGGTCATTTGGTCTTCTCCCTACCGGCAGTAAACGCTTGCCGAAGTGGGGCGTTCGTTTTGCTATGCGGGATGTATTATGTTCGCAGACACGTCCGGTCAGAATGTGGACGTGAAATCCGATGTCTCGGGGGAAAGAGAGTGCCACGCTCTTTGCACGTTAAAGTTTGATTGTTTTAACATCAGTTGAGTAATATTAAATAACGTTTCTGTAGCTGATACAAAAGCTGCGGCAGATTCCCTAAGAAGTACATCACTGTTTACATCAGGTTGGTAACAGACAGTTCAGTATCGGAATACTAAATTGCAAATGGTTGTTAATCTATCCATATTGTGTTGATCTACACGTAATTGTAAGATTGCAACGCATCTATAATTTTAATGATTTGAATGCTTTACCTCCCGGACGATAAGCTACCAACAATCAATCAGTTATCTGCTTTTTAATGGAGGGTGTGAATAAGTCCCAAGTTTGGTAGATCTCAGCATAGTAGACTTTTCTTGTCGATGTATCCGCGGCAGCTGAGTCTGTTGGAACATCAATGGCAGATTCTATTGTAGGTGTGATTGATTTCTTTTCAGTTTCATGTTCTGTGTTTGATTGTTTTAACATCAGTTTAGTAATATTTGATAGCGTTTCTGTAGCTGATGTAGAAGCTGCCGCAGATTCCCTAAAGGGTACTTCACTGTTTACATTAGGTGCGTTATCAGGCGTATGCATACGCGTATTAGTTACAACAGTGGTCGAGTGGTGTAAGTAGTTACTACTGTTATCACTAGCCAGTCAACACTGAGATTGCGAGTTTCGAACCCCACTCGTGCGGGTGGACTCGACTCTATTCTTAGTTGACCAGGAGTGTCAGTTTTGCTATCGAAGGTCGGTGGTTTTCTCCGGGCATTCCGCCATACTCTACCAATGTAAAACTGGTCGCCATGAAATAGCCTTAATATGGTGCTTAAAAGTGGCGTTAAACTCCAAAAATCAAAATCAAATCAACAGTTGACTAGTGATATAATCCTTCTTCTGTTTCAGCTAGATTTGCAAGGTTTTGCGACTCATTAACAGGTGGGGGTATGGGGCCTAACGGGATGTATCAGGACTTTTAATAGACGTAGTTGTTGGCTTATATCCTAAGCATTTTCGACGAATCATCTCTACCTTCCACGTTGACTTGATCCCGATATCCATCCATTTTAGTTTTTCTAGATAAGTTTCTTTTGGCCAATTTCTATTTTTTTCACTGTTTTGGCGACGTGGCCTTTTTATACCACCCGTATAGTTTTAGCTAATATACTAACCATTGCTAACGTACGAATAATATGTATGCGTATACATTTATCCTCTGTATCACTTTAAAAATATTTAACAGTAGGGTCAGTTGTCCAAGAGTCACCGTTATCTCGTGGGTAATTATGTAAACCTAGAATCGCCAACAAAATCCAACACCAACAACCTTTGAATTAAACCAGGGTAAATGTACTTTTATTGAATTCTCTACACCAAAATGCGGTAAAAGATGGATGCCTTTAATAGTGGCAACTTGCAAATGTATACTAACAACTTCTGTGTAAGCAATTCAGGTTTCTCGTTCGTTCCTCTTGGAGATCGTGTTATGGCAGAGAAGACTCGAGATTTATTCAGTTCAGATACTTTATATAGAAATAACATGATTTAACATATAACAAGTAACAAGTGTAAACGAGATCCAAAATCAATAGTATTATATCAAAAAGGCAAAAGAAAACTATAACAAGTTTACTGTTGTCTTCAATTTTGACTTCAATACATCGGTACTTTCTTTACAACAAAAATAGAGCACCAAAGAACAAAATATGCAAAAATATACTTATTCTTTCTTTAAATTGAATTTATATAATAAGAAGTGTAGCTAACGTAATATAAGTGTTGAAATATCGGAACACCCTTTTTACGGAAAGTCGAGTGCACCGCCACACGTGGACGAATATGGCTAATCTTTTTATTAATTTTATTAATTAACATCGCAATGTTCTTAAAAAATCTAGAATAAGAAGATAATGTTATCAACAAAAATAAATTACCAGATTAAATTTTATATTAGACAAAATCTTAAAGTTTACTTTCAGTTTCAATCTATATCTTATAGCACCCATTTATTTAAACATTCAAACAAAACAATATAAAATGACGATCTCTTAACATTGAAAACAGACAAATGGCAATTATTGTGGTCTCAATCAAAACATGAAAATGGCAATTTCAAAACATGAAAATATAAAATGACAATTATTTGAATATCAAAAATGAAAGTATTCAAAAACTATAACACAACTTTCAAATTATAAAGTCAACATGTATAAAACGCAAAAAAGAATCAATATAACAATATCATAGTCAGGTACATTAGTCAACACGGTACATCACAGTCGCTTGCATTCCTGGAGGCTTTGGCTTCAGTAGCAATCTTGGTCCAAATCCCGGTACATCAAATATGTATGTCCATGCATTTGTCAACCGTAAGCAAGTTTTGTGTCTGTATGATGGTTGAGTATTCTGTTATCCTAAGCAATCCTTAAAAGGAATCTGTCTTTACATTTGTCACACGGAAGCAAGTTTTGTGTATGTATGATGTTGAGTATTCTATGATCCGTAGCAATCCTACATGGACTCTGTCTTTACACTTGTCACACATAAAGAGGTTTTATGTATGGATGATGTTGAGTAATCTATGATCCTTAGTAATCCTACATGCATTCTGTCTTTACACTTGCATTTCAAAATTGGATTTATTCAGCGTGTCCAAATTAAATTCATATGTACTGAAAAGAGTTAAGTTTAAATAAAGTCTTGGTACTTCTGCGAGACAAAATACTATCATGACGCACACAATTAATATGCAAGATTGTTTTCAGCTCTGGAAGCCGTGGCATGGCCACGTACATGTTTCTGTCGGCATAATATATATATGATATCGCATGTTGATATAAGCATTGTTGTTACTGCAACAACCAGAATAACGGAGAACATAATCGGATCAAATGATAGAATATACTTCTTCCTTCCCATGATTGAATTTGATTATGAATAATCTTGGCACATTTACGGCTAGAGTTTTTTCCTGTTGAATATTCTATGATCCTTAGAGTTCCTTAAATGGAATATATCTTTGCATTTGTCAAACATAAGCAAGTGTTTCTGTCTGATATTGTTTAGTCTCTATTGACTATGCTTTAAAAATGAAAAAAAAGTTTGATTTAAGATTTTAATATATTTTTCTTAGTTCTTATTCGAAGGGTGACTGGATAGTTGCCACTTAACATGAAGCAACAAACAACCAATTAATCATAATTCTATGTACGAATGTCTATAAAAAGGAATTGAACAACGTTATTTATTGATTGAATAAGATTGTCAACTTTTCCGTTGTCTGTAAGAAGCAACCACTTTTAGAGATTTTAATTATTGATTATCATTTTTACCAAATTTTCCACTTAGATCACTTAAACTAAGGCTAATCACATTTTTTATAAATGATGATTTTGACATCTGGACTGAAGACAATTCTTAAACTACCTACAGCAATTACCACTAAATATTGAATAACTATATCAATAAAAATATTTCTCCAGCATATTTATATTTTATTTCGAATTAAACATAATCATGAAGTGATCTAGAATTAGTTTCCTTTTGCCGTTTTCATTTGTTCCCAAGATATTTATATGATGCCCAGATCTGCCACAAAATAACACACGCCTCTAGAACGGAGATACCGAGACCCACTAGCCCTTCTTTTACTGTAATTCCCTGTAAATTAGCATACCGTTGCAAGGCTGATTAAGCGGATGAGGTCAATTATTTTTGTTGATACGCCATACTGTGCATAAGCTGGGTTAGACATTGGTGATGGACAAGTACGCAGCCACGTCTTGTCAAAAAGGGGGCTTAAAACTCGATACCTGCACGTTCAGAACACTTGCAATAACTATTCTGGGGGGTCTTTAGGTGTCTGAAACCATCTTTAGTTAGTTGTAACAGAATTTCGGAGGCTTCCTTCGGTTACAAAGGAACGAAATGTACTGGCCGCTGGTGCAAACACTGGTGTTGACAGTTATGCCACCTCTCCACGTCGTTGTTGGTACGGATTGAGGACATACACACGCACCATTAGTCAATGTCGAATACAGTGTTCCGTATCCAGGTTTTTGTAGAGATAGTCCATTACTTTCTGTACTGTTGGATGATCCTCGTTCTCATCTAATTGACGGAAGGTATATGGGATGTGTTCTGGTGGAAGGAACGATAGAGCCATTACCTGTCTTTAAGTACGCATAGACTGTGTCCATTTTGGTGGACTGAACATGTTTTAAGAATATGTTTAACTTAATGTATATATAAATTTGTACATGATTTGTCTACTTTCGTAGTGTTAAAGTTCTATTATTTGACATAATAGTAGTAATATTCTTGACTCTAGACAGACATGAAACACAATAGCAGAGGCACCAGACCGGAAAAAGGCGTGCAATAAAAACATCTGCATCCATGGTATGTTGCCGAAGTGTTTACATTTAATTTCCGTTATGCTAGGTTCGTTGTTCGTGTTTTTTGTAGATAGTAATGCCTATTACGACACTACTGTTGTTTCAAGAAGCACTAACTATACATTACTATTTGCTACGAAAAAAGTAAAATCACAAAAATACTGAACTTTTTTTTTTCTCGAGGAAAATCAATTCGGAAAGTCCATCATCACATGGCAAAATCATATAACAATACGCATAAAAACGAATGGACAAGAACTGTCATATTCCTGACATGGTACAGGCATTTTCAAATGTACAAAATGGTGGATTAAACCTGGTTTTATAGCGCTAACCCTCTCACTTTGATGACAGTCTTATCAAATTCCGTTATGTTTACATTGATGCGTTCACTACACGAACCGTTTGTTTTTGTTGAAGACGGTATGCTAATTCCGACTTGAAGGGGTATTTTTTGTCTTTCTGTTCGCATCTTTTTGATTTCGTGATGACATATGTTAGTATAAAAATTGGAAAATGTCAGCCGCTTTTATTTTTGTACCTTTGGACATTTAATTGTGTAAAAATGTTTACAATTACATGTTACATTTACTGTTTACTTAAATCAAATAAAGTATAATCATTGACATTATTTCTTACACTATTTAAACTCCTAGTCATGTCCTGGCACGACATCTTGTTTTTCCTTGTAGAAACTGCCCCAACCTTTCAACTATTAAGCTGTCGTCTGCTTCTCTTTGTTAGTTTATTATCATGTTATTGGTCTAGTTTTTTTTACCAATTTCTCAAAATCGTCAGACCTCCAAGGCAGAAGTTTAACGATAAACGGTCCTTATTGGTCTAGTTTTTTTTACCAATTTCTCAAAATCGTCAGACCTCCAAGGCAGAAGTCTGACGATAAACGATCCTTTGTCTTATGATTCTGCATGTTCAGAAGACATGTACTGCAACAACATGCTTTGCATAACTGTTTCCTTTTGTTCCTTTAGCATACTGGATATTTCTTTTAAGGCCTTTTGTCTGTTTTTTAATTTAAAAAAAAAATGAAGCTCAATTAAAATTAGGTACGTACTGGAATGCGGGAGTAGCAGTTCAGACTTGGTCTCGCCTCAGTTGGCATCTCCCTACAGTAAGTGCAGGTACACCAGTCCGGAACTAAATTGATGGGCGAAGGATGATGCCCCCTTGTTGGGTGTCGTCATTGTCCAGGACATTAAAGAAAAATCCAGGAGGGTTGTGTGGCTATGGTACTCACAAGTCTCCTCAGATCTTCCTCCGTTAAACGAGAAATTCTTTCCTGAAAAAGTGTAAACAATTCATAAAGATTGTATTTACAAGTGGTCTAACAATTTGATATTTTGATACTTGATAGAATCCATGATATCTCGGCCTATAACAAAATCGGACTATAACAAACTCGGCCTATAACATAATCGGCCTATAACGAAATCGGACTTTAACAAACTCGGACTACTAGAAGAATATAAGTATAATGTTGGCTGTTGTTGTTATTTGAAATTAATTTTCAATTAAACTAAAATGAATTGTTATCTAAAATTAATTAAATATTTTATTTTTGAACATTTAATTAAAAAAAATATACGTTAACAATATATATTTAAAAATAAAAGTACAAAAAAACTTCTATTTAATATTATATTGATATATTGACTATTCACCACTGATTTGTCTTTTAAGTATTATTATTTGTTATAATGTCCCTCTCAGAATAATTTTTTATTATATGCATACCGTAATTGATTATGACAGCATGCCACGTGTATCATTGACACCTTTTTAATCACCATAAGTTTAAACAAACCACTGGCACATGTACTGTTGACACCTATCTAATCACCCAAGTCAGGACAAAACTACCGGTTATTACACGAAATTGGGAACTAAATATCCAACTAAATATGTCTTCTCTTGTATTGTCTATAACTGAACTTCAGATTTTTTTTTGGCTTTTTTTTTTATTACAAATCTTGTGTTATTATAAGACAATTTAGTGAATTGTAGTTTCTCTGGTTTCTGATCATACTTTGAATGGTGGACTCTTGGCGTTATTTATCTGTACAATGTAATACTATTTAATAAAGCACATTTTAAACTCGAAGGCATTTTGTCATCATCTAAGACTGAAAGCATGCAGATATAAATGGTCATTTTCAAAGCACACTTATTAAAGCATACATTGCACATACAGACTTCTGAGTCATATCTGAGATAACATGCAAAAATGAATGGTGTTGTAAAGGCAAAAGCACGAGTATAAACATAGGCAGTAGTATTAATTAGCTAGTAATTTGGATTTTCTTTTTCATGTTATTTTATATTTATGTATAATAAATGTTTGCCTCGGCTTGCCTTGCTAAAACATTGTATCTGTTTGATGTGACCATTTGAATATAATTACCTTTCAATTGCTGAATCCATTAATAAAGAACTACAGATTAGTGAAATTGTTAAGAAGCCATTCACTGTCAATCAAATTTCTCTTTGTTTATATACTAATCATAAACACCAAGGATTAAACACAATAAAAACACGAACACACGTCAATCATTAAAATATCTTTTGTCAATAAACATAATAAATCACAATAATATTTCAAATAGAAGTTAATTATCCTCATTTAAATCAAGGAATTGTATATTTAAATATACAATTCCTTGTTTAAACATATCAATTGAACTTATATATCAAATATTTAATACATTTTTATATATGGTCTTTTTTTTCAAAAATATTCATTATAATCTCATAAATTCGTATATAATTTTAATATACATTGTATAAAGTTTTTTCTTTTTTTTTTATTAAAGTAAAAAAATAACAATCTACTAATCGTAGTCCGAGTATGTTCAATATATTTCTGCATATAAATAATGGTAGGCCGAGTTTGTTATAGTCCGATTTTGTTACAGGCCGATTTTGTTTTAGCCCGAGTTATATCCAGCAGCGGAACAAAGCATGTATGTCAGCTATAAGTCTTTGTTAAACAAATTATTAGTCTTAAGTTCGTCATTATATTTTCTACCTGCAATGACTGTTTTTATCATTTTCTGTTAATAGTTATCAAAGGTACCAGGATTATAATTTAGTACGCCAGACGCGCGTTTCGTCTACATAAGACTCATCAGTGACGCTCATATCAAAATATTTATAAAGCCAAATAAGTAGGAAGTTGAAGAGCATTGAGGGTCCAAAATTCCAAAAAGTTGTGCCAAATACGGCTAAGGTAATCTATTCCTGGGATAAGAAAATCCTTAGTTTTCCAATAAATTCAAAGTTTTGTAAACAGGAAAGTTAAGATACTTTGATAGCTGTGAAAAAGAAAGATTTTTTTTAAAATATCTAACTAAAGCTGAACTACTATTTAACAACAATGCTTGATTTATATTTCTTAGGTAAACGTATCATAGAAAGAATTTTTTAATATCTGCAACTGGTCATTCCTCTCCTCGAGGGTAGCTGCAGCTGCCCTGTTGGGTCCAACTCGTAGGATGTCTTCTCTTCCTCTTCTAGAGTCCTTTCCCCTTGCACTCCTGGTGTTGCCACGTCCCCTTGCTCTAACCATCGCCCATATTGCATTCACAGGTGTATATTCTTCACTGTCACTCTCATGTCTATCACCAAGCTCAAGTGGAGACCTTGAGCTATTTGAGTTATGAAATGGTGCACATATAAAGATTAGAAATTAAATAAACAAACAATCCTCGAGAAACAAGCCCGTGTAATTCTGCTTCTTAGATACCTATTTGGTTAAAATAAAACAAGAAATTCCCTCAAAATAGTTTTGTGGAAAAAAACGTAATTTTATTTGAAATATATAGCCAACTGATCATGATCACTGCATATTTGTAAGATGAAATATTTTTTGAATTAATTAAAAGTTGCATGACTATACTATCTACAGTGTAACATCTATTGTTCAATGATAAATATTATTCATTTCACAATACGTTAAAATCTCAAAATGTTACCACCCCCTTCCCCCCAGGGTGACTGGAAACGAAATTTGGTCACTTGGTCTTCTCCCGACCGGCAGTAAACGCTTGCCGAAGTGGGGCGTTCGTTTTGCTATGCGGGATGTATTATGTTCGCAGACACGTCCGGTCAGAATGTGGACGTGAAATCCGATGTATCGGGGGAAAGAGAGTGCCACGCTCTTTGCACGTTAAAGTTTGATTGTTTTAACATCAGTTGAGTAATATTAAATAGCGTTTCTGTAGCTGATACTAAAGCTGCGGCAGATTCCCTAAGAAGTACCTCACTGTTTACATCAGGTTGGTAACAGACAGTTCAGTATCAGAATACAAAATTGCAAATGGTTGTTCTATCCATATTGTGTTGGTCTACACGTAATTGTAAGATTGCAACGCATCTATAATTTTAATGATTTGAATGCTTTACCTCCCGGACGATAAGCTACCAACAATCAATCAATTATCTGCCCCCCCCCCCCCCCCCCCCCCCCAGACAATCAAATGGTTGCTGCCTTATATTCATTTGATAAAATTTACTGTTTGCAATAGCATTAATTGTTCTAAATAATTAGGATGTTCTTATCCCAAGCAAACTTGTAGTTTGTACATTAAATCCCCTCTTTACAGCATAGTAAGTATGGTCTGCATCCACTGAAACATCAAGATTCAATATATATTGCATGACTTGGTTGAGTTTCAATTTTCAAAATTATTTGTAAACCAACTAATATTGAGCAAAAGACTTAGAATGTACTGATGACATATATTTTGTAGAAAAATATGGACATATACTATATAGGTGGATATATGCACATAAAACATTAGATGATTACTGATAGGGTAGTCCAATGCAGCATCAGGTATACAACATTGATTAAATGATTCACAGACATAATAAGTCATCAGACATTATTAAGAAACACAGCAAGTGGACAGCATACACATACATCAATTTAGAGGCGCATGATACTTGGAATTCACCATCCCCCCTTTTTCGGAGTTTGATTACTTATTATCGGTCAATGCCTTGTCATTTCATATATATATTATACCAGTCATTACCTTTAAGTTCTTCACAGAAATGTGGTGTTGCCTGAAGAGGTTGGTCTTTTGATGTGTTGGATCCATTTAAAGTTACATACGCCCCAACATCCCTCCATACTTGATCGACAATTTTACTGGTAGTGAGCGTGGTTATGCTGGCTTTGATATGTACAGCTCTGTCAAACGGAAGTTTCCTGGATTTGTGCACAGTTTGCTTTAAAGGGGTAGCCATGATTGGGTATGGATGTTGGGTGGTAGGTCTCCCATCAACAACGTGCTTGCTGCACACATAGGCATGTTTGTTTACATTGGATACGGCGTAATCTTTCCTGCCACAAGCTTTTACCCACTGTAAAGTTTCTTCCAATCTTGTTTTAGGCTTAGGTATAGGAAAGAATTCCACTCCTGACATATGAGGTTTATGCTTATATCTGTCATCGCTGTTGCAGGTTCCCCAAACACAACGTTTTACCATTCTTTTTTACTTTGTTTATATTTTCGCGGAAAAAAACTTGTCGGGTATCACGTGACGTAGGCCGCTTACGTTACGAATAACCGCTTACATCAAATATAATATGAAAGTCGACTATTAGGATTGATTAAAGATTAAAATAGAACTAAATACTGATATTGCATTTAAACACAAGGCATATTGCAATACTTATTAATAGCAATTAACTATAATATATATATGTGCAGTTTGTTATGAATCCAACTTCAAACGTAAATTATCGTACAGATTATGTTGACCAAAATTAAATCTAATAAATGACGGCGGTGATTAATTTTTGTTTCCATAACACATAAATATAATAGAAAAGACGTCAACACATTTGACAAAATCCGATGAGAATTACAAATATAACATTAAACATTTAAACTAAATACATGAGTTTGGGATAGACAAGTACCGTAACACGTCTTATAGTAATGTGAATTCACACTCAGCAAAACAGTCACAATCGGGAATAAGTCACGTTTGGTAATTAAAAGATTAGACGACGTAATGACAAACCACAATCTACCATGTTGTATTAATGTCCTTAGCTAGTTTGGTTAAACACACATCGTATGGATCCACCTATTCGTGATGGTGTCCATAAAATTTACGGAGTGTCAATTTTAATCTGTCCTCCTCATAACTTTGTTGTAGAAGTTTCTGTGTAAGTAGCACACTCCTGTATATGAAGTCCGTATAGTGTGAACAAGCATCACGCCATCACGAGTTGGTTGACCGTTTCACAAATGATATCGGATATGTTCCTTACGTCGTAACTACAATCCCCTTCCCTTTCATGAATGTGACCTACCGAATTAGACTACTTACCGGATTTGTAATCACATAAGCAACACGACGGGTGCCCCATGTGGAGCAGGATCTGCTTACCCTTCCGGAGCACCTGAGATCACCCCTAGTTTTTGGTGGGGTTCGTGTTGTTTATTCTTTAGTTTTCTATGTTGTGTCATGTGTACTATTGTTTTTCTGTTTGTCTTTTTCATTTTTAGCCATGGCGTTGTCAGTTTGTTTTAGATTTATGAGTTTGACTGTCCCTTTGGTATCTTTTCGTCCCTCTTTATCGAAGGGTTCGTTTTTGGAAAGGCGAATTTTGTATCACTCCGGCATACTGCTTTTTACCATGCACGCATAAAAAGCGCAAACTTTCAATTTTTTTTTGGCGTGCAAGGACAAGATGATCACCGGAATCGACTGTTCCCAAATTGAAATTGCAACATCACAACTTTAACCAACTTTTAGCAAAATTTCATTTCGATATGTCATGTTCAACTTGGGATTTTTTTCGGATTTATCTTGCAATTAATGAGTAGACATTATATTTTTCGTTCTCTCTCGGGCGGAGAAAACCTGCAGAAATTTAGAGATTTGTATTTTATTATATAAAACCTAAAAAAGTTGACATGTGGAAGTGTGTTTTTTTTTGTAGTCAAAAGAGTGCGATATTTTCTCGAAAAAAAACCAGTTTCCCAGTTATAATTATTGCCAACTATTACAAATATAAGAAGAACCAGTCACGACACATGATGGGAAAACACCACCCTAATTATGAACATTGGAATTGTAGCATGTGCAAAGGGAAGTTTATAAGACGAGAATACTTATACAGACATTTGCAGAAAATTCATGGTTTGGATAAAGTGAAATCCATAAGAATGGCAATGGAATCTTCAAGAGGTGACAAGAATCAACAACCTTCCTATTATGAAGATATCAGGGAGGATGATATCATTTTCGATCTTATCAAAGAGCTGGATTTCAGTGACACATCACAAACATGCGATGTAGATAAAATAATACCAGACGAAAACAACAATGAATCGCAAGATGATAATGTGGGGCAACAATTAGAGGTATCTGATAGTCAATCATCCATCGAAGAACCACCAGCTGAGCATACGGAGACGGACGTCAATGGGCAGGAAAACAACATTGAGGCCAGTAGTGTAATAATCGTAAGTGACGACGAGTTGAGTGAAGACACTACTATTGGACGATCAGGAACATATGTTCAGAAAATTATAATATCAACGAGGAAAAGAACACACTGTGCGAGTGGAGAGGAAACAGGGAGCACATATGTAGATAATGACTATTTTGCAAAACATTGAATTTTTCAAAAAACTAAGGATTTTCATATCCCAGGCATAGATTACCTTAGCCGTATTTGGCACAACTTTTTGGAATTTTGGATCCTCAATGCTTTCCAACGTTGAGCTTGTTTGGCTTTATAAATATTTTGATATGAGCGTCACTGATGAGTCTTATGTAGACAAAACGCGCGTCTGGCGTACTAAATTATAATCCTGGTACCTTTGATAACCACTGGGTCGATGCCACTGCTGGTGGACGTTTCGTCCCCAGGGTATCACAAGCACTGTGGTCAACACTGCGGTGTTGACATGAATATCAATAATGTGGTCATTTTTTAAATTTCCTGTTTCTCTGGGACGAGTTGTTCCGAATTTCTTATAACATCGACCTGATTTGTCGACCGACGTTGATAACGTTGATTGCCGGTTCTTCTTTCATACAATACATTAAACAACAAGGTCAGTGATAAACGGAATAATATAATAAACGAATGAAATTTAAATGTGTATAACGTAACGGTACCCAAATTGCACCTATTTAGCAAAACTAGCAGCGAAAATCTTACAAGATTTTCTAGAGACTAAACAATTTGTTTTTTTATGATTTGATACTAAGCACATCTTTCAACATAGGTAAAACTATTTAGATATGCACAAAACGTTCACAGTATCAACAGATGAAGTATTTACTGAAAAAGCAAAATGTACTGATCATCTTTTTAAAATGAGCAAATACAATATGTTACACGGATTTGGCTATACTTTATGGAACTTTTGGATTATAGCTCTACATCTTTTATATAAGCTTTGGATTTTACATATCTTGGCCACGAGCATCACTGAAGAGACATTATTTGTCGAAATGCGCATCTGGTGCAGAAAAATTGGTACCGTTAATGTTATTACTACCACTGGGTCGATGCCTCTGCTGGTGGACTGTTAGTCCCCGAGGGTATCACCAGCCCAGTAGCCAGTACTCCGGTACTGGCATGAAAATACGGATTTTTTGTGTTATTAAGTTTGCTGTTACAAAATGTTAAAAATTATTATAAATTAAGGAATGTATCTCCCTCATGCAAAGCTCTGATTCCTTTCACGGATTTGGCTATACTTTTTGGAACTTTTGGATTATAGCTCTACATCTTTTATATAAGCTTTGGATTTTACATATTTTGGCCACGAGCATCACTGAAGAGACATTATTTGTCGAAATGCGCATCTGGTGCAGAAAAATTGGTACCGTTAATGTTATTACTACCACTGGGTCGATGCCTCTGCTGGTGGACTGTTAGTCCCCGAGGGTATCACCAGCCCAGTAGCCAGTACTCCGGTACTGGCATGAAAATACGGATATTTTGTGTTATTAAGTTTGCTGTTACAAAATGTTAAAAATTATTATAAATTAAGGAATGTATCTCCCTCATGCAAAGCTCTGATTCCTTTCACGGATTTGGTTATACTTTTTGGAACTTTTGGATTATAGCTCTACATCTTTTATATAAGTAGTGTAGTATCACTGAACACCCAAAGCCCCTTGAGTGTGGGTGCATAATTATAACCCCCACCCCTTTTCAAATGGGGCCATAAATATGAGGGGGTTATAAAATATTGGGGTCAAAGTTTTTTTCTTTTTAAAAATAAGAGGGGGTTATAAATATTTTGAGGTGAAAGTGTAAGCACTTTATAAATGTTCACTTTTAAACACTCTAATAATACACTGATGCAATGCGAACCTTCACACCCTATTTTGAATAACTGTCACTCCTTATAGATTTACACTTAAAAGCATTAGCTACATAAACAGATGTTTTAACAAACAAAAAGAGATAACTCTATCTGGTTGCAATGTCAAACGTACTTTCGAAAGAAAGGAGAACTGTAAGTAAATGTTAAAAGAATCCAACATATCTTTCAATTGATGCATGCTTCGGTTATTTTTAATGATGTACCTTTTTTTATTATTTGAAGGTTCAATTTTTACCAGGAGAAGAAATAAAGAAAACACATCACTTGATAGCTTGGTCCTTTGCATACCGACAAGCAAGGAAAGGTCATTGGATACAGTTTGCAATTGATCACCATCGTTTTAAAAGACGTATTCACACGACTGAGACGATAATTACACCTATTTTGTCTCTAGAACATAGATTGAAAATATACAACTTAATTACATTTAATATACACCATACACACTATAACCCCAAAAATTTAGAATAATAGTTTTTACCATCATTGTGACACTCCCAGTATTTAAATAGTATAAAATCACTGTTAAAAGTTGTTCACGACATCAGTTTTAGTGAAACAAAGTTACTGACAACATGCAGAAAGAACACAAAGATTCTCTTCAGCGTAATTACGTGAAATTGGTTAAAGAAACGCCGGTGGATGTTGTAACAGACCATCTATACCAGGCTGGAATACTTACTGACGAATTGAAGGAAGATATTTTACAACAGTCGAATTCGTATTCAAAAACTAGACAGCTGATATCTACTATTCAGAGAAGAGGTGCACAAGCATTCGAAAGTTTTTGCTCTGCTCTTACTTTAGAGGGAAATCAAATCTGGTTAATCTTTTGAAAAGTTCAATAACTGATACTTCAGGAGTGAGCAAAAATCGATGTATGTTACCTATAGGTGGAGACATATTTGTTGTTCCTAACGAATGGTGTGATAAATTGTTGATCCATATTCGTAAATACGAGAAAAACTCCACAGGTGCTTATATTCCAACCAAAAAAGGAATAGCTTTGAATTTACCACAATGGGTGCTTTTGGAAATGTATGCTAGTGACATAGATGATGCTATAGGTCAGATGATTGATGATGTTGACGGAAATCCCGAAATGACATTTCATCTTGGTAAAGGTGTGTACGTTACTGTGAATAGAATATATCCAACCGTAGACGTGCGACAGCGTTGGATGATTCCCAATTCAAGCCAAGTTGTTCCAACAAAGAAAGGTATTTCTTTAACATACGATAAGTGGGAAGCTCTTAAAGGAACATTTACTGAAGTAAGACAGGTTGTACCAGAACTGGAAAACATTGTTCCTTGTATTTTAGGAGAAGATCACCAAGTACAAGAGAGCATGTTAAACTGTTCAAGTTGTAATCCATTCGGGGAAATTTTGTAAACAGCTGTGTATAAAAGCATTGACTTCGTGTTATATTGTCATTAGGTCTTTTACTCGTTCGGGAAACAACATGATGTCAAGAACAGTATCATGTGAGACTGGATTAGTTGATAAAACTGAGATGCCACCTATAACGTTTTCTATGGGAGGTAGAATACCATCTCAGTCAAGTGTGGTTTCAAATATATCGTCAATATATGAAAAATACACCATGCATATAAACATTATAAAATGGACTGGAGTCGTTGTTCTACTGGCATTAATGTCTACAAGTTTAGCTTTGACCAGTGGAATGATTAAGAATAGTGCGCATTATAACTATACAGACTGTAAAAAGATCAAAGGAGCAGAAGATTATCAGAGCAGTGGAATCAACAACATATCATGTGGATATCTAAAACAGTTTGATTTACCAGAACAATATAAAGTGACTATCTGCACCCACCAAAAACAAGTTTGGATAGGTATTCGACATTTCATCGGAAATATAACAAGTGGCATATTTTTAAACAAAAGACAATGGAATTACCTACTGAGAATAAGATCAACTATTAACCAAGCCTTGAAAAGAGCCGACAATGCGAACAGATCATAGACAACAGCAATTATTTATACATATATTAGTTTTTGGTTTAAAAAATAAACTTATCTAGAATATGTATCAAGTCTTTTTTGTTTTTTTTTTTTGTTTTGTTTTTTTTGTTTTACTGTGTATAAACACAAGAAATCAAAATCATTCTGAACGGTTTTCATGCATATAGCAGTAAATATCATAATGCCGCATTGGAAGTAATTCTCAATAATGGCTAAAAAACGAAAAATGACTCACACACACACACACACACAATCCGCAATCAATTAACATTTGAAGAACAAATGTGTTTAAATATCCAACTTACTTTAAAATATCTTTAGTCAGAATGAGTTCATTAAACTATGAGGACTACTTACACAAAATATGGTATGATCTAAAACATCCGGCATCATTTACAGGTCCTGATAAACTGTATCGCATAGTAAAAAAAGATGGAAAATTTAAAATAGGAAGACATAAAATAAGGCAATGGTTACAGGATCAGGACTCGTACAGTTTATCCAGAAATACAGTGCGTAAGTTCAGAAGAAGTAGATATGTTGTCAACACGATAGACAGTTTATGGGAAATAGATTTGGCTCAATTTGATAGCTTTCAGAGTGAAAATTTAGGTGTGAAGTATTTGTTGTTTGTTATTGACGTCTTCTCAAAACATTTGTGGATAGAAAGCCTGAAAGATAAAACACATAAAAGTGTGCTGAAAGCTTTAAAAAAAATTCTATCTGGAAGCCGAAGACCAACCTCTATCCGTTCTGATTTAGGTAAAGAGTTTGTCAATAAGTATGTACGCGGTTATCTTTCAAAAGAAGGGATAAACACATACTATTCTCAAAATGAAACCAAGTCAGCTGTTGTGGAGCGAAGTATCAGAAGTATTAAAACAATCATGTACACATATTTCAGACACAAACAAACGTATAAATACATTGACGTTATACAGGATATGGTGGCGAGTTATAATAAAAGACCGCATCGTTCACTAGGTGGATATACCCCGTCCGAAGTGAACAAACAAAACGCAGATGAAGTTCGACTGAGTGCATATTTTGCCCGAAACACTAGCAAAAAAAAAATGAAAAGAAGAGAACTAAAGATGAGCAAACAATGTCATCAAAGGGAAAAAAGAAACCAGACAACAGCTTCAAATACAGAGTTAATGATCTGGTCAGGATTACATTTAAACGTCATCCGTTTCAGAGAGGGTATCAACAGAAATGGACAGAAGAGCTCTTTAAAATTCGACGTCGATATTACCGAGATCGTTTGCCCACTTACTTACTCAAAGATTTGTTAAATGAAAACATACTTGGTTCCTTCCATCATCCAGAACTTCAGAAGGTTAGAAAAGACGAGAAAAACACGATATGGAAAATCGAAAAAATATTAAGAAAGCGGAAACAGAATGGGATTAATCAAGCTTTGGTACGTTGGCTTGGCTACCCCAAAAAATTTGACGCTTGGTTACCGATGTCTGATATTCAAAACGAATAAGTAGTTTCAAATCTTTGTTTTTCTTCATTCGGTGCCAAGATGAGTATACGCATGGTTCTTAAATCAACAGATGGAAATCTTCTTTTTGAAAACAACACAGCATGTAACTTTACAATACAACTGGATAGACAAATAGATCTAACAGGATATTGGATGGTGGGGTTGACAGAAATAAGTATCACGTATAAAGATACTTCGAAGCACATAGAGGATATCTACGTTTATTCAAACATCTGTGAAGAGAGTTTTGTGGGGTCCTCAGAGAAACCCCTTCTTCGAAAAGTTTACATAAAGAAAGAAACAACGGAGCAATATACTGTAAACAAACAGAAACACTATAAAACAAACTTAATATTTGGCGTCCCCTATTTTGTCCCTGTACGTCTAGGGCGACTGAACCAAATCCATATCTATATAACTGATGAAATTGGACAACCGAGCTCATTCATCAACAAGAACTGCTGCGTGACACTTCATTTAAAAAAGTATCCGTTTCTGCAGTAATGTTCAATTCACCGTACGTAAGCGATGTACTAGCTTGGGAAGAATCAATAAAAAAAGCGAGTAATCGAAAGAAGCGTGTAAACAATCAGTCAGGAGGCGGTTTATCGAAACGTTACAGTAGGAAACGTCGGTTTGTTTTTCCGAAAAATAAATTACCGACAAACGAACCTAAAGTAGAACTGGTGGCTTCAACTGTTGCAATTGAGGACCGCGCAGAATCGGAACTAAAACACCAAAAGCAAGACAAAACTCCGTACATTGGAAGGAAAAAGTCAAGTTCAATGTCCAAGGGTATAAAAGGAAAAAACTCAAAAAAACAAAGCATTTCAATCGTCAACTCAAAAGGAGTAAGAGCACAGAAAAGCTCTAAGAAAAAAAAAACTCTCGGGAAGAGGAGAAAACAAAACAGAGTTCGCAGATTAGATTTCAACACAACCCCATCCATTTTCGATAGAGTAAAGACAAAATAATGGCTTATTTGAACGATGAAAACACAGACATTAACATACCAATGGAGCTAGATTTATTCGATGAACCTAAAAATCAAGTAGCGATCGACAGGATTTTTTATTCAGAAACAAGACCGCTTTCTAACTTTACATCATCAGATGCTTCTACAGTTGAATTTTTCATTTCTGGACAAGGTCCTGAATACATGGATTTGAGACGGAGTAGACTGTACGTTCGTGCAAAGATCGTCAAAGGTGATGGTAGTGCCTTTGATGACACGGATACGACAAGTATTGTTAATTTACCACTCCAAGCCATGTGGTCACAAATCGATGTGTATATGAACAATAAACTTGTCTCCGTAAGCACTTCAAACTACCCTTGGAAAGCTTACCTTAAGACGATTTTGAACAGTGGTTCAGACGAGCAGAAATCACAACTCCAGTCACAGCTTTTTATGAAAGATATCGGCAATTTAGCTTCTACAGATGGGAAATCAGGAGCAAACACAGGTCTAGTCCTTCGTCGAGATTTTATCAAGGCAAGCAGAGAATTCGAAATGGAAGGACCGCTTTTTGAAGATATATTTTCATTAGACCATCATTTAATTCAAGGTGTTGACCTCTCGATTAAGTTGTATCGTACTACCAATCCGTTTTTTGTCATATCAGGTGAAGATGGTGCTGCCTACAAGTTAGAGCTATTAGACTGTGTTTACAAGGCCTGTAAAATTAAAGTCGATCCTGGTATCCTCGTTAATCATATGAAACAGATCGAAATAAAACCTGTACGCTACTATTTCCAACGTACTGAAGTCAAAAGGAACACCATCAACAAATCCTCAAGTGAGTTCATTTGGGACAATCTATTTACCATTCGCCCTAGTACTCTGGTGGTTGGTTTAATATCACAAGATAGCGGTAACGGTTCTTATGGGACAAATCCGTTCTTTTTTAATCACTACAACGCCACTGACGTAGGTCTATATGTCAATGGAGAGAGCGTTCCGTCAAGACCCTTAAAACTGGACTTTGGAGATAATCGACAATATGCAGTGGCATACACTAATTTATTTGAAGCCTGTGAAAAGTTAAATAAAGATGCCGGACTTACCATTTCCAGAGAAGATTTTGGTAAGGGTTACACCTTATATGCTTTCCAATTGGACCCAAGCGGATTGGGAGATGACTATATAAACTTGGTTAAACATGGAAATGTGAGACTTGAAATGAAATTCAGTACTGCACTTCCTACAGCCGTTACCTGTATTGCCTTCGGAGTATTTGGTTCGTTTCTGGAAATAGACAAATCACGTAACGTTCGTTACGTGCAATCATGAATGGATACGAGTTAGAATGTGCCATCAGATCAAATCCGTGTTTACAAAATTTAGTGAAAGGAGTGTATGCTAGAAACAGCTTACCAACGGATGATATGACACAGTACCCTAGTGCCTATATCGTTAACAGCGACAGCGCCGATCGACCAGGAGAACATTGGTTAGGCATCGTGTTCAAGAACAAATCTGAAGGGATGTTTTTTGATAGTTTCGGGAACCCGCCAGAATATTATGGTGAAGAATTAAATCTCTTTTTGAACTCTAACGTGAGAAAGTACGAATGTTTTAATGTTCAAGTGCAGTCGAAGAACTCTTCTCACTGTGGTTTGTTTGTTTTAACTTTTTTAATGTTGATTGTATGTTTAAATTATTCATTAGAAGATATTGCATGTTTTTTTCATTCAGATGATGATGTTAACGACCGTATTGTTCTTAATTTTGTTAATACGTATTTTAGTTTTTGTTAATAAAATATAGAGTCATTTTTCACAGTATTTAATTGTCTCTCCTCAAACCTATCCTCGCACACATACTTTAGACACCGTCATGGAAACGTCGACAACGCTTCTACCTTTCCAAAGTCCATGCACTTGTATGGTATCGGGTGCAACGCAAAGTGGGAAAACAACTTTTGTTATGAAACTACTAAAACATTCATCAACCATGTTCAAGATACCTCCGGTGAGAATCGTCTATTGTTATACTGAGTTTCAACCTACTTTAGAACAAGCTGAAAATACAATACCCAATTTCGACTTGCACGAGGGGTTACCATCTCGAAGTGATCTCATTGAATGGACAAACCCTGAGAAGCACACGGTCATTGTTCTTGATGACATGATGAGATTAATAAGCAAAAGCGACGACGCTTTACATCTGGTTACGGTTCTATCGCACCATCGAAACTGTTCTGTGATTTACATCACACAAAACCTGTTTGAAAAAGGAACACATTTTAGATCCATAAGTTTAAATATTCATATATTCGTCCTGATGGCTAATAACAGGGATAAAAAACAACTCCTTGCCTTTGCAAGTCAGGCTTTTCCAGGTGAAGTGAATTATTTCAAAGAGGCGTACGAAAAAGCTATTAGCTCTGTTTCAATTGGTGGATATCTCATATGTGACTTATCACCGTATACGGATAAAAGGTATCGGTTACGAACGTCGATCTTCCCATCTGATGACGTCACAGTAGTGTATACACCAAACTGAATAAAAGTAGAGAACACTACCACATGACATCATTGCGTTAGAAAATGTCACTCAGAATCAGATCATACAGTACATTTCTTATTTTTTTGTATCATGCCGAATCCCGACAACGTAAAGTGTTGATTCAGTCTGCAACGAATGAGCAAATCGATATTTTATCGGAAATAGCATTGAATATTTACAGAGGTGTTTTGCATATGAGTCCTCATCATATAAGAAAACTCCGACCTTACCAGTTGAACATTCGTGCCCTGTGTTCCCGATCGATTGCACACAGGCGAAAAAGGAATATTTTGGTGAGACATCCGATTCTGATAGCACTCTTGATCAAACCAATTTTGCCCCTGGTGAACGAACAGTAATGGCCCAGGAACTCATGCTGATATCAAAGGAACGCTATGATCGTTTAATGAAACAGACATCCCTAACGAACAAGAAAGACACAGATGGGAAAAAAATGGATCAAGATACCAACGAAGGGGAAAAAAACGATAGTACGTTGCTGTCAATGATAGTACATTCTATACCTAAAAGGATGAACAAACGTGCTGTGGAACTTTACAAGTTCATTGTGGCTCAAGATCAAAACGAGCTGAGTCATAACGGGCAAGGTGAATTGGTCGTTAATGGAGAATGCATTAAGGGGTCACACATTATTGATCTCATTCGCCATTCTGTGTGTCCTGGGGAAAACACGCCAATTGGTGACAAAACGTTCAAAGACATTTTAGAAAAACTACATGTACCTAAAAGGTTAATAACAGGAAAAAGAAAGTGTCAATTCAAACAATCAGGTGGACTGTTCGTTAAGAGAAGAGGAGGAAGGCGTGACGTTGTACCCGGCATGCGAAATACGAACGAAAAGAAACACTGGTTAAAATATTGAATTTATTTGTTTTGACAAACACTATCTACATTTCTCAATAAATTGTGGTAAAACAAAAATGTCTCTCTTTAATCAATATCCGTAAGGAATGGTGTCGTAATTGTCTAGTAAAACTCGTTTATTGTATGTGATACAGTACTTTTTGTTTTCCTCTCGACTATATATTTTTCTGTGCGTTGCAAGGCGGGTGATTTTGCTTGGGTTAGTCAGTGTTTTATGCACACTCCTATCACGAGAAATCATGCTTTTAATAGCATCGAAATTCACTATGTTTGAATTCGTAAAATTCAGAGTAAAACCTTTCACCTTGCATGTTTCTGTACTTAAAGTTCTGTATGCATAGTTCTTATGGCCTCCACATACAAATTCCACAATGTGACCTTCCTCTGGTGATATTTCGGACGTCAGTTCGCCAAGGTAAATTCCAAGTGTTGGCTCTTTTGTGCCTTTACGAGACAAATACACACAGCTGTCGGTATCGTAATATAAACATTCACTACCGACTAAGTCTAACACCGAGTACAGTTTTAACCGTGCCCACATTGTGGTGAATATTGCAATGAAAATGTTCGTTTTTACATCCACAGGTGGAAATAGTGAGTTTTGTGACCATTCTAATTGTATGGTATCGTTCGAAACTATGTGAAAGTTTTCTACCATTTTCGTCGGATCTGACAACACCTGAAAGAATTTGTCACATTCCGTTTCGTGGAAGTATGAATGCCTCTTTAGGATCAGTCTCTGGCCAAATTTTCCCCAAAAACTGTTAAGACATAACTTCGCCAAACTTCTCAAACCGGGGTTTTCTTTGATGTTATCATAGTCAAGATGTATGCCTTCGTTTTCTCTATAGAGTCGAATGTATTCTTGCTTTTCTAATTCTGTTTTGCACTCTTTTGGAAATCCGGAACTCTCCTGTTTTATCTTGAGAAACAATTGCATATAGTCTGAAAACAGACCCCCGGATTTCGTTTCTTTGTCATATTTTGTAGTTTCAGGGAAATGCCATATCTCATAAATCTTTATAATTTTATATCCTTTTTTAACGGCTAAAAACACCTCGGGTGTAGCATAAGTACCGATGAATGCTCGCGCTTCCTCTGAACACGTGCATGTACTTCTGTTTTCCGCTTCTACACAAGTCCTGCAGAGAGGAAAAGTGAGTTTCTTGTTGCATCGATATGGTAATACAGGGTGGTAAAGTCCTCTTGGTGGCAGTATTTTCAATTTACACAGTCCAAAGTAATTATGTATGTCTTTGAAATCGTTCGTTATGATTTCGGGATGACCAAGAGGATATCGAGAATATTTATTAGTCCATGGATACAGGGATGTAAAGTCTACATATTTAATCTTTTCTCCAATATCTGCTTTGCAGTACATTTTCGTCCCGTCGCATCTTCCGCCCATGAATGCTTCCCTCTCCGAAATTCTCTCCACCAAATCCAAATTATCAATGAACGTTTTAAGATCGTCTTTTTTGTCAATATCTTGTCTAAATTCATGCTCCCATATATGACGATATCTGTATCCAAGATCTCGAATAGTTGACTCTCTCTTTTTTGTGACAACATATAACTCCTCCATGGATTGTTTAGTAAGTGGATGTTTCGTTTCCGATCTATCTTTTGGGTAGCATACACGACAACCATGAAAACAGCAACTGTAAAAAAAAAGAAAATTGAACAATACCATGAACGTTTGAGCATGCAATGACACACATGAGTATGCAATATGGTACACCAACAGCAAAACATTTTACCGAACTTTTTATGAAATTAACACACGTTTTCGGTACCATGAAATATTTATACCCGTAAATGAATACGTTCTGCACTACGCGTAACTTAGAACGCGTCATGAATAACGCGTAACTTATAACATATGATGGAATACGCGTAATTGATTACGCGCGCGTGCGGAGGGCGGGCGGCGGCGGCGGCGACCAAATTTTTAAGAATATTTTAAGGCACAACTTCATTCACAAACTCACCCTAAAAATTCGTACACTGTATTGGTCTCCCGACAGTAACCATCGGTGTGATAATTCGTCCCTGGTATCTTGAATTCACCTCCATTCAGAGCGTGTTGTATATGAATCTTGTTCTGTTTCTTGGCCCATTCCAACCAAGCAATCGATATTTTACTGTGATTGTATCTTTTGGTATATCCCTCAGAAGGTACATGTGCGAGGGGGCTCTTGACGAATTTTCTTTTTCCGAATCTATGTTGAGGGTTTTCAGATAAATAGGTATTGGACGAATACCAATTACCATCATGCCACACGTCGAACCCCTCTTCTGTAGGTTTCATACGTTTCCATTCGACATGGTCTGCAGTGAGAGTAGTTACTTGTATGTCATAGTCCTCGGTTAAAAACTTCGATTTGTATATTCCCATGCATACACTGGCTATTGTAACGTAATCAAGTGGATCTACCCCGCCTGGATACGTTATTTTTACATGTCCGGTTTCGGGATCGGTGATCTCGGTTTCTGTTCCAGTGACTTGTAACATTAGATTTCTGAATTTCAATAGACCTTCTCTCAAAATTGTCGTGTCACTAACACAATACGCCTCCATTTCTTTTGCAAAGTCGAAAATTTCATTTTGGCGTGACTTGTGCCAAGTTAAAAAGTTTTCTCTGTCTGATGTATTCATGTAATCGGCTCCATAATACCTGGTGGGAGGGTAGGAACCAACGTAATTTTGATTTTCCTCTCTGTTGAAAAAATGGGGAAAATAGCCTTTTTTCAATTCCGTCAATCCAAACGCTTTAGGAATTTTCGAAAGTTTCATTGGAAGAAAGTTTAAGGAGTCCAACACCTTGATGTTCAATCCACGTTGCACTAACATGTACATAATTTTACTCCCGTTGAAAATTATTTCTGGACGGATGGAGTAGGAGAGTAACCATTCAAGAAGAAAATAGTTATCGTAACCACTTCCGTTGTGACTGAGGACAATCCCATTTTTATATTGGTCAGAAAATACTGTTCTGCAGAATTCGGCCGTTGCGGTACTACCTTTGAACAGTTTCATTCGAAACCCACAAGTGTTAGCACAAGGTCCGCCTTTGAAAACTTTCTTATCACGTTGAGAGCAAAGCGGACAACGAACACCACAATACGAACATTTAGTATTGTGTAGTATTGGCTTATCTTTACAGAGGTCACAAGCCGTCTGCATACAAATAAAGTTTACTGTGTGTTCGCTAGAACCACACCAAGATTTGCTACATGTCTGACACAGTTTACATTTTTCACATTTTTTACCTTTGCCCGTACAATTTTCACACCTTGTATTTGTAGGTTGGTAGCCGTTTTCGCACTGTAATAATGTATCTTGCTTCGTTTCGGTGTCGAAAAAAATCATAACATTATCGGTAAGTTCCTTGGTAATTCTTCTCTGATAACACAGGTGTTCTCCCGTGTAATATTCGTTGCAGCAAGGACATTTCCATTCCCCACATTGGTGAATGGCGGGAGAACGATCGTCCCAAACTAGTATTTTTTTGCATATTTTACATTGATATCGTTTGTCGCATTCCGAATGTAATAATCCTCCTTTTCGTGTTTGTTTTTTCTCTACGTGTTTTCGAAAGCATTCCAGTGATCTGCAAATCCTGTTGCATGTACGACAAGACATTATACTGGACGTGTTTATACAGTCCGAGCTGCAGCAGACAGTACATGTTGTTTCACACGAATGCTGGTCTCTATTGTTGTACGGTTTTAAGCATGTACTACAGAAATAATTGCAGGAAAAGAAGCCCGTGAGACTAACAATAGCTGTAAAATGTTGGAAATCATCTTGTTCAACCAGATAGAGAAACACTTTTTTGCGCAGTGAATCGTTTTCCCCGACTCGAATGAATTTATTCCCTAATTTAGCTGAAATAACAAGAATTTGTATGTTTAACAGTCTTTCAAAAAGCTCTATTTCATTGATATTACACGGTTTTTCTGTACTCACTCCAACCAATTCACAAAGACGTCTAGAAAATAAAGTACATTCTTTCCTCCCCTTTTCTACAACGTGTTTATAATACCAATGCGGGTGACATTTGTGCTTCAAAACTTTATCTGGCATGGAACTAGAGTCTCCCTCTGTAAGAAGACGCCATTCTACGGGGGAAACTAGTCGACATGTTTTCAGAAAACACACGACTATAGCCATCGGCATGCACATAGTCGTACTGGGTATGTTCACAATAGAACGTTTTCTCATTAGACTGTTGTTTTCCCCCGTCAATTTGGTGATACGGAGTCGCCCGCCTCCCGATGGAATATCTATTCGACCCACTGTAATCGTACAACTGTCGTCAACAGGTAGTTCTTCGTTACTTTGTAACACCTTGCTTATTTCGTCCATCACTATTGATGAGTCCATTTTGTTCAGTTCACGTAGAGAGACTACAATCGGATCAGTCAAGCCGTTGTGTTCTATGATCACACGAGCGAGACTATTGGCATCTGAATCTTGACGTACTGTATCCAGGATATCGTCGAACAAACCATGTAGGTCTTCTGTTATGTCTGACAATTTCTTGTCGTGCAATTGACTGGTAAATTTGGCCTGAAAAGTCTTGTCAATGGCTCCAGTTTTAGCGTATGTTCGCTCTTTTATTTGGCTAAATGTGTATGCAGGTTCACTCTCAATGCCCGCCCCAAACTGATGTGTAGAGATTGCTTGATTTTGGGATGATACACGAGATTTTTTGTACATGGGCACATCAGTGTCGGTGTTTCTTGTTGTTGAGTATGAACAATCGGTGTTTTTTTCATTCCGACTTCTTTTTATCGTTTTCCGTGTAAAGGAATTTCCTGAATTAGTATCCATATGGTTAGAACTAGAATGTGGATAATCAAATAGGCCCATGTTGAATTCCGTTATTATATCGTGCTCAAGTGCGTGTAATTCGTACTTTACTTGTGTACTAGACACCTCGTCGCATATTGAACACTGAAAATGCGATGGGTTTGCTTGCCTCCTTAAATGGTTTAATCTGGAAATTACGTAAGGGTCATCATTCATTCCATAGGCGTGAGCAAACGTCAATAATTGATCAATCGAAGTAAAACAATTTATGATATCCTCTAAGACTGGGCAGTCGTTCATCTGAAAATAGGATACAGGTTTTAAACCTAGATAGACATTTGAAGTTGAACCATCATCATAACCTACCTTCTTCATTGGCACAAAAACACAAGTTTGGAGAAACATCTGTTATTATGACGATAAGGGACTCAGTGCTGGCTTCCAGATTTTTACCAATAACCATTCATTTTAAGATTCAGGAATGAAGCAATGCATGTTTTGTTAGTGTGGGTGTGTATGTGTATATGTTTTTTTTTGGTGAGAGTTGCTTACGTTGGAATCATGTTATTGTTTTGATAAAGCTGTAAGATTTTTTTTCATTGGTATTTAATGTCTCACTGCAATACCCAGATCCAGTCTTCTGTCTTGTATGATAAGATGTTCGTAAACAATTCTGTAGAACTACTGTTTCATTAGCCCTACCCCCCCACTTATCAATATTTTCTTTTCGTCAAATCAGCAAACAAACCAGCTGTTTCCACCAGGTAAAGAAGAAAAATCTAATTTAAAAAGCTATTGCTCATTTACAAATAAAGAAGAAATAATCACAATTTGTACATTCAAAAATATGTTTATTACATATAACAAATACAAAAAATACATTACAAAGACTCAAAATGAAAATTTATCAGTACAATCATGTCTAATTAAGAAAAAAAAATGAAGAAAATAACTAAGTCGTGTAAAGATAAATATATATGTTAGAATATTTTAATAAGAAATAAGCGAGAGAGAAAAAAAACATGGGTTATGCTTTTTATATTTATTTATTGTTAAAAAAATAAGTAATCAAAATTGAATAAGTAAAAAAAAATTCAGATTTTTACATTACTAAAAGAATCACCCCCCCCCCCCCCCCCCCCCCCCCCGTGAAAAACAAAGTTATCTCTCCCTCCCCACATGTTTGACACATTAATACTTTCCTTTAACCATTTAAATAAAACATATAATACAACAAATACAACTACAATAACATTTATAAAACACAAAAAGTACACCTGGTACTGAATCATTCATAACAAAGCATAACATCATATAATACTAACTAAACTAATCATAAAAAAATAGGTACACCCAGATACTGTTTTATTCATACATTAAAAAAAAAGCTTCTAATCATGAAATAAAATAAACATTTACCACAAAATAAAAACAACATTATTACACACAGATAAAATGTTTATTCAAGGTCACATTATGACAGAGTAAAATTGTTTATATTATTTTCTGTAAAATTTATTTGAAGGACTTTTTTTCAATGGATATCAATGTTTACTTTCTAAAAAAAAAAACAGTAAAAAAGTGGTTCAATTGTATCAATATTATTTAAACCCGTGTGAAAATATTTGGTAAAATAATAAAAAAAAATCCAGTTGTTTTCTACTTAAATATTTGAAATTAATAATAATCAAATTAAAAACATTAAAGGATGTTCTATACATTGAAATTGTAATTTGCTCAGTGTTCAAGACAGTACAATATGTTGATCAATAGTTACATGTCGGATCCTTTCACTTGGTGGATAGCTCCCTCATTAGCAATCATACCACATCTAATCTTTATAAATGTAACCCTAAACAAATGTTTTAACTTAAAACCACACACACACACACACACACAAATATGTACATACAAAAAACTATTCTACACTATATTGAAATTATATCTGTGGTTGTAATAACAATTTTGATTGAAGATATAAAAAAGATATAAAGAAAAGTGTATATACATACATTTAACCCTTATATTTATACATATTTAAAATGTTTTTATTATGTTTTATTTTATCAAAATTTGAATACCAATATATTTGAAAATATTAATAGATACTGTACCAAGGGAAGTAATCCCAAAATGATAGTCTCCCCCTTTTTAAAATTATTACTTTTATACAAGGGGGGCATGATTGTGATTAAAAAAAATTATAGGTATTGCATGCAATGACCCAGTCATTAGTATAATAATATGAGAAATCCTTTATTTAATTGCATTTCACAAAAGAGTTTGTTAAAAAAAACCCACAGATATAATTTAAATTTTAAGTCTAAATATATTTACATTACATTTAACATAAAAAATCACAAGTTTGGTGTGGAGGTCCACCTCCTCATGATGGGTCTGTGGGGTGTTCTCAGTGAGACCCTTCTCCTGGCCACCTTTTGCCTCCTCTTGACCACTCTGATCACCAGAATGGTTATCACAGTGAGTGTAATTCCAGCCACTGCACTGATGAGTTTATCTGGAAAAAAATATTTATGATAAGAGTAACTCGATAGTTTTATGTGTTAAAAATAAAAACACTGTGTATGATTTTCAACTTTTTTCTCATGAACGTTTTACTCTCTAATGTGTAATAAGTTTTTTTTTGTTCTGATATTTGATTACGAATGCTCCGTGTTGAAGGCTGTACCTTGACCTATTACGGTTTACTTTTATAAAAATGGTAACTTGATGGAGAGTTGTCTCATTGGCACTCATACCACATTTTCATATACATTTGATATATCTATATAAAGTTAGAGGCATATATATGTCTCTGATAAAAGACTTACTTCTAGATCAGAGACTTTTACAGATGTGCATTAATTCATTTAATAACAGGAGGGCACTGTAAACATGTAAAACTTGAAGTAGTCTTGTCTTCAACATCCAATGCATTTGTAGTAACACAAGTAACCCTCATCTCTAAAGTCTACATCTTTCTTATTTTTTATAATAAAGTCTCACATATAACAAAGGATTTTCCTACATGATTATAAAATTGTAGAGGGAAATATATATTTTTTTATAACATGGTTGTAGATGAGGGGATGTATATGTTCTTGCTTTTCACATTTTTTTATTCTTTCTTTATTATGAACATACCAAGGATGGTCTCTTTCTCCTCACATGGAGGTGGGGTTGCCACAGACCACCTGAAGGCAAATGTGGCCTTTTCTTTTGCTTCCTCCCCAGTCTCTGTGCTTTCTTCTGTGTTCTTCATAATAATCTCCTCTTCTCTCTCCACACCTGTCTTCTTTCCCAGAACTGTTTTAAGAAAAGTGTAAGAATTAACTTTACATTCCACTTGTTTTTACGAACCGGATGTTTCTAATAAAATCAAGGAGCCGTTTCAAAACAATTTGTATGTATATAAAGGCTTGTATCATATTCAATTTATAAATACAGCTTCTTTATTATGAATCTAGCTGGTATCATATTCAAATCATAGGTGTTTTTTTTATGTAGCTTGTTTGTATAGTTGCAATCAGGAATAAAAATTAAAATTTAAATATAAAAATCCCTTACCACTCCTCTAAACACTTCGGAAGTTTATCGGAAAGGGGTCATCTCAAAATTCATTTAGATGTTGATATAAGCTGTCATCACTTCTTGGATGTTGTTAAAACTTTTAATTGTTTACCTACGACTGGGACATTTTCTATCATCGTTTTTATGACAAATGAAATTTATTAGTTGGATACACTCGTTCGTAAAACGATTTTTGTTGGTAAATTTGACAATAAATTAAAATAAATATTTTTGTATAATTTTCTGGGCATACGTTTAAGTATTTAGTTGTAATTTAACAGTGGTTTCGAAGATACTTTGAGAAATAAATATACTTTTGTGTCTATATGCAATAAACAGAAAGGGAAAAAAGGGGGGGGGGAATGATTAAAGACATCAAAAGATACAATATATATATTTAGACAGAGATTCATAATAAATCTTACCTTCAACTTTGCACCCATTGATGCTTATGCCAGCCCCTGACCCAACCCGTACTACTGTTGATGGGGACTGGCATATCACAATGGTGGTGGGGTCGTACACTGTGATGCACCTCACACCCCTTCCACATCTCAGCATGGTTTCGGACACTTTATTGCAGACTCGAAAGCCACGGACACATGATTTCTCTTCCTTTGACAATACGAAGGTGGCATTAATATACATCAATAATAGTCCCAATGACAAAATTACGTGACGTCCTGCCATTTTGATTTCGCGGTCAATAAGTATTTCGCGGTCAATATGCGATAACGAGGGAGGACGGATACACGATGCATGCATTTTTTACTATTTATTTAATAAGTATTTTTTATTATTATATGATTTTAAAAATAAAAAGTGAATAAATGAATATTTTTACGGAAAAACTATTCGAATCTAACTTTTACACATTTTTTTTTATCTTGTTTTTTCCCCCCAAAAAAATGACCGCGAATGACCCATTTACGCAATATAAATTAGGTCGCCCTAATTTTGGTTAAAAGTTAATGGATTGAATTTCCTAAAGTACAATACATGTGCTAGATAGATTAATAAAATTTAGGTTAATCATGAAACTCTGTTAATCACTATTTTGATTGATGTTTCGTGATGGGGAAAAAAAAACGAGAGGAATTTAATTAGACTGTATAAAGGACAAGGTTGGCCTTAACTTGATATAAAAACAACTGAAAAAAAGTAAGAATTTCAAACTACATTCGACTCACCTTAAAGCTAAAACTTGATTCCGAGAAAGGTATGTGCATTAATTGATAACTTTACTTTTTTTTTGTCTTAAAATAAGGGTTTCAATTTTTTCTTTTCTTTTTTTTAAATCAATATTTCGATACAGTTTTAGACAAAATAGTTTTGATTCCAATCAATTATAAGAATATGTGAAACAAAAAGATTTTTTGTGGTTAAACAACTTTGACTTGCTTAATTTAGAATAAATATTATTTCTAATAAATTTCTGAACTTCAAATGTATATGTATATGTGTGCGTATGTGTCAATTTACGAAAGTTCTGATGTTTTATACTTTTTTACAATAGAAAAGAAAAATGGTAAATTTTTTACCAGACGAGGATTCGGTATACAACTGGACCGAGTGAGTACATATTTGATTTATAAACATTCAAAGTTCATTCTAAAATCGTTACCATCGATTTTATTCTTTTTTTGATTTTTTTCATAAACATTCATGGTTTTTTTTTCAATTTAAGTTCTTTTACATAATCAATTTGAATAATGGAAGTTTGATATCTTTTCAATTACCTATAACACATTTTAGTTTATGTACAAGAAAACATTAATGATTTATCTCTTTTTTAGTTCGCAGACTGATTTATTTTTACAAGACTTTCCATGGAGTGGGGGAGATGCGAGAGGGGAGGAGAGTAGCCCCATTCATTTTGGCACGGTATTTAAAGAAGAACCAATATCGTAAGTTTCCTTGTCTCTTCTTGTATTTTTGTAGGAATATTGTACCTAACTAAATGGAAATTAAGAATTTGGGACACGAATGTATCGACAATAACATTATTTTTTTTGTAACTCTGAGACATTTCAATATAATTAAACACATGCTATTTCGGAGTAATGGATAAAAATGTCAGTAACTGCAGGTATAAATATATATATGCATTTTCTATCTGTTATGTGAAACTACAACATTATATCTTCACAAAAATGGGAATGTGCTGTTAACATTTATATCCTACTTTTTTAGTTCATTTTCATTCCAAGAATAAACATAAAAATTAACCATTCGTTGATATTCAGAACTTGACGATTAATTTTGTAGTGGTGTAAAGAGATTCTATGAAGTGGAATCTTCAAGAGAGAGTTCACTTTTATCACCAGAAAAAAAGAAATCACCTAGGTAAGTTTTAGATATGTGAATTTTCGGTATATGATGTACAAATTTGCAGTTACATCCAGTCAGAATAGGGGCGATAAATATGATGTCTCGTGTAAAGAAAGTGTCACGCTTATTGCACGTTAAGAAACCTTGCAACAGCTCTTCCAGGGGATCCGTAGGTGACCTGTTGCAAGGCTAAATTTCTGTCCCTATGCAATATACTCTCCGATTTCCCGTGGTAATCTACATTTCTCCGACCTTGATCTCCCGCGGACCACCTTATTACAAAACCTATCTATTGTGTTTATTGTTAATTTATTTTTGACCTAATGAACATGAAATCTTTTCCAACAACCAATGAATCAATTTTGTATATATTGTATATGATTTTTTTTATTCAGCAAAAAAGGGGTAAAACGACGGTTGATAACAGAGGATAAAGAAAATGATCAGAAAATGAAAAGGTAAGTTGCTTTTTTATTGTTTTTTTCCATTTGTTTACAAACCAAAAATCAAGATTTAATGTCATAACGTAGTATATTTATTAAACATATGAAACCGTAACACGAGATATGACCTTAATCATTATTAAAAGTAAAAAATGGGGTAGGATACTTTAAGATTAAGCGCTGAACAAAAAAAAAACAAAACTCTCTGGCTGATAATCAATGATTATCTTTGAACGTTGTTAGATTGTAACAGTGAGAAAAATAGAGAAAGAAGCATTAAAAGGAAAAGATATTGTAACCATCAACGATACAGATACACACAACTACATTGTTTATAGGAAAAAAATATCGAGTTATCTCTCTTTATACATAGTCTCAATTATATATAAAAAGCATTTTTTTTATAAAGGTGTTATTTCTTCAATATGCGTTTTCTGTCTTAAATTAATAGACAATGATATAACTGTTTTTGCTGGATCAGTGTTTGTTTTATATATGTCTGCTTTGTTCTTTTTATTTTTATAATATTTGTTTTTCAGAGAACAACTGGATAGACATTCAGATAGTATAAGACCAATGTGTTGGGGGGAAAAATCCTCCCAGATAAAACAATTAACAGAAGTGATAGGGAAAATGGAGGAAAATCATTCTACTACTATTCACATCTTAAAGGGTATGATTACCCAGTTGGAGAAAGAAAAGCGAAGAAGGCAGAACATTATTACGCATACATTATGAATAAAGTATTTGTACTTGTATTTGTATTGGTTTTTTTTTAATAACACATTCAGTACTAGAAATGTATTGCTCAAAGATTACATTACGTTAATTTCAATAAGTCATTTGCTCATACTGGAAAATATCGAACATAAACAACAATTAGACACATTACAAAATCATACTTACATTATAGTTTAGTCGCTACACGATTTTATTTGTTTTCTTAAATAGAACCCACAACTATTTATACTTCTTAGTATATAAGGATGGGCCAACTTCAGGTGTTGAATCATTTAAAAGGAGTGGGTTACACAGATGTTTAAACACTTGTAGTATATTTAAGGAGTGGTTGCTTAGGTGTTAAAAGACACCTGTTTACATGATTTAAACGTGTGCTTTTACACTGGTTTCTGACAGTGTATTTAGGAGTGGTTTGCTAGGGTTTTAGGACATCTGTTTTAACTTGTGCTTCTTGAAAAAAATACAATGCGTTCCTTTAAAGGATTGGGTTTGTCATATGCTTAGACACCTGTTTCTGATAAAACGTATATAGGAGGGGGTTCACACAGGTGTTAAAACATCTGTTTATGTAGCTAATGCTTTTAAGTGTAAATCTATAAGGAGTGACAGTTATTCAAAATAGAGTGTGAAGGTTCGCATTGCATCAGTGTATTATTAGAGTGTTTAAAAGTGAACATTTATAAAGTGCTTACACTTTCACCTCAAAATATTTATAACCCCCTCTTATTTTTAAAAAGAAAAAACTTTGACCCCAATATTTTATAACCCCCTCATATTTATGGCCCCATTTGAAAAGGGGTGGGGGTTATAATTATGCACCCACACTCAAGGGGCTTTGGGTGTTCAGTGATACTACACTACTTATATAAGCTTTGGATTTTACATATTTTGGCCACGAGCATCACTGAAGAGACATTATTTGTCGAAATGCGCATCTGGTGCAGAAAAATTGGTACCGTTAATGTTATTACAAGTATCCATTTAAAAAATAATGAAGAGTAAGCATGGACTAATATCCAATTGTTCAAAATATTTAAAGAAATTAAACAAAAGCTCTGTTATTAGACTTTTGACTATGTGAATTATAGCATGGAAGCAATTTGGGTACTCCTCATTTCAGAATCATTGATGGTTTGGAGGTCAGTTTAGACCAATTTTTCTATGATTCCATATGGAATAAAAATCAAATTGGTTTACCTTTATAATAAAGAAGGATAGGGCTACAAAATAAACACAGAATGGACATTTTTGTTTTCATCATAAAAAAAACGTAGATGAAAAAACTGTCAAAATAGGTGCAATTTGGGTACCGTCACGTTACATTTAATTGAAATCAATTAAATAATAACAATCTTCTTAAACTGAAAGATTGACAATACTTTCTTTTATTCGGACTTGATATCATCAGAATCAAACTAACTTTGGTTTTGTGCAAGTTAAAATAGCCTACCATATAATTCATTTTCTCTATCACAGAGATTTGGTGTTCATGAATAATTTTCCTGTGCATTTTGCCATTTTGGAATTATAAGCAACTTGTAATTACAGGTTTTTGGCGATGAAATATGTCCTACGATTGTTCTTTGACATCTTAGCCAAAAGTACAGGGAATAATAAACTACGTACGGGTTTCAATTGAGCACTATTTCTTATGTGCAACTACAAATATTTAGGTCGTTCGACGATCATTTAAACGGATAGTACCTACGATTTTCACTAATTTATGACTCAAAATACAGAATTTTAAACAAATATAAAGAATAATTTCATAAGGTTTAAAGAAGATTTTTACAGATTTAACCACCGAACTGAATTATTATCTATAGACAATATATTGCTGTAAAGACCGCCTTATTCCTACCACGATAATTGACCTGTGTTTGGATATCCTAATTGTGCCTGCAAAACTTGTAAATGTAAGTAAACATGTCGGAAAGAGGAAATTTAGCGGGAAGAAGAAAACGTACCCTCACAGATTCTGATGGAAAGAGGAACATAGAAGATGCACAGGCCACTTATTACAAGTCGAAAATCCGCATTGGAAACGAGATTGCTAATTGGAATGACCTGACCGGTTAAGTCTGGATAGTCACACACAAGTTGCTAAACTGCTGTTGGACAGGTTTGTGTGTTGTTTACATTTCTACCTCAGGCATAGATTACCTTAGCTGGATATGGCAAAACTTTTAAGAATTTTGGTTCTCATTGCTCTTTAACTTCGTACTTTATTTAGCCTTTTTAACTTTTTTGGATTCGAGCGTCACTGATGAGTCTTTTGTAGACGAAACGCGCGTCTGGCGTTTATACAAAATTTAGTCCTGGTATCTATGATGAGTTTATTTACATTTATAGCTTCAAAATTCTTGTTCCAAAACAGACCTTTTTTCATATGTCAAAGAAGCACACTGCTTCTTATTTGTTTATATATTGCCAAATGATGTTTGTTTACTTAATTCTGGACGAGCAAATGTATGTAAAAGCGATAATTATAAGTGTAATAGAATGCGTTCATTCACGAGGGCCCACAAAGGGGAAATCTTAACTTACTGTTATTAAAAGTGTATTCGGCATTTTATCTGAAATTTCAATTGGTTTTAAGTTAAATTATCAATCATAGGTATGCAATTCAAGACAGAAATATCAGTCCTAGAAAGAAATCAAACTTTGAAGACCATGCAATGTTCAAAACACCCAACACACACTGCTCCATCCAGTACCAGCCTAAATAGTGCAACACCAGATCCCAAAGCCATGACTCCTAGTAAGAAATCAAAACATGAAGAATTTAAAACTCAATCATATGCTGCTCAATCCAGTCCAAGTATGAATTATGCAACACCGGTTCTAAAAGTATTGACTTCGACACCAGGTCCTCTTGTTGACAATATTCAGCCCATGTCTGATATGTCCAGAATGTCATCTTCTGAGAGTGAAAGTCAAGCTGAGTATGTATTTGCTAACATTATGCCGAAGTTAACCACGAGCATCACTGAAGAGACATGTATTGTCGAAATGCACATCTGGTGCAAGAAAATTGGTACCGTTAATTTTATTAACAATTTATTTTATTTTTTATTTTATACATACATTTAAATTGTAATATGATGCTGATTGGAAAATTGAACATAAAAAGTAAATAAAGGTGATTCATTTATATAATAACTCATACAATTTGCCTAGACTGAATGTGGAATTCATAAATACGTCATGGTTTATTTTCAGCGATTCTGATGCACATATCTCAGGAATTGAAGAATTACCAAGTCGTAGACGGTCACATATGAAAGAATCCAGCAATTTCATAAATCCTTTTGAGCAAGTTTATTTTGAGAGAAGGACAATGGAAGTGTATACACCTAGAGCTATATCTAAGAACAAAATTGCAAGAAAATGTTAAATCTGGGAATGACAACAACAAAAGGGGTAATACTCGTTGGCCAATTAGAGTATGCTATTCATTACATAGGGTTTAGGTTGTAACTTTGGTGAAAAATTCAAATTTCAACACCGATGTTTCAATTGTGGTTTCAACCACTCATTCTCACATGCAAAAAAAAAAACTCTGTATCGACTTCCTTAAAACTTCACACAAACTAATAATAATAACTCTTACAAGATACAAGGCATAACTATCGATTACTTTCGAGGTGATAACAGAATACCCTCCTGATCTAGTAACTAAGACGACACCTCTCCAAGGACAGAAAAAACTAATTCCAAACATTGTATCTACTATGACAAGTTTAACTAAAATAATACACCTGTTTTTCCAACACTTGATACCAGGAACCAAAGTTTCCAAAATGATGTTACCCCTCAAGATATTAATGTGAGAAATTGCAACTTCTATAAATCCAGATGACGATAGTAGGTTATCTAGAGTTGTCCGGTCAAAGGCAGTAAATGGCCTTAAAAATCATCTCACTTCCGTATCAGATCACCGTGATTAGATGCCGTAACTACATGGAAAACAACATATAAACCTTCCCCTTCAAGCTGATGATATGGACCAACCACCCATATATCAAAACCGTCCAATAACAACCATTATAGAACAGACGCATGCTTTACAAAATGACAATTATTCGTATGGAACTATTTTTCCTCTAGATACAAACAAAAGTAATTTAAGTAATTTAACACAATTCTAAATTTATATGATTGTTATTGTTACAAGAGTAAAGGTTTGATCATACAAGATGATTATATTATAAAACCCATTAAACAATTCGATTATTATAATAGCAATAGTAGAGAAGTCCACTCAACAACAGTTTACCTGCAAACTCTCAATCTGATCATTTTGGATTTTAGATTTATTTTTACTGTTTCCACGTCATGTAATGTTGTCATTTTATCGGTATATTTGACATGCCCATCAAGCGCGGAGGTTTGATTACCCACAACACGAAATTCAACCTACCATGTTCTCTTAAAATGTCCTGTACCAAGTCAGGATTCGAATATGGCAGTTGTTATCTAATAGTTCATTTCTATGAATGTTGCATTGGTGTTTATGTTGCACTTCTGTGTTCTGTTATTATGTTGTTTTCCGCTGATAGTTTATGCGTTTCCCTCGGTATTAGTTTGTTACCCGGATTTGTTTTAGCTCAATCAATGTATGACTTTTGAAAAGAGGTATACATCTGTTGCCTTTATTTACTCCTACATTTGTGGGGTTTCATAATGTAACAACTTAAGTGCTGTAAGTGAGAAGCACAGGTTTTAGAACGCAACGTTGATATGTGTGTTAATGAAATGGAAGTTATAAGACTTATTTTCAACATAAAGAATTGAAATACTAAGAACTTCATAATAAAAATAGTGATATGTTAGATGTATTCAACAGTTGGACATGACATTTCATCGTATATTCGTGCATCCAGCCAAATCTGTATTCATTGACATGCTGATCAAAACAATAATTGACATTGAGTATGAGGTAAACAAAGGTAGAACAATATGGTAAGCTATTGTTAACCCTCGACCAGGTCATTATGAGGAAAACATGTACTTGTTAAAATAAATTGTGTAACATGCTTGGTATAGGAAGTACTAGTATATGGGCACAAACTTGCTGTCAAATGGCTACGACTAACGTTTTTATAGTGCTGATGAACTGATTTATGAGCTTTGCGAATACTGAAAACGGATAACGCTTTTCCAATCAGTGGAAGGATATTTTGCCGGATTAATTGTTGGTTGGTTAACGTCCATTTGCAAATATTTCATGCAAATTAAAGACGAAACAAGATACACAATAAGAAGGTCTTGTAATAAAGGCCATGGGGGATGAAGGTCGGGGAAATTTGGACAGCCACTTGACAATGAGGGTATAATGTATAGGACAGACATTTTGTCTTGCAACACACCACCTACGGACCCTCAAAGAGTTTTGGCAAGGGTTCTTTACATGCGAGACCGTTGCACTCTCGATACATTGGATTTAACATCCTCATTCTGACCGGACGTGGCTGCAAACTTGTAAATCCCGCACAGCCATTTCCAAGCGTTTTACTGCATGAATTTTCTAAAACATTTTAGTATCGTCGATTTGTTCAAATAAGCAGATATTTACATTTTTATGATGATGACTTGGCCGATAAATCAGACCGGTTATATAATCAAAGCGCGAAAGCGCTGTAAAGGCAGTTAATTACAGGTTGTGTGTATTTCTAGTCCAGTTATATCATTATCTTCCATAGAACAGAGGTGGTTTGTAGTATTTAAGATTTAGAGTTCTCTTGTACCTAGTTCACCTATATCTATAGTCTACTGTTTACAGTATATTTTCTGTACCTCGCCATGAAATGCATTTTTAAGACATAAGAACTTTTCCTTTTTAATGTAAATAAAACTATTTTTAATTATTGATTATATACACATATTCAATTACTCCTATCCTATGAAAAATAATTCACAAAGATTGACTAGTCTCCGTTCTGTGTGTATTGCTAGAACATCAAGTAACATAATGGTTAATGTACATAGTAACATGTCAACTCTTTTGAAGACAGAACTTTTTTAAAATTGTCCCTCCAAGCAAAATTATTTTTCAGTATAAACATGATAAAGTTATCTACCTGTATTAATGACCTAGAGACTCTCAAGAGCCTGTGTCGCTCACCTTGGACGGTCTATGTGCATATTAAACAACGGACACATATAAAATGACAAAATTGTGTTTTTGATGATGGGGATGTGTTTGTAGATCTTTCTTTACTGAACATTCTTGGTGCTACAATTATCTCTATCTATAATAAACATGGCCCAGTATTTACAGTTGAAAATATTTTTTAAAAATTAACAAAAAATACAAAAATTTATGAAAATTGTTAAAAATTGACTATAAAGGGCAATAACTCTTTAAGGGGTCAACTTAAAATTTTGGTCATATTGACTTATTTGTAGATCTTACTTTGCAGAACATTATTGCTGTTTACATTTTATCTCTATCTATAACAAGTGAAACTGCGAGCTACTGCTCACTGATGATACCCCCGCCGCAAGTGGATAATATTAATAGTGTAAAAATATGCAAGTGTTCGGTAAACAGGAAGTTGTCGAGTGATGAATCTGAAAACGCATCACACGGTATAGCTGACTTATATAAATCCTGAAACCAAATTTCAGAAATCCTTGTATTGTAGTTCCTGAGAAAAATGTGACGAAAATTTTCAACTTGGCTATCATGTGTAAAATCAGACAAGTGTTCGGTAAACAGGAAGTTGTCAAGTGATGAATCTGAAAACGCATCACACGGTATGGCTGACATATATGTTAGACTCAGATCGACGTCCGGCCTCTAATCGACGTCCATTCCTCAAATCGACGTCCGTTCCTCAAATCGACGTCCAAATCTGACGTCACATTCTCAAATCGACGTCCAATATTGTTATTCTCTATAAATCGGACGTAATGTATTGCCATAAACGACGTCCGATTGATTGTAGTCGTCTTTAATTCATGTTCAATATCAATAAATAATAAATTACGGGACTTAATTTACACTTATACATATACATGTTTTGTATGGTTCTTATGACAACTAAATTTTCCGAAACATTTATACATACTTTCCGTATACATTTCTTCAACCAGAAAACATGTATATTAATGTTAATCCTGATAAAAGATTATCCAATTGATCCACATAATAGTGTGTCATTCCTATTCATAATAATAAATTACATGCATGTAAATGTATGGCAATTAGTAAGCAACCCATCAACAAAGAAAACCAAACGAAATCTAGGAGCTTTATTGAGTCTTCAACAATAGACAAAATGAGAGTATTATAATTCGGACTCTGTAAAGTTTTTTTCCAACAAATTTCTAAGTTTTACACATGGAGTGAAACGTAAACACAAGAAATTGGCATTATGTTTTATGTTGTGCAGTTACACCATGTACACCACTATTTTGGGTTAAATGCAGTGCTCACACACATGTTTAACCCCGACATATTCTGTATGGGCCATCAGTGCATTGGTTTTCGATGGTTTATGTCTGTGATATTTGTCTTTCGGAATTTTTTTTTATAAAGAAGACCGTTAATTCTTTTATTTGAATTGTTTACATTATTTATGTCGTGGCATTTTATAGCCTTTGTGGTATGGGTTTTTATCATTGTTGAAAGCCGTATGGTTTATAATTGCTCACATCCATTTTATTTGAACTCTGGTGTATAGTTGTCCCTCTGGAAATCATATCCATCTCTAAAATTTAAAAATTGATATCACAACCTGTTTAAAAACTTAGTCTAGTCTTTTAATAATTAAAAAAAAAAACACTTTTTTTTTAAATAGATCTTATTTGTCTCACATAATAAGGGACGATATCAAAAGTTCAATGAAGTATAAAAAAAACTTAATTCATATAGTTTTTTTCACTGACCCCCCCCCCCCCCCTAACCCCTATTAACTCATGATTTGGGAATAATAAATTGACCAATAATGATATATATAAAATCGATGTCAATTAGACAAAACTTGCAACAATTTTCGAATTTTGAACCCCGCCCAAAAATTATTTGAGTTAAGTTGTTTTTTTTTTATCCTTCATTGATTTTTTTTATATCGTCCCTAAAGGTTTAAATGTATCAGCTGTTATCGGTTCACTTCAGTTTTATAGTCTGTGTCCAAAACGGACTTTGACTAGAGAAGCTAAAATCGGACGTCGATTAGAGAATGTCAAAAAATGGACGTCGATTAGATAGGCATAAAATTGGCCGTCGATTTGGAATGTTATTTTATTGTGACGTCACATTTGGACGTCGATTTGAGGAACGGACGTCGATTAGAGACCGGACGTCGATCTGAGTCTTACATATATAAATGTTGATACCAAATTACAGAAAGGGTGGATGTGTAGTTCCTGAGAAAAATGTGACGAAAGTTTCATGGGACGGACTGACTGACGGACTGATGGACGGACTGACGGACGGACTGACAGACAGAGGTAAAACAGTATACCCCCCCTTTTTAAAGCGGGGGTATAATAATATTTAAGATAATAACCAAACTCTGCAAAATTTCCTTCAAATTACTAATTTGGGGGCAGCAATCCATCAACGGGTTGTCAGATTTGTCTGAAAATTCCTGGGCAGATAGATCTTCACTGAAGAGACAATTTCACCCTATGTCAGATTTGCTCTAAATGCTTTGGTTTCAGAGTTATAAGCCAAAATCTACATTTTACCTGCATGTTCTATTTTTGGCCATAGTGGCCATCTCGGTTGGTTGACCGGGTCTAACCACACATTTTTTAAATTAGATACCGCAATGATGATTTTGGCTAAGTTTGGTTAAATTTGGCACAGTAGTTTCAGAGAAGATTTTTTGTAAAAGTTTATGGACGACGAAACCAAGTGATGAGTCAGGTCAGGTGAGCTAAAAAGGAGTTTTTAATCAAGGTAACAATGACATCTGGTGGCCATAAAAGCTGTCTCATTAGCATTTTAACCACTTCCCATATTTGCTTTTAAGACAATAGAAGAAAATTATTCAATGCAAAAACAAAACTTACTTGTAAATATGAAATTCTCTTTACAGTATGAGTTTTTCTCATTGTTGGAGATTGTACAGTAGTACAGTCCTGTAACTGCTTATACCCATTTCTTATCCCCTTTAGTTTGATAAACTCACAGAATATCATATATTTACATTGTGCCACATCTCCTTATTTTTATATGCATTACAATAACATGAACAATTGTAATTCAAATCTATATATCAAAGCAAAATGAATTTCACTACTTTCATTCATGCATCCTTTGGAAAAATATAAGTTCTAAAATGACACAATATATGTTTATTTATATAAAAATAATATTTAGTTTTCGACTCTTAACAGGTATAAACAAGAATGTGTCCCCAGTACACGAATGCCCCACTCGCACTATCATTTTCCATGTTCAGTGGACCGTGACATTGGGGTAAAAACTCTAATTTGGCATTAAAATTAAAAAGATCATATCATAGGGAACATGTGTACCAAGTTTGAAGTCGATTGGACTTCAACTTCATCAAAAACTACCTTGACCAAAAACTTTAACCTGAAGAGGGACAGACGGACGGACGAACAGACGAACGGACGCACAGACCAGAAAACATACTATCGTAGGTGGGGCATAAAAATGCACAGCTGTGTCATGATTTGTGAAATCTGTGCTGAAAACATAGGCATTTATGGTGTTTGAGTAATTCCATCTGTGAAGCTCAACATTAGCTCGTCAGTTGGTGGTGGACAGTTATAAATCTTTCCTGCAGGATGAATGTACATCTGTTCAGGAAAACCAATTTCACAAATCAAAACTTTCCTCTAGATTTCTCCTACAAAATTCATCCAGTTTAGTTCTTTTGGTTTAACGGGAAACCGTCCTGATTTTTAATTTTGTAAACAATTCAGTCTCTTGCTTACAAATGGTGCATGAAAATAGGATGGGAATGCATGGCAGTAGACAAGTCTCTATAAAGTGGGTATGTGCCCTGAAAAAAGTTTTATAACATTAGCTTTTTTGAAACTTGTGAAAGACTTGTGCAACACACATACCTAAATAACTATAACATAGGTGGAGAGCATCATTCATGTCAATGTTTTGTTCCTGTTTACATTGTCATTGATATTTTTCAAGAAAGCCCGAGGCATAGCTCATGAATTCTTGTCATTACAACCGAAATTTACATAATTACTGCTAAAATAATTATCAGTATAATATATCTCTTGTAGAAAAACCATACAATTGTAGTATTAACCAAAAAATGTCAAACAGATGATATTGAATCGTAATCCCAAAAGTTATGACGTCTTGAATTCACCCCCCTTTTTATTCTAAAACGATAATTGCGGTTGCAAACAGACTTTGGTTTACTTGCATGGCGATTATATAAATAACAGTATATATTTCTTAAAGAAAATAAAGTTTTACCATGAATAGTTTCCTGAACGTAGTCGTTTTCAGTAAAATGTGCCTTGCAAACAACAGCTGATTGATATGGGTTCTACGATTGCATCGCACATGACAATCTACGTTTGCGTTGATCCAACTTTTCCTTCTTATTAAGTCATTTAGAAATGCAAGTCCTCCTCTTAAATGACACTCAGGTACACACCAACAAGGACTAGGCATCGTTAATTGTGTGATTGTGCGAGTGCAAAAACGGAAGTTAAGGACGGAACTGACTGGTCTCACTAATAAGAGACAAGAAGAATTTTAGAGACAAACAGCGACAAGAAGTTTAATTTAGTGACGAAGCGACAATAACTAACAAGGGACAAGCGAATCGTAATTCTCTCACGAGGCTATTCTCATTTGATGTGATAGGGTGAAGCTACACCTATCAAATATGTCCCTATGAAAAAGAAGAATTTCACTGTTAGAAAGGAAATGATATTGCATGGTTTTGATTCAATAAATTCTTTAAAAGGAAATTGATTTTTTTTTGTTTTGATGGCCAATTTTTAGCGTGTGCATAAAATATATTTTTTTTATATCTAATAAAAACTAATCCCTTTCTACTTAATAAAAACATATTTTTATCTATCAATGTACAGTAATATAAAAAAGTTTTATAACCGCCCCTATAATAAAAAATAACGCATGTTTTTTTTAATATCTATGGGGAATAAGTTGTTGCAATGACATTTTTTTTATTTATGTATAGTCGCTATATAGTCTTCTTGACGCTTCTTCTCGCTAAATTAATTCTATTGTCGCTTCTTATCGCTATTTTAATTTTATTGTCGCTTCTTATCACTTTTTGACGCTTCTTGTCTTTAATTAGTGGAACCCTATTCAGGAACGATAATTTCATATTTTACATAACTGAGACCGAAATAACTATAACGTCATACGGCTTCACGTACAGAAATATTTTAAATTGTATATTATGCAATATAATTCACGGTCAGTCGACTTTTAATTATAATATCATGTTATATCAACGAGTGAAATGATTTTAAAATATCTTTAGATCGCAAATAGTACTCGAAATTGAACGGACCTCTTTCCACACGGAATTCGAATAATGATAGTTTGTAATCAGATTGACTGCTTATAATGCAAAAGACACATTAATAAACAGATTTTTAAAACGAACAATAGACACTGATCGTTTCTTTATTTCCCAATGTAAATGAAAGGAACAAAAACCAATACATTCCACAAAAAGTAGAGGAGAAATTTAAACATTTCCGGATCTATTTCTTGCAAAATGACCCCCAGCAAAGACTTGCGTAAGGAAAGATGAACCTCATGACTTGAAAGTCAGGCCTTAAAGCACTGCCTTTAAAAATATACCTCATCTTGATTATTTACAAGATAAGTTTGAAGGGGAATATTATCCTGCTCAAAATGTATCTATTGATGAGTATCGTTCCTTTAAAAGAAAGATTAGGCATCAAACTATACTTAAAAGACTAGCCGAACAAATGGGGTATCACAGCTTTCTTACTTTGTGATTCTCCGACTGCATATTGATTTCGTTTCAGTGAGTTTGAATGATGAAAGTTTTGTTCCACTGTAATGGGATTGTAAGACAATGATAGCCGGGATAGGTAAGATATATTTTCGCAAAGCAATAGTGGAGATGAGAATGATGATGAAAAAGATGGATGTAGTTCATCCCTAAGTAAGAAACTGAACGGAATTAAAAACGCAGGGAAAAACAGGCGTTCCATCATGAAGGTGAAACCCAACACCAAATACGTGGAAACAAGGGTGGTGGACCTATATCCTTTGAAATGGAAATCTCTGATATGATTGGGCAAGATTTAGAGCTGACAAAACAGTTGTATTTCCCAAAAGGAAATAACACAATTAGAGGTAAAATTAAACTAACCGAGACATATTTTCAAAATATAGATCTGCAGTCCAATGCAATTAATCACGTTTCTAATTCAAGTTTCTTATCATAGTCAGACATTTTGTTCAGTTTAAAAGTACAGCAACTTAGAAATAAGAAAGTAAATCGAAGACAATGATGAACATAAATATGCACAACTACAACAGGGTTTTAATTATCTCGTCAATCTAATTTATTGAGTGCCAATATACAGTTAATTGCTTCACGTCCAGTGACACTGAAATTACCCATAGTCCTTTAGATTCTGAAACGGCCAATCAAAATAATTAAAGAATGTGAACAAAGTGTAGATAATCACACTCAACTGAAACAGTTTTTCCTAGTTATCCGAAAACTCTTAAGACGCCAAAAATTAAGAATTCAAAACAAGAGAGACATGAACAACCTAGACATGCTAGAAAATTTAGAGAAAAAGAAACAGTCAAATTTAATGACCCGAAAGAAACACTTATAATTGGTAGTTCGGTGACTCGCGAAAGCCGTGGTAAAGAAAACTCTTGGGGCAAATACATCTCACATGTGTGATGCTAATGGAGTCACCCTCTTTAAATAATTACTTTCTTAGTTACTTCCTTAATTCATACTTTCCAAGAAGTAAATGATCAGAAGTCAATATCTTATATGCTGTTCTGAACCATTTTCTATACTTAAAATCGCTTCTTACAACAAGACATTTCCCTACTTAATTTAACTTGTGAATTGTTGTTAAACGTAGTTCTATTTTGGAATATTTATTGTTTATTCTGGTACCAAATTAATATGACCATTCATTGTTCCTTTAAATAAAGACTACAGTAGTATAGCGCTGTTCGAAAGTCATTAATCGATTGAGAGAAAACAAATCCGGGTTCCAAACTAAAACCGAGAGAAACCCATCAATTATAAGAGGAAAACAGAAACTCTGCAGTGCAACAAAAAACAAAAGACAATGCACACACACAGAAACGAACTATAAGATAACAACTGCCCGTTTCCCTTCCCAAAATGCTGCCTATTACTTGTCCAAAAAAAAATCAAGTCCAGTAAAACCTGTGTCTTCCCAGAAACCGGAATTGTCTGTTATATCGGTCGATGTAAACACTTGTCCCTAAGTGTGACAAGATGACAAGGGCAGAAGTGACCTTCAAATATATATTCTGCACATTAAACCTGGGACAGTTTGTTTTTTTATTCGGGTCTGTTCTAGCATCGAGTTGATAACTATTACTCTTACTTAATGTTATATCATTTATTTATAAACAAATCCACTGTTCTCTCTGTACATAAAATGTCAAAAATATTTTTAATGACGACACGGATTTGATACTGGTCACGTGTAGGATTCCGTATCTCATTTCATGAAAGTTTCCTTGTGACGCATACGTACAATCATCTTAATTTTCTAAAAAAAAATAAGTGAGCGCACACATGTGTAACAGTAGGTACAGTTCACAATTAATATTACATTTCCTGACCATAGATATTACCCAATGCAATTGTCAGTCCAAATATTTTTGTCAACCAATGTCTGAGGTGAATATAATATGTTTGCACCATGATGATTATAACAAGATATAATTATTCAATGATTTAGATGTTAAGGTCTAGCAAGTACATAAAATGTTCGTTGTAAGAATTAGGTTGGTTAGAAACTGATGTATTTATTGACATGCTTTCTTAAATTGTGCCATCCAGGTGAATGGTTAAAAATATTTTTGTCATTCGTTGTCTTCTTCATAAGATAAAAAATTCTTTATTAATCCAATTATGGACCCTTGCGGGGTTTAAAATTCATACAATGATTTGTGTTATAACAATGAAATAATAAAATGAAATACACCACAAATACATAAAAAAAAAAAAATACAAATATTTTATTGGCACATACTCATTAAACAATAAATGGTTAAGACCTATGGCATTACATATAACTATAATAATTGACATGGTAGAATGGTAAACGGACAGAAAGTCACAGGACATAAAGTCACAAATTTGGTAGGACAAAAAGTCACAAATAATCTGTTGACAGTTGTTTGAATATATGAGAGAAATATCTTGAAATATTTACTTTTTTAAACATAAAGTCTTATTAAAGTTTAGGAAATGTGTCATTATACTTGAAACATGAAGATTTATTTAATTCTAATCATGCAAAAGAAAGATTGCTTGACACCATGAAGCCATTTAAGTGACAAGCCACTTTCACACTTAGTTTTTTGTAACAATTATTTGAACATCTTTGATATTTTTTGATAAATTTTGTTCACAAAGCTAGTTTATATACAATAGTTCAAGAAAAATACAAAAATATTTTTGTAGAAAAAAGCGTTTTTTATTCAAAGAATATAATCAGAAAAAATGAATTGTGACTTTTTGTCCTGTGACTTTTTGTCTGTGACTTTATGTCCTGTGACTTTCTGTCCTACATTCGGTAGAATGAAAGAGAAAGTAACATGGGAGACAATCAATTTATGTAAGGATTATTCCCCTTTATTCACTCATACAGGTTCAATCCACAATTTTCTTCATAAGAAAATGCCTGTACCAAGTTAGGAATATGACAGTTGTTATCCATTCGTTTGATGTGTTTGAACTTTGGTTTTGCCATTTGATTGGGGACTTTCCTTTTTGAATTTTCCTAGGAGTTCAGTATTTTTTTTTGTGATTTTACTTTTTAAACAGATATGGTGTTTTGCGCTTCATAAAAATGAAATGCAGCCCCAACTGATTAGATATAAGGGTATTTTTCTGCCATGTACACACAGCAACCAATTACTAGATAATTATGTATATAATTATATTTTTTTTACAATTGCAAGAATAAAGGACCTTAGAGATTTGACAGCAGTTTATTAATGCATATATTAGCATTTACATACGAAATAGATGAAATATGCATACACATAGATAGAGAAATGTGTATTTAAATTTATTGTTTTTAAAATATATATATGGATAATCCCAAAGAGATTAAGCCATTTACAGAATTTGTGGATCTCCATTCAAAACTCTGGATAAGAAAAATACTTAACTTTTTAAGTATATGTTTATCTTCAGTGGTCATTAACCATAAAAATTTTGATTTGCAGTCTACCGTCAGTCTCCAACGGTAAACGGAACGAGATAGGACAAAAAGTCACAAATAATTTGTTGACAATTATCTGAATATATAAGAGAAAGATCTCAAAGTATTCTCTTTTTATGACATATAATTTTAGGTAAATTGTGCAAAAGCCTTGAAAATGAAAAGTTGAATTAAATTTAATTTCCAAAGGAGTTTTTTTTTTTGACACAATCAAGCCATATATATATAAGTACCAAGCCACTTTGACATTTTGTTGTCATAACAATTATATGATCATTGTTGATATTTATTTAATAAATTACAATTACAAAGTTGCTTCAAACATAATATAAGAAAAAACGAAAATAAATGTTTTTAAATTTGGTTTTCTTGTTCTCAAAACTGAATTGTGACTCTTTGTCACGAGACTTTCTGTCCTACATTCTCTCCAACCCCATGCCGAGAGAGGTATCCATGCGGCCTTGCGGGATGGTAAAGTAGTTCGGTCAGAATTTGGACAATACAAACTACCCTCAACTCAGAGAGTGCCGAATGAGCAAAGTGAATAAATATCCAGGAAAAATTTTGATAATTAGTATTTCTTCAAAACTAGTGGCATTTAAACCGACTAGAATTTTTTTTTTTCGAAACCAAAATGAAAGGGGACAAAAAACTACGAGATTCGTGTTAATCGATGCATTTGACATTTGTACTTCAAATAAAATATATTTCTGTGGCATGTATTACAAGCATCGTCTGTATATCAGCATTTTAATTGCGTATTTGAATTTAACTTATTTTTAACAAAGTACACATGTAAGTGGATAATTTTGTTTGTACGATGGACAACGAAGTGACCTACATTATGCCACCACTCATCTGTTCATTTGTTTTTATACACATTGATACCAAAATGGTAATTGGTTCATGTTCTATATGATCATTTCAAATGTGCATGGAACTCGATATCATCAGCTATAATATTCATTACATTTATAATTTCAATGCACAGAACCACCAGCAAAACATATTTTTCTCTACAATTATATCTCTTTTATGAACAAGAACTGGACACTTTTAATTTGCAAATCCGCAGCCGCCTCTCCTTAAAGCGTGTCATGTTTATAACAAAAATGTGCAGAATAACATTGGATTCAATACATTCCTTACTTTGCTGCCGTTATTATAAAATAGACTTTGCAATTTGATTTAGAAATAAACATGGGCTTTTCAATATCACATGCACCAGGGCACAATCCAATGGGAACGACCATTATCCCATAGGATATTTTTGAGTCCAATGCGACAAATAAAATCCACCAATTGGGGAATTGAAATCCTACGGGACAAATTAAAATTCCATGGGTTTCAAATTATAAATATACACTAATGTGTATGTTACAATGAGTTCCGTATGGTAGTATTAAAACTGTTTTATATATAATAGTGGGAAGTCAATCAAATATAATCCTTGAACCATGTTAACTGAAATAAAATGATCACAGGTTTGAAAATAATTAAAAAAAAATATTGTTTTGAAATCTTTGTCTTGTTTATTTTATTATCAAAAAAATATAATTGAAAAAAATATAATTGAAAAACATATTTTATATTCTGATTGAATAAACTGTCAAGGCACAGTTTATTTATAGTTTACTCTTTCATGATGTATAATTTGCTTTGTTCTAGTTTCATTGTAATACACGAATATGCAAGCTATTTGAATTTTATACCATTTGTGGTGTTCATAATATTATGTTCATATTTGCAAATTTAATCAAATAAACCCTTTTCAAGGTTGTTTTTTTTTTCTTGTTTCAGCTTGTTGTTTACAATTATTTAGTCCACTATATAAGATCGAGTCGAGTAAATAATTAATTCCATCACTAGAATTATTCTATTGGATGGAATTATTCAATTATTCCTACAATTCTTAGAGAAAACATTTTTGCAATTTGTTCCTCAAAGATCTTCCTCTGTACATCTTTTGATGGAGAGATGTAAATGAGTGGACAAAGCAAGTTCATTTCAACAACATAATACAATTTTTTTCCTTCATTTGTCCCTTCTTTCAATTGATATTTATGTTGTTGCATTTACACGATAACGTTTTTGTGCATCTATGATAGGACTTTTTTTTCTAGTCATTAATTTGAAATTTCCTATTTCTATTGTAAGAAAAAACACATTTCATTTCACATTGATAAAAAAAGCTCATAATGTAGAAAAATATCAACTACGAGTTTTCTCTTCAGTATGATGATCACAAAAACCAAGATGTCTGACCTACAAATACTCATAACTAGTAAATACTAAATCGAGAGAAATACAGCAGTAAAAAAGGTTATTTTATCATGTGTACGAACACTTTGAGGTTCGTGTTGCTTATTCTTTAGTTTTCTATGTTGTGTCTAGTTTTCTATGTTGTGTCATGTGTTCTATTGTTTGTCTGTTTGTCTTCTTTCATTTTTAGCCAGGCGTTGTCAGTTTATTTTTGATTTATGAGTTTGACTGTCCCTCTAGTATCTTTCGTCCCTCTCTTTGACAAGCTTTCATTTTAATATTATTTCTATGAACTGTAAATTCAGAAATTATTACGTGCATTATTGTCTTTCCGAATTCTATATTATAACATTATCAATTTATAGTTAACAACATTTAAACTAAAACACGCAGTTATCCCATTTAAAGTGAACAAGTTAAAAGCTCAAACTCCTAGATCGAAAACAATCTGACTGATTGTCGGTTTTTATTTTAATCTTCAATCGATTCAAAAAAGAAAAGACAAACAGGCTAATTATAGTGCACAAGTAAGACACAACATAGAACACCAAATACTTATCAGCACGAACTCCACTAAAAACTTGGGGTGATTTCAACTAGATGCTCCGGAAGGGTAAGCAGATCCTGCTCCACATGTGGCACCCGCCGTAATGCTCAAATATTTACAAACCCTTTAAATAGTCTTAATTCGGTAGGTCATATTCGTGAAAAGAGAACAGGATTGTAGTTATGACATATCAGATATTATCTGTGAAACGGATATAACGTAGCGGTCAACCAACGCGTGAAGGCGTCCGTAAAATTTTCAAAGGGTTGGTTTCAACTTCACCATTTGGAACTCTTGGTTTAATTGCTTCCTTGCGAACAGCAACCCTATATCAAGGAAATACAAGCATGGGAATATCGTATGAATTGAGATATATGTACTCCGTAGTCAGATGCTGCTGGAATCAATGACATACAGCAATAACATAAGACTTTGTAATTTACTTATATATATACTATAAATTGAAATGCTAAATCTTTAGTAATGGTTACATATTTGATGCCATAGTAAATGTTAATTGGAATAAAATTCAAATATGGATGACTGAGGATATAGAAATAGGATCAGTACATATTTTTTTCCGATCGACAATAAAAGATATCATAAAGCCCAACGCCCGCTTGGCTATGCGCAGCCACATCTGGTAGTTTTATCTTAACAGGTAAGACGTTAATACTGGTGATACCTGAGGAAACTTTTCCGCATATCTTTCACCTTGTTCACACCAAACATGCAATTTTCCATGTTTCACACAATATGTTATGAATTCAAATACATTGTATTTTAATCTACAATCGATTCAAATATCACAATGAAAAACTATCTGCCTTCTTGGTAAAAAGATTTGTTTATTGCAAGTGTTGCAGTATAGACAACAAGCCTGTCCAGAATGTTAATGTCACTTTACAGTACTGAAAGCGATCGTTTCATTTGACTTTTTCTGTTTTTCCTATATCCTTTATGTTGAGTATTCTATGATCCTTACCAATCCTTAGGTGGACTCTGCCCTTACCTTTGTCACACATAAGCAAGGGTTTTTCTGCATGTTATTGTTTTGTCTCCAGATAATGCATTTAAAAGCTATCAAAATAGTTTAATTTATGATTTTAACATGTTTTCTTAATTATAATTACCTCAAGGGTAACTTGGTACTTGCTACTGGGTGTTAGGCAACCGACAATCAATCAATACTAATTGTCTGTAGCAGCATTTAAATCATGAATTTGCTATAATTATTTTGAACAAAGTACAAAGTGCAAAGTGGATAATCTTTTCTGTACGGTGGGCAACTAAGTGATCCGCATTTAGTCAGAACTCCTTTGTTCTCATTCAAGGGCGATCATCGTCTTCTCATTCTCCTCCATATAATTAATGTGTTTGCCTCATTCCACCATGATGCTAACACGGTAATTGGTAAATATTCTGTTTAATCATTTCAAATGTTGACTTCGTCAACAAATTCAGTGGAATTATGTGGCCGATTACTTGCAAAACGACAAAGAAGCTTACAGAAATAGTTCACATCGTTAACTTCAATGATGATCCTGCCTAATGATTAATTATCATCAAAGAACAATTTGGAAAAAAAATCGATAACTAGTTAACTAATATTTTGTAATCTCACCTCAGCCCCATGAAACATTTAAATATGTGGTATGATTGCAAATGAGATAACTCTCCGCCAGAGTCCTAACATCTGTAGATGTTTTCAATGCACAAAACCACCACCAAAATATACAAATTATCTCTTTTATGAACAGAAAAAAAAAAATGATCAACAACCGCGTTTGTTGCATTCAACAACATTGTGTAATCTACGAAAGAAGCAATGTCCAGCAGTGTAATCTATGAATAATGACAGTAGAAACATAATCGAATGAATACATCACCATGTAAATATGTCAGGTTCTTTTATAAATTTTATAATTCCCAATTATCAACCAATGTATGTGGTTTTCTTTTGCATATTTAGTTGCATATTTAGTCATTGGTACAACCTGGAAGCCATATTTTCTTAAGTTTCATGCAGGTTATTTTTGTACCTCAGATTAATAATTGGGTAAATTAACATAATGGAGGTTATACCTGTAAACAAATAATAAGTTGTGTGTTTATTGTGATTGACAAAACATTCCTGTGCAATATTTATTTTGTTAGCACTTCTATAGTCTTTTATTCCAATATTATTCACTCGTTCGTGTTATGGAACATTTTTTCAAGCAGAGAGTTCAGAGGGCTTGATAATTACACAAAAAAATGTTAATACTGAGGAACAATGATATATATTTATGTCACCAAGCATGAGAAACATTATTGGTCTACTTTTTTAATCATGTCTGTTCATATCAATAGAAAATCGGAGTTTTGTTTATTGTTGTAAAACCAAATACTTCTACGTAGCAAAACATATTATATAAAATGTAATTTGTTTGTTTTACTATAATATAGTTTCACATTACTTTTCAAATTATATTGTCCATATCTTGAACTACTAACAGAAATGGTGAAATGTCTTAAAAACTTTCATTTCTACTTTATTTTAAAAGATCTTGGATGTTTTGTATACTAACAACTCTCTATCAACCATCAAAAATCAAAATACAAAATTTAGTCCTGGTATCTATGATGAGTTTATTTATATAACTGAAAAGATAAACACTTCAAATAATATATGTTGTAATTTAAAGATTTAATTTAAAGAAAACAAAGGTCCTGTTTAAACTTAAATATTCATAAATGATCTAATATTCAATATTATTTTAAATTAGAAAATACTTTGCAAGTGTAGATAAATTATGTATAATGTTTAATGGCAGATCTTGGGAGCGTTTTGTTGTTGTTGTCATTTGAGTTTGTTAATTGTTGAGCATATCCTCAATGCAATGCCTTTAGATGTTTTTGTTGTTTTGTAGCGGTCTGATTAATTTATACCCTATATCCCATTGTATTAATAAACTGAAATAGAAAGTTCGTTGAAATATATTTGGTTTACCATATTGAAAGTCTTGTTGTTATTTACCACCTTTTCCTTCTTAGTCATATATGTATTTAAATTTTCCATTTGAACACCAATCTAAAGGTTAAGGCAAAAGAAAAAAATTGACAAACATCCGGCATATACCATTAGAAAATCTCGAAAGTTTGACTGCACAATAAGCTAAAAATTCTTGTTATTTCAATATTTATATAAAATTCATTTTAAAAATGCCTTTTCGTTTTTTAGACTACATGTTGACACAATAATTTGAATTTGAATTGTATTATAATCTTAAAGTACTTGAGGTTTAACACATATATTCAATTTTTATCATGACTTCATGTCTGTTCATAATGTTTAAGAGTTCTCTCCTGCATGTAATTCCTGTAAATGCTATTTGTACCCAAGGCTTCCTCCAAACATTTGCACTTATCCTTCTAAGATGTTGCTTGAATAATACCATCTTGTAATACTGTAACGTTTTCTCTCAGTGTTGCTATAACGTTTTCGTTACCCCGAAGTGAAACTCTGACCCACTGACAAAACTAGACAATCCGCCAGACAAACTAATACTCGGCAATAAATACTGTTTCAAATGACTGCTCCCTTGGGTTAACTAAACCCTGTAATCCGATAGGTATTTTAAAAGATGCGTTGTTTCAGAAGACAGATATAAATAGTTCGTTTAAAGTTAATGATTTAATGAAGTGTTACTATGATCAGTTATAGATATGTAATTCAGACCATTTCAATATTGTATCTCTTTTTACATCAGATCAACACAATAAATAACACTTAAATAGTATGCAAGCTAGTGAGTACTCTGGTCAAGTTCTATATACACATGCATAAAATAAATAAATCTTATTAACAAGTAATTATAGAAATCTATATAATTATATAAGTTATGTCGACTTCTCAAATGTATAAGTTGCGACCTCGGGTTTTACTGTACTTTGTGTGAATATTCGACTTCGTAATATATATGTAAAGAATCGTTAAGATAGCACAATACAAAGATTTTATGACTCCAACTCCCAAGTTTTAAAATCCTGTAACTTTCTTAATAATGCTTGAAAATTTATAATAGTGGTAGTTTTGGATAGCTAACAGATTACTCTTTCGCATTAATGCAATGTTTGTATTATGCAACAATTATGTAACCAATTATAATTTTAACTGTGTCTAAAATATTTTTCACCAAATTTCCACTTTCAAATGAAATTAGCTTCTGCATAGGTATCCCTAGAGGGTTGATTTTATTATATGTTGTTTCTATGGCCATTATCTACAAAAGGGTGTCTTAGATTTCAGATAGAAACATGAATGAAACATGAAAACTTAATTAAACGCCTATTTCTACATATACAATATGTATTCAATGGCGTTGTACATAAATGACATATAAAATACAAAAATACTATACAAAAATACAATATGTATGTACTATACCAAAAATTGAAAATATACACTGTGATACACAAGAAAAAAGTCAGAAAAGTTCAAAATAATTTTCGAAATACAATGTTTTCAACCGACATTTAAAAGTATCCAAAGATTCAGAGTTTTTTTACATTTGTACCTAGTTCATTCCACAATTTTGGCCCAATAGTACTAAAGCTTCTATCTGAAAAAGTTTTTTTTTTCTTATATGGGATTGCATAACAACCAATACATGACTCTGACGACTTTAATGAACGTTTCGACACTTGAGGATTTAACAAATTGATCAAAATGACGGTGCATTACCTACATGACAGTTGTACATATATGTTAAGATTTTGAATGTAATTCTGGCTTTGATCGGAAGCCCCAGTGTAAGTCAAACAATGCCTGCTTGGCACTATCATACTTAGAACGGTTTAACACAAGTTTGGCACACATATTCTGTATACGTTGCAATTTATATAAATCAGTTTGTGAAATTCCAAAAAGTATAACATTGCAATAATCTAAATGTGATATAACCAAAGATAAGACCAAAGTTTCAGTTGCTTCTTTCGATAGATAGGATCTTATGCACTTTATTTTGTAGTAGTTCATCATTGCTGTTTTACATTTTTAACCGGATTTTTGTGACAAAAATGTCGGTTATTGATTTGGGGATGTACGGCGGTCGGGCGGTCGGGCAGTCGGGCGGCCGGGCAGTCGGGCGGTCGGGCGGACGGGCGGGCGGCAATCAAATGTTGTCCGTGCATTAACTCATGAACCGTTCAGCCAAAGCTTTTAAAATTTTAATATGTTGTTACTGACAACTAAATGAAGGTCAAGTTCAATAATGGCGATTTTGACTTTTACCGTTCAGGAGTTATGGTTCTTGAAAGATTGAAAAATGGAGTTTTCAGTCGTGTCCGTGCATTTACGCATGAACTGTTTTACCAAAGCTTACCAAATTTTAATATGATGTTACTGATGACAAAATGGAGGTCAAGTTCAATAATGACGATTTTGACTTTTACCGTTCAGGAGTTATGGTTCTTGAAAGATTGAAAAATGGATTTTCCAGTTGTGTCCGTGCATTTACGCATGAACTGTTCTATCAAAGCTTCCCAAATTTTAATATGTTGTAACTGATGACAAAATAGAGGTCAAGTTAAATAATGACGATTTTGACTTCTACCGTTCAGGAGTTATGGTTCTTGAAAGATTGAAAAATGGTGTTTCCAGTCGTGTCCGTGCATTTTCTCATGAACCATTCAACCAAAGCTTTTGAAATTTTTATATGTTGTTACTGATGACAAAATAGAGGTCAAGTTCAATAATGACGATTTTGACTTTTACCGTTCAGGCGTTATGGTTCTTGAAAGATTGTAAAATGGCGTTTCCATTCACGTTCTTGCATTTACTCGTGAACCATTCAATCTAAGCGTTTCAAATTTTAATATGTTGATACTGATGACAAAATGGAGGTCAAATTTGATATTGACGATTTTCACTTTCACCATTCATCAGTAATGGTTCTTGTGATATTGCCAGGACACAAATAAATATTAATAAATCCGGTTTGCTGTCGTTGTGACAGCCTCTTGTTTAGTAATATGGTCTTTGAAGTTTAGAGTCTCATCCAGAAAAGCTCCTAAGTACCGTATACATGTTTTTGATTTTATAACATCTCCACAAATGATTATTTCTTTTGTCTGACATTTAGAGAGTTGGTGTCGACTGCCAAAGAGAATAAACTATGTTTTCGCATTGTTCATTTTTAGTTTGTTACTGTTCATCCAGGTGTTTATATGAACAGCGCAGTCCTGTAAGTCACGAATTGCATCCATCTCATTCGTTAATGTTGGCACGAAACGTTTATTAGCAGTATGGTCGTCGGCAAATCCGTACACAGTAATAGATGGTGGAATAATGTCGAATAGAGTTCCGGCGTAGACTAAATAAAGCCAGGGACCTAAGCAACTTCCATGTGGTACGCTACACTCAAGTTGTCGCTCTGATGATGTTGTAGAGCTGACATTTACACGACAGCTTCGAGGTCTCAAATAGGAATCGATCCATTTAAGTGCGGTTCCATAGAATGTATAGAACAAATTTTACACCTAATTAAACATTATCTTCTTTTATGTGGTTAGGATGTTTACACTAATTAGAGATTTGTGAGAGAATGGAATACCATAGAGACAATCTGAGACACCATTTTGAAGCCCATGATGTGTTGATTAAGATTGCGTTAAAATTTTCTGTATAGTTAAAGAGATGATAGAGCTAAATTCATTCAAGTGAACTTACCCAGATTTTACCACTAATTACATAATAATTGATTACATAATGATTGCATAATAAAAATATTGCATTCATTTAAAAGATTAATCTTTTATCTATTGTATCAACCTACTTATAGTATTTATTGTGAACTTGTTCTCGTCCTGAATATGCATGAAATATTTGCCACTGGACGTTAAGCAACCAACAATCAACCAATCAATCTATTTATATATACCTCTTTTATTATTGTCTATGCATTCATAAGAAAGTTACAGCATTTCAAAGGTTAGTGATTGGAAGTAAAAACATCTTTGTTTTGTGCTACCTTAATAATAACAGTTTCTATATTATTGGTATATCAAGTAAATAATACAAGAATAACTCTAACTGTTACTTTCTCTGAAGAAAAACTATATTGACGTCTTATTTGAATAGCGACTTGAAGACTCGAGACTGCGTCGGTGAGTCTCTGTATAAAATATTCTATAAAATATGGAAAATTTTATATTTCTGACTTTTCTGTACTTTTCAGTATATAACTTTTTGTACATCTAATGATCTCTAATCTTTAGAGTCTCTTATAATATAAAATAAAAAAGCTATGTTTTACATAAAGTGAAGAAAGGATTTATTATTAGGCTTGTGATTGTAAGCAACCTTTTGCCACAGTAGTCCGATCACGACTAATGCGCTCAATATGGTAGTGCAATATATATACAACAAAAAGACTTAAAAGACTTCACATTGACGTCAAAAGCGACTCGAAAGACTCTATTTCAACGTAATATTGCCGTTCACGACAGTGCACATTGACGGTTTACGGTAAAGCGACTCCAGTAAACATGGCGGACATTACAAGGAAAAGAGAGACTCTGAGTCTCTAGAAACTTGACCAGGTTAACTAATTCACTCAATATAATTATATATAAAGATTAAAACAACATAATACAACCATCAATAAATATATAAAGGTAGGTCCATTATAAGGAAATTCTGTAATTACACTGTACAAAAATAAATAGAAAGGCGACTCAGTTTCAGGTGGGACTTGACGTTATTTTTATCTTTGCTCAAGTTACTGTTCATAATAAATATCTTAAGATAACTTATTCTAATAAAAAGAAACATATTGAAAAATTTATAAGTACCCAATACGGTTTAAACAGAGATTTAACTTGATAAAAAGTGAAAAGGGGGAGGGGACACAAACTGTTGAACAACGAGGCCGAAATCCGTTACATTGCCCCCTTCTTCAAAAAATTGTCCGACCACGTACAAATTGATTTACTAGTACTAAAATTAGTTTTAGCATTAATGAATATAATACCTTTATAATACACATTTCTTCAAAATTGATTCAAATAAATACAATAAATAAATGCATTTTAAATACAAATATGCATACTCTCAACACACAACACTCTAAACCGGAATGAATCATCTAAGTTTCATTAATATTTGCTTTAAATAACCAATCCCTTCTCAAACTATCAAAAACTTTTTCCCAACCCAAAAATGTTCCTAATTACTCTACCTTAAACATACATTTTTACATAATAACTAATTTCTAAAAGCCTATAATTGTCCGCATATAAAAACTGTTTAATGATAAAAGTCAAAGTCCATGTACTCTTCTATGTCCAGATCTAATTCTTCTGTTTCTTTTTCCACTACTATTCTGCAATCTTCTGTTTGAACCTCTGTCTCTATCTTGACAACTCTCCTCGTCTGGGTGGCTGTTGTTGCAAGCACAATCCGCTTATCCTCCGTTTGCGTAGACGTTTGTTGAAGTTGAAGCTCTTCTGTCTGTGTGTCCTTTGACTTCAAACTGTGAAAAGATGGATCTGGTATCCAGGTAGCAGACAGTTTGTATACTGTTCCATCGGGCAGAATACACGATTCGTCTTTCCTTACACAACCATATCCTGTTGGCAATACACTGCCTGTATACCTTACCGTCTTCTTTGCCTTCTCAGCTACTAACAGGCACTTGGAAGCTTCATAGGAACACTGGAAGCGGGAGGGTGGGGCCTGAAATCTGTCTTCAGGACAGACTTCATCCCCAATAGCAGACAATTTCAAATGCCTACTATCCCTCATAATACTAGTAGCTGTGGATGGTTTTGGAGTTGGTTGCTCGGATACCATAATGGGTTCTTCTATGAGCTCTTCCACAGCCTGTCTAGTAGGCGAGTCAAATAGATGCACTAGGTTTTTCTTAACTGGTGACATTGAGCTATAATCCTCAATTCCCAAAGAAATACTGCAAGGGGATATTTCGGACAGTGGCGAAATAGGTTTTACAGATTGTCAGTATTGGTGTTGTTGGCGGTGTTCTTGGCCTAGTGATAGTGCAGCTTTGTCTTCGATGGAAATAAGATGTTGGCCCTGGTTTTCAGGTCGGGGTTTCTGGTATTATGAGTTGTGTCTTTAGTTTTGGGGTTCATGATCTGACTGAACATTCTTCTCATGTTCCATCAAGCGGAACCTCTTACTTGTAGGTACCAAGTACGAGCAAAATCTGCGCTGCGGCATCTTCTTATGATGTTTGTTCCTAACATGTCTGGCTAATTGACTCCTAAGATTATTTTGAGCACCACAGTGAAAGCAGAAGAAAGTCATCTGAAGTATAAAAATACTGTTTTGAGAATATATTCAATTTTAACACACAGCACAGTTGACCAGTACCCATAATTTTGCTTGCATACTTTGGTAAGAATTTATACTTAAATTTCTGTTTTTCATTCTATTTAAAAATGAAACACATTACTTTTTATTAACACACAGCAATAAACCTCGCTATGATTAATATATATATGAACACACAAAATGCGTTCTTTATTTATTCAAACACATTTACAAATACGAATCTGAAACACATTTTATTTATTTTTCAGATACCAGCGGCAACCACAGTGTTAACAATATTGTCAGTTCTTTGATTTTCCTGTTTGTTGACCCAGTTCTGAAAATCACCAAAGAATGGTTTTAGCCTATCATGATGCACAATTTGCATTTTAGACGTTGCTGTCTTTTTAATCTTATATATTGAATCCGATATAACTTCTACAACAAAGTAGGGCCCGTTCCAATCCCTTTGTAACTTTGAACTCAGTTTTGGCTTTCGATTAAAAGTATAAAGCCATACTACATCGCCTGTCTTGTATGTGTTCTATGCCTTAACATCATACTGACGTTTTTGTTTGTCACTATTTTTAGAAATATTTTGTCGTGCTTTAGCAGACACTTTCCATATGCCTTCCTGCATATTTTTAACATAATCATTGTGTGATACTGTTTCGTCGGGATATTCAATCTCCTGGGGTGGGGACCATATATCAAGTCAACTGGCAATTGTATTTCTCTGCCTAGCATACGCATACTAGGACTAAACTTATTTGTTTCATGTTCTGATGAGTTGTTAGCCATTAAAGCTTTAAAAGTTGCTCATCCCAATCCCTTTGATTTTTGCTGGTGTATTTACTTATTGTATTTTCAAGAGTTCTATTATAACGCTCCACAAGACCATTGCTCTGTGGCCTAAATGATGTAGTCCTTGTTTTGTCAATTTTTCATCAAAGTGCTAAAATTAAGAAAAAGTCTAAATCTCGCAGTACTAGCGGATCTTCGTCTTCTAAAAGAACAGTAAGAACTCGTTCTAGTTATGATTCTATATCATCTGAAGTTTTGAAATTAAAAGCAAAAGCTGCAGCAGCTAGAGTTTGCATGGAATTTGCACAAAAAGAGTCAGAATTGCGCAAACAAAATGCTCTATTGGAAGAAGAACAAAAGCTCGTTAATTGTAAAGCAAACGCTTCGTTAAAACGTAAAAAGGTTGAAACAGAAGCAAACATGAAACTTACAACACCAGAAAGAGGCGGAAGTGGCTGAGGCAGAATATAGAGTTTTAAAAAGTGAAATAGACACTGAATCTGAGGAGTCAGATCTTAACCCAGAGAAATAAAAACTAAATGGGAAAAATAGATTCTGCTGAAAGAACTGCAAATTTGTAAGTCAACAATCGCAATTGAAGGATACAAGTAATATAGAGGAGGTAAAACAGCAGCGCCCTGTAAAACCTCAGATTAACATGAATGTGCGTACGTTATATCCTACATCAGAGCCGTTCTATCCTACTAAAACAAACAAACCAGATTACATACCCGAAAATCAACCGTTACAAACTTTTGATTCTGACTTAACGCGCTTTTTGTTGAAGAAAGATTTGCTTCTTTCAAGACTTACCGTATTTAACGATAAACCGACTCTTTCTGCAGCTGGAAGGCTTGTTTCAAAGCATAATGTCAGAGCTCGAAGTTAATTCGTCCAAGGAACTTGATCTCTTCGTGAAATACTTAGGTCCGGAATCATCTTCGTATGCACACCGTATAAGATCGACAAACGCACATACTCCTACTAAGAGACTCTCTAGACTGTGGGAAAGATTGTTTAAGAGGTACGGTTGTCCAAAAATGATAGACGCAGCACTTCGGAATAAAATTGAAAACTTTCCTAAACTGACAGTTAAAGACAATAAGAAACTCTATGAGTTATGTGACATTCTTTATGAAATCGTGGCAGTAAAAGAAGATCAGCAATTTCGACAACTATCATTCTACGATTCATCATCTTGCATATTAATTGTTTAGAAACTACCACATGTTATTCGGGAGAAATGGACAAATCATGCCGTGAAGTACAAGAAACAACACGGTGTTGCATTTCCTCCTTTCAGCTGTTTCGTTGAGTTTATCCGTGAAGTTAGTCGTATCAAGAATGACCCGAGCTTCTTGTACGAGACACCGTCAGTGAATACATCATCAAAGCCGTTCTCAAAGAATTTTAGTAGCCGTGATTACTGGAATAAACCCGGAATTTCAGCTAAGAAAACCGAGTTTAAACCGAACAAGGACTCGAAAGCATCGCAAGAGAATCGATGTCCTCTACACAAAACTGATCAGACCCTTAACAACTGTAGAGCTTTTTAGATTAAAACCACTAGACGAACGTAGGAAATTTATCCGAGATAATGCACTATGCTTCCGTTGTTGCTCTGCAACCGATCACAAGATTAGAGACTGTAAGGAGAAAATTGTGTGTGTTGAATGTGGAAGTAATTCTCATCCGTCTGCGTTGCATTTAGTAAAACAGGGTAACCCGACAAATAACAATGAGGAGAACCATACAACTGGAGTTTCAAGTATTTGTACTAAAATATGTGGAGGGGACTTCAACGGCAAATCATGTTCAAAAACCATTCTTGCTTAGGTGCATAAACAGAATCAACCCGACAAGGCGATTATGGCCTACATTATTCTTGATTATCAAAGTAATAGGTCATTAGCAGGACCTGCACTTTTCTCATTGTTACACTTGAAAGGAAATTCGTCAGAATATAAACTTACATCTTGTGCAGGAAATGTGAACACGTTTGGTAGGCGGGCAACTGGCCTAATTATAGAATCATTAGATGGTAGTACAAGCCTTCAGCTTCCAACTTTGATTGAATGCGACATACCGAACATCACAGAGGAGATCCCATCTCCAGCTGTAGCACGACACCACGATCACCTCCGGGAAATCGCCGATTACATACCTGAAATTGATGACACCACTCCTATCTTACTATTGATTGGTCGTGACTTACCAGAAACACATCATGTGATAGAGCAGCTTACAGGTCCTATTTACTCTCCATACGCACAGAAACTACGTTTAGGTTGGGTGATAGTTGGTGAAACATGTCTTTATGGAACGCCGGAACTGTCTTATAGTGTAAATATTCAATGTGTTTTGTCGCTTTGCCTTTACTTCTTGTCATTTCTTCTTTATGTTATGTGCATGAGCCTTAATTTCCTGACACTGCATCTCTGTGTTATGTCAAATGAATTAATTGTTTGGTCAAACAATTGTATAATATGTCATTGCGAAACTTTGTTGTGTGCAATAAGCATACGATCATGCTGTAACTACTAAATATTCTGTGAATGCTTCCAAACTTTATGATCAACCACCTTTACATTCTTTCATATTTTTTCAATGTTGTATCTATTCTTCCTTCAAGCAAGTCTGGTAATTATTGCGTCTTGTCACAAATTTGATTGTCATGCCAAAAGTTCTAAACGTTTTGTTTTGATACATCTTTGTTCTATGTAAACCTCATGATGTTATAGTGTAACCGTTTTATTTTCTGTTTATACATATGTATCTCCAGTGTAAAACATTATACATCATGGTATAGTGCATATGCGTTTTGCCGAACAATTGATTTTCTCTGTTAGCATTCATTACATCATGTGCAAATGCCTTTTACGCTATGTTCAAACACCTAATGCAATATGTGCAAACACCTTAAATGTTATGTTCAAACAACTTATACGTTTTGTGCAAACATCGTTTACGTTATGTGCCAATACCGATAACATTTTGTGCCAATACCGATAACATTTTGTGCAAACACCTATTACGTTATGTAGAAAACCTATTTTATTATGTGCAAACCTCTATTTCATTAAGTGCAAACACCTTTTACGTTATGTGCAAATACCTATTTCATGATGTGCAAACACCTACATTATGTCCAAACATCCATTACGGTATGTGCAAACACCTATTACGTTCTGGTAAACGCTATTTTGACACAGATTGAAATAAAAACGCATCAGTGATATACACTTTGAAATTAAAACAAATACAAGATTGAGCTTTCTAAAAAGCTGTGGACTGCTTCGATGTATCCCTATTTAAGGGGATATGTGTGCATTGGGTTGTTTAGTTAGTATTGGAAATAATTAACTAATGATATAATTGTGGGATTTTTAAATATTGATTGATAAATAAAATGCTATATAAATATTTAGTTTTTTGCGGAAATTATGTTGTTCTTTAAAAGTTTGCGTTATACACCCATGCTATTAAAATCATGATGTGATCACCAAGGGTGACTGGGGTATAGAAATATGGTCACTTGGTCTTCTCCCGACCGGCAGTAAAAGGCTTGCCGAAGTGGGGCGTCCGTTTGGCTGTGCGGGATGTATCAAGTTCGCAGTCACGTCCGGTCAGAAGGGGGACGTTAAATCCGATGCCTCGTGCAAAGAGAGTGCCACGCTCTTTGCACGTTAAGAACCCTTGCAACAACTCTTTGAGGGGTCCGTAGGTGGCATGTTGCAAGGCTAAATTTCTGTCCCTATCCAATATACCCTCATTTTCCAGTAGCAGTCCAAATTTCCCCGACCATCATCCCAGATGGCCTCTATTGTATCAGCCTACCTATTGCATTTATTGTGAGCTTGTTCTCGTCCTGAATATGCATGAAATATTTGCCACTGGACGTTAAGCAACCAACAATCAATCAATCCTCATGATGTGAATTAATATGTAAATCTATATAGCTGCACAGCAATTCAGTTATAATTTTAGGTCGAGAGGGACTGTAGTATATAAATAACTGCAATATTGGAAATCAATGACCACAAATTTTTTTTCGCATCAATTGAGGGTGCCAACATTTCCTATTTTTATTCAAAATATCGCATCAGAAACAAATATCAGTAGTTTTCATACCTCAGACTGACTCATGTAACAAAATTTTTTGTCTGCATCAATCAAAACTGACCATATTTGACAGCATCAACCAAAACTGACCATATTTGACCACATCAACCAAAACTGACCATATTTGCTCTTGTTTATGTAACTCTTATAGTCGCATAGTAAATCTGTAATATTTTTATGTAAGGATGGAGTGTATAATCATGATAATACAAATGGTCTATATTATAGGGTTATTGCATGAATATTGGGGAATATTGTTCCGAGTAGAATTTTATATTGCATGAGCTTATATTTTTATAGCAGGATGGATTGTTTAATATAAATGAAAGCAATATTTGAAAACAAAATTATGCTCGCATCAGTTTATAGTGCCAGCATGTCCTCTTTTAAATCAAAATTTTGAATCGTAAACTAATTTCAGTAGTTTTGTTATCTCAGACTGACTCATGGATATAACAAAATTGTTTGTCCGCATCACCCAAAACCATGAAAACTGACCATATTTATAGCTTACCATGCTTACTATGCAGAATGGGCTTTGCTCATTGTTGAAGGCCGTACGGTGACCTATAGTTGTTAATGTCTGTGTCATTTTGTCTTTTGTGGATAGTTGTCTCATTGGCAATCATACCACATCTTCTTTTTTTATATTTGACAGCATCAACCAAAACTGACCATATGTGTCAGCATCAACCAAAACTGACCATATTTACACTTTATAATGTAAATCTTAATATATATATAAAGCCGCAAAGTAAATCACTTATATTTACATATCACGATGGATTGTATAATTCAAATGACAGCAATATTTCCCGTCAATTTAGAGTACCAGCAATTTTCTGCAAGTCCTCTTTTTATTCAAAATATTGAATTGTAAACAAAGTTCAGTAGTTTCGATATACATGTATCAGACCGAGTCGTTTTAACAAAATTATTTGACCACATCAACCAAAACTGAACTTATTTACACTTATCATGTAAATATATATGGCCTCAGTCATTGTAAACCAATAATATTTCTATGTCAGGACGGATCGTATGATAAAAATGACACCAACTTTGGAACACAATACACCTTATTGCTAATCCTGGCTGACCCGGCCTCTTGAACTTTTGAAGCATACAACAATCCCTTTTCCGTTGCGGCGTCAGATATTTTATTTTATGGCGTCAAATTTTTACGTTAAACCTTTGTGATATCCAGTTATGGCAGACAAATAGCGATAAGGTGTATTTATACCATATCTAAAAATTTAGCGCGCCGTTATTTCCTCTCTGTATCCATAATAATGAACCGTCACTAAAGTGACTTTTTAAGTCCGTTAGTTTGTGCTGAGACTACTATATAGTAGTATACGTATAGTAGTCTCAGGTTTGTAATGGGTTTTTTTTAAATAACAGCATCATCCAACACTCACATGACTGATTCATATACTTTATTTTAAAATAAAAAGTACATGTATGGGAAGTTCTCTTCTTGGAATAGTATACTGTTAATATAATTTGAAGAAGGCAAAGAAAAATGCATGATTTTGTTTGTAGCCGAACGTCCAGGGGCAAATGTTTCATTCATGTTCAGATGAGTATATTTTTCTGAGTTCCAGACTCCCTGATGTCATTTATAATTGTTATGGATAAGTCTGGCTAAATTGACGAGATGGTGCAAATGTATATAGTTTTTATACGTTATAATACAACACTTTTTTCATTAATATCCCATAATTCATCCACTGTACAATTTTCGTTTGAACATTTGTCAAAACAGAATCTTAAATGAATGTAAATCCAAGGCAAACAAGGTAAATTACGATTAAATTCCATGAATTAAATGCAGAGTTATATTTATGAAGAGACTGTTAAAAACGGGGAGCGAAGAAACGTAAACAATGATGTTTCCTATGCAATCTTATAAAAATATTTCTCCGATGAGTTGGATAACCTTCTATTCACTTCGATATTTGTACATGTAACGTTTGATAAGTAAAAAATATAGAAAATCTGATATAGCAAAGTAATTGGAAGTGATTTATTTCTTTTAAATTCTAAAGTGCCCTTTTACCACTAAAACTTGTTATGCCGTAAATCTAAAATGATTTATTTTCACAATGGTGTATAACACGCCTACTCTTGGTGTTGGATAATTCCGTAGTAATCCTACCTAAGTATGGCAATCGTAATTATTCCGTCAACCTACACAAAATTGGCAATACACGGCTCGCAGTAAATGATTAATTATAAAAATTGTTTCAGAAAAAAAACTGTTTGTTTTCGTATGAATAGAACTTATCATACAGTTAGTAAAATTGTATAATATACCGTAAAAAAACCTAACAAGTGTTGTTTGTGGTATGTCTTATAAGTTACAAATTTTCCCATGACGTCAAGGTCATGCAGTCTCTCTCTTGACTTTACGTATGAAATGAAACACGATCAGATAACTCTGAGAATCATTTAGACTTTCCAATAGAATTGATCAATCGGAAACCGAGATATACAAGGAGACGTGACGCGTTTATTAAACATTCTTCAGCGGTTTGCAAAATTATTACGATTGTCATACTTTGGTAGGATTGCTACGGATGATTTCGACAACAAATGTAGAGATAAATCAATTTAGATTTACGATATAACAAGTTTTAGTGGGGTTGACAGCCTATAAAGCGGCATATAACATAACTTCGTCACCACCTGAAATTTTTCTAAAATGCAAGTTAAGTACCTTGTGTTATATTAAGGTATATAGGAAATTTTTTTCTGAGACAAGTGCCTGTAATGTGCATATATGAAACAGAGGCTGTGACCGAGTATAAATAGAATACAGATTTAGCACACATGACGCATAGATTGAAATGGGAAAATATACATCTGTCCAATCCAAAGATGTAAATAAGCTATTTTTAGAAATTCCTTTTAAAATCAAATCTTTGCTTGTTTAAAATGGTGATAGCTAATAAATTGATTTAATGGTTTCTTATTTATGACTGGCCTAAATTTTCCATTTTTCTTTTCTACTAGAAATATATTCGAAATAAACTGTTCTGATTCGTCAAAAGATTCTTTGATAGCACCTTTCTCAAGCATATCAACTATTTCTTTGTCAATAAGGTCCTTTATCTTAAGTTATAGTTATATTTTATAGGAACTGGAATATAATCCTCAATTTGCTTTTTTTTTCAAGTTCTATCTTATATCCCTTAATTGAAGAAATAATCCAATTGTCTTTTGGTGAAATACTTTTAATTTGATTTTTTTCTCAGTTTATCCGACTTTCTTTTAATGTTTATACTTTTTTCTAACCTTTAAAGGGGGCTCGCGGGTCTAAATCAACTTTTTCTAAAATAGGATTTTGCTATTTTTTTCTATGATTAAACTTTATCTTATACCTAATAGAAATATAAAATAAATATATGGGGTCACCGTTCATTTAAGCTCACAATGTGCCCCCGAAAGAAGCATACATTTTTTTAATGTCCTTTTTTCTGTTGAACTAATAGGAGAAATATTGGTAATATCGAAATAAAAAAGAACTAAATTACAGAAATCGCTTAAATTTTACAATTATTTAGTTTATGTACAGCTTGTTTGAAAACAATTATAAAAAATATAGGTCACCGATGAGTTAAAAAAAATATATATCAATTTAAATGTCAAAAAATGACATTTACGCACCAAAGGGAGATAATTTGGAGCTTTTTCAATGATATAAACATTTTTAAAGTCATCTGTGGCCCAACCAAATCGATATGTCTGGGTGATATTTGTACCATATTATAAAGTAATAACTAATAGTGTAATAAATAAAATTTTGTAATGAAAAAACAAATGTTTTTTTTTTTTTCTGAATTTGTTATACCCGCGAGCCTCCTTAAAAAAAAATTTCTGATTGAAGGTGTTGGGTCTGTTTCCTTTCAGTTGACACTGTGGGCTGTGATAACATTGTCGTAGCTGTTAACCCCTTCGGCTTAAAAAAAACGGCTTCTTCCCCTGAAACTTTCTATGTAATTTGAATTTCTACTATAGCTGCTAGTAATGTTCTTGTTTATTTTGTTAATTCCATTGATATCTTTCAATCGCTTGCCAACTTCATCTTTAGTAAGACTAGAACCTTCATCTTCATATTCAATCGTGCGAAACATGCCAAATGTTTGAGAATAAACAGCAGATCCGCACGAAGTCCCAGACCGACCATGGGCAAAAGTTGGAACCGATCTGTGCAGTTTCGATGACTATTTTTTGACTGGATTATTTTTCTAATTTTTGGGAAATTGACTTTCTGGAAAGCACGAAACCGAAAACCGGCACTCTCCATGTCGTCACATGTTTATATGCATTACCACTCATACGGCCCGAACAGCCAATCACACCACACAACGTAACAGAGTATCACTTTAAAGACATTTTTGTTGAAATGCGCATCTGATAAAGTAAACTTGATATTGGTTATTTAATTAATGATCTATAATTAATAACAATTACAACTATTCTTAATAAAAAATATAAGCAACATCCAAGCAGCCCTTGCATGAAGAGTATGTGTTTATCGGTTGATACGATATATAAGAGCTTATATTACCTGGAAGAAAGCGTCAATGTGGTGTATCTGTGAAATAATGATTAAGCAAAATTAATAAACAATAATAATTTGATTTTGGATGTAAGACGTCTTCTTATTGTCTTTTCTCAAGATTCAAGATTTCAAGATTTATTAGGAAAACACTCGGACACATTTACAATTACAATGTGTTACAAGAGGTCATTATTGATAACATATATACATTAAATATGACAAAAATTAACAAGTGATTGACAAATTATTATAAACAAAATTTAAAGAAGGGAAGACAGTTTTCTGATAAACATTGACAATTCAATATTGCAAAGTGACAAAAGACCTTCCATTTTTACAACGTTTGGATTATTTCTTAATATTGTGGTAAATATCTGTTTCTCAAATCTACTATCTGTGCATTTTTACAAATAAATAATACATGATATTCATCACCAATATCTTCTTTGCATAAATTACATTTTCTTTCTGATTTTGGTATATTGTACCATCTACCAGTTTCTATAGGCAATCGTAAGTTTGCAGTTCTTAGTTTTGACATCCAAATTCGAAATGACTCTGATAAATTAATAAAAAACTCTTTTTGAACAGTGAATAAAATTGTCCACGCGATGTGGTGTGCAAATCACTGTACCATTTAGTATGAACTGGTCACACAAAATTTGTTTTACTAAAACCTTTTTGTATACAGCGAACTGGTTTAAAAAAATAAAGTTCATGCCTAATTCTGTGGTTTATCCACTTGAAATTCACTCCATGATTGCCTTTTAAACATAGCATCAACTTGTATAAAGTATTGCTAAGTTTATTGTCCTTTAATACTAATTTACTCCAAAAAGAAATCATCCTCAAATTGACCCGAATTTCGAGTGGAAACCTCCCAAGTTCTCCATAAATAAAGGCAACAGTAGTATACCGCTGTTCAAAACTCATAAATCTATGGACAAAAAACAAAATCGGGGTAACAAACTAAATCTGAGGGAAACGCATTAGACATTAGAGAAGAACAACGACACAACATTAAAATGTACCACACACAGCAACGGACTAAGCATTAGACAAAATCCGATGAGAATAAATATAACATCAAAACCAAATACATGAATTTGGGATAGAAAAGTACCGAGACACGTCTTATAGTAATGTGAATTCACACTAAACCATAAATGATGCAGTTGAATTTCGAACTTTCAAAATTCTCTTATAGAATTTCAAGTGGATTTGTTCAATAATTTTTAGGTTTTCAAAACCCCACATTTCTGAACCGTACAATAAAATTGGTTCAATCATAGAATCAAACATTTTAAATTGTATATCTATAGGTATTGATTCATTACGAAATAGTTTGTAAATGCAATATAACGCCTTTTGTGCTTGCTCAACAAGTTGTTTCTTTGTGTTAATAAACGTTCCATTATATTTGAAAATAACACCTAGGTATAAATATGTATCAACAATTTCAAGGTTACAATCTTGCAAAGTAAAAGTAAAATTCTGTCTCGTTTTCTTTTACAAAAAATCATTACTTTAGTTTTATTAACATTAACCTGTAGTTTCCATATATCACAATATGATTGAAAAATGTCTAGAGCTCTTTGCATACCTTCCATACTTTCAGACAGAATGAGTGTCAATTTTTCCCTTGCCTTACACCAGTAAGACAAGGAAAAAATTCAGACTGGTCATCGTTATACTGAACGCAAGATTTAATATCATGGTACATGTTAAAAGATAACTTACATTAACCTTTAATCTCACAATTTTGTAATTTTGTCCATAGCCCCGATCGCCAGACGGTGTCGAACGAAAGTACAATAAAGCTTCTTGCAAACGAAAAATGTAACTAAATTAGAGTATGCAATACAAAAATGTTGTCAACTGTTGAATATCCTTTCCTGAAACCAGCTTGGTTTTCGGAAGCGAGACTCAATGCGTTAGCAAAAATATTTAATCTAGAATTTATAACAGACGTAAATAATTTCCCTAAGCAACTGATAAGTGTGATTGCCCTGAAATATTAGGATCAGACGGGTTACCTTTGTTTTATAATTTCACTGGTCCAGCTTTCTGGAATAATACCAGTATCTAAGACTAATTAAAAAGCTCACAATCTATAGAAAGTAACAATGGATTTGAATATTTCAAATATTCATTTAAAATTTTATCTGTACCTGGAACTTTGTTATTTTTCAGCTCCTTTATTGCATCAGATGTTTATAATTCTGTTATTTTTTCATTTAATAACTCATCATATACCGGATTTTCACAAATACTAAAATCTCCCTCATCATCTTCACTTGCATTTAAATTTTTAAAATATTCAAAAAAATTGTCAATCTCTACCTGTGGGTTATCTTGGGAAAATTTGTGAAATGTATTCCAAAATGCTTTTGTGTCTGTTTTTGATAATTATCGAAGCTCGTTTGCGCAATTTTCTTGGTATTTTTTATAACTCTTATTAAGGAGTTGTCGGTATTCTTTAGCCTTATTAAGGAGTTGTCGGTATTCTTTAGCCTTCATATTCATCAGTGTATTGTTATCAACAGTCTTAATTTTTTTGTATTTCCTTCTTGCTCTGTGGAACTCATCACGCATAATCTTGCAGTCTTTTTTAAACTATGGTTTGTTTTGAGTTGATCTTTGACGCTGTTTACCCGCTGGTCCAAATGCAGTCCGAGTTCACTAATTAGGTCATTGACCTGTAGTGGTGTAACAGATTCCGTTTGAAAATTTTCGAGGGTGTGTTTGATTAAATTCAATGCATCCGTGTCATCGCTGAGTACCTGTGTAAAATCGAGTGCCTTGTTTGTGTTCAATCGAACGTAAGTGTTGTTTTTCTTATTTTGTTGATCAGTGTAACTTTTGTGTGTAATGCATAAAGAAAAATGTATCTAATTATGAACATCAGATAGTGGAGGATTAAAGTCCCAATATTTCGAATTCATAAACTAGGTCAAACATATCAGCTGACAAAATAAGGTAATCAACAAGACTTGCGTCTTTACAAGTATTTTTTTCCTATAAATTAATCCTGATGCAATTTACCATTTGCAAAACACAATGAACATCGTTTGCATAACTCTATTAATTTTCTGCCATAATTGTTAACACTAATTTTGTCCTTACTATACCAAGGGGGATACCTTTTTTATAAAGTGAGTTACACACAATGTATTTTCATTCATAATTGAAGGTGCATTAACAATATCTAACATATCAAACAGATTATCGTCTATTTCAACAATATCACTCATATGTCCTGTTCTTATTACCAACAAGAGCAATATTATTTATTTCATGAGAAAAAAATAGAAGTGCTTCTTCTATCTCCATGATCTCAGTGAATGCTTCTTCTGAAGAATACTTCGAATTTTCAGGAGGGATGTAAATACATCCAAATAGAAATTTATTGCTTATCAAAGTTTAAGTACAATTTAATGAAAATTCCACCCACTGAACAAATTCTGAGTCTGACTTCAAAAATTTTAGGCAGTCAGAAAGTGATTTTTTAAATACTACGACTATACCCATTTTTTCACAATTTTTTTCTATATTTTGTAAAGTACAAAATGTAGCTGTAACCATCTGGTAATTTTAACTCGTCAAACTCATCAATTTTAGTTTCAACAAATATCAGAATATCATAATTTTTAATCAATACATCAAAATCTGGATTTAAAAGTTTTAATTTGATACTACATACATTTAAAAAGGTTATTTTCAAAGTATTATGATTGTCAGTTAAATGACCATAATCAATGTCTGATGCGTTGTCCTAATAATCTCCATCATTATTGGGTAACGGTTGACCTGGAATTGAAGGCGGGGGTTCCCAAAGGGCGTCAGGGTTGTATACTTCACCATCTACCAGGAGTTTATCGTACACTATCTTTGCGTGTCGTCTTTGCCTTTTGAATTCCTTCATTTTCGGAATGAGTTTTTTACGCCTGTCATTTATTTCACGCGGGTATTGCTGGTATATAGAAAATTGTGGTTTGTTTTTCAATTTACTCGCAGCTGCTCTGTTAACACGCTCATGATCACTGAATCTAGTAAAACGGGCAATAATACTTCGTTCCTTGCCGTCAGACCGCTCACCAAGTCGGTGTACATTTTGGAATTGTATATCTCCAACATTAGGAATTTCCATTTCTTCCGAAAGAAATATCCTCAATACTTCTTCTGTATTTTCCTCATAACCATCTTGATTTCGAATACGACCAAAAATTAAATTATACTTCATGGAATGAGATTGTAATTCTAGAAAATTTTCTTTTAACTCGAAATTTTCAATTTCCATTTTTCTGTTTGATCTTTCAAGATTCCTCACTCTATCTTCGATCTGATGATGATGATTTTCTTGTTTACTTATTGTTTGTGAGTGTTTCTGCTGAACATTTTTGATGTCATTTATTTCATTGCTCATTTTGAATATGTGGTTTTCAAATTTTTCAATTCTTCAGCAAACATATCAACTAGGTCTAACTTAGACAGTTTGTCATTCATTACGTGTTCTAGACATTGTAATCTGTGAATTCGTTGAGACATACCTCAGTTTTCGGAATTATCATCGTAATACTGGACGAACAGATAGAAATAAAGGCAACAGTAGTATGAGGTATGTCTCAACGAATTCTTTCCTTACTATCATGTTTTATTTAATCTCATGAATGCTTTTATTTATATTAAGATCTGATTTTTTTTTAATAATTCGTTACTTGTGTTCTAGAGTTAAGCTACGCAAATTGTAAAATAGGAAATAGGAAACATTTATGCATATCTAGTTATCACTCATGCTTGCTTTTATCGGGATGAAACGAATGCTTTTATAATGTTTTTATAAGTCATCTCTATTTGACAAATTTTGAGAATATTAATATAAGTCGTACTAACGTTTTCATAATACTAAGTATAATGATACTCAGATGTGGAGATATTTGTAAACCAGCGTATGAGGTATCATTAAAATAGTTCAACACAAATCGTATTATCCTATGTTCTTGAGTGATTTTTTCTAAACCTGAAACAATGATCATGAAAGCACCTACCATATCTACCCATTTTGTTTTAAGGTAAGAAAGAGAACAGTCTGATCAGTAATCGTTGTTCATTTGGTGTTTTATTTATTCATTATTCAAATTGGACGAGAAAATTAACAGTGATTTGTTCAAGAGCATTATCACTTGTAACTTTTTTTAATTCAAATTTACATAACTTAAATTGGCATATTTATTTTCAATTCAACCAAACATACCAGATGTATGTCGATTGCACTACAGGTGTCTATCTCCCTAGACTTATAGATTATCGTTGATCATCTCATGGAGATTGATTTTCTTGCTTAAGCCGGAACAGCGAAAGTGATATAAGATAACAATGGAAGCTATGTGTATAAAAGTGACACTTCACATCCAACGGAATTAGTAAAAATCAATAAATAGTGGTTTAACATTAAAATATAATGCCGCCTTGTCGCCCAATCATATCTCAGATTGGTACTGTCACGGAATTTATTGGACGCTATATCGATAATTTTCTGGTACCTATAGTACAGGATCAAAACACGTATATGAAAGATAAGTCTGATCGTATATACAAGTTGGAAAGGATTAAGCAAATTGTAGATAGCTGGCTTTGTAGTGTTGATGTAGTATCAATGTACACTAATTGCCCGATTAATGAAGTATTATCGGCAGTTAGAACTTCGTATGATCAGTTTGATAATCAGATTACAAAATCAAATGCCCACCTACGGATGATTTAATCTATCTCCTCAGATCAATTTTATGGAACAACATTTTTGATTTTACTGGACAGCTTTATAGGCAAAACATAGGCGCCGCGATAGGAGCAGTGCCAAGCCCGAAAATCTGTGATATACTAATATATAAGATTATGAAAGAAATTCTTTCTAAGTTTGAACATACAAAAAATATATTTTTCTATGGAAGATATCGTGATGATATTATACATGTTATATCAATATATCACAGCGACATGAAAGAAATAAATGATTTGTTAGAGTTAGAAGATAATCATCATCCGTTCCTGAAATTCACACTAGAAATTTCATGAAAGAAATAATATTTCTTGATGTTCATATTTTCAAAGGAATAAGGTTTTCTAATGAAAACATCTTGGGTGTGAAAATACACTTTAAACCAACAAATGCTTTCCTTTATTAAGATCGTAAAAGCTGTCACAATCGACACGTGTTTGTAGGTTTTATCAAGGGCGATGTTATCAGATACATTAGAACAACAAGTAATGCGAATGATTTACAACATATTTTGTTACAGTTAAGATTGAACTTAATAAAAAGAGTATACAAGGAATTTGAAATCGAAAAGTACATAAATATCATGTAATAGATTTGATTTAAATTATAATCCTGGTACCTTTGATAACTATTAATCAGGAAAAAAGGCAAAAAAAAACACACTAAGGAAATTCCTTTAGTATTGGCAACGAAATTCAAGCCATAAATTTGGTAAACATTGCGATCTACTAAAACAGGATGCGGTTTGCATCAAAAATTTTCAAACAAACCAATTATAGCTTATAAAAAAACATAAAAATATAACAGATCTATTGACAACGACAAAATTAAAATAAATTGTTAGGTAAATCGCTGATGACGGCGGGCCTACAATGCTTAAACCCATTCATAAATGTTATAATTTAAAATAAACATATAATACAAAAACCGCCGAAACACTAAATAAGTGTCGGATTTAAGTAAAGCAATTGCAAGTCTAGTGATACTAGCATCATGTGATCATTATTTTGTAACATAATTACAATAAAATACTAATAAATGTATACGGAGTCTTCCGAATAAGATTGTTTGCTATCGGAATTCGGATTGATGTTGGAACTCGTGGATGTTAGGTGTCACTTTTATACAAAGTATGTTTTCATACTTTATCATGTTAATATTACGTCTATTTTTGCATTTGGTCACTTGTTACTTTAACTCTATGTTTTTAAATTTCAGCATTTATAAATTAAAAACACATGTCCTTAACATGCATAAATAGATTTACTTTTATAATATTATCAACTTCGAAGTTGCCAAGTGGTCAGACGTGTTAAATGCCTGACAATAAAAAAAAGTGTTTTTGTTTCTTTTCTATTTTGATATAGTATTTAAACTTTTAACAAAAATACATGTTCATGCTAACTCACCTCAGTTGAAAAACAAACATGAACAATAACTTGCATTAAAAGTATCACCTTCATCTGGAAAAAGAAATGGAGAAGAATAATCAAACAAGAAGTTGTTAGACCTGGGGTACCAAAGTTTACTAGTACACCTATTTGGAAGTTACTTTTGCGTTTAAAACAAACAGTTACGGAAACTGTGTAAACATTTGTGTAAAAGCATCCATGTTAGACATAATTATATATATATAGTGTTTAAATTGGATTATAAGGATGGTGCAACATTATTCCAAATACGTTTGACTTATCAAAGCAATACATAAAGTATATATAATACTATAGTTTTCCTTATAAAGGTTAAAAAAACAAAGCTGTGAGTAATTTTTTTTTTTTTATGCGCTTTGAATCGAAAAAAAAATGACAACGCCATTGCTAAATAAGAAAAGCAGACAAACAATAGTACACAAAACACAACATTGAAAACTAAAGACTGACTAAGTTACACGCACCATTAAATTTTGGGGGGTAGCAGGTACTCCGGAAGGGTAAGCAGCTCCAGCTCCACATGTGGCGTACGTCGTGTTGCTCATGTTAGTACAAACACGATAAAAAGTGTTATTCGGTTGATCACATTTGTGAAAAGGGGGACGGTATTGTAGTTATGACATTAGGAACACACCCGTTATTGTATGTGCAACAGTCGTACGCAAAAAACAAGATATATGTTAAAACTACCTTATATTAAAGCTAGGGAAAACGACATACAATGGATAGCAAGGCAAATATTGACACAAACATCACTAATAAAAGTCCTGAACTGAAGTTATCAGATAATTTCATGATACTCAGATTGCAATAATCAACAATTTAAATGTGTTTTACCAATACCGTACATACTGTAAACGTTTTTTTATATATATAATAACCGGTTCTGAATCGTGAAAAGATATGATTTGGGTTTTTAAGATAAAATAATGTGTTACTTTTATTTTAATTATTCAAACATAACATAGAAACCATTGCCTTTTCTATTTCTTTTTAGAGGAAGGGGGTCTTAATCATCATGAACTAAAGTAAAATAATCATGATAATAATCCCCATGTGTTACTGGGGAATAGGAATTTGACCACTACAAGTCATCTTCCGACCAGTAGTAAAACCCTTGCCAAAATGGATTGACCGTTTGACTGTATGGGATGTATCAACTACGCAGCCATGTCCGGTCAGAATGGGGAATTTCAATCCGAGGCTCATGTAGAGAGAGTGTCACGCTCTTTGCACGTTAGGAACCCTTGCAATAACTCTTTGAGAGGTTTGTAGGTTGCCTGTTAATTTTTTTTCTCTATCCAATATACCCATAATGTTTCGTGGCAGCCAAATTTTTCCGTACCTACAACCCAGTTGCCTTCTGTTACCGGACCTGCCTAGTATTGTATTTATTATTCATCTGTTGTAGTACTGAACATGCACGAAAAGTTTAATACTAGACGTTTAAGAACCAACAATCAATCAATCAATCAATCATAATTATAATAGCACTAATGATAATAATATTAAAAATGATCACAACGTTATATAAGACATTACGATTTTTACCTTATTTATTATCTAGCTTATACATTTTGTTTACTCACCTTTATTGAATTTTAAGCACAGCTGTTAGCAAACAACAATTTAATCCTCGGTGACAGTTTTGTTTTAAATGCAGATAGTCACGAATAAACATCCATATCGTTAAAAGGAAGACACGAAGTAACACAAATATAAAAATAGAATTGACAGCTGCAGTTATTCTGTTGAACCTAAGCATTTAACCACATGGGTTTATGATTTCAGTGCAATGTTTTCATTTTATTAAACACGGATAAATATGATTAAAGGAAATGAGGGGTATTTACGCACATAAGACATCAACTTATAATGAATTACATTATTTTCTAAGGAATTAACCAGGAATTTGATAACTTTTTTTATATTTACCCTCAAAAAATACAGCAGAATTTCGAAAGCAGTGGTTCATATTTGAATACACGAGGTCCAAGCACCTCTATTCTCTTTTTTTTTCTTTCAATCAGGACAAAATTAAACAATTTTTACACAGGCTGTAATTTCGGTATGTTCGTCGCCGTGTAAGCAGATTCAGTTTTATTTCAGAATGCAGTTTCCTGATTAGAAACTGTTGCTCTGGTACAATGCAGGTGTATTTAATGATTTAATTTGAACTTAATCCATTAATGGATTATATGTTCATCAGATGATATACAGGAACATGATAAATATTATCAAAAGAATACTATGCTCTGCAACAATTTACTGATGGATGTATAGGCGGTCTGTTAAAGGCACACTTGTTGTCCTACCCAACATACTCTCAATTCCAAGTGGCATTTCAAATAACCTACCCGTCGTGTAAGTAATATCCTGCCTTACAGAGCCTTTTTATTGTTAATTTGTTTTATTTATGAGCATGCATGAAGTATCTGCCGGATTCATTAAAAGATGACTATACGGTATGGGTTTTCTCATTGTTGAAGGCCTTGCGTTGACCTATATTTTTAGTCGTCATTTTAACTCTGGTGTATAGTTGTCTCATGGGCAATCTTACAACACCTCCTTAATTTTATTAAAATAAATATGAACACCCAAGGTAAAGTATTAGCAAAACGGTTTGTCGTGATAGCCACTTCATTAAGTTTGTTCATATCTGTCATTACTGTTAAAAAAGGTCACTGATTAATACAATTTCTTTAACCCAAACATTTTGCAAATACAATTATTCAATGATACTAAAATTGAAACAATTTTACTATACATAAATTTTTGAAATTTGAAAACATGCCTTGGGAAACTATGTGATAATTGATTTTATTGAATAACATCCCCTTTACAACTTTCTTTTAGATAATTTTGACTATACTCTTTTTTCACTTCCCAAGGGTGACTGGGGAATAGACATATGGTCTCTCTTGATTTTCTTGCAAACAAAGACGTCCTTTGGCTGTACGGGTTGTATATATACGCAACATTGGGACGTTAATTATGTTGCCTCATGTAGAAAGAGTACCACGCTCTCTGCACGTAAAGAACCCTTGCAACAACTCTTGAGTGGTATGTAGATAACATATTGCCTTTCAGTGGCAGTCCAAATTTATCGACCTTCATCTCGGACGGCATCTTTTACAGGACCTACCTATTGTATTTATTGTTGACTTGTTCTCTTTTTAAACATGCATGACATATTTGCTACTGGACGTTGAGCACCCAACAATCTCACTCTATCCTCTTAAATATATAACAACAGTTGACTTCTTTTCATTTTTTGATGTATCCATCTACAGTATAATTTTATATTAATTTCTTCAAAATATTCCCAAAAATGTGCTTATGTGGTATTAAAAACTCATCAATCAATCATCAGTCAAATGGAAAGGGAATATTTACCGGGACTTTTCTCGTATTGCCGTAAGATAAAGGTGTCCGTTTGACTGAAGTAGATGGATAAGTATGGAACGATTTCTGGTTGATTTTTTGCTACCGTCAAGTGGGAAATATTTTATCTTTATTCGGGACGACAAAAGATTCAAGATTTTAAATATATATAAAAGGTGGATTCTGAAAAGTGGAGCCTACCAGGATAAAAGCCGATATTTTCACTCTCATCACACGCCATTGCAAGAGAAGATTGATCAGCTATGCGTCATAATAATGCGTCCGAGTATTGTGGCTGGTCTCTTTGAGAGATTTCTTATGAACTTCAGACATTCCGGCTCAGCCTTAATACAATCAAGACTCATATCACATTACCTTGTTATCACCCTGAATGGCGTGCAAGATTAATTGTCACTGGACCTTTAAAATCCGTGCATCGGTAAAAATCCAAGAAACGTGTTTGAGACCTTTTGTCTTCTTTGTAAAACAGGAACTTGTTTAAAATTAATGAATTGCCCTCGATTTATGCAAAGGCGGCGTTTAACAATAATTAACCAAACAATTTAACAATCACAAAAGCTTGATAAGAAAAGGAAAGAGAGATTTTTATAACTTATTTATTGATTAAATTATATTGCAGAAAGAATATGCATGGAACAAATATGTAAATATAATTTAGCACAAAACAATATTACAATCAATATTTACATCAGACATACAGGTAACACCAGTTGAAGGACAATTAAAACTTGGATCTAAAGATATATTTCAAGCACATAATTTTCATTAATATACAAATTATTAGTAATCTTTGGCATCCGATTTTTTGTTGTTGCGCATGTATAATTAAATATATTCACAAAATTGGCTTTAAACATGATCGCATTAATGAGTAATAAAGTTAATATCAGCTAAGTAAATACTATAAATATATTTTTTTTAATTCAAATATTGTTCATATATGACAGTTAATCCTTGTTTTGTACTATTTCGTTCCTTGTAGTATCAGGGACTGCTTTAGATTGGCATAATGCATCTTTCGACTTGTCTGGTGTGTGCTCAGAGCACTAAATGCTACATTTTTAACATCTGAATGACGCAAACTGTCAGTATAATGATGATTGTGAAGACATCTGTTCCCTAAAAGAAAAAAGAAAAAAAATGTATACTATAGGTAATTGAGAAAGAAAGTCTTTACACACAATTGCTTGATTTTTTTTTTTTGTGTCCAGCAGGAAAGACCTTTCCAACGAGATGCAAACTATGGTATGGTATGGTATGCATATGCACAAATTTTATTCAAATGTTTTGAACATTTTTATACACCTGTCACTTGACATCAAGCAACTTGTAAACAGTCAATCTGAACTCTTGCTGGTATTCTATTGTTATGAGGTCTAGTGGTTCATTGGTAAAAATGTAAACCATATGCTATTAATTGTAAAGTAGAATACTTTTGTGTCACAGATACGGGCTGTTTTTTATCAATACAATGCACATGCATCAGGTTCTAGCATCATTATGTTGTGCAAAATTACTGAAATCTTCACAATTTTAGGATTTTTGCTAATTTTTAGACGGGTTTTGTCTGAAATGGAAATGTTCAGTCGTAATTATATTCGAATATATGTTGTATTTGGTGATAATACATAACATACATTAAGAAATAAGACTCACTAAACACGAACGCGGCCACTTATATTTTAGTCAAAAATAATCTGAAAAATGATCCTCAAGTGTAACTGGGGAATAGAAGTATGGTCACCATTGGTCTTCTTCGGACCGGCAGTACAACCCTCGCCAAGGGGGGGGGGGGGGGGGGGGGTTCGTTTGACTGTGCGGGATGTACAAATTTGCAGTCATGTACGGTCAGAATGGGGACGTTAAATCCGATGCCTCGTGTAAAGAGAGTGCCACGCTCTATGCACGTTAAGAACTCTTTGAGGTGACCTAATTCAAGGTTAACTTTCTATCCCTATCCAATATACCCTCATTTCCCGTGCAGTCTAAATTTCTCCGAACTTAATCCCTTTATCTATTACAGAACCTTCCTATTGTATTTATTGTTAATATGTTTTCGACTTGTATATGCATGAAATATTTGCCAATGGACGTTAAGCAACCAACAATCAATCAATCAATCTAAAAAATGACGTTTTATGGCATATTTAAGCTTGAATTTGAGCGTCTTTAATTACCAACTCTCTACAAATCTATTAAATAAACTAATTAAATCGACTGAAGTAGACTTTTCATTTTTCAAAAAATGTCAAAAATCTTTCATCAAATATACCTTAAATTTTAGGCCAAAACTAGCCCTAACTGGACCTTATCAATTGTAATAGATAGATAGAAACTTTAAAACAGAAACATATATATAAATGTGTCAACATGACTAAAATTGTTATTTAACTCTTAATAGAGTTTTTCCCATTTAATAATGACTTTTACTACAACGTGGACATTGTTGAAGATGCAGATGATACACAGGCTCTTCAGATCCTTTAGTATAATTTTAAAATTAAAAATCAAGTAAAAGTATGATTTTTCTGACAAAAACAGATCGTCGTCAAAACGTTTCAATTTTAATCTCAGGATTCAGCTATCGATGTGAAGGTGAAGCTATACAAAATAAGATTAAATCGGTCACAATAAAGCATGAGATCAAATCGTCAAAATATCTCAGGATTCAGTAGTCGATGTGTAGGTAACGAAACTTCCCAGCAGTAACACATACCTAGTGGTTGTATACACTCAACAAAGATACTTGGCTTATGATTTAGTACGTATGTCATGACCGTACTGATATTAATGATATAATAGTATATTCACTTTTTAATTTGCAAGGGAATATCAAGAAGGCCAGAGAGGTTTCTATATCAATAACTTACCGGTGACCCGGAAGGTTCTGTCACATCCTCTGCTGACTGAACTGACTGTCCATCACCAAAAGATAAATCACACTGTGATATAAAACCATCAACATCGATCACATTTATGTATAAAGATGGCGTACAACAGTTACCACTGAAAACATTTAAGTATATGAGCTCATATGTTCTTTGTTATGGCATCATTGCTATTGTCCGTTTTGTTTTTATGCTTTGAAGCTTTTTATATAATTGGCTTTACAAATATTATACTCCACCATACACGATGAAAGGCAGTTTAAGAAACATGTCGTGCGGACAGAAAATGTTATCATACATTTTTCAGTTCTAAACATTTATGATTAGTTTGTTTCGAATTTAAAAGATGATACACAAATAATACAACCCTACACAACATTCATTGATTAACTGTTTGTGTTTAACGCCACTTCCAGCACTTTTGGCTATATTGTGGCGGCCAGTTTTTATTGGTGGAGGACATTCATGATTTCAACTGGTAAACCTATTCTATTCAAATTGGAGTCGAGCACATTTGCTCCGAGCTAGTTGACAATCTAGTGATCGCGTTACATCAACTACTTCTGGTGGAAATCGTTTTAATTTTAAAATATATTACATCGTTATTTGCATGTAATATACGATCATATACTTTTTCAAATTTTAACGTTCTCGAGAAGGTATAAAGATATTGCTACGCGAACTTCTCTTTTACAGTGTTTGACCAGGGTCGAATAATTTAAAAGTGGATTTAATAAATTCAGTCTTACTGGGGATATTAAATCTAGGACGTTTGCTGTAACCATGATATGATGGATAGTTTTCTCATTGGCAATCATACTACATCTCCTTATTCTTATATGTTTGCATTCCGGAATCTGTCTGTTATCTGTTGTAAGTGAACTGTATTATCATAATTAGCACAATGATATTCTTAATTACACACAAGATCTTTCGGTCAAATCGTATCTATAGGACGAAAAAAAACCAATATCACAATGCAAATCATGACATTTGGATATTAAGATTTTTGATCAAGTTGGAGAAGATAAGGGGAAAATATATTTTTATAATGACAATGCGAAACGATGTGCGTGCTTTTTCCGTTTACCTTAAGTTTTATTTTGATCCGAAATCTTTCCGCTGAATTTTTATGTTATCGATTTTGTTTAACTCAATGCATAGTCGGATAACAAAGGAGGGTTGCACATATATGAAAATTTACATCATAATACACCCTTTTTCTAATACGACTATGTCATTCATCTAAACAAAACCCCTATTCTCATGCATTTACCTGATGTTAACAGCTATTGGTCCAAAAGATAACCCCGTTATATTAACATGAGCCAATTTAACCGACATTCCAACAGTTGATGATATACTCTGCAACAGTGTCCCGGAAAATGTCACTTCAGCTGAAGCAGTCCAGTTGTACAATGAACAATTAGCTGTATTAAGCGACGATATACCACATATTCCATCCGCATGTACAACAGTACAATCAGGTCTCTCAACATCTGTTACCTAATACAAAGGAAAATTTTAAGACATATTTTAAAAGTGATACATAATAACATAAAAAAACATGTTTCGTTTGTAAATTGTAACGATCAAGTTCTGTACCTTTCGATGTAATGTGCAATGAACTTGTTCCAAAACATTTTCTTTTTCTTATTGTTTGTTGTTTTGTAGAGGGATAGCTCCTGAAAATGTCTATGATCATGATTAGACCAAAATTAGTAAGAAGGTTCGTGATTTGAATATCATGTGTAATAATATTTTTTTTAAATAATAAAAGGAAATACCGAATAAATTGAACAGTAAAACCGACTTAAACAATACCCCAAAACAGAAAAAAAAGAGTCTCGAAAAACTGTTTTGGTAAAATCTTTAAACACGTTAAAAATGCTAGAACATAGGTTGTAAAGGTGAAAGTCAAATAACAAGGTGCACAGTCAAGTAATCAACACAAAACGTCTTATTTTAACAAAGACATAAAGGGGGCACATATTTGGAAAGAAGGGTTGTTAGGTATTTTAACTGTAAATAAAATGATGTCGCTCAAAAATATATTTATGCAAGCTTACGTTTGTCAGGATAAAAAGGTAAACACGTTTTGTCATGATAAATAAATATAAGAATGTGTCAGGAATAAAAGGTAAACACATGTGTCCGGGTTTTAAAGTATACAAGTTTATTAGTTGTATTAGGGTAAAAAAATGTATACGATTGTCTCAGACTAAAGAGATATACCAGTGTGTCAGGGTTTTTTCTGTACAATTGTATCAAGAAAAACCGGCATGTGACTGTGTAAATCAGTACACATTTTCCTCAAGGTTAATTGTTATACAAAATTGTCGGAGCAGATATTTAAACAAGTGTTTGAGGGTTAATAAGTATACAATTATGTCAAGATAACTTATGTGTCAGGGCAAAGAAAGGATACACGGACTGGTTTTATTCCCTTCCGCTCGCATCATTGTGTGGTGACGTTAAGTATATAAGACTAGCAGCATGTTTAAGCACCATGTCACCAAACATTTTTTTAGAAAGAACCAGACACGTGTGCGAGGTAATACCAAGAAAAGCTTTGTCGAAAAACATTGAAAATGGTAATACTAAGATAAGCCTAGTCGACAAACATTTGAAACGTAATACTAGGAAAACCTTAGTCGACAAACATTTAAAAACTTCGAAAATTGTATTAATCAAGTGGATTTCTTTTTTTTTTTTACATTTGTATACTATTTAAATGGTTTAGCGTTATATTAAACATACAACCAATACTTTATTCCAATCCACAAATGGGCAACAAAAAGTAAAATAACAAAAATACCTAACTCCGAGGAAAATTCATAACGGAAAGTCCCTAATCATATGGCAAAATCAAACACATCAAACGAATTGATAACAACTATCATATTCCTAACTTGGTTCAGGCTATTCTGATGTAGAAAATGGTGGAATAAACCTGGTTTTATAGCTAGCTAAACCTCTCCATTGTATAACAGTCGCAAAATCACTGACAAAATACCTACAGAAAATTAGAAAAACGTATTACGAGGGCCAAACTACCATTACTTATGACTAACCAAGTTAAATTCGTTATATGTCGAATATAATTATTAACTGCAGTAGCCAATTTCCCGTGTTTGTTCAATTTGAAATACATCCAATGTGTATCAAAATACAATTAAGGTAAGATTTCCAACAGTTAATAGTATCGAAATTGTTAATGTTAAATTTGATTTAAGTTATCAAAATATTGTTTACATAAAACTGCACTTTCAAGAAAGTTATTTAAAAACATAGTTCTTCTAAGTTGTGATTCAGAATTTGGAACATACCACAAGTTTCCTAGTGACACTCTGTTGAATCTTTCCAGTTGATATAATTGAAGCTGATATTGTATACGAGCTAAAATAAAAGTTGAAATGTAAGGAAAAAGATTTGTATCTTTCTGTAAGATGCACATAGTGTATAAATATTGATATAAGGCATAGAAACCAACATCTAGCTTTTTGCAAGATATTTACTGCAATGAAAATATATGTCATTCATGCAAAGTTCTATATTATATCAAAATATATTATAGGATCGGTTTGTCATGTCAAAATTAAAAAAAAAAAAATAACACTTTAAATTTCCATGCGTTCGAAGGAATTTTCTGGGTTTATCTTCATTAGGAACGATTAAAGCCGAATATTTGAAAACCAAGGATGTGTAAGAACCGAAACAGTTGTGAAGATATATGACCAAAAAGTATCTTAAAATGATAGCCATATCATTGAAGGCCAACTTTGCCTAGAGGTGTTGAAACCTTCATTTCTTGATGATTTATAAATTATAAAGGAACAATTTAATCGAGGTATAATATAAATCATGACTTTCACAGTTATATGTTTGATTTTGATTGAAAGCATATGGTGAATTATATGAACTGAATTCCAAATGACGATTTTTACTGAACAAATAATACAATATAACAGAGGGAGTAGTAGGCTTAACAGCCAATAAAACATACAATATAACAGAGGGTGTAGTAGGCTTAACAGCAAAGGTTCCATTAGCACCATCTCCAGGAAGAAGAGTATAATCTTCTGATGTTGTTCCTTGGACAAATGAATGGTCGTCTGATATTGACACTTGATACGTCTCTGTCACAGTACCACGATTTATAACCTCATACCCAATAAGACTTTCCTTTCCAACTATTACGTCATCTGGAAAAAGATAACTTTTGTTATATGGGACTGAAACAGTTTGCTTGGGTAATCATTTTTTGGCGCCCCGGTAGAAGAAAAGATACGAGTCACGAAATGACAAAGGGCTCAGTCTCCAACTGTCTTTGCGTAATTTCTTTCAAAGCTGCAATTTCAGTATCTCTTTTTGTGAGTATCTACTTTTTTTTTATCAATTATACTCGAAATCTCATGGGTAAAACGGTAAACAAAAATTGTTAAGAATTTATTTATCATTTTTATCATTCATTAAACCTAACTTTCCAGGAGTGGAGATAATTAAATGCAATTTGTGTTTAAATACTTTTCTTTTAAAAAAATTGTGTTCATTCTGTACATAACATCTTGCTAGCAAAACTTGGCAAAACTGAAAATTTCATAACAGTGTTCCACACTTTCTGTGTACAGAAATGACAAAGTTAATTAATTTATTTCTCTATGATAAGTTCAAAACATCATTTGGATATGAAATGAATTTAAGATGCACAAAATTCATTAGATACTTGTTTCATAACCACAACCTCCAGTACATAGGCTAGCAAATAAACTCATCATAGATACCAGAATTGATTTTTTTATTTTCACCAGACGCGCGTTTCGTCTACTAAAGACTCATCAGTGACGATCGAATCAAAAAAGTCAAAAAGGCCAAATAAAGTACTAAGTTGAAGAGCATTGAGGACCAAAAATTCCTAAAAGTTTTGCCAATTCAGCTAAGGTAATCTATTCCTGAGGTAGAAAAGCCGAAGTATTTCAAAAATTCAAAGTTTTGTAAACATTAATTTATAATTATGACCATATAAGTGATAAAGTAAGAGAATGCCTGCCGAGGGCGGTACATGACATTAAAATTAAGTAAATAAATACGGAATCTTTATTATACAGAGCAACAATAAATATGTCATTGGGTGTTAAAAAATAAGCGCATAAATGTTGTGAAACTTCTCAAAATTGACCGCCCGTGGGACCAGAGAATACGACCGGTTTTCATGTGTGGTCGCTTTGTTGAAAATTGAAATCATCAAGAGTACTTCTATTTAATATGCATGTTTTAGCATATTTGACGATGTATTTTAACTGAATCAAAATGTATGTTTTCCTGTGTAAATTATAGGTTATTTTTTTTTAATCTTAAATATATTATAAAATAAAAACTACAGCATCAATTTTATTTTTATTCTTTTATTATTTATTTTGCAGGGAAAACAGATGGAATACACCTTAAAAGTGTTTATAACTAATGTAACAATTATGCACTGAATCGACAATTGATGCAAAACAATACAAAGTTTAGTAATTATCCGGTGACATAATGATAAAAAAATATATACGATAACAGCACTACCTAATTAATATAAGAGTTGGAGTACTACATTGTACAAACACGTTGCATTTCATTCAAAAAATTTATTAAGTACTAAATGGTTCAGCATTTAAGTCACAGAAAAATCACACAAGGAATCTGTCAATGGCACATTTCTTCTTTTGGCACTTCTTTTTCACAATGAGCGCTTCTAAATCTGTGAGCATTGCCTGTGCTGTTGAAAGGATTGAAGTTGTTGATGTACTGGCGGGAATTCTTCTGAGTTCGGCTAGAGTTTCTTGCAGCGTCATTTTCTTTTCTGGTTCTTGATGACTCTGTTCCATGATGCCGTTGTTGTCGCACTAGTGTGTTAGCTGTTAATGGCTACCAACTGATGGTGTCTCTTTCCCAGTCGTCTGAATCATCCTATGTTGGTATCGAATCGTCGAAGCATGGGTCTATGTTGAGTGACAATTCAAGTTGTTTAGCAAGTTCACTGAGTGGTACATTGTCATCGTCGTTGTCGTCGTTATCATCTGTGGTGCTATCAACTGTGTCTGGATCAGAAAATGAAAAGCCTGCCACTCTAAAGTACTTCTGAATTGTTGATTCGTTTCTGTTGTTCAAGGCTCTAGTTACACAATTATCTCTCCGCACAGTTCAGCGGCGGATTGTGTCTCATCTATCTTGGTGAGTAAAGAGGAAATCATCAACTTGCTGTAGCATGCTTTGAAAACTCTAGAGATGCCCTTGGCAAGTGGCTAAAATACTGAAGTAGTGTTTGGGGTAGGAACTTGAGTTTTAGATTACCGGGACTGATTTTTTTTGAGAGAGAAGATGCGTTGTCCAAGAACAAGAGTATGACTTGTGTCAGCGATGTCGTCTCATAGTTGTGTTGGCGGTGCGTAACTAGTCGATGAAGGCATTAGATGTCACCAGCCTTTCTTATTAGAGAAGTAGGTAACTGGCATGTTTCCTTTGTTAACGTTCTTGAAGCAGCGAGGGTTGTAAGACTTCCCTATGACAAGTGGTTCAAACTTTTCCCCAGTGGAGCTGCAGGCGAACATAACTTTTGCCATTTTACCATCTTTGCAAGATTGATCTTTGACACTTAATGTTTTAATGTTTTATCTGCCAACGACTGATTGAATAACCCTGTCTAATCACAGTTGAATATGTCTTCTGGTACGTACCTCATTGTTATGTCTGGTAACCTGCTGCGATATTCTCTACTGTTGACACTCTCTCCATTTACTTTAAATGCAGGTATGGATTAGTGGGACGTCCATCTATCTAACCATCCATTTGGCGCTTTGACAAATGTTGAGTTCATCTGCAATCTGAAGTGCCTTTTCTTGGATAATTAGTCCGGATATGCATTTGAAACGGCCTAAATTGATTGTAGTTAGTTATCAAAGGTACCAGGATTATAATTTAGTACGCCAGACGCGCGTTTTGTTTACATAAGACTCATCAGTGACGCTCATATCAAAATATTTATCAAGCCAAACAAATACGAAGTTGAAGAGCATTGAGGATCCAAAATTCCAAAAAGTTGTGCCAAATACGGCTAAGGTTATCTATTCCTTGGATAAGAAAATCCTTAGTTTCCTTACAATGTTGTTGATATTAAGGAATTTGAATTTGGTGTTAAATCTCTGCTTTGAAGAATAATCATTAAGCTCAAACTGTTGCAGTTAGGTATCTTTTTTTGCGTAGAATAAATGCCTATTTTATACTTTTCAGCAAGCTCTGTCTGTGATGGTCTCGGTACTTTTATCAATTTAACTTTAGCACTAAGTGATAACTCTACGCGTTTACGTTTCGCTGGACGAGACATGATTGGTGCATAACTGCAGTATCTGCCTTTTTTGTTTTACTTACATCATTAGTGTAAATCAAATATCAATAGTTTATCCCGACGATGTCAGTTTACGATTGTTTTTTAATGGTTTCAAAGATCAAAGTGACTAATTTTCATAATTCATAATTTTTTCTCTAAGAATTAATTATCTATCAAAATGATCAAACAAAGCAGCTAAGCTAAACCTTTCAATGAAAGCCAATTATCACCGGATTACCTTTTTATCTTTCCTATAAGGAAATGTGAGATTTTGCCATCTCTTGGCGTTCGTCATCGTCAGTCGTCCGTCGACCGTCCGGTGTAAACTATTTCAAAGATCTTCTCCTCTGAAACTACTGAACCAATTTCAAGTAAACTTAAGCTGAATGATCCTTAGAGTATCTAGTATAAAGTTTGTGTTCTATTTTTTGTTTCGTAAAAAAACATGACTGCCATGGATAAAAATAGAACATAGGGGTAAAATGCAGTTTTTGGCTTATTTCTCAAAAACTAAAGCATTTAGAGCAATATGACATGGGTAAAAGTGTTCATTAGGTCAAGAACTACCTGCTCTGAAATGTCAGACGAATCAGACGATTTTTGGGTTATTGCCCCTAAATTGATAATTTAAAGGAAATTTTGCAGTTTTGAATATTATTATAGAACATTAAAAATGTTCAGTAATTAAGATCTACAAATAAGTCAAATGATCAAAATTGTCTATTGACCCCTTAAGGAGTTTTTGCCCTTTAAAGGTAATTTTGCATAACTTGTTCATCATGTTTGTTACTTTCAAAAATCTTCTCTGAAACTATTGAAGGGAATTCAGCCAAACTTGGGCTGCATGAACCTTAGGGTAACTAGTATGCATTTTTACTTCGATGCACTAATTGGAGTTCGATCATGCTCACCGAAATAAAAATAAGAAGATGTGGTATGGTCCCATGGAGACAACTATCCACTATGGACCAAATGAGGTAGATGCAAGTAACAATTAGTCAGTGTACGACCTTCAACAAAAGATAAAATACATACCGTATAATAAAGCCTATTTGAGGTAACATACACTTGACAGTTTTGAAACATATTTGTTGAGACATTACATAGTTTTATCAACAGCAGATATTTTAAGTATAAAAATCACTTGTGTATGAGCAGATTTTTCTTAGGTCAAAGTTGTAGTAAATACTATTAAAAGAAGTTTTAGTGTCCCTATACACCTACCGCTTGGTCCTGTTATTTGTAGTTCAACACTTGAAGGTTTGTAAAATTCCGAGAGCTTTCTTGTGAATGATCTCCCACTGTTATCATTTCCATATAATTTAACTTGGAATTCCTGAAATGTAGACCCATATGTTCTATGTACACTGAACGGTATCCAATTATTAACAAGATCTTCCGTGAGCGATTTCTCACAAATGGTACCTCCGTATCTTTTAGTATTTGGTATCCATAAAATTGACGAACAATGAATTTGACAACTCTTATTCCTGGTACTAAGAGGGATGCGACAAACATTTCATGGGATTGACGAACAGAGGTAAAGCGTTATACAACTCCATCAAATTATTAAGGTTACAACATTAACGGTATCAATGGTACTGCACCAGATGAGGATTGTGATAATTAATGTAACTTAAGAGATGCTCGATGTCAAAATATTTAAATATAAAAAAAAACCTTTAACATAATTTAGGTTCTTTTTGGTCATATCGCTCTTCATTTGTTTGGGTTCTTATAAATGCTTGGCTTTCAAATATTTGGCTTTGAGCGTTCCGGATGAAGGTAAATCAAGAAAAAACACTTCTAACGCATGCAATTTATATAACGTGTTGTTTTTATTTTTTAAACAAACTATGAAGAGCTAATAAAACCCCAAATGACCAAATTAAATCCACATCTGGGCAAGAAAACAGAGCATTGGATTAGGGGACTAATGTTTTGGGTTTTTATTATTTTGTACTTATGACTAGTTTCAATACACCATTCATTCTTACAAAAGTCAATTCCTTTAAACATGGAATTAGACAAGTTGTTATTTTAACTGAAATTTTAGAAATTTATGTAAATTTCGTTACTTCAAAATAAACTTACAACATTTGGCGTTCTGAAAGTTGCAGCACACAAGTTATCGACACCTCGTTGCAACTGTAAAGCCTGGTGTAACAAAATAATGTTTCCGGTACTATCGGTCAATGCAATGTTGTGACATGTGCCATTTGGTCCCAAGTTATACACCGACAAATCAACAGTATAGTTGTTATCTGGGAAACAATGGAAAATATTAGGAATTAATAAATGTATAGCAAAACAGACATGTTAGAGATGACAAATTATTTTTGTTTAATTAATACATATCAAAGGCTAAATGTTTTACCTTCTGATATTTCTTCAATTCACAGCGACGAAGAGTAAAAACTTCACACACACCAGACGTCTTTTGCGATATCGGCTTTTGTTTTACTCTATTAATCAAAAACCTTTGATGGCAAGGTGTAACAGACACACCAATTAATATAACAGTATTCCACGAGTATGCATTTGCATTTGAACAATATCAGTGTTTCATTACCCGACAAGCGTTTAGTCAATCAATTATGATAATTAATATAGTAGTTATGAATATCTAGAAAAAATATAATTACCCGAAATTGGACTGCCTTTCAGAGAAAACAATTCACCAGTATCTGATTGTTCCAAAAGTTCACCATCAACCTTGATAGAACTCTGTGCTGTAATATTTACCTTCCAATCTTTAATGACATTTTTTCTTAGTTTCATGATACTATCTGGAGGATGCTAAAAAGAACATTATTATTGTACCGCTATAATGCAATTGCAATGCCGGAAAACAAATGTCAAAGTAAAGGTCTTTCAAATAATTGTGGCCAACCAAATCCGTTAACACAAAACCGTTTCATTTCCCTTAAGTCTTCTTTCACTACTAAACGCCAATTACTTAAAAAAAACCAGCAAGTACCAATCCAGCTCTAGGATTTAACCAAGACATCCCGCACTCGAGGTTGGTACGTTATAAGAAGACCATGTAGACCTTTCAAACGGGAATAGAAACTCAATAGTCCGCGAAATGTTTCATGGAAAAATGAAAAATAAAGCCAAATGAATCCCACCAAACACCGATGGAATACAGCTGACAGATACAAAATTAAAATGCATGTAGCAGTATTTTAATTGGGTTCTTCATCTTAATATTGACATTTCAGTTCCCGAATGTAAATTTTTATGTATCTCTATAAGTTTGTCATACTTAGTTGACCTAGAAAAAAAGAAATGGTTAGATATTGGCCATTAAATGTTGTTTTCATGTTCATTCACAAATCGAGATGATACCAGATACATACTGTTTCTCGCCAAATTGTTGTTCACGTGTTGTTCCTATTCAGTAATTCATTAATATATTTGTAGACGTTTTTTATGGCATGTTAACTTAATCTTCGGTATAAACGTTGCATCTTTGATCTCTGTTGAACGAATTATAGTGTGGCTTGTGTTGCAAACGCCTGTCTCTAAACGAGTTCGTATCATGCCCTCTTTATGTTTTTTGAAGAAAAAAACTTTTTCAGGTTGCTGTTTCCGTTACATTTCCCTTCTATTGTTTTACTTTTATAGTCGAGTGACATTAACCATAAAATTTCATTTTTTTAATGCACCAGCCAAACATACGGCTAAATCATATATCATTCGAAAGCATATCATCTGAACTATCATTTTTCATACCCCATGTACCCGGTCGTCAAAATTTCGTACGGTGCAATTTCTGTCAAATCACGATGAAAGGTGAAGGACAGACAATTTTTTTATTTTACAAGACGCCAAAATTTTTGCATAATCTGTCTTTTTAATAATAAAATTCTTGGCCAAACCTTTAGAACAGAGACTTTTGGTCAATTGTCAAACGCACTTTAAATTTAAAATTTAAATTAATAATTAATATTTTAAATAAAGAGCGCCTTTTTCCTGAAATTCCGGTGAAAAGGATAAATAGGTGTAGAAACCAAAATATTTGTCTATGATTCAATCGCGTATCACCATAAAACGAAATAACTTATTTCATTAAGTGCTTAGGACGTTTTTGACATAATAAAATTACTGCAATCACGCTTCTTGCTGATTCCATGGTCAATCATAACAACCCATATAGTTGCCCAAAATACCACCATATGCAAATAGATAGCTTTTTAATTGTTCTACGTTCGAAAATACTTGTATGTAGTCAATTTTAGGTTGAAGAAACACATTTAAAAATTAATTATTATTTGAAGTAAATAATGCTCGCGGGAGGCATGTTTTAAGGCGAATTTAAGGGGCTAAACTTTGTATTTCTTTTGCCAGCCTATTAAAAACTCTTTTGCCTTTTCTTGTTTTTTGTTTGTAATTTCATGAATGTCATGCAAAGAAATAAAGGACTTTGTATATGAATATAAATCTAGCCCAAAAAACAAAATATTAAATAGATAATTACATACTTAGAAAGCTCATTAATGAAAAGCTGAATTTCTAATATTTCTCTTATACAATTATAAAATGTGTTTTCTTGGTTGCATCGTGCATTGACGAAAAAAACTATTATGTTCCAGATACTGAAAATGATCTTTGAGCTTGTCTGAAGTAGGAAATCCTATCAAACTACGTAATTTTCTAGTAAAACAATATTGTAACTACATGCAGTTGCATGTTGTATTTGGCAAAACCTTAATGCTAATCAAATTCGTTCTGTATTTGGCCTTTTAACTTTTTTAATTCGATCGTCACTAATGTGTCTTTTGTAGACAAAACGCGCGTCTGGCGTGCAATATTTATGCCTGGTATCAATGATGAGTTTATTTTCAATCATTAGATCGATGCCACTGCTACAGGAGGTTTCCTCGCCGAATGTAGGAAAAAAGTCACAGGAAAAAAAGTCACGGAAAAAAAGTCACAGGAAAAAAAGTCTCAGGAAAAAAAGTCACAATAAATATTTTGTATGAAAACTGTCATATGATCTGCACATATATATTGGTGAAAAAAAGTCATACATTTTGTATATATTCGTATCTGTTCATTTGCTTATTGTCTGTGTGTGGTTTTTTTTTCTGCTGTTCATGTGCATGTATGGTTTTGTATTTTTTGTACCCCATATCCTTTTTTTTATCATAAAATTTAAAATGGAAATAGGGAATGTGTGAAAGAGACAACAACCCGCTCGACCATAGAACAGACAACAGCAGAAGTTCACCATCAGGTCTTCAATGTCATTGTAGAGGATTTTTTTTGTAATGTTACTGATACATGTTTTGTTGTAATTATTTTTGTTTCATATCTTTTAAAATTAGAAGCGAAGTAGACAGCTTAGCATATGTTTCTACATGCATTCCAACATACTTCTTTCAAATAATTTTATTTATTGTGACTTTTTTTCCTGTGACTTTTTTTCTTGAGACTTTTTTTCCTGTGACTTTTTTTCCTAGAGGTTTTGTGACTTTTTTTTCCTGTGACTTTTTTTCCGTTGACCCCCTCGCCAATGGTATTACCAGCCCAGTAGTCAGCACTTTTGTGTTGACATGAATTATGATTGATATGATCATAATTATAAATTAACTCACTGTTTAAAACCTATTTCATTTTTTTAAAATACTATTGGTTTCCAACCTAAGGAATATATAACCGTAGCTGTATTTGGCGAAACCTTTCGGAATTTCGAGTCCTCGCTTCTATCCAACTCCGTGGTTTATTTGGCCTTTTAACAGGTTTTTTCTTTATACGAGCGTTATTTTCTAATCACAAACGTCACGTTTACAAATTTGTTGCCAAAACTAGTTGGTTTGAATAAAGTGTTTTCAAAAACTAAATTATAAAGAAACCATTAAAAAACTTTATCCAAACAATAACGTGAATAAGAAGCATCGTTTTTGTTTGCTTTTATTCCAATGCTTTGCATGTTTTAATCTGTTTGCTTGGTTTTCTAATGGTGCGAAGTTCTCATAACTGCAATAAGTGTCTGATTTTAGTTGACCAATATGGTATGTTTATATAAATGTGAGAAAAACAAGAGTTTAAAATGAAATAACTTAAAAGCAGGAATGTAATGGTGAATTTGAATTGCTTGCTTATGAACTATACTTGAATGTGTTTATCATGAAAAAAGTCATTTCTATGTACAATCTCCATATGTGCACTTAAAAACTTTGAACTTCACTAAAATTTACCATGCAGTGTATACGTAGGACATGTAGAATTTTTTTTTTCGACTAACGGATAGCCACATGCAAGAAAAGGACTCACAAAAATAGAGTAGGGACAAGATGATTCCTACATTTCCTATAAATACACATTTGACATCATGACCAACGCAATAAAAGTAGGAAAGACAAAAAAACAGTCCTCAAACACTACACCGAAATATACGAACACCGGTGCTGATTGAAATTGCTCATGTTCATTCATATTTGATGAAACAAATTATATAGTATGTAGTAATGTGCTATCATAAAAGAAATGCCGGATTTGTAATTGTTCATCGCGCGTTGCAAAAAGTATTCATTCGAATATTGAACGAGAATAAACTTTGTAACATGTCTATCACTTTCGACATCGAAAAAATATATTTTACTGTATACATGTATATACCTTGTATATTCCTTGATCACTTTTATAATCCCTTTTTTAAATATGCTAATTTATGTTCTCCTGATGTTGCAATTGACAACAATCAATGTTTTATCTAAATAATGAAAAGTAAGATGATTCCTATTTGCAGATGGTGGTATTTAGGGCAACTGCATAAGCTTCATTAGAAGGCTGATCGCTGATTATTATTATATCAATTGCAGTTTGAAATGATGGACAAAATCCCTTCACCTATAAACGATAAATGAATCTTATTTTTGACATATACATATTGATATATTAAGAAATATCTTGCTTTTAGCGCAGTTTTATCATTTTTGAAGGATTTTTAAAGAATTGCAATTTCTGTAAATATTGTGCAATTAACATTTTGATATGCATTTGATTAGAATTATGGTATTCTGTTCTATAATGTTCATATGATTTTTAGAAAAAAAAAATATCATACAAGAAACAGCAAAGAGCATTTTGTCTTATTCTTGTAAATTTTAGGAATGTTCATTCTTGACCTTTGGCTTTTATTTAACAAAAATGCACCGTTCGAAATATTGACGACAGTAAAAACAATGAACTTTCGAATGATATATAATAAAGCCGTATGTTAGGTGGGTGGATTACAGTCGTTAACTAAGCGTCTTCTTGAAAAATATCACTCGCCTGTTACGCTATTAGTTATATTACAGGGTACTATATATAGACATATTTAATATTATACCTGGATTGATATAATGGTTTCGCCGGATGAGGTATATATTCTTGTTGACATTCCAGATGTGTATGTCTCCAATGTCCCTATAATACAATTTAAAAATCAAAATTAGAGATACAAACTCATACAGGTTTCAGGCATGAATGAAGTGAACAAATGTAAATATGAGTAGCCCGTTAATTCAACAAATTTTCCGTTAAAGTGAGATCCATTGTACTTTCAAATTCCCCATCAACTTGGTCAGGTTTGTCCACTCAATAAATCGTACCAATGAATATCGTGTAAAGGTACATACCCTTGGATAATTGATGTCAAATAAGCAACTTATTTAAGAATTGAATGCTTCTTTTTGTTACTTCATTGGGGTGTAAAAGCGTTGACCGAAGTACATTTTGAAGTTACAAAAAGAAGCATTCAATACTTATTACATTTTTTTAGCAATGATGATGAAAACACGAATTTTATTATTGTTTTATTTAATTCACCTGTGCACTTTATTGTGGGACCACGTGTTACCATGAATGAAAAGTTTTATTGAGCAATGCAATTGCTTACGGAATAACACGTGATGGGCAGTTAGCCAATCAGAATAAAGTATCACAATGAAACATACATCTAATGTAATTATTATTTATATCATGTACATACCGAATTACACCGGGAAGATACCAAGGTACAGACATTAAAAGACTGAAAATATACCTTATAAAGACAAAAACACAAACAACAGTCCACAAAACATTATACCGGAGATGAACTCATCTTCTCCGGAAGAGTAGTTTTGGAATTATTGTGTAGTTGTATCTTTTGCCATGATTGTAAGTTATGCTTCTTGGATCATTGTGCAGTTGTACTTTTCGAAAAAATTGTGCAGCTGGTATATGTTATAGTAAAAGTTACACCATAAAGCATGCAAAAATTCAAGACATGAAGATAAAAATATACTTGACTTTGAAGATGGAGAACAAACATTTAATTAATTATTTGAATAAATAATAAATAATGTCATGAACAGCAGATATATCTAGGAAACCATTATTGTTTACTAGTATGTAAATTTGACGAGTAGAACACATTCGTTATATATATTAGAAGCGTACATTTGAACTTGTGAATTTTATTTATTATATTCATGTGTTAATTATTTTTATCCGTCGTTTCTATCAATGGCCGTGTACTGATTTTAATTCTGCCACTCAAAACACAAGTTCTAGTTGCGTCAGGAAATGGATCAGAATTAATTTCCAATTATAAATACACGTATACTTAAACTTACTAAAAATGTTATTTACCATTAGCATAATATATATCTACATCTGTTTCTGCAGATGAACCTGTAACACTTATCTTGAGCACTGTGATCGTGCTATCAACGGTAATGTTCTTGTCATTAGTGTCAGTTGCAGACCAGTCAAAAGAGTCTATAATTATTTCACTAGACGGAAATGTTTCCTACAATATTAAAAAAAGGTTTGATGTTTTGTCCAATAAATAACAGATTCTAGAATTAAATATGTTAAAGTAAACAGAATTTTTATTCTAAATTAAACTCTGTCTGGTCATTTTGTTACATTAAACCAATCCTACCATTAGAATAACGTCACACCATGGATATAGGTGATCTTTTTCTTAACATACTTTTCTTGAGTTCTTTTAAATACTAAATTTATAGTGTAAGATCTGGCTTTGTTAGAAATATCTAAACAGAATTAGATTTTACCTCTATTACAGCGTCTAGGACATTTCCAATACTTTCTTTGTCTGTTTCATGGACATTTCCACCCGTCGCTTCTGCTATTTGTTGGTAAAATGACAATGACGATACAGATCTTTCATCCCGACCTAAAATATCAGAATAAAATCATCAAATACAAATGCAGACAGTACACCCTTGCAGTTTTGTCAAATGTCAAGGATAAGTTAAACTTGATAGATGTATTGATGACAGCTTTTACTGACATCAAATATGATTGATACGACATTATGTGTAGATTTGCTGTTCATAAGAAATGAGTTAATTCGAAAATGTAAGGTTTTTCAGGCATCAGACATAAATACATTGGCCAGATTTGTCACAAATTTCGGAATTTTTGGTTTGAAATGCTCTTCAACTTCTTTTTGATTTTGGCCTTCAAGATAATATGATATGAGTAATAATCAGTCTGACCTGATATTTTTGGTGAGTTTTCACGCACAAAGGCATTGCTTGAATATTCATAATTTTTATATTTTAATCTGGAATAAAACAGGCGAAGGCAACAGTTCGAATGAAGAAATATCACTCTGCTGATACAAACATCTGAATATGATCCTTCTAATTAATGATATTATGCCAAAATGGTGAAATAGCGATTTTAAAATCTTAAAGACTTTGAACTAGCCGGGGTCGAACTTACGTCATTCGTCATCAGAGGAGAGGACGCTACCAAGATACCACCGAGGGTGTGTCTTTGCAAATCAATGATAGCCTCTTTACTTGTAAAACTTGCAACTTATGGTTTCAGGATTATAAGAAACAATCCAGATATTGAGTCTAGACCTTCGTAAAATCGTGCTGGTTTGTAGAACAAACTAGAGCACTATATATGATTGGAAAAATTTCTAGTGTTTAACTTTCGTTGATTGTCAGGTGCAACCAATTTAAATACATACATTTGATTTTCCATGGTAGTTTATGTTCTCGGACTAAGAAATGGTTTTATTTTTTCAACAATGAAGTCAGATATACTGGAGTATTGTATAGCAATTATAATGTTTCCTACATATAACGTAACGTAATCATTGACTGATTTTCTAACTGTCATATTTGCCATGGATTCAGGATCGACAAATGATGTGTTTCCAAAATCGGGACAATTTTAACCAAAATGTATGCAATAACCCTATATTAAGGTAAGATTTGTATGATATGATAGGTTTATCTTTCGTTTAGAAAGGCTTCTTTATATAGCTATAATGTGTATATTTAGGTCTTAATGCAAACTTAAATAATTTGAAAGAAACCCAATGACATTACCGATAAGACAAATGCAGTACCTCCTACAGCATTCAGTTACAAAACCTAATAAATTCCACATAAGAATAATATGAGAATAAATAAATTAAATCTGTCAGAAATATGACTTCTGCATTTTCATCCTGTTTGCGACAACTCTGCTTTGTTTAAATAATGTTAATCAAAATGTCTGAGATGTGCATGACATAAAAAAAAACTTCAGTGTTTTAGACGAATGGAATGAAGTGATTACCCATTGCCCAGTTTTATTTGTAACTTAAATATACCAACCTAACGCTGATCGTTTTCTTCGAGAACATTGATTAGTTAGTAATGACGAGACTGGTATATTCTTTGCTTTGGCTGCATTACAAACTTCTTGAAGGCGATGAGCATCTTTTGCGTCTGCATCCGTGAATACATACAGAGGCGAGTTATCTCTCATCAGTTCTATTGCTATGCAAAAGGGGAAATACCGTTATTCTCACGCATATGATATAAGAATGTTGAATACAAATGTTACAAATTTAGAATTACCCAATAATTATTCAGGACAATTTTGACAGAAATACATTTTCAAAATGCATTTATCGTCTTTCAAGAGATACAACCTTTACGCAAACTGTCGACCTATTTTCAGAAGAAAGTAAACAGAGTGCATTACTGGACAAATAATATTGTATTTATTATTAACAACCGGTGAAGAGCTTAATAAATCTAACCAAGCATTGGTCTAGCAGAACATATCAAATATGAACAGAACTGAAATAGAAAATCGTATACTACTTTTAAAGGTAAAGTGGTTCTGTGCAGGGGGATAATTAAAATCGAAGTGTATTTGAAAATTTTGTTAAAAGAGACAATGAATCAAAATTGACCAAAACATTAAGACATTAAGACAGGTATATCATGTCAATTTCAGACGATATGATGAAAACGTCTGGATTAGGTACTGTTGTATACTAGAGTAAATATTGTCTCTGAAGTGGGCGATTTCAAAGATACTCTAGTCCTGCCAGAGAACATAGGTTGCATACTATTTAGGCTTTTGATTGATATTTGGATCGTTTAAAGGTTTTCAAATCTATCTGAAATAAAAAAAAAAAAAAAAAAAGATACGGGTATATGTACCGAAACATGCTGTCGTCAAAAAACATTTGAAGCTCTAAATCGTCCTTATTCTAGGAGAGTTGTGAATTGAATTTACAGAGAATAGAAATAACGCATTCATGTTGCCTCCAATTTAAAATATGTTTGCATTGCATTTGTCTTGTCATTGAACATATAAAAAAGAAGATGTGGTATGATTGCCAATGAGACAACTCTTCACAAGAAACCAAATTACACAGAAATTAACAACTTTAAGTCACCGTACGGCCTTCAACAATGAGCAAAGCCCATTAAGCATAGTCAGCTATAAAAGACCCCGAAATGAAAAATGTTAAAACAATTCTAACGAGAAAGCTAACGGCCTAATTTATGTACAAAAAAATAAACGAAAAACAAATATGGAACATAGCAACAAACGACAACCACTGAATAACAGGCTCTGGACTTTGGACAGGCATATACATACAGAATATGGCGGGGTTAAACATGTTATCGGGATCCCAACCCTCCCCGAACCTTGGACAGTGGTGTTATAGTACAACATTAAAACGAACTATCAAAATCAGTTGAAAAAGGCTTAACTCATCAGATGGATCCAAATAGAAATACATCTAACAAAAACAAGACACAGAGTGGACGTGGTCGGGTACTTGTACATTCCAACAACAAAAAAGACATTAAGTATAGATCTGAAAGTACTCGCATGTTACTGACAGCTAGTTCAAAGCCAATAACAACTTGTTTAATTTCATGTTTGAAGCAATCACCACTATTTTCGTCTGTCTAAAATGTAAACAAAAACGTTTTCTACTGGAGATTTATCTGATATCGTGTTAACCGTAGTTCTTTATGTGACGTCCCTATTGTACCTGCTAAAGTCCCTGATGCTGCGTATTCAGGACAGTCATGGTCATTACTGCGAACTGTTTTGAGTGTTTGAATTTTGTTAATCATTGCATATCCATCAATATACTTATGAGCCGTATTCAATGTTTCTGAAAAGGAAAATTCGATATTATAAAGTGACACCCAGAATATATTGGCAGGGACAGGATGGAGGATATTTAAAGTTAAATCGTGTCTGATTCAGTAGATGATAAAACGTTTGTTTGAATACTCCAAATGATAATGAAGTCTTGGCAGTCTATTTTGCTTTGATGCTGCCCTATTGACGTTGGAAGGCGTCCGGAAAATAATTGAAAAAACCACACAGGACGTCAGACTTAATTGGACTACAATAAGGCCAAAACATTAAATAAAAGACTAAATATTATTATTCCTGGGTGCTCAATTAAAAAGACAGTTTTTATAAATTCCGTGCGCCTTGATTTAGCTCTATCAGGAACGCACACAATATATATTTGAAATCCATGTATGATGTATAAATACGAAGAAACGTTAAAAGCCATATGATATGAGAACAGTCAAATTCACCTATGGTCAACTTTGCAATTAGTTAGCTGGAATCTAGTTTCTTAATCAAATCTAAATTTATGAACGGGAAATTGTTACCGATAAGAACAGACAGTAAGTCCATAAATTGAAGATTTATGAAACCTTTTCTTTTAATTAGTATTGTGATTGTATATTTTTTTTTCTGTTGACTCTAAAAATAACGGCTTAGAAAAAAAAGGCTTACAATTTACATAATACTAGATCTTAGACGCTAACTATTTGGTCATTTGGTCTATTTCAGATAGCCCAATTTAAAACTTGAAGTAGAACAATATATATAAGGCCTACCTGGATCATGAAACAAAGACAGAACATAATCAGCAGGTTCATTGGAAGATCCTACAGTATTTGTTAACAGTTCTATCACCTTTGTTTTCACAGCGTCAATGTCGTCTGTCATAGATGCTGTATAGTCTATTGCTACTGCTAGAGTCATATTTCTCCGTCTTTTAACATGAAATACATCTTCAAATAATGTTTGCCCAATAATGTATAGCACTCCAGTTCCTTGATAAAAAATAAATAGCATATTTGACATCATTTTTCACTGGCTAATCTGTGAAGAACCCGTCGTCGGAACCACTTCTTTCATTGGAAATTTTTATAGAAGTAAATAACAATCGACGAAAAGGGGCAATGCCTAGTCTTATGATATAAGACAATGTAGGACCATATCGTTTGCTTCAACGTTTTTTATCGGATATTTGTTATTCCTAGCAATGCTGAACCACGAGCAGTAATAGTAAAGATATATTCAATAAAAAAAGTAGAAAGCAAACGATATTGACGTAGGCTTATATTTTAAAGACAGGTACAATGTCTTTTGCAGAACGAATCCCTTAAACCCTCCCCTTTTTTTCTATCAGAGCCTGTCTTTATCAATTTGATTATTTGTATAAATATAGCAAGGAAACCAAACAAAATGTAATACATGTATATACATATCGACAGCTTTATAATTTACTGCAACATTTGTATATCAAATTGCCATCTTTCCATGCAGAGTTATTGAGAACCGAAACAGTTGTAGTACTTTGCTTAATTATTCTGTAAGAAACATCAATATCTAGTCCACCCAAGTGTTCCAAAATGTTGTGAATATCAAAGACCAACACATATTTCCTACTATTGTCCCCGCAGATAAAGCAAACAAAAATGTTTTTCTGTGGGAATCAAATGACAAAAACATGGTTGATAATGGAATTTACTTGAAATTCAACATATATCCCCTCGACTTTTATCAACTGGGAAATCTTGAATAATCATAGGTTTGTTCTTTGTGCCTTTGGAATTTCAAACAAAGATGAAGAACTGAATCTGTCTATACTGTATTGGATACCTAAGTTACAAGTGTCCCTTCAAACAATGTCGTATGGCTGGATCTGCCTCTTGCTCCATGAAATCTCTTTCCCAACTATAAACACCTATTTTATCAGCAACCAAAGCCGGGCTTCATGAATATTGTGAGACTAACTACTCTTGGGCCGGTGTGAATCAGATGTGTTAAAGCATATACAATATAAGCATTTTTCATCTAATAAAATATTTGACTTTTCTACCCTTTACACAATTATTCCACATTCCAAATTTTAGAGCAGATTAAAAGATTCGGCCTAGCTTTGATTCATAAAAAAAAGAATGGCCAACGTAGAAACATATACCTTGTTTAAGGCGGGGGGAATCATAATTTATAAAAACAAAAAGACTCTACTTGAAACAACAAATCATCTGAAACTGACATTGTCAAGATGATTGATAACACATTTGATTTTGCGATTTGACTATGGACTTTCCGTTTTGAATTTTCCTCGGAGTTCGGTGTTCTTGTTATTTTACTTTTTACACTTTGCGGACTTACTGGTACAAACGTTGATTCTCCTGTTGTCCATCTGTTCCTTTATTCATACGAGGCAGACTTCATATATATAGGAGCTTCTTATTAAAAACGAAAAGTAGAGCATTATCCTTTATTTTTACGTGCGCTAAATATACGATGACCTCTCACTAAACCATTCAAAGTTGGATGACTATGTTAAAAGCATCTATCTCACCAAACATTAAAAATAAAGGATACCATAGATACAGTTAATTCTCCTTACTATCTTAACTTACCTAGAAATTAATGATAAGGGTCGGTCATTTTGGTCCTCAATGCTCTTCAACTTCGTACTATATTTGGCCTTTTTAATTTTTTTGGATTTGAGCGTCACTGATGAGTTTTTTGTAGACGAAACGCGCGTCTGGCGTAAATGCAAAATTTAATCCTGGTATCTATGATGAGTTTGTTTAACTGCAGAAATTTACAGAAAAGTTGATTTTAGCTTCTTATCAATTGTGAACTTTTCATTTCTATGTAGCCACATTTCAGAAACATCAGTTGGTCTTAGACTTATGATTTTACATATCCCTTTGATATATTCCGCCTCTCTTGTTCACAGTATAGACTTCAGGATATAGCGCTAGTCAACCCTTAACAGTGTTTTCTACAACTAATAACGCATCAGAACATAGTAAGGCTAAAAAAAGACTCGGAGTAGAAAATAGATTGAAACATATTTTATAGACACCTGTTTATTGTCGATGACCGTATTGTGGTGTTGACCATCAACATTTGTTTATGTTTGTGTTGTTGGGTTGCTGTCTGGTTGACTGTACAAACCTTACATCTCGTTTATTTATAAAACAAAAAGTAATAAAAAGTCATACCGTGCCATAAGTTTAATAGTTTACAAAAAAATTAAAAGAGAATATGTATACACCGTTATAAAGTAATTTGTGAAATGAAACTCAACGCATGATTCCATTTTAAAATTGATTCAAATGAGTCTATATCACTGACCATTAGCAACAAGGAAGTTATCTGTAGCCTGGACAGCGGCTTTATATGCCTGTTCGTGTAAATGAGAATGTGGTGACCATTCAGGAGTAAGGGTATCCTTATTGATGCCACATCTGGCCACAAGTTTTCTGCTGTCATCGTCAGGACCTCCGTGACTACATTTACCAGTTGATGAACCAATTGCCTCTAAAAGAAAATGCAGAAATGATCAGATTTAAAATTGTTGACATACTAGTAGTTTATATTCAAGTTTTAAGATTAAAGCAACAATATATATGAATTAAAAATGTCAAACTGATTAACATTAGAAAATGTTATCAATTTTAAGTAGAATTCTACAAATACGTATGTTCGAATAAAATGTTTATTAAAGTATTATTGTAATCAACCGGGAGCTTTCAAATTTCTATTTGGTTCATCTATTTAAATGTCTGAGGTTATATAGGCCTTCGAAGAGTGTTGGATAAAAATAGATATGCACTGCACCACTTTTCCTGTCAAACATCATAGTATCACCTAATTAACACTTATTATATATATAACAAATTTAAAACTTTACCATAAAAACTCACATAATAGATTATATAATAACGTAAGTTGTTTTGTGATTGTTTCTAAATTTTCAAAAAGTTATCACAAAGGTTTTTTGTCCATGGATTTATGAGTTTTGAACAGTGGTATACTACTGTTGCCTTTATTTACGTACTTGCAGGTTTTGTGTTGCCTCTTCCTTGATGGTATCCGCTAGTCAGTTTACCGTTCACTTTGATGTTGTTCTTACATTGAGAACTAAAACAGCAAAATTATGGACAATTCAATGCAGGTAGGCAAAAATATGGAATGTACTTAAAGTGTTTCTCAAGGGAAAAGAATAAAAATAGGATATACTTAATTAACCGGTCTATGCAACTCTCACTGACTATTTTTAAGGGTATCGGTAAATAATCGATGAAAGCTATTACTTCAATGCCCCGTGAATACTAAATAATGGTTCTTCTTTCGTGTAGTTATTGTTAGTGTACTGCTTGTGTAAATTACAACAAATTAGGCTGAAGATTTTTTTCAAAGACCAAATATTCACGCCGTATGGCTTTCCAACATAGTACCTTCGGTTTTATAAGTTCACCTGGACCAACGTGCCAAGTGAGCTTTTCTCATGACTTGGCGTCCGTCATCCGTTAACTCTTACAAAACATTCTCCTCTAAAACTACAACACCAAGGCCACAATCATCATTGGGGTATCTAGTTTCAAATATGTGTCCGGTAATATAGCCGGCAAACCAACAGAGATGACATTACTGAAAAACAGTACACCGTTTTCAAGATAATTGGAAAAGATGAAGAAAAATGGGAAAATCGTCATTTAAGGGCAATAAATCCTATAAGAAGTCGTTTAACAGTTTTGATGAAAGTGGGCAGTATATAGATCTTAATGTTCTGATCATTTTTACCGCCGTCAGACTTGCCCGATTGGAGTATTTTCTGTTAAATGATATTTTTCCCAAATACTTCGCGCTTTTGCCAATTATCTGATGTATCTTGAAAACTATGTTCGTTATTTATTATTATTTCTTGTTTTGTCTATTATGTTGAAAATTATAAAAAATGATCATCAAGACAAGATCTACAAATATGTCATATTTTTGCCGAAATCATTAATAGACACTTTACAGGAGTGATGCCATAAGATGTTAATTTCTAACCCGTTTTGTGTTTTGGGCAAAAACTTAAGTAGATTGATTGTAAACAGAAAAAGTGTCAGCAATACAAAATCAACAAAAGAGAGATTTTAGTCATTCATTCTGACCTAGTCCACAATGGTAGAGCTTGTCCATTATTGAAGATGTAAATAGACCTAGGTGAGCGACACAGGCTCTTGTGAGCCTCTGATTGGGGGTTTATTTGTTTTTTTAGGGGGGTTTGGGGTCGCAGGATTTTTCGGATTTGTTGTTGATGGCATATATTCAACTCATGATCCTTAATAAGTACTCGTTGCCATACATATTTATTGGGTTGCTGTCTTGGTTAAATATACTAAAAATCTCCTTTAAGACATGTAAACGCTCGACACAAACAAACAGAAAACACTTAAATTTAAGCTCTTGATCAATGCAAGCTCCTAACTCAACCGGGTAAACGGTTAGTTCAACGGTTTAAATGTTTAATTAACCTCAGACACAGGTTTTAGAAGTGTCCATATCATGTAGTCAGCACTTCTGTGTTGACATGATTTATCATTGATATGGTCATAATTATAAATTAACTGTTTATAAAACACTGAATTTTAGAAGTACTAAGGCTTTTCTACCTCGGGAGTTGACTACCTTAGCTGTATTTGGCAAAACTTTTAGGAATTTTTGGTCCTCAATGCTCTTCACCTTCGTACTTTATTTGGCCTTTTTAACATTTTTTTATGCGAGCATCACTAATGAGTTTTTTGAAGACGAAACGCGCGTCTGGCGCAATTATAAAATTTCAATCCTGGTATCTATGATGAGTTTATTTATTATCCATAACCATGCACACAGTTAACAACCACCTTTTTTGTTTTTCTTCATATTTATCTTATTATCGTCGATTTAAGATTTTTTAATTAAACATGACTATCTTTTTTTTCAAATTTATTTAAAAGTATTTGTCGAAATATGAAATTGATATTTTACTCATCAATTTAAAAAAAAGTAATTTTTATTTCAGTATTCTAGTTAAAAATTGAATAATGAAGTATATCATTTTTCATTTCATACTATCCTGAATTTCTGCATTCGTCAAATTGCATATGTCACATTTTCTAATGAGCATGACTATATATTTAATTCTGATAAAACGTTAAATACATATTACTTGTAATCCGCATTATCTAAACAGGTGTCTTCTTCTAAGGCCGCTACTTCCATTAAATCATTTATTCCTATTATAAAAAGAAATATAATGTAAGAAGGTGGGATAAGTTGTCTTGTAATTCGGGGTATTATTTGTACCCCCTTTTTTCCCCGAATCCACCACCGGTCTATTATAGTTAATTTTAACACTATAATATCATTATGATCATGCATATGAAATAAAATTAGTTCTGTGAATCGATTCGTCCCTTTTATGTTCTGTTAAACTCAATTAATTTCATATTGTTCCTTAAATGTTTATGAACCCAATGAATGCTCGTGTGACATTTTTTTTCTGGATTCCTGTTTCGCATGCTTTTACCACCATCATTTTCTCATATTTACCAAAATCTTCATACGCAACACCTCCAAACATTTCTACCCAGTTCGTATTGCTATAAAATGACTGTACGGTATAGAGGCATTCACCAAGCTGGGTTATGAATTCGTCCAGATCACCCTTTCGTGCAATCAATTTCTTTTTACAAGATTTCACGAAGTTGTGTGCTGAAATCAAAACAAATTATGTGTGAATGAAATTCAACAACATCATAATAAACAGTAACAAGTATGTAGAAATTGTGGTGGAAATAGGTACTTGTGAAACTAAGTCGTAGTATGTAATACTGGCAATTAATGTTTTATGGAAATCTAATGTACAAATGTATATTGTGGTGTTTTAAATCATTAGTCACATAATTACATTTTACAAATGTCTGTTGAGAATAAGTAGTACTAGAAAACAGGAGATAAAAGATTTTTGTTGTAGTTTTCAACAAATTGGCAGAACTGAGTAAAATGTAATGATCATTTTCAGAAATCATTTAAATTTACATGATTTGGTTTCCGTTTTGTAAGAAAATTTTGGGGTCCGTAGGTGGCCTGTTGCAAGGCAAAATTTCTGTCCCTATCCAATATATCCTCATTTTTCAGTGGCAGTCCAAATTTCCCCGACCATCATCCCAGATGGCCTCTCTTGTGACAAGACCTACCTATAGTAGTTATTGTGAACTTGTTCTCGTCCTGAATATGCATGAAATATTTGCCACTGGACGTTAAGCAACAAACAATCAATCAATCAATCAATGTAAGAAAATTTAGTATTACAATCGACTGTATTATTAATTTCAAAGCTATAGTCTATTGGTGTTTTTTTTTTATAGCAAAGAAGTTGGTGTTGGTATGTTCCTGTTAGTTTATGTTCAGAATCAATACTATTCAAACTACTGGACATTTATTAGAATTTGATATATTTAGAATGACTAACTAAAGACTATTTGGAATTCTACGATAAAAATGTTAACTCGTATAAAATTTACCGAGAAAGATTTGATCGGCGTGACAATGTATATAAGCTGTATCCTTCTTCTTCCCCTGTGTATCAGCAACTGCATTTCTCAACGCAAATACTTTCTTCATCATTGTATCTTTGCCACTGGCATCTAAAACAATTGTAGATAACTTTAAACTGCGTGGTTTTAAGTAATTGATATATGTATGAGAAATTTGTCATATTTTAATAATATGTTGTTTGGGATTTTGTTAACGCGATATCTGGTAGTATTTGTTTAATATACTAGTAGTCATCAGTCTTATGAACTTTGGGCGATATAAATTTTGATATAGTATAGACACACAACACCAACGGAATCTAATGAACTATATACAGAGCAACAACGAATGTATCAAGAAGGATAAGCGTTCCTTCTATATATATGATTCACAAATACCCGCTTTGCGAAACAAGACTATGTAAAAATATCACTTGAGATTAGAAATAGAACAAAATCGGTAATTTACAGATCAGACAACCATTCTGGTGTCTTAAAATCTCTGATTCTCAACATGTATAAGAGTCGTGACATGATTTAATTGAGATGTGGGTGAACGTCAAGAAGACAGCAACTCAGCGAAGGAAATAACCAAAATATATCTAAGGGGAAACATACAATCGTTAACAATAGACAGGTGTCTATATAATATATTAAGCACTTATTCGTCCCAACACTCTAATATTCAAACTCATAAATCGAAAATAAACTGAAAACGTCATTTTAAAAAAAAAAAGACTAATAGACAAACAACAGTCTTATTCGGTAGGTCACATTCGGAAATACGGGGACAGGATTGTAGTAACGATAATTTGAACATATCCGTTGTCATCTGGGGAACAGATACTGCAAACCAACTTTAATCTTCGCCAGCGATTTATTTTCGCCACTTTCGCGAGTAGAAAAATAACACGGAAATAAATCTTCGCGAACATTTAAAACTTGGATCTTTCCTTATCTAACTACATCAAGTGAATTTGAAAACCGCCAAATTAAATCGCCACAAAGTGGGCTAGAAAGGGATAAACGCGAAATAAAGTATTCGCGAAAATAAGTATTCCAGTAAACCAACTCGTGATGGCGTCCGTAAACTTTACGAAGAGATGATTTCAGCTTCACCACTTTGAAATCTTGGTTTAATAGCCTCCTTGTTAAAAGCAACCCTCTATCAAGGAAATTGTGATAGGAAATACAAACATCAACTGGGAGATATATACTTCGTATGCAGGCGCTGCTGTAATGTTGCTACATAGAAATGGAAAGTTTACAATTGGGAAGCTGCAATCATCTCTTTTATCGTAAAGTTTTGCTTTCAACCGATCCTCTTTATCAATTTCTAGATACGAGTCAAGATATATGGCAGACTTAACTGTATCTGCTGTATCCTTCGATTGGATAGATGCGTTCAACATAGTCACCAAATTTTGATTTATTTAGTGAGAAACATTATATAGCGGAAATTGAAGTAAGAAAATATTGCTTACTTCTTTTCTTTCTTCCTAAGAAGTTCCTGTAAAAAGTCAGTTTCATATGAATAAGAGGACTACTCGGCAAGAAGAGAGGCATAGTTGGTTTCCATGGGAATGCCGATAGTTTGTTGAAAAACACGTCCTCCAAACGTAACAAATATGTTGTCAATCACAGCATCTCCATAATGTCAGTTTCACGGAATTTTTTGTTTGAAGACAAGATACGTTTTTCGACGTTTGACATTCTTTTTATGAAGCAAAGCAGGACCAACTCTTTCAAATTGTCTTTTAGTTTCGAATGGGGAATACTTGTGTAAAGTGTAGAAAAGTCAAATGTTTGTAACACTATTGCAAAATGAAAGAGTTTTAGATTGTATGTACTCTAAAAGATCTTTGGAATATATTTGTATCCACATCTGATTCACGCCACCTCTAGAATAGTTAGTTTTACAATATATTTGAAGCCCATCTTTGATTGCTGATACCATTGATGTTAATAATTCAGAAAGACGATTCGTGGAGCATTTGGAAGACCCAGCAATATAACGTTGCTTGTAAGGACACTTTCGAAGTTTAGGTATCCAATACAGTGACGGAAGATCCAGTTCTTTAATTATCTTTGGTTGAAAATCCATAGTAACACAGAACAGACCCATGATTATTCAGAATTTCCTCCTTGGTAAGTGTCGTGGGGTAAATGTTGAGTTTTCAAGTGAATTGTCAATGCCTAATCTATTTATCAAGCAGTGGACGTAATGTGATTTGCATACAAAAATGATGTTGTTTGGGGCTTTAAAAAGTGAAAGTGAATACATTTATCAGAAACAATCAAGCTCTGCAACCAACACCAAAATCTGTAAATAACAAATAATAATGAGATACGATAACAACGAACGAGTTGAGTTGAAAAAGTAATCTTTGAACATATATGATCGCTGTTAATCGTCGGCGGACCTTTATTCGTGTGTTTATCGGTCATTGGGCATCATAATTATCTTTTTGTTGATTGCTTTCAAACCTTTTCTCTTGATGAAGATGACAGAAACTGATTTTTGTACTATGGAAATCATAATGTAAAGATGCGGATTAAGGGGACAGGGGTCCAGTCCCCTAATGGAGCCACATATATTGTTAATGCACTCGTAACATTGCATAGTTTGCCCCGCCCCCTGTCAAAATCCTGGATCAAAATATGTGGTGTATATTTGTTTTTTGTTCTTATTTATATATTAAAACTGTGTCATTGATTACTGAATGCATCAGCATTAGATGAACTTGATTGATTGGGTATTGATATTAACGACAAGCCAATAATTAATTGCCACACAGAGTATCTTACCATTACTAAAGAAATCGTCAATAGATCCAAATCCTTTGTTTAATTTGATATACTTCTCAATTGCTCTTAATGTTCCCGTTACTGTTATATCTATGTGTGTCTTCGTCCTCCAGTTTCCATCTCGAATTGTTCTTGCAAAGAAACCATTGCTTAGTTCGATACATAACGAAAGAGTTATAATTATAATACTAGCATACATCATTTTTAAGTAGAAATCGTATCTCTTTATAACTTCTTGAGATTATACAAACATAATATTCCGATATGCATTGTGTAATCACAAGTGTTTTATGAAAGCTAATAATATAACAGTCACCAAATGTATTTATTAGTCTTGGCAACTGTCCAGTCATTATATACATTAAGGATGTATTAGCAATATTTTATATCACTTCCTTACTTATGTTTATTTTTTAACCACTGGAAAGTCTCAATATTCAATAGATATATAAAATAAAAGGTAGATAAAGCAGGTTTATATTAATTAGAAAAATCCATATAGGTTGCACTTTGTAAATACAGCTGATTCACAAACCATGCCTCTTTTGGGGATTTTAAGATTTAGATAAAACCAGATGCTCCGCAGGGCGCAGCTTTATACGACCGCAGAGGTTGAACCCTGAACGGTTGGGGCAAGTATGGACACAACATTCAAGCTGGATTCAGCTCTAAATTTGGATTGTGATTAAATAGTTGACACTGCATAGGTTTCTGACACAGAATGAATGTGGTCTAATGAACTTAAAATATTTTTTTTGCCTTTGACCAATTCACTATGCTGTTGAATATTAATCCTCTCAAAAAAATGTTTGAAGAAATTTTCTTTTTATTTATGAAATCTGAAATGAGAAAAATTTAACACCCCCCCCTTTTTTTTTATTTCACTTCCCCCTTTCCCTTTTCCCAAAACTGATCTCAATTCAAATTTCTAATGGAGTTTGCAACAATAACTACTCTTTTAAATACATCATAAAATATTAAATGTAAAATAAAGTGCTTGTTATCACTGAATGGTAAAGATTGTTTCAATTTATCAGTTGGTAGTAAAAGTGAATATACATTGTATATTGTATAAAACAATGATTTAAGTTGATTCAAATACTATTCTGGACAAAGAAAGATAACTCCAATTGAAAATTTCTTGCTATTGTACAATATTGTGCAATTAGATATTTCTTGCTATTGTGCAATACTGTGCAATTGAAAATATTTGCTATTGCACAATACTGTGCAATTGAAGATTTCTTGCTATTGCGCACTACTGTGCAATTGAAAATTTCTTGCTATTGCACAATACTGTGCAATTGAAGATTTCTTGCTATTGCTGAATACTGTGCAATTGAAAATGTCTTGCTATTGCACAATACTTAATATAATAATTTTGGATCCTGATTTGAACCAACTTGAAAACTGGGCCCATAATCAAAAATCTAAGTATATGTTTAGATTCAGCATATCAAAGAAGCCCAAGAATCCAATTTTTGTTAAAATCAAACTTAGTTTAATTCAAAGAACCCCAATTATTAAATTTTTGATGAAATCAAACAAAGTTTAATTTTGGACCCTGATTTGGACCAACTTGAAAACTTGGCCAATAATCAAAAATCTAAGTACATTTTTAGATTCAGCATATCAAAGAACCCCAAGGATTCAATTTTTGTTAAAATCAAACTAAGTTTAATTTTGGACCCTTTGGACCTTAATGTAGACCAATTTGAACGGGACCAAAAATTGAGAATCTACATACACAGTAAGATTCTGCATATCAAAGAACCCCAATTATTCAATTTTTGATGAAATCAAACAAAGTTCAAATTTGGACCCTTTGGGCCCCTTATTGCTAAACTGTTGGGACCAAAACTCCCAAAATCAAACCCAACCTTCCTTTTATGGTCATAAACCTTGTGTTTAAATTTCATTGATTTCTATTTACTTATACTAAAGTTATGGTGCCTAAACCAAGAATAATGCTTATATGGGCCCCTTTTTGGCCCCTAATTCCTAAACTGTTGGGACCACAACTCCCAAAATCAATCCCAACCTTCCTTTTGTGGTCATAAACCTTGTGTTAAAATTTCATAGATTTCTATTCACTTTTACTAAAGTTAGAGTGCGAAAACTAAAAGTATTCGGACGACGACGACACAGAAGACGATGCCAACGTGATACCAATATACGACCAAAAAATTTTCAATTTTTGCGGTTGTATAAAAAAAAAAAATTTCAATTTTTGCGGTCGTATAAAAAAATTGTTAACCTACTGCTTCCTAGATATGATGTCCATTGTTCATCTGAGAGAAAATTCCTGCATGCGTTAATGTTTGCATAGCTTGATCTTTAATTCTACTAAATTTGAAGTGATTCAATAAAAGATAAAAAATTTCTGGACAGACAGACAGGCTGATTCCTTTAAACCCCCAGAATGTTGTAAGGGGAACAATCATTCCCTCAAAGGAATTGAATTTTAAGTTGATGATAGATTTACAGCAATGTTCCCTGTGGTGTTTCCAGCATCTGAAACGACTCTGTCAAGAATGCAATAAAATATATTGTCGCTGGGCTTCTAAAATGTCGTATATGACTTTTTTGGCTAAAAATACTTTTTGACACCAATGGTCTAGGCGGGAGGACATCTTTGGTATTACAAAATAGCATACAGTTAGACCAATCAAAATGTGTGAAATAAGACATATTACAAAATTGTCAATGTCAGTTGTTTGTAAAGTTTGCTTTCAAATGTTGTATGAAAACTTGAAAATCGTTGGAGAATGGCTTTGGGAAAAAAATAATTGTACATTTCTTTATTTCTGTGAAAATAATCTAAGTTCTTGGATAATCCAGAAATCTCAACGTTTTTATTTCACTGCTATTTACAAAAATGTTCAAGTTCACATACAACATTTTGGAAGCATGAATTTTGCCAAAATTTTCAAAGCCTGTTTGTGAGAAATTTTTTTCTTGAAAAATTTGTAATTTACAACATTTCAGAAGCCCAGTGACATTATCTATTTCGCACAGAAACATCATCAAAAACAATTTAGGGATTTGTACAGACGGACAAAGGTAAATCTTAAGGCCCCCTCTTTTAAGACAGGAGCATTATAAAACGTTATAGGTAAATGAAGACCTTGTAAAGCTTGGAATGCTGAATGGTTTTTGCTCTTTGTTGAGGCTATGCATTGACCTATTGTTTTTATCTTCTACATTATTTGGTCTCTGTTGGAGTTGTGTCATTGGCAATCATAGTACCACATCTTCTTTTTTAGATAGAAATTCTTTCAGCATTCAAATTGATAATAGTGTGCTGGTAATTCATAAATAGGAATGACAAAAAAAAAACCAGCAGAGTTCAACAGAACATATACACCCTGAACAAATGACTCCTCCAAAAAGAAGACATACAAAAAAGGATATACACATTGTACTGGAACAAAAATGTTGTGGGGTCAAACCAGTTTCAATGATATTTGCCTTTCTAAACATTGGTCAAAATACAAAAAAAAAACTGCTCAAAGCATTTAAAAATCAAAGAAATACAAAAAAAAAATCTGATTTTAATTTACATATAACAATACATTATTTCAACAATTATGAAACATAATAAATTGTACAAATGTATAAATATATTAATATCTTCCTAAATGGTAAACCAAGTGAAAATTAAATGAATATATGTTATTTAAACTGATACATATAATACACAAGCCTGACAACTTCCAAAGAAGTTATTCTAGATAATAAATATTATTTCTAAGTTTCATTCTGGAGTTACTACTAAATACAATAAAAATTCATATATTTTCATTTTCAAAAGACTGATTATTATGTTAAAAGCAACATTTTATAAGGAGATTTATGAACTTTCTCAAGAATGATTCCAGTCTTAAAATGTTTTACACAAGAAAACATGTTTCATCTACAAAAGACTGGAATCAAATAGGCCAAATTAAGAATTAAGAACAAAGCTTTTGACAAATGCAGCTAAGATAGTCGGGGTACTTTCATCAAATAAAATGATTTAATAATCTCTTAAATTATTTTTTTTTTTATACCACTATAATAACTGATAAAATTTTTAATAAAAAAACATTTAGTTAGAAAGTTCACATATAATATGGTATATTTTTCAAGTCAAGACCACATCTTTTTCTTGATATCCAACTCATGATTTATTTTAATGGAAGGAAACCTTCATACAAATTTGAACAGATAATTAGTTATGAGCTATCCTAACAAGAAATACAGTAGTGTAATTTCAGATAGGTTCATACAACAAAAAACATACATTTTGGTTTATGATAGCATTGTTTGCATGTAGCATTTCCTGAAATTGCAATAATAAATCTCCCATTTTTGTCCATTCAGGGCATTGTGCAACAATCTTAACAATAAATGCACACAAAAATGTATGGGCTATTCCAGAAAAAAATGTATGGGCTATTCCAGAAAAAAATGTATGGGGGTTGGGGGGTTGGAAGGCACATTGTATTAACAATACATGGGTGATGGGTATCAGAGCAACTTTTCACACTATAATGCACTATAATACTCAATTACAATTGTCTGGGTGGCGGGTGCTGATAAAAACTGCCTTTCAACCCCCCCCCCCCATACATTTTTTTCTGGAATAGCCCCATGCTATATAATTCATTATTTCACTTTACCTGTAATATAGGGAGAGGAAATTTAGATTGTTTTAAAGTTATGTTATAAAATGATAACATACATGTATGTGCTCAGTTGATACAAAGTTTCACAATCTTGATGCATATTCTGACTCACTATTGTCGCCGTCAGCTGAAATTCGTAGCGGTTATCGGTAAAAATAATCTAAACTATCAATCGCGTTCACTCGAGATATAGTTTTTCACATTCCATTCATAAATCGCAAAAAGAAAAACCACTACTGACCTACCTTTTAAGTGATCACACTGTAATAATCCTGACCTTCACTTTTTCATAGACGATTTTGAATGGTGGAATCAGCCATTGTTTTTACCGGAAGTGTTTCCGTGGAGTTCAATTTCATAAAATTTGCATAAAGCGCGGGAAACCTTATCACATCAATGAAAGGAACATTTCAGGAAACTGCGTACAGTGACGAATGTCATATGTAAACAAATGATCCTCATAGAAACGAAGATGGCGGAATTACAATGGAAAATATTCTGGAAAATGTGAAGGTCAGGATTATTACAGTGTGATCACTTAAAAGGTAGGTCAGTAGTGGTTTTTCTTTTTGCGATTTATGAATGGAATGTGAAAAACTATATCTCGAGTGAACGCGATTGATAGTTTAGATTATTTTTACCGATAACCGCTACGAATTTCAGCTGACGGCGACTATAGTTTTGCATATATTGAGTCCAGACAGATTTTAATTAGCCACGAACTCATAAACTCTCCTCAGTAAGATCCCTTGGAAATATCTCATTCACATGTTTAATGTATACAGCAACAATTTCTCAGTCTTCATTGGCATCATCCTTAATTACAAATTTGAGACAAAATGTTCTATACATGTAGGTTTGCAAAATTACAACCCAGCGTTCTGTAAAGCAGTGTTCTCCCCAGAGCCTTTTAGCATCATTGATTTTGTGATGCTATATTGATAGAATGTGATACTATATTTTCTAGAAACAAGATGGTATGTCATAATTCCCTGGTTACCAAGTTTGAGGATAACACTGATTAATCTATAGATATACAATAAGTTAATAAATAGATAAGCAAATTACACAAGGCAAGGAGTTTAAAATATCTAAAACAGATTTTTTTTTATACTTTACCATTTATTCTGGTGATAATTCAATTATAATCAGTTTTTAATGATTGTTAATCAAATTTAAGCACTATTAAGGGGGCTCGCGGGTCTAAATCAATTTCTTTTATTTAAATCTTTCATTTAATATAGGATTTTGCTACATTTTTCTATAAATGAACTTTATCTTAAACTTAATAGAAAAATGAAATAAAAAAATGTGGTCACTATTCATTTACGCTAACAATCTGCCTTCGAAAGAAGCATACATTTTTGTTAATGTCCTTTTTCTCTGTTGAACTAATAGGAGAAAAACCGGTAATATCGAAATAAAAAAAGAACTAAATTACAGAAATCGCTTAAATTTTACAATTATTTAGTTCATGTACAGCTTATTCGAAAATAACAATAAAAAATATAGATCATGGATGAGTTAAAAAAGATATTTCAATTTTAATGCCAAAAACATGGCATTTTTGCACCATAGGGAGATAATTTGGAGCTTTTTCAATGATATCTACATTTTAAAGTCCCAACACGAATTGATTTTTTGGAATGATTTTTGTACCATATGATAAAGTAACAACTACTAAAGGTAATTAATAAAATTTGTAATGAAAAATAAATGTTTGATGAAAATCTAATACCCGTGAGCCTCCTTAAGGTCTTAATTTTGTAAAAGAAAGTTAAATTAGTTGAACAATTTGGCTTTAATTTCTTGGCACAAAACATAATTTCCCCTTTCTTAATGCATCTCCCCAATTCCATTACATTCCTGGAAATTCTGTTTATAAAACACTTTATGAAAAACTCTGATTAAATAACAATATGGTTTCATAGATCATAATTAATAATTAATTGTTATCAATCAAAAATACTTGATGAGAATAGAAATCTCTTTATTAAAAGTATTATATGGTTGTTGTTCTTTTTTTATTTCAATCAACCCAATGTGGTCAGCACTCTAAATTCTGTTAATACTTAATCATTTCCATCCACAAACGGTGGTTAAAAAAATCTTTTTAACAGTCAGGGATATAACTCTTTAGGGCTATTAGAGAAAATATCTGTCATGTGTTATTACAGATACTTTAATGAGTTGTCTACTCTTTATTCCTTAAATTTTTTAAATCGACAGTAACATATGTTTGTTCTTCGTTAAATAAATGATAAATTTTCTAATTTTTTAGTGGGCATTTGGAAAATCTTGAAACTTTGTGTAGAAACTAAATACATAATTTTTAACAAATTAAATTAATGAGACAAGGCTTATAAAAGATACACCTACACGACCTAGCTGTCATAACTTGGCTTAGTTATTAAAGGCATGTAACTTATTATTTGACACACTTGGGAATTACTGGGAAGCTTGTGCAGAACCTTATTACATGTTCTGATCATAATTTCTTAGAATTAATCAAAATACATTGTGAATCTGTTTCTATTTTTAAATCAACCAATTTTATTACAAAGTCAATAAAAAGTATTGACTCCAATTTTAGCATTACTAACTACATTTATGTGAAAAAAGATGTAGATTACTATTTCTATGTGTAATTAAGCTCACACCACAAAATTCAAAAATAAATATCTTAGTATATACAAATATGTCTTTCCTGTATGTTTTGTGTGCAAACTTAAAAATATAAATAGTTTAAAATTTCTTATATATAATTGCATACTATTAAAAATAAAAGTCTACAAACACTTTTTGAATGAAATCTTTAATATAGACTGTATTGAAACTCATGACAATATGTAATATTTGTGTTGTTTAACTTACAATCTTTTATTCTTTAAGGCAACAATAGACCTATTTACAAATAAAAAGGCAATATTGGTATTGACACTGTATTGAAAAGTATTTAAGTTTATATTTTAGAATAAAATATAAAGTTGTGCAATTTTGAATTGCCCACCCTGAGTACCAATTGTTTTTGAAATATCCTTAAGTAAAATTCTTTGTTGATATGGTTAGGCAGCCTATATTAGCTGTTTTTCATTTACCTTGTTAACCAACAGCCTAGCTAGATTTTTTCCAGAAAGGGCATACATAACTTAACTAGTTAGGATATATGGGCTAGTTGTATAGTTGCATGTAAAAAATTGGTTTAGTATAATAATTAACAAATCTATAATAATGACAAAAACCTTACAATCCTTTCAACATGTTCAAATAAACAAACAAAATTCTTAAATAAATCATTAATCTTTCAGACATAAAACTAAAATTATCATTAATCTTTCAGACATAAAACTAAAATTATCATTAATCTTTCAGACATAAAACTAAAATTATCATTAATCTTTCAGACATAAAACTAAAATTATCATTAATCTTTCAGACATAAAACTAAAATTATCATTAATCTTTCAGACATAAAACTAAAATTAATCCTATCTTTCACATCTTCCACTCTGAAATCACTATCATCATCATCCTCTACAAACAATCATATATTCACCCTGAATAAAACATCTAAATAACCTAAAAATCTCTATCATCACCATCTTACATCAGCTTTGAACTCTTCCTTTAAACTAAAACGTTTAACTGATTCATAGCCAAAAGCAATCATCAAAGAGAATAAACAGCTGGTGGTCATTCTTGCAGAGATTCCCTTGGTCAGTATATTCCATCTCTCCTCTCGCCATAAAATCTTTAATGTTTCATTATAACTCTCACCAAGTACCTGGAAAATACAGTTTAAATTAGTCTGATGGTTCACTTGTTTTCTAGAAGCATACATAGTGTTGACAAATACATTTTGTACCAATATGTAAAAAACAGAATATGCTTACCCTTCTGGAGCACCTGATATAACTCGAGTTTTTGGTGGGGTGCTTAATCTTTAGTTTTCTATGTTCTTATGTTGTACTGTTATACCACTGTCCCAGGTTAGGGGAGGGTTGGGATCCCGCTAGCATGTTTAACCCCGCCACATTATTTATGTATGTGCCTGTCCCAAGTCAGGAGCCTGTAATTCAGTGATTGTCGTTTGATTATGTGTTACATATTTTTTTTCTTTCATTTTTTTATATAAATAAGGCCATTAGTTTTCTCGTTTGAATTGTTTTACATAGTCTTATCAGGCCTTTTATAGCTGACTATGCGGTATGGGCTTTGCACATTGTTGAAGGCTGTACAGTGACCTATAGTTGTTAATGTCTGTGTCATTTTGGTCTCTTGTGGACAGTTGTCTCATTGGCAATCATACCACATCTCCTTTTTTTATATAATATTCTTCTTAATGTCTAATAGGTAAGGTTTTTCAAAAGAGGAACAATGAGTTCAGCATGAATATAGTCCCAGGTTAGTGGAGGATTGAGTACAAACAAAAACATGTTAACCCCTCTCATTTCCACATTCAGTATGTACCTGTCCCACATCAGGACCCTGTAATTCAATGGTTGCCATTAGTTGCTGTCGTTATATTTTTTTCCATTATTGTTTTGTAATAAATCAGGCTTTTTCCTTTGAAATGTTTCACATTTGGGCATGTCAGGCTTTTTATAGCTGACTATACAGTATGGGTATTGATCATTGTTGAAGGCTGTATGATGACCTATCATTGCTAAAATCTATGTATTTGGATTCTCTTGAGGATAGTTGTCATATTGACAATCATACCTCTGTCATCTCCTTATTTTATATGGTACCTTTTAAGTCAAAATGGGACTTTGTTTTGAAAATTTGAAGCAGGGGTTCCAAATATCAAGTCTAATCTACTGTAAATTCAGAATGTGTGCACTTATTATTGCGATTTTGTCATTTTAGACTAACATGCCATTTTAAAATTTGCGATATTGAGAAAATTCCTGTTTAATTCATATAGAAAATTTCTAAATGGGAGTTAAAATTATTGTGATTTTAACCCTGTCACATTTTTGTAATAATAAAAATGTTCATCACAATAATTTCTGAATTTACATTATCTCCTCTAAGTACATGTTATGATGTATATTCACTCAATAAAATAAAATCATTGAAAAACGAAATTTTGTATGTCATATCCTGTCACTTGTAACATATCTTATCCCCATATTTAAACATCATAATGAATCAATTGAAGAAAAGTTTCTTTTATTTTTTCCCCAATAAATAAACATTTGTCGAATTTGAATTTTCTTTTTCAAGAATGTTAGAGTTATTTCCACTTACAGGTCTCCAAACTTTCTTTTAAATTTATACTAGATTTTCAACTTAAAAATGAAAGATGGTTTGAGCCTCTCGATTTATTAACTATTTATGTTATTATCTCCCATGTAAAAAGTAAAATCACAACAAGAGTGCACACACTGAAATGTCTCGCCTTCTTTACTAATCATTGATATTATGTTGAAAGTCCTAAGTATAAAGCTTTATTACAACTGTCACATAAACTTAACATTAACCAAGATAGCTAAACAAAGACCAATGAACCATGAAAATGAGGTCAAGGTCAGATGAACCATGCCAGACAGACATGTACAGCTAACAAAGCTTCCATACAACAAATATAGTTGACCTATTACTTATAGTTTAAGAAAAATAGACCAAAACACAAAAACTTAACACTGTGCAATGAACCGTGCAATTGAGGTCATGGTCAAATAAACCTGCGGGACTGACATATAGATCATAATATATTTCCATACACCAAATATAGCTGACCTTTGGCATATAATATTAGATAAAAAGACCAAAACTTAAAAACTTAACTTTGACCACTGAACCATGAAAATGAGGTCAAGGTCACATGACATCTGCCCACTAGACATGCACACCTTACAATCATTCCATACAACAAATATAGTAGACCTATTGCATAAAGTATGAGAAAAACAGACCAAAACACAAAAACTTAACTATAACCACTGAACCATGAAAATGAGGTCAAGGTCAGATGACACCTGCCAGTTGGACATGTACACCTTCCAGTCCTTCCATACACCAAATATACTAGCCCTATTGCTTATAGTATCTGAGATATGGACTTGACCACCAAAACTTAACCTTGTTCACTGATCCATGAAATGAGGTCGAGGTCAAGTGAAAACTGTCTGACGGGCATGAGGACCTTGCAAGGTACGCACATACCAAATATAGTTATCCTATTACTTATAATAAGAGAGAATTCAACATTACAAAAATTCTGAACTTTTTTTTCAAGTGGTCACTGAACCATGAAAATGAGGTCAAGGACATTGGACATGTGACTGACGGAAACTTCGTAACATGAGGCATCTATATACAAAGTATGAAGCATCCAGGTCTTTCACCTTCTAAAATATAAACCTTTTAAGAAGTTAGCTAACGCCGCCGCCGTAGCCGCCGCCGTAGCCGCCGCCGCCGCCGTAGCCGCCGCCGCCGGATCACTATCCCTATGTCGAGCTTTCTGCAACAAAAGTTGCAGGCTCGACAAAAATACTGAACTTAGAGGAAAATCAAATCGGAAAGTCCATAATCACGTGGCAAAATCAAATAACAAAACGCATCAAAAACGAATGAACAAGAACTGTCATATTCCTGACTTGGTACAGGCATTTTCAAATGTAGAAAATGGTGGATTAAACCTGGTTTTATAGTGCTAACCCTCTCACTTTGATGACAGTCTCATCAAATTCCGTTATATTTACATTGATGAGTAAACTAAACAGACACAATAAATGAGGGGGGATAGGACCTTTATCGGGACTCCGGGATCGGGTGTTTTTAAGCTCGAGATTTCGGGATTGACCCTTTTTGGGATCCGGGAATTCTTTTTTTCGAATTTCGGGACCTCGGGATTTCGTGTTTTGAAGCCCGGGATTTCGGGATCAGGTATTTTTTAGCCCGGGATTTCGGGATCAAGACCCCTCCTACCCCCTCTCATAAATAAAATAGTCAGAATATTGGTACATCAATCATCATTGTATAACAATTTTAAAAGGAACAATTTAACAGAACACAAAAACATATATCTACAAACACATTCATTGATTTCACTGATATATGTAAACCAATGGAAATGACAAGGTTAAGAGCCCTTGGATTGGTCAATACATAACATTCTTGAAATCTTGTTCTTTACACGTCAAAAGGATTGGTGAAAACAAGACATACCTGAACTCTGATTCTCAAAATGTCATTGGTTAATACAGAACAGCAGTCTTCACAATATAAATTTGAATCTAAGTCTGAATTTTCAGAAAATTTTAGTTGGATTTTATTGGTCAACTCAGATGAATTTTACAGGCCAGACAGACATTTTACAAGCCTGGACTGTGCAGGACTTACCTGAACTCGTGTTCTAAATACATCTAATTGATTGGTCAACACAAATTAAACCATACCTGAACTCTGGTTCTTAACACATCAAATGGATTGGTCAATATAACAGAACTGATTCCAGCCAAAGGAGCCGCAACCATTTTAAGTGCAAGTCTTGATGTAGATACTGGGAAAATTTCAATCATCCAAGCTACAAAATAGTATAATATTTAGGCAATCATCATTTTAACTCTGCATGGTTGCCCTTTCTTTGTTGATTGTTAGGCTTTTCTTTAGACAAACAAGAAGGACCATAAGAAGTAGAACTTAAATAAACAGTCAATTTCAAATGCTTTTCCAAAAACAAAAGTATATATTAAATTCATGTGTGAAATTATTAATAATAAAGGGAAAGTTTTAACTAAGATCATAAATAGACATTCACTTAAAATATTATTTATAAATTATGCTATTTTCCCAATAACTTTTCTTTCAAGAAAGTGTACCATTATACTAAAACTCAGTCGTAATTTTTTTTCCAAATTAAGCATTTAAGTTAACTGACCTAAAAATTGATGAAGTGTTAATTTGATGGACAGCTAGTTCTACAATAAACCCTCTATACATTGACTTACTTCCATATAAATTATAGAACAGCCACCAAAATCCACTTCCTGCGGAGTAAACAGCTAAAGACACACCAGATCCTTTGTAGAAGCCACGTAAACCATCTGATTGCATTATCTCTCGACATATTGCCCTCACTGCACCAAACTTACTGTTTTTAATTTCATCGCTGATATGTATTTTTTGTAATTTCTGTAGTTTCTCCTCGATGCGTTTATTTGAAGCAGATTTTTTTCCTTCCATTAACATTAAATGTTGGGACACAATGTCTAAAGGAACTATAAAAAGTTGATTTACACATGACGCAGAGAATCCAGCCACCATTGAAGCAATGTGGGTGTTATTTAATCTTGCCGCCCAGTATTGTCTTACACTTTCATAAATAGTGATATAAATCACAGAAGAAGGGATCTGTATACAACTAACACCAAATCCTTGATAGAATGCACGGAATCCTTCACGTCTACCGATTTTAACGATGGCATCAAACATTCCTTTGTACACTGTTTTACCAGTCTGTGTTTGTAAACGAGTTCTTACCAGTGTGAGTGGATACAGTAAACCTCGGACACTTAAACTTGTCATTAAAGTTAATGGATAAAATTTAATTTTGTCCAGCATATGGAATTCAACCACATGAATTTCATTCTCTAGATCTCTGCTCAACTCCATATTTTCTTATTGTTTATATTTTGACTCTTGATTTGGTTTAAAGGCTTCAATTTGTTTTCCTGCTTATATTTTTTTATAATTTTGTTATGCTTTGATAATCCTTAGAGCCCTCTCCATATTGGTTCACTAAATATACTATGTCAGGGTTGAATAGTTTTCACTTTCTGCATAATTCTTTAAAAATGTGCTAAGCATTTTTTAAAACAGGTTATCATATCTACAAAAGATGAAATTTAAATGAAAGTCTTGCATATCTTTTAACAGCAAATAGTAAAAAAATCATTATACGTCTGAACAAGACATGTACAAATGTATGTGTTATGTTTTATTAGAATCTGTAATTCTTATCTTATTGGTTGACAACAAACAATTATATATTTTACACTTTGTATAACATATAAAAACATGATAAAATACAGCAAATATGACTACTTGTGCTTCCTTGACAATGTAAATAAAATGCATAGAAAACAAAACAAATGAAGATTCCATGTTAAAAGCTGTTTGGTTATCAGTTGCAACATTAACTACAAATAATGTACAGTTGGTGTTTGGTGAATAGTTGTCTCATTGACATTTTTACCTAATCTTTTTATTTTTATTTAATGTATGATAGTTGTTAAAAAGTGAAATGATTTACATTGCAGTAACTTAGGTATTAACTTTATAAAAATAGTTTCACGCCATGAATCTATTTAGATGTAATTTAGTACTGTAGTAGTCGTTTGGTTGTTGCTGTTTTTCTTATTTGATTTTGAATATAAATCACGCCTTTATTTTTCTTATTTTAATTGTTTATGGTTGTTTCTGAAGCCCCTATAATTTTTTTTAACCAAATCAAGTTAACCGATCAAAAATATTACAGACTGGCATGTGAATGATTTAGTTCGCAATCGACTTGTATTTGTAATGTCAGAATGTTGTTCAACTTTGCTAGCTTCAGCTTCTTTTATTTGTTAAACAATCACATGTGAGAGGAAAAACTAATCTTGACTTTAGGCTAGCACAAAAACTGCACATCAGGCTTTATCGTGTTCCATTGTCAGAATAGCACAAACCATCACACTTGTAACATACCATAGCCCTTTAGCATAGACATGGTAGACTAGGGTTGGCAAAAACACAGTTTTTATGAGTATTATGCAGCCCAGTGGGAAATATTGGGAAAACCAGGGTTTTACCGAGTTTTATTGGGTAATACTGGGTAATTAATATAATTGAGTGGTTCAGATTTACAAAAAGAACTGGAGCACACCTTGGGGAACCAATGGTTGCACCCCATTATTCCAACAGCCCATTAGTCGGACAGCCCATTAGTCCGACAACCCATTAGTCCGACAACCCAATAGTTCGACAACCCATTGCTCCAACAGTACAATACTCCGACAACCCATAAGTCAGACACTTATCAAATCAAGTATCAGGGTATCAGGGTAAAATAAAATTTGTCTGTCTGTATTATTACGTTTAGATACATGTATGTAATAACATATATTTTAAGAAATAACTCCATATATATATAACATAAGGCTAAGGTAGTTCGAATACTTTATATATACTCAATTCGAAATCTGTATATCATGTATATAGAATACATTTTGTATTTCATTTACCAAATTAAAGGATCTTTAAAGAGCATATAAATCAAGAACAACCATTGATGATGCGAGCTACTCATGATACCCCCGCCAAAATATTTCGGTAGACAGGAAGATTTTGAGTTGTGAATCTGAAAAAGCATCACACAGTATAACTGACTTATATAAACCTTGAAGTGAGCATTCGATTGAAAAATGACGCTCATCCTCAATTTTATCAGCTGTACAATACAATTTTTTGAGTACATGTATGTAGCATTTTCAATTCTTAATGTAATGGAAGGGCACCGATTCTGAATTAACATTTGAACTACCTTTCTTAAAATCAATGATATCTAAATATTTTTCTTCTTAAAAACAATCTTTAAATGAAAAATAAGTGTCAAGTTTCCCACAAAACACATATATATAATGTACTAAGTTTTTACAATTTGACAAAGACACAAACGAGACAAGAATGTCTTAGATTTTTTAATGGTTTGTTATTGGCTTTTATATTGCACTCGTTCTATTTAAGCAGCCAAAATGTGTTGACTGTATATTTCTATGACATATATACAGTCACTGACCCGATATGAATATTTAGATAGAAGTTGCTGAAATATTCATGTCCGTCATATTTGTTTTTCGTAAAAATAAGTTTTGTTGTAAATCATCAGTCCTGCATCTCCATCAACCATTATAAAAGAGGCATATTTTTCTAGATTTTAAAATAAGCACAGGATATAAAATTGGTATCCCTACAAATGTATTGAGTGTCATCTCTCAGACTATGTCTGATCTATCGCTATTGGAAGTGCTATGTACTGTCTCCGTATTTTCGTGGATTCACATTCCTGAACATGATACCATATTCATAATTGGAATTGCTCATGCATCTTTTCTGAGCCAATATTTATTTATTTTTAAGGATCTGGGTATGTATTTGTCTCTTTGTTTTTCTTATTTTGACTGACGCTACATTAGTCCATTATTTTTGCGACTAAATTGATTTAAATAAAACTCAGATGAGTGATACAAGGAGGCAAAGTGTTGCGACCAAAGAGGACGGGTAGTGTTATCCAACTCTGATATATTTATTTATGTAGTCAATAGTGGGGAAACCTCATTCCCCTGATACGCGAAAAGGGGGAACCGAAGGTCTAGTAAAAGAAGGTAAATCAAGACACACATGCAAAAAACAGCAAACTAATAACACAGCACAGACTTAATAGTCGACACACACACAATGAAATATAAAGATAAATGAAGTACCTAGACATGTAAAACGAAATAGGGACGAGGGTAAGGACTGAGCAGTTGCTATAAGCATGTGTATCAACTCCAATATACTGAGAAAAATTTCCCAAATGGAAGGAATAATTGGAATCAAAACGGACAACCACAAATATCATATAGAGAAAGGAGTTGGTCTTTTTAGAGAAAATTTACCTATACATGTAAGAAAAAAGGATTGTCCGAATAATGGGCTGTCGGAGTAATGGGTTGTCGGAATAATGGGCTGTTGGAGTAATGGGCTGTCAGAGTAATGGGTTGTCGGAATAATGGGCTGTCGGAGTAATGGGCTGTCAGAATAGTGGGCTGTCCGAGTAATGGGCTGTCGGAATAATGGTTGTCGGACTTATGGGATGTCACCAAACAAATCATCAAAATCTCTCTGAACAATGTCTCTCTAAGGGATTTATATGTCTCTTATGTAACTCTTCCCTGTATGATCCTGTATCTGACTGTAACTTGACATGTTTTTGTGACAGTTTTGTACAAGCACCTTTGTTGATATCAGTGGACAGCCTTAGATTTACAAACTATAACAGAAGTATCATATGTGTTACTATATAACAAGGTTTACTTTTCTTTGTGGTATATTCTGTGTGCATTAAAAACAAACGTGTAGCCTGTAATAGCATACTATTTATGCAATCTGACCCTGAGATTGTGATAGCAGACAACTTTCCACAACGGAAGTTTAAGTCTGAATAAAGGACGGATTTTATCTAGGCGCTTTAAACTGGATTGTGCTAAAATGAGAAACGAAATTGAAACGCAATAAACGAAACGAAACTTAACGAACAAAATGAAACGGAATAAATCGAAATACCAAGGATTTGTATAGTAATCAATGTTTACTATACAAATCCTAGGAATTACGAAGTATGATTGACTGAGGCTATAAAAAATAATTCATTGCAGTTTTCGGTATTCATATTTTTTTCTTTATTCATTTTTTAATTATAAATAGCTTTTAATTATGTGACTCTTGAAAAATGTGAATGGATCTTAGTATGTGTACATATTTTATAATCTCATTAAACATGTTAAGCTTGCGTTGTTTTACTTCATATATTTACAATTATTTTATCTGGTTTGATTTCAAATGCCATACATATATATTTTGTATATAATCATATTTTTCCAATATCCATGCAGTTTTACGACTTCTATCAATATCGATAATTTGACAATGTTTGAGCGCTCGGCTCCGAGGCGCTCGGTAAGGCGGTTATATGGGTATCGGTATCGTTCGCCCTGATTACATGTTGCCCTAGGTTCGTTCGCACTGAGTTTGTTCGCCCTGATAGTTCGTTCGCCCTGGGTTCGTTCGCCCTATATTCATTTATGATACATGTATGTATATGTTACATTCATGAACGAAATATATACATGTATATATATATTGATATTTATGTATATCTATTAAAAGTTAAATACAGAATATTTACCAAATTTATATTAATTAAATAAAATTCTTTGCTGCATCGTTACACTTTATTTTATAATTACTTTTAATTACTGTTGATTGAATTTTGATTGCTGATAAGGTATCATTTGAAATCTTCGGTCCTACTAAAAAGCGCCCGGGAGCGCCCGAGAGCGCAAGGGAAAAGAAAAAGCGCCCGGGGAAGGAAAATTAGCGCCCGGGAGAATACAATAATAAGATTTTATAACAATAATTTTTTTCCTAAAAAAAATTAATCATTGATTGTTTTGTCCTTAATATAAATGGGGATATGCACGATGCTACCGAGGATGCTACATCTAAAGTGTTATTGCATTTTTACATTTTAGATTTCAAAATTGTATATAAGTAAGTCAATAAATATAAATAAAAATATATATAGACAATCATGAACGATATTGTCCTTGATTAAAACGTATATTTTGTTATTTAAAAATAAATCTTCCGCATAAACTGTGATCCATTATTATCTGTCTTTCGAAATAGTATTCATATATTATTGTTTAAATTGAAACATTCATACTTGTTTTTGTGCTTAAATACAAATGTATAATATCTAAATTTGCAAGTGACTTGTTTAAAATTAGAGTAAAAAATCAATATGCAATAGTTATTTCAATGACACAAAGTTGTCTCATGCCAATAAATTATCTATAAATTTTTCTATAAATACTATATGTCTCTGCTGTCACGCAGGCAACAGGGGATACAACCTTTACTCAAACCGTCGACTTATTTTCAGAAGAAAGTAAACAGAGTGCATTACTAGACAAATAATATTGTATTTATTATTAACAACCGGTGAAGAGCTTAATAAATCTAACCAAGCATTGGTCTAGCGGCAGAACATATCAAATATGAACAGATCAGAAATAGAAAATCGTATACTACTTTTAAAGGTAAAGGGGTTCTGTGCAGGGGGATAATCATAAAATCGAAGTGTATTTAAAAAATTTGTTAAAAGAGACAATGAATCAAAATTGACCAAAACATTAAGACATTATAACATGTATAAAAAAAGAGGGACGAAAGATACCAAAGGGACAGTCAAACTCATAAATCTAAAACAAACTGACAACGCCATGGCTAAAAATAAAAAAGACAAACAGAAAAACAATAGTACACACGACACAACATAGAAAACTAAAGAATAAACAACACGAACCCCACCAAAAACTAGGGGTGATCTCAGGTGCTCCGGAAGGGTAAGCAGATCCTGCTCCACATGTGGCACCCGTCGTGTTGCTTAAGTGATTACAAATCCGGTAAATAGTCTAATTCGGTAGGTCATATTCATGAAAGGGAAGGGGATTGTAGTTACGACGTAAGGAACATATCCGATATCATTTGTGAAACGGTTATTCCATAACGGTCAACCAACTCGTGATGGCGTCCGTAAAATTTACGAAGGGATGATTTCAACTTCACCATTTGGAACTCTTGGTTTAATAGCTTCCTTGTGAGCAGCAAACCTCTATCAAGAAAATCATGATAGGAAATGCAAGCACGGGAATATCGTATCAATTGGGAGATATATACCCCGTATGCAGGTGCTGCTGGAATGTTGCTACTTAGAAATGGAAAGTTCACAATTGGAAAGCTGAAATCATCTCTTTTGTCGTAAAGTTTTGTTTTCAACCGACCCTCATTGTCAATTTCTAGATGTAAGTCAAGATATGAAGCCGACTTAACTGTATCTGTAGTATCCTTTATCTCTAGTTCGATTGGATAGATGCGTTCCACATAGTCACCAAATTTTGAATTGTTTAGTGAAAGAACATCATCTATATAGGGTATATATACCATGTCAATTTCAGACAATATGATGAAAACGTCTGGATTAGGTACTGTTGTATACTAGAGTAAATATTGTCTCTCAAGTGGGCGATTTCAAAGATACTCTAGTCCTGCCAGAGAACATAGGTTGCATACTATTTAGGCTTTTGATTGATATTTGGATTGTTTAAAGTTTCACAAATCTATCTGAAATAAAAAAAAAGAAGATACGGGTATATGTACTGAAACATGCTGTCGTCAAAAAACATTTGAAGCTCTAAATCGTCCTTATTCTAGGAGAGTTGTGAATTGAATTTACAGAGAATAGAATAGAAATAACGCATGTTTGCATTGCATTCGTCTTGTCATTGAACATATAAAAAAGAAGATGTCGGGTATGATTGCCAATGAGACAACTCTTCACAAGAAACCAAATTGACACAGAAATTAACAACCATATGTCACCGTACGGCCTTCAACAATGAGCAAAGCCCATAACGCATAATCGGCTATAAAAGGCCCCGAAATGAAAAATGTTAAACAGAAAAACTAACGACCTAAGGCAGCAACCATTTGATTTTCTGGGGGGGGGGGGGGGGGGGGATACATGCTCTCCGGTTACACATATAGCACTAAACTCAAATTAATCAATGAATCATTAAAACAATTCCTCAATCGATTAAGTAAAAGAGGGGCAAAAGATACCAGAGCGACATTCATCTTATCGGGGCCTTTTATAGCTGACTATGCGGTATGGGCTTTGCTCATTGTTGAAGGCCGTACGGTGACCTATAGTTGTTAATGTCTGTGTCATTTTGGTCTTTTGTGGATAGTTGTCTCATTGGCAATCATACCACATCTTCTTTTTTATATACTCATAAATAGAAAATAAACTGACAATGCATTGTTTTAAAAAAAACCGGGACAAACCCACAAACACTAGTACACAAAACACAACATAAAAAAAGACTAAGTAATTGATTGATTGATTGATTGATTGATTGATTGATTGATTGATTGATCAACAAACCAACCAAGAAATCAATCAACCATTATCAAATCAATCAGTCATCAACACAATTAGTCATCAAGTTACTCAACCAATCAATCAGTTAATCAATCAACCAATCAATCATAAAGTTGTAAAAGTTTGAACTGGGAAAACGCATTCAGTAGAATAAATATAGTGTTGAATTGAAAATCTAAATTTCATCCCGTTTATTCTGTAAAATTTATTTCATAATTTATTAGCTTTTAGATCCTTTTACACTTTCGTCATTTTTTTTATTTTTGGTTTTTGTACCTACCATTCTCAAAATAGAATTTGATAAAAAGAAATCTTGCGTTTATTCATTTGACATTGTCACACGTGACGGAAGCAAAAGTGAAAATGGCGACCACAACAGGTTTTAAAATTTGCTATATTTCTGCCATTCTTTATAAAGAAAACATTAGACTATTCCTTTTTAGTAGACACAGTAGTTCATCTTATCCACATTTAGATTCCCACGTATTTTTGTATATATTCATATCACTTGTCAACCCATATTTCCTTAGATCCTGTTATAACAATCGCAAGGTCATAAAATAGGTCGTCTTTAAAATTTACAAGATTGGGAGATATGATCATATCGACTTAAATAAGAATAAAATCATACACAGTTAATTGTTTTAATATTTCATGATGTGAGTCTCTCATCTCTACATGTTACATCATAACTGTAGAAATAATACATGTTGCTATAGTGTCAGCTTTCCTATTTAATATGAGACAGGCATTACCTGTGAATGGGACTGGGAGCGAAGTCTGTATGAATTATTTTTTTTGTAACTTACATATTTGTTAAAAAAAAAAAGAAACGGAAATACCGTAACGTTTCTGATTTTGGTTCTGTTGTTCAGTTGTTGGGGATTTTAATGTGACGTTATTTAAGTTATGACGTCATGTTCAATGTAAACAAAGAAACGCAATACATCAGGTAACGTTAATTCATATCATAGACAAAGAATAAAAAAAATGAAATATTGGTAGTGTGTTCCTTAAGTTCCTATATTTTACTAGACTACTCAAAGTCTCACGACAACGAGACCAGAAGAAGGAAGTAGATTTCTACATTCTGCGCAAATACATGAAATGCAGGAATTAAAAAAAGCGACAACAAAAATTTGAATGATTTTGAGTTCATTCATTCATTAGTACAATGAAAATTTGGGATTTTCACGATTGATTTTTTTTGATTTTTTGATTGCTTTTTCTACTGTAATAGGGGACTTCGTCCCCATATTAAAGTTGTGGTGATGCTTCTTATATAATTATATGTAAACTCCATTTAGGATGAATGTATACAGTGGCTAAATCTCCAAAGGAATTCAGGAAAGAATCCTGTTTGGTGGATTTGTAATGTTCGAAGTTGAATCATGTTCTCCCTAGTCAAAATTGGGTCCAATAGTCCATTTGCCAGTTATCAATTCGATTCTGTTATTACACACATTTTAAACAAATAAATTCCCTTTGCCGATTGAAGAGTGGTTCTATACTGGACAGAATTGTACCCTGGTCATTGCATTTGTAATTTTGGAAGTGAAATCACATACTCTAGTTAATACACATTCTCTTTTAGCATGTTTAAGGTCATAATTTGTTCTTTTAACATAAGTATTAAAAAGATGTGGTATGACCGTATGATTGTCAATGATACAACTCTTCACAGGAGACCATATGACACAGAAATTTACAACTATAGGTCACCATACAGCCTTCAACAATGAGCAAATCCCATGCCGTATAGTAAGCTATAAAAAAAAACCTCAAATAACAAATGTAAAGCAAACGAGAAAACTAATGGCCTAATTAATGTACCCCAAAAAATCATGAAAAACTAAATATGTAACTCAGCAACAGATTTGTTTTTAAAATGGATGCAATGATTCCAGGTAAATTTACACTTAATAATATTAATCCACAAGCTAGCCTGAAGCTCAATTTACTGAACATTTTAGTGGGATTCAGTTGGCTTGTAGAGATGAACTGTACAAGCCTGTGATGTTCTTGATGATAAATACAACAAAATTACAAAATGTCAATTTAAGCATAAAGCCATTGTGATTGTTTTCAATATTTTACAAAATGTTTTAGTACAGTACTACATGTAGTGTATTACAAACACAGTAGCAGATTGGTTTATACATGTATTGGTGACCCATTGATTTTATTTGAATACAAATTAAACAGATATTTACATGTTATCATGGTACATGTAACAAAATATCAATTTTTACATGTATTAGGAAAAATCTATGTATATCAGTCAGGGGACTTACTTAATAAAAATCACTTATTAAAGTACAAATTCAAAGTTCTGTCACAAATTGTGATTTTGTAGTTTTACCAAAATTTTAAACACATTTTAAATAATATCTTTTCATTAGTAAAATTGAAAAAAAAATGACCTTTTTGCTTCTTTTCAGTGGCAAGGTTTATGCCTTTAATGCTATCATTTAGCTGCAAATTCTATTTTAGTTGAAAAAATGCTATAATAATGGCTTTACATAATGAACTGATACTTTTTTAACAGATTTTTCCCAGCAGTGGGAGTATTTTTCCTGTGAAGTTCAAGGTTTCATCTTTCAGATTATGTAATAAAATTCTACTGTTTGCGATAAAAATTTCACTGTTCAGGGGTGTTGAAATTAGTGGGGGTTATTAAAATAATGATACTTAAAGAAGTGATTTTTGGGAAGGAAATATAGGTATGATACTTAACATACCCGTAGTCAGGGGGGTTCGGGGGGTTTAGACGACCCCCCCTCCCTTTGAAAACAAATAATGACTGTTAAAGTCAACGTTCGAATTGTGACTGTTAAAGTCGAGTTTTTGAGGCCAACGAACCCCCCTTTGGAAATTCCTGGCTACGGGCCTGCTTAAACAAGTGATTTTTATGTCATTATCCTAGATTCAGTACAAGGTCATCACCTGAAATGACCTGGTCATCCTATCAACACAGATGTTGGTTCTGATAATTTTAGAAACATAATTAGTCCCTGGATCATTAGTATTCTATATTTAAAGCTACAATAAAATTAAATCACTTCTTCTAGTGATTAATTTGTACTACTTAAATAGGTGATTATTAAAGAAAGATAACTCTAACTTCCAACCTTTGTGGAAATATTGTTACTTAAATGAGTGATTTTCTAAATCACTTATTTTAGTAAGTCCCCTGACTGTATATGATCGATGATTTAATGTTTAAGGACAGTTTTAGCATTTTATGAATGTTTTTCATTTTGCCTGCTTTCTATTCAAAGTGAAAAATGTTCTGTCTATTGAGATATAATCAAATTTAAGAAAAAATGAAAAGACTAAGAAAAGTCATTATTTTGTGATAGTTCATACTGCAGTTGTATGCAAAATCTAATTAATATCTTTGATAAGTTTATGTTCAAAATAAACTGTAAACCAACGAATGTTTATCATGTTTATCAGCGATTAATTTTGCGACTTCATGGATCAGAACAATATCCCAACTCAAAAGTGGTTTCAAGCCTGTCAAATAAATACATAACATATCCATATCGTTTAATTTTTTCTTCAGAAAACCCCTTCCAGCGTTTGGTGCAAACAGCTAATATTGGAGGCAAAGACTACAAATTCTTCAATCTGTCAGCATTAAATGATCCGAGATATCGTGAGTATAATTTAATGTTGCAACAATATTACGTACAATGACATAAAAAACCTTGAACATTTTATTTCTGTCATTGTCAGCACAGAGTTTGTAGTAGGTGAGTTTAGTGTTGCACCAAAGCCTCCATGATGTCTATTGTAAGTAAGTCCTACAAGGTACGGAGGATTCATTTACAGGTATTTTCAAGACTAAAGAAAAAATGTATTTTCCTGTATATTTGGTCTCATGGTTTTGCTAAAATCTACATACAAACCTATAGCAAAATTATTCATCATGAAGATTTTAATTATAAGTTCACCAATAATCATGAAAATTGGTTTACCCCTAATAATTATGAATCTGCAATATTATTAGACTAAAATGAGTGTATTTTTTAAGATAGTTAAAATGCATTGAATTTGAATTACAAACCTCAAAGACATTTTTGAAATACACAAATGTATTGCATGTATTGTGTGTACTTAAAATTGAGAATCAAAATGCCTAATGTATCAAAGAGACAACAACACAACCAAAGAGCAGATAAGAACAGCCGAAGGCCACCAATGGGTCTTCAATAATGTATTCTGCTGTGAGATCAAAGTCTTAAACATGTTAAAGGGAGGAAGAGGTTACTGCATCAAAAGTTCTGTTCAATTATGAAAGATATCCTTCAAATCAATTTCTGAATGTTCTGAGTTGAAGGAAACACTAATGTGATGATGATATTTAATTTCTTAAATTTTTCAGAAAAGCTTCCTTATTCCATCAGAGTACTACTGGAGTCAGCCATCAGGAACTGTGATGATTTCCAGGTACTACAGAAAGATGTGGAACATATTCTGGACTGGGAGAAAAATCAGACAAAAAATGTGGAAATTCCATTTAAACCAGCCAGGGTCATCTTACAGGATTTCACGTAAGTAAAGGAAGAATATGCAATGGTTCTACAAACAAAATTTCAGTTTCTAGTGGTCTAAGTAGCTCAGCTACAGTATCACTAGCCAGTCAACCCTGAGTCTGAGATTGTGAGTTGTAACCCTGCACCTGGAAGTTTGTTGTGGTTTACTTCAATCAGAATTGACTAGGATTGTCAGTTTTCTTGGTAAAGATTGGGGGTTTTCTGAACGGCAATCCAGCTTCGTCCACCAATATAAACTGACTGAGACGGTATAGGCCTAGAGTGTTGAAAGTATTGTCAACCACTAACAATAAATCTATATATCTGATATGAACCTCAAATTTCAAACATGTACCACACATTCTTTAACAACTTAAAACAGACTTTGAAATGTAAAACCACTGAAAATTAATGACTCCACAGCACATTTATTTAAAATGATGAGTGGGAACCATTCAATATTTTTAATGTAAAATTTGTTCATTATATTTACAGTGGTGTACCAGCAGTAGTTGATTTTGCTGCTATGAGAGATGCTGTGAAAAGGCTTGGAGGTGATCCACAGAAAATCAACCCAGTGTGTCCAGCTGACCTAGTTATTGACCACTCTATACAGGTGGATGTCTCAAGGAGGTATACATTTTATAATTAGGCTAGTACAGTCAATCAATATTTTATAATGCATAGTTACCCATCCCAAATATTCCTATCTATAAATATAACCAGTTTATCACCTATAGTTACAATATTCATCGTTTCAGAATCCAAAGGGTTTTGGGTAATTTCGTTGTTCGTAACCAATAATGTAAATAATGTCATTGTTTGAATTTCCATTGTTTAAGAGGTTTCTTAGGAGGTGAATTCATTTGAAAATATTACCAAAAATGCATAAGATTCTAAATCACTCTAAATTCAGCAATTATTGCGTGCATTTATTATTACGATTTTGTCATTTTAAACTAAAATGTGGTTTTAATTTTTGCTATATTGAGAAAAATCATTTTTCACAATAATAAAAACATTACAATATTAATAGTTTCTGAATTTACAGTACTTACTCAATTGAATTGCACCTTTGTCCTCATTACCATGATTACAGTACCGGTACTTTTTTGTAAAAAAAAAAAATGTATTTCCTTAAAAAAGTTTATTACTTGGTAAAATTTTAATTTCTGACTCAATGAAAAAAGGTGTTGTTCTGAAAAGTACATCTGTCAACATGAGAAAATTCTTTATGGAAGCAAGAATATCCAAACATGTAGTTCAGATTAAGTATGCTATTGATCTAAGTTTGTGATATACATGATATAGTTCATTAATCAATTTGAAAGACTATAATACATTAAATTATAAGTTTTAATTGAGGTTCTGCTTCTAATTTTTGACAAGATTTGGTTGCATTTTGAACAAAAAATCATATTGAAGACAAAAAAACTTATGTTGATTATCATTGATTATCTGAATTAAAATGGTCAAAATATGAAATTTTTTTTGTAAATCCAATTTTGTATTTTTTTCATTTCTGATTTAAATTCCCACCTGCACAGTTAACCAGTTCTTGCATGTTTTATCTCTTAATAAATTGTCCTATATAATGATTATTTCATGTAAATCAGGTGCTTGGGTAGGTGAGATTGTTTTGTCCATAAATGGACAAATATATATTCCCCCCCCTTTTTTTTTCTTTTTTTAAAATATTCGTATACATGTATAGTCAGCTGCTGATAATAACTTTAAAAAAATGATCTCCTCATTTAATTCGCCCTCAGCAACTTAACAACCTAACATCTTCATTTGAAAAAAAATCAATTTGCTTAAAAGTGACCTTGTGATCTAAGGCAATTATTAAATGTGACCTAAGGGGAGTAACCTAGTAGAGCCCCACATAGTAACATCACCTTAGGTAGACCCTCTTAGTGTCGTTACTAACTGTGATTAAGCCTTTTTTTTAAATTTGATCATGATCATCTAACACAGCTTTTTTAAATATATTTATGCCGATTTTTTGTAAAAACAATAATAAAAAAAAGCAAGACATTACAATTAGTATAATTATGATGCTTAGTTTCTGAAACTCTTTAAAATATGATAAATTTATATCATGAATATTGAATATTGATATGCAGTATTGGAAAAATGTTGTGTATTAAATGATTTTATAGGAGCTAAATAATCATGATAATATCAATAAATATTTAAGATTTTATTATGTGCGGATGTGAGTGAAAAAGAATTAATTTTGTAAAATTCAAGATTTTTTTTCTCCTTACAGTACTTTGAGATTCTCCCCAAATCCTGGAGGAGGTCAGCCCAAATGTTTGAACTGTGAAGGTCCTTGCTCTGATAAAATTTGTCCATTTCATGGCCACAAAACATCTAGGTTGGTAGCCATAGTTACAAGGTGTTTGATTGTTGTTTTATTTTTTTTTCAATTTTCTTTTACATAATATTTAATATAATGTGGGGAAATATCTTCATAAAAGATAATAGTTTGGTATTCTTAATGCCAGGAAGATTTTTAAATAAATGTAGAGGAAAACTTCTGGCAATAGATTTATTTAGCTAAAGTTAGTAACAAAACTGCTATCAAAATACACAATTGTTTTAAATTTTTTTACTCAGAAGTATTCCATAATTCTGAAATTTTCTATCATCGTTGAAGATGTTTCCCCACTGTTTACATTGTATTCAGGCTTTCATTCTGATATTTGAAGTGATCATATGATATAGGAATTGGCCGTTCCAGAATCTAAAGCATCATGGGTAATTCCATTGTTCGTGCCCCAAAATGAAAATAACATCACATCATTGGTTAAATTTCCATTGGTTATGACATTTTTAACCAATCAGGACGTTTTGGTGTACGCTTTTGAAAATATTACCTAGGATGCAATAGATTCTGAAACGACGAATTGTCTTCCCATTGTTATGATAAACAGAATGTCTTTAAATCACAATGACATTTATATATATATCTGTTTATGTCCTGCTTGATCTGGTAAAATTTATTTAGTAACATGAACTTAGACTTGGTCAAGTAGAAATTATGAATTTATGATACATGTACATGTGTTTCTTCATAAGTCTAAACATGCTAAAAAGAAATAATATGCTGTTTGATGGGCTAATTTATTCCTTTTGCCTCTTACATCATGCAGTTTTTTCAAATTTATTGTCATTTCATTATTACTTCTTTGGTGTTCTTAAATTTTAACATCCTCTTTCAAGAAGTAAATTTTTTTTGATTAATTAAACTTGTAAAACAAATTTTTTAATAAAAATATTTTAAAATGAAAAATGTTTAAACAATATTAAAAAATACCTTTTTTATCCACACTGTTAATTGGTAATAATTTAATTTTGGATGCAACGCTTCTTCGATTGGCTGACGTTATTTTGTTATTAGCCCATAGATATAATTTAGTCATGTGACCGTGACGTTTTTTCATGGTTTTCTATAGTTTAAAATGGAATTTAGAATTAAATTATAAGAAATGACTGTAATATTTTTTCTGTCTATTCGAAATAACATAAAAACTGTGGTGCACACTGTTAAATAACCCGCTACGCGCGTTATTCAGTGTGCACCAAATTTTTTATGTTATTTCTTCATAGACAGAAAAAATATTACAGTCATTCCTTAAATGTTTTTTTTTTTTATTTTTATTATTTATAACTTCCAATTTACAACATAATATACACAAATATAATAGCAATATATAATATATAAATCTATAGATATTATCTTATCAATGCATCTTTCTATTAGGAAGCAATTTTTTTTTTTTTTAAATATACAAATATAAGATAAAGAGTAAAGCAGTTTGAACACCGGAGAGAGAGAGATAGAAAGAGAAAGAGAGTGAGAGAGAATAGTGTGGTGAGTTTTCAATATAATTCATCTAGAAATTGAATTCTATTTTAGTATAGTAAATACAGCATTTTCATTTATAACATGTATATACATTTTTGTACTTAACTAAGCATGCTAAGTAATATATCAAAGGCATTCCATTCTCGGAGAAACTGATGTTCACATTGGTTTTTCATAGCAATATTTTTGTCCATTGCATACACATATTTTATCTTTTCTTTTACTGAGTTTATTGTCAGTTTTTTTTTAAAACATCTGGAATTATAAATATATTGCTTTATGGTAAGAAAAAGAGTATTTTCTGCATTGCCTTTTGATATTTTTGCAGTGTTACCAAACAAAAAAGCTTCTTTTGTAAAAAGTACACTAATTCCATTGGTTAGAAACCAATTTTCAATCTGTTCTAATAATAATTGTGTATGTTCACATTCCCAAAATAAATGTTCTAATGTTTCAATTTCTCTATTACAAAATGTACAATTTGGATTATCATAAATCTTAATTTTTCCTTAAATGTTAATGAAATGTTGGTAATGTATGAAATGTCACCTTATTATGATCTATATTGACACCAATTTTGTTGCTTCATTACAGTGCTGATGCTTTAGAACAAAATCAGGAATTAGAATTTACAAGAAATAAAGAAAGATTTGTATTTTTGAAGGTTGGTAGAAATTTAAGGTTGTCAGGGGAACAGTAGTTGAGTTTAGATAAGAAAAAAATTAAGAAAAGAAATATGTTCATAAAGGAATGAAAAATTAACAAAACACTAGCAAATTACTTTATTTGATAAACAAACAATTCCTTTCAAAGGATCATTTCTTTAATATATATGTACTATAAGTTCAGAAATTTTTGTATGCATATATTATTGGGATTGTGTCGCTTTTTTTACTGATGCGATATTTAGAAGAAAAAAAAATGTTCTATTTCTATTAAAAATTTAAAATGCGAGTTATGATTATTGTGATTATAACCCTGTCGCATTATTTCGCAATAAAAAAAAACATCGCTATAATTTCTGAATTTACAGTAAAAGTTTTATCAAGTATGGTCATGTGATATTTATATTTTTTATAGAATATGCTGTTGCTCCATAATGTTTTGTGGAGTACCAACTCTCATGGATATAATTAAACCACAAATTTATAGATTTAAATGCTTACTTGTTTAAACAAGAAATTAAGTATCCACGACAACACTAATCTTTCCAATTCTACAAAATTTGGTTCCATGAAATCAAACATGTTAAATGAATCCACAGATCAACTGCAATTTGCTAAATGTTCAGGTTTTTTTATGCCCCACCTACGATAGTAGAGGGGCATTATGTTTTCTGGTCTGTGCGTCCGTTCGTCCGTCCGTCTGTTCGTTCGTTCGTCCGTTCGTCCGTCTGTCCCGCTTTAGGTTAAAGTTTTTGGTCAAAGTAGTTTTTGATGAAGTTGAAGTCCAATCGACTTCAAACTTAGTTTACATGTTCCCTATGATATGATCTTTCTAATTTTAATGCCAAATTAGAGGGTTTACCCCAATTTCACGGTCCACTGAACATAGAAAATGATAGTGCGAGTGGGGCATTCATGTACTGGGGACACATTCTTGTTTGCAAATATTTCATTCCTATCTAGAACAAGAACAAATGAAAAATAAATACTATAATACTGGTATGATTTTGCATGGTCAGTAAGTTATGACCGTTCTAAGGACAGTTTAAGTTATAGGAACCATTTGAAGAAGAATTTTTTATGGTTAAAGGTAGAAATGCTACGAGTCTTTTAAAGAAACAAGTGTTGTTATTGGAATCTACCAATTTTCATGCCCGACAAAGGTATGGAAAAAGCTAATAAACTGCCTTGTAAAAATGTAGTTATTAAATATCCAAGATGTTTTATTAGTCGAAATAATAAACATTGACACATGTGTGTTTGTCACTTACATAAACATGATAAAAGTATAATAAAATTGAGAATGGAAATGGGGAATGTGCCAAAGAGACAACAACCCGACCATAGAAAAAAACAACAGCAGAAGGTCACCAACAGGTCTTCAATGTAGCGAAAAATTCCCGCACCCGGAGGCGTCCTTCAACTGGCCCCTAAACAAATATATACTAGTTCAGTGATAATGAACGCCATACTAATTTCCAAATTGTACACAAGAAACTAAAATTAAAATAATACAAGACTAACAAAGGCTAGAGGCTCCTGACTTGGGACAGGCGCAAAAATGTGGCGGGGTTAAACATGTTTGTTTTACTTTTCAGTGGGGAGCAAGAGCTTTGAAGAATATGTTGATTGTACCTCCAGGATCAGGGATAGTTCATCAGGTCAACTTAGAATTCCTTGCCAGAGTTGTATTTAATGATAATGGGACATTGTATCCAGACAGCTTAGTGGGAACTGATTCTCATACAACCATGATCAATGGTTTAGGAGTTGTTGGCTGGGGTAAGCAATTCCTTTTTAAATTGAATTTGAATTAGGCTGCGATGTTTCTATTAGAATAAGAATATATGGTATGATTGCCAATGAGACAACTCTCCACAAAATAACATAAGTCTGACAACTGTGACTATTGATTTCAAAGAATGAATGTGCAGTTTGGGGGGCACCAGATGGCAATGTTTGATTTTCATTTGTTTTAAATTTAGTCAAGGGGAAGTAGGAAGTCATGTAACATGCCAGTCTGAATGTACTTTCATCCTTTTGATTTGTATGCAGTCATAAAATATGTCAGTAAAACTGTACTATCAACTATTTTATTTTTATGCAATTATGCCAGTCTGATTATACATTCAGATCATTTTTTATGCATTCATGTATAATTAACTAGTCTAATTGTATGTTCATGGTTTTTATTTTTATGCAGTCATGCTAAGCCATTTTTGTAGTTTTAAAGCCATTTTATTTTGTAGGTGTTGGAGGGATTGAGGCAGAAGCTGTTATGTTAGGCCAGTCCATTAGTATGGTGCTTCCTCAAGTTGTTGGTTACAAATTGACCGGAGAAGTTGACCAAATGACCACATCAACCGATGTTGTCTTAACAATAACAAAGGTAAAATGTTCAAACAAAATGGCGGATGACACCACTTGATGAGAATGCCTACATGAAACAAAAATATGTTAGAAACAGAGGGACTCATATAATGCATTTTATAAGAAAAGTAAAGGGCCCAAATGGTGTATCGTCTTATCTTATGTCTACTAGTGTTACAGAAGGTGTGTATCTGCCTTCCTGTTTTGTGATCTGTGTTAGCAGTCACTACGCAAAGAACATTTTTATGTTTATGCTTTAAAATATTTTTCCAAAAACTGAATTTTTAATGCTAGAAAACTTATTCCATGCATCAGTAAAATAAGGAGCAATAAAACTTTTAAAAAAATCTTTTTATAATAATATTATTTTAATAAGAGTATTTATAGCAAATGTCTGCTTCTCAATATTTTGTATTTTGATACCATTATTTTTGAAACTTTCAGGTTTAAATGATACATGCATATGGTTGAGATCCACAAAACATGTATGCCCTCCCCACATTTGATCAAAAGAATGTTGTCTTTTTTTTTAGCACTTAAGGCAGATTGGTGTGGTTGGAAAGTTTGTTGAATTCTTTGGACCTGGTGTTTCTAAGCTTTCCATTGCTGACAGAGCCACGATCTCAAACATGTGTCCAGAATATGGTGCTACTGTAGGATACTTCCCTATTGATAATAAAAGTCTGGAATATTTATTACAAACAGGTTAGTTTTACATTTATATTATTATACCCCCGCTTTAAAAAAGGGGGGGTATACTGTTTTACCTCTGTCTGTCAGTCCGTCCGTCCGTCCGTCAGTCAGTCCGTCAGTCAGTCCGTCAGTCAGTCCGTCCCATGAAACTTTCGTCACATTTTTCTCAGGAACTACACATCCACCCTTTCTGTAATTTGGTATCAACATTTATATATGTTAGCCATACCGTGTGATGCGTTTTCAGATTCATCACTTGACAACTTCCTGTTTACCGAACACTTGTATGATTTTACACATGATAGCCAAGTTGAAAATTTTCGTCACATTTTTCTCAGGAACTACACATCCACCCTTTCTGTAATTTGGTATCAACATTTATATATGTTAGCCATACCGTGTGATGCGTTTTCAGATTCATCACTTGACAACTTCCTGTTTACCGAACACTTGTATGATTTTACACATGATAGCCAAGTTGAAAATTTTCGTCACATTTTTCTCAGCAACTACAATACAAAGATTTCTGAAATTTGGTTTCAGGATTTATACAAGTCAGCTATACCGTGTGATGCGTTTTCAGATTCATCACTCGACAACTTCCTGTTTACCGAACACTTGTATGATTTTACACATGATAGCCAAGTTGAAAATTTTCGTCACATTTTTCTCAGAAACTACAATACAAGGATTTCTGAAATTTGGTTTCAGGATTTATATAAGTCAGCTATACCGTGTGATGCGTTTTCAGATTCATCATTCGACAACTTCCTGTTTACCGAACACTTGCATATTTTTACACTATCAATATTATCCACTTGCGGCGGGGGTATCATCAGTGAGCAGTAGCTCGCAGTTTCACTTGTTATGAATTAGAATTCACAAAAACTTTTGAAACCTACAATTATACATTTTTAAATCCTTTGAGAGCATCAAAACCAAAAAGTCTCCAAATAGAAAGGCAAAAACTGTCTTAAGACCAACTTTGCTAGAGGCAGCTGCAACCAATAGTTTATAAAAGCACAATTACTGTAAAAATTGTTAATTCAGAAAATTCACAATGGACAAAAATACAGGCTCAGTGATATCCTAAAAAGTACACACATTGACACAAACAGAGCATGAAAGATTTAAATGCTGCTTTTTCATTTTGCAATACCTTTACAGTTTCAATTTTTACTAATGATAAATAAAAGTAAAGTTTATGACACTAAATATATGTTAATTTATCCTGTCAGGGAGAAGCAATGAACAGATCCAGTTTATAGAGCAATATCTACGATCTATTACTATGTTCAGAAACTATAATGATCAAAATGAAGATCCTGTGTTCTCAGAGGTATTACATTAAATTAATAAGTAGCACAAATCTACCCCCTTTAGAACTTGGAAAAGAGAGGCGAAAAATACCAGAGGAACATTTAAACTCATAATTTGAAAATAAACTGTCAACATCATGGCTAAAAAAGAAAAAGACAAACAGACAAACAACAGTACATAGAGTCAACTCATATTTACTTGAAAACAAGTTTTGAAATTTTTCTTTTCTTTTTTATTTTATGAATATGTTGTGCATTATTTAGTGCAATATTTTTATATTATACGACAACTACCATAATTTTACAATTTATTTTTTTTGCACACATATTATTTATATTTGATATGTGGAAAGGAAATGATATTTTTATACCCCCGCTTTAAAAAAGGGGGGGTATACTGTTTTACCTCTGTCTGTCCGTCCGTCAGTCCGTCCATCAGTCCGTCCATCAGTCCGTCAGTCCGTCCGTCAGTCAGTCCGTCCCATGAAACTTTCGTCACATTTTTCTCAGGAACTACACATCCACCCTTTCTGTAATTTGGTATCAACATTTATATATGTCAGCCATACCGTGTGATGCGTTTTCAGATTCATCACTTGACAACTTCCTGTTTACCGAACACTTGTCTGATTTTACACATGATAGCCAAGTTGAAAATTTTCGTCACATTTTTCTCAGGAACTACAATACAAGGATTTCTGAAATTTGGTTTCAGGATTTGTGTAAGTCAGCTATACCGTGTGATGTGTTTTCAGATTCATCACTCGACAACTTCCTGTTTACCGAACACTTGTATGATTTTACACATGATAGCCAAGTTGAAAATTTCCGTCACATTTTTCTCAGGAACTACAATACAAGGATTTCTGAAATTTGGTTTCAGGATTTATATAAGTCAGCTATACCGTGTGATGCGTTTTCAGATTCATCACTCGACAACTTCCTGTTTACCGAACACTTGTATGATTTTACACATGATAGCCAAGTTGAAAATTTTCGTCACATTTTTCTCAGGAACTACAATACAAGGATTTCTGAAATTTGGTTTCAGGATTTATGTAAGTCAGCTATACCGTGTGATGCGTTTTCAGATTCATCACTCGACAACTTCCTGTTTACCGAACACTTGTATGATTTTACACATGATAGCCAAGTTGAAAATTTTCGTCACATTTTTCTCAGGAACTACAATACAAGGATTTCTGAAATTTGGTTTCAGGATTTATATAAGTCAGCTATACCGTGTGATGCGTTTTCAGATTCATCACTCGACAACTTCCTGTTTACCGAACACTTGTATGATTTTACACATGATAGCCAAGTTGAAAATTTTCGTCACATTTTTCTCAGGAACTACAATACAAGGATTTCTGAAATTTGGTTTCAGGATTTTTATAAGTCAGCTATACCGTGTGATGCGTTTTCAGATTCATCACTCGACAACTTCCTGTTTACCGAACACTTGCATATTTTTACACTATTAATATTATCCACTTGCGGCGGGGGTATCATCAGTGAGCAGTAGCTCGCAGTTTCACTTGTTGGGACTATTTTTACAGGTACACTGACGTAGAACTCACGATTCTATATTAATATTTTTAATACAATTTTCAACTTTAAAAAATATATATATATAGCTGAAATTTAAAAAAAAATACATTAGTTAAAAGATCATTAAATGTATAATCTATTGGTGTTTTTTTTTAAAGATATATGAACTAGACTTGTCAACAGTGAGGGCCTGCTGTTCTGGACCAAAGAGACCTCAGGATAAAGTGGCTGTCACAGACATGAAGTCTGATTTTACACAATGTCTCAACAATAAAGTTAGCTTTAAGGTAAAATCAACAGAACAAGAGTTAGTGTGATGAAATATTTACAAGTCATATTTAGTTTCCTTGTAGGGTCTTAGAAGGGGCAGATAAATCTATGCTGTCTTCTTTGGTCATGTGTCACAACCTTGAATTATGCATTAAAATTGACAGTGAAATGTTTTTGTAGGATTAATTTCATGGTTGAATGCCTTCTGTGAACATAGCAATTAATAAGACCAACACGAAAAAAATCCTGATATATGGTATAGCAGAAAAGAGAACATGTGTATAAACTTAACCAAATGACCTAGCAGACAAGATAATTGTTAAAAAAAAAAAAGATTTTGAAAAAAACATAAGATGATATCCTGGAAAGAAAAAAAAACAGTGCTAAAGACTACAAAGATTTCAGCATGACTATGTTTCTTACAAAAAAATAATCAGCAAATTTAGCCTGATATCACGGAAGAAAGTCTTAGCAACAGATGTAGCACTTGTATCTTGTATCGTTTTATTATTTATAGATTTTCTTTTGATCCTAATGTCTTTTTCCTGACCTCAGTTTTATATGTGAACTCATAAACAATTGATTGATTGTTGTTAAAATACTAAACCATCAGTGGAAAATATTTTATATAAAATTAAGAAGGTGTGGTTTGATTGCCAATGAGTCAAAAAAATATCTAGATACGTAAAAACATTTAATGGAATATGCTTTTAAAATTTGAGTTCACACGTAAATAAAAACTCAACCGTGAAAACTGTAAGGAGTGAAAATTGTTACTAGTACAAAACACATTACACGAGGATATATAGGTCACCATAGGGCTTTCAACAATGAGCAAATCCTGTACCGCAAAATCAGCTATAAAAGACCCTGATATGCATATTCTAGAGGAAATATTTTATGTATCAGGTTTTAAAGATATGTATTAGGTTATGCCATGTCTAAGTTTAATACTAAATAATAAATATGAAAATCAAACAATTTGATAATTTGATAACTGTTTGAAACATGTATCTTCATTGAGACGATGACCTAAAAAAAAAGTTTTTTGTTTCAGGGCTTTGCAATACCGTCAGATAAACAATCCACTACTGTACCAATTGTTTTTGAAAACAAAGAGTACACATTGTCACATGGTTCTGTTGTCATAGCAGCCATCACTAGTTGTACAAATACCAGTAATCCATCAGTCATGTTAGGAGCAGGTGAGTAACCTCCCTTTGTAGAGAATATATATAAATGTTCGACATGGTCAGACAACAAAGTTATTTCTACAAAAGAATAAGCATAACATGCCAATGGGACAAAATACATTTATTTCTTTTTTTGTGACAAGCAAGATTCACCTGTATTTGTGTTGTCTAGATACATCTAGTGTTTCAAGTGCATGAAGTTTCTCAAGCAATTTCTACATTCAAAGTGAAATCCTAAGTACATAGCAATAAGCAGAAAAACACAACCTAGATTTAAAATTGATTGATTGATTGGTGTTAACTGGCACTTTCAACGTTATTGTGCTGTTTTTGTGCGATCTGTTTTAATTGATGTAGGAAGCTGGAGTGCCAACAGAGAACCACAACCTTTTGAATGAAAACTGACAATCCTAGTCAATTAGAGAAATTAAAAATTTGGAGTGGAAATGCACCTTCCAAATTCAAGATTCAAACTCACAACCTCTGTCTGGCCACTAAGGCCCTACATATATCTATAATGTATTTTGTCTGTTCTTGGTTTTAATGAAAAAAGATATGTTCTAGATATATTTGTTTTATTTTATTTTTAGGACTTCTAGCAAAGAATGCAATAGAAGCAGGACTGTCTGTGAAGCCATACATCAAAACTAGTCTGTCACCTGGCAGTGGTGTTGTGACCTTTTACCTCAGAGATAGTGGTGTAACTCCATATCTGGAAAAACTAGGGTGAGTACACAAATGAGTCTGTCCTCTGATATGTGTCTCATTGGCAGTCATCACTTTCAATCAAAACAGGTTCTACTGCTATGAAAAATAAAAGATAGACTATTAACAAATTTGCTACAAAAGATATCTGAAAAATTTAATATCAGATATAGTCATATACAGGTATTGTGTATTTCAGGAGAATAAGGACGTAAGCAATTATAGGTCAATGTACAGTCTGCAACAATGACCAAAACCAATTCCTTATAGTCAGCTATAAAAGGCCCTACAATTACAAAATATTAAATTGTTTAAATGAGAAAAACCAACAGCTTGATAATTCTAGCTTGTTAATTACACAAGGAAAATGTTGGTTTTTTTTTTTTGTCATATAAATTTTTGTCTAAACTTTACTGTTTTCTAGAAATTAGGTATCATTTTCATCAATTAAGAACTAACTCTGCATGCTTTTAAAGTTTGACACAAAATGGTTTATACTTATGTTACCGAAAACATACCAAAAATAAGTGGATATGGTATAATTGCCAATGAGACAAATATCCACCATAGACCTGCATGTTAACCATACATCCTTAAACAGTTTTTATCAAACATGATACATCATTGCCTAGTATAAAACAATGACACAATGTACTAATTATTTGTATTTTAGGTTTTCAGTGGTAGGTTATGGTTGTATGACTTGTATTGGTAACAGTGGACCATTACCAGAACAGGTTGGGGAAGCCATAGAGAAGGTTAGTTCAACTGTATCTGTATCAGTATCTCTCTACTTTGTTGTCATCTCTCAGTCTATCTTTCACTAAGAAGATAACCTTGGAAAAGGGACAAAATCCCAGACCTATGAAGTCAAATTTTCCGGTTTTTTTTAAAACTATTATTTTTTTTTATGCCCCACCTACGATAGTAGAGGGGCATTATGTTTTCTGGTCTGTGCGTCCGTTGGTCCGTCCGTCTGTCTGTCTGTTCGTTCGTCCGTCTGTCCCGCTTAAGGTTAAATTTTTTGGTCAAGGTAGTTTTTGATGAAGCTGAAGTCCAATCAACTTCAAACTTAGCATACATGTTCCTTATGATATGATCTTTCTAATTTTACAGCCGAATTAAACTTTTGACCCCAATTTCACGGTCCACTGAACATAGAAAATGAAAGTGTGAGTTTCAGGTTAAAGTTTTTGGTCAAGGTAGTTTCTGATGAAGCTGAAGTCCAATCAACTTGAAACTTAGTACACATGTTCCTTATGAAATGATCTTTCTAATTTTACAGTCAAGTTAAATTGTTGACCCCAATTTCACGGTCCACTAAACATAGAAAATGAAAGTGTGAGTTTCAGGTTAAAGTTTTTGGTCAAGGTAGTTTTTGATGAAGTTGAAGTCCAATCAACTTGAAACTTAGTACACATGTTCCCTATGGTGTGATCTTTATAATTTAATGCCAAATTAGATTTTTTACCCAATTTCACGGTCCATTGAACATGTAAAATAATAATGCGGGTGGGGCATCCGTGTACTTTGGACACATTCTTGTTTTAATTTATGTTTCTTTTTTCATCCCTTCAGCATTTCACATACTTATTTATTGGAGAAATTGTTGTATAGTTTCTCAACTGTTCTAGAAAACTCATTAGTGTATCAAATTATTGTTTTGACATTGTATTGGATGAGATCAAGAAAACTAATCTGTTTAAAATAATTTTTTTACATTTTTCAGGGAGATTTGGTGACATGTGGTGTCCTCTCAGGTAACAGGAACTTTGAAGGGAGAATCCATCCACTGACAAGAGCTAATTATTTAGCCTCACCTCCATTAGTAATAGCATATGCATTAGCTGGAACTGTTCTTATAGACTTCGAAACAGAACCTCTAGGTATGTCATAAACAGGGAATAACAATAGTGAGAAACTCAAATCTTTGTAAATTAAGAGTGCAATTAAAATTTGATGGGTGATTTTAGAAAGATAACCAGAAAACTTATAGGAAATAATCAATTAAATGTTTATGTGGGATTTTTTTTCAGATTTCTTTAATTTTATTGTTCATGTTTATCTCTAGCTGAATTTATGTCCATTACCATGATTATTCTCTAATCTTTATATTTAGTCCAAATTATTCTCAATTCTTTTCTTTTTTTTTTACTATTTTTCTTGATTGTTTTTATGTTTTTTGACATTTATTTTGCAATTTTCCCACACTTTTCTCTAAACTCTATCCACACTTTTGTTTATACATGTTTTTCAATGTCAGTGTGAAGAAAGATTATATATTTCATAAATTGATATATTTATTGCAGGAACAAATTCTGAAGGCAAACCCATATTTTTGCAAGATATCTGGCCAACAAGGAGTCAGATACAGGAAGTAGAAAAGGCAGTAGTGGTGCCATCTATGTTTAATGATGTATATTCTAGAATACAGGTAAATAACAACTGCAAAAACAAAAACTTCAAACCTAGGAATATATACTTTCCAAACTTCCAATGAAGCATTGTCTTACCCCAAAAAATGTAAAAAACCAAAATAAAAAAACAGTGATTGATAAATAAAAAATTTCATAGCTGTGTGAAATGCATTTAAATGGGCATTGGTATTTTATGTGGGATAATTTTGGTAGTAAAATGTCTTCAGTGAACATCCTTAAAATAGAAACACAAGTCAAAACACCCTGACATTTGCATTTGTTCTTCTTTAAGTTACTCATTCTCAAATAGACCAAATTGTTACCTTATTTTCTACTTATTTTGAATTTTGAGCTTGAATGTCGGTTTGGTATCTTTCGTCTCTCTTTTATATAATACATATGAGCTATATATAAATTTGACCTCTTAACCCATTAAGAACCTTGTACATAGTTTGTAAATTTATTCATTTTATTATTACAGAAAGGGAACACCAGATGGAATAGTCTAGAGGCTCCCGAGGGGATGATTTATCCATGGGATGATAAATCTACCTATATCAAATCACCACCGTTCTTTGAAACAATGGTAAGTCAGTTACTAAATAACTATTTCTAAATCTAATGCATTCTGGGTAAATCTGGGTGGATCAATTTATGACCTATACTCACAGTACCTCAATTTTCATCAATGTACTAGATAAGTATACCTTCGTTTTAAAAAGGGGGGTATACTGTTTTACCTCTGTGTCCATCCATCCTTCCGTCACTCCGTCCATCCCATGAATATTTTTTGTAGCATTTTTCTCTGCATACAAGGATTTCTGAAATTTGGTTTCAGGGTTTATATAAGCCTGCTTTACCGTTTGATGCGTTTTCAGATTCATCACTTGACAACTTCCTGTTTACCTAACGCTTGTATGATTTTACACATGATAGCGAAGTTGAAAATTTTCGTCACATTTTTCTCGGGAACTACAATTCAAGAATTTCTGAAATATGGTTTCAGGGTTCATATAAGTCAGCTATACTGTGTGATGCGTTTTGAGGTTCATCACTGGACAACTTCATGCTTACCGAACACTTGTATGATTCACATGATAGCCAAGTTGAAAATTTTCATCACATTTTTCTCAGGAACTACAATACAAGGATTTCTGAAATTTGGTTTCAGGGTTTATATAAGTCAGCTATACTGTGTGATGCATTTTCAGAGTCATCACTCGACAACTTCATGTTTACCGAACACTTGCAAATTTTACAATATTAATATTATCCACTTGCGGCGGGGGTATCATCAGTGAGCAGTAGTTCGCAGTTTCACTTGTTTCATCTAGGAGATAATATTTTATGTATGGTTTATTTTGTTGTAAAATGTTGTAAGCGATTTTGCAGACTACACGAAATACGTCGGACCGTCGGACAAATCCGGTGAATAATGGATTGGTCTGGTAAAATTTTGTTGAATTCCGGTCCGAATGTCCGGTGTTTTTTTTTCATGGAACATTCTAGCAAAATTGCCAATCGATCTCAAATTCATTTTCATCTTTATTATTCATCACAGCGATGTTTATTTTATTCAACCGCTAGCTTTATGCCGAACATCGACAACCAGTAATGTGTAAATCCGGGTAAAAACATATCTGACTGTCAAAAACAACAATGGATGCCATCATTGGCACAACCGGAAATGTAAATAAAACCGGATCAGATTCTGGGAACGGATAAGGATAATTCCGGGTTTGCCGATTTAAATACAATAAATGAATAAAAATCCAAGCAGATCACAAATTTTGGCTATGAAATATAACCACAAGAATTGAAAACCAAAAGATATATGAAAAAGAAAGAAGAAACAGGAAATAATATTTTATACAGAAACTCTAAATTATGTTTAGCTCACAAACATTGTCAAAATCCAATAAAATGGGACATTACTTTTCACTGAAATGCATTCAAGCAATTGTGCACAACTTTCATAACAATATCCCCTCTTGTTACATCATTTTGTTTTAATTTGTGCAATTTGTGGAGGAGTAGGGCACAACAAAGTCATATGTTTGTTGTTTTTTGTCGGATAATATACAATTAGATGTAAAAAAAAAATTGGTCTGGTAAAATTTCATTCGGTCCGAATGTCCTGTAATAATAAAATTCATTCGCGTAGTCTGTGATTTTGTTGATGATTGACTATGGGTTCTTTGGATGAATGATTTATTTATATAATACAGATACATTTTGTACTTCAATTTCATTGGCATGTTTTAAAACCACCATACTTTTTTCAGCCAAAATTGATTTTTTTCCCTAATTGGTAAAATACTTGTACACAATGATATATTTCCATCTGATTGGCAAGAAAATATTTCTTTTAAATTACAGGGGAAAGATCTTCCTGTAGTTGAAGGTGTAAAGGATGCTTGTGTTCTATTAAATTTTGGTGATTCTGTCACAACAGACCATATCTCGCCTGCTGGTAGTATAGCTAGGAACAGTCCAGCTGCCAGATACCTAGGATCGAAAGGGTTAGTAATGTTACAGATCTAAAGGTAAATGTAGCTGTAAAATGACTGTTGACTCATTATACCACTAAATAAGACAATAAATAAATTATACGTAATACTGAAATGATGTGAGTTTGTGGTCGAGTGGTTAAGACTGCTGGCTACATTGCTGAAGGTCCCAGTTCGATTCTCACTTGGGGTGCAAAAATATCAGTACATCAGAAGGGTAATTTTCACTCTCTCACAAACATCTCTGGTATCCAGACCAGAGTTTAAACAAGAATGATACTTTGGGGTCTTGGTTGGTTTGACCTGGAGATCAATCTGCTGATATTTGTCTGGTTTGTCTGTTTCCACCGAGTGACCCGGTGGTTTTCTCCAAGCACTATGGCTTCCTCCTCCATAATAACAGATACTGCCTGGTTCCTTAACACTCCCTGGTGTAGGTTGGGGCATATTTTCTATCTTAGGAATATTATTGAATGTTAGACACCTTGAAACTGAATTATAAGAATATATAGTAGGGTACAATCTCCAATCATCTGAACCTAGAATTATGAAATTTAAAAATATTTGTATATGATTTGATTATTGTTTGTTTTTCTTCTTCAGATTAACAGCTAGAGAATTCAATTCCTACGGTTCCAGGCGTGGTAATGATGATGTTATGGCCAGAGGGACATTTGCAAATATTAGATTAGTTAATAAATTTGTTGGTAAACCTGGAGCTAGGACAGTCCATTTACCATCAGGACAAGAGGTAAATAAACATACACATAAATAAGTTCAAGCTGTTCCAGAAAAAAAGTTACATTATTCTTTGGGGCACTGTTAGTCCTTGTCAACAGTAGAAATTTTAAAATAAAATGATAATGCGTTTTATGCCCCCAATATAGCAGAGGGTCATTAAGTTTTACTCTTGTCTGTGTGTACATCCGTCAGTATGTCCTGAAATTGGGTTCTTTTCTCCAACTTATGTTTGTCTCAACTAATTGTTATGAATACACAATGCTGATTACCACAAAACATAGATCAAGTTCTATTTTTGGTGGTATCTCTTTTATTGTTCTTGAGTTATGCACCTTTACATATGGAAATTATAGCTGCATTTTATGTTTTCATTTTCTTATTTAAGTTTGCCTCAACCAAATGTTAATAAACTTATACACAATGCTTACTTTCACAAAACTCATCAAGTATGAATTTGGATTGCATCACTCTTACTATCTTGAGTTATTTCCCTTTATAAAGTTATATGGTCACATGGACACAGTCCCTATATATTTAACATCTGATTAGCAATAAAGTATGGCTTAGGAACATGTAAATCTTAGATCTTCTCTTATTTTTATACCCCCGCTTTAAAAAAGGGGGGGTATACTGTTTTACCTCTGTCTGTCAGTCCGTCCGTCCGTCCGTCCATCAGTCCGTCAGTCCGTCAGTCCGTCAGTCAGTCCGTCCCATGAAACTTTCGTCACATTTTTCTCAGGAACTACACATCCACCCTTTCTGTAATTTGGTATCAACATTTATATATGTCAGCCATACCGTGTGATGCGTTTTCAGATTCATCACTTGACAACTTCCTGTTTACCGAACACTTGTCTGATTTTACACATGATAGCCAAGTTGAAAATTTTCGTCACATTTTTCTCAGGAACTACAATACAAGGATTTCTGAAATTTGGTTTCAGGATTTATATAAGTCAGCTATACCGTGTGATGCGTTTTCAGATTCATCACTCGACAACTTCCTGTTTACCGAACACTTGTATGATTTTACACATGATAGCCAAGTTGAAAATTTTCGTCACATTTTTCTCAGGAACTACAATACAAGGATTTCTGAAATTTGGTTTCAGGATTTATATAAGTCAGCTATACCGTGTGATGCGTTTTCAGATTCATCACTCGACAACTTCCTGTTTACCGAACACTTGTATGATTTTACACATGATAACCAAGTAAAAAATTTTCGTCACATTTTTCTCAGGAACTACAATACAAGGATTTCTGAAATTTGGTTTCAGGATTTTTATAAGTCAGCTATACCGTGTGATGCATTTTCAGATTCATCACTCGACAACTTCCTGTTTACCGAACACTTGCATATTTTTACACTATTAATATTATCCACTTGCGGCGGGGGTATCATCAGTGAGCAGTAGCTCGCAGTTTCACTTGTTTTTTCTGGCCTTAGAAAATTGTGTAGAAAAGTTTCACAATTTTATTTATGTATTCTTACTTGACTTGTAGAATAAAACTTGAGGTAAAGGTGTAATACCACCATTGATTTTCTACTATTAGTCTTTGTTAAATTGGCACTTTTAAAAAAATTGTACAGTATTTACCTTTATTTCAACCAAAGAAATACTTTGCATGTATAAAGTTTAATTCTTTCCAGTGCTAAAATAAAAAAAATCACACTACATTTCATTGCATATAAAAAAGTAGCCATCACCGGAAGTAAACAACCCAATTTTTACACTGTTATTTACTGGTTACCTACTTTGGTAACTATGTAACCTTAACTTTCCAAAATATTTTAAAGACCATCAAATCAAGAAGGAATGATGCTTTCAGACACCCAACATACATGTTTATTTAAGTGCATTGAAATGCAGGGTTAATTTTCTACAACTGTCAAATTCAAGGGAATATTTTTTTAGACCTACTTTTGTATACAACCGGATGTGACGTACCATGATTTGGTGATATTACACCTAAATGTCTTTGTATAGAAACATAAGTCAAAATGTTTTTTTTATGATGTTTTTTTTTCTGTACAAAATTTGGTGACCATTTATTGTTCCTTATGATAGTGACTACTCATATTGTTTCTTAATATAAGTACTGAACCTCATTTTTTGTTGGGGTTTGTGTTGCCCAGTTTTCTAAGTTAAGTTTTGTATAAGATTATTCGTCCAAATGGGTTTTTTTTTCTTCAGTTTTGCCATGACGTCTTTTCTTTTTTAAACTTGTTATTTGTACCTTTCTTATCTTTTTCCTCTTTTTTTTTCATTATTAATGAAATGTTTTGATACATGTTTTCAAATAAAGTGATTTGTATCAACATACTATTTTCAGATGGACATCTTTGATGCAGCTCAAAGATACAAGACTGAAAATAAAACTGTGATAATTTTGGCGGGAAAAGAATATGGTTCAGGATCGTCCAGAGACTGGGCAGCCAAAGGTCCATGGATTCTCGTAAGTGTAACAGTAACGTTGATTTAGGAAAAGTCTGTTTATATTGAAGCATGGATTCAAGGATTTGATTAATTCTGCAAATATGTATACATGAACTTGTATCTTGCTACACATCAACCATTTTTTCAACATAAGTGCATCAAACCGACTAAAAACAAAAAAAAACATGAATATATTAAATCCACAGTAATTGTTATTTTATTTGAAGGCAAAATATAAAGCAAAACTATACCTAGGCCACACCAATTTAATTTCTTGTTCTGCGGATTTTTGGACTCCAAAAATTGGGGCGAGCAAGCGATTTGAAAATTTTAATAAAAAAATATTTATTTAGCAAATTTTTGAGGCGAAGCTTGAAAAGTAAAGGCGAGCGATTATATTTTTTTTTTTGTAAACATAAAATAGTAGGTTTTGACAATATTAAAACTTGATTTATCACTTGTACTTTGACATTTCTTTAATTTATGAAGTATCTTTCCCTGTTCACCAATAAATAATTGAATAATTAGATTTGGTATATGTATGTGTGCCAATTAATGAGACAATTCTCCATCCAAGTCATAATCAGGTTGGGAACAACCCCTCAGTTTTATAAATATCCTTTTTATGAGGGGCCAATACAGAGATGCAAACAGTTTTTTTTTTCCTGTCAGACAATGGGGCCTACAGGGTACCAAGTTTTGCCAGACCCATCAAATTTCTGCCAGACCCATATTTTCACTCAAAAATCAAATGAAATTATGCTATTGAACAAACGTTAATTTTGATTTTGTTGATATTATTATTATTTTAAAATAACCTGTGATTCATAACAATTGTAGTTTATTGAATAATACATTACATAATATTGATCTGATTAAAAGTTATTCTTCACAAGAGTACTTGGAAACAAGATAGTCATTGGTAGTTTCATTCTGTTCAAATTCAAAATCTGACTCATAGTCGTACAAAGACCGCTTTACAGCTTTATCAACTTGAATAGGTGACTGGTTTGGTCTTTTACCGGGTTTCGACCCACTTACAAATTTTATCGGCCATGACATATTTCCTGAACTTATCAACTATGCTTAATAGACCTCCTTCCTAGAGAGCGAATTTCTAAAACAAAAAACATGACGGAAATACGGAGAATTGTTCGGGGCGAGATGGACAAGGTACGAAAGACTATTACTGGGCGGAAATACTGGTTCCCGGAGTTAGAAAATGCGGGGGAACAGGACATTTACTTTTATTAAAGATGATCGCAATTTTATAAACAAAATACTCTGCCGGGGCCGACGGGGATTTCAGTTTTGGCGGACCCAAGCGGACTTAAATATTGCCGGCCATCAGGTCCTGCACAGCTACGAGTTTTGCCGGACCTGCATAAATTCTGCCCCTTAGGTCCGACGGGTCCAACGATTAGTTGCATCTCTGCAATATAAGTTACAATATATTATTTTGTAAATAAAACTTTTTAGTACAAAAGAGCTCATATTTTCCCAAAGAACTATATATCTATCTGGTATTAAATGGTCAAAACATGCCCAAGAATTTTGTAATATTCCTTGGACTTAGGCCATGTTAACACATTTACTTTAATATTATTCAAAATAAATAATATCATAAATAATTCTCTTTAAGAATATAGTAATGTTGTTTAAAATTATTTAAATATGATGTATTTCTCCTCTCATTTAGTTAATTTTTTTAAGTTCTTCAAAGGATTTGTATAGTAACACTATGCAAATCCTTGGTATTTCTTCAAGTTTCTTTTTTACAACAGTAAAATGACCCCATATGTGCCCTTCTGAGGGATAATAGCAAATACAGGTCATCTGGTCATAGTACGTATGGCAGAGCTTTGACCCAGACCAAACAGCAAGCTATAAGGGACCCCAAAAATATATGTACACAATTCGAACAGGAAAACCAACGATCTAATTTATATATATACAAACGGGAAAATACCAAATAATATTTATGAACATCAACAAACGATATCTAACTGCTGAACGACAGGCCCCTGAATCAATCAGGACAGGTGCATAAACATGCAGGGGGTATGGATAGTTTTGTATCGCCAACATATTGCAGTTGAAGGCATTTCTTTCCGAAGTTCTTTGAAGTTTATTTCTAACAACGAACATATTTTAATAGGGAATCTAAGTAAGGGGGAAGGAAACCAATGTTTTGTTCTGTACAGGTATTTTCTTCTGTTTTCTATTTACATCGGAGCACTCCCATTTGGGATAAATGGGTTTCATGCTGAATCAAATATTATCACAGACATTGACATAGTGCAGTGGCGGATCCAAGGGGGGGGGGGGGGGGGGGGGGGGGGTTCCGGGGGTTGGAACCCCCCCTTTTTTTGGCCGATCAATGCATTTGAATGGGAGCATATAGTTGGAACCCCCCCTTTACTCTGGGTTTGGAACCCCCCCTTTTTAAAATGGCTGGATCCGCCACTGCAGTGTACTTGGGTGCTTATATGTTTATAATCGTTATAAATGCATGTTAGATTGTGATTATAAAAACAAGTGCAAATATCTGTTTATAATATTTACAAAAAACAAAAAAAAACGGTGCGGGAAATTGACACGATAACATTTCCGGATGCGGGAAGCGGGAATATAAAAAAAATTCTGCTTTGAAAAAAATAGGTGCGGGCGGGTCTGTCGAACAAGGAATTAAATTGGTGTGGCCCTATCATAAAAATCCCATACTTTTTGGTAATGAAATATTGCAAATTTGTAATTCCAGGGTATAAGAGCTGTGATTGCTGAGAGTTACGAGAGAATCCATCGTAGTAACTTGGTAGGAATGGGTATCATACCATGTCAGTATTTAGAGGGCCAGGATGCTACTTCACTAGGATTAACAGGGAAAGAGTCGTACACAATAGAAATACCATCAGATATACAACCTGGACAAGTTACTAATGTTAAGGTTTGTACTTATAGGCCAAGGACCAGTATTTTAGAGGGCATAATCTTAGAAAAAGGCCATTTTGTGTGTAGCCTTTTTTACAACAGATAATTCTTTTACAATCATTTCAAAATTTTATGTAAATAGTCCCATTTTCTGGGGTTTTTTCAATACCCAAAATCAACTTCCTTATTGTAAAGATAGGTGAGTTTCCTATGCTTCAAAAAAACCACTTGAATTTTCAAGGTTTGAAAAAATTTTTTTATATCAAGTTATACTTTAGATGGTAAATTATCACAAAAAAAATTGATAAAGATAGGAATAGATAAGAATTATGAAAAAAACCACCAAAAACCAAAATATTTACTGTATGCATCTGAAGGGTGTTAGTAGGGTTATCTTATTACTCATGTAAACTGAATGGGGTCCAGTTGGGAAATAGATATATATTATATATAAATCTATAGACATCAAGCCATTAAAACCATAGAACCAAAAGTTAAAATCCATGCATATTTTAATATTAATTATTAAATGTAATTATTTTATTTTCAGCTAAGTGATGGCAGAACATTCCAAGTTAAAGTACGTTTTGACACGGAGGTAGAACTGGTGTATTTCCGTAATGGTGGAATCCTAAACTACATGGTCCGTCAAATGTTATAACAGCCACTAAAAATAGAACATTGTTACAAAAATAGAACTTGGGGAAAATTTATTGTTGACTTATTAATAAATGTTTATGTCTGATTCTTTGATAGAAGAGGATTTTTTTTTGTGGATGCTACCTTTATTATTTGATTACCGTAAATGTATTAGTTATATTGTTTAAAGATGAAAAACTTACTAAATAACAAAATTAATTTGTTTAATGAACTTATTCTGTAACAAACATCAACTACATTGGTCAGATTCTAAATTTTGATAGACGAAAATTCTTTTTCTGTATTTAAAGATATTTTCAGTTGTTGACATCCATGACAATTAGAACCTTTTTGGTAGCCCTCAATGAAATAAAAAAATAATTTTTCTTTTAGGTATAATCACTAATCATTGCTATATTAGCAATATTTACACTATTATAGTTTTCTTTTTGAAATAATCCAAAGATTGTCCTAACATACTAATTGGTGTAAGGATTTAGGCTAAAATATGTTGGATCAGGGAACTATTTTTTTGTCACTTCAATCAGTTATGTTAAATTATTGAACATATTATTTTACCAGAGCTTGAGGTTTCCCAGAGGTTTGCAAATTGTAATTTGTCCATGAAAAAGAAGCGATTATTAACCTGATTTTGAACCATTTTATTACAACAATAATTTAGTTTAAGGTTTTGATTAATATTGAATCCTTTGGTTACCTAAACTAGTCCATTGTTGAAAAAAGTCAAGTCAGACCTCAAAATCAAAAAACATTAAAAGATGCTTACTTGGCCTTAGCAAATATGTGTTACTTGAATAATAATTGTTGACTGTTAGGGATGTATCTGTTGAATGTTAGATGAAATTAGAAGTATGTTAGAAGCTGGGCTTGATTGGCCAATTAGAAATAGTCACATGATAAAACTTCTAAAAATACATAATTGATTGTTCTACATCAGTTCGTTATTTTTTAAAGTTTAGGGATAGATAAACACTAGAAGACCTGTCAGATTTCTTTAACATGTTTAAAGCAACACAAAACCTGGTTCACAATGCCCAACAACCTATATCTTAATCAGTTCAACTTTCTCTGAAGACCTGATACTATTCAAATTTTGTTAAGGCTGATGGTCCCAAACATATAAATTATTGAAAATATAATTTTTATCCAATACATGTTGTATAATTACAGTGTTTGTGTATGTGTGATAATTTAGTTGGCCCCACCCACATTTCCCCCATTTACATTAATTTTAAAATACAAAAGTATGAAGGATGATGCATAATAATGGATGTCCTGAGACGGGATGATATTTACATACATGTTTCAATAGTTATTTGATATTAAAAAGAACATTAGCAATCATTTTTATTTCTTCAGTTATAGTGCATTTAAGTGATTGTTAAAAATTAGTAAGAAATGATAATTTTATGTTGTTGTAAATTGGGCATTTTCATATTGAGAAAAATTCATGGATTGTGAATAAATTTTTACAATTATTCAGATTGGTCTTATGTGAATGAAAAGTAAGCAAACACCACATATATATAGTACATGTAATTAGGTCAATAGGTTAAAATCATTAATTTAATAAATGACTTGACAAAATGTGAATGATTTATTATAGTCGGATTGACTTAAGCTTCACAATGAGTTATTCAATCAGAAATTTTATATTGTAATTCATTTGTGTCATAATTTATAATAAAATTTATATCAAATTTATTCTTGCTGTTGTCTTGACTTTTGTTTCCAAAACTCATGAACTAAACAGCGATGATCTGTGCCTGCTTCCTTTACCATCACTAGCCTAGTTAATATGTTTTCTATTGCTTAGTAAAATGCTTAAATTCATCAGTAACTTTTGTTAGATCTAAGGTAAGATGATCATAATTGTTAACTTTAGATGTGCAAGCACACAAGTTTTTGCATCTTTTCTGCTGTTAGTATTCCGATTTAAGGTGGTACCTAACACTACAGGGAGATAACTCTGTAAAGTCAGCTAAACGTTTTAATTACGTTGTGTTGTAAAAGGAATATTAAGCTTCTCAATGATCAAAATTGGTGTTAGTCAAATTGCTATATAACCAGTGTAATTTTTCTGACAAAAAGGTTGGTTCAAAAAAAATTTAATTTTTATATTTTTATTTAAGGCTCAAAGTAAATACTTTTACAAAATTGTATGAAAATTAAACGAGCCAAATTAATTTTAGTGAAAGTTTTGGGTACCACCTTAATCTTAATCATGAAGGTCAAAAGGACAATCATCTTCTAACAATAAGTAATCTGAATACAAGATACAGAATATTTATATATTATCCAGCTCTCAAACATTTGGTTTACAGGAACAAAACATTGTAATGGCCGCTTAATGACTCCTCCTGAAACATTCATTATATGTAGCAGGCCATACAATAAATGAGATGTCATGATAGTAGATACTAATTTGTTTCTTCCAATTTTTTTATACTGACAACCACAGCACCAATACAAAACTTAGATGTGGTTTGATTGCAAATGAGACAGAAATGAATAAACCAAGTAACAAGGGTGGAAACAACTACTAGTGCCCATGTAGCTTTAACAAGGACCAAAACTTATCATTAAGTTCACCTCATTTTAGTTGAGGTTTGTGTTGTGTGAAGTGTTTAGTAAATCCTGTCAGGGGTTTTTAGCCATGGTGTTGTCAGACCTTCTTTATTCTGAAGAAGGATGACTGCTGAAACTCCAAATTAAATGCATTTTTAGGACATCACATAAATATAAAACTTGCTTTTTACTAAACCGACGCTCAGTCAGATTTTTAATTGCTAGTTCACAAACTATCAGTCCATAGGACGATATATCACACTAACCAGACACATTATTACAGCAGATTTCATTGAGTGTATCCAAAGGTAATATCGTTGGTTAGCTTGCTTGTTAGCTGAACCGTGAAGTCATTGTTAGGTCAGGTAAACTACCCTCCTTTAAGAGTAAACTAGTCCGGCAGATAACCAATCTATCTGTCTGTTGGATTAGGCTACTTCGAATGAAGGGTAGTATACCTGACCTGATAATGAATTCACGGTTCAGCTAACAAGCAAGCTAACCAAAGATACAACCTTTGGCTACATACTCAATGAAATCTGCTGTAAAACTTGGGAGTCAACCAACATTGCTTGTTTATGCCATGTGCTTAACAGAGATACAGCAAATACACATTTTTCAAGTCCTAGGTTTGAACCCAATAACTCAAATTTTTTATTGTATTTTCTATTTTATTAAGATATGCATCACACTATCATCAGAAGCAGCAGCATCATTTGTAAGGCATAGTAGATGCAAACAAAAGCTTTGACTATGCCAATCTGATTTGTAAAATTTATCATGTAACAAACAGGAATGTTCATGTTATTGTGCTTAGTGTTCACCCATCATAATTTAAAGTAGCAGACAACAGAAAGTAGTCATCAATCCCAATCATTCTCCATAGCTGATCTGCTGACCAAATATGCATTTTTTCTGTTTGGTTGTATTAGAGAAGTGTGTGATTCAAAGTTTTGGTTCATTCAACATGTTGAAAAATCCAATGTATCTACTAGACTGAAAAGCTCATGCTGATACATACTACAACTCATCACTGTATCAATGCTGGCCTAATATCATGAAGTGGTCTCATTGGTATAATTCTGAAAACAAGAATGTGTCCATAGTACATGGATTCCCTCCCCACTTTTACCATCATTTTGTATATTCTGTTGACCTTCAAATCATGTCAATCTCTAATTTGGCATTCAAATTAAAAAGATCATATCATAGGGAACATATATACTAAGTTTCAAGTTGATAGGACTTAACTATCAAAAATTACCTCGACTAAAAACTTGGAACCTGAAGAAAGACAGACTGAGAAACAAAATGCCCCATACTACTGTAAATTCAGAAATTAATGTGAGGTTTTTATTATTGCGAAAAATGCGACAGAGTTGTAAACGCAATAATTTAAACTCGCATTGTGAAATATTTTATATGAATTAAACAGGATTTTTCTCAAAATCGTAAAAATTAAAATCGCATTAAAGTCTAAAATGACAAAATCGCAATAATAAATGCAAGCAATAATTTCTGAATTTACAGTATTCAAATGTACCAAATTCTAATTTGTCTTGAATATATCCTTTGGTATGGTCAATGATAACATAAATAGTCATTCAGGCTTTCTTTAAACCAGAGAATATTGTAATCTTGGCTGCCTTAGCCAGTAAATATAACTAAAACTACAAATAATTCTTAGATGAAATTTATTACCAGAAAAGTTCAATAAATGTAAGGTTAGGGAGTTAAAAAATGTAAAATTGTCTAAAGTCTAATGGAAAAATTCAAACTGTGAAAATTATTGAGAATGCTTGGCACATTATATATACTAACCTGTAATAATACAAATCAAATGAAAATAATTAAAATATTGATTATATATCTGTATTTCATCAAAATGTGTTATCAAGATTTTCAGTTCTAACTTTTGCCATATAGGTTTCATATAGAACATTTAATAATCAATGTTTACATGGTCTAGATTGCATTTCCTTATTGAAGCAACAATTATTTAATAACAGAAAACTGTCACCTTATAGTTTTAACTATTTGTTCATAGTATGTCACTTTTCACAATAAATGGCAATTTTTCTTGTACACATTTTGCTGAAATTCAGATTTAGATTTGGAAAAGCATTTGGTCGTTTAAAAGCCATTGTTATGGAATGGATTATATCCGATATGATTATCAACAATTCTTTGATATTATTGCTGCAAAACAAAATAACAATTCACAATCTGACCTTGTTTTTCTATATACAACATTATCACAGATTTGTTCGTATGGTATATTGGGTCTCAGATCTTTTAAGAGTTTAGAATGTAAATTTGATTTCTTCTTGTTTCTGTACTTTGTATTACACCTCCTCAAACTTCAGGGATTTTAATAAAACTTAATCTCAACCATCATAAAGACATTTCACAATGTCATTTTTTACCAAGAGAATGTTAGCATACAGTGTAAAAAGTTTGTTACAAACTTGTATATTTACACAATTTTTATCAAATCACATAAACCTCTGCCTTTGTTCTCGTTTGATACAACTTTTCTGAGTACAAAATGTTTCCACATATGATTTTCTTTAAAACAAGGACAGATCGTGGCTTTTAAAAAATTATAACTGAAACCAAAAAAAAATACAATAAAACAAAAAAGTACAATAAAAAAAAAATATCCATGCCTGCTTTACAAAGTAGTCTTCATATGTTGCCATGTTTTTGTATTTTTTAACTTTTACATTTTTTTTATATTTTTTTCTCCTAAGATTTTCTATACTTATTATAGTGTGTCTAATCAGTGACAGAGAACATAAATGGGATTTAAATAAATAATCATGTCGTTCATGGAATCATTAACAATGAGAAAAATATTTTTTTTTAATATCAAACAATTGTGTGTTATTTCCTTAATATTCTTTTTTGGAGTTAAAAATGTTGACTGCTTAAGTACTATTTAGCTATCTTAATTGATAATCAAATTTAGCTATTTTACTTTTTGGGGACAAAAGAAACAAATATTTTCTGTCCAAATTCAAAACTTTTTCCTGCAATATTTTGAAATTTACAAAAATTTACTTTTTGTTAAAATGAAATTTACCCCCAAAAAATTCAAATGACATGATTATATATTCACAAGTGAAAAAAATGTTTTGTTCAATATATACAAACAACATCAAATAATGAATCTGACAGGCGGTGCTAAATATATGCTAAAAGTTAATTCATTGAAATCAGACGTTAATCCCCAAGCTGTTAATCATCAAAGTCGCCGGGGTCAATATTGTAGACCATGAACATCACATCGGCACTACCAATTGAATTATTTCCTCCTGGTGGCGCTAATGTGAATCCCATGAACATGAAGGTCCTTATCAAGGAAGCTGAAATAGAAAATTGAAAATTACATTAAATTGTTTAAAATTTAGGTCAGTCTGTAGGATGTTTCAGTGGCAGTTACAGAAATTTTCAAATTGGGGGGGTCCACTGATTGCCTAAGAGGGGACCCTCTCCAGTTATGCTTTAGTGTATCCCTATGTAATCAACATTTACATTTTTTTCTTACAAAAGGGGCCTGTCCCCCCTCTCAATCTGTCCTTGTGTTAATCAAACTGTCACATGACATGTACATGATGTAGGGCAACACACTGCTTACATGTACATATACTCTTTCAGAGCACCTGAGATTATTGGTTTTAAGTTTGGGTCATGTGTCTTAGTCATAAGTTTGGGTCATGTGTCTTAGTCATAAGTTTCTATGTATTCAGGGTTCTCGCTAAGGATTTTTGAAGGTGAGTCCAGGGACTCATCATTTTTAGGTATGATGTGTCCAACAGCAAGAAGAAAATATTTTATTGCAATATAAAGTAATATTTTAGTCTCCATTTCCTAACAGGGCAATGAAATGAAATCAAATTCAGATCACTTTTAAACTTTTGCTATAAAATGATGATATTTGTGTTGAACTGTGTTCAGTTTATACAAAATATTTCAATCTTGATGCATCTGTGGACTCACCAGTTTTGAAAATGGTGAGTCCAGACAGATTTAGATGAGTCCAGGACTCATGGACTCGTCTTAGTGAGAACCCTGGTATTATTTTTTTAGTTATAGTGTTTGATGCTTTATTCATATACCAATTTGTCCTCTAAAGTTGAAAACAATCTTGAACACTAATATCCTCAAAAAGTACATATGTATACCAATAATATCACTGTACATGTATATAGTCTGTGCCAAATGGTTTTATGGCTTGCCTGAACAGAAAGAAATTGACTATATTTTCAAATAAAAAATCTAAAAAATTTCTATCTGTATAATTTTTTGTCTGACATTTTGTCAGTCATACAGTGTTTGGTACACACTGATGTATGTAGTTTTGTTTTATTAAAATGTACATTTAGTTCACTTACCTTGGTCAGACCGATTCTTCTTAAAACAGATGACCACATCATCACATCCTAAGACTTCTTCAGCATATTCTAACAATCTGACCAAACTAATAATAAAAAAAATTCAAGGTCATGAACATGATGAAGGTGTGCTATTAACTACTTTTTACAATAGAAAATGTACAACTATTTTTTTCCAATAATCTGATTGGAAATAGCGAGTTTATGTATTGCTATACTGCTTGACTGAACCTGTTTCATAAAGCATTTACAATGTTAATGTTTTCACAACCTTTGAAACCACAACAACTAACATATATAGTTAATATGGAAATTTTTTCAAGGGAACATTTGCTATGATCAATTTCTAAAGCAGGATTCACAGATTAAAGAATGTATAAAAAATAAAGTAAACAGTCCATACATGTACAATGTACATTCTTAAGCAGCAGAAGTTGGAATTCATTTATGAAAAGTGACTTAATTTGAAAATAAGCTAAAACTAGTTTATTTATTTATTTTAAGTTTTTTAAAAGTTTCTGTTTAAAGAAAATAACTGGACATATATCTGACAATTTATACCTTTCTTTAGATCCTTCAGGCAAGATTCCATTTGGGACTTCAACGTACAACCTCTTATCCACCAAGACGGTCTCCCAACAAACTTTTATGGAATCGGCCAAAACTATTTTGAAGCACAAGTTCGAGGCTACCTGGGCTCCTACCAAAAGACTGATGCTGATCTTTCGATCAGCATTCTGGAACATCTGATTATCAGTGAACTGACTTTTAGCATTGACAGGGGGCTCTGTTGAAACCCCCACACCGCTGCCCTCTGTCACGAATGACACACTGGCGGCATGGGGAACATCAGGAACACGACAGAGGCCCTGGGCCCAGTGATATACTGTACCGCTGACTGGACATGCTGAAATGAAAAATAGTTTATTATCAATACTGTACCGCTGACCTTTGCTGAAATGAAAAATAGTTTATTATCAATACTGTAAAATAAGAATGATTTTAATTGTTTTGATTTTAGAACATATATATATATATATATATATATATATAAGTACGTCTGAGTCAGTGACAACTCTACAACAGATGTATCCATCGGATCGCCATCAATGATGGTGATACATGGCTGTGTACATAATGTATATACAACTCGTCTAAACATCAACCCAACAATGTTAGATCTGTAAATAGAGCCCAGGTGGTCGTGTGGTCTAGCGGGACGGCTGCAGTGCAGGCGATTTGGTGTCACGATATCACAGTAGCATGGGTTCGAATCCCGGCGAGGGAAGAACCAAAAATTTGCGAAAGCAAATTTACAGATCTAACATTGTTGGGTTGATGTTTAGACGAGTTGTATATATATATATATATATATATATGCCAGTATATATATATGTAGATAATAACATATATATATATATATATCATATATATATATATATATATATCATGGATATATACAGAGGGGGGATAGGACCTTTATCGGGACTCCGGGATCAGGCGTTTTTAAGCTCTGGATTTCGGGAATTACACCTTCGGGATCTGGGAATTCTTTTTTTCAAATTTCGGGATCCGGGATTTAACTTTATTTAACATGTTTAAATTCAGGACATTGGGATTTCGTGTTTTTAAGCTTGGGACTTCGGGATCAAGACCCCTCCTCCCCCCTTCTATACAGCTCTAGATATTAATGTTCTCTATAAAATATATCTATTTTAATAATCATTTTAATGTCCAACTTGACAAGGCATCAGATTCAGTCTTCAAGCTGAATGGCAGCCCTAGCTTGTAAAATTGCTCTCGGGTCTGTAAAAATATATCTACAGGCCAACAGAATCTAACTAAAAATTTTCAAAAATTGAGCTTCGGGTCTGTAGATTTAACAGTTCATTGTGAACACTGTTCAGACAGATTATTCCTGTTTAATTAAACCTTTAATTATCTAAATGACCTCCCCTTGATAGGCATGATAAAAAACATTTTAAAATCAAAAATATTTAAATTTACTATTTTAAAACATTTATAGTAATGACCTTGACCCCAAAATCATGGATTTCAATATTCTTCCTCCTCCTTCTTCACCTATCTCAAATAAATTTTATAACGCACAATTCCAATTAATCAAAGGACATCTTCATTTAATAATTTGAGTAATAAAATATGTAACATACACTCACATATGTACTGTCAATGACCTCGAAAATTAGTCAATAATGATCAGCTGATAGTCATTTGATCACAAAATCGGATTGATTAACGACAACGCTAAACACAACGAATGCATCTTAAAAGAAAATGATTTGACGTTTAAAAAAGTTAGCATGTGTGACAATGAATATTAAAAAGTGAAAGTCTAATTTTATTTTAGAAAATTTCCATTGTAAACAAATATCCGCCATGACAGTGACACCCTTTTTGTTTTTCGTTTTTATTTGAAAGAAATGACTGTATGATCTTATGACAAATATCTTACATCTGAGTACTGTGTAAAGCAGGCATCTTCTCCCTTTCTTCTTTCGCTTTCGGGCCAAAGTTTTCGTCAATAACGATTGCCTCAGCGGCCCTTAACATACTCTGATAATTCTCGCAGCTTCCTACGAGCAACGAAATATTTTTTACTAAACCACGTCGGAAGATCTCGTCTATTTATATCAAATCTTTACGTCATCTGTAATATTTTTACAAATCTTGGAAAAAACGAACTTCAAATTATGTCGTGCTGAATAAAACGATAACGGAAACGTGTTACACATATGATCACGTACGTAGGATTGGTCGTAGTATTGAACAGTCCAAGCACGTGTTAATTCATTGACCAGAAAAGGCTTAAATCTGTAACGTTTACACAAATACTTATAGAAAAAAAGCATTATGACTGCAGTTAGTGTTTTCAAAAGATAAAACCATTATATATCATACTGATAGTCGGTTCATAGTCGCTTATTGAGACCAGAGACATCATATGTCTCTGTTGAGACTGATGGACACACTTTTCCCCTTTTTTGGGTAGAAAATTCAAAATATTAGATTTTCTACTGGGATCAATAATATCAGTATATATCAAAACATGTAAATTACAGTATACGTACGTAATGAGATTATTAACATGCCAGTAGATAAATTATATTAAATGTATATGTTCCAGACCGTATGTGTATTTGGACCATCTGGACTGTATCCGTACGGTCTGGACTGTATGCGTACTTTTTCAAAATACTCATGCGGTACGGTCTGACTAATATTAAGAAGTTGGACAAGTTTATTAGATACAAATGCACATAACAGATCAACATAGCATAACTGTCAAATTAGTATTAAAAAACTTCAATTTTAAGGAAGCTGGCTTGTCATGTTTTGGATTTTTTGTCAGATTTTCGGAATCCTCTGGTTTTATCCATTTAAATGCCTTGAAAAATTTTGACCGGTGACCCCCATTTTTCTTTTTGAAAATCTTTTACATGTTTAATAAAAACCATCTGTAAAAGGCTTATAAAATATTAATTACTTTTTAATAGGTTTTAAGAACATAGACTTGTCAATGATAAAGCTATGAAAAGTCAAGAGAGAATATTTTCCCGCCAAAATTTCAATGGCTAATATCTCGAAAACAAACACGGTGACCTATATATTTTTTCGGTTCTTTGGATTCCTTTTTTAATTCCCTATCAATATAAACTAGTGTTTTGAAAAGTTAATTACCTTGAATTCAATGAAATAAAAACTTTATATTTTAACTATTTTTAAAAATCTGACGGTTATTGAATCTGTTAATCTCTTGTATTTAGCATGTCGATCAGTACTACAATTTAATAGAATTATGATAACTTAAATTGAAGATATCGGAAGTAAACATGATGTGGGAGGACAATTTTTTTAGAATATTTAGCAACTTTTACAAAATAAACGCAAATGCAAAGGAACATGCATGCCGTGATGAACTGCAAACATGTATAAATGCAAAAAATATTACGTTACTTGGGCGAGAGTACCAAAATAGGATTCAGATATACAATTTAACAAATGTTTAATTTAAATTGTTCGTTTGTACATTTTATCCATCTAGTTGCAATAATAACAATTTGTAAAACTAAAAATATTTATATGTACACTAATTTATGAATCTTTGTTTAATAGTATATGCTTACAATTATAAAGAGAGTCGGTGGTGACCAGGCTTCACTCATTTATCAAGTTTCAATCAGTCGGTGAGTTAGATGACACGCAGCTGAGAGACATGTATACAAAAAATTAGAGACAAAACTTGCATTTTACCTCTATGTTCAATTTTAGCAATGTCAGCCATCTTGGTTGGTAGGCAGGGTCATCTGACACAATTCTTTAACTATATATACCCTAATAATGATTGTGGTCAAGTTTGGTAAAATTTGTCTAGGTAGTTTCAGAGGAGAAGATTTTTGCAAAAATTGCCAAAAATTGACTATGAAAGGCTATACCGCCTGTAAGGGGTGATTGGTCATTTTGGTCATGTTGTCTAATTTGAAGATCGTACTTTGCTGATCAATTTTTCTGTTTACATTTTGTCTTTATCTATTATCTATAATACTAAAATAACGAGGTCCAATTTGCCAGCCGTCATCACGTAAAAACGATGAATCAAAGAATTCAACTTTTTATATAACTAATATAGTACAATAGTGTTGATTAAAAATTACACTAGTCAAGGCCCCTTTGTTTTCCACGTAATTAATATTGCTAATAATTCAAGAAGTTCCGGATCGAGTCCGACACCGATACCAATAGTATATTCACCTGTTACCTATTATAGTCCGTTTGACTTCTATAAATCTTCAAAAAATAATTCTTAAAATTTCATTTTTAAAGATAAATATTTTTTTTCTTCATGTATGTTAATGTATGATATATACGAACTCTGACTATGAATATCATAATTTTAAACCTATAATCGAAAAAGTTACTCATTAGGTCTCTATGTTACTTCAATTTATTTTAATATAAAATACTCAATGGAGTACGTATGAGTAGTGTAACAGCCTTCCATTCAAAACAAAAACATTAGACATGTGCTCTAAACCTGTTTTATTGTACCATGTGACTTTACTCATTTAAATAACTCTGGTCATGTGATTACTGAGCTTTCTGTATTCAATGAGAAATACAAAAGCATGCACACATGACCAGAGTTATTTAAATGAGTAAAGTCACATGGTACAATGAAACAGGTTAAGAGCACATGTCTAATGTTTTTGTTTTGAATGGAAGGCTGTTACACTACTCATACGTACTCCATTGAGTATTTTATATTAAAATAAATTGAAGTAACATAGAGACCTAATGAGTAACTTTCTTGATTATAGGTTTAAAATTATGATATTCATAGTCAGAGTTCGTATATATCATACATTAACATACATGAAGAAAAAAAATATTTATCTTTAAAAATGAAATTTTAAGAATTATTTTTTGAAGATTTATAGAAGTCAAACGGACTATACCTTATCTGTACGTTCCGCATCTGACAGGCGCACCACCAAACGGTGTATTTAGAATTTTGCTGTATACTGTTGAGTAAAAAATACTCCATTCCAGGCCCTTTTGTTTTTCCAAATTATTAATATTACGAATAATTGATAGGTTCCAGCTCGACGGGCTCAAACAGAAAGATTTTGAAAGCAGAGAAAACTGTGCATCTTATAATCGGCACTGACTTTATCAGATGACAATATCAATACTAAAATAAGGCATACGCATAGTTATATACTTTAATTCAGTCACGGACCCGCGATATCACGGGTGTGTTCTAGTAATATATAAGATACTAACCAAAAAAAGGTACATGTAGATAGATCTAGACTTGATGATAATTTACCCCTTGTCAGATTTACTCTAAATGCTTTAGTTTCAGAGAAACAAGATAAACACTGCATTTTTGCAATGACGGCCATCCTGTTTGATGAGCGGATCGATCATTGAAGACACATATCATGATGAGAAAAGCTCACTTGCCTCTTTTGAACCAGGTAATCTAAAACACTTGCCTCTTTTGAACCAGGTAAGCTAAAACGGATATAGTTAATAAAAACTATATATAAATCTAACGTTATCGACCAGTGGAATAAGTGAAAAACAACTGTTATATAATTGACTTGGTACAGTAATTTACCCAAAAAACTCGTTTTAATTCACTTCAATGAAAATTCCCCATCGAAACTTACCAAGAAAGATAACCTGCAGGATAATTGTAGGTCTGTTGTTTTGGAATTCACCCAAAAATGAAAAACCAAATCTTCCGTCCCCAAATTACATAACTGTGCTTACAAATAATATTATGATATAGTTTTTTTGGTTTTATTTTTTGATGTTTGTTTGTTTGTTTGTTTGGTTTTTTTTTTGGGGGGGGGGGGCAGTGCTTCACGAAACCTTTACTATTTATCAATTAATAACACCAGTCTTATCATCAATGATAGTTGAGATACAAAGTCTTTTCAGCAAACAATCGACATTCCCATGTGAGGCAACTGTGCTCTTCTTCTTGCTGACTTGTTCTTTCATACAGCCGAGGCTGACTTAATAAACATGATAAAGGAGCCTCTTTGGAAAAATATTTCACATAACGGTACATGTACAAGATGCATATGTCCTCTCACTTAATCATTTAAAATTTATTGAACGCATCTATCCCATCGAACTCGAAATAATGGATACAGCAGATACAGTTTAAAGTCTGCTTCATAACTTGATCCATATCTAGAAATTGACAACGAGGGTCTGTTAAAGGAGATGATTTGTATATTTGATCAGCTTATCAATTGAGAAATTTCCATCTTTATGTTGCCACATTACAATCTCTCGGCTGATACGATACTAGTATTCCGGAGTTTGCATTTCCTTTCGGGACTTTCGTTAATAGAGGACTGCTCACAAGGAAACTGTTATATTCCATTATATTAATGCAGGAATCTTATCATGGGTACGTACGGCATTACATGTGACTACACAACTTACAATTTCTATTTGTTCTTATTGACAAAAATGCGTTAGCAAAACAAACAGACATAATAGGTAAAAATATCAAAATTTGGGCTACAGCAGTCAACACTATGCTATTGTCTTAATGATTAATAAAAACCACTATCAACTATGTCAACAAAGAAAAAACAAAATGTTTACGATAATAATAATTACTACAAATGATAGCGTTTGCAAGGTGTGATGACAGGAGCAAAGAGCGATGAATATGGGCTGTCACTGGAAGGTGAGGATATGTTCGATAGAGATAAACAGCTAGTCTGCCCTGCGACAAACCACATATGGGTCCCGGCCTATTATAGTTGCCAAGGCAACTCACATATTTGCGTGCGTTACACGCTTTTTCAACGGTTTACACGCATGCATTTTGTCACATGACGTGTACACGTATTTCGCCACCATACACTTCATTGCACGATTTTTCGTGGATTTGGATTTTTTAGTCATTATAACTATATCGCTAGTCTCGGTTTTTTACCTAAGAAGATGATAAATCTCAAAAAACTCGGAGTAATTGTTGGGACGTAGATTCCCTCAAATAGAAGTTGTTATTCTTCGTTAACCTGCAGTGTCGTGGCTAAAGTAAATCCTTTTCGATATGCAATTTTTGTCCAAATTTCATGCCCTGCATAGCCCTGGCCAAACATAATTCAATTGAAACCTATTCCTTTTGCGTTTGTGCAAATTATACATGAACTATTTGTCATTGGACTTTCAACAACACACAACAAGGAATCAACAAAGAAAGACAAGATGAATGAACCATCAAAGCTTCAACTATCACAGTGACTATTATATAGGGCTCATCACGGTTAGTTCGGCCATATTGGAAAGGGGGCAGATTTTCATAATGGAGGTAAAAATGGTGTGAAAAATACAAGAACACATCATTAAAACAGAGCAGTTTCTTAGAAACATGCATAGGATTTCCCACACTTTCATACTATTTCCACCTTTTTCAATAAAATCTGCCCCAATCCAATATGGCCGAATTAACCGTGAAGAGCCCTATTCAATACGACAAGATTAAGTTATGCTTTTAATTATATTGCAGAGAAAATATACATGGAACATTGTTGAATAAATATGTAAATAATTTTGGCACAATACACTATCACAGTCTTTAGATACACATGATACGCCAATCAGTTCAATAACACATTCAAACTTTATTAAAACATATATCTTTCAATCAACACTTACTTTGCAATTAAAATTAAACATAGTTGAAATATTAGGCAAATGACTGTTAAATTCGAATTCGTTAACTCAAACGACCATAAAATATTTATCAAATAACCACAAACTCTTACATGGGAGACGCCACTTGCAGAGACAAGCGCACATTTTATTATAAATATGAGTATAATATTGTGGAAAGTTCATATAAATACACAGGTATTAAGCAGCTTGTACATGTACTGGTTTACCCATACTAGTTTATAAATCTGAAAATAAATAATATAATAAATAATATTATTTATTTGATTTATTTGGCAAAATACTACTGTACATTTTGACTGCAATGGCTCGAATGACTTTAAACCACCCAGTTCACTCGTGCATGAACTCCATATCCCAATCGAACCGACCTTACTATAATTAACCAACTATAAACAAACAACATTTTTACATATGTTCGATTTTTGTACAACTTTGATGAATACATTTATGTGGGAATACTGTAAATACATAAATTGGTGCGTCCATTTATATATAATTGCGATTTTTGAAGAATAGACCAAAATACAAGATTAATAATTGCAATTTTAAAAGAATAGACAAAATTTCTTTGAAGAAAAGAGTAAAATTCAAATAATAATTGCGATAAAAGTCACATATGCATACATATATATCAGATATCAAAATGCAAGTTCTTAATTATTATTGATGTTATTGTGATACCCACCACGTCGCATTATTCCATTAATAAATAAACGTCCAATTATTTCTGAATTACAGGAGATGAAAACTATTTGAAATTTGAAAAAGTAAGATTAAAATTAGCATTAAACATTATCTGAATTATTATTATTAAAGTTTATGTCTGCTCAGCTGATATATACAAGCAATTTTTGTATTCAATCATTGTTCAATGATAGCTAATCCTTGTTGTTTAGAAATCCTTTCAGAGTTGAATTTGTCATTCGTTGAAGTATCTAAGATGACTTTAGATCTGACCAGTGCACCTTTCGACCTAAGCTGATCCATGCGCAAAACAAATGCAATAATTACTGCAACTACTACAACTGCTATGCAAGCGGTCATTACAATAATGATTGTGTAGATATCTGTTCCCTGAAAGTAAATCATCAAATTGCCAAATATGAGAATACAAGGATAAAGGCTGTGGATTTTCTATAAAAATCTTGATTTATTTGCCACAAAGTCCTCTTTTTCTATCAAATGCAATGAAACAGTAAAAAATAATGCTTTGCATCAAGTTTCCCCTTGGAACATGTACTAAATGGCCTATCTCTATTATTTATTATATCTTTAGTTTTGATACAATTGAGGTTTGAAAAATTCGTACAAAAATGGCTACAGAAGGGTATATAAACCTTAAGTAATGGTGGAATACGCCTGTACATAACGTACATAAAGTAGAAAACATGTTTGCTTAGACTTTTCATGTCCAGATACTAAAAGACACGTTCTAACGAGATAATAAAGAGATCACTGACAACTTTATGGTCCGAAATCACAGTTTGGCTGTTTTTTTCCATAGTAACTTAAAGGCAGAACTAGTCTTCTTCGTTGCCCCGCCTCAAATATGAATAAATTGACGTAAGGAGTTCAAATATCAGTCTGCTAAATTAGTTGTAATAATTGGGGCTATACGGATATGCAGACGTATCAATATACGCATTCACGTCTTGATCCCTGCTCAGATATTGTATCACGCTCTCTTGTCTTAAAAATTATCTGCCCCTACTATTCAAACATCCCTCATATTTCTTGTAACAGTCCCAATTTCCAACCCCCTCGGAACGGTCTTACCAGATCATACCTACTGTATCATTTGAGGTTGTGTTATCCTAGGTATGAGTTTCCATGAAATAGTGTTCACTTGACGTTTGGCAAGCACCAATCAATATATCTCTTGGTGATGTCATAAATGGGTAAAAGCAAAAACTAGATTGTGTCTTCGATAGTCGGTTAGTGTTGTGGTTGACAGTAAAAGGGAGTCAGTTGAATGTGTGACTTTCAAACATGTATATAGATATAAGAAGATGTGGTATGAGTGCCAATGAGGCAACTTTCCGTCCAAGTAACAATTTATAAAAGTAAACCAATATATTTCAAAGTACAGTCTCCAACACGGAGCCTTGATCAGCCTTGGCTCACACCGAACAGCAAGCTATAAAGGGCCCCCAAAATTATTAGTGTAAAACCATTTAAACGGGAAAACCAACGGTGTTATCTATATAAATCGAGAAATGAGAAACACTTATGAACCACATAATCAGACGATAACCACTGAACATGTATGTCCGAATCAGCAAGGCGATATTAGACTTCAAAGTAGGATTAACAGTTTGTTATTTTAGGAATACATGGTATACCAACATAGTTTGTCAATAAAAATTGTCAAACAAAACCGGTTAATAGATAAGTAATACAAATGGTTGCAAAATCTTACAGTTCAGTAAAAAAGTCAAGACAGAGTATAGTTATATTTATTAAAAAAAAAAGAAAATACACAATGTTTGCGGGATTATCAAGCAGGTAAAAGGTTTCTATATAAATAACTTACTGATGAACCGGAAGTGTCGGACACAACATCTTCTGTCTGAACTGACTGTCCATCAGCAAAGGATAGATCACATTGAGATATAAATCCATCAACATCGATCACATGTATTGATAAAGATGGCGTGCAACAGTCACCACTGAAAACAAATAACTGTATGAGCTCAAACGTTTTGTAGTTGGGCATTATTGCTATTGTCCATTTTGTTTTTATGCATTGAAACGTTTTATTTATTTGGCTTTCCAAATTTTAAACTCCATCACAACTGATGAACGGTCACTAAGGAAACATAGACTGACAGAGTTCAGAAAGTAATATAATACATTGTTTTACTTAACATTAGAGGTTGTTTTTTGAAATTAAAAGAAGAGATCCCAATAATTGAACCATAATAAAAATCAATGATAAACAGTTGGTATTTAATGCGACTTTCAGAACTCTTGGCTGTGTTGTGTATTGATGGTGAAATGAGGAGTGAATGAAAGATCCAGCGGTGGTTCAGCTGGCAATCCTAACTCACAACCCCAATGCCGACAGGTGAGTGGTCGCTTTACTTACAAAATTATAGTGAAAAATGTTTTTAAAATACATGCTATCTTCATTAATATGAAATACTTCTATTCTTTTTTTTTTGGGGGGGGGGGGGGGGGTGTGATGACAAGATAAGGGAACTGTTTTTCCTAATAAGCAGACTTATTTGTAGTAGCATGAAGTAAACATTTCAGTCACACGCTTGCCTTGACAGAAAAGAGTCAAGCTCCAAGTACAAATCTTTGTCACATAAGAATGTTGATAAGTTTGAGAACACAAGGTTGTAAGGGTGAATCTATTACATTGGGACACTCGGAAACACTTTCTGTGTTAATTGGCCTATCCCTTTAAATATAAGTTTTATTATATAAAAAACTCTTTAGCTGAATTTTAAGTTATCGAGTTTGTTTAAATCGGTTCATAACCGGATAGGAAAGGATGGTTGCAATACTTAATAATAACTTAATCTTAATTTCCCCCTTTTCTCATACGAATGTCGCGCATCTTTATAAACCCCTTTCTCATACTAGTCATGCACTTACCCGATGTTAACAGCTATTGGTCCAGTTGATAACCCCGTTATATTGACGTGAGCCAATTTAACAGACGTTCCTACTGTGGAAGATATACTATCTAACAGTGTCCCTGAAAATGTCACTTCAGCTAAAGCAGTCCATGGATACAACGAACAATTAGCTGTATTTAGGGATGATATACCACATACTTCATCAGTATGTATAACAGTACAATCAGGTCTCTCCACATCTGTTACCTAATGCAAAGGAAAATTTGAAAATGTATAGCAAGTAATAATAACAAACCTTGTTTGAAGAATGTTGCGAAAAATATTTTCAAACCAAAAATGAAAAATGCAATATGATGCAATGTTCTTATCATGGTGCCATGAAATTGTTTCTTTTATCGTTGTATGGATCCTGAAATGTTCAACGAATAATGAGTTTCTCTAACTCATTTGATGCATACTATACTCGTGAGATATTGCTTTAAGCAAATATCAGTCTTGATAGTTCATATTTTTATATGCGTTTTATTAAAAAGCAAAATTAATAATATGATTCGAAACACCAGTATAATATTATATGCTTTCCAGAAAGCTTTCAAATATTAGTAGTTATCAAAGGTACCAGGATTATAATTTAGTACGCCAGACGCGCGTTTCGTTTACATAAGATTCATCAGTGACGCTCCTATCATAATAGTTATAAAGACAAACAAGTACACAGTTGAAGAGCATTGAGGATCCAAAATTCCAAAAAGTTGTGCCAAATACGGCTAAGGTAATTTATGCCTGGGATAAGAAAATCGCGTTAGTTTTTCGAAAAATTCTAAGTTTTATAAACAGGAAATTAATAAAAATGAGCCCGTAGTTTATTTTCATGTCAACACCGAAGTGCTGACACTACTGGGCTGGGGATACCCTCAGGGACGAAACGTCCACCATCAGTGGCATCGATAAAAACAGTTAAGTAATATTATCTTTCAGAGTTCGAACATACCACAAGTTTCTTGGTGATACTCTGTTGAATCTTTCCAGTTGACACAATTAAAACTGATATTGTATATGAGCTGAAATAAAAGTTGAAATTTTAGGGAATATATATGTCTTATTCTGAAAGAGTTCATTATGTTATATAAGAATACAAACCAACAAATTATTTTTCGAAACCTTTATTTTATATATCAACTACCATAAAGATTCTTATCATTCATAATAGGATTTTGTATTATGTCGCCATGAGATACCTAAAACATGTCTGTATTATACAATATGACTATTGCACAGTAGGATACTAATAAATTTTAATAGAAAGAATACGGTGATCAACATAAATTGATTTTTTTTCAAATGAACCATTTTAAAAGACAAAAGATGAATTGTAATATAATAGAATGGGAAGATTAGCATAACAACCAATAAAACATACAATATAACAGAAGGTGTAGTAGGCTTAACAGCAAAGGTTCCATTAGAACTCTCTCCAGGACGAAGAGTGTACTGTACAGTTGTGGTTCCTTTGACAAATGAATGGTCGTCTGATATTGACACTTGATACGTCTCTGGCACAGTACCCCGATTTTTAATTTCATAACCAATTAGTCTTATCTTTCCAAGTATAACGTCATCTGAAAAAAAATAATTGTTGTTATAAAGTGTTTTTGCAGGAATATAAACAAATATGATTTGACAGTAAGCTTCTAGGGTGTATAATAAATGGACAGTACATGATGTCGGACAAGAAACAAATGAAAGGATGAATAATAGAATGGAGACTAAACAAGGACAAAAAACGATAGTTTACATAGTTATTTAGGAGGTAAGGATACATTATGCAGTCTTGTACACACTAGTATGTAGAAACCGTTAACTATATATATGTTTATCCGAAGGCAAACCACGAAAACCACGAAGGAGGGAAAACATAAAGAGATTTCAATTGCTTTAGGTACTAAACAATAATAGTTAAAGCCTATACCGGTGTTAAATAAGCTGTGAATACATAGATCGAATTGTCTTAAAATTGTAAGTACTCAACAGTCATATACACTTTGCTACACTTACTGGAGCTTTAAATATCATTTTAATCATGCTAATGTAAAAAAGGATACAAAGACGCGCCGCTGGTATGTGTTACATATTTTGGAATGTCATATTTATCGATGGAGATCAATTTACAGGTAGCCAATGGATCAAAAAGGTTTATTTTCTGTATAACTATAGACTGAGAAACAATAACCCCACCAAAATCCAGGGATGATTTATGTCCTGTATCAAATAAGATATAGACAGTTGTATGTCTGGAAACTAATGTACACATAAATGTGTGATGATTTTCAAATGAAATACATGTATGTGTCTTGAATTTTTCAAAAAATCAATATACGAGTTAGCATGAGAGGTATTTTGTAAATCGTAGCCAAACGTCTATTTATAATTGTGTATGCTGAGACACAATTCCCTTCTGTATTTAGCTTAACACACATACCAGTTGATGCCTTTATACTCAATTCAACACTACAAGGTTTGTGAATTTCCGAGAGCTTCCTTGTGAATGGTCTCCCTCTATCATCATTCCCATATAGTTTAACTTGGAATTCCTGAAATGAATATGATGAATTCTATAAACACTAAACACCGTTCAACTATCAACAATACATATTTCATAGGAATGACTACAAAGGGAGAGCAATACACCCTTCATTCGTTGCAAGATTTACGGTTATGAACATTGATAATATTAGTAAACTGCACCAGTGCGCATTTCGACAATTAATGTCCCTTTAGTGATATAACAACTTGAATAATCAAAGACCTGAAACAAACCTGGGCATGGACTCGGAGTTTTGTATGAGGGGTCAGTGTTTGAGTTTTTCATTTAATACGTATGACTATTTTCAATACACAGTCCGTTCTTTAAATAAATCTTTTTATAAATCCAATTCAATAAAATAAAGAAGAGGAAATGGACAAATGGTTATGGTTAGACTTAAAAAAAAATCGTTATTTTAAAATAAACTTACAACATACGGCATTCTGAAAGTTGCAGCACACAAAGTGTCGAAATCACGTTTCAACTGTGAAGCCTCGTGTGACGATATAACATTTCCGGTACTATCGGTCAATGCAATGGTGTGACATGTACCATTTAGTCCCAAGCTATACACGAACAACTCAACAGTATAGTTATTATCTGTGAAACGATTGGAAATATTAGAAATAAATAAATAAGTGTAGAACGTATATAAAAACCACGCGTCTGGCGTAAATATAAAATGTTGATCCTGGTATCTATGATGAGTTTATTATACTAGTAACCAAAGGCGCATGCAGTGTTTTGATTGTTGATGTTTCATCACATGAAATTTTGCTACGAGGAGTTGAATTTTCCCATTCAACAGACGTTTTTTTATGTTGGCTGGTGTTGTACTCTATTTACAAATTATGTTTCAACGCAAGATGTGTGTGGATGGATACAAATATTTAAGGTCAATTCATATTCCACGAGTATGCATTCGTTTTAAATTACACAACAACACAAATTGGTGAAAGCATTCAATCTAGATATGTTATTATGATAACTAATATTGTTGTTATAAAAGAATAGTTACCCGAAATTGGACTGCCTTTCAGCGAAACCATTTCACCGGTATCTGATTTTTCCAATAGTTCACCGTCTACCTTGATAGAACTCTGTGATGTTATTTTTACCTTCCAATCGCTGATTACATTCTTTCTTAGGTTCATGATACTACAGGGAGGATGCTTAATAAAAAAGAATCATTGTATCGATATCGATATTTTTATTGCAGGGTATCAAATATAACAATAATGTGGTATGATTGTGGAATGACACAACTCTCAACCAAAGATCAAATGAAGTGGATGTCAGCAATTAAAGGCTTCCCGCAAAGTATTCAACAATGAGTAAAATCATATCCTATAGTTGAAAACTATGAAGCGATTTAATTGAGAAAACTAACGACCTTATCTAAAACAAAACAATTAATGAGAAAAAAATATGACAGTCATGAAACCACAGTGTCCTGCCTTTGGACAGGCACATACAGAATGTCTTCAGTTTGCTCTGAGGACCCTTATGGGGTGTCCAAATTATCACATAATCACATTGTCAACAGAATAATCAAATAATCCAAATACAGTCATAGATTACTAAATAATCAAATAATTATGAAATAATTGGTCTGGTAATCAAATAATCACTTTAAAAACGGCCAAGTAATCAGATAATCACTTTAAAAACGGCCAAGTAATCAGATAATCAAAAACTTCATGAGGAGGCTCTGCTCTATACTTCAAGTCTACATGAACACTATTTGTACCGCTTTTGCAATACTTAGAACGGACATTGTTATATATTGGCAATACAAATGAAATTTATTACCAAGCTGAATTGATATAGACAAGTCAGTTTTTGGTGTGAAGTGCATAAGCCTGTCTCGAAAGTACTATCAAGACCTCTTTATGTGTTTTGTGAAAACCATTTTTTTTTCAAATTGAAGTTTGCGTACCATGAACACTTATAATATTCGATCTTTTAAATTTTACTTTTAATTTTAAGTTACATCATTACTCTATAACAGGGTTTTACATATGTTCATAAATTATATTATAGATATAGGAAGATGTGGTGTGAGTGCCAATGAGACAACTCTCCATCCAAATAACATATACCTGGATTGATATAATGGTTCCGCCTGATGAGGTATATATTTGATATTATACCTGGATTGATATAATGGTTTCGCCTGATGAGGTATATACTTGATATTATACCTGGATTGATATGATAGTTTCGCCTGATGAGGTATATATTCTTGTTGACTTTCCAGATGTATATATCTCCAATGTACCTATAATAAAATACAGAATAAAAAACAAAATCCTTAAAATTATAGACACGAATAAAGTGAACAAAATGTATATATGAGTAGCTAATTATCTCATCAAGGTTTCCGTTAATGTGCAACCATGCGTAGTCTCCAATGTAACAACTATTTGTTCAGGTTTGGCCTTCTATAAACCATAAAAATGACTGTTTTGTAAACTTATTAACTTCTGGATGTATATGATTTGTTCTTAATTTGACGGTAGGCAAGCAACTAATTATTCATATTTTATGAACCAAATTTGCTGTTGCTTCTTTCGGATCTTCGTGTTGCAAATTTGCCTAAAATCGTTTAATCATAACAAGGAAAAAAAAACCAAAACAATGGGCAACACAAAACAGACCACATTGAAAACAGACCACATAATGAAAAACAACGACTTGAAGACGAGCAATACCTATAGATTCAGCAATACGCACCCTATCAAATACCGATGATACACTATTGTTTCCTAGAGGAGTTGTGTTTGAAATATTGTGCAGTTGTACCCTTAAAAATCATGCTTCTTTGATCACTGTGCAGTTTTGCTATTCAGATTGTGCAGCAGATATTTTTTTCAATAAAAGTTACAACATAAGGCATGCAAATATTAAAGATATGAAAAAAAATATATTTGATTTTGAAGATAGAAAAAAAAATTCGATTCAGTTAGAATACATGACAAAGAATTTTATAAACATCAGTTGTAACTCGGAAACCGTAAATGTTGAATGATATGGAGATTCGACAAGTCGGAACACACTCTGATGTTTTGTTGGTTTCCTCTTATAGTTGATTGGTTTCCCTCAGTTTTAGTTTGTAACCCGGATTTATTTTCTCTCAATCGGTTTATGACTTTTGAATATCCGCATGCAACTGTTGCTTTTATTTCGTTACATGGAAGGGTAGAGTATATTTTAAATGTTGAATCTTGTTCATTAATTTATATGTCAATTCTTTACATCTTCGCTAGCCTAAGGGTTACGATTCAAACTGTTCTTCTTTGTCAAGATTAAGATTAAGTCAGAATTAAACCATCGAGAGGAAATGCTTTCAATCGGACTTGGTTCTGGCCAGCTGCTTCCAATCAATATTTTTTTCGTGTAAATGTAAATTAAAAAGCGTCTCAATATAGTACGATATTCAGTGACAATTTTGTTGAAGTTCTCAATCAACTAATTGAAGTTCTAAACTGTGAAAGGGTTGGAATGTAAACGAAAATAAATGCGATTTCTGTTTTACGAAATTTATAAACACGATAAAACATTGGACACAGTATTTTTTTACACCTTTGAACTAAAGGGTACAAGTACTGTCATTGGTCAATTGTGATGTAGTGGTAGTTGATGTTACTTCAGTCTGTAGCTAGATAGCTCTACGTTGTTTACACATATACTGTATTAATCTGCCATGGGTAAAGAGAAGTAGGTCAGATCGTAACCCTTAGCTAGCGTAAATGTCTTCTTCTATTTGGTGTGGTACTGAATTCAATTCCGCCACTCAAAACAGAAGTTTGACATGCATCTTGAATTCTAGTAAAAATAATCAAACAAAAAAGCAAAATACTGAACTCCGAGGAAAATTCAAAACGGAAAGTCCCTAATCAAAGGCAAGATCAAAGCTTTAACATATCAAACGAATGGATAACAACTGTCATATTCCTGACTAAGTACAGGCATTATCTTTTGTAGAAAATTATGGATTGAACTTTGTTTTATAGCTAACTAGTGTTCAATACACATATTGTAAAACATACCAAACTATTACATACCATTAGCATGATATATATCTACATCTGTTTCTGCAGATGACCCAGTAACACTTATCTTGAGCACTGTGATCGTACTATCAATGGTAATATTTTTGTCAATAGTTTCAGAGGCAGACCAGTCAAACGAGTCTATTATTATTTCAGTAGAAGGGAATGTTTCCTACAATATAAAGAAAAGTTGTTTTTATTTCCCAAAAGTAACAGCTTCTAAAATTAAAGCTAACATCATTTTTATTCTAAATAAGACGGCTGGGTTCTTTTTCCTTATATAAACCCATCCTACCATTAGAATCACAACACATTATGGATATCGATATTATTTTTCTTTACGCATTGCTATTGAGTTCTTAACACTGAATTTATAGTGTAAGCTGTATATTTGTTCGACATAACTAAACAGAATTAGAGTTTACCCCTATAACAGTTTTTAGGACTTTGCCAATATTTTCTTTGTCTGTTTCATGGACATTTCCACCTGTTGCTTCAGCTATTTGTTGGAAAAAGGACAATTCAGATGCATACCTGTCAGGCCGACCTAAAATATCAGAACAAATTCACCAAACATAAATGCAGACTTAATACATAATTTACAATTACGTCAAAGATCAAGGATAAGTCGAAATTTACAGATTTATTGATGAAAGTCTTTAATGACATGAAATATCATGGAGCGACATTTTTTGAAAATTTACTGTTCATAAAACGTTAGAAGTTAATTCGAAAAACTATTTTTTTTCAACATTCGGGCATATATGGCCTACACTTTAGCAAGTTTTGGCCACATGGTTTGAATTTTTCTTGTTTTAAATGCCATGCAAGTTCCTTGTTGATTTTATCCTTCTAGTTGTTTTCATTTGAACGCTACTGCTCATTTGAAGATTAAACCCGAGTTTGGTGAGTTGTGTGTACAGTGACAAACATTTCCTAAATATTCAGAACGATATCGATATATCTTGCATTCTGTATTATCTTATGGCGGCTGATAAGCCGAATCAGGAAACTTGAGACCAAATAAACTGGACATTTTTATACTATATGTAATGACTCTGAAATGTTTGATATGTTTGATAATGATAATTGAAATGGCTATGCAAGACAATAATAAATACTGTCAATATAGTACTGCAACCAGAGTTCATTTTTTAAAACTTTAATGGTCCGGAAGAACACACACCTAAATTATATATCGATGGAAAGAGGACAACGTGTACAATAAGAAAAGTTGGGTCGTAAAAATCCAGAGTGGTCACAATTTTGTGAAATTGAGGTCAAAGGTCAGACCTAAAAATATCAATATATCAAACACAAGAACAAAAAGGAGAAATATTCTGATATTTATTCAATAGAATGCTACAAAAACGATTCAATCATAAGCATATGCTATAAACGATGTTAAAACGACAAATTTGACTAATTATATGAAGAGCTGCCATTACAAAATGGCGTTGATTTGGAACCTTCTGATTTTTTTCCATTTAAGACATAGCAAAAGAAGAAGTGGCCTTGACCTTTTCACATCCATAAACTTTCATATTGTGTATAGTTTTTCACTATAGTATATTACAGAATTATTTTCTAAAGTACAAAACACCAGTTTATCAAATTATTTCAATATTTTTTCTATCTTTGAAAAAAAACAAAATTCAAGCGCTGAAACAGTGTATTTAATTTTGCATCTTAAAGGTTGTGTATTTTGTGAAAATTAATATCTAGTTATAGATAAATACATATTGTGTATTTGCAAAGTCTGGACAGAGCAGTAATAACACAAAATATACTATAGTCACTCGAGGCGAATGTGAGGTTTAAAAAAAAAATTGAGTGTAAAACAAAGTCAGTTTGGTGCATGAACATTTTTTTAGTAGGATAATCCTGGTAAAAAAGTTAACTCATTGATTTTTTAAGGGAAGGATGAAAAATTATACAATGCAATGCCAATTTTCTAATGTTGTAATTCAAATTCAGTCATGATCCTTATATAACTTTTAAAAGCGACACACAATAGCTCAAGTATTCATAAAATAGGGACATGAATCAATATCTTAGTCATCATATGCGGATTCAGTACGCGTATTAGCATTACAAGACACTTCCTTTTTTTATAAGAACAAGTTCGGCGCAGGACAGAGTTTGTTCAAAGCAAATACAGTTTTTTTTAGTACAAATGCTATCTGGAGCGTAAATACCGTCATGATTTGGTCAAACTCGTCAGATATAGTCTTCCCTTTGCATAGGAAACACAAAAGAAATGTGAGTACAAAGTTTCGATCAATGTTCGTGACCCATATTCCCATATGCATATGCATGATGTATCTGCACTGCCAGTCCCAAATGTAAAGGGGCGAGTGTTGCAATAGAAACGATTGATTTTGTAATAGCCATACATTTACGAATTTTCGTTATCTTTAGGGACAATATACGGTTCAGAAGCGCCTTTGTGTTGTTTTTCATCGATAAACTATCAAATGAACTTTTGAGCCTAGGCTCTGTGTTGAAGACCGGACCGTGACCTATAATGGTTTACTTTTATAAATTGTGACTTGGTGTGTTGTATCATTGGCACTCATACCACATCTTCCTATATCTATTAACAAGCTATGCGGGCATCATTTCCATAGAAATACCAAAACGAGGACATAGCTCATAAGACCACTGGTGGCAGGATAAAGTAATTGTTCTTCTTTTAAAGTATAGACTTCAATTTTCCGGCAGCAGATATGGCATTCCCTAAATTGAGTTCAGAGCTAAACTCTATAATTCATATCCCTTGGCCCCACTGTGTCTGAATTGTAAGGTGTCACAATATCTAGTTAGTTCTGGAGTTTGGCAGTTTGGTAAGCATCAGAGACAATCTTGGGTAAAATTGATCGGTATATATAGAGGATGTGCTACATGAGAAAGGCTTTTTCTTATGAAAAAACAAATCACATCACTAACAATCGTTATTAATGAACTGACAGCAAGTTCAAATTCTATTTTTCAGTGACTGTTTTACTTAATTGCACAGGTGTTGACTTCAATAAGTACTTGGTTATGCATGGATAGATGATTACGCACATTAATAAGCACAACTTAAAAGACTGTTAACACGTTTAGAGGACTCAGTTTTACGTAGTTTTCTGGTTTTTTTTTAAAGGTTTTTCTTTTACACAAAAACCCTGTTTTCATATCCAAACTACAAGGAAGAAACTGAGCGCGAGATCGTATAAAAGTGTCAGGTTGTGAGGTTATATGTCGATCAGTTTGATCACATATATGGATTTCTGTTGTTTCTAATTTAAAGTTCCCCAAGGGTGACTGGGGAAACGAAATATGGTCACTTGGTCTTCCCCCGACCGGCAGTAAAACGAAGTTGGGAGTCCGTTTGGCTGTGCGGGATGTATCAAGTTCGCAGTCACGTCCGGTCAGAATGGGGACGTTAAATCCGCTGCCTCGTGTAAAGGGAAAGTCACGTTCTTTGCACGTTAAAAACCTTTGCATCAACTCTTTAAGGGGTCCGTAGGTGGCATGTTGCAATGGAAAATTTCTGTCCCAATCTAATATCCCATCATTTTCCAGTGGCAGTCTAAATTTTCCAGATCATCATCCCGAATGGCCTCTATTATGACAAAACCTACCTATTGTTTTTATTGTTAGCTTGTTCTCGTCCTGAACATGCATGAAATATTTGCCACTGGACTTTAAGCAACCAGCAATCAATCAATCAATGTAATTTAAAGACGCACCAATGTTGCCTTCTGGTGCAAGTCTCATAACATCACTGATGATTCGCCCACGGAAAGCAGAATATCAAGGGAAGTTGGTTTTAGCATTACCTTGTCACACACCAAATCTCTGCGAAACTTCAATAGTACTTTTCCCCCGACCACTTGCATGCATATTAATTGCTCTGAAGTTAAACATTGACATGTATACAATGTATTTTCACACAATGTCAACTATAGTCATTATCCGGAAAAACCTCTTATCCGAAGGATTTGGTTAACTTTTATATAAAGTCAAAATTTTATTAACAAAAATATAACTTATTTACAGAAAATACACGAAAGAACTACTATATATATTCAAATCACTCAAAAATAAATTAACTTCTCCTACAAAATCTACATAATCACATCGAAACTATCAAATTGATTGTGAATGAAAAAATAAATGGTGGAGCTGATTGACGGATAGGAAATTTCCGTAATTAAAAAAGGTACAAATGATGTTTTTATTTTTGAGTTTTTGACAAAATTGTTTGGAACTTGCCCAACACAATTTGCATGCAGTATCGCAATAATATGTTGTGTCCTCTCAAATGTCAAATACTGTTTTTGAATCATATGTTTTCTCGTTTTCAAAGAAAAACGCGTTAAATTTCTATCTAAAAAACAGCCAACTTTAAGTTTGAAAGTTTTACTTGGAGATGGTATATTTATGTCTTCATCATTCCGATGATCCTTGATGATATGTGCATAGAAAATATTTATGAAAATAGCGGGAAATTTAACCAAAAAATATATTTTTGGATTTTAAGGTAACTACCCAAAACCGTAAATTGAGGGGTACCCCCATTAAAGGGATAAAATACAAAAATGTGACCATAGAAACTTTTTACGACCCGACGGAAATTAAAATATAGATATTATTCTATCATTTAAAACAATTTGCAGCCGTGTGTTATTCCGGACCATTAAACTCGTTAACTAAGCGTCTTTTTCGATGTCAGTTGCAGTACTAATAGTTTTGCGACGAACTTAATAACACGAATACCGTTTTCCAGTTTTATTTGTATCATAACTATACTTACCTGAAGCTGATCTTTTTCTGCGAGAACACTGACCAGTTAAGAATGGCATCACTACTATATTCTTTGCTCTCACTGCATCAATGACTTCTTGCTGGCGGTCAGCATCTTTTGCATTTGCATCCGTAAAAACATAGAGAAGGGAGTTATCTCTCATCAGTGCTATTGCTGTACAAATGAGAAAATACTATTTTTTTCACGCGTGTGATATCACCTTCCCAAATACACATTTTACAAATTTAGAATTACCAATAATCATTTGGGATATTATTGACAGAAAAAAATTGGCAGTTTATATTCAGATAAAAACCTTTACTTAAAAGAGCGAGGACGAGGTTCAAACTGTCGAACCACAGATAACATTACGCAGAGCACACAAAATATGAATAGGACTATACTGTATAAAGCCGTATACTAGTTTTGCCAAATAAAAGAAGAAGAGTAACGTGGTTCATTAACATTAGTAAACTGTTTACACTTGGTTAGAAAAGATCGTTACCACTAATTACTTAAAATCTTTACTAGATTCTTCCATAGATATAAAGATTTGGTTTTGAAGTTTGGTTGTACCTTTAGAAAACTTATTTCAAACGGGATAGCACATCCTCATTTTTACGGAAATGTTGTTTAGCGTGCCCGGAAATTTAGAAACGATCCTGGTAAACAATTCAAACTTACCCTAAAAGGTTACCAACACTGTAATTAGATCACTGAATATTGTATTACTGCTATTGATGGTGATTTTGTTATCAGTAAATTAAAAGCAAACTAAATATTATTGTTATATACATATACACATTTATGGATCTGCAATCAGTCGATACCTGTATCTTGGCATTGCACAATGTCATGTTTTTCTTTGACTGTTTATGAAGTATTTACACTAAATCCATTGGATGTTGGATGTGTACTGATTGATAATTTATTCTCAGATGCATGATTTTTTTTAAATAGATGTTAGTGGCTTTGAACTAGCTATCAGTAACTTTGAGTACTCTCAGATCTGTACTTAGTGTCTTTTTGTTGTTGGGATGTACAAGTACCCGGCCACATTCACTTGTATTTATATTTTTATCCATGATCTGACGAGTTAAGCCTTTTTCAACATATTTTTTTAGTTCGATTTATGTTGTACTGTTACACCACTGTCCCAGTTTAGGGGAGGTTGGGGATCCCGCGAACATGTTTAACCACGCCACATTCTCTAATATGTACCTGTCCCAAGTCAGAAGCATTTATTCAGTGGTTGTCGTTTGTTTATGTGTTACATATGTTTTTCGTTCGTTTATGTACATAAATAAGGCCGTTAGTTTTCTCGATTGAATTGTTTTACATTGTCATCTCGGCACCTTTTACAGCTAACTTTGTGGTATGGGCTTTGCTCATTGTTAAAGGCCGTACGGTGACCTATAGTTGTTAATTTATGTGTCATTTGGTCTTTTGTGAAGAGTTGTCTTATTGCCAATCATACCAAATCTACCTTTTTATAATCAGACATTCAAATATTCAAACATTAAGGCATATAATGTGTTATACGAGTACCATTTCAGACAAAATAAATGACAACTCCCAGATAAGATACTATTATATACAAGAGTATGTATTGCCCCATTATTTGGGTGTTTAACTTGATTTCAGTCTCTGGGTATTAACGCATACTATAAGCCCACACTAGTTGATATTTGCATTGTTTCACGTTTAACAAATCTTTTGGTAATACAAATGATACAGGTTTATTATTCAAAGAGAAATAAAAAAAAAAAAAACACATTAAAAAGACCAATTGGAATGATACATGTTGTCTTCAATGAAATACATGTTTTAGCCCTTATTCGCGGCCTCTAAGACAAAATGCTAATACAACTTTTAATCTTGAATTCAAAAGATAAAGCAAGAATATATTCCTGTATAGGATATAAAGGCCAAGTATTCGTGTTTATGTTTTGTTATAAACTAGAGGCTCTAAAGAGCCTGTGTCGCTTACCTGTATTTACTGATGCTTTGGAAATCATGTAAAATAAGGTTAAAATCATAATTTATAGTATGAGATATCATTAGATACTATTATAATATCTAAGATAATAGCAAAAAATTGCAAAATTTCCATAAAATTACTTATTCAGGGGCAGCAACCAACAACTGGTTGTCGGATTTGTCTGAAAATTTCAGGGCAGATATATCTAAATCTGATAAACATTTTGCCACCAGTCAGATTTGCTGTAAATGCTTCAGTTTAAGAAATATAAACCAAAAACTGCATTTTACCCTATGTACTATTTTAAGCCATGTCTGCAATCTTGGTTTGCGGGTAGGGTCATCGGACATATTTTTTAAAGAAGATACTCTGATGATGATTGCGGACAAATTTGGTTATATTTTGTCTTAGTAGGTTCAGAGGAGAAGATTTTTGTAAAAGATTACACAAATTTAAAAAAATTGGTAAATAAAGGCCAATAACTCCTGAGGGGATCAATTGAGACCATTTTGGTCTTTTAACTTATTAGTAGATCTTACTTTGCTGAAAATTATTGCTGTTTACAGTTTATCTCTATCTACAATATTATTCAAGATAATAACCAAAAACGGCAAAATTTCCTTAAAATTAGCAATTAAGGGATAGCAACCCAACAACCGGTCGTCCGATTCATCTGAAAATTTTAGGGCAGATAGATCTTGACTTGATAAACAATTTTAACCCATGTCAGATTTGCTCTAAATGCTTTGGTTTCAGTGATATTAACCAAATTCTAATTTTACCCCTATGTTCTATTTTTAGCCATGGCGGCCATCTTGGTTGATTGGTCGGGTCATCGGACACATTTTATAAAATAGATACCCCAATGATGATTGTGGCCAAGTTTGGTTTAATTTGGTCCAGTAGTTTCAGAGGAGAAGATTTTCGTAAAAGTTAACTACGACGGACGATGACGACGACGAACGACGGACGCAAAGTGATGAGAAAAGCTCACTTGGCCCTTCGGGTCCAGGTACAGGCATTTTTCATGTAGAAAATGGTGGATTGTACCTGGTTTTATAGCGATCTAAAAATCTCACTTATATGACAATCGATTAAAATTGCATTATGTTGACAATGATGTGTGAATAAAACGAACAGACTTTAAGATAAAAATGACAAATGATGTCTACTATAGTTCACCATTTTCACTGACGACATTTACCAATGAGCAAAACCCATTTTGCAAAGTCGGCTATAAAAAGGCATTAATATATAACAAATGCGACACAATGCAAACGAGAATACCAAAAGCTTTATAATGACGTTTGATTTCCGGTTTGAAATTGCCTTAAATGTTAACAAGATAGACTTCTACTGCAGATTACGTTAACTTCAATTTAGGCAGTAGTTCTATATCTGATGGTTATATGATACCTGCTAAGATTCCTGCGGATGCATATTCCGGACAGTCTCCATTGTCTCCATTTTCTGCCTCAATTGCTTGAACTTTATTAATCATGACATGCCCATCAACGTACCTATGGGCGGAATTCAAACTTACTGAAAAGTAAAATTCGATTATACAAAGTACAAGTTACAACACGTTACTGACCAGGACAGAAAAAAAAGTAGTATCTATAAAAAGAAATATGGTGGTCCCATGCAGAAGTTTTATTCAAAACAATCTAAATAGATTTTCAAATAACGATAAATTTGGTCTAAATTATCAGATTAAAAGTACAATCATTCCAGACGAAAGTTGCCAAACAGAACCTTTTTTCCATTTTTCAATTATTTTTTTTATTAAGTTAAGTATCATTCTCTTTAAGTTAACAATTGTAATTACGAACTACATAAAATTAGAAATCAGAAAAACTCAGTATATCAACTGAGTGCCTTTTGATTTTTTTTTTAGAGCAATTTAATAATTAGAGCCTCGATAATTTAAAAATAAAATTCTATAAAAACTCCTACCTGGATCATGAAACAAAGATAAAACATAATCAGCAGGTTCATCGGCAGAACCGACAGTGGTTGTTATCAACTCTATCACATGTCTTTTGATAGTATCAATAGCATCTGCCATAGAAGAAGTATAGTCTATTGCAAAAGCTAGAGTCATGTCCTTCCGTTTTTTAAATGTATCTTCAAACAATTTTGATACAATTGTCTTTAACAATCCAGTTCCTTGATGAAAAAGAAAAGGTATAATAAATGCATATATATATTATACATTGGAATGTCTAAAGATGGCTCCAAAACGGAACGACTTCTTTTATAGGAAAGGAAGTATATGCGTAAGTACTAATCGATGAAAGTTAAGCTGGGAGAATGCATTTTCTAGACGAAAACCTATTGACCCCTTTCCATAATCTGCACATATCTTGCACAATTTAATTGTTAGCATGAATCAAATAAGGAAAGTCACAAAAGATATAATGCAATATTGATATTTTAGATTAACATCTTAATATTCATATTCTTGGTGTGAACCAACCCAATGATGCTACTTTGCTTTGTTCTTGTGTCATGTGTGTGTTAAAACGATATTCTATGGAAAATGTGAACAAAAGAAGATTTGACTTCAACGAATCTGCTTAAACAAAACAATACATTAATGTTATAAAATAGATTAAGCACTAAGGTACAAAAATTGTCAATAAATGTTAGTGAGATCTACAACAACATCTTGTCAACACAATTGCCTTAAAGTTATAACGATAGACAACTTTTGATGAGCTCGTTTTACTAGTGACAGTCCAATCACAATACCGCGAGGCTTAATACCTGTTCTGAATAAAATATGACTTAAACATGTTGCTGAGAAACTTTTTAGTGTCTAATAAACTTATCATTAGTATATCGACTTCTAGTTTGCTAGTATTTTGTGTAGGCTATCGGTTGCTGTCTTATTAACGTTTTGATTTAAATTTGCATACCCATCATAGACCTTGCTATTCGGACTATTATAGTCATATTTCGCCAATTTGTATATTTTACTAAGCTTGTTTCAAAAATATAATAAAAAGGAATTGTCACCTCGCTATTATTTCAAGCTAAAAGTCCGGAACCAAACAAGTACAAAGTTGAAAAGAATTGATGACCTCAAATTCCAAAAGGTTGGACCAAATACGGCTACATTTTCTATGCCAGTGCTAAAATAAGGGGCCAAAAACGGACCTTATCGTACTTTGTCCTTTGTAAAAATTATCATATAACTGAAAATGAGGCTATCTTTCTTACCATTAGCAACAAGGAAGTTCTCTGTAGCCTGGACAGCGGCCGTATATGCTTGTTCGTGTAAATGTGAATGTGGTGACCATTCAGGAGTTACGGAATCCTTATTGATGCCGCATCTGGCCACAAGTTTTCTGCTGTCATCATCAGGACCTCCATGACTACATTTACCAGTTGATGAACCAATTGCCTCTAAAGTACAAAAAACAATCAGTTTTAAAACTATTCACATATTAATAAGTAAATATCATTTATTCAATTTTAAAATTAAAGCAACTTAATTTCGTATATAAATAAGAAATTTGGATTGATTGCTAATGAGACAGCTTTCCACCAGATACCACATGACATAGAAGTTTACAACTATAGGTCACCGTATGGCCCTCAGCAATGAGTAAAACATGTACTACATACTAGAAAGCTTTAAAAGGCTCTGAAAAGATAACTGTAAAACAATTCAAACGAGGAAACTAACGGCCTGATTTGTGTACAAAACAATGAACGAAAAATATACAGCAACACACGATAACTACTGAATTACAGGCTTCTGTCTTGAGACATGCACTAACAAAACGTGGCAGCGTTAAACTAGTTTGTTGGCGCCAAACCCGATCAACACCTTGTGGTATAACAGAAGAACAAACTATAAAATTCCGTTCTTAACTCAATAAAAAACAATGAAGTATGTATATAATGCATAAGGGTCTGTATGGGGTTTCGATTCTTTATTCCTTAGTCTTTATACCGTTTTGTTTATTTTCATTTTTTAGGGGCCCAAGATCTCTATTCTTTATAAATAAGCACCCCATTATTCTCTATTTCTTATTATGATCTATTCCGTAAACCGCATCAAGACCCTCACATGTGTCCATTCATTCACAGTTCAATATGTAAATTTATCGGCACCAATTAGAATTCCACTCCAAAGTAAAATTATAATCTGAATTCTCAAAAATAAAATAATATGAGTTCATCTTACTTTCTTTGTTTTGCGTTTTTCTCTGAATAATTAAAAGTTTATCAAAAGGTAACCTACTTGCAGGTTTGGTATTGCCTCTTCTGTGATGGTATCCACTGGTCAGCTTTCCGTTCACTATAATGTTGTTCATACAATGAGAACTAAAAAAATAATTCAATGAAAGATGGCAAAATATGGAATTTATTTAAAAGTGTTTCACAAAAGAAAAGAGCGCAACAATATGAATATGGATCGTTAAGTTTGAAGGAAATCGACTCGTCCAAATATTCCTTTCAAACATTGTAAACTATTTTTTCGTCTGATAGTTTTTATGATAATGGACAGAAAGTATTTGATTTGTTTTACTGGAGATTTTGATCTTAAAAGATAGATGGACACTCATGAAAGCAAAAATGATGATAATCAAGAAAGGATCTACAAATAAATAAAATTTTGCCGACATCATTAACTTTTTATGTAGAAAAGATTCGTCTCAAATGTCAAATGTCTTAGTTATTTGACACATTTGTTCAATTTTATACATAGAGTAAATATGTGCACATAAAAAGTGATCAGCAAAAAAATGAAATTGTGCTATTCTGGTCCACACTGTTAGAGAGTATTCATTGTCGAAGATCCCAATAGACATCCGTAAGTGTCAAGCACTCTTTAGAGTCTCTGAATGGTAAATAGTTATCAAAGGTACCAGGCTTATAATTTACAACGCCAGACGCACGATTCGTTTACATAAGACTCATCAGTGATGCTCAGATCAAAATAGGTATAAAGCCAAACAAGTACAAAGTTGATGAGCACCGAGGACAAAAAATTCCAAAACGTTGTGTCAAATACGGCTAAAGTTATCTATGCCTGGGCTAAAATAAATCCTTAGTATTTCGAATAGTTCAAACTTTACAAACAAGTTATTTTATAAAAATGACCACATAAATGATATTCATGTCAACATCGAAGTTCTGACTACTTAGCTGATGAAACACCCGGGGACGAAACGGCCACTTGTAGTGGCATCGACCCAGTAGTGGAAATAGTTATCAAATGTACTTGTACGCCAGACGCGCGTTTCGTCTACATAAAACTCATAATATGAAACGAGATTATTGAGTTATTTTCCTGAATCATGTAAAACATTTTTAAGGGTATCGGATGATGAGTTTTTCTGAAGAAAAAAAAGGTAAAAATTGATTAAATAATTAAAAGATACAATATATATATTAGAATAAAGATTCTTAATAAGTCTTATCTATGTGGCATCCTCATGTAGTGATGCAATGATTTTTCTACTCTTAGCAGGATGAACATGGAGTTGCAAATGGTACGTGTGATAGTGACATGGACCTCAACACAACTGACCCCTCTCCCGTAGCTCGGCATTCCGTGAGATCCTCACATAACAATTGAAGCCTTTGGGGGCACATACTTGCATTGCAACAGCAAGACAAAAACACCCTACAGGGTGCTACTATAGTTTAAATAAATTATAGGAATACTAACCTTTATCATTTGTTTCATCTTGTTTCTTGTTTAACATTGATTAACAAAAAAAGCGAATGATAGTTGTTAACATTCAGATGCAGATCTGACGCAATATGACTATCGAGTGTGTCATTGACAGATGTTACCGATGACAGGCATTTCCTAAACTGATTGTTTAATGTGTCGATTTTGTGAAATTGTTTATATGAACTGTAAAAAGGATAATCAGTAATTTTGTAATTCAAAACAAATATTTTTTAAATTATTTTACTTATAAATGCTTTCATTAACAGTTAAAGGTATTATTCTAGTTATTGTTTGTGATTCAATTTAAGTAATATACATCTTTTTTGTTTGAATATAGTTATAAAAGGTACCAGGCTTGTAATGTGTTACGCCAGACGCGCGTTTTGTCTACATAAGACTCATCAGTGACGCTCAGATCAAAATTGTTAGAAAGCCAAACAAGTACAAAATTCGAAAATGTTGTGTCAGTTACGGCTGAGGTTATCTGTGCCTGGGCTAAGAAAATCATTAGTATTTCAAAGAATTCATACTTTGGCAAACAGTTTTTAATGGGGGGGGGGGGTATGATGTACTATTGCTGGCCTATGTTTAATTCATGGTCCTCGATTATGTGCCTTCTACCCTATATATATATATATATATATTATATATGTCTTTTTCGTATAATTGTTTTTTAAAATGTAAACAATCTAACTATTTAAGACAAAGAAAGACAAACAGAAAACACTAAAATGTAAGGATTTGATTTTATGCAGACACATTATAAACGAAAACAATGCTTTAATTAACCACAGACAGACGTGTAAAAGGAGAAGATACTGTTGATAACCCTATTTGTTTCATATTCCTCTGATTATCGATGATTTTAATTTTCTTTAAAAAATCATAAATACATTTTCTTTCAAACTAATTTCGAAGTATGAAACTGGTAAATTACATAAATGTCAGTTTCACATTTTATTTAGGTAAAAACTTATGAGTTATATTCAAATGAGTTTATTTCATTAAGGTTCTAGTAATCGATAAAATCTATCAACTCTAAGTTGACATTAAAAACCCATACTTCCTTGTTTATTAAATTCTGATAAAATTTAACATACTTAAAATCCGCATTATCTAAACAGGTGTCTTCTTCCAAGGCCGCTACGTCCATTAAATTTCTTATTCCTATTATAAAAAGATATGATGAAAATAATTATTTGTCTTGTAACTCAGGGTAATACAGTATTATAATAGATAAACAATTCACAATTTTATTAATACACATATTTTACTAGGAGAGATAAAACATATAAGACAAATATGACTGATGCATTTACGACCGTGATTTGAATGGTATCTTTAGAAAGAAACAAAAATCTTTTCAGATTCATACGAAATATCCGCATAAATTATCAGATATTTTACCTCAATTTTTATATTTTCATATAGCATGTGTCTTGATATAGTGCTCTATACAAAAGCCTTGTGATTGTAATAAACAATTAATTTCCCAATAGACGACAATGATAGCCTTTTTCGAAATACAGACTTTAGAAAGTTAATTTGTTTAACGAAACCCTGGTAGAATTAAATAAAAAAATATTCGGACAGTATTTTTTGGTCCGACAAATATAGGTTCCCTTGGCTTTTCTTAACGTAAATTGTACTTGTCTACCATGCCTCTCAATTTTGCACCTAAACATGTCTCATTCTAGCGTTGAAAAAGGCTTCACAGTTCCGTTAGTTCTAAGAAAAATAATTTATTTTGCATTTGGTACAGTGCAGGAATTCTCTGATAATAAAAAAAACCAAAAACGGGCGCACATATCGACCAATCAGGATTACACGTACTCTTAAATCTGAATACCATGTTATGCTCATAAATTAGCTGCGCTCATGAAATCTAATGATTTATTGTAGCCTTATCCCTATCGCTCTTGACATAGTAAGCAGCCCCCATGCTAACTAGCATCATGAGCGTTTGATGAGTATGTTCCAATTCTTCATTCAAATCAATTGTATGTGTTGTTTATTGTATTACCAATGTAATTCAAACTGATCGGGTGGAGCTTAATTAAGTTTTAATTTGCATAAGGACAGTCTTATTGAAGATGTGTGTGATAAGGATAATGGTCGTTATTATTACAATTGATTTATAATCACCTATCAGTGTCACCAAACTGATATACAAATGAACTGAGGGTTAGATATGGGACGAATAATAATTGACGAGTTTATCCCTAAACACCTGTCTATAGATGGACTTGTCTAAAATAAGCGAACTAGTTAAACTCCATCCAGTCAAGTGAAAACAAATCAAGTAATACATCTATTGAAGATCTTCCAGCAATCAACGACTTTTGGGTCGATTCTGTGATATTCGGTTTACTCCTAATTAAAATTCTGCAAATTGAATTTTTCATCAAAATGTTCATAAAATAGATGCTAAATGGGTTTATTTATTTTTTCTCTAATTTTTGTGCTATTTTCACATTTCCTGACCGGTGTGAGAAAAATATTTCTCCTCACTAGTGAAAAATCTGTTCTCGGTAAATGATTAGTCGAAATTTGATTATGACGTCTAAATGTTTTGTTTTCTTCTGAGTTTTCCTATTGTGACGTCATGAAAAAGGCGACAATGCCTGATGACGTCGCATATAATGAACATAAGTTTCTGAAAATCTTTGAAAAAGAAGGATAAAAATCATTAGAGAAACAGATTCCGACACTATAACTCGTGTATTACGATATTTCTCCACTCTCGACAGTTAAATTTTAGTTATTTAAAGTGCTCGGCAAGCCTCGTGCTTTAAATAATAAAATTTAACTGTCTCGAGTGGAGAAATATCGTAATACACTTGTTGCAGTGTAGGAATCTATATTTCTATATGGGGAAATAGCGTCCTGTCTCTTTTGACGTGTATCTTGTGTATTCTTTTTCTCATATTTACCAAAATCTTCATACGCAACTCCGCCATACATTTCCACCCAGTTAGTATTACTATAGAACGACTGTATAGTATACAGGCATTCTCCCAGCTGTGTTATGAATTCGTCCAGGTCATTCTTTCGGGCAATCAATTTCTGTTTACAAGATTTTACGAAGTTATGCGCTGAAATAAAAAGTGTGTATGACATACATTTACAACACCTACCATGATGTAAAGTAACAAGGGGGTTGAAATTATGAAATAAAAACATTAGATAATTATATTTAAGGGGAAATAACCACTTGTAAAATTATCGAGTATCCTTCCTAAGTCGTATGATGTAAGACTAGGGATATAATATTTGATACTCGACTAATGTACAAATGTATGCTGTTGCGTTTTAAATCATAACTCTCATATTTATATCTTTTTCAAAGATTGTTTGGTCTATATCCTTCAAGGCAACAGAAATTAGCGTGATTGTTGTTTTTATTTGTTCTTTTACGAGTTTTAATTCTAAAAGGCTTGAGACATCCGAGGAAAAGACAAAAAAGCAGAAAATATTTTTTTCCGGAGAATGGTACAAATGAATGTACGTTCTACGATAATAGCATTATATTATATAACATTTACCTAGGATGATTTGATCGGCATGACAGTGAATATAAGCTGTATCCTTCTTGTTTTCCTGCGTATCAGCAACTGCCTTTCTCAATGCAAATACTGTTTTCATCATTGTATCCATGCCATTGGGATCTTAAACAATATTTCTAGACATTGAATGCATGGAATCCCATATAACATTTAACCCGCCAATGTTTGCGCCTGTCTGAAGTCTAAATTTTAGTTAATTTATATGTTTCGGAGTTTAGTGTGACGTTAATCATGTTAATATTCACTAAACTAGTGAATATTTTTTTTTTATGAACTGCTGATTCCCGACTCCTGGTGCAAGATTTTCTTGCTGTGTTGAAGACCTAATGGTAATTCGCTGTACTATTACATATTGTTGAGTATCCTAACATGTAGTAAAATACGTTTCTCGGACTCGGGAGAGAAAGTGTTAAGATAGATCATAATTATAGACATTTTGAGACAGAATTTTCTTATAATTTTCCAAAATGAAGATCTTACTATGCTTCTTTGAGAAATATAATAAAATGTAAGGGTCACCGTGCTATTTCTCAAGCTATGAGTCGTTGAAATTTGCATTAATTTGGTTAGATTGTTCATGAAAAAAACATATTTGTGTGCATAAAAAAATATTCTATGAGATAGAATTTTGAAATAAATTGTGAGAAGATAGGTTTTATTATATTTTTTAAGAATATAAAAAGAAAAAAAATGGTGTCACCGAACTTGTTTTCTTGCTACAAGTAAAAATATAAAAAAAAGCAATTCGTCCAGTAAATTTTTTTAATAAAATAGTTTCCCCCCATAAATGGCTCATTTGAAGAAAAAAAAATGATTCTAAAAACAAACAAAAATGTTATTTGTTTATAATATTTTGTACAATACAATAAATCACCAAGTTTTCTTTATATAAATAAACAGTTTAACCATTTAATTGTAAATCTGTCTCCAAAAATTGCAGATTTTGGCAAATAACTAGACCGATTTTGTACTGTGATTGTACAATCCAAGATGGCGGTATACCATGAATCTACCTTAAATACTTGCATATTAGATATACATTTGCCACTCACATTGAGGATTAGGATTAGAATAAAATTGGTAAATTTACATCTCTGGCAATATCATTCTGGTACCTTTCCTAAGATCTAAGATTCAGTGTATATAAAGTGCGAATCCAGCTAGTTCATTTTTACTGTTATATGCGGGTATGTCTATTGTAGAATAAAGGATCATGGGAAAACTGTATTTGTTTACGTTTTGAAAATATCAAGTTAAAGGATTTTAAGTTAAGTTTTAACATATTTTCATTGTGATATGTCTTTATAATATACAAACATAGCATTAAACTTCAAATAAGTGTTATAAAAGCATCATAATATAGCATATCGATTATTGAAAGCGATCCATTTTAACTATAGATGCGATGAATTATCACTGTTAGTGCAGTCATTATTAATGTAGAATTTTCAAAAATGCGAGGAATTTTTATTGTAGAATTATGTGATAAATGCACTTGCAACAAATGAAAAAAAACTTAGTTGATGACTTTAGGATTTATGATACATGTATTTTCCAATTGAAATACAAACTCCTCATTCATTCTTCATCAAATATATAGCTTTTCAAACTTGTAACAAAAGCGATTCTCAAAATGTCATATTGTATTCTTCAGATTACGTTTCTCCTTGATTTTAACTTATATAGTGAATCACTGGAGCGTGACAGCAGCGGGCCCTCTTAAGCAGTCAGTGGGCCCCTACTTATGAAAAATTCTAGATCCGCGAATGGATACTACCACAGAGGTAAAACCATGCACATTTGCGTTATTGTACACGAAATGCATGCTACAATTCATTTTTGTTGATTTTAGACCCTTTGGAACTCTATGTGGGCTATTTCAGCAACTAGGCAAACAATCCCCAAACTTGATACATGGTCAGATTCAGCATGTCAACGAATTCCAAATATCTATATTAAAGGACTTTTGTCTATAAATTTGGACCCCACAAAATTGAAAAAGGGACCAAAAATATGAAAAAATGCATGCATCGGATACTTTTGTTATTGAAGGCATGACTGTAACAATAGGATGAATATACAAAAATATCTTTTTCTGGGGTCTCATTGGGGGGTTCTGATCCCGGATCCCGCTTACTGTTTTGGCAGATTCCCGTATTCCACTTATTGTTTTGTCAGATTCCCGTATCCCGCTTATACTATGCAGTTCTAATTTTTTGTAATTATCCGTGTCCCGCTAGACTTCATTTTCCGTTTTTCTCTACACAATCATTTGACTTTCACCTGTCACGCTTGCAAAAAATCGGCAATCCGGCGTGACGCTTATAGCCAAATGCGACCCACTATTTTACTCTATTTTGACTCATATAAAGCCCATTATAAATATATTAAAAAAAATAGCGTAGATTTTTTCATCCCTTTTTATCCCGTCTCGTTTCGTTTTTGAGCCATATAGATGTCGTATGTGACAATGAGACAACTCTCCATCCGAGTCACAATTTATAAAAGTAGACCATTATACGTCAAAATACGGTCTTCAACATGGAGTCTTGGCTCACACCGAACAGCAAGTTATAAAGGGCTCCAGTGTAAAACCTTTTAAACGGGAAAACAAAGGTGCAGTTATATCAAGATGTACGTAATTAGTGGTGAAGTGTCATGGAAATGGATAAAAAAAATAAGGATAAAGATCTCTATACGCTTTATAAGAAACTAAATGGAATACATTTGAAATAAATGTTATTTCTATTGAATTTAGTAGAGTGTTTTAAAACCAAACTTTTATCCGTAAGTTAAATTTTATCAAATCTTTCTCTTACTTTATCTATTATTTGAGCAAGTCGGCTAAATTAAGGCTTTACAGCTAATTTCCTAATGCATGTAAAGCAAAACTTTGGTTGGCTTGCTTGCTTTGTTTGTATAATTGTTTATACGAACTTTGTAAATAAGATTGACAGTTTTAAACAATATGAATAGGCATAGTTTAACCTGTATTTTTAATATTTGAATTAAATTGGGTGTTATCATAATGATTATCCAATAAAAAGGCAAGCAAATCAACTAAAGTCTTGCTCTACATGCTTAAAGAAATGAGCTGTAATAAATAAAAAAAATAATAATTATACAGTGAAAATGCACCGCATATACAATACTAATGATTCGCTCCACAGTTAAAATGAAAGAATAGTATCATTATTCGACAGTAAACATGACTAGCATTACGAAATCATCATAGTGAAATTTAGTTAAATGTGAAGAAACTGAATGACGAGGAAAACATATTCTACGTTATACAACTTTAATAATTGTATTAAAATAAATACTTTTTACTGCAACAACATCTCACCTGTTAGTTATAAAGCACCTGCACGATCTGTTCGTGAAATGTCCTAAAAATTCACCTATTTTGGTATATATTTCACAGTTGGATGGCTTTAGGCGCGATAAATCCCGCTCGCATCTCTTACTTTGTTTTATTAGTATTATGTATTTCTGAACATATACATTTTAACTATTTTTCTTCATTTTCTTCAAAAATTAAGAAAAGTTCGTCTGTTTATTTATCATTCTACATTAGACATTTATGGCATATACAGTAAAAATGATATTTTAGGATCCGCACTTTACATACACTGAGATTGTCAAGATAATTATGAGTTGAATAAGAGGAGATGTGTTAATTATTTCAATGAGACAAAAACGTAATGACAGAAATTAACAAAAGACATGCAGGGGCAATACACATTTCGGAATTTTGGATCCTCAATGCTCTTCAATTTTGTTCTGTTTGGCTTCATAAATATTTTGATATGAGCGTCACTGATGAGTCTGATGTAGACGAAACGCGCGTCTGGCGTGCTAAATTATAATCCTGGTACCTTTGATAACTATTCGACAACAGACAGGTGTCTATATAATGTATAATCATCTCAACATTAAATCATTACAGCGAATTAAATCATTATAAACAATGTTTTACATTGTCTTATCAGTGCCTTTTATAGGTGACTATGCAGTATGGGCTTTGCTTATTGTTGAAGGCCGTACGGTGACCTATAGTTGTTAATGTCTGTGTCATTTTGGTCTCTTGTGGACAGTTGTGTCATTGGCAATCATACCACATCTTCTTTTTTTATAAGATCTGCTATCAACACCAATTTCACTAAATAAAAGAATATTAGTCGGTATACAAAAACATAGGATGAGTTGGGTCAAAACAGTTTTAAACAAACCTATCTCTGATTACTGTTAATCGTTGCAAGTGCTTTATTTGTTAGTTATTGGATAATTTTACATCAGTTTCTACTTATTTTGTTATGTATCATTTTTCAAACATTGTTGGGCTGATGTTTAGACGAATTATATATACAGAATGTACAAAGCCATGTATCACCATCACTGCTGGTGATCCGACGGATAAATCTGTTGTAGAGTCGTCACTGGTGCAGAGTACTTATATATATATCATAATTTCTGTGACTGTATCTTGCATTAATTTGTAGGATCCTTTACAATAGACAATTCAGCTGATCTGTAACAATTCCATTGTCATGCCTTATATATCATGTACTATATTACGACGCTAGATTAAAACTGACGAAGAAAGGAAACACCCGACCACCGAAAGCTTTATTATAGTGAAACTAAGGTGGTCGAGTGGTCTAGCGCGTCGGATACAGTGCAGGAAATTTGGTGTCACGATATATCAGTAGCATAAGTTCGAATCCCGGCGAGGGAAGAACAAAAAATTTGCGAAAGCAAATTTACAGATCTAACATTGTTGGGCTGGTGTTTAAACTAATTATATATATATATATGACGATTTAAAGAAAATAACATGTGTGCACCATGGAATTCAAAGTAGTTCTTAGCTATCGTTGATATATTTAATCTGTGTAATTGATAACCATATACTTGAACAATAGATGAACTGTGTTGATTGGGTAAATATATTAAAGTTAAACATTAATTGTCATACAAGGTATCTTACCATCATTAAAGAAGTCGTTAATAGATCCAGATCTTTTGTTTAGTTTGATATACTTATCAATTGCTCTAAATGTTCCAGCAGCTGTTATATCTAGGTGTGTCCTTGTCCTCCAATTTCCATCTCGAATTGTTCTTGCAAAGAAACCATTACTTTGTTCGATACATAATGAAAAAGTTAACATTAAAGTACTAACATCATTCATTTTTAGTACAACAAGTTACTCCTTTTAACTTGATGAGATTATACACACAAAGTATTGCAATAAACACTGTATAATCATAAGTATTCGCGTGCAATTACTTAAACCTACTTTATGAAAGCTAATTATATCCAAACTGTCGTCAAATTCATTCCGTCGTTATGGCAAAGAGCCGGTCGTTATATACATTAAGTGGTTTAAGACATATGTTATATCACTTCCTACTTCGTGGTTACTTTTCATTTAAAAACACTGAAAATTGTAATTGTTTAAGATTCAATAAATGGGCGTTTTTCAATAAATGAGTAAATTTCAGACCTAAAAAGGATGGAAAATCTACTTGTCTAAAATTTTATTTCAAGAGTTATTTTGAATATCTCTTTTATAGAACTGTTTGTGATTAAAAGTGCAATCACAAATACTTTTCAAAATGATATTTTTTTCATAATTTATGTACTGTTTCGTAGGAGACATTTGTCCACTACCACTACGAAACTGCTTCTAAACGCACATCTTATGTCATTTTAATGTCTCCTATTGACATTCCAGTTTGTTTTATTTTATATACTAGTACTAGAAAGATTTTTTTTTCTGAATTGGAGAACCATTTTTTTTATCGATAAAGATTAGACAGTACTTCACATATGAAGGTACAACTCATGTTACGTAGTGCACATTTTGATGAGTTTCGTAGTTGACAATACAGTTTCGTAGTGGACAAAAAGTTTCGTAGTTGACATCAACCCTATTCTGTGTTGAACATACCGAAAATACATAAAACTAACCCTTGTTATTTAGAACAAATATAATTAAAAAAGGAGTAAAAAAAACTACTGCATGGTAGTGAAAGTGTCCACTACGAACCGTACTACTTGTTTCGTAGTTGTTCGTTACGTAGTGGATGTATTCATACGTTTATTTATTTTTTCCCACAATACCTCTATTGAAATAGCAACAAAAAATATTATATTCATCAAAGCTCATATTAAGCTGTACACTGATATTTTTTTTCATAATTTTAAAATCAGATACTGAAGGAGATTTGGCCCATTTCATAGTGGACATTAAAAAAATACGATATCACTCTGGTCCATTTGATGTGCCCATTTTTTTGGGCCAACAATTAAACTGTCGTTATAAAAGCATCCCTTCTATTGTAAGTCCCTTATGTTTACATCTCTGGCAAACATTGATTTTATAAAACTGTTTATTAGCAAAATTTAAAGACTTCGTTTCGTAGTGGACATTATGTCAGGAATGTCAGGGACACACCTTCTAAAATTAAAACTCCTTTGTCCAAAACTGTTTATTAACATATGTTTCCCTCAGTTTTAGTTTGCAACCCGGATTTGTTTTTTTCTCTATCGATTTATGAATTTTGAACAGCGGTATACTACTGTTGCCTTTAGCTGGCTCTTAACATAATTTTGAATAATCAAAGAACTTATGTTAAGTAAAAATAACTTTTATTTCTACTTTTTTTTTTAAATATTTTAGAGTATGAATGACTTTTTTTTTAATGTTGAACAAGAGGTCTAGGTACATGCAATTCTGTTTATTTTGAACCATTCAGGAATCAATATCTTATTAATTCCTCTAAAAATAGTATGGTTCTTTGCTTACAAATGTTGAATCTATTTCAATGTACTGTCTTCACAAAAAAATACTTGTAAAGACCAAACACATTACTTTAAAAGTGACTGGGACAAGAATTCATGTTCTTATTGAAAAACGCCCAAATAAATTGATATGTGAAATTAGAGGTAGATAAGACAGATTTTTATGCAATGGTGAAATACACACATGCATTATAAAAGTTTATCAGGTTTATATTGTATATATCTTATGTCTAAATTAATTTACGTAAAATATCATAGTAGTTAACATTTATGTTTCATGTAAATTCTGCTCCAAAATATGACTTCCTCGTTGACAGTTCATATTGATATTATTCTTCTTCTTTTGAATTATTTAAAAGTACTTGTTTTCTGTTATTTGTGGTTTTCTCTAAACGTTACGGTATTTATCGCTAAGAACAAACTACTGTGATATGTATCTTACAACCCTTATATCGTTTGTCATCCGTCCAGCATCGATAAATATGTTGAAGAATATTGAAGTCTGAATCACCGGAACAATTGGATCCAAATTTCGACACATGGTGTTGTTGTATTTAATTCTAGCGCTGGGTGAAATTTGCTGTAATTAAATTTTGGAAATTATTTTGAATTACGGAATATATCTCCTTCATACAAAGCTCTGAATCCTTGACCGGATTCGGCTATATTCTTATAAATTATAAAAAAGAAAATGTGGTATGATTGCCAATGAGACAACTCCCCATAAGAGACCAAAATGACACAGAAATTAACAACTATAGGTCACCGTACGGCCTTCAAAAATGAGCAAAGTCCATACCGCACAGTCAGCTATAAAAGGCCCCGAAATGACAATGTAAAACAATTCAAACGAGAAAACTAACGGCCTAATTTATATAAAAACAAGAATGTGTCCAAAGTACACGGATGCCCCACTCGCACTATCCTTTTGCATGTTCCATGGACCGTGAAATTGGGTAATAATCTAATTTGGCATTAAAATTAGAAAGATTATACTATAGGGAACATATGTACTAAGTTTCAAGTTGATTGGACTTCAATTTCATCAAAAACTACCTTGACCAAAAACTTCAACCTGAAACTTCCACTTTCATTTTCTATGTTCAGTTGACCGTGAAATTAAAGTCAAAAGTCTAATTTGGCTTTAAAATTAGAAAGATCATATCAAAAGCAACAAGTGTACTAAGTTTCAAGTTGATTGGACTTCAGCTTCATCAAAAACTACCTTGACCAAAAACTTTAACCTGAACGAACGGACGCACAGACGAACGAACGGAGCCACAGACCAGAAAACATAATGCCCCTCTACTATCGTAGATGGGGCATAAAAAATGAACGAAAAACAAATATGTAACACAACAAACGACAACCACTGAATTGCAGGCTCCTGATTGGGACAGGCACATACATAGAGAATGTGGCGGGGTTAAACATGTTTAACTTAGCGGGATCCCAACCCTACCCCTAACCTGGGACAGTGGTATAACAGTATGGCATAGGAACCGTAACTATAAAAATCAGTTGAAAAAGGCTTAACTCATCAGATGGATAAAATTACAAATACTACACAAACAAGTGGACGTGGCCGGATACTTGTACATCCCAACAACATCACAGCATCACTAACGAGACATTAGCCGACTTTTTGAAAGCTATTATTATCTTACATTTATAAAAATGCATACTTTCGATTAGCGCAAAGGTCAAGTCAAAATATGCATGAGATGTTTAAGACGGGTTTCATATCACTTCTTGACTCGTTCTTATTTTTTTAAACTGGAAAGTCTGAGTTTTAATTTTTCAATAAAACAACATATAAAAAAAACCGGTAGATTAAACATTTCTGTATTAAAAACATACATAGAGACACAGGTTATTGCTGCTATTATAATATCATTATAATATAATTACTTCTTGTAAAGGAGTAATACCACACTGCACAGTTGTTTCCCCTATTTAATAGTCTCTTTAAAAAAAAACTGTGCAGAATTTGCCTTTGTTTCAAATAAATAAAGAAATACTTGGCAGGTTAAAGTTTTATTCTGTGTTAGGGCTCATCTTTTCCATATGTACAATTTATTAACCATGTAATTTCAAGTTTACATGAAATATATTGATATCCTTACACATGTTACAGTCTTCAAAATTCATACTTTACAATGTATACCGTTATGGCAAAGGTCTAGTTGGACGCTATAGAATATGTTTTTCAAAGATGACTATACATATGTTACAAATGTCGTAACCACAAACAATCCCATCATCTTTCCTCAAATATGACTTACTATATTAAAATTGTTAACAGGTTTGTAATTAAGTGACTAATACGGAGGGTGCCAATAACGGTGAATCAGGAATCCGGAGCACCTGAAATACCCCAAGTTTTGGTGGGGCTCGTGATCCATAGTTATAGTTTTTTTTATATTTATGTTGTTTGCCTTTTTCTTTTTATTGTTGTGACTATATCAATTTATTTTTGACATATGAGTTTGATTATCATTTTGGTGTCTTTGGACTCTCTTTTATTCTTATAGTACTCAGTGGTGTATTGACATGATGTAAGAATACTATGCTTTGGATAAATCGACAAGCTCAGTCTGATTTATAACGTTATACGTACAAGCTAACTGACCACTTGACCCAATGCAATGTTCAAAATTAGAGCAAATATGTGACGTCTCAATGATGTTTGATCTAATCAACCAGCTGTACACACATATGCAATGCCAGAACGGTACCTCGATACCACTCTAGTGATTGTAATACAATCACGACCTGCCAAAATGAAAGCTTGCAAGTTTCAAGTTTCAAGTTTTTTATTTCTCAAAGACCCCAACAGGGGTATATATATATATGTGAACAATAACAAATACTACATAAGTATTCATAATATAACAAAATAACAAAGTATCAAAGTAATGCAGTGAACATTATAAACATTCATTAACATATATACATTTGAAAAAGTAATGCATTTAAAGGAAGACAGTAAACTTCAAATGGACATATTAATGGCTGAAACAATATTAGTTTAATTAATAACAGCTAGTACAATTTTACAAAATTTTGCAATTTTAAGAACAACATTGTAAGAGTCAGAATTAAATAATTCATAAAATTTGTCAGTATTATGGTTGGTAATAAGATTACAAGGTAATAAAGATTTCCTTTCATTATTTATAAAAAGTACAATTAAATAAATAATGATATTCATCACCTAGTTGGTTTTTGTTACATATGTCAGAAATTCTGTCGTCACGTTCTATACCCCAAAAGCGACCCCTTTCAATAGGGAGTCGATGATTTAGACATCTAAAATTGCATAAGGCTTTTTTCAAATCATCTGGTAAATTAAGTTAAAAAAATTCTAAACCATGATTATATTTAAAATTTTTGTAGTTAAGACATTTTGGTGAGTTAAAAATAGTTGTATACCAATTCTGCTTAAATTGATCACATAATCTCTGTTTAACAAGTTTTGATAAATTTATAATTGCGGATAAACAGTATAGTACTTAATTAGTATTAATAATTGGATAAGATGGATAGGGAAACCTCAAACAGACACATTGAGGCAATGTATGTCATGCCACTTTAATTAATAGTTAACAATGGTTGATCTATATATAGGGTTCAACTTTGACGACCTTCTTGAAAGAGTTACTTGTAACTTTTGTCCAATATTATTTGATTTTCCCTATTTTTGTCTCAGGTGCAAACTAACGTTGTAGCATGCAAAACACAAGCTCCCTTACTGAAAAAATCAGCCTCCTGCAAACATTTGCTGCAAGTCTGCTGCGAACTTGCTGCAGACTTGCAGCGAACATAGAGTCCGTGTTTGCGGCGTGTTTGGTGCAAATACGCTGCAGGTCTGCTGCAAACAATTTACCATGCAAATGAGTGTTTGCCGCAGACCTGCTGCAAACATTTATATGCAAATAAGTGTTCGCTGCAGACCTGCTGCAAACATATTTATGCAAATTAATATTTCTCCTGCCTGTTTGCTGCAGACCTGCTGCAAACATTTATATGCAAATGAGTGTTTGCCGCAGACCTGCTGCAAACATATTTATGCAAATTAATCTTTCTCCTGTGTGTTTGCTGCAGACCTGCTGCAAACATTTTTATTCAAATCAATCTGTTATACAATTAACCAATGTCATGTCATGCATGTTGTGTACACATCATTTAATCTATATTACACAGTAAATTCTTAGAAAGTTATGTTACATCCATTCATTCATAAAATAATTCAATTACTTTATCATTTGAAAAATTGTCATAGCATAAGTTTATACCCTTTAACATGTTTAATAAGTTAAATTAATTCCAAGTACGTTCTCAATTAATTACATGCATGAATCTAAAGTTAAAAAGATTTATTTGAAAATTTCTTTGCTCATGTATATGATTATATACAGCTATAGTTAAACTAAAATTGTCACAAAATTCAACTAGACTTACATATATTTTGTAAGTAATAATCTCTAAGCATATAGGGAGTACTGTATATTGCATGGTTACATATTTGAAAATGTATTTTAAACCTCATGCAGATATCTGTGGAAGGAATGAATTTCATAAGTTAACATTCTACGATGAATATGTACTTACAAATAATGTCTTTGAAAACTTATCTGTTAATTGCAAAACTATAATGCCTCCCTGAACACTAATATATATCATGACACAAACATCACCAACCTTTTCAAATTTCAAATCTTTATATCTTCCAGGAAGTTACCAATAGGCATGCTCAGTCGTTTTATGTAGTTTCTTGCAATGCTCTTGCAAACATATATAAAATTGTCAAAGATTCCTGCAATCTAGCTGCGAACATCCCTTATATTTTAGTTTTTCCTGCAATCTTACTGCAAACATATTTGTTTCTGCAAGCTTGCCGCAAGCTTGCAGCAAAAAGCTGCAATGTTTGCAGGAGGTTTGCAGCTAGCTGCGAACATCTGCAAACATTATTCAAAGGGTTCCTGCAAGCATTTTGTTTACAGCAGACCTGCAGCAAGTTTGCAGCAGATCTGCTGCAAACATTTCAGTTCTGTAAGGGAGAATGCTAAAATATTTGTGAAAAAATCTTCAAGTTGCATTAAAGAAAGAATTCGAAGGTCTGGATACAACATAGCTTGAACTAACAGTAAAACAAATATGATTTAAAGATACTCTTACAAAATAAAACATAATCGCACAAGTTTTCAAGTAAAACATTATGTTACTGAAAGAAAACCCGATCCATTTCTCTTTTCCATTTTTTCTTAATTCTAAGCTTAAAAGTTTGGCCATTTTTTGTGATTCATACAATATCTCATCAATTCTTCTATTAGAGGGACTATCGATATTATAGCCTTCAAGAACACCTTCAATCGGTGGATGTACTTTAGTGCCGATTTGTTGATACATCTGATCAAATAGCTTATTAATACGGATATTTTCCATTGTTCAGACATCTGATCAAATAGCTTATCAATACGGATATTTTCCATTGTTAATCCGAACTAGTTTTCGGTGTATACCTACTCAATAGAGTTGTCGTTCTTGTATTATTATCGGCTGCAGGAAAGTTCATCGACACAGGCAAGCAGTTGAAACCTCATAAGTAAATATTGGGTATTTGCATTCGACAAACTTATGAATAAGTACTGCAATTTAGCTTTAAAATTAGCAAAGCAATATATAAGGCAGTTTGCTTGACTGTACATCACAATACTTATAGGGAAAACGGTACTATTTATTCTGCCATACATGCCATAGGCGACAATTCTAACACTTTCTATAAAATTTACCAGTTTTTATAATAAAAACCTGGATAAAACAGTTATGTGTGCTGTTAGTACTGTATTCTAAAAATTGAAGCCAAATAGTATCATGACCAATTCGCCGTTTCAGAATCTAATGCATCCTGTGTAATATTTCAAAAGTGTACACCTGTTCAACACACAGAAACTGTGTGGTTCTCCATTGAAGGGGGTAAAGATACAGAGGTAAGGTAAGGTACACCAAAACGTCCTTATTGGTTAAAAATGCCATAAACAATGGAAATTTAACCAATGACGTGACGTTATTTTCATTTTGGGGTACGAACAATGAAATTACCCATGATGATTTAGATTCTGAAACGGCCAATTTCCAACAGAGCTTGTTTAAGGTTATGTTATCCATGCCCACCGTCATTTTGCACCAAATTTATGAAATTTTAGAAGCCTTTTCGAATAATTCTCTAGAAAATATTTCAATAGGTTTTAAAATTTATATTGTAAATTTACACACTGCAGTAATTCATAGATAAATAAAAAAATATATTGTACCCTTACATCCAATCACAGCGCTCCTAAGTTGACTTCCTTTACCTGTCTTGGGTACACAAAAGGCCAACCTAATGCTGGGAAAATGTATTAATACCGTTTTCCCTATACTGTAACTGTGACACAAAGCTATAAAGAATTCTTATGACACCATCAATGCAATACTGGGTTATTGTGGAAACCTTGACTATAATTAATACTTGTATATGTCCCCATTACTTAACCCTCTGGCTGCCAAAGGGACATTTATGGCTTCTACACACAAATCTTGTTGATTTGTGTAGAACGTCAAAGGTCCATGGTAACGTCACAATACTCGGGGGGCACTGACAATGTCAATAGGAGGCGTCAAAAGGGCGATTTTGGCGGGAATGAAGCAAACTGAATAAAATGCTTTAAAAGTATACTTAAAACGGATGTAAAAAAATGATACAGGATCATAAGCTTGTTAGTACTATAAAACCAACTTATTTAACGTGTTTACTAATTATCTAGTTCGTCATTTTCATGTAAAATGTGGCATTCTTTCGAGAATTTTTTTTACGTTTTTTTCGTACATCTATCAATCAGAATATCTCATATAAATCAAAAATCTTATCCCTGATAAATAATCATAAAAAAGGTAACTGTTAAACTTGATTACGTTAAATATTAATATTCATTCACAATACACCATACACACTTTATTTAAAAGAACTGGATAATCTATTTAGGGCTCAAACACCACAATTGAAATCGCAGGATTTTTTTTTGTAAAAGTACACAAATGTTAACAGATGTACAGATTGCCATACGATATTTCAATACATTTTAAACCTGTTTCATCATGGAAGCACTGACTTAAAAAAGTTTATTTTCATTCCAAATGGGGACGTTAAATTAGTAGTAGACACAATGATTTCTATTCCTATCATGAAAGCACCAGGGGAAAACCCAGAATATTGAAATTCAGTTTCCTATATTTTTTAGGATCACCGTATAAATTGTCAAAGTTGAAACACAATACAGTTTATAAATACACATTGTGTGTTTCTTGTCTTTTCGTTGTAATCATTGATTTGATTGTAAAAAATGTATTCAAAATGTTCAAATAATTGTAATCATTTTGTAATCATTGCACCAAATTTAACTTGTGATTATTCTGCCTGTAATTGGTGTCTTTAATTGACAATAAAATATATTTGATTTGATATATATCACAGATATATTTTCCCAGTGGTAACCTCTATAATATTTCTACAGTTATATTTTTTCCGTAATCTATTTATATGAGTTTCCCATTTAATCTTTTTATCATTGAAAACTACATCTAAAATCATCCCTTTATCCTTCATGTCCTTGGTTGCTATCAGACGCTTTACCTGTACAGTTGTTGCTAGGGTGCTTTCTTCGAGGTCCGCGTTAGAAGTATAAATAGTGGGTAGCTTTCAGTGTAAATTGTCATTCGTATCCGAGACGTTGAAAGAAGAAGAATAGAAAGGTTGGACCGATAATATTTAAGGACTAGTAGCAGGATTAGGGAGCTACCATTTGATTTTTATGGGGGGACTAGGATGAAAAATTTTGTCCTGCATTTTTTTTTAGTTGTAATCTCTGTCCTGCCTTTTTAGCTCACCTGACCTGAAAGGTCAAGTGAGCTTTTCTCATCACTTGTCGTCCGTCGTCCGTAAACTTTTACAAAAATTTCCTCTGAAACTACTGGTCTAAATTTAACCAAACTTGTCCACAATCATCCTTGGGGTATCTAGTTCAAAAAATGTGTCCGGTGACCTGGCCATCCAACCAAGATGGCCGCCATGGCTAAAAATAGAACACAGGGGTAAAATGTATATTTTGGCTTATATCTTTGAAACCAAAACATTTAGAGCAAATCTGACAGGGGATAAAATTGTTGATCAGGTAAAGATCTATCTGCCCTGAAATTTTCAGATGAATCAGACAACCCGTTGTTAGGTTGCTGCCCCTGAATTGGTTATTTTAAGGAAATTTTGCAGTTTTTGGTTATTATCTTGATTACTATTATAGATAGAGATAAATTGTAAACAGCAATAATGTTCAGCAAAGTAAAATCTACAAATAAGTCAACAAGACTGAAATTGTCAGTCAACCCCTTAAGGAGTTATTGCCCTTTATAGTCAATTTTTAACAAATTTTCGTCCGTTTTTGTAACTTGTACAAAAATCTTCTTCTCTGAAACTACATGGCCAAATTAAATCAAACTTGGCCATAATTATCATTGTCGTATATAGTTTAAAAAATGTGTCCGATGACACTGCCTAACAAACAAAATGGCTGACATGGCTAAAATTAGAACATAGTGGTAAAATGCAGTTTTTGATTTATATCTTTAAAACTAAGACATTTAGGGCAAACCTTTCAAGATTTAAATGTCCATCAGAATAAGATATATCCCCTTGCAAATTTTCAGATGAATCTGACAACTCGTTGTTGGGTTGCTGCCCTAAAATTGGTAATTTTAAGGAAATTTTGCAGTTTTTGGTTATTATCTTGAATACTATTATAGATAGAGATAAACTATAAACAGCAATTTTGTTCAGCAAAGTAGGATCTACAAATAAGTCAGCATGATAAAAATTGTGAGAGTACCCCTTAAGGAGTTATTGCCCTTTATAGTCAATTTTGAACAACTTTTCGTCATTTTTGTAACTTGTACAAAAATCTTCTTTTCTAAAACTATGGGCCAAAATAAACTAAACGTGGCCACATTCATTACTATGGTATCTATTTAAAAAAAAGTGTCTAATGACCCCACCTACCAACCAAGATGACCAACATCAGTAAATACAGTAACAGGTGAGCGACACAGGCTCTTGAGAGCCTTGAGAGCCTCTTGTTATTTTTCACTCAATCCGGTCCTGGTTTTTTTTTAGTTTATCCTGACTTTTTTTTTTGCAAGTGTCTCATCCTGCCTTTTTTTTTTACTCAAAACTCCTGTCCTGCCTATTTTTTCAAATTTCATCCTAGCCCCCCCATAAAAATCAAATGGTAGCTCCCTTAGTCAAACAAAGTAGAGTGTTTGAAAGGGGCAGCCCCGTTATTCCGACACCCCATTAGTCCGACACCCCATTGGTCCGACACCCCGTTAGTCCGACACCCCATTAGTCCGACACCCCAATAGTCCGACACCGCATTAGTCCGACACAGGTATAATTGAACAATATCATTTAATAAAAAGTAAAATTAGGAAATACCAAACTCTGAAGAAAACGGAAAGTCTTTAGTCAAATGGAAAAATCAAAAGCCCAAACTCATCAAATTAATGGATAACAACTGCCATATTCCTGACTTGGTAGAAGCATTTCCTTATAAACTGTAGTTTAAATCTGGGTTTATAGATATATTTTCAAGATTTTATTCATAACCTCAGACTCATACAGGTGTACAAGAGGTCAATATAATACATATCAAAACAGAACAGACGAAACATAAATACATATTATATTATAAAGGATAATTGGTATAATCATTTAAAGTATTTCATAATTTTTTCACAAAAATTTATAATTTCCTTTGAACCTGTACGTTACATATAGGCAGCAAGCCAGTTTTGTTCTTGCTTGGATTCATAACATAATAATATGGTATACACATTGATTTAAGATCAGTTGCATCAGCATTTTTACAGATGAACAATATATGAAACTCATCCCTATTCCCTCATTACATAATGGACATATTCTCTGAACCTCTCTCTTGCATGATAGTCGTGTAAAATTCCACTATATTGACAACAATATTTGAACAAATTAAAACAAACATAATAGGTAAAAATGTCAAAAATAGGGGTACAATAGTCAAATTGTGTTTTAATCTCTACAACAACAAGCATGTAACAAGGAACCTGTGTCGCTTTACTGATATTTTTATTTATAATTGATGCATGAAACAATGCAACCGTTATTCTTTTGCTTTAGTTTCAGAAATATAAGTCAAAAACTGCATTTCCCCCCTTTGTTATATTTTTAGCCATGTCTGCTATTTATATGTTGGTTGGATGGCATGGTCACCAAACACATTTCTAAAACTAGATACTATAATGCTGATTGTGGCAAAGTTTGGTTAAATTTTTCTCAGTAGCTTCAGAGGAGAAGAAAAATCAATGAGTCAATTGACCATTTTGGTCATGTTTGACTTTGTAGATCGTACAGTTTAGCTCTATCTATCATAACATTTAAGATCATAACCTAAAACTGCAAAATTTCCTGAAAATTTACAAATTTCAGTTACAACAACCCGACAACAGGTTGTACTTGTCTGAAAATTTCAGGGCAAATAGATCTTGATCTAGAAAACAATTTATACCCATTTCAGATTTGCTCTTATTACTTTGGATTTAGAGAGATATATTCCAGAATCTACATTTTACCCCTATGTTCTATTTATAACCATGCCAGCCACTGCTTTGTTTGGCCGGTTCATCGGACACATGTTTTAAACTAGCTGATATCTAAATGATGATTGTGGCCAAATTTGGTTGAATTTGAAATTTGGCCCAGTAGGTTCAGAGGAGAAGGTTTTTGTTAAAGTTAACGGACGACGACAGTCGAAAAACGCCAAATGCTGGGCCAGATGAGATGAAAAGGCATATAATAGACAAAGCACATTAGGAAAAAATGAACGAAGAAATACATTACCTTCATTTCAAGATAATAATATCATTAGTTAAAACTAATCCACCTGAGAGTCCTCATAATTATAATAACATAATTCATGAAGTACTTACAATATTATAATTTTGCTTAATGCACAGTGACAAATATTACATGCGAAAACAATTTAACAATAAATACAACAGGTAGGTACTGTAATAGATACCATCAGGGGTGAAAAAAGGTCCATGAAACTTGGAGTGCTGCTGGATGATAAACGTATATTTAATAGGGACACACATTTACCTTGCAACAGGCTCAGACAAAAGGCTACCGTCGACCCCTCATTGTTGCAATGTTTTTAACCTGCAGAGATCGTGGTACTCTCTCTACACGAGATATCGGATAAAACGTCACCTCTCTGACATTTGTGGAAAATTATAGACCTCGACCAATCAAACGGACGTCCCATGCACCAAAGGTTTACTGCTAGTTGGAAAAAGGCAAAACTTGCCAAAGTGATCATAATTCTATTTTCACCTTAATTTTCAATTGATATCAAAACTCATTGATCTTGTCCATCAAATGACTGAGGACAGGTAATGCAACTTAGGAATATCAAGGTTGGTTGGTAATAGTGAAAATAATGGCATATATTTACTCAAACCAAATACAGAAAATCTGACTAAGGTGCCGAGTAGCGACCATTTGGTAAAACTAAATGTACATTTTGAAGTTTTGTCAAATAACTAACATGGCGATACGCTACTTTGTGTTTCTCCCAAAGGAGGGAAATAAGAAAGTTAAGGCTCCAATTAGGCTTTACTGAATAAAAGTTTGTACATGTAAGATGCGAAGTTGATTTGGTGTGGTGTATTATTGAAGAGTGAATTATTTAAAGCAAATACATTAAACACTTAAAATAGAGGTGAACCAAACAGAACTTTGTAAAGTTTGGTGCGTTCTCCATAAAGAATCAGCCAAAACTGTACTGGTAAAAAGAAATAATGAAAACAAGTAGTTTCCTGTACAGTGTCAATGTCAAGAGAAGTGGAGTTTGTAGCTATATTTATTTTCATGTCACATGTTTGTCTGGTTTGTTTGAAAGACAACGGATAAGTAGTGTTTTTAAAGATGCAACAAAGAACACAAATGAAAATAACTAAAATATAATTACAGAAAGTTTGCTGCTTTATGAATATGCAAAAAATTTTACAAATATTGTTGCTTATGTCATCATTCATGGACATGACGGTTTGAATACATGATCGGTAGTTAATTTTTGTCTACTGTCCAGTGGCAAATGTTTCATGACTATTCAGTTCATGTTCATCCTGACAGCACATGTCATCCATTTATATCGAAGTTTTAACCTTAATCAAGTTTTCTTTGTATAGAAATATGATAACCGATTGGACAGTATCACTATAGATGTTATAAACTTAAACACACTCGCCATGGCTCTCAGTGTTCGGTAATTAAGTTCGTGTACTGTATATATATGAATCGAAATAGTAATGGTTGGAATCAATAGTCCCTCTTTATGGTAAAATGACAGTTTTTCCAGTTTTGACTGTATCCTAGACCTTATCACGTTTACACGATTCATTATGATGAGAGACTGCTAATGACATTTATTTTTTAGTAAAATGTGTTCCCATAATAGAACATATCTTAAATTAGTTTACCAAAACTTGCAAGGACCTTGGGTTTTCTTATATGGACGTAGTTATGGTACTTTTTCAATGGTAATATCAAACAGGTGACATGATATTATCTGTTTCTGTGATATACACATAAGCAATAATAGTTCAAATATCAAGATTCTACGAAGGAGTGTAGGGACTTGGGAAGGGGTCGTTCATATAGATATTCTTTAATTGATATGCAATTTTCTCTATTCTTTATACTGTTTGCAATTATTCCCTGACCTTTATATTTCGGCGGTTATTTACCGTGCTTTGTCGGACTATTGGTGTGTCGGACTATTGGGGTGTCGGACCAATGGGGTGTCGGACTAATGAGGTGTCGGACTAATGGGGTGTCGGACTAACGGGGTGTCGGAATATCGGGCGACCCCGTTTGAAACCTGCTGAGAAGAAATAGATAGTTTGGGTTCCGTGGAAGTTGTATAAACAGGGTCAGTGCTAAGATTTTGCGTTCCACATCTCTCACTATTACAGTGAGTATTTGCTGTTAAACCATATCTTAGTGCTACCCTGTTTCAACAGTTTTATAAATATCCTGGTATATTTTAATAAAGTTTCATACGTCCAACAGTTGAAATAGTTTTCATACATTCGTTTCAAACATTTCGTTTTCAGACCAGTTCCAAACCATCTGTCCTTTTTCAAACATTTAGGTTTCAGACAATAGTTCCAAAACGTCTGACCCGTTTCTAACATTTAGGTTTCAACCAGTTCCAAACCGTCTGACTAGTTTCGTACATTTAGGTTTCAGACCGGTTCCATACATTTAGGTTTCAGACTGGTTTCATACATTTAGGATTCAAACCGAAGTTTCAAACGGTTGGTTTTAGAAAAAGTATCAGACTGAAAGGGCTTTAAACAGGTTTCGGGGTTAGGTTGATAGGTGTTGAAATTCGTTTTATGTTGTATAGTATTTATTTCATATTTGATAGTGATAGTGTTAACTGTTTATTGACTTTAGAACTTTGGAATTGCTCTTCAAATCCCAGGAAACTGGTTAGAACCCGAGGATAATAATATCTAAAGGTCCCCGCCCGGTTATATGTTACATTTTTATCAACATACAAGGGAAGCAGGACAAGTCGCCCCACTGGCAAGTCGCCCCACACCTAGTCGCCCCACTTTTTCACCAACTCGCCCCACTTTAAAAAAAACGCACCAACCTGGATCACCAACTCGCCCCACTTTTTAAAAAATCGCCCCACATGTGAAATTGGTTAAATCATGTTTAATATTACTCCTGCCAACTCGCCCCACTTAATGGAAAACGGTAATATTTAGATATAAAATTAAATATAAAAACTCGCCCCACTTAAAAATAATTTTCGTATTATTGAAGAATAACTGTATTTTTTTAAGATTAGTTATTTGCATAACAATTGAAATGATGTATTCTCTTTCTGCCGTAACATCATGGCCTTACCATTGTTACCTGCTAGTCACATTGAGCCAACATGTAGAGAGCTAACCAGCCGTGTTACTGACCCAGCACTTAAGAAGTTTACCAGTTATGTCCGCAAGACATGGATCACCAGCGCATTCTACCAAATAGCAACGTGGTGCGTATTCAACCAACCAACAAGAACCAAACTCATCAAGAGACTGAACGAAGAAGCGCAACTACTACCAATCCAGATTAAGCTAGTGTCCGAGGCCATTCTTTTCAACATGTGGGAACAGTATATTGCAGGCTCCATATCAACAACCAGACTACTACGCCAGTGTGGTCGGGTCAACGGTCCAGTCGTGGAAGCAGACAGCTATTGAACTTTCAAATGACAATTCATGTATTCATGTCTTCATGTTCTTGTTTCTCATGTTTCTAGTGCTGACACTTAATCTAGTACTTCTTTGATGTTATCATGCCAGTGCTTGTCATAATTGATCTAATGAATGTTTGTTTAAAATGTTATTGTTATGCATACTTATGTAGATGTGCAAACATCTGAGAATAAAATTATGTAAACACACATGATTCTTGACTTATTTTATAGAAAATTGCATATATTACCATGACAAACACGTCACAAAAATGCTGTTCCTAACCTTTTATCTGTTTTATTTCAACTATGCAGAAGAAAAGAACAAAAAGAACAACAAAAAAAGGAAGCCTTTCAAACATTCTCATAAGTGGGACCAATTGGAAAGCCAACACACATTTCAGTTTAATTATTTTATTCGTAAGTGGGGCTAGTTTGTAGCCTTTAACTCTATTCATACTTATACTATTCATAAGTGGGGCTAGTTGACATTCACGTTACCGAAATATTAATACTCACTTCGTACTGCTATATTAAAAAAAAGGAATAATATAAGAAGTTTCTATAAGGTTTTCAATGGGATAGCAAATAAGTGGGGCGAGTTGGCATGAGTAATATTTACGGAATTTAACTTATATACAACGGGATAACATCTTTTTCCATAAGTGGGGCGAGTTGGCAGGAGTAATATTTACGGAATTTAACTTATATACATCGGGATAACATCTTTTTCCATAAGTGGGGCGAGTTGGCATTACTACATTCATCCTGGTTAATAATATAATCAGGAGTAATATTAACGGGATTTAACACATTTCACAAGTAGGGCGATTTTTTAAAAAGTGGGGCGAGTTGGTGATCCAGGTTGGGGCGTTTTTTTTTAAAGTGGGGCGAGTTGGTGAAAAAGTGGGGCGACTTGCCAGTGGGGCGACTTGTCATGGATTCCATACAAGTGTATGCTACTCTTTCCTAGAAAAAAAATTGAAATTAACAAATTTCAAAGATTATACAACCGTATTTTTGTGTCGTTTCTCGCGTTACTTTTCGCTTCCGAAGTGCATAACGCTGACTGATTTATAAATAATCGTCACCGGCAAATTCGTAATTTTTGCTTTAAAATTACAATGAATAAAACGGAAAAGTCAGAAGAAATTGCCGGGAACTGTAAGTATTTCTGTTGCAGGTGTAAAAACAGTGGTGTTACTATAGTTTCCAATTTCATAACGCTATTTTTAAATGGTTAATCACATGCTTTCTTATGATTGCAGTCGAGATGTTTAAACAGGTAAATCAATGAATATTAACATTTGAGTTTCGTTCTTCTTGTTAATTATGCTAGAAAATGATGTTATTGTTATGCATTATATTTCACCCAAAACAAAAGTCTATTTTTTAGGGGAAAGACGGCTTCAAGCCGTCAATCCTCTATGGGGTTGACCAGAGTGACATTATGTCACATCATTCATTTTGTTTTTATAGTGTGGAAAACCCCCCAACAAATCTTTCTGAGATTGATTAGATGGGGAGACACAAATGAATAGATTGACTTTAAACACTTTTTTACACATTTCCCTTCTGTTTCTCTAGAAATTATCAAATATTGAGCTCTCCTTTGTAACCTTATTTACATTTCTTTGACAATCTGGAAATTAAAAATCAGTATGAATAAATCCAACCTATATTATATTTTTTAATATAGTGACGTCATTGTTGGAATGCCACACTACACAGAAGCAGGGATATCCTTCACTGGTTATTTAAATCATTCTCAAAGATTGTGCACTAATTAAAAAATGGTATTTGTCAAATTTAAGGCAGTAACCATTTGATTTTTGGGGGGGGTTGGCGGGGGGGGGGGGGGGGGGGCTTTGGTTTTTTTTGGAAAAAAAAGTTTGTTTCCAGGATTTGGTGAAAAAAAATAATTTGTTTTGGACCCTGAGAAAAAAAATTTGTTTGTTTCACCCTCAGCTGCCACTTTATGTTATGCCAACATTGAAAGAAAAAAATTGTTTTCGGTTTGTCGCTAAAAAATAGATTCCTCTTCCCCGAAGGCGAAAAAAAAAGTCTGCACAGAAAAAAAACCCAAAGCCCCCCCCCCCCCCAGAAAATCAAATGGTTGCTGCCTAAACATAATTATGTTTGCTGTAGATGATTCAAACACCAACATGCAATACTTTAATTTGTAAGTCAACAACTTTCAAAGTAAACAAAGTCCGAGGGCTACATGACATTGGGGAGAGGAACGATTTTTTTGATTTTTGGAAAATGACGCGTCAGCGGCATTCTTCCATTACTATTGACCAGAACAACAGGAAGTCGATTATTGCCTCCGCCTACCGCACTTGGTTTCATATTTACTATTTTACAAACTAACTGGTATCTGCTTGTATTCCGCTACACTAGAACAAAGTGTGTTAGCCTCGGACGAGAACCAGTTTACATACTTTATTTTATTTAGTACAACAAAAATGTTGACTGTCCATAGGAAGTCTTGTATAGTCCGCGCTTTTATTCTCAACAATTGGACCTTCCAGTAGGGATGCGCATTAAATAGTACAATTAGCAAGAAATAAGAGAACAAGTTCAATATTCGCGGCGAGGTTGTTTGTTTACATTCCGCCATCTTTGTTATTGATATTGTAGAGGGCGCTCTCATGATTTTTCAAACTCGTCCATATTAATAAGTTATTTCTATTTAATATCAAATCAAAAGTGATAAATATAAAAACTAAACCTTTCATTACAAATTTCTCCTTTCTGTTCAATGCATTTATAATTGGCAGTGTCTGCGCGTACCCGCATGTGGGTACGAATAGTCAAATTGCCTTTCTAGGCTGCACGTACCCACATTCGGTTTTATAATAAAATGCCGTCGGATCGGGAATGAAACGTGAAATATATACGGAATTTGTTGCAATTAGTGAATAAATTGATTAAAACTACCCAGAATTTTTATAAATATACACATATATATATAGGCAAGTGAACAGTTTTTTTTCTCAGTTAGTAAATATTCTTAAAATGGAAGAGAGTGATATTATAGCTGTGGGGAAGACATTTCAGACTTATAATGAATTAGAAAGATTTGTACAGAACTATCAGGCGTTAAATTTCATACAATTGTATAAAAGAAATTCGCAGTCTATAGCAGCCACAGAGAAAAGAAGAACCGGGAGCACAAAAATTAAAGAAGATTTAAAGTATAACAGAATAATTTTTCCTGCATTCATGGTGGGAAAAAATTCCAAACAAATTCGACAGGAAAAAGGCCGAATACAAGGTATTTGTAAAATTTGTTCGAAATCTTGACTAGTCAGTTACATCATGGAAGTAATATATTCAATATTACTTCCATGGTTACATGAATCTTTTATAATTGGTTTAAATTGATTTATTACTTGCTTCTTTAATTTTTATAAACTCAAGCTTTAATTTTAGTAGTTTTATATATTTTTAAAATTTCAGTTTCTGTTTTACATTTTACTAAAAGATTATTTTAAAATATCATATGGGTATATTTTTAAATTATTAAACTGTTATTCTTTAAATTTTCATTTAAATTTTATAATAGTATTAATTTCTATCATGTTTTTCTTTTACAGGGACTGTACAGTTTCATTTTACATCATTGTGCATTTAATTTAGCAATGTTTATTATGTATCATTATTTAATAAATACAATTTGAAAATGTTATTTTTCATACTCTTCACTCTTTCTACACGAAATCCCCATATTATCGATAATTTCCGTATATATTTCACATTTCATTCCCGATCCGATGGCATTTTAATAGAAAACCGGATGTGGGTACGTGCAGCCTAGAACGGCAATTTGACTATTCGTACCCACATGCGGGTACGCGCAGACACTGCCTTTATAATTTGTAAATTACAAAACGTAATCGGTTATTGTTCATTCCGTTTTGATGTTTCATACCGACTTAAAATTGGTTTGTATAAGCTTAGACCCTTCAAACATTAATGTGATAGGTATATTAAAGACTGTTTTACAAAAGGATGGAACTTTTTTATTTTCAAAATCGTATTATAGTGATATCTGTCATGTACGGATTTCGACTTTCACCGGTAATTTCTTCTTTTACACGTGCGTTTTAAACTTCTTTTCAAAACATCGCAAAGTTTCAAAATTGTTTTTTAAGTGAATTAAACTTATTTCAACAATCATGAAGCGTTCTAGAATCATTTTAAAACAGTTTGTACTTCTGTTTGATGATCGAAAACAGGGTTTCTCAAGAAAATACCGCAAACGATCGCAGAGGATTTGAAATGTTCAACTCAAATCGGCACCTGGTTAAATCGGCATATAGTCAAATCGGCACCTATTTGAAGTCAATTTGGCATCCAATAATATTTGTTATAATATTTTCTATTCAATCAACTTTATATAACTTTTACAAAGTACATGTACATAGTTAATTAGTTGTTGTGTATAAAGGTAAACAACGAATTCCTTATTCAAGCTGTTACTTAACAATGAAACAATTAGAAAAATAAAATGGAAACTATGAGTCCCTTTCAATAAATCTAACTTTCATGCCAAATAATAGCTAATTTTAGGTGTTTTTTTTCAGGACAGTTAAAACAACATCAAACCAACAATCCTGTAAAATGCTCAACTGGTTAAAAAATGCATAAAAAAATGAATATTCAATATCTTTAATTCCTAAATATACCTCATATATATAATTAAAAATACATGTTCCAGACCATGAGTATTTGGACTGTACGTTCCGGACGGTATACGTATACTCATACAGTCTGACAATACTCGTATGGTCGGACCGTATGAGTAAACATGTATGGTCCAGTACGAGCTAACCATTTATCAGAATCTTTATTTTTTAGTTTTTATACGACCGCAAAATTTTTAATTTTTTGGTCGTATATTGCTATCACGTTGGCGTCGTCGTCGTCGTCGGCGTCGGCGTCGTCGTCGTCCGAATACTTTTAGTTTTCGCACTCTAACTTTAGTAAAAGTGAATAGAAATCAATGAAATTTTAACACAAGGTTTATGACCACAAAAGGAAGGTTGGGATTGATTTTGGGAGTTTTGGTCCCAACATTTTAGGAATTAGGGGCCAAAAAGGGCCCAAATAAGCATTTTCTTGGTTTTCGCACTATAACTTTAGTTTAAGTGAATAGGAATCTATGAAATTTTGACACAAGGTTTATGACCACAAAATGACGGTTGGGATTGATTTTGGGAGTTTTGGTTCTAACAGTTTAGGAATAAAGGGCCAAAAAAGGGCCCAAATAAGCATTATTCTTGGTTTTCGCACAATAACTTTAGTATAAGTAAATAGAAATCAATGAAATTTAAACACAAGGTTTATGACCACAAAAGGAAGGTTGGGATTGATTTTTGGAGTTGAGGTCACAACAGTTTATGAATAAGGGGCCAAAAAGGGGCCCAAATAAGCATTATTTTTGGTTTTTGCACCATAACTTTAGTATAAGTAAATAGAAATCTATGAAATTTAAACACAAGGTTTATGACCATAAAAGGAAGGTTGGGATTGATTTTGGGAGTTTTGGTCCCAACAGTTTAGGAATAAGGGGCCCAAAGGGTCCAAAATTGAACTTTGTGTGATTTCATCAAAAATTGAATAATTGGGGTTCTTTGATATGCCGAATCTAACTATGTATGTAGATTCTTAATTTTTGGTCCCTTTTTCAAATTGGTCTACATTAAGGTCCAAAGGGTCCAAAATTAAACTTAGTTTGATTTTAACAAAAATTGAATCCTTGGGGTTCTTTGATATGCTGAATTTAAAAATGTACTTATATTTTTAATTATTGGCCTAGTTTTCAAGTTGGTCCAAATGGGGGTCCAAAATTAAACTTTGTTTGATTTCATCAAAAATTGAATAAATGGGTTCTTTGATATGCCAAATCTAACTGTGTATGTAGATTCTTAATTTTTGCTACATTAAGGTCCAAAGGGTCCAAAATTTAACTAAGTTTGATTTTAACAAAAATTAAATTATTGGGCTTATTTGATATGCTTTATCTAACCATGTACTTTGATTTTTGATTATGGGCCCAGTTTTCAAGTTGGTGCAAATCAGGATTCCATATCAAGTATTGTGCAATAACGAGAAATTTTTAATTGCACAGTATTGCACAATAGCAAGAAATATCTAATTGCACAATATTGTGCAATAGCAATTAATTTTCAATTGGAGTTATCTTTCTTTGTATAGAATAGTAGTTGATAATATATGTTGGAAATTTGCCAGACATGACTATAATGATATTTTCTATTTTTATTTGCCAATAACTTTATGTAAATAACTTCATTGGAAATTTGCCAATATAAAATGTTGCTGATGAAGCTTTTTTTCCTTATCTTATCTAAAATGTTTTTAGATTTATAATGTATGTTGGATATTTGCCAGACATGACTATGATGTCATTTTCTATTTTTATTTGCCAATAACTTTATGCAAATAACTTCATTGGAAATTTGCCAATATAAAATGTTGCTGATGAAGTTTTTTTTATTGTTTTATACAATAAACAATGCATTTTTACTACCAACCAATCTTTACCATTCAGTGATAACAAGCACTTTATTTTACATTTTAATATTTTATGATGTATTTAAAAGAGTAGTTATTGTTGCAAACTCCATTAGAATTTTGAATTGATATTAGTTTTGGAAAAAGGGAAACGGGGATGTGAAAAAAAAAAATGGGGGGGGGGGGGGGGGGGTTAAATTTTTCTCATTTCAGATTTCATAAATAAAAAGAAAATTTCTTCAAACATTTTTTTGAGAGGATTAATATTCAACAGCATAGTGAATTGCTCAAAGGCAAAAAAAAATTTTAAGTTCATTAGACCACATTCATTCTGTGTCAGAAACCTATGCTGTGTCAACTATTTAATTTTAGATTTAAATAAATTTGAAGAAGAAATCTTTAATTGATTTGTAAAATCTTGACATTTGTTTTGTGTAAAAAAAAACATGTAATGTCAAAAATTTGATCACAATCCAAATTCAGAGCTGTATCACGCTTGAATGTTTTGTCCATACTTGCCCCAACTGTTCAAGGTTCGACCTCTGCGGTCGTATAAAGCTGCACCCTGCGGAGCACCTGGTTATAAATTTTTATCATTACAATTACTTTTAAATGGATCAAATGAATAATTGAACAATTGAATTTAAATATTTGTTTAATTGAATATCTGAATCCTATTTTGGTACTCTCTCCTATGGTGACTCTTACTACCACAATTAATGATAAATTATTTACATTTACATGTGTGCAGTTCATTCATGTTCCTTTGCATTTGCATTATTTTATAAAGTTTCTAATATTCTAAAATTGTAGTTCCACATCATGTTAACTTCCGATAATGTAAATTTCTATGATCATAATTCAATTAATGTATTACTGATCGACAAGCTAAATACAAGATATTAACATGATGAACAGATTTAATAAGCGTGAATTTTTGTATTAGTTAAAAAATTACGTTTTTATTCCAATTACTATTGGAACTTTTACATATTAATTTGAGAGTTTAGTTATGTTGAGCTGTAAATGAACTTTACATGCATTTGTAACTTATAAACTTAAGCCACTTCTTAATGATATTAATCAGATTATTTTGAAAAAGTACGCATAAGGTCCAGACTGCACGTGTACGGTCCAAATACTCATACGGTCTGGAACATACAGATTTAGTGGAGAAAAATAAATATATACAAAATGTACATGAACCCCCAAAAATGTGAAAGTTAATATTTTCAGACAATCCTTTCCTTAACTCTTTTTGCTTAAATACTAAAAACAAATCTGGCAACCCCTTTCTTATTTTTACTCTTTTTGCTTAAAATACTGTTAAAAATATATATTTAACATGGGTGACAAATTGACTATATAGGGTGTCGATTTGACCAGGTGCCAATTTAACCAGGTGCCGGTTTGACTATCATTTTTTTAAATTACCTGAGTTTCATTAGACCTTTGATAACAGTAACAAAAAGATTATTTAAAATTAATTAAAATTTTCTGAGAGAAGGGACTATGTACCAGTGAGAAATATACAAGCCTTTCTACGGTTTTTATTTGTACAATTCAGGTAGTCTTGACCTATTCATTTGTCTTAAAAAAAAACAGTCACTTCACACACTCACATATATACGAATATCAATTATATGCTTACAAGACATGTTGCATTGTTAAATTAATTACAGTATGTGAAAATCAAGACTTGCATAAAAAATATCCCAATATTAGAGACAGTGGCGTCATTTTTCCTCAGAGCTTTCAGCTCTTTGATTTTCTGTAAAATTCTGTTTTGAGAATCTTCCTCCAATTCAGGAGTACCTCAATTTATGAGTAATTATCAACTGAAATAAACACTTAAAATGTGACATTTAGTACATGATAAGTAGTCTTCCATTAAAACTAAATTTTGTGTACCAACATAATCATTGTAATGGTAACAAAAAAAAAAAATGCACAAACTTGTAGTTTGCATTTTGAAGTTTAAACTTATTTATACATGAAATTTTACAAATTTTCAAAATGTAGGATTTGGAAACAAACTTCACACAGTTAACATCAATCATATTGTTTTTTTTCCATAATAACCTGTATCCCTGTGATGAGAGTTGTAACTGGGAACTTTATCAATGGATTTCAATATTGCCAACCTTTCTACATGTTCAAGCTGATCTTTTTTGCATTCTTTATATGAAGACTATCAAAAGATACCCCCCCCCCCCCAAAAAAAAAAAAAAACGAAATAGAAACAAGGGCCGTCTTGTCTTTCCCCTCAGAGCTATTCAGCTCTTTGATTATGTTTTTATGTTTTTTTAATTAAAATTGATTTTCTCGTCCAATCAAATTCATTTCCGGTATTGATTGAAGCATCCGGTTAAGCACAAGATGGCTGGTTGTATGTTATGGTAGGTTGTATGGAGTTTGTTTGTGATGAGATGATCGCAGACACATTCTTTCTAAAAAATATTGTTTAAGGTTCATCATAAGGAATTGAAAACTATGGCCGTGTTTACACCTAAAAAATTACTATGAGTACAGACAAACGGTACATCCAGGAAAGTTTTATGGCATGGCAGGAACTAGATATATAAAAGTTATACGAAATCTACGTTTCAGAATATTAAAAACTTACCTAGATTTTCATGTCCAGTTTTTTTCAGTCTGCAGTAGATAGCAAAATAAACAAACACCCGAGTTTCATTTGATACGGTCCACTCAGTTACACAGTTTAAATCACCTATTGTTGACAGGTGTCTATTGTCCATCCATTGTCCATTTAAATCAATACTACTCACAACATTGATTATATGAGGGGAGCTTCTCAATCATTTTCACTACTTAGTTAATTTTTGCACCTTCTGCAGGAACGAAAAAAACTGGAAGTCAAAATCTAGAAAAGTTTATAATTTTCTTAAACATAAAATGCATTTAAAATTTATATATCTAGTTCCTGCCATCCCTTTAAACTTTTGCACGTGCATAGGTTAGTCTGTACTCAGAGAAAAATTTGGGGTGTAAATACGGCCATATTTGCCAAAAGGTTATGATGAACCTTAAAAAAGAAATATACAATTTTCAAAGAGTAAGGATGGGGTCCATTTATTTATCTTATGTGCAATGTGCTACATACGATTTTCATTGAAAATAAATTACAATAACTTTGACAAAATCAATTTTAAATTTCATGGACGTTTTAACACACTTCGTTTCTGAATAATGATTGAAAGGGACTAAGTAAAATTCACTTCAATTACGTCTCTTATTACTCAACCTTTGCTTATTTGCATCGTTTTTTTATATTTTTAATTTAGAAATGGATGGTAACCAAGCCCCTTTAAAACTCTTAAATTACAACTACTAAGATATCCTGCACAAGGCACAGGCTTTATCCGTCATAGTCCACGAAAATACTTTATTTAGAATTTATCGTGAAAAATTTATAACTACCAGAGCTCCAGATAAGAATTCATAAATTGGGGTATTTACCCACCATTTTCTTATATAATTGGGTGATAAAGTTTTTTAATTGCATTATCAATTGCAATTCACCCCTCAGGTTAATATCAAATTGGGTTTTTCACCACCAAGCTCCCTAATGTATTGGGTTTTTTCATCGACGCAATATTGAATATTTAGGCAATATCAACCCCAATTTTTTTCCATCTTAAATTAATATGTTTCTGTCTTTGTTTAGCTCTTTTATTTGGTTTAGGGTTATGGTTAGGGTTAATTATTTGCTAGCTGTTTTATTTGGTTTATTCACTGAGGAGCAATTGTAGGTTTAATTTGTGTCCCGTTTCAAACCTTTTGCCAGTTTTGTATTTTCTCACAAAAAAGGATATGTGTATTCACAGGCACTTGTCTTATACCTTTATATAATAAATTCTGAGACCAGTGCCTGATCAGTGGCTGTGTGCATGGTGTGTGTATTCATTAATTAACTGTAAAATGAATAAAAAATAGTATATAAGGCCAATTAAAATTAATTGATAGATTTTCATCCCCGCCCGCCCTTCTGAAATCGTCCCTCCCCGAATTTTTTTATTTTATAAAATTTACGATTTCCGGATTTCGTTCATTCCCGTTACCGGTAACCGTTAAAATTTCGTTTCATCCTCAAAGCTACCTGTTTCAAATTTCGGTTTTGTACCTCAAGTAAATCTAACAAAAATGATTAAGTCGACCTTTCCGCTGCTCTATGATGACAGCATCATCTTCCGAGAGTACAGATTGATAACGAGAATGACGTGAAATATTGGTGTTAAGAGAAACACGCTGTTTCCAAGACTGCAAATCGCGGTATGTCACAAATTTCTGTGATTAGAAAACTGCGGACTTTTTTATTTATGCAATGACTTTGTCTCAGGAAATTTAAACTGTAAATGATACCCAAAGCGCAAGATTCCTGGAAACCATTGATACAGAAAACATGACTGGATTATAGATATTGAAACACAAGCACGAACTTGTCAGATTTATGACCGTTTATTGAAATTAAAAAGTCGACTAACATATGCATTTTATTTGTGCAAGCCCTTTGGTTTTACCCATGGCTGTTTTTTTATGTTGACAAACAGCAAATGTCCCAATACACCCAAAAAGAGTCATTAAAAAACAACTTTTTTTTTATTATTAAGTTCATGTTTTACATGATAATTATATTTTCATCTTGCATATAAAGTACCAACCCTATTATTTTCAACACTCTCTGAGTTTTCATTTTATTCTGTACTCATAATAATTGTGTTGCATACCAATGCATTTGCTTCATTTTATGGGAATACAAACCATTGTTTAGATACCCAAATACATTTGGTGTAGGTAGTCTAACTGAAGAGAGTATTTCTCACACGTTTTTGTTATTAAGTTTTTAAAGCCGTAATTAGATATATTTATTTAAGGATTTGAAAAATTATGTAAGATTCCTCATACTTGTGTATATAAAAAAGAAGATGTGGTATGATTGCCAATGAGACAACTATCCACAAAAGACCAAAATGACACAGACATTAACAACTATAGGTCACTGTACAGCCTTAACAATACATGATATAAGCTTATTATCATGATTATTACACTTGCATATATATGAAGAACTCGTCACAAAACATGCAAAAGGGTTTCATATGAAATAAAATTTAAAAAATAAAATCCTCCCACCCACCCCATTTTTTTCAAAAATTTGGATGAAAATCTACTAATTAATTTTAGTTGGCCTAAACTCTAATTATACTTGAATGATTTTCTTTTATTCAATTTACATAAATCTGGGTTTAGTTGTCTCTTATTAGAACTTTTGGTTTCTGATGCTTTATCATTTCATAATTGATTTGGCCTTTCACTTTTTCCAACTGAATTCGTTTTTGATGAAACCCCGTGTTTATTAGCAATGTTCTCGTTATGGTACACACACAATCCCGTGCATTCGATGGACGCTTCCTAAAAACACTGGCTGAGTCTTGTTATCATTATAACTTTCCCTCAGTTTTCCAAAAGAAGCCGAAAAATGCTTCTATCCAATATTTTAACTGGACTTTCACTTTCGTTTTAATTCAATGTATGTTATGGAAAATCCAGAGCAATGCGATAAAAATATGACTACATGACACACGCTAATTGGATAAACACAGAGAAGATCGAAATATTTACAAAAACATGTGTACCTATTGAGCAACGGAAAACTCGAACAGGGACCCATTTCAGCTACTTGATGCAGGGATCTGTTTTTAGAACGACAGGAAATTTCCAGTGATAAATATTATAAAAAAAGTTTACGCGACGACTGTAAACAGATGGTAATTAACACAAACAGTAGCCAATAAAGGGGTTGAGAACTCATGGTTTTGGCATATAATTGGGTTTTCCGTTGAATGAATTGGGTTGTTGAACCCTTCAATGGACAATGGCATTGGGTTTTCTATTATTTGTATTGCGTGATCACGCAAATACACAGCTTATCTGGAGCTCTGAACTACTAAGACAATGTAAGATATCCTGCACAAGGCACAGGCTTATTTGCCATAGTCCGCGAAAATACTTTATTTAGAATTTATTGTAAAAAATTTGTAACTATTAAGATATCCTGCACAAGGCACGGGCTTATCTGTCATAGTCCGCGAAAATACTTTATTTAGAATTTATTGTAAAAAATTTGTAACTTTTAAGATATCCTGCACAAGGCACGGGCTTATCTGTCATAGTCAGCGAAAATACTTTATTTAGAATTTATGGTAAAAAAAAATTTTTTTTCATTATAATTATTGGTGTTGGTAATGCAGCCTTGGTATACCAAGACAGTCACAAGCCTGTTTAATGCAGAGTGTCCATACCGTAATATAATTTCATTATCTCTTAATGATTAATTATGTAATGGGCACGTGTCAGTAAACAACAACCGAATTAACAATATAACAGAAGTGTGAGGTAATGATTATTCTGTTTATTGGAACAAATTAACTCATTATCACTATTAAATTATACAACTGGTACTGAACATTTCACTATTAAAACTAATTAAGTCTCCCAAACAAAGTTTGGAGACTTATTGTTTTTGCTCAGTTCTTATTATTTTTATTATGGCACCCTCAACGGAGTTGGGGTGACATATTGTTATTGTTCGATTCTTTTTTTCTTATTATGGCACCCTCAACGGAGTTGGGGTGACATATTGTTATTCTACGTTTCTTTTTTTCTTATTATTTTTATTCTTCCACACATTTTGTCCACGCTATTTCTCGGAATTGAATGGACCAATGTTGATGGAATTATACCACAATGTGGAACACCATGTGAAGTTGTGCAGCAGACTTTGGCATGTGCAAGATGGCCGCCGTTACTATGGAAACAGAACAAATGTAAAAAATATTTTTTTGGTTTTTGGTGAATAATTTGAATATTCCTGATCTGAAAATCATCAAATTTTTATATATTGTTGGTGTTCACCATATACAGGTTTTAGATGATTTTGGGAATCTTTGGAACTACTATATTGCCATGGAAACTAAATATGTTTAGCATTAAACCCTATGGGGAAAATCTTAAAGTAGTATTTAAACTCTTAATATGGTATATCCAACCATTAAAACATTAATGGTATGTTCTTTATCATGTGGCAATGTGGTAGGTGTCTTTGGAATTTTTGAAATGGTCACCGTTACCATGGAAACAGCAGAAATGTCCAAAAATTTCAAATTGGTCCAAACTTTCTAAAAATTGACAGACATGTTAAGTGGCACATCAAAAGTTGGTATTCGACTTTGGAATTTCCAAAATGGCCGCCGTTTCCATGGAAACAACACAAATATCAAAAATTTCAAAATGCTCCAAAATTGATGAAATTTTACAACAACGTTGATAGACATCTGTAAATGCGCTCTTTAATTTTGGAAATTTCAAAATGGATGGCGCTCGCCTGGCAATGGGGGACGAGGGTGCCATCCGTTATTGCTAGCAATTACAAATCTAGTTATTATATTTATTCTTCCACACTTTTTTGTCCATTCTATTTCTCAAAATTGACTTGAACAATATTGATGGAACTATACCATAATGTTGACCACCACATTCTATAGTGCAGTGGGGTATGGCATCATCAAGATGGCTGCCGTTACCATGGAAACGAAACAAATGTGAAAAAATCCTGTTTTTTGTTTTGGTGAACTGTTTTGATATGCTTAAACTCAGAAACATTATATTTTGATACAATGTAGGTGCCGGCCATATACAGGTGTTGGATGATTTTGGCACTCATTGGAACTACTATGTTGCCATGGAAACTACACCAAAAATTTCAAAAATATCAAAATGCTCCAAACTTCATGAAACTTCACAGTAACGATGAGCAACATTGGAAGATGTGGAATTTGGAGTTGGAATTTCCAAAATATCTGTTGTTACCATGGAAACAATGCAAAAAGGTCAAAACTTTGAATTTTCACAGAACATTCCAGAACATCAATGTTAAATTTATTCTAGAGACATTAAATGGTATATGATTATGGAGGGCAAAAATTGCAGCGGGGGTTTGACTTTGGAATATTCAAAATGGCCGCCGTTACCATGGGAACAGCAAAATTATGAAAAACTTTAAAATGCTTAAATTTAATGAAACTTATAACAAATTTTGCCTAGCTAATGTAGACTTAACTTTTGAGTTTCGAATTTTCAAAATGGCCGCCGTTGCCATGGAAACAGCAAAAATTTTCTAAATGGCTGCCGCTGGCCAGGCAATGGGGAAAGGGTGCCATCCGCTATTGCTTGCAATGGCAAATCTAGTTATTATGGCACCCTCAACGGAGTTGGGGTGACGTATTGTTATTCTACGTTTCTTTTTTTTCTTATTATTTTTATTAATCTTCTTCCACACTTTTTGTCCACGCTAGTTCTCAGAATCTAATGGGTCAATGATGATGGAACTCTACTATAATAAGGACCCCCATGTGAAGTTGTGCATCTTGCTATGGAATGGTCCAAGATGGCCCCCGTTTCCATGGAAACGGTAAAAATGTAAAAAAAAATCAAAATTCCAACTCTTTCATTGTAAGACCCAACTAGATGAAACTTCATGGAAATGTTCCTTGGTATGCCCTGATATACCGACAATATTTAGAAATTCCAAAATGGCCGCCATTGTCATAGAAACAAGGCGAAAGTTTAACATTGGCCAAATGGGAAAATACATTAAAGCTGTATTTTCTAAAGGAATATAAGATCAAATCTATTAAAACTTTATTGATATATTACGTGGCATGTCCCAAAGTGGCACCTGTCTTTGGAATTTTGGAAATAGTAACTGTTACCATGGAAACAGCAAAAATTTCAAAAATTTCAAAATGCTCCAAACGAGATGAAATTTTACAACAATGTTGAAAAACATGTCTGAAAGCGTTCTTTGACTTTGGAATTTTCAAAATGGCTGCCGCTCACCTGGCAATAGGGGGACGAGGGTGCCATCCGTTATTGCTAGCAATTACAAATCTAGTTATGGCACCCTCAACGGAGTTGGGGTGACGTATTGTTATTCTACGTTTCTTTTTTTTCTTATTATTTTTCTTCCACCGATTTTGTCCAGCTTATTTCTCGGAATCCAATGGACCAATGTTGGTGAAACTCTACTATAATAAGGACCACCATGATAAGTTGTGCAGTGGACTTTAGCATGTGCAAGATGGCTGCCGTTACCATGGAAACGAAACAAATGTGAAAAAATCTTGTTTTTTGTTTTGGTGAACTGTTTTGATATGCTTAAACTCGGAAACATTATATTTTGATATAATGTAGGTGCCGGCCATATACAGGTGTTGGATGATTTTGGCACTCATTGGAACTACTATGTTGCCATGGAAACTACACCAAAAATTTCAAAAATATCAAAATGCTCCAAACTTCATGAAACTTCACAGTAACGATGAGCAACATTGGAAGATGTGGAATTTGGCGTTGGAATTTCCAAAATATCTGTTGTTACCATGGAAACAATGCAAAAAGGTCAAAACTTTGAATTTTCACAGAACATTCCAGAACATCAATGTTAAATTTATTCTAGAGACATTAAATGGTATATGATTATGGAGGGCAAAAATTGCAGCGGGGGTTTGACTTTGGAATATTCAAAATGGCCGCCGTTACCATGGGAACAGCAAAAGTATGAAAAACTTTAAAATGCTTCAAATTTAATGAAACTTATAACAAATTTTGCCTACCTTATGTAGACTTAACTTTTGAGTTTCGAATTTTCAAAATGGCCGCCGTTGCTATGGAAACAACAAAAATTTTCTAAATGGCTGCCGCTGGCCTGGCAATAGGGAAAGGGTGCCATCCGCTATTGCTTGCAATGGCAAATCTAGTTATTTTTATTATTCTTCCACACATTTTGTCCATCGTGTTTCTAAGAATTGAGTGATCCAATATTGTTGGAACTATAACATAATGAGGACCCCCATTTGAAGTTGTGCACCTTGCTATGGAATGGTAAAAGATGGCCGCCGTTTCCATGGAAACAGCACAAATGCGAAAAAAATCAAAGTAGTCCAAACTGGAAGAAACTCCACAGGAATGTTAACTGGCATGTGCTGATTTCCAGTTTGACTTTGGAATTTTCAAAATGGCTGCCGTTACCATGGAAACAGCTAAAATATCAAAAATTCTAACTCTTTCGTTATAACATCCAACTGGATGAAACTTTATGAAAATGTTCTCCAGTATGCCAAGATGTCAAGACAATATATGGATAGTTCAAAATGGCCGCCGTTGTCATGGAAACTGGGGCCAAGTTTTGCATTGACCCTATGGAAAAATGCATAAAATCAGCATTTTCTCAGAGAGTAGTGCACCAAAGTTAATGAAACTGTATTGATATATAACATGACATGTGGCAATGAGATGTACGCTTTTAGAATTTTGGAATTATCTACTGTAACCATGGTTGCAGCACAAATGTTCAAAATTTTCGAAAAAAAATTAAGTGCTGCAAACTGGATGAAACTTTACAGGAATAGTGACTGACATGTGCGGAGTTGCATTTTGAAGTTGGAATTTCCAAAATGGCCGCCGTAACCATGGAAACAGCAAAATTGTCCAAAATTTCAAAATGCTCCAAACTTAATGAAATTTTGCAAAAATGAAAACCTGCAGGTGTAGATGCACTCTTTGACTTTGGAATTTCCAAAATGGCTGCCGCTCGCCTGGCAATCGGGGAACGAGGGTGCCATCCGTTATTGCTAGCAATTACAAATCTAGTTCTTCTTCTTCTTCTTCCGCCACTTTAAAAAATGAACTTGTCCGCAGCGTTTCTCCAAAACCGCTTGTCAGATTGACTTAGAATTTCATAAAATGGTAGACTAATATGTCTAGGTGATTAGCCATCAATCTTTCGTTTGTGCATTGGGGTCTGTTAAGGGGTATTTTGGGGGGTAGAAAGGAGGAAGGGGTTTACTATAGAACCCTATGGGATTTTATTTTCTAAAAATTTCAAATGAATATAACTTAAAAACTGTAAGTGATAGATACATGCAGTCTTCAGAATTGATTATAGGACAATAAAACAAATCACATGAAATATAGGGGGAGTCCCTGGGAGTTCATCCCCACCCCTTTCAATTTGAGAATATGCTTATATTTTGTAAACGGTCCAGATCCCTACCCTTAAACCATATATATTCTTAAATGGGATGATAAAACAAATCAAATGAAATTAAAAGGAGGTCCCCGGGGGTCATCCCCACCCCGTTCAATTTGAGAATGTGCTATTATCTTGTAAACGGTCCAGATCCCTACCCCTAAACCATATATATTCTTGAATGGGATGATAAAACAAATCAAATGAAATTAATGGGTAGTCCCAGGGGGTCATCCCCACCCCGTTCAATTTGAGAATGTGCTATTATCTTGTAAACGGTCCAGATCCCCACCCCTAAACTACATATATTCTTGTAGGGGACAATAAAACAAATGAAATGAAATTAAAGGGAAGTCCCTAGGGGGTCATCCCCACCCCCTCTTGTTTGAAAACTTGTAAACGGTCAACATCCCCACCCCTAAACCATATATATTCTTGTAGGGGACAATAAAACAAATGAAATGAAATTAAAGGGAAGTTTTTAGGGGGTAATCCCACCCCCTCTTATTTGAAAACTTGTAAACGGTCAACATCCCCACCCCTAAACCATATATATTCTTGTAGGGGACAATAAAACAAATGAAATGAAATAAAAGGGAATTCCGTAGGGGGTCACCCCACCCCCTCTTGTTTGAAAACTTGTAAACGGTCAACATCCCCACCCCTAAACCATGTATATTCTTGTAGGGGACAATAAAACAAATGAAATGAAATAAGAGGGAAGTCCCTAGGGGTCACCCCACCCCCTCTTGTTTGAAAACTTGTAAACGGTCAACATCCCCACCCCTAAACCATATATATTCTTGTATGGGACAATAAAGCTAATCAAATGAAATTAAAGGGAAGTTCCTGGGGGTTGCCCCACCCCGTTCAATTTGAGAATGTGCTATTATCTTGTAAACGGTCCAGATCCCCACCCTTAAACCATATACATTCTTGTAGGGGACAATAAAACAAATGAAATGAAATGTAGGTAAATTCCCTGGGGGTCACCACCACCCCCTCCTGTTTGAATACTTGTAAATGGTGGAGATCCCTACTCGTAAGCCATATATATTCTTGTATGGGACAAAAAATCAAATCAAATGAACATGGGACCATATGAATGGCGAGTTATGGGAGCTTTGTTTGGGAGACTTCGTAACAGCATCCTGTTACAATTACTTCTTGTTCAATGAATGAAAATAAAGGAAAGTAGCAATAAAAAAAATGGTAAATACTAATTTTAGAAGAATATTAATTGAGTTTCCTTTTATTAATTTTATTTCTGATTTTTTAGTAACTTAAATTAAGTAAATTTAATACATTTTAAATGAAATAAGAAATAAATGAAAAATAATAAACTTAGTGAAAGATTGTCTCCTTTGAAATTAAATATTTTATTTTATTCTTCTTGTACCATTTTTTGTTCTCTATTAATAATATAAAAACTCGAAATCTTTTTTTCCCTGGTGGTCCTTGAAGAAAATCTACTGGTCCTCACTATTAATTCTATTGAAAAATGCTAAAATTGTGTAAGTCCTATGCAAAATTTTGGTGTTAAAAATATATTAAATCCTGAGGACTGCCACTTTTCACGAACTCTGACCTTTCTAGGGCCTTGGCCTTGTCATACTTGTTGTCTGTAAAGCAGCAGTCCTTACACAGGAACTTTAGAGACCCGTCTGACCAGGCCAATAACAATGCATCATCCATTAGGACACAAGCACTGTGAACCCAACGATCACAGCAACTGCATTGAATGGTGCAATCAACACATTTTTCATCACATTGAACACATGGATATAAAGCCAATTTGAAAATGGAAGACAGCACAAATGTCTTCATGGTCTTTTATACAAAATTATAGTTACTTCAGTCTAAGCTTTGTTTTTATCAGCAGAGGTTTTTAGCTCACCTCAGGTTCAGAATATATGTATATATATGGACCATAATTTGCTATTGGGCTCCGTTTCCTATAACTAAAGAAAAGTGATAAAATTTGAATTACTGTAAGAAAAGTTGTAACTACATCTAAAGATGCCATTATTTTTATTAACATACAAGTGTATGCTACTCTTCCCTAGAAAAAAAATTGAAATATACGAATTTCAAAGATTCTACAACCGTATTTTTGTGTCGTTTCTCGCGTTACTTTTTGCTTCCGAAGAGCATAACGCTGACTGATTTATAGATAATCGTCACCGGCAAATTCGTAACTTTTGCTTTCAAATAACAAAGAACATCGACCAATAAGAATAGTGAGAAGAAAATGCCGAGAACTATAAGTATTTATGTAGCAGATGTAAGAACAGTGGCGTGATTTTTGTGTCCGATTTCGTAACGCAAATTTTAGATGATGTACATTTGTAATCTGCTTTGTTGTAATAGAATTCTTAAAAACAATATGCAAATATGAACTCTCGCGAGATGTTCAAACAGGTAAATCAGAGATGATTTACATTCTTGTTTTGATCTTCGTAATAATTAAGTAAGAAAATGACGTTATCGTTATGCGTTACATTTCACACGAAACAGAAGTCCAGTTATTTATTAAAATTGTTTTTGTCCTCAAGTTCTAATCATTTCCGGTCATACGTGAAACATGTGACTAACATGTGATCACGCCCTTACAGCCGGACATACGATATACTAGTTCTAAACATTGTTTTTGTTTCCAACGGGATGTTAGCAAACATAATCTGTAGACTTGTTTCGACTTGTTTAAAAAAGGAAAATACAATTTTCAAAGAGATTGCGCCGGGGGTCTATTATTATTCCTATGTGCATAATGTTACATACGATCTTGTGTGAAAATAAATGCCCAATGACTTGACAAAATCGATTTCAAATTTGACTGACGTTAAAACACACTACGTTTCCCAATAACGATGTAAAGGGTCCTTGGAAAATTCAATCGAAATTACGTCTCTTATCATGGTGCCGATGTTCGTTGGATTGATTTTGCTTCAGCAGTAAATATTACTGGATATTTTAGGTGAATAAAGATAATTAAATGAAAAATGCATGTTAATATACCGTTACACTAGGAATGTACAAAGTTGGTAACTTTGTCACAATTTTTAATTATTTTTTTTAATTCATGTTCTGCAAACACTTTTCAGAAACGCAATAAACTTGTCAAAGGAAAAGTAAACTTTTACCAGGCATGACTTGAAAGGAAGTACTTTATTGATTTTAGCCCACTAAAGTAGGTTAAAATGTGGAAACCATGTAGATGGTGTACAGGTCACAAATATCACATGGTGCCTATTTTAAAGATTTTAATTCCAAGTTAAAAGTTTTTTTCTTTACTGGATTTAAAGAATTTTACATTGCCAATGATTTGGAATAAATTTTATATAACTGGAATTTCAAAACCAAATATAAATATATTTTTTTGGCCAAAACATCAAGATACAACGATTATGGTATCCTGTATCAATGAAGAAAATATGGAAAATTCTGAATAAATTGTACTAATTGTTTTCAAAACAAGCACATATTTAGGAGTTTTATAATACTGTTACATTTAAGATGGATTTTAAGAAAAAGTATACTGTTCAGATTATTTTAAGCAGATTTTGTAATAAAATAAAACTAAAAAAATGCTTTCGGTTTCTTATGGTTTCCTGTCACGTTTAAAAAAAACTTTAATATAACATTGAAAATAGATTTTAAATATTAACATGAAGCAAGTAACACTAGTAATGGTGTTTATTTATGCCTTTTGAATTATATTGTGCAAAATAAAGAAAATAAAGATTGGTTTCCTGTTTGGTTTCCTGTCACGTAAACGGTGAATCAAAATGTATTAATTTTTTCTCGAAAAACTCAATTGTTCCATTCATACTATTCTAACACCAACACAACCCACAAAATAAAAGTTAAAATTTTAGAACTTATAAAAAAGGATACAAAAAGAAACCAAAGGCCGAATACCAAATTATGGTCCATATATACATGTATATGATTTTTCTTTCTCTTATAGATCTAGAACTAACATGGCATACCAGACTAGAAAGATACACGTTAAATACAACCATGATGACATATGCAGTTCAGGTTCTGAAACAGAAAGTTCAGAATCAACATCTCTTACCCTGAAGAAGAAGAAGAAAAGTAGTCTATTAAATGCAGAACACCAACGAGACTATAGGAAAAAGATAAAATCAAGGAAAACTGAAGTGGATTTAATGAGAGAGAGGGAACTTAATAGGATAAGGCAAAGACGGTACAGAGAGAAGAAAAAACAAGAAGGCACACTAGAAAAAAAAAGATCTACAAGAACAATAGATGAACATAATCATCAAAGAAAGAAATGGAGGGAGGACAAACAGAAATATATAAGCAAATTACCCGCAGAAAAGAAGGAAGCAATTAATAAAGAACGCCGCAAAAGCTATGCTCAAAAGAAAATAGAACAAGGAGCCATACCTCGAACAGCAAGTTTGTATGGAAAACCAGTAGTACTACCCAATACGCCAGTGGAATATGCTTCAACCATATCTGAGCTTATTTCTAATGTTACACCTATAAAACGAGAAGCTTTAGAGGATGTAGGTATCCTAATGCATTCACCCCAAAAACTACAAAGGATTGAAATAAATGAAGAAGTATCTAGAATTTTAGAAAAACAAATTAACCAATTACAAAAAAGTAGATTATCTAAAGACCGACACAAATTAAGAGTAACTTGTAATTTTAAAGGAAGTGGTAATAGGTGTACCAAAACATTAAGAAAAAGGAAAAACAATCTTGGAAATAGAAAAAAGTCTTTGGGAAGAACTTTCACTATGAGATATAAAACCTGGAATAAGTACGCCAAAACAGATATGGAGCCAAGATCTGATGCCCTTACAAAAGAGGAGATAGATGACAGTCACAACACATATTTAAAAGAAGCAACTCCATTGAGTCAGACAAAAACTGTTGATAACCATGGACATCAAAAGGTGATATTGACAAAAACCACCCACAAAATATACAGGAAGTATATATATTGTAAATTTACACACTGCAGTTATTCATAGGTAAATAAAAAAAAAAATGTACCCTTACATCCAATCACAGCGCTCCTAAGTTGACTTCCTTCACCTGTCTTGGGTACACACAAGGCCAACCTCATGCTGGGAAAATGTAATACTAACGTTTTCCCTGTACAGACATACATGACACAGATCTTAATATTAATATAGTCCAAATAAATTACTATGACGTCTTTATAGGCTATTATATATTTTTTTCTTTGACGCCTTACATATCAGGAAAGCGTCAAAGCAAAATTTTGAATTAGCTTTCCACGACGTCATAATCATAATAATTATTTGGACCAGGATACATGTCAACTCGTAGGCTCGACAACTGAGTCTAAAATCAACCACTTTTAGTTTACCAACTCTTACCCAAAGTTTTGTACTATCCATACAAACCGTGAAAAACAGGAATATATTTGGTCGTATAATATTGGTATCACGTTGGCGTCGTCGTTGTCGTACTTTTAGTTTTTGCACTATAACTTTAGTTTAAGTAAATAGAAATCTAAAAAATCATATAAAAGGTTTCATGAACACATTTCAATCTTCACCGCTTAAAGTTCTCAGTTATGTGTGCAAAGATCTGCTAATTACCCTCAGTGATATTGTTGTCTTTTTTCAAAACTACCTCTACCGTTTTTTATTGGGAAAAATGCATATTTTTTATTGAAATTAAGAAATTTGTATATTTTATTCTAAGCACATCTCCAATTTTTTGCTGACCTTTGCTGTCTTTTTTGCACTGTTTTTTCATATATATTTTGGTTGTCAGACATTTTCAACCTGAAAGGTACTTTTTCGGAAAGAAACAGAAGCAATGATGGTACTTTCATGACTTTATGAATTGAAAACTACATGTGTTACAAACACCATGATGATTCTGAACAGAAAACTGGATCTCAAACAGGGCTCGACATTAACGCTTGTCCGATTGTCCGGGACAAGTGCACACAGGTGTCGGGCAAGTAGATTCACCATACTACTTGTCCGATGGGACAAGTGAAAAATCAAGGTCAGATAAAAATAGATCAAATTCAAGACTTATACATTCCCAAAAATATGAATGATTGTTTTATTGATCATACTTAATGAAATAATTATTCATTGATTGAACCAGAGACATATAAAACTTGTATAATATGTCTCTGTGATTTGCAGTATTTGAACATGCTGGCAGCCATGCATTGACCAGAGGGATATAAGTAAGGGGAAAGAAACCAATGTTAATGTATCTTCTTAGTATAAGCTTCCTTGAATTAGGAGCACCTCCATATGGAGTTTTACCTAAACTTTAAAATATTAAATTAAAGTATGTTTCATTTGATTTTGCTTTTATGCATAACAATACATTAAAAGAGGTTTTATTTGATAAGATCTATGACATGTGATATAAAAATTTAAGATGAAAAAAAAAAAAAATCTAAAAAGACAGATTTTTTAGTGAAATGTGTATGTACTCCATGATCATATATCAATGTATATACAAATCAAAATAAATTGTAAAAGCTTGTTTTGAAATCATCAATAAATTAAAAAGGTTTACTCATATACATGTTCAAGGTGGTCAGGTGTATTTACATTCTTGGTTTAACCCATACCACTACTAAAGAATGAATAGGTCCATAGGGGAACGTAGTGGTTTGGGAAGAAATGATGATTTAATGATTGACAAATGATAGTGACATTGAGTCAGAGAACACAGTCTTGCAAAAAAACTTTCATTCTGAAATAATGAAATGTATTTTGATATGCGGTATTCATATAACATTACAAAATGCTCCTGTTATTAGGTACAATCAAAGCCCAAGTGTTATTATTGCATAAATCATCAATATGTTAGGTTTTCAATTATGAATTCGGACAAGTGAGTTAAGAGTTCGGACAAGCTGATTTTCTTGCCACTTGTCCGAAGGGACAAGTTAGAAAAAATGTTAATGTAGAGGCCTGTCAAAAGTGCTTTCTAATATCAAAATAATAACATGAATACGATATTTACAAACATTACTACCAATGGCATCACTGTTTTGGGAAAATGTAAAACTTTTTGGGAGGAGTTTAAAGCCATTTGTTTAATTAAATGGGAATTTTCTCTGAGGGAAAAGGCAGAATTTCGGCTGCAATTTGAGGCAAACAATATCACTGACCCTTCTAGCCCACCTTAGATCACCACCAGTTTCTGTTGGGGTGGGAGTTGTATTAGAAATGATTAGGTCTATGAGTTTTTTATGTTGTGTTTTGTGTACTATTGTTATTCTTTGAATTTTCTTTTGTAGCTATGGCAGTTTGTTTTCATCTTATGAGTTTGAATGTCCCTCTGGTATCTTTAGCCCCTAGCCATGGCAGTTTGTTTTCATCTTATGAGTTTGAATGTCCCTCTGGTATCTTTAGCCCCTAGCCATGGCAGTTTGTTTTCATCTTATGAGTTTGAATGTCCCTCTGGTATCTTTAGCCCCTAGCCATGGCAGTTTGTTTTCATCTTATGAGTTTGAATGTCCCTCTGGTATCCCTCTGGTATCTTTAGCCCCTAGCCATGGCAGTTTGTTTTCATCTTATGAGTTTGAATGTCCCTCTGGTATCTTAAGCCCCTAGCCATGGCAGTTTGTTTTCAACTTATGAGTTTGAATGTCCCTCTGGTATCTTTAGCCCCTAGCCATGGCAGTTTGTTTTCAACTTATGAGTTTGAATGTCCCTCTGGTATCTTTAGCCCCTAGCCATGGCAGTTTGTTTTCAACTTATGAGTTTGAATGTCCCTCTGGTATCTTTAGCCCCTAGCCATGGCAGTTTGTTTTCAGTTTATGAGTTTGAATGTCCCTCTGGTATCTTTAGCCCCTAGCCATGGCAGTTTGTTTTCAACTTATGAGTTTGAATGTCCCTCTGGTATCTTTAGCCCCTAGCCATGGCAGTTTGTTTTCAGTTTATGAGTTTGAATGTCCCTCTGGTATCTTTAGCCCCTAGCCATGGCAGTTAGTTTTCAGTTTATGAGTTTGAATGTCCCTCTGGTATCTTTAGCCCCTAGCCATGGCAGTTTGTTTTCAACTTATGAGTTTGAATGTCCCTCTGGTATCTTTAGCCCCTAGCCATGGCAGTTTGTTTTCAGTTTATGCGTTTGAATGTCCCTCTGGTATCTTTAGCCTCTAGCCATGGCAGTTTGTTTTCAGTTTATGAGTTTGAATGTCCCTCTGGTATCTTTAGCCTCTATTTTACTAATGTTGATTTATTTATTTTTCAGCATCATCTTCTTCCATTACCTTCCTTCAGACCGAGGCAGAGTGAGGAGTCAGTGGAACCCAGTTGTAGTGGAGAGCTGACAGACCATCATCAAGTCAACAGTCCGACAAGAAGTACTGATTCCAGGGACTCGCTCAGTGAGGTGTGTATACTGTTATGTGTGTAAAAAGTAAAATCACAAAAATACTAAGGGATGACATCAAAAGATCAATGAAGGATAAAGAACTTAATTCAAATAGTTTGGGGGTGGGGGGTTAAACTTGCTGCCAGTGGTTTCATTATCTTTCATGTTGACTGGTACTTTCCTTGTTTCTAGGTGGTACTTTTCAATTTATTCCATGAATATCTTATATAAAAATTCCTACATTTAGGCGGTACTTGTCAATATCATAGGAGGGTAAAAGTACCGGGTACCGCCTCCTAATGAATGGCCTGTGCTGCAAGTTTTGTTTATCCTACATCGATTTTACATATATCCATATGGGTCAATCAATTTAAGAGGAGGGTAGGGGGTCATTAAAAAAACTATCTGAATTAAGTTTTTTTTATCCTACATTGAACTTTTGATGTCATTCCTAAACTCTAAGAAAATTCAACTGGAAAATACCTAATAATATGGCAAAATCAAATAACAAAACACATCAAATGAATGAACAACAACTGTCATATTTCTGACATGATACACTGCAGGCATTTTCAAATGCAGAAAATGGTGGATTGAACAGGTCTGGTCTTATAGGGCTAAACTTCTCACTTGTACGACAGTCTTATCAATTCCGTTATATTAACCAGGATGCCTGAACAAAACAGACATAATAAATAAAATAGTCAAAGTACAGCAGTCATCACTGTGTTACAATCTTAAATCAAACAATTTTACAAAAAAGCACAAACATTTGTGACAAAAGCATCCATCAAACTAAAAACACTTCCATTGCTTTGAGAATAGAGTAATAGAGCGTGGGGTAGAAAAAAGGGGTGTCAATGAAATTCTTGTACATGCCTTTAATCAGTCAATGACTTGCATATATATATATAACGCTAACAATGGAATGACACCTAATATGTGGGTATACTGTCATTTGATAGTAAAAGGTTAAGCAGTTGCTAACAAGCATATTTTACTTGGGCTTTAAATATTTCTTTTTTGTCAGTTGCATAGATGCCAACCATTACGATTTTTCCGTAGTTTTTCCGATTTTGCCATAAAAACTACACTATTACTATCAAAGTCGAATAGTTACGGATTTCCAATCATCGCTGTTCAATTTTGTAAACAGTCAATGGTCTAACTTAAATAAGTTATCAGGGAAAAATAACATGCATGTTGTTATTACAGACACTTTCATGAGTTGTCTTCTCTTTTTTCCTGAATCTGTAATAACATATGTTGGTTATCTGACAGTGAAATATACCAAAAATGTTTATCTTTAATGGGCACTTGGGAATTCTTAGAAACTTTTGCGCAGTAGCTTATTAAATTACCTTGATAACTAATTTTCTAATTCCTTTAATACAATTATGATTAACCATGGTAAATCAATGAGACAAGGCTTTTAAGGGAAATTAAGTTGTTATAACAAGGCTTATGTTATTACAAGCATGTAATTTACTATATCAGAGTAAATGAGACACTTGGAATCTTGCACAGTGCCTCATTACAAGCTCTGATCATCATTTCTTACAATGAATTGAAATACATTCTTATGCAAGTCAGAGCAAAGCCTTTAAAGAGATCTAGAGAAGCTGCAATAACACCCATTGGTTATTGCAGGAATGTATTTTCTGTAATAACATAGGTGTACTATAACCAAGGCCAGTACATTGCACGTTCCTGACCTGGTTATTCATCTTGCTAGGTTGGGGGAACTAGCTGGTAGCTTTGATATGAATACATGTCAACGTAACACAGATTCAAAGTTCAATATATAATGTTTATTAATCAGCATTCAGTAAAGTTATCAATCACAATTAAATCACATCATAAGTTCATGAGACATATTAAAACAGCATGTCTAATATCAATTCAATACAACTGTCTAAATCCAAGTATAAAACACAAGTGTCCAATACGTGACTGTCAAACAAGTGTCCCTAACTACATGGTCAACTAATATATATTGTTTCATTATTCAATTTACATAACATTAATACTCAAATAGCTAATTTACATAATAATGCTTATTTATCTATATTCCCAAATATCAAGTCTTTGTGACATAACTTAAATCATCTTAAAAAGTAAGAAATCCTTTTTGTATATATATAACACTTCTTTAATCCTTAATTCTCTATTGTCATTTAGGCCTCAGGGGATTACATAATAATTTGCTTTACACTTATCTAAAATTGTGAAGATTTATATTAACTATTTATCAAGTAAATTATTTCTTAAGCTAGTGATAAATATCTTAACTATAATACTAACTTATAACAATGATTTGAATTCCACATTTTAACATTCTGACATCTAAAATATACTGGTTATAGTACTATGCATGATTGGTAAGCTATGAGCTGTTATATATTTGCAAAGATTAGTATACATAAAGAAAATTATAATATCAATAGAACTTGAGAAAAATTTAATAAAATAAAGGTTGTATATTTTCCCTTTGAAACATGTAACATACATATGTTATTACAGTTTTTTGATATTTCAGCTCACAATAACAACATGTATGTTATTTTTCTCTAATAACTTATTTAAGTTAGATCCTTGACTGGTAAAGGGCGGATTTTTATCATGAGTTTTTCCGTCCTGGTCTGGTTTTTAGAAAACGCCAATGTACATGTAATGCTTCCGGTTTCTCGGGAATTATCAACCTATTGTTGGGTAACAAACAGATTTCCAAAGAGGCAAACTTGCATTTTATGAAGTAGCTTTTCCTCTTTCTCTACTTCTCCTTGACAAAACAAAAATGTTTGAGTCGAGAACATCTGAACAATTAATGAATGGAATACATACTACAGACAACATGTGAAAGGACAAATTTTAGTGCACATCACTATGCAACCACTCGTCAGTAATTTTATATTGGTAAATGCACATTTATGAATGATTACTGAATTCTTTTCAAAAATACGGAAAATTTGATAGTTTGTTACTGTTTGTGTCAAAAGGGGGTTGGCATTTTTGCAGTTGTATGCAAAATTGGAATTTATCATTTTCCAAGCAAGACAATCTTTAATATTAAGGATTGAATTTTAGTTCACAGTTCAGCAACAGATATAATACCAAAGATATTGGACAATTTGTTAAACAGCTTGCCCACACCAAAGGGCTAACATCTGGCTATTTTGAAAAATAAGTACAAATAGTTAAAACAACAACAAACAACATATGTCGTGCACATTTGCTGTTGTAATTACATAAACCTTTTACATGGACAAATAGATTGTCAATGCACTTGCAACTTATGTAAATAATTATAAGAGCACGCTAAGAATAACTTATTGAACTTCAGTTATATTGGGAGCATCACAGAACAAGATGCCATTGTGTTTTAATGTTAACACTGTGTCATGCCGATCCAAATCAACTTGTGTACTCAAAATGATGACACAGCTACCAGATCTTATTTCAGATTCAATAAAAAAAACAGCTTGCTTCAAATCAAAATTTACATGAATGGATAGTTATTATCATAATTGATTTTTAATACAACAAAAATACACTTGTTAATTGCACAAACAAAATGAATAAATGTCTCATTTTTGTCTGTGTTGAAACTGAAAATAGAATAAGGTCAGGTATTTATAGATTTTTAAAAAATGATTTAAATAATATGTATTAAAGTTGTTTGGTTTTTATATGACCGCAAAAATTTAATTTTTTTTGTTGGATTTTGTTATCACATTGGCGTCGTCCTCCTTATACTTTTGTTTTTCACACCATAACTTTAGTTTAAGTAAATAGAAATCTATGAAATTTAAACACAAGGTTTATGACCATAAAAGGAAGGTTGGGATTGATTTTGTAAGTTTTGGTCCCAACAGTTTAGGAATCAGGGGCCAAAAAGGGGCCCAAATAAGCATTTTTCTTGGTTTTTGCACCATAACTTTAGTATAAGTATAAATAAAAATCTATTAGATTTAAACACAAGGTTTATGACCATAAAAGGAAGGTTGGGATTGATTTTGGGAGTTTTGGTCCCAACAGTTTGGGAATAAGGGGCCCAAAGGGTCAAAAATTAAACTTTGTTTGATTTCATCAAAAAGTGAATAATTGCACGGGGTTCTTTGATATGCCAAATCTAACTGTTTATGTAGATTCTTAATTTTTGGTCCCGTTTACAAATTGGTCTACATTAAGGTCCAAAGGGTCCAAAATGAAACTTAGTTTAATTGATTTTTAACAAAAAATGAGTCCTTGGGGTTCTTTGATATGCTGAATCTAAGTAGTTACTTTTTCTAAATGTTCTAAGAATGTGATTTTTGATTATTGACCCAGTTTCAAGTTGGTCCAAATTTTTTGAAAATTTATACTGCTTCCATAAGCTCAATGCAATTGAATAATTAAGAATGCTTCTTTTGTAATTTCATTGGGGTGTAAAAGGGTTGACCGAAGTACATTTTGTATGAAGCGCGGAAGGGCTTCATTCTAAAAATGTGTGCACGGTCAACGCTTTTACAACCCTATGAAGTTACAAAAAGAAGCATTCAATACTTATAATTACCTTTTAAGCTATGATCATGAAAATACGAATTTTATAAAAAATAATATTTTATTCACCTGCATGACCTGTGCACTTTATTGTCAGACCACGTGTTAACATGAATGAAAAGTTTTATTGAGTGATGCAATTGCATACGGAATAACACGTGATGTGCAGTTAGCCAATCAGAATAAAGTATTATAATGCAACAAACATCTAATGTAATTATTCCTAAAAAAAACTACTTTTTAGCTCACCTGGCCCGAAGGGCCAAGTGAGCTTTTCTCATCACTTGGCGTCCGTCGTCCGGCGTCGTTAACTTTTACAAAAATCTTCTCCTCTGAAACTGCTGGGCCAAATTAATCCAAACGCGGCCATAATCATCATTGAGGTATCTAGTTTAAAAAATTGTGTGGCGTGACCCTGCCAACCAACCAAGATGGCCGCCACGGCTAAAAATAGAACATAGGGATAAAATGCAGTTTTTGGCTTATAACTCAAAAACCAAAGCATTTAGAGCAAATCTGACGGGGTTGAAATGTTCATCAGGTTAAGATCTATCTGCCCTGAAATTTTCAGATGAGTCAGATAACTCGTTGTTGGGTTGCTGCCCCTAAATTGGTAATTTTAAGGAAATTTTGCTGTTTTTGGTTATTATCTTGAATATTATTATAGATAGAGATAAACTGTAAACAACAATAATGTTCAGCAAAGTAAGATCTACAAATAAGTTAACTTGACCGAAATGGTCAAATGACCCCTTTAGGAGTTATTGCCCTTTATAGTCAATTTTTAACCATTTTTAGCTCACCTGTCCCAAAGGGACAAGTGAGCTTATGCCATCACTTGGCGTCCGTCGTCGTCTGTCGTCGTAAACTATTTCAAGAATCTTCTCCTCTGAAACTACTGGGCCAAATACTTTCAAACTTTAACTGAATGTTCCTTAGGGTATCTAATTTATAAATTGTATCCGAAGTTTTGATCTATCAACAAACATGGTCGCCATTCAGTGTTCTAGGATTCCCATTAACCGTTACCCGGGGTAAGTGGATTAGGACAACGGGTAAGTCATTTTTTATACGACCGCAAAATTTGAAAAATTTTTCGTCGTATATTGCTATCACGTTGGCGTCGTCGTCTGCGTCGTCGTCGTCGTCGTCCGAATACTTTTAGTTTTCGCACTCTAACTTTAGTAAAAGTGAATAGAAATCTATGAAATTTTAACACAAGGTTTATGACCACAAAAGGAAGGTTGGGATTGATTTTGGGAGTTTTGGTCCCAACATTTTAGGAATTAGGGGCCAAAAAGGGCCCAAATAAGCATTTTCTTGGTTTTCGCACTATAACTTTAGTTTAAGTTAATAGAAATCTATGAAATTTTGACACAAGGTTTATCACCACAAAAGAAAGGTTGGGATTGATTTTGGGAGTTTTGGTTCCAACAGTTTAGGAATTAGGGCCCAAAAAAGGGCCCAAATAAGCATTATTCTTGGTTTTCGCACAATAACTTTAGTTTAAGTAAATAGAAATCAATGAAATTTAAACACAATGTTTATGATCACAAAAGGAAGGTTGGTATTGATTTTGGGAGTTTTGGTCCCAACAGTTTAGGAATAAAGGGCCCAAAGGGTCCAAAATTAAACTTTGTTTGATTTCATCAAAAATTGAATAATTGGGGTTCTTTGATATGCCGAATCTAACTGTGTATGTAGATTCTTAATTTTTGGTCCCGTTTTCAAATTGGTCTACATTAAGGTCCAAAGGGTCCAAAATTAAACTTAGTTTGATTTTAACAAAAATTGAATCCTTGGGGTTCTTTGATATGCTGAATCTAAAAATGTACTTAGATTTTTTATTATTGGCCCAGTTTTCAAGTTGGTCCAAATCGGGGTCCAAAATTAAACTTTGTTTGATTTCATCAAAAATTGAATAATTGGGGTTCTTTGATATGCCAAATCTAACTGTGTATGTAGATTCTTAATTTTTGGTCACGTTTTAAAATTGGTCTACATTAAAGTCCAAAGGGTCCAAAATTAAACTAAGTTTGATTTTAACAAAAATTAAATTCTTGGGCCTCTTTGATATGCTGAATCTAAACATGTACTTAGATTTTTGATTATGGGCCCAGTTTTCAAATTGGTCCATATCAGGATCCAAAATTATTATATTAAGTATTGTGCAATAGCAAGAAATTTTCAATTGCACAGTATTCAGCAATAGCAAGAAATCTTCAATTGCACAGTATTGTGCAATAGCAAGAAATCTTCAATTGCATAGTATTGTGCAATAGCAAATATTTTCAATTGCACAGTATTGCACAATAGCAAGAAATATCTAATTGCACAATATTGTGCAATAGCAAGAAATTCCAATTGGATTTCAATTGGAGTTATCTTTCTTTGTCCAGAATAGTAGTTGAATCAACTTAAATCATTGTTTTATACAATATACAATGTTTATTCACTTTTACTACCAACTGATAGATTAAAACAATCTTTACCATTCAGTAATAGCAAGCACTTTTTTTACATTTTAATATTTTATGATGTATTTAAATGAGTAGTTATTGTTGCAAACTTCATTAGAAATTTGAATTGAGATCAGTTTTGAAATAAGGGAAAGGGGGATGTGAAAAAAAAATTGGGGGGTCAATTTTTTTCATTTCAGATTTCATAAATAAAAAGAAAATTTATTCAAACATTTGTTTTGAGAGGATTAATATTCAACAGCATAGTGAATTGCTCAAAGGCAAAACAAAAATTTTAAATTCATTAGACCACATTCATTCTGTGTCAGAAACCTATGCTGTGTCAACTATTTAATCACAATCCAAATTTAGAGCTGAATCCAGGTTGAATGTTGTGTCCATACTTGCCCCAACCGTTCAGGGTTCAACCTCTGCGGTCGTATAAAGCTGCGCCCTGCGGAGCATCTGGTTAGCCTTTGTCACCCGGTGGTAAGTCAATTTTCAAGTTCGGGGAAGCCGAAAAACTCTTGAAATTTCCTGGTCCTCTTCAATTTTCCCATATCTGCTTTTTATTTTTATTAAATCACGAGAAAAAACTTTGATAAAAGATCGAAGATTTTGTCGATGTCTATCGGCGCTTTTATTCAAGCACTCGTTTACTAGGTGTAATCAAGCGCAAAAGAGACCACATTCTTCTATCATTCTAAAAGTCGGTCACGGTGTCGGTAAAATCGGAAAATCCGGATTGATAACTGGTGCTTAAATCGGGACATAAACGATTTTTTTTCTTGTCATCGGAGGAAAATAAACTTACAGTTGCATTTATTATAGCTCTTAATAAATGACATAGTAATAACTATAACATATTTGTCAAATTTAGTAAGAAATCGTTTTTTTTTGCACCGTCCGCATTGGTTGGCGGATTTAACTTTTAGATGTGGGTAAGTAATTTTTTTATTGATCTTACCCGTGGTAAGTCAAGGTACCAAAAAAATCCTAGAACACTGGCCATTGCTAAAAATAGAACATAGGGGTCAAATGCAGTTTTTGGCTTATAACTCAAAAACCAAAGCATTTAGAGCAAATCTGACATGGGGTAACATTGTTTATCAGGTCAAGATCTATCTGCCCTGAAATTTTCAGATGAATCAGACAACCCGTTGTTGGGTTGCTGCCCCTGAATTGGTAATTTTAAGGAAATTTTGCTGTTTTTGGTTATTATCTTGAATATTATTATAGATAGGGATAAACTGTAAACAGGAATAATGTTCAGCAAAGTAAGATTTACAAATAAGTCAACATGACGGAAATGGTCAGTTGACCCCTTTAGGAGTTATTGCCCTTTATAGTCAATTTTTAACCATTTTTCGTAAATCTTAGTAATCTTTTACAAAAATCTTCTCCTCTGAAACTACTGGGCCAAATACTTCCAAACTTTAACTGAATGTTCCTTAGGGTATCTAGTTTGTAAATTGTATCCGAAGTTGTGATCTATCAACAAACATGGTCGCCATTGCTAAAAATAGAACATAGGGGTCAAATGCAGTTTTTGGCTTATAACTCAAAAACCAAAGCATTTAGAGCAAATCTGACATGGGATAATATTGTTTATCAGGTCAAGATCTATCTGCCCTGAAATTTTCAGATGAATCAGACAACCTGTTGTTGGGTTACTGCCCCTGAATTAGTAATGTTAAAGAAATTTTGCTGTTTTGGTTATTATCTTGAATATTATTATAGATAGAGATAAACTGTAAACAGGAATAATGTTCAGCAAAGTAAGATTTACAAATAAGTCAACATGACGGAAATGGTCAGTTGACCCCTTTAGGAGTTATTGCCCTTTATAGTCAATTTTTAACCATTTTTAGTAAATCTTAGTAATCTTTTACAAAAATCTTCTCCTCTGAAACTACTGGGCCAAATACTTCCAAACTTTAACTGAATGTTCCTTAGGGTATCTAGTTTGTAAATTGTATCCGAAGTTATGATCTATCAACAAACATGGTCGCCATTGCTAAAAATAGAACATAGGGGTCAAATGCAGTTTTTGGCTTATAACTCAAAAACCAAAGCATTTAGAGCAAATCTGACGTTGGGTAATATTGTTTATCAGGTCAAGATCTATCTGCCCTGAAATTTTCAGATGAATCAGAAAACCTGTTGTTGGGTTGCTGCCCCTGAATTGATAATTTTAAGGAAATTTTGCTGTTTTTGTTTATTATCTTGAATATAATTATAGATAGAAATAAACTGTAAACAGCAATAATGTTCAGCAAAGTAAGATCTTCAATTAAGTCAATTTGACCAAAATTGTCAATTGACCCCTTAAGGAGTTATTGCCCTTTAAAGACTTTTTTCACAATTTGTTCATCATGTTGACTTTAAAAAATCTTCTCCTTTGAAACTGCTGTATCAATTTCAGCCAAACTTAGGCTAAATGAGTTTCAGAGTATCTAGTATAAATTTTATATTTTATTTCCTTGTATGTCAAGAAACATAGCTCCTATGGCTAAAATAGAACATAGGAGAAAATGATTATTTTTTTTGGCTTTTGAAGAAAATAGGACGATCCAAAAAACATTTAAATAAATTGAAAAGCCAAAATAATCATTGATGAGAGATTTAACCAAAAGAATTAAGGTGAGCGATTCAGGCTCTTGAGAGCCTCTTGTTTGTAGATCTTAGTAATCTTTTACAAAAATCCTCTTCTCTGAAACAACTTGGCCAAATTAAACCAAACTTGGCCACAACTATCATTGGGGTATCTAGTTTAAAAAATGTGTGGCGTGACTCCGCCAACTAACCAAGATGGCCGCCACAACTAAAAATAGATCATAGGGGTAAAATTCAGTTTTTGGCTTATAACTCAAAAACCAAAGCATTTAGAGCAAATCTGACATAGGAGTTAAATTATTCATCAGGTCAAGATCTATCTGCCCTGAATTTTTCAGGTGAATCGGACAACCCGTTGTTGGGTTGCTTCCCCTGAATTGGCAATTTCAAGGAAATTTTGCTGTTTTTGGTTATTATCTTGAATATTATTATAGATAGAGATAAACTGTAAACAGCAATAATGTTCATCAAAGTAAGATCTACAAATAAGTTATCATGACCGAAATGGTCAGTTGACCCCTTTAGGAGTTATTGCCCTTTATAGTCAATTTTTAACAATTTTTGGGGAAAGACGGCTTCAAGCCTTCAATCCCCTATGGGGTTGACCAGAGTGACACTCCCTCACATCATTCATTTTGTTTTTATACATGTTATAGTGTGGAAAACCCCCCAACAAATCTTACTTAGATTGAAGGGAAGGAGACCCAGAAATGAATAGTTTGACTTTAAACACTTTTTTACACATTTCCCTTCTGTTTCACACGAAATTATCGTATCTTGAACTCTCCTTTATACTATTTACGTTTATTTTAAAATCCGGAAAAATCAGTATGACGAGATATTCTAAATATATCCAACCTACATTGTATTTTATAGTGACGTCATTCTTGGAAGAAGCAGGGATATCCTTCACCAGTTCACTGGTTATTTAAATCATTCTTAGAGATTGTGCACTAATTACAAATTTGTATTTGTTAAATCTAAAAATAATATTGTTTACTGTAGATGATTTAAACATCAACATGCAATACTTTAGGGACGACATCAAAAGTTCAATGAAGGATAAAAAACTTAATTCACATAGTTTTTTCACTGACCCCCCCACCCCCCTCTAAACTTAATTTGGGAAAAATTGATTGACCCATATGGATATATGTAAAAATCAATGTCGGATAACCAAATCTTGCAGCCGTTCAACCCCCCCACCCCCAAACTATTTGAATTAAGTTTTTTATCTTACATTGATCTTTTGATGTCGTCCCTTAATTTGTAGGTCAACAACTTTCAAAAAACAAAGATCGTGGGGTTACATGAGACAGGGGAAAGAAACGATTTTATTACTTTTTTCGGGTCTCACCAATTAGAGACAACAAGCGTCAAGAAGCGACAAGAAGCGTCAAGAAGACAATTTAGCGACAAGAAAAAAATATTCTTCTTGTCGCTTCTTGTCTCTAATTAGTGAGACCACTTTTTTCTGTAAAAATTCTGAGAATCTTCCTCCAATTCAGGAGCACATCAATTGATGAGTAATTATCCACTAAAATAAAAGTTAATGTATTTAAACACTTCAAATGTGACATTTCATTGGATTAGTAGTCTTCTATTAAAACTAAATTTTTGTGTACCTACATAATCATTGTAATGGTAAAAAACAAATAATAAAAATTTGCATTTTGTAGTTTAAACATATTTATTATTTACAAATATTTCAAAATTAAGATTTGGAAACAAGCTTCACACAGTTTACATCACTCATATTGTTTTTTTTATTAGTACCTGTTTCCCTGTGATGAGAGTTGTAACTCGGAACTTTAACAATGGAAATTAAAACTGAATAGATTTTTCAGTCCACACTTTCTAAAAAAAATAATTAAAAATCCAAGAGTACTGTCACAAAAAAATGGAAAATGGCCCTAGCCTGCAGTTCAGTGGTACACAATCAAGATTTCAAAAAATGTTGTAGTTGTTGTGAAATGACAGAATTCAGTTGAGTTTTAGATAATTAGCTATCAACTTTAATCAAATGTTTAGATTTAGAAGATGCAGATCTCTTCCATTGGTCCAAATTGAATCCTAAACTAAGGAAATGAAATTACATAAACAACAATTGATTTCAATATTGTCAACCTTTCTACATGTTCTAGCTGTTCTCTTTTTCATTCTTCATATGAAAACTATCAAAAGATACCCCCCTTTCCAAAAACATAATTAAATAGAAACAAGGGCTGTCTTTCCCCTCAGAGCTATTCAGCTCTTTGATTTGTAAATCTTAGTTATCTTTTACAAAAATCTTCTCCTCTGATACTACGTGGCCAAATTAAACCAAACTTGGCCACAATCATCATTTGGGTATTTAGTTTTAAAAATGTGTGGCGTGACCCGGTCAACTAATCATGATGGCCGCCACAGTTAAAAATAGGACATAGGGGTAAAATTCAGTTTTTGGCTTATAACTCAAAAACCAAAGCATTTAGAGCAAATCTGACATGAAGTCAATTGTTCATTAAGTAAAAATATATCTGCCCTGAAATTTTCAGATGAATCAGACAACCTGTTGTTGGGTTGCTGCCCCTGAACTGGTAATTTTAAGGAAATTTTGCTGTTTTTGGTTATTATCTTGAATATTATTATAGATAGAGATAAACTTTAAAATACAATAAATGTTGGCAAAGTAAGATCTATAAATAAGTCAACATGACCGAAATTGTCAGTTGACCCTTTAAGAGTTATTGCCCTTTATAGTCAGGTTTTAACCATTTTTTCGTAAATCTTAGTAATCTTTTACAAAAATCTTCTCTGAAACTACTGGGCCAAGTTAATTATAGATAGAGATAATTGTAAGCAGCTAGAATGTTCAGTAAAGTAAGATGAACAAACACATCACCATCACCAAAACACAATTTTGTCATGAATCCATCTACGTCCTTTGTTTAATATTCACAAAAACCAAGGTGAGCGACACAGGCTCTTTAGAGCCTCTAGTTTGTTTGGCCTATCATGCATGTGTAGTATCAGAATCGACAGGTTTATCATACAATTTATTTCTTTTCATTCTAGGCCATGGAGGAGGAGTTTTTTCTTGATGATGTAGAGGATGAGGACATAGATGAGGAAGATTTGGTTCTGGGAGATGAGGATGATGTCACTATGGTTACAAAACCACAGCTAAATGATGAACAAAATTATGTCTGCAGTACCGATACCAAACCTACTCAGAGAATAACAAAAATGGCTTTGCGAGTCTTTTTTCAGTTTGTTTGCAACCATGGGATTGAATTGGACATAAAAACAGCAAGCAAAAAAGAATTGGCTCAGGTTTTGCAACTGTTTTTCCTAGAAGTCAGAAAAATTGATGGGCAGATGTACAAAAGAAATGCTTTTAGTGCTATAAAATTTGGATTGAATCGTGGTTTTAAGAAAATGCGTGAAGATTTCAATTTTAATGATGTAGAATTCTTTCCTGCTGTTAAAGCTTTCAAACAAGCTCTGAATGAACTAAAAATCAATGGAAAAACTGTTGACTCCATTGAAAGACTTAGTACTCCTGATATGGGGAAATTGTACAGTGGTAACGGACTAGATATACATCGGCCCATCACCTTACAATGGAAAGTTTTCTTTGATATCCTCTTCTTTTTGCTCTGTGCCAAAGGTCGAGATATCTTACGCATGTTGAAACCCTCTCATATTCGCATCAAGTTCAACCAAAATGGAAGGAAGTATGTACAAATTGTTATAAATGATAAGGAAAGTAATTCTACTGGTCAGCAAGGTCAAGATACATGTACATCAGAACCAGCGGTCAAAATGGATGACCGTCAAGGTGCAGGCTGTATGTTTGAGATACCTGGACATCCTAAATGTCCAGTAGCATCTCTTGAAAAGTACTTGTCTAAGTTGCCATCAAACTGTAACTTTTTTTTTGCCCAACATGGTGACCGTACAAAGTATACTAATGATAAAGACTATCAACTAATGACCTGCTGGTATCATAACGCACCTGTTGGTAAAAACACCCTTGGTGTAATGATGAGGGAAATATCAAAACATGCTGGACTTTCAAAGATATATTCTAACTTTTCTGTCCATGCCACAGGCTGTGCAGTTCTTAATTATAAAGGTTATGATATAAAAGCTTTCTTAGATGTTAGTAAAGGTTACGGCAGACAGTTTTCTATGTTCAATGACCTGGATGTTCGAGAGAAAATATCTGATATACTGATGGAAACTTTGATTCCAAATTCTACAGTAAGTTTAAATAGATACATTGTATGTGAAGATGTGGTATGAGTGCCAATGAGACAACTCTTCATCCAAGATGTATGTATTACACAATCAGAGACTTGATACTAAGTCCTAAAATAAAATATTGTTTGTTTACCCAATCCCGACCGGCCCTGCAAAAACAGTGCGACTCATTAACTTTTATAGTCAAAACTAAATCAAATATTATTTTTTATTCATAAATTTCTGATTCTCAGGCTTGCCAGTACATCATGTACATATATGACCAATATTGTTCCAGATTTTAGGGAAAAAACGAAATTATATCACTACCTACATGAACCTATTTGCATCTTGCTTCGCAGGGTCAGGATTGGGGAGACATACATATTAATTTAGGACTAAATAAATCAATTTTCAAAAATAAAAAGTGAGAAAACTATCAACTTGATGCATAAGGAAATGGAATCAGGTTTTGATCATCTATTGATCTCTGTACAGCCTTTAACAATGAAGAAAACAGCCTAAGAACAGCATGACCTTGTCTAAAATGCCAGAAATACTCAAATGTATATAACAATCCTATACATTTATCATGTTTATTGATGTGTTTGTTTATTAATAATGCATAAATAGTAAAAAAAATATACTAGTTTTGTATGCAGAGGAGCAGTGTTTCCTTCAGGGTTCTTTGACTTCCTCAACCAGTAGATACTTGCACCATGATGTAGTAGCTATGGTTCCTGAAAGTGGCATTAAACACCATCAATCCAATGATAAACACAAAAAAAGTCAATTAGAATTCTTGTTGAATGAACTTAGAGGATTTTTAGATCATAGAATTTAGTATTGACATTCATGTGTATAAACATGTCTCATCAGTTAAAAAACAAATTATTACACATTTTATTAATTTTTGTAGAATAATTTTACTGTTTACAAAAAAAAACCAAAAACATTTATGAGATACTTTTTTAACTACTGTACATTATCACAAAAAAATGTATTAACCAGTAGACAAACAATACTAGAATCTATTTCCCCTTCTCCCCACCCTCCAAAAAAAAATCATCTCTGAAAGGTTTATTTCATTCAAAGAGATAATCAATTATCAATAACTGATTGACTATTTTGTAGAATATACAGGGAAGTGGTTTAACTACTATAAGACTAGGAAATCCCTTTGTACCTGTGGTAATACCTTCACAGCAAGCACCACAAACAATAGCCTTTGTTTCCAGGACCCCTCAGGTTATAATCCGTCCTTTGATGTCCACTGCACCACCTACAATACAGAATAGACCGCAGACAGTATGTATTCAGCCAAGAAGTTCAGGTCCTAGTCAAGTGATGCCACAAGTGATGCCACTGATCCAGACATTTCAACAAAATATTGTTCCTCCAGGTCTGATTCAAATGCAGGTTCAGAATCCACCAGATAGACAAGTTTTGACAAACTCACAACCGTTACAGCAAATTGTGATAAAACAAGAACCAGTAGATCCAGACAGTCAACTCACTGAGTCCAGTCCATCAAAAAGAGACATGGCTTCTACAAGTACGAACTGTATTCCAGCATGTCCTGCAATGGAACAAGGAACAGTTTTGACCTCTGACAATTTTACAGGGGTGGTAACTCCATCTCTTTTTTGTCAAACAGGTAAGCAGGAGAATGTTTATTTAGGAGGTTAGTAATGGGGACACCTTCATGAAGAATAACAGTAAAAATTCTTACTGAATAATATTAACAGTTAATTTTGATGCATGAGAATAAAATGTACACTTTCTTTTAGACGATAAAAATATAGACTGATTTTGAAAAATCACGTTAAATTTATCCCCCCTTTTCCACAAATAACGGTAACAAATTTATTTGGGACCTCTGATGATTCATGATAAGGATATTTAACAAATTAAATGCTATCAGTCGCCGAAAATGACCTTTTGACACCTGACAGTTAAGGTCATTGATACCCTCATTGAGGATTTTTCTGAATTTGTTAGCAGTGGTCAGATTTCATTTATCATATAGTTCTTGTGGGGTTTTATAATGTTCCTACCAAAAATTTAAATAAAAAAAGTAATTGATTTATTTTGAAATTTTCATCAGTCGATTATATTATAATGTATTTCAAAAACTAATAACCAGTCAGAGACAGAGTAAAACTATATGTACTGGGTATCTAGGAAATGCATTTTTTCACAGAAACCTTTTTACCTGCTTGTGAATGTAAGAAATGCCTTTATACACCTTTTTATACATATACATGAGTTTTCAAGCTTAACCACAAGTCCTATGGCAAAGGCTTGTAAAAATGCTTTCGGCTTGTAAAAGTCTTCTCTACAAGCCACAGAAATTAACTAAAATTTTCAAAAAATTGAGCTTCAGGCTTGTGGACTCCAAAGATAAGCGTGAAGGCTGTATAGATTATGTACTTATGAACTCATGCAACAATTTAGATTTTTAACCGGATTTTTGTGACAAAAATGTCGGTTACTGATTTGGGGATGTACGGCTGGCGGGCGGGCGGGCGGGCTGCAATCAAATGTTGTCCGTGCATTAACTCATGAACCGTTCAACCAAATCTTTTAAAATTTTAATATGTTGTTACTGACAACTAAATTTAAATGAAGGTCAAGTTCAATAATGGCGATTTTGACTTTTACCGTTCAGGAGTTATGGTTCTTGAAAGATTGCAAAATGGAGTTTCCAGTCGTGTCCGTGCATTTACGCATGAACTGTTCTACCTTAGCTTCCCAAATTTTAATATGTTGTTACTGATGACAAAATGGAGGTCAAGTTCAATAATGACGATTTTGACTTTTACCGTTCAGGAGTTATGGTTCTTGAAAGATTGAAAAATGGAGCTTCCAGTCGTGTCCGTGCATTTACGCATGAACTGTTCTACCTAAGCTTCCCAAATTTTAATATGTTGTTACTGATGACAAAATGGAGGTCAAGTTCAATAATGGCGATTTTGACTTTTACCGTTCAGGAGTTATGGTTCTTGAAAGATTGCAAAATGGAGTTTCCAGTCGTGTCCATTGCATTTACACATGAACTGTTCTACCTTAGCTTCCCAAACTTTAATATGTTGTTACTGATAACAAAATGGAGGTCAAGTTCAAAAATGACGATTTTGACTTTTACCGTTCAGGAGTTATGGTTCTTGAAAGATTGAAAAATGGTGTTTCCAGTCGTGTCCGTACATTTACGCATGAACTGTTTTACCAAAGCTTCCCAAATTTTAATATGTTGTTACTGATGACAAAATAGAGGTCAAGTTCAATAATGACGATTTTGACTTTTACCGTTCAGGAGTTATGGTTCTTGAAAGATTGCAAAATGGAGTTTCCAGTCGTGTCCATTGCATTTACGCATGAACTGTTCTACCTTAGCTTCCCAAACTTTAATATGTTGTTACTGATAACAAAATGGAGGTCAAGTTCAAAAATGACGATTTTGACTTTTACCGTTCAGGAGTTATGGTTCTTGAAAGATTGAAAAATGGTGTTTCCAGTCGTGTCCGTACATTTACGCATGAACTGTTTTACCAAAGCTTCCCAAATTTTAATATGTTGTTACTGATGACAAAATAGAGGTCAAGTTCAATAATGACGATTTTGACTTTTACCGTTCAGGAGTTATGGTTCTTGAAAGATTGAAAAATGGTTCCAGTCGTGTCCGTGCATTTTCTCATGAACCATTCAACCAAAGCTTTTGAAATTTTTATATGTTGTTACTGATGGCAAATTAGAGGTCAAGTTCAATAATGTCGATTTTGACTTTTACCGTTCAGGAGTTATGGTTCTTGAAAGATTGTGAAATGGCGTTTCCATTCACGTTGTTGCATTTACTCATGAACCATTCAATCTAATATTATAAGCTTTTCAAATTTTAAGATGTTGATACTGATGACAAAATGGAGGTCAAATTTGATATTGACGATTTTCACTTTCACCATTCATCAGTAATGGTTCTTGTGATATTGCCAGGACACAAATAAATATTAATAAATCCGGTTTGCTGTCGTTGTGACAGCCTCTTGTTTTTATTATTAGGACTGTGTGAAGAAATCTTACAGTTTTAATAGATGTTTTTTACAATTAGAATGGCACTATTTTATTTTAATAGCCTTAACTTTTATCCTGTTTCAAAATATTAACTGTAAATTCTAAAAATAATGTTCACATTTATTATTGTGAATCACTGAATACTGGTACAGATGCATGCATATAATCTAATTAATGCTATTGAAACAATTTTGTCAAGGAAAATCACTTCTTACAATTTATGAATGTGAGTTTTAATTACTGCTAATAGGTTGCATTTATCTCATTGATAGAAAATCATTTTGTTTCTGAATTAACAGTATATGAAAGCATCTTGAAGTATTTGATATTGGATGTCTCATTTTGTATGACATACTGTAGATTAATTTATTTTCGTCGGTACCAATTTTTGTGGATTAAACAAACTTACACTTTTGTGGACATTTAATTTGGTGGTTCTGCCAAAGTCTGCATACAAGCATATGGAAAATTTGTAATATGTTGAACATTTAAATTTGTGGTTCACCTGTACCCATGAAATCCACGAAAAATTTGTATCCAACGAAAAATAAATAATCCAGAGTATATAACATGTTTGAAAGGCCTTTACATGCATTTTGTTGACTTATTATGAACAAATAATTAGAAAATTATTGCCTTTTACAAAAACAATTGAAAACCGATTGGGTTTTATTAGATTTTTATACAAAAGTTATGTTACCATAATCATGTTTATAGACTTAATAGATATAACATTGTATAAGAAGATGTGGTTTGAGTGCCTATGTGACAACTCTCCATCCAAGTCACAATTTGTAAATGTAAACCATTTTAGGGCAAAGAACAGTCTTCAACACATATCCTTTGCTCATGCGAAACAGTAATCTATAAAGTGTCCCAAAAATGACTAAGAATGTAAAACCATTCAAACAAGAAAAACGTCTAATTTATATAAAAAATGAGAACACAATGAACAACAGGTTAATCTTTTCTAAATAGACCCTTTACAATGATTGTGTGTAATAACTTTATCTTATATTTCTTATTGAACAATCAAAAATATTTGTCTTTATCTTCAGGGGATTCTTCACCTAGTAAATCACCTGTTTCCAAAAAAGATCAGTCTTTGATAGAGCTACGACAGGAAGTAACAAATTTACAAAACCAGCTTAAGCAGCAGGAGACTTTACACCATGACTCTTCAGCCAAGTTAACTAATTTAAAGGTATATTCTGGAGAATACAAAAGACTTCTGCAAGACTCTAAAATCCTTCAGCAGCATCTGACTTCTAGTCAGGAAAAGAATGTAGAACTCAAAACAACAATTGCCAAATTAAAACAGGATAAAGAATGTGTGAATGATACTAATATCACTACCTCTTATGAAAATTTGTGTTTGCATAGGCCAGTTTTCAAGCATTACACAGGGTTCACTCCAGAGGAGTTCCAAATATTGTTTACATTTTTGATTCCAGACATCACACATGTTCCATACAGAAGAACAGGACACAGTTTGTCAACCAGGTCACAACTTTTGTTGACATTGTTTAAATTAAGACATAACTTTACCTTCATAGACTTAGGGTATCGTTTCTGTCTGTCAAAAATCAAAGCTAAGAATATATTCTGTGCCTGGTTATATCAGATATCAGATAGATTTCAGGAGGTGTATACCTGGCCACATCGTGAAACGCTCAAAGCTCAAGTTCCAAGACACTTTCATCAAAATTTCCCAAGCACTTTTGTTTTGCTTAAAAGAATAAAAATCAAAGTTTTCCAGGAAAGGAACAGGGCTAATTATCGCAGCTTGCCAAGAGACGTGGCTTCTAAGAAATCAGAGAAGACTCAACATGGTATCTTGGCAGTTGATCCACGTGGATCAGTCATTGGATGTTCCGGATTGGTTGCGGGAAATTTGTCTGATTCAGATCTATTTGAAAATTGTGGACTAAAGAGACAATTAGTTACCCTTATGAATAATGGCAAGCTAGACAATGGTGATGGAATATTGTGTGAGGGTTTAGACATAGAAAAAGACATAAATGAGATAGGACTTAAGTTAAACAATGTAGCATTTATGAAATGTGATATTTCTGATCAAGTGAAAACTATGCTTCAGACGCAACATGTTCAGAACCACAAAATATTGGTGGACAAAGCTGTAAATAGGTTAAAAAAGTTTAGAATTATTTCTCAGACTGTGCCGACATCTTTATCAGCATCGTGTGACAAAATCTTTCAAGTTACAGCATTTCTTACAAATTTCCAACCACCTTTGACTTTTGATGTCACATCTGACACTTAAAGTTAAAAGAATTTCAGTTATTATACTGACAGTGTCATTACAAATGTTATCTGAACATTGTTGTTAATGATTGCCATTACTTTATTGGTTTACTGTTTACTGGACAGGGGTGCTAGTATTACATTCTAATATAAAATTAATGTTATCTTTAGGTACTGGATGAATTGGATTGTAAAATATTAGAAGATGTTTGATCTAGATTTTTAACAAAATTAGCAAAACTTTAGGCTAGAGTGCAGTTCATCTGAAATAACATGTTTAAATTAAGAAGAAACATATGTGATTTTTTTATTTGTTTTATACTGTTTCTACATGTAAATGATAAAAAAAGAGAAACAGCCTTATATTTCATAATTTGTTTTAGAGATAATTATAACCAGATGTGGTTTGATTGCAAATGAGAAAACACTTCACAAAAGATCAAATAACATAGAATTAAATAATTACAGGTCACTGTTTGGCCTTCATAAATAACTAAAACCAATACTGCATAGTCGGCCATAAAAGACCCTGAATTGACCCAATTAATTTTTAGCTCACCTGGCCCAGAGGGCCAAGTGAGCTTTTCTCATCACTATGCATACGTCGGCCTTTTACAAAAATATTCTCTTCTGAAACTACAAGGTCAAATTTAACCAAAATTGGCCAAAATCATCATTGGGGTATCTTGTTTAAAAAATGTGTCCGGTGACCCGGCCAACCAACCAAGATGGCGGCCGTGGCTAAAAATAGAACATAGGGGTAAAATGTAGATTTTGGCTTATATCTCTGAAACCAAATCATTTACAGCAAATCTGACAGGAAATATTGTTTATCAGGTGAAGATCTATCTGCCCTGAAATTTTCAGATGAATTGGAGAATCGGTTGTTGGGTTACTGCCACAAAATTGGTAATTTTAAGAAAATTTTGTAGTTTTTGGTTATTATTTTGAATATTATTATAGATAGAGATAAACTGTAAATATCATAATGTTCAGCAAAGTATGATCTACAAATAAGTCAACACGACCAAAATGTTCAGTTGACCTCTTAAGGAGTTATTGCCCTTTACAGTCATTTTTTACCAATTTTTCGTAAATTTTTGTAATCTTGTACAAAAATCTTCTCCTAAATCTACTTGGCCAAATTTGATCAAACTTAGCCACAATCATTATTAGGGTATTTAGTTTAAAAAATATGTGCAGTGACCCGGCCAACCAACCAAGATGGCCGCCATGGCTAAAATAGAACATAGGGGTAAAATGTAGATTTTGGCTTATATCTTTGAAACCAAAGCATTTAAAGCAAATCTGATAGGCAGTTAAATTGTTTAGTAAGTTAATATCTATCTGCCCTGAAATTTTCAGATGAATTGGACAACTGGTTGTTGGGTTGCTGTCCCCCAATTGGTAATTTTTAAAGAAATTTTGCCATTTTTGGTTATTATCTTGAATACTATTATAGATAGATATAAGCTGTAAATAGCAATACTGTTTAGCAAAGTAAGATCTACAAATAAGTGAACATAACCGAAATGGTCAGTTGACCCCTTTAGGAGTTATTGCCCTTTATAGTCAATTTTTAACAATTTTTATTAATTTTGTAAATTTTTGTAAATTTTTACAAAATATTTTCCTCTGTATCTCAAGGGCCAAGTTTATTATAGATAGAGAAAATTGTAAGTAGCAAGAATTTCAGTAAATAAAGATCAACAAACATATCGCCATCACCAAAACACAATTTTGTCATGAATCCATTTGTGTAATTTGTTAAATATGCACATAGACCAAGGTGAGCGACACAGGCTCTTAAGAGCCTCTAGTTTAATTTTCGAAAGCTTTTTGAAAGTTATGTCATCTTTCTATTACAATGTGACATGATATTCATTTGTTCAGAACCTTATTTGAAACCAAACTAGTTAAAGTGAACTATAAAGTTTATTAAATTTATGTCAAGCCTGCAACTTCTGTCGTAGAAAGCCAGATAAAGAGATAAGTCATCGAGAGGCAGCTGTGGTGGTGGTGTTAACTAACTTCTTTAAAGCTCATTAATATATCAGAAGTTAGATTACCTGGATCCTTCATACTTTATAGATTGATACCTTATATTATGAAGTTTCCGTAGGGTAAATGTCCATTGTCCCTGACCATGTTTTCTTGGTTCAGACTACTTGAAAAAAAAATCAAGATTTTTAGTTTTTGTCGAGCCTGCTCGACATAGGGATAGTGATCTGGTGGCGGCGGCAGGCGATGTTAGCTTACTTCTCGAAAGCTTGAAAAAGGTGGAAGACCTCGATGCTTCATACTTTGTATATACATGTAGATGCCTCATGTTACGAACTTTCCGTCAGTCACATGTCCAATGTCCTTGACCTTAATTTCATGGTTCAGTGATTACTTGAAAAAAAAGTTAGGTTTTTTTTTATTGTTAAATTCTCTCTTATTATAAGTAATAGGATAACTATATTCAGTATGTGCGTACCTTGCAAGGTCCTCATGCCCGTCAGACAGTTTTCACTTGACCTCTACCTCATTTCATGGATCAGTGAACAAGGTTAAGTTTTGGTGGTCAAGTCCATATCTCAGATACTATAAGCAATAAGTCTAGTATATCCGTGTATGGAAGGACTGTAAGGTGTACATGTCCAACTGGCAGGTGTCATCTGACCTTGACCTCATTTTCATGGTTCAGTGGTCAAAGTTAAGTTTTTGAGTTTTGGTGTTTTTTTCTAATACTATATGCAATAGGTCTACTATATGTGGTGTATGGAAATATTTTATGATCTATATGTCAGTTGCGCAGGTTTTATTTGACCTTGACCTCATTTTCACGGTTCATTGCTCAGTGTTAAGTATTTATGTTTTGGTCTGTTTTTCTTAATTTATAAGCAAAAGCTCAACTATATTTGTTGTATGGAAGATTTGTTAGCTGTACATGTCTGCTTGGCATGGTTCATCTGACCATGACCTCATTTTGATGGTTCAATGATCAATGTTTAGTTTTCTTGGTTAATGTTGAGTTTATGTGAGAGTTGTAATAAAGCTTTATATTTAGAACTACCAGCATAATATCAATGATAAGTAAAGAAGGGGAGACATTTCAGCGTTGGCAATCTTGTCTTAATTTCTCTCTTATTATGAGTAAAAGAATAATAACATTTAGTATGTACGTACCTTGCAAGGTCCTCATGCCTGTCATACTTGATCTCAACCTAATTTTTTATTGCGTCCGACCGTCTGTCCCTTTAAGGTTAAAGTATTTGGTCTAGGTGGCTTTTGGTGCAGTTGAAGTCCAATCAACATGAAACTTAGTACACATGTTCCCGATGATGTGATCTTTCTAATTTTAATGCCAAATTAAAGTTTTGACCCCAATTTCACGGTCCATTGCACACTGAAAATGATAGTGCGAGTGGGGCATCCGTGAACTATGGACACATTCTTGTTGAGATGTGCAATAGGGCAACTATATTTTTATGCATATTTGGTGGAATAATTGTAAGGTGTATTTGCAGTTTAGTTTATCTGACGGGGGACCTTGACTTCATTTTCGTAGGTCATGATAAGTTATATTATAGTTGTAGTAAAGTTTTATATTGATGAACATAAAATAAATGGTTAATAAAGAAGGCGCGACATTTCAGCGTGTGTATTCTTGTTAAAAGTAGCATCACATCCACCACATTTTGGAAAATTTTGAAAAAAATGAGATTTATTAGAAACTGAACAGACCTCCTGGGTTTCGACTACATTGAAACCAAGAAAAAGGGTGCAGAAATCAATCTGTCAAAGAATAAAGCGACAACGGATAAGTTGTTTTTGGCATATCTTTTATACAATTAAATGAAATAATTGGTATTTTCTGTCGTGGATGGTAGAAAGTTTATGTTTAAAAAATTTCAACTAACTGATGTGGCTTCACTAGATGGCTTCATGTAGTAAACACATTTCAACCCTTCTTTAAGAATTATGTGGTATCTTCTTTTTACTTAATACAATTGTTGATCATTCTGTGTTTGATCTGATGATTGAATCAAGATCTATGAATGAATTGGCAATAAAGTATATCTTCAGGTTGAAGGTGTTCGTATAGGCTATAATTTAGTCCCGTTAATTAAAGACTTGATCAGAGGATCACAATTTATGATCAAACTCTTAAAATAAATGACAAAATGGAAATAAGAAGTAACCTTATGTTTTACTTGAAAACTAGTTCGACTGCTTTTTTTTGTAAGAAATTGAGTATCTTTCAATCATATTTGTTAAACTGTTAATTGAAGAGATTATGTAGCTCATACATTTCCTTAAAGTGTCTGTTTGGGGATTATTATTACTAAGTATTGTTAGGTGTGGTCTATCTGCAAGAACTCATTTACAGGTCAAGATTGTATCTAAAAACGTGGGACTGATCCCAGGTGCTCGAGAAGAATAAGCAAATCCTGATTCACTAGTGGCATCCTTTATGTTGGTCATAAAGTACAACCCTGATGAAAAGTTTAGTTTGATGATTCATATTTGAGGAAATGTGATTGTATTTACGACATGTTGCAGTTTTCAGGGAATGAACGGTAGTAATGGACCAAAATGGAGTCCATTAGTGATAAGTATCATTTATGAGAAAAATATTTAATCATTTATTTGGTTCTCATTATATAATAATAATTATCATGATGCAGCTTGATTTTGATTTCTTGAAATTGGTTGAATCGCTGTAGATGTCATCTAACATTATACTTGATTTTTCTCAAACTATTGAACTGATTTTGGCAAAACTTGATATCAGTGCTTGAAATAACCATGCAGTGTTACAAAGGTGAAAAATTCACAAAAAATCTTCTTTAATTATAATACCACCAAATCATAGTACGTCACATGATGTTATACATACAACAAAGGGTAGAAAAATATTCCCTTGGATATTCGTAGTTATAAACATGTATCTTAGGTGCTTCAAACATTATTTTTACTGGTGTTTCTGAACACATGGAAAATTGGGTGGACAATTGGTTGGTTAACTTCCAGTGATGCATGGTTTTATCTTATCTTATATTCTATGCAATGTTATGTGAACTTTTATTGTGTAATAATGAACATGATTAAGCTTTCTTTGAAACAAAGACATTTTCTGTACTTTTTTTTTCTAAAAGAGACAAATAAAGGAAAAGAATTGTGGTAATACTCCTCTACATCAGTTATTATTATAATAACAATTAACTAGGTGTATTTGCATCTTTTTTTTATACAAACATGTTTTATCTACCGTTTTTTTATGCATCTTTTGATTTATTCGAATAATGAACAATCAAACTGTTCAGTTTAAACTAAAATAAACATGAATTAGGAAGTTATATGAAATCTGTCTGAATCACCTCAATGTATATTTCGACTTGACCTTTGCAATAAATGAAAGTATGCATTTTGATATCTGTACATATAATTATAGCTTTTAAAAGTCGGTTAATGTCTCTTTAGTGATGTTCAATGTCAAAATATTTGAATATCCAAAATCTTATATACAAATGCTGTAGAGCATATCTAAACTAAAAGTATAGCAAAATCTAAGGAATCAGAACTTTGTACGAGGACGATATATTCCTTAATTAAAAATAATTTCCAGAATTCAATAACAGCTAATTTCAGCAGGTTCGACTGCGGAATAATTAGATTAATAAACAATGTGTCGAAATGTGGATCAATCATTTCTAGTGATATAAATGTTCTTGAACATATTTATCGATACTTGACGCATGACAAACGATAATCATCTCAATAGTTTGTTCTCAGTGATCTGTACCTTAACGTTTTGAGAAATCCACGTATAATGAACGAAAAACAGTTCTTAATAAAACAAAATGATTGATGAAAAGAACTGAATATCACGTAACATATCAATATGGACTGTCTAAAATGACGTTATCTTTAAGAGTAGAATATATATTTAAACATTAATTATGGTCACAACTATGCATCTTTACATAATAGTAGCATTTATAACGGATAAAGACCATTAACTGCATTTTTGTATTTTTCTTTTAGATAAGCACCTGATTAATCTTCCTTTTATCTAGGTTCTATATATATTGACTTATCTAGTTTTGAACAATGAGACTAATACTTATGTGAACTTAAATTATAATGTAAAATCTCGAAAAAGAAACAAAACCAAATATTGGTTTTTTTGTTTAACCAAAATATTTTTTTTAAAAAGGAAATGGCAGTTGTTTTCCATTCGTTTGTTGTGTTTGAGCTTTTGACCTCGTTATTATAAAATGGGCTTGCCATTTTGAATTTTCATTGGAGTTTGGTATTTTGGGAAATTTTATTTTTAACATGATTTAGATTAACGACTGAAAAATGAAAATAATGATAAGCATTATGATACAATGTGATAATAATGATAATAATACTTATAATAATAATAATAATAATATAAACTGTCAACTAGGAAGACATCTTTTTAAAACAGAATACACATGAAAAACAAATGTTAACTACTATGATCTATGCTAAAAGATACATATATTATAAACATGATAAACGTTTAAAAGCATGTGTGCATTTTTCTTTTGCATAAAAACCTGTTTTATCTACCTATAATTGTTAATTGATTCATTAAATCTTGAACACTTAGAATTTCCAGTGTTTTAGATAATAAATAATTAGGAATTAGGAAGTGATATACAAGCTGTCTTAACCCCCTCAATGTTTATATTTATATATGACTGGAATGAAATTTGACGACAGTTAGGATATAATTAGCTTTCATAAAGTATGTTAAAATAAATGCACGCGAATACTTATGATTACACAGAGTATATCGCGATACTATGTGTGTATAATCTCAAAAAATTAAAAAGGAGTTACGATTTCTACATAAGTATGAATACTGTTAGTATTTTGATGTTAACTTTTTCAATATGTTTCGAACTATCCGATGGTTTCTTTGCCAGAACAATTCGAGATGGAAACGGGATGACGAAGACACACTTAGATATAACTGCTGCTGGAACAATTAAATCAATTGACAAGTATATCAAATCAAACAAAGGATCTGGATCTATTGACGACTTCTTTAGTGGTGGTAAGATACCTTGTATGACAATTAATGTTTAGTTTGACTTTCATGTCAATAACAAATCAAACAAGTTAATATTTTGTTCCAAGTTTATGGTAATCAAAATACATAGTTTAAATATATCAACGAGAATTAAGAACTACGTAATATTCACTGATTTCTATTGTGCACACATCTTTTTCTCTAATCTTCATCTCATCAGATACACGATACACTTATGACTAAAAGTTAAGAAGAAGTAAACAATATATAAATATAGATGCTAAATAACAGAATAAAAAAAACAAATAAAGCATTGGGAACGATTAACAGTGATCAGAGATAAGTATGTTTAAAGCTTAACTATTTTGATCAAACTCATCCTATGTTATTATTTGTTATTTAGATACTTTGGTGTTGATTGCAGTTCTTGATAGTTTCTAATGATTTAACGTTGAGATGATTATACATTATATAGACACCTGTCTGTTATTGAAGAATGTATATTGCCCTTACATGTCTTTTGATTATTTCTGTCATTCCCTGTTTCTCTCAATGACATATTAAACACATCTCCTCTCATTGAACTCATAATGATGTTGACGATCTAAGATCTTAAGACAAGTACCAGAATGATTGCCTGATCTATAGATTTACTAAATTTTATTCAATTTCTCATCTTCATTGTGAGAGGCAAAATTTTTACCCAAATTGCAAGTATTTAACTCCACCTCTCCTTAGTCCAATAAAGGTGCGATGAAACTTATTTTACTATATATTATGATATTCAACAACTTTTAATCGGAATATGACAAATTCATCCTATATACAAAACCAATGGGCCTTCAACACAGCGAGAAAATCCCACACCAGAAGGCGGGCTTCAGCGGTCCCTTAAACATGTTTAACAAAAATGAGTACTAGTTTAGTGAAAATGGACGTAACACTAAACTCAAAAATATTATATTAATTAACTAAAAAAAAAATCATTCAAGACTAACAAAGACCAGAGCCTTCTGACTTCGGACAGGCACAAATATTGGCGGGGTTAAACATGTGTTTTGACATTCCATGCATTTAAAGTATACCAATATTGTTTAAGATACTAATAGAAAGGATACAATGATGAAGAAAGTATTTGCATTGAGAAAGGCAGTTGCTGATACACAGGAGAACAAGAAGGATACAGCTTATATTCACTGTCACGCCGATCAAATCGATCTCGGTAAATTGTATATGAGTTGTTATCATAGAATTCGAAAAATTATGAAGATAGTAATTTTACATATATCAAAATCTTATAAATTTCGATTTGTATCTTAAATTGTGTTGGTTCTGACCACATTTCTAAAAACCAATTTAAAGGCGCACAAACAACAACACACACTTATTTCCTATTGTAAACTGATACTCTTTATCTTTGAAATTAATAATAAAGTTTATTGTGGCACTAAGTTTTCTTGCATAACTATAATCAATTTATATTAATGTAAATAATTTCTAAAAGTCATTTGTTCGATTCTCAAAAAAGACTCTTGTTTGTTTTTCACTAGAAATCTAAGTGGCGTATTAGAATTTAAATTCGTTTAATACAAGAGAGTTTATACCAGACATACTTTAAAACAGATGTTAATATGTCGGTTACGATTTAAAACACAACGACATACATTTTTACATAACTTAATTCATGTAATTATAAACCATGAAATGTTATCTCCAGTCTTACATCATATGACTTAAGAAGGAAACTCGATAGTTTTACAAGTGGTTATTTCACCTTTAGTTAAAGATCATTGGAAATTTAATTATCTATATCTTTGCATAATTTCAACATCCTTGTTACTTAACATCATGACAGGTGTTGAATGTCATTCACACACAATTTGTTTTGATTTCAGCACACAACTTCGTGAAATCTTGTAAACAGAAATTGATTGCGCGAAAAAATGACCTGGATGAATTCATAACACAGCTGGGGGAATGCCTGTATACTATACAATCATTCTATAGTAATACTAACTGGGTGGAAATGTATGGCGGAAAAGTGTATGAAGAGTTTGGTAAATATGAGAATATAAAAGAGGGACGAAAGATACCAAAGGGACAGTCAAACTCATAAATCTAAAACAAACTGACAACGCCATGGCTAAAAATAAAAAAGACAAACAGAAAAACAATAGTACACACGACACAACATAGAAAACTAAAGAATAAACAACACGAACCCCAGGTATGAGATATAAGTAAAAAGAAACAGGATTCCTCTCCCACCATCCCCCAAATAAGACAACATGCAATCACTATGATTGTACTATTTTTCATCGGAACAGACTCATTAATAGATCATCATGAAAGTTAGCACCGATGGCCTTTTTCTTTGTCATGAGTGGTAGTGATACACCGCTTGAATATGTCACTATATCAATCGAGGTTAATGATATGTGAAACTATGAAAATCGAGTGACGTATATTCTTTAAACTAATCAGATGTATGTTTCTTTATATATATATGCCAGTATACATGGTCGTAAATGCATCAGAAAGTTGTCAAATATATTTTATCGATCATAGTTAAATACTTTTATTATGAAATAATTAATTTGTTAATTTTGTTAAATAAAATACTGTATTACCATGATTACCCCGAGTTACAAGACACATGATCATTTTCATCATATTATAGGAATAAGTACTTTAATGGATGTAGCGGCGTTGGAAGAAGACACCTGTCTAGATAATGCGGATTACAAGTATGTGCAAAGTTTTTTCAGAGTGAGATAGACAAGGAAGTACGGGGTTTAAATGTTAAATTGAAGTTGATATATAGATTATCGATTACTAGCTAGTACCGTAAAGAAATGAAATAATTTGAGTATAACTCGTATGTTTTTTTACCTAGATTAAATGCGAATCTGCCTTAAATGTCATTTTCTAATCTCATATTTCGACAATTACTTTGAGATTAGACCGAAAGAAAATGTATTTATGATAATTTAAAGAAAATTAAAATTATTGATAATCGAAGGAATACCAAACAAATGGGGTTATAAACAGTATGTTCACCTTTTGCACGTCTGTCTGTGATTAATTAAAAGCATTATTTTCGTTTTTATGTGTCTGCATAAAATCAATCATGAATACTCTCTAACAGTGTGGAACAGAATATAACTCGTGACAATTTTATTTTTTTGCTTTTCACTTTTAAATTCAAACTTAACACTCCATTTTAGTAGGGATCAAATGTGTAAATATTAGCTGCCGCCATCCTAAAATATCTTCATGGGGGTTGCCTAAACTGGTTGATGAATTAGATCCTTTTTATGCACTTTTAAGTGTAGACGAAACGCGCGTCTGGCTTTTCAAATTATAAGCCTGGTACCTTTGATAACTATTAAGTACATTTTATAGTTTGCCTTCTTTCATTGAATTATTAATATTTTTTTTAGTTCTGAATGTAAGAACAACATTATAGTAAACGGTAAACTGACCAGTGGATACCATCACAGAAGAGGCAATACCAAACCTGCAAGTAGGTAACCTTTTGATAACGTTTTGAAAATTCAGAGACAAACGCAAAACAAAGAATAAAATTGATAATGGAAATGGGGAATGTGTCAAAGAGACAACAACTCGACCAAAGAGCAGAAAACAGCCGAAGGCCACCAATGGACCTTCAATACAGCGAGAAAATCCTGCACCCGGAGACGTGCTGCAACCACGGATATATGAAATCATATTATTTTATTTTTGAGAATTCAAATAATGATTTTACTTTGGAGTGGAATTCTTATAGGTGCCAATAAGACCGGTGTGGACTGAATGACTAGGTACATATGAGGGTCTAGATGCAGTTTACAGAATAGATTATAATAAGAAATAGAGAATATTGGGATGCTAATGTTTAAAGAATAGAGATATTGGGCACAAAAAAAATTGAAAATTGAAATGCAGATACCACCCCCACCCTTTACGCCCCTCTTTGTTGCTGTATATTTTTTGTTCATTGTTTTGTATTCAAATCAGGCCGTTAGTTTTCTCGGTTGAATTATTTTACAGTTATCATTTCCTATTAAGGGCATGCGATACAGTTACAGGGGAGGTAATTACGTTGCTAACGTAAAATGTTATTTTCGCGACGTCAAACTGTGACATATCGGGATGAGATGCATTTTTCGACTGATTTTTATCATTCAAACTGATTTAATTTGAAAACGAGTGCATGGACCCCTATTTTTTAAAACAACATTTTGTTACATTTTGCAGGGAAATTATGTTAACCAAATTTTATAAAACTGTAAATAGTGCAATTTTTTTAATTTTGATAAATATACAGCAAAAAATGACGTTTTTTTTCTCAATTCATGACCATTTGATGAATATGAATTATTTCTGAATAAAAAATGCATAAATGTTTAGGATACTTATAAAATACAGAAATTACAAATTATTTAACAAAAAAACAATTTGTATTTATCTTTTAAAACAAAAAAGTTATGTCTTTCTTTCGAAAGGGAAAATATGGCCACAAATCCGAATTTAGAGCAAATATACAAAATTTTGACCTCATTTAACTCAAAAAGTAGCACATGAAAGTATATTTTTTATTACATATTTGATTTAATCAGGCAAAAAATAGCCTATATGGAAATTTTCATCAAACTGTAAATACGGGATCAAAACTGTATCGTATGCCCTTAAAGCTGATTATGAGGTATAGGTTTTGGTAATTATTGACGGCCATACGGTGACATATGGTTGTAAACTTGTATGTCGTTTGGTATCTGGTTGAGTTGTTTTATTGACAATCATACCACATCGTCTAATTAAGGTCTTTCCCCTACATGGGAAAGACCTTATTGTTTTTCTAATGTTTTTTTTTCTTTTTCTTCCAGCATTTGTTTGGCTCGCCCTCCTACCGCTTCTATTGGAGTTATCAATACCAAAATTAAACAATCGATAGAGCTCAACATGAACTTTTACCAGATGAACTTTTGTAGGATTTCACCTTCCCCTTAAGAAGTTATCTCCCTTTTATTGATTTTTTTCAACATGGTCCCCCCAAAATGTGTTAAAAGATATCATGACTTTATTTAGACAATAGGTAGATCTCATCATGATGTATTACCATATGAGGCTGCATAGGATTTCATCATCTACTTTGAGAGTTATATCCCCTTGAAGCAATTTCTTTCATTTGCATTTTTTTCAAAAAGTATTAGAGATAGAATTGAATTCAAAGTGACAGCATGTATTAGAACAGATGGCAATGTTTATAAACATAAACAATTAATTTGTTATTAACCCTTATAAGGAGTTATTTCCCTTTAAAAATTAAAAATATTTTTTCAAAAATTTATATTCGAGAACCGAAAGTCATAGAGACTTGTAACCTTCACCAATAATCTTAAATTCATATGACCTTTAATATGCACCCAAGGTCAAGGGTCACCGAGTGCAAAAAAAAATTACGCTGCAATTTCAAGCTTACATATTAGGAAAACGATAAGACTTTCCTGCATACATACAGCGTATAAAATGTTCTTCTCGACGAGCTCTACATTTTATACAATAAGCCCAAAAATGTCCGACCGTCTGTTCAAAAGTTACAACGGGATGATTCTTAAAAGTATAGTATTGTGTGTATATCTTTTTAAAGGTAACAGATATCAACCTACTACAAACTGCAAAGATGATCAGTAATTCCAGACCTTCAATTTGAGGTCAATGTCAGGTCATGATTAAATTTCACCTTGACCTTCACATTATACTATGACCTTGACCTTGTGATATTTGAAAGGTCAAGTGGTCCTGATTTGAATGGTGATAGTCCCATGTCTCAATGACTTCCGGTTCTCAAGTTTGGTATTGCATCATATATTTGATGATTAATTGTGACCTTGGTGAACTTTAAAATTGTCCCAATTCTTTTTCTATAATGTTGTCCTTTAACTGTAGATCATTTACCATTTAACAGATTTGAGATATCTATTGTCGTTAAAGAGATAATGCAGTTTGAAATTTTGCGAGCTGTGGTATGTATTTCTGAATCAACAACAGCTTACCACTTAAAATGTTTAAGAAATTGAAGAGGTTAACATAGTTATATGTTTGACCAAATACCAAAAACATTCCATTGAAAAAAACACCAAAAAATCATTTTGAAATTTTCATGTTTTGCATTGACTTTGTAAGTTTCATAACTTCTATTTATATCGTTGATATTGCATCATTTTTGGCACTTTGTCAGAAGGGGTCATCTGATATATCAAATTGAAGGTCTCGATAAACTCTACTTAAAAATGAAAAATTTAAACCTCTTTTTCATCCCAGGTGGAAGGGTGGGGTCATTTAGTGCAAAAATTCAAATTTCTCAGATGGTAAGGTTGTCGCATATCAAATGAAAGAACATAAAGCGTACATTTCAAATTTCAAATTGACGTCCCCCAAAAATTGGTTGAATGGGGTCATTGAGTGCAAAAAATAAATTTTCTTTTACGATAGGGTTGTTGTATATCAAATGAAAGGTCATTAGGTGTACATTTGAAATATCAAATTCCCGACCTCCAAAAATTAGTTGGATGGGGTTATTAAGTGCAAAAATCAAACTTTTTAGAACATGGCGTTGTCGCATATCAAATGAAAGCTCATCTACCCTGTGTTACATATATCATAATTCCGATCTCAAAAATGTAGATGGATGAGGTCATTAAGTGTAAAAAGCGAAAAGTTTCAAAAGGTATGCTTGTCGTGTATCAAACGAAAGGTCGTACAAAGAACATTACGAAAACATCACTTTTACAGGAAAGACCTTTCAATTGTTTTACAAACAATTGAGATACTAGTTTTTATTTGATATTACTTTTAAACTATTTTAACTTTAAAGGTTTTAAAAGCGATCATTTATTTCTTTCCTTTAGAGGCAATTGGTTCATCAACTGGTAAATGTAGTCACGGTGGTCCTGACGATGACAGCAGAAAACTTGTAGCCAGATGTGGCATCAATAAGGATTCCCTTACGCCAGAATGGTCACCACATTCTCATTTACACGACCAGGCATATTCGGCCGCTGTCCAAGCTACAGAGAACTTCCTTGTTGCAAATGGTCAGTTATATAGCCTCATTTTGATCACTTTCACAATGAAGCCATACGTTCAGCTTAAGTTGGATCAGCACTATATATTTTAACAAATTAAATTATTATCTTATATTTGCCAAGATATAGATTTTACCATGCTTTTTCTAAAATATAATAAAAAAGAAGTGTCACCTTGCTATTTTTTTCAAGCTTCAAGTGCTGCAATTTTACATAGATCGAAAATAATTATGTAGTCAATGTGCTATTGTAAACCCTATATTTATGCAAACTGTAAACTTAGTAACCATCACTGAACAAATCACTTGGTGGGTTTCGTGTTGCTTATTTAGTCTTTAGTTTTTATGTTGTGTCTTGTGTACTATTATTTGTCTGTTTGTCTTTTGTTTTAGCCATGGCAGTGTCAGTTTATTCCGGTCTGTGAGTTTGATTGTCCCTCTGGTATCTTTTTGCCCCTCCTTGATGTTAGTGAATAGAGATTTTCTTTGAAGTGTTTTTGTAGCATTTTAAACCATTTGGACGATTATAGCATTTTCATTTTGTTTTCGATTTCATAGGATATGAATATACAAATGTTAATAAGAAAGCTACCGATAGCACACCCAAAATACTAGAATAGTCCGCATAGCAAGGTCTGTGATGGGTATGCACATATAAACGTTAATTAGACAGCAACCGATAGAACACACAAAATATTAGAATACTAGAAGTCCATATAGTAAGGTCTAGGATAAGATATTTGACATTAAACATGTTCTTTTAGCAACATGTATAAGTCATATTTTACTCAGAACACGTATTATGCCTAGCGGTATTGTGATGGGAATTTCACAAGTAAAACAAACCCATAAAAAGTTTTCTATCGTAAGAACATTAAGGCAATCAGGTTGACAATATATCGTTGTAGATCTTCCTTACATTTATTGACAATTTTGTACCTTCGAGTAAATTTAGTGCTTCATTTATTTTATGACATCAATGTATTGTATTTTAATCAGTTTCGTTGGCGTCAAATCTCCTCTAATTCATATTTTACGTTCGTTTAAACACACAAGATCGAAGCAAAGTAGCACCATTGTGTTGGTTCACACTAGAAAATATGAATAATATATTACTCGAAAATATCAATGTTGCATTATATTGTTTTTATATTGCCCTTTTCTTTAAATGTTAGAACTTGAGCAAGATAGGCTCTGATAACAAAAATATAATGGGAAGTGGTCTATTAGTTTTCGTCTGGATAATGCATTTCCCTAATATATGATCTTTCATTGATTGGTTCTAACGCATATACAAACGTTCCTATGAAGGATTCGTCATGTTCGTTCTGACCTTGCACCATCTCTGGACATACCATTGAATAATAATATTAATAATTCTATTTACTTTGTTCAAGGAACTGGAGTTTTAAAGACAATTGGATCAAAATTATTCGAAGCTATATTTCATGTTGAAAGACGGAAGGACATGACTCTAGCTATGGCAATAGACTATACTAGTTCTATGGCAGACGATATTTATGCTGTAAAACAATATGTGATAAAGATGTTAACAAATACCGTAGGATCGTCCAATGAACCTGCTGATTATGTTTTATCTTTGTTTCATGATCCAGGTAGGAGTGTAATCGGGGCTTATAAATATGAAATTGCTCAAATGAACAAAATGCACTTGGGTTTTACTCAGCGTCTCAGATCTCTTAGTTTGTGTTGATCGTGAATATTATTTTTAACTAATAGAAAATGATACTTTTCATAATGAAAAATTAATGAAAAACGGAAGTATGTTCTATTCCGTAACTATAGTCAGAAATTATTTTATTTTGTTCATTGTTTCTGTCATTTTGGTAGTCCAAATACGTAGTTATTACGTCTTTTATATACTTTTTTGGACTATCCTCATTGATATTTGATACTTATTATCTATTTAAACGGTTTTAATTAAACTCTCTTGTTCCTTGATATTTCTTATAATATAAATAATTATTTTTCTGTCGTGGTCAGTATCTTGTTGTTACTTTCACTTATTATAGAATTTTTTTTCAGTAACCTGGAATGTCGTCTTTAGGTACACTGATGGATATGCCATGATTAACAAAGTTCAAACACTCGAGACAGAAAGTGGAACTAATCGAGACTGTCCGGAATACGCAGCAGCAGGAATATTAGCAGGTATCATATAAACATCAGCCCGTATGAGTACGGTTATCGAACTCAGGCTCAATAATCAACCAATGAAACACCAGATTTGGTCTTTCTAGGCTCAAATGTTGTACTCCGTGTACTGAGTAAAGTTTTATGTCCATGGTCCAAGAAATAAAACTGCGGTTTTAGTGATCCCAATTAAAATTTATGTAAACTGCAGTATAAGTCTATCTTATTAACATTTTTGACAGAACGTAGTGATGACAATTTCAAACTTTAATTTTAAACTGGAAATCAAATGTCATTATAAATCTTTCGTTTTTCTCGTGTGTTGCATTTGTTATGTAGCTGCCTCTACATAGCTGACTATACGGTATGGGTATTGCTCAATGTTGAATGCCCTCGACAAGGATCAGTTGCCAATGTCGACACCAGTTACTCAGTGCATGCAGTTGAATTGTTATCTCATTGGAAATTATATTACATATCATTTTGTATAACAAGACACAAAGACGTATACTAGGTAATATGTTGTTGATTTTATGTGTGAATTTTTGCAGTTAATATAATATGTTAATGTGCATATCCAGAATAATTATTTTTTCAGTTGACTTTTGTAAAGTTATGAGTCTTTCATTCACTTTGGAATCTGGTGAGATTTTCTATGTCCAGTGACAATATGTGTTTTTTTTTTTTGTTTTTTTTTTTTTGGGGGGGGGGGGGGGATATGTGAGATTTTAGATAAATGTAAAAAATGCAAATATCTCTTATTATGAGCTCAATGTAGATACTCTATCACTAGTCAATCTTTAAACTCAAAATTTATGAGACAATATTTACAGTATCGTATCTAGGAGTTGTCATTTATATGGTCTGCAATTGATTGTCTGATTGTCTATTCCAAGCAAGTTTTAACATTTTAATAATGTTCATGTACAGAACCCGCGCTTACTTTTCACTTTTTATTTGTTAAAGGTAGTAAACTATTTCATTGTTCAGTTCTGTTCATATTTTGAATATTATGCGTATTGTTACATTCTTTGACTTTTGTAGACACAAAACTTTGAATTTTTCGAAAAACTAAGGATTTTCTTATCCCAGGCATAGATTACCTTAGTCGTATTTGGCACAACGTTTTGGAATTTTGGATCTTCAATGCTCTTCAACTTTGTAATTGTTTGGCTTTATAAATATTTTGATATGAGCGTCACTGATGAGTCTTATGTAGACGAAACGCGCGTCTGGCGTTAATTATAATCCTGGTACCTTTGATAACTATTTGAACATTTACACAAATTATCGACGGTTTGAACATCGTCCTGTCTGTTATATCCGAAAACAGTACATGTATTTTGCAAAATCTTTTTGTTTCAATGATATCCCAAATGATTATTTGGTAATTCTAAATTTGTAATATGTGTATTTGGGTAGTTAATAGGTTGTTCTCATTTACACAGCATTAGCACTGATGAAAGATAACTCGCATCTGTATATATTTACGGATGCAGATGCAGAAGATGCTATTCACCTTCGACATGTTCGAGAAGTCATTTGTCTGAAACTGTATTTGTATAACTCATAACTTGCCTTTTTTGATTTTGTTTGTCTAACCTAATTAAACATTTTGATAATGTTAATATACAGAACCACCATACTTTACTTTTTTATTTAGTAAAGGTAGCAAACGTTTTTATTGTTTAGTTCTATTCATATTTGAATTTTATGCGTATTGCAATCTGTGCTTACATTCTTCGGAATATGGATACAAAATATTGTCTTCGCTCTACCATGTAAAAGTTGTATATCAGGCCAATAAATATACATTGCAAATACTTTTTCTTTCAATAATATCTCAAATAATAATTGGTTAATTCTAATATTCGGGTTTGGGATATCACGCCGCGTGAAAATAAAAGTATTTTCTCATTTGCACAGCATTAGCACTGATGAGAGATAACTCGCCCCTGTTTGTATTTACGGATGCAGATTCAAAAGATGCTGATCGCATTCAAGAAATCATTGATGCAGCCAAAGCAAAGAATATAGCAGTGTCGTCATTAATAACCAGTCAGTGTACTCGCAGAAAAAGATCAGCATTAGGTTGGTATATTTATGATGCAAATATATATGGAAAAACCGTAATTGTCTCATTCTGTTGGTTTCAAAACATTTGAAAGACTTTTAAATAATCATGCCAATCTCAACCATTTTAATTATCATACTATTGATTAGTAAATTATCGAATAACATGTAAATAAGTTAAAGCAATTTGTGCTTGAATGATGAAAATCTTAGTTTTTCGAATCAAATTTCTAAAGTTTTATGAACAGTAAATTAACATAAAATGAAGTGTCATTATATTTTATGTAAGTTAAGCTGTCATCAATAAATATATCAATTTTAAATTGTCATTGATCTTTGTAATAATTGCAGGTTGGTTAATTCAGCATTTATGTCTGATAAATTTATTCTATATTTTAGGTCGGCCTGAACGGTCTGAATCTTCATTGTCATTTTTCCAACAAATAGCTCAAGCTACGGGTGGAAATGTCCACGAAACAGACAAAGAAAACATTGGCAACGTCCTAGAAACTATAATAGGGGTAAATTTTGATTATGTTTAGCTAATTTAGAACAAAACCACTGTTTTTACTTTAAATTCAGTATAAAGAACCATGTAAAGGTATAACAAAAAAACATCCATATTTATGGTGAGTAGTTATTCTAATGGTATGATGGCATTATAAGAGAAGGGACTCAAGAGTTTAATTCAGAAAAAAATGACACCTTTAGTTCAAGAAGCTGTTATTTATTGGGAAAATAAAAACATCTGTTCTTGATATTGTAGGAAATATTTCCTTCTTCTGAAATAATAATAGACTCGTTTGACTGGTCTGTCACTGAAACTAATGACAAGAATATTACCGTTGATGGTACGATCACAGTGCTTAAGATAAGTGTAACTGGGTCATCCGCAGAAACAGATGTAGATCTATATTATGCTAATGGTATGTAATATTTTTAGTAAGTTTAGATTTAAGTGTATTCATAACTTGAATTTAATTCTACTACATTTCAAGATGCATGTCAACCTGTGTTTTGAGTGTCAGAACTGAAATCAGTAACATGACAATTTAGTAGAGGACATCCAGCCCCGGGTGCGGGATTTTCAAGCCTCGTTGAAGACCAATTATCTGTTCTTTGGTCGGGTTGTTGTGTCTTTGACATATTTCTTATTTCCATTCTCAATTTTATATTAGCTAGCTTAGGTTTACGATCCGACCAAATTCTCTTCACCCATGGCAGAGTAAGACAGTATTTGCGTAAACAGCGTAGAGCTATCTAGCGACAGACTGAAGTAACATCTACTCCCATTACATCACAGTTGACCAATGACAGCACTTGTACTCTTTAATACAGACGTGTAAAATATATTGCGTCCTTTGTTTCATCGTGTTTATGAATCTCGTGAAACATAAATTGCATTTATTTATGTTTGCAGTCAAACAATTGCGCGAGGAACACAATCAAAAACTTTAAAATTGTCACTTAATATCGTCCTATGTTTCAGACTCTTTCCTAAACCTGAACGTGACAATTGTTTACTTACATTGTTAACATTTACACTTGCCAATCTTAAAAGCGATTTTCATTGATTGTAGCTTGCTACAACTGTGTCCAATGTTTATCATGGATCACAATGTCTGACTCAATCTTTCCAGGGAGGTTAACGGTTTCAATTGCGGTTTGTACTGTAAATTCATCATTTTTGTGGGTATCAATTTCTTTGGCTGAGGAAAACTACTTTTCTTCTGGATATTTGACATTAAGTTAGTTGAAAGTTTTATTTAATCGACAATCTCAAATAAAGGCAACAGTAGTATACTGCTGTTCAAAAGTCATAAATCAATGAAGAGAAAAACATCCGGTTTACAAACTGAAATTGAAACGAACACTGAAGTGCAACAAAAAAACCTACAATACAATATACATAGAAACAAACTATTAGATAACAACTTCTATATTAATGACTAAGTACAGGACATTTCAAGAAAAAAATCTAATAGTTGTACATGGTTTTAAGCCAAACCAAACCTCGTGCTTAATTGCAATTTTAAATAGACCGCTAAAATGACAACATTACATGACAGGAGTACAGTACATATGCATGCAAGAACACCCAAGACAATAAATGGAAAGTTCGACTTACTCTATCTATATTTTGGATATTTTGTACTAGGAAAACTCAACAGACAGTGCCAGTATATTTTATATTTTCTCGATTAATCATTTAGTTGAGATTTGATGGTTTGATGGCGTAATTCAAGAGTATAAAAACACTACTTTTATTATTTATAGAGAGGCAAAGCGTGAACAATTGGTCTTTTGATATTTACACTATTTCACGCCATTTATGGTTGTAACCTTAAGGAGTTTGTGTTTGTTTGTTTAATTTGTAATTTTATAATAGGCACATTGGAGACATACACATCTGGAAAGTCAACTAGAATATATACCTCATCAGGCGAAACCATTATATCAATCCAGGTATAATATCAAATATGTACCTCATCAGTCGAAACCACTTTATCAACTCAGGTATGATATCAAATATGTACCTCATCAGTCGAAACCACTTGATCAATTCAGGTATGATATCAAATGTGTACCTCATCCGGCGAAACCATTATATCAATCCAGGTATAATATCAAATATGTACCTCATCAGTCGAAACCACTTGATCAATTCAGGTATGATATCAAATGTGTACCTCATCAGGCGAAACCATTATATCAATCCAGGTATAATATCAAATATGTACCTCATCAGTCGAAACCACTTTATCAACTCAGGTATGATATCAAATATGTACCTCATCAGTTGAAACCACTTTATCAATTCAGGTATGATATCAAATGTGTACGTCATCAGGCGAAACCATTATATCAATCCAGGTATAATATCAAATATGTACCTCATCAGTCGAAACCACTTTATCAATTCAGGTATGATATCAAATATGTACCTCATCAGGCGAAACCATTATATCAATCCAGGTATAATATCAAATATGTACCTCATCAGTCGAAACCACTTTATCAATTCAGGTATGATATCAAATGTGTTTCTCATCAGGTGAAACCATTATATCAATCCAGGTATAAATAGTTATCAAAGGTACCAGGATTATAATTTAGTACGTCAGACGCGCGTTTCGTCTTCATAAGACTCATCAGTGACGTTCATATCAAAATATTTATAAAGCCAAACAAGTACAAAGTAGAAGAGCATTGAGGATCCAAAATTCCAAAAAAGTTGTGCCAAATACGGCTAAGGTATAAGATTAGATATGTACCTCATCAGGTGAAACCATTATATCAATCCAGGTATAATATCACATATGTACCTCATCAGGTGAAACCGTTATATTAATCCAGGTATAATATCAAATATGTACCTCATCAGGTGAAACCATTTTATCAATCCAGGTATAATATCAAATATATACCTCATCAGGTGAAGCCATTTTATCAATCCAGGTATAATATTAGATATGTACCTCATCAGGTGAAACCATTTTATCAATCCAGATATCATATCAAATATGAACCTCATCAGGTGAAACCATTATATCAATCAAGGTATAATATCAGATATGTACCTCATAAAGTGAAACCATTATATCAATCCAGATTTAGTATTAGATATGTACATATGCAGTACACTGTAATTTAAATTATGGTATAAGATTAAAAGATCAAATACAGTCAACTCTCGTTATCTCAAAGTCAGCCGGACCAGAGAAATATTTCGAGATACACGTAGTTCGACTCAAACGAAAACCGGAAGTTTGACAGAACAAAGGACACAACTCTTGCTTGGCTTGGTAAAGCTAAAAAAAATTCGGGAGAATATGGGAAGGGGTCGATATTCTGATATCAGATCGATATATTTGTATGTCATGATCTTTCATTATGTTTTATCGCACTCTTTCTTTTTCGAAAGAAAATACAACAAGATTAAAGACGCCAATTAAGTATTTTTGAGGTGATCATCAACGGAAGTCATAATCCTTACTTTATTCACACCCAAGCTCATTAGTGTAAATCACAATTAATTGTTTTGTAAACATTTTAAATACTTTTTCATGAACATTGACAATGTATCACTAATTATTTATAAAAAAATCTATAAAAGATAATCTTAGGTAAACACTCGTGGAAAATAGCATGTCATAAATCAATACAGTGGTCAGTGACTGGAAATTTAATTACATGTGTATTTTCAGATTAACTCTTCAATCCATTTAAATGCCGGAGGTCATGTTTTGACAAATGCTTTTGTTAACCTTGGGATCGTAAATTTAGTTCGACTCAACCGAAATTTCGACTCATCCAATTTCGACTCATCAGGAGTTGAATAACATACATTTATATGGAGCAAAGTTCGGGACCACGTGAAAACTTCGACTCATCCGAAATTTTGAGTCAACCGGTTTCGAGACAACGAGAGTTAACAGTAAAAGTAAATATGTTACTGAAAAAGCAACTTAAAGAAAGGGTATCTTTTTAACTAGATAAGGAGGTCTTGAAACGTACTTTTTTTTTAGAGACAGCCGTATTAATTCCAACCAAACACTAATTTAGAGACAGGCGTAGGCAAAATTTGATCTTTAATGAGTCTATATTAAGTCAGGTTTTGAGTAATTTCTCATTTTTATTGTCAATATCTGACAATGTCCAATCTAATAAGTATTGCAAAAACCATTAAAATAATGTTCATGTTGAAGCTGAAATGTAGAGCAATAGTTGTACATTCTTTATGTTCCTGTCCTTAGAGAGGACCACGTGGATCACGTCATGACTGTCATTTTTGTTAATAAATTAGGTCGTTAGTTTTTTTTCAGTTGAACGTATTTATTGTTTTGAAATATACTGTATGAGTTTTGCTAATTGTTGTGTTGCGTACTGGGTATCTTTTATTGCTGAAATCTACTTCATTTTGAACTTTGGTTGAGAGTTTTCATATTGATAATTATACCACATATCCTTACTTTTATATTTTGCTCATTTATTTGATCCACGGCAATCAAAAATGTCGTTATCGATACAATGATACTATTATTTTAGCATCCTCCAGGTAGTGTTGTGAAACTAAGAAGGAATGTCATCAACGAGTGGAAGGTAAATATTACAGCACAGAGTTCTATCAAGATTGACAGTGAACTATTGGAACAATCAGATACAGGTGAAATGGTTTCACTGAAAGGCAGTCCAATTTCGGGTAACTCTTTTTTTTCTAGACATTCATAACAACAATATTAACTACTAGTGTCATTAGACCATTTATAAACTGAATGCTTGTTATAATTTCACCAATTTGTGTTGTTGGATAATAAAAACCGATTTGTGCCAAAGGAAATGCATACGTACTCTTGGAATATGATTTGAAAAATTATTTTGTTTCCACCAAAACATACCTTGTCATCAATTGCAGAAATATCAACAATCAAAACGCTGCGCTTGTAAAAATGCTAAATATTATATTTGTCTTTTCTATGTTTGTTTTGTTGATTTTTTAATATTTCCAATTGTTTAACAGATAACAACTATACTGTTGAGTTGTCAGTGTATAACTTGGGACCAAGTGGCACATGTCACAAAATTAAATTGACTGGTATTGCCGGAAATGTTATATCGTCACACGAGACTTCACAGTTGCGACGAGATGTCGATACTTTGTGTGCTGCAGATTTTAAAATGCCAAAAGTTGTAAGTTTAGGTTGAAATAACGACATTTAGTTAAGTTTAAAAATAGCCACTTGTCATTTCCCCTCTTTTTACGGAATTAAATTTTGGAAGAATGAACTGTGTATTGAAAATGGTCACAATTACTCAGTTAAAAAATTCAACTTCGCCCCATCATGCATAGGTTTGATTCAATTTGCTATTTTCAAATACTGACATCACTAAAGGGACATTGATTGTCGAAATGCGCACTTGGGCAGTATAATTGGTATTGTCAATGAGATTAACCGTATATCTTGCAGCGAAGGAATAGTCTAGTGCTCTACCTGTAGTTAACACTCCCATAACATGTTGAAAGTACTACGAATGAGACCTTCCTCGCAAAATTTATAAGGCTTCATGTGAGCATGTTATGCTGTGTTATGCATGGTCAAATTTATAAATGATCATTTTCTGTTAAGGAATTCTTTGAAAAATACCGGAGTCACCATATTTAGTATATCTTGTTGATAGTTGGATAGTGTTCATTGTATATATAATACATCATATTCATTTCAGAAATTCCAAGTTAAACTATATGGGAAAGATGATAGTGGGATATCATTCACAAGGAAACTTTCGGAATTTCACAAACCTACAAGTGTTGAACTAACTGTTAAAGCATCAACAACTGGTACGTATGAATGGTACAGAGGGGAATCACAACATACAAATTCGGATAAAGACGCCTGTTTACAAAACATCTAGTTTGAAGTTTGTCTTAGGGAAAAACAAAAAGTTGATAACATCTACATATGAACAAAAATGCATTCCATATTCTTACCTCCATTTATGGAAACTATAGGTTTTTGCCCTCATGCAGTCTTCACTCTTATTATTCTTTTTTAATTTGCTTTTGTTTTCTCTGACTTCCTGTACTGTCCATTTATTATAAACACCAGCAGCTCTCTATGAATTCGAATATGTTTATATTCTTCAATATTTTTTTCAGATGACGTTGTACTTGGAAAGGAAAGGCTTATTGGTTATGAGGTTTTAAATCGTGGTACTGTGACAGAGACGTATCAAGTGTCAATATCAGACGACCATTCATTTGTCAAAGGAACCACAACTGTACAGTACACTCTTCGTGCTGGAGATGGTGATAATGGAACCTTTGCTGTTAAGCCTACTACACCCTCTGTTATATTGTATGTTTTATTGGCTGTTAGCTCAAACAACTCTTATGTTATATTTGATTTATCTTTTGTCTATTAAAATGGTTCATTTCCAAAAATATTTCAATGTTTATCTCCGTATTCTTTCAATCAAAATCGAAATAAACACCAGTAGAATACGGCTTTGCAATAGTCGTGTCGAATGATACACATGATCCCATCTTATATCATATTGATGACATACTTTTTTAAGTAATACAAAAAGTTATCATGAGCGATACTTATAGATTATCGTCGATCATCTCAACAAGATTGATTTTCTCGCTTGAACCGGGACGGCGAAAGCGAGAAAGGCAATTGAGTTGAGATGACCAATGATAATCTTTTATCGCTATATTACCTATGACGACGTTGTCAATTTCATGTCAATTTCGTTAGCAACGCCACCTCCTTGCTTAGTTTCTAGCGATAATTTTCCATCTGAAGTTAGTAGCATGATATGAAAAAATTTCTCAAAAAAAGATCAAAGGAAAAATTCACAAAATAGCGATAAAAAAATTTATGATAGTTAATATAGAATAAAGTTACAAAAAATATTTCTTGGTGTATATTCCTTTTATGACATTATAAACTCTACGTTACTTTCGTACAGAATAAAATTCTCCTAAAATTCCAACCTTAATTTCAGCTCATATACAATATCAGTTATAATTGTGTCAACTGGAAAGATTCAACAGAGTATCACCAAGAAACTTGTGGTATGTTCAAAATCTTAAAGATAACATTAGTGACCTATTTGAACAGGTTCCTGGAAAGTATACTTGCATTAACATTTATACTGGTACGTCCGTCCATTTTAATTATTTTGCCTTCAAATGCTAAAATTTTAAGATAAAATATGAAACTTTTACCAAGACCGATATTGGCGTAAAGTCATAGCTCAAGAATTTACTATATATTAAGTGACGTAAACACATAAAGAAAAGCATTAATTTTTGACACATTTTTGTAACGAACATTTTTAAAATAACTGAAATTGATAAAAAAAAACAGTTGGATGGCAACAAGATAAGAACATTGCATCAGTCAGGGGCATAACTTTAACAGGTAACTTTCCAAATTAACTTTACATGTAATGTTGAAGACAAGGCCATTCTTTTCATTGCAGATTTGAGAACTTTTTCACAACATTCTGCAAATTATCAAGTATGTTATTTCACTTTTATTATATCTTCGAATATTCGATTGAATTAGGTAACAGACGTAGAAAGACCTGATTGTACTGTTGTACATACGGATGGATTATGTGGCGTAGCATCGCTTAATACAGCTAATTGTTCGTTGTATCTATGGACCGCTTCAGCTGAAGTGACATTTTCCGGGACACTGTTACAGAGTATATCATCAACTGTTGGAATGTCGGTTAAATTGGCTCATGTTAATATTACTAGGTTATCTACTGGACCGCTAGCTGTTAACATCAGGTAAATGTACGATTCATGTGAGAAAATGGTTTTATAAAGATGCTTGACTCGTTTGAGAACAGGGTTTTATAAAGATGCATGACACTCGTATGAGAAAAGGGGCTTATTAAGATGTAAATTTTCATGTATGTTTAAGCATTCTTTCCTATCTGGTTATAAACAAAGTTAAGCGAATACTTGATAACTAAAAAGTATGCGTTAAAATTTCTGATAAAAATGGAACTTTAAGAAATGGGCAAAGCCAATTAGCACTCACATTGTTTCCGATGTTCACTACATAGTATATTCATCCCTGGTGTTCTCCATCTTTATCAACATTCTTAATAGTCACGTGACAAAGATTTGTTTTCTGAGCTTGACTCTTTCCCTCAACAAGATAAGGTGTGAATAAACTCATTATAATTTATAGATACCAGGACTATATTTTGTATATACGCCAGACGCGCGTTTCGTCTGCAAAAGACTCATCAGTGACGCTCAAATCCAAAAAAGTTAAAAAGGCCAAATAAAATACGAATTTGTAGAGCATTGAGGACCAAGATTTCTAAAAGGTTTTGCCAAATAAAGCTAAAACTATCTATTCCTGAGGTAGAAAAGCCTTAGTATTTCAAAAATTCAAAAGTTTAGTAAACAGTTAATTTATAAAAGACAGATAATCGTAACTGCATGCAACTTAAAAATACAAGTCTGCTGATAAGTTCACTCATCCTCTTTGCCAAAAAGAAAAGATTAGAATTAAGAAAAAAATAATATTGCGTATAAATGACGATATCATGTATTTAGAAGTTAAAATACATTCCACTATAAGTATTTAAGTAGACTACTCACCTGTCGACATTGAGGTTGTGTGTAAGGATTGGTGGTTGAACCTCAGATGTGTGCTTGTTCTCTCGAGCACTTCTTTTTCACCACCAAAAAAACTTGGAAGTCACGATATAGACAGAGTTATATTAAACACCAGCAGTCAATCAATCAATCTTTTTTATGCCCCATTTATGGGCATTGTGTTTTCTGGTCTGTGCGTCCGTTCATTCGTCTGTCCTTCCTTTCGTTCGTTTTTCCGTTTGTCCGTTCGTCCCGCTTAGGTTAAAGTTTCTAGTCGAGGTAGTTTTTGATGAAGTTGAAATCCAATCAACGTGAAACTTCGTAAACATGTTCCCTATGATATGATCTTTCTAATTTTAATACCACAGTAGAGGTTTTATCCCATTTCCACGGTCCACTAAACATAGAAAATGATAGTGCTGGTTGGGCCTCCGTGTACTTGGGACACATTCTTGTTATGGTTCTGTTATTTATATTTTATAATTTAAAAAAAAAAAAACATAAATGTAAAGACAAAAATGTCTTATATCAATTTTTGTTCCCACAATATATTTGTTAAATAGCCTTTTATCAGGTATACGGTAGTTTAATATTTAAAGCCTATTTTATGAAACGTGTCACAGCATAAAGACAAAAAAAAAACAATTGCAATTTTGAACATATAATTTCATACACTTATTTGTTTTCAGTGGAGACTGTTGCACGCCATCCTTATCAATAAATGTGATCGATGTTGATGGATTTATATCACAGTGTGGTCTATCTTTTGGTGATGGACAGTCAGTTCAATCAGTAGAAGTGTTGTCTGAACCTTCCGGTTCATCGGTAAGTTATCGAAATTCGCCTTTTCAGAATTTAAATGACTATGGGTAAGCTCATTGTTTGTACACCAAAAATGAAAATAATGTTACGTCATTCGTTAAATGTCCATTGTTTATAACGTTTCAAACCAGTCACAACGTTTTGGTGTACGCTTTTGAAAGTATTACCATAAATGCATTAGATTCTGAAACGGGAAGACAAAACCTTTGACCTGCTTGATAATCCGATGAACATTGCATATTTTCTTTTACTAGAATCTATCAGCTCTGTCTTAACTTGTCTACTGAATTATAAGAGTGAAACCAGTTTTTGCAACCATTTGTCGTACTTAACTATTATGTTTGGTTTTAATCTTTTATTCACAAACTTTGTTTGAATACATAACATAAACTCATCATAGATACCAGGACTAAATTTAGTATACGCCAGACGCGCGAACCGTTAATCCTACATTGTAGATTACTATTTCCATGTTGAACATCATATATTTCAGCCGTTTGACTCTGTCCGGCTTTCATCAATGCATAACATTAATCGGAAGTCGACGACACAATCCTTCTTTTACCCGTGCAGATGATGTTGAAAATTTGGAATGTTAATATAACATGAGTGACGCTTAAGTTGTAGTGGCATACACTTTTCTTTGAAAACGGCAACTTTTATGTAACCCTAGAGAGCATGAAACTGAATCTAAGCAGGAATTTAGAATAAACAAGACAAAATGTGAATGCTTATATGTACACGTCCTGCATTGCCGAACAGACGTACCTTTAAACACAGACTGATTTTAGAACTCCATACGTCAATATATTCATATTTGAAAAGTGACAATGAATCAGACTAGTTATGCATTTAAGTTACAATTTAAAAAAAAAACACAACTAAAATTTGACGCAGGACCGAACTATCAATCGTGAGTACCCCAGTTGATAATGATGTCGTTCATTTTTATTTTTTTTTAATTTTTTTTTCTGCTGGACATGGAAAGTTCAAGCTGTCATATTTCCTACATGTATTCCACATATACCTATGATTTACCTTCGTTTTTGACTTTCAGGGAACAGATATCTACACAATAATTATTATAATGACAGTGTGCGTAGTAGTTGTCATAATTGCAGTTATTAGCGCAATTGTTTTACGAATGCATCATATTAAGTCGAAAGACGCACTGGTCAGATCTGAAGCCAAGTCAGATACTACAATGAAAGAAAAATTCAACGCTGAAATGATTGCTAAAATAAAAGGATTATCTATCACTGAATAATGATTGAATACAAAAAATGCTTGTAATATATACACTGATGTAAACTGTAATAGTAATTAATATAATAATGTTTAACGGCAATTGTTATCTTCCTTTTTGAAAATTTCAGTCAATGCAAGCAATAGCTTTGAGCTACTGTGAAGTAAGAAATAAATGATTGCGATTTTTTTTTATTATTGTGAATAATGCGAACTAGTTGGATTCATACATTCATTTTATCTAATTTTATCTATTCTTAAAAAATCGCAATTATAAATGCACGCACCAATTTGTTAATTTTCAGTATTCCCACATTACAGTCATTTTCTTAAGATTTCCAACTTTGTTTAATGTTAATTTACATAAGTATTGATTAAAGGATACCTATTGACTAATGTTTTGCATATGTTATTTTACTGTCTGGTGTAGGCTGTATATCTGAAGTCTACATTTACTGTGATGCTGTACTGTGCCAAATTAAAGTTAGATATATATCGCATGTATAATTTTTCTGCAATACAATTGAATAAATATATAAGTTTAAAAAAAAATCATTACTTTATAGTCTTGTCGTAATTTTAGTGATAGCTTAGTGTTTGTTTGTTGATTCTTGTATATTGTTGTTAAATACCCTGTATTTTGTTGTTAAATACCCAGTATTTTGTTGTTAAATACCCTGTATTTTGTTGGTTGATTCCATGTCATCTAATGATTAATTCCTTTTATTTTGTAACTTGAATTAATGTTGTGTGATGTTGACAGTCTAACAACAAATAGTTCATACATAATTAGCGTAACTAAAAATAAACCAAATTGAAAAGATATGCATTGTTTCGACCTGATGAATGAACAAGAAATATGCAAAAGAATTGAATAGAAAATAGGATTTAACTTAGCCACGCCACTGCACGTTGACGAAAAATTACAACTTCTATATGTAAGTGGCCTATCGCAGGGTATAACATCTTTCTATATCCAGCATACCAATGTCTTCCGGTGACAGCTTATATCCCTCACTCTTCGTCCCTGTCTCGTGCCACATTGAAAAAGCAACCAATTATCTAAACATAATAAGAAAAAAGTTTTACACAAAATTATTGATTGAAGGCTCTGTACTTTTACCTTCCGGTATTGTGTTATTGTGCTATTGTAAAACAAATGTGTCCTTGTCTTTCATTTTTGCTAATGTGCTTTGTCTATATGCCTTTTTGTATTCTTTGATACATATGACGTGGCTCTGTATCATTTTGCTATTGTGTAATGGTAAATGTTTGTATTCTTGTCTTGAATTTTTGCTAATGTGCTTTGTATATATGCATTTGTGTTTTTTGTTACATATTGTTGTGTTTTTATAGTAATAAATATGATAACACTATGATGACTGCTTTAACCCTATTTTTGACATTTTTACCTATTATGTCTATATGCTATGTTTATACATCGTTGTCAATAAAATGGAATTTAATGCGACTGTCATACAAGTGAGTAGTTTAGCTAACTGATAACCAGGTTTTACCCACCATTTTCTCCATTCGAAAATGCCTGTACCAAGTCAGGAATATGACACTTGTTATCCATTCGTTTGATGTGTTCGAGCTTTTGATTTTGCCATTTGATTAAAGACTTCCTTCTTGAATTTTCCTCGGAGTTTATTATTTTTGTGATTTTAATTGTTAATAATTGATTATTAAATTTTTCAAACCATAGACCAACAAAATAGCTGATTTTTAACCTAGGGACTACCAATACACATTGTAATCGACAAATTAAAAGATTATTTAGAACTTTGCAAACTAATCAATAGACAGCGTAAACATGGTAAATTTGTGGCATCTTCAAAACTAGAACAATTTCAACTGTTATCAAAGCTAAATCAATAAGTGCTGAAATTAAACTAATTTTGTTCTTTTATGATTTGAGTCAAACGACAAAGACTGGAAAGCACATAAAGAGACCACTTGAACTAGCGCTTGCAGTATGAGATTTTACTTGTAGTGCGATATTACCGTTTACAATCTTTGTAGTAGTTCTGTACTTTAAGGGCATTTTTCAATAAAAAAAATTGGCTTGTAGCTCATTCCATATCGAAAACATGGATTTATATAATGACTCGTTTCGTAGCTGTGACATTTTCACATATGTGGTTAAATTCCGGGGTATGCAGTGAGTTTCATTTTCCCAGACAAATCCTTTCTTGAATCGGTAACTCCTCGTAAAAAATCGCTTTTTCAGATGATAAGTTCTTGGAAAATTTAATACCTTGATTACATTAAATAGCTATATAGTTTTTACACATTTATTCTATGGTCCTCTTCTTTTCGAAACAAATGGTTAAACTAGGTCTCTTTTTCAAAATAGAAACATTTTCAATATCACTACACAGAGATTTTATGTTTACGCAAAACTTTTGAGTTCCTCAATTAGACGCACATTCAGGATATTGACCCAATTTATTTTTCCACTAGTTACCAGTCAAGTCGTTATATTCCGATTCACTATCGATCACTACATTAACTCGAGAGGACAGTGACCGAAAGAGGTCGCTGAATCATTCGCTGGGTCATAACGTTAGATTTTATCAGTTTTTACGGAAATCTATTTATTGATTTACGTTGGAAGTCGGAATCTATTTTGTTATACTTTTTTTTATGAAGAGTTCAGTTTGTATGATGGAGACATAATCCTTAATTTTAAATAATTTCCAAAAGTTCATTACATCAAATTTTACGAGGTTCATGAGCAATACAACTAAATATAACTACACAGCGTGTCAAAATTTTAACGTCATTGTTGGATATTCATGAAAATATCATTAAGGCTGGACGGATGACAAACGAAATAAAGGTTGATAAATACTCATCTTAATACTTTGTACAACCAAAGTAAACCAAAAGTTTTACATGATTCAGAAAAAAAACCCCGAAAAGTCACTTATATTAATATGGATAATCAACAGATCTTTTAGAGCAAAATACACTTTAATATTTTAAGAATGTTTCATTATAGCATTAATTTATATATAAATAAACATTTAACTTTTCTATTGAATATCTGATTTATCAACCTTTCATTTAATATAGCTATTGATTGATAAAATATATATTATATAAAATCTTGAGAATGAGAACAAAACAAAATAATAAAGCACATGTATAAATATAACAAAAGAAATTACACGTTTTATATGATTTAGGTTAATTTCTGAATAATAAATATAAAATCATTATAAACTTTTAACAAGGAAGTGATCTTTTAAAGTAGAATACATTTGGAACATTATAACTGTTAACAACAATTATTCATTACATATATAATAGATGTACTAGTATATAACATAGACATTTAAATGTATATATCTATTTTTCTATTCAATATAAATCTGTTTTATCTACCTTTTATTGTATAAATCAATTGATTTATTGAATATTGAACACTGAAACTTTTCAGAGTTTTAAAAATAATCATGAATTAGGAAGTGATATGAAAACATATCTTGAAAACTTTAATGAATATAATGACTGGACCTTTGCCATAAACGAGAGAATGAGAATGAATTGTTGGTGACATCTAGTCAGAAAATAATTATCTTCCATGAAGGCAGTTGATGTAATTGTATGCGAATACGTTTTATTACTTAATGTAAATAGCAATATACTGTGTTTATAAAAAGCAAGAAGTTGTTTACTTAAAAATGAATTATATAAGTATTATAATTATAACTATTTCGATACGCATCGAACTGACCAGTGGTTTCTTTGCAAGAACATTTCGAGATGGAAACTGGAGGACTAAAAGCCACGTAGATATAACAGGACCGGGAACACTCCGAGCGATAAACAAATATATCAACGCCAATAAAGGAGGATCGTTAGATGATTTTTTTCAAGATGGTAAGCAAACCTTCATTTTCTAATTGAACCTAATTTGCTACTGATTTTTACAGTTTGTTCTAATGTTTTTGGTTAATACACCACAGTAACTGTCTCGTGTTAGGGTTGAGGGTTGAGCACATACTAAAAGTAAAATCACTCCCTGCATGGGACTTTGAAATTAAGCTATGAAAGTGAGGTTCCTTTGCTTTAGGTTTAGAAATGTGCGTGTAAGGGTTTTGTTTCACGAAGTAAAAAGTAAAAACACAAAAATACTGAACTCCGAGGAAAATTCAAAAAGGAAAATCCAAAATCAAAAGGCAAAATCAAAAGTCCAAACACATCAAACGAATGGATAACAACTGTCATATTCTATATAAAATAGGAAATATTTTCCATACACAAATTGAGATTAGCTTAACACTCAGGATAAAATTCGAATATTAGGCTATTTGTAAATTTCCAATAATAAAATTGAGAATCAAAATGGGGAATGTGTCAAAGAGACAACAACCCGACCAAATAAAAAACAACAGCAGAGGGTCACCAACAGGTCTTCAATGTAGCGAGAAATTCCCGCACCCGGAGGCGTCCTTCAACTGGCCCCTAAACAAATATATACTAGTCCAGTGATAATGAACGCCATACTAATTTCCAAATTGTACACAAGAAACTAAAATTAGAATAATACAAGACTAACAAAGGCCAGAGGCTCCTGACTTGGGACAGGCGCAAAAATGCGGCGGGGTTAAACATGTTTGTGAGATCTCAACCCTCCCCCTATTCCTCTAACCAATGTAGTAAAGTAAACGCATAACAATACGTACATTAAAATTCAGTTCAAGAGAAATCCGAGTCTGATGTCAGAACATGTAACCAAAGAAAATAAACAAAATGACAATAATACATAAATAACAACAAACTAATAGCAGTTAACTGACATGCCAGCTCCAGACTTCAATTAAACTGACTGAAAGATTATGATTTCATCATATGAACATCAGGCACAATCCTTCCCGTTAGGGGTTTAGTATCATGCCATCATAACATATATGAGAAGAACATAACCCGTGTCATGCCAACAACTGTTTTTAGAATAAATGTGTTTAGTTCCGATGCAAAGACCTTATCAGTGACTCAATATTAACGCCAAAATATGCAATCTTTAATGACTTGACAACAGTATCGTAATTATATCCCTTCATAATAAGTCTATTCAAAGGTTTTGTAAGTTTCTGAGGTGAATACTGACACCTATAAATCTATGTCTTCCATAAATTATTTCTTCTACTACACTTTTAGATCCCAATGGCCAGGCTACAATGATGAAGAAAGTATCTGCATTGACAATAGCAGTTGCTGATACACAGCAGAACAAGAAGGATATAGCTTATATTCACTGTCAGGCCAATCAAATTGATCTCGGTAAATTTTAAATTACGAGCATATTTAGTCTTCCTATAATATATGTTCTTTATCTTTTCTATAATCCATAATAAATAAATTTGGTGTATTTACTGTCTTCTGATTGGTTAAAAGTATTAGTTTTATTTTCAATGTTGTCAATTTTTATGGCGACACGCCCACTCTGACGTCGTGTATTCATACGCCAACATGTGTGTACGTTGTTATTGTTAATGTAAATTCTATAAAAAGTTCTTTTAGCCTTAGTTTTTATAGAAATTTATTTATAATGAATGGCAATAATTTATTTTGAATTTATTGACCCATAAAATTAATTTTTGACTCTTCACATTTTACATAATCCGCTTCGCGGATTATTCAATGTGAAGAGTCAAAAATTAATTTTATGGATCAATAAATTCAAAATAAATAATAGCCATTCATTAACTGTTCACCAACTGTTAGGGTCAATGCATCACGCAAGTGATTTGTTCTTTAGAAAATTCAATAGACTATATCGTTGAAAATATCAATTGTCAAGAGCTGAAGGTGATAGTACTTTTTGTTTTTTTGCATAAAGGAAAGAAAATCATGTTAACATGAATAATTTCTGAAAAATCCTTCAATTTTAAAAAACATGGAAAATATTTAAAAAAAAATTTGGAGGGGGGGGGGGAGAATAAAGCATTTCAGAAGTAATCGAAAAGAAAGAAAAGACACGATATTTTCTCTTTTCTAGTAGCACAGATAACCAATAGATAATGTGAAAATGAAATATTTTACAAATAATTCAAGCACCAAAATAGATGTACATGAAATCTAGTTAACCATAAACATTTCACTTCAAGTCTTATGATATACGACTTGAAAGATACTCGATAGATTCACAAGTGCCAATTTCCGCAGAAATATCTTTTAAAAACTTCAATAATCTAAAATTGTTTTTATAATTTATATATACTAGTGACTTGTTATTGTTTGTCATTATCACGTGATTTGTTTTGATTCCAGCACATAACTTCGTAAAATCTTGTAAACAGAAATTGATTGCGCGAAAAGATGACATTGACGAATTCATAAAACAGCTTGGTGAATGCCTCTATACTATACAATCATTCTACAGTAATACGAACTGGGTTGAAATGAACGGCGGTGTTGCATATGAAGATTTTGGTAAATATGAGCATATTGATGAATGATTTGATTGTCAAAATAAGAAGTTGGTTAAAAGTCAATGAGGGGGGATAGGAGGGGTCTTGATCCCGAAATCCCGGACTTGAAAAAAAGAAATCCCGAGGTCCCGAATTTAAATAAAGCAAATCCCGACATCCCGAAATCCGAAAAAAAAGGATTCCCGGATCCCGAAAGGGTCAATCCCGAAATCCCGAGCTTAAAAACACCCGATCCCGGAGTCCCGATAAAGGTCCTATCCCCCCTCGTCAATGGAACATGAGCACAACAAAAAGTACAAAGTTACACAAGTATTTGATTAATGAATATCTGGATTAATGATTTGATTATCAAAATATATGAGGGAAGAACTGAACATCAAGGAATCGGTACCAAATTCATATGCATTGTTCTCTTAAAACAACTTTTTAAATGCTTAGTAGGCACTGTACAATTGCATATTTTTTCATTGAAATAGAACATGTATATGCACATTAAAATTGATAACAAACGTTTTTGTTTTAAAATAAACCACTTGAATTTGCCCTCAACAATAATATATGATCAATAAAACAAATAATACCAATTACCACAAACCCTCACATCATGTCTTTTTATAACAGGAATAAATGATTTGATGGAAGTAGCGGCCATGGAAGAAGACACCTGTCTAGATAATGCAGATTACAAGTATGTATAAAGATTAAAATAGAATTAGATAAACAACATGAACAAGGAAGTAGGGGGTTTAATGTTAAAATAAATGTTGGTAGATGTTATCGATTACTTTGCATACATTTAATTAAAATAACTTATGTGTATTTACCTGACATTTTTGTAATTGTCCAGAGTATCAGTCTCTCAAATCGACAAAAACTTTAAATTTGTTTCGAAAGAAGAAATATATTGATTTCATGATTGATTAAAGAAAACCAAATCAATTATGTACGGTGGCAGAATGATGCCATGCAAGAAATATTTTTTAAATTGTAACCACAACATAATATTTTGTTCCCACAAGATAATATATTGTGCCCACTAGAAAGTGTTCTTGTTCCCACAAGATAAAATGTTGTTCCCACAAGATAATATATTGTGCCCACTAGAAAGTGTTCTTGTTCCCACAAGATAAAATGTTGTTCCCACAAGATAATATATTGTTCCAACAAGATGATAAATTGATCCCACAAGATGGTATATTCTTCCCACAAGATAGTATATTGTTCTCACAAGATAATATATTGTTCCCACAAGATATTATCATGTACCCATTATGACCATAAGAATAGGAGCAAAGAAAAAAACTGAAGTTGTTAACAGGGCGGTATCGATAATTTAATTTTTATAACTCATATGCACGTCTTTATTTAAATCAAATACGAAACGGACATTTTGTAAATTGCCAGTATAATCATCAGCTGTCTCATATTTCAACAAATGCTTTGAAATTGGTTTGAAGGATAAGAATTGTTAAATGAAAGAAAATACAAATTAATAACGAGAATAATAAGAATACGAAACAAATGATTGGTTGTTGTAACTTTAAGTGTATGTTCACTTTTATCAAGCAATTAAATCATTCAATGATGATTTTATCAGATTACCATTACCAAGTTAGTTTGTTTCTTGCATTGATAAAAGCTTATATGCAAGAATGAAGTGTTTTCTGGTTGTAAGAACCTTTATCGCTATTTTGTTAATTTTTCCTTTGATCTTTTTTAGTGATAATTTTTCATATCATACTACTCTTTTAAGATGGGATGGAAAATAATCGCTAGAAAGTATGGAGCCACGAGGCTCAATGAAATTGAAATGAAATTGACAACGTCGTCATAGGTAAAATAGTGATGAACAGATTATCATTTAACATCTCAACCTGATTGCTTTTCTCGCTTTCGCCGAGACCGGCTCAAGCGAGAAAATCAATCTCGTGGAGATAACCAACGATAATGTATAATTATCAGTTCTAATATTTACATATCTAAAAGGATATGATTTGAATGACATAGCAAACCAACACACATCTATACGGTAAACGGACACGGAATTAAGGACCTTGAATTTAACACAAATATCAAATATATGCTATCTATTGCAACAACAAACATGACAAATCTTTATAAAAAATCACAAATCGAGGTTACGATGTTGGAAAATCATATGAGGCAATAACATGTGAACTTGTGACTTTTATATTTAGATCCTCCCCCCCCCCCTTAAATGCGCCCAGTAGTGCACTAACAAAAGGTAAATTTCGACAGGAGATGCATTAACTGGTTTATAGAGTATATTTCGTTTTTGCAAATTCTCCTTTACATTTGCTAACCTAAAGATGACCTATTAGTACATTCCTTTTTTTTCCACAGTGTCGTTGAATTGTTCATAATCCATGTAATCTTGTTGTTTTAGTTCCGAATGTAAGAACAACATCATATTGAACGGTAAACTGACCAGTGGGTACCATCACGGAAGAGGGAATACCAACAAACCTGCAAGTAGGAAACCTTTAATTCAATTAACTTTATGAACATTTTGAAAAATCTAACCTTATATGGCAACCAATATCGCAGTTTATTAAATATTATATATATTGTGGATGAGGTGGATATAAAAATTTGTTGTCCTGCAAACTTTGTGAAGTGCAAATTGATTTATTCTCATTAAGAGCACAGATGACAGCAGATAATTTAAGGTGTCAATGAAATATATTTTCAAACGCGACTCTGATAGGAATACTATTTTTAATGAATATAATGATTGTAGAGTTCGATTTTAAACTCATAATAATTTCAAATAAATAAGTGGATGGCCTTTAAATTATTATATTTAAACCGATCATTTCTGTAATTTCTTTGCCTAATTATTTGAATTTGATTGAAAACATATTTATTACTTGTATGTGAATAGTTTTAAAACTGATCATTTCTGTATTTCTCTTTAGAGGCAATGGGTTCATCAACTGGTAAATGTAGTCACGGAGGTCCTGACGATGACAGCAGAAAGCTTGTGGCCAGATGTGGAATCAATAAGGATTCCCTTACTCCAGAATGGTCACCACATTCTCATTTACACAAACAAGCATATACGGCCGCTATCCAGGCTACAGAGAACTTTCTCGTAGCTAATGGTCAGTGAAATAACCCATTTTGAGTCAATTTTGAATTGGTATCAGTTGTTCAGTTTAGCTTTGCAATTGAATTTATAATGGCGAAACTGTTTTGAATTTTAGTTTTTTTTGTGTTTTAACACCACTTTTAAGCACTGCATTTAGGCTATTACGTGGCGACAGTTATTGTTGGTGGAGGAAGCCGGAGTGCTTTGAGAAAACCACCGACCTTTGATAGGAAAACTGACAATACTAGTCAATTAAGATTGTAGTCGAGTGCATCCTCAGTGTTGACTGGCTAGTGGTTACAGTAGTAACTACTTAAAACACTCGGCCACAGAGGCCCCTCGGTTTAAAAAGTCATTGGACGGTTATATACAGGTATATTGATATTATATTTTAAAATGTTTTGTAAATTTGTAAACTCGTGATGAAACACAGTTATATTCCTATTATTCTAACGAATAATACGACATATAGGAGATGTACATATTTTAAAAACACATAACACATACAAAAATACTGACAACAGTCACTATAGTACAGTCTATGTTTTTTATTCTCGAAAATATACAGGTTTATTTGCTGTACGTTTTAAGTAGTTCTTTACTCAGAACCTGTATCCAACCTCACGGTATTTTGTATTTATTGTCTTTATTCAAACACTTCACCATGAATTTTCTGGTTTTATCTTGAAGGTTTTACCCGTCAGGAAATTTGTCGTTCGTGAGAGATCTTTCAATGTTATTGCTGTATTTATTCACAAGTTCGATTTGGAGCTTTATTTATGTACCAACATGTATTCTTTTCTTGTGTATATTCGTTGCAGTCAAATCTCCTTTCGTTCATCCTTTGTGTAGTGTAAACACAAATGCATAGAGCAAAGTTCCTCTATTGATTTGGTTCGCCATCAAAGCGAAAGGAATTGAAATCATACTTCAAAAAGAACACCAAGGCAAAATAAAAGAAGAGAATAGACCAAAAGACAAACAACAGTATAATATAGAAAACTAACGACTGAGCACAGGGACCCAGGCCAACCAAGGATGATCTCATGTGTTCCCAAAGGATCGATAACCATATCCTGTATCACATGTGACACCCTTCGTGTTGTTCATGGAATATAAACCTGTACAAGGAAAGATTTAAATCGGAAATAATACTGTTGCATTATATTATTACTCTGTTGTATTTTATCAATGTAGTCTATCTGGTTTTGTTTTCCTTGAACTTATAATACAGGTTACCAAGACTTCCACGGAGAGAAAAATAATAAGAGGTAGAGTTCTTGGGTTTGCATCTGCATAAGGCTTTGTATTAGCCTACATTTCAACGGTCGTCACTAACTTTTATACTATCATTTCGATAAAAGGGCGGTTCCAACCTTGACCAAAATCATCATTTTGTCTAGGAACTGAAGTGTTATGCACAATTGGACCAACATTATTTGAAGATGTCTTTCATGTTAAAAGACGGAAGGATATGTCTCTAGCTATGGCAATAAACTATTCTGATTCGATGACAGATGATATCGGTATAACCGTTTCACAGATGATATTGGTTCCTTATGTAGTAACTTCATAACCCTTCCCTTTTCTCGAATGTGACCTACCAAATTAAACTATTTACCGCATGTGTAATAACATAAGCAACACGGCGTGTGCAACATGTGGACCAGGATATGCTTATTCTTTCGGAGCACCTGAGATCACACCAGTTTTTGGTGGGGTTCGTGTTACTTAGTTTTCAGATTTCTATGTTGTGTCTTCTGTCCTATTATTTGTCTGGTTATTTTTTTGTTTTTTTTTGTAGCCATGGCGTTGTCAGGTTATTTTCAATCTATGAGTTTGACTATACCTCTGGAATTATTCGTCCCTCTTTTCTGATCAAACAAAGCAAAATACTGTCTCTTGCATTATTAACTTTTTTGTCTAGGAACTGGAGTGTTATACACAATTGGACCAAAATTATTTGAAGATGTATTTCATGTTAAAAGACGGAAGGATATGACTCTAGCTATGGCAATAGACTATACTGGTTCTATGGCAGATGATATTGATGCTGTAAAAAAATATGTGTTAGAACTGTTAACAAATACCGTAGGATCTGCTAATGAGCCTGCTGATTATGTTCTATCTTTGTTTCATGATCCAGGTAGGAATTGTTTTATCATGTTTTTGACATTTTGACTCTAAAAATTGTTACTTTCTGAATTGGTAAAATGGACATAATGTCTTTATATTTGTTATACTTAGCGTCTTTGATTTTATATTATGTAGATTGTAACCCCTCATTTTTCTATGACATGATTATTAGAGTAAACGAAAAGAAATATATATATATACAACTCGTCTAAACCTCAACCCAACAATGTTAGATCTGTTAATTTGCTTTCGCTTTTTTTTGTTCTTCCCTCTCCGGGATTCGAACCCATGCTACTGAGATATCGTGACACTAAATCGCCTGCACTGTAGCCGTCCTGCTAGTCCACACGACAACCTCGGTTTCATTAAAAATTAGGCTTTCGGTGGCTGGGTGTTACCTTTCCACGTCAGTTTTAATCTAGCGTCGTACTACAGTACATGATATACAAGGCATGGAGATGTAATTTTTACAGATCAGCTAAAATATCTATAGTAAAGGATCCTACAAATTAATGTAAGATACAGTCACAGAAAATAATTATATTTATAAGTACGTCTGAGCCAGTGACAACTCTACAACAGATTTTTCCATCGGATCACCAGCAGTGATGGTGATACATGGCTGTGTACATTATGTATATACAGCTCGTCTAAACATCAACCCAACAATGTTTGATCTGTAAATTTGCTTTCGCAAATTTTTTGTTCTTCCCTCGCCGGTATTCGAACCCTTGCTACTGAGATATCGTGACACCAAATCGCCTGCACTGTAGCCGTCCCGCTAGACCACTATATTTTACTAATTATTTTAGAAAGCTGGAATTCTGCCTATAAGTACGATGATGGGTATGAAATGATAAAAAAGGTTCAAACAATTGAATCAGTCGGTGGTGATAATCCAGATTGTCCTGAATATGCAGCAGCGGGGATGTTAGCAGGTATTATATAAACATCATCATGAATTGCTTATTACATTCAAGCTATTTTAAATTTGTGGGATTGCTTTCCCATTGGCAATGATACCACACCTTCTGATATTATATCAGATATAGAAATACTGTTTTAGTGATATCAAATAAAGTTCACGTTTCCTCCAATATGAAACTTTATTTTTAATATTTTATACTGATGAATAAAACAAAAATCATGCTCTCTGGTAGGACTAGTACATCTCCAATCGCAAAATGAAGGGACAATATGTAAAACCTTATGTATAAGAGAAATGTATCAAACAGTTGTTAATAATATTGACTGAAATTTCCCTTTTATCTGTTATTCGGTGAAGTTAGTAAATGATTTTCATTTCAGTTTTTTCTGTGTATTTTTTTACGTTCTGAGGAACAAAATGTTAGTTTAAACATATTTATTTATAGTGGATCTGGAAACATCACAACTTATATCAATCCCTTTCAACTATGCGGGTGCGAGTTATGCCTTGTAGCAGCGTTAATCTGCTCTTTTTTAAATCTTCAAGGTGTCTTTGACGTGCAAGAAAAAAATACTCCAAAGGTTAATGCCGTTATGTCGTGCCCAACAGAATTTAATAAAATACAACTTTATTAATCCAGTTTCACAATTGGGTTATTGGCTTCTAAACCTGAATATTGTTTTGATGGTAGTTCTATATTTTCGCGTGTACAAATAAACACATTATTTAAGGCAAAAACACACATTGTGCAAATGGTTTCTGTAAGTTGACTGATTAATCAGTAATTCTGAATGTGTTAAATGTTTATTTGGGTGTGTGATATCACATGCATGAAAATGATGAAATCGTTTCATTGCACAGCAATAGAACTGATGAGAGATGATTCACCTCTGTATGTATTTACGGATGCAGACGCAAAAGATGCCGAACGCATGCAAGAAGTCATTGATGCAGCCAAAGCAAAGAATATCTCAGTATCTTCATTGTTAACCAGTCAGTGTGATCTCAAAAAACGATCAGCATTAGGTTTGTATATTTATGATGAAAATGAAACTGTGGTAATCTGTATATGCTGTTTACTTAAAAACAATTGAAGGTATTTATCCCAATTGGCATACATATCTCTGACATTATAATTAACATTGTTCAAACATTTTAAAGTCATTGCACTTGTTAAAATCCTACATATTTGTTTCCCTTCTCGGCTCATTGACCGACATAAAATTTAACTAAGCAGAATACTTCTGAATATTTAGGCATTATAAGAATAAGTGTTTTCATTGGCATTAAAACAATTCTCCACATTTTACCAATTGACATTGATGTTTACAACCATTGGTCATCGTACGGCATTTAACAATGAGCAAAACCCATACTACAAAGCTTTTACAGGCCCCATTATTGAAAGATGCAAAACAATTCAAACGAAAAAATAAAATAAGAAGGTCAATAAACAGTTAAAGAGCATTTAAAATGAGTAGACAAAGTTTTTGCTGAATCTAAATTAAGCTTAAGTTGCTATGCCAAAATGTTAAAAAAACCCTCAGTTTTTCGAATTTACTTCTAAAGTTTTATAGGACCAGCAAATTGACACAAAATGATGTATGAAGATATGGCATGTAATTAAAAGCTGTCATCAATGAATCTATCAATGTTAACTTATCCTTGACCTTTAAAATAATTGCAAGTGTGTTAAGTCAGCTTAAATTTTAAAAGTGTATTCTGTTATTTTAGGTCGGCATGAAAGGTCTGCATCATCATTGTCATTTTTCCAACAAATAGCTGAAGCAACTGGTGGAAGTGTTTATGAAACGGACAAAGAAAACATTGGAAATGTCCTAGACACTGTTATAGGGGTAAAATCTTATTCTGTTTTTAGTTATGTTGTTCAAAGCTACACCTAACATTAGGACTTCAGTTGTAAGAACTCAATATCAGTTCGTAAAAATCAAGAATATTTCTATGCATGACAGACAAGTAGTTTATCTTATGTTATTAAAGTTTTATAAAAAAGACCGAACGGTTCAACATTTAACGGATTTGTAGGATCTGATTTTCATTGGAAAAAAAAGGTAAGATTTTCTTTAATATTGTAGGAAACATTTCCGTCTAGTGAAATAATAATAGACTCGTTTGACTGGTCTTCTGCTGAAACTGATGATCAAAATATTACTGTTGATAGTACGATCACAGTGCTCAAAATTAGTGTCACTGGGTCATCTGCAGAAACAGACGGAGATATATATTATGCTAATGGTAAGTTATATTTGTAGTAAGTTTGGGTATAAGTGTATTTACCATTTGAAAGTAATTGTGTTATTTTTGAAGATGGAGGTACAATTTGTGTTTTGAGTGGCAGCCTTAAAATTAGTACCACGATAATGTAATAGAAAACATGTCCGCTAGCCAACAGTTACGATCAGACCCACTTTTCTTCGTCAGTGGCTGATTAAGACATTATTCGTGTAAACAGCGTGGTGCAATATAGCGACAGATAGAAGTCACGCCCTCTCCGAATACATCCTAAATGACCAATGAAAACACTTGTACTCAGAGGTATAAAAATTACTATCCAATGTTTGATCGTGTTTACTAATTTCATGAAGCAGAAACCGCATTACTATACGTTGACCTTCCAACATTAGCACATAGATAGCACACACAAATTTAATTCAATTAAAACATTAAGAACTTGAAACGAATCAATAGATATCGCCCTTAGTTTTTTGGGTTATGACGCAGAATAATCACGGGGCAATTGTTTATTTATATTTATACGTGATCATGTAGGACCGTTTTTGATTGGATGTAGCTAGTTACAACTGCGTCAAATGGAAATCACTACTTTGTGGATTACAAATACTGACCTAACTTTACAATGATGAAGAGGGGCAGGTTAGATCGTAAACCAGCAACGATCGACGAAGGGAAGACTTCATATGAAAAGAACTGAAAAATAAATATAATGATTTAAATTTAACAGCTAAAATATAAGCTATTAGCTGATTCAACGAGTGTGTTTCAATCTGTAAAATTTACTCAATTAAGCAATAACGGTTTTTGGGCATTATCTGTTGTTTATGACATCATTTACCATGGTAATAACCATATATATAATACAGTACAAACTTATACTATATCTTCACAGTAAAATATATTGATATCTCTATATCTTCAAGTTTTGCATGATTTATATTGGTGTGATTTTCATTTAATGTATACATAAGTTGCACAATCCCTATTGATAAAGTGTAAAATGATAGAAGAAGCATTAATTACAATTATGACAGTACAACTGCGCAATAATCCCAAAACATCTCTTTATTTGGTTGAAAAACTGCAGTTTTCTGTGTAACGTCTTATGAGGTGTTGCTTGTTTTTTAATTGATTTTTTTTCCCATTATTTAGTATGTTTTCAGTCTTTTGTTGTATGTCCTTTGGTTTCTTCATCTTTCTCTCAAGAATAAAGCTGTTTGGCATTCACATCCAAAAGATACAACTGCAGAATCAGTATTTAAACGATAAAAATAATTAGTTGCTGGTAACTTCAAATTGAAGTTATTTTAAGTATATCCTTGAGTATATACCTTTGCAAGATTTTCATTGGTATGATTTATAAAGTGGACAAACATGCTTATGAATTTGAGAAGACACAGGATTCCACTTTAGCGGAAGCTTTGTTGAAATAAATAGCTACTCATATTTACCTTTTTTCACGCCATTTATGCCTTTGTTTATAGCCTGTAGGAATCTATATTTTAAATTTTATAAATTTTATAATAGGTACATTGGAGACATACACATCTGGAAAGTCAACAAGAATATATACCTCATCAGGCGAAACCATTATATCTATCCAGGTATAATACTTATAAATTTGTACATTTACAGAACCCTGCAACAATTATAATAACGTATAACTCAAAGTAAAAAATAGAAAGATAATGATACGGAAACAGCATCTGAAAGAAAGAGTTTTAACAAAATACATAGTCATGGTACGTTTTCATTTGGAAACAATGTATCTACCACAAGCTCTGGTCCGTTATGGGTCTATACTTATTCAAGTTCAATTTACAGACCAGAAACTATAAAACGTCAGCTATAAATTTGAACTAAATTAACTAATTTGACTTAAATTGTGGGTGGAAATAATTCTTTGTTGTTCAAGATTACAAATACGTTACATAAGTGCGTCACTGTCTGTAAAGTCCTGTGCTGTCTGACGTTGATGAAAGAAGTTCGATGTTGTTCTGCAGTTTGCATGTTGTGTCGACTATTATATTATTTGTTTTCGCGTTTCTCTGTGATGGCGTTCTTGCGTGTGTCTGTCTGTGTGTGTGTGTGTGTATTGCTACCACGTTATTTTGTCATTTTAGCGATGTTTTGTCATATAAGCGGGAGGTTTTGCTTCCAATAAAAACAGATTCAACCCATCATTTTTTTCTTAAAATATCCTGTACCAAATCAGGAATATGCATTTGTTATGAAATAGTTTGTTTCTATGTATGGTAACGTTTGTTTGTGTGCCCTTCCGTGTTCTTGGTGTTCCTTTGTTTTCAGGACAACAACTTGTTCTGCTATAATTGAACTTTATGGTATTAACTTAATCTATGTAAAAATGTAACAATAACATTTGTATTGCAAATACATCTAAACCATTACTATCTATAATACTAAAATAACGAGGTCCAATTTGTCAGCCGTCATCGGTTAAAAACGACAAATCAAAGAATTCAATTTTATATATAGCCAATATAGGATAATGGTGTTGATTAAAAATTACACCACTCCAGACCCTTTTGTTTTCCATATAATTAATAGTGGCAATAATTAACGAGTTCCGGGTCGAATCCGTCACCGATACCAATAGTATATTCACCTGTTACCTATTACATTATCTGTACGTTCCGCATCTGACAGGCGCACCATCAAACGGTGTATTTAGGATTTTGCTATATACACGGGTCATAATTACAGGGTTGCAGTACTAATTCAATCATTGACAAATTGTTCCCTATTGTAGTATTCAGTTAGTAAGACTTTCCAAGATGACAATACGAATATTAAAATTCTGGACTTAAAATAAAGCGTATAAGCAGTTTTCAATTTGTTAGCGGGCATGACGTAAAACAGATTATCAAATGATTCAATTTTATTTATAACTAATATAGGACAATGCTGTTGATAAAACAAATACTCCCTACCGGGACCTTTTGTTTTCCAAATAATTAATATTACCAATAATTGAGAAGTTCCAGGTCGACGGGTTCAACTCATAGTTATATACTTTAATTCAGTCACGGACCCGCGATATCACGGATGTGTTCTAGTTTAAATTAACTTTGCTGTATTTCTGGCAATCAAAATGTCATTATGTATTTAGCATCCACCAGGTAGTATCATGAAGCTAAGAAGGAATGTTATCAACGACTGGAAGGTAAATATTACAGCACAGAGCTCTATCAAGATAGACAGTGAACTATTAGAACACACAGATACTAGTGAGATGGTTTCTCTGAAGGGAAGTCCAATTATGGGTAACTATTTTTTCAAATATTCATATCTACCATATCATTGATGATTTTTAAGGTTTCATCAATTTGTGTAGTTGAATAATTAGAGACCGATTATGTGTAAAAGCAAATGCATTCTCGTGGAAAATGATTTTAAACAGTTTTTGTTTCAACCCCACACAGCTTGCCATAAAAAAAGGTGGTTGATATAGTTAACGTACAGCTGAAGCCGATATAACACAATATGTGATAAATGTAGTTTTTACTTTTACAATGTTTTAGTCACAAACTTTCAAATGTCTGTAAATTGAAGACATAATTGTCGCTAATAAAAGAGTTTGTATTTATTTCTAATATTTACCATTTTTTTTACAGATAGCAACTATACTGTTGCTTTGTCTGTGTATGGCTTTGGATCAAATGGTACATGTCACACAATTGCATTGACCGATAGTACCGGAAATGTAATATCGTCACACGAGGCTTCGCAGTTGCAGCGAGATTTCGATACGTTGTGTGCTGCAACTTTCAGAACGCCACATGCTGTAAGTTTATTTTGATTTAACTAAATTTACCTCAGTATAAAAATTAAGGATATATACCCACTAGTCTTTTTCCATGTTTTATTTTAGGAATTTAATGTTAAACGAATAAACGTTGTATTCAATCAAACTAGTAATACAAACAAAGTTAAAAAAAAAAAATCGAAACATTTCCTTTTGATGGATTGCCCTTATTCCATGTCCGTGTTAAGCTTTACTTTCAGTCTTTACTGCTTTGATTAGATCTTCATAGTTTGTTCAATGTTTTTGATTTTTAAATTTATTCACATGGAGCATCATTTGAGTCATTAATTGTCAAAATGTACACTAGTTACAATTGGTTCTGTTATCATTATCAATCCTAATTTTTGTAGAATGTTTCTTTGTAAAATTAATAAGACGTTATCAGCATGTTATAAAAGGTCACATTGCAGGGGGTGGTCTAGGCTTGTATCCCGTTTGTAATTTCACGTGTCCAGATCGACTCCATTTCTCGTTTTTTTCTTAAATATATGAATTTCACCTTATACGCTACAACAAACAAAACAACCAATTCCGCATCACGTTTGGACTCCAATGAGACCCATGTTAACTACTGTGTGATGATTTGTCAAATTTATTAATCAGTAGCAGAATTCTGATAACCGTAAACAACTATACTTAACAGCATTTCTTTTTGAGAGTTTATAAAATACATCATATTCATTTCAGGAATTCCGAGTTAAACTTTATGGGAATGATGATAGTGGGAGACCATTCACAAGGAAGCTCTCGGAGCTATACAAACCTGCAATTGTTGAACTTATCATTACAGCATCAACTGGTAGGTTTACTTTTCTACATTGGCTAGAGGTTTAGGGGGAGGGTTGAGATCTCATAAACATGTTTAACCCCGCCGCATTTTTGCGCCTGTCCGAAGTCAGGATCCTCTGGCCTTTGTTAGTCTTATTTAGTATTATTTTAATTTTAGTTTCTTGTGTACAATTTGGAAATAAGTATGGCGTTCATTATCACTGAACTAGTATATATTTGTTTAGGGGCCAGCTGAAGGACGCCTCCGGGTGCGGGAATGTCTCGCTGCATTGAAGACCTGTTGGTGACCTTCTGCTGTTGTTTTTTCTATGTTCGGGTTGTTGTCTCTTTGACACATTCCCCATTTTCATTCTCAATATTATTTTATATCAGGTTCAGAGGGGCATTGGTTGGGGTATCTCAACAAACATATTTGAATAATGACGTCCGTCCTGAGATTCAAATACATCCAAATTTTTATTTTAATAGAAAATCGTAACCCAATTATATTTTCCTTCTAGACATGTGATAAGATTTTTATCAAACTTTTCAAGAATTGTCTATCTACATCGAATGTTTAAAATCCTTCAGTATTAAAAAAGTACAGAAATGAATTATCAGGTTGTTCCAGTCGGAGAAATAAATGCCATTCGAAATAAGTTGGCCAATTTTCGTGTTATTTAAAAAAATATATAATACTTTATTCTTGAGATTTTGATTTAATTTCATTGTTCTTTTATTTGTAAATTAGTAACAAGCGTAGTGATTAAAACATACACACAATAAAGGACAGACATAAACATTATCAGTACGAAATGACAAAGAGAAAAAAATATATACATATTATTTGAAAGTAATGAATCAATGATATAGGGACTAACGGTTGAAGTATGTGCCTTTTTACGACTCCACGGTTATTTTTCCTTCAGTCATCGACTTCTCGCACTGTAAATTTATAATACACACCAGTAGCTAATTACTATCAAGTTAAATATGTGTAAATTCCTACAAAATATCATATATGTAACATCAATATTGTTTTCAGATGATGTTATAATTGGAAAGGAAAGGCTGATTGGTTATGAAGTTAAAAATTGCGGTACTGTGACAGAGACGTATCAAGTGTCAATATCAGATGACCATTCATTTGTCCACGGATCCACAACTGTAGGGTACACACTTCTTTCAGGGGATGGTGCTAATGGAACCTTTGCTGTTAAGCCTACCACACCCTCTGTTATATTGTATGTATCACTTGTTTGAATTTTTCGAAAAACTAAGGATTTTCTTACCCCAGGAGTAGATTACCTTAGCCAAATTTGGCACAACTTTTAGGAATTTTTGATCCTCAATGCTCTTCAACTTTGTATTTATTTGGCTTTTTAACTATTTTGATTTGAGCGTCACTTATGAGTCTTATATAGACGAAACTCGCGTCTGGCGTATAAAATTATAATCCTGGTACTTTTGATAACTATTAATAAGAAAATACTTCGTTTGAAAATCCGTTCATATCAATCCCCAAATTCAAATACATTACAAACATGTTTTAGTCCGTCATGACGATCCGATCATATAAACGATATAATAAAAATAAAAGTTCCTTCTACAAATGCATAATTTAATGGCAAATTATTTTATGTAAAGATCTCTAAAAACTATTGTTGGTTTCGTTTCTTTATTTTAAATATGAACATTTCTCGTTCGTTTAAATTGTTTTTTTCGGGGCTTTTAATAACTGACTATGCGGTATGAATTTTGCTAATTTTTTTTTGTTCGTACGGTGCCCTATAGTTGTTACCTTCTATGTCATTTCGGTTGTTATTTGTCAAACATACCACATCTTCTTTTTTAAATACATTTCTTTAACATTTCCATTTGTATTTCAGTTCATATACAATAGATGTTTCAATGGTATCAAATGGAGATGTTCAACAAAGTATAACCAGGAAACTTGTGGTTTGTACAATATTTTTAACGATACTATTGTTTTTTGTAGTAATAAACCATTACTGTTAGCTGTCTCTAGGTTCAGTTTTGTCAGTTTTACTGTTCAATTTATTTGCTATTTCCTTTTCTTATATTCATTATAGATATACCGTACAACGCTTGATATGACGCATACTTACAATTAACAATTGACAAGTTTTGGTCCAATATAATAAATATATACTGGTCAATCCTTTCATTAAATTTTTTTCCCCATACCTAATATTTTAAAAAGGAATATGCACTGTATTTAAGCCTGAAATTCACAGGAGCTATAGCCCATGGGCATTTTTTTTAACATCTAATGCGTTTAACACATACATATAATCAAAAGGCCTTTGACGACAATTAGTCTGATTGAAAACCAGCAGGACCAAACTACGACAAAAACAATTTTATATGGCAACAGGATTAAGAACATTGCATAATAGTTAGTAATTTTGAGAAATTTATCCCATTTTTCTTGAACACAAATGAATTAGAAGACGTGGTATTAGTGCAAAGGAGACAGTTCCCCATCAAAATCCAATTGTATAAAAAGTTAACAATTATAGGTAAAAGTACGGCTTTCAACAGAAAGCATGTTTGTCAATTTTAATATACATCTTCAAATTTTCCTTTGTATTAGGTAACAGATGTTGAGAGACCTGATTGTACTGTTGTACATACGGATGGATTGTGTGGTATATCATCGCTTAATACAGCTAATTGTTCGTTATATCCATGGACCGCTTTAGCGGAAGTGACCTTTTCCGGGACACTGTTAGATAGTATATCATCCACTGTTGGAATGTCAGTAAAATTGTCTCATGTCAATATAACGGGATTATCAACTGGACCAATAACTGTTAACATCAGGTGAGTGCATGGCTCTTACAATAAAAAAGAAGTTTTTATAAACATGAGTGACAATCGTATGAGAAAAGGGGTTTACATATAAATTTTCATGTATGTGCAACCATTCTTATAAGTTAACTTTCTGGTTATGCACAAAGTAAAAAATATTTAATAACTTTAAATTCATCATTTTAACTTCTGATTAAATATCTTTAAGAAATTCATTTATATTCATTACTAATGTTGTCTGAATTGTCATTTAACACCAGCAATCAAAAAATCCACAAATGTTAAGAACAAAATGTATCATATCAATATTTGTCGTCACGGCATGTTTCTTAAATGACCCAAAGTATGCTGAGTTTAATATTTGAAGAGAAAATTAGAAAACGCTGCAAAGCATAAAAACAAGATGAACAATAACAAGGATGCATAAACACAGAGCTCATATTCTTATATGTTTTCAGTGGTGACTGTTGTACACCATCGTTACACGTTAATGTGATCGATGTTGATGGATTTATATCACAGTGTGGTCTATCATTTGGTGATGGCCAGTCAGTTCAATCAGTAGAGGTTGTGTCTGAACCTTCCGGATCTTCGGTAAGTTATTGATTTATGACATGCACATGAAACATTTGATAAAAAACAGCACTTCCATGATTGTTTACTAAACTATAAACCAGATACCTTTATCGGGGTTGGCAAATATTTGTCTTACTTACCTATCTACTGGTTATGTTTGTTCTTTTTTATTGACGAACCGTAATTCCTACATTGTAGATTATTATATCATTGTTGTACGCCACACATTTCAACCGTTAGTGTCGTCTGTGTTTTCATTCATAACAACAGGAACATGAATAATAACTGTCTTTATTTTATCCCGTACAAAGGGATTGTAATTTTGGAATGTTAATAGAACACAAGGAACGTTTGAGAAGTAGGGGTACACAATTTTCATTGACATCGGCCACCTTTATGTCACATTAGAAAGCGTGGTACTTTAACTAAGCTAGAACTCAGAATAACCAAAACATGAATGCGTACATTTATACATCCTGCATAGCCTAACAGACCTACCTAGGAATTTAATGTCTGCTTTGAGAAATCCAAACGTCCATAGTTGTATAGCTTCGAAGATGCCATTGATATGAAAATTCGTTATTATATATAGTTGCAAGTACTAAACAACAGCCACATTGAAGCAGGGAAAAGCCATCCGATTTCATTGTATTTTCAGCTTTTACATTCAATATAGGGTTTTGTGTCGGTTCATGTTCTGTCTTTGAAGACATCATGTTGTCTGTCATTTTACGACTGATTGTTTTTGATTGTCCCGTCGTATCGTATTCATCTGAGTTAAAGCTGCTGGAGCATAGCTGTTGTCACAATAACAGAATTCTGTGTTGGTTACCATCCAAATTTTGTGAATACAAAGGAACTACATGTATAAACAACTGCCATACAAATGGGAAGTTTAACTTGGTATTAAACCAGGTACAAAATGTATAACTCACTACTTACTTCGGCAAATGCTCAAGTTAGGCATATGACATTTGCTTTTTACTTGTTCTGTTGATTAATAACGTATGGTTTTGTCAGTTTCTATGGACCTCTCGTTTATGAATTTGCATTGGAGTTAGAATATTTGTTACAGTTTCTGTAGAAACAAACCTGATAATTGGTTGAATATAGTATTGCTAAAATATCACTCTACCATGTCTACCTTCCCCCGCTAGCAGCAAATGTGACTTATCAGACGGGAGTTTGTGTGATGGATTGTATGTTGCTTGGTCTATCTAAAATGTTCAGCGAAGTGTTTTATATTTTATACGGTTTATATTATATTGCAGACATCATATTATTTTTTTTCTAGGCTTTTGTAATCTTCGCTACAGTTTCTTATAATTGCTTCTTTCAGAACAAGCCATTGTTCATCCTGACTTACACTTGTTCTAGGTTAAAACAGTGCCCACATATAGGCGTCTCTGAGTATATATATGCCGGTCAAACCAATGACCTTGAATGCTTTGCGCTGTAGGAAGGTATAGCAAAAATTTTGAACTCAAAAGCAAATTCCAAAAGGGGACATTTATAAAAATTGACAAAATCAAAGAGAGGGTAAAATTCTTTGATTGTTGTAGGCAATTTAAAACATAATATTCTGCTCTTACAAAAGCTAATGAAGTCCTATATTTAGGTTGTTCCATCTTGTAGAATACGCCTTCATTATCCATTGTATATTTGTTCTTGTCCTTAATATGGACGCTAATACTACCAACTAAATGTACACAAAATAAAATTTAATCTCTTTTATCCATTATTGATGTACTCAAAATAAGAATAATTAAAATATAACCATTGTGTTTTTCATGTTGTGTGTTAAGTTATGAATAAAATTAAATTCACATTTTGAATTTTATTTCAAGCAGTCATGTTTTCGACTTCATGTACAAACGTACTTCACAATAATTGTCAATGTTTTTTTTTTATCTTTCAGGGAAATGATATCTACACAATTATCATTATAATGACAGTTTGTGTAACAGTTGTTATACTTGTAGTTATTAGCGCATTTGTTTTGCGCATGCACCAGATTAAGTCGAAAGATGAATTGTACAGCTCCAAAGCCGTCCCAGATAATATAAGAAAAGAAAAATTTAACGCTGAAATGATTTATAAAAAGCAAGGATTATCTATTATAGAACAATAGCTAAATTGTTTGTAGCCTACAAACTGACGTATTCCGTAACAGTGTTAATGGGATGATGTGTTATGCCAATTTTAATCACCTAAGTTTTAGAATGTTTCAATAAATGCATAGTTGTCATCAACAACTTTTACATTAAAGTCGATTGCCGAAGTTTTTTCAATTTTAATTTACTTATGAGTTTTTATGCAGGTCATTATTTCTTATGCAGCAAAATTCCTGCTCTCTGATTGGTTAATCACCAGGATGTAAATAACACCCCACTCTTGTTAGGATGAATTAAAAAACATAAAAGACAAAATTAAGAAGAAAAAAATGTGCACAATACAAAAATAAATAAAATTGAGGACAACAAATTTTGAAATTAAAAAAATACCAAAATTTCCATATTTCTGGAAAATAAAAAAAAATAAAAGTACACCAACAGCGGAGTTGACAATTTGAACTAGAAATTCTTCATTGAATTTTTTTCATGTTACATCCTGGTTTAAAAATGGGTAAAGGAACGCTGCGTAAGAAATAAATTCGTTACTTGATGTAATCATGGGTGTACGGACATAATTATAAATTAACTATAAACAAAACTTTGAATATTTACTAAGGCTTTCTAATCATAGGAACATAATACATTAGCTGTATATAGCAAAACGTTTAGGAACGTTTGGTCCTTAATGTTCTTAAACTTCGTACTTTATTTGGCCTTTTTAATTATTTTTTTCGAGCGTCACTTATGAGTCGTCTGTATACGAAATGCGCGTCTGGCGCGAGTACAAAATTTCAAACCTGGTATATATGTTGAGTTTATTTATAACGGTGTTGAAAATGCATGCACCCTCCGACTACTCCCCATGGTGTATGCATTTTTTTTTTTTTTTTTTTTTGGAAAACTGCTTAAAAAATATAAGAATACAGAACTGAGCCGCCCCTCCTCCATACCATCATAGACTTACTGTGTCACTTTTAAGGGCATTTACTGCTTCGAAAAATTTCTCCCTTTCGTCCTCACTTAATGCACGTATTTCTTTCCTAACGCGCAGCCGGTAGTAAACTCTCCTTGCTTGTCGTCTTAGTCGAATATGTAATTTTTTGCCGAGCGAATCAAGCCAGTCATATGCACCCCTTCCTAAACCTATTGAGCTAATATTTCTGTTCATATGTGTCAAAAAACTTTCTAAACAGCTCGTTTCAAACATCATATGGAGTGGTAGTTTTATCAACTTGTCCTGCGTAGCATTCTTCCAACATTGGTGGAAATACATCTTCTACAATAAGCGCTGACGCCGGAATAAGGACCATCAAAAGGAAATAAGACCTCATTGTCTGCAAAATATGAAAAGTTCGTCAATTAACCATAGGTTTTACTTTAGTTTTTGTTTTCCAGTTTTGAAAATTTCAAACCTGGTATATATGTTGAGTTTATTTATAACGGTGTTGAAAATGCATGCACCCTCCGGCTACTCCCCATGGTGTATGCATTTTCTACACCGCTGTAAAATTCGGTACACCCCTGCAAACACCTAGATACCTAATATCATTCTTCTCTGATGTATGTATTTACCAGTTATGCATTATGTAATAGTTTGTCAGATATTATATTTCATATATAATTTATTTGTTATTATGCTGATGAGCATTATTTCCTTAAAGTCTTAAATTAATCAAATGGAAAGAAATTTATTTTTTGACTAAAATTTGAATATGTTTTTCAACTGACTAACGTAAGCTGTACGTCTAAAGTCTAAATTGAATGTGATTTATATTGTATTGTGCCAAATTTAATTAACATATTTATCCAGGTATATTATTTCTAAATTAAAATTTATATAAAAGAACATATGTTTAAAATTGTTACTTCGTCTTTTCGTAATGAAATTTAGTGAAGGTTGAATGTTTGTTTCTTGGTTCAGTGTATTAATGGATTGATTCCTTGCTATGTGTTGTGGAAAGGTCTCGTGACCAATAGTTAGCCAAAATACATATCCAACTGAAATGTTCTGCAGTGTTTTATTCAGGGGGACGGGAACGAAAACGACTTAATAATAAAAAAAACGACCCTTCACGTAATCGAATGTTTACAAATTATTTTTGAGGAACCCATTTGTGACCTGTTGCAGGGCAAAATGTCTGTCTCTATCCAACATACCATTGTATTACAGCGGAAGCTCATACTCTTCACTATTCTTCTATGTTGTCACACCTTGCAAAAGCTATCAATTTTATTGGTTGTTATTAGTTTATAATACTTGTAATGAATATGACGGATTTATTGCCACTTGACTTATAGCAGACACCAATCAATCTATCAGTACATGAGCGATATTTTAAATGTATTAAAGAAAACTGATTTACGATATGGCCCCACCAACAAGTAGTTACAGGTGTTAATTGATGTACGTAGAGCATTCCAAAGATTTCAAGGGTTACAAACTTCCTGCAAGAGTGGAACGTTAAAACTCATGAGTCGAAAATAAACTTACAACGTTATGGCTAAAATAATCAAACTAACAGACAAACAATAGTACACAAAACACAAAATAGAAAACTAAACACACAGCACACGAACCCCATCATTAATTAGAAAGTGCTCTGGAAGGGTACGCAGATCCTGCACCATATGTGACACCCGTCGTGTTGCCATATTTGTATAAATATTCGACCGTACGTCAACAAGGATTATAGCTCATTACTTACTTATAACTTAAAGCACGAAACATGAAGTAGACTATCATATTTTCACACATTCAACTTCCTGTGAATGAATAACCTGTTATTTATGCACTGTACATTTAGTCACCTGATTTAATTATCATTTTCTCTCTTCGAAGAAGAAGTCATTTTGATTGTCTTGACTAAACCATAGAATTAAATTGAGAATGGAAATGGGGAATTTGTCAAAGAGACAACAACCCGACCATAGAGCAGACAACAGCCGAAGGCCACCAATGGGTCTTCAATGCAGCGAGAAACTCCCGCAACCGGAGGAGTCCTTCAGCTGAAAAGTGTTTTTTTTAACAATGAAGTAGTCCTAAATTAGGTCAATTCCGAAATAAAAAAAACAGTATCAGCACTCATTAGATTTGGCCGAATCTATGGAGACAGACAAATACAAATAAATATTAATGCAATCCAGATTAATAATATTGACGACTGTATTATATGACTTCCCACCAAAATAGTCAAACAGGCATCATAACATATGACCCATCAAGAGCATTGTGGCCCGACTAAGTTTAATGAGTCGGTTTATTCCTTTTATCGAATTATGGTTTTGATCGCCCCTTTGGTATCAACATCCTCATTTTGATTTTGTTCCTTTTTGTTAGAGACTAATACTTCAAAAGTTTTAAATATGTGTGGGTCCGGTGAGGAGGATAGGTTATTCATCTCTAAATACTTTAATCAATCATGCCATTTTGCTCTATTTCTTTTATTGAAAAAGGCCATTAAATAACAGAAAAGTGATAATTAGAATGACTGTCAACGGCAAAACCGTGCCTTAAGAAATATCTTATAATGAAAGTCCTAGTTTCAGAGTTCTTTCCAGTCTTTTGACTTCAAACATGGCTGAATTTTAATTTAGTGTCAAACTATTTGTGGGTCTGGTAGGATATGGTGTCCTTCACACACTACAACAGATGATTTTAATAGGGAAGCTTTAAGATTACATGATAAGGTCTATTTTGGTAGATTCAGACGAGGATTTTGATCAACAATTTCTTTCATCAAAGCCATACGCAAAAGCAGTGCAACGATGGATTGTGCTTCTACAATGAAAAGCAAGAACACTGACATATTTTATATAACTATGCATGTTCCAACAGTAGAAAATCAACACCTGCATTTGTGTACAATACAAATACATCTATTTATAGAGCACAAGGTGTATCAATTGGAAAAATCCTAGCTCAAAGTCAGACATTGTGTTGGTATATGACTTAATAAACTGTTATCACAGAGATATGTCTCGCTTTTTTGTAATTTTGATTATGCAAATGTTGAAATCAAAATAGCAATACATTAACATCTTACACAAGTTATGCAAACATTCAAAGTCAATGAACCATGACTAAGTTAGATGGCTTAACAATGCTAATACAACTGCATACCAAATACCATTGCCTTATTATAAGTCGTTCCCAAATCTAAATACAAAAATTAATTTATAAACTATGTAAAAGTTTCAAAGTCAATGAAGCATGAAGAGGGGATGGGCTATATAATCCCCATGGAAACAATATCATTGATTTAACATTAGCAGTTCACCATAAACTGATCTAATCACAAACTAATACATGTAAACTAAGATAAGTTTCAAAGTCATTAGACTGTGACTGAGGGGCGAGGCCAAAAAGTCGTCATGGAAATGAGATGTGTTAATGCTTATACAACTGAATACCAATTAACATTGGCCTACCACTAATGATTCCCCTTGAACTGACCTAATCACATACTAATACATGATATAGACCATGACTAAGGGGACTGAGCCAAATTATCTGCGTGGAAATGAGATATGCCAATGCTTATACAACTGCATACCAAATATCATCGACCTACCACTTGTTGTTCTCCATAAACTGGCCTAATCACAAACTAATACATTTTTTTTTCTTTTGTTACATCTTCTGACATCGGACTCGGACTTCCCTTTAACTGAATGTTAATGTGCGTATTGTTATGCGTTTACTTTTCTACATTGGCTAGAAGTATAGGGGGAGTTGAGATCTCATAAACATGTTTAACCCCGCCGCAATTTTGCGCCTGTCCCAAGTCTGGAGCATCTGGCCTTTGTTATTCTTGTATAATTTTTAACTTTAGTTTCTTGTGTATAATTCGGAGTTTAGTATGACGTCCATTATCACTGTACTAGTATACATATTTTTTAAGGGACCAGCTAAAGGACACCTATCAATGCGGGAGTTTCTCGCTACATTGAAGACCCATTGGTGGCATTCGGCTGTTTTCTGCTCTATGGTCGGGTTGTTGTCGCTTTGACACATTCCCCATTTCCTTTGTCAATTTTATGTAAATTAAGCAAAAGTTTGGAAGTCAATAGTCCATGACCGAGGTGGCAGAGCCAAATAATCTCTCCATGGAAATGAGATGTGCCAATGCTTATACAACTGCATACCAAATATAATTGACCTACCACTTGTGGTTCACTATAAACTAGACCTAATTACAAACGAATACATTGTTGACGCCGTCGCCGCCGCCGGAAACAGCATACCTATGTCTCGCTTTTTGACTCCGTCAGGCGAGACAAAAACGTTAGAAATTAATTGCCGACTTTTTAAAACATATTTTTCGTCATGTTCAGACACAGCCAGTGTTTTTGCTGTATCATCATTTATCAGTAATAAAACATTGTTTTTAAAATTAATTGCTCAATCCTTAAGAGATCGCATTCTTTTGTACGGTTCGGTTCAGGTTTTTATAGTCATTTGTAATATCGTTGCGTAAACATTTTGTTTTTCTTTGTTAACATCATTTTTTGAATTTGTTTAAGAAAATAGTATAATGTTGACTGCTGTCACACCCAATTTTCGATTTTATACCTTTAATGTATATTTTTTTTGCTCACGGATTGTTGTCAATGGGGACATATTGAAATTGATTGATTTTTAGTCAGGTATTGCCGTGCCCACGCTCCGATTCTCGCGTAAATATCATGGAATATGACAGTTTTTTTCAATCCGTTTGAGTGTTTGAGATTTTGATTTCGCCATTTGTAAAGGAACTTTTCGTTCTGAATTTTCTTTTGGGTTTGGTATCTTTGTTATCTCATTATTTTGTAGAAACTGCTTCTATATTGAAATATCTTCAAATATATGAATATAGATATTTGAGATGCACCTTGTGAAAAGATATCGTGTGTTAAACATAAGTCATGTGACGTACTGTTTATATTTAGTTAATAGTTTTTTGCTGATAATCTGCAGAAGGGTTACACTCTTGGTGGTTAACAAATAGGAAATATGCATTTTGTGGTTTAAAGCTGATATGCACCTTGTACGGTTTGAAAGTATAAGATGAACCTAGTTAGTTTGAATTATCTATTATAATATTCATACAAAGGAAACTCTGAAAACTCAAAATAAGATCATAACATTTCTCCAATATGATGAGTGTCTCCGTCCTAGATATGATTGTGTTTTCTTATATGATTGGACGACTTAATAACCTTCTGATCGAGAGAGTTCATATCATACAAACATACCGGTAGTTCATCTTCTCAATAATTTTATGTGGCTGTTCAAAATTTTGTTTGCCATGGCATTTTCAGTTTATTTTCGATTTATGAATTTGAACATCTCTTTGGTATATTTCGCTTCTCTTTTGATGAAGACTCCTACTTGATGTCTATGTGAGGTTTTAGTATTTTTTTCCGTTTGATTGCTCTGACTCTCATTGAAGAATACCCTGCATCTTGTGTTATATTTGCTTAAAAACTGTAGGAATAAAATATAGCAACATATTTCCTCTAATAATTCTTTTATTATATTTGATTCTATCAAACTTATTATTTTCTTCACAACATTTTTGGAGATACATGTGAAAAGTAAAAAATAACCTTAATTTACACAATCGAACCTCAGAAACGGTGTTATTTCTGGAGCAAACGCGCCATTATATGAATCAACGAACATACGAGGATACTCGGACGTGATCTTGATCAGACCCGAACATTCCTTGTACATTGATTGTGATACCAGACAACTAGTTCGACACATTTCACCGTTTGAGTCATACGCCCTTACGTATGCTTTTGTTTCACCATCTAATGGCTTCTCAAAGGCAATAAAACCAACAGATTCAGACGTGAGTGTGCGTTCATCTATAGAAATGTAGTCCATATGTCTTCCACTGTAGGAAAATCCATCAGTTTGAAATGTAATATTGAATGTTCTTTGGTTTTTAATTTCCTCATTTCCCGGGGTTTGATTTCTTTTGTGTTTGTTAATGATTGCTATTGGAGAGAGTGCCAAATTATCAAATTTATATGAAGTCCTACTCACAGAACTAGAATTTCTCAATTCATGCATCAAGCGAAGATTTATATCTAAGCCAATATTCAAATTATCGCCATTCAAAGTATACTTAACTGATCTGCGACGCCTGGGTTTAGCGAAAGGCATCTTGAATCTTTTAGTAATCTTCGGAGCTGCTGACGTCTGAGTTAATTTTGTGTTTTCTTTTCTTGAGAATGCTGAAAAACTTTCTTTTCCGCTTTTAGTTTCCGTTAATATGTCGGCATCAGCCCCTAGTGCATTTTTCATCTCTGTTTTCGTTGGTTGTTTCGTAGGTTTCATATTCTTGATGATTGTTGTAATGGGGACCCTTTTTCCCTTTTGAATTGGCGGGTACCAATTCTTAACCTTACGAAATCCGTTAACACGAACGAAATCGTATCTAGATCTTGAAACACATGCATTTTTAGTTTTATCACAGAACAAAAATCCGTCATACGCTCCTCCACACCTGTTTTCACAAGTAGGGGCATCTGCATATCTATAAATTTGTTTTGTAAATGAATTACTAAACCCCTGAATATTCGTCTTTGTTGGTATCAAGTTATCCATAATTCTGTTTGGCAGGTGCGTTGGTTCAGTGTTTGGTGCAACTGGGTAGTCTGTTTCCGAATTTATTCCTAATTTTGTTTGGCGCTTTCTAAATTGTTCCCAAAGGTAATCTACGAAGCAATGGTGAAGCCAGAAAACGGGGTCTGATGGACTCAAATTTACGTCAGCCATATGGCCATTATTTCCGCCGACATACCCATGAACCATATCATGATGTGACTCCAAATTGGCATAATCGCCATCTGGAGCTGTCGGGGTCAGAATTTCTCGGTGATATCTTTTTTTAAACACGTCTTTTATCGTTTGTGGATCAATAGGCCAACCAACTGTATCTACATCACGTCTTAACAAAGTGGCTGGTTTGGTTGGAGTTGACCAAAATGCAAATGGACCTGAATAAACAATGCCTTTCGGATTCCCTATAAATATGTCAGTAAATAAGATAGAATCCTGGCGATTCGTCATCAAATAATCAGCTCTTGAATCCCAGTAAGGAAGAGTCACTGATCTGCTTTTTCTATTTACTCCCCGCAGAGCATTTTCAAATCTGAATTATAAAAATGTTTATATTGAAGCAGTTCTTAATTATTGCTAGATATAAAGAAGTGGTGGATCCAGAAAGGGGGGTCCGAGGGTTGGAATCCCTTTTATGGACGATCAATGCATTTGAATGGGAGCATATAGTTGAAACCCACCCCCTTTTTAGCTCACCTGGCCTAAAAGGCCATGTGAGCTTTTCTCATCACTTGGCGTCCGTCGTCGTCGTCGTCGTCGACGTCGTCGTCTGTCGTCGTTAAAAAAATTTCAAACATCTTCTCCTCTGAAACTACTGAATGGATTTGAATGAAACTTAGCATGATTGTTCCTTAGATTATCCTGCACAAAGTGTGTGCTTCGATTTTTGATCCGTCAAAAAACATGGCCGCCGTTACTTAAAAAAGAACATAGGGGTCAAATGCAGTTTGTAGCTTATATCTCAAAAACGAAAGCATTTAGAGCAAATCTGACATGGGGGTAAAAATGTTCATTAGGTCAAGATCTATCAGCCCTGAAATTTTCAGATGAATCAAACAAACCATTGTTGGGTTGCTGCCACTTAATTGGTAATTTTAAGGAAATTTTGCAGTTTTTGGTCATTATCTTGAATATTATTATAGATAAAGATAAACTGTAAACAGCAAAAATGATCAGCAAAGTAAGATCTACAAATAAGTTAATATGACCAAAATTGTCAATTGACCCCTTAAGCGGTTATTGTCCTTTAATGACAATTTTTCACAATTTGTTCATCACATTTGCTACCTTTAAAAAATCTTCTCCTCTGAAACTACTGAATGGATTTGGATGAAACTTAGCATGATTGTTCCTTAGATTATCCTGCACAAAGTGTGTGCTTCGATTTTTGATCCGTCAAAAAACATGGCCGCCGTTACTTAAAATAGAACATAGGGGTCAAATGCAGTTTTTGGCTTATATCTCAAAAACGAAAGCATTTAGAGCAAATCTGACATGGGGTAAACATGTTCATTAGGTCAAGATCTATCAGCCCTGAAATTTTCAGATGAATCAAACAAACCATTGTTGGGTTGCTGCCACTTAATTGGTAATTTTAAGGAAATTTTGCAGTTTTTGGTCATTATCTTGAATATTATTATAGATAAAGATAAACTGTAAACAGCAAAAATGATCAGCAAAGTAAGATCTACAAATAAGTTAATATGACCAAAATTGTCAATTGACCCCTTAAGGGGTTATTGTCCTTTAATGACAATTTTTCACGATTTGTTCATCATATTTGCTAACTTTAAAAAATCTTCTCCTCTAAAACTACTAAACCAAATTCAACCAAACTTCAACTGAATGATCAGTAGCGTGTATAAAATAAAGTTTGTGCTTTATTTTTTATTTCGTCAAAAAACATGGCCGTCATGGCTAAAAATAGAACACAGGGTAAAATGCAGTTTTTGGCTTATATCTCAAAAACTCCAGCATTTAGAGCAAATAAGACAAGAAGTTAAAGTATTTATTAGGTCAAGGTCTACCTGTCCTGAAATTTTCAGCCGAATTGGGTAACTTGTTTTTCAGGTATAATGCCCCTGAATTGATGATTTTAAAGAAATTTTGCAGTTTTTGGTTATTATCTTGAATATTATTATAGATACAGATAGCAAAAATGTTAAGCAAAGTAAGATCTACAAATAAGTCAATTTGACCAAAATTGTCAATTGACCCCTTAAGGAGTTATTGCCCTTTAAAGACTTTTTTCACAATTTGTTCATCATGTTGACTTACTTTAAAAAATCTTCTCCTTTGAAACTGCTGTATCAATTTCAGCCAAACTTAGGCTAAATGAGTTTCAGAGTATCTAGTATAAATTTTACATTTCATTTCCTTGTATGTCAGAAACATAGCTCCTATGGCTAAAATAGAACATAGGAGAAAATGATTTTTTTTTGCTTTTGAAGAAAATAGGACGATTCAAAGAACATTTAAATAAATTGAAAAGCCAAAATAATCATTGATGAGAGATTTAACCAAAAAAATTAAGGTGAGCGATTCAGGCTCTTGAGAGCCTCTTGTTTACTCTGGGTTGGGAACCCCTCTTTTTAAAATAGCTGGATCCGCCCCTGTGCGGATATGTTGTATATATAAAGACACAATTATTTATTAGTTATGTATATGCAAAACCAAATAATATCATAAGTTTATGTAATAAGATATTGCCGGCTACTAATATGTTTTCTGCATACTTAATTGTCTAGTTGAGCTGTTTTGACTTTTTCTTACATTTGGTGCATTTACCTAAAATCAGATCTTTTTCATACAAAAAAATGTAGAACTTACAACACGCAGAAATATCTATGCCAGCTTACAAAGTTTGGACCACCATGTGCAGAGGCTCCGGCGCCTCCCATATGCATAATTACAAACGAATCATACTTGTTTGGTGCGACCGACTGAAAAATAAGGAAATGACAATTGGTCAAATTACATTCAGAGTGAAAATTATAACAAATATCGAAAGAAATAAATGCAAACAAACTGGAAAGAAGGGTATATTAAAATAAACAATATTCATTATTCAAGTGGGAAAGTCTACATTGAAGTTTGTGAAAAAAATTAAAGTGGTAAAAATATGTCAGACCATAATAATTTTGTAATTATCATTATGATTTAATTTCTTGATAGTAATAATAATATCTATTAATGTATAGGCAATATATACAAATACATAGTACAACCTTAAAATAAAGCAATGGTTGTTACATGGGTACCACTAATGCCTTAACCCAAGGATGACCCATGAAAGCAAACAAGATTATTTTCCCGGCTTATTTCCAATAAGTTTATTATTCATAACTCGATACAGGGATACAGGCGATCCCTCTCTCTGGTAACTGACGTCATAAAGGGGAGCATAATTGGAGTTTTTTTTTTCCGGTGGTCTATTAGAGAGTAACCTAACGATAAACATCAACTTAAGAACAATTAAAAGTTAGTTGTCTAATCCTGGTTCTTCTGTCTTTGATGAATAACCATCTCTTTGGTAATTAAGCAATATTCTCTTCTTAAACATAAGATAGACTCCATACATTTTACCAAGGTTGATGTGATGATGTTCTAAATCTTTGAATTATCTAAACATTCAATTTCTAGTTTGGCATTTATCAAATAAAGTAGATAAGATAAATTCTGGAGCATCTGAAAGCACCCACAGATTTTGGTGGGGTTCGTGTTTCTTAGTCTTTAGCTTTCTATGTTGTGTCATGTGTACTATTATTTGTCTGTCTGTCTTTTTCATTTTCATGGCGCTGTTAGTTTATTTTCGATCTATGAGTTTGACTTTCCCTCTGGTATCTCCCCCCCCCCTCTTTTACAAAAGATTCTGACTATGTGTTCGTTACCAATTAACGGGGGTCTGAATTGGGTTGATAGAATAGACAGTAAGGGATCAAAACTGCAGAAAATGGGTAAAAAAAGAGTAGAGATAAATAGGCCCTCAAAAATAAAGTATAGAGATAAATAGGCCCCCACAAATAAAGTATAGATAATAATAAGGTGATACACTATAAAGAATGGAGAATAATAGACAAAAGCTGCTTAAAAAATATATTAGAAATACAGAACTGAGCCTCCCCTCCCCCATACCATCATAGACTTACCGTGTCTCTTTTAAGGGCATTTACTGCGTCGAAAAAATTATCCCTTTCGTCCTCACTTAATGCACGTATTTCTTTCCTTACGCGCAGCCGGTAGTAACCTCTCCTTGCTTGTCGTCTTAATCGAATATGTAATTTTTTGCCGAGCGAATCAAGCCAGTCATATGCATCCCTTCCTAAACCAATTGAGCTAGTATTTCTGTTTATATGTGTCAGAAAACTTTCTAAACAGCTCGTTTGAACATCATATGGAGTGGTGGTTTTATCAACTTGTCCTGCGTAGCATTCTTCTAACATTGGTGGAAATACATCTTCTACAATAAGCGCTGACGCCGGAATAAAGACCATCAAAAGGAAATAAAACCTCATTGTCTGCAAAATATGAAAAGTTCGTCAATTAACAATTGCATGTTTTACTGTAGTTTTTGTTTTTCAGTTTTGGAAATAATAAAAAAAAAATGTGCTATAATTAATCATTTATTTACATTTACAAATACTTTTTAACACAAAATCGAATACAAACAGGTATGCATTGTGGAAAGTTTTCTCATTGGCAATGTCGAACCTAAAACTTGATTAAAAATAGTTTCTGTTTCACCACTAAGCACGCGGCATTTATGAGTAACGTAAGCAACTAGTTTAGTTTAAAAGGCTCGGAGTCATAATAATTTGTTCGGTTTGATAACATGTCTTCCTGTGGATTGGCATTGTGGACATTACGTTAATCCGGCTCATCGTGTCAGTCAGTTTAATTAAATTCAGGGATGATATTTATATCACATCGACATATTTTCATTCTGATATGCATGTAGTACTTCCCACTGACCATTACACCAATCCAAAACAATCATCATCCCTTTTTAGTGTGGATAGTTTTAACAATGATTTGAACATGAACTCTATATCTTAATCATATTGATGGTGGGAAATTACAATGAAAGACCCTACATTTGACGAAGATTTCCGACGTCTCACGAGGGTCTGATTAGAGATTACAAAAAAAGAGAATAAAGAGCAAAAGGATAAAAAATAGAGAATAAAAAGAAAATAACAATAATAAAGAATAGCGATAAATCGGATGTTTAGAATAGAGAAAAGAAGATAATTTCAAAAAGGTTAAAAAAATAAAGAAGTAAAGAAATCTCAATCAAGACCCTCTTTCGTGTATTTTCTTTTAATGAATAACCGAGTGCTGTACATGTATATGTAAATTGGGCTTCAAGGTTATGAATTTTAAATTATTTTTTTAAAACATAGTTAAACAACGTAAAGAAACTACTATTACCTTTATCTGTATAAATTACAAGAAAATTAGCGTCTACTTTACCTTACTTCCAGTTGTTTGAACTAATGCATGAACTACTGGCTGCAACCATTTATATACTAGGACCTATATAACAAGAGGTGGTCCATGTCTATTTAATCGACTAAAAAAGCACCGAGTGCATTCTTAGAAAATGCATTTGCTTTGTTATCTAATTATTTTCGTACTACGACCGAACATAAACACAAACAATTATGTTAGATAACCCGGACGTCGACTTGACGGGCGCGTTTTTTTGATTTATGACAAGAGCTACATAAACATAAACTTTGTGGCACGGATCCTGTTTCTTGTCCAGAAACTGGAGCATTTAAAATTTAAAACAGTTCCTGGAAAGTTCAGGGGTTCAACCACTAGACTGAAATAGACTGACACACGTAGGTACGAACATGTTATGTAAAAATGTAGGGGATTTTTATAATATTATATAAGGTGACAAGAACGAAATCTTTAGTTGTAAACACATTTTACCGGCAAGTTTTTTGTTAATACTCCGAAAATAACCGTGTGTGGCTTCTGAATGGTACCTGGTCGTAATTAGTTGATACAGAATTGGAATTACTTTTAATATAAAGTTTATCTATTTAAGTTTTACAAAAAACTCTGAAAATCCAATTCTAATTTTACAAGGTATGGAAACATTTAAATTTCTGCACGTAGGATTTAAAAGTCAACGTTTGCTGCATGATCATTCATATCCATAAATATTTCTTTGACTGTTATAAAACGCTGACATTTCTAGAAATAGGAACTGCTGTCCATTTCTTCTTCAAAAATAATATCTGGAACACCACTGGCATTCTATGGAAAATGAATTACGAATTATTGCGCTCCTATTACAGACCTTTTAAAATTCAAACTGACCACACGCACGATACACGCACGGTGAATGCACGATACACGCACGGTACACGCACGATACACGATACACGCACGATAAGCGATGATCGTTACACGGAGGATTAACGCAAAATGAATGATGAATGATGAACGCACGATGCACGATGAATGATAAATACACGATACACGCACGATACACGCACGCACGATACACGCACGTTGAATGTACCATGACAGGTCTGCATAGTATATTATACTTCTGTAAATTGTCACTTCTTGTGTACTGATTTGTCACTTCTTGTGTACTGATTTGATTGGATTTACATATACAATTGTTTTGGTTCAGATATAAATATATACCATCAAACAGTTATGCGTCATTTTCAAAAAATGTTGAACTTTGAAATTAATTTTTTTTTCAAAAGTTACTTATTCAAACAACCCTCTACATAAGCAAATCAAAACAAACAATATTTTAAGAACAACATATTAAAGGATGCAATCTTAATGATGTCATACAAGAATATCTTGAAACATTTTTTGATCGATGGTACAATATTTTGTCTCTCCTGTTACCATTTTCAAAAGAAATTTTGGGTTATTAAGAAAAGGTTTAGATCAAATGTTAAGCTTGTTTTACGTAGCCAATTAGATGGTTTTCAAGAGAATAAACTTCTATATATATTCATTCTGTAAAATAATAGATTATTTGCCGATTTTCCAGGTTGTACTGAAAAATGCCTCTAAAAAATGGTTTTCAAAGGTTGTAAAAATTATCACCAGTAATGCTAGTCTAAGATAGCAATTTATATTGTTCGGCATTTTTTCACCCTTTCAAATACATGTAAACCCAACATCAAGTAAATCCCTTTCGACTCTCCCTTGACACCATCTGCGAGTATGGTTTTGAGGAAACGATGATAGTCCGTCGGAAGGGGACGATAAATGGCCGACCCGTGTTAAGAGAGAGCCATATCTCTTGCACGTTAAAGACACCCTTGTAGATTTCGAAAAAGAGTAGGCTAATGCCGCTACAAGGCAGCACTCGCACCCGCAAAGTGGAAAGGGATTAATATAAGTTGCAAAACTTGTTTCCCAAATCCACTATAAATAAATATGTTTAAACTAAGTAAATCCCTCATAAGTTAGTTTACTTTTCTCTTTATTTCATTGGTAACAGGAACGTACGTTTATGCTTTATCACTATATAAAAGTCTATCCTGTTACCTTTTTGTCTATCCTGTTACCGATATCAGTATTGCACCTTCAAATGCTTTATTGGGAATTAAGACGTTATAAGCTTAAGATGAGTTCAAACAACGAAATATTTCATGTTTTGCACCTATATGTTAAGATAAAAATTTTAACGACGTTTTTTGTCTACAATTGTCTATCATGTTACTGTAACCATAGCAACCATAGTAACAGGATAGACATAACCGGATAAACAAATTTCTTCGTTTTTTATTGCTGTTGTGAAATAACTACTCCCTTTGGGAAAGTGATTATGGTTTTCTATTGTGAATTTGGTTTCCTACACGTTATTGCACTTTTTACAAGCATACTCACTGTTGGTGTAATTAATCAAAATTGTTGGTAACAGCATAGACATGAAAAAAAGTAAACTCTATTTTTTTTTCACTAAATGTCTTGAAATTTCTTTTCTTTACACTGTCGTTCAAGAAACGTGACGTTTTAAATGTAAAGATTACTTTGCACTTTTGAAATCAACACTGACTAACTCAATATTCATAGGGAGAACAATATCACGGCTGATTTATGTAGCAGTGGCGGATCCAGCCATTTTAAAAAGGGGGGGTTTCCAACCCAGAGTAAAAAGGGGGTTCCAACTACTAGTATATGCTCCCATTCAAATGCATTGATCGGCCAAAAAAAAGGGGGATTCCAACCCCCGAACCCCCCCCCCCCCCCGGATCCGCCACTGAGTAGCGGTAACAGGAATGACATGAACCTCCCGTACGCTGATTGAATTTAGTTTGTACATAATATGTTACATACAATGGTAAAGAAGCTACGATTTTTCGTTAGAGTAATATTAAACATTCTTAAAAAGTCCCTTTTGCAGATATCAAGGCGATCAAAAAATCGGAAAAAATCATTTGAAATGTGTTTTTCTGACACTGTACGCGCACAAATACCCCCTAAAATCGGATTTAAATGCAGTTTGATCTTATAGAATAGATGTAAGGTGTGTTTATTATTCATGTTCTGAATCACAATTCCGACAAGCTTTCATTTAAACCATTACAATTGAAATTCCCATTTTTAAATGACCATATTTTTCATTGTTTCCTGATTCATCATTATGATTTTACACAAGATCAGAGACATAATGATTACTAATTTTCGCGAGCGATTTATTTTCGCGACATTCGCAAGTACAAAAATAACGCGAATATAAATAGTCGCGAATATGTACAATTTGGATTTTTACCTATTTAACAACATCAAAATGATCAAGCAAATTTGAAAATCGCGAAATTAAATCGCGGCGAGAAGTGTTAGTAAGGAGTAAACGCGAAATAAAGTATCCGCGAAAATAAGTTGGTTTACAGTATATTATGTTCCATAATAAAAAAAAAGGTGGTATGATTGCCAATGACAGGGGAGGATCCAGGATTTTGAAAAGGGGGGGGGGCGAAATTTGTAAAGATTGCCGAGCGGAGCGAGGCGAAACATATTTAGGACCTTTTTTGGGCTAAAAAAGCATAAAATAAGTTTAAAATGCACCCTTTAACGGTTCCTGACGTGGAACATGTATATTTTAAAGTTGCTGTAAAGTGTAAGGGTTGGACATGTTTTATGCTGTATTAATTCTCCCGATCTAGTGTATGGATCCAAAGCTATGTACTGATATGGGACTTGTCAATAAAACATAGACATGGCAAATTATCGTGTGTTGTATGTTAAATTAGGATAAACTTACAGATTTCTTTTTGTAAGCAAAATATACGCCAGGCTATTCAATGAAATTTACAAAACGACCGACACGAGTTAAAATACAAACAAGCAATGTTTAGCCAAATGTTTCGTTGAAAAATTTCACCCAAACAAGAGAAGTAAGGGTTCCAAATCAACCAAAAGGCTACGAATGCGTCTGAAATGACAACGAATTTATGAATACCGGTCGACAAATGGAGACATTAAGGCCACACCCAGTAGGCAGGTTGCAGTCTGGTTTTGACAAAAAGTATTCAATATATCAGTTCGGCGAAACAGACATTCCGGTCAGACATGGAAACCCGGCCCCAAAAAAATACGTCCGTTTTTATTCATCATTTTCATTTAATACTTAATAATTCTGTTGGAAATTGTCGTTTCTAATAGTATTTTTTCTCAAATATCTCAGACTGCCTCCTCAAATCTAAGTACCTTAGACTTTAAATCTATCTAGAGCTTTAAATACTGACCGGGGATCATTGTTCAGCTATGTTATTTTGAAATAGACTAGGGCGTTTGGGGTTAAACATGTTTTCGTCTGTAAATAATATTGCTGTGGAACATTTTTTTTTCATGAGAGTGTAACAAAAGTTTTACTTTCTGTTTGGTGGAATTGTGAAATAAAAGTCAATACCCTCTTGCTCATTCCCGTCTCGCTTTGAAGGTGTCATGATTGTCATTCTCAGCCTAAGCAATGTGTTACTGTAATTTGAATTTAAAAATGACTGAGTAACATTTTTTCGACGCACTGGTCAACTCCACCAAAGCGAATCACATGACTTTGCCATAGTCGGTAAATACCAGCGAAAATATGTTATAAATAAGTTAAGAATTGTTGCATAAAAATTAAATACACGGGAAATGGCAAAGTTTAGGAGGTCTAGTCTGATTAATCATTTTACTAAAAAAAAAAAAAAAAAAAAAAGTCCCAGCAAAGGGGGGGCGTACGCCCTCTACGCCCCCCTCTGGATCCGCCACTGAATGAGACAACTTTCAACCAAAGTTCAAATGAAGGGGATATATATAAACAACTATCGACACCAGCATGGGCTTCAACAATGAGACAAAAGTGCACACGCTGAAATGTCTCTCCAGAATTACCAACAATTGATTTAATGTCAAAAGTCTCAAGGGTAAAGGGTTTACCTCTAGTATGACATAAAATGAAAACAATTTTAAGATCCATGACAATGAGGTCAAGTTCAGATAAATCTTGTCAGACAGACATGTATATTTTTCGATCATTCCACACATCATATATAGTTGACCTAATATTTGAGAAATAGATATAATCATGTAAATATAACCTTGATAACTGATCAATAAAACTAGGTTTAGGTTTGGTGAAGTTACGTGTAGACGTTGCCTGGAGCAGATATCCCAAATATTGTTATCCCATCTCTCATAATTGAGAAATTCACAAGACAAAAAAAAATAATTTTTAAGCCATCGCAGAACAATGAAAATCATATCAAAGACAATGGACATTTTACTGACAGATACTTCGTAGCATAAGGTATCTACATACAAATTATGAAGCATCCAGGTCTACTATCTTTTGAAGTATGAAGCTTTTTACAAATAGTTAATACCGCCACCATTTCCTGATAGCAATCCTTATGTCTCGCATACTGTGATTCTACGATGTATTGTATCATTTTTCACGAATGACAAAATGTTGAACTTACATCGAATACAGTTAGCAAGGTTTGTTCTCAACTATTCACACTAACCAAACGTTTACGTATACATCATACAGAGAATATACTATATTTAAAACATGTATTGTTTAATCTTTCACTTTTACAACTGACGGAATGTTTTATTAGTAACATTTTTTTTATGGCTGCCTTAGAAATGTTTTTTTAAGACACAACAATTTCTAATTTCGTCCTTAATATGCCTGAAATATTTGCCACCGGACATTTCTCAACCTCAAATCAATCAATTCCAATTGTACTTGAAAATCACTGTTCACTCAATCAAATTTGTGAAGCTGAATGTGCACCCTGCTAGGTGGAAATAAAACTTAATCAGTAGAATTAATAGGGAATTTACGAAACCAGAAAGGGGAAATGAAAACAATTTTTAAAATAACAAACACCATTCAGATTCCGTTACATATTTTTTCAATACCTCTCAGTAAAACAATAAGTAATGTCATCCTTTTCTGCCAAATTCTATGTATATCGGTCAACTTTGAAGCAGTTTATCTAACAAAAAGAAAACAAGGATGGTGCCATGTGTCTCTATATACATGCACGTGCTGACAATAAAATTCTGGAAATTGTTTAGTTTTCGTCTTCCTCCAAATATAAGAAATCGTAATGAACTAGTGACGACGTTCGGAATATTTGTTTCGTTACAATAGACATAGGAAGATGTGGTGTGAGTGCCAATGAGACAACTCTCCATACAAATAACAATTTAAAAAGTAAACCATTATAGGTTAAAGTACGGCCTTCAACACGGAGCCTTGGCTCACACCGAACAACAAGCTATAAAGGGCCCCAAAATTACTAGTGTAAAACCATTCAAACGGGAAAACCAACGGTCTAATCTATATAAACAAAACGAGAAACGAGAAACACGTATATATTACATAAACAAACGACAACTACTGTACATCAGATTCCTGACTTAGGACAGGTGCAAACATTTGCAGCGGGATTAAACGTTTTAATGGATCCAAACCTTCTCCCTTTTTCTGAAACAATAGCATAACATCACAACAAAGAAAAACATACGATAAAATATCAATTGGCAGACTTAACTCAATCATAAAACGTATGATTAAACAATGAACGAATAAATTTGATCTGCGATATCTGAATACAAATGCACAGTTAATTAAATATTAGAGACAAACATTCATGACCAAAAAGCTAACAAACAAATTCAAACACAGGACATGACTGAGAAATATTTAACCAATCAATGTTCACTTTAGAAAAAAACCGTTTTTTTTATAATCTTGAAGTTTATACAAATGTTATAAGAATAAGTGAAAAATTGAAGATATTACAAATAATGTCATTTTGGGGATTTTTCTGCGACTGTCATACAAGTGCGAGGTTTGGCTAGCCATAAAACCAGGTCCAATCCACCATTTTCTACACAAGAAAATGCCTGTACCAATGCAGAATATAACAGTTGTTATCCATTTGTTTGATTTTGTCGTTTGCTTAAGGACTTTCCGTTTTTTTATTTCCTCAGAGTAGTTTTTTTGTTGTTGTTATTTTACTTTTTATTAGCACTTTCTTAAGCCTTTTGATTAACTCATTTATGAAATAATTGTCTTCCTCCTAAATTTTAATAACTTTAATATACATTTTTGTCTCCTCTTGTCTCCTTTATTCTGCCCCTCTCTCCTTTTTACCCTGTCCACAACCTCATTCTAAGCAGGCGAGACAAAAGAACCATAACATACATGTACATTTGGCTCATGATTAATGGCCCATACATTCAAAATGTGAAGCAATTTACACGAGAAAAACGAACGACCTAATTTTTAGCAAAACAATTTACAAAAAACAAATGTGACTGATGAAGCATTGCCAACCACTGAACAACAGGCTCCTGACTTAGGACAGGCACATAACGAATATGACAGGGTTAAACATGTTTGTGAAAATAATCTAGGACAGTGCATGAGTAGCTATAGGAATACTCAAAAGATTAGTTTAAGGCACTTAACAAATAACATAAAATCCATAGGAACAAAGCACTGAAATATCAGTACTCACAGTTACAAATGTACTGAAAGATAGTTCAAAGCCAACTCTGAGCTAAGTATTTTTGTAATTTTGCTTTTTAAACATGTGATAAAGAAATTAAGTTCTCAAAAACTTAAATATCTCTCATTACACATTCAATGGATTAAGCATGTTAAGCATGTTAAGTAAAAAAGCCCAGTTTTGATTTTTTTTTGCAAACATAAATTCTTACAGCTTTCAATCATGCCATACACCATATGCATGTATAGTTGCCCTATTATCCTATTAATGCTTCACATATATAGACCAAAACACAAAAACCTTAACATTGACCAATAAACCATGAAAATGAGATCATAGTCAGATGAAATCTGCTAGACTGACATGTATTGATCCTTACCATCATATCCTACCTACATAGTCCTACATGTCAAGCAATGGGTAATAACAAATATTTACATCCAACTACAGCTAATTTATTAATATTTGTGGAGTAAAACTTTGGTTGGCTTGCTTGCTTTGTTAGTATAATTGTTTATTCAAGCTTTGGAATTAAGATTGACATCTCAAAACAATATATATGTAATATGACATAGTTAAACCTGCATATTCATGTATCATATTCAAATTTAATTGGACATTATCCAAATATAATTGTACAACATACAAAGCAACCAAGCTAACCAAAGTCTTCCTTTACATTCATTTGGAAATTAGCTGTAATATTTGTGTTTGTAAATTTATGTCAACTCAGGTTTATTGCCAGATCAAATGAAATAAAATCCGGACTGTGAAATTGCCCCAGTTCATTCCCTGGTTTACAAGGAGAAGGCCTCTAGGCCCATAGAAACAAAGACTGATTAAAAACACAACAATAAACATTTATTAAAGCTAATTATTTCATTCTAAAATGCTGTACGGTTTGCAGTTCTCATGTCAGTAGTATGACGTTTTCTATGGCGGTATAATGTACCATACTGAGAAAACTGTTGTCCACAGTAAGAACATTTATAAGGTTTTTCACCAGTATGAACACGGAGATGAACCATCATATTTTGTTTACCGATAAACCCTTTACCACATGTTGGACATGCGTGAGTTCTTTCCCCTGTATGGGACATCATGTGACGACGTAGGACAAATTTAGTTGCAAAAGTTCTCCCACATTCTTCACAAGTTGTTTCTTTCATGATTCTATCCCTTCCAGAGTTTAAACTGATTTCTCTCGCGATCATCTGAATTGTTTTTCCTGTCAGGACATGTACAGGTTTTATATCTGGCATGTTTGTATGATTATCTGTATTATTTCCACCCTTATATTTTGATGTTGGATACATATACATATTTTCAGTTTTCTCACTTTTTTTCTCTTGATATGTTTTGATATGGTGATCATTTACTAATGGATCATATGTCATCTCAAACTTTGTATCCATGTCTTCCTCTTCATGTCCAACTTCAGAAAGATCTATCACTGATAAATTATGTTCTACTTCAGATTTTGTTTGTAAATTTGTTAGCTCTGAAAATGATGTTTCTCCAGATGTAGGATTTAAATTGTCTCCCTTTGATGCTGAAAAAGAGTTATCTTCAATTTCTGAATCAAATTTATTGCAATTATCATTATCAGAAATAAATCTATTATCGACATGATTAATTTCTGTCTCATGTCTATAATCAGTTTCGGACAAAACAACAACATCATCGTCAGGTTCTTCCATTTGTTCATTTGTTTCATGATTGCTTTTACATCTTTCTTTTCTGATATTTTTAATTCTTTCGGATGTTTTTGAATCAGAGTTTTGATCTTTTCTTTGAAATAAGTGTTTATCTAAATGCAAGTTTTCTCCCGCCATATTCACTGTACTAATGTTTTCTCCCACCATATTCACTGTGATATTGTTTTCTTCCACCATATTCATTGTGCTATTGATCTTGTTAATTTCTCCCGCCATATTCACTGTTCTACTATTTTCACCATTTTTGTCATTATCTTTACAACTTCCTTTCATTAAATATGAGTCAACATACTCCTTCAAGGCGAAATATTGTTTCATAAAAATTTCTAAAGATGATTTGAATGCAACCAGACAATCGTAAATCTCCTTCCTAGAATGACTACTTATGTGGGACCAGACAACGCTAACATTAATGAAAATTTCTCCACAAACATGGCACTGTTTAGAATCCATTCTTGGTTCACTCTGAATAAAATTCTGTAAAATAAAAGTATTTACTATTTAATGATAGAGCAATTAAGTCATTTAAGTTCTGTATAGCAAAGATATATTAGTATTTGGCCTTAAACTTTATCAAGAAATAATTATATAAAAAAAGCCACATTTTGTTCTTAAATGTGTCTATTTCAAAATCTTTCATACAACATGTAATAAGCAAAACTTTCCATAGGAGTAAATTGTATTCTCAAAAGTAAGCACATTTTTGACAAATTGTGAAAGAAATTATGATTTTGGGCAATTTTTGGAGCTAAAATTAGCTTCAGAAAATATTGGCTTCCTACTGAATGTTTGATTCCAATTGGAATTACTAAACAATGCAAATGTTGGTATGGCTAATCTTGAGTAACAGTTTAGTGTACATTTTGTACTTTCACTGATATTTCTAATTTCAGTATGAACTAATTATCTCCCATTAGCCATGCTTTCATGGCCAACTGCATTATGTTTTTTTTGTTGGGTTGATTTCCATACATTTTTTTATCAAATTTCCAGAATTCACCCTTTCACTCAACATATCATGTGTTGGAAATTATGATGCCTACATCTTGATCACGTGGTGATGGGAGTCACAGGAAAGATTAAATTAACTACCATATCTCTGAACTGACATATTATATAAGACAAAATAATTTTGAGGTCTTAAATGCTGTGACCTATGACTGTATATGGTATTAGACCCATCTGGTCCTAAACTGATGAAGCTCCAAGTCAATCCAATCCCAAGAAAATGTATCTATGCTTCATGACAAGTGAAGTATGCCTAATACTGGAGTAATAATCAGATGAATTATATTTAGTTAAATGAAAATAACTTTAATTGGTACTGTTTGTATGAAAAAATAATGTAATATTACCATAATAATAAATAAAAATATGCATGAGCTAATGTAATGCCAGTCCTAATCCCTGAATTTAATTAAAATCAGCTGGATTGACAAAATTAACTCAACAATATAGTTTGATCTTTTATTGGATGTTTTATTATCATGATTACAATGTATAATAAATTGATTAAGGTGGTACCTAACACTACAGGGAGATAACTCTGTAAAGTTAGCTAAACGTTTTAATAAAGTTGTGTTGTAAAAGGAATATAAAGCTTGTCAATGATCAAAATTGGTGTTTGTCAAACTGCTATATATAACTAGTGTAATTTTTCTGACAAAACGGTTGGTTCAAAATTTTTGAAATTTTTATAGTTTTGTTAAAGGGTCAAAGTAAATACTACTTAGACAAAATTTTATGAAAATTAAAAGAGCCAAATTAATTTTAGTGAAAGTGTTGGGTACCACCTTAATTTTCAAAATAATAATATATTCAAACAATGTCAAATAAATATCTCATTAATTTATAATGAAAGTATTTTTGTCAAAGAGCAGCTTATTACTGTCATGACTGTCCACCTTTTATATTGCTATTACATATTAAATTCATAAAACCTTTATGAATAACCTATCTTTATTTTTATTCCTTATAAATACACATATCTTTTATGTGTGGGATCGACTTTAAAAAATGGGCCGAATCAAGTTGGGGTCAGATCGACACGAAATAGGACTGTATCATACATGTATGATCTTAACAGTGAGTCTCATTGGGGGAGGGGGTGTTCTCCAGGATCCGGCTGATTGTTTAATGAGAATCCTGTATCCCACTTCTCTATGCCTTAATAGCTCATGTAATTTCCTGTGTCCAGTGTGGACTTCATTTCCCTGTTTTCACGCTCAATTCTTCAAAAACCTTCAAGTGTCAAGCTATAAAAAAATCCACCAATCCTGCATCATGCTTAGACCCCAATGAGATCAACTAAACAGGTCGTACATTGACCTCTAATGGTTTACTTTTATAAATTGTTATTTGGATGGAGAGTTGTCTCATTGGCACTCACACCACATCTTCCTATATCTAAGTCAATAAAAGAGGAGATCTACATGTAGATGAATAGAAGGAAACCGGTAAAATATTTCTTTACAGTGTTTATTCTAAATGGCACACATGTACAGTGTACATGGTGTATGGAAATCTCCAAATAATTCCAAAACATTTTTAGGTAAAAAAAACAACCTTGTAAGGCCAACATTAAAAATATCTTTGTTTCCCCTCCCCGACTGAAGTTTTCAGGGTATGGGTAGGTAGGTACATGTAGGTAGGCAAATTATTTAATTTTATTCCTTGAGATCATTTTCTATATTGAATTTGTACAAAATAGTAGATAGATTTAAATTAAGATTTTATAGCATAATATTAATTCAGAACATTTTTACTGAAAGATTTTATCCTTTATACCGGAGCAGAGGTTAATAAAGACCAAGCAAATCAAGATGCACTCTGACAGTGGGTTGAAAGATGCTTCATTTTTTTTTATTAGAGCTCGAGATAAGTAACCACTTCATTGAACAATGTTGAATTGTTTTGCTGCAGATTAAATTTATATTGGATTGTATTGTTTAGTTTCAGAGAACTTTTATCTAACATAAAGGCATCTTTTCTACTACAGATTTATATGTCATTGAATGTTTTCTAAACCATGTTCAGTCTTCACAATGAACTGTTAAATCTACAGGCCCGGAGCTCAATTTTAGATTTTTTAAAGTTAGATTCTGTTGGTCTGTAGATATGATTTTTACAGGCATGAGAGCAATTTTACAAGACTAGGCTGCCGCCTGGGCTGCTGTTCAGGGTGAAGACTGCATGTTTTATCATGTTTACTATAAATTCTCTATAAAGTTTATATGTGTTTTGATAAATGTTCGCACACTTTGTTATAAAGTTTGTCTTTTTGAGTAAATCTCATGGCATTTTAAATACCAGATTGAATTAAAGATGCATGTTGCTTATTTCCCCTCATATTCATTATAACAGAAAAGGCTGCCTGGCATACTGAATCTTAGAATAATTATTACTACTATTGAAGATAAATACATCATCATTATTAGTCAATGTTTACTGTGAAGTATACATATTTGATTCAAGGATGGAACTCTAAAGCTGTAGTCAATGCAATGGCTCATTGTTTTCAATTGAGAGAGAATGGTTTGTTGCTATTCTCCGATGTTGATAGCTTGGCAGAAAAGTAACCTTTCATTAGGGCATAATCAATTGGATCATCGATTGCATCGTCAATAACCTCACTAATCCTTAATTAATATGGGGCTTATCTTCAAAACTTTAAACTTTCTTACACATGTTACAGACGATATTCTTGCCAAAATCATTATCCTTAATAACCCTTGCTGATACACAAATAGTGTGACGAACCATGTCTATTTTCCTTGCTTATGTATCATTTAGGAAGTTCAATGCAAAAATACCCTGAATTAAAACGCTCGTGGACTACAGCATCGGAAAAGTATTGCTAAACAATGTTAACATGGTTAAAGGGTTTTTCTATTGTCATTGTAAAAAAGGCATATTTTTTCACACATGAATGTTAAATGTGTGATGGGATTGCTTCCCTTAGAACATGTGGTAGATACTTCATACTTATTGAGCAGTAAGCAGTTGATCTAAGGAAGTACTAATTCAGCTCAGTCAGTGAAGGCGTGAATCCGGGTCCGTTCGCTCCCATTCACGTTCGCACCCAATCACGTTCACCCCCTTTCACTTTCGCACCCTAAACGTTCACACCCAATTTTTATTGGTTTTGTGTTATATATAAACTTTGTACTAAAAGTTTTGGCAAATGTATTCCTATAAGTATATTTGTTGTCATTGTCCTTAATTAAAATGAGAAAACGTGCTTTTTTGTGTTGAATAAATCTTAATCTTGTTTTGGTTAACATGGTTAAGTGTATTGCTAAGTTTCAAAATAAAGAGTGACTATATATATATGACAACGTATTTTTTTGTGTTGAATAAATTTTAATCATGTTTTGGTTAGTGCATTGCTATGATTTTTTGTTTCATTGTTTCAGATCAAAGGGGCCTATAAGCTGTTTAATAAAACCTTTCGTGTTTTCATTTAAAATCTTCAATGTTTTTTCCCTTACCAAGCTAAATACATGCAGTATTTACATCAAATCAATTAAAAACAACAATCTTGGTTTTCTAATTATTCAACTGGAATGTCATTTAAAATTGGGTGCGAAGAGACCTTGGGTGCGAACGTGCAAGGTGCAAACGTGTAGGGTGTGAAAGTGTATTGGGCGCAAACGAACCTGATAGCTGAAGGCGTTGCCTAGTAACACAGAGGTCCAAGGTTTGTGTCCCGTAGAAGACATGCAATTTTGCAAGAAGAATCATGCTCTACGGTTACAAATGTAAATTTTACAAAACCTTCACTATTAAATATGGAAAATACTATTTGTCAAATGGCATACAGTTTGATTTTGCTCCGAAAGAATTCTATTTGAAAACGAAATTGGATAAACTCTTTGAACGTTAACCAAAAGAGCTTATCTAAATATATGGGCTATTGTAAATTATACATGTGCATGATGTACTAATCCAAATAATTATGACGCCTTGAACAGTTGAACAGGATATTATAATTTTTTCTTTGACGACTTATTTCAACGAAGTAAGGCGTCATAGAAAAAAATTATAATAGCCTTTCAAGACGAAGTAAGGCATCAAAGAAAAAAATTATAATAGCCTTTCAAGACGTCATAATTATTTGGACTAATGATGTACTATAGACTTTAAATTTTGCTTTTGACTTATCAACAAATCAATGAAACTTTAAAGACCAAACAGCCTATTGTTTATGCGCATCAACTAACGCAACTTGGTAGTGACATAAAAGCTCTATGACGTTGTTTCTAGCAATAAAAAAACGTCAAATTAAAATGTCCTATTTCGCGTTTTTCACGGATTCCAACATGGTGTACGCTTAAAAATAAGTCTCCCAAGAAAAGAGGAATTAAGCGTCGAGCTGATATCTTGTGGAAATTTAACACAAATGGACACAAAAGATACTACACTATATATAACCTTCGTTCTAATAAAAAAACAATAAAATATAAATTTTGATCTCGACTTTTTTGCGCCGATATGCATTTTTTTTTTATTCTTTCACATGCGTAGATTTTGTCTTTTATTTCCGCTGATTTGCATTTCATTTTTTTTTAATTCTTTCACTTGTGTAGATTTTGTCTTTCATTTGCGCCGATTGTGTACAGGTTACCGGGGTTATTAGATAGGTGAAAGTTTTTTATGTTCATTTTATGTTTTCTTGTCTGTGCGTCCATTCGTCCGTTCGTCCGTCTGTCCCGCTTCAGGTTAGAGTTTTTGGTCAAGGTAGTTTTTGATAAAGTTTTGAAGTCCTATCAACTTAAAACTTAGTACATATGTTCCCTATGATTTGATCCTTCTAATTTTAATGTCAATTTGTCAAAATTCTAAAATATTGAGTATTCAGAAGGTCAGGCCGATAAAAAATATTGCTAGAAGGTTTGACATACTGGCAACGTATGCATGTAAATGATGTCTGGATGATTCTCGTAAAACAATGTCAGATCTTGAAATGAAGTTAAAATTTATTTATACTGCTTATTTGACAAAATCTTATAACTATGACAAAGGGTCATTGTCGTTTGTCATTTGTTTCATTTCAAATGGTCTTAAGAAGAAATTATAAACATTTCGCCTGATCTCACTGAAGCTTACAGCTAATTTCCTAATGTATGTAGATCAACACTTTAGTTAGTTGCTTGCTTTGTTTGTATATTTTGTATAATTATATTTTGATAATGTCCAATTCAATTTAAATATCATATTCATACAGGTTTACATACCTATATATGAAGATGTCAATCTTAATTACCAAGCTCGAATAAACATTTATACAAACAAAGCAAGGAAGCCAACCAAAGTTTTACCCTACATGCATTAGGAAATTAGCTGTAAGGCAAAAGATATAAAATAGTTGTAAATTTAACTTATGACAAAAACAAGTACTCCAAGAATAATATCCAACATAAAATCTCTCCCTTTCATTTAACTAAAACTATGACAGGAAAAATTGAAAACAAATTTCGATTTTCAACGCCGGCAACAACCTTGTCTTTTTTTTAATTTCCAAAATTAGCAATTTAGATTGATAATATTTTATCCTGTTGGAGAAATCTTTAGTTACTTTGTAGTTTTCAACAGAAAATTATTTCTAAATTAATTTTTTAATAAAAACTTTTTGTCTTTTATAGTTACTGTCTCGTTTATTCAAAACACGTGAGGTAGTAATAACAGGGATTGTTTTTCATGATAGATGTATATAACGTTTAGAATCAAAAACTTTAATTCATATATTATACTTATAATCTTAATTTCCTTATATATCTTAAATATTCAGAAATACAGTACACACAGAGAGGATGTAATCCAATACTCCCTACACTGTGTAAAAACTTGGTGTCACACCAGGAAACTCCAGCAACACTATAGCTAGTACTCTCCAAATCTTGGGAAGAAATTGGGAGAAACTTGGAGTAATTCCTCCCTAAAACTCCTTAATTGTTTATTACCTTGGTGTGGTTTCTCCCAACACCATGATTTTTATTGCTATGTTTACCTTTGAAGTGTGCCAGTAGTTGTTGACTACAATAAACATTTCATATGTTTCCTGTCATTAAATGACAGTCACAAAAAATGATGAAAAGTGTGAGATTTGTTAAATTTAATCAGAGATATATTATAATCTGATTTTATTCAAGAATCATGCACAACTTTATTTATTAAAAACATTCAGTATTTGTTCTGACAGTGTTGGTTTTTCATACCTAAGAAACATAAAATTAAAAAAAACAAAATATCACCTGTAAGTGGAGTAAAATTATTAGAAAATAAAGACATATATTTTAATTGAATTTATTCAATTTTTTTTTATGAATTTAAATAATTTAAATAATAAATGAAGATAATATAAATATAATATGTATGAAATTAATCTACATTATTTTATTATATTCCTTTTTTTTTGTATCATTACTATCATTTTTTAAACCATGTATATATTAATATCTATATGTTTAAACTGACTATAAATACAACTTATTGTAAATATCAAGTTGCCATTCTTAATTATGAGATTATGAAAGAATGTAAATAATTTTCTAATCTAAAAATACTTTTTGTATATATATATATATTTTTTTTAAATCATTTCATTAACCTTTTTTATAGCTTTCAGAAATAAAACTAAATAGGAAATGATTGAAATAGGAAGAAATGAGAGAATAGTTGGCATGTAATTATATGTCACTGTCAGACCATGCAGTAATGGTTATGATTTGTTGATTTTAATTACTTTTACCTGCAATCAACAGGTCATAAAACCCTCCCAGATGGAAGTAATTACTTGGTGTTTTTTGGGAGGGAAATCTGTGTTTCACAGTGTGACACTGTGTTACACCAGAATCAGTGTTGGGAGTATGAGATTACATCCTCTCTGTGTGTACTGTAATGAGTTCACAAACTAAATGGAATAATTTCTATACGTTCGTCTTAATCGGGAAATGTAATGGTATAAAGAATTCCGTCCATGCTTTTGTATGTCCGTCTGTCAACAGTAGCAAATGAGTTCGTTATGGCAAACTTCTGGATTGACGCGAAAAAAACCACACACATATAGTCTGATATAGTCAAATACTCTGTAGTTATTAGCCAGTGCCATCTTTCATTTCTTTTTTTTTATTTTCAATAATTTTGCTAATGAGGGACAGAGGACAAAACAGACTTTCCTAACAAAAGCGGTGAAAAGGTTATTTCAAACGATTGTCCATTCCGATCGACGGATGGGGTTTAAGGTTAATTTTGCGCGGCAACAACATCATAAGATCTGATACTGACACGTGCATTTAATCTCTTGTGTTACCTATAATAAAGTATAGGTGAATATAGTTGTTATTCTTGGAAATTTAAATGTGGGTTTCAAACATCCAAATAGTGCGACAGCAAGGAAAGTTTGTACTATGACGTCAGCAGTGATCAGGAAGGACGTGCGCCCTGCGTCTATAGCGCATATTGACAAGAAATGGCGCATACAGTGACAAATGTAAGCGCCCACGTGGCGCACGATATTTTCACTCCGTTTCGAAACGTTTACATATCGTCAGATGAATTTCCAATCGTGTTCCGTGCCGCCATGTGTGTGTACACAACTGTGTAATGTTCCTCCAATAATAGGAGCACCTATATAATTTTGGGACGTCTCGGGTGTTTCCCTATGATAATAGAACCATGTGATTTAACGTCTCGGGTGTTTTCCTATTGCAATAGTAGAACCATGCGGTCTAACTGATAGCCCGAAAAACGTAATTAACCATCATTCATGATATATTTTTTTATAAACAACTTTTAATTTGTGAAATTTGGCCAGTACAGACGAGATTTAACTCTAATAGTAATCTCATTTAGTTTAGCTTGCTATTATTCCGATTGAAGAACCCCAAAGACTTTTTAGGAATATAGTTTTTGTCTCCATAAAAGACGCTTAACTGTCCTTGTCATTTTTTGGTCTTTGGCTCATTTTGACATTTTGTAAACATGACTTCAGCGATTTGTTGTTTTGTTCTAATTTATGGTACTCTATACTGTTATTCTTGTCACCGTGATGGTTATAATAATACAAGAAGTGCAGAGGAAATGCCTGAAATGTCTTCTGATACGGAACATCTGGAATACGTATGGTATCGACGAAGACCAAAATTTAAAGTACAAAAAAAACCATGAACATGAACGAGGCAACAGTACCAGTTTAAACATTGTAAATAAAGGTTAACTTAAATATTGTTGGGGTTGGAAGAAGTTATTGTATATTCATTGAAATTGAAATTACAAAATCACACGAACAATATCCATGATTTCATTTTAAATCATAAAGGTAAGTACCAACACCTCTTTGCCAAAATATACTGATCCTTTTTTTTTTTTTACAGAAGTCAATTCAAATGTCCCACTCATTTGACAACATGGCCCATTATTTTTTAAAATGGCCCATTGAATTTATTTTTGAGCGGCCCTGGGCCCATAGTGAAAAAAACCTTCCAGATCACTGCGTCAGATGCAATGTTCTGAAGGAAGACAACTCTTTTCGTCAAAACAAACGAGAAAAAAACATGAAAATTACTCATAACTTTTTTGAAAGGTCGGTGACATACACTTTTTTGGCTTTTTTTTTTAAGAGTACACATGGCACTTTCCTTCTTGAAATTATTATGAAGAAGTCACTGGTAGATATTTTTTAATACTGGAAAAGTTTTTCATTTTAACGTTTTATTTTTGGCGGGAATGAAATAAATCATATTTTTAAAGATCAAAACAATATGAGTCTTAAACTCTTGAACCTGTATTTGATAGATACAAATCTACTGTTTAACGTGAAACAAGAATTATGCATGTAGGTTTGATATAAAGGATTTTTGGAGAGTTTATATAACATTAACAAGCAAATATTATGTTAATATGGGGACGGAGTCCCCAATAACAGTAGAAAATTCAATAAAAAAAAAATACGGGAAAATTTCCCGAATTTTTCATTGTACTAATGAACTCAAAATCGTTCAATTTTTTTTTTTGTCGTGTTTTGAAATCCCGGACCTGCGCAGAAATGTACAATGTACTTCCTTTTTCCGGTCTCGTTTGTATGAAACTTTGAGTAAAATATATATATATCAGTCTAGTATAAAATAGGAAGGAACGCGCAATACCAATTTCATTTTTAATAATTCCTTGATATGAAAAAATGTTACCTAATGATAGCGTTTCTTTGTTTACATTGCATATGACGTCATAATTTAAATAACGTCACAACTAAATCCCTAACAACAGAACCAAAATCGGAAACGTTACGGTATTTCCGTTTCTTTTTTTTTTAAACAAATATTTAAGTTACAAAAAAATAATTCATACAGACTTCGTCCCCATTTACAGGTAATGCCTGCCTCATATTATTCGGGAAAACACGAAACTGAGGTTGCTATAACGACAAAACTAAGTCGGTGACCCCCAATTTTTTTCATCAAATTTTGTTCCTCAAATCATGAAATGCTTTCACACAAAATTTTAAGGAAAAATAACTGGTAGAAATAAATAGGCTGTTTGGTCTTTAAAAAGCAGGTCACTTGTGTCATGATAATGGCTTAATTTAGCATGATTAGTTTTATGGGTATTAGAAACACACCTACCTGATAAAAGTGTACTTTTTTAGTGTTATATTATATATCCATTGTCATATACCTTGTAATTTATGAGCCAAAAAACCAGAACAATACTTTTCATAAAAACCGGAAGTTTACTTCACATATGGAAAATGAAATCAATGACGGATAAAATTCCGAAAATTACAATTAGCATTCGGGCTTTATTAAAACTTTGCACAGACTTACCTATCTCATTAAAGCCAAACTTACCAGCGTCTTATTCTTCATTTTCTCGGGAAAAACAGGCTCTCCGAGAGCGAATCATTTTCCCCGGTCTTGTCCATACTGTACTGTTGTCAGTTAATTAATGATGAAATTTAAAAAAAAATATTGCTAATTCACTCATAGAGTCTTAAATGTAGTAACTCTGCTAGCCGTCCGTTGTTAATTTTTGTATCATTGTCATTTTGCTAAGTTTCTTCTGATACCTTTTCTGACATCAGACCGTAATAAAGTGGTAAGAGGGGAAAATTCTTAAATACTGCACGCTTTTGTTATTTGTATATATGTTTCTCGGTCCCCATAGAGAGCAACAATGGGTTAGCAGTTGGTGGATAAACAAGCACGAATCCGTCCATTTAAAAAGGGATGCCGGGTTCCAACACATGCAAGTCGTATACACAAGGGGGTACAATTGAATGTCATAATACAAAATCCCGGATTAGTTGTCTTGTTCTTCTTGTTATTAAATTTTGCTGTTACAGAATGAAATTATTTTAATTAAATTAATCAACGTATAATCCTTATGCAAAGCTCTGAATCCTTGCTCGTCTTTGACTATACTTTTTTTGAAATATAATAAAAACATTCAAATAAACTTTTTAAAATATATCTTGAAATTTCTATAAAAACAGTGTCCACCAATATAGCCACTACTGGATAATTAGATCATAAGTTAAAAACGCCAAAAAAAAACAAAAAAAAAAACAAGCCTCATCCTCAATAATAAAGCACAACAAAAACTATTTTAAGAACATAATACACCAACAGCAGCACAAAATAAACCCAACATTATGCACCAAATGCAATATGATTAAAATATTAATCCTGTGTACCTTTAATAAATACTAAATGTTTTTTTTCCTTTTTCAAACCTAATGACAAATGTCAAAAGAGATATATTTCACCAAACTCACAGATACTATCACTTTTTTTTAACAAAATACCCGGAAACGCCATACATAAATGAAATCGCATATATCACTTGGATTCCATGACCTGACTTTTGAATGCTGTGACTAAAGTATGATTTGTTGTCGAAGATGGAGATTACCTTTGTGTACTTGTCCATTGCTAATTGCATACTTTTGGTAAAAGGCATTTGGACTAATGTTGATGTTGTTGGGATCACGTGATAATTGGTAAATAAAAAAAAACACCTCCAAAACTTCAAACGTTTAACATTTAGTGTAATATATGAGGGCTGGATGGGGTCCCATCAATTCCGTGTACTTTAATTGTATAAACCATGTTCTCTCTTTTTTCTACGCTTCTGTCCATTACTCCTTTATATCTTAATGCAAGCACTCACTGATATTAGCTATAGGCAAATATATATACTTGAATTTATGTTTGGAAATACAATGTATATATCGTGTCATTGCTTGTAATTAAAAGCAATTAACTCAATAATGTCCAACTTAACCAAACTTTCATGACTAACTCATTGTACTTGATGTTGATTTATATGACTACGTTAATACACACAGTACACAAAACACATAGAAACCTAAAGGCTGAGAAACATGAACCACACCAATACTAACACTAAAGTAACTTATGTGCTGTGGAAGAGTAAGCAGACCTTCTCTACATGTGCCTCCTACCGCGTCGTCAGTATTACTGACGGTATTGGTGAAAGTAACTCATGTGCTGTGGAAGGGTAAGCAGACCTTCTCTACATGTGCCACCTACCGCGTCGTCATTTACAGACGGTATTGGTGAAAGTAACTCATGTGCTGTGGAAGGGTAAGCAGACATTCTCTACATGTGCCTCCTACCGCGTCGTCAGTATTACTGACGGTATTGGTGAAAGTAACTCATGTGCTGTGGAAGAGTAAGCAGACCTTCTCTACATGTGCCTCCTACCGCGTCGTCAGTATTACTGACGGTATTGGTGAAAGTAACTCATGTGCTGTGGAAGGGTAAGCAGACCTTCTCTACATGTGCCACCTACCGTGTCGTCAGTAACAGACGGTATTGGTGAAAGTAACTCATGTGCTGTGGAAGGGTAAGCAGACCTTCTCTACATGTGCCTCCTACCGCGTCGTCAGTATTACTGACGGTATTGGTGAAAGTAACTTATGTGCTGTGGAAGGGTAAGCAGACCTTCTCTACATGTGCCACCTACCGAGTCGTCGGTAACAGACGATATTGGTGAAAGGAAAACGCAACATATATTTGTTTCTTAAACATTAATATGACACCGACTTTATTTTTTTTCTTTTTAATCTTAATAATACATACAAACCCTTTTTTAACTGATTTTTATAGTTCGTTCTAGCTAGCTTATGTTGTACTGTTACACCACTGTCCCAGGTTAGGGGGAGGGTTGGGATCCCACTAACATGTTTCACCCGCCACATTATTTATGTATGTGCCTGTCCCAAGTCAGGAGCCTGTAATTCAGTGGTTGTCGTTTGTTTATGTGAAAACTAATGTAATTTAATTTAATCAATTACTTTTCAAAATACCCTGTAATCCTGATTATTTATAATTACATTCTGATTACAATGATTTTTTAACTGTTTATAGTCAAGAAGTTCACCTTTTTGTTATTTTTATTTGATAAATAGTTTAAATGTAAAGATAGTTTGGTTGACTTTATAAAGCATGTTGATTGATTTGTATACTTCAGTAAAAAATAAATTATTGAAAAGTCATCATTATCCTAACAAGAGACATATTAATACAATTATATGTCTTTGGCCTTAGTAAAAGATATTGTACATATATTGACAATTTAAAGATGTTCATATATATATTTGATAATAACTGTTATATTCTAGTAATACTGCTCTTTAACCCTGAATTATTATCGTTTGTTAATATTTTGATGTTTGTCAACTTTGAATTGACAGGTAGATATCCAATTAAGGTTTGTTTTTATTGCAATTACCAATTGAGTATATAGCTGTAGGACAATATGTATGATGCAAGATTAATTAGACATTCGAAATTTATCTAATTAACACAAATTAAATTAAAAGTTGGAAAAAATCTTGTTTAAAATAAGCAAAAATGTTGTATGTATTTGGACTGGACCTGTAAAATGCAATGATTTTTAGTACTTGCATTTTGTTTACAATTTAATTAAACAATAATTATTCTATAAAAAATTATACATAGATTTTGACTGGTAACAAACCGACCACCGAGGACCATAAGTAAAGGGAATTAGGTTATACGACAATGAGAAAACCGAATGATACACATGTGCGAAAGCAAAACTAAGCACAATAAATATATATAAAAAAAATATCCCACACACCATTACCCTTAACAAATATAAAACATATTAAAACAACTTCACATTTACAAATTCCTGCAATCGGTACATATACACATACATTTGCTTCATAAGGTACAGTATAGACTGTTTCTGTACTATTATTAAGAAAAATACATATATGTTACGTTTTAAACGAAGTGTTACTTGTATGTTGTGTTAGACCAGTGTCACCTTCTGTTTAACTATACTTTTTATACATGTTATAAGAGTAGGAAAAGATATTAAAGAAATATTCAAAAATCGGATAGCAACTGCTATGAAAAAAACTGAAAAGACAAATAAAAGTACACAAAACACAGCATATAAATGAAAGACGGAGCGACACAAACCCCACAAAAAACAGGAAATGATTCCAGGTGCCCAAAAAGGGTAAGCAAAGTCAATACAATGAACATACATGCTTGGCATACATGTATATAGGTAATTGGCTTCACTGGTTTGCACTGACCGATCAACCACCATTTCAGCTTTGAAATTACTGTAGTTGTGTCTACTGGTGTATGGAATTTTAAATTTGATAAATGCTTTTTGTGCTTTTTTGTTAAATATTTGTTTGTTTTGAAATTGTGACACAGTGATGACTGCTGTATACATATTGTATCTATTTTTCTTATTATGTCTGCTTTGGTCACGTATCGTTGTAAAAATAATGGAATTCGAAGCGGCTGTCATACAAGTGAGAGGTTTAGCGCTATAAAACCAGGTTCAATTCACCATTTTCTACATTTGAAAATGCCTGTACCAAGTCAGGAATATATATGACAGTTGTTGGACATTCGTTTGATGTGTTTAATCATTTGATTTAATTTGCCATTTGATTAGGAACTTTCCGTTTTGAATTTTCCTCGGAGTTCAGTATATTTTTGTGATTTTACTTTTTATAGCAAGAACAGTGGTATATATTTGCTGTCGTTCCCACTGCGAATGATTTAGTTCCAATACATCATACACGACCATAAAATAGACTTGATGTGCCATATTACAGTTACGAAACGAAACCGACCGATTTGGTTCTTATATATCAACCACACAACAAGCAAAAATGAGTGACCACCGATCTTGTTAATGAACTTATAATGTTAGCAACAAAATGATTTATGGAAACAAAAATATTCTGGTCAAGCAGACGACAAGAAAAAGTATTCTGAATCGAAATTTCCTGTTATTAATTACACTTAATAAGTAAAAAGTAAAGTCACAAAAATACTGAACTCAATGGAAAATTCAATCGAAAAGTCCCTAATCACATGGCAAAATCAAATGATAAAATACATTAAACGAATGGACAACTGTCATATTCCTGAATTAGTACAGGCATTTTCAAATGTAGAAAATGGTGGATGAACCTAATTTTATAGCACTTGTTTATCAAAGGTAGCAAGATTATAATTTAGTACACCAGAAACGCCCAAATCAAAATAGTTAAGCCAAACAAGTACAAAGTTGGGAACCCAAAATTCCAAAAAGTTGTGCCAAATACGGCTAAGGTAATCAATTTCTGGAATAAGAAAATCCTTAGTTTTTTTTCGAAAAATTCAAAGTTTTGTAACAGGAAATTTATAAAAATGACCATATAATTGATATCCATGTCAACACTGAAGTGCAGACTTCTGCGCTGGTGATACACTCGGGGACGAAACGTCCACCAGCAGTGGCATAAACGTTTATCTGACATAAGCTTTGATAAAAACATTCAATTTAGCTACCATAGTGTATTATCCCACCGTGGATATATAATAACTTTATGATTGTTTTAACTCCGTCACGTAAATTTCATAGGGGGTTCATGACGTCACGTCTACATTTAATTGGGAACTAATCTATTGATGTTGTGGGATTTCAGTCTTTTTTTCTACAACATGTGTACAAAACGCAACAGGAAAAGTCCCGCGTGCGATAAATTCGTTATACGGTTCACTACTGACCCCATACGGACCAGGGTAAGTAAAATTCATAGGAGATTCGGCCTTCGGCATCACTCCCTATGGATTTTACTAACCTTCTAAAAATCCGTTCGGGGTCAATTGCGAATCATATAACTTGTACTGTGTTTAGATAATTATCAAATTCTTTTTATTTGTAGACCATTTGGAAAACGTTGCCCTTGGAAAGGAAAGCAGACAAAATTCTATCCGATGGAATTCAAGCTTAAATGGGCCTCTACAAGCAAATGATGGTAGCAGAAACTCAATATCTGTAGGCGGAGGGTGCTCCCATACAGAATTTGATACAAATAATTTTTGGTGGGCTGTCGACCTAGAAGTTGAATTTATTATAGAGATCGTTACAATCTACGGACGTACAGATTGCTGCAGTACGGCACATGTTTAATATAACAAATAACGTGGATTCATTTATTTTCGTGGGTATCAATTTTGGTGGATTCAGTAAACATTACATTTTAGTGAATATTTAATTTCGTGGTTTTGACAAAGTCTGCTTCCTAGCTTATAGAACATTTGTATTTTGTTAAACATTTAAATTCGTGGTTCGCCTTTACCCACGAAATCCATGAAAAATTATATCCCACGAATAATAATGAATCATCAGTATAATAGGTCTATGTTGTAAGAAAATCTATTAACCTCCTTTCATAATGTTAATATGATTAAATGTATTAACACCAAATTCTACAAACGTTATTAAGGTTTTAATTAACGGTGATATTACATGAGCAAAGTTGTGGTGCATTAACAAATGAAAGCTCACAAAATTAGACAAGTCCTACATGGAAGATCAGAGAGGTGAAGACACGTTCTCTCTGTTAAGATAAAAAGACATGTATCTTTTGATATTTATCCTCAATTGAAATTAATTAATATTCATTGAAATCGGTTCATGTGGTTACACTCTTTAATTGATTAGATAATCCTTATTCTCAATTATGAATGATTTTGGTTCGCGCATGCGAAAAAGATACTAATAATGGTATAAAATTGGTACAATTTTGGAATTTCCATGTTGTAGTGATGTTTCCTACTCTATACGAATTGCTTTTTATCTTTTGATCTATAATGTTTGTACATTCCTCTCCTTTAAAAGGAATTTTAAACACCTTTCAACACTTTTTGACCCAAGTATGCTACTCTAGTATATTTCGAAGTTGGATGAACAATACTGTTCTTAAAGTAACTGATCATAAAAAATCGGAAAGATACCTAGTAGCAACACAATGAAAAAAAAAGACAAATAGAAATGAATATTTTATTTTCCAAATTACTGGACTCATAAATAGCATATAATTATAAGTACAATAATTGGGTCAACAATAAGACATTACAAAGTCATATAAATATCATTATATCACCATAAGCCTCAGTCACAATCATGGGCCAAAACAAAACAAAATAAAAACAAAGACATTGATATCAAAACAGTATCAAAACCTGTTCTTCTTAATCAAAAGAACTACCAGTAAAATCACAATTATTTACCATGATAATAGGAAAGTCTTCTCATGTTTACACTCAAACAAGTTTGGAAGATTCAACTAAAATATCAACGACCAGTTTATCAACCATGTTGAAGTCGAGTGATCCATAAGTGTGGGCTCTTCTATCTCTATGAGTTGCAACTGGGGCAATATGCGCAATTGTTTCTACATAGGCGGTAATGGTAACGTTTTCTTCTGTTGCTCAGCCCATATCATAAACTTGAATATGTATAATGGCTTGTTTCGAAGCTGAGACATTTTTACATATGTGGTTAAATTTTCGGGGTACGAAGTGTGATTCATTTTCCCGTAAATTAGCAAACCCCGAGTATCCTTTTGCGATGTGGCTCCTCATGGTAAAAAATCCCATTTTTGACACAATAAGTTCTTTAAAAATTTAATACTTTGAACACATTTAATGGCTCCATAGTTTTTACACATTTATTCTGTGTTCCCTTACTTTCTAAATTAACACGTTTTGTTTACACGTGTCTTTTGAGTTCCTCATTTCAAGGCGCATTAAGGATATTGTCCCAACTGATGCGTTTTGTGCATTACAATTCATGTCAAAACGCTCCTTTAAATGTCAACATAATAAAAACCATTCTCATTTGTGTCTATTTAAATTTTTCAGCTGAACGACTTCGAGATTTTGATGTTCTATTGTACAATCCTAGTGATGCATCATGGGACGGATACGATCAGGGAACTTCAACATTGTGCTTTCATCAATCTGGAGTAGCTCCGTCAATTTTAAACGTTACTTGTGAGGGTGTAAACACAAGGGGTCGATTTGTCAAAATTATTATGGCAAAAAACAATGATGTAGAAAATCATTGCCTTACATTGTGTGAAGTTGAAGTTTACGGCGGGAAAACAAGTGGTGAGTTTAACAATTGTTCTTCGTAAAAGAGGGGCGAAAGATATCGGAGAGACAGTCTAACACATAGATAAGAAATAAACTGACAACGCCATGGCTAAATAATAGAAAGACAAACAGACAAATACTAGTACATAAGACACAACATAGAAAACTAAAGACCAAGCAACACGAACCCAACCAAAAACTTGGGGTTATCTCAAGTGCTCCGGAAGGGTAAGCAGATCCTGCTACTATTGCGTATTTGATACTCTTTTCTAAAAATCTGAGTCCCGAACATATTTTAAAGTCCATGATAGATGAATACTGGAGTACCTGTGTACTACCATTGATCATTTTACTACACAAATATATTTGCACAAGTGTAAATATAAAATAGTCAGATAAAATACAAATGTAGTCTCCAGTTATTAAAGCCAATAATAGATGAATACTCATGTACCTGTGTACGTCTGTCAGTGATCATTTTCCTATACAAATATGTATATGGACAAGTGTAAATGTACAATGTTTACTACGTTACAAATAGAGTTTGCAGTAATCATATTTTTATTGATAAAGAAGCATAGAAATGAAAGTACAGTGAAACCTGACTAAACCGAATCCTTTCAGGACTTGAGGTTTTGTTCGGTTTTGGCAAGTATTCGGTTTGATCAGGTTCACAATGCATAAAATGAGATATGATTGGTCTTCAGAACAAGTTTGGAGTAGACAGGTTTCCGGTTTATTCAGGGTTCGTTTTGATCAGGTTTCACTGTAACTATAAAATATTATTGAATATGTTCTTCCGTAGTAATTTTCTGGACTACTTCATCATAATCGCGCATGCCCGAATATTTGAATTCCAGGAATATAAAATATAAAGTAACGTAAGGGGTTATATCATCAAAAGGGAAGTACGTTTCCTTCGATTTACACAACATATTTATAAATATCGAGCAATGTAAGTTTTTGAAAGACACGTTAATTTCAGAACCATGATGGAAAAAGACTAGATGTGATATAATGTACAACTAAGAAAAGTAATCTAATAAAAAAGGACAAAGTCACGGGGTTCAAACCATGCGCAAATAAGACCTAGGAGTTAGCAATGTCAAGTGAAAAAATAACAAGAGGGACTATGTTCTAATTAAATTCTTATATAAATCCATTTATATTGCTGTTCTGATTATTAAAGTTCGAGTATCGGTGAAACAACCAGAATAACATCGATTCATATTGTTATCAAAATTTACAAGCATTCTCTTTTTGTCATTATTTGTCATTATTCTTATCAAAATGTTCATACATTTGTTTACTCTTGAAACTTTAAAACTTTGAAATTTTTATTTCACTAAAGGCCTTAATAAGTATTGTTTTGTCAATATTCTTTTTTTTATTGTCTATCCTTTTTCCTTCATGTATCATATATTTTTTTAACCTAGAAGAATCTGATTGCCCATGCTCGTGTGAAAACAAACAGAACGAACAACCCAAGACTTCACAAGATATTCAAAAGCACTCAAAAGAGGAATTGAGACAAATACTGCAACCACGACTTACTGGGCTACAGAATGAAATGAAGCTGGATAAGAAAAATATCTCAAAATGGAGAAGGAACTATATATCTGTCGCCGACAAAAGGGAGAGTGCTAGATATATGGGAATTGTAGGAGTTGTTGTTCTTTGCGCTGTGGTTGGTACAGTCGTTCTGCTTGATTTACTGTCTTTCCGAAAACACATTAGACAGATCAGAAGAATACGTGGTCAATAAAATTTACATTGTGTTTGAACATTGATGCAACATTAATGAATAACATTTATTGTATTATTGCACGAACACTACAGTTGTAAATTCAACCAGATTAAAATTATCATTAATGCAGCCTATCTGTTAGTGTGTATTTTTTTTTTTAAATGAAGATAATAACCGAACATTAAAGAAATTAAAGGAAGAACAGTACTTAATTTAACATTGCCTTGTCAAATCCAAAATTTACGATGGCAACACATTTCAAATATACCGTAAAAGAGGGACGAAAGATACCAGAGGAACAGTCAAACTCATAAATCGAAAATAAACAGACAATGTCGACTGCGATTGCGCAAAGTTGTTGCAAACGACTCCGGCAGATATCATCCAATAATAATTATTGTTGTTACATGCAACATTGCATTAGAATATGGTATCACAGATGTTTTTTTTTTATCGGGTTAGTCAACAACTCTATTATTATTTACATTAAACAATATATATTAGTCTACGACAATCAGATTGCAAGACATTAAAATGATAGATATAAAAATGTATTATGATAATTTAGTATCTTTAAAAGGATTAATTGTTTGATGTTTAACGTCACTTTTAGCACTATTGTGCTATTTCGTAGGGGCTAGTTTTTTTGGCGTAGGAAGGTTGAGTGCACCACCGACCATCGGTAGGAAAACTTACTCTAGTCAATTTAGATTTGAGTCAAGCGCACTTAATTGCCTAGTGCAGGACTTAAACTGACAACCTCAGTGTACCTAAGCCAACATAACACCGTGGATCATTAGTAAAGAGAATTTAGGTGTATACGCCAATGAAAAAACCCAGAATGACACACATGTGCGAAAGCAAAACTAGGCACAGTAAATATTTAAAAAAAAAAACCAAACCCCAACAACCATTCCCCTAAACAACTGTAAAACATTTAAAAACAACTTAACGTTAACAACATCCTGCAATCGGTACATGTACACATACATGTGCTTCATTAGGTACACGAGTATAGACTTTCTCTTTATTATCATTAAAATGTATACATATATGTCTCGTTTTAAATGGAGTTTTCCACATTCGGTTAAACTATAAGAGTAGCGAAAGATACAAAAGAGCAACTGCTATGAAAAAACCCGAAAAGACAATTATTACTAATACACAAAACATTATGTTATTGAGCTATTGTAAATTTGTGTATTCTTATTTGTGCTTATGTGCTTTGTATATGTATAGGAATTTGTGATATGTGTGCCAATGAGACAACTCTCCATTATAGTCAAAACTATAAAAGTCAACCATTATAAGTCAAGATACGGTCTTCAACAACGAGCCTTGATTAAGATTAAAACACGATGTTGACTGTATGTTGTACCCCTGTTTTTGACAATTTCACCTATAAGTCTCTTTGTTTACACCTTGTTGTCATAATGGCAGTTGATGGACTGCCAAACAAATGAGATGTTTAGCTAGCTATAAAAGCAGGTTGAATCCACCATTTTCTCTATAAGAAAATGCCCGAACCACAATAAATAAATAAACAAAAAATAACAGGAGAAACTAAATCACTTGCCTGGAAATGCTTACATAATTCTTAAAAAAGACCATCATTCAAGGACTTTAACCGTCATTCCCGTTTTCCTCCTCTTTCTTTACTAGTAGATGGAAATAGATAAATCCCCCTTTCTAGAATATACAAATTTCCCTCCTTTTCTCGAGATCCTCACTTTCTGACTCCCGTTCGCCACCCATCATTTACATGTTCCCTATCCTCTGTCCGCTTCAATCCCGAAATGATAGTTTATGCACATAATTAATATGACTATCAAAATGTGTTGCAAAGATATGTTTAACATACGCAACGATGTACCATTCAGGGAAAACAATTGTCGCTCCAATAGACGTTCATGTGATCCTTTATATTTTTGTATGTTACCTTGATTTGTCTTTTTCGTAATTTAAACGTCGGTAAACAACTGAAAGATTGGACTTCAGAAGTGAGTTGAATTAGACATACTTCAAGGTAGATAGACTGTCTTATGGTATTGTATAAAAGCAACGAAAAGAATAGACTCCGATGAAAATTCTAAATGTGAAGTCAGAGGATATCAGAACTGGTATGTTCGTTATGGTAAGAGCATGACACTTAGCACTATGAAATATATACCTAGATATCATCAATATTATTTTAACCACCAACTAAGATTTAACTTTTTATGTTAAAGTGTCCCGGTACATACAACAACAAACCCCTAAATCTAAATAACCGTGTGTTATTCCGTTGACTTAAGCTCGTTAACTAAAGCCAGTTGGACATATGGCAATCTACGACTGGACATAAATAATTTAAATCGAGGTAAAACACTCCACACAACACAAAATGAAACAAAGATCAAAATTGCATCAAATATATAAACACTTTCTTCGTAAATTTCCTTTAAGGTAATGAATGACATAGAAAAATCATTAGCAGTTCAATCATGAACTTGATTCAGATATTTTGAAATCAGCCATCTAACTCTTCACAAGTTTCAAATAACAATCACAAACATTATAGTTCTAGCTCCGAAAGTAAAGTACCCTTCATAATTTTTTTACTGACCAATTACCAATATTTAGACGCATACTGTTTTATAACATAAATACATGTGAAATCTAAGAATACCACATACAACAGGAGAATTCTAAACGGAAAGTTCATAACCAAATCGTAAAAACCAAAAGCTCAAACACATCACAAGAATAGATACAAAAATGGTAAACCAAACCTGTTTTTATAGATAGGTTAACCCCTCTTTGTATGGAAATCGCAAAACGTTCCATTATATCGACAACCATGTGTGAACAAAACAAACAGACATATTAGGTAAAAATGTCAAAAATAAATTCAAGTTTCAAATATACGCAAAAGTCAATGATCATTTAAAGTTAAATCAGATCCGTCTTTTGGTATAATGTCTATATTCATAAACTTGTATAATACACTTGGCCTTAGTTTACACTTATAATCATAAAGTTAGCTTTTCACAAATGACAACTTTCCGTTAAGAAATGTTTCTATCTAGTATTGAATAGCCCACTCATAAAACGACCAAACGACAAACGTTGTGACAAATAAAAAAGCAGTAATCACATCAACGCTATATATTATCGCAGATTGAATAACAACGATACCATATTTCTTTCGATCATCCTCTGAAATTGTCAATGAATAATAAATGCATTTCCCCCCATTCCCAGACGTAGACGTTACAAGTTTTTATTTTTATGTACGCAAACAAAATATGAAATCAACCTGCCTTTGGATACCATATTGTATAAAATCATTTGTGCCAGCTTATATACTGATCTGATCCGTAAGATGGAAAATGTTTTAGTACATTTATTAATTGTAAATTTCTTACATGATGTACATGGTACTTTGTCTGGTAAGTTTCTTAATAAAACAGTTGATATATTTTTTTTGGAATTATTGGAATCTTATGATAAAAAAAAAGATTTTCTGCTTCTTCTTAACACACGTAATCATCTGGAAAATCTAGTGGGTCTAGTACACCTTATTTTGTAATCGGACATGTTTTAACACTAGTACAAACCACAATAATGATGACAGAAAACAAACTGTCGTTTGCTTCTGACCTGGATAGTTCACAATGTAATGATAATTTCCTGTTAATTACATTTTATAAGTAAATGAGCAGCTACATGAAAATGAAAGAAGTCAGTATCATTGTCTTTTTGTCATGTATTTAAAAATGACTTTTCAATTTTAAGAACGTTCAATTACACTAACATTTAAAACTCTATGTGCCTCTCTGATTGTTTCACACGACGTGGGGATATTAGTATATGATAATCGGGTTCTACAGTAGGGCAAACAAATTTGAAATAAACTAAAGATTGAATTTCTACGCAATTTTCACATATTTTTTTTTACGTAAAATGTAATTGTGCATATCGTATTTCACTTTTTGATCAGAATAACTTCTCGAGCTTCCTGAACCAAAAATGACTTCATCTTCCATGTCATCGGGGGTGAACATCCTTCATACGCATGTTTGTTTCGATTGACTTGATTTCAAATAAAGTTTCTCGTATTTTGTCATCAATTCTCATACATAAATGGTCTCTGGTAGAGAGTTGTCACATTGGCAATCACATACCCCGTCTTCATATTTGTATGTATAACGATTGACTTTGTACTTGCATATTAAGATAATCACATCCGTTATTCATAATTCGTCTTGTGGAAAGACCCATTGAATTTGTTCAGATTTTTATTTTTTCCTCTTCCGCCACATTTCTGTCTTTCGGTGTAAAGTGGTTTTCCAAGATGTCGCTTAGATTTTTTGCATATGATATCGAACAGTCAAACATTGTATTTTGAAAATCAGTGTGATATATCAGTTCAGACAGAACATACTGGTTTTATAAAATTTTCTTATCGTAAGTGCATTCAGGTGGAAAGACCTTCACTTGTTCTCTGAACAATCGTTTTTTAATTAATAAATGGATTATTCATGACAAAATCCTATTGTGTGCCCCTTATTTGGTTTTTGTTGGGAATCATTTTTGGGATTCGTTTTGATAGTGGAAGAACATGTCAACCTTAGTTAATTTATATCACAGTCATATAAATCCGACACAAACAGGTTCCAACTCACAACTTAAGAGACAAAGAGCTAGTGAATATCGTATATCTACAGATTTGGTCTTTATCTGCATGCAATTATCACTCTGAATAAAAGAAACATTGATTTGTACCAAACAATTTAATAATATTATTTTTACCAGTTTACCAGATAATCATGCTTTCTGCGTGCCATCAGTTACATCTCAGTTATTCAAGGTTAACAGACGTTGCAAATAAATTTTATATTATACATTTTACGGATAAACATTGGATATGACCACGTACACATGTAGTCCTTTTTGTCCGTTTTGAAAAGATGTCAATGGGCAATAATACCAAATTGTGTTTGTTTTCATATTCCATTAATCTCCTTATGGTTTGTTTTACTCTGCGCCTGCTTTCTGTCGTAGCTATATTCATGTTTATCGGTTGTTGCTTATTTCCCCTTCGTCTACGACTATGTGATGGTCCCCATACTATTGGTATTTTTTTACATGGTAAGCGTCTTCCCATTTATATATTTAAGTGGACTTTACCACGTAGAAAACAATATCATCGACAAATCCCCCAAAAAAGGAAATTAACCATTTTTCCTGGTAATATTGGAGTAATTCTTAAAACAAGACCACCAAGGACTCTAACTGTCCTTTGAGTAATTATTTTTTAATGTTTGTTGGCCAACTAAATAAAGAATTTGTCGGGCATTACATTAGCATCAAATCTCAAAAGTGTTTGCAAAATCTGGAGAGTAGAGCAAGTTTGTAATTTCGAAACACATTAATTTTTTATAAAACAGTATATTTTCACATAGGAATAATGAGTATGTGGTCAAGGGGTTACTGATTCCTACTTTTATACCGCCATCTGCAACCCTCCTCATTTCCGTTTTCCTCCTTCTTCCTTAGTAACAGACGGTCATCAGTCAATTACCCCCCCCCCCCTAATATACATATTTTTCTTCTATTTTTCACAGGGTCACCAGTCCCTGACTCCCGCTTGCTACCCCTCATTCACATATTCTCTATCCTCTGTACGAAACTAAAGCTTTCAATTGTATTGCTCTCCATATACATGTATACCCTTTGTTCTAGAAAAATAACTGTATTCCACGGATGGTATATCCTCGCGTATGTAAAACATATCGAAAACAACTGTATTCCACGGATGGTATATCCCGGCGAATGTAAAACATGTCTAAAAAGATATACATGGAATACAGTTGTTTTCCTAGAACAAAGGGTATACATGTATACGGAGAGCAATACAATTGAAAGCTTTGGTGTCGTTCCCTATCAGAAGTATGTTTCCGTCCATACCTTTATTATTGTAGAGACTTTTAGATCTCATAGATTTAGGAGGAGAAACTAATTTCCTTTTTCAAACCCCTCGTTATTTCCCCTGCCAGCCGACACTTTAGGTAATAAACCAGAAGATCGTTTCTAAATCATTTCCTTAAGAAAATGTCTTTACTTCGTTGTTAATCAGGTGTCGATTACCCTGTCGGTACAACTGTTCCGCTCCAGTTGAAGTTTATGTGATGCTTTCAGTTTTTCATTATCACTGGACTAGTATATATTTGTTTAGGGGCCAGCTGAAGGACGCCTCCGGGTGCGGGAATTTCTCGCTACATTGAAGACCTGTTGGTGACCCTCTGCTGTTGTTTTTTTATTTGGGCGGGTTGTTGTCTCTTTGACACATTCCCCATTTCCATTCTCAATTTTATTTCTATGTTACCTTAATTTGTTTTTCGTAACTGATTTACGAAATTTAAACATCGGTAAAAAATTGAAAGATCAGACTAAAGAAGTGTGTTAAATAAGGCATACGTGATGTTTATTTCAAATTAGATAAACCGTACACAGCTTATTATTGTCTTATAGTATTGAATGATAAAAGAAAAAAAAAAGACCCGAGGAAAATTCTAAACTGGAAGCCTTTAGCAAATGGAAACTATAAAGTTCAAACAAATCAAACGATATCAGAGGATATAAGAACTGTTAGTCTCTTTATGGTAAGACCATATCACTTGGTATAGTGAGAGATTGAATGACATATACCAAATTGAGGCCGCTCCCAAAAAAACACTGTCCAATATGGCCGCCAAATTCAAAATGGCCGATATAATGTACTGGTACTACAAAACCATACACTTTAGGACGTTTGCCATTTTTCATTACGTAAATCAAGTATGGTAAATCAAATGAAACAAAATAATATTCGTTATAATATTAGTTTTATTAAACAAAAATATCATGTCTTTCAGCTTCGTTGTTTTCACAACTGAAATATTTCGGCTCGATTATGTGCACGATACTTTCTTGTCGTCGTACATGTTCAGAAGATTTGGTTCTTCTGTTTTTTTTTTTAAATTTACTACAGTTTGCTGTCATTAAAGAAAAGCGAAAGTTAATAATGGGATAATCAAGTTCATAAACATTTATCTGGTATAACCTTTGATGAAAACATTTTATTTAGCTACCATGGTGTATTATCGCACCGCGGGGAAATAATAACGTTTTGATTGTTTTAACTCTGTCACGTAAATTTCACAGGGGGTTCATGACGTCAGGTCTACATTCAATGGGAACATCATCTATTGGTGTTGTGGTATTTCATTGTCTTTTATTCTACAACATTTGTACAAAACGGGAAAAGTCCTGCTTGCGATAAATTCGTTATACGGTTCACTACTGACCCCCTACGGACCATAGAGGGTAGGTAAAAATCATAGGAGATTCTGTTTTCGGCATCAAACCCTATGGATTTTACTAACCCTCTATGGATCAGTGGGGTCATTAGCGAATCATATAACATATATTGTGTAGAGGTAATTATCAAATTCTTTTTATTTGTAGACCATTTGGAAAATGTTGCTCTTGGTAAGGAATGCAGACAAAGTACTACCTTCAGGAATTCAAGCGTAAAGTACGGACCTCACCTCGCAAATGATGGGGAAAGGGAGACTTATCCTCAACATGGAGTTTGCTCCAATACAGAATTTGATACAGATTATTTTTGGTGGGCTGTCGACCTTGAAGTTGAATTTATTATAGAGATCATAACAATCTACGGACGCACAGACTGCTGCAGTAAGGCACATATTCAATATAACAAATATAAGTCTATGTTTTAAGATAATCTATTATCAATAACCAAGCCAAAACAAAATAGAAATAACAACAAACACATTGATATGAAATCCTAGTATCAAGATCTGGTCTTCTTAAGTTTTTGTCCATGAAGTTTTCTCGTGTTAACATCCAAATAAATTTGGAAGAATCATCTAAGTTATCGAAGTCCTGACAAGTGCTTGAAATATGCTAAAAGAGTTTATCCCTCAAATTATTTCGATAGGATCATTTGATTAAAATTTAAGCTCGTCATCAACCTTATCAGCTGCTTTATTTAAATAGTATTGTTAAGATTTATATACAGCTTCCTAACTGTTACCACTACAAATAAGGTAGATTTATACCCCACAATATGCTTTATTTAATTGTTGAAGGACGTACTGTTTTAAATTATTGCTTACATCCACCATGTCCACTTCATTCGAACTTATGGATAGTAAGTTTTGCATTGGTAATCATACCATACATCTTTATTTGTATACTAACAACCATTTATTAACAGTGTAGTAGTCGAGTGATCTATAAGTGTGAGCTGTTCTACCTCAATGGGTTGCAACTGATGCATTTTGTGCATTACAATTCATGTCCAAACGCTCCTCTAAATGTCAACATAATGAACCATTCTCATTTGTGTTTGATTTAATTTTTTCAGCTGATCGACTTCGAGATTTTAAAATTCTATTATACAATCCTACTGATGCATCATGGGACGGATACGATCAGGGAACTCTAGCATGGTGTTATCATCAAACTGGAGAAGCTCCGTCAATTTTAAACGTTACTTGTGAGGATAAAAACACCAGGGGTCGATATGTCGAAATTTATATGCCGAAAGACACTAATGTAGAAAATCAGTGCCTCACATTGTGTGAAGTTGAAGTTTACGGAAGGAAAACAAGTGGTGAGTTTAACAATTGTTCTTCGTTATACAGGAGCGAAAGATATCAGAGAGAAAGTCAAAATCATAGATAAAATATAAACTGCTAACGCCATGGCTAAAAAATAAAAAGACAAACAAACAAATACGTCTAGTACACATGACACAGCATCGAAAACTAAATACTGAGCAACACGAACCCAACCAAAAACTTTGGGGTGATCTCGGGTGCACCGGAAGATTAAGCAGATCCTGCTATTATTGCGTATTTGATACTTTTTTCTGGAAATCTGAATCCCCAATATATTTAAAGTAAATGACAGATAAATACTCAAGTAAATGTGTACTGCCATTGATCATTTTCCTTTACACATATGTGTGCACATGTATAAATTTAAAATGTTCCGATAAAATACAAATAGAGATTGCAGTAACCATTTTTCTATTTAAAAAAAAGCATAGATAATGAAAATTACTATAAAATATTATTGAATATGTGCTTCTGTAGTAACTTTCTGGCCTAGTCTTGACCATGGTCGCTTACGCCCACGCATTTGAAAGCCAGGAATATAAAATATAAAGCAACGTAAGGGGTTATATGACCCAAGGGGATCCAAAGAGAGTAACCATATTTAAAGTATATATTCCATTAGTCTGTTTCCCGGCTGTTATTGAAATTCTTGACAATAATTGTATATTCCGAAGGCATACTGAATGTTTTACGGAGGGGACCAACCTAATATTTCATCAACGTACTAAACTTTTTTTGAGGGATTAGTATCCTTGATTATAATTTAATTACGGGGAATAAACAAAACTCTGTAATAATGATATTTGAATCACATGCCTTGATACAATTAAGTTTTGGGCCGTCTTTGCGATCAACCTTATTCAAGATTTTTATTTATATAAAATTAATTTTAAAAGCTTAATGACGGAAATAATGTGTTTAGTGAACATTTTAACTTGAAGAGTAAACATATACGTAAATTGCTTGGAAAGACAATAATCATTTGTACACGCCTCGAAAAAGAAGCCATATTCAAAGGGAAACGCCTCGCAATTTGAATTTTCAGGTTATTAAATAGGTTTTATCTAGCCTGCTTCTAAACTTTTCAGCCAATTTCGATAAAAAAAAACATGATTGCATACTAGCTATTTCTTAAATTGTCAAATTTTAAGGACATTTTCATCGATTTACACAACATATTTATAAATATCCGGCAATGAAAGTTTTTAAAAGACACTTTAGTTTAAGAACCATGATGGAAAAAGACTGGATGTGATATGATTTATATTTTTAATGTACAACTAAGGAAAGTAGTCTTAACAAAAAGGACAAGGTCACGTGGTTCAAACCATCTGCATTAAATACCTAGGAATAAACACTGTCAAGTGAAAAAATAACGAGAGGGACTATGTTATTCAATCTTATAAATCCATTTATATTGCTGTTCTGATTATTAAAGTTCGAGTATCAGTAAATACTTGAACAACATCGATTCGTAATTTTTATCAAAATGTACATGCATTCGTCTACTCTTAATCATGTTAATAAGTATTGTTTTGTCAATATTCTTCTTTTATTGTCTATCTTTTTCCTTCATGTGTCATATACTTTTTGAACCTAGAAGAACCTGATTGCCCATGCTCGTGTGAAAACAAACAGAACGAACAACCCAAGACTTCACAAGATATACAAAATCACTCAAAGGAGGAATTACGACAAATACTGCAACCACAAATTACGGAGCTACAGAATGAAATGAAACTGGATAAGAAAAATATCTCAAGGTGGAAGCGGAACTATATATCTGTCGCCGACAAAAGGGAGAGTGCTAGATATATGGGAATCATAGGAGTTGTTGTTCTTTGTGCTGTTGTTGGTACAGTCGTTCTGCTTGATTTACTTTCTCTAAAAAAACACATTAGACAGATTAGAAGAATACGTGGTCACTAAAATTTACATTGTGTTTGAACATTGATGCAACATTAATGCATTACATTTATAGCATTATTGCACTAAAATACAGTTGTAACTTCTCTTAAGTTTTCATCAACTTGATTAAAATTATCGATAATGCAGTCCATCTGTAAGCGTGTATTTACCTTAAAAAAAATGAAGATGATAAATAAACTCATCATAGATACCAGGACTAAATTTTATATATACGCCAGACCCGCGTTTCGTCTACAAAAGACTCATCAGTGACGCTCGAATCCAAATTATTTATAAAAAGCCAAATTAAGTACGAAGTTGAAGAGCATTGAGATCCAAAATTCCTAAAAGTGTTGCCAAATACAGCTAAAGTAATCTATGCCTGAGGTAGAAAAGCCTTAGTATTTCAAAAAATTCAAAATTGTGTAAACAGTTAATTTATAAATATAACAATACCATTGATAATTCATATCAGAACAAAGAGTGCTGACTACTGGGCTTGTGATACCCTCGGGGAAATAAATCTCCACCAGCATTGTCATCGACCCAGTGGTTGTAAATAAACTCATCATAGATACCAGGACTGAATTTTATATATACGCCAGACGCGCGTTTCGTCTACAAAAGACTCATCAGTGACGCTCGAATCCAAATCATTTATAAAAAGCCAAATTAAGTACGAAGTTGAAGAGCATTGGGATCCAAAATTCCTAAAAGTGTTGCCAAATACAGCTAAGGTAATCTATGCCTGAGGTAGAAAAGTCTTAGTATTTCAAAAAATTCAAAATTTTGTAAACAGTTAATTTATAAATATAACAATATCAATGATAATTCATATCAGCACAAATAGTGCTGACTACTGGGCTTGTGATACCCTCGGGGAAATGAATCTCCACCAGCAGTGGCATCGACCCAGTGGTTGTAAATAAACTCATCATAGATACCAGGACTAAATTTTATATATACGCTAGACGTGCGTTTCGTCTACAAAAGACTCATCAGTGACGTTCGAATCCAAATAATTTATAAAAAGCCAAATTAAGTACGAAGTTGAAGACCATTGAGATCCAAAATTCCTAAAAGTGTTGCCAAATACAGCTTAGGTAATCTATACCTGAGGTAGAAAAGCCTTAATATTTCAAAAAATTCAAAATTTTGTAAACAGTTAATTTATAAATATAACAATATCAATGATAATTCATATCAGCACAAAGAGTGCTGACTACTGGGCTTGTGATACCCTCGGGGAAATAAATCTCCACCAGCAGTGGCATCGACCCAGTGGTTGTAAATAAACTCACCATAGATACCATGAGTAAATTTTATATATACGCCAGATACGCGTTTCGTCTACAAAAGACTCATCAGTGACGCTCGAATCCAAAAAAATTATGAAAAGCCAAATTAAGTACGAAGTTGAAGAGCATTGAGATCCAAAATTCCTAAAAGTGTTGCCAAATACAGCTAAGGTAATCTATGCCTGAGGTAGAAAAGTCTTAGTATTTCAAACAATTCAAAATTTTGTAAACAGTTAATTTATAAATATAACAATATCAATGATAATTCATATCAGCACAAATAGTGCTGACTACTGGGCTTGTGATACCCTCGGGGAAATGAATCTCCACCAGCAGTGGCATCGACCCAGTGGTTGTAAATAAACTCATCATAGATACCAGGAGTAAATTTTATATATACGCCAGATACGCGTTTCGTCTACAAAAGACTCATCAGTGACGCTCGAATCCAAATAAATTATGAAAAGCCAAATTAAGTACGAAGTTGAAGAGCATTGAGATCCAAAATTCCTAAAAGTGTTGCCAAATACAGCTTAGGTAATCTATACCTGAGGTAGAAAAGCCTTCTTATTTCAAAAAATTCAAAATTTTGTAAACAGTTAATTTATAAATATAACAATATCAATGATAATTCATATCAGAACAAAGAGTGCTGTCTACTGGGCTTGTGATATCCTCGGGGAGATAAATCTCCACCAGCAGTGGCATCGACCCAGTGGTTGTAAATAAACTCATCATAGATACCAGGACTAAATTTTATATATACGCCAGACGCGCGTTTCGTCTACAAAAGACTCATCAGTGACGCTCGAATCCAAAAAAGTTATAAAAGCCAAATTAAGTACGAAGTTGAAGAGCATTGAGATCCAAAATTCCTAAAAGTGTTGCCAAATACAACTAAGGTAATCTATGCCTGAGGTAACGATCATTAAAGAAATTATCAAAGGAATAATAGTACTGGATTTGAAGATTGCCTTGTCAAATCCAAAATTCACGATGGCAACACATTTCAATTATACCGTAAACGTCGACTGCGATTGCAAATTTGTTGCCAATGACTCCGGCAGATGTCATCGAATGATAAATATTGTTGTTACATGCAAAATTGCATTAAAATATAGCATTACAGATGTTTTTTTGTCGGGTTAGTCAACAACACAAGTAATGAGTTATATTAAACAATGCATATCAGTCTACAACAATCAGACGTATACTGATTGTAAGAAATTGAAATAATAGATATAAAAATGTATGATGATAATCTGTATCTGTAAAAGGATTGATTGATTAGTGTTTAACGTCACTTTTAGCACTATTCTGCTATTTCGTAGGGATTAGTTTTTTGGCGTAGGAAGGTAGAGTGCACCACCCACGACCATCGGTATGAAAACTTACTCTAGTCAATTTAGATTTGAGTCAAGCACACTTAATTGCCTAGTGCAGGACTCAAACTCACAACCTCAGAGTTGACAGGCTAGTGAAAAAGTAATACTAAAACGAACTTCACACCGAGGATCATAAGTAAAGGGAATTAAGGTGTATACGCCAATGCGAAAACCAAAGATAAGCATGCGCGAAAGCAAAACTAGGCACAATGAATATTAAAAAAAAAAAAATAATCCCACCATCCCTTCCCCTTAATAACTGTAAAACATATTAAAAAACATCTTAACCGAAACAACATCCTGCAATCGGAACACGTACACAAACATGTGCTTCATTAGGTACACAAGTATAGAATGTCTATCTGCTATTATTAAGAAGTATACCTATATGCACCGTTTTTAACGACGTACTTCTTGTTTGTTGTCTAAGACCAATGCCACCTTCGGTCAAAACTATATTTTCTTTATAAGAGTAGCAAAAGATAGCAAAGTAATATTCATAAATCGGGGTGCAACTGTTATGGCAAAAAAAACAACAAATAATAGTACACAAAAACACAACATATAAATGAAAGACAGAGCAACACAAAATCAGGAAATGATTCCATGTGGTCATGAATGGTAATCAAAATTAATTCTGCTCCACATGTGACACCTGTCGTCTTTCAAAAGATAAAAAATATATAAATGGCTTTTTGACTGACAAAAAAGTTGATCTAAAGAAAGTTTCGCTTCATTTTGGGTTTTTTTTATCATCTTTTTTCTTTGAATTTTTACCAGGAAATTATTTGATATAACGAATATAATTGCCTTATTTCTATGGTTGTCAGATTCTGGGGTGGAAATTTATACAACTGTTTTACAAGTGAGAGGTTTAGCTAGCTATAAAACCAGGTCTTATCCACCATGTTCTAAATGAGAAAATGTCTGTACCAAGTCAGGAATATGACAGTTGTTGTCAATTCGTTTGATGTGTTTGAGCGTTTGATTTTTACCGTTTGATTAGCGACTTTCCGTTCTAAATTTTCCTCGGAGCTCAGATTTTTTGTGATTTTTCTTTATACGACTGTCATTAAAGTGAGAGGTTTGACAAGCTGTATAACGTGGTCTAATCCATTATTTTCGTAAATAAATCTTCTATTTTTCTTCTCAGCAGATGGGATCACCGATTCTGTCTATTTTGAAAGACAAAAGAATAACGAATTACTCCATTTGTAACTTAACCACAAATACCTCATTGATTTGGTATCTTTTGCCTCTTTTTTATCATGAGTTCTAGGATAACTATGACTAGGTACTTATATATCATGGTATTGTTGCAAGAACTTCATGTCCATCAGATATGATTCATCTTTGCTCGATTCCATTTAAAAGATCATTGAACAATGTTATGTTCCTGTGCTCAAGTCCGTATTTCAGATATAATACATTGTAGGTCAAATATATTAAGGGTATGGGTTGGTGTACATGGGTTTTTGGCAGAGTTCAACTCAATTTCTCTCATTGACATGGAACATTGATAAATGTATTATATTTGTTGAATTAGACTATTTATCGGGATTGTAATAAAATGTGCAACCTGACGCCTACCACATGTGTAGCAGAATCTGTTTACCCTTCCGGAGCACCTGAGACCACCCAAAGTTATTGGTGGGGTTTGTGTTGTTTGGTCTTTAAATGTCTATGTTGTGTCTTGTGTGCTATTGTTTTGTCTTTCTTTTTCCCATGGGTTTGTCATTTTATATTAGATCTATGAATTTGAATGTCCATCTGGTATTTTTCGCCCTTCTTATATAATATAGAAATAGGGAGATTTGGAAGTAAGCAGTTATAGGAAACCGTACGTTCTTCAAAAATAAGAAATTCCCTATATCGTATGGTCTGCTATCAAAGGCTCCGAAGAATAAAACAAATTGAAACAATTCATTTGAGAAAACTAACTGCTTTATTGAAAACAAACAATAAAATACTAAAAAAAAGAATAGAAAATTTGCAAACATGAACCCCCTACAAACACTCATATACCGGCTATATCCTGACTTGGTTTAAAGATGGTAATATCTTTTCTTTAAGACCTTCGATAAAATTCAATTTATTAAAAAATCAACATGCTGTACCCTTAAAGAATACTAATTTTTACTAACGTACTTTTCTCAGACTATTGAGGTCATCCACTTGATTTCGACAACTGGCGGTGAGATAGATTTTGAAAGAGAATAACTTGTTTTTGGTATGGGCTGAGAATAAATGACCCCACAAGACGGGATGAAAACCAATGCTCTGCAACATGATATGCAAAATTGTTGGGGATATGAATGTCTAAAAAAGTAAAAAAAAACATATTTTCGTGCAGCAAGGGCCGCAGAACAAATCATGCATCCAGTCCCTACTACTCCTTTGCTCCAAATATAAAATGATGGAACCTTAACGGCGAGTACTGTTAGGTTAGTAATTCCTATCTTTTGTCTTCGTGTATAGGTAAGTTGTTTGTGTGCTTTATGCCGATTTGATTTGACTTATATATGATATATATTTAGAAATAAGTAATTCAACAAGTCAAAAGTTTCAAATACCATTCATAAACATTCACAAACATTATAATTATAGCTCTTAAATGCAAAATAACCCTACATAAATTTTCGACTGACCAACTAACAATATTTAGACGCAAATTATTTTTAAATCAGATTCAAGAATTAAGACCATAAACACATGTAAAATATATGAGTATCACAAAGTACAGAAACATTCTTAACGGAAAGTCCATAACCAAATGGCAAAATCAAAAAACTCAAACACATCACACGAATAGATAACAACAGTCATATATTCCTAACTTGGTACAGACATTTTCTTATGTAGAAAATGGTGGATCAAACCTGTTTTATAGATAGACTAACCTCTCTTTGTATGGCAGTGGAAAAACGTTCCATTATATTGACAACCATGGGTGAACAAAACAAACAGACATATTAGGTAAAAATGTCAAAAATAGATTCAAGTTTCAAATATTCGCAAAAGTCAATGTTCATTTAAAGTTAAATCAGATTCGTCTTTGGATATAATGTCTATATTCATGAACTTGTATAATACACTTGGCATTAGTTTACACTTATAATCATAAAGTGTGCTTAAGTATACAAAAATGACAATCTTCCGTTAAGAAATGTTTCTATCTAGTATTGAATAGCCCACTCATAAAACAGTTACAAGAACAACTTGGTAACAAATAAACTAGAGGCTCTAAAGAGCCTGTGTCGCTCACCTTGATCTATGTGAATATTAAACAAAGGAAGCAGATGGATTCATGACAAAATTGTGTTTTGGTGATGGTGATGTGTTTGTACATCTTTTACTTTACTGAACAGTCTTGCTGCTTACAATTATCTCTATCTACAATGAACCTGTCCCAGTAGTTTCAGTGGAAAATGTTAATAAACATTTACAAATTTTATGAAAATTGTTAAAAATTGACTATAAAGGACAATAACTCCTTAGGGGGTCAATTGACCATTTCGGTCATGTTGACTTATTTGTAAATATTACTTTGCTGAACATAATTGCTGTTTACAGTTTATCTCTATCTATAATAATATTCGAGAAAATTACCGATTCAGGGGCAGCCACCCAACAAAGGGTTGTCCGATTCATCTGAAAATTTCATGGCAGATTTGCTCTAAATGCTTTGGTTTTTGAGTTATAAGCCAAAAACTGCATTTTACCCCTATGTTCTATTTTTAGCCGTGGCAGCCATCTTGATGTAGATGGTCGGATCACCGGACACATTTTTTAAACTAGATACCCCAAAGATGATTGTGGTCAAGTTTGGATTAATTTGGCCAAGTAGTTTCAGTGGAAAAGATTTTTGTAAAAGATAACTAAGATTTACGAAAAATGGTTAAAAATTGACTATAAAGGGCAATAACTCCTAAAGGAGTCAACTGACAATTTAAGTCATGTTGACTTATTTGTAAATCTTACTTTGCTGAAAATTATTGCTGTTTACAGTTTATCTCTATCTATAATAATATTCAAGATAATAACCAAAAACAGCAAAATTTCCTTAAAATTACCAATTCAGGGGCAGCAACCCAACAACAGGTTGTCTGATTCATCTGAAAATTTCATGGATAAATCTTGACCTGATAAACAATTTTACCCTATGTCAGATTTGCTCTAAATGCTTTGGTTTTTGAGTTAAAAGCCAAAAACTGCATTTTACCCCTATGTTCTATTTTTAGCCATGGCGGCCATCTTGGTTGGTTGGCCGAATCACCGGACACATTTTTTAAGCTAGATACCCCAATGATGATTGTGGCCAAGTTTGGTTTAATTTGGCCCAGTAGTTTCAGAGGAGAAGATTTTTGTAAAAGTTAACGACGACGGACGACGACGACGGACGACGGACGACGACGACGACGGACGACGGACGCAAAGTGATGGGAAAAGCTCACTTGGCCCTTTGGGCAAGGTGAGCTAAAAAGCAGCAATCCTATCAACGCTGTATATTATCGCAGATTGAATGACAACAATACAATAGTTCCTATGATCATCCTCTGTAATCCTCTCAATAAATAATAAATGAACTTTTCCCCGTTCTTATACACAGACGTTTCAAGTATTATATAGAAAAAGAAACAAAATGATAACGCAAACAGAATATGAAATCAACCTGCCATTGCATAACATATTGTATATAAAAACTGATCTATGCCAGCTAATATACTGATCGGATCCATAAGATGGACAATGTTTTGATATATTTATTCATTGTAAATTTCTTACCTCGTGTAAATGGCGCTTTGTCTTGTAAGTTCTAAATAATACAGTAAATCTGCTTTTTTGTTGTTGGAATTATTGGAAAGGAAAGAGGGGCGAAATATACCAGGGGACTATCCAACTCATGGAATCGTTTGTTTAACAAAAAGACTTTCTGCTACTGCTTAACACACTGGCTTAATCATCTGGAAACTCTAGTTGGTCTAGAACATCTTGTTTTTTAATCGGACATGTTTTTAACACAAATACAAATCGAAGTAATGATGAAAGAAAACAAATTGACGTTTACTTCTGACCTGGGGTAATTCAAAATGTAATGATAATTTCCTGTTATTAATTACACTTAATAAGTAAAAAGTAAAATCACAAAAATACTGAACTCAATGGAAAATTCAATCGAAAAGTCCCTAATCACATGGCAAAATCAAATGATAAAATACATTAAACGAATGGACAACTGTCATATTCCTGACTTAGTACAGGCATTTTCAAATGTAGAAAATGGTAAATGAACCTTGTTTTTATAGCACTTGTTGATCAAAGGTAGCAAGATTATAATTTAGTACACCAGAAGCGCTTAGATCAAAATAGTCAAGCCAAACAAGTACAAAGTTGGGAACCCAAAATTCCAAAAAGTTGTGCCAAATACGGCTAAGGTAATCAATTTCTGGAATAAGAAAATCCTTAGTTTTTTTTTCGAAAAATTCAAAGTTTTGTAACAGGAAATTTATAAAAATGACCATATAATTGATATTCATGTCAACACTGAAGTACAGACTACTGCGCTGGTGATACACTCGGGGACGAAACGTCCACCAGCAGTGGCATAAACGTTTATCCGACATAAGCTTTGATGAAAACATTCAATTTAGCTACCATAGTGTATTATCCCACCGCGGATATATAATAACGTTTTGATTGTTTTAACTCCGTCACGTAAATTTCATAGGGGGTTCATGACGTCACGTCTACATTTAATTGGGAACTAATCTATTGATGTTGTGGTATTTCAGTCTTTTTTTCTACAACATGTGTACAAAACGCAACAGGAAAAGTCCCGCGTGCGATAAATTCGTTATACGGTTCACTACTGACCCCATACGGACCATAAAGGGTAAGTAAAATTCATAGGAGATTCGGCCTTCGGCATCACTCCCTATGGATTTTACTAACCTTCTAAGGATCCGTTCGGGGTCATTTGCGAATCATATAACTTGTACTGTGTTTAGATAATTATCAAATTCTTTTTATTTGTAGACCATTTGGAAAACGTTGGCCTTGGAAAGGAAAGCAGACAAAGTTCTATCCGATGGAATTCAAGCTTAAATGGGCCTCTACAAGCAAATGATGGTAACAGAAACTCAATATCTGTAGGCGGAGGGTGCTCCCATACAGAATTTGATACACATAATTTTTGGTGGGCTGTCGACCTAGAAGTTGAATTTATTATAGAGATCGTTACAATCTACGGACGTACAGATTGCTGCAGTACGGCACATGTTTAATATAACAAATACTGTGGGTTCATTTATTTTCGTGGGTATCAATTTTGGTGGATTCAGTAAACATTACATTTTAGTGAATATTTAATTTCGTGGTTTTGACAAAGTCTGCTTCCTAGCTTATAGAACATTTGTATTTTGTTGAACATTTAAATTCGTGGTTCGCCTTTAGTCACGAAATCCACGAAAAATTATATCCTACGAATAATAATGAATCCACAGTATATGTCTATGTTGTAAGAAAATCTCATAATGTAAATATGATTAAAATGTATTAACCTCCTTTCATAATGTAAATATGATTAAAATGTATTAACACCAAATTCTACAAACGTTATTAAGGTTTTAATGAACGGTAATATTACATAAGCAAAGTTGTGGTGCATTAACAAATGAAAGCTCACAAAATAAGACAAGTCCTACATAGAAGATCAGAGAGGTGAAGACACATTCTCTCTGTTAAGATAGAAATACATGCATCTTTTGATATGTGTCCTCAATTGAAATTAATAAATATTCCATGCAATCGGTACATGTGGTTACACTCTATAATTGATAAGTTAATCATAATTTTGAATTATGAATTATTTTTGATGGCGCATGCTAAAAAGATACAAATAATGGTATAAAATCGGTACAATTTTTTGGAATTTTTATGTTGTAGTGACGTTTCCTACTCTAAAGAATGGCTTTTTTTTTTCTTTTTACCTATGTTTGTACACTCCTCTCCTTTACAGGGAATTTTAATCCACTTTCAACACTCTTTGACCCAAGTATGCTACTCTAGTAAATATCGAAGTTGGATGAACAATACTGTTCTTAAAATAACTAATCATAAAAAAATCGAAAAGATACCTAGTAGCAACACAATGAAAAAAAAAGACAAATAGAAATGAATATTCTATTTTCCAAATTACAGGACCCATAAATAGCATATAAACCAAGTACAATGATTGGTAGTAATTGGGCCAACAATTAGACATTACAATATCATATAAATATCATTATATCACCATAAACCTCAGTCACAATCATGGGCCAAAACAAAACAAAATAACAACAAACACATTGATATCAAAACCTGTTCTTCTTAATCAAAAGAACTACCAATAAAATCACAATTATTTACCATAATAGGAAAGTCTTCTCATGTTTACACTCATACACATTTGGAAGATTCAACTAAAATATCAAAGTTCCGACAAGTGCTAGAAGTATGCTGAAAGAATTCACACCTCAAATTATTATAAAAGAAGCATTCGATTAAAAACTGACGATCATCCTCATCATCTGTACAACTGAACAGTAGCTATCGAATCTTTATATAACTTCCAAACTGCTACTACGTCAAATTAAAGTAGATTTAAAGCTGACTATACTCTATAGGTTTTCTCATTATTGAAGGCCGTACGGTTCCCTGTTATTGTTTACATTCACTTCATTTGAACTTAAGGAAATGTGGTTGTCTCCTTGCTAATCATACAACATCTCCTTATTTTCTATATTAACACCAACGACCAGTTTATCAACCATGTAGTAGTCGAGTACGCTTTAAATATGAGATGTTCTAACTCAATGGGTTGCAACTGATGCATTTTGTGCATTACAATATATGTCCAAACGCTCCTTTAAATGTCAACACAATAAAAACCATTCTCATTTGTGTCTATTTATTTTTTTCAGCTGATCGACTTCGAGATTTTGATATTCTATTATACAATCCTACTGATACGATCAGGGAACTTTAAAATTGTGTTATCATCAAACTGGAGAAGCTCCGACAATTTTAAACGTTACTTGTGAGGATAAAAACACCAGGGGTCGATATGTCGAAATTTATATGACGAAAGACAATAATGTAGAAAACCATTGCCTTACATTGTGTGAAGTTGAAGTTTACGGAAGGAAAACAAGTGGTGAGTTTAACAATTGTACTTTGTAAAAGAGGGGCAAAAAATTACAGAAAGACAGTCAAACCCATAAATAAAAAATAAACTGACAACGCCATGGCTAAAAAATAAAACGACAAACAGACAAATAAAAGTACACATGACACATCATAGAAAACTAAAGACTAAGCAACACGAACCCAACCAAAAACTTGGGGTGATCTCAGGTGCTCCGGAAGGGTAAGCAGATCCTGCTATTATCGCGTATTTGATACTCTTTTCTGGAAATCTGAGTCCCGAACATATTTTAAAGTCCATGATAGATAAATACTCAAGTACATGTGTACTGCCATTGATCATTTTCCTTTACAAATATGTGTGCACATGTATAAATGTGAAATATTCAGATAAAATACAAATAGAGTTTGCAGTAACCATTTTTCTTTGATAAAGAAGCATAGAAATGAAAGTAACTATGAAAAATTATTGAATAATTATGTGCTTCTGTAGCAATTTTCGTGACTAGTCTTGACCATAATCGCTTACGCCCAAAGATTTGAATTCCAGGAAAATAAAATATAAAGTAACGTAAGGGGTTATATGATTAAAAGGGATCCAAAGGGAGTAGCCATATTTAAAGTATATATTTCATCAACGTATACTTTTTCTGATGGAGTAGTATTCTTGATTACAATTTGATTACGGGAACGATACGTGCTGTTTTTTGTAATTAAGATTATTACAGCACAATGTTGACTGCTGCATGTTTGACATTTTTACTTGTCGGCTTGTTTTGTTCACGCATCGTTGTCAATATAATGGAATTTAATGCATACAAGTGAGAGGTTTAGCTAGCTATAAAACCATGTTCAATCCACCATTTTCTACATAAGAAAATGTCTGTACCAAGTCAGGAATATGGCAGTTGTTATCCATTCGTTTGATGTGTTTTAGCTTTTGATTTTGCCATTTGATTAGGGACTTTCTGTTTTAAATTTTCCTTGTAGTTCAGTTCTTTTGTGATTTTACTCTTTTCAAGTAATACATACCTATCTTCTCAGTTTAAAAACCGGTAGCTAAACCCTAATGGAATTGATGTATACAAAAAACAAAATCGTAAAACCGCAAGGTTCAAAATTCAAATCCAGTTACAAGAAGATATTGTTTATGATTTTTCTGCATATAGGGAGATGTCTAACAAGTTGACATTTCAGGTGAACTAGCATGCATTTGTCTACTCTTAATAAGTAGTGTTTTGCCAATATTGGCTACTCTTTTTCTTTCATGTATCGTATATTTTTTTTAACCTAGAAGAACCTGATTGCCCATGCTCGTGTAAAAACCATCATAATGAACAACCCAAGACATCACAAGATATACAAAAGCACGCAAAGAAGGAATTGAGGCAAATACTACAACCACGACTTACTGGGCTTCAGAATTAAATGAAACTGGATAAGAAAAATATCTCAAGATGGAAGCGGAACTATATATCTGTCGCCGACAAAAGGGAGAGTGCTAGATATATGGGAATTGTGGGAGTTGTCGTTCTTGGCGCTATTGTTGGTACAGTGGTTCTGCTTGATTTACTTTCTCTCCAAAAACACATCAGGCAGATTAGAAGAATACGTGGTCAATAATATATACTTTCTATCGTATTTTAACAACACTGTATACAACATATTACACTCAAAGTATACTTAGCTTGTAGTACTAAAACAACAGATTTTTCCTGTGACGAAGTTGAGGATTATGTTTTATCATACCATCTAACCTGGATATGTTCCTATAAACTTAAAATATATTTGAATTAGTCTTAAAGTTGATATGTTTGTCTCTCTGAGCATAGCAAAGGGTCATTCACTTCTTCATTCTTTAAATTTTTAGACCGTTTGTCTATATTCTTTTATTATTTTGCTAATCATTTTCAATTATTCATATTCGGCACCACACTTTTCTTTGTTCTATACTAAAGTCTCGTTTCTGGTCTCATGTTTTCGGTTCGATTTTTTTGGCAATTTATTCTTCCCTTTAACTGTAAAAGTATCCCATTAGATATTATGCGAAACAACAAAACCAGAAAGTTTGATAAATAAAATTAAATGATATTATGATTTTTCTACTCTGAAAAAAATCAGTTACTTAGATTTAAATCAACTGGAGACAAAATCAATACTTATTCAATTAAACAAAATATTGAAAGATCTATCCAAATATGCTATAAATGATATACCGTTCATGTCCAGCTTGCATTCATACATCTTCATTCCAAAACAGTATTTATAATATATATTTTTTCGGTTCATTTAAACAATTTCAATTTCATAAAGTAAAAATGTATTCAAATTTAGAAACCCGCAAATAAAAATGAAATATTTGCCACTGTATACTATGCAAGCAAAACACATTCGTATTTTAAACTCGGCTACCGGATGGTAGGTGTAGTGTCCGGCTAGGATCGTGGGTTTTCGAGTGATTTGATCGGGATTTTTCGAGTGTGACTACTTTTTTTCGAGTGAATATTATCAAAAATGTAAACAAACTTTCTCAATGAGGGTCGGTTGAAAACAAAACTTTACGACAAAACAGATGATTTCAGCTTTCAAATTGTGAACTTTCCATTTCTAAGTAGCAACATTCCAGCAGCACCTGCATACGGGGTATAGATCTCCCAATTGATACGATATTCCCGTGCTTGCATTTCCTATCATGATTTTTTCGGTAGAGGGCTGCTGCTCACATGGAAGCTATTAAACCAAGAGTTCCAAATGGTGAAGTTGAAATCATCCCTTCGTAAATTTTACAGACGCCATCACGAGTTGATTGACCGTTATTGAATAACTGTTTCACAAATGATATCGGGTATGTTCCTTACGTCGTAACTACAATCCCCTTCCCTTTCATGAATGTGACCTACCGAATTAGACTATTTACCGGATTTGTTATCACATAAGCAACACGACTGGTGCCACATGTGGAGCAGGATCTGCTTACCCTTCCAGAGCACCTGAGATCACCTCTAGTGTTTGGTGGGTTTCGTGTTGTTTATTCTTTAGTTTTCTATGTTGTGACATCTGTACTATTGTTTTTCTGTTTGTCTTTTTAATTTTAAGCTATGGCGTTGTCAGTTTGTTTTCAATTTATGAGTTTGACTGTTTCTTTGGTATCTTTCGTCCCTCTTTTCTGACAAAACATGACATAGAAGCTTGAGTTTAATATACAAGGATATGCAAGGTGTATTAGTATTTGAGATAAAAAGATATTATCAATCCGACATGTATGTTCTTCTCATATATGTTATGATGGTATGATACTAAACCCCTAACGGGAAGGATTGTGCCTGATGTTCATATGATGAAATCATAATCTTTTAGTCAGTTTAATTGAAGTCTGGAGCTGGCATGTCAGTTAACTGCTAGTAGTCTGTTGTTATTTATGTATTATTGTCATTTTGTTTATTTTCTTTGGTTACATCTTCTGACATCAGACTCGGACTTCTCTTGAACTGAATTTTAATGTGCGTATTGTTATGCGTTTACTTTTCTACATTGGTTAGAGCTATAGGGGGAGGGTTGAGATCTCATAAACATGTTTAACCCCGCCGCATTTTTGCGCCTGTCCCAAGTCAGGAGCCTCTGGCCTTTGTTAGTCTTGTATTATTTTAATTTTAGTTTCTTGTGTACAATTTGGAAATTAGTATGGCGTTCATTATCACTGGACTAGTATATATTTGTTTAGGGGCCAGCTTAAGGACGCCTCCGGGTGCGGGAATTTCTCGCTACATTGAAGACCTGTTGGTGACCCTCTGCTGTTGTTTTTTATTTGGTCGGGTTGTTGTCTCTTTGACACATTCCCCATTTCCATTCTCAATTTTATTATATTTTGTAAAAAAAAATAATTTAGCCTTACAATTCTTTTATTCCCCAAAACAGAAAAAAGCCATTTTTATACACATACCAATGCAAATGTCCATGGAAATGCACACGGGGAATTCATATATCTGTAGTTATACAGACACTTTACAAAAATTCTTGTTGTTGCATTAAACGACATTTTGAGAATAAATTCATTTCTCTGTGGTCGGGTTTTTACGAGAGCAGTCCGGGCTTTTTCGAGTGCGTCCTTGTTTTATCGAGTGATTATACAAAATTTCTATAGCTTAGAATGTTATTTGTCAGTGTATTTACGTTTTAATAACAATAGAAAAGGGTTCAAGTTATGTACTTTTCAAGACACGAAACCAATGCATTGATCAGTTTGATAAAGATGTACTATTACACCAGTTCTGCACTTTATAAAAAAAGTATCAGTCATAAATTTTTTGTATACATTTTTGTTTTCCACATGTTATAAATTACATATACAGTATATATTCATGAAGTCAACAATATAATGTAAGTATAGACAATTTGGATTGAGACGTATGCATAAATAGTGAATGAAACTAATGAATTATTCATTTCATTGTTAACTACATGTATATATGAAATTTAATTCAGATTTAATCATGTTAATTTTCAATGGGATGAAGTGTGTGAAAATTTTCTTCTTTGTTATTAATGATGTTTTTTTTTTTTTGTGTTGACAGAGGGCAGACCTCTTCCATAGAATTTTTTTGTTTACATATAAAAAAAGAAGATGTGGTATGATTGCCATTGAGACATCTCTCAACAAAATTAGGGAAAATATTAACAACTATAGGTCACCGTATGGCCTTCAATAATGAGAAAAGCCCATACCGCATAGTAAGCTATAAAAAGCCCCGAAATGACCAACGTAAACCAATTTGAACGATAAAACTAACGGCCTAATGTATGTTCAAAAGGTAAACAAAAAACAAACGTGTAACACATCAACAAGCGACAACCACTGAATTACAAGCTACTACTATGGCACTCACACATTCATACATAATGTGGCGGGGTTAAACATGTAAGCGGGATCTCAACACTACCATAACCTGGGACAGTGGTGTAACAGTACAACATAAGAATGAACTATAAAAATCAGTCTAAAAAAAGAAATACCTCATCAGATGGGTACAATTAGAAATACATCTAACACAAACAATACTTTTTTCTGATTCTTCTCTGCTGTCCAGTAGGTGTTTTACTTTTCGTTTTAAATAAACAGCTGGGCCATTGGTGCATCATACGCCCCTCGCGTTTTCACAGAATGAGGTTCATTCTATTATGGTTGTGACTTTTTATATATTTCTTGCATGAATAAGTTAGAATAACCATTTCTTATATCACACTGCACGGAGTGTGATACGAAAATCTGCGTTAATTTGATATTACGACATTTCCATTGGTTATTCGTTATGTCATTGATGACCATAAAAGGTTACGACAATGTACATTTCGTGTGCAAAATACTAGACCAACGACTTGCGGAATTTTATTTGACACAATGAGAGTGTTGACAATAAGACATGTGAAACACAAACATTTTCTTATAAAAATCTTTTCCTCTGAAACTTATGAATCAATCAATTATAGATAAAGATAACTGTAAACAGCAAGAAAGTTCAGTAAAGTAAGATATAGAAACAATTCACGATCACCAAAACCGAGAATTTGTTATGAATTCTATTCTAATTCTTGTCTTTCATGTTGAAGAGTGTCCTTTTTTTTTATATGCACAGACTCAGCAGCACATAGACGAAGTTGAGCGACACAGGCTCTTTAGAGCCTTTAGTGTTTTTTAATAAAATTTCATAACTCGGAAACAAAAAAATCTAAAATTTATAAAATACGAAAGGGAAGATACCTCAATAGATGTTAATAATTCACCGAAGTTTCATCTAAATTGGTAACAGGGTTTTGGGGTTATTAGCCGACATGCTGACGACGGACGGCAACGGTATACTATTATAATACGTATAAAAACTCCGAGGTTCACCACGAAAAATATTATTAACCGCGACAACAACAAAAAAAAAAAAGAAATTAAGTTGAAAAGATTATGAGTCGCCTGCAGTATGTTCTAAAGAACTTTTTTTTTAATAAAAGTTCCAATATTTTCTATTTTTTTTCAATACATGAAGCAGGGGCGGATCCAGCCATTTTAAAAAGGGGGAGGGGTGGGTTCCCAACCCAGGATAAAGGGGGGGGGTCCAGCTAAGTGTCCCCATTCAAATGCATTGATCGGCCCCAAAAAAGGGGGGTTTCAACCCCCGGAACCCCCCCCCCCCCCCTGGATCCGCCAATGCATGAATGTTGTTGTAGAACGTTTTCCTAACTAAAATTTGCATTAAATTAAAAAAAAAGGTTAATTTTGATCAACGTAGTAATATGATTTGGTGATATTTCGAGAATATATGATATTTTCAATCATCGAATTACATTTATAAACCAGAAAAGTCATTTTTAAAGTCAAGATTACCTCTTTTCTTATTTAAATTTTCGTTAAAAAAACACGGACTGTTTCACAGTTCCTCTCGAAAACGCCCGGACAACAACAAACAATGAATTTAATGGTTAAATACAAGGAAATTGTGCTTCTTTGTTACTCAAAACATGTATGGTATTCAAAATAAGATGGGTAGTCAAGTAAAAAACTATTATAATTATGAATTAACAGTTTATTGACCTGATCGCATGTTTTATCACTCGAAAAATCCCGATCTACACTCGAAAAAAATGGACAGATTCACTCGAAAAACGACGATCCTAGCCGGACACTATACCTACCGTGTACCGTTTGAACAGAATCCAAATATAAATATATGCATTTAAATACAGGTCATGCGCAAGAGCTAAAATATTCACGATTTCATTGTTTTCTTTGATAGAAACAAACACGATCTTCCTAAGGATAACAAGTTTATAAAGTATTGTTGAAATAAATGTGAATGGCCTTTGATATGAATTTATTATTCATAAGTTTTCAATAAATAACCGGTAATTTAAACACTACAGATAATACAGCATGACTTGCACACGAATAGTTACAAAAACAAATGGGCTATATATCATCGTCTGTATTCCCATGCTACTTGGTCTTTATTTCTATGACAGATTTAGATAAGTTTCAGAAAAACAATGGATTGTAAATAATTGGGTTATAGAAAACACACTTCAAGCTCCAAGGTACAATCTAAAAGGCACCTTGTGTTGCATATAGTAAAGGCACCTCTTTGGGAGATACAGTATTTTATAAACAGCTCTTGTATCGTTAGAGTGTTTAGTAAATACAAGATTTGAGTATAGTAGTTGTTGTTCGTTTATGTGGTTCATAAGTGTTTCTCGTTTCTGTTTTTTTTATATAGATTTGGCCATTGAATTTCCCGTTTGAGTGGTTTTACAAGTTAGTAATCTTTTGGTACCCTCTATAGCTTGCTGTTCGGTGTGAGCCAAGGCTCCGTGTTGAAGACCGTACCTTGACCTATAACGGTTTACCTTTATAAATTGTGATTTGGATGGAGAGTTGTCTCATTGGCACTCATACCAGATCTTCCTATATCTATATAGTTAAGCAATTTTTTGGTGAATATTATATATGCAGATTAGGGTATCTTTTGGTGAATATTATTTATGCAGATTAGGGTATCACAAGGAGGCTTGATAAAATGATTGGATCTTATTTAATTAAGACAGTTTTGTGGTATACGATAAAGGCACATAACGGCGGTATCAGGTAAAAGAAATAGGGGTATCTAGTAAATACATCCTGTTTGGGGTCGGTATTACGTAAATCCATCCAATGGGTATCAATTAAATACATCTCGTCTGTTAGTAGATAAATACAGCTCGAGGGTTCGTAAAGTAACAATACCTTGTGGATGTACTTAGTGGAGACAGCTCTGGTTTACGATACAGACAAATAGTGAAGGTATAAGGTAAATGATATTGGGTATCAGGCAAATACTGGTTTCAAATTAATTATATTCTGGTAATATTTTTTTTAACAAGGAGAATATACCATGTGGGTGGAATCAAATGGTATAATATGGAAACAAATAGACAATAACATGACTAAAACAATAAACGACAAAAAACAACCAACAGTCCCCAACATGCACTACGCAGAAAACCAAAGATTGTGCAACCCAAACCCTACAATAAAACGGAGGTGACATTTTTTTTTTTATTTCAAAATCGCTATTTGTTGATGGAAGAAGTAGTGGTTCGTTGAAATATATCTCAAAAGATAGCAAAATTAATGCTTATTTACATACAAATGGTTATCACGGTAAATATATAATAATGGTGAGTATAAGCTAGTAATTATCTATAACTTGCTTACTCAAAGAATTCATTTTTAATTAAACATACTCATATTACCAATATTGCAAAAATTCTACAACCAAATTTTCTAAATATACAGTTGCGATCTGTTTTGACCTCTCCATCTATAATTTCTAATTCGTGCAAGTTATTATCGATCCTTCAAGTTGGTAATTATTGCTGCTCTTCTACAATTACTAACGTCCATAGACTACCTAACTTTAGACACATAACACTAATAAAACCTAAATTAAAGCTCAAATTGAATACCCACACGATCATGTCATGGGCTGCTTTTAATTGCACATTATAATACATGATATCAGGTCGACAAAAATAAAGTCAGTAATTTATAAATACTACTGAAATCAAAACATTAAAATACATCAAATACATTCACATAAGCAAGATATAAAAATAAATAACTGGAAAACACGTAATCGAGTCGGCCCTGTCGTGCTGAATGATCCTGAATGGTTATATCCCCTGAAGCGCGGGAATACAAATAACTATCTATGGGCAGACAACTAGAAGAAATTAATTTCAATCTTATTCAGTTCCTTCAAACGGTTGAAATTACATGTTGTTCGATTAAAGCAAGCCGTCGCAAGTATTAAGGAAGTGATTATAAACTGCAAGTTAATGACCTTGTGAAAGCTTTGAGGTTGACTTGATCCTTACGTGTAAGAAGTATAATTTGGCTTATTTTGTGGTCTCTAGACATGTTGTTTGTTGTTTAATATTTAATCAAATAGGGTAATAAAAAATCCCAATTAATGAGTTAATTAAGCGATAGTGTACATCGACCTCAAACAATGTGTTCAACTAGTCTGTCTCGTCGTGATTGTTGTTTGGGTTGCATTGTTTTAGTTTAAAAACATTTATTTATAGTGGATGAGGAAACAAATTATTGCAACTAATATTAATTCCTTTCCACTTTGCAGGTGCTAGAGCTGCCTTGTAGCGGCATTCGAAATCTACAAGGATGTCTTTTACATGCAGGATATATGGCTCTCTCTTAACACGGATAAGCCATTTATCGTCCCCTTCCGACTGACTATCATCGTTTCTCAATACCATACTCGCAAATGGTGTCAAGGGAGAGGCGAATATTCAGTCCCTGAAATCATCATCATGAACGGGAATCAAACCACGAACCTTTGCAATCCGAGGCACTAACCACTTCACCACGACTTTCCTTGTTTTGTACTGTGTTTTTTTTAAAAATCCGAAACGAATAGTAATATTACACCATTTTATGTTACATGTAACAACTAAGTAGTCTTGGATGCCGACGTAGTTGTCAGCAAATATGCACAACAAACTGTCAACGTGTGTACTTTATGCATATCAAATGAAGGTTACAATTGAACGCAACTGTACTTAACAAGTACAGCTTTAAAAACGAAATAATTCTTGTCAGGAGATCATTTATCTGGGAACAATGAAGGTTGTCATACTACTATGTGTCTTGATAGGAACTGTGTGCTGTAAATCTGTGAAAGAAAAAGAAAAAAACAGACCACCAAGAGTTTCCTATAGAGGGTATGCTAATCTATTACTATGTATCATTCTATTAATTTACTCATTGGTTTGATAATTATTTACTCTTTTATTTATTTATCTTAAACATTTATGAACTGTTAATTGAAAAAAACATTAGTTATTGTGATTTCAGAAAAAATTGCGAAGTCTTATTGTTTCGATTATCACACATATTTATTCTGGCTATTCCTACATTTTGAACTTTATAAGTAAAAAAGTAAAATTTTATGTTTTAGTTCCCAGAATTTTTATGTAAACAATGGGATTATGTAGGATAATGTTGTTACAACACTAAAGTAATGAATGAAGGTAAATCTTGTGGAAAATAAAGAAAAACAATAGTTTCTATTACATTATTTTATTTAATAATTGCATAGCACATTTTGTGAAAAAAAGGTTCAAAAACACAAAATGAATTTATAGGCACAATGTTATTCACAAACAATTGAAATCATTTAGGTGAAAATATTAATATATACAAATAAATAATATTAATTAAAATCTAAAGTACTAAATTTTGAGTTACACTTAAGAATTGAATGCTTCTTTTTGTAAATTTATTGGGGTGTAAAAGCGTTGACCGAAGTACATTTTGTATGAAGCGCGGAAGCGCTTCATTCTAAAAATGTACGCACGGTCAACGCTTTTACAACCCTATAAAGTTACAAAAAGAAGCATTCAGTACTTATAATTACATTTTTTAGCTATGATCATGAAAACACGAATTTTATATATTTTATTATTTAATTCACCTGTGCACTTTATTGTTGGAGCACGTGTTATCATGAATGAAAAGTTGTATCGAGCAATGCAACTGCTTACGGAATAACACGTGATGTGCAGTTAGCCAATCAGAATAACATATTATAATGAAACATACATCTAATGTAATTATTTCTACATATTTATTGATACAAAGCACAACAATAATACACTAAATTGACATTTAAACAGCACTAAAACAGTAATAAAATTTCCTAAAATGTAATTTTTCAGAATAATCTCCATGGAAATGTAATATGCCAATGCGTATACAACTGCATACCTAATATCATTGACCTAACACTAGTGGTTTCCCATAAACAGATCCCATCACAAACTAATACATGTAAAATAAGCCAAAGTTTCAAAGTCAATAGACCAGGACTGAGGTGGCAAGGCCTAATAATCTCCATGGAAATGAGATTTGCCAATGCGTACATACAACTGCATACCAAATATCAGTGACCTAACACTAGTTGTACCCCATTAACGGACCCAATCACAAACTAATACATGTAAAACAAGCCAAAGTTTCAAAGTCAATAGACCAGGACTAAGGTGGCAAGACCTAATAATCTCCATGGAAATGAGATTTGCCAATGCTGATACAACTGCATACCAAATATGATTGACCTATCACTCCGTCAAAGCGAGACAAAGCTCATGATTTCAATGCAGCAATAATTATTAGATTCTTGCATCATTTTATGACCTCACATTATTTCAATTGTTATTACCTTTTTTTTAGACACAAGTTATTGTCAGTTAAAGCACAGACACCACTCGAAGTTGAGTTTTTGCGGGAGCTTCAAAATGATCCGGACTTGGAGGTATATACACATTCATATCAATTATATTAGGTTTCGATATAAATAGGACTTGGAGGTATCTACACATTCATATCAATTATATTAGGTTTCGATATAAATAGGACTTGGAGGTATATACACATTCATATCAATTATATGATATTATGTCTTTAATCCAGTGGTTGTACAAAATCACCAATTTTCACTAAAAAAATCATAAAATTGATATTCAATGGTCAGTTCCGTTTATCAAAAGCTGCGCGCAAATGTTATGGCAAGGCGCAAACGTAATGCTCCAATATTTACGGTTTAAATAGGTTCCGGTTTAGATTGGTTTCGGTATAAATTGGTTTTGTATTTGAAATTTGAAATAAAAGCTATCGTGTCAGTGCTGTCGAAACGCAAGAGTGGTGTATTGTACAAATTAGTAGTTTTGTCAGATAAAAGAACAGATCTGTTTTCTTTTATTAATTTTGATTTCAATTTTTGTTTTAAACTTTGATCAGTTAGGTAAGGAACTTCCCGTTTATACAGTCAGATTTGATATTATTTTAATCATTTGTCTTGTTTTTTGTTATTATAATTCGTGGTTTCTATCTAACTATAAGATAGATTTGTAAATATTTTTTTCCATTCTTGAATTCTGGTTTTTAATTATTTAGTACTATAGGGTTATTGCATGAATATTGGGGAATATTGTCCCGAGTAGAATTTTATATTGCACGAGCTTGCAAGTGCAATATATGTTCTACGAGGGACAATATTCCCCAATATTCATGCAATAACCCTTTTATTGTATGGCAATATAATATTTGAAAGTAAAAATTGGTTTAAACTAAGATTTTGTCGCTGATGACGTCATGAATTTTGAAGATTTATTGCACGAGTGCAATATTATAGGGTTATTGCATGAATTTGGGGAATATTTTGTCCCGAGTAGAATTTTATACTGCACGAGCTTGCGAGTCCAATATATGTTCTACGAGGGACAATATTCCCCAATATTCATGCAATAACCCTTTTATTGTATAGCAATATAATATTTTAAAGTAAAAATTGGTTTAAACTACGATTTTGTCGTTGATGACGTCATGAATTTTGAAGATTTATTGCACTAGTGCAATATTATACAATTACTGTCTTTTGATGAGGTAAATATGCGGTTTTATTGACTTTTGAAAAACTGATATTCACTGAGGCCGACGGCCTCAGTGAATATCAGTTTTTCAAAAGTCAATAAAACCCCATATTTACTGAAACAAAAGACAGTAATTGTTTTATTCCATAGTCCGAGAGAAGAAAATGTATCTAATGACAAACATATACCATTTTTTTTTTACATGAAACATTTTACCATAACGTTGCATGTAAAAGCGCGTGACGTTTAGCGCGGTGAATAACACTTTCTCAGGTGAACATGCTTTTTTATTCAAAATCCAATTCATATAGAGAAACCTACTAAAATAATACCAATATGGAATAATAGAATTTATTGCACGCTAACTTTTGGTTACTTTCTGTGGGAAATATTATATTGCTGTACAATAATAGAATTTATTGCACGCTAACTTTTGGTTACTTTCTGTGGGAAATATTATATTGCTATGCAATAATATTCGTTACATCAATGCTGACTTAAAATTCATATTTTCTGTAACAATAATTCGATAAAGGCAACAAAAAAAAGCCACCATGATAATAAAATTAAAATCAGACGGACAGACGTTTATATATATTTCTTTTAATAAAGCTTTAATATTAAAATTAAAATATAAATAAGTGTGTACTACTTATTTCAGCTTATACTTACGAGTATTTAATTTTATTTTAGCTTGATTTCTGGAAACAACCAATGAGGGGAGATGTTCATATACACGTTGAACCAAAACATGAAAAGAAATGTATGGAGACACTTGAACGAGCAGGACTGAAATACTCCGTCTTACAAGAAGATATTCAACGGTAGGTCACTAAGCACGAGACACGAAGGTCTAGATGGAGGGTCTTTCATTTCTTTGTTCTTTAACTTTTTATATCATAATTCTCTATGCTTTATTTCTTCGACTATTGTTCTCCATTCTTTATATTTCAGAAGCAATTATTCTCTTTTTTTTTCTCTTTTGCCTTTTTATCTCTTTTTTTATTAGTATTTGGCCTTTTTATTCTGCACCGTCCATATATAACATTGTACTATCCCTATCATCTGCAATCCTGATCATACTTTTGGGAATAGAATTTAAACGGTATCTAAGTAGTGACCGGTATATATCATCTAACATTCGGTCTGAAGATACACACTGCCTCCCAAAATGTACAAGAGTAAACTCCTTATCACTTGCAACAGGAAATAATTTTCGGCTCTCCCTTGACACCATCTGCGAGTATGGTCTTGAGGAAACGATGATATGGCTGACCCGTGTTAAGAGAGAGCCATATCTCTTGCACGTTAAAGACATCCTTGTAGATTTCGAAAAAGAGTAGGCTAATGCCACAAGGCAGCACTCGCACCCGCAAAGTGGAAAGGGATTAATATAAGTTGCAAAACTTGTTTCCCAATCCACTATAAATAAATATGTTAAAACTAACAGGAAATAGGTCTGTGGGATTAGACTTATGAAACTATCAAATTATAATTACTGTTGTATTAAACTATTTTACATAATATACGTTTTTATTATAAAACATTTCATTGCAGCGGAATTGATACTGAGTGGCAATCTATATCTAGACATGCTGGGTCAAGGGATCACACCCAAACCTACCTAGATTTAAATGGGGTGAGTTTTAAAAAAGTAACGGCTTATTGAATGGTTACCAGTGAGACAGGTACATGTACCAGTACAAGGACGCAAGCACATACATGTCACCATAAGATGCCAAAGACACAAACAACTCAAAACTGAAATATAAGGGGATGAATCTTTAGCAAAAGCGCACATTGTTTTGAACATTTCACTATAGGCACATCATTCATGAAAAGTAGGGATCAGTACCGCGTCTAGAAACAACGCTTAATATTTAATAAATGTATTGCCGAAGACAGAAAAACATATTTTTTCTTACATCAAATACCCGTCATTTCAACACAGGGCTTTAATATGACTTCGCTGTTAAGTACAGTGGCAAATACTCCAGGAATATTTACGAAGATATGTTTTTTGTTTTTGTCTTACATTGTGTTATTGAGTTCAATTGAACTTTGTTTTAGATAGATGATTTCCTTAGCACTTTGGAGGCAGAGGTTCCACAACGGTTGGAAAGATTTAATCTAGGGAGAACAACTACAGAAGGAAGACAAATATGGGCGGTTAAGGTAAATATACTAGTTCAATTTACAATATCTTAGACAATTTAATACAGGTACCAGCTGTTTTCCCTAGTGAACTAATCATTTACATATTAAAAAAGACCCATGAAGGTTTTCTAACGTTGAATTCTGTTGTAGTATTGGTAAAATCTAAAAGTGTCTTCTCTAGGAGATAATAATAGTTGTGTCTACTGTATATGTTGTTGTTGTTCCTTTGTTATGTTAAGTTGTGCGAGAAATAGATATAGGAAGATGTGGCGTGTGTGCCAATGAAACAACTCTCCATCCAAATAACAATTTAAAAAAGTAAACCATTATAGGTCAATGTACGGCCTTCGACACTGAGCCTAGACTCACACCGAACAACAAGCTATAAAGGGCCCCAAATTTACTAGTGTAAAATCATTCAAACGGGAAAACCAACGGTCTCAAATATATATAAAACAAAGAGAAAAGAGAAACACATTTAAAATACATAAACAAACAACAACTACTGTACATTAGATTCCTGACGTAGGACAGGTGCAAACATTTGCAGCGGGATTAAACGTTTTAATGGTACCAAACCTTCTCCCTTTTTCTGAAACAATAGCATAACATCACAACATCGAAAAACACACGATAAAATATCTATTGGCATGCTTAACTCAATCAAAAAACGTAAATTAATACACTATGAACGAAAAAATTTGATCTACGATATCTGAATGCAAATGCACAGTTAATAAAATATTAGGAACAAACATTCAAGGCCAAAAAGCAAACAAACAAGTCCAAACAAAGCCATGGCAAGACACCACTGCGAAATATTTAACCCTTCGAAAATAGTCACTTTTGAAAAAAAAACGGTTTTAATAATACACGTAAATCCTGAAGTTTATACAAATGTAGAAAGACGCAGTGAAACTTAGAAGATATTCCAAATAATCAAAGCTGGTATATACACAAGATCCATATTAATATAAAATAACAAAAAAGCATTATAAACAGTATCAACAGGTCGAATTAACAAGAAAATACGATTTGAGAGTGCTCGCAGTTACAGACAGCTAGTTAAAAGCCAAAAAACAATTAATCATAAAAAAATCATGCATCCGAGACTAAAACACATCCCAGGGATTTAGTATTTTAACGTCATGAACAGTCAGAGAAGACATGACATAGTTTAGTTGTAAATATCGTCTAACGAGGAATATGTTTGAGACCAATGAAGGGTGGTTTTACATAAAAGTCTTAAGAAATAGCGGTAACGCTCGAATATAAAGGATCAAAAGGACTAAAGTATAAAGTTGAAAAGCAATTAGAAGTTAAATTTCAGAAAGGTTTTGCCAAATACAGAACAGGTAAACAAAAAATTGAGACATTCCGTAATATCCTAGATCTACGTCATCGTCTTCAAACAAAAGTTTTCAGTACTTTGTTTGGATGTTCAAGTCATATATAAGGCTTTTAAAAGAGCCATACCGGTATTTGACAAATGCATTTTTTTTTTTAACATTTTAGGTATCAACAGATTTAAACGGGAGTGGTAAGAAGGCTGTCTGGATAGAATGTGGAACCCATGCCAGAGAATTCATCACAATTTCAACTTGTTTGGAAACAGCTAATAATGTGAGTAACCTTTAAAAAAGAAACACGATATAAATGCACTATGGTCTATTGGTCTATGGTGTCACCGGGATTAAATCAAGCTGGGTTTGGGAGAAAGATTATTAGAAATAATAAGGAATTTATAAATACCGTTAAACTGAGTTTTTTGTTGTTGCAGTAATGCAAACTGGAAAAGAACACTAAAAGAAAACAAAAAATTAAAAGTTGAAGAGAATTTGTTTAGGGGCCAGCTGAAGGACGCCTCCGGGTGCGGGAATTTCTCGCTACATTGAAGACCTGTTGGTGACCCTCTGCTGTTGTTTTTTTATTTGGTCGGGTTGTTGTCTCTTTGACACATTCCCCATTTCCATTCTCAATTTTACTAAATAATCATGACAAAAACTGAAACAGCGATGTTGATGTTGCTATAAAAATCATTGATCACACTTTGTTTTATATACAGTCAAATGATATATTACTATAACATCACTTGTCGACAAGGAAAACTTATATTTAAGTGAAATATGTTGGTAACAAAAAAAGAGTATCTGCTGCAAAGCATATTGTTTATACAGTATAACTCCTTATTTACCAAAAAAAAAAACTGTATGCGATTCAAAGCTTCACGTTTGATATAGTGGCCTTTTAAAATATATCGATGAAAGGAGCATTTTTTGGAATAGTAATAAAAATAAATATTTTGCTTCTTTTTTGGTAGTTAACTTGAAAAAAAAAACTCTTTGTGTTTTCAAATCTCTTCTTTTTTTTTCTTTCACCAGCTTGCTAGATTATATGGTGGTTCCGGTGTCGTTGCACAGAAAGCAACAGCCATGTTGGATCTTTACGACTATTACATTGTCCCTGTCCACAACCCTGATGGATATGACTACGCCTATTGGGTGGTAAGAATTTAACAAATAGTCATTAATACGCCACTTCACGTTACTTCGGTTATATTGCGTAGGGGCAGATTTTTTTCGAAAGAGTTTCAAATAGTATGATAGAACGAGAATGGCTATTCATATTTCCAAGCAACTTCTGTTTAAATTATGTATTTTTCAGACTATGAAAATCTGACCCTATTCAATGTGGCCGAACTAACCCTGGAGGGCATATTAAAATGCTTTACAAGTGTTAACATTCTTTAAATACGGAGTGCTTTGCAGTATAAAAAAAAACATGCAGCAATAATTGTCAATAGGATATAGAATACCAATATTGTAACTTTATTCATTACATCTTTTATTCAAGATATTCTCCTGTCCAGGACAGGTTCCTATTTTATTCTCATATAGTTAAATGAACCATACATGTATGCACTGTGCCATCATAATACAATACTACATGTATATGTACATCTAAGAAAAAATAACGCATAGCAATGTTTGGGATGTATTTCGTACGTTTTTGAAATATTACTCAGAATGCGTTACGTATACACTCTAAACCAAGAATTAATTACATCCTAACCCAGAATTCAATACTTTCTGAGATGACCAATTGTTTTTGAGATATATAACAAATAAAATAACATAAAGAGTTGTTATATAGAAAAACACAAGATTTAAGAGCCATTAGCCCTATTGTATAAACATTTTACTACGAAAAAAGTCCGCTTAAATATCTCTTCAAATTCTAGTCAAGACTTTGGCGAAAGAACAGACGTCAAAACAATGGCATTTGTCTTGGAGTTGACTTGAACAGAAACTGGAATGCCAATTTTGGAGGTATTGTAGATATATCATATTAAAAACGAAACATAAAAATATAACCATATTTAAAATTGTAACATAACCTAAAACTAAGTTGCAAAACTATTTATAGCGGTATTTGGTTTATTGGGAATTTAAAATCGCAAAAACATGACAAATATATATTTGCCTGAAAATGTTGAGCTGTATGCAGGTTAAAATATATCAATGCATAAGGTTTATCCATTGATATCGGACAACTATAATAAGTTTGGGTTTTTTTTTGTTTTTTTTTTATCGCATATGGACTTTTTCAACTTTAGCCTGTAATTACATATTAAATAGAAGTCGCCCACCCTCGTTAGCTTCGATGAAGTTCTATATTTCTATAGCGATGTTACAGTTATTAATTCGATTATTATTTTTAATTTACAAAAAATAATTCGAAATACACAAATTATGATTCGCTTACATCAAGAGTATTAAAGGTTTAAGAAGGTCCAGATTGGGTAAACATAATCGTGAATAATGGGCAAATAGTGCAAAATATTTTTTTTAAATATAAAATCTTTGAATGTAGAAATAAGAAGAGTGCAAATAAGACACCTCTCCATCCAAGTCCAAATGTGTAAAAAGTAAACAATTATAGGTCAAAGTACGGCATTCAACACGAAACATTGGCCCACACTGAACAGCAAGCTATCAAGGTTTCCAAAATTATCAGACTGAGTGTAAATAATTCAAACAGAAAAAAATAATGGTTTAATCAATATAAGAAACGAAAAATACTCACGAACCACATCAATAAAACGACAACCACTGAACAACAATTTAATGACATAGGACAGGTGCAAATAAATGCAGTGGTTTTAAACGTTTGAACAGGCACCAACATGTAAATTAATTATTTTTTTGTTAGGATCTGGTTCATCCGGACAGTCCTGCTCAGACACGTACCGTGGAAACAGTGCCCTCTCAGAACCAGAAACAGCAGCACTAAATGCAGCAATCCAAACTACTAACAATGTAGCGTTTATATCAATTCACAGCTATTCTCAGTATATTCTGTTGCCATGGGGATACCAGAGTTCCAAACCTAGTGATTATAACACATTGGTAATACAATACTTGTAAAAAAGAAATTTACAGACACTAGAATATCTGCAAGCCAGTTAAATAAACAAATGAGCATGTATACGGAATATGTAATCAGGTCACCAAAAACAACAGAAAAAAAACAAGATTGTGTTATAAAAGGTGACATGATTATGTATTTTACAAAACAGTGGAGTGTAACATCAAGCTCCGTCGTATATCGTCTTGTCTGTGACGTTGATAATGTTGTCTTGTAAGCCGTCTTACTTCTTTTTGGGCAAATGTGCTAGAATTCATATGGAAAAATCTTCAATATTCTAATAGATAAAAATAAAATTGAGAAAGGAAATGGGGAAAGTGTCAAAGCGACAACAACCCGACCATAGAGCAGACAACAGCCGAAGGCCACCAATTATGCACCCTTAGACGTCCTTCAGCTGGCCCCTTAAAAATATGTATACTAGTAGTGATAATGGACGTCATATTAAACTCCGAATTATACACAAGAAACTAAAATTAAAAATCATACAAGACTAACAAGGACCAGAGGCTCCTGACTTGGGACAGGCGCAAAATTGCGGCGGGGTTAAACATGTTTATGAGATCTCAACCCTCCCCTATACCTCTAGCCAATGTGGAAAAGTAAACGCATAACAATACGAGCATTAAAATTCAGTTCAAGAGAAGTCCGAAAGCTAATATAGAATACTCAGTGTTCATTGGCCTGAGGGTAATTACTTTTTCCATGACTTCAGAGTCATTTCTTTTTCCATGAGATGAGGGGAATCCCTGATCTTTTGCATTCAGCAGACATATGAATTAAACTTGTTAAGTTAAACACGAGCACAGTAACTACATGTTGTATATAATATTTCATTATTTTCTTCTTAGTTAAGAATAGCTAGGAGTGCTGAGGCTGAACTGGAATCATATTATAACACTGCCTACCTTGTTGGAACACCTCCAGATATACTGTGTAAGTAAAAACAGATAGTGTAGAAAACTGTAGCAATGTAATCTTCGATAGTTGCCATTTTTTAGGCAATGCCCATATTACACCTTCTATAAACCAACATGTAGACTTTAGGCATCCTCATTATTTTTATTTTGCCAATATATTAGGAACAAAGTTTAACCCTTATATACTATAGTGAAACCGAAACTTAGTATATAAGAAGATGGGTGCAAATGCGACAACTCTGCATCCAAGTTAGTCACAATTTGCAAAAGTAAACCAGTCATTGGCGGATCCAGGGGGGGGGGGGGTCCGGTGGTTGGAACCCCCTTTTTTGGTGGCCGATAAATGCATTTGAATGGGAGCATATAGCTGGAACCCCCCTTTACTCTTGGTTGGGAACCCTCCTTTTTAAAATGGCTGGATCCACCCCTGCCAGTATAGGTCAAAGTGCAGCCTTCAACACGGAGCATTGGCACACAACGAACAGCAAGCTATAAAAGGCCCCGAAAATGACTAGTGTAAAACCTTTCTAATCGAAAATCCAACAGTCTAATCTATATAACAAACGAGAAACGAGAAGAACTTATGAACTATACTTAAACACGACAACCATTAAACATCACGTTCATGGTTTAGGACAGTCGGTTTAAACGTTTTTATAGCTGCAAACCGTCACATAACCTGAAACAACAATGTAACATCAAAACATAGAAAGACACACTATAAAATATCAATTGAAATGGCGTAAATCAATCAAAAGCTATTTTAAAAATACAATTGAACATACACTGAACGAATAAATTTAATCCAAGACACAATGTAAATTGCATGAACAAGATTTGGATACTAATACCTCGTTCACACATACATTTGATTCGAATCAATTCGCTAATCGAGTTCACACACACACACACACACACACACACACACACACACACACACACTTCTTTTTTAATTCAAAATTGATTCGAATTGGCTAAATCGCATTATCCAATTCGCAGTAGAAATGCGTTTTTGTTAATACGATTGAAAATGTTTAACGTCGTTCGGAGAGTAAAGCGACTTTGACGCGCATTGCAATTCGAATTGAAATTTACGTTTGGACGTTAAACGTTTCGAATGCGAATTAAACTAATTGGAATTAGTTAATGCGTATCGAATTCGAATTACGTGTGAACGTAGCAGTAGTAACAATCATTCTTTTCAACTTTTTGCAAACTTTTATTCTCATTTAATAAAAAAGAAAGGGTATAAGGTATCTATTAATTTCACAAAATCAGACGAACACACCACAACTGTGAATTGAAGAACAAAATCATAGAGGAATATATATATCAATTAAACTAATCTGGCAAATGAAACAAACAGTAACTAGCCATAACAAAAGTTCCGATAACCAGTACGCTCTGATATGCAAATAACAGTATATTGAACCTCCCTTGCCCATAAATACTTTACTAAGAAAGCGATTGAGAAAATAACAGGTGATTAGTACCTTATACGATTTTAGTACACAATTTGGCCTGAACATTATCAGCTGTATTGTTAACTTTGTAGATGTTGCTTCCGGAGGAGCATATGACCATATGAAGCTAAACAACGGCATTAAATACTCTTTCACTTATGAACTTCGACCTGGAAGTGGCAGCTCCTGGGGTTTTGAACTTCCGGAAAACCAGATTGCTCCTACAATTGAAGAGACATTTGCCTCGCTTTGGAAATTTGCAGAAGAGATCTATGCAGATGATAACGCCACAGGCCGAAAGTAGAAAAATCAAAAAAAGATAAAATGACCCGTACGACTGAACGATAACAAGACTTATATAATTTAACATTTTAATGTTTATTGTTTCTAATTAAAACATAAAACGCATCCAATTTGACTTCACATTATTTTCGAACTTTGAGAACCTCAATATTGAGACCCCTCACACATGTCTTTGCAGCCAGCGGTTTTGTTGAAACCGTGTTATCTTATTTTTAGCAGTTACTTTTTCAACGATAGTCATGCGTTAACAAATTGATTTTCATCGAATCAGTGATAATATCTGGATGGGGTTTTACAAGTAACACTGAGTATAGTGAGCATATGGTGAAGACTGAAGGGCCAAAACATTAAAGAATAGAGAAAAATGGTTAAATAAAAGAAAATAACGGTCAAAATAAGAAACGAATAGTGAAAAATACGTTAAAGAAAAGAGAAAACCGGTCAAAATAAGAAACGAATAGTGAAAAATACGTTAAAGAAAAGAGAATAACGGTCAAAATAAGAAACGAATAGTGAAAAATACGTTAAAGAAAAGAGAATAACGGTCAAAATAAGAAACGAATAGTGAAAAATACGTTAAAGAAAAGAGAATAACGGTCAAAATAAGAAACGAATAGTGAAAAATACGTTAAAGAAAAGAGAATAACGGTCAAAATAAGAAACGAATAGTGAAAAAAATAGCTTAAAGGAAAGAGAATAACGGTCAAAATAAGAAAATAATAGAGAAAAAAATAGCTTAAAGGAAAGAGAATAACGGTCACAATAAGAAACGAATAGTGAAAAAAAATAGCTTAAAGGAAAGAGAATAACGGTCAAAATAAGAAACGAATAGTGAAAAAAAATAGCCTTAAATAAAGAAAAGAGAATACCGGTCAAAATAAGAAACGAATAGTGAAAAAAAAATAGCCTTAAATAAAGAAAATAGAATAACGGTCAAAATAAGAAACGAATAGTGAAAAAAATAGCTTAAAGGAAAGAGAATAACGGTCAAAATAAGAAAATAATAGAGAAAAAAATAGCTTAAAGAAAAGAGAATAACGGTCAAAATAAGAAACGAATAGTGAAAAAAATAGCTTAAAGGAAAGAGAATAACGGTCACAATAAGAAACGAATAGTGAAAAAAAATAGCTTAAAGGAAAGAGAATAACGGTCAAAATAAGAAACGAATAGTGAAAAAAAAATAGCCTTAAATAAAGAAAAGAGAATACCGGTCAAAATAAGAAACGAATAGTGAAAAAAAAATAGCCTTAAATAAAGAAAATAGAATAACGGTCAAAATAAGAAACGAATAGTGAAAAAAATAGCTTAAAGGAAAGAGAATAACGGTCAAAATAAGAAAATGATAGAGAAAAAAATAGCTTAAAGGAAAGAGAATAACGGTCACAATAAGAAACGAATAGTGAAAAAAAATAGCTTAAAGGAAAGAGAATAACGGTCAAAATAAGAAACGAATAGTGAAAAAAAATAGCCTTAAATAAAGAAAAGAGAATACCGGTCAAAATAAGAAACGAATAGTGAAAAAAAATAGCCTTAAATAAAGAAAATAGAATAACGGTCAAAATAAGAAACGAATAGTGAAAAAAATAGCTTAAAGGAAAGAGAATAACGGTCAAAATAAGAAAATAATAGAGAAAAAAATAGCTTAAAGAAAAGAGAATAACGGTCAAAATAAGAAACGAATAGTGAAAAAAATAGCTTAAAGGAAAGAGAATAACGGTCAAAATAAGAAAATAATAGAGAAAAAAATAGCTTAAAGAAAAGAGAATAACGGTCAAAATAAGAAACGAATAGTGAAAAAAAATAGCTTAAAGGAAAGAGAATAACGGTCAAAATAAGAAAATAATAGAGAAAAAAATAGCTTAAAGGAAAGAGAATAACGGTCAACATCAGAAAATAACAGAAAAAAAAATAGCTTAAAGAAAAGAGAATAACGGTCAAGATAAGAATACATTAGTGAAAAAAATAGCTTAAAGAAAAGAGAATAACGGTCAAAATAAGAAAATAAAAGAGAAAAATTAAATTAATTTTAAAACAAAAAAGACATGATGGGATCCAATCTAGACCCACATTAATCATTATGTCTATTCAACCCTTAACATTTGATAATTTTCTCTTTTAATAAATATTGTATTACCCAAAGTGTCAGGACACATATTACCTAAAATGAAAAAAAAAAAAACTGGTGATTAAATTTCATTAAATACAAAATACCTTTTAAGTTAATTATGTCTGTGTTTTCAACCTTAATATCGGTTCCACATATACAAGAACTGTTTTGTCTCGTATTATATAAAGTCAAATTGAACTTTGAACTGCTTACCCTTCCGGAGCACCTGTGATTACCCCCAGTTTTTGGTGGGGTTCGTGTTGCTTAGTCTTTAGATTTCTATGTTGTGTCATATGTACTATTATTTGTCTGTTTGTCTTTTTCATTTTTAGCCATGGCGTTGTCAGTTTATTTTCAATCTATGAGTTTGACTGTTTCTCTGGTATATTTCGCCCCTCTTTTGATAGTGTTTATAAAAGAAAAGGACCTGGTCCATAATCCCTGCAACTGTAGCGTTTAGAATATATCTACAAATTCCAATTTTACAGTATTTTCATTTGTAACGAAATGCTTATACTAATACTTATATTCCACAAAATGACAACAGTAAAACAATTCAAACGAGAAAACTAACGACTTTATGTACAAAATAATGAACATATGAAATTAGATATACAAAAAAGAAACGACAATCACTAATTCAAAGGCTCCTGACTTGGGACAGGCACATATATAAATTTACTGTTACATGCACTGTAAAATACTGTCACTGGTTAAGTGAAGAGATTGACGCCAACAAATTTTGTAACCCCGCCACATTCTGCATTTGACTGCCAGTCAGAAACCTATATTCTGCCTCAATTGTTCGACGCCAGGTGGTTTTGGGTCTTCCTCTTGGTCTCTTCCCCTGGGGTGTCCATCTAAGAGTTTTTGATATGAATTGTTAAAAACATGTGATTTTTCGGCCTTTTATAGCTGACTATGTGGTGAGGGCTTTGTTGAAGTACATTGACCTATAACTGTTAATTTCTGTGTGATTTGGTCTCTTGCCGAGAGTTGTCTGATTGGCAATCATACCACGTCTTCCCTTTTTTTATGCCCCAACTACGATAGTAAAGGGACATTACGTTTTCTGGTCTGTGCGTCAGTTCGTCCGTTCGCCGTCCGTTCGTTCGTCCGTCCGTCCGTTCGTTCGTTCGTCTGTCCCGCTTCAGGTTAAAGTGTTTGGTCAAGGTAGTTTTTGATGAAGTTGAAGTGCAATCAATTTGAAACTTAGTAAACATGTTCCCTATGGTATGATCTTTATAATTTTAATACCAAATTAGAATTTGTGCCCAATTTCACGGTCCATTGAACATGGAAAATGATAGAGCAAGTTGGGCATCCGTGTACTTTGTGTTCGTGTTGTTTATTCTTTAGTTTTCTATGTTGTGTCGTGTGTGCTGTTGTTTGTTTGTCTTTTTCATTTTTAGCCATGGCGTTGTCAGTTGTTTTAGATTTATGAGTTTGACTGTCTCTTTGCTATCTTTCGTCCCTCTTTTGGACACATTCTTGTTTATAGATATTATGACATAAGGCGGAACAAATATAAGTTGACATATCTAACAAACAGAAGAGAACATTTGGAATCTCTCTTTATATACATTATTTGTATGGCATTAATAAGACACGGAATCTTTTATTTCACAAAAAAATGTCCAATATCAAATGTGAAGTTTTACAATATTCGGTAGCACTTTTCTCAGAAAATGTACATTTATAAAAAAAAAGTTAGAAAATATATATCATGAGAGCAATTCACAGTAAAAAAAGGGCGCATAAATTAATGACAGAAAGAGGAAAAAGATACACCACAGACCAAAATTAAGAACAAAACAGGAGATATTGAAAATGTCCCTCTATGAATACATTCACTCCAACTTAAGAATCATTCATTCGAAACCGAATACCGTACATCATTAACTTTTTAGAATTCTAATATTCTCTTTAAATTCGTCACGTCAACATATTTATTTAAAAATTTAAAAATAGATTACCTGACCTAAAATCATGTTTATCAATAATTAAGATCGATTTGCTTATGTGTTTAAATGTGATATAATGGGGTAAATATTTATTTACAACACACTCGGAACATTTTATAAATCAAGGTGAGTGGAAATACACATTATGACAATGCATGCTCAAAAGTGACAATGCTATGGCAAATTTATGGCATTATTATTTATGCATTATTATTTCATATCTGATAATTATTGTTGACGTGTATCTATGGAAAACAAAGGGACGTAACTGTCTTATGTTAAAGTATAACGAATTTTCTGGCGTGTACGGTTATGCCTTCACTTGCATGGCTACATGTCCCTTCCTAATTTCCTTTTTTTTTTTTTTTGCCCCTTTAACAATTTAACTGCTATAACTAAGAGAGGAGGAAAGTAAACTGACAGTTTTCAATAATATAAAAAATAGCGAGGAAGAAATTAGAGAAAGGGAATTGTAGAAATTCTAGGTTATGCCCCTCTCTATGTCAAAGAAAAACCGCTACACATTGGTAAAAGACAGTCATAAAACACTGAACATGCGGTGCAATACGATCATGGGTGGCATTTATCATCAAACTCATTCTTCTTTAACGCATATATCTAGTGAAATGCACATTCCCCATTTCCATGCACAATTTAACAAAGGTACAGTATGCGTTATTTTGAACAAAATTGAAAATAGAGCATGCAAAATTGTCGATTAAGAAGTGAGATAATGTGTAAATATTACCAATCGACATAAATAAGAAAGGACTATAATAGTCCTTAACAACAGACATATTATATATTTACATGAACAAGTCATCTTGCAACTTCTTTACCTTAATCAAAAGTGTTATGGGTTTTGTTCATTGTTGAAGGCCGTACGATGACATATATAGTTGTTTATTTCTGTGTGATTTGATCTTTTGAGGAGAGTTGTCTCAGTGACAATACATGTAATACCACTTCTTTTTTTATATTATGTTGAATTTATTGTACAATTGAGCGTATACAATTTCTACCGACCATTGTAGATATAACAAGTTGCTCGCTAAACAAAAATGATTTTTAAGTCTTTCTTACCCGGCAGCTGTTATAGACAAAATCTAGTTCGTTGTTAGTCACTTTATTGTCGCTATTTACTCGCTTTATTAAAAAGTCATCTAACAACCATGCCATTTACTACATGTACATGTATATAGACATAAGGAGATGTTTCGTCAGTGCCAATGAGACCACTCTTGTCCAAGTAACAATGTGTAAAAAAGAAACACTTATAGCTCAAAGTACGATAGTTGTTTTTATGTACACAACTTGTTTGGACTTGTGCCTTTCAGCTTGAAATGTAGTTAGGGCACCTGTCTGTCAATGGCAATAGAGGTCTTATTGGTGGAATGTAACGTTGTATAACTGACACTAACCTAATATCTTATTTTGTACATATAAATCAAGCAAATATACTAACGCCAAGACTTATTTAAAAACAAATATTTACACTTATAGTTCTTAAAGTGTATATTTGCGTGGAGGCCGTCGAATTGTTTTCGCGCTTCAGATATATGCTCTTATACATTTACAGTTATGGTTAATTGAAGTCATGGAATAAATTCCATGATTGTTCTTTATTTTCCTAGTTTTGTTTTGTAATATAAAACAAGGAAATGTGATATGATTGTTAACAGAAAGGCGAAAGATAAAAAAAAAAGGACATTCAATAGTGCTAATGAAACAACATTTCAATAGAGTCCAACTAACTTGGAATTTATTATATATAAGGAAATGTGGTATATATGAGTGTTAATATAATGAAAAAGTTCTCCATCCAAGTCACAATAAGTGAATAAGTAAAAAGTAAACCATTATGAGTCAAAGTACGGCCTTCCACACGGAGCCCTTGACTTCCACCGAACAGTCAACTAAAAGGGTCATATAAATGACTAGTGTAACAGCATTAAGTATAATATATAGCCAATGATAGGTCCTATGCTGACCCTGAACGGTGCACAAGGTCCATTCCGAAAGTTTGGTTATTGAAATAGTTATGTAGTCTACGGAAATCAATTGTCCTGAATATGATTATATTGCTAAATATATACATTGATGTAACCGGGAGATTGATGGACAACTTATGATGCTATTTCTTAGATTTATCTATGACTTGTAGCGTGATCAAAAGCATTTTGATGAAACCGGTGCTACGGGTCGTATCAAACTTACAGAGAAACGAGCGGATTTATTACATTGTGAATGTCTCATTCTGATTACTAGCCGATGAACAAAAATAAAAACGCTGTTGCGTTCCTTTACACTTAATTTCCATGTACACTGTCACAAATAAGTTTGGTTGATATAAGTGCATCTTAGTCAATATGACAAACAAGCCAAATTTAGTAAACTATACTTAGGAACATATATAATGACTGTTCCCAACTATTATTTGGTTTAGAAGAATGAGGGTCTAGATGAGGTCTACAGAACAAATAATAATGGGCGAAGTGTACAGAAATATCAACAAGAAAACAAAGAATAAAGAATAATATGGTGCTAAACTCTAATGAATTGTGAATAAGGGATAACAAATGTAAAGAATAAAGATAAAATACATAAATTATCAAAGAATACATTAAAGAAAAACCCGAATCCAAACATAAAGGTATCAGTTTTCACAGTTTTTTTTAATCTTCCGTGATGTTTAACATAAAGCCGTCAAAAGAGCAGAAAACTCAAAGGCAGTCTACTTAGTTGTTATACCTTAACATGATGGGATATTGAAATATAAGGAATAAAGAATAATTAACCAAGAAAGAATAGAGAATATCTGACCAAGAAAGAAAAAGAAATGAAGGAAATCCAGACACTCATATGTTTCAATTAATAACAAATAATCAAAGTTTAAAAACTATAAGTTGAGAATTTGTTTAAATTTTCAGATGTTTAGCATAAAGCCACCAAAAGATCAAGATACCGGAAAATCCACAGCAGCAATTATTCCTACCATAGATGTGACAGCCGACAGGAAAACGTTATGTTCGACTTTAGAAACCATCAATTCTATTCTACGGCATGGCGAGAGTCATCAGAAATTAGAATGTGTGGAGAGGATCATGCTCGCTGTGTACGGTGACGACACGAAGCAGTCAAAGAACTATGACAAAGCTCTAGTTAAGACTAAAGTTTTTGGTAAGTACAATATTTTCTAAAAAGCAAACAAAACCTTTAAACAGACTTATTAAGAAGGGATATAGTTCCGATACTGTTGTCAGGTCATTAAAGATTGCATATTTCAGCTTTGATATTGATTCACTTATAGGGTCTTTGCATCGGAAGTGAACACATTTATTCTAAAACCAGATGTTGGCATGATACGGGCTATGTTCTTCTCGTTTATTTTATGATGTTATAGTACTGAAACCCTAACGGGAAGGATTGTGCTTGATATTCATATGATGAAAACATTATCTTTCAATCAGTTTAATTGAAGGCTGAAGCTGGCATTAGTAATTGCTAGTAGTCCTTTGTTAATTTATGTTAATTTATGTATCATTGTCATTTTGTTTTGTTTCATTCGTTACCTATTCTGACATCGGACTCGGGACTCCTTCTGAACTGAGTTTTACTGTGCGAATTGTTGTGTGTTTATTTTTTCTACATTGGCTAGTGGTATAGGGAAGGGTTGAAATTTCAGAAAACATGTACAATTTCAACACCGCTTCAATTTTGCGCCTGTCCCAAGTCAGGAGACTATGGCATGTGTTAGTCTTGTATGATTTTTAATTTTAGTTTCTTTTGTGTATATTTCGGAGTTTAGTATAACGTCCATTATCACTAATCTAGTATACATTTCTTTAGGGGTCAGCTAAAGCACGCCTCCGGGTGCAGGAGTTTTTTTTCCGCTTCATTGAAGACCCATTTGTGGCATTCGTCTGCTATCTGCTCTTTAGTCGGGTTGTTGTCTCTTTGACACATTCCCCATTTCCATTATCATTTTTTTTGTCAATCGAGAAAAATTTAGTTAAAGCAATTGTCTGTTTACTTTCTACAAGATGATTATAGTTATTGCAAAATTGGCAGTTTTATTCTGCAATCTTTGTTATGAAAAATACTGAATTTTAATGTGCGTATTGTTATGCGTTTACTTTTTTACATTGGCTAGAGGTATAGGGGGAGGGTTGAGATCTCACAAACATGTTTAACCCCGCCGCATTTTTGCGCCTGTCCCAAGTCAGGAGCCTCTGGCCTTTTGTTAGTCTTGTATTATTTTAATTTAGTTTCTTGTGTACAATTTGGAAATTAGTATGGCGTTCATTATCACTGAACTAGTATATATTTGTTTATGGGCCAGCTGAAGGACGCCTCCGGGTGCGGGAATTTCTCGCTACATTGATGACCTGTTGGTGACCTTCTGCTGTTGTTTTTATGCCCCACCTACGATAGTAGAGGGGCATTATGTTTTCTGGTCTGTGGCTCCGTTGTACCGTCCGTCCGTCCGTCTGTGGTTCCGTTCGTCCGTCCAGGTTAAAGTTTTTGGTCAAGGTAATTTTTGATGAAGCTGAAGTCCAATCAACTTGAAACTTAGTACACTTGTTGCCTATGAGATGATCTTTCTAATTTTGAAGCCAAATTAGACTTTTGACCCCAATTTCACGGTCCACTGAACATAGAAAATGAAAGTGGGAGTTTCAGGTTAAAGTTTTTGGTCAAGGTAGTTTTTGATGAAGCTGAAGTCCAATCAACTTGAAACTTACTACACTTGTTGCTTATGATATGATCTTTCTAATTTTAATGCCAAATTATATAATTACCCAATTTCACGGTCCATGGAAAATGTAAAAGGATAGTGCGAGTGGGGCATCCGTGTACTTTGGACACATTCTTGTTTTCTATGGTCGGGTTGTTGTCTCTTTGTCACATTTCCCATTTCCATTCTCAATTTTAACATATATGTTTATGTCAGAACTATTTTCATCCCACTGTTCCGATATAAAAGCCGCGAGGTCTTACAAAAGAAAGAATCATTGCTTCTGTTATACATTATTCATCTTATTCTCTATTAAATTATTTTTCAGAAACAATGCTAGAACTAATGAAATTTAAAGATTACAACGACTTACTTTTCAAAGATGACGAGACACGTGACCTGAATATAGGAATAGTCTCATGTATCATGAACGTCACCAATTTTTTAAAAGGCGTTGGAGTAGTAAGTAATTTTACATTGATTAGACGAAAGACTTCCTTGATTAAATTTGAAGACAATCGGAAAACTTTGGCAGATTCCGCTAACGTACATCTAACATGTTAGATAAGTCAAAGTTTGCCGTATGAACTTTAATGTTTATTAATACGCGCGCGCATTTATACCTATTAGAGTAATGAATATACATGTAGATAATGTTTTGGTTAATCGGAGACCTTCTTATAAGACTACAACAAAACAAATCATTCATTTTTTACACTGTCTGAATATGCCATTGAGAGGTAATAGATTGCAATCGGTTTTTACACATTTTAACTGTTTTGACAATCAACTTCAATAGTATTTTTTAACGTGGTGCATTTTGTGGGAGCAACATGACCAGCGATAGATTCTTTACCAGTATGCTAGAGTGACACTAAACAAACACGAAAAATATAGGGCTCCTGCCATTAATACTGCATGGGTAAATGCACACATTTATAGTGCAGTTATATTTTTTTTAACGTTTACTTCATAGACAAATTAGACATTTCTTATCAACCGGCATAGAGTTATTCGCGTTTAAGTTATAATTGTCGTATGTAAATGTATCTCACATTTTCCCGTTTCATATTTTAAGTGTTTTCGCCTTTTTGCGTTGCTTATGAACAGTCTCTTTCTTTCTTTCTTTCTTTCTTTCTTTGTTCTTTCTATTAATTTTGTAATAACATGACAATATCTTAAGAAACGAATTATTTGCATGTTTTGTATTTTGTCCAATACCGTTACAGGCGATTGCAGAAGCTGGTGGTATCTCATTGTTAACGGACATTTGTAGATTTAAGCCATTCCTCAAATTATTACAGAACGAGGTATTAACTTATTAATAACTAAATATTCATTTATTATACATACATGTATGACAAACATGCCTAATCATACTTATATTTAAAGTTAGCAAAGATAGTTGGCCATTAAAAAAACATAGTTAACATAAGAAAGGTCTTGTGTAGGGGTGTTCCTCATGTAAGTATTTTTCCTTTTTTTTAATTTTCGGTGCTGTGTTTTATGTACTATTGTTTTTCTGTTGGTCTTTTTTTCATCTTTAGCTATGTCAATGTCAGTTTTTTTTCGACTTATGAGTTTGAATGTCCCCCTGTTTATTTTCGTTTCTCTGTTATTAGCCAGCTACTGTATCGATGGTGTTCTGTTGCAGTTTACGTTCCCGTTTCTAAACGCATGACATGCTTTCCGGGGAACATAAATCTTGGACACAGAAAACATAATATGACATATCAAGTTCTATTTCCCTCTTCAGATAACTCACTTATCTTGATATAATAGAGTCATTTCGACATTCTGCAGCCGTTTGAAATTCAATAATCTTAAAATTAATATTCCATAGTACAACTGGTATATGAGTTATACTCTTGATTTATTTTTCAGCATATCTATTCCTTCATGTTGAGTGTTGTAGCCATTTTACATAACATAGGTCGCTTGACTTCAGTACCGCAGTATTTTAGTGAAAGTAAGACAGCTGAGGTAAGAGGGTCTTTATGGTGTAGTCACTTTACATTTTTGATTTAGATATTAGAACATTTGGTATGAATGCCAATGAAATAACTCTCTATCCAATTCACAATTGTGGAAAAAGTAAACCATTATAGGTCACAGCACAGTCGTCAATACGGAGCATTGTCTCATACCTGAAAGCAAGCTACAATGTACAAAGGGCCCCAAAATACATAGCTTGTTTGCTTAACATCAGTTACATAGTATATCACTTACCGACATCTAATATAATTTTGACAGAATGTAAAAATTGTATTTCTTTAAATTCTTCGTCAATTTATCCCTTTCTGCACCCATTGTATAAACAAAATTTAATCAAAGTGTGGTACGTTTGATCTCAGTACTTCATTGGTTAAAATCCGATTATGACATCGAATGTTCTTGCTTTCCTCTGAATTTCCTATTGTGACAGCATGAAAAAAAGGCAACCATGCCTGATGACATCACATAGAAAGAACACATCTTTTTGCAGATCATTCGAAAAGAAGGAATAAGATTGCCTTCATAATGTTAGAAAATCATTAGAGAAACAAATTCCACCACCAAATCTCGTGTAGTACGATATTCATCCACTCTCGACAGTTAAATTTTAAATATTTAAAACGCTCGGACAAGCCTCGCGTTTTAAGTTTGAAAATTTAACTGTCTCGAGTGGATAAATATCGTATTACACTCGATGCAGTGGTAGAATCTATATTTATCTTAGTATGTTTAGGGGGTAAATCATGGCTCGTATTTATTATTATATCTCCTACTTTAATCAAATCTTGAAGAAAAGCAGATACGCAGAATTGATATAAAACAGAGACAAGAATCTTTATGACTTTTGCACATAGTAAGTAAGTTTTTGTGCTTTTCAATGCGTCTTTCTGTAGAGATTTTGTTATATTTCTAACAAACAAAACAATAAAACGTCCACTACACAACCGTTGTAGATTTTAGAAAAACCTTTTATAAGCAGTATAAATATTATATATAGATAGTCGCTGCACTTTCCAATTATTAGAAAGCTAGTATAATCACAGACAATTTAACACAAGTACAAAATGAACCAAAACCAAACATTCTATAGAGGACACATGTAGTGCAGCATAGAACTTTTTCGACTCAAATTATATACACAACTAAATCTCACTTCTTTTCTGCAACATCTGTAGGCATTGGTGCCCTTCTTCGATTCTAAGGACGAACGACTAAAGATCTACGCATTCATAGGAGCAGCTCAGACTTGTAATGATAGCGAAATTCACATGCTAGTAGATACTAAAGGAGTTATTTCTTCTATACTTAAATACGTACAAAAGGCCACAGAAAGCTGCAGTTATTGTTACGGTGGAGCTGAACTAAAAGAACTGATGGAAGGGATAGAAAAATTAGCAAGCGCTGATCCAAATAAAAAGAAGGTAAATTTAGATTCACCTGTATGAGATCACCCCTAGTTTTTGGTGGGGTTCGTGTTGCTTAGTCTTTAGTTTTCTATGTTGTGTCTTCTGTTCTATTATTTGTCTGTTTGTCTTTTTATTTTTAGCCATGGCGTTGTCAGTTTATTTTCTATCTATGAGTTTGACTCTCCCTCTGGTATCTTTCGTCCTTTTCTCATACAACGTATGAATAATTGATAAAATGCTGTAACAATTCAAACATTGTCAAAGGTAAGGGCCAATATCAAAACAGACAGTACAACTCTATGTATACGTTGATTTGTTATAAAACGTATTAACGATCGATCAATGGATTATGCCTTTCGACAATAAATTATTGTTTGATGACACATTTTAATTGAATATATTCTTGACGTATTTATAAACGTTATAACTGAAGTTGTTCAAAATTCACCGTGAACTAAGGGAGCTACCATTTGATTTTTATGGGGGGGGGGGGGGGGATGAAAACTTTTGTCCTGCATTTTTTTTTAGCTGTAATCTCTGTCCTGCCTTTTTATTTTTCACTCTGTTCGGTTTATCCTGACTTTTTTTTACCTAAATTGTCGTCCTGACTTTTTTTTTTTTGCAAGTGTCTCATCCTGCCTTTTTTTTTACTCAAATCTCCTGTCCTGCCTATTTTTTTCAAATTTCATCCTAGCCCCCCCCCCCATAAAAATCAAATGGTAGCTCCCTAAACATCTCTGAATTATGTACAGCAAATGAAGGTGATGAAGGATATAGTTGTTCAGAAAAGAGAAATTAACTATATGGAAAATGACAACATTATATTTCCATAAAGCCGGTACGAACGATCACTATTTTGGTATCGTCCTCTATGAACAATGCTCTTTTGAATAAAATAAATACAATGTATGATTTTCATTTCACTGACAGTTAAATTGCACCTAACCAAACGTTCGAAAGAACGAAAATTTGTTTTTCATGTTTATTCAAAAAACAAATTATCTATTCAATTATGTCATTTTTCAGATTTTAGAAGCTGGTGCATTACCAATATTTCAGACCATCTTAGATCTTGATAAACCGGAGGAACAAGCATTAACAGCAAGAGTTTTGTGGACAATGACTTTTGATGATGACGTTGCCAAGGAAGTAAAATCCTCAAAAGCGTTGCTAGACAAATTAGAGATTTTGTCGAAATCATCAGATAAAGCCGTAAGGAGTAACGTCAAGGGGCTACTATATAATATTGAACAAAGATGTAATAATAAAGTAGAAGGTATTGTACTTGTTCAATTTTTGTAAAAGTGTCAAATATGTCTCGATCCTTTATTTTTTATATTTCTGGCAATCTTAAAAATACTTTAGCATTTGTTGCTTATTTAGTTTTCCCACGTACGCTTTAGAAAAATACACTGCATTGTGTATACAAACAAAGGCAACAGTAGTATACCGCTGTTCACACTCATAAATCCATGGACAAAAAACAAAATCGGGGTAACAAACTAAAACTGACGGAAACGCATAAATATAAGAGGAGAACAACGACACAACACTACAATGTAACTAACACACACAGAAACGGACCAAGCATCAGACAAAATCCCACGAGAATAACAAATATAACATTTGGAAACACATGGAAATGTTATTTTCAGAATTATTCGGAAAGGGTGCTGAATTTCCATAAGTTGCATGAAGAATGACGATAACGCTGGATGCTATAAACAAGTTCTGAAGTTTTTGCTCCATTTCAAAAACAAAATAATGCAACACTCCTATCAAATATTGTCCTGGTTTGTTATAAAAAGAATGAAATTCAGTAAATGTTAGTATCCGTGAGTATCGAGGAAAAAAATCAATTGTTCCCCGTTTAGCTTTCGTGTTGGTGTTTTTTTCTTTTATATATCCGTTGCAATGATTTCATTTTGTGTATTTTGACCGTAATAATTTCTGTGTTATAAAAGTGCAATGATTCCATGAGCTAATGTATCATTTAAGTTGACTTGAAAAATAGCGATACACACATATATATATATGATCTTCCAAACTTGAGGAAGATTCTTAGTATTAGACGAGATTATTACAGGAGTTGTTTTTGAAATCAATTTCATAAGAAACACGTGACACTTACTACTTTGGTAGATAAAACAAAACAGTACCATCGCGTCAACTCAATAATACTTATTTATAAAACCATACAAGTTTATATATGGTATTGGACCGTCTCTGAACTGAATGCCTTTACTTTGCAGTACTCGCTCACTTGATATGTTGCCTATTACTAGTATATTGACATATATCGAAGCCAATTGATTGATGTGATGTAATAATGATAGTATAGTGAATAATTGACTTGTTTCAACATGTATATTGTTACATCTAACCACATATTGTTTTTATAGCAGAAAATCAGTATTTTGCCGAAGAAAAGCCGAGTAAATTTAAAACAGGAAAACAGCAAGACAAACATTTATTTATTAGCTATTCATGGAAGGAAAAAGAAATTGTTTTAAAACTGAAAGATCTTTTACAGGTAGTTTAATCCATTGAAATATATGCAAAACAAACCAAGAAATATCTGCACATTAGAAAAAAAACCAAGTGGTATCATAACATGTATTATTCCTTGACAATAGATAAAAGACTTTACATTATATGAAAGAAGTGACACAATAAAAGAAATAGACCAAAGATACACCCGACTCATGATTTGTGTTTTAAAACACATTGCTGTTGTTATCAATGGGGAATATTTGTTTTCAAATTACCATCACTTAACCGAAGACCAACTCCCGTGCCTATGTTAATGTAATTCATTAATTCTTTAAAATCTTGTAATAATTCCCGAATTACTTTCAGAGGGTATAATGGAAATGTGATTTTTCCATAGGGTTTCAAATTGAACTATGTGTCATTAGGGCTCACAATCTTTCCATCTAACCAACATTGCAATGTTAAGTTTCGTAGAGGGTCTTCAAATTTTTAGTCCCTAAAGTTTAAAAACAAGTCTACAAGCTATTTCCGAAGAATGGATTTTTTTTTAAATTGGTCAACCAGAAGCTAAAGACCATCTCTGTCGGTCATTGTTTGCAGTAAATCTGGACACTTCGATTTTTTCTTAATAAACAGCCTGTCAAATATTAATTATGCAAAATGTGATTTCTGAGCAAAATGTGATTTCTGAGTAGATGATGTATATAATAATTATATATAAATTTTTGGACGACGGTCACAAACAGAGCAGAAACAATTTTATGGTGATAACTAGCATGGACAGGTGATCTATGACACATCTGACAATCATTGAACTACCAAACCTGTAAAAATTCAATAAACGACCTCTAAAACTAACATACTTATGGCATAACAAAATTTAAGATATAAGTAGATAGGACTAACACATATATAGCTGACAATCCGGTATGGGATTTGCTTATTGTTGAAGGCCGTACAGTGACCTATAGTTGTTTATTGCTGTGTCATTTTGGTCTCTTGTGGAGGGTTGTCTCATAGGCAATCATACCACATCTTATTTTTATATATATAAGCTAATTGAACAAGAACAAAAACGATTAAAGTATACGTGGCTGAGACTGACATATAAGATAATTAAAAATGATGAATATTGAAAACTTAATCTCAATTCACTTGTTTTAGGAAAAAGGGCTACCAATATGGATTGACACAGAACAAATGAGAGGATCTACTTTACAAGCCATGGCTGAGGCGGTAGAGAATGCAGCACTTGTACTTATATGTATGTCAGAGAGTTATAAACATAGTCCTAACTGTCGATTAGGTTAGTGCTAAACACACTCCCGAAGTAAGAATTCACGATAAAATATCCCCTTATCTGTGTATTATTATATCTCCACCAGACACCAAACTATAGTTCAATTTACAACCTTCAACAATGAACAAAACACATAGCTTACTATAAAAGCAAATATCTGCAATTCTTGTTTTTAAATACCATTCAACCCATAATCCTTTCCAGAGGTACTAGTCAAACTACAAACCGAACTTGACAACAAAAAAAGAAACGTGATTAAAACCATTGAAATTGAGAATGGATATGGGGAATGTGTCAAAGAGACAACAACCTGACCATTGGAGTCTTTGAATTTTTGATTACCTCTTTCTGTAAGTCAAACATTGAAATAAATGAAAAAAGTAATTTTTACTCATAAAACGCAACACACAAGGCATTTTCTACAATTCAGTCTGATGAATAATAAACACATATAAATACCTTTTTTTTAAAAATAGTTTGATCCGACGAGACCCGTATCTACAGGCAAAGCTATTTTATTCTATTCTAAGATCATGCAATATTCCATTTAATGCATTAGTAAGTTAACTCATCATAGAAACCAGGATTACATTTTGTATTTACGATAGACGCGTGTTTCGTCTACAAAAGACTCATCAGTGACGCTAGAATTCAAAAAAGTTATAAAGGCATAACAAAGTACGAAGTTGAAGAGGATTAAGGATCAAACTTCCTAAACGTTTTGTCAAATTCAGCTTAAGTAATCTATTTCTGAGGTAGAAAAGCTAGTTAAACACACTATATGCTAAATATAATATAAGTGTCACTTGATTGACTTTCAGAATCAGAGTACACATATAGATGCGGCAAAGAGTATATTCCATTGATGGTTCAAAAATATTATAAACCTGATGGCTGGTTAGGGGCTCTGCTAGGAACAAAACTATTTATAGACTTTAGTGGAAAATACCAGTTTGAACCAAAATGGAATGAACTAATCAAAGAACTACAGGCACATAAAATGTTAGGAAATGAGGAAACAAACCAGGAAACAGCCATTGGTAATTAACAAGTATACAGCTCAGCATGTTCACTTATGTCAATAAAATTATATCGATAATTCACTATCCTATCCAACACCACGACTGCACTTCAAAAAATTATTCAAACGAAACTGACAACACGACAATCAACAAAAAGTAAAAACAGGAAAATAATGAACTGCAAGGAAAATTCAGAAAGGCAAGTCCCTAATCAAATGGCAAATTCAAAAGCTCAAACACATCAAACGAATGGACAACAACTGTCATATTCCTGACTTGTACAGGGATTTTTCTATTTTGAAAATTGTGGTTGAACCTGGTTTTATAGCTAGCTTAACCTCTCACTTGTTTGACAGTCGCATCAAATTCCTTTATATTGACAATGCATGAACAAAAAAAAACAAAAAAACCCAGAAACACTAGGTAAAAATGTCAAAAATAGAGGTACACCAGTCAGCATTGTGTTATAATTTTAATCATTATAAAAACAAACAAATGTAACAAAGACGCACACAAAGGCACAAAATAACTAAAAATGTGAAATCCTCTATCTACCTCTATTACGAGTAGTTATATTTCTGGGTTGGGGATAATAAGAATAGCATCATTTCAATAAGGATTGCAGTTCTGGTAGTCACCTTGCAGTCTGAAATTATCCCACGTAGTCAGTTAAATTTCGTTGCCAGTTGGATTAAATGTTATGCTTTTTCCGAATGTAAAATATTTTTTTATAAAATTTTAATCATTAACAAAATGAATTATTAAAGGTTTACAAAACATTTGTATTTAATAATCAAGAATTAAATAATGTATTCATGTATTAAATGTGTTTTTTATTTAAGTATTAAATACATCATACAAGTATCCAAGTATGAATGTGTTAAATGAATAAAAATTCGTCCTACATGGACCTACTTGCACCATGCGTTAACATGTAACACTGCATTTAGATAGTGATTGAAGGCATTCAAAAAAAACATGATATAACTACATATTTTATCTATTTTTGTTGTAGTTGCGACACCTGTGGAATCTATATCATCGACGAAACTAAAGATATCTACAACTGATGATGTGAACCAATGGCTGATCACAAATAAATTAGAAAAGTAAGTACTTTTATGAAAAAAGACCTCTGATTGCATTGGTTGATGGATAGAATATTATTATGTAACACGTGTATCGATCTTTGAGTTATAATTGACATTTAAGAGAATAGGTAAATGCAAACGTATATGTATTTGATCTATTAGTTGGTGATAGTGACGTCAAAATAACAAACAAAAAGAGGTATGTAAAACACAAAAGATGAAGGATTTTCCTTGATTTTCCCAAACTAGGCCCCTCCAAGATCGCGAATGATTACAAAGGTAAAACACACGTGAAATAAGGATGACTCTTGTTAACTTAAGTTAACCATAATTGAAGGATTCTTGAATTGGAAAGACATAACAATAATAATATACCCTTTTTACAGCCAATTATATTATGTTTTTGTCAATTCTGATTTAAGGGGTCAGCAACGACAGTGATAAAAATCCAGTCAGTATTTTAACATCGATTTCTGACAGACTCGTCTCATTGTACTTGCATTCAATTGTAACGGTGTGGAAAAGACACACGTACAAATTCAGTAATGTCAAATGAAAATAATTTCATCTCATTGTTGAATTTCAATATCTTCTGTCGTCGTTATCTATTTAAAAGTGTTGTGTGTACAATTTTATCCAGAGTTCATCAGATTATAAACTAGCGACGTTTAAATGGCTTAGAAATTAGATATTTTGTGTAAAATTATTGCTTATTGTCGTTAAGTTGTTCCTTGATAGACAGACGAATTATATACATGTATTTATACAACGATAAACTTTATTTCGGAAAACTAAATTCTGTCTCGATTAAACTGAGTGAATTCACCAATTAAAACACTGTTTTTATAGATGTTGTCATCATTTTGAAGATGTTAATGGTGACGGACTTTTACAACTAAAGTATATGCGACATGATGTGAGTATACATGTATATATAGGAAGATGTGGTATATAAAAGCAACAGTAGTATAGCTCTGTTCGAAAGTCATATGGATTGAGAGAAAACAAATCTGGGTTACAAACTGTGTTGCCAATAAGAAGACTACCAAACCAGAAATTAAATGACATATAGGTTAACAACTATAGGTCACAGTAAGGTCTTCAACTATAAGTAAAATCTATATATTGACAGATTTAAAATAATATCAAACAATTCATACAAGAAAAATAATGTACAAAACAATGAACGAAAAAAAAAAAATGATATACAGCAACAGACAACCACTGAATATCAGGCTCTTTGGACTGTTATTGTTTGTATTCATTGGTTCTTATAATAATTATTAATGTTCGTTTTTTTTCAAGACAGTACCGGCTCTTATGCATGCACCGTAATAGTGGCGGTTATGAAAGTTCGAAGTTTGATCTTAATCAAAGAACGGTCAAACCAAAACATTTTGTAGATCTGTTGTCTGAGGGAGTAGGAGATCGTAGTGTCTAAGTAATGTCTTAATTTACCAGCCGAAAATTAAAAAATATAAGAAATCATGACCGAAGATGATCAAACCCTTGATGACTATTGGTAAATCTGTAGGGTATCGATAAAGTTCTAGTAAAAAAAAAAAAACAAAAAAAACAATACACATTTTAAATTACTTGTCTGAAGCGCTTTTCTGGTTTTACCGTCATCAAGAGAACACGTGATGGTTTGAAAAGTGAGAAGAAAGATTCCAAAGATATATCTAAACTCATAAGTCGAACACAGAATGATAACGTCATGGAAAAGAGGAAGTGACCAGAAGACAAACTATAAACAACAATTCTGATACTTTTGAATAATTAACATCCGATTTTCAGCAGAAATATACATTTATAGACTAATATTTTACAGGCACCAGAATGTTATTTTAAAATGCTTAGTAGAAAGTTAAAACTCAGCGTTGGTGAAACACTCAACTTTACTGCAGCTCTTGAAAAATTGTGACCAACAACATAATGATTTTTCCAGCAGCAACGTTATACAAACAGTGCATTTTTGTCAATCGTTTAATACTAAATGTTAAACAAAATATGCTATATTTGATTAATAAAAAACCTATCTCGCTCAAATTGTTTGTAGTTAAATGTATAAATATTTCAAAAGCCTAAAAAATTTCCAATTCATCCTTGTAATTGTGGATAGGTTATCTAGCAGAGCTAGCCAATGTATGTGTGCTGGGTTTAACAGGAATGATACTATACCATCTGAGGATATTGCATGAAACATCAAATTATTTATTTTCTCCTCGCAATCATATAGGTCAATATAATAGAAAAATGTTTTAAGTTTTACTATTGAACACATACTTTCTCGTCCATACTTTTTTTAAATATTGTATATATATAAAAGAAGATGTGGTGTGATTGCCAATGAAACAACTCTTCACAAGAGACCAAATGATACAGAAATTGACAAATTTAGGTCACCATACGGCCTTCATCAATGAGCGAAGACGTCACAGTCTGTAGACTAGCCGTAGTGTTAGATGCAGATGGTGCACAAAGAAAAGGCAAAACCAACGATATGATTGACGGAGTGGCGTTTGAGTTATATAAAAAAAAGACCAATACGTCTATCTTCATTTTACTAGATTTTTACATTTCAATCTAAATCATCATCAAAATAAATTGTTGTCTGTTGTGTCACCTATCGTCCCTTGTCAGTGAGTGCCAAAATTATTTTGGTGTCGACTTCCGTTTACATCTTCAATCCGAAGACCTATAAAAACCTAACAAAACGCAAAGTCCCGGGGGTGTTTGGTTTGGACAGGTTTCACTGTACATAGTAGAAGCTTGATGAGCGGAAAAAAACAAGTTCGACTGCGCACGCTGAAGACAAACAGCTTGAGCCATGTTCCATGACAACAGTTTCGCAAATCCGGTGTATGCCATCGTTTCAGACTACGTCATGGACAGTGACATATGCAACGGTATACTACGACCAATGGTCAACACGAAGCCAGTAAATGGGACCACATAAATGACAAACCTCACTGTGTAGAGTAAATCAGGAAGGGTAACGTGAAATTTACGTTTATGAATATTCTGTATTTTATTTGGTAGCCAAATGACTTGTCATATAATTTGTAATTAGTCATCAGGTATAGCAGGTGGTATAAAATAAATTTTCGGTCTTCACAAATTGTCACAAGCGTAGATTAACTAAAATGGTACAGTTTCGTTCCCGAAATATTCATGCACCAGGTTGGACACAAAAGGAAAAAAATAGATTTTAAATCCGCTAATTATAAAATAAATGGAAGAATTTCAGTCAAAATTCAAATGATTGATCTATCAAAGTTTCGTTTCTTTAATGTTTACCCAGACACGTTTACTATATGTTTTATAATATTTCTTGTTTTCCCGACGAAAACGATTTTGTCGTTTGTTAAAAGAACTAACAAAGAATATGTGAACATCTTCAACCATGACTTTGGTAATTTTTCTAAAGATTACAGGGAAATTGATTTAAGGTCAAAAGTGACAATTTATTGTCAATTTTGCACATGTAAATAAAAGTGCGAATGTTCTTTAGTATCAGAGGAAAAAGACGCAAAACATCAAGCGCCCGTCTGGTCAAGATTTTTATTTCAAGATCAAGATAATGGGTTGTCCGATCTTTCACGATCAACTTGGATGAACAAACCAAAAAATTCAATGTTTTCAAAAACAAAATGAACAAACAGAGTTATCGGCAAATCTGACATGAAATATTGTGATACCGGTCATCTATGTGATTGAAATACAATCATTACATATCATATTTTAAGGACAAGACATGACAAAATTTTTGGTAACATTTGGTTGTCAATTCGTTTTCACTTCGCTATTGATTAAAAAAATCCCAACTGATTGAATTCTAACACACAAACCTACTTAGACTTAAATGGGGTGATTTTTATGGAAGTAACGACTTATTTGATGGTAATCAGTGAAACAGCTACCATGTCAAGGACGCAAGCACCTACATGTCACCATAAGATGCCAAAGACACAAGCAACTCATAACTGAAACATAAGGGGATAAATCTGTAGCAAAAGCGCACATTGTTTTGAATATTTCACCATAGGCACATCATTCAAGAAAAGTATGGAGCAGTACGGCATCTAGAAACAATGCTTAATGTAAAATGTATTGCTTAAGACAAGAAAAACATATGTCTTACGGGTTTAACCTTAGGTTTCATCACATCAAATACTCGTCATTTCAACAAAGGGCTTTAATATGACTTCTCTGTTTAGTACAGTACTAGTGGCAAATATTCCAGGAATATGTACGTAGATACGTTTTTCTGTTTTTGTCTTGCATTGTGTAATGCAGGTCAATTGAACTCTGTTTTAGATAGATGATTCCTTAGCACTTTGGAGGCAAAGGTTCCACAACGTTTGGAAAGATTTAATCTAGGGGGAACAATTACAGAGGGACGACAAACATGGGCTGTTAAGGTAAATAAACTAGTTCAATTAACAAAATCGTAATCTAAGGGGAACAACTACAGAGGGACGACAAATATGGGCTGTTAAGGTAAATATACTAGTTCAATTAACAAAACCGTAATCTAGGGGGAACAACTACAAAGGGACGACAAATATGGGCTGTTAGGGTAGATATACTAGTTAAATTAACAAAACCGTAATCTAGGGGGAACAACTACAGAGGGACGACAGATATGGGCTGTTAAGTTAAATATACTTAGTCTAGTTCAATTAACAAAACCGTAATCTAGGGGGAACAACTACAGAGGGACGACAACTATGGGCTGTTAAGGTAAATATACTAGTTCAATTAACAAAACCGTAATCTAGGGGGGAACAACTACAGAGGGACAACAACTAGAGGCTGTTAAGGTAAATATACTAGTTCAATTAACAAAACCGTAATCTAGGGGGAACAACTACAGAGGGACGACAACTATGGGCTGTTATGGTAAATATACTAGTTCAATTAACAAAACCGTAATCTATGGTGAATAACTACAGACGGACGACAAATATGGGCTGTTAAGGTAAATATACTAGTTCAATTAACAAAACCGTAATCTAGGGGGAACAACTACAGAGGGACGACAATTATGGGCTGTTAAGGTAGATATACTAGTTCAATTAACAAAACCGTAATCTAGGGGGAACAATTACAGAGGGACGACAGATATGGGCTGTCAAGTTAAATATACTTAATCTAGTTCAATTAACAAAACTGTAATCTAGGGGGACAACTACAGAGCAGGGGTTTAGAAATCCCCTAGCCCGACGCCCGGGACTACAATATTTAGACCTCGGGCAACCAAAACTTGTAACCCAAAATGCCCGACGAACTAGAAACAAAAAATTCTTGGCGTTTCTAAAACTGTAAGGGGAAAACCCCCTTATCATTTTTCTATCTTATCAAATCAGATTCAACTACGACATCAAGGATTCCCAGAATTTGAACTGATTTTGTACAAGTTTTAAAATAGAACAAATAACTCTGGGTGGATCTTGTACTTTCAATATAGATGTGCCAGTACAGGGGGTGGTATTGTACATTGCTTATGCAACCTGATTTTACCTCCTTCGGATTAATTTATTGCAATATAAATGTTAATCTCTTTTGACAGCAGAAACCTGACTTTTGTCAGATATAAATTTGAACCATGTGCTGATTATTCTTTTACACAAACGTTATGATGCTATTGTATCTGATAAAAACCCACGTATAGCAGTGGTCAAGGCTTGTATCATCCCCGGATTTGGTCAACTCATTTTATCAGAATTATCGATTAATTGAATATATATGCTAATGAAATATTTTTTGCTGATATAAGTTTTGAATATCCAATTTGCAAAAATATACTGTACAATGCCGTGAATGGATAAAAATTGTTAAGTTTATAGAATTCATTGTTATTGCAGCAAACTCTGAATTTGTAAGGCATACTAGGGCTAGCAGGTCAGTTTTTTTGGGCTAGTAGTTCTTCCAACAGGGCTAGTAAAATCTTGCAACCAATTAGCCCTGGGCTAGTGAGCTATAACAAAATTTATTAACCCCTGCAGAGGGACGACAACTATGGGATGTTAAGGTAAATATACTGGTTCAATTAACAAAACCGTAATCTAGGGGGAACAACTACAGAGGGACGACAACTATGGGCTGTTAAGGTAAATATACTAGTTCAATTAACAAAACCGTAATCTAGGGGAAACAATTACAGAGGGACGACAACTATGGGCTGTTAAGATAAATATACTAGTTCAATTAACAAAACCGTGATCTAGGGGGAACAACTACAGAGGGACGACAACTATGGGCTGTTAAGGTAAATGTACTCATTCAATTAACAAAACCGTAATCTAGGGGGAACAACTACAGAAGGACGACAAATATATGGGCCTTTAATATACTTGTTCAATTAACAAAACCGTGATCTAGGGGGAACAACTACAGAAGGACGACAAATATTGGCTGTTAAGATAAATATACTAGATCAATTAACAAAACCGTAATCTAGGGGGAACAACTACAGAGGGACGACAAACATGGGCTGTTAAGGTAGATATACTAGTTCAATTAACAAAACGGTAATCTAGGGGAAACAACTACAGAGGGACGACAACTATGGGCTGTTAAAGTAAATATACTCATTCAATTAACAAAACCGTAATCTAGGGGGAACAACTACAGAGGGACGACAAATATGGGCTGTTAAGGTACATATACTAGTTCGATTAACAAAACCGTAATCTAGGGGGAACAACTACAGAGGGACGACAACTATGGGCTGTTAAATATACTTGTTCAATTAACAAAACCGTAATCTAGGGGGAACAACTACAGAGGGACGACAACTATGGGCTGTTAAGATTAATATACTAGCTCAATTAACAAAACCGTAATCTAAGGGGGAACAACTACAGAGGGACGACAAATATAGGCTGTTAAGATTAATATACTAGCTCAATTAACAAAACCGTAATCTAAGGGGGAACAACTACAGAGGGACGACAAATATAGGCTGTTAAGATAATTATACTAGATCAATTAACAAAACCGTAATCTAGGGGGAACAACTACAGAGAGACGACAACTATGGGCTGTTAAGATAAATATACTTGTTCAATTAACAAAACCGTAATCTAGGGGGAACAATTACAGAGGGACGACAACTAAGGGCTGTTAAGATAAATATACTAGATCAATTAACAAAACCGTAATCTAGGGGGAACAACTACAGAAGGACGACAACTATGGGCTGTTAAGGTAAATATACTAGTTCAATTAACAAAACCCTAATCTAGGGGGAACAACTACATAGGGACGACAAATATGGGCTGTTAAGGTTAATATATTAGTTCAATTAACAAAACCGTGATCTAGGGGGAACAACTACAGAGGGATGACAACTATGGGCTGTTAAGGTAAATGTACTAGTTCAATTAACAAAACCGTAATCTAGGAGGAACAACTACAGAAGGACGACAAATATATGGGCCTTTAATATACTTGTTCAATTAACAAAACCGTAATCTAGGGGGAACAACTACAGAGGGACGACAACTATGGGCTGTTAAGATAAATATACTAGATCAATTAACAAAACCGTAATATAGGGGGAACAACTACAGAGGGACGAAAACTATGGGCTGTTACGGTAAATATACTAGATCAATTAACAAAACCGTAATCTATGGGGAACAACTACAGAAGGACGACAAATATGGGCTGTTAAGATTAGTATACTTGTTCAATTAACAAAACCGTAATCTAGGGGAAACAACTACAGAAGGACGACAAATATGGGCTGTTAAGATACATATACTAGATCAATTAACAAAACCGTAATCTAGGGGGAACAACTACAGAGGGACGACAAATATGGGCTGTTAAGATAAATATACTAGATCAATTAACAAAACCGTAATCTAGGGGGAACAACTACAGAGGGGCGACAACTATGGGCTGTTAAGGGAAATATACTCATTCAATTAACAAAACCGTAATCTAGGGGGAACAACTACAGAGGGACGACAAGTATTGGCTGTTAAGGTTAATATACTAATTCAATTAACAAAACCGTGATCTAGGGGGAACAACTACAGAGGGACGACAACTATTGGCTGTTAAGGTAAATATACTAGTTCAATTAACAAAACCGTAATCTAGGGGGAACAACTACAGAAGGAAGACAAATATATGGGCAGTTAAGGTTAATATACTAGTTCAAGTAACAAAACCGTAATCTAGGGAGAACAACTACAGAAGGAAGACAAATATATGGGCAGTTAAGGTTAATATACTAGTTCAATTAACAAAACCGTGATCTAGGGGGAACAACTACAGAGGGACGACAACTATGGGCTGTTAAGGTAAATGTACTAGTTCAATTTACAAAACCGTAATCTAGGGGGAACAACTACAGAAGGACGACAAATATATGGGCCTTTAATATACTTGTTCAATTAACAAAACCGTAATCTAGAAGAACAACTACAGAGGGACGACAACTATGGACTGTTAAGATAAATATACTTGTTCAATTAACAAAACCGTAATCTAGGGGGAACAACTACAGAAGGACGACAAATATGGGCTGTTAAGATAAATATACTAGATCAATTAACAAAACCGTAATCTAGGGGGAACAACTACAGAGGGACGACAAATATGGGCTGTTAAGGTAGATATACTAGTTCAATTAACAAAACCGTAATCTAGGGGAAACAACTACAGAGGGACGACAACTATGGGCTGTTAAAGTAAATATACTCATTCAATTAACAAAACCGTAATCTAGGGGGAACAACTACAGAGGGACGACAAATATGGGCTGTTAAGGTGCATTTACTAGTTTGATTAACAAAACCGTAATCTAGGGGGAACAACTACAGAAGGACGACAAGTATGGGCTGTTAAATATACTTGTTCAATTAACAAAACCGTAATCTAGGGGAAACAACTACAGAGGAACGACAACTATGGGCTGATAAGATAAATATACTAGATCAATTAACAAAACCGTAATCTAAGGGGAACAACTACAGAGGGACGACAAATATAGGCTGTTAAGATAATTATACTAGATCAATTAACAAAACCGTAATCTAGGGGGAACAACTACAGAGGGACGACAACTATGGGCTGTTAAGATAAATATACTAGATCAATTAACAAAACCGTAATCTAGGGGGAACAACTACATAGGGACGACACATATGGGCTCTTAAGATAAATATACTAGATCAATTAACAAAACCGTAATCTAAGGGGAACAACTACAGAGGGACGACAACTATGAGCTGTTAAGGGAAATATACTCATTCAATTAACAAAACCCTAATCTAGGGGGAACAACTACAGAGGGACGACAAATATGGGCTGTTAAGGTTAATATACTAGTTCAATTAACAAAACCGTGATCTAGGGGGACAACTACAGAGGGACGACAACTATGGCCTGTTAAGATTAATATACTTGTTCAATTAACAAAACTGTAATCTAGGGGAAACAACTACAGAAGGACGACAAATATGGGCTGTTAAGATACATATACTAGTTCAATTAACAAAACCGTAATCTAGGGGGAACAACTACAGAGGGGCGACAACTATGGGCTGTTAAGATAAATCTACTAGATCAATTAACAAAACCGTAATCTAGGGGGAACAACTACAGAGGGGCGACAACTATGGGCTGTTAAGGGAAATATACTCATTCAATTAACAAAACCGTAATCTAGGGGGAACAACTACAGAGGGACGACAACTATGGGCTGTTAAGGTAAATGTACTAGATCAATTAACAAAACCGTAATCTAGGGGGAACAACTACAGAGGGACGACAAATATGGGCTGTTAAGATAAATATACTAGATCAATTAACAAAACCGTAATCTAGGGGGAACAACTACAGAGGGGCGACAACTATGGGCTGTTAAGGTAAATGTACTAGATCAATTAACAAAACCGTAATCTAGGGGGAACAACTACAGAGGGACGACAAATATGGGCTGTTAAGATAAATATACTAGATCAATTAAGAAAACCGTAATCTAGGGGGAACAACTACAGAGGGACGACAACTATGGGCTGTTAAGGTAAATGTACTAGTTCAATTAACAAAACCGTAATCTAGGGGGAACAACTACAGACGGACGACAAATATATGGGCCTTTAATATACTTGTTCAATTAACAAAACCGTAATCTAGGGGGAACAACTACAGAGGGACGACAACTATGGGCTGTTAAGATAAATATACTAGATCAATTAACAAAACCGTAATCTAGGGGGAACAACTACAGAGGGACGACAACTATGGGCTGTTAAGATTAATATACTTGTTCAATTAACAAAACCGTAATCTAGGGGGAACAACTATAGAAGGACGACAAATATGGGCTGTTAAGGTACATATACTCATTCAATTAACAAAACCGTAATCTAGGGGGAACAACTGCAGAGGGACGACAAATATGGGCTGTTAAGGTAAATATACTCATTCAATTAACAAAACCGTAATCTAGGGGCAACAACTACAGAGATACGACAACTATGGGCTGTTAAGGTAAATATACTAGTTCAATTAACAAAACCGTAATCTAGGGGGAACAACTACAGAGGGACGACAAATATGGGCTGTTAAGATAAATATACTAGATCAATTAACAAAACCGTAATCTAGGGGGAACAACTACAGAGGGACGACAACTATGGGCTGTTAAGGGAAATATACTCATTCAATTAACAAAACCGTAATCTAGGGGGAACAACTACAGAGGGACGACAAATATGGGCTGTTAAGGTTAATATACTAGTTCAATTAACAAAACCGTGATCTAGGGGGAACAACTACAGAGGGACGACAACTATGGGCTGTTAAGGTAAATATACTAGTTCAATTAACAAAACCGTAATCTAGGGGGAACAACTACAGAAGGAAGACAAATATATGGGCAGTTGAGGTTAATATACTAGTTCAAGTAACAAAACCGTAATCGAGGGGAAACAACTACAGAAGGACGACAAATATGGACTGTTAAGATAAATACACTTGTTCAATTAACAAAACCGTAATCTAGGGGAAACAACTACAGAGGGACGACAAATATATGGGCTGTTAAGGTAAATATACTTGTTCAATTAACAAAACCGTAATCTAGGGGGATCAACTACAGAAGGACGACAAATATTGGCTGTTAAGATAAATATACTTGTTCAATAAACAAAATCGTAATCTAGGGGGAACAACTACAGAGGGGCGACAACTATGGGCTGTTAAGGGAAATATACTCATTCAATTAACAAAACCGTAATCTAGGGGGAACAACTACAGAGGGACGACAACTATGGGCTGTTAAGGTAAATGTACTAGATCAATTAACAAAACCGTAATCTAGGGGGAACAACTACAGAGGGACGACAAATATGGGCTGTTAAGATAAATATACTAGATCAATTAACAAAACCGTAATCTAGGGGGAACAACTACAGAGGGGCGACAACTATGGGCTGTTAAGGTAAATGTACTAGATCAATTAACAAAACCGTAATCTAGGGGGAACAACTACAGAGGGACGACAAATATGGGCTGTTAAGATAAATATACTAGATCAATTAACAAAACCGTAATCTAGGGGGAACAACTACAGAGGGACGACAACTATGGGCTGTTAAGGTAAATGTACTAGTTCAATTAAAAAAACCGTAATCTAGGGGGAACAACTACAGAAGGACGACAAATATGGGCTGTTAAGGTACATATACTCATTCAATTAACAAAACCGTAATCTAGGGGGAACAACTGCAGAGGGACGACAAATATGGGCTGTTAAGGTAAATATACTCATTCAATTAACAAAACCGTAATCTAGGGGCAACAACTACAGAGATACGACAACTATGGGCTGTTAAGGTAAACATACTAGTTCAATTAACAAAACCGTAATCTAGGGGGAACAACTACAGAGGGACGACAAATATGGGCTGTTAAGATAAATATACTAGATCAATTAACAAAACCGTAATCTAGGGGGAACAACTACAGAGGGACGACAACTATGGGCTGTTAAGGGAAATATACTCATTCAATTAACAAAACCGTAATCTAGGGGGAACAACTACAGAGGGACGACAAATATGGGCTGTTAAGGTTAATATACTAGATCAATTAACAAAACCGTGATCTAGGGGGAACAACTACAGAGGGACGACAACTATGGGCTGTTAAGGTAAATATACTAGTTCAATTAACAAAACCGTAATCTAGGGGGAACAACTACAGAAGGAAGACAAATATATGGGCAGTTAAGGTTAATATACTAGTTCAAGTAACAAAACCGTAATCGAGGGGAAACAACTACAGAAGGACGACAAATATGGACTGTTAAGATAAATACACTTGTTCAATTAACAAAACCGTAATCTAGGGGAAACAACTACAGAGGGACGACAAATATATGGGCTGTTAAGGTAAATATACTTGTTCAATTAACAAAACCGTAATCTAGGGGGATCAACTACAGAAGGACGACAAATATTGGCTGTTAAGATAAATATACTTGTTCAATAAACAAAATCGTAATCTAGGGGGAACAACTACAGAAGGACGACAAATATGGGCTGTTAAGATAAATATGCTTGTTTAATTAACAAAACAGTAATCTAGGGGGAACAACTACAGACGGTCGACAACTATGGGCTGTTAAGGTAAATATACTTGTTCAATTAACAAAACCGTAATCTAGGGGGAACAACTACAGAAGGACGACAAATATGGGCTGTTAAGATAAATATGCTTGTTTAATTAACAAAACCGTAATCTAAGGGGAACAACTACAGAGGGACGACAAATATAGGCTGTTAAGATAAATATACTAGATCAATTAACAAAACCGTAATCTAGGGGGAACAACTACAGAAGGACGACAAATATGGGCTGTTAAGATACATATACTAGATCAATTAACAAAACCGTAATCTAGGGGGAACAACTACAGAAGGACGACAAATATGGGCTGTTAAGATAAATATACTAGATCAATTAACAAAACCGTAATCTAGGGGGAACAACTACAGAGGGACGACAAATATGGGCTGTTAAGATAAATATACTAGATCAATTAACAAAACCGTAATCTAGGGGGAACAACTACAGAGGGACGACAAATATGGGCTGTTAAGATACATATACTAGATCAATTAACAAAACCGTAATCTAGGGGGAACAACTACAGAGAGACGACAAATATGGGCTGTTAAGATAAATATACTAGATCAATTAACAAAACCGTAATCTAGGGGGAACAACTACAGAAGGACGACAAATATGGGCTGTTAAGATACATATACTAGATCAATTAACAAAACCGTAATCTAGGGGGAACAACTACAGAGGGACGACAAGTATGGGCTGTTAAGGTTAATATACTAATTCAATTAACAAAACCGTGATCTAGGGGGAACAACTACAGAGGGACGACAACTATTGGCTGTTAAGGTAAATATACTAGTTCAATTAACAAAACCGTAATCTAGGGGGAACAACTACAGAAGGAAGACAAATATATGGGCAGTTAAGGTTAATATACTAGTTCAATTAACAAAACCGTGATCTAGGGGGAACAACTACAGAGGGACGACAACTATGGGCTGTTAAGGTAAATGTACTAGTTTAATTTACAAAACCGTAATCTAGGGGGAACAACTACAGAAGGACGACAAATATATGGGCCTTTAATATACTTGTTCAATTAACAAAACCGTAATCTAGGGGAACAACTGCAGAGGGACGACAACTATGGACTGTTAAGATAAATATACTTGTTCAATTAACAAAACCGTTATCTAGGGGGAACAACTACAGAAGGACGACAAATATGGGCTGTTAAGATAAATATACTAGATCAATTAACAAAACCGTAATCTAGGGGGAACAACTACAGAGGGACGACAAATATGGGCTGTTAAGGTAGATATACTAGTTCAATTAACAAAACCGTAATCTAGGGGAAACAACTACAGAGGGACGACAACTATGGGCTGTTAAAGTAAATATACAGAGGGACGACAAATATGGGCTGTTAAGGTGCATTTACTAGTTCGATTAACAAAACCGTAATCTAGGGGGAACAACTACAGAGGGACGACAAGTATGGGCTGTTAAATATACTTGTTCAATTAACAAAACCGTAATCTAGGGGAAACAACTACAGAGGAACGACAACTATGGGCTGTTAAGATAAATATACTAGATCAATTAACAAAACCGTAATCTAAGGGGGAACAACTACAGAGGGACGACAAATATAGGCTGTTAAGATAATTATACTAGATCAATTAACAAAACCGTAATCTAGGGGGAACAACCACAGAGGGACGACAACTATGGGCTGTTAAGATAAATATACTAGATCAATTAACAAAACCGTAATCTAGGGGGAACAACTACATAGGGACGACAAATATGGGCTGTTAAGATAAATATACTAGATCAATTAACAAAACCGTAATCTAGGGAGAACAACTACAGAGGGACGACAACTATGAGATGTTAAGGGAAATATACTCATTCAATTAACAAAACCCTAATCTAGGGGGAACAACTACAGAGGGACGACACATATGGGCTGTTAAGGTTAATATACTAGTTCAATTAACAAAACCGTGATCTAGGGGGAACAACTACAGAGGGACGACAACTATGGGCTGTTAAGGTAAATGTACTAGTTCAATTAACAAAACCGTAATCTAGGGGGAACAACTACAGAAGGACGACAAATATATGGGCCTTTAATATACTTGTTCAATTAACAAAACCGTAATCTAGGGGGAACAACTACAGAGGGACGACAACTATGGGCTGTTAAGATAAATATACTAGATCAATTAACAAAACTGTAATCTAGGGGGAACAACTACAGAGGGACGAAAACTATGGGCTGTTACGGTAAATATACTTGTTCAATTAACAAAACCGTAATCTATGGGGAACAACTACAGAAGGACGACAAATATGGGCTGTTAAGATTAATATACTTGTTCAATTAACAAAACCGTAATCTAGGGGGAACAACTACAGAAGGACGACAAATATGGGCTGTTAAGGTACATATACTCATTCAATTAACAAAACCGTAATCTAGGGGGAACAACTACAGAGGGACGACAAATATGGGCTGTTAAGGTAAATATACTCATTCAATTAACAAAACCGTAATCTAGGGGCAACAACTACAGAGATACGACAACTATGGGCTGTTAAGGTAAATATACTAGTTCAATTAACAAAACCGTAATCTAGGGGGAACAACTACAGAGGGACGACAAATATGGGCTGTTAAGATAAATATACTAGATCAATTAACAAAACCGTAATCTAGGGGGAACAACTACAGAGGGACGACAAATATGGGCTGTTAAGATAAATATACTAGATCAATTAACAAAACCGTAATCTAGGGGGAACAACTACAGAGGGACGACAACTATGTGCTGTTAAGGGAAATATACTCATTCAATTAACAAAACCGTAATCTAGGGGGAACAACTACAGAAGGACGACAAATATATGGGCCTTTAATATACTTGTTCAATTAACAAAACCGTAATCTAGGGGGAACAACTACAGAGGGACGACAAATATAGGCTGTTAAGATAATTATACTAGATCAATTAACAAAACCGTAATCTAGGGGGAACAACCACAGAGGGACGACAACTATGGGCTGTTAAGATAAATATACTAGATCAATTAACAAAACCGTAATCTAGGGGGAACAACTACATAGGGACGACAAATATGGGCTGTTAAGATAAATATACTAGATCAATTAACAAAACCGTAATCTAGGGAGAACAACTACAGAGGGACGACAACTATGAGATGTTAAGGGAAATATACTCATTCAATTAACAAAACCCTAATCTAGGGGGAACAACTACAGAGGGACGACACATATGGGCTGTTAAGGTTAATATACTAGTTCAATTAACAAAACCGTGATCTAGGGGGAACAACTACAGAGGGACGACAACTATGGGCTGTTAAGGTAAATGTACTAGTTCAATTAACAAAACCGTAATCTAGGGGGAACAACTACAGAAGGACGACAAATATATGGGCCTTTAATATACTTGTTCAATTAACAAAACCGTAATCTAGGGGGAACAACTACAGAGGGACGACAACTATGGGCTGTTAAGATAAATATACTAGATCAATTAACAAAACTGTAATCTAGGGGGAACAACTACAGAGGGACGAAAACTATGGGCTGTTACGGTAAATATACTTGTTCAATTAACAAAACCGTAATCTATGGGGAACAACTACAGAAGGACGACAAATATGGGCTGTTAAGATTAATATACTTGTTCAATTAACAAAACCGTAATCTAGGGGGAACAACTACAGAAGGACGACAAATATGGGCTGTTAAGGTACATATACTCATTCAATTAACAAAACCGTAATCTAGGGGGAACAACTACAGAGGGACGACAAATATGGGCTGTTAAGGTAAATATACTCATTCAATTAACAAAACCGTAATCTAGGGGCAACAACTACAGAGATACGACAACTATGGGCTGTTAAGGTAAATATACTAGTTCAATTAACAAAACCGTAATCTAGGGGGAACAACTACAGAGGGACGACAAATATGGGCTGTTAAGATAAATATACTAGATCAATTAACAAAACCGTAATCTAGGGGGAACAACTACAGAGGGACGACAAATATGGGCTGTTAAGATAAATATACTAGATCAATTAACAAAACCGTAATCTAGGGGGAACAACTACAGAGGGACGACAACTATGTGCTGTTAAGGGAAATATACTCATTCAATTAACAAAACCGTAATCTAGGGGGAACAACTACAGAGGGACGACAACTATGGGCTGTTAAAGTAAATATACAGAGGGACGACAAATATGGGCTGTTAAGGTGCATTTACTAGTTCGATTAACAAAACCGTAATCTAGGGGGAACAACTACAGAGGGACGACAAGTATGGGCTGTTAAATATACTTGTTCAATTAACAAAACCGTAATCTAGGGGAAACAACTACAGAGGAACGACAACTATGGGCTGTTAAGATAAATATACTAGATCAATTAACAAAACCGTAATCTAAGGGGGAACAACTACAGAGGGACGACAAATATAGGCTGTTAAGATAATTATACTAGATCAATTAACAAAACCGTAATCTAGGGGGAACAACCACAGAGGGACGACAACTATGGGCTGTTAAGATAAATATACTAGATCAATTAACAAAACCGTAATCTAGGGGGAACAACTACATAGGGACGACAAATATGGGCTGTTAAGATAAATATACTAGATCAATTAACAAAACCGTAATCTAGGGAGAACAACTACAGAGGGACGACAACTATGAGATGTTAAGGGAAATATACTCATTCAATTAACAAAACCCTAATCTTTGGGGAACAACTACAGAGGGACGACACATATGGGCTGTTAAGGTTAATATACTAGTTCAATTAACAAAACCGTGATCTAGGGGGAACAACTACAGAGGGACGACAACTTTGGGCTGTTAAGGTAAATGTACTAGTTCAATTAACAAAACCGTAATCTAGGGGGAACAACTACAGAAGGACGACAAATATATGGGCCTTTAATATACTTGTTCAATTAACAAAACCGTAATCTAGGGGGAACAACTACAGAGGGACGACAACTATGGGCTGTTAAGATAAATATACTAGATCAATTAACAAAACCGTAATCTAGGGGGAACAACTACAGAGGGACGAAAACTATGGGCTGTTACGGTAAATATACTTGTTTAATTAACAAAACCGTAATCTATGGGGAACAACTACAGAAGGACGACAAATATGGGCTGTTAAGATTAATATACTTGTTCAATTAACAAAACCGTAATCTAGGGGGAACAACTACAGAAGGACGACAAATATGGGCTGTTAAGGTACATATACTCATTCAATTAACAAAACCGTAATCTAGGGGGAACAACTACAGAGGGACGACAAATATGGGTTGTTAAGGTAAATATACTCATTCAATTAACAAAACCGTAATCTAGGGGCAACAACTACAGAGATACGACAACTATGGGCTGTTAAGGTAAATATACTAGTTCAATTAACAAAACCGTAATCTAGGGGGAACAACTACAGAGGGACGACAAATATGGGCTGTTAAGATAAATATACTAGATAAATTAACAAAACCGTAATCTAGGGGGAACAACTACAGAGGGACGACAAATATGGGCTGTTAAGATAAATATACTAGATCAATTAACAAAACCGTAATCTAGGGGGAACAACTACAGAGGGACGACAACTATGTGCTGTTAAGGGAAATATACTCATTCAATTAACAAAACCGTAATCTAGGGGGAACAACTACAGAGGGACGACAAATATGGGCTGTTAAGGTTAATATACTAGTTCAATTAACAAAACCGTTATCTAGGGGGAACAACTACAGAGGGACGACAACTATGGGCTGTTAAGGTAAATATACTAGTTCAATTAACAAAACCGTAATCTAGGGGGAACAACTACAGAAGGAAGACGAATATATGGGCAGTTAAGGTTAATATACTAGTTCAAGTAACAAAACCGTAATCGAGGGGAAACAACTACAGAAGGACGACAAATATGGACTGTTAAGATAAATACACTTGTTCAATTAACAAAACCGTAATCTAGGGGAAACAACTACAGAGGGACGACAAATATATGGGCTGTTAAGGTAAATATACTTGTTCAATTAACAAAACCGTAATCTAGGGGGATCAACTACAGAAACACGACAAATATTGGCTGTTAAGATAAATATACTTGTTCAATAAACAAAATCGTAATCTAGGGGGAACAACTACAGAAGGACGACAAATATGGGATGTTAAGATAAATATGCTTGTTTAATTAACAAAACAGTAATCTAGGGGGAACAACTACAGACGGTCGACAACTATGGACTGTTAAGATAAATATACTAGATCAATTAACAAAACCGTAATCTAGGGGGAACAACTACAGAAGGACGACAAATATATGGGCAGTTAAGGTTAATATACTAGTTGAATTAACAAAACTGTAATCTACGTGGAACAACTACAGAGGGACGACAACTATGGGCTGTTAAGGTAAATATACTATTGTAATTAACAAAACAGTAAGCTAGGGGGAACAACTACAGAGGGACGACAACTATGGGCTGTAAAGATAAATATACTAGATCAATTAACAAAACCGTAATCTATGGAGAACAACTACATAGGGACGACAACTATGGGCTGTTAAGGTAAATATTCTAGGTCAATTAGCAACATTGAAACAATCTGATATTGACATGTTAAATAAGAACCATTAATGTATTTTGTCCATAGGCGTGTGTTCATTACAGCAGGGTCGTATGTTTTAAGATAGAGGTTTAGTCTTTGTAAATGAACAACTTATGGAATGATATGTGTCTTAAAAGCCTTTTTGTTAAAATTTATGATTTTTTAGATCATATGAGCGCCGATATAAATAAAACTATAACCGAACTACAAGGAAAATTCAAAACGGAAAGTCCCTCATTAAGCGGCAAAATAAAAAGCCCAAGGACACATCACGAATGAATGACATACCGTCATAATGAAATACCTGGGTAATATGACTGGGTATACAGGCATTTCCGTAAGTACTTGTAGACAATGATGGATGTAACCTGGTTTTATTGCTAGTTAAACCTCTCCTAGTCGCATACCTATCCTCTTCGCTCCTGGTGGAGCATAAGGTCACCACAAGATTTCGCCATCCAGATCTGTCTTCAGCCTTTGTTTCTGTTTCTCCCCAGGTCATGCCAAGCACCTTTAGTTCTGCCTTAATAGTTTGACTTCAGGTGGTTTTGGGTCTTCCTCTTGGTCTCTTCCCCTAGGGTGTCCATCTTAGAGGTGTCCTAGTAATATTGGATACAGGCATCATGAGAACATGCCCTAGCCATTTGAAGCGCCTCTGTGGCATAGAATTCCACCATCTTGACAACAATGTATGAAAAAAAAAACATACACAAATAAAAATGAGAATGGAAATGGGGAATGTGTCAAAGAGACAACAAACCGACCATAAAGCAGACAACAGCAAAAGGTCACCAACAGGTCTTCAATGCAGCGAGAAATTCCCACACCCGGAGGCGTCCTTCAGCTGGCCTCTAAACAAATATATATACTGGTTCAGTGATAATGAACGCCATACTAAACTCCAAATTGTGCACAAGAAACTAAAATTTAAAATAATACAAGACTAATAAAGGCCAGAGGCTCCTAACTTGGGACAGGCGCAAATATGTCTGCAACATCCCCTACCACCCGAGATTCACGTCATCACACCCCTTTAATACAATAGATTACAGTCCTTTGTTTGCATGTTTCAGTCATCTTGGCAATGAGGCTTTATAATGGCCATATTTGACAAGTGTTTTTGTACATTTTAAGGTGTCAACAGATTTGAATGGCAGTGGTAAGAAGGCTGTCTGGATAGAATGTGGAACCTATGCCAGAAAATTCATCACAATTTCAACTTGTTTGGCAACAGCTAATAATGTGAATATTGTCTCAAATCTTTAACGATTTAATAATTGGAAAAACTTTATAGTATAGGGTAATAGCATATATAGCTAGGCAAGTTAGCTACTGGTAAATGTTGTCCCTAGGGGATTTCTATATTGCACGAGTGCGAAATATATTATACAAGAGGAAATTTTCTATAGTTTTACAATAATATTTTCATTGTGTAATAAATAAATGATACGAGGAAATTTTGACGACGCATTTGCATTTATAATTCAATCTATTGATGATATAACTATAACATCCGTTGTCAGTGGGACATGGGAAATTTGATTTAGTCAAATATTTTACTAATCTTAGTAAAATAATGCGTAACTGCTACATACCGCATTGTAAAATTAATACAGTATAGCTCTTAAATTGCTAAAAATCGCAGATAAGGAACAAAGAGCACAAACAAACCAAACTTTATATATATGCGATTCAAAACTTCACATTGGATGCAAGTATAACGGCTTTTAGATGAGAATGAGTAAAGGATTTTGCGAATTGTAGTTAAAATATATATTTTGGATCCTTATTTACGGTTTACTTTTAAATTAAAAATTCTATAATTACTCTTTTTATTTCAAATTTGTTTTTCTTCTTTAATCACCAGCTTGCAAGATTATATGGTGGCTCCGGTGTTGTTGCACAAAAAGCAACCGCCATGTTGGATCTTTACGACTATTACATTGTCCCTGTCCATAATCCCGATGGATATGACTACGCCTATTGGGTGGTAAGAAATATACTGTAGTCATTACAATGCTTTACAAGTGAGGCCCCTTATGGGGTGTCCAAGTAATCACATAATCACAAATTATCGCCAACATTATTATATAATCATTATTATATATATATTTTTTTAAAGATAATCAAATAATCAAACAGTTCTTGGTTATTAAAAAATCAAATACTTATGAAAAACTTACGACGCAACGAAGACAGGACTTACTTGATTTAATCTATTTAATTTATATTGTTTCTGATTAAAAATTAGGCGCATCCCCAATTCTACTTTTCATTTATTTCTTCAAAATGTATGTTGTTTCTGACGGGAGTTCATGTTCAACAGTTTATTTGTTAACAATCTGAAATTAATCGGATCATGATATAGTTAATCATTATCATAATAATGTCTATTAAACACTGAAAACTATGGCATAACAATATTCATACACACACTTTTTACAGTACCTGTTACTTAAAGGATGTAATCAGATTAGGTATATGATTTTTGTCAGGTGTTCAGACTCTATTTGGATTTTCCTACGATGCAGGGTCAAATAAATTCCATATGTTGCGTATATAAGTCTGCTTGAAGTCAATTATATGCTTCTTACTTTAATCCACATTCGATAAACTTTCTAAAAGTGATTACCAGAACACATAGTAGATAAAATAACAAGTCAGAAAGCCATGGCTAAATAGGAAAAGGCAAACAAAAAAACATAGTACACAAAACACAACATAGAAAACTAAAGACTAAGCAACACGAAACCCACCAAATACTTGGGGTGATCTCAGATACTTCGGAAGGGTAAGCAGATCCCCTGATACATGTGCCACCTGTCGTGTTGCTCATGTTATTACAAACCCGGTAAATAGTCTTATTCGGTAGTTCACATTCGTGGAAAAGAACGGAATCGAAGTTACGACATTAGGAATATATATATATCCGATATTATCTATGAAACGGATTTTGCGTAACGGTAAATCAACTCGTGATGATGTATATAAAAGTACAATAAACCATTTCTTTTTTACTATGAACAGGTTTAAATTAAAGCCCGTCTTTTCCGATTCTTATATATAGGTTAAGAAAATGTTAACGGTCAGATCAGTTGGATGAGATACTTTCATTCACTTCAATATAATTAGAATATATCGAATTTTAGACATTTTCTTTTCAATAAATACTATATAACGGCAAGTTTCATTATACATATTACATAAAATACAAATCTAATGCTTTTTATTAAATACAATATACTAGTTCACAACAAAACAAATAGTGACTGTCAAAGTTCCATATTTGAAGTAAGAAACTATAAAGATGAGGTCTGTAAAATAAACAAATGGCCCCGTATCTGTGATTGCAGATGCTTGTTTAATGGATTCTTGTTTGTTTAATGTTCAGTGACAAATATTTCATGGAAATTCCGAGCGTGGACAAATGATTAATTCCAGTTTGAAAACTCGACTTAGTGGAACAACGAGAAAGAATGTCAGGAAATTTTACTGATACTGATAAATGTTATTTTACGAAATTTTACTTTGATACTAGTGACATACCGAAATGGACACCATCTTTAACATATATGATATAATTCACAATCGGTTTTGAAAACACCAGGGATAAACGTATTTTCATACGCTAGTGAAATCTAGGGGTAATTAATTAAAGTAGGTTATACATTGATTCAAGTAGGTCAAAGCTTTGGTAAGGGTTTAACAATAATGGTTTTAACACCATACAAATGAACTAAGTTTAACCCTCTTTAATGTGTAGTGATTAAATTGATAAGGGAATTACCATTTGATTTTTATTGGAGAAAGGTGTGTGTGCATAGTGGCTAGGATGAAATTTAAAAAAAGGCAGGACAGAAGTTTTGAGGTAAAAAAAGGCATGATGAGCAATTTGAAAAAAAAAGGCAGGATGACAATTTATGTAAAGAAAGTCAGGATAAGCTAATAAAAAAGGCATGGCCGAATAAAGTGAAAAATTAAAAGGCAGGACAGAGATTACAGCTAAAAAAGATGCAGGACTATATTATTTATCCTAGCCCCCCCTCCCCTCCCCCCATTAAAAATCAAATGGTAGCTCCCTAAAAAGTATCACATTGTTCTCCTGCCTTCAAACGAGAAATGAAATACATTCTGAAAACTTTTCAGGATTCTCTAATAAAGGCTTAAGTATATGAAAAAGTAATACGATACCCTATCTAACACCATAAGTGTAAGATAGAAGGATCCTTCGATGACAGAAAAAGGAGAAGAATATTTCTGGACACAAATAAAAGCAAATTAATATATGAAATTTTCTGTCTCAGAATACATTCACTCCAAATTAAGAATTATTCATTCGAAACCAAATACCGTACATCATTAACTTTCAGAAAGTCAATATTCTCTTTAAATTCGTCACGTCAACATAGTATTTTATTCAGAAATTTAAAAATAGAATACCTGACTTAAAATCAGGTTTATAGATAATTAACATCGACTTTTTCTTTGTGCGTCTAAATGTGATATATTGAGGTAAATATTTATTTACTACACACTTTAAAGATTTAGATATCAAGGTGAGTAATACACATTATGACAATGCATGCTTAAAAGTGACAAATGTTGTTGCAAATTTATTGCATTATTATTTCATATCTAATAATCAATTGTCTGTTTACTTGTATCTATGGATGACAAGGGACGTAACTATCTCATGATAAAGTATAACGAATTTTCTGGCTTGTACGGTTAGGTCTACACTTGCTACATGTCCCTTCCTAAATTCATTTTTATTCGATCTTGCACCTTAAACAAATTTACTGCTATAACTAAGAGATTTCGCTCAAAAGGCAACAAGTATACTTTCAGTTTTCAGTAAACATATAAATTAGTAAAGAAGAAATAAAAGAAAGGGAGTTGTATCAAGTCTAGGCTATAGGCCTATCTGTCATGTCTGTTTTTATATATTTTTAAATAAAAACCAATTCACATTGATAAAACAAAAGCCATAATATACTTAACATGTGGTGCAATACGATTATGGTTGGCATTTATGATGAAACCGTCATTCACTTTAATACAAGTAAACAGACAATTGCTTTAACTAAATTTTTCTCGATTGACAAATAAAAATGAGAATGGAAATGGGGAATGTGTCAAAGAGAGAACAACCCGACTAAAGAGCAGATAACAGACGAATGCCAACAATGGGTCTTCAATGAAGCGAAAAAAAATATTGACTTTTTGTAATTCTCATTAAAAATAGAGAAAACTGCCCTGTCGAAAACGCCAATCAAATTTCGAAACGAATAAATGAGAAAACAATAATAATCAAAGACTAACAAAAGTTAGAGTTGCAAAAATGCAGCAGGGTTAAACAAGTTTTTGTTTGTACATGTATATATAAACCATTTCATACCACTAGCCATAATAACTGCATTGGTATTGTCTACACAAAATTTCAACTGCTATGATTGAATTAAAAATCTAACCAATTGCAAAATTAACATATAACAGACGTTTAGAAATTCAATATTGTAATATTAAGTTATATTACGGATTACAAATGTGTCGAGGTTTGTGATTGGATAACAACACAGAGATTTCAGTATATATTCAGGAAAATGCCGGAGTATATACGACGTTTTTAACCCAAATTGGAACCTCAAAAACGTCATCATAACATCGGTTAATATGTGACGTAGTCAAAAGCTATACAGAACACTAAGAAATGTCAGAGGCTCACAGAGGGAAAATAATGACGTGCTTACGTCAATAATACCTTCTCAATACAAAATCACGCAATTTACACTTACATTCAATGTTAAAAGTGTTATAATAATTATAAATTATTACTTATACAAGAAAATTATATTCACAGCAAATAGAAAATCCTGCCGAACATATTGGGTTTTCAATATATGTATTGTAAAAAACAAAGCCACACACAATTAAAAACCAATTGTTCAGAGAACAATTGAAGTTCTTTCCACCCAAAAAATATTTATTTTGATATGAAAATAGTAAAATTCGGTTTAAAATGTCATTTCCAGCGTCAAATGATAGCTTATTGTACGCTGATTCCAAAAATATATGGTTTCTATACAATTTTTTTTAAATAAGGGAGATAATTTGTTACTTCCGGTTTGAAAAATGTTACTGGTTCTACGTACTTAAATATTTAAATATATGAGTACAAAAAATAGCTACTTCTGGTTTACACCAGGTCACTTCCGATTGGCTTTTCCAAGGGTAAATGGCTTGAAACCTAATGCAAAAAGTCCCATGGCTTTATCATGTATACATATGAGGTAAAAGCAAAGGTCAAAATCAAGAACGTCAATTTAACCTATGAACTTGAGCTCAATTTCAAGGTTATAAACCAAGGACGTCAAATCGAAAGACCCTATGTCTTAATTATATTTGGTTAACGAGTTATATCACCATATGCGTATTTTTAAATAAAAGAGGGGAGAAAACTCTAATTTTATGTAGGCGTACCCTTTAAACCATTATATATGTGTTATGACGTGTCGCAACTAACAATTAAGTAAAAATATGTTGTCGATATCTTCAATTGTGTTTGAAAAAAGGTGAAAATAAGCCAAAATCCAAATTAAGAAATGACCTTGACCTTTGACCTTGACCCCTTTTTTCTTAGTTTTTGACCAAGTACCTCAAATCAAAACACCCTAGGTCTCTATCACTTATGGTTTACCAATTACAACTACATATTTCTTATAAAAAAACAAAAGGGGAAATAACTCCCATATGTAGGCTCCGAACCGCTGTGGTCGAAATTATTTTTAAGATCCTGAGTATATAACGAGCAAATTGGTGAAATAATTTTGTCGTAATCTTTAATGGTTGTGAAAGGAGATTTGTACACAAGAGAAACAGTGTTTGGGGAGATAACTCTAACAATAAAAAGCTTTCGGTTTAACAGGGTGAGTTTTAAAATCGTATTACCTGTTCGATATGATACACCAAAAATCTTAGCGACATCTTGCGAAACAAAAACGCACCGTCAGAAAAAAGTGGCGGAAGAAAAAAAATAATAATAATAATAATAATTAAAAACCAATTGTTCAGAGAACAATTGAAGGTCTTTCCACCAAAACAATGAATTTTAATATAAAAGTTGTTAAATTAAGTTTAAAATGTCATTTCAATCGTCAAATGATAGCTTATTGTACGCTGATTCCAAAAATATATGGTTTCTATACAATATTTTTTAAATAAGGGAGATAATTTCTTACTTCCGGTTTGAAAAATGCTATTTCCGATAATATTTGAGTATTTACTTGACAATGATTCCAAAAATATCTGGTTCTATATACTTTTATATTTATAAAGTACAAAAATAGTTACTTCTGGTTTACACAAGGTCACTTCCGGTTGTTTTTTCACGGTTAAATAGTTTGATAACGTTTGCCAAAAGTCTCATGGCTTTATCATGTATACATATGAGGTAAAAGCAAAGGTAGAACGTCAAATTAAGCTATGACCTTGAGATCAATTTCAAGGTCATAAACCAAGGACCTCAAATCAAAAGACCAGGTCTAATTATATTTGGTTAATGAGTTATATCACCATACATGTATTTTTAAATAACAGAGGAAAACTTATTTTTACGTTCAACGAACCCTTGCAATAAAAATTTACGTGTTACAACATGTCGCAACTAACAATTTAGTAAAAATAGTTTGTTGATATGTTATACAGTTTTTGAAAATAAGTAAAAATAAGCCAAATTCTAAAATAAACAAATGACCTTGACCTTTGACCTTGACCTAATTTTCATTTTTTGGGACCAAGGACCTCAAATCAAAAGATCCTAGGTCTCTATCACTTATGGTTTACAAGATATATATATCACTTATATCAAATACATAAGGGGAGATAACTCTCATATGGAGCGGTATATCGCTTCGTTCAAAAAAGGACAAATCATGCGAAGGATATAACGAGCAATTATATAAATAAATTTGTCGTAATCTTTTACGGTTGCGTAGGAGTAGTGGACACAAGGAAAACAGTGTTTGGGAAGATAACTCCTACAAAAAAAACTATTCGGTTACGCAGGGTAAATTTCAAAAGCGCATAAACTGTTCGATATCATATACCAAATATCTAAGCGACATTTTCCGAAACAAATATTTATCGCAAGAAAAAAATTAGGCGGAAGAAAAAAAAATCAGAAGAAAAACAATAGGTCTTTCCACAGAAAAGTGGAAAGACCTAATAATCAGAAGAAAACCAATAGGTCTTTCCACAGAAAAGTGGAAAGAGCTAATTACAAACACAAAATATGATATCTAAAGACTTTATTGAAACTATTTTTTAACGGAAAAAAAATTTGTCAAGATCAAAAAGGTGCATTGAAATGGATTACTCAAATTATGAAAGAGACAATGAACATGTAATGAATATACCTGCTGCATTGTGAATGTTCAACATATTTCTGCAAAGGAAAATAACATTAAGTCAGGGGTAATCCGTAATATATGTGTAATTCAGGTCTCAGACAGGGTATATACTGTGACATTCTCGGCTTAGGGCTTATATCCCTTGAGCCGAAGGCGAAAGGGATATAAACTCAAAGCCGGGAATGTCACAGTATATACCCTGTCTGAGACCTGAATAACATATAATATTAATATAAGTTAGAACGAAGAATTTGAATAGAAGAATAAACTGAATATAACCGTAACATAAAATGTATTTCTGTCAATTAGAACATAAGTTATAAAATGTATAACGTTTTGAAATATCAGATTGGTTAAAGTTTTAGGTGAAATTCATTTCTAGAGTATGTGTATTTTAAAGAGAAATAAATCGATGCAGTATTTGCTCTGCTATGACACGCCAAACTGCACGGTACGTTCAGAATTTTTTATGATTTTGAGTAACACCATTTTGATTGAAATGAGTATCGTCTATGAATAGATACCTCTTGCGTATATGTTTATTTTCTGGATGTACCCAAATATAGGTTATATATCTTTAAGCAAGTGTGCTGCAATCTACGTTTCTATCAATGATTAATGCAATTACCAATTAATGTTATGGCCTTATGGATCATATAGTTATGAAACAGTACACTACAAAATCAAATATATAACTAGTCTTGAAGGGTAAAACATCACCAACAACAAAAACATGAACGAATGTTAAATATTTCGGATAACTAATAGCTATCATCAGTAAGATGTTAAATGAATTTATCTTGACATGGGGTAGTCAAACCGTAATAATTGTTTTTATCTTTATACATCACGAATCAATACGGTCGTAATTTTGTTCATCATTGATGTTTGTGAGGAGGAATTAATTCCTTAAAACTGTAAGAGGCATGTACCAATGCCTGAGTAACAGGAAACAAGTGATAGCAGGACAATGAGTGATAGTAGAGAAAATGAGTGACTCATTTTATTTTCTTCAGTAAAGCTCTCTGGGGAAACTGTCCTTTACTTTCTAATCCGAAACCTTTCCTGATCAAATTTGTCGGCCCTTGAGAAACCCCCATTGTGGTGCTGGGATAGGAATTGTTAGGTATTTGGAATCAGCTTGGCAGTTTCCATGTGACCTTTAATGTCGAATGACGAGGTGATCGGGTTTGCAGGTGTAGTCAATTCAATTACCATTCATGTGTTTATTGAATGGCTGTTCGGTCTCGCTAACATAATGCATGAAATGGATTTAATCCGAACAAAAACTTGATGATTTTACCAGACATGAAAACAACGACCACCAGTCAAAAATATTAACATATAAAATTTCCAACTCTAAAATATCTTTCTTAGACACAAGTACATCTACACAGGACGGTGTCATAACATCAGATCTCTATTGTAAAACTTACAGATGAACCTCGGCACCTTTCATCCAAAAGTTGTCACAATGACGATACGATTTGTACCCTTTTAACTCTATAACTACTCTAAATATCAGCAAAACAATGTTCACTGGTAAGTCTTGTGTGTACGAAACGCGCTCCTGGCTTATTAAATTTTAAACCTGGTACCTTTTATTAGCTACTTTTCGAGTGTGTCTCTGTCCTATATGTTCTCACATTAATTTGTATTGTAGTCCTGTCATGTAATGTCATTTTAATGTTATATTTAACATATCCATAAAAGCGGGAGGTTTGACTAGCCACATTACCAGATTCAGCCCAAATTTTTTTTCTCCTTAAAATGTCCTGTACCAAGTTAGGAAAATGGCCATTGTTATATTATAGTTCGTTTCTGTGTGTGTTACATTTTAATGTTGTGTTTCTGTCGTGCCGTTGATTTCCTCTGATATTTGATGTGTTCCCCTCAGTTTTAGTTTGTAACCCGGAATTGTTTTTTCCCCAATCAATTTATGAATTTCAAACAGCGGTATACTACTGTTGCCTTTATTTAAATCTGATAATTTGCGGTAGCAAACTTTTGATCTTCCCTCACCGGGATTCGAGTTCATGCTGTCAGGATATCGAGACAACATTGCATGCACTGTGTCTATCGCTCAAGATTACTTGTCCACCTAGACTGAACGAACTGATAATTCAGCTTCCGATGACCTACTACCAAACATATTTTAGTAGAGAAATCGTTATGTATAAAGCTACAAGGATAGAGACATAAATACGAAATATACAAAAGATTCAATAGCTATTAACTAGGATTAAGTAACAAGAGCAGTGTAAATACGTCTCCCTAAATTCAAAAATAAAATTACCAGCTTTGTAAACATTCTAAACGAATACTAGTATGTATGTAACAAAATACGATCAATTATAACAATAACATAAAGACAATTTATAAATAAATATATACAAAAATTAGAGTGTAATTAAAGAATAGATTAATATTTGTTTGTCTATAGTGGAGAATAAATAAACTCATCATAAATACTAGGACTAAATTTTGTATATATACGCCAGACGCGCGTTTCGTCTACAAAAGACTCATCAGTGACGCTCGAATCCCAAAAAATTAAGTGAATTATGTCACTATAATAAACAAATTCGTATCGTGTCGTTTCGTAAAATATATTCTTCACTCTTTTGGTCTTTTGGAAAATTGTTGTGTGTGCTGTATTTAGACCCCTCTACAACATAATTTGTTTTACAAGTTTTCATTTGAGCTGGTATTATATTTCCCTCCAGGTTAATATAATCCGTTCATCCTATGTTGACTCTAAATTCAAGAGTCTATCCTATATTGATGTAAATTATATGGCCTTAAAATACCGTTTTGACCCCTGACATCACTGAAGAGACATTAATTGTCGAAATCGGGATATGGTGTACTATCTTTTTCACCTCATGTTGGTGGTTTAACATCTTTGCCGCAAGTTTATGGTTTTCTATTTTGTATCAAATTAATATCAAGATGCGTTTTGTTACATTTTGTGATCAATTTATTTGGCGTCAATGGCAGTCAGCAGGGTTTAAGAACATTAGTTGTTCAAGGTGGTGTTTCCGACGAGATCGCGGCGATCTAAGATCCATTTAAAGGGCTGTAGTTCTGCTGGAAGAATCTCCTTTCGACATAGATATGCGATCCAATGAGGACGTCTTGCAAAACGAACACTTACCTTTACGTTTACGGCATACAGTAGACCAGTCGGTGCCGTGTTACTTTTCTCTGTTACATAAGTCGAGATTGACTATTCAACTTTCGTCTTGTCCTTGCGTGTCCAAAGGCGAATTGAAGCTTTCCTTTGGAATTGAATGTTTTTGGATGTACTTTTCTATGTCGACATTCACTTTTGGTGGTGTTGCTTCCGAAATGAACTTTTTGGCTTCTAGAAATCTGACGATCAAAGTCGCTGATTTCGTTTTCGGTTGCCCATTTAAACGGTTATAATGCTTTTTGTAGTTCTTGTAATTGTTGATATTGCAATATATCCCCAGGTGTATCAATTTCGTTCCGATTATTGGGAATGTTATAGCATTTAATCAGTTCAAGCAAATTGAATTTAGTAATGTCTTGTACAGACTTTACGACAAAGCCGTTTCCTCGTTTACCGGAAGTAGCCTTGCTGCTGGAGCATGTGGATAACATGTAGTCTTTTGTTTCTTCCTGTACGTTGAAAAGGCTGAAGAATTCAGCAACGGCGAGAGAACGGTTGCTTTGGTCGTCAATAATTACTTTGTCCTGCTTATGTTGTGAAAGACATTCACAGGAAGTATCTTGGCACAAGATTTATTACTATTGCCATCTTTGCAGATATCTGTGCAAGTTGAACTAACAGAGCTTAGCTTGGTTTCAGCTAACTCAAGTAATTCCCCGCCGTTGGCTGTATTAATAAGCTCCCTGCCGTCGACTGATCTAGGCGGTAAAACCTTTGGGTTGGTACACTCGATTTGTGTGTAATACGGTGGTGTGATGTTTACTTCCGCATTCAATGCAACTGATACTTGCGTAGCAATCACGACTTCTGTGCATAGTCGAATCACAGCAGTTGTAACAAAGATTGCTTTGCCTCAACAGTTCCTCGCGTTCCTCTATAGTTTTAGCTATAAACCAACGACATTAATTTACAGAATGTTCGGTATTGTGTATTATGCACAAATTTTGTTGCTGTGCAGTCTCTCCAGATCGTTGTTCGACCGCTGTCTTGTGAACGTTGATGGTGTGACTCTTGACCCAAAAATGAACCCAGGATCGTTCTTCATTTTGCTAATTTTCATGATGAAGGCAGATAATTCTGTGAAAGGTGGAAAAGCAACTTCATATTTAGACTCGTATCTTGAAGCCCTTGTCATCCCCTTTTCTTGGAGTCCTTATAGCAGTTTTTCAACAGTAGGATTTATCCCTCACGAAGAGTCGAAATAAGCAAGCAAACATCCAATCTTGGGAAATTCCTTGTAATATTCTATTTCTGATAGAATATCAGACAAGTCATATAGACGTGTGCTATCTTTGTTCGTCAAGGTAGGACAATTGATAAGTTTTCTTGTGAGAGAAGCCTCTAACATTTCTGGAACACCATATCGCTCATCCAGTCTTTGCCATAAACTTTGTAAGCCTCCGACGTAGGATTGATTTGTTGCTGGTGTGAAACAAGGGTCTCTTCTATTACGTTTTGTGCGTAATACAGGGGTCGCTTCTTTAACAACCTGTTTTTGATGTTCAGCTGGGATCTCATCTAAAAGACTTAGTGTTTGTATGCCAGTTACTATTTCCCAGATCTGGGGTTAAGGTAACTTCTGGTGATTAAGTCTCTGAAGAAAAGATAACAGATGTCTGTGACGGCAAGTTCAGTGCCACAGATGGCACGCACGCTGGTGCATCATGACTCAATCTTAACAGGACTTTGTCTTATCTTTTGAGGCCCTGTTACTTCTTTTACAGAAGCTGGTACAGGATGTTTTTTTGACGAAATCTTGTAAACCCTGGAGAGGGTCTTCCGTTTCGTCAGGGAGATCTCTAAGCGCTTGGCTGTCATCGTATTCACATTTCATTTCAGCTTTCAGGTTTGCAGCCTCAACGTTGGCCTCTTGCTCCGCCTCTGCTTTTCAACGCATGACCTATTGCTCCGTCTCTGCTTTTCTACGCATGGCCTCTTGAACTGCTCTGATAGCTTCTTGCTCTGCTCTGATCGCTTCTTGCTCTGCTCTGATCGCTTCTTGTTCTGCTTCGTCCTTTATTTCATTTTGCTTGAGTCTATTCTTCTATCATTGCTTCCTGCTTAAAAAGCATGTTCTTTTTTTTTTAGCAAAGGCTGTCTAAGATCTGGCAGCCTCTGCTTTGGCACGCTTCCTCCGTGCAAGAATTAACATGTCAGAGACATTGGATCTCCCGCTATGCAAGATTTTCTTGTCTTTAGATGACTTTAGGTTTTTGTAGATTTAGCCTTTGTTAGGGTGAGTCGATGAATGTGTAGGGTTTCAATTGCTAGGTCAACTTTAAACATTCGAATATCCGTTGAAAACTTACACGTATCAATGTCTTGAAGGCTGTCAAACGTTCTTGTATTTTTAAGAAATGTCAAGTACTCGTCTGTGAGCCTGCGATAATTAGAACAGGCTTGTACAATTTTATATTGTGCTGTAAGCAATGCCTGGAGGTCGTTATGAGGCTTGGTAGTCTCCAATAACTGCGAATCTAGGTCTGACCGAAGGGCCTAAGACGTGATAGAACTTTTCACGTTTCTCTATATAAGCTCCCTGTCCATTTGTATACGCCCGTCAAAATTTTGACGGGACGTATTATGGTATACAAATGTCCTGAGTCCGTCCGTCCCTCCGTCCGTCCGTCCGTCTGTCTGACTGCCCGTCCGTCTGTCTGTCCGGCGTAAACATGTCGCACCGTAACTTGAGAACGACTTATCTAAATTTCATGAAACTTAATATATAGTTGTTTTTTTATGATGGTCAAATGATCTTTATAATTTTTGGTGAAAATAAGATTTAAACTTTTTGAGTTACGGCACTTTGTAACTAAAACAAGGATGTGTTTTTTTCACATGTCGCACCGTAACTCAAAAACGGTTCTTGATTATTGCTTAAAACTTTACACACTTCTTAGTTATATTAATCTAAATATCTGTATACTTTTTGTTGATGATTCAAAATTTCATTTTTGAGTTATTGAGTATTTTGTAAAAAAGGGGGAGGGTTTTTTACATGTCGCGCCGTATCTCAAAAACGATTTATGATTATTGCTTAAAACTTTACACACTTCTTTTTTATATTAATCTAAAGATCTGTATACTTTTTGGGTGATGACTCAAACTTTTATTTTTGAGTTATTGAGTATTTTGTAAAAAAGGGGAGAGTTTTTTTTTACATGTCGCGCCGTATCTCAAAAACAATTTATGATTATTGCTTGAAACTGTACACACTTCTTTGTTATATTAATTTAAAGATCTCTATACTTTTTTGTTTGATTCAAAATTTTATTTTAGTGATATTTGTAAAAAAAAACAGGGTGGGTGGGGGGGGGGGGGGTTCACATGTCCCGCCGTGTCTCAAAAGCAATAAATGGTAATGGAAACTATTTATGATTATTGCATTAAACTTCCACACAAGACGTCGGGCGTATCATGCGCTCATGGCGCAGCTGTTTATAAGTTAGTTCGCTCACTCGCCTAGTCTCGGCATTTTCATCTAAATTTGTGGTATTTGACGGAAGTTCTTCCGGGACATCTCCCTCTAGGGGCTGAACGTCTCCTTGCTGTTCCGCGTGTCTGGGATCCATGATGTAAATCAATAAACTGTAGGCAATGTTTGAACAACGTTGTTGTTATGTTGCTTAGGACGCACAAGCTGTGTTGCGCAGTGTCAAGGTAACAGCTACGAACGATGTTCTGTGTATTTCCTGTCCAGGAGATGTGTAGACAAGTTGTTGTCAATTTATTAGCACGAAACGTTGTCGTTACTGGTCTGCTGACTGTCGTGGAATGGCGTACGTTATCCAAGAAAAACAACAGTCAAATTGTAGCTTTTTCACTGTACTGGCCGGACTAGTGAGTGTAATCAAGATGACTGGGTTTAAGTAAAGATAAAACCATAAGAAGCTGACTTTTATTTCACTACCAATTCAAATTGTTAAAAAAACGGAAAATACAAATATAGATACAATTTTACAATGCGTTCAAAGATAATTAAAAGCCCTTTAAAATACGGATAAACAGTTCGTAGATATATAAAGCTGTTAATATTCTGTATAATAATAAATAGATGAATATTCTTGCACAAGTCGGGTTCTGTCTGAATTAAATTGTGTAATCGCAGATGCGAACAGTTTGAACGGTTAAATATTCATAACTTCTAAATAACATACTAGGAAAATATATTAAAACAGATCATCGCTGATGCAAATACATGATTTGTAATGTTTTAAAGGTAACTCACGCTGTGGTTAGCCACGAATTGTTCCTTTGGACAACGTGTCCGCTGAATGTTACTTGCAGTAGTGCACACTGCCTTCTGAGCAGTTTTCGTCATTCAGAGGAGAAGGTAAAGTAACACTGGTTCCTACACTGTCCTGTATAAAACTCTCAAACAGAAGATTATAAAGTGATGTACGCAATGTAACAGAAACAATATAAAATTAAAAACCAATTGTTCAGAGAACAATTAAAAGTCTTTCCACTTCAAAGAAATTTGGATTAGAAGATAGTTTCTTCATACTGATGCGATAAATAATGGTTTAATTATATTTTCGAGTGATATAAGGGAGATAATATGCTACTTCAAGTTAAGTGAATGTCACTTCCGGTCTCATATGATAGCTTCTTTCACACTGATTCCAAAAATATATAGTTTCTATATACTTTTGTATGTAAAATGGGAGATAATTGGCCACTTCCGGTTTGTTGGAAGTAATTTTCAGTCTTCAATAATCAGTTTATGTATCTATATGACAAAATATATGGATTCTGATTACTTTTATATGAAAAAATTGCAAAAAAGGCTACTTCCGGCTTTCTCAAGGTCACTTCCAGTAGTCATTTTTTAAGGTCATTTGTCATCTAACCTTTTGTACAAGGTCAAATTTCTTGATAATGAACTTAGTTGAAGTTATAATCAAATAACCTCATATCAAGACATTTCAGGGGCAACATCTCCTATAAGATGCCATTAAATTGTATAAGACTAAATGTAGCAAATCTTCATTACAATAAAGCAGACATGTTGCACTTGTTCTTTTATATGTATCTTCCAAAGTGTCGGAGAAATTGAAAAAAACAAGCAAATGTCACAATTGAGAACTTGACCTTGACCTTTGACCTTGACCGTATTTTCTAAGTTAAACCTAGGGGCCTCAAATAAAAACATTCCAGGGTTTTACGGTTAACTGTCTATGAGTTAAAAAAACATACCAACAAATTTATTTTGTAAAGGTAGATAACTCCAATAAAGTTTCATCGAATCGCTTCGATCCAAATAAGCCAAAACTTACTGAGGATGTAACGGACAAATTTGTAAAAAGAAATGTGTCCATATCTTTTTTTGTTACGAAGGCGATGCACACAGATGATAAACAGTGAATAGGGAGATAACTCTAACAAAGAAAATGGTTCGGCTTAGCAGGGTCAAATTTAAAAGCGCATAAACTTTACGATACAATTAGAGAAATATCTAAGCGACATATTGCGAAACAAACATTCATCACAAGAACAAAATTTGGCAGAAAAAAAAAGAAATTAAAAACCAATTGTTCAGAGAGTAATTGAAAGTCTTTCCAATTCAAAGAAACTTTGATAAGATAGTTTCTAATGCGATAAATAATGGTTTAATTATATTTTTGAGTGATGTAAGGGAGATAATATGCTACTTCCGGTGAAATGAATGTCACTTCTGGTCTCATATTATAGCTTCTTTCACACTGATTCCAAAAATATAAAGTTTCTATGTACTTTTGTATGAAGAATGGGAGATAATTGGCCACTTCCGGTTTGTTGGTCTTCAGTAATCAGTTTATGTATCTATATGACAAAATATATGGATTCTGAGTACTTTTATATGGAAAATTTGCAAAAAAGGCTACTTCCGGTTTTCTCAAGGTCACTTCCAGTAGTCATTTTTCAAGGTCATTTGTCAAGTAACCTTTTGTACATGATCAAATGCCTTTATAATGAACTTAGTTGAAGTTATAATCAAATAACCTCATATAAAGACATTTCAGGGGCACCAACTCCTATAAGATGTCATTAAGTTGTGTAAGTCTAAATGTAGCATATCTTCATTACAATAAAGCAGACATTTTGCACTTGTTCTTTTCTATGTATCTTTCAAAGTGTCCGAGAAAATGCGAAAACAAGCAAAAGTCACATTTGAGAACTTGACCTTGACCTTTGACCTTGACCTCATTTTCTATGTTAGGAACTAGGGGCCTCAAATAAAAACATTCCAGGGTTATACGGTTAACTGTTTATGAGTTATAAAAACAAACTGACAAATTTATTTTGTAAAGGTAGATAACTCCTATAAAATGTGATCGAATCGCCAAAAATTCCTGAGGATGTAACGAACAATTTGTAAAAGGAATTTTGTCGCTATTTTTTTTTTTTTGTTACGAAGGAGATGCACACAAATGATAAACAGTGAATAGGGATATAACTCTAACAAAGAAAATGTTTCGGCTTAGCAGGGAGAAATTTAAAAGCGCATAAAAGAGGGACGAAAGATACCAAAGGGACAGTCAAACTCATAAATCCAAAACAAACTGACAACGCCATGGCCAAAAATGAAAAAGACAAACAGAAAAACAATAGTACACATGACACAACATAGAAAACTAAAGAATAAACAACATGAACCCCTCCAAAAACTAGGGGTGATCTCAGATGCTCCGGAAGGGTAAGCAGATCCTGCTCCACATGTGGCACCCGTCGTGTTGCTTATGTGATTACAAATCCGGTAAATAGTCTAATTCGGTAGGTCACATTCATGAAAGGGAAGGGGATTGTAGTTACGACGTAAGGAACATATCCGATATCATTTGTGAAACGGTTATTCCATAACGGTCAACCAACTCGTGATGGCGTCCGTAAAATTTACAAAGGGATGATTTCAACTTCACCATTTGGAACTCTTGGTTTAATAGCTTCCTTGTGAGCAGTAACCCTCTATCATGAAAATCATGAAAGGAAATGCAAGCACGGGAATATCGTATCAATTGGGAGATATATACCCCGTATGCAGGTGCTGCTGGAATGTTGCTACTTAGAAATGGAAAGTTCACAATTGGAAAGCTGAAATCATCTCTTTTGTCGTAAAGTTTTGTTTTCAACCGACCCTCATTGTCAATTTCTAGATGTAAGTCAAGATATGAAGCCGACTTAACTGTATCTGTAGTATCCTTTATCTCCAATTCGATTGGATAGATGCGTTCTACATAGTCACCAAATTTTGAATTGTGTAGTGAAAGAACGTCATCTATATAGCGGAAAGTAGAGTTAAAGGATATTGCTAACTTCTTATCTTTCTTCCGAAGAAGTTCCTGCATGAAGTCAGCCTCATAATAATAAAGAAACAAGTCGGCAAGTAGAGAGGCACAGTTTGTTCCCATTAGGATGCCGACAGTCTGTTGAAAAACACGTCCTCCGAACGTTACAAATATGTTGTCAATCAAGAAATCAAGCATCTTGATAATATCGGTTTCAGAGAATTTTTTGTTTGAATCAGAGTGATTCTTTACAAAGTATGATTTATCCCTCCCTAAGACAAGATACTTGTATCTACGTTGGCCATTCTTTTTTATGAAGCAAAGTAATACCAACTCTTTCAATTTGTCTTTTAGTTTGGAATGTGGAATACTTGTGTAAAGAGTAGAAAAGTCAAATGTTTTAATACTGTTACAAGATGAAAGAGTGTTAGATTGTATGTACTCTAAAAGATCTTTGGAATTTTTAAGTATCCACATCTGATTCACGCCACCTCTAGAATAGGCAGTTTCACAATAACTTTGAAGCCCGTCTTTGATTGCTGATAAAATAGATGTTAATAATTTAGAAAGAGGTTTCGTGGAGCACTTGGAAGACCCAGCAATATACCGTTGTTTGTAAGGACACTTATGTAGTTTAGGTATCCATAAACTATACGATACCATATGAGAAATATTTAAGCGACATATTGCAAAACAACCATTTATCGCAAGAACAAAATTTGGCGAAAAAAAAAAAAAAAAAAATAATAATAATTAAAAACTAATTGTTCAGAGAACAATTGAAAGTCTTTCCACATCAAACACATTTTGATAAGATAGTTTTTTTTTATACTGATGCGATAAATAATGGTTTAATTATAATTTTGAGTGAAATAAGGGAGATAATATGCTACTTCCGGTGAAATAAATGCCACTTCTGGTCTCATATGATAGCTTATTTTACACTGATTCCAAAAACATAAAGTTTCTATATACTTTTGTATGTAGAATGTGAGATAATTGGCCACTTCCAGTTTGTTGGAAGTCATTTTTAGTCTTCAGTAATTAGGAGATGTAACTATATGACAAAATATATGGATTCTGAGTACTTTTATATGAAAAATTGCAAAAATGGCTACTTCCGGTTTTCTCAAGGTCACTTCCGGTTGTCATTTTCCAAGGTCATTTGTCACCTTACCTTTTGTATCAGATCAAATGCCTTTATAATGAACTTAGTTGAAGTTATAATCAAATAACCTCATATCAAGACATTTCAGGGGCACCAACTCCTATAAGATGCCATTAAGTTGTATAAGTCTAAATGTAGCATATCTTCATTACAATAAAGCAGACATTTTGCACTTGTTCTTTTCTATGTATCTTTCAAAGTGTCCGAGAAAATGCAAAAACAAGCAAAAGTCACAATTGAGAACTTGACCTTGACCTTTGACCTTGACCTCATTTTCTAAGTTAGGACCTAGGGGACTCAAATAAAAATATTCCAGGGTTATACGGTTAACTGTTTATGAGTTAAATAAACATACCGACAAATATATTTGTAAAGGTAGATATATAAAGTTTCATCAAATCGCTTCGATCCAAATTAGCCAAAAATTCCTGAGGATGTAACGTAAAAAGAATTTTGTGGATATCTTTTTTTGTTACGAAGGAGATGCACTCTGATGATAAACAGTGAATAGGGAGATAACTCTTACAAAGAAAATGGTTCGGCTTAACAGGGTGAAATTTAAAAGCGCATAAACTATACGGTACAATATTTGAAATATTTAAGCGACATATTGCGAAACAAACATTTATCGCAAGAACAAAATTTGGCGGAAGAAAAAATAAAATAATAATAATCAGAAGAAAAACAATAAGTCTTTCCACGGAAAAGTGGAAAGACTTAATAATAGTAGTTCGAGTTTTAAATACATGTATTATCTTTAGCACTGTTGACAGCCATCGGATTAAGTTGTAAAATAGTAAATCTGTAATCTCTTTGGATATTTGAAATAAGAAACATTATATTTAAGAAAAAGGGAACATTGGAAACAAGAAATATTCAACTTTAAACTAAAATGGGAAATATTCAATTTAAAACGAGAGTTCATATAAATATTCAAAACGAGAGATCATATAAATCACTTTGCGAATTATTGTAAAAGTTCCTAAAGTCACTTTTCTTCCGGTTATAAATACTCTTATCTATTTATTATGATTTGGATATATCGGATAACAAGCATTAGTTTAGATAAAATTAGCTATATTTGATCTTATCTATTTTGTAATATGAGGAAAAAGTACTGAGAAGCTAAGCAAATTTTATAACATATACAGCAGCATTAGTTATCCGACTTTATGAGGTAATCTGGAATCGGATAGAGCCTAAATAGTTGATCACCATCACTAGATTTTATAAAGAATAGCCCAACTGTCCAACAAAGTATAGAAAAAAAAATGCCTATCAATCAATTGTTTTGGAGAATATTAAAATATATTTAACATTTATTCGTAGTTAAACATTTTGTTTACCCCGCCCCCCTCAAAAATAAAAAAAAAATGTAATCCGTCCTCGAACATTCGTCTTCCAGACCTAACAATACATTGTTGTTTTAAATTGATGAAATGAATTATGTAGCTTTTAAATATGAATCTGAAGACGAAGGAATCATGCCGGTGACAGAGAAGTTATGTTTCTGCAATTCCTTTCAATTGTCCATAAATTTTGAAAAAAACTAAGGTGTCAACTCCATCAGGCAAAGTTGACCCTCGACTGCTTTGGCTATTTATTAGTTCCAGTTTGGTCATATAGCTCTTCAACTGTTTCTGTTCTTTTGCATCCTTTGTTCCCAATATTCGACTCTAAGCGTAAGTGATCAGTCGGGAATAGCTCTTGATTGGATGAAATTTATAAAAAAATTGTTTTCTTGTTTTTCTGCTATTGCAGAGTATTTTGTTGTCAAAAGGTTTTTTCGGTCTGAACTCTATCACGAACTTTTTTATCATTGTTTAATCATTTCTAACACAATATGCAGAAGAAGCATGAAAGGTTAACTTCGTCTGTAGTGGACGAAATGGTAAGACGAGATTTGTCAACTCGTGATATTGGAGGAAAATATCGATGCTTACGAATGATCATAATTTCCATGGCTAACATCAATTAACCAGATATAATAAGGACCAGGTCAACATTTCATTCCTAATGATATACAAAATGTACTTATATCAATAATAAATTTGGTTTGCAGAAAACGCAGAGTTTAATTATTTCGTTTATAATTTAATTCTGTAATCACTCAGTATTTTGTTCTTATCCAATTTTTTTTGGATACATTGTAGCACCGTATTATTCTGTATTATCTATTTTTGGCCTATTTTATTTATATTCTCTCTTTGTTTTTTTTTTTGTTTTTTTTTGGGGGGGGGGGGGCATTATTCTCTATTCTGTATACCTCATATATTTTGGGTTATTTCAAATAAATATCTGATATTCAAGCGCGTATCAGCGTGATAGGATTCTAAATAAGTATCTACAAGGAGATTTTTTGTGGTCTCTTAAAATTCGGTGCATGAGATGAATATGCTACAACAAACCAACAAAAAGGGTTGCCTACTATGCAAATAAAAGCTAAAGAAAATGTTTTTATATTTTTTTTTACGGTTTGTCTTTTTGTCGTCTCTTCGGTTATAGTGTATCAACGACAACGCATGGGACTTTTTTTATTTCATGTTTGAAAGTTCTTCCTAACGTTCTAAATATGGGACGGATGCAAGCATGCAGCAAGGCTAAACATTTGTTTGATATCTCAATCCTCACCCTATACCTCTAGCCATATTAATTGCCCCGATTTTGTCTATACGAAATGTTTAACAACTATGATTGAATTTACATTCTAAACAAATGCAGAATCAACATGTAACAGATGTTTAGAAGTTTAAGTAAATCTTATATTTAATCTTTTTTCAAGTGAGGTCGCAATCGGTTCATATGGTTGCAATAATAAACTAAATGTAATCTTAACATAAAATGTATTGCTGTCAATTAAAACAAAAGTTATGAAATGTATAAAGTTTAAAAACATCAGCTGGGTTTCATTTTTAGGTAAAGTTTATTCCTGAATGATCTTGGTGGCAATGTTACATACTCCATATATTCATAAAAAGACGATATATAAGCGGACATATTTTCCAAAAGTCACTTGATTTTAGATGTCTTGCTAGAAGACATTTAGTAGTAAAACATTTTTTAAATGAATAAAGGGGATCTATTGTTTTTCTTTTATTTTCAATGTCACACTTCAGGTCTGTAAGTGAATTCTTGTACAAATACCAATTATCAAAACCATGTTTAAAACAAATAAATAAGATTGATCGGTTCTTCCAACTGTTATTTAATGACTTTTTTCAGAATATTTAACTTAACTCTCTATTAATATAACGAGTGTGATATAGAAAAAAAAAAGAAAAAAAAACTTAAACACACTAAAGAACGTTGTCAAGAGTCTTTACAATGTTTGTCTGAGAAAGAGATGATATAACGACATCACCTCATTCTAACAACGATATGGATAAAAAAAACGTTAAAATATTCCGTTAAAAATTGTACGCGCAGATGTATTGCTGTCTCGCCTCCGACAGAAATATATCGGTTCACCACGCAATAATAAACAAACAAAACCATGAAAATCTATTGTCTGCATATTATTTCAATTTTCAGATGGATAGTTTAAAAAAACAATCGGAGGACCAATTATGCAGCAAATTCACAGTAGATGATATTCCTACAATAGATGTCGATTCAGATAGAAAGACATTGCGTTCAACTTTTGAAACCATCAATTCTGTTCTACGACATGGTGAGAGTCATCTGAAACTAGAATGTGCGAAAAGGATATTTGCTAGCGTCGTATTCATGCTAAAAAACGAACCGAAGCAATATATAACATATGAAAAAGCCGTAATTAAAACTAAAATATTAGGTAAGTATCCGTCAGTGTTGAATATATTGATATATCTAGGTAGCCAAATTTCTATTTATGTTTCAAGACCATTGTGTTTATGGTAAGGGTAATAAATGCATAGCAACGTATTATACCAACAGATGTTCATGACAACTATATTATATAAATAATTGTTCTTAAATGATTGGAATAAAAGAAGACTTAAATGGAAAATATTTTACTTTCTTCACATCCGAATAAGAGGTCTTTGGAAAAATCGTTGATATAAGACTGTCGATAACAAGATGAAGTAATATTCAAAGTAATTTGGTCGTCGTTGTTTGAAGTCTACCATACTTGTTTTCATATATTGTTATAAGCTAATATCATACCGTTAGTTTTCTCTATCATACCGTTAGTTTTCTCACTAATCTGTTTCATTTGTATTTTACGTTATTGGTTTTGACCATTGTTGAAGATCATATGTTGATATGCAGTTGTTTCAATCTGTGTCCTTTGGGGGGTAGTCTGAAGGAAATCATACTGCATTATATCACTTTTATATTTCATTTATATTTTGGTTTTGTCAATTGATAATGTCCAAGGGTGACATGCAGTTGTTTCAATCTGAGTCCTTTGGTGGGTAGTCTTAAGGAAATCATACGGGATTATGTAACTTTTATATTTCATTTATATTTTCAGATACAATGCTATTCCAAATGAGATATGAAGATTACAACGACTTAATCTTCACAAATAATGACACCTGTAGACTAAATATCGTAATGGCAGCATGTTTAAATAACCTAAGTAACTACGCTGCCTTAGGAGAGGTATGTTTATCAAATATTTATTGTTCGTGCATGTTGGTCATTTATTTTTTTATTGGTAAGATTTTTCAATCGTTAAAAACATTGTTAGAAATGAATAAAATAAAACACCGAAAACAACAACAACAAAACCAAAATAAAAGCAATGTTTTTGATTTCTCCTCGCACAGTGATTCAACGGTCAGAAATTATATCACAAACGTGTAAGGAACACACAAACGCCCTCAGTAATGCAAAGAAGACACTGAATGCTATTAGTAAACATGTTTTAATTCGAGTACAATTCGCATTGTAAATGTGCTTGGGTATTTTGGACCCTTACTGCAGTGACTTGATCTGGTAATCGTCAATTCATGTTAATCGTCGTTTAATTCAGAATTTGACATTTTGTATACATAATTATACTGTATTATCTTCTATTGTGTAAATCCATCCTTTAAACCTTCTTCTTAAGTCTTCTGTGTTTGCAATTCTCTTTTTTGCTTTCAATATAATTGCAGGTTATTGCAAAGGCCGGTGGTATTTCATATTTTACAGACATTTGTAGATTCAAACCCTTTCTCGACAATTTGGAAAAAAAGGTAAGAACATTTCCATTTATAAAGTAATCGTTTTTTAGCAGTTAATATGGGATTGAATGTATATTTCACTTCTATTCGATTTGATATATTGTCTTAAGCCTTTAATCACCTTCACACACGTACATTTGTGACCGCAATGAATGTACGTACACAACGTGAAGCTGGGACCACCACAAACTTAGTTGTTGAAAAAATATATTTTCATGTTCGTCTTCGTATTTGTTGATAGAACTACAAATGTTGATATTTTAGTTTCAAATACACTCATTTTGATTATGAAATGTCCCAACAATACAATCATGACAACTCATGTATCAAAAATAAACTGACATTGTCATTGCTAAGAAAGAAAAAAAGACTAGCAAACAAACAAAGTACAGAAAACACAAAATAGAAAACTAAAGACTGAGCAACACTTACCCCATCTAAAACTAAGGTTGATGTCAGATGATCCGGAATGGTAAGGAGATCCTGCTTCGTATGTACGTGGCACCCGTCGTGTTGATCACTTGATTACAAACTCGGTAGTCAGTCTAATTCGGTAAGTCATATAGGGTTAAAAGGACCGGGACTGCAGTTATGATATTTGGAACATGTCCACTATCATCGGTGAAACGGGATAAATATTCCTTAACGACAATTTTACATTTGTTCTATGCAACTCGTGATGGCATCCGTAACGTTTACGAAGGGATTGTTTCAACTTCACCACTTTTAAATCTTGGTAAAAGAGATGATTTTTTCATTTCCTATTGGTAATTATGCACTTTTGTATGTCACCATTTTGTGGTGTTTATATATCTCAACTTTTTCGAATCGCTCGTGTATGTAACAACGTATTTGATTTCAACGAATGAAATCTCTGTAATACTGAAAAATACTTACACAAGGGTTCTTGAAACCACAAACTCGTAAAATCACTTAATGAGTTTTATCATCGTTACAAGGACATTATTCGTAAATATAATGAACATGCAGACAACTCATACGCTAGGATATTTCATATCCAATATTTTATGGTAATAGCCTTTCCATAGCACACAAATGTCATTATTCACATTAAAAGCTTACCAAACCTTTTAACAGACTTACGATACTGTTGTTAAGTCATTAAGGACTGCATTTTATGATTCACTAATAGGGTATTTGGACCGGAAATAATCATATTTATTGTAAAACCAGTCATAGGAATGATACGGGTTATGTTCGTCTCACATATGTTATGATGGTATGATACTCAACCACTTACGGGAGTGATTCTCATTGACCAGTTAAATTGAGGTCTGGAGCTGGCATTTCAGCTACTTCTAGAAGATAAAGTTCTTTGTTTATGTATGTATCATTGTCATTTTGCTTAGTTTCCTTTGTTACCTATTCTGACATCGACCTCGGACTTCTTTTAACTGAGTTTCACTGTGAGTATTGCTACGTGGTTCTTTCTTCTACATTGGCTAGATGTATAGTAGGAGCGTTGAAATCTCACAAAACAAGTTTAACCCCACCGCATTGTTGCTCCTGCCCAAGTCATGAGCCTCTGGCCTTTGTTAGTCTTGTACGTTTTGTTCTCAATTTTAGTTAATGTATATGTTTTTGAGTAAAATGTGATGTCCATTTGAACTGAACTAGTACACAACTTTATTTAGGAGCCGGCTCAGCTGAGGACCACCTCCGGGTGCGGATATGCTCACTGCATTGAATACCGATTGGTGGCCTTCGGCTGTTGTCTGCTATTTGTTCGGGTTGTTGTCTCGTTGACACATTCCCCATTTCCATTTTCATTTTTATCTTTATGAGCAGAAACCTTCTATGAAGTACGTCATGATAGGAAATACAAGCCCTAGACCATGATATCAGCCAGGAGATATGATAAATACTCCCTATGCAGGCTGCTGAAATGTTGCTACATACAAATAGAAAGGTCACAGTTGAGAAGTTGAAACCATGTTTTGTGTTGTTTAGGTTTTGTTTTCAACCAGACCTCATTTTCATGCAATTGCTAGATGTAAATATTTATGAAATGTACCAGGATAGTCAGGATATGACACTGAATGAACTGAAACTGTTGTATCCTTTATCTCAAGTTCGATGGAATAGATGCGTTTAAACATAGTCACCAAATTTGTAAAAAAATAAGTGATAGAACATCATCTATATCATGTATATAGCGGATAGTAAAGTTTAATGATACTGTGAACTTCTGTTCATTCTTCATAAGAAGTTCCTATATGAAGTCAGCCTCATATGGATGAGGGACTGAGTCGACAAGCAGAGGAGTACAGTTGGTTCCCATGGGCATGTCGATTAATTGATGAAAACACGTCTCGAAAAGTAACAAATGTGTTGTCCATCAAGAAATCAACCATATTGATAATGTCAGTTTCAGAGAAACAATATACTTGTATCAACATTTGATTGTTCTCTCTAATCAAACAAAGCAGGACCTACTATTTCAAATTGTATTGAAATTTGTAATGAGGAATACTTTTATAAAGTAGAAAAGTCTTTGTTTATAATACTATTGCAAAATGAAAAAGTCCTAGATCACATGCGCTCTATACGATCTTTGGATGTTTTAGTTTTCACATAAGATTCACACCACCACTTCGATATATTTTCTCAATAACTTCGATTGCTGATAAAATTGACGGAGAACAGTAGACAATAAAACAATAGATATGAATCGATTTGGTTGTAAATTCATGAGATTCATTTACAGCCTTTTTTAAAAGAGCTGTAACAAGTAATATTTATTTCATATTTTCATAAATTTAAAGGAAGAACATTAAAAAAATCATGTATTTTCGTATTATATCTGGTATTTATCAATGGTGTTTTATGATTTTGCAGCATATTAACAGGTTCATTGAGACCATAGTAGGTACATTACATAACTTAGTTCGCTTGTTACCAGTTTCGCAGTTTGTAAGTGACAGTAAGACCGCTGAGGTAACATCATGTATTTAAAAGAAATAGATATTTTAAAATCTGGTATTATTCATAGTTATCAAAGGTACCAGGATTATAATTTAGTACGCCAGACGCGTGTTTCGTCTACATAAGACTCATCAGTGACGCTCATATCAACATAGTTATAAGCCAAACAAATAAAAGTTGAAGAGCATTAGGGATCCAAAATTCCTGAAAAATGTGCCAAATACGGCTAAAGTAATCTAATCTATGAGCTATGAAAATCCTTATTTTTTCGAAAAATATTAAGTTTTGTAAACACGAAAGTTATAAAAATGACCACATAATTCATATTCATGTCAACACAGAATTATTGGTTGAATACAGGGCTGGTCAGCCATGAGTAGACCCGTAAAACTGAAAATAGTGAGAAAACCCGTTTTGAATTAAACAGCTAAGAATGATGAACGTAATATACTTCGAAAAATCCTATTTAAGTTGTGCTATCTTGTTTCCATTAGTTCTTCAGGTTCCCTCTATAATGTGTTTTTTTTTTATCTGTAAAACACCATTATGGTACATATAATATGGAACAATCACAAACACATTCTAATATTTTAAAATGACTTTAACAAACTGAAAGATAACCACTGCCATTTAGGTTTCAGTGTTATTAATTATTCCATGTTTATATTATTGTAATAGGCCGTTCTATATGAATGGAATTCAGAATCAAAAACAACATATCTACATGAAGAAATGAGATATTAAAAGAGCTAAAAATCACAAGCTTTTTTATGTAACGTTTTGTTAAAATGGCTAATATGCTATTCGTTTTAATAAAATAGAAAACAGTATTTAAACCTAAACATGTACTTTGAGAACAGACAAAACTGTGCAGTTGGAACAGTTTTGAGCCGACCCTCCACTAGATATATAATTGTATGTATAAAAGTTGAATGCATTATGAGTTAAAGAACTTGAAAAATCATTTTTAAATTTTGAGTGGCATTTTTTTCCCTGCGGAAGGTGTTTGAATACATTGATTTGGTCAATATTTTGTTGTATGCCCCTCTTAGGTAACCATTGTTTTATATTGTATTGATTAATATGGACAATAAAAGGACAATATATATCAGCCTACTCAGCGGGTGTAGCTGACTGAACAGTATTAAATGTAGTTCATGTTTATTTTTAATGAAAACGAGGAGATATGGTATATGTGCCTATGAGAAAACTTTTCACCAAAGATTAAATGACGTGATTGTAAGCAGTAATTGGCCAATATACGGCTTTCAACAATGAAAAAAAAACCCGTGCAGTCGCCTATAAAAGGCCCCGACATGAAAAATATGAATATGTTCAATTGAGAAAATTAATGGTCATATTTATAATATCAGTATTTAGTTCTATTTTAATCTTTAATCAATCCTAATTCTATTTTACTTTTGAGATATAGTTTTTCATATGTGACGTAATTTTTAATGCCTTTTCACCATCGTATGTGACGTAATTTTTAATGCCTTTTCACCATCGTATGTGACGTCATTTTCATAATTTACTGCGTTGAGGCCTGGACTGAGTCGGGTGTGTCTATTCTGTGTTGGTAATTCATTATGGATTCGTGTTTGTTTTATGTAATGAGTTAATACTTCAGTTTCATTATGTATATCTGTTATATTCATTTGATAAAATTTACTGTTTGCAATAGCATTAATTGTTCTAAATAATAAGGATGTTCTTATCCCAATCATAAAAACTTAGCCGTATTTGACACAACTATTTCAACTTTTGATCTTCAGTGCTGTAAAACTTTGTACTTTTTTTCGCTTTCGATCTTTTATATCTGGGCGTCACTGGTGAGTCTTGTGTGGACGAGGCGCGTTTTTTGGCGTATTAAATTTTAAACCTGATGCTTTTTGTTATTCATTAATCATGTGTTTCTTTGTCTAATACGTTTTCCTATTTATTTGTATTGTAGTCCTGTAATATTATGTTGTCATTTCTATGTTATATTTAACATTGCCATTAAAGTGCGAGGTTTGGCATGCCACAAAACCAGGTTCAACCCACCATTTTTTCCTTGAAAAATGTCCTGTACCAAGTCAGGAATATGGCCATTGTTATATTATAGTTCGTTTCTGTGTGTGTTACAATTTAACGTTACGTCGTTTGTTTTCTCTTATTTTTGAGTGTAAATTGACATTGCGATAAGACGTGTCACGGTACTTGTCTATCCCAAATTCATGTATTTGGTTTTGATGTTATATTTGTTATTCTCGTGGGATTTTGTCTGATGCTTGGTCCGTTTCTGTGTGTCTTAGTTACATTGTAGATTTGTGTCGTTGTTCTCCTCTTATATTTATGCGTTTCCCTGAGTTTTAGTTTGTTACCCCGATTTTGTTTTTTGTCCATGGATTTATGAGTTTGAACAGCGGTATACTACTGTTGCCTTTACTATTTACGATAAACAAATATTATCATGAACCAACAACAACAACTGAGCTACAGGTTCCTAACTTTGGACAGACACATAAAGAGTAGGGTGGGTTAAACATTAATGTAAACGCTTATCCCTCCGCCATAAGCTGGAATAGTGGTGATGCAGCACAAAATTAGAAAATATTATAAAATGCAGTTGAAAATGCTCATCAGAACGATACAAAAAAGAAAATCATAAAACATTGGTTATCCTACCATCATACGCAGTTATTAAAACAAATGCGCATTCATATTTTAACTTTTCTGGAAATAAAAAATGCATTTAACCTTAATATGTCTAATGGATACTAGGTCTTTAAACTTTTGTTACTGTACAGGTTAGTCTATACTTTTCGAGTAAACACACCAATTGTTGTTATGATGAACCGTAATGTCTTCTGTTTCTTTAAATATTTAGCTGCGTTCATGTTGGTTAATCTTTGTCAATATTAAAAAACAAATATCGTTATCAAATTGCTGTTTTTTGGGATGTGTAAAGACGCAACCCGTGTTGTAATTACACGAATATTCCGAGAAGTTTCGATCAGGCTCCAAAATAGCCTCCTTTGTAGTCTAAATTTCAAATTGGATGTTTTTGACCAATAACACAATGATTAATATCTAATACATTGACTAAAAAGGTAATAAGTATTTATTTTGACAGATTAACGTTCCCGCGCTTTATTCATGACGTCACAAACAGTACTCATTTAGATTTTCCGCGAATAAACAATGCAAATATGTAAATTTCCATTGAATATTTGGACAGGAAACATAGAGCGCATACGTCGACAAAAAAGATCTTTGACAATAATGTTTGTAATGACATTTTACATGTCTAACTTGAATATTTAGGTTGTCCACGGCCGCTCTATGTTTTCAGATATAAATGTGTCTGAAATCCTGCCGATTTTGTCAAATGTCGCCAAAATCTCTTATTTTGACCTAACTGAGATGTAACAATCAACGCTTTAGAATAAAACTATGACAGAAATTGTTCTCTAAAACTTTCTTACCTTTCATCAAGTCAACTTAACACATTTTTTATCTTGTAGAATTGAACTTTATAATTGAGGCCAAATATGACTCTAACCGAACTTACTCCTATGAGTATTATAACAGCTCAAATAAGTCAGTGTCTTTAATTATGAATGTCTTTTTACGCAGTTTTTGTTTTAATATCTGACTTTCATCACTTGTGAAATTTTCGAAATGTACCAGTTCATATCCGAAATATTTATAAAAACTTACATTTGTTGTTCCTTTTTAGCTCACCTGGCCCGAAGGGCCAAGTGAGCTTTTCTCACCACTTGGCGTCCGTCGTCCGTCGTCGTTAACAATTTACATTTTGAACTTCTTCTAGAGAACCATGGAATGGAATGGAACCAAACATGGCATGAATGTTCCTTATGAGGTGCTGACCAAGTGTTGTTACTTTGTAGCCGATCCATCATCCAAGATGGCCGCCAGCGGGGGACTTAGTTTAACAAAGGACCCTATGGGAAATGCATACAAATGACTTCTTTTAGAGAACCACTGAATGGAATGAAACCAAACATGGCATGAATGTTCCTTATGAGGTACTGACCAAGTGTTGTTACTTTGTTGCCGATCCATCATCCAAGATGGCTGCTAGCCGGGGACTTAGTTTAACATAGGACCCTATGGGAAATGCATACAAATGACTTCTTTTAGAGAACCACTGAATGGAATAAAACCAAACATAGGATGAATGTTCCTTATGGGGTGCTGACCATGTGTTGTTACTTTGTAGCCGATCCATCATCCAAGATGGCCGCCAGCAGGGGACTTAGTTTAACATAGGACCCTATGGGAAATGCATACAAATGACTTCTTTTAGAGAACCACTGAATTGAATGAAACCAAACATGGCATGAATGTTCCTTATGAGGTGCTGACCAAGTGTTGTTACTTTGTTGCCGATCAATCATCCAAGATGGCCGCCAGCGGGGGACTTAGTTTAACATAGGACCCTTTCGGAAATGCATACAAATGACTTCCTCTAGAGAACCACTGAATGGAATGAAACCAAACATGGCATGAATGTTCCTTATGAGGTGCTGACCAAGTGTTGTTACTTTGTAGCCGATCCATCATCCAAGATGGCCGCCAGCCGGGAACTTAGTTTAACATAGGACCCTATGGGAAATGCATACAAATGACTTCTTTTAGAGAACCACTGAATGGAATAAAACCAAACATAGCATGAATGTTCCTTATGGGGTGCTGACCAAGTGTTGTTACTTTGTAGCCGATCCATCATCCAAGATGGCCGCCAGCGGGGGACTTAGTTTAACATAGGACCCTATGGGAAATGCATACAAATGACTTCTTCTAGAGAACCACTAAATGGAATGAAACCAAACATAGCATGAATGTTCCTTATGGAGTGCTGACCAAGTGTTGTTACTTTGTAGCCAATCCATCATCCAAGATGGCCGCCAGCGGGGGACTTAGTTTAACATAGGACCCTATGGGAAATGCGTACAAATGACTTCTTTTAGAGAACCACTGAATAGAATGAAATCAAACATGGCATGAATGTTCCTAATGTGGTGCTGACCAAGTGTTGTTACTTTGTAGCCGATCCATTATCCAAGATGGACGCCAGCGGGGGACTTAGTTTAACATAGGACCCTATGGGAAATGCATACAAATGACTTCTTTTAGAGAACAACTGAATGGAATGAAACCAAACATTGCATGAATGTTCCTTATGCCGTGCTGACCATGTGTTGTTTCTTTATAGCCCATCCATCATCCAAGATGGCCGCCAGCATGGGACTTAGTTTAACATAGGACCCTATGGGAAATGCATACAAATGACTTCTTTTAGAGAACCACTGAATGGAATGAAATCAAACATGGCATGAATGTTCCTAATGTGGTGCTGACCAAGTGTTGTTACTTTGTAGCCGATCCATTATCCAAGATGGCCGCCAGCAGGGACTTAGTTTAACATAGGACCCTATTGGAAATGCATACAAATGACTTCTTTTAGAGAACCACTGAATGGATTAAAACTAAACATTGCATGCATGTTCCTTATGAGGTGCTGACCAAGTGTTGTTACTTTGTAGCAGATCCATCATCCAAGATGGCCGCCAGCAGGGGACTTAGTTTAACATAGGACCCTAAGGGAAATGCATACAAATGACTTCTTTTAGAGAACCACTGAATGGAATAAAACCAAACATGGCATGAATGTTCCTTATGAGGTGCTGACCAAGTGTTGTTACTTTGTAGCCGATCCGCCATCCAAGATGGCCGCCAGTGGGGGACTTTTGAATGAAATTAAACATGTTCCTTTCCTTATCAATGAGGTTGTGTTGTCACTTTTAGCCAAATTTTATATTTTTTCATATGATTTCAAAAACCCAAGTAGAATCAGGTGAGCGATACAGGCTCTTGAGAGCCTCTAGTTTTTTAACATTGGTACTGTTGTGTGAAATACCAAGCCCTCTTAATAAGATCGTTGACTTAAATCTAGACTTGTATATGCATTTAACTTTATGATAATTCTGACATCATTTGAAGTGTTTGAAAGACAAATTAATAAAAATGGTTAATGCTGTTTTTTGCGATATTTTAAGGCAATGGTACCTCTATTTAGTTGTAAGAAAGAAAGAATAGAAATCTTAGCCACACTAGCAGCAGCTGAGATTTGTGATGACAGTCAAATCCACATGCTAGTTGATGCCGGAGGTGTTATTTCGTCAATACTCAAATACCTATATGAGGCAACACTAACCTCCAATTATTGTTATGAAGGGGTTACATTACTGGAACTACTGAGTGGTATTGATAAATTAGCATGCGCTGATACAAATAAGAAGAAGGTACATTTTCTATATAACATATAATTAAGATACCACATTAGTATGTTGTGTTGACTATTATATTATGTGTTTGTGCGTTTCGTGGTCAATGTATATTTTGTGTTGATCTATCTTGTTTTGGTCAGAAACGTAATATATGAAAAAACTTTGTTTTCAACATTGCTTATATGGGTTATTTTGAAAAAAAAATTGTTTTTAAGTAATGCTATACTAAACAATTGTGATATTGCTACTTCTCAATTTGGATAAGTTGTAATTAATCATTGGAACTCTAGTTTGGGAGAGTAAAACCACCATGGTTTTCCCCACAGTACATTTCTGAATAATTGACTTGTTTTGTAATTGTACAGAATTTATATTTTAAAAGAGAAAAAAAGATATTTGGCATGAGTAAAGGTTTATCCTTTCCAGTACTACAATGAAAATTTAACATGAATTGTTTTCCCCTCTAAAAGTCTTTGTTTAATTGTCATTTTGTTTTAAATATGCATCAAAATGATGTTGGGCGTATCATCTGCACCACTTAGGAAACACGATAATTTGAAAATTAAGCTGCCACTCCAAATAAAATTAGTTATAGAACAGGAACCACATCTTTTGTTATCAATTCACAAGTAAAAATAGTTGCATAAAAGAATTAAAAGTAAATACACAGCACTTATCCATTAGTGTGTCTATTTAATTAGGGTATTTCCCTACATTAGGAAAGACGTAATAGTTTTTTTTTTCTTTATTTATTTCTCCTAAACACAATTTGACAATCAATTCTAGTATTTAAGTTACAACAACTTAAGGTATATACAATGAACTTAATTAGGCACCTGTATTTTACCACCATTATTAAAAAGTACAACTAACATGATTAAGATTCAATGACCATACAATTCAAGTGCAGCACCTACATATTTTTAATATCTAATGAGGTCAATGTGTAGATAAAAAAAATAAAAAACAGAATACTTACCTTTTGCTTCATCGTTTCAGTACTTGAGACTAGGGTTTATAAGGAAGTTACAGGCTCATTTGTAATATTAATTGTCCCCTAATCAGTGGTAGATGACAGAGGTTTATCTCGACTTAACCAATCTATGATTGAGAGACTATATGAAATTGTCACACTGAAGGGCGTATATGTAAGACTGTGTTCGGTGTTGTTCAGTATTCAAATTATAGTCAAGTAAAATATAATCACTCAATTTTAAAAGTAACTATTGATAAAAGTGTCTCTGCATTCTGTTTAACTATACTGTTTAGAAATCTGTGTAGAGGCAAAATATAATTATCAAAGGTTTATAATACTGATGATACATTATATAAACATTATAGTTTGAGGGAATAACCCATTATACAGTTTCAGTAGGGATACTTATCTTGGGGATCCTCTTTTAAGTTCAATATGAAATATTTTGTAAATATTAAATGCTGTATGTATGCTGTAAGATAAAAAAAATCTTCAACACTAAGAATTGATTCCAATTAAAAAAACAACAATTATAAATAAAAAAAATAGAAATTGCAAATATTAGATTTTTTGACAGATGCATCATATATTTGGTAGATACATTCGAATTAAACATGTTAAATCCCTGAACTAAAGTGGTATAGCAGTGACTATCTATTGCCATTTTACTAAAGTCATGACAATCATATGCTGAATCAAAAATGCTTTGAAGAGAACCACCCATTGAACTATTACTATGCATCTCAAAATATTTGAAAGGGTGGAAACCTAGCATATATAAATAAAGTCTACAATTATTCCAGATAATTGCCTGTTTTTAGGCCTTAAAAACTAAAACTTCTAAATTGCCATATTCCCGAATTGCAACAAAATATTACAATATATTTGAACTGTAGTAATGATATAACGTATAATATAACGGTATGTTTTGAACTGTTATTCGATTAGGCAGACAGCAGAATAGATAGAATAAATGACTTTCCAATTTGAGGATGATTAGCTCTTCTATTCACATTTAAAAAATAAAAAAGAAGGTTTATATGAAATGAAAATCTTGTAATTAATATTAAGGGATATCAAATGAAATTATAACTTTCTGTATTTTAATTAAGTTAAAACGCGTTAAAGTTAACATTTTTTTATACAAATCAATTTGAATAGATGAACTATAATTTAAACTAAAAGTAGGAGGTAAGAGCTATACGCGTAGACAAATATGCTCCAATCTAATATTATGATACAGAGGCAGATTTAGGGGGCAGGGGCCATTATAAAAATGCTGTGAGAGTCCTAGCATAATCCTGCTGGAAATAAATTGAGGTTGGCGAAATATGTCCCTGTACCTTTGAGCCTTTTAATTACCAACAACATATACCAATACGGTCATTAGAGTAAACCGCCATCATCATGACATTTTGTCTGCCGCAGCCGTCCACTTTTCTTAGACATGAAGTAACAAAACATTAATGCATGCGCAGGTAGAAAATAGTCCATCACATTTCTGAAGCATAAAACGGGAGTCATCACTGAACAAGACAAAATTCTACATGAAATGTCCAGCTCCTCATTCTGTTGCAATATCGGACTATTTTCGTCTGTGTAAAAGCCTCAAAGCAGATCCAAAATACAGCCATTATTTCTGTAGATGAAATAACCCGAATGTAGCGTCTTGTCCAGAAGTCTTTTGGCAAGTTCATACATTCCTGGTGTGTCCTTATCTGTTCGAAATTGTGCTTTATTTAACATTTCAGTTGTTGCTACTCCACACGATATTTCAAACAGTGGAGTACCTTGGTGTGACAGAGTTTTAATGTAGTGATTAATTAAATCTTCAACCTTGGTTCTTATATTCAGAAAAGTATAGTTGAGAGCTAGATGACTACAAAAGTTTTCGTTCAAAAACAAAAGCTAAATTTCGCGGCGAAAAGGATCATATTGCTTTTTTTGCTAGTCGTAAACTTCATGTCGAAAAGAGTCAAATAAAAAGCACGGTCATTCACAGTTTTAAACTTACCTGCAAAAATTCGAATATGCAATTGACCGTTACATTTTACCTTCTAAAAACATTGAGACAACTCTTCATCAAAGTCACCAGCATGCTCATCTTAGAAGCACGAACAGATTAAAAAAGTTTTAAAAGTTGTATAGGTGGTAATATTTAAATATTTAAAAAAAAAATCATTAAAACAAATGCAAGCTAAGATACATGTGCTGATGCACTCTCTTGAAAAGACAGAAAACAATTTAGGCATCTATTCATTATACATTGTTTGGACACACTTCTCTTAAACAAATTAAGGATGAAATAAATGAATGGCAAAATCCGAATATGAACACAAATCGTGTTGTAAATTTAACATCATAACAAATATAACACCAAAACTGACTTGTGTCGTTTTAAGGTGCCATCACATTGAATAAAATCATACTGAATGTAGAATAGTCAATATTGAGGTCGCACGGATCAGAAACAAGACTAGGAGATTAACTGTTAATACGATTATATCTCATATGCATCAGCTTTCGTTTACTTGTTGAGACCTTCCACTAATCTTTATATACATGTTAATCATGTAAATATAAAAACTCTTTTAGCAAATGGTTCATATTTTGCTATAGCGTAGGAACACTACTAAATATAATTATATTTCTCTAATTCTTACTCAATTTGTCCTTTTCCTGACTCGTCGAATATTTTCATTTAATCAACATGTGGTTCACTTGATCTCAGTTGTTCATTGGTTAAAATTCGATTATGACGTCAAATTGTCTTGCTTTCCTCCGAGATTCCTATTGTGACGTCATTAAAAAAGGCGACCATGCCTGATGACGTCGCATAGGAAGAACATATCTTTTTGCAAGTCGTTCGAAAAGAAGGAATAAAAGTGTCTGCATATAGTCTAAAAATCATTAGAGAAACAGATTCCACCACCAAATCACGTGCAATACGACATTTATCCACTCTCGACAGTTAAATTTTTAATATTCAAAACGCTCGGCGAACCTCGCGTTTTGAATTTGAAAATTGAACTGTCTCGAGTGGATAAATATCGTATTACACTCGATGCAGTGGTGGAATCTATATATATCACACTATGTTGGAACCCTGTGTTTTCCTTAAGGGTTTATTCATGTATATTAAGCGACGATTTGCACAAAAAATATTTTTTTGAATATCTTTCGATAAGACAGTATCCAGTAATATAAACGACTGATTAGATAACGTGTCGACAAATCAATAACGTCAAGAGATATTTTTTCATAGCTAGATACATTTCAAAGTGTTCTGACAAACCATGAGGCATGCGTATTGACAACCAACAAAACATGTATACTAATAAACAGTTTCCTGACTATGGACATGTGCAAACAATTGCAGCAATTCACGCGTTTTAATGGTACTAAACTTTCACCCTTATCTGAAACAATAGTGTTTCATCACAACACAAGCTAGGTAAATTGATTAACAAAAAAACTTCTGTACTGATAATCAAATAAACCTTTGTTCTAAAAACAACGCAACATGTGTACTGACAAGCAACCACACAATTATATAAAACAACTGAACAGATGATCTATCTGACAGAAAAAGTTTCATAAACGTCCACAAGGAAATAATTCTATGTGTATATGTTATTATTTTCACAACAATTATTCAAAGATAACCCATAGCAACAGTAACTTTATAAATGCATATAAAGAGCTTAACGACTCGGATAAAATGTCTTATGAATGAATTAATTTTTTTTCAGATATTAGAAGCTGGTGCTTTATCAACATTCGAGACCATTTTGAACCTCGATAAACCAGAAGAACAAGCATTGACAGCTAGAGTTTTGTGGACAATGACTTTTGATGATGACGTTGCTACAGAATTAAAATCCTCAAACAATTTGTTAGACAGATTAGAGGTGTTATCGAAATCTCAAGACAAAGCAGTAAAAAATAACGTCAAGGGACTTTTATACAATATTGAGCGAATATCAAAGAAAGAAAAGAAAGGTATTGCACTCATTGTTTGTATTTTCTATTCTCAAAGTAGCGAACACAATGGAGAACTTTTTTTGATAAATGAACAGGTATCATATGATTACACATACGAAGAAAATTCGTTTTGTCTAAGGTTAAACAGTCTTAAAATGCAGTAAGGTTATTGTATGCCTTAAAAAAGATAATCAAATAGCATTCAAATTGAAGGAATGAAAAAGGCGAATGCTATGACTCCAAATTTTCTAACCAGTTACATTGATCGTTTATTGTTGTTAAAAGAGATAAAGATATATAAAGAACATTAGAAAATGGTAGGTTTGAGTCTCGTATACTAGAAGCAAGTAGGCATTAAAAGATCAAAACAGTCAAGTCTTTTTTAAATATAATTTTCCGATAAGAATTAATTACAAATACAATGTGATGTTTGTCCTGGTACGTCGTTGGTGCCTTTGATAGAAGATAAATTTTATATCAGTTTTTAAACCATTAAATAACAAGTACGTGTCTTTTTATTCAGATAGATACATTTTGAAAAAAATAAAATAAAAAAAAATTGGGAAGAAATGTTTCTGGAACTTTCGAAACAAATATACGAAAAGAATGAATTTTAAAGTGTATAAAAAACGAGACTTGCTACAAATTTCTAAACAGTTGACTTTAATAAAGCCGTTGGTTTTCTCCTTCGAATTTTTCTACATTGTTATTTCGGGGACTTTTATGGCTGACTATGCCGTATGGGCTTTGCTCATTGTTTATACACTAATTGTATAGGATGTCTTCGTAAACATATCGGGTTATATATATTACAAAACGTAATGCATAACTCCTGAAAAGGAAAGAAAGGTTGAGCACAAAAGGAGAAAGCTGTGTTTACTGAAATGTAATAAAAAAAACATAGCATGCTGTTACCAAAACTTTGAAAATCTATGAATATTTTTTATGGCATCTCGATATATCCTTTGGACTCTAGATGCCTTTATATGTGAATTATAGTTTCCATTTTCCTAAAAGACGACTTAATATGTTATACAATTGGAATTAATGTATACATTGAAGCAGTAACTAAATTATGTACGTTATAACTATTGACCAATCAAATCGATATATGCCATTCCGCCTGCACTGCTCGGGTGACCAAGTTTCACCTAATTACATACACTTGGTTTATCTTTGTTACAGATATTACAGATAAACCAACACAACAAAAAGGCAAACACTTATTTATAAGCTATTCGTGGAATGAAAAAGAGATTGTTCTAAAACTGAAAGGCCTACTACAGGTATACTCCATTCACCCATCGTAACAGTTATCGTTGATTTAATATGTTTTACTTAATATGACCTATGTGTTCACATGAACATAAGCTGATATATATACCATGTATATAACTACTTGAGAAACTAGGTAGATATATTATAACTTATACATAGATTATGTGCCTAATCAGAAGTGAGGCTTCTATAGTAATTGCATATACATGTTTTGTCGAAATTACAGGTCCAGTAACTTTGATACCGTTAACGTTAACTGTTCTGCAAAGGAAAAAAGAATATTGTTTTGTTTTTATTAGCTTTTTTAAATTTAACATCTTTTAATAGTTATCATAGGTACCTGGTTTATAATTTAATAGTCCAGACGCGCGTTTCATCAACATAATACTCATCGTTGAATCTAAGATCAAAATGATAATAAAGCCAAACAAGTACAAAGTGAAAGAGCATTCATATCCCAAAATTCCGAAAGGTTGTGCCAAATACGGCTAAGCTTATTTATGCCTGGGATAAGATGTATCTCCCTCTGGCACGGGTATGTCATTTTTCTTGGTTCTGTAATACTTTTTTTCTGCTGTATTTTATCGGCTGTCCAACGTTTTTCTGAGGTCTTGACCCATGAGTTGTTGTGACCGTAAGCAATGTCGAAGATACCTTGGTTGTTGAAAGGCTCATCTGCTTCAGTACATTTGGTATCGTGAACGTGATAACATTTTCAAAGAATCAGACATATTTGTCTTCTTGCAAAATTTAAGTGATAACCTATGATTGTATGAAAGTGAGATATAAAAATTGTGTTTTTGAACTTTCCATGGAAAAGAACTGCTTTAGTCAGTATTTAACCGACTCAAAATGAAGATCATGAGTACAAGAAATTTACATTTCTTATTTTAAATTTGTTGGTTTCAGAAATACGCATGATAAATCATAAGTGTCCAATCTGACTGTATGACAGTAACAATCCTATCTGATTTTAATTATCTCGAGCGCGCTTTTATTAAATCTGAATTTCAAAATTCAATATGTTTTGCCTTCAAAACGTTAATATATCGCTAACAAGACCAGCATTGATAATCTTGTTTTGACTATTCGAGAAATATGTGCAATATGTTAAGCAATAGAACTCATTTTTGCTGACTTAAAGTCAACAAGAGAGTTTTTTTTAAGATATCTCATTTCCAGGAATAATTTTAGTTTAACGCTGTTCTAGGAAAAAGGGATACAAATATGGATAGATACAGAAAAAATGAGAGGATCAACTTTAGAAGCCATGGCACATGCTGTAGAGAATGCAACACTCGTACTTATTTGTATGTCAGAGAGTTATAAACGAAGCCCTAATTGTCGATTAGGTAGGTGCATTAACCATTCCGATGTGTAATCATCATCGCTCAATGAAATAGAAGTTAAATATGTACTGATCGATAATTTAGTCTTAGATGCATGATTTTTCTTATTAGTTGCTATTGACTTAGAAATAGCTGCCAGTAACTGCAAGTACTCTCAGATTTGTATATCTATTTTTTCTGTTATATGGATGTATAAGTACCTTGTCACGTATAATCTGGGGTTTTATTAGATGTACTTTTATTTATTTTTATTTCAAAAGTAAAGTTTTTTTCAACTGATTTCTAGAGTTCGTTGTTACATTGTACTGTTATACCACTGCCCAAGGGTATGGTAGGGTTTGTGCCTTTAAATTTGGTTAACACCGCCACATTTTTCAAAATCCTGTCCCTGGTCAGGAGCCTGTAATTCAGACATTGTCGTTAATTGCTGTGTTAGATATTTGTTTTTCGTTCTTCGTTTTGTGCATAAATTAGGCCATTAGCTTTCTCGTTTGAATTATTTTACATTTTGTCATTTCGTAGCTTTTTATAGCTTACCATGCGGTTTGCTCATTGTTGAAGGACACACGGTAACCTATTGCTGTTAATTCCTTTGTCACGTGGTCTCTTGTGAAGAGTTTTCATAATTTGGTTATCATACTACATCCTCTTATTTTCATAGTCTAAGCTATTGATAAGGGAAGTTTATAAATCACTGCAAAGGTATATTAAAGCTAAATAGCACATACAAAAATGTAATCAAGACCCAGATATTCATGCACATAGTCCTTACTGTCTCTAAGGTACGTATGTAGTCAATTCTGAAGGTTACTCAACGTCATAGAGATACACATATAGTCGTTACTGTCGCATAATTAAGTTCATAGTTCATTTCGTAATTAACATTGTAGAGATGTGTACATAGTTCTAACTGTCGATAAGGTAAGTACATAGCAAAATCAGAATTGCAAACAAGGACGTTATTTATAAATAATGTACTAACTGTCGCTAAGTTAGTTACATTGCGTATAGCGAAGTTCAACCCAGACTTTTGAATTATATTCATATCGATTCCACCACTGCATCCAGTGTGATTCTTAAGATATAATCCATTCGAGACAGTTAAATTGTCAAAATTAAAAACGCGAGGCTTGTCGATCCTTTTAGATATTTGAAATTTAACTGTCAAGAGTGGATGCATATCTTATTACACCAGATTTGCTGGTGGAATCTGTTTCTCTAATGATTTTTAAAGTTATATGCAGGCAAACTTATTCCTTCTTTCAAATGATCTGCAAAAAGATGTGTTCTTTTTATGTGACGTCATCAGGCTATCGCTGAAAGTACTGAAATCAAACGAACAACACGTTGATTAGTTAAAAATAATCAGGAAAAGGACAAATCGTGTAAGAATTAGACAAATAGTCCAAGCTGTCTATAAGGTAAGAACATAACACATCACAAAGTGTATTCAAAACATGAAGGTATACACATTGTTCTAAATGTTGCTTATGTTTTATTACTTGTCGATTAGGTACGTTTATAGCACATTGCGAAGTATTAAACAGACTTAAGGAAATATATATATAGTCTTAACATATTCACTTATGTACCTACATGGCACAATCTGATGGGTAGTCAGTCTCATAAAGATATAAACATAGCCATATACCCCATCATCTTATGTCTATTAACTGTCGATTAGGAACGAACATAGCACATTGCAAAGTGTTATTAAGACCTGAGATATCGCAATAGTGTTCTAACCGACTATAAGACAAGTACGAAAATCCTTCCTTATGGTAAGAACTGTCAGCGATATATAAATCATAGAAATATACTCAGGGTTCTTAATATCGGTTAGGTACGTATAGAGTCCGTTCCGACGTGTAATTAACGCCAAGGATATTTGTTTATTTCAATCGTTCATTATATGCATCAGTTTCTACGTCAGATATCTTTTGAAAATAGCTATAACTCTGTAATGCCAACTATGACAACTTGTTAGCTTTTAATGTGTTTTATGAATTCATTTCAATCTTAAATCATCAAGTTAAACCCCATATGGTAACTTACCCATATATATGGTATCTAACCTCATATTGTTATGCATCCTATATAAAATATATAATTCACAACGTGTACTCATTTAACCATATAACTTCATATTCCTATAAATACATAGGAGGTAAGATAAATATATATTCTATTAATCATGAACGTACATGGCACATTGGGAAGTGTAATCAAGACCTGTGAGATACAATGCATACAAATAGTTCTACATGTATCTGTCGCTTAGGTATGTACATAACATATTCCGAATGACAATCAAGTCCAAACTGTCGCTTAGGTACGTTCGGACAGAAAGATATATACATTCCTGACTGTCGATCAGGTACGTACGTAACACATTTCAAATGATAATGAAGTTCAGAGAGTTAATAAATAGTCTGTTGCTTAAGTACGTACACAGTCCATTCCGAAGTCTTGTATAAATATAAACTTTGTTCTTACTGTCAATCAGGTACGTACATAACACATTCTGAAGGATAATAAAGGCCAGTGACAAGTACATATAGTCCCAACTGTTGATTAAGTCAAAGTCATTTTGCAAGGTAAAGCATTCACAACTGTTTAAAATTGTAAATATAGATTGGTAAACAAAAGAAATTGTAAAGAAACGTTTTACTTTTTTCTATTATGAAGTTTTACGCATTTCCTCGTTGATTGCACATGTTGCACAATCAATTGTTACCGGCTGACTATGTTTAACCAAAAACAAATGGCACTGAAAAAGTAATAAGATGAAGTGTGTTTTATATAACTACTAAATATGTTTCATAAAATACATAGTTACACTATTGATACATTTTTTTAGAGCAATGAGTGCTATGAATAAGAACAAGGAAATGCTAAAAAATCAAGGAAAAGCTACTAAAATAAATAAATATGTCTACAATTTATAATTATATCACAGGGTGGCATTTATTTGGAATTGAATAATAAATATTATCTCTAAGATTATCATTATATATGAGGCATAAGGGTTGAAAAAACACGTTCTTAATAGTATGACCGGACTATTTGCACTTTACAATGAAATAGTTTTTTAAACAATATTTTAGTTATTTAATTGTTTTAATGTATATTTAGGTTTTGCATTTATTTAATTATTCTAGACTTTGTCGTAAATTTATACATAAGTGTTTTACACGGATTATATGTCATAATCTTGGACAAAGGTCTTAAATGCATTTACTCTATTTATCTCATTTTGTATTCTCTGTGACAGTTAAGACTATAATTTACAAATACGTGTCGGACACTAATTACTCTTTTAATCTATTGTTATTTCTAATTTGTCATCTGTTAATCTGTTTAATCCTTTAATTGCTTGTGCTTATATATATTGTTATTATTTGTATGTTACATTACATTTAGTTTGGAGTTTGTTGTTCGGTCTTGCCGGACTGCTAAAATAAAAGTTTAGGAGCGAAATATTCCTTCTTGATTTACATTTAGTCGGAACGCCATTTTACCCGGCTATAAAAGCATGCATCCGAACAGCTTTTCTGGTTTTTTTCTGCTTTTAAAGTAATGTAACCATGTTTATCAGGCAGCATCAAGCACACCATGTGGTTAGAACTTCCATTTATTTACTTTCAGAAGCAGAGAACACATTTAGATGTGGTAAACAGTATATTCCGCTCATTGTTCAAAAACATTATAAGCCGGATAGTTGGTTAGGGGCTCTGTTAGGAGCAAAGCTCTATATAGACTTCAGTGGAAAATACCAATTCGAACCAAAATGGAATGAGCTAATCAAAGAACTTCAAGCCCTTAATGTGTTAACAGAAGGAGAGGATACAGTTGACTCATCAGAAGGTAAGTAAATGATATTAGCTTGAAATGTACACTCGATATTTCAAAGGAAAAGTTATAAAAAAAAACGATTTAAAAAATCTATATATAAAAGAGAAAAGTAATACCTGAACCTTTTGTATTTAAGATATTGAGTATTTAAAGGCTTTTTATTTGGTAGAAATTCTCCGGAAACATAATATCTTAATGATATAAATTGTAAAATAACATACGTCTTTATGTTTTTATATATGCGTCACTGTTGGGTCGTTTGTTGATGAAAAGTGTGTCCGGCGTACACATTTTTAATCCTGTTATTTATTAAGTTTCTTAACTAGCAAGACATACAACCCACGATTGAAATAGAAATGAAAGGGACTTTTGTATTTGTGATAAATGGATATTGTAAAGCAAGATCATACATGTACATGTTTTTGAATTACAAAAGCTAAAATTACCCCTAGAATCCATCTTGTTCCTCAAGTCATAAAGTTAAGTCCGTATATGACCTTCCATATCAGTTATACAGTGGGAAATATTGATGTGCAAGTTTTGATTCAATGTCTATTCTAACGGGTTCCTTATAACCTCATTTGTGCAGAATCAAGGCTGAGCTCGTCTTGGTGTCTAAATTCTGTTGTTGCTTCTTTTGTGTAATCTTTTTTTTTTATTGTATTCTAAAACAAACATTTTATATGAATTAAGAATGACCAATCAAAAGTGAGGACGAGTTTTTTAAGTTTTTTTTATTATTCTTTTAGCACAATGTTTGGGGTTTTTTTACGTGTTTATTACAAACGATAGCACACGTTTTTGAAAAAGCATAAAATATTAAAAACTTTAAACATTACAATAATGAAACACATATATAATATGAGAGAAATGTTAAAGTCACTTGTCCCTATTCTTAAAAAAGTTCCAATATTTTCAATTGAACCATATTTCTGCAATATTATGATTAATTGTGTTCAGAAAAGAAATTTGAAAAGAGGTAAATTTGTTCAATGAAATCATATTTAAATCTTTAAATTGTGTGTTTCACTGTATTTAAAAAAAAATTGAATAAAATGATCGCAACTATATGTTAAATCTTAATTAGTATACTATTAATCGATTGCACAAATATTTGAATAAGATATAATACACTAAGACAAATAGTAGAAAAGTTACAAGTAGTAAAAAGTTAGACAACTCTTTTTCAAGCAAAACAACTTAACTGACAAAAAGGACAAACATTGCAAACACGAGGATACGTTCTACTGCACCAACAAGGCACGATCAAGATACCATTAAATAGGTTTACTAACTACCAAAGCTCAATATCGTGACATATTGTGCTTATTATATTTAATTTAAAAACGTTTTTTGACCCTTAATGATAAAACTGATATACTTGGCGTATAGGAGTAAACTAATTTTATCATATGTACTTAAAATAAAGTTGGACGGCACTTGAAAAACCAAATCGACCGATTAAAGCTTAGAAATCATGATCAAATAAAGATAGTGAAATTGAATTAATAGCCCCTCTTATATCTCATTTATGCTGTTTTGCTTCACACATGGAATTGTTATATGACGTAATACGCTATATAAATCAAAGGATAGCCTTAAGCAATGTACATGATGTACATTTGGAATCGAAGCTACATCTTCCTTACTTTGTGTTAATCATTCACGAAATTAAGTTTCGGGAACAATACTGGTTTTTGATTGATTGATTGATTGTTGGTTGATTAACGTGCAGTGTTCTGGTTTTTGAAATCTGACGAAGCAAGTTTTACTCAGTGTTATTTGCAGGGAATTTTATACACATGTATGTACCTACTAAAGGTTCCAGTTTTAACACAATCGAATAGAATCATATAGTTTTATATTGGAAGTGATTTCATAAAAAGTGAAATAACACAAAAGCCTTACTCCAAGGCAAAATCAAATTAGCAAATCCCATAACAAATGGCAAAGTCAAAGCTCAAACAAAACAACTGTCTTATTCCTGACTTGGTACAGTCATTTTCTTCATTTTTTCTTAAGTATAAAGTGGTGGATTATACTTGATTTTACATGTATATACAGCTAGTTGAATCTCTCATTTGTATAACAGTCGTATAAAATTCAATAACAGTGACACCATTGTGTTAGCAAACCAAACGGACATAATACGTCAAAATGCAAAAATGTGGATACAGCAATCAACACTGTGCTATTTACTTAATCACTATAAATACACAATTGGGTCAACAATAAAACATGAAATGGCATTTAGACATCCTATGGACAAAGCACATGAGCATAATTGGAAGACAAAAATACAAAAACGACCATAATACATAACATAATATCGAGATGTACAACTACCTAGACCCACCAAAAGGATGTTACAAAAAATTTATTAAACAGTAAAGTTTGAAAATATAGTAAAACAAATAAAAATATAACAATATAAAACGTAAGATAATGAACTGATTTAGTACCTATAATACATACCTCAAGATTATTTTGTATTATCTAAGTCTTAATATCTTCAGGTGAACTTTTTTTTTTAAAAAGGACGAGCCGTGCTTTGACATAAAGTAGCAGATGCAGCAAATAAATACCAAAATAAGTTGATTTTTTTTTATCCCATATGTAGGTAGAGTTGGTATATTGCTGCCATCGTTGGAAAACTTTATATAAAAAAGAGAATCGTCTCGTTTGTCAAATATTTTTGTACTGAAATGACCGCTTATGTTTAATTTGAGGTTAAAGTCCAAAAATGAGGCGAAAGAAGCAAAGTCAGTTGTTATTTTAGTTTTCATTCTGGAAGATTTACTGATGCAACTTAATTAAAAATGTTTTGATTGCTAATCGAAAGAACATTATCAATATATCTCAATGTGAAATTATAAGATCTGGCTTATTTGATTTTCTTGTTTTTGAAAAGGGTCTGAAGGACCCCTACTATGTCATTAAATTGTTTTCTAAGGGAAAAAGTACTTAAATACAAACCTCATATTAAAAATTAAAGACAACAATAGTGCAATATCAGGAAACAACATCGAAGCAGTGAAACCTGTTATAAGTACTTTACTGGAAACATTCTTTTTAGAATTCCGTAAAGTCCATTTCTGCCGTCACAAATCATATTGAAATTGTATGAACCTAAACCTGTATAAAACTAGGATATTCTGATGACCTTTACGCAGGGTAATATGTCGTTTCCAGGAATTTCATTGGGTATCTAGTTGACAATGAACCAACCATTGCCATGCCGAATATGTTTGAAACAGATATTATATTATAAATTCTTGAATTTCTTAAAGACATGTCTTTTCAAAAATAAAGAGGGTAAAGAGAGATAATAGAAAAAGTGAATTACTACCATAACCGTTAGTGGTCGGCGGTATACAATTTACACTCCACAATTACTTAATCTGCCGAGAAATAATATCAATATTTGAATATATAATTGTAGTTGCAATACCTGATCAAACTTCATCATCAACGAATCCAAAGACATTCACAATTGATGACGTTAAACAATGGCTGATCTCAAACAAATTAGAAAGGTAAGTGATATTGTATAACAGTTATCTTTCTATTATCATGACCATACCTTTTGATTCATGATAGACCGCAAAAAGTAGTTTCTCTTTCGTGTGTCCTTTCTTGGAGTAAGGGAGATAACTTGCGTAACTAACGACGAACGTTTTTAATCCCGTATTCCGCTAGAGGCGTGCAAATACGTACACTTCGCATTAAAGTTAATTTACTAAAAAAATATATATCAGGTTGGCATACATATAATAAGGGAGATAACTTGCGTAACTAACGACGAACGTTTTTAATCCCGTATTCCGCTAGAGGCGTTCAATTACGTATACTTCGCCATAAAGTTAATTTACTAATGATATATACCAGGTTGGCATATATATATAGTTTTGGTTAGACAGTTTTCAGAGTTCATGTACATAAACCGGTTAGTATCAATAAATATGTTGATATAAAAAAAACGACCGTGTAAGGGCTGTTAAATCAGGCAAAGTCGTCTTATTCATCATATATTTGAAACGCATTATTATGTTTTGTTAGTTTTATTAATATTTTTTATTCTATCGTCAAAAAAATAATCTACGTAATAGCAAGCCTACGAACAGTTGGGTTTGTGTATAATATCATGATTTAACAGGTCGGGAACTCTAGATTACCTGACGTAAGAATATATTTGCATATTAATTTCCAAAACACAAGCCCAATATAACCTTGAAAAACTTACCAATCGACTCAATGAACTTCAATGCATTGTGGGCTACTATGAGTTTACTACCACTTAAAAACACGTGGAATTAGTGAGAAAAAACTTTAATGCATTGTGGGCTACTATGAGTTTACTACCACTTGAAAAACACGTGGTATTAGTGAAAAAAACTTCGATGCATTGCGGGCTACTATGAGTTTACCACCACTTGAAAACACGTGGAATTAGTGAGAAAAAACTTCAATGCATTGTGGGCTACTATGAGTTTACTACCACTTGAAAACACGCGGAATTAGTGCGAAAAAACTTCAATGCATTGTGGGCTACTATGAGTTTACTACCACTTGAAAAACAAGTGGAATTAGTCAGAAAAAACTCCAATGCATTGTGGGCTACTATGAGTTTACCAGCACTTGAAAACACGTGGAATTTGTGAGAAAAAACTTTAATGCATTGTGGGCTACTATGAGTATACTACCACTTAAAAAACACGTGGAATTAGTGAAAAAAACGTCAATGCATTGTGGGCTACTATGAGTTTACCACCACTTGAAAACACGTGGAATTAGTAAAAAAACTTCAAAGCATTGTGGGCTACTATGAGTTTACTACCACTGGAAAACACGTGGAATTATTGAGAAAAAACTTCAATGTATTGCGGGCTACTATTAGTTTACTACCACTTGAAAACACGTGGAATTAGTGAGAAAAAACTTCAATGCATTGTGGGATACTATGAGTTTACTACAACTTGAAAACACGTGGAATTAGTGAGAAAAACATTCAATATATTGTGGGATACTATGAGTTTACTACCACTTGAAAACACGTGGAATTAGTGAGAAAAAACTGCAATGCATTGTGGGCTACAATGAGTTTACTACCACTTGAAAACACGTGGAATTAGTGAGAAACGTGTCAATTAATATATATGTCTGGGACTCTCATAATACATTTGTTTGTTTTGCAAATATGTTTAATGTAAAATATATAGCATAATATTCCGTTTGCATGCTCAGATTGAAAACGTATTGTTTACTGGCTTCACGAATTTTTTTTTATCTGTGAAAGTAGTTGACCAGGTTTATGCCATTGTTATACATTGTACCTATGCATTTATTTCACGGCGTGAAACAGCGTGATTTCCAATGAAGTGACCACTGTTCAATATGAAAATACTTTGAGCTCTTTTAAACCTGTTTACAATGTAATGCCATTCCAAAAACATTTCTGTTTCGAAAAACACGACGAACTGGCACTGAAACATTACTATCTGTACTGGATGGGTAAACTTTTTATCAGGTACCTGATTGAAAAGTATGAACATCATAATAAAATGATTGGCTTTAAATGGTCCGATTGATGATTATACGTTGTTGTTTCTTAGAAACAAGTTTATGAAGACATATTTTCCTCGACTCGATTCAAATTACGTTTTAACCATAAAAGAGGGCACAATATCATAAAATCAATTTTGTAAAATTGTGAAACTTTAGTGACCCCAACAGATTATTTAACACACTGTAAGCCCTTTTTTACGAACACAAAATTCTAGGATCCCCCCATTTGAAACTATCTACAAAAATGTATATACAAGTTGGTGCCCTCGTGGATATTAGCACCGGCTGTTATCAACGGCAAATTTGACACTAAAAAGTTTGTCTTATGGGATAATTGTGTTTTCATTGTTGTTTCGTTGCTGTCTTGTGGATGAGTACATGATATCTCCGTGTCATAATCAATCATAGTAATGGCTATATATCAGGTACACTTATTTCTTCGTAATGAAACAACTCTTCGTTAATTTGAGCATGGAACGAATACTTTATATCACGAACTTAAAATGTTGATACAAAAAAAAAGAAAAATTAAGCGTTATTGTTAATCCCGCAATGCATGAAAAAATGCGTTGTATTTCAGTAAATAACACGTGTTCTTGGTTGATTGTAAACACGTAGTAGTCCAACATGCATTGTTACTCAATTAGTGGATTGGTCAAAAACCCAGGTAAAATAAATTGCGTCACACGTAATTACCAATTACATGTACAAGGACATAAGTATGCCTATTCATTCATATCCCTATAAGGTAGTGTTCCCGACCTGCTAAAGGTATCACAAATTTTCCAAGTTATATAATAAATCTGAAATGCTGCAATATTCAAATTGTGGTACTCTGTTATCATTGTGTAGCCTTAGTCAAACGCTTGTTGTTGCCAATACTGTACACATCTTCTGTTGTAAATCCAACAGGTTCCGCAGGAGGAACCACATTTTTCAATGTGTATATTTCATAAATGGAACCTTCTAGTAATGTAGATAAATGACTAATTGGACCATTCATTAACAAAAAATGTAAACTTTACACTTTGTCAATCAGTACCTCCTTTCCTTTCGAAGGCCTACATGCATTTTAAGATGACTAAGTTCAATCGTTGGTAAGTGTGTAATGTTAAGGAGAAGAATAGTGAAATAAAACGGAAGTAACTTTGGAATATCTTGACTGCATCTGAATATTTGGCCGAAATGATAACAATTAATGTTTTTTACGACTGTTGAAAAAACAAACATTTGCGTTCATCATTTCTTTTTCAAGTACCTGCATGTTCAGCTTTTTCAAGTATCATTGTCATATAAACATATTCATAATATTGGTGTGGTTGCTAGTTTACTTGCAACCCTATAACATGTATAACAAGCACTAAACATAAGAAGCAAGCACCTTGTAGATAGCCTGGCAAACCTGTGATAACTATGATATTTAGATCACTACTTTTCGTCGTTCAAGTGATCACAGAAAAAACTGTTCGAGTCGAGAAGTATACGTTCTTGGTGGGTCTAGCTTACGGCGGTAAACGTCAAGATGAGATTACGTCGATGTTAAGTGAGGTAACGTAATCGGGGGCACCTGTAAGTGAATACTCATGTATATCATGCGGAAAGTTAAAGATTTAGTTTTCATGATTTGAGGAAATACGAATTTTATATAAAGATATACACACAAGTAGATCGTATACGTAAAATTAATTATTTATGTTGAAATCACGTAAAACCGGGTTTTACATTCGCACAATTTACATTTTAGATGTCATTGTGTAAACCACGTTCTTCAGAATCATTATTATGTTTTTAAGTATAACAATTGATTAAATCATATCACGATAGCTGATGTTTAAAAAGAATCATTATACTCAATTAGCAAAGTATTTTTGTAGTTGTTGTCAACATTTTGGAGATGTTAATGGGAAAGGACTTTTACAAATGAAGAGTATGCGACATGATGTAAGTAAAGTATAAAAAAAAATGAAAAAAATACTGAAAATTGAAAACAGCAATATCAAAAGCTCAAACACATCAAACGAATGGGAGAACAATTGTTATATTCCAATATATAGTAAGGAAAAGTGTTCCCTGGACTAATTTGATAATAACAGATGTCAACCTTGACACACCTGAATTGTTTAAAAACGATAAATTTCAAACTTTCGACTAAAAAAAGAATTAGAATAGTGTAGCAATAAACCTATACTCGTTGTGTTTACAATACTTTCTCAATTCATCAACTCTACGTTTTAGTATTAAATTAATTACATTCCACCCACAGTGTTATCAACCAAGCACTACTAAATATAAATAAATTAAATGCTTAATAAAGTAGAAAAAGAAGAACGAAATATACCAGAGGGACAGTCAAAGATCCAAAATAAACTGACAACACCAGGGGTAAGAAAGGAAAAAACAAACAGACAAATAATAGTACACAAGACACAACATAGAAAACTAAAGACTAAGCCACACGAACCCCACCAAAAAGTGAAAAAGATTGATATGTACATTTTGTGGCCCTTGAATTTGAAAATCAAAAAGTCCAAAGTATCACAATTCTTCCAAATGACCCCTTTCATAGTTTCTTAATCATTAATCTGTCTTATAACACTTCAACACTACTTGCTTCTTTTTTTTATCTTGACTGTAGTTTGGCAACAAGATATTTCTTAAAAATGTGTATGCGTGTAAAATATTTTATTTGTTGATAGCGATTGCTCACACAATTATATGTGAAATGGCAATTTAAAAAAAAAAGTTACTTCTGTTCCTGTAGGGACACCATCATTGACCTTTTTTGATTTACTGTCCAGCTCATATCAGCCTGTTCGATAATAAATTACATTAACATAATTTTGAATAGAAAGAGTACGTTTACTTTTTTGTATTTGCAGTGGTCACATTATGATCTTACCATTCCTCCTCTGTTTGTACTCCATCAAAAACTGATTTCAACTTTCTAATTGTCATTATATACACATGATATATGTACCTTTATTTTACAGGCACCAGAGTTTTATTTTAAAACACTAAGCAGAAAGCTCAAACTCAGTCTTGGTGAAATACTCAACTTTTCTGCAGCTCTAGAAGAATTATAAGACTTTGGGCGTAAAGAGATCTATATAACCTCCGAACTTAGAGAAATAATCAACCTTATTGCAGCTCTTCAAGCATAAAATGACGGAATGTCTAAAATGATCTAGAACATTCAGACATCAAGAAGTACATTACACTAGTTTTGCAGCTTTTGAACAAATGTAAAACATGATTTCAAAAGTGCTCCAGAATCTTTTATTTTTAGTTTTTTTACTGTATTAAAAACAGTATAATAATATTAGAATAATAAAAAAAAAATACGCAATCCTGCTTATAATGAATGATTGACAAATGTGCAATATTTTGGTGTTCAATAAGTATTATCTCACTCATATGATTATGCAATGTTATATTTACATTTGCTGACATTTATGACCAAAAAGATGATTACAACATCACAATGTGAAATATCCATTTCTAGGTAGCAACACTCCTGCAGTACCAGCCAAGCATATGAAGTATACATCGGTTGTGATCTCACAAACATGTTTAACCCCGCCGCATTTTTGCGCCTGTCCCAAGTCAGGAGCCTCTGGCCTTTGTTAGTCTTGTATTATTTTAATTTTAGTTTCTTGTGTACAATTTGGAAATTAGTATGGCGTTCATTATCACTGAACTAGTATATATTTGTTTAGGGGCCATTTGAAGGACGCCTCTGGGTGCGGGAATTTCTCGCTACATTGAAGACCTGTTGGTGACCTTCTGCTGTTGTTTTTTTCTATGGTCGGGTTGTTGTCTCTTTGGCACATTCCCCATTTCCATTCTTAATTGTATCTTCTAGTTGCAACGATATTACAGTGCATTTCATATCATGCATTACTTGATACTAGAGGCTTGAAGTATAAAAGTCTGGGTACTGACGACGTTCATCATCTTAATAATGTGTTAAAGCATTCTTTTATTAGTCTTTATGCATATTATTTAACGGTTGTTGATGATATCCATTTGACGTGTCTTCTGTTTTAATAGGAGCGATACAATCTTCATAGCTAACGATATATTTGTTGAAAAAATAACTACGTTCTATATTACACATGTTACATGTGACATTGATCTTTCACACACTCATTTTTTCAAACAGAATAAAAACAAAGAGATAAGAAACAGTGGTTCCATTAACTGTAATGACGTTCTTAATACTACTGCTAAAATACTGAAATAATTTCCGGGCAATGAATTAGATAGACATTTGTGGTGACAACCTTGCAAATGAATGAGAAAAAGGACAGAAGAAATGTAATAATAATAATTCTTAATTATGTGATAATCAAATACTAGGCTTTAAAGAAAAGGATAGAATCACCAAAGAAATGTAATAATAATTACAAACCAATTGTTCAGAGAACAATTGAAGGTCTTTCCACCAGTCAATATCTATTTTGATATTAAAATATAAAAAATCAGTCTAAAATGTCAGTTCATATGGCTTTATGATGTATAGATATGAATTTAAAGCAAAGGTCAAATTCTAGAAGGTCAAATTAACCTATGACCTTGACCTCAATTTCCAGGTCACAAACTGAGGATCTCAAATCAAAAGACCCTAGGTCTCTAATATGAATGGTTAATAAGTTATATCACTTTAAACATAATTTAAGATATGATAGGGGCGAAAACTCCTATTCATTGTTTACGCGCCCTTTCAACCAAAATTATTGAGTTACCACATGTCGCAACTAACAATTTATACAAAATAATTTGTTGATATCTCATAAGATAATGAAAATGAGTGAAAATAAGACAAATTCAAAAATTAGAATATGACCTTGACCTTTGACCTTTACCTATTTTTCATGTTTTTGGACCAAGGACCTCAAATCAAAAGATCCTAGGTCTCTATCACTTATGGTGTTCCAGTTTAAAATACATTTCAAAATTTCAAATACAAAAGGGGAAATAACTCTCATATGGAGCGTTTATATTGCTTCGGTCGAAATTGGACAAATCATGCGAAGGATATAACGAGCAATTTTATAAAATAAATTTGTCGTAATCTTTTACGGTTGCGAAGCAGTCGTGGACACAAAAACAGTGTTTGGGGAGATAACTCCTACAAAGAAAAGTATTCGGTTACGCAGGGTAAATTTCAAAAACGCATAAACAGTTCGATATCATATACCAAATATCTAAGCGACATATTGCGAAACAAATATTTATCACAAGAACAAAATTAGGCGGAAGAAAAAAAAAACTAATTAGAAGAAAAACAATAGGTCTTTCCACAGAAAAGTGGAAAGACCTAATAATACTTAATTATGTGATAATCAAATACTAGGCTTTAAAGAAAAGGATAGAATCACCAAAGATATATTTTCTTTAAAATCAATTGTATGTAAATGTAAGACACAGAAATATAAAGTGTTTGCAGCATTCATATAAATACGGAAGGTCTCTGATACTGGGTGCGGTAAACTATTGTGGCCTTTATTTATACTGTCTGGGGGTCTGGACAGGTTTATTTTTATATTCAAATCCAGCACAATCATCCAAACAAGATGGTTATTGTCTTTGTATAATGATAGTAGAATGTATTTTAAAACGACATCTGCTGTGAATGTACATCAACTTGTGGAATAACCCATGGTTTCAGCCTCATATTATTTGATATTTATGCAGATAACATAATTTATTATCATAACTCCAGAAAGGCGTACAAATTCATCTTATAATTCAATAAAAATTATTCAATGTTGGTACTTATTGTTTGTAAACAAAATTAAAGCTGATATTGTCCATATACAATAGATGCATAAAATAATGCAAATGTTATGCTTTTGCTTTAGTTTCATGTTGCATTTCTCTATTGACAATGCATGTTCCCATAGGAACTCCTTTTACGGCTAAAACTGTACCAATTTTACTATGACGTTTTGAACAAAATCATATCCTGGAATAGAAAGTTCATACGCACTATTATTTTTTTTCAAAAGTCAAAATATAGGGCTGTGCGGCATATTTTCAACTTTTATATGCCCCGAACTTCTAAGAGTTTAAAATAACACTAAATTTCTTCACTAAACCTACCTCGACTGTAGAATTATCTAAGATTTCAATATAAACAATATTCACGTGTATATTTTCTCCTTACTTTCCCAAGTTATGTCTCTATGTGATGCAAACTACAGATTAGAACTAGGAACCAGTATGTAAACACAATTCATTTTCTATAAAATTGAGAAAGGAAATGGGGAATGTGTCAAAGCGACATAAACCCGACCATAGAGCAGAAAACAGGCGAAGGCCATCAATGGGTCTTCAATGAAGCGAAAAACTCTCGCACCCAGAGGCGTCCTTCAGCTGGCCCCTTAAAAAATATGTATACTAGTACAGTGATAATGGTCGTCATACTTAACTCCGAAATATACACAAGAAACTAAAATTAAAAAAGGCTCCTGACTTGGGAAAGCTGCAAAATTGGGGCGGGGTTAACATGTTTATGAGATCTAAACCCTCCCCTATACTTCTTGTCAATGTAGAAAAGTAAGCACATAACACTACGCACATTAAAATTCAGTTCAAGAGAAGTCCGAGTCCGATGTCAGAAGATGTAACAAAAGAAAATAAATAAAAATTATAACAGACTACTAGCAGTTAACTGACATGCCAGCTCCAGACCTCAATTATACTGATTGAAAGATTATGTCTTCATTACATGAATATCAGGCATAATCCCTCTCGTTAGGGGTTTAGTATCATACTATCATAAGATATATGAGAAGAATATAACCCGTGCCATGCCAATAACTGTTTTTAAAATAAATGTGTTAAGTTCCGATGAAAAGACCCTATAAGTGAATCAATATCAAAGCCAAAATATGCAATCTTTAATGACCTGACAACAGTATTGTAATTGTATCCCTTCTTAATCAGTCTGTTTAAAGGTTTTGTAAGCTTTTGGGGTGAATACTGACACATTGTTTGCTTTGTAAAGAATATTACCATAAAAGATTGGATGTGAAATATCTGAACGTATAAGATGTCTGCATGTTGAGTTATATTTACGAATTATTTCCTTATACCGATGATAAAATTTAGTAAATGTTTTGACTAGTTTGTGATATCGAAAACCCTGGTGTAATAATTTTTCAGTAATACATGAATTTCTCTCGCCCAAATCTAATACGTTGTTACATACACGAGTGAATCGTACAAGTTGAGATATATAAACAGCATCACATGGTGACAAGGGAACGTCACCATCTACAAATGGATAATTAACGATAGGAAATGACAAGAGTGCACACACTGAAATGTTTCGCCTTCTTTACTATTCATTGATATTATGTTGATAGTCCTAAATATAAAGCTCTATTACAACTGTCACATAAACTTAACATACACCAAAATAACTAATCATTGACCAATGAACCATGAAATTGAGGTCAAGGTTACATGAATCATTTCAGGAAGACATGTACAACTAACAATTCTTCCATACACTAATGATCATAAACTAATTCCTTACACCAAATATAGTTAACCTATTGCATATAGTATTAGAAAAAAAATCCAAAACTCAAAAATTTAACTTTGACTACTGAACTATGTAAATGAGGTCAAATTCAGATGACACCTGCCGGAGGTCATGTACACATTATAGTCCTTCAATACACCGAATATACAAGACCTATTGCTTATTGTATCTGAGATATGGACTTAACCACCAAAACTTAACATTGTTTACTGATTCATGAATTAAGATCGAGGTCAAGTGAAAACTGTCTGACGGGTACAAGGACCTTGCAAGGTACGCACATACCAAATATAGTGGTCCTATTACTTATATTAAGAAAGACGTCGTAACTACAATCCCCTTCCCTTTCATGAATGTGACCTACTGAATTAGACTATTTACCGGATTTGTTATCACATAAGCAACACGACGGGTGCCACATGTGGAGCAGGATCTGCTTACCCTTCCGGAGCACCTGAGATCACCCCTAGTTTTTTGGTGGGGTTCGTGTTGTTTATTCTTTAGTTTTCTATGTTGTGTCGTGTGTGCTGTTGTTTGTTTGTCCTTTTTCAGCCATGGCGTTGTCAGTTTGTTTTAGATTTATGACTGTCCCTTTGGTATCTTTCGTCCCTCTTTTAACATTACAAAAAATCTAAACTTTTTTTTCAAGTAGTCACTGAACCATGAAAATGAGGCCAATGACATTGGCTATGTGAATGATGGAAACTGTGTAACATGGCGCATCTATATACACGGTATGAAGCATCCAGGTTTACCACCTTCTAAAATATAAAGCTTTTAAGAAGTTAGCTAACACCGCCGCCGCCACCGCCGGATCACTATCCCTATGTCGAGCTTTTTGCAACAAATGTTGCAGGCTCGACAAAAAATTATCTCTTTTATCATAAATTTTTGTATTAAGCTTCCCGTTAATGATATAGATATCAAGATCGAGAAAAGGACAGTGGTCATTGTTAATATTAGTTGTATTTAAAGCAAGTTGAACAGGATAAATTTCTTTAGTATACATACTGAAGTCGTCATTTTTTAGAGCCAATATATCATCCAAATATCTAAAAGTATTGTTAATTTTTTGTATCAAATGTTGTTTCGATGGTCTTTGCTAATTTTTTTCATAAATTGTAACTCATAACAATACAAAAACAGGTCGCAATAAGTGGAGCACAGTTAGTCCCCATTGGAATTCTTATAACTTGACGATATACGGAATCTCCAAAGCGAACAAAAATGTTATCAAGTGAAAATGCAAGCGCATATATAGTATCAAAGCATGTCCAATTGACATAATGCTTTTGTTTATTGCTACTGAAAAATGACCTAATAAACTCAACATAGATACCAGGATTACAGTTTTATATTAACGCCAGACGCGCGTTTCGTCTCCAAAAGACTCATCAGTGACGCTCGAATAAAAAGATGTTAATAAAGCCAAATAAAGTACGAAGTTGAAGAGCATTGAGCACCAAAAATTCCTAAAAGTTTTGCCAAATACAGCTTAGGTAATCCATTCCTGAGGTAGGAAAAACCATAGTTTTTCCAAAATTTCAAAGTTTTGTTAACAGTTAGTTTATAATTATGTACATATCAATGATAACTCAAGTCAACACAGAAGTGCTGACTACTAAAAGAGTTTGAACATATGTACTCGCATTCTGACTTTTTAAATGTCCAGTTAATTAGGAATGTGATTTTTTTCTAAATAAGAATTATGAGGCAAAGTGGTCTATAGGATATAGGAATCTAAAAATATACTAAATCTCCCTAAAAGAGGCTTGATTTGAGAAACAGCTGTCTTTACAAAGTGCAACCTTCAGAGATATAAGTCAAAAACTGCATTTTCCCCAAAAGCTATATTTCTAGCCAAGGTTGCCATGTTGATAGGCAAGCAGGGTCATCGGACACATTTTTTTTTAAACTAGATACCCTAATGCTGATTGTCGCCAAATTTGGTTCACTTTGTTTTAGTTGTTTCAAAAGACTTTTGTAAAAGATAACAAATTTTACGAAAAATTGTTAAATTTGTCTTTAAAGGGTAATTACTCCTTGTGCCATCAATTGACTATTTTGGTCATTTGACTTCTTTGTAGATGTAATTTTGCTGAACATTACTGCTGTTTGCAGTTTATCAGATCTTTAATAATATAAAGATAATAACCAGATACTGCAAAAGTTCCTTAAATAATACCTTTGCAGGGACATCAACCCAACAACATCTTGTCTGATTGCTCTGACATTTAACAGATAAACATATAACCCCAATTTCAGATTTGCTCTAAATGCTTAAGTTTCAGTTCGGAGATATGAGCAAAATACGCAAAAGACTACATTTTACCTCTATTTGAATCCATGTCGGCCATCTTGGTTGACAAGCAGGGGTCAACAGACACATTTTCAAAACACGATACGCTAGTGATGATTGTGGCTAAGTTTGGTTTAATTTGGCCTAGTTGTTTCAGAGGAGAAGAATTTTTGTAAGATTTAACGGACGACGACCAGGACGACGACGGACGACGACAAAGACGACGACAGACGACAACGAAGACGACGACGGTCGACGGACAACCAACGAAGGACGCTAAATGATATGAGATTTGCTCATTTGGCCCTTTGGGAAAAGTGATCTCATCAGTAAATACATTTATCTTCTCCCACGCTATATATTATCGAATATGGGTTAAACAGGAACTTGTTTTTAGAATTTTGGTTCTTGCATTTTGATGTCTTCCTGTGACCTCATTTTATAGTTTTCTATTTTCTAAAAAGATCAAACAGGACATAACATGCTAAAAGCATAATATATCCAATTTCTGTTCTTTCATCAAATTTGTTTTATTTTTTACGTTGAATGTTATTACAAGGTGTAAAACAAACCGGCTATATTAAAAAACAAAACAATAATTAATAAATATAAGAAGATATGGTATGATTGCCAATAAAACAAATCTCAATCAAAGTCACAATTTGTAAAAGTAAACAATTATAGGTCAATTTACGGACTTCTGAATGAAATAAAAAATATTTCAAATGCATTAATTATGTCTGACATAATTGTTATTTATTCCCACTCTTTTCCATATATACCAACCAAATTACTGTGCAATTAAACAATTAACTTCATCTTTGAAAAATCTTTGAAAAATCAGTGGCGTCCCGAAGACACTTCAGTTTTTGTTTTACCTTTGAGAAGATATAGAACTCGTTTTCGGATTTGTTGTTATTTTAGGTTATGTCGCTGACCTTTCCCGTTCATTCAAGAGTTTGACTAAAAATAAATCTGATCTGATTTTCAAGGAAAACATCATTAATTAACTTCCTTGAGATATCTCCTTGAAGTTGTTAATATAATTTTCCCTACAATAGTCTTTTTATACACAAATCGAAGAGAAATTTATAATAAGAGTGTAAGCAACATTTTTTTACGTCAGATGCTCCATTTATGGATTCTCCATCATTTGTTGCTATAACGAATCAGTGTGAAAGCCGGGGAACTTTTAATACACAGAAAAAGTCCATACTTTAATTTCTTGATTTTTCACGTAGCAATTATAATCAATTAGGTAACTATGATAAGCATTAACTTTTGAGCTGATGATACACACAGGGACTAACTATCCACCAGCAGTGTCATATACCCCTTTCTTATAAACGAAATATAACTCCACATTATTAATGTCATGCTAATTTTGAGTCAGAACCTCGTATAAATGAAAGGGATGTTCCCCTTAAGTATAATATTTATCAGATGTGGAATGATTGCAAATGCGACAACTATCCGTCAAAGTTAGAATAATCCAAATATGAGAATGTATAGGCAACCGCGCAGCCTTCAATAATGAGGAAAAATCTCTTTTCAAATCCTATATGTTTACTATTTTCAAAGTATCTTAAGAGTTTCAATTCTCTATTTTATTTTCAAAAAGAGTATTCATTATTCCAGTGAGTTACAAAGAAGCAAATTTCAAATGAATTACCTTAATAGGTAATCTGTAGATAAAACTACTTTTTATGAATTTTAAATTTACATACAACTTTATCCGAAATAATTTCACCATGAATTAAAATAAGTCAATAAAATACATGTAGCGTATATTGTAATTTTATATAACAAAATTTACTCACGGTACCGGCACGCAGACATCATGAAAGTAATCATCTTCCCTGTGTATTACTATAATCCCGGGAGAAAAAAATCCCACTTTTTTGTTGTTGTTGACACTATATTTACATAAATTGCACATACACACGTTAGAATAATCCAATATACTGGTATTCTATAAAATGAATTCTCATTTCCTTTTTTGTAAAGTGCGAATATCCTTTCGATCCCCAGCAATGTTGGCGAACAAAAATGTATATATTAAACATTTTTTATACGTTTTGCACCCAATGCAAATCTTAAAAAACTATCCGATATATATATATATATATGCAAAAACATGAATCCAGTGATATGCAATGCAATCCACAGTTCTATCAAAATACATATTTGCCATTATATAACTGTGTCCCATATTCGTACGTCGGCAAGAAAAGGTAAACACAATTATCAACAAGAATGTCTGTGTACCTGTGCACGTGTATTTCAATCTGTAATTGGGTCATTTATAGTAAAGGTTGTAAATTGTAATGTTGTTATGTATGAATGAAAGTTACATGTACTTTAAACCGTAACTGGTAAACCTATAGTGTATTGTTTTTATTAATGAATGAAAGTTACATGCGTTTTATTGAGAATGAACAATGAATATAACAAACATTAACATTAATTATATGGTTTAGGTCAGGCAGACCGAACAGAGAGAATTATCTCTCTTTTTGTATTGTATTGTATATTTGATATGTTTTTCTGTATTTTGTTTCTACTTAGTTATATAATGTTCAACTACGTTAAGTGTATCACATATGAAATTAATAAGACTGTAAAGCCAAAACTAGATAATGGCTAATTATTGTATCAATTTAACTTCTCTTAATGTAAATGGCTTTGGAAACGATTTTAAACGCAAATCCATGTTTCTTTGGTTAAAAAAATTTCAAAGCGACATCATTTTCTTGCAAGAAACACACAGTACTGAATCGTATGAAACTATATGGAAAAAGGAATGGGGTGGAGATATTTATTTTTCGCACGGGGAAACGAACTCTAAAGGTGTTGCTATTTTGTTTAACAGCTCAACAGATTATATATTAAAGGAAAAAATTGCAGATGAAAACGGAAGGTATCTCATTCTAACTGTTGAAATTGATAACACAGATTTTGTTTTTGTAAATTATTATGCACCGACCAAAAATTTTGAAAATGACCAAATTGAATATATTGAAAAATTAAAAATTTTATTAAATGAAAAGTTAGAACAAAATCTCGTTTTGGGTGGAGATTTTAATACGATACTAAATCCATCTTTAGACAAAATGGGTGGTTCAAAATATAACACACCTGTCAAATATACGAGTAAATTAGAAGATTTTATAAAAGAGTTTGACTTATGTGATATTTGGAGGACAAAAAATGTTGACTCTAGATTATATACTTGGCGTCAAAGAACCCCGCTTATACAATGTCGCTTAGATTTTTGGTTGATATCGAATTTTTTGTCAAGCAGTGTTACAAAAACATCCATTGTTCCGTCTATAAAATCTGATCATAGTCTTATCAAGTTGACACTGTCAGGCGAAAACTTTAGTGAGAGAGGTCCCGGTTTCTGGAAATTCAACTCGGGTTTATTGACAGACAAAGATTATGTGGATATAGTCAAAAATACTTTATCAGAATGTGATGATAAATATCAAAATTTAGAAAATAAAAATTTAAAATGGGATACCATTAAAAGTGAAATAAGGGGCGCAACCGTCAAATATTCCAAATATAAAAACATGAAATTGCGGGAAAGAGAGTCCAGTTTAAAAAAACGACAAGACGAAATTCAGAAAAATCTCTCTCGTACATATTTAGATAAAGATATAAATACACTTTTAAATGAATTAGATATTGTTAAAGAAGATTTAGAGCAAATAGTAAATAATCAAACAAGAGGGGCTATTATACGATCACATGCCGAGCACTGCGAAGGCAATGAAAGAAATTCAAAATATTTCTTATCATTAGAAAAACGTAATTATAAAAATAAATGTATTAACAAATTAGTTGTAAACGACATTGAATTATTGTCACAAGAAAAAATTCTAAACGAAGAGAGAAATTTCTACGAAAATCTGTACTCATCAAAAGAAGACCCTGATAAATATTCAGGTGATTCTAACTTTTTTGATTTAAATTTTATTCCTAAGCTAACAGATCTGGAAAAGGATATATGCGATGCAGATATTTCAGAATCTGAGTGCGTTAAAGTTTTAAAAACATTTAAAAATAATAAAAGCCCTGGTACAGATGGGCTTACCGCTGAGTTTTACAAATTTTTCTGGATTGATGTAAAAAAATATGTTTTGGAAAGCTATGAATATTCCTTCGAGACCGGAACCCTCTCAATAGACCAAAAACGGGGTATTTTGACTCTTATTCCAAAGAAAGATAAAGATAGAACACTCTTGTCGAACTGGCGACCTCTTTCTCTCTTAAATTTTGATTACAAATTATTAGCCAAAGTTATTGCGGAAAGAATGAAATTATTTCTTCCGAAACTTATAGATCCGGATCAGACAGGATATGTGGCTGGTAGATATATTGGTGAAAATCTACGACTAATTGCTGATATTATATTGTTTACTACTTTAAAAAATTATCCAGGGCTTATATTACTAGTCGATTTCGAAAAGGCGTTTGATACGCTAGAATGGAAATTTATTCAAAAAGCATTGGCTTGTTTTAATTTTGGTAGCAAGTTCCGGAAATGGGTCTTAACTTTATACTCAAATATATCTAGTCTTGTCGTTAATAATGGATTTAGTTCTAGTCCGTTCAAAATTGAGAGAGGTGTTCGACAAGGGTGTCCTTTGTCTCCTTTTTTATTTATTTTGGCCGTTGAACTGCTGGCAATAAATATTCGTAAGAACAACCATATATCAGGTATAAAAATTGGGGATACTGAAATAAAAATTTCACAGTTGGCTGATGATACCACTTGTTTTTTGAAAGATGTATTTTCTGCGCAAATTTTATTAGATTCCTTTAATGATTTTGAGAAGTGTTCAGGGTTAAAAGTCAATTTTTCGAAAACCGAAGCAACATGGATTGGAAGAAATAAATTTAACAAAGAAGGTTCCCTTCCTATTAAATGGACAGATGGTTTTAAAACCTTAGGTTTAAAATTTAACGCTTTTGATGAAATGGTTTGTTCTAACTTAGATACATGCATAGAAAAAATGGAATCAATTATTAAAATGTGGAGGATCAGAAACCTTTCCTTGATCGGTAAAATCGTAATTCTTAAATCACTTGCAATATCGAAGCTTATTTATGTCATTTCATCTACACATGTACCAAGATCTTATGTAATTAAAATACAAAGGGACATTAATAACTTTTTATGGAATGATAGTACTCCGAAAGTTAAATCGGAAGTTATTCAAAAGTCTCCTAGCGAGGGGGGACTGAAAGCACCAAATTTTGAAGTACAGTTGTTATCCTTTCGTATCATGTGGGTAAAACGATTTTTGTCAGAACATGACTCTAAATGGAAACATGTTTCCAAAGCATTCTTCTCCCTTTTTGATTTAGAGGACTTATTTATGAGCAGATGTGAATTTGAGTTTTTAAATTTAAAAGCACCTCTTTTTTATATAGAAGTGCTATCTGCTTGGAAACGTTTCAAGGGTATTTTCATCCCGTTAAATGCATTTCATGTTAGAAAAGAATTTATTTGGTTCAATCCGTTTATCAAGATTAACAGAACGAGTATTTTTTACAGATCTTGGTACACGAAAGGCATAAGGTTCATTAATGATATTGTAGATGATAAAGGCGAATTTTTGTCTCATGACGCTATTAACAAAAAATATAATTTGAATGTTACTTTTGTAGACATTCTTTCTATTAAACTTGCTATACCACGTGACTGGAAAGATTTGTTATTACAACAACACATGTCACCTAAGAGCAACTCTTTTGGATTCGTTTTTGAGCATGAGAATAAAAAAATGCCTATTAGCAAATTATATACTAAAGATGTATATTCACTTTTTATCGATCGGGTAAGTGTTTCTCCTATTTCACAACAAAGGTGGGAAGAAAGTTTTAATATAGAAATTAGTGACGAAAAGTGGAACAATATTTATTCACTAGCTTTTAAATGTACTATTGAAAGCAAACTACAAGCTTTTCAATATAAAGTGTTACACAGAATAGTCTCACATAATTATCTCCTTGAAAAATATAAACTTTCTTTAACTAATGAGTGTGCCAGTTGTAAAGAAATAGAAACTATAGAGCATAAATTTTTTGAATGTATAGAAATAAAACGATTTTGGAGAGAATTTTCTAATTGGTGGCATTTAGTTTTTGGAGTAAAATTTTTTTTAAATAAAGACAGTGTCATTTTTGGTATATTGAATTCTGATAACTTAGTGTTAAACTATTGTATTTTACAGGCAAAATATTACATTCATTATGTAAAGTACACACAATTAGACAGATTGTTTATATCTGTGCAAGCTTTTCTCAAATTTTTGAAAAGACGTCTGGAGATATTAGAATATTTATATCTTTCTAAAGACAAGCACGAGTCATTTGTTGACAGATGGGGGGAATTTATGGAAGTTATTAATTAAATTTTATTCTCGATATGATCATGTATATTTAATGTATTCCAAAGTATCTTTTACTTGTATCATATACCGATTATTCACATCATTTACTTGTATTTGTTTTTACTATGTCTTATTCGTAAATATCAATAGTATGACTATGCCATATGTCAATCACTTATATATTGTAAAAATGTATGTATGTATGTATGCACTGTAGCTTGAACACCAAAAAGATCAATAAAAAATAAAAAAAAAAATAATGAGGAAAAATCCTTCCCGGATCGTTTTAATGTTTTCTTAATCTACTTCAATCAACAAACACTTATAAATTAGTACACATGGCGTGAGTTACATTTAAATAAGCCTATCGAATCAAATCAATTTACAAATTTTATCAATTACCGAGTCCAAGATTGTTTTTTTTTCAATCTGTATGGATAATTCAAATTATCGGATTTTCGTCTTAATTGTTTCACATTTTGTTATCTCGGGTATTAAATACCAAAGAGCTGCCCTTATTTGTATAATAATTTGGTGAATAATATTCTCATTAACAATCATATCACAACTTTTTATTTTCAACACCATCTTATTAAATCTAAACGTATCGAAGATACCAGAATTGAAATTTTGAATTTGCTCCAGACGCGAGTTTCATCTACATTAGACCCACCAGTGACGCTCGAATCTGAGAAACAGTTCAAGAAATAATCAAGTGGAACCTTAACTATTTTTCAGAATATCTGACTTTTCTAAAATAGGCTATATCGATCTAAATACAAACATGACAGATATATTTTAATTATACAGAATGATGTCACCTTTAGTTTTAGATAAAAACAGACAAACAACACAAAAAATAGATGTCAAAATGCAAAATTCAAAATCCAAACAGAAGAAACCAAGAATTTCAACAGGATAAGTAAACGGGACATTATTTGCAAATAAATACCATATTAGGTAGTATCGATTTTCACTATACAAGTTTGTTAAACCAAGCATTTGTATGCCTAACATACTATGCTGTTGTTTAAGTGTATTTATATTAAGTCAATGCTAAGTTAGAAGAGTTGCAATTGTTCAAGTTTATTTATTTCCTTCACGATTTTCTTTTTCGTTTTTCTTAAAGTTGTTTTGTGAAAAGTTTGGTGGCGCGGCGATAAAAGTTTCTTCCAACGTTCTTAATTGATTCCAAAAGTTCAGTAAAAATGTTTGGTGATTTGTTTTCAATATCATCGCGTACTTGTTGTCGTAAAGAATTCTCATCAATATGTCCTCGTCGACTATAACACCTAGACAATCCTTTCTGAATTTCGTTTTGTTTTTCTTTGATTTCGTAATTGGCTTTTTCTAAATCGGAAAGCATCAAGAGTCGTTTACGTTCTTCTCGTTGTAGCTGCTGACTAAGACGAACTTCACTTTTGCGAAGTTCTGCGATTTTCAAAGTTAACTGTCGATTCGCTTCCTCGCCAATATCTCCTTGGCTAATCTCCTTTTGTTGCTGCAGTCGTACCATTTTCCTCCGTAAAGTCTTCTTTTCCTCCTCGGAATTATCTTTTTCGAATTGCATTTTTGTCATAGTATCTTCTAGTTTAGATTTTTCACCTGTCAGAGCAAGAATGTCCTGTTCAAATTTTGAAGACATATAGCTCAGGGACAATTCCATCTCTTTGTGTTGCATACTTTGCGTTACTACTTCTTCTGCAGCAGCATACATCTCATTAGTATAACAATTTCCGCCATTTTTTGCAACCATGTCGTCTATTTTTGTTATAAGGTCATCGACTTTTCTCCCTTTCTCAGATTCATTAGCAAGGTTGTCAACACAAATATATCTATTCTCACATCTGCGTACAATGTCTTTTAGTGCAGATGGAGCAGTTTCTAGAAATTCTTCAATGGTCTTATGTTCTTGTTTCAAACAATCTTCACGAGTAAAGACTATCATCATATATCTGATGATATCATCGCCAAAATGCTGTATAAAATGTTCAACTGTATCCTGTTCCTCTTGAGTATACCGTCCGATTGCGATGACAATAAGAACAGCGTGAGGACCAGGTGACGTCATACCAACACATTTGCTAATCTCATTCGTGATTTCATTATTTAAATGTTTTGTATCAAATAATCCTGGTGTGTCAACGACTAAAATAAGTCTATTTCCGCGATAACATTCTCCCCGGCAACAGTTGACAGTCACTGATGATCCCGAAACCATTGCTATGAACTTGTTTCCTCCTAGAATTGTATTACCAGTGGCACTCTTTCCGCTTCCGGTGCGACCTAATAACACTATTCTTACTTCTCTGTCGCTTTTAATATAATCTGCTTCTATGTCATTCTGATTCATGGATCGGCTTGCTGAAAGTAAAACAAAGAAAGTTATAACATATACGCAGACAAAAACATTGTTTAAAGGGAAAACAATAAAGACAACAATTTTAAGCAGACGAAAAGTATTAGGAAAAAGATTATGATGCTGCATGCTGCTCTTAATTCTACAATAGTACTATGTATCAGGGTAGTAATGCATTTGAACGTCAGGCGTCAACAAGTCATTTTCGGCTTCCGTTAGCGTCACATTGGTTAAAATGTTACCTTCATTCGTCAAAATATACTTATCGTGATTCATCAGAGGTCACAAATAATTATCGTTACCGTAATTTTTGGAAAAAATGTACGTGATTCGTCATCGTCTAAAAGAAAGTGTACATTTTATCGTCATACACCAAAAATTTACGTTAACGTCATTTGGCAAGTATTTTTATCGTTATTCGTCATAAAGGTATCCCCATTACGACCCTCAACTGATGATTGAAAAAGAATATACATCACATGACTCAGGTATATGAAGATCATCACTTTTACTTATAAATGTAATAAAATGGAGAATGGAAATGGGGAATTTGTCAAAGCGACAAACAACCCGACCATAGAGCAGACAACAGCCGAAGTCCACCAATGGGTCTTCAATGTAGCGAGAAACTCCCGCACCCGGAGGCGTCCCTCAGCTGTCCCCTAAAAAATATGTATACTAGTTCAGTGATAATGGACGTCATACTAAACTCCGAATTATACACAGGAAACTTAAATTAAAAATCATACAAGACTAATAAAGGCCAGGGGCTCACGACATGGGACAGGCGCAAAATTGCGGCGGGGTTAAACATGTTTTTTGAGATCTCAACCCTCCCCCTATACCTCTTACCAATGTAGAAAAAACAAACGTACAACAATACGCACAGTAAAACTGACTTTAAGAGCAATCCGAGTCCGATGTCAGAATATGAAACAAAAGAAAATAAACAAAATGACAATAATACATAAATATCAACAGACTACTAGCAGTAACTGACATGTCAGCTCCAGACCTCAATTAAACTGATTAAAAGATTATGTCTTCATCATATGAATATCAGGCACAATCCCTCGTGTTAGGTGTTAAGTATTATATATATAAAATTTGATATTTAAAGCAGGTAATATATTACCACCCAACAAAAGAAAACAATCCGTGTCACTGATCTTCCACTAGTTTCTTATTAACTTCCGTACTATTATTTTGAGTCCATCGACATTTGATTAACATTATATCGAATGAAAACTTTGTTCCATCCGGGTAAGTATTTTCATCAATCAATTTTTAAAGCCTTATTAAAGGAGTACTTACAAAAGGAGCTATGAGGGTTATGTCAATGTGGTTCCAATCCTTACATATAGAAAACTAACAAAAGACACTTCAAGGACAATAACTGATGTCAATCAGTTTACAGATTTCTACAGAATATGCCAAGCTCTTACTCACCAAAGGCAAATTTGTGGATATCGAAATATTATTAACACGAAATAATAAAATAAATTAGCAAAAATGGAAAAAGATATAACCGAAGCCAAAAAAAAAACCTTACCTAGATTTCTGAATAGGGATAAAGGCGTATAAATGTCTTATGCATAGTAAAGGGTAGTCGTCTGTAAAAAGTAAAGAAACAACTAACCTGTCGCATAGCCACGAGGTAGGTTTTGTACTTGACGATAGTATGGTTTCTTCCCTGGTGTCCTGGATTTTCGAAGTGAATCGGTTTTTGAGATTTCACACATTTCACACACTGTTGATACAGAATTGAGAAAGGTACAGTCACTGCAAGTCCAATCTGAAAACATCAGAAATTCAGTTCTGTAAAGGTTTTACTACAATTATGAAAATAATTAAATATTATCAATGATACATGTAAATGAGCTCAAGGTAATATTTATCCTACCAGACAGACATGAACACCTAACAATCATATTATATACAAAATACAGATGACTTTTTGATTGAAGGATCTTAGAAACAGACAAAACCACACAAACTTTACATAGACTTTTGAAACATGGAAATGATAACAAGGGCAGATGAATCCAGCTTGCTTTTATGGTTTTATTTTTGTTTGGTTTTGGCATTCCTAGTGCAGCTGGGACAAATAAGAGGAGAGATCCAGACGCTAGATGTCTTTTTCATTTGAATTACCCTAGCATAATGGTTTAATATACTTTAATAACTATCGCTGCAAAAAAATTATTTGGTTGTCTCATTGTCAAATTTATATGTGTGTTTGTTTAAAATTTTAAGTCAGTTGTGTTGCATGTCTGAGATGTATGTTAAACAGATGTTGCCTTCTGACTCTCAATTTTTGTCTCATAAACCAATTGATGCCTTCGGAATATGCATGTACCAAGTCAGGAATATGACATTTGTTTTCCATTCGTTCTGTCGGTTGACATGGTCTAATACTATATACTTTTACTATCTGAGAAATGGACAAAACCAAAAACTTAACATTAGGCCAATGATTAATGAAAATGTAATCAAGACCAGAGGGAACTTGTTAGTCGTCCGTATCTTACTTCAAATCTGTCTTGGTACGAAATATAATCAACCTATTATTGCTTAAAGAGTCTGAGAAACGGACCAGAATACAAACTTTTTCCCTAGATCACTGATTCGTGAATTGAGCTCGAGGTCATATTAAGCCGATCGGCAGGATATGTAAATCTTCCAAGGATCCAATATATCCAGAAAAGCTATCTAAATACTCCTTGGCTATGAGTATTTCTCATGACAATTTGTTTTCAATCAGTCGCTGGATTACAGAAATGAGTTCAAGGACATTTGACTTATGACAGTTGAAAATACCATAATATAATATACTTTTATAGGAAAATAAGAAGATTTAGTATGATTTGCTATCATGTTTGCAACAATTATCTAAGACGCACCAACATAAGGTAGATGTAAACTATAGCTTGCCGTTACATACACTCATGGATATCTATGAATAGCAAAGGATAACGGACTTTTAGTGACCTGAATATTTGTTTACCGTTTTCGGCACTTAACTTGAGTTCGTGAATCTTTTGTCTGAAAGATACAGATTATCGAAAACAGAATGCTGTACAAAGTAGTACTAGATATTAGAGTGAAATCAAGAACCAAAATTATAATAATAATAATAATAATAATGATAATAATAATAATAAAAAAAAATAATAATAAAAAAGATAATAATAATTATAATATTTAATAACATAAATGTGATGAACATACCATTGTCAGTTAAAGTGTCTTTCAATTCAGATCTCCCCGAATTTGGATATTTAAGTTCGGAACTCGCACCATAGTGGTCCATGCTTTTATACTCAGGATATGTTAACACAGCATTATGATATCTAAGACCACAAACAGAACACGTATCATCAGTTTCTTTATTTAACAAAGTACAAGCCGAACATTCCCACTCAGACATATTGTAGTGTCTATCTCATTACAAAAAGGTATGTGACAATGGCAGTCTTAAAGAATACATTAAATCAATTAGTAATGCATTACGCATTTATACACTTAACGCTTACTAGAATAGTAATTGGGAATTTTTCTTCTATTCATAGTACCGATTAGTAATACAATTTCCTCATTAGAAGTTTCCATATCAGTAAAGATTTACTTGTATACATTTATATATGAACAGTATGCAATGTCCATCTACTAACCTCCTTATTCCAAATAAAAGACGTTTTATTTCATGAATACATCTCAATAGTTCTAATTTTCTGTCAGCGAATATTTTTAATTAATTGTCTGTGCTATTTTCACATTTTTCGAGCGGTGTAAGGAAAATATTTCTCCTCACTAGTGAAATGTTCACTGCAAATGATTGGTCTAAATTTAATTATAACGTTACATTTTCTTGATATCTCCTTGATTTCCCTACTGTGACGTCATGAAAAAGGCGTCCATGCCTGATAATGTCAGTTTAAAAGAACACAGCTTCCTGCAAATGTTTGAAAAGGAGACAACAATCAATAGGGAAACAGATTCCATCCACTCTTAACAGTTTAATTTCAATTTTTAAAGCTAGGCAAGTTTAGCACTTTTTTAAATATCAAAATTAACCTGTGGTGAGATGTATCATATCTCACTTGTGAATCTATATTTTACACGAAGGCCAATCAGATAGCAATCCTTCTTAGAGACAAAATGAAGTACAAATAGTTTTCTATAAAAGTAAAAAAAATCTGCTCTTAAACGTCACCAATCTTCACTATAATGAAAATAAATAATCTATATTCTTTGGTGTATAAAATTGCAAAGCAATATTAATCAGTATGTGAAGTGAACTACATAGATATATTAAAACATCTTTGCTCATTGTTGAAGGCCGTACGGTCAATTATGGTTTATTATTATTATCATTATTATTATTTTTATTATTATTATTATTATTATTATTATTATTATTATTATTATTATTATTATTATTATTATTATTATTATTATTAATAATATTATTATAATTATTATCATTATTATTATTATTATTATTATTATTATTATTATTATTATTATTATTATTATTATTATTATTATTATTATTATTAATTAATTAATTAAAATTTATAGATAGTTACGGTTTTCCCAATATACCCAACTGACGGAATTACTTCTTTGAAAAAACCAATGTCATCATATATAATATCCATAACGTTGTGTTTTGAATAGGTTTTTGTTTAACATGTTACAAGATACAGATAGCTTTTTTCAGTTTCGCTGTTTTTCTTGTTTATCTTACAAACATATCTAATTCATGTGCATGCCTTAAAATAAAACTGAAACCGTTGGTTCGATCATATCTTAATTTTCACAGAAAAATCATAAATTGATCTCTTAAAAATATTTCCTTAACGTGATCTAATTCTCATAAAATCATCTGAACTCCAAGGAAAGATTTAAACGGAAAGTCCTTTGACAAATGTTTATATTAAGAGCACAGATACATCAACATTAATGAAAAACAACTCTCATTATATTCTTGAATTGGTACAGGGGTAGAAAATAGTGATTAAACTGGTTTTATAGCTAGCTAAATCTATCAAATGTATGACATTCTAATAAATGAATAAAAACAATAAGGTACTAAGTAGTACATAGTGAAGTTATGGTTTTAATATTACAATAATCTTAGAACACAAATGTGAGTGGACTTTTCAATCAAAATTCGTGGTCGAAGGTATTAAAGCACTTGTTCGTGGTTATTAAATATGTCCATAATAGTGTGATCTAATTTTTTTGTATCTGAATTTTGTTTGGTACTTGTTTTACAGGTTTATTTGTTAATTTCCTTTAAACATTTCAAAATTTTTCTGAAAATATTCTAAACCATATATGCCTCCTATGAGTAATAATAATTGTAACCCAGATTTTTCTCTATTGTGAAAAATCATGTTTTGCTATCGCCATTTTTTTCTACAAAATGATTGCTGGGCATGGGTTCATTTACGCTAAATTATGAAAGAAAAAAAAAGAAAAATTTCGTTTGTCCAAAGCACCTTTCTTGATTTACTTTAATCATGATTAAAACATGTTTATTAATGCCGTACGTTGGTTGTTTGTCCGATGCACCTTTCTTGGTTCACTTTTAACATAATAACTGTTCATTTGGATTGCTGTTTTGATTGAGGTTTTCTTTTATTAATGTAATAGCTGTGTTGCTTTAAATTTTATAAACCAAAAAAACTTTAGTTTTTGCGTGTGTCTGAATCGCTTTTCTGTGTTTACTTTTCCTATTAATACACCAGAATAAATATCTTTATTGATTCATGTATGATTGATGTGTTGACTTAGGCCGTGTTCACATTGACCTAAACTCGTTGTTGTGTCAGTGTAACTCACATATAAACTAAACATAATTACGTTCCCATTGATAAAACTCAATGTTTACATATAGTTTAAATCATGTTTTGTCTACATACAGTCGATAGTCGATGTAGGCCTTATGTAGGTTAAGTGTACACAAAACTAGGCATTCAGAACTTCCATTTCCCCATGTATATTTTAAAAAGAAACGATTTTTATATTATGTTCTATACCGAAATATTTGTCTTAACTTGATATATCTATTTGTTATAAAAACACGTTACGTAGCCTTATTAACCCCTTATCAAGATTCATCCATCATCATTGCCGAACACATAATTCATTTGAAAAGTTCTTCTCAAATCGACTGGACGTTCACACTGATAGAAATATTTGCCAATGGTCTTTTCTCAAACAACGATTTCCTCATAAATGCATTACTGAAAAAGGGTGAGGTTAATTGTTTGTTTGTGTAGTATCTCAGATCTGTTAAAATACAATTAGAAATGAAAAAAAAAATATTACACCCACCCTTTCCAAATACTCCTTGGAGAAAAAATACCATTTGAAAAAAACAGAAAAGATAGAAATGTAGTGATCCTTAACATCACAATTCTTTTTCTTCGTCTGTAAGCACGCTGATGCAGCCTACGTCTTTAATGCGTAATCGAACCAAGCCCAGTAGTCAGAACTTTTTGTGCTGACATGAATTATCATTGATATGGTTATATTTATAAATTAAATGTTTTCCAAATTTAGAATTTTTGAAATACTAAGGCTTTTCTACCTCAGGCATAGATTATCTTAGCTGGATTTGGCAAATCTTTTAGGAATTTTGGTTCTCAATGCTCTTCAACTTCGTACTTTATTTGGCCTTTTTAACGTTTTTGGATTCGAGCGTCACTGATGAGTCTTTTGTAGACGACACGCGCGTCTGGCGTATATACAAAATTTAGTCCTGGCATCTATGATGAGTTTATTTACAACCACTGGGTCGATGCTACTGCTGGTGGAGATTTCTTTCCCCGAGGATATCACCAGCCCAATAGTCAGCACTTTTTGTGCTGACATGAATTATCATTGATATGGTTATATTTATAAATTAACTGTTTACCAAATTTAGAATTTTTGAATTACTAAGGCTTTTCTACCTCAGGCCTTTTTAACTTTTTTTGATTTGAGCGTCACTGATGAGTCTTTTGTAGACGAAACGCGCGTCTGGCGTATATGCAAAATTTAGTCCTGGTATCTATGATGAGTTAGTTAATTTACAACCACTGGGTCGATGCCATTGCTGGTGGAGATTTATTTCCCCGAAGGCATCACCAGCCCAGTAGTCAGCACTTTTTGTGCTGACATGAATTATCATTGATATGGTTATATTTATAAATTAACTGTTTACCAAAGGAGTAAGTCCAGTAAGACCCCCTTTTGGCCCCAAAATATAGCAGTTTTACGAAATTGTTAAAATGTAAACTTTTAGTTATTTATTGTACAGTAGAATGCTTCTGCTACATAAATATGGGCTGTTTTTGGCAATACAATGCACATATATCAGGTACTAGCACCATTAAGTCATGCTAAATTACTGAAATCTTCACAATTCTAGCATTTTAGTTAAATTTTAGACAGTTTTCGTGTGAAACAAAAGTGGCCGCATTCGTGTTCATTCTTAATATTAAAATGTAAGTTGTATTATATGATAATACATAACATATATAAAGATTGAGGATGAACACGGATGCGGCCACTTTCATTTTTGACAAAAACCATCTGAAAAGTGACATTTTTCGGCATATTTGGTAGATTTTTCATATTTGAGCTTGAATCGGGTCGTTTTTAATGTCAAAATCAGTTAAAATCTTTCACATAAACTTATTGATTCAAATGAAATAAACACTTAAGTGTTTAAAAAGTGGTCAAAATCTTTCGTCAGATGAATCTGAAATTTGAGGCCAAATTCGGTCCTTACCGGACCTACTCCAAATTTAGAGTTTTTGAAATACTAAGGCTTTTCTACCTCCGGCATAGATTACCTTAGCTCGATTTGGCAAAAGTTTTAGGAATTTTGATCCTCAATGCTCTTCAACTTCGTACTTTATTTGGCCTTTTTAACTTTTTTGGATTCGAGCGTCACTGATGAGTCTTTTGTAGACGAAACGCACGTCTACCGTGTATACAAAATTTAGTCCTGGCATCTATGATGAGTTTATTCATTTTTATCATCTGTATGGTGACCCGATTTCAAAAATAAAAAAAATAATCAAATTGTGGGAAAATCCATCCTCCTTTTTTTTTAAAGTCAAATGGTCGTTCCCCAACTGCTAGAAAAGTTGTTCGAAAATTTGGTTCTACGTAATAAACATTTAAAAGACATATAGTTTACAAGTGTGAACAAATCTTATGTACAGGTAGCTAAACAAGGTGTATAGATCTGAACAAATTAAATGTGAAACTAGTGTACATTACACTAAACCAAATGTAAACATGTTTACTGTACACGGCGTTAGGTGTTAACACGGCCTTAGATTTGCTAAGTGATAAAAAAAAAACCTTTATATTTTTTTTCGTCTGTCCGATCCACCTTTCTGTGTTCACTTTTACAATCATGAGTGCAAAATTAATATCTGAATGTGTTTATCTAGGTTTTCTACATTACAAAACAAATCTGTGTTTCTTTTGTGCGTTTAAACAGCTTTTCCATATCTACTTTTATTAGGAACAATTAACATATAAAGCACAAGATATTTCGACAAAAAACCACAGAAAATGTAATTGACAGGAACCGGATCTAAAATCGTCAAATTCATATATGGTCAACGCTGCATGAGGGAATTGGAACCTATGTTTCTTAATCATTACTTGATCAACGGGGGCTTAACGAAAATTTTGTTATAAATCATGTCGGAATAAAAGAACTGGTTAGCAAGCGATCGTTCCATCAGAAGTGGTTTAGACCAAATTAGTTCTAGTAAATGAATAAAAATACTCTATCTATTTCGTGCTTACGTTGCGTCATAATCGATAGGACATCAAACCATGGCTTTCAATCTTTTATCGGGAAGTAACCATTTAGCTTCAGATGATTTTCCTTTGAAAGGGCACTAGCTTTCAAATTAATGTTCACCGATCTGACACAAATTCGCAAATTTGTATTATAATCATGTAAAACATTTCTCAAAATGATAAAACTTATAAAATAAACATTATACTGGGCATGGGCTCGAAAATATGTAGCTTCATTTCGCGGTTATTTTATTCTTGACGCACTCTTAATAGCTATCGATATGACCTCCGAAGACTTCCGATAGTCCTGGCCTATAAGCGACATAAACATAGATATAGAAATAAACAAAAAGCGAACATGTGTTATTGTATTTGTCTAGGTCTGTTTAATTTCATATTTTTGATTTTATAAATAAATAATAATCATCGTTTTGACTTGTATAACGAGTTTGTTTTACTTTCAATGTAGACAGTCTTATCGTTTAGATAACCGAACACGCACAAATTATGCATAATACACCTCTAGCTAAGGAATTAGACTGAAGTGTACATGCAAATGGATTCAATGGCGTCAAGTTATTTACTTGCAAGTTAATAATTCTTCATCAATGTTTCTTAGCTTAATCGGAAAAAAAAGAACCACAATGGCAGATAAATGCAAATTAATATTTCACTATTTCACCTTCAATCTTTTATGATTGGAATGGACAAGAACTGTCATATTCCTGATTTGGTACAGACATTTTCAAATGTAGAAAATGGTGGATTAAACTATAGAATCATCATTTGTATCTCAACTTTTACACGAAAGATAGACATTTTATTCATTTATCGACTTTCTCGGGTAGATTCGACGAGATAAAGTATCATTTATTTCCATGCATCCCGTCCAAAGGAGTTGTGCTTATAAGGCATATTCTATATTGTCCTGTTCAACAATATAAGCCTATAATTCAGTGTTTGTCGTTGGTTACTGCCTGCTATATCTATTTTAAAGACGCACGAACGTTAAGGATGATTCATAGAAACATTTTCACTTTGTTGTTTTTAAATGAAACATATCATTTGGGGCATAACAGATTTAATAAATGATTCAATTCACACATCTTAGCGTTTATTACATCATTATATTACAACCTGTACAAGTAAAGTAATACTAAATACATAAGCTTAATCATAGCAATGAATTATTTCAATTAAAATCTTCTTTTCTTGTATAATTCATTTAATGTATTCCCAATAAAATCCATCGTGAACCAGTTTTCAATTAATGTATCGTTTACATGTGATACTACGGAAGGGGTATAGTTGAACGTTGAGCGTTGGTTGAAAAAGTATATGTTTGTTTTCTATTTAAACAATTATCTACTTTAGCCGTTGATTTCCATAAAAATAACAGAATTAAGGGGGGGGGAGGCGATGGAAACACAAATTAGACTATACTAAGCAAAACGGGAGCTTCAATCTTAAAAATATATCTCTAACTTTACTTCGTCAAAAGAGGCTATACCAGTGATATCAAAACATTACTTTTACAATGTACGTACCTGTACAAAACAGACAAAGATGTAGTGTCAACAGGGAAAGCATACTGGCACATATGTTCATATACAAATGTATACCTAAACTAGGTCGTATCGGTTTTCTGTGTACATATGTTTGTCCATACATGCATTGTCCATTCGTTTGATGTGTTTTATCGTTTGATTTTGCCGTTTGATTACGGACTTTCCGTTTTGTTTTGTTTTTTCCTGAGAGTTCAGTATTTTTTTGTGATTTTACTTTTTAGCTCACCTGGCCTAAAAGGCCATGTGAGCTTTTCTCATCACTTGGTGTCCGTCGTCGTCGTCGTCTGTCGTCGTTAACAATTTTTCAAACATCTTCTCCTCTGAAACTACTGAATGGATTTGAATGAAACTTAAAATGATTGTTCCTTAGATTATCCTGCACAAAGTGTGTGCTTCGATTTTTGATCCGTCAAAAAACATGGCCGCCGTTACTTAAAATAGAACATAGGGGTCAAATGAAGTTTTTGGCTTATATCTCAAAAACGGAAGCATTTAGAGCAAATCTGACACGGGGGTAAAAATGTTCATTAGGTCAAGATCTATCAGCCCAGAAATTTTCAGATGAATCAAACAAACATTGTTGGGTTGCTGCCACTTAATTGGTAATTTTAAGGAAATTTTGCAGTTTTTGGTCATTATCTTGAATATTATTATAGATGAAGATAAACTGTAAACAGCAAAAATGATCAGCAAAGTAAGATCTACAAATAGGTTAATATGACCAAAATTGTCAATTGAGCCCTTAAGGGGTAAATGTCCTTTAAGGACAATTTTTCACAATTTGTTCATCATATTTGCTAACTTTAAAAAATCTTCTCCTCTGAAACTACTGAATGGATTTGGATGAAACTTAGCATGATAGTTCCTTAGATTATCCTGCACAAAGTGTGTGCTTCGATTTTTGATCCGTCAAAAAACATGGCCGCCCTTACTTTAAATAGAACATAGGGGTCAAATGCAGTTTTTGGCTTATATCTCAAAAACGGAAGCATTTAGAGCAAATCTGACATGGGGTAAAAATGTTCATTAGGTCAAGATCTATCAGCCCAGAAATTTTCAGATGAATCAAACAAACCATTGTTGGGTTGCTGCCACTTAATTGGTAATTTTAAGGAAATTTTGCAGTTTTTGGTCATTATCTTGAATATCATTATAGATGAAGATAAACTGTAAACAGCAAAAATGATCAGCAAAGTAAGATCTACAAATAGGTTAATATGACCAAAATTGTCAATTGACCCCTTAAGGGGTAAATGTCCTTTAATGACAATTTTTCACAATTTGTTCATCATATTTGCTAACTTTAAAAAATCTTCTTCTCTGAAACTACTGAATGGATTTGGATGAAACTTAGCATGATAGTTCCTTAGATTATCCTGCACAAAGTGTGTGCTTCGATTTTTGATCCGTCAAAAAACATGGCCGCCCTTACTTTAAATTGAACATAGGGGTCAAATGCAGTTTTTGGCTTATATCTCAAAAACGAAAGCATTTAGAGCAAATCTGACAGGGGTAAAAATGTTCATTAGGTCAAGATCTATCAGCCCTGAAATTTTCAGACGAATCAAACAAACCATTGTTGGGTTGGTGCCACTTAATTGGTAATTTTAAGGAAATTTTGCAGTTTTTGGTCATTATCTTGAATATCATTATAGATAAAGATAAACTGTAAACAGCAAAAATGATCAGCAAAGTAAGATCTACAAATAAGTTAAATATGACCAAAATTGTCAATTGACCCCTTAAGGGGTTATTGTCCTTTAATGACATTTTTTTTCACAATTTGTTCATCATATTTGCTAACTTTAAAAAATCTTCTCCTCTAAAACTACTCAACCAAATTCAACCAAACTTCAACTGAATGATCAGTAGGGTGTATAAAATAAAGTTTGTGTTTTATTTTCTATTTTGTCTAAAAACATGGCCGTCATGGCTAAAAATAGAACACAGGGTAAAATGCAGTTTTTGGCTTATATCTAAAAAACTCCAGCATTTAGAGCAAATAAGACTAGAAGTTAAAATATTTATTAGGTCAAGGTCTACCTGTCCTGAAATTTTCAATTTGCAATTTGCAAAAAAAATAATTTGTTGTGCTACTTCCAAAAAATAGAAAATATTCTGACCAGAAAAAAAACCATGTCCCCCTACAAGTTAAATGGTCCATGCCTAACTGTTATTAATGAAATCATTTAACTGTTTTGCTGTTATTGGAGCCCCTTGCCCCTTCTCAGCAGTGGAATAAATCCAAATCATGAATGAAGAAATTCGAAAGAATAACAATTTAATAATGTAACAATAACAATTTTATTGTTAAAATTCTTTTATTGTAACTATAATGTAATAAAAATAACGTCCTGCCGCTCTTCTTGTATGCATATTATATTAGAAGGAAACGTGTATACATGGTAGAACTTGTATTTCTCTCCGGCGCTCTCGGACGCGTCCGGGTTGTTTTTAGTGTGACCGACCGGAAACAGTCTTTCCGTAACTTGATGGTAAGAAATATTACTGCATTCAGCCTTTTGAAAATATTTTCCTTAATATTAGTAAATCTTAGTGTTGTTGTTCATCCAGCATTGTTGGTATTGTTTCTCCATCGATCTATAAAGACTTTTTGTTTCGATTTTCACCGCTAGTTCTCTTATATTCAGGAAAAATAATTAAAACATTGGAAGCACGCGTGTACGTTATTTTTTGTATATCTCTGTCAGATGTCATTTGGTTTGCATTTCCTGAACAAGACGTTCGCAAATATTATTTTATTAAGAACAATAATTGTTCTTGATAAAATAAGCGTACTCAAGCTCATGAAACAAGTGCTCAGACTATACAGTAATTGGACAAGATTGAGTTCCCACTCAAAAAATGTCCTATCATTTCAACCAAAATCGATGTTTTTAAAAAAAATATTGCCAAGTAACTACAAGACCGATTTTTATAAAATAAACACCAAAAGATGTAGAAATGTTTCAAGTTTTATTGTTTGTTTAGTCATAATTTTAATCATTCATTTTCATTTTCTGACGAGGAGAAAACAAATGCAAATTTTTACTATTTTATTTTGGTTAGAATGCATAGCAAACTGCCACAAGATGTACTTACAAACAAAAATATATATAAAAGAAAAAAAACAGATGTAAATAGACACCAAACTACGGTTTGGAAATTTTTAATACTTTATGCATTAGGTCAACTATATTTGGTGTATGAAAATATTTTATGATCTATATGTCGGTTACGCAGGTTTTATTTGAACTTGACCTCATTTTCACAGTCCATTGCTAAGTTTTAAGTGTGTGTGTTTTGGTCTCATTTTCTTTATTTATAAACAGTAAGTCATATATATTTGTAATATTGAAGAATTGTTAGCTGTACATGTTTGCCTGGCATGGTTCAATATGTTCAATAAGGCATTGTTTACCAGGTGAGCGATTCAGGCTCTTGAGAGCCTCTTGTTGATATGCGTAAATCCTCCGTGCAATTGGTTTGATGTTGTTGGATAAAGGCATTGTACAGTTAGAAGCGTTGCAAATGTCCCAAATCTATACAATCATGCTTATTTCATTCTCTTATATACATACTTAACACTTTTTACCTACAAAATCACATACACTTTAAGCGTTTTTAAGACAGAAAAAAACTGTACAAAGACAAAATATTTAAACGCTTTACAGAACATACGACTTCGAAACAAATTGTTAAAAAATTAAATGGCTTGACTGGGAAATGTTTTCCAACGCACAGACCGAACCACGTAATGCCCCTAAGTGGTGCATACAATTCCCTGTGCTTACTTGCGAGTTATAATCATTTGAAAATTTTGCGGGAAATAATTTTCTTTACATCTTTCATGCATTTCGCACTGGCGCTTTTTTTCTTTCAAACTATATTTCAAACTATATTTAATGGGCAAACCAATTATTGGCACATTATGGATAAAACAAGAGGTTTCAGAATATCTGGCAAACAAAAGTAAAAAAAAACAAGAGGAGCGAACATCTTAATTTATGAAATCATCAAATATACCTAGCTTGCAGTTTCTATCTCGACTTTAACACGAAGAACGAACAGATATTTCATTCATTTATACACTTTCTAAGGAAGAGTTCTACAACTGTGCAAATCATTTATTTCAATGCATCTCATCCCATCCCATCACGTAAGAAGGTGTTGTGCTAATAAGGCATATTCTTTTTCTCCTGGTCAAAGGTGTCAGCCTTTACGTAAGGGTTTGTCGTAGGTTGCTGTCTGCTCTATCTATTTTCGTTGGGTTTGTTTTGTCTTCAATCAGACATTTTTTTCTCTTTATTTCTTTCACTTTTTGTCATGTCAGACCCTATTATAACTAACAATACGGTAAGTATGAGGTTTGTTAAGTGGAAAGGTCGAAGGGTGGCCTAAATTTTCTTAATTCTACGGACGGACGAATAGGATTATTCATCGATTTTTTTTTACACTTGTGTGTTTTAAATGAAACGGATAATATTGGAGGCTTAACAGATTTAATAAATAAAACAATTCACACATCCTAGCATTTATTACAGCAATATATTACAACATGTTCAAGTTAAGTAATACTAATACTAGCACGTACTTCATAGTTATGTGTATTCTTATGAAGGGAGTATTACCTTAATGTCAAAACATAACTTCTACAATGTACGTACATGTATACAAACAGACAAGCAAGACGTATAAAGAGTTAATAGAACATGAAATCAAAACGAAAAATATCAGAACTTGTGTGTCAACAAGGAAAGCATACTGGCAATTATTTTCACAAGTCATACAAATATAAACCTAAACTAGGTTGTATCAATTTGATATACAAGTTGTGTTCAATACATGTATTGGTATGCGTAAATCGTCCGCGCAATTGGCTTGATGTTATCGGATAAAGGCAATGAGAGTTGCTAAATATGAATATAAAGCCAAGGTCAAAATCTAGAACGTCCTATTTACCTATGACATTGACTTCAATTTGAAGGTCACAGACCAAGGTCCTCAAATCAAAACACCCTATATCTTTTATATGTTTGGTTGATAAGTTATACCACTTAACGCATAATTCTAAATATAAAAGGGGAGAAAACTCCCATTTACGGTTAACGTACCCTCGCAATCAAAATGTGTGTGTTACGACATTTCGCAACTAACAATTTAGTAAAAACAATTTGTCGTTATCACTTACTATTTTTGAAAATACGTGAAAATAAGCCAAAACCTAAATTCATAATATGACCTTGACCTTTGACCTTGATCTAACTTTCATTTTTTGGACCAAGTACTTCAAATCAAAAGACCCTAGGTCTCTATCACTTATGGTTTACCAGATAGAAATGCATATCACTTGAATCAAATGAAAAAAGAAGAATAACTCTCATATGGAGTCTCGGTATAGCTTCGGTCCAAATAAATATCTTAATCCTGAAGATGTAAAGAACAATTTGGTAAAATAAATTTGTCGTAATCTTTTAGGGTTGCGAAGGAGTAGTGGTCACAAGAAAACAGTATTTGGGGAGATAACTCTTACAACGTAAAGTATTTTGTTATGCGGTTGTCAATTTTTAAAGCGTTTAAACTATAAGATATCATACTCCAAATAACATAACAAAATCAAAAAAGGTGGAAAGACCTAATTATAAATACGTTGACAAAAATATTTAAAAATGGGAAAAGTATTTGATTATAAAATTGATTAGATGTCGTATGATGCTTACATCTTCTTAAGAATAGTTAATGGCATTTAATTTCCTAAAAACAAAACAAATAGGCAATAATAACAGTAAAATGTAGCTTCAAGTTTTTACCTTTTTAGACTGATTTTACTTACACATCAAATATACTATATGTTCATTTTTATGGGGCAATTGTATGTTTTTCTATTGATTTATTGAACCGATGAATACATGAAATAACAAAACGAATGAAAACATGAAATAACTAAACGGGTGAGTACATGAAATAACAAAACGGATGAAAACATGAAATAACTAAACGGGTGAATACATGAAATAACAAAACGAATGAAAATTTGAAATAGCAAAACTGATCCAGCAACAGACATATTAGCCTAAACTATTGTCAATGTGCTCTAGCTTAATGCAACAGTAGTTTATTAAATAATATATGTGTCGTATCTGAATTCCCTCGCACAACAGTAAAATATCAATAACAAAAATGGACGAAAATACCAGTCTCTTTATCTTCCTTAAAGCTGATCATATAGATAGATATACATATGACGCATGTAGCACGGGATACATCGATGAATTATCTTAAAATCTTTTCCAGGAAAATTAGACATACGGATTATATTTGTTTTTGGTTTAAAATACTTTTATTAGCAGCGTAAAGCGAATACGTGTATACCTTCTCATAAAGATCTAAGTTTTATACATTGTAAACAAAAATGAAAAGATAGTTATGTAAACTTAATATTAAAATATATTTACCTTTTTCTTCTGAGCGAAAGTGGTCGGATCAAATAACCCTCTTTGGCAACTTACTATAATTATTGTCTTTGTGACCATGATGTTATCAAGTATTGAAATTTCTGCTTTAGGGAACTGATTCCAAGGTACAGGCGAGTATGAACAAAAGAAAATGTGTTGTTTACTTTCGTAAGACATCTACATAATGACAAAATATAAGGCCAAGACATCAGCAAGCAGTATTGAACATTATTTAATTGATGTTTCTTTTAATAAATTCATTGGAGTTTCAAAGCTTTGACCGAAGTATATTTTGCATGAACCGCGGAAGCGCTTCGTTCTACGATTGTGCCAACGGTTAAAGATGTTACAACCCGTTGAATTTTCTAAAAGAAGCATTCAATACTTATAATTAAATTTGCTCGCTATGATAATGAAAACACGATTACAATCAAGTGTTTCATTTACATGTGCACTTTATTGTAAAGGCTCGTGCCATCATGAAATTCGTTTTGAAATGAATTTTAATTTCAGAATGACGCGAAATTGCTGTTTTCATGCATGTTCAGGCCGATTTTAGATTGTTATTTTATTTACTCGTCTTTTTCAGATACTGTTAACTTAGAACTTAATGAGTGCATTTTTTATTGCGAATCCTTAACAACTGTGTAATATGCGAAATCCAAATAATGCGATTGGAATAGTTGAACGAAGGATACTAGTAATCAATTATGAATACACGTATTTATTATTGCGAACCTGACACATTTTTTTCATTGATAAAACTTCGTTATAATTTCTGAATTTACACAGAAGCATTATAATTTATCAACAAAAAGTTCAGGTTTTGGCTTATAAATCCTATAAAGACAAGATAGTTGTACAGCAATTCGTTTTGTCATACAACAACAGTGACAATGTATCAATTTAATGCAGAGAAATGGGCAGGTGGAGGTTGTAAAAAATTTTAATGAAGGCATTTGGGAAATTTAAGATAATGACACTATTCCTGTGTTATTAAAACAAATTTCTAATGTATATCAGATGACATCATCTCATGTCTTCGTAGCTGACGTCACTTAGTCAAGAGAAGACTTTCTATAATACTTATAACATCCGTAAGTTTAATCGATATGTTATGATGTAATGATTAAAATGATATACTACAACGAGTGTATTCGGAAGTTGGGAAACTTCCGTTTCAAACTTAAAGTTCCGTATATTGATATATATTGTCGAGAGAAAAAAGAGAAGGTATTAACTTAATTAAGATAATGTTTTTGGTGAATTAACGCCATGATATGATATATAGTAAAGTGTACATGTAATGATTAAAATCATATACTATCTCGAGTTTATTCAAAAGTCTGGAGATTTCCGTCCGTATTTCAATAGATTTTTTTTAATATAAAAAAATAGAGGCTGAAATACTAATTAAGGTCTCCAGGTTTTTTTTCATAAGGGAGAGATCATCAAAATTAAAAGGCGAATAATCAACTGTGATATACATGATACATGTAAATACATTTTATTGCTAATAAAGAACGCTTCTAAATGAATTATTTTATTTTTAGTACCTTTGTTATGAAAAAGGAAAATAACAAAAATAGAGAACTCCGATGAAAATTCAAAACGGAAAGTCCCTTATCGTCCCTAAAACGATCTCTCATTTATCAATTACAGAAATAGATAAATCGAATACATACATTTATATTCTGTAAATTCAGATGGTTACCATTCAGATAGTATAGGAAGGTTTTTATTTATTCGAATAATGCGACTTGACGAGAATCACAATAAAAAGAACTCTCATTCTAATATCTGATGCTTATATCCGTATGGAGATTTTCATGAAAAATCGCAATAATAAATCTCGCTTTTTTCTTCTCTCCATTTTTCTAAGATCGCAGTTATTTTAAATGCATGCAATAAGTCAGTGGCGGATCAAGTGGGGTCCGGGGGTTGGAACCCATTTTTGTTGGACGATTAATGCATTTGAATGGGGACATTAAGTTGGACCCCCCTTTTTTTCCTTGGTTGGGACCCCCCTTTTTGAAAATGGCTGGATCCGCCCATGTAATTTCTGAGTTTATAGTATTTCACACTAAAGATAAAACAAAGGACGATTCGAAAACATTTGATCTAAAGGAAATTAGATAAATATGCCTAAAATACTTGACAGTTCATGTAATGCAAACCAGAATAAATTAATCTTTACATTTTTTGAATTTTTTTATGTACTTGAATAGTGTTATGAAAAAAATAAATATCGTTTTAATCCTTATACTTCATAAAATATTGAACAAATTGAAAATACCAGGAAAATTAAAATGTTCACATTTGATATTTATGAAATGTGATATGTATTTAATCGATTAAATTCATTCAGTTAAAAGATTAGCACCCATTAAAATAAAATAATAAAATAAGATAGAAACTTCCGTTTAACTGAACTCCCAGTCAATAGTCCATCAATTATTTCCGTATTATATAAACTTTTTACACGCCCATTGATCAATATTTCACGTTATTTCGAGCTTGCTACCTTTTCTCGTCTGGGATGTGTTTTAGCGCAATGTAAATATACTTATAGTATGAACGAATGAGAATAAAATCCAAGTTGTGACCTATACGTCAAGGAGGTAGCAGTCCAAAAATTAATAAAAATTAACCTAATATTTCAAGCTCTCAATCAACCTAGAAGAATATACTTTAGGATTTGAATGGGATGACTTTCATCTCTGTATTCTGTATTATTTATACTGTAAATCCCATCCAGTCTCTCGCATCTATACAGATTATCAACTCAAAAAAACGGCAGATTGTTTAAGGGTGTAGATGAGGTTAATAAAATAGTCAGGAATGGACAAAATTAAACTAGTCCAGGGAAAAGGCCGAAATATATTAAGAATTCAGAATATTACAAATAATTAAAAGAATAGACAGACAGACAGACAGACATACAGCTTTAAAAATTAAAAAAAAAAACACAAAGGAATGCAGATTAGCCCACCCATGCCTCTAGTATGCTGATTGAATGGATTAAATTATTGCGGGTTGTTCTGAGTTTGTTAGAACACAATACCCTTCATACAGAGATACGATAAAACAGGATTAATGAAACTAAATTAAAAAAGCAATATATATATATATATTTGCAGTTGTACCACTTAATAATAAAAGAACAACTGTCCAAAGATATTTTCAATGCACATATTTTGAATTATATGTTGATATGAATCTTTGATATCAATTCTTCATGCGAAAGCGCAAAAGAACGGATGCACAGATACAAGGACGCACATAATATAACTCTAACCCCACTCCCCTCCCCCAAAACACCCAACGTCTAAACAAATGTGATAAACATATACTATAACTTTACACATTTTTCTACAAAGGCTTACATATTTAAAGAAATAAACCGGATACGGGACGGACACACAGACACACGGACAGGAAAATATTACATTTCCTACTATTGTGTGAAGAGTTTACAAAGAAAGAAAACTTCCTATTTGTTATTATTCACGTTGTGTGTTCGAGTTATTGACCTTCATCCTTATTTAGCATATTTCTATAAACGATTAATCCCTTCTTCCTGTTGTAAAAAAAAGACGAATAATTAAAATATTTGTCTGCTTCAAACGTCGATTTTAAATGATATTCAAGATTATGTTAATAGAAGGTCACAAGTTTACTTAGAAAAGTTCGAAAAACAGCTTTTTCTCTAACTATTATGTTATAAAAAACACATATAAATCTTAAATACGAAGGTAAACTTTTAGCTTCAGATTATTTTCCCTTGAAAAGACACCAACTTTCAAATTCATGTTCACAGATTTGACACAAATTCTTAAATCTTAATTATAATCATGTACAACATTTATCAAATTATAAAACGTCTAAAACAGACCTTATACAGGGCATGCACTCGATAATATGTAGCTTATATTCGCGTGTATGTATGCCATCTAATTAACCATCGAGTTGACATCCGAAGACCTCCGATGGTCATATAAGCGATAATAATATTAAAATAAATAGAAAGCGAACCCGTACAATAGTGTTTTTCTTGTTCTGTTTAATTTCATAGCATTGATTATAATATATGCTAATCATCGTTTTTACTTGTATAAGAATAACTTTTTGAGGATCGAATCAGTCCATCAAATGATTTACCTTTGTTTCACTTTCAATGTAGACATTATTGTCTTTTAAATAACCGAACACACACAATTTATGCGTAATACACCTCTAGCTAAGGAATAAGATTGAAGTTTACATGCATACGGATTCAATGAGGTCGAGTTATTCACTTGCAAGTGAATTATTCATCATCAATGTTTCTTAGCTTAATTTGAAAAAAATTAACCATACTGGATGATAAAAGCAAATTAGTATTTCACTTTTACACTTTCATTAATGATTCAACAAGAAAAAAAAACATCATACTTCAGATTTTTTTTAAATATGTCGTAGCTAGTGCTCCTTTAAGAGTTTACATTGAAACACACACTACCTTAACAAATTAACAAGATTTTTGAAAGAATGTTATACATTGACAGTATATGAATGAAGGAACAAAAATAGCAGAAAAATCAAGGCTCCGCGTGTATGTTTTCTAGATATCAGCCTTTGAAAATTGGGCGGGAAATAATTCTGTATTGATTTGGTGTAACACCACTAATTCGGTCCCGGCCAGAAAGCACATAGCAGAAAGTAGTACATATTTTACACAAAATAGTTCCTACGCATGAGTATAACTTTAGAAATATCTAGAATATTTAGGTATTTGTGGTATCAAATGAAAGCTGAAGGACTGGTGATCATTGTAGAACATTTTTGGACTTATAATTTTGAATATTAAAAAACTGCACCAAATTTATAAAGAGGGTACATTTTGTCTGTTTGTCAGATCTGAAGTACCTATTTGGTACATCCGAATTTCCGGGAACCAGTTCTGTCTTATATGCCATTAAAAGTATGATTTTTTCAGTACAAGACACCATAAAGTGTTGCTTTGACATGCAATGATTGCCACTTTATTTGAACTTAAAACAAAAGAGGTGTGCCTGCTTGAAATGGAGGAATTTAACATAGAAATCAATGGGACCATGAATTAGTGGTGTGCTTCCATTTCGTATGCATTTATATTGACATTGGCACTTTTTTCTTTCAAAAACGATGAAGAAATAAAACAAAGATTTGATAAGATTTTCAAAGATGACAATTAACACTATACTTAGTAGGCAACTATTTCATTTGCACTGTATGGATGAAAACAGAGGCTTCCGAATATCTGGCAAAAATTCAAAAAGAAAAGGAGCGACAATCTTTAATGTTTATAAGATTTATAAAATCATAATTTGTATCTCTACTTTAACACGAAGGATATAAATCTTCTTCATTTATCGACTTTCTAAGGTTGAATTTTACAAATGTGTTAAAAGTATGATTTATTTCCATGCATCCCGTCAAAAGGAGTTGTGATATAAGGCATATTCTATATTACCCTGTTCAAAGATATAAACCTATAATTCAGTGTTTGTCGTTGGTAACTGTCTGCGATATCTATTTTTTTGTTTGTTTTGTCTTTAATCAGACAAATTATTTAATGTTTATTCTGTTCACATTTTGTCATGTCAGGGCCTGTTATACATGTAACTGTCTATACGGTATATATGGGGCTTATTAGGTTAAAAGGTCGTATTTTGGTACGTCATTTTAAAATAATTTAGTCTCTATATTGGATAGTTCTCTAATCGGCAATCATGTAAACATGTTATTTCACATAAATAGACCGATTGTCAGACAGACAGACAGACAGACAGACAGACAGACAGACAGACTAATAGGATGAATCATAGAAACATTTTCATTAGGTTGTTTTTAAATGAAACAGATAATTTTGGGGACAAAACAGATTTAATAAATGAAACACTTCACACATCGTAGCATTTATTACAGCAATATATTACAACATATACAAGTTAAGTAATACTAATACAAAAGTTTAAATATAGCAATTGAATCTATCAATTAAAAGCTTACTTCTTTGTATAATTCATTCAATATATACCCATAAAAATGCATCTTGAACCAGTTTTCTCAACTAGTGTAAATTAACATTGCGGTAAGACGTGTCCCGGTACTTGTCTATCCCAAATTCATGTATTTGGTTTTGATGTTATATTTGTTATTCTCGTGGGATTTTGTCTGATGCTTGGTCCGTTTCTGTGTGTGTTAGTTACATTGTAGTGTTGTGTCGTTGTTCTCCTCTTATATTTATGCGTTTCCCTCAGTTTTAGTTTGTTACCCCGATTTTGTTTTTTTGACCATGGATTTATGAGTTTGAACAGCGGTATACTACTGTTGCCTTTATGTATCGCTTAAATGTGATACTACGGAAGGGGTGTAGTTAAAATAGAATAATCATTGAACGTTGGTTGAAAAAGTATGTTTTCTATTTAAACAATTATCTACTTGAGCTGTTGATTTCCCAAAAATGAAGGACAGCAAACAAAATTGGAAAAACGTGGAAAACACAAATTATAGTTTACTAAACAAAAACGGAGCTTCAAATAAAAAAAAAAAATCTCTAACGTTACTTTCTCAAAAGAGGCTATACCAGTAAATATTTTAATGAAAAAAAAATTTGAAGAGAGAAGTATCAAAACATTACTTTTAAAATGTACGTACTTGTACAAAAACAGACAAAGAGGACGTGTCAATAGGGAAAGCATACTGGCACATATTTCCATATACAAATGTATACCTAAACTAGGTTGTATAGGTTTTTTTTATACATATTTTGGTAAATACATGCATTGTCCATTCGTTTGATGTGTTTTATCATTCGATTTTGCCATTTGATTAGGAACTTTCCGCTTTGCTTTTTGGTATGCGTAAATCATCGTGCAATTGGTTTGATGTTGTTGGATAAAGGCAATGCACAGTTAGAAGCGTTGCTAATGTCCAAAATCTATACATGCTTCTTTCATTTTCTTACATACATAGTTAACACCTTTACTTACAAAAACACATATACTTTAAGCGTTTATGTGATAGAAAAAAAAATGTACAAAGACAAAACATCCAAACACTTAACAAATCATACGATTCGAAACAAATTGTTAAAAAATTCGATGGCTTAACTAAGAAATGTATTCCAACGCACAGACCGAACCGCACAATGCCTCAAGTGGTGCATACGAATCCGTGTGCTTGTTTGCGAGATATTAGCCATTGAAAATTTTGCGGGAAATAATTTTCTTTACATCTTTCAAAAAGGACAAAGAAATTACAAGAAATTTCTAATATTTTTAAAGATGTCATTTCAAACTATATTTAATGGGCAAACCTATTATTGGCACATTATGGATAAAACAAGAAGAGCGAACATATTGATGTTTATAAAGTTTATCAAATCATCAAATTTACCTAGCTTGCAGTTTATATCTCCAATTTAACACGAAGAACGAACAGATATTTTATTTATTTATACACTTTATAAGGAAGAATTCTACAACTGTGCAAAAAGTATCATTTATTTCCATGCATCTCATCCCGTAAGAAGGAGTGGTGCTATTAAGGCATATTTTTTTCTCCTGTTCAGTAGAACAAACCTATACGTCAGTGTTTGTAGTTGTTTGCTGTCTACTATGTCTATTTTTGTTGGGGTTTTTTTTTTTTGGCCTTGAATCAGACATCTTTTTTTCTATTTATTTGTTTCACTTTTTGTCATGTCAGGGCCTATTATAACCAACAATACGGTAAGTATGGGGTTTGTTAAGTTGAAAGGTCGTAGGGTGGCCTAAATTTTCTTAATTCTACGAAATTTAACCAGTGTTGGATAGTTGTCTCATTGGCAATAACTGAATTTTACATAAACACACTGATTGACAAATAGACGGACGGACGGGCGGACAAATGAGATTATTCTTCTAAAGTTTTGACACATGGGTGTATTTAAATGGAACAGATAATGTTCTAGGCTTTACAGATTAAATAAATGAAACAATTCATACATCCTAGCGTTTATTACAGCAATATATTACAACCTGTACAAGTTAAATAATACTAATACAAAAGTTTAAAGATAACAATTGAATCTTTCAATTGAAATCTTCCTTCTTTATATAATTCATTCAATGTATACCGTAAACAACACCTTGGACCAGTTTTCAACTAATGTATCGCTTAAAAATTTGATACTACAAAAGGGGTATAGTTAAAATAGATGTTTGTTTAAAAGGTCGACTTTTTAAATTGAAACAATTATTTACTTGAAGTATTTATGACGTGTAATTTTATATATAATAACCTCTGGTGCCCACATACATGTACTTCATAGTTATGTATAGTCTTATCGGAGGAGGAATTTGTAAAAGCAATAGCTACCCTGTTTCCAATTTTTATATTATGCTATATTTACGGGTATCTGTTATCAGCCCATGGTCAAAACAAAACAAAATCCACTTTGAACCAGTTTTCAACTAGTGTATCGCTTAAATGTGATACTACGGAAGGGGCGTCGTTAAATTCAAATTAAGATTGGACGTTGGTATAAAAAGTATAGTTTTTTTCTATATAAACAATTACCTACTTGAGCCATTGACATCGTTTAATTTTCAATATGACAACTTTTGAATCACATACTTCATAGTTATGTATTTTCTTCTCGGGAGAGGATTTATATATAAATCGAAAGCTTCCCTGTTTCCAATCTTAATATTTAAGCTATATTTATAGGTATCAGTTTTCTAAACTCTAAGATTTATTTGACATAGAATAATTCCAGTAGGCTAATATGCTGACATATCGGTTAGTATTTCAATAAAATAAGAAAACACTGATGGAAAGTGGAAATCTCAAAATGAATGACAGTGAACAAAATGGAAATAAAAACTTGGAAAAGACATTGCTAGCTTCTCAAACAAAAAACAGACCTTTAATTTTCAGAAACATGTCTCTAACTTTCCAAAAAATGCAAGTATGCCAGTAAACATTTGAACATAAATTAATAATAGTTTGAGGGGAGTATTACCGTAATGTCAAAACATAACTTCTACAATGTACGTACGGGTATACAAACAGACAAACAAGGCGTGTAAAAAGTTAATAGAACATGAAATTAAAACGGAAAATATCAGGACTAATGTTCCAACAAGGAAAGCATACTGGCACATATTCTCATATACACATATAAACCTAAGCTAGGTTGTATCGATTTTTTTATATATAAGTTTTAATTAATACATGCATTGGTATGGGTAAATCGTCCGTGCAATTGGTTTGATGTTATCGGATAAAGGCAATGAGAGTTGCTAATGTTCAAAAGGATACATGCTTATTTCTCTCTCACATAAATATATATACACACCTTTTGTTCTCTTACACAAACGCGTATACTTTAAGCATGTACATGATAGAAATAAAATTGTACAAAGACAAAAGTTCCAAACACTTGATAGAAAATGCGACTTCAAATCAAATTGCTAAAAAATTTAATAGCCTTACTGAGAAATGTTATTCCAACGTTTTTAAGTGATTCCAAAAGTTCTGTAAAAATGTTTGGGGATTTGTTTTCGACGTCATCGCGTGCCTTTTGTCTTACAGTTTTTTCATCAAGATGTCCTATTGGATAAGAACCCAGGGATGATCCTCTCCCCCTTTCCTTTCGTTTTTGTTTGATTCCGTGGTTGGCTTTTTCTAAATCGGAAAGCATCAATAGTCGTTGACGTTCTTTTTGTTGTAGCTGCTGATTAAGGAGAACTTCACGCCTGCGCAGTGCTGCAATTCTTTCGGATAACTGTCGGTTCTCTCCCTCTTCCATCTCTCCTTGACTGATCTCCTTTTGTTGCTGAATTCGTACCATTTCCATCTGTAAAGTTTGTTTTTCTTTCTCGGAGTAATCTTTTTCCCAATGCATCCGTGCCATTCTATCTTCTAGTTTAGATCTTTCATTTGTCAGAGCATGAATATCTTGCTCAAAATTGTTATGTAGTTTACGTCTCTCTCGTTTTTGGTCTTGTTCAAATTCTGCCCTAATTTGTTCCATGCGTCTCGCTAATACATCTTCTGCAGCAGCATACATCTCATTAGTATAACATACTCCGCCATTTTTCTCCACCATGTCGTCTATTTTTGTTATAAGTTCATTAACTTTTCTCCTCTTTTCAGATTCATTAGCAAGGTTGTCAACACAAATATATCTATTCTCACATTTGCGTACAATCTCTTTTAGTTCAGATGGAGCAGTTTCTAGAAATTCTTCAATGGTCTTCTGTTCTTGTTTTAAACTATCTTCACGAGTAAAGACTATCATCATATATCTGATGACGTCATGCCCAAAATGCTGTATAAAATGTTGGACTGTATCCTGTTCTTCTTTAGTATATCGTCCGATTGCGATGACGAGAAGAACAGCGTGAGGCCCAGGTGACGTCATACCAACACATTTGGATATCTCGCGCGTGACTTCGAAATTTAAATGGTTTGTATCAAATAGCCCTGGTGTGTCAGCGACTAAAAGAAGTCTATTTCCGTGATAAGTTTCTCCCCGGCTACAATTGACAGTCACAGATGATCCAGAGACCATTGCTACAAACTTGCTTTCTCCTAGAATTGTATTACCAGTGGCACTTTTTCCGCTTCCGGTTCGACCTACTAGCACCATTCGTAATTCTCCGCCATCTTCGGCACAATCTGTTTCTATGTCATTTCGACTCACAGATCGACTTGCTAAAAAGAAATAATTAAAGTAAAAATTAATACGCTGACAAAAATATTTAAAAATGGAAAACAATTTAATGTGGTATGATGCTTACATCTTCTTCAGAATAGTGAATGGCACTTAATATTCTAAAAAAAAAGAGGCAATAATAACAGTAAAATGTAGCTTCAAGTTTTAACCTTTTTATACTAGTTTTACTTGCACATTAAATATACTATATACTAGTATTCATTTTTATGGAGCAGTTGTATTATTTTTCTATTAATTTATTGAACGGATGAATGCATGAAATAAATAAACGGGTGAATTCATTAAATAACAAAACGAATGATCGAATACATGAAATAACAAAACTGATAAACAGACCTGCAACAGACATATTAGCCTAAGCAATTGTCACTGTGCTCTCAACTCAACAGTTGTCTTAGATATAAGTCGCTTATTTAAAAATATGTGTCGTGTGTCTTAATTCCCTTGCACAACAGTAAATATCAATAACAACAAAGGACGGAAATACCAGTCTCTTTGGTTTCAGTTCTTTTATCTTCCTTAAAGCTGATTATATAAATAAATATACAAATGACGCATGTATCACGAGATGGTTCGATGAATTATCGTAAAATCTATTCAAGGAAATATGTTAAATCCAAACTATCTATAGACTTACGGATTGTATTGTTTTCTATATACATAGATGTTTAAAACGAATACTTGTACATTTTTATCACAAAGATCTAAATTAAATACGTTGTAAACGAGAAATGAAAAGATAGTTATCCTAACCTTATATTTGAATATATTAGTCGTGTGCTTCTGTGCGAATATTAGGAACGTGTTCGGACCAAATAACCCTCTTCGGGCCACTTATCATAATTACTGTCTTTGTTGCCTAAATGTAATCAAGTATTGAAAATTCTGTTTTAGGGTACTGATTCCAAGGTACAAGCGAGTATAAACAAAGGTGAATATGTTGTTAACTTTGGTGAGACAACAACATAACGAAAAAATATAAGGCCAAGACATCAGCAGGCATTCTTGAACATTATTTAAGAATTGAATGCTTCTTTTTGTAAATTCATTGGGGTGTAAAAGCGTTGCCCGAAATACATTTTGTATGAAGCGCTTCCGCATTCTAAAAATGTGCGCACGGTCAACGCTTTGACAAAACTATGAAATGACCAAAATTGTTATTTGTATGGAGAGTTGTCTCATTGGCACTCACACCACATCTTCCTATATCTATAAAAGAAGCATTCAATACTTATAATTACATTTGCGCGATATCATAATGAAAACACAATTACAATCAAGTGTTTCTTTTACCTGTGCACTTTATTGTAAAGGCTCGTGCCATCATGACGTTCGTTTTGACATGAATGTTAATTTCAGAATGACGTGAAATTGCTGTTAGCCAATAAGAATAACGTATTATAATGAAACACACATCTAATGTAATTATAGTTTTATTGTTCAAAAAGGACAAATGGGTTATACACAAGTTTTTCAACTTGGTAAGGTCTTTTCTACATTATAATAGAACATCAGTTGAAGATCGAAAAGTACATAAAATCAGGCAGATACAACAGTAGAGAAGAACAGTATTAATTAACACCAATACCGAACTCAAAGGGAAATTAAGGTGGTACCTAACACTTTCACTAAATCTAATTTGGCTCGTTTAATTTTCTTTAAATTTTGACAAAGTATTTACTTTGACCCTTTGACAAAAATATAAAAATTTCAAAAATTTTGAACCAACCGTTTTGTCAGAAAAATTACACTGGTTATATATCAGTTTGACAAACACTTATTTTGATCATTGAGAAGCTTAATATTCCCTTAATAATATAACGTCATTAAAACGTTCTGCTGATTTTACAGAGTTATCTCCCTGTAGTGTTAGGTACCAACTTGAATAACGGGGAAGTCTATAAACCCTTACATAATCAAACGTGAGAATATATCAACCATTCAACCAACAGAAAGCTCTTTACTCTAAAACAACGTGACGTAATACATACTTAACAAATAACAAATTATGAGAGGTGGAGATGGATAAGGGATGCTGAGAATGAAGAGGAGAGAAACGGGAGGCATGGCATAGGATCCGGTAAAACAGAGGACCGATTTTCGTCTAGGAGCTAGAGGACGGAAGTGTAAATAGGCCGGAAATTACGAAAAGGGGCCACGGTGAGTGGAAGTTGGGCAAAGGGATTATGATTGATTGACCGATTAATTGTTGGCTGCTAACAGTTCAGTGGCAAAATTTTCATGCATGTTCAGGGCGATTTTAGGTTGTTATTTATTTACTCATTTTTTTCTTGATACTGTTAATTTAGAATTCAATGAGTGCATTTATTATTGCGAATCCTAAACAACTAGGGAAAATATAAAATCTAAATAATGCGATTGGAATAGTTGCATGAAGGATAATCTCTATCGAAATTATGACTACAAGTATTTATTATTTCGAACCTGATAAATTATTTTCATTGATAAAAACTTTGTAATAATTTCTGAATTTACACAGAAGCATTATAATTAATAAACAAAAAGTTCAGATTTTGGCTTATAAATCAGATAAAAGACAAGATAGTTGTACAACAATTCATTTTGTCATACAACAGCAGTGAATGTTTCAATAAATGACAGAAATATAGGCAGGTGGAGGTGTAAAGGTATCTGGAAAATTTAAGATAATGACACTACTCCCGTGTTATTAAATCGAATTCCCCTTTTTATATCGGATAACGTCGTCTCCTATCTTCGTAGCTGATGTCATTTTGTTATGAGAAGACTATATATCTAATACTTATAACATTAAAGTTTAATCGATATGTTATGGTGTAATAATTAAAATCATATAATATCATAAGTGTATTCAGGAGTTGGGAAACTTCCGTTTGCAAACTGACATTTCCGTATATTGATAGGTATTGTCGAGAGCAAAAAAATAATGTTTTAGGGGAGGTATTAAGATGATGGTTTTTTAATGAATTTATCGATATGTCATGATATATAATAAATGTTCATGTTAACAACATTAACTATCATGAGTTAATCCAGAATTTGAGAACTATTTACAGACTTAATTTCCTTATAATCGAGTATATTCGAGCAGCGCTCTAACCCATTTAGAATTTACAGACCCCGTATATATCGTGTTTGATCACAAGCACACTATGTACATGTAACTGATAATAATTTTTGTTAATTAAATAGCGAAAATACTAATGAAGGTATTCAGACATTGCTTCAAATGAGAGATCAGCAAAATCAAGAGTCGAGTAAACAACAATAAAACAGGTCCATGTACTATATGGTTAAACACGAAAACGACATATGCATAAAATATTTGTGACATTTCATGTAAATCAAACAATGATGTATTAATCTTTAAGTTATTCGTATTTGTTTTCTCATGCACTTGAATATAGTGTTATGAAAAGTTAAATATCTTTTCCATCCTTATACGTCATTTAGTATTAAACAAAGATACCAGGAAACAAAAAATGTTTACTTTCAATATTTATGGAATATGATATGTATTTAACTGATTATCTTAATTCATTCAGTTAAGATTAACACCCACTGAAATAAAAATAAAAAATAAGATAGAAATTTCCGTTTAACTGAACTCCCAGTCAATAGTCCATCAATTATTTCCGTACTATATCAACTTTTACACGCCTATCGATACATACTTCACGTTATTAATAGAACTCGCTACCTTTTCTCGTCCGGGGTGGTTTTTTTTAGCCAAATGTAAACACATATCCATATTATGAACGAATGTAAAAACAAAGGAACGTTGTGGCCTTCACGTTAGGATGCAGCAGCCAAAAATTGATAAAAATTAACCTATAATTTCAAGCTCTCACTCAACCTGAGTCTAGAAAAGAATACATTAGGGTCTGAATGATATGGGAGGACTTTCATTTCTATAATCTATATTTTTAATACCATCTTTTCTTTGTACATTTAGCCATTATTCTCTATTCTTAATATTTTAGCACCCAATTATTAGATGTATTTTTTTACAGCCAATTGCATTAAGTGTGAATAGACAAAAATAAACTAGTACAGGGAAAAGGGTAAAGAATTCAGAATATTACAAATAAGAAAAAAAAAGAAAGAAAAGGACATACAGCTTTGAAAATAAAAGAACAAAAAAAAAGATGCCTCGCCCGTCCATGACTCTTGTATGCTTCGTGAATGGATACATTATTACAGGTTGTTCTGGGTTAATGGGAAAACAAATATACTGTCATACAGAACTATGACAAAAGAGATTTTGTGAAATTTTTTCCACATAATAATAAAAGAACAACTGTCCAATTTTATTTTATTTTATTTTCAACGCACATATTTTTAATTATATGTTGTTATAAATCTTTGATTTAAATTGTAAATGAGAAGCGCAAAACGACGGGTGCACAGTTACAGATACAAGGACGCACACTTTAATTCCCCCCTCCAAAAAAAAACAAATGTGTGTGACTACTACTATTACTTTACACATTTTCCAACATAGGCATACATTATAAAAGAAAGTAGAAACATGTTAAACTGGATACGGGACGGACATATGAACATTCGGACAGGAAAACATAATATTTTCTACTATTGTTTGAAGAGTGTATAAAGAAAGAAAACTTCCTTTCTGTTATTATTCACGCTCCCTGTTTCAAGTTGATGACCTTAAACATTATTTAGTGTATTTCTATAAACGATTAAAATCTTCTTCCTGTTGTAAAAAAAGACGACTATTTCAATAATTAAAACATTTTCTGCTTAAAACGTCGATTTTTAATGATATGAAAGATTATGTGAACTGAAGGTCGTCAAGAAGTTAGAAAATATCGAAACGCATCTTTTTCTATTATCTCTAAAAATAATATCATATGAAATTGTCAACATTCAGGTCTTTCCAAAATTACTTGTCAGGATTATTTTAATAGGGTCATTTTAGACAAATCCCACACAGATCTTCTTATTTTTTTTAAATAACGTTTCTCAAAGCCCCCTCCCCCTTTCCCCCTCCACATGAAGCTCAGAATTCACTACGAATCATTATTGCCAGATAAGCTAAATAGTTGCTATCTGTTTTATAACATACAAATGCACTGGGTTTTTTTTTTGTGTAATTTTTAACCGCACGCGCTTTGGTGCTTTGGGAATGGATAGGCTATTTTTCTAAATTTTTGGTTTATGTTTTATTCATTGGTTAACATTGATTAATATTTTATAAACTAATTTCACTTATTTAATTTGTTCTTGCTCTTATTCATTCGATTTTACAATTATAAAAGTACTTTAGATATGGTACGCCTCTGGCCGGTTTTTATTAAATTTTCAATAGTGGTATAACCTTTACAATTAATTATATATGATGCTCTAAAAATGAAAATAAGCATAGAGGGTCTTCCTATTAAAACTACTTGTATTGCTAAATTGTACGCAAATTACCAAAATCACATTAAATAAGTGAAAAAAGTAAATATATAATTAAGGAGATTTAATTTTTTATTTGTTGCCCTATTTTCTCTAATCTTTGTCCATATTTCTGTATATTTGGAACATAATCTCTATTCTGTAAACCCAATCCATACCCTTATATATACACTCGGTGGCATATGTTGGGTGGTTATTCGTCTTTTAAAAAAAATGATTGCCAATGAGACAACTATTCAGAAGAGACCAAAATAACACAAAAGTAAACAACTATGTGTCACCGTGCGGCATTCAACAATGAACAAAGCAACATACCACAGAGTATATTAATAAGTGTAGGAAGAGGCTAACCTGTTGCATAACCAGTTGACATGTTTTGAACTGGAGGTTTTGATGGTGTCAGCACTGGTGTCTGGGATTTCCGTATCGACTCTGATTTTGAGATTTCACACATTTCACAAACTGTTGATACAGAATTGTGAAAGGTACAGTCACTGCAAGTCCAATCTGAAAATGTATGAAAGTGAATTTATATCACTCTGAAAGATCGAAACACTAGTTCCTTTGTTGAAAAAAAGATTTTATCTGAAGCGTTTCAGCATAAACAACAATGAATACATCACATATATGTGATATAAATCGTCAAAATAAAACAATGGTCTTAAAAGTTCCCGGAAATAACAGATATTTCTGGACAGAAAACAAAGGAGGTACATGTACCAGGAAATATAAACTATTTGCTAGTTTCATTTCTTGTTTTTATATAGAGTAGACCGTTGGTTTTCCCGTTTGAATGGTTTTATACTAGTAGTTTTTGAGGCCCTTTATATAATAGCTTGCTGTTCGGTGTGAGGCTAGTTTCCGTTTTGAAAGCCGCACATTAACCTATAGTGGTTTACTTTAATAAATTGTTAATTGGATGGAGAGTTGTCTCATTGACACTCATACCACAGCTTCCTATATCTATCAGACTCAAAGTAATTGCCTTTAATTGACACTATATATATATCTATAAGTTTGATCATCTAGGGGTCTCCTCGTGGGGTTTTTGCTTATTTGATTAATTGTCCGTTTTATAGTGATTATTTGATAACTAGTACCAGACCATTATTTTATAATCTCGGACTGTATTTACGATTACTTGATTTTCTTGTTTAAAAAATAATTCCTGATTATATGATTGTAGTGGCAACAAATACAGTATGTGTAATGTTTATGTGATTACTTGGACAGCCCCATAAGGAGCCTCATCTAAAACGATATTGGGTGCTTCGCAGAATCGTACATTACTAGTCCAGTCAATACAGTGGATAACTTCGAAGTAATTGCAACAGAAATTAATTTTGTATTTTTTTATTTGCACATTACTAAAGAAGCACCATGAAAAAATCGGAAAAGGGGAAAGTGTTATAATTTCACCTGGGTTTTTTTTACATGATACCTTGTAAAATCGTCACAGCTACATGGCAAGCAATAGTTGTTGATCAAATCTTGAGTATTCATTTTATTAACATTTTTAAAAATCATTGAAATAAGAAGGTGTGGTATACATGGGTGCCAATGAGACAACTCTCCATCCAAGTCACAATATGTAAACAACTTAAGGTCAAAATTTCGGCATGCGCCGCGGAGCTTCAACATTGAGTCTGTTTTCAAAAGTACATGTAGCACGAAATGAAATTACAAGATAATAGAACATTTAGAATGTTTTCAGAATTCATGTAGACTTAATACATTTTTTTATTCAAATATAGAAAAAAATAATTCCTGACTGTATGTTAATAAGGGGCCGGGGGTCTCATTTGGGGGTTCTGATCCCGAATCCTGATTATTGTTTTGTCAGATTCTCGTATCCCGCTTACACTATGTACGTAAGAAGTTCTCATTTTTTTGTTATTGACCTTGAGACCTCATTTTTCGTTTTCACGAAACAATAATTTGACTTTGACACGCTTACAAAAGATAGGCAATCCCGCGTCACGCTTAGACCCAAATGAGACTCACTAATAAGAAGACGTGGTATTATGAGACAACCAAATAACATAGATATTATATATCAACTACAATGTAGATCACCGTACATTTTTGTATACAAACATGCATGCATAGGTATGTATTTAAGAGGATCATGGTTTTTGTACCTCTACCTGTTATCGACATCCTAAATTAAATTTGTTAACTATGCAACTTTTTCAGCATCAAAAGTTATATAAAAAATACCACTACTTTTAAACAAACAACACAGTTTTCTCGTTTGAATTGTTTTACATTGTTATTTCGAGGCTTTTTATAGCTGATTATGCGGTATGGGCTTTGCTCATTGTAGAAGGCCGTACGGTGACCTATAGTTGTGTCATTTTGGTCTCTTGTGCAGAATGGTCTCATTGGCAATCATATCACATCTTCTTTTTTATAGATCCTAATCCCCGAAAAACATACCAAAACAACCAACCAACAAAATAAGTTCCAAACATTACAAGCACAACACTACGCCAAAGATTGGAGATGTATTTCATTTCAAATTACAATGCCAATGCAATGTTATAAATGTTCCACAGATGGAATAGAAGGAAAACTGTCGGTCGCTGCAAATTAAATGTTTCTTCTAGATTTTCAATCACACTTACAATAACAAAGTGAATTAAAAAGAACACAAATTTGATGAACATACCTTTGTCTGATGTCGGATCTGATCCTGTATGTTTAAATTCAGATTTGTCAGATCCTGGGTATTTGAGTGCCGAGGTAGCGCCATTTTGGTCCATGCCACTATTATCAGGGTACGTTAATACTGCATTAGGATTTCTGAGGTGACACGTAGGACATATATCGACTGTTCCTTTATTTAACAAAGTACAAGACGAGCATTCCCAGTCAGACATGTTGTAAAGAACACAGTCTCTTCCTCGTTACCAAGACATATATGACAATGGCCGATCAAGCGAACACTTTTAAGTGTTTTAATAAATCAATTCTTCATCCTTCACTTATATACTCAACGATGACTAAAATAGCAACTGAAAATTGTATCTATTGTACGTAATACTGATTTGTCATAATATTTTCCTCGTATAAAGTAATTATAACGGTTATTTCCATTTCTGTAACCTTTTTTAAGACATATGATATATATATCAACAGTATGCAATGATCCATCGTATGGCCTCTTCAGTGGGAAATTCCAGAAACTCCTTCAACTTCATAAATATTTCTATGTAGGTCTGCTATGTTCTTGCAGTACATACATTGTATTACCTTTTAAATTCAATTTATTCACAAATATGTATACTAAATAAGATTTAATTTCAATGATGTGTTTTAAATATTGCGCCAATCCCTCGTCGAACCTTTACGTTTTTCGTCCTCTGCAAATTAATACATTGGTAATTTCCACAGATTAAAAATACATAAATGAAACTTTAGCTTTCACGTGTCAAACATTCGCATTCTAAAGCACAGTATATGTTACTCCAACACTAGTATCATTCATGATACGAAACTAAAAGTTTATAAAAGTGAAGCCAATGATAGCCAATTAACACATTGGAACAGCTGTATACAAAGTTCGATGCTTTTATTTTTTTACGTTATTTTGTAATGACAATAAATTGTGTAAGGTAATAAATCTATACGTACAGGACATATTTGGGGCAAATTATGTAAATAAACTGAGGAAATAATATTTTTGTCAATTTGTCTATTTCCCTTAGCACAGATAACACAATGTGTTGTTTTATATATCTATGATGAATTATATCGATATGAAAAGCTTGCATAGAAAAAGGTTTAATCATGTACTTGAGATCATGTATTTAAATCTATGGAACGCCATGACTGCCTTATGTTAATGATCAGCATTATATGCAGTGCTCACACCATTATATTAAGTGCTCACAACATTATATTAAGTGCTCACAACATTATATTAAGTGCTCACAACATTATATGCAGTGCTCACACCATTATATTAAGTGCTCACAACATTATATTAAGGGCTCACACCATTATATGCAGTGCTCACATCATTATATTAAGTGCTCAAAACATTATATTAAGTGCTCACAACATTATATTAAGTGCTCACAACATTATATGCAGTGCTCACACCATTATATTAAGTGCTCACAACATTATATTAAGGGCTCACAACATTATATTAAGTGCTCACACCATTATATGCAGTGCTCACATCATTATATTAAGTGCTCACAACATTATATTAAGTGCTCACAACATTATATTATGTGCTCACACCATTATATTAAGTGCTCCCAACATTATATGCAGTGGTCAAAGCATTATATGAAGTGTTCAAAACATTATATGCAGTGGTCACAACATTATATGAAGTGATCACAACATTATATGAAGTGCTCACAATATTATATGAAGTGCTCACAACATTATACGTTTTTCGTTGTATGATGAGATTGTTGTATGATGAGATTGATGTATGATGAGATCATTCGGTAAACATCGTTTTTTAGCGGAAATTACCGAATCCATAATTTGTAAAATACGGTAATGCCCAGCAAACAAACAGTTATTAAAGTCATGTGATCATAAGGCAGTATACAATATTTAAAACTGATTGAAATAAGTAAGGAAAAGATGAAACTAAGAAGTGAATGATTAAAGTAGTTCTGTTCGTCGTAAGAAATACGAATGGCAAAATGTAAGTGAAATAATAAAAAGTTTATTTAATGAAATATCGAAGGGAAATTTGTATGACATATTCCTCGAGTTCATTTCCTACTGAAGAACTTTAGCAAGGTGCCACTTTATAGTCCGTACTCATTTTTAAAAAAGCTTAATTACCTTTTAAATAAAACAGTCAGCTTTCTATAACAATAAGCGTCATATTACGCTAGCTTATATGTCATGATTGAGTCATTTTTGGCATCCATTTTCAGAATTTGTCATTTCACATGAATAAGTATCTAACAGATATGGAAAATGCAGTTTAAAGCATTTCATTGTAGGTGTTTAACATAACTTTAGGCAGCAACCATTTAATTTTTTTTTGGGGGGGGGGGGGAGGGGGGGGGGGGGCTATTGATTTTTATTTTTTTCGCGACAAGTCGAAAATATTTTTTTTTAATTCAATTTTAGCATTACATATATTGGTAGCTAGGGGTGAATCAACCAAATTTTTTTTCTCAGAATCAAAAACAAATTATTTTTTTCTCCAAAAACTGGAAACACACTTGTTTTCAAAATAATCCATAAATTTTACCCTTTCAAGACCCAGTTTAACATTATTTTCATTTAAAGTTATCATCTCTTATGAAAACTGAGTTTGCGGGGATGAAAAACGTTTACTACGTTTGTTCGTCATTTTGCACGGTTAATATATATAAAAAAAAGTGGTATGCTTGATAATGAAACAACTTTCCACAAGAGACAAAATGACATCACAGAAATTAACAACTAAACGGCCACAGTACGGCCTTCAACAATGAGCAAAGCCCATACTGCAAAGTCATGCAGCTATAGAAGGCCCCGAAATGATAAACGTAAAACATTCCTAATTTATGTACAAACAAACGATCGAAAAACTAACATGTATATAACACATTAACAAACGACAACCACTGAAATAAAGGCACCTCCTGACTTGGGACAGCCACATATACAGAATGTGCGGCGGGTTTTAACATGTTAGCGGGATACCAACCCTCCCTCTAACCTGGGACAGTGGCGTAACAGAACAATATAAGAACGAACTATGAAAATCAGTTGTAAAAGGCTTAACTCATCAGATGGGTACAAATATAAATCCATCTACCAGAAAATAGAGTAGACGTGGGCGGGTACTTCTATATCCCAACAACAAAAAGACACTATAAGTACTGATCTGAGAGTATTCGCAATTACTGACAGCTAGTTCAAAGCCACTAACAACTAATAAAAAAAACATGCATCTAAGTTTTGCATTTAGGTAAAGATTGAAACAAACTGTGAGTAAAATAGAATGATTTACTATTATTGGATAGTAACGATTGTCCATGAAAAAGGATTCATTTTCAATGCTCTTCAACTTTGTACTTGTTTGGATGTATAAATATTTTGATATGAGCGTCACTGATGAGTCTTATGTAGACGAAACAAGCATTTGGCGTACTAAATTGTAATCCTGGTACCTTTGATAACTACTTGACCTAAATTAATTCTGGTTAAGGTACATTAAGATACAAAATATAATCAACTACAAGTCATAGAAGAATAATATCTTTTATGCACTTCTTTGATAACAATGGACCTCGAAAAAAGATTCAAATTTGTGTTTAGGTCCAGATGATAGCGACAACACAAAAAAGAGGAATGCTTTTTGTTGCTGAGCACTTCTTTGATTTTATTTAAAGTCCACACAATTTATTTTGTAACGGAAGCACAAAAAAAAAAGATACTCATTATTATGTCAATATATAATTGTAATATAATTATATTAATGGAGAACTTCTAGTATTGTTTTACTGTGAATTCTTCTCGTTGTTGTGATTGGCGTTCTAATTCTTCTCACATACAAGCTTGTCTATAGTCTGAGGATTTCTGTTATTTTTGCTACCAATTTTTTTTCCATATCCCAAGTTAGGATCAATCTAAAAGGTTGAAAATTTCATATCTGAATATTTTTTTCGTTATCTGGAAAGTTACTTTTGACGGCGGATCTTGATTGTTTCTGTGGGGCTTCTTTCTCGTGGATAGGGATCACTTACGGGGAAAAAAATGGAAAATTGTCGAAACTAATTTGACTTTTATGTATAGCATAAAATCGAGAATGGAATTGGGGAATGTATCAAAGAGACAACAACCCGACTCCATAGAAAAAACAACGACAGAAGGTCACCAACAGTTCTTCAATGTAACGAGAAATTCCCGAACCCGGAGGCGTCCTTCAGCTGGCCCATAAACGAATATATATTAGTTCAGTGATAATGAACGCCATACTAATTTCCAAATTGTACACAAGAAACTAAAATTAAAATAATATAAGAAAAACAAAGACCAGAGGCTCCTGACTTGGGACAGGCGCAAAAATGCGGCGTAGTCCGAATTATATTCTTAAAAGAATTTAAATTCACAAACTAGTTATTTTGCACCAAACATTAATAACTGTTTAAATTTGTTTGCTGGGCATTACCGTAATTTACAAATTATGGATTCGGTAATTTCCGCTAAAAAACGATGTTTACCGAATGATCTCATCATACATCAATCTCATCATACAACAATCTCATCATACAACAAAAAACGTATAATGTTGTGAGCACTTCATATAATGGTGTGAGCACTTCATATAATGTTGTGAGCCCTTAATATAATGTTGTGAGCACTTAATATAATGGTGTGAGCACTGCATATAATGTTGTGAGCACTTAATATAATGTTGTGAGCCCTTAATATAATGTTGTGAGCACTTAATATAATGGTGTGAGCACTGCATATAATGTTGTGAGCACTTAATATAATGTTGTGAGCACTTAATATAATGGTGTGATCACTGCATATAATGCTGATCATTAACATAAGGCAGTCATGGCGTTCCATATAAATCTGACTGACATATATACAGACATGTGTACATCCCTGCATTATTGTGTTCTATTGATAGTTGTCACAATGGAAAGTCTATATACCACATTTTAGACCGGGGATTCCTGATCTATATTTGCGCTGTATTTGGAGTGCTGTATCATTAGAACGCTTCACAATCTCCAAACCGGGGATTCTGTTCTGCATGCAGTTGTTGAGTTCGGAGTTATTAGTAAAATTACCAAGTTGAACTTAGTTTTAGGACCGTATATGGAGCGTTAATTCGAAAAGCTTATTATGTAAATACGATAACGCCGCAACGTTTTCCGCTCTTTGAATTGGCGTCATGCCCGTCTCATAGTACTCGTATGGATGGAGCCCAGGAGGATATATTTTGGCTACAATTAACGCGTACAATACATTCAGCAAACTTCTTTTATTTACAACAGTTTTACAAACTAGTTTAACTTATCTATTTTAATAAATCAAGGATGAAAAAAAAAATTGTTATACAAGTCATGTTTCTGTTTTTTCTTGTTTCTATTATCTCATACTGCCTAGAACTGCGAACCGTTATTAACCATTAACGAAATTGGCCAACATCTTTTTCAAAAGTTGTATTGAAAGATGAATCAGGTCGAGCAGTCATCATTGCTGTTTTTTCTCTTTATATGATCAAGTTTTAAAAAAAATATGCCAAAATTGCAGATTCGTCCTCTATTTTCTGTTTGAAGCAATGTTAGTTGATGTACCTTGACGAAAATCACAAACAACAAGACATTAAAGCATAGAAACATTGACACCATCATGATCCAACCATGCATTGTCGGACCGATTATAGACCAGTTGATCCGTCTAAAATCTAGTACTCGTATACACCCTTGCATGAAGATACCAAAATCCGATATCTATAATTTATTTATTCTATTTTTCAAAAAGTAAAACCCTGACGGGTATAAATGCTAACATAATATACATAAGAAACATGCATACAATACAAGTCTAAAACAAGTCAATAGACTTGGTAATAATAAGTATATACTAGTATACAATACAAGTCTAAAACAAGTCAATAGACTTGGTAATAATAAGTATATACTAGTATACAATACAAGTCTAAAACAAGTCAATAGACTTGGTAATAATAAGTATATTATACTAGATAATTGGCCGTTTCAGAAACTAAAGGACTGTGGGTAATTCAATTGTTTGTACCCCAAAATAAAAATAACGTCACTTCATTGGTTGAATTTCATTGTTTAGGACGTGTTTAACCAATCACGATGCTTTGGTGTACGCTTTTGAAAATATTACCCAGAATGCATTAGATTCTGCAAAGGCGAATTGACTAATGAGAACCTAATTATTTCGCATTTCCATGTATTGCTCTAGATATATAGCCTACAACACTAGACAAAATATATATTTTTAAGATCTAAAACAGTTTTATATTTAGAGTTTGAATCAAGTTAAAATTAGGATAATGGGTTTTAATTGCTTTCACAAGGGGAATTCTAATATAACTGTTGATTTGGCAATGAAGGAAACAGTTATCCTCATCGTCTAAATTTTTACAAACCTTACACGCTCTGTGTTCTCTTTTAATTTTTTTTTATCCTAAGTTATTGTCCCTTACACGGAATTTGGTTAAAAGTTGACGACCATTACGTGTTTTTAAGATTGCATATGCAAGTAGTCTCCTAGTTTAATTTCATTTTCAAGTTTTCGTAAAAGGTGAAGTTTTGAACTGTTATCGATATTTGATATTTATATAGTAGTCTTAGTAGTTTTTTTTAAAGAAAAGATAAAGGACTACCTAGTCGATAAAAGAGCTCGGTGTCTTTATATTAGTGTAACTATTTCGACTTCCAATAAGATTTACGTATTTTAACTTAGTCTGTCGACGCAAAGTATAGATATTAGATCACACTACACTACTGGACAGGTGCGCAAATAGAAAATAACATACAATGTATCATACTGAGAAAGATACCTTTAAAACACCATACAATCACTGTTATATTTTTTCCTGGTAGTATATATGTGGGCTGACCACTCCGTTAGAATGTGCATGCACGGAAGTCACGGCTGACCACGCCATAAGAATGTGTGCATGCACGGAAGTCACGGCTGACCACGCCACCAGAATGTGCATGCACGGAACTCACAACTGACCACTCTGTATGAATGTGCACGGAAGTCGCATGTGCATAGTGTTTCTTTCCATGTCACAATTACAATATGTGGACTGACCACTTTGTCTGAATGTGCACGGAAGTCATATGTGTATCATTTCCATTTCAAATTTATATATACATCCTATTAATAAAAGGAGCATGATGACGTAAACATGTTATAAGGCAAAATACTACAATAAGTCACATGTATATTTTCACAATAAGGAAACTAAAATCAGCAGGTGTTGGAGAGTTCGTTTTGGTACATCCTTTAGATTTTTGTGACAAAATAAGCTTCCTCTTCTCCCTCATATTTAATATTAACTACATCGCTTGATCATAATTGATATTTGATAATTGTTTGGTGCTTCGATTTCCAGCAGCAAATATTACATACAAAAACCATAGTAAAGATATTAAAATAAGTGTTTGGTATAACTTGTAACCGCAATTTACGGTAATTCTAAAACTGACATTTAAGGATCAAAATGCGCCAATAATGTATGACATATATCTGGGAACAGTATTCCTGCATATATAAACAATTATATGCCACAATTCCTTTTAGAAGTAAGGACCACTTTTCTGTTATCAACACCAAATTCTTTTGATAACACAATTCAACTTTGAACTCCAAGATTTATCTTCTACATTTCTTAATTGGCAGCGACTTTACTACATTTCATTTTTCGTTAACCAGTGATGAAAAATAAAACTAGAAAGAGCTATCTCCTAATTTATCGTTCTTTTTGGAAGTTGTAAATTCCCTTTAGTTTCTAAGACCATACTGGACATAAGTGTTTTCACACAACAGGACATCCGCAGCAATGTAACAAAGAATATCTCATTAGAAATAGTTCTAGGGAGAAACAAGACTATGTTTCTATGTTGCCTATTATGGAAGATTCCCAACCTTATTCCTTTTAAAATATCCAATTATATATAAAAAAAAAAAAATTAGGAATGATTGCCAATCGACTACAGTTCAAATAAATTGGATACAAGTAATTGTATGCAACCGTGTGGCTTTCATCAATGAGAAAATTCCATAAATACTCTTTTGTAAATTTATCCTAAATAATGCTTCTGCTTTCTATTACAGATCTAATACAGTGAAAATAAATAAATATCTTACAAATTTTCTAAGTAAATTGTAATTACAATTTTAAATAAATTGTAATTTCCCTGACTGTTAAATGCATTGTGTAATTAGGATCAAAATCGTAATTAACATATGTATTTACTGTCAAGTTGATATCAATAGATATAGGAAGATGTGGTATGAGTGCCAATGAGACAACCGTCTCCATCCAAATCACAATTTATAAAAGTAAACAATTATAGGTCAATGAACGGCCTTCAACACGGAGCCTGGGCTCACATTGAACAAGCTATAACGTGCCCCAAAAATACTAGTGTAAAACCATTCAAACGGGAAAACCAACAGTATAATCTGTATGAAAAACGAGAAACGAGAAACACGTATAAATTACATAAACAAACGACAACTACTGTACATCAGATTCCTGACTTAGGACAGGTGCAAACATTTGCAGCGGGATTAAACGTTTTAATGGTACCAAAGACTTCATATATATAATATAGTAAACTACCTTACTAAAAAGCTTTAACCTGCTTATAGTATCGAAACAAGTGCTTCAAAATTACAAATTGTAAAAATACAATAAAATTGAGAATGGAAATGGGGAACGTGTCAAAGAGACAACAACCCGACCAAAGAGCAGACAAAAAGACTTGTTTCATGTTAAGGGAGGGTCGAGGGCTCATAACTATTTTTTTACCCTGTCCCATTTTTATTGGCACTGGCTACGGTTACATGGAAATGTAACAACAATAAATATATATATTATTGTTACATTGGAGTCTAATTGACAGAACGGAAAGTTGGGTAAGGAACCGATTAATTACGAATGTAACAATAATTATTGAGGCTACGGTTACATTGCGTTATTGTTACATGAAAAACAGCAATGTATGTACGCTAGATTAATTAAACTTAAATCTATAGTTGTATTGCTTAATTCTTTCATATGTACTAAATAATACTGGTAATAATGATAAATAATAAATATTATTATTCAACAAATAATGTGTAAATAGTTTTACGTATTCTTGGTTTTGGTGTTCTTAAAGATACTACTCCAGATTAGGACTGAGTACTCTAAAGGCAAAAAATATAGTTCAATGGTTTCACTTTTTAAGTATTTAACTGCACACACATACTATTATTACTGTCATTATACTTTTAACAATGGCTGAAGAGATTTCTGTTACCAATTTTGTTTAGACTGTTTAGGGTGAAAATTTTAAAACTTGGGATGCGTTTGAAACGAAACTGAAACAATACCAAGACACAAACTTCACACAGCTATACAAACGCAGTTCTAAATAAAAATACATCAAAAGCAAAGTTTGCTAACTGAGAACTTCTGTATACATGTATCCATGGAGGACGTAAGTTCGTTTATCAAAAATGTGTAGGACTTAAACATGCTTTAAAAACCACTTACTGGATACATATGTAGAAACTGTCATTGTAAATAAAAAAATTAAAGAAATTATATTTATAATTGTATGTATTGTAAATATAAAATAAATGTCTTAAACTTTTATTATTTAGTACAGATTACTAGTCCCATCGTACATTGCTGTTTTTCATGTAACATAGCCTCAATAGTTATTGTTACATTCGTAATTAATCAGGTCCTTACCCAACCATGCATTTCGGCAATTAGTCTCCAATGTAACAATAATATTTTTATTATTGTTACATTTCCATGTAACCGTAGCCAGTGCCATTTTTATATGCCTGTCGAAAGTCGGGAGCTTGTAGTTCTGTCAACGTATATTATTATATTTGTTCCACCTAACAGAAGTTCCAATGGAAACTATGTCATTATGTTACAAACAATGTCATTATGTTACAAACAATGTCATTATGTTACAAACAATGTCATAATATCTGTTTCTGTTGGAACAAATATTCTATACCATTTATTCCGTTATGAACATTTACTGTGATATTTATTCCAGGATATATTTTCCTTTTGGAACTTATATTATGAAGGAACTTCTGTTCTGTGACAGTTAATTGGTTGTCATTGGTTCAAGTCTGTCATATTTGTGCTTTGTAAATTTTTGTTTTTAATTAGGCCTTCAGTTTTCTCAATTGAATTGTTTAAATTTCTTGTTGTGGCCTTTTATAGCCAACAATACAATGGGTTTTTTCCTCGTTGTTGAAGGTTGTGCAGTTGCCTATAATTGATTACATCAATTTCATTTGAACTTTAGTGGATAGGTGTCTCGTTGGCAATCATTCCACCTCTTATCTTTATACAAGCATATACAGTTAGATGCTGCTAGAATACTAATTGCAATTTGGGCATAGAAAAGGAGCGCCTAGTTGGATAGTGTACAAGGAATATAAGGTTGGGACTCTCTCTAGAATATAATAAAGGTTTTCTTAAGTTCATCTCCCACAGAAATGTCAATTTTTATCACCATCTTCTTAAACATAACTGATATTAAGAATTGAACTGTGACATGAAGCACAGGACTGTGTACCCTATGTTTTCTTATTGTCTTAAGATATTTGTGACAAGGGGTATTCGTTCACTACCTTTTTGAGTTTCTACAAAAATAATCAGGCATATGTTTGGTAAATTGGCAGGATAAGTAGCTTAAAGAAATTAGTTAATGGTGTATTGTGACTGGTCCTGTTTTACATTCATTCATCTAAATGCTGTGATTTTTTTTTATTAAAGTCTGTAATATGATGATTTTACAACAACTACCACAAAATATTAACATTAATCAATGAACCATGAAAATGAGGTCAAGGACATGTACCCTTCCAGACACAAATGTACACTTAAATCCCGTACACTAAATAATACTTTCTGATAAACTGACAAAACCATGAAAAAATAACAAAGACGAAAGCGTCATAAAATAAGGTCAAGGTCAGATGAAGCCTGCCAGACAGACATGTGCCCCTTACAAACATTCCACACACAAAGTAATGTGGTCATTATCACTGAACTAGTATACATTTGTTTAGGGGCCAGCTGAAGGACGCCTCCGGGTGTGGGAATTTCTCGCTTCATTGAAGACCTGTTGGTGACCTTCTGCTGTTGTTTTTTTTCTATGGTCGGGTTGTTGTCTCTTTGGCACATTCCCCATTTCCATTCTCAATTTTATCCTATTGTTTATATCATGTTAGAAATAGACAAAACCATTGAACCATGAAAATGGGATCACAAAGTTAGATGAAAAACAGAAGTCAGACGTGTTTCTTGTTTCTCATTTTTTTACATAGATTATACCGTTGGTTTTCCCGTTAGAATGGTTTTACACTATTAATTTTGGGGCACTTTATAGCTTATTGTTCAGTGTGAGCCAAGGCTCCGTGTTGAAGGCCATACATTGACCTATAATGGTTTACTTTTATAAATTGTTATTTGGATTGAGATCTAGAGTTGTCTCATTGGCACTCATACAACATCTTCCTATATCTAGCTATGTACTGTACAGTGTACAATCATTCAAAATATTGTTATCATATTGCTTATAGCATGTATAGTATCTAAGATATAAGACTTTTCCAAGTAAATTAAAATTAATAATTACGGGTCCAAAAATGAGGTCAGTAGTAGGTATTCTTTCTTATTTTTAATTCAATAATCCAAATACTACAGATATTTGTGGAAATTTACAGTATCATAATATTGACATTTTAACCCGAAAATTTCTTAATCTATTATATAAACCCAAACTATATAAAGACAATGTCCTGGTTTCAGCAGGGAAATTATTCTTTGTCATGATAGTGTTGACATATTTCACCACTTAGGGTCATCAGAACAATAGAAACAGAGGAAACAAGCACTGAAGTAAATTTAATCCTTTTCTATCTTTACATTGTCGTGAAGTATATTTATTTAGATTAATATAAATAAATCCATTGTTTTATTTCATATCTTTTTCATGTTTCTATTGACTATGTGGTGAATCATGTTGACACAATAATTTAAATAGTATCCTTTTATCATAATTCAACATTGTTTTTGGTTAAATCATCATGATCCTGTTATCATCCTTAGTATACAGGCTAAAAATACAAATCTACCTACCCAACCCTATAAGCAATGATAAGTAACAATAAGAAGATGTGGTATAAGTATAAATTAGACAACTCTCTATCCAAGTCACAATGTTTAAAAATTTAACAAAGCATGAATAGTCAACACCAAACAAAAGTTGCAGTGGTTTCTTTATACATTTTATTGGTTGGATTTACATGTACAGTAAAACCTGTATAAACCGGGCGGCTAAGGGACCATGAAAAAGGGCTGGTTTGGACGGTGAGCAGGTTTATTCAGGTTTCCGTTTTGACCGGAAGTTAATGACTTGTGACCTCCGATATTTTGCATGTAAAAGTTCTCTCTGATTGTAAATTATATCTGATAAATTAAAATACTTCACTTCGTTCTTCATTGTTTGCATTTGCATCATAATGCTCGCGTTTTTTGAATTGTCAGAAGAGAGTTTCGATTTACTTCCATGATCATTAATTTGAAATGTTGGAATGGCCGATTAAAAAGCCAGAATATTATCAAATGTAATTTCATCACTATCGAAACGTTGTCGTACAGGGTACAATACCCATTGATTGTTGTCATCTGGGTGTTTTTCATTATCAGGGTCATTTGTTTAGGGGTTCACAACAGGGAATCCGGGACTTCGAAATCACGATGTAAATTTCTTACTCCGCGATTTAAATTTGTTTATCCAAGTTACAACGTAATTTCACTCCGAGATATATTCGTTGTGTCTTTTCGTTTAATTGACAAGTTTATAATGTTTTAATAAATAATACAGCTCACTACTGTACCATTGTAAGTTCACAGTTTAACACCTGACGAATTGATTATCTGAAAAGCCATATTGTATATACAAATATGTTTTGAAATCAATTAGACAAACCGGTTTTGACAGGTAATAATTAATGTAATTAAGAGTATTGGAACTTCGTAATTAGACCGGAATTCGGAATACACAGGGTCCGGTTTAAAAAGGGTATTTTAACAAAGACTTTGAAGGGGAAAAATTGGGACTTTCATTTTCGGCCGGAATGGACAGGAAACCGGTTTATTCAGGGTCCGGTTTAATCAGGTTTGACTGTACCAGTATGAGTTTTAATGTCAACCACAGCATATTGCTTATCCATCCTGATTTAACATGTTAAAGCTAATTACTAGTTTGAATCAGGTGATTCTAGTTCACTCGACTCATTTATCATGTTTAATTAATATATAAACTATTCAATATGTCTTTCATAAATTTTATTACATTTTGTACTGGCTAAAATGCTAATGCTGTCTCAAAAAACAAATGTTTAGAAAATTTTTCTGTTAATGCTGGTTATATACATTATATATTACTCTGTTTGACATATTTTCTGAATCAAATTTATAAAGTGTTACTTTCATTCACTTCATGATTGTATATACATTTGAGGGTCCAGATGGTGGGGATGGGGTATTCATTTTATTTTTCACTACCTTTTTCTCAGATCTTTATTTAGCATCTTTGGTCTCCCCATTTTATATTCAAATTTTTAGCTTTCCTTTTTTTTCACACATCTTTCTGAAGTCTTGCCCCATTTTTCTATATGTTAATTTTTTAACCCCATCCTGATCCACATATGTATATATATGTAAATTCTTTAAATATTAGACTCAATTGATTCAAATGATTTTGCAATTTCAAGTGCAACTCTATTTAACCCAACAGACCCCATATTAGTAATAATAGTAACAACAATCCCTTGTGGTGGATCAGACTGCTTTCCATACTTTTCTTCTGAGCTTGTCTCTTCTTGCTTGCCATAGTTTTGAGATGGTAAGATAAGTAACACACTGCTAGCACCTATAGCACCCCCTGTATGGGACACATAATGCCTTTGTTGTTTACAATATCCATTTTCATACTTTTCTGGAACAACAGCCCAGCCCATACCATAAAACCCATCTTTGTCCCATGAACACTCAGTTTTATCTACTGGTGAAAAAATCATATCCATTGTTTTTCTTTTCAAATATCCAGGTAAAAGTTTTCTGTCTGAGTTATTTCCCTTGTCGACAACACTATTCACAGTTTCTAACTTATTCTTTGATCTAGAATTATCTTCCTTAGTTTGATTATCTCCCTTAGATGTATTTCCAGTTATTGAAATGTCTGCATCATACTGATAGCTGTATAACATAATATTCCCAAATTTGAGCAAATCTGTGACATCTGATATAAATCCACCTCCAGCCCACTTGTAAGAATTGTTGACATATGGTGCATTTACCAGTCTTCCATTCTTATTTTTCACATAATGACTACAAAAAAAAGATCATATATCATGAAACAAATAAAAATGTGTAACCACATTAATTGAGAAGAAAAAAACAAACATTTTTTTATTGTCTTCATTTGCTTTAACATATATAAATTGTCACATTTGAACGTTTATCCTTGAATCTGGCCAGAATGGAAAAAATATTACATTTTATGAATTATCCGTTCCACATCCATCCATACACATGTATGTGTGCACAGGTGTAAGCTTTTAGTAACTGATCAAGAACATTCAAAAAGGCACATTGAAAAACAAGGAACAGAAGTATCTGGTTGCATAACCTTCTCAGTTTTTATCCACAAGAAAAGAGAGGGGATGGATTGGTTTGGCACACTTTGCTAACTAAATTAATCCTTAATTTTTTATATTATTCAAATAAACATTAAAATTGTGGTTCATCTTCATAAAGTATACTCTGAATCTTTAAAAAAATTGTTAAAAAAATCACAACTACAAGTATTCCTTTTTTACGCATCTTAAATAATTATGCCAGGATTTATCATAATTAATAGAAATTTTTATTAATTATTTTTTTTTTTTTAAATATAATAAAAAGTGTGGGTCACTGGTCACCCTACAGGCAATTGACAGATTGCGCAAAATCGATAGATTTTGTATAGATTATGCATGAAAAATCTAATGTTGGGTGATAAAAAGAAAACTACAACATAGAATCATAACATGCTTTCAGATAAGAAAAAGAAAAATATGAATTGGCTGGACTTGTTTTCTTGCTGCTTATAAAAATATCATAAATTCAGATATTATTGTGTGTATCTATTATTTCTATTTTCAAAGGAATGAACAAGAATGTAAGTATAATTATTGCCATTTTAGAAAAAGCAACATACAACATGTAAAATGATTATGATTGCTCTGATAACGAAACTCAAAAAGTTACTTTCCATTTATAAAAAATTTGCAAATATTAACAGAATTCCAATAGTAATATTACCTCCCCCTGTTGTAGATCAGAGGGTCATTCTCCTCCAGGTATGTATGTTGAAGTCCTAATGAATTGAAGTACTCCTTCATCAGGGAATCAAATGGTTTATTGGCAGCCTTCTCCATCACAGCACTAACTAAGGTCCATCCATGTGAGGTATAAAGAAATTTACTGCCTGTAAATATAACAGTCTTTAATATATATGTCTTTATTTTATACTGGTCTATTGGACTATGTAATTTGGACCTTGTTGGATAGTTGTCTCATTTGACATGATATCTCGTCTTCTTATATTAAACTTGTTTATTGCTTCAGGTGGATAGTTCAACTTGTCTCATTGCAATTATATCACATCTTGTTATATGCTTCTAAATATACTTTTTTTTTATAAGTATATCACAGACGACACAAAGGTGAACAACAAGATAACGTTTCTAAACAATTTTATGATACCTATCAATTAATAATGTACATTTCATTAGGGACTATCATTTGCTTTTTTTTTCATTTTTCGATTGCATATGTACCTTCTGTTATGTGTTTTTTTCTCTCTCTACATATATATCATGTATATATTTCTAAGTAACTCAGTCAACTAATTGTTCGTCAAAGTTTCATATAATTACTCGCCAAAACGTAATACTAAAAATAAATTAAGGAATGAAAGTATATATACATAATATTTATGTTATACGAATTTCAGGCGTAATTACTAAATAAGTAAGCCGCCTACCAAAACTAATAACAACAACAAATATCACATCTCCTTATTCTAAATTAAATTACCTCCTGTATTCAAGATAATTACAATATATCATAGGATAAATGAATAAAGGAGTAGGTCCGGTAAGGGCTGATTTTGGCCTCAAATTTCAGGTTCATCTAACGAAAGATTTTGGACGCTTTTTAAACACTTAAATGTCTATTTCAATTGATTTGATTAGTTTTTGTGAAAGATTTTAAATGGTTTTGTCATTAAAAACGCTCCGATTCAAGCTTTAATATGAAAAATCTTTCAAATATGCCAAAAACGTCACTTTTGAGATGGTTTTTGTCAAAAATGAAAGTGGCCGCATCCGTGTTCATCCTCAACCTTTATATATGTTATGTATTATCATCAAATACAACTTACATTTAAATATTATGGATGAACACGAATGCGGCCACTTTCATTTAAGTCGAAAACCGTCTCAAATTTAACTAAAATGCTAAAATTGTGAGGATTTCAGTAATTTAGCACGACTTTATGATGTTAGTACACGATATGTGTACATGGTATCGTCAAAAACAGCCTATATTTATGTAGCAGAAGCATTCTACTTTCCAATAAATAGCTTAAAGATTACAGTTTCACATCTTTGTAAAACTGCTATATTTTGGGGCCAAAAAGGGGTCTTACTGAACCTTCTCCTTTCTTTTAGGGTTTGTGCTCATACAAAAGTTCAGTTCAAACTTAAAGATGATGGTTTTCATGGTTTAAGTATAAACATAACAACTATCTATGCCTTACCTGGTTTATGCACCAGAGGATCATCTTGGAAAAGAGTTAGACTCTCTGTTATAGATTTATAAGCCTTCTGTATGTAATACTCTTTATTTTCAAATTCAGATTTCTTTTTTTCATTTTCATTCTTCTTTTCATCTTTACTTTGTTCCTCTTCCTTTTTATCTGCTGTTTTGTTTTTGTCTTTCTTTACTGCTTTGTCAACAACATCTTTTGTTTTTGTGTGTGGAGATTTTTCTAAGTTTTCAATATCTTTATTCTGAAAATTAAAAAAAAAATGTCATATTTAAAGTTTTGTTTGATCTGGTAAATAACAGGAACTGTACATTAGTTTCACCCAACCCTAACACAAGACTATAAGCTAATAAGTGGGTCTCATTGGGGTATAAGTGTGACACGGGATTTCTGATTTTTTGTAAGTGTGACACGTGAAAGTCAAATTATTGTATCATGAAAAAGGGAAATGAGGTCTTGCGGGGCCTGGTAAATGACAAAAAAATGAGAATTGCTTACGTACATAGTATAAGTCGGATACGGGAATCTGACAAAACAGTAAGCGGGATCCTGGATCGGAACCCCCCCCCTAATGAGACCCCCTAATAAGCTTGAGCTTTATTAAACAGTAATCATACAATAAACCAATAAGCTGCAGTGATCTGAAAGTTCTAAACTAGAACTGTAAGTGTTCTCATAAAATAATACAATTAACCAATAAGCTGCAGTAATCTAAAACTTCTAAACTAGAACTGTAAGTGTGCTCATAAAATAATACAATAAACGCAGTAATCTGAAACTTCTAAACTAGAACTGTAAGTGTGGTAATAAAATAATACCACTGTGAGACTATTACCAAATATTTCTATATTGAAATTGAAATAAATTAATATAATTATCTCCCTTGCTTACAAATTTAGATCATATCCCTTAAACATGTTAAAGCACTTCCTAACATGGTGTTCTAAAACTTTATTATGTTTCATCATTTCTATCAATTTTATGATTAAGAAGTACATGTAGCTATGCTAATGAGGAATATGGGCGTTGGGACAGACTATGTATTTTCTATACAGTATACAAGTAAATGTTGAAGTAAGTTAATTTGATTTATCTCCATTGTTTACATATTTAGAATGGTGACATCCCATTAGTCCAAGAGCCTATTAATCAGACAGTTCATTATTCGGACAGCCCATTTTCCCGACAACTCATTATTCTGACAATGCATCTGTCTTAAGTGTATGGATAAATTTGCTCTAAAAATACCAACTTAGTTCTGCTTAATATTAATGGTTGTCCCTCTTGATTCCGATTCTTCTTGAAACTTCTCATGCGAGATATTTGTTTCAGTATATTGGAGTTGATACGCATACTTATTGCAACTGTTCAGTCGGCATTTGTGTGTCCACTATCCTTGTGTGTTGTTGTAGTTCGCTGTTTTTTACCCTGTCTAGATCTATATTCTTTTTTTCTAGATCTTCGGTTTCCCCCTTTCGTGTATCGGGGGAGTGAAGTTTCACCACTATTATCTACATACTTATATCAGAGTTGAATAACGCCATCCGCCCTCTTTGGATGACACAAAAGTTTTTTTGTCGCAGATATAGCGACTAATGCAGCAAAAGGCAATATGTGAAAAACAAAGAGACAAATACAAACTAGGTCCAAAAAAATTAAATAACAAATAGGACGAAATATTTATTTGCTCCTAAAAGATGAGTAATTCTAGCTTCTACCAAGACATCCACCTGTGAGATTTTATGAATGTCATGTTTGGGAATATGAATCAATGAAATACGGAGAAATACACAGCACTCCCAATAACGATCGATCAGACATAGTCCATGTAGTCTGAGAGATGACACTCAATTCATTTGTAGGGGTACCAATTTTATCTTGCAAGCTTATTTTAAAATCTAGAAAAATAGGCCTCATTTATGATGGTTCGGGAGAGGCAGGACAGATGAATTACTACAAACCCATTTACGTAAAACAAATATCAGACACGATACCCTTCTCCTGGGATTACTCTTGGTTTGTCTACCAATCATTGGTTAAGGCAGAGTCGTCCACCTAATCCTTACAGTGGATCGGATTTAGCCATATAGGACTCCCTCATATTGGAGTCCTACCATATTCAATACACAGAAAATATTCATTTGCTGACCACGCCAAATTTGTTGATATTAGTTTGATGAGAATCTGTACCGGAAATAATTTCCTGTATAATATAATTCTAATTCTGCATATATATACATTACTAAAATTCTGTATAGTGTGTTTAAGTATGAAGTCTATCTAAACAGAAATAGTTTTGTTTATCCGTTTTTTACCCATTCATTCTATAAATACATATTAACCGATTAATGCATATAAGAAAAGGTGCCAAAAATTATTACTCTATACACATATATAATACTTGTATTGTATAAATGTCTTAATGTTGACCCAATCACTATACCGCCGCTTCTAAAAAAGTGGGGGTATATTGTTCTATATCTATCGGTTTGTCCCTCTGTCAGTAATTTCGTCCGTCCGTCCCATGGGTATTTTCGTTGCATTTTACAAACTCCATTACAAAAATTTCTGAAATTTGGATTCAGGATTTATTGAAGACATCTATACCTAGTCATGTGTTTTAAGATTCATCACTCAAAAACTTCCTGTTAACCGAACACTTTTCAAATGATGCCCAAGTTGAAGGTTTTTGTCACATTTTTCTCAGGAACTACCACACAAGGATTTCTTGATTTTGGTTCAAGGTTTATATAAGTCAGCTTTACCGGGTGGTACTTTTTCAGATTCATAACTCAAATTCCTGTTAATACCAAAATATTTTTCCGGAGAACGGTATCATCAGTGAGCAGTAGTTCTCACTTTTACTTGTTGATATTGATTTATATGCTCTTTAAGACTCTGTAATTTGGAAATGAAATATTCTATCCTGTTCTTTACTATATGCAGATTTTGAATTGCATATATAGAAAGTACTCGAACTACCTTTGTGTAATAAATACGGAGTTATTTCCTAAAATAAGTTATAACATATATGTAATAATACACACAGACAAATTTTAGTTTACCTTGGTACCCTGATACTTAATAAGTGTCTGACTAATGGGTTGTCAGATTATCAGGCTGTTGGAGGAATGGGTTGTCGCGGATCGGACCAATGGGTTTTCTGACTAATGGGCTGTCGGAAAAATGGTGTGTAATTTTTAGAATATATCATTGAAGCATTATTAAGTCTCAATAATACCCATCTTGCCATTTCTTCTGGAGACAGATTAATAAGTGTATACAATGTATTTCAATTCATTAATCAAAACTTACAATTTTATTTTTGTTTATATAGTCTTTTTCATAATGTCTTATTCCTCCTAAGTGGGAAACCAATTGTCTTGTTGTTATGTCAACCTGTAGAAAAGGAAGAAGAAATTACAGTCAAATTACTTTAATTTGTAAATGAAGTAGATGTTAGCAATTGTAAGCAATTGTACAGCCTTCAACAATGAGAAAAACCCATGTCATCTATAAAAGTCCCTGACATGAAAAATATGGAACAATTCAAAAGAGAAAACCAATGACCTAATTTATAACAAAACAGTTTATGAAAAACAAATATGTAAACCATGTAGTGGGTCTTATTGGGGTCTAAGCATGACGCATGGAAGTCAAATTATTGTGTTGTGAAATCGGGAAATGGGGTCTAGCGCCCCGCTGCGGGACCCGGGAAAGGAAAAAAATATGAGAATTGCTTACTTACATAGTGTAAGAGGGATACTGGAATATGACAAAACAGTAAGCGGGATCCGGGATCAGAAACCCCCCCCCCCCCCCCCCAATGAGACCCCCCATGTAGGTTTGACTGTAGGTTTGACTGTAGGTTTGACTGAAGGTTTGACTGTAGGTTTGACTACTTGGATACAGGTATACTATCTATGTCTATTCAATACATCAATTATCAGTCAACACACTATGACCTATATACACCATTTCAGACTGGATTTTACCCATTTTATCTTTAAAAAAAATCTAAACTGAACCACTTCTAATCTTTTAATTCTCATAAAAAATAAGTTTTAATATATGAAAGTTAGATCTTAGATGATGATATGAGATGATAAAGTGTTCATTTCCTGTTTTTTATAATTCTCATACGAAAATAATAATAATTTCATTTTTGGCTTGCTTTTAATTTCATAAGAATTATTTTTTACAATTCTCAGTACATTTGTAACAAGAAAGAGTCTTTGTTAAACCTCGTAGAATGAGTAGGAAGACGGGGATTTAATTTTTTTTAGGCCAACAACATTTATACATATCTTACTTACAAAAATGACATTTGTGCAATTTACAAGTGTCATCAAAATTTTCAGATACATTTTTAGGTGGGAAGGTAGGCAACATTAAACAATTTAAATTTAATTTTTGGCACTACTGGCCATGGTCAGTTTTAGTTTACAGTTATCTTCTAAGAAAATTTTCAGAACAGCATAAGACCGTATTAATACATCAAAATATGTTTAGCTCTGGAATATCATATCTGTGCCTATCTAAATTCTCTGTAATTGAGAGGTTGTCGTCTGCTGTTGTATATCATATTATTTGTTTTTCTCTCAACATTTTGTACATGTAACAGACTTGATTTCCAGGTTTGAATTGTTTAACATTGTCATGTAGTGGCCTATGATAGCTTATAACTATTTGGTATGGGTTTTGTCCATTGTTGAAGGCCATTCAGTGACATATGGCATTACTAACATCTAAATTATTTCGTATCTGCAAATCATTCCACATCTCATTTTTATACCAATACTAAGAAAGATAACTCTTACATTATTAAATTCACAAATATCACTATATACATGATATATATTTACACAAATGATTTATATATAAATAAAAGCTCCCAAATCTTTATTGTAAAAAATGCAAATCTACATCTGAAAGAGACATTAATAGATGAACTTTGGCAACAAACAATAACTTGACTAATAGGAACAGCTGACAAATTTTCTTTAAAAAATATTGCTTATAACATGTCTAACATCTTAAATAATTAGTAAACATTGATAGTTTAGTCTTAGTTGCATGATTTTTTTATTAGTTGTTAGTGGATTTGAACTAGCTGTCAGATAACTGTGAGTACTCTCAGATCTGTTCATTGTGTCTTTTTGTGTTGGGATGTATAAGTACCGGGCCACGTCCACTTGTATTTTTGTCAATCTGATGAGTTAAGCCTTTTTCAACTGATTTTTATAGTTCGTTCTTATGTTGTTCTGTTATACCACTGTCCCAGGTTAGGAGAGGGTTGGGATCCCGCTAACATGTTTAACCCCGCCACATTATTTATGTATTTGCCTGTCCCAAATCAGGAACCTGTAATTCAGTGGTTGTCGTTTGTTTATGTGTTACATATTTGTTTTTCGTTCATTTTTTTTTCTTTTTTTACATAAATAAGGCCATTAGTTTTCTCGTTTGAATTGTTTTACATTGTCTTCTCGGGGCCTTTTATAGCTGACTATGCGGTATGGGCTTTGCTCATTGTTGAAGGCTGTACGTTGACCTATAGTTGTTAATTTCTGTGTCATTTTGGTCTTTTGTGGATAGTTGTCCCATTGGCAATCATACCACATCTTCTTTTTTATATATGGTAAATTTTTGTATAAGAGCTGAAACTCTTTTATCTTTATATCAAGTATATAGGAATAAAAGGACTTCAACTGTATTTGTCAATAAGACAGAACCCAAATAACAAACAACATAAAAAAGGGTCCTCTTGGGCATGTTAGGTAGACAATCTCATAAAGTTTGGGAATAAAAACTAATGGGCTTTGATCATTGTTGAAGGTTGTTCAGAAACATATAGATGCTAATGTCTGTATCATTTGGTCTCTTGTGAAGAGTTGTCTCGTGACAATCATACCACATCTTCTTCTTTTTATTCTGAAGATTGGTCACAAAAGCCAAATTTCCTTAATTTCTTTAGTTGCAAATAAAAAAGTCGGGAGTTCTTATTTTCTTTAAATATTACCTTCTGGCCATCAAAATATTTAACAGGATACTGAGGCAGGTAATGTTGGACTGGTTTGTCAAGGTCAAGGGCACCATTTTCCCATAACTTAGCAACCATTCCCATGGTGATAGATTTACTAATGCTAGCAATCCTAAATATTGTGTCTGCAGTACATGGTGATCTGTTCTCTACATTAGAATATCCAAGACCTGAAAAATATATCATGGCTGCCATGTGTCAGTGTGCAAAAATATAAGAATATATGTACATTTATATTTTTGAAGTATAAAATGAATCTAACTTTCATATACTGTAGATTCATTTATTTTAATAGGTACCAATTTTTGTGGATCAAGGAAATTTTTTTTCATGGATATTTAAATTGTGTGGTTTTGCCATTGTCTGCATCAGCTACTTTTGCATAGGTACTATTTCTGTACTTCAAATATGTAGTACTGGAAATTTACTTTTAATATTTAGTACTATTTCTTTACTTTAAAATTATTGTGATATTTAGGTACTGTATTTTACAGTAGTTGATTTGTACTAAATATTTTGGTACAGAAATAATACAATATATTCCATGTTTGAAAATCATAATTTTAAGAGATTTGAAATAGAAAAACTTTCAAAATGCTGAAAATGTAACGGAAGTATTAAACCAAAAATCTGTAGTACCTAAATTTCAAGTACAAATTAAGTAACTGTAAAATACAGGTACCTAAATATTACAATAATTTGAAAGTAACAAAATAGTACTGAATATTAAAAGTAAATTTCCAGTACTACAGCTTTTTAGTACAGAAATACCGGTAGTACCTATGCAAAAGTAGCTGTGTACTATAAGTTATATGGTTCGCTACTGACCCCCTACAGATCATAGAGGGTTAGTAAAATCCATAGGGGGTGAGGCCTGAGACAGAATCCCCTATGTATTTTATTCACCCTCTATGGATCCATAGGGGGTCAGTAGTTAACCGTATAACAAATTTATCGCAAACTATACTTTTTCTGCTGCGTTTTGTTGAAAAAATAAACAATGAAACAACACAACGTTAATAGATGACGTCACCATTAAAGCGTGATGAATCCCCTATGGAATTTACTAACAACCCACTTTGGTCTCATAGGGGTCACCACGTGACAGCGTTAAACCAATCACAACGTGATATTTTACCAGTGGTGCGATAAAAGTTGATAGAAAATTTGTCATCCATTGTGCATATAATTCTGTGGTTGACATGGACCCATGATATCCATGAAACTTGGTATCTTAGAAATAATAATGAATCCACAGTCATGACAGTTTAAGGAAAAGTTAAATAGCATGTTTAGTATTTGAATATTTTCAATTTAATACATCATTCAACTATTTTTACCAAATGTCAAGACATGAACCCTGAGCTACTCATGCTACTGTACCAAATATCTCAAATATCCAGATCAGTATTGGGGAAAATCTGAAGTTCTTGTGATGTTTTATTATTGCTTTGTTTATGTTGTAGCATGTTCATATTTCATTAATATTTAACGAATTAATGGAAAATTGTTAATGAGGGTTTGGTAGGGCATGTAGGGGGGGTGTCTGTAAACATTTAATTTTTCATCCCTTTTTTTCTAATCTTCAAAAAATTAACGCCTTTTTTCTCTAATTAATCTTCAATTTTTTGGCCCATTATTCTCTAATCTTCATTTTTTAAGGGCATTATTCTTTAATCATTTAACCCCATCCAAACCATTGTTAATAGCTAGTAAAACAGTAACTTTATGACATGAAAAGAAAAAAAGTATATTTGTATACCTTCTTTCCAAACATCTTTCCCATTCACACTGACACCAACAACAATTCCTGGACTTCCTGTTTCATCCTGTGAAATATAAAGAAATAAGAAATGGTTCGTACATGTAAATATATTGGCCACTCCCATTATGATTAGTTATAAACAAGGAGATTGTGAATTTTAAACTGACTGTTTTACATATTTCATGTCTGATCCTTTGACAGATAGCCGACTATAATGGTACAGATTTTCTTATTTTCATATTTTCTTATTTTCTTGAATTTCTTCTGACTACAGCATGTACATTGCTGTAAAATAAAGTCTAGTTTGGTTTCATTTGATATAATTCTCTTTAATAGTTTTAACACCTGGTGGGGCACTCCAGTCATGCTTCAGTGCTTTAGTAAATATACAATCAACCAATTTTTTCCAACAGAAAGGGGGCGTCAGTGCCACCCTTTGGAACCGCCTATGAATTTAACTAGTACATGTATTTAACCTTTTGAAACTTGTGAATTACATTTTTGGAAATGATTAAAGGGAGATAATTCAAATATGAATATTAATTTTATCTTGAAAACAAAATTAAAAGCTTGGTCTTTTACACAAAGTTTTTTTTCTATTCATATATTGCAAACCCAATATACAAATAGCTTAAAAATAAAGAAAGAGAGGCAAATTAAACTATCTGAAATGATTGAATTCTATATTCATCTATTTTTACAACAATTCAAGAGCAATTACAGACACAAAATTGTGACAGAAGAAAGAAAAATCATACAGACCTACCCATATCAGTTTGCATGGTTTGTATTACTGCCTGATTCAGAAAGATACTGGGAAGGCCTAAATAAATATTTCTTATGTTTAAGATACAAGTATTTTTTTTCTTTCTCAAGAATGACAAAGACATGTATATAATATACAAATGTCATTTACCTTTATTCGCTGGATAAGGTCTCTTGCTTTGTTTATAGCTTCAAACATTGCCATTGAATTATTAAAATCTCCAGACTTTTCGTCCTTCACTTTATCTGTTTCTTCACATTTACCAACAGAGAATATTTGCTTGCTTTTTGCAAGAGCCAATGCAGAAACACTAATGCACGTTATCACTTTTAAAACTTTAGACCAGGACTCCTTTTTATTCAAATATTGTCCATATGTTGAAAATCTTTCTGTGTGTCTGTAATCTTGGTAGTTTTTCCTTTGTATTAGTCTCCTTTGAAGTATCTTTTTGCTGTTATTGAAGGTACATACATGAAGATTTGATATTTGCTTCATGATAAAAGGTTTGCTAACTGTAGACATTAAACATGCACCCCTTACATGCCACATATTCCTTACACTCATCGTTGAGATTTTGAAGAACAAGGATAACAGCTGATAATGCACATACACTGAATTTTATTTAATGTTTATATATCTTTGTTTAATATTAAGTTCACATATTACATGTCATGCATGTACCAGTTTAATGTATTTGCAAATATTTTTTAGATCCTTATTTTTCAAATATCTCTATATTTCAATGCACATGTATATGAAGTCAATCATTCCATAAAACTTAAAGAAATAAAATTAAGAATTTATTTCTGGGTTAAATTTTTTGAGTCCACTTCTTGTTTAGAAGAAAGTTCATTCTTGTTGTGTGCCTCCTCGTCGTAATAACCAAAATCAGAGGTTACAAAGATATAAGATGTTACTTTGTTTATAATTAGAAGGAAGACGAAAAGTATACCAAGTCGATAAATATAGATTGTCGCTGGACCTAATGCGGTATATTTATCTCTCCCTCTCGTTCTAAGAGATGCGGTTGTGTGGAAAGTTTGCCGGTTTGAGAATTGATGTGTGTATATGCAGATTTTCAACGGATCACTGTTACTTTTAGCACCAATAAACGGAACGTTTGATGCTTTGAGCTTGTGGAGATTGATAACAGCAACTCTATTCACTCTTAAAGAGGAGTTTATCACTAAATTCATGTCCAATGTCAGAGACCTTGATGCTTGAGTTGAGTTCAAAATATAGGTCGTACTGGTTCCATTATGACAATATTTTTTTAAACGTAGCTCTTCATTGAATTGTAAATCAGTGGTACACCAGTTCACAGATAATATAGTAGATCGATCGGTTTCGGTTACAAAACCGTAAAATATTCCTGGCAAAATATTCAGTTTTTTTTATTTGTATTCATGTTAATCATGTTGTAATCATTTAAGACCTACTAAGAATCGTAGATTATTGATGATCAATTATTATAGATAAGGTCAGGTAACAGCTTGAATTAATAATATTGTATGAATAACACCTCCACGCAATGTAAATATAAAATATGTATCTCTTATAATGATATCATTGAGAAAATATGTTTGGTTGGGTTTTTTTTGTTTGTTTGTTTGTTTGTTTATTTTTTGTATTTGTATTTTGTAAATGTCGGCTGGTATCATTTCTGTATAGGAATTTACACCAATAAAATTATTTGATTTGATTTGATTTATTTGATTTGATTTTATATATATTTAAGAAAATATTATCTACTATTTGGTCGGGTTGTTGTTTGAAAGATCACATTCGAAATAAGTTCCCATGCAAATATGTCTCCTGATATCCTGTTACCTTTGATAACTATTGTTTATGCATGTATAAGTATAACCGGGTCATTCTTTCTTAAATATCTATATATATATATATATATATACTAGTCTAGCTGTAGCTATAGGTATTGAATTTTAGTGAAATTCAGTGCTATATTAATTGGCACATTTTTACATGTCTAAGGCAAAAATTGCACACCACTGGCGGATCTAGAAGTGGGGCCCACTGACTGCCTAAGAGGGGATCCGCTCAAGTCACGCTTCAGTGATTCCCTATATATAAGCAACCAGTTTTTTTCCAAAAAAGGGGGGCCGTACCCCCTGCCCCCTCCTAAATCCGCCTCTGCACATCCCTACCAGAAAATATCGAAGTACCCCCTTTTCTCCCCACCGTGGAGACAAAAGGGAAATATTATAAACATATTTTTTACTGGTGATAGATGATCACTTCAGTTTTGAAAGGGTTAAAAGTCACATTTTTCAATTTGCCTTTCTCCTGTTCATGATGGGACAAATAGATTTATACAAAAAAAAAACGAAAGCTGATCGTTTAGAATAATTATATGTCGAATTGCGGGTAATCAAGTATTTATTAGATTGTATCGATGATACATGATAATCGTTAATAATCGTTGATCTATCATCCTCTTATAGTTGCAGAAACAAAGATCGATCAATCGGTATAATGATCGATAACAAAGTCATGTTTATAGCAGTTGGTTTCAAGTTATCAAGAGGGACATAGCACAAAAGTAGTTTTAGATTTAGTAATCTCATGTTTTATTTAAACAGAAATAAATGCATGACGATGGACATTTATAAACCTTAAATAGTGCTTTGCATCGATCAGATGAGTATGTACAGTCATTTTCAATTAATTATTTTAGTTTATTTATTTGTTGTACTTATACACCACAGTCCCATACTTCTAACATAGCAGGGTTGGGCGCAAACTAATATTTTAACCCCACCATATTCTGTATATATATATATACCTGTCCTGACTCCGGCTATTAAAGTCAAGAGCATGTGAAACAGTGATTATCGTTATTTGTTGCTGTTTAATATATATATATATATATATATATATATATATATATATATATATATATATATATATATATATAATATTATTTCATTTTACGTGTTTTATTTTTTACTTAAATCAGTCCATTACTTTTCTCCTTTGGGTTGCTTTACATTTTTCATAATTTAGGACCGTTATCGGCTCTGAGTTGATCCATAGTTTAGCATATTTACCTGACGATATCGGCATATCGGTATTCAGTTGGATCTTAACATGTACTTAATTGTGATTTGTTACAAACCGGTATTTTAAAAAAATAAACAAACACATGTCGAAATGTTCAGGACTTAATTAAATCTGCAATTGGGTAGGATGATGCAAGCATTCGATTTTTATTGCGTCTTACACTTTGAGAAGCAAATAATACTTTATTTAGATATAATGTAAAAACGTTAATTATGAGCTGAGACTACTATAACACATATGTGTAGGGTTTCTTATCGTCGAGTTGCAAGTTGCGAGTTAAGAAAGTCGAGTTGCGAGTTATAAAAGTCGAGTTACGAGTTAGGAAAGTCGAGTTGCGAGTTAAGAAAGTCGAGTTGCGAGTTACAAAAGTCGAGTTGCGAGTTAGGAAAGTCGAGTTGCGAGTTAGGAAAGTCGAGTTGCGAGTTACAAAAGTCGAGTTGCGAGTTACGAAAGTCGAGTTGCGAGTTAGGAAAGTCGAATTGCGAGTTAGGAAAGTCGAGTTGCGAGTTAGGAAAGTCGAGTTGCGAGTTAGGAAAGTCGAGTTGCGAGTTACAAAAGTCGAGTTGCGAGTTACAAAAGTCGAGTTGCGAGTTAAGAAAGTCGAGTTGCGAGTTACAAAAATATTGTTTACATCGAATTTTCAGGTTTGATTCACATTTGATAAACAAAACAGGCATGTACCCGAACTTAGTTATTCCCGTGATTGTGGGATTTGAAACAGTAATATGTGATACTTATTTATAAGAGTCTAATATAAGTTAAGTTCTGGAAGCATTTAACAAAAAATTATGTATCCTTAATGGACGAGATCGATCTTATTTAATCCAATGCGTTTACACTACAACATAAAAAGAACCGATCTGACCATAAATTTCGTAAACAAATAATCCTAAAAATAGAATAGTAAAGGAAATTCTGCATCTCGCGCTATAACACATTGCAAAATCATTGAGAAAATAGTTTGCTCATTGGAATTTCGTATGGACTTATTAATCATTATTTTGGATCATACATCACAAGTCATTATATAAACAAAGATATGTGTGTGACTATTGCTAAATAACGAACGGCCAATGCGTTTGAAAATGAGGATTTGCAGCAAACAAATAGAACTTATTGATTTAGAAGATAATAAAAAAATAGCCGAATCTATGTTTACTTGTCGTATTCCATCCATCATTTTTAAACACGTCGAATATTCGCAGATTTATTTTCATATCTGAATATAACGTCGGTGACATCCCATTAGTCCGACAACCATTATTCCGACAGCCCATTACTCCGACAGCCCACTATTCCGACAGCCCATTACTCCGACAACCATTATTCCGACAGCCCATTACTCCGACAGCCCACTATTCCGACAGCCCATGGCCATTACTCCGACAACCATTATTCCGACAGCCCATTACTCCGACAGCCCATTACTCCGACAGCCCATTATTCCGACAACCCATTACTCCGACAGCCCATTATTCCGACAATGCGTTTTTCTTATGGGTAAATTTTCTCTAAAAAGACCAACTCCGTCCTCTATGGTATGTGTGGATGTCCGTCCTGATTAGAAATATTCTTTCCATGCGGGATATTTGTCTCAGTATATTGAGTTGATACACATGCTTATAGCAACTGCTCAGTCCTTATCCTCGTCCAATATTCGTTTTACGTGTCAAGGTACTTTATCTATCTTTATATTTCGTTGTTTGTATGTCCAATATCAGTCTGTGCTGTTCTATTCCGCTAATTTTTGCATGTGTGGCTTGATCTATCTCTTTTTAAATTAGAAGATGTGGTATGATTGCCAATGACACAACTATCCACAAGAGACCAACATGACACAGACATTAACAACTATAGGTCACCGTACAGCTTTCAACAATGAGCAAAGCCCATACCGCATAGTCAACTATAAATGGCCCCGATATGAAAATGTAAAAAGTACCTTATTTGTATTAAAATATGAACGAAAAACAAAAATGTAACACATAAACAAACAACAACCACTGAATTACAGGCTCCTGACTTGTGACCGGCACATACATAAATAATGTGGCGGGGTTTAACATGTTAGCCGGATCTCAACCCTTCCCCTAACCTGCGACAGTGGTATAACAGTACAACATAAGAACGAACTATAAAAATCTGTTGAAAAAGGTTTAACTCATCAGATGGACAAAAATACAAGTGGACGTGGCCGGGTACTTGTACATCCCGACAACAAAAAGACACTAGGGACAGATATGAGAGTTCTCGCCGTTATCTGAAAGCTAGTTCAAAGCCACTAACAACTAATAAAAAAAGTCATGCATCTAAGACTTAACTAGATCTTCGGTCCCCCTTTCGCGTATCAGGTTTCCCCTACTATTAACTACATAAATAAATATATCGGAGTTGAATAACACTACCCACCCTCTTTGGTCGCAACTCTTTCTCTCCTTGTATCAATCATCTGAGTTTTATTTAAATTAGTTTTGTCGCAGAAATATACAGTAAACGCATTTTGACTGCTCAAATAGAATGACTGCAGTATGAAAGCCAATAACAAACTAGTAAAAAAACTAAGACAATGTGTGACATTCTTGTCCTGCTTATGTCTTTGTCAAATTGTCTAAAATGTTGTTCAGTTTCAATCGTATTTCCATCACAAAACTGACAAATTCTTTCATTTAAAGGTGTAACTGGCTTGGTGTAACGTCCTGTTTCAATGGCGAGTGGTAAGGAGCCACAACGAAAGTTGGATAAAGTTCGACGGTAGTCTCTAAACTTGACGGATTTCACATAACTACTTGCCTGAAGATAACTTTTAAACTGTCTGAACGTCCTAAGTTATTTCCATTTTCACAGTTTCGATCGTTATGCACATCGCGTAGCCAATTTTCAGCATCCATAGTGTTTAACTTGTCCTTTGCAATATTAACTTTTTGTCGGATTGTCATATTTTGAGCGTTTATCAAAGAACTTAATTCAATTTGTTCAATAAATTTCAGTACACGGGAATTCCACGAGCGCTGTTTTGATTTACTCGATTCATGTATCTTTTTAACGAGCCTATTTCCATCTAAGTTTGTAACTTTAAAATACAGTCTCAAAACTTCGATATTTTGTTTAGTTTTTACCGTAGACCATCCCATGTCTCCACGTAAAGCTAGGTTTGAAGAGTTCTTAAAAGCACCTAGGTAGTATCGGCATGCTTTGTTTTGAACAGTTTCTAATTGTTTGTGTTCTGATATGCCCCAAATACTCGCTCCATATAATAAAACAGGCTGTACAAGGCTTTCATATAGTTTTGTAAATATGTCATAGTCCATTCCGCCACATACATTAAGAGATAAGATTTTTATTACATTGTCTAAATTGTCTAAATTACTGTTCGACGAAATATTACAACTCCTGTTGTCAGCCCCCTATCCGTATCGTGGTCTATGAGGGGTTTCTTCATCCGAATGAAAGTGTTGTGGTTGTGGGTGATCGAATCTGTGAATCTCTACTGGGGGTCCGGCAGGTGGTGGGCGCCTGTTTACCATTTGTCCTTCGATAAAAAGTTTGTCATTTTGTAGTAATGCGCGTCTGCCATGTTTTTTTAGCATCATTCAACTTGGGAAGTAAAATTTGCGTCTCTCTGAAATCTCCATGGGATGCTGTTGATATACAGAGTATTTGACATTGTTTTTAAGTTTTTCAATAACAGTACGTCGGACCTTTTCGTGTTCATTATAGCTTGTGAATCGTGCTACTATACTCCGAGGTTTACCATCCGTTCTCTGTTTTAATCGGTGTACATTTTGGAAAGACATTGTAGTGCTATCAACATTTAGTTCCTTTTGTATGAATTCCTTCACAACTTCCTCCGTATTTTCATCCTTCCAGCTACCAGGCCCTGGGATTTCAGAATATACTAGTAGCAAGTTGTATTTCATGGAATGACACTTCATCTCCAAAATTTCCTCTCTTAGGTCATTGTTTTCCCATGCTAATCTTTCCTTAGCATTTTCAGTTTTAGACATTCGGTCTTCAATAATAGAATTTTGAAATTCCTCGTCTTTCAACCTTTCTGACTGGTGTTTGAGATCATTCCTGATATCCTTTATTTCATAGCAATAGCAATGAAACGAGTCATTTCGAATACCGGTATGAAAATGAGACTGTTCTATAACGACTTTTATTTATTGAAGGCACCAAATTATAAAATACAAAATTATTGTATTTATTGGCTCTTAGTTATATTCAATAGCGTATTTGAATACAATTTCAAAGAATTTAATTTACTACAATACAAACAATTCTTAGCTCTATTTTAGAACATGTAATTTAAACTTGTTGAAACGAAGTTAGTTTAAAATTTGTCAAAGTAAGCTTTAAGAATTTCTTTTTTTAAATTTGTCTTTTAATTTAGATTTATCATGCAGGTCTCTAAACAAAGTATGCAACGCGTAACAGTTTATAAGTCTTGGTGTTCTCATATATGCATTTGATACGGTGCATTTATTATGGATATTTTTCAGACTCCATTTATGAAAGAAAATCTATAGAGCAGAGCATTTTTTTTATAGCTCTATTTTAGAACATGTAATTTAAACTTGTTGAAATGAAGTTAGTTTAAAATTTGTCAAAGTAAGCTTTAAGAATTCCTTCTTTTAATTTAGATTGATAATGCATGTCTCTATACATAGTTGGCGACGCGTAACATGTTATAAGTAGGAGTTCTCTTATATGCATTTGATACGGTGCATTTGTTGTGGATATATTTCAGACTCCATTTATGAAATAAAATCTATAGAACAAAGAATTTTGATTTTTTATGTGTATCAATTTAAAATGTAGATTCAAATATTTTTCACTTCAAAACTTATATATTATGTATAGTTCGGCGTCCGGAAAAAAAAAAGCCAAGGATATAATTTATCTCTTCTTCACAAATACGTATTTTATTGAATCTAGATATTTATCATGTTTATAATTTTTCTAACAATGACGTTCTACCTCCATAAGCCGGGAAATGTCATGGGGGTCACAATTTTAATATATAAATATAGGTACCATATATTAGTTAATATTATATAAAAATGGGTACATTGTTTAGACAAACATAGCACATCCCTACCAAAAATAAATAGAAGTTAACCCTTTTACCCAGCTTAAAATTGATAATTCCAAGATTAAAGTTGGAAATTGCAAGATTAAAGTCGACAATTTGAAAAAAATAAATAAAAAAGGATGACCCTAATACGCTTTCGTAATAAAGGAATTACATAAGTAAATGCCAAAAGTATCATCTTTCGTCAATCAAAGAGAATATTTTACCACAAATCATTATTAATGTATAAATCAAAACACCAACTGGCACCAAAATATTTATCCAATCTTATTGTGCCTACAAGTAGTAAACAATCGTACAATACTCGACTTTCATCATCGGATAATTTTATTGTCCCTAAATCGAATACAGAATTAAACAAATCAAGTTTTTCTTTTAGTGGTCCAAAAGTGTGGAATTCACTGTCCAGTGAAATTAAAAAATCAAAAAGTATATCTGCATTCAAAAACTCTTACAAGTCATTTTATTTTTAAAAGTGTTGAATTTATAAGTTAAGCCACATTGTATACCATAGTTGTTTTTGTTGTTGTTGTTATATTACTTTATATACGTCTATTGTTTTCATGTGTGTAACAGTAGATTAATTATTTTTTATTCATATTGTTAACATTGTATGCATGTAGAGAGCCTTATTGAAAATTGGTTTAATCCAAATGAGTTACTCTCTTTAAATAAAGATATTATTATTATTATTATTATTATTACTCCCAAAAAACATAAAGAACAAGAATGTGTCCCAAGTACACGGATGCCCCACTCGCACTATCATTTTCTATGTTCAGTGGACCGTGAAATTGGGGTCAAAACTTTAATTTGGAATTAAAATTATAAAGATCATATCATAGGGAACATGTGTACTAAGTTTCAAGTTGATTGGACTTCAACTTCTTCAAAAACTACCTTGACCAAAAACTTTAACCTAACGCACAGACGGACGGACGGGCGGACGGGCGGACACACAGACGGACGGACGAACAGACGGACGGAAGAACGGAGGCACAGACCAGAAAACATAATGTCCCTCTACTATCGTAGGTGGGGCATACAAATTGTCAAAAACCTAACACGAATTTTGTTGATATAACAACATAAAATTATATATCAGAATTTGATAAACGATACACAAAATCTGTGTTTTGTATATACATATATTAATAACTAGATTCTCCCGTTCGAAAACTAGGTTATTATAAGATATTTGTTGCTGTTTGCTTAACCTTTTAAACTTTACGAAAAAGCGATGATTTCAATGTTTCCATTGTGAACGTTCCATTTAAGTGAAGCGACTTTCCAGCTGTAGTAGTATAGCGCTCGGGTTTCCTTTCCTATTTTCTTGATAGAGGGTTGCTACTTGCAAAAACGCTGTGTTACCAAGGTTGTCAAACGGTAAAGTTGGATGTATCCCTATGAAGGTTTAACGGACCCTTTGCCTTGTTTCAATGGGTTCGTATTCTTAACAAATTCTAAAATAGCTTTCAGTAGCATATTAAAGTGTAAAGTGCGATCTTTTTTGGCTTTCGTAAGTGCGGGGAATCATGATAGATTAATGTAGGATTTTTGATTTTTGAATTTTGAATTTTGAATTTTTTTTTTGAATTTTGAATTTTGAATTTTGAATTTTGAATTTTGAATGATCCTTCTCGGCTTTCGTAAAAATGTACAAATTACTGTTCAAATTAAATGAAAATCGCAATAGAAACATGCTCTGGATTAATTATATTAAATCCATATTTGATGAAACGGGGTATAGTGAAATATGGAATAATCAAGAATATGTAAATCCTGAATTTTTAAAAATTGTTGTAAGACAGAGATTGCACGATCAATTTATACAAAAGTGGTTTTCAGATTTGTCTAATTCTTCACGCAGGGAATATTATTCTAAATTTAAGACAGAGTTTGAATTAGAAGATTATCTTCTACGGTTAAATCCTGTAAATAGAAACTATATATGTAAACTGAGAACATGCAATCTCAAATTTCCGATAGAGACGGGACGTTGGGCTGGTATACCAAGGAATGAAAGATTGTGCAATCTCTGTAAACAAGCTGTTGGAAATGAATTCTATTATATTTTCTGCTGTAATGAATTGAAAGATATTCAAACTAAATATAGAACAGTTTAATTTGTTGATGTACCCAGTGAGTCAAAAATGAATAAAATGTTGAATATAGGTAATACACAAGTTCTTACTCACCTATCCTGGTCCCTCCAAAAGATTGTAAAACTCTTATAGAGTCAAACTGAAAAGTCACCTTATTTCATGGTCTAGTACTCTCATGCTCTTATACTCGGATGACATATTTATTTACATTGCTTAACACAACACTCTATTTACACGTGGTGGTGGTTACGTGACGTACAAGAACCGATCGAGTACACTCAAAATATAGTTGAAGCATGAACTTGTGTATTATCTTTGAAATATGTGTTATTACTTATAATATATATAAATACAGTAATACTTCTATCTATATTTACTTTGTATATAGTACATTTGTATAAGTTCAAATAACTTGAAATCATATACTATTAGTTTAATATATATATGTAAGATAATTTCTATACTCATTCTGTCATCTGTTATTATAATATACTATGTATAATTGATGCTCCTTTAGCGCAGTTACTGCGTATGAGTTTGATTAATCACCATGCCTCTGTGTCCTATAGGTACCATGAATTGTCGCATTTGTCATCGATTCTTATGATTATTCAGTTTGGGTTATTTTGGGAGAAAAACGAAAAATAAACGAAAACAAAATGCGTCCGGATATTTTTCCGTCATTGGACGAAATTTTAAGTCAGACTAGACATCCGGTTTGCGTTTTTTTTTTTTTTTTTTTGTACTTTGTACATACTAAAGACTATGAATAACGTGTATTTGCTATCTGCTATCAATTTAAAGTTTACTATCCACGACGGTCACTGAGTTTATTAAATAGAGAGGGTCTATATAATATGTCAATTACCGCCGTGGATCGATTAGTAAATTGAGAGTTGAAAGTAAAAAGCATTATTGAAATCAATAGAAACAAAAATTATAGGAGTTTTGAAGGAAAACAACTGTCATGTCCCAAAGTACCTATATTTTTTGATATCTTTTCTGTAGTCTTCAGTCATAAAACCTTTTACAAAAATTCATCGAGTCACTAAGTATAGTAAATAGAGAGGTCTATATAAAATATCAATGACCGCCGTGGATTGATTAGTTAACTGAGAATTGATAGTAAAAAGCAAACACACTTTATTTATAGTAATGCATGTTCATAAACGTATTTTCATATTGAAATAAATAGAAAACAAAAAAAATGGAAATTTTGGAAAAAAAGGGAGAAGGACTTGAAAAACCCAAGAACCTTTAACTTTTATTAACCTTCCTGAAATTCTCCAGTCATTATTTTTTTTTTATAAAAATTCATCCTACAACACTTTACATGTACGATCATGTACTGGCTTTCAACCATGAGTGCCCACGATTTCGCGGGTGTGTTTCTAGCATTGATCATCATGCCTAAAATATTTCAGTATGGGTTATTTTTGGAGGAGAACGAAAATATAGGCGCTCCCAAAGTACCTATATTTTTTTTATACCTTTTCTGAAATTCTTCAGTCATAAAATCTTTTACAAAAATTCATCGGGTCATTAAGTATAGTAAATAGAGAGGGTCTATATAATATATCAATGATCGCCGTGGATTGATAAGTTAACTGAGAATTGATAGTAAAAAGCAAACACACTTTATTTATAGTAATGCATGTTCATAAACGTATGTTCATATTGAAATAAATAGAAAAAAAATTGGAAATTTTGGGAAAAAAGGGAGAAGGACTTGAAAAACCCAAGAACTTTTAACTTTTATTAACTTTCCTGAAATTCTCCAGTCATTATTTTTTTTTGCAAAAAGGAGTAGGTTCAGTAAGACCCCTTTTTGGCCCCAAAATATAGCAGTTTTAGAAAATTGTGAAAATGTAATCTTTAAGCTATATTTTGGAAAGTAAAATGCTTCTGCTACATAAATATGAGCTGTTTTTTGACAACACAATGCACACATATCGCGTTCTAGCATCATTAATTCATGCTAAATTACTGAACTCTTCAAAATGTTAGCATTTTGGTTAATTTTTAGACGGTTTCCGTCTAAAATGAAAGTGGCCGCATTCGTGTTCATTCATAATATTGAAATGTAAGTTGTATTTGATAATAATACAAAACATATAAAAATTGAGGATGAACACGGATGCGGCCACTTTCATTTTTGACAAAAACCATCTGAAAAGTGACGTTTTTTGGCATATTTAATAAATTTTTCATATTTAAGCTCGAATCAGAGCGTTTTTAATGACTAAATGAGTTAAAATCTTTCACATAAACTAATCGAATCAATTGAAATAGACATTTAAGTGTTTAAAAAGTATCCAAAAACTTTCGTGAGTTGAACCTGAAATTTGAGGCAAAAATCGGCCCTTACCGGACCTACTCCTTTATCCTACAACACTTTACATGTACTGGCTTTCAACCACGCTCTGGATGCCCGCGATTTCGCGGGTGTGTTTCTAGCATTGATCATCATGCCTAAAATATTTCAGTTTGGGTTATTTTTGGAGGAAAACGAAAATATAGGCGCTCATATGTTTATTTTTTCCGTCATCGGACTGACTTTTTAAGAAATATGAAAGACTTCCGCTGCCCTTTTTTTAGGCCTGTTTTGAAATGAAACACAATTTGCATAAGGACTTAGGACAGAACAATTATGTTTTTGCGAGAAAAAAAAAATGAAAAATAAATAAGCCAATCAGAGCGTTCTCCATAACTACAACTATTATACCTCCTTATAGAGGACAATTATTTTTCGCGTTTATCTACACGTAAACTACGATTATACTACTTTAATATATAGAGACTCTCTGTATTCTGTCTACTGTTTTCTTTGAAATGTTTACTATTTAAGGGGTCATACCAGTTGTATATATATTAAAATAAGTAAAACATTTGACACAATTACAACCAATCGTATGATGGATAACAACAATGGAAAAAAATAAGCCTTTCAGAGCGTTCTCCATATCATGGTGTTCATATCGCAAGAATCACAACTATTATACCTCCTTAGAGAGGACAAATATTTTTTGCGTTTCATATCATGGTGTTTAGATCGCAAAAACCACAACTATTATACCTTCTTAGAGAAGACACTTATTTGTCGCGTTTATCTACATGTAAACATGTGTACGATTATACTACTTTAATATATAGAGACTCTGTATTCTGTCAGGGACTTTCTATGTTAGTATGTTAGTATAAAAAGTCGGCCCTGATTCTGTCTACTGTTTTCTTTGAAATGTTTACTAATTAAGGGGTCATACCACTTGAATATATATTAAAATAAGAAAAACATGCCCAACTTCATCTAAAACTACCTCGACCAAAAACTTTAACCTGAAGCGGGACAGACACGAACGGATGTACACACTAGAAAACATAATGCCCATAAATGGGGCATAAAAATTTATGGTTGAAAGGGAAAATAGTGATTTGGCAAAAATGAAAGTAAGGTAGAGATTAGAAGTAGGCAGGACCTTTTTCGGGGCGTCGGGATCGGTTGTTTTTAAGCTGGGGATTTGGGGATTGATCCTTACGGGATCCGGGAATCTATTTTTTGATTTCGGGATTTCGGGATTTCGGGATATGCATTTCTTTAAATCCTGCATCTCGGGATTTCATGGTTTTAAGCCCGGGATTTCGGGATCAGGACCCCTCCGACCACCCCTCAAATTAGCCTTAATCATTTATTCATGATTCATATCATACCATTGGCATGTTAATAAGTCTCTCAAAAGAAAAAAAAACACTGATGGAGTGTCCTAGATGCATATTTTATTAGACTAATAATGGTCTATACAAATATCGGACTTTGGAAAAAGGGAGGGGGCTTTTGATGCCTTTTATGAAATTCTCCATACATAATATCTTTTACAAAAAAATATTCCTACAACAGTCCACAAGCTGTATATGCCCGCGATTTCGCGGGTGTCTATTACACCTCCATAGAGAGGACAGTTATTTTTCGCGTTTATCTACATGTAAACTACGATTATACTACTTTAATATATAGAGACTCTCTGTATTCTGTCTACTGTTTTCTTGAAATGTTTACTATTTAAGGGATCATACCAGTTGCATATATTAAAATAAGTAGAACATGTGGAAACAAGAATGTGTCCATAGTACACGGATGCCACATCGGCACTATATTTACTTAGTTTCGAGTTGATTGGATTTCAACTTCATCAATAAACTACCTCGACCGAAAACTTTAACCTGAAGCGGGACAGACGGACGGACGAACGAACGAACGAACGCACGGATGCACAGACTAGAAAACATAATGCCCATAAATGGGGCATAAGACTTAAAAGTGAAAGTAGTGATTTGGAAAAAATGAAAGTAGGGTAGAGATTAGAGGGAAGCAGGACCTTTTTCGGGACGTCGGGATCGGGTGTTTTTAAGCTCGGGATTTAGGGATTGGTTTTTACGGGATCCGGGAATATATTTTTCGATTTCGAGATTTCGGGATATGAATTTCTTTAAATTCTGCATCTCGGGATTTCGTGTTTTTAAGCCCGGGATTTCGGGATCAGGACCCCTCCGACCACCCCTCAAATTAGCCTAAGTCGGTCTTAGTCATTTATACATGATTCATATCCTTCCATTGACATGTTAATAAGGCTCTCAAAAGAAAAAGCACTGATGGTTTGTCCTAGAAGCATATTTTATTACATTAATAATCATGGTCTATATATAAGCAGTTACATTTATTTCATGTTTGGAGCAGTGCAAATTTTTAATTTAATTTGACTTTTTTCCAAAAGATGCAGCAAAGGAGAAGAATAATTATGGTCTGAGGCCAGGAACACGAAAATAATTGAATTAAACAGAAAGGAAACAAATATCAGACTTTGGAAAAAGAGAGAGGGCTTTTGATACCTTTTATGAAATTCTCCATACATAATATCTTTAACAAAAATTCATCTTACAACAGTTCGTAAGCTGTATATGCCCGCGATTTCGCGGGTGTATTCTAGCAAAGTTTGAAAGTTTGAAAGGTTGTTGTCAGCTTTGACACATTCCCCATTTCCATTCTCAATTTTAATTACATCATTAGTCCATAACTTGTTGGTATTAAGATCACATGTAACTATGATATCTAATTTAAAGATAAGGTAAGGTTGATAGACTTTTATTTGCATTTGTTTCAACACAATGCTTTGTCATATTACATATTAAGCTGGTAACCATGACATGAAATATAATTATTGAATGTTAAGGAAATAAATTAAGATGTTGATAGAAAATATGTTGATACATAATATGCAGTGTTATTTATCATGATTATATCAGGAATATATAAAATAACATAGTCCCTTTGAATGTTTTCTTTTAAAATTTCATTGATCTAATTTCATCAATACCTAAGATGTGTCTAAAGAATATAAACATATACAATTCGGGATATGAAATAATTAACCATTTTATAAACTCAAAATTATTTAAATGCCCTTTAAATTTCAATGTTTGATATTGCCTCCTGCAAGGAATATTTAAGGAATTAATTTACTTTAAAATTAATTGAAATGTTATTTGCTGTTTTTGTTGTGTTGCATTATTGCATTATTTTAGTTTCATTGATAAACACGAAGACTCCAAACAATAAAATATATTTAGATATTATGTTAATTCAATCATAGTTTGAAATGAATAATATTTTTGAATATAAATGGATAAATAGATTACTGAAATTATAATCAAAACACGTGTGTTTTTGTGTATTTTTTCATATATAGGTCTATCTGGTACTGATGAGTATAATACATTTATTTCCCGTGCCTGAGGGAGATATGAAGATATGTTCACCCAAGAATATTCATATTTCACGAGTTCTTGCTCGAGGGAAGAATGATTTTTCGAAGGGGAGCAAATCTTCATATCTTCTGAAGTCTAGAGAAACGAATATTTTATTCCCCTCCCTATGCTGTGTTTACTAAACATAAAATACTAGTTTGCATACATTTTTTTCTTCTAATCTACTTGTTTTTATAACTAAACACGATATAGACAGATAAATAATATGACCAAAACTGAATGATTTAAATTTAGTCTGTTTGCTTTAATGTCTTAAATAAATTTGAACACGATAATGATTTTTGCTATCGCTATTTAAAAAAAGGAGTTCAGAACTTTATGTTCATTAACCGCGCGTAACGTCGCACGATGTTGTCCCGACATTCCAGAGAGGAATATGAAGATTTGTTCAATGGCACGAGGGATAGTTTCAACTAATCAAATATTGACTAAACTATCAAAATGTATAAACAGTGGAATGATTCGAATTATTTTATACCGATAACCAATAAATTACTCGTGTTACATTTGCAAAATTATGATAGAACAAAGACAACGACTTAAACTGATATATGGAGTTTTAAAAATTGACTTTGCAACATTTAACGTTTTTGCTAATTCATTGTAATTTTTACGAACTAAAACGGACATTGTTATCTTATTGAGTGTCTCTATTTATTTATCTGTCGAAGCTGTAATGTTATTGCTACAGATATGTTTTTACAAAATACCCCTAATTCCACGAAATGATTAAAACCTTAAGTTTTTACTCATACATATATATACATTTATATACGTCACTTTGCTATAAATAAAAAGCTATAACGCGTATAATATCCAACACCGTAAACATTTAATTCAAAATTTAATTTAAAATTCATTCAAAATGTTTTCTGTTTTGAGATTTGAAAAAATATGCTTTCTTTTATAGTTGATAGATAAAACTACTTTGTTTACACTTTGGAGATTCCGTCAATTGTTTTGTATTATGATAGGAGCTAGTCGTGAGACATCTGATTTTATCTTGTTCGGTAAGAATAATCATGTCAATAGTTATTATTATATTGATTTCATAATAATGCAAAACAACTGTCATACTTCCGGCTTGGTACAGGCATTTTAAGAGAAAATGGTGGGTTACACCGTGTTTTATAGTATAATATCCCTCTTGTTTAACAAATTCTTATAATTATGAGTCAATTCCAACCTAAAGTTTAAGATAAAAACATGGATTATGGTTCAAAAATGTGTTATTTATGACGAAAACAAATAGTTCTTAAAGGTTTTAAATAGCTCTTCAAAGTCAATTAAAGTTTAACAGTATAATGCGCTATTATATTATTACAGAAATGTTATTATATATTTATTGAAAAAATCAATTAGCTCTCTTTTGTCATCTGTCGTTTCAACCCAAAAGCGATTTTAAAAGAGAAGCTCTACATGTGCCTACTAATAAAATACCTTTGATATTGGCCTGTCATCCTAAAAGTGAATGTATGCCATTATAGTCAAAATAAGAAATAAAAAGGTTTTTGTTCGTTTGAAATATTTTATAAAATGAAAATGGAAGGACAATTTAATTGAGAATTTTTATTGAAATATTTTATGATAATCAAGAGACTATTTAAACGTATATTTATCTTGTATACACACACATTCAACCGTAAACTCATTAACACATATATCTGTATGTGATCATATTATGTGCACTTGGCATCTCTTCAAGTCTATCGAAAGTCTTTTCCCATATTTTATAGATAGCGCAAAGGTGACATGGAGATATGAAAATAACTGGAAAAAGGTAGATCTTATTAATTATTTTTGACATATTCTCACAAACAGTGTATCAATATATAGTTTTCATATAAATACTATTTATATGAGAGTCTGACTATAGTTACTAAAAGTTTATAATATTATGCAGTACGAGTTAGAGGTTTGGCAAAATGGTTCCTACGAGAAACATCTGTACGATCTCAGTACCAGACGAGTAACATTTTGTTCCTACTATATATGCTAGTCAACAAAAGAAACGATATGTATAAAGCCCCAGTCACACTGTCACGTGTTACTACGTTTTGAAATGCTACGTTTCAACTAAATTTTGAATAAAAATGTCCTGTTTTTTTAAAGTTAGGTTTTACTAGGTTTGTGCTACGTTATTATCAAGTTTTGCTACGTATAAATACGTGTAGACCCACGATTCCACCACGCACTGACACGTTTCGATACGTAGTTAGCATCCCTGCAGGCACACTTTGTTGAATCAACGTTGAATCTTTGTTGATTTTAGGTTATACATTGATCAACAAATATTCAACATTGATTCAACGTTGACAATGCAACGTTGAAATTAGTACATTGTTTCAACGTTGAATTGACATTGTGTTGAAATACCAACACTGAATCAACGTTGGCTAAACAATATATAAAACCCAGTAGTTGTGGATACCAGAATTGTCAAAAAAGAAGTATTTGACACATCACAATTATTTTCAAATTGAAAACGATATTCACATTAAATAAAATATTTAGTAGATTTATCAGTAATTGTTGTGGTGATTATAGAATAACACATAAAACAATCGCAGTGTATATATATAAGCATTACTAATTAATCATGAACTTCGCACCTCAAATATTGAAATAATAGAAAATTCAAAAATTTCACCCCACCCCAAAACATAATAAAAGAACCAGCGTGTATACAGGATCATACAGTAAATATAAAATTAAATATTTGTGAATAACTCCTTCCCCTTAAAAGATCCCTCCACCTTTTTCCTTGACTTCTGATGTCAAATATCTTGTTTTCATTTCTTCTTTTTTTTCTATTCTTTTTATTAATTCCAAGAGAAAGACGTATACATCAGTACATAAACAATGGTTGACAACTTGAAATATAAACAACGGATAGATCTATTTATTTAACGATTTAAATTTTCGCGGCATTGTAACATTTCTATTTTAAGACTTCAGGTATGCGCATGCGCAGTTGTTTTTGTTGCCAAAGTTTGAATATCCGCCAACGAGACCACAAGTGATTTGTGCAGAGTTTTTATCAATATCTTTCCTCTATACAGCTTTTACATTTTTATCGTAAGTATTTATATTAATTGTTGTGATTACGTTATCGTATTTTAGAAATGTGAACATATCATGTTGTTATGAAACTGTACAGTACTGAAAAGTTGAAATTTTACACGTGAAAAAGGGGGATGTTTAGGACAATCTATGGATTGACCTTAGGATCAGGATCAGGATAGCATGTAACCATTCCCAAGATATCTTGCAACGTCTCATGAATTTTTATCATTGACTATTTGAAATCATATGATTGAATCAAAAGTGAAAAGAAATTTTGATCGCATAAAAAGGGGGGCTTGTTTACAACTTTGGGGTGGAAAGGTCAGAAGCTATATATGACTCACCAAGTTGAACCTTTAATTTTACTGTCAAAATTGAGGTAGAGTTTGGACAAGGTAATTAAACATAAAGGTTATATGAGGGTGGTAAAAAGTTATTTGCATTTATGGCCTTTTTATTTCACGTGTTTTAGCGTTTTATTTCTCGTAATTGGTTTCCACATGCATTATTTTTGTTTCCTTTTATTTATTTTCCGTGTTTCGTCTGGGTACTCTTTAATTTCTCGTGCTAGTCCAACATTCAAGATAAAAAAAAAGTAAACCAGGACTAAATTCGCAGTCCAGTCGGGAGATCGTTTTAAATTATGTGTTCCCAGGATATTTTTCCACGGTTCGGATGCAACAAGCGAAAGCGAAAAGGTGACTGCAGGGTCTTCGTGTCCATTATCATGACTGTATGATCTCCAATAACGACTGAGTATTAACTTCTAGTACTTTTTTCCTTAATAATATTCATGATTTAATTTTTCGGGGTTCCTTTATCCAAATTTTTATTTTCAGTGCAGTGGTTTTTGTTTATTTTTATTTCACGTGTTTCCATGTTCAGAACCCCCTTTACCATCCTCGAATATGTCAATTAGTCAGATATCCATGCCGCAGCACAAGTAATACAGAAAAAGACATAAGTGGATAAACCTTCAATTTGTTCAAATTAAAATGTAGTACATGTAGTTAGGATTTTCTTGCAGATTATACCTAAGTCCTTCTAGTCTATCTAAAAGGAAATGTAGTTGAGACTTCAAAGGACAACTGTTATTTACTTTAGTTTTCACCGGTTCTTATGCTTTTTATTTATACTTTAAAGTAATATCATTATGAAGTTAAAATAGTTAAATGTGTTGAACAGAATACAACTTTACAATGTTATAACTTTTGATTTTGTAGATGTCATCATAAAGACCTAGATGGAATCACGGAACAGCAATTCAAGTGTCTGAAAAAAACAATAAACTTTCTAAAACGGGCTCCAAAAATACAAGGTGTGAGAAAAAAGAAGTTGAAGTTTCACTATTAATAAATAAAAAGTTTCAGTATTAATAAATAAATTCATTTTAATTTTATCGTATTGAATATTTCTCTATAATCGGTGGTTGGACATTAGAATACATAGGAAAGGAAGTGTCCGAACAGCAAACTTTGTTTTATATTTTGACCACTCAGATATTTCAAATAGACATTGAGCAAAATTTGTGTATTAAGGGTTGTGCGCTTTCGAAATCAATAATTCTCTTGGATGATAATTTGTGTTGTTGTAAGCATGTTGTTAAATGTTAAAAAAAAATCTTGGTGGTTAAATTATGGTTCGTAGGATATCCCTCAACACCCATATTTGTTATTCAGTTGATTGGTTGTTATCATCATCATTGTCAAGCCATGCTATCATCACACGAATGTGGTCACTCAGTTTTATTGTTGGAAATTACTGATATTTTACAAGTAATAATAATTGGTAGTCAATGGCATCTACATTGTATTAAAAGTTTTGTGCACCCAAACACTTTTTATTGTTGTACCTATTGTTAACAAGACAACCAAAGAACAATAATATCTTTGCGTTACCATACAGTCTTCAACAATGAAATAAAGAACACACCATGTCAAATATAACCAGACAATGACTTTATTTAAAGATAATCAATTTTGTTTTGAGATTATTTCTCAAACTTGGGTCTAATGGAGCAGTTATTGGATCAGGTTTCCTGAGGCAGAATGTTGCTATGGCGTTTTGCATATTGAGCGCCTAGAGAAGACAATAGCTTGAACATTGCTACAGTATAAAATTATGGACTGCAAGACAAAGAAAATACAGGATGAATGAAACATATAAGTTTAGGTGGAAACACAGTTGAACACAATCACTAACCAATTTTGATTCCGTGTTGAATACTAGTATTGTATTCACCCTGAATTCAATCTGAATTCAAATTAAGCTATTGGTTGAAACAATGTTGAAGCAACTATTATTCTATATAGATTCAATGTTGAACATCAACGTTGATTCAACATAGGATTTCAACGTTGATACAAATTTGCAAAATCTAATAATAATTCAACATTGATTCAACATAGAAAATAAACATTGATTCAATGTTAAATCAACGTTGTGTGCCTGCTGGGATGTTTTGTTACGTTCCACTAAGCTTTGATACGTATTTACTAGGTTTCTACTTCGTTTCAATTTTCGCTACGTTTGGTGTTGAATTTTCAAAACATACGGGGCAGGTCCGTTTTAAACAAAGGATCACTACGTTTCAATACGCTTCGTTACGTATATTCCCGTTTCGCTACGCTTTTAAAACGTAGTAAAACGTTTCCATATATGATTTAATTTAATGCACTGTACCAAAGTAAATAACTGCCTAATTGGTATTTTTTTTACAGGCTGTCATTTTCTTATCAAAACCATTGAGTTAAGGCAAAAACGCGATTTTGTTTAATGTTTTTAATTTCAAAAATCAGAAAAATCGATATTAGAACTTAAAATGTAAAACTTAAACATGGTCTGCTTAAAATTTTAATGCCTTTGCAAATATTTGAGCACTTAATTCTCATCTTCGAAATTAAGTGCCGACATTTTTCATCATTTTCCGCAAAATAAATTTGATCCCTATGTTAAAAAAATCAGTATTTTCTAACTTTTCAACTTAATCGGATTCTTTTCATCATATGCATTGCTTTGTAAATGAATGGTTTACATTGGACAATTGACCAATTTTCCTTATTTATTATATTTTTGATAAATCAGAGTTCATCTTGTGTATTGTTTCTTTTGTTGACTGGTATACAAAAGAACCATTGACATTATTTTGTTTTCTTTTTCGATAATTTTTAATGAAAATGAGGAATACATAATGAGTATCTTAACTTTATCCACCAAATGCTATCATTTATTTATCTAGCCAACATTATTATAAAACTAAAAATGACTTGTGCGTACTATTTTAATATTTTTACATTCATCACATTGGAATGCAATGTACAATAGAATTATATAGAGACGAAATAGAAAAACTTAGTAACATTTATCACTTACGATTAATTAGCGTTTTATGGTCTACCACTAAAAGATACTTGCAAAGCAACACCTATATCTTTTTGCATTAATTAATAGTTTAAGGAGATAATAAAATTTGAAAGTGGGTAATATGTCAAAGAGACAACATCCCGACCAAAGAGCAGACAAAAGCCGAAGGCCACCAATGGGTCTTCAACGCAGCGAGAAATTCCTGCACCCTAAGTTGGTCCTCAGTTGGCCCCTTACTAATATTATGTTCTAGTTGAGTGAAAATGGACGTCACACTCCAAAACATAAATGAACTAAAATAATAAAAAAAATAACATTAAACATTTACAAAGGCCAGACAATCCTGACTTGGGACAGGCGCAAAAAATGCTGCAGGGTTTAACATGTTTTGTGAGATCTCAACACTCCCCCTATACCTCTGACCTTACCAATATAGAATAAAGAAACACATAGCAGTACGCACAGTAAATAAAAATCCATCAGCTATTAAACTATTATCCGATAATAAAAGGTAGTAAATGAAAAAAACTTTTAATTGGAATGCCAAAGTCAGAAAAATAACCTGTATTCACAATATTAGGAACGTCAAATATGTGTCAACTGGTTTAATCTATTACATTTAACTTTAACCGTAAAATATACCTCTTAATAAATGTACCTGTATACATATTTTGGCATGTTCGACGTACAATCAATTAAATATCGTAAATGCTGTACAATTTCTATTATTCAATTGTTATATGTTGGACAAAACATTAAAACACTTTTTGATATACACCCAATTTGTAAAGCAGAGAATATATTTTAAATTCTACCATTACTTTGAATAATTAAGTTTTGGACGTGAACAAACAAGTGTGTCATTCGATTCAACGACGACTTAACTCATCCATATAAATTTTTAAAACAAATTAAATGCCTCTCGTATTTCCCTTTCTATCATGGATACGTTTCACGCAATACTTATTTCACAGTGCACACATTAAATGACAGTTGTTGTCCATTCGTTTGATGTATTTGAGCTTTTGATTAAGCCATTAAGAACTTTCCGTTTTGAAATTTTCTCGGAGTTTGATATTTTTGTTATTGTACCTTTTTATCTCTTATGTTCTATAGTTCTTCAAGGATTTTTTTTATTGATTAACAGTGATTTATAACCGTGATCTGAAAGGTGCGTTCGAACTTTAGTTCGTAAATGTCTATGTTGTTAATCCAATAAATACTGTAACTGATTTCAAAATTATCTAATAAATACGGAAATAATACAATGTAATGACAATGACTACTGAACGATAGGTCGTGTTAAGATATGTTTTACATCGTTTTGTGCTTATTGTTCTGATTATTTACGGTTTCTCTTGTTTGTTATAATTTCTTCAAAATAAAACACAAATATTTGTTATAATAGTATGATTGGTATCCTAGTACATATGTTTGTTGATGGACCAGCTGAAGACCATCTTCCGGGTTGGGGATTTATTCGCTGTGTTGAAAACTCATTGGTGCTCTTTGCTCTTCTTGTTGTCTGTTTGCCACATCTCCCGTTTCTATTTTGAATTACATTCAATGGCAATAAACTTATTAGAAGTTGATTTAAGTATATTAATGACTAATTTGTAGATGTTGTACAGAAAATAGTTTGTTGCAACTGATATTTTTTATAACTTTTATTTTAATGAGCTTAAGGTTTTAGGAAAAATGTCTTGTGCAGGGAGGCTGTTCCATATTCGTAGCATTTAAATAAAAGCAACAGTAGTATACCGCTGTTCGAAAGTCATAAATATATTGAGAAACAAAAATTCGGGTTATAAACTATAACTGAAAGAAAAAAACATGAACTTTAAGAAGAAAACAACGAAATAGCAGAAACACTAAAATGCAATAAAAAACCAAACGACAATATAACACACAGAAAAACGAACTATCAAATAGCAACGGCCATTTTCCTGGCTTGGTGGAGGACATTTTAAGAAAAATTGTTGGGTTGATCTCCTTTGCTAATTTCGATACTTGTTATGTCAGCTTTTACTGTTTGCATATTCGGAATGCGGTCAAACAAGTGACTTCAATATCATAGTAAACGTGCAATAGTCACGATGGACAAAAGAACGGCGAATGAGGCCTGTTATCTGATAGGCTGTATTCACCTGATTGGGATGGTTAATAATCGGCATATTAATGTCAAAATGTTTTCAAACATCTTCGTCCGATTCACCATTTGTAGGGATAGTTCAACAGGCTTCATATTTGCTCATCGTGTAACTTTGAAGTTTTTTCTACAATTCTGAATTTTACACTTGTCGGAAGTCATGTTTGGCTTAATTCGAAAAGCCCTGATGTATCTTCCTGAAAAAAAAAACTGAATATTATTGATTTGCGACCATTAGAACATCTGAAAGTACATTAGTTTGCAGGTTGTTGACGAAAAGAGAAATAATATAGGCCTGTTTGTTTTAGTCACTGCTTTCTATCTTTCTTTGAGTTATTTCCTATCATATTTAGCTCTGATACATCCGATTTTGAATCCTTGGTAATGTTTTCATCTTATGTATTGCCTTGCAAACTTCTTGATAACTTTCTTTATCCTGTTTCCTCTATGTACCGTTTCAATAATCTATTGACACTGTAACAATATATCTGCTTAGAATCGTATAACCATTTGCATTTTTAACATGTTTATTCACAGCCTGGTTTAACCTGTCCATGAAATGAGCTTATCATTTGGTGTTTTTATGTTTATGTTTATGTTCTTTTTTGCAATCTATACTTAAATCGTGTTTCAAAGAATTTAGTTATATAACAAAAATACCGAACTACGAAAACGAATTTAAAAGGTAAAGTCACTATTGAAATTGCAAAATCAAAAGCTCAAACAAACTAAACGAATGGATAACAACTGAATTATTTTTGACTTTCTACAGACATTTTCGTACGTAGAAAATGGTGGGTTAAAACGGGTTTTATAGATAGTTAAACCTCTCATTTGTTTGACAGTCGCATAAAAGTCCATTTAACTAATACCAATTTGTGAACAAAACAAACAGACATAACAGATAAAAAGCAACAAATTATTAATTATTGCCTGCTTTATGATAATGAATTAGCTCTAAAGCACATTCTGTGTATCTAAAGTAACACATAAAATAGTTTTGTTTTACGGGGAATCAATAAACGACAAGTCTATGATTCCCAAATTATAAAATATCTAAAGTGAATTAATACATAAAATTGAGAATGGAAATGGGGAATGTGTCAAAGAGACAACAACCCACCCAAATAAAAAACAACAGCAGAGGGTCACCAACAGGTCTTCAATGTAGCGAGAAATTCCCGCACCCGGAGGCGTCCTTCAGCTGGTCCCTAAACAAATATATACTAGTCCAGTGATAATGAACGCCATACTAATTTCCAAATTGTACACAAGAAACTAAAATTAAAATAATACAAGACTAACAAAGGCCAGAGGCTCCTGACTTGGGACAGGCGCAAACATGCGGCGGGGTTAAACATGTTTGTGAGATCTCAACCCTCCCCCTATACCTCTAACCAATGTAGTAAAGTAAACGCATAACAATACGCACATTAAAATTCAGTTCAAGAGAAATCCGAGTCTGATGTCAGAAGATGTAACCAAAGAAAATAAACAAAATGACAATAATACATAAATAACAACAGACTACTAGCAGTTAACTGACATGCCAGCTCCAGACTTCAACTAAACTGCATGAAAGATTATGATTTCATCATATGAACATCAGGCACAATCCTTCCCGTTAGGGGTTTAGTATCATACCATCATAACATATATGAGAAGAACATAACCCGTGTCATGCCAACAACTGTTTTTAGAATTAATGTGTTTAGTTCCGATGCAAAGACCTTATCAATGACTCAATATTAACGCCAAAATATGCAATCTTTAATGACTTGACAACAGTATCGTAATTATATCCCTTCTTAATAAGTCTATTCAAAGGTTTTGTAAGTTTCTGAGGTGAATACTGACACCTTTGTGCTTTATAAAGAATATTACCATAACAAATTGGATGTGAAATACCTGAACGTATTAAAAGTCTGCATGTTGAGCTATATTTACGAATAATGTCTTTATACCGATGATAAAATTTAGTAAATGTTTTGACTAGTTTGTGATATCGAAAACCCTGGTGTAATAATTTTTCAGTAATACATAAATTTCTCTCGTTAAAATCTAAAACATTGTTACATACACGAGCGAATCATACAAGTTGAGATATATAAACACCGTAAGATGGTGACAAGGGAACGTCACCATCTAAAAACGGCTAATTAACGATAGGAAATGAAAAATCATCCCTTTTATCATAAATTTTAGTATTCAGCTTTCCATTAGTGATATAGATATCAAGATCGAGAAAAGGGCTGTGGTCATTGTTAGTATTAGCTTTATTTAAAGTAAGTTCAACAGGATAAATTTCATTAATATACATACTGAAGTCGTCATTATTGAGAGCCAAAATATCATCTAAATATCTAAAAGTATTATTAAATTTGTTTATCAGATGTTGTTTCGATGGGTCTTTGCTAATTTTTGTCATAAATTGTAACTCTTAACAATACAAAAACAGGTCCGCAATAAGTGGTGCACAGTTAGTCCCCATTGGAATTCCGATAATCTGACGATATACGGAATCCCCAAAGCGAACAAAAATGTTATCTAGTGAAAATTCAAGGGCATATATAGTATCATTTTCTATACTCTGTCAAATTTTAAAACGCAAAGATCACGTTTTCCCAAAGGCACAGGTGCATAATATTTGCTTAATTGTTTTCATCTTTTATCTGATCATGTATGGAAGGGTCTTAATGGATTCTAATTTTAGACGGCTTAACTTCCATCTGTGTTAAAAAAAAGTTCTATCGGAGACAATCTCTAATCCAAGCACTTGTCTAGTTCTCTGCATTCCAGTTATCCCAATCTAAAGATTGCTATATACAGAAAAATTACAATCCTCATTTATGTAAGAACAATTATGACCTAAATTATCTAAAGCCTTGTGTTTCCATTCATGTGATGAAGGACTTTCATAAATACATCGTTTTTTTCAAAAAGACAATAATTTCTCTCTTGGTCTTGCTAGGAAACCTAATTGGCAATGATTCATATGACTTCAACCTGTAAATGTTGATTTGGAAACACAGCTGTTTTAGCCAAAGAATCTACTATTCAAAATGCAGGTTTAAAAAAAAAGAGAACATTTTCAAAGTATGCCATATGTAGAACAGGATCTGCTTACCCTTCCGGAGCACCTGAAATCACCCCCAGGTTTTGATGGGGTTCGTGTTTATAAGTCTTTAGTTTTCTATGTTGTGTTCTTGTGTACTATTATTTGTCTGTCTGTCTGTTTTTTTTTTCTTTCTGTTTTAACAATGGCGTTGTAAATTTATTATCGATCTATGAGTTAAACTGTCCGTCTGGTATCTTTCACTACCCCTTTCAGTTTCGGGCAGTTAACTTTTCCTTAATAGGTAGGACACCTCACTGAAATGAAATAAGCTGTATTCAACAACAATATTAATTGTATCCGATTGTTAGTTTTTATACCGTAGGGGGTACAGTCCTGTTTCTTAAATGAGTATGAACTATCTGCCACAATATAGCACACTAGTGTTCAAAGTAGCGTTAATCACTGATTAATTAGTCAAATAATCTTACATATAATTTTTTTTAACCACAATTGGTTTGTAAGAAAATATTTTCATGTTTTTAAACAGACGAGTTTGATTTAAACTTAACTTATTTAATATTTACCTTATATATATATAGGCACACTAGCAGTATAAAAGTACACCAACACATATCAAAAAGATGAGCAACAATGATTCAAGGTATTTATTTATTCAATATGTAAAAACAGATACACAAGGGACAATAAAAAAGTCGACATGAAACCCATATCTTCATTGCAAAAAATCAAAAAATCAACCAAGAAAAGACGGTCATTAGTCTACAAAACACTACACTTTACATACATGTTAACTCAAAGATTGTATCCCTGAAATAAATAGACACTCCAATTCTGTCTCACATGTACATGTCTAGATGTTTTTTCTCATAGCTCGGCTTTCGTCGTCCGTTTACTTTTACAAAAATCGTCTCCTTTGAAACAAGACCAAATTAAACCGAAAGTAGCAATATCGTCATAATGTTACTAGTATTTCATTTGAAAATGTGTCCAATTATCCCGCTTGCAAATCAAAATGACTGCCATTGATAAAAAATGTTGTAGAATGCAAGTTTATTTTATCTGGAAAACTGCTACAGATAGAAAACGTCTGGCAGGCGACAAAAGGATCAAAATGTTGAGATCTATAAAATGTACTTATTATCTACTTATATCAAAACTGACAAGTCACTTAAAAAGGGGAGGTAAAAAGGAGTAGACAACCTTAAATGAGGATTTGTACCATCTATTAGTATTTTTGAATTATTTCTTAAAACTAAAATATAGATAAACTTTGAATGTGAATAGAGACAAGATCTAAATCATTTGTCAATTTTATTTTAACATTTAAGATTAAACAAAAGGACACTAATCTAAACCTACATGGAAGTTTAGAATATGTCATACACGTTCGACTGATTCTAAGAGTTATATTCCTTCTTCCTTTTCTACCTTCTTCACATAAGATTTTTTTACATATTGGTGTGTGTTATAATTAAAACACTAAACAACACAGAGAGACACTGTAATTAGAAAACATTCTTCAAAATGTATAAAAAAAGGAATTGTTTCATCAATTATATTCGTGTCGACAAACGTTAAAAAGTATCCATTGTTGAAGATGTTCATTTTTCTAGGTGAGCGAAACATGCTCTTTATGGTCTCTGTTTTGTATATGGTGGTTTAAATTATATTTTTTACGTGTTCTATTGGAGCTTTTAAGAATGTTAATTTAAGTGTCACAAATAGATTTTTGAGTAAAGATAACCGTTATCGCCTTAATTGCAGTCAATTGTATAAACATGAAACTTTAAGTCGATATCATGTTTTTTTGTAAATGAAGTTGTTTTTAGGTTTCTGTTTCTTTTCAATCCGTTCACATTGAAATAACGTCATATTTTGCTTCTAACTATAGAGAAGGACGGAATCCAGATGTCCAATTTTCTGCTATTCCATCGAGACGACAAACCAGGTAAGCAAACCATTTAACGTAAGGTTGACATCACCTTTATCATAAACATCAAATAAAAAGGCAACACAAGATGTCAAAGAATGTTAAGCAATACAACTTTGTATGTTTGTGACAGTTAAATAAACTGTAACAACATAGCCATTAGTTCAACGAATACATTCATCTTATGATTTACAGGATGCATAAGTCCTGAAGTACCTAGCCACATCAAAATGATATTACCAACAATGGACTTAACAGTTAGGGTAACCAATTGACAAAGACAAATACAACAGCACAGTGACATGTATAACATGCAACTAAGCTGATAAATAACGTCAACACCTCATATCTATACTTTAAAACCATCAAGAAGTTGACACGGAATATTATCAACAATGTCTTGGTATCTTCAGATTAACCTTTAAAAAAAATAGGACGAAACGATTTTTGACATTTTTTTCAACACTGGTTCATCAACTGTCTGCTCAGACACTGATAACGTTTTATAAAGTCTGGGTAGCAGCTTTAGACTCTTGAATGTCTAATTCAGACATATATCCCATATGCAGATGAAATTGATAAATTGCTACAAAGTCGGGGAAACTTGATAGTTTCTAAATTTAAATTGTCACGTTTGTCATACATTCTGGTGCTTAGATGACTGCTTTTGTCATAAGTCATAAATGAGACAGAGGAAGTCGGGTCTGTTGATTTGTTATATTTCTTGACGAAAGGATATATTAGTTGAACAAATCAGAAATGTTTTGATTGCTTCTGCAGAAAACATCATCAATATATCTGAATTTGGAATTGAGAAATCTGGCTTAATTACAACCTTCTTTTGACAAGTGTCTGAAGAACTCATATGAAAATAACAGGACTTCTTAGAGGCGCACAGTTCGTTCAAAAAGGAATAATTTGTTGACAAAGTCTTTCTAAATGGTAAAACAAATATTTACCGACCATACTATTTTTGAATAGATGAATTCAACATTGTTTTAAAAGTTTCCTTGTAAAGAAGTAATCATCTAGGGTGAAAGTAGGATAGAAAATGCATGTTAGTCCAAGTTAAAGTCGAATGATGTTGAGGAGTATACAACGTGCCCTAAACGTGTCTTAAATGTATTTGTAGCGCTTACAAGTACGTGCCGTTTAGCTAACGTATATGCTAAAAGGGGAGGTCCGTCAAGGGGATACTCTGTCTCCGTATCTATTTATTTTAGTGCTAGAATTACTAAGTGCAGCTATTTAAAATGACCCTGATTTTGCTGGTGTAACAATTAATGACTCTGAATTTTTGTAAAGTCAATACCCTGACGATTCTTCAATAGTCTTGGATGGTGACACAAAGTCCCTAAATCAGTGTTTATATTTGTTTGATAAATTTTCAGAATGTGCTGGACTTAGGTGTAATGTTGACTCCGGTAATAATAATTCCCGCAAAATTATTAAAAAAGGAAATTTTAATCAAAAACAGTGTTTTGAAAGATGATAAAAATGTTATCTAAACGTGAATATGTATATGAACTGAAATCAATGTCAAATAGGGTGGGTTTTTTTATCATGTTTTAACCACTGCCTGATTCTTAGGCAGTCTGGCGCTTAATTAACAAAAACATTTGTAATCTTTATATTTATATTATACCTTATTATATCCTTATGACTTAATTGATCTGTCAAGTATTACTTTATTTTTTATAATGTGTATCAAATACTGTAGTATGTAATTTCACATGTTTCATCGTGGAAAAATAAAATAATTACAAAAAAGGTATATGCTAGAGCTAGATGAACATTTGTATGCAGCAAAACATAGTTATAAAATGAGTTATAGCGTTCACCAAGCGTATACATTTGCATTTAGACGTACATCAAACTTATGCAACGCGCTCCAAACGATTGCTTAGCGTTCCTATTGCGTTTACCAAATGTATATGGACTTAGTCAAATTTTGTAATTCCGTCTGATGCACGTCGGTATATATGCCAATGTGTGACGGCGGCATAATAAATTAGTACGCTAAACGCGCGTTACGCCTACAGAAGATTTATTAATTCAACTCGAATCAACTAAGACATAGAAGAGCGTTAATTATTAAAATGTTCATTTGTATCAACAAGACGAATTATACTATCTTTGCTAAGGTCATAAACTAAAATAGTAATTCGAACTGATGGTCAGTTATTTTACTACGACATTTTATTCTCACTTATTCACATTCATATCACTTCTCTTTTAAATATAACTACTAGGTCGTATTAACACAACTGTTCCGGCTACAGGCGAGATGATACACTCTGACGACGAATATGAACATGGAAAAAACAGGGAATGTGTTATTATATCATACATGTGAGCCTGAGTTGATCGGGCGTTTCAAAGATTATTTGTTAAATAGACAAGCATTTGACGAAATCGATTTTAAAGGGATAGGTTTGTTTGTATCTGTTTGATTTGATTGTAATTGAAAAAAATTAAAAACTCATCCCTCCAATTGCGCCACGGTTTGTATTTTTATGTATCTAATTTTCATTCGAACTTGCTGATTTTGATTATGATTGCCAATAAGCAATGAGTACAACCTATACCGTGTAAATACCTGAATGGAGCACTGAATGAAAAAAGTAAAAACAGTTCATAAATGAAAACGAAAGGTCAAATTTAGACTTCACAAATAAACAAAGAACAAATACGGTTGCCAGAATCTAGCAACAACTGGTGTAATGTATCATGTTTCAATAATTATTCCATGTCTATAGATTGCAATAGTAAATGCAGACAATGTTATTTCGCATTTGAATCCCTTTTTCGATTAAAACAGGGCAACTTTTACAATAAAGTTTAGTTAAAATATATCATGGGAAGGGAGAGTTAATCATGTTCATGTGCACTACTTTTTGTTTTCAAGGTCAAAATAAGCTTCGAACTTCTAAGAGTTAAAAAGTTTTAAAAATGTCTGTACTTCCCCTTCCGTCACGTATTGTCTTCAACATAATTCCATTTAGCCGTTATCAATGTATATTTGTAATGGTAACATTCCCTAACGATGTCTCTATGAGATGTAACTAATAGATCATGACTTGGAACCAGCAGGTTAAAAAATTATTAACTGTGCATGTTATATATCTCCCGAAAAGAGAAGTGGTTTGTAAAACAGCTTAATTTACAAAGTCCAATCTATAATTAAGTCTACCAAATGAGCTTTTCGTTTTCAAAAGACTTATCAGTGACAGTCGAATTAAGACAATTGAGAGGCAAAATGGAATACTTAATGTCAAAACATTAAGGACCTAACAGTTTAAAGCTTTTGTTAAATACAACCCAAGTATTCCTAATATGATATGTTCTTTATTTTGGATAAACAATCAGTTATACAGAATATTTAAATAAACACAAAAAAAAAATAGGAGTTAAAAGACAACAAATAAATCCTTTTAGCTTTCAAGCTTCTTTTTGAAATAATTGAATTTACCTTTTCGTTAACTTGTTTCTATAAAATATGAAGAAATTAGGTATGAAAACTAACCACCAAAGTTCAAATAAAACCAATGTAATTAGTTATAGGCAAAAGTAAGGCCTTATAAAATAAGAAAAACAAAACATACCGAATAATCGACTATGAAAGCCCCGTAATGAAAAATCTTAAGTACAATTCAATTGAGAAAACTAACTGACTAATCTATAGCAATAGTTATCAAAGGTACCAGGATTATAATTTGATACGGCAGACGCCAGAGGCAAAACACTTCACAAAAAACAAATACTTATACAAAAATGTTTTATTCGTGGTTTGTGTATAACTGTATCAACGAATTTAACAACTCAACGAAATTAAGAAATGTTGTCCAAAGCAAAACATGGAAATTCACCCTGAAAGATTGACTGTTAGGATACGGGCATATACCAGACACCATCGAATATCTGCAAGTGCACTATGACACATATGCAGTGGCGTAGCACCTGTGTAGTATGTTCAACTTCTATACAATATATCCTGAGCTGCAGGACATTAAACATTTAGTACTCATGAAAATTTAGATTTAAAAGATGAAAGCCAAACTTAAGATGATATAAGATGATGAAGTATTCATATTGTCTCCTCATAATGAGAAAAAAATCATATTGAGCTTGCATTTTTTATTTTTATTTGTTTTATTTTATACGTATTTTTTCTATCGTTTTATCTCGAAGTACATGTTTAGAAATTTTGTAAGCAACTTTCTCATATATTTTATAACGGTATGATTATAAACCCCTAGCAGGAGGGATTGCGGTAGATTTTGATATGATTAAGACATAATTTTTCAATCAGTTTAAATGAGGTCTGTGGCTGGCATGTCAATAACTGCTGGTAGTCCTTTGTAAATTTATGTATCAATATGTGTGTATACTGTGTGTTTGTTTATTATAATTGGCTAAATGTATACATGATATAGTGGGAGGGTTGAGATCTCACAAACATGTGTTTTCCTACCGTATTTTGGAGTCTGTCCCAAGTAAGGAGCCTGTGGCCATTGTTAGTCTTGTTAGTTTTTGTAATTTTAGTTCTCAATTTCATGTTTTCTTTAAATGACATGTTTATAAACAAATCAACATCGTTGATGACATTTAATTGTTTTAGCATTCAGTTAGCGTCACTACTTTTCGTCAGAAATGTAAAATCCACGAATTTAAGAACCCATGAACATTTAACTTTTCCAAAATACATGATAATCGTTTATCAGTATGTCATACACGAACCGACGACAACCACTAAACTACAAACGTCTGACTTCAGACTGATACATAAAAATGTGGCATTGTTAAACACGTTGAGTGCGCTGAATGCATAATTATTAGCTTTGTTTCTTTGGCGAGTTTACAAGAGAACTGGAATCGAACTGTTACTGATTACCATATTAAATTTATATACAGATTGCATGTAAATTAAATGATTGATTTTCATTTAATTATTTCTGATTTTAGTACAGAACCAGTACATAGTGAGCATGGTGCTCGATCAAATAATTCTGAAGTTATATTAGCTACACAGATGCGAAGCTATGAGCCTCTTCCGTCAATAAGGTAAACAATAAAAATATGAAATGTGTTAGAAAACCAATCATTCTTTAATCCACGACATTCAACATTTAACTCCGAATGATTAAAACAATGTAGAATGCATTATGTTTTATCTTAAGGATGTACTTGAAGAGTAGTTGAACATTTTAGTTGCAAGTGGTTTTGTATATGAATACGAAAATGCTAGGTACAGACTCATCTTCAAAATAGAGAGGTATTTTCGAGTGAACTGAATTATGATTAACGACATTGGCCGAATTGATGTCATCGAAACCTTTGTTGCAAAAAGTAAAGTTAAAAAAAATCTTTTTCCTATTTTCTCTTTTCCTATACAAACTGGTTGACAAGAACTTTTACCTGAAATTTAGCAATGGCATATTTATCTACTCTCGACAGTTAAATTTAAATGTGTACAACGCTCGGCGAGCCTTGGGTTTTAAGTTTCAAAATTTAACTGTCTCGAGTGGATAATCGTATCACATTAGATGCAGTTGTCGAATCCATATCATCTGTCCGATAATACGCCTCTCAATGCCGACCTTTTGTTACTTTCGTAGGCATGTGTCGTTGTTCCTTCTGACACTTGTCAAAAAATTAAAATTTAAGATGCCAGATAATTCAAGTACACACTTTGATACATTGTTTAATTTAAACATATGTATTTATAGTGGATTTGAAAACAAGTTTTGCAACTTATATTTATCCCTTTCCAATTTGCTGGTGCGAATGCTGCCTTGAAAGAGCATTAGCCTGCACTTTTTCGAAATCTACAAGGGTGTATTTTACGTGCAAGAGATATGACTCTTTCTTAAGACGGGTCGGCCATTAATCGTACCCTTCCAACAGACTATCATCGGTTCCTCAAGACCATACTCACAGATGGTGTCAAGGGAGCACCGAAAATTCAGTTCCTGAAATGTTCATCCCGGAACGGGAATAGAACCAGGAACCTTTGTGTTAGTAGTCCGATGCACTAACCACTGCACCATGGCTCTCTATATATATATTTGATATATTAATGATGTTCTTTCAATAAAAAATCCAAACTGTGTTAATTAGGATCCATTATTATATCTTCCAGAGCTAGAAATTCTTCTGTCTCATTTTTAGATTTATGTCTCGAATTTAACATGAGCGGTCATCTCAGTACCAGCGTCTATAACAACAGAGACGATTTAAATGTTGACATTATCAATTTATCCCACCTTAGTAGCATTATACCAGCTTCAGCTGTTGGGTGTAGACCAAGCATTACGAGGAGCATTTCGGGCGGAATAAGTTGACGCAGTGGTTACTCATGTGCACTTCTTGTAAACGCCGCCTTAACTCTGCGTTAAATCAGAGTTTCTGTAGACATATAAAGTATAACGGCGCCTCTTCGTTTACCTCCGCGTTTACGTGCATCAAGGCGCGTTTTTTATTTTTATTTAAGAAGAAAATGCAAAATGGTTATTCCAGTAGACGCTCGTTAACTACTGAATACACAGACTTACCATATATTTCACTAAATCAATCAGTGTTTCAAGTTTTTTTTGTGTGCACTACTCATTTGCAACCTAAAAGAGTAAAAGAGCACGATAAAAGTGAAATACATAAAATACCGAACTATAAGGGAAATTTGAAACGAAAAATTCCTCATCAAAAGGTAAACTCAAAAACAGAAACACACCAAACGAATAATATCTATAAAAAAATCTCAATTGTTCGTTACGACCGCAGAATGTTGAGAAGAATTTTGACCGAAACCATCCGAAACTTTATATGAGAGTTATTTCCCTTGATGCTTTTGATATAAGTAAAAGCACTCGTAACTAATGAAACATACTTGATAGGGGCCAGCAGGTGTTCGATTTTAGGTTCTGGTCAACCGAATTGAGAATAAGGTCAAGGTCAAAGTTCAAGATCATTTTCTTGATTAAGACATAAACTTCATATCGCTTTGTTTCAGAAAGAGTTATAGATATCGATGCTAATAAAAACTTCAAACTTTGTAGCTAGCATGTTGTACATGTATCTCATCGCAACAATCAACTAAAGTTTATCTCTACACCCTCCTCCATCCAATCCCTCTATTTAAGCCCCGATTCGACCTATTTTTTAAGGTTCACAATTCTATTGAAATGAAAATCACATGCTGTCTGTAAAATGAACTATACTAAGCAATACTTCCTATATATAAATTCTTAGAACATAAATCCATCTCTGCAACAATCTGCTCCAATTTATGCATCTTCTGAAATTAATCGATAAACGATTTGTTTATATATTCCTTTAAGCACTTACAATACACGTGCGGTCGGCTTTACTACCCGACCTTGATTGAGAATTAATTCTGCTTTGCAACCAAGGTTTGATGGAAGTTTAATCGTATACGCTTATGATTATAAACCCCTAGCAGGAGGGATTGCGGTAGATTTTGATATGATTAAGACATAATTTTTCAATCAGTTTAAATGAGGTCTGTGGCTGGCATGTCAATAACTGCTGGTAGTCCTTTGTAAATTTATGTATCAATATGTGTGTATACTGTGTGTTTGTTTATTATAATTGGCTAAATGTATACATGATATAGTGGGAGGGTTGAGATCTCACAAACATGTGTTTTCCTACCGTATTTTGGAGTCTGTCCCAAGTAAGGAGCCTGTGGCCATTGTTAGTCTTGTTAGTTTTTGTAATTTTAGTTCTCAATTTCATGTTTTCTTTAAATGACATGTTTATAAACAAATCAACATCGTTGATGACATTTAATTGTTTTAGCATTCAGTTAGCGTCACTACTTTTCGTCAGAAATCTAAAATCCACGAATTTAAGAACCCATGAACATTTAACTTTTCCAAAATACATGATAATCGTTTATCAGTATGTCATACACGAACCGACGACAACCACTAAACTACAAACGTCTGACTTCAGACTGATACATAAAAATGTGGCATTGTTAAACACGTGAGTGCGCTGAATGCATAATTATTAGCTTTGTTTCTTTGGCGAGTTTACAAGAGAACTGGAATCGAACTGTTACTGATTACCATATTAATTTTATATACAGATTGCATGTAAATTAAATGATTGATTTTCATTTAATTATTTCTGATTTTAGTACAGAACCAGTACATAGTGAGCATGGTGCTCGATCAAATAATTCTGAAGTTATATTAGCTACACAGATGCGAAGCTATGAGCCTCTTTCGTCAATAAGGTAAACAATAAAAATATGAAATGTGTTAGAAAACCAACCATTCTTTAATCCACGACATTCAACATTTAACTCCGAATGATTAAAACAATGTAGAATGCATTATGTTTTATCTTAAGGATGTACTTGAAGAGTAGTTGAACATTTTAGTTGCAAGTGGTTTTGTATATGAATACGAAAATGCTAGGTACAGACTCATCTTCAAAATAGAGAGGTATTATCGAGTGAACTGAATTATGATTAACGACATTGGCCGAATTGATGTCATCGAAACCTTTGTTGCAAAAAGTAAAGTTAAAAAAAATCTTTTTCCTATTTTCTCTTTTCCTATACAAACTGGTTGACAAGAACTTTTACCTGAAATTTAGCAATGGCATATTTATCTACTCTCGACAGTTAAATTTTGACCGAAACCATCCGAAACTTTATATGAGAGTTATTTCCCTTGATGCTTTTGATATAAGTAAAAGCACTTGTAACTAATGAAACATACTTGATAGGGGCCAGCAGGTGTTCGATTTTAGGTTCTGGTCAACCGAAATGAGAATAAGGTCAAGGTCAAAGTTCAAGATCATTTTCTTGATTAAGACATAAACTTCATATCGCTTTGTTTCAGAAAGAGTTATAGATATCGATGCTAATAAAAACTTCAAACTTTGTAGCTAGCATGTTGTACATGTATCTCATCGCAACAATCAACTAAAGTTTATCTCTACACCCTCCTCCATCCAATCCCTCTATTTAAGCCCCGATTCGACCTATTTTTTAAGGTTCACAATTCTATTGAAATGAAAATCACATGCTGTCTGTAAAATGAACTATACTAAGCAATACTTCCTATATATAAATTCTTAGAACATAAATCCATCTCTGCAACAATCTGCTCCAATTTATGCATCTTCTGAAATTAATCGATAAACGATTTGTTTATATATTCCTTTAAGCACTTACAATACACGTGCGGTCGGCTTTACTACCCGACCTTGATTGAGAATTAATTCTGCTTTGCAACCAAGGTTTGATGGAAGTTTAATTGTATACGCTTATACAGAGTTCATCACAGTTTAATAAGTTGCCATTGTTCGTATCATTCGTTAAAGAATTATTAAAATAATTCAAGTAAGATGCTTGTATATATTCACATCATAACCAACTAATAAAATATATATTTTATATTTTTTATTTCAGCTCTGGCTATTTGGATTTTTTGCCAGGTATGATTATCAGTTACATTAAAAGATACAACGTGATTAAAAAATGGGCATTTAGACAACTTGTGTTTCTAACGTGATTTTCGAAAATAACTTATTTGAATACATGCAAATTATGATTGTGTTCGAGATCTCTTAGTTGAATCGTAAGATGTCTTAAAAAGTTAGTATTGGAAATGTTTAACACCTTTTTCTTATTCGAAACAAGGGTTAATGATATCATAATTAGCCAGTATAATCATTGTGTACCTTAAACAAAACAAAATCTATTGACAAGATGTACAATGTATCTTTGCTCAACCGTCCAAAATGCCAAGTCAATTCTCCAATCATATTATAATATGGGTTTCCATATTCTTAAATAGTTTTATATTAATACGTATTGTTCGTATCATCAAACTTAAGACAAGGAAAGATGCGCATCACACATGACGTAAGTCATAAAATGTGGAAGAAAAAACAGGGGCAATAAAAGTGTTTTGTATTGCGGAACCAGTAATTCACGTGGTGTCTCTATTTTACAAACAGAAAAAATTGTCCAGACGAAGTCGTGTTTGAAAATAATAATAAGAAAAACGGTCGAATAATAAAAGGTAGCATTAAAACGGAAAGTGCGATTTATTTCAAATATATGCCAACAATATCGGCATCGACGGCTTTTTGAATCATTTCATAATTATTTTGGTAATTTTACAGACGATAGTGTAGACTATAACAGTATTTTGGTAAGGGGATTTTAACTGTACTATTGACAAAACAAATGATAGAAATCCCTCTCATACTCGTGATGACATTGGAACAAAGGAATTACTTTTTTATTGTCACAATATGATCAAACAGATATTTGGAGGGACAGATATCAAAAAGATTTCAGAGAGGAAGATCTATGACTAGAATCGACTATATCTTTTTGATAAAAATCTTTCAAATAAAGTTTACAATGTTGGTATCGCGCATTGTCCTTTTAGCGATCATGATCTTGTGTCGTTCGAATAAAAACTTGATGAAATACAAAGAGGTCCGGGTGTATGGATAATGAATATAAATACAATCAAAAGTGAAGAATTTTAAAATGCTTATAAAAAGTTTGTGGGAAACCTGGAAAAATGAAAAAAATAGGTTCGAAAAAATTCAAGATTGGTCGGATGAAACAAAATCACAAATACAAAAGTTAACAATGGAAGTAAGTAAACCCGTAAACAAAAATTCTCAAAACCGCGTTATAATATTAACCTTGAAACAAAATTAGAAAAACTCAAATTAAAAAGTACTACGTCTTGGGAGGTTGAACATAAGATATCAGAAATAGAATCACTAATAAAGAGTTACTTTGAAAACTAATCAGTGGCGTCTAAAATAAGGGTGCGTGTAAAATGGGCGGAAGAAGGAAAACACCGTCATGCAACGTTTTCAATCTAGAAAAGCAAAACGGAAATTAAATTATGGATTCGAATACAAACAAATAATGTGCATTATAAATACTATATAGACGAATACTAAATGAACAAGGTACTTAAATTTATTAAGCTCCGAATGATGGCATTTGAAAAATGCTAAAGATCAATAAGTCACATCGAAAACAAACTAAACGATGACGACAAAAAATTACTTGACTGTCATATTACCGCGGAGGAAATAATGAAAGCTCTTAAAATTATAAAAACAAATAGATCCCCATGAGAGGACGGGATCATATCTGAATTTTATGTAATATTTTGGAATACCCTACAAGAAGAATTGTGTACGTTAAAGCAAGAAATATTTAAAGAAAAAACATTGTCGGACTCGCAATATAAAGGAGTTTTAACATTATTATTTAAGGGCAGGGAATGGGGAAATATACGAAACTGGCGTCCTCTTACACTACTGAATTGCGATTATAAAATTATAGCTAAAATACCAACCGAAAGATTAAAAATAGTCCTTCCAAAGCTTATACATCCCGACCAAAAAGGGTTTGTAAAAGGCAGACATATAACGGAAGCCAATAGAATGATACAGGATATCATAAAATATATTGATGATGAAGATGAAGAGGGTGTAATAGTCTTTTTAGACCACCGAAGGGCCTTTGCTAAGATGGAATGGAGATGGCTAGACTTCGTTATGAAGGAATTTAATTGTGGGGAAATTTTTTGTGGTTGGGCTCCAATGCTATTAAAACGTGCAAAGACGTGTATAAAAACAAATGGCTACGTCTCAAAATATTTTGCAATTACTAGATCAGCCAGGCATGGGTGTCCTATAGCCCTTTTTTATGTATATTGCAGACAGAGTCCTTGGCCTGTACAATAAGGACGGAAAAGGATATTCGAGGCATTAAATTGCCTTGGGAAGAAAATGGGGAGCTAATAGAAACCAAATTTAATATGTTTCAGACAACACGCAATCATTTAATAAAAACGAAAGTTCTGTCAAAAAATCTTTTTAAATATTAGACAATTATTAAAAGGCCTCGGGTTCTAAATTTAATTACGAAAAGACTAAGGCAATGAATATTGGCGCTAATAAACGCGGACGACCTACTTTTAAAAAGATAAGCTGCACAACAGATAACATAAAAACACTAGGTATTCCCCATAGTTATAACATTGATAATGACAAAATTTGGAAATCAACATAAGAAAAAGTAGAAAATTGTGTACACGTCTGGAAAAGTAGAAAATTTACTTACTCTGGAAAAGTGCTTATCGTTAAAAATTTAATTATTTCGGTGTGTGGGTATAAGTTAGAAATAAGAGGTTTACCTGCAAAATACAAAAAAAGAAATAAGATAATATGGAATTTTATTTGGGATGTGAAAGTGAATCAAGTAAACCAGAAGGTTTGTTGTTTATATTTTAAAAAGGGGGCATGGGGATAATAAATTTAGATAGTAAGAAAGAAAATACTTATATCAAATCGTTATATTCGATATTACATACGCCATTATCTAGTTTGAATGCAATAGGTAAATTTTGGTTAAAAAAAAGTAATTTGCTGATGAACTTTTGTGTAAATGTTCTAACCTTTTAGGTCTTGAGATAAAAAGCATACCAAATTATTACACAAGCGCTTTAGAATCTTGGGAAAAATTGACAAAGATCCCACAGGGTATATGTAACGAAATGGAAGTAAAGAAACAGCGATAATTTGGAAACTCAAATATTTTATATCAGAACAAATCTTTATTTTATTCTTCCTTTTCAAAAAGTTAGATAAAACAATTGGTGATATATGGTAAGATAATACCAAATATTTTAAATCGTGCAATGAAATATATCGACAATTAATAGATCTAGGTGATTGTATTTCTGAAAATTCACGAATTAAAAGTTCCATACCACAAACATCCCTGCGGATTTTACAAAATAGCGCTGACCAACCTGCTTTAAAAAGCCACAAAATCAAAATTTCTGAAAACCTTGAATTTCTAAATCAAGATAATAAAATCATTAAAATCAAAGATTTGACACTAAAATACCTTGAATTGAACATCTACATAACTGAAACTTCTAAGTGTCAAACACAATGGGAACATTTGTATAGCGAGTATATAAAGTGAGGGAAAACTTGACTAAATCTAAGAAAAATGGATATTAATAAAAAAGTTAAAGAATTTCAATTGAAATGTATACACAGGATTATATATACAGTCCAGTTTAAATCATCAGAAAACAAACTGCAAATAATGCATATGTCAAATGGAAAATGTCACTTATGTTATGAAATCAATGATATTGAAACTCTTTAGCACTTATTTTATCAATGTAAAAATGTTAAAGCATTGGTAGAAACGGTAATTAGAAATTTAAAATTTTGTAACCTTATAAATGACGAGGTTCTCGTTGAAAAGGATTTTTTAATTAGGAATTTGTTCATAGAATTCGAATAATATCATTGTTAATGCAGTAATACTTGATTTTAAATGGGCTATTTGGAAAATTCGTAATAAATGCAATTCGATAACATTGAACTGAATTTGCAGTCTATACAGGTTTTGTTAAAACTGCACATGAACAACGAATTAAAACTACTCTTGCTCGGATATAAAGTATACTAGAACACACCCGCGAATTCGCGGGGAAATAGAGCGTAACTATGTAAACTGTAAAAAAAATATAACTAGAGAATTTTAGGAGAGGTATCATAAGTCAAAGATACTTGGGGACTGGATAAATATATGTATCAGTGACCGCTGTGAATAGTAAAGAGCTCCCTCCCCCCAGTAAACCATTGGTGAAATTTATAGTTAATTATAGCAAATACAATTTATTCATAGTATATGTATGTAGTATACAGAAATATATCAGTGACCGCCGTGGATAGTAACAGTTGGAATTGAAAATAAATAGCAAATACACTTTATTTGTAGTATATGTATAATCATAATATACAGAAAAACGCAGAAATAATTGTCCTGTCCCAAGTACTTATGCAAGTTATGTTTAATTTTAAACAGCCCTAAAGGGCAGCGGTAGTCTTTTATATATCTCAAAAAGTCAGTCCGATGACGTAAAAAATATCTGGACGCCTTGATTTTCGTTTTCCTCCCAAAGTAACCCAAATTGAAATACTTAAGCAAGGATGATAAATGCTAGACCACATCCGCGAAAGCGCAGGCATTCAGAGCGTGGTTGAAAATATGTAAAGAGTTGTAGGATATTTTTTGTAAAAAAAATAATGACTGGAGAATTTCAGGAAAGGTATCAAAAGATATAGGTACAGAACATGGGGACAGGACAATTGTTTTTCAACCCCTCCTCCTTTTCCCCATAATTTCCCTTTTTTTTGTTTTCTATTTATTTCAATTAATATGAACATACATTTAGTATATTAGGAACATTCATTACTATTAATAAAGTGTGTTTGCTTTTACTATCAATTCTCAGTTTACTAATCAATCCACGGCGGTCATTGATATATTATATAGACCCTCTCTAGTTTAATATACTTAGTGACCGATGCATTTTTGTAAGAGAAGTCATAGGTACTTTGGAACATTAAAATTGTTTTTCAAGCCCGGCTCCTCATTTTTTTCATCCAAAATTCCCATTTTTTTTCTATTAATTTCAATAATGTTAGCGTTTATCTGTATATTATGAACATTCATTACTATAAATAAAGTGTATTTTCTTTTTACTATCAATTTTCAGTTTACTAATCGATCTACAACGGTAATTGACATTCTATATAGACCCTCTCTATTTAATAAACTCTGTGACCGCCGTGGATAGTAAACTTGAAAATGATAGCAGATAGTAAATACACTTTGTTTATAGTCTTTGTATGTTCAAAGTACAGAAAAACGCAAACCGTCTAGTTTGACTTAAAATTTCGTCCAATGACCGGAATATATCCGAACGCATTTTTTTTCGTTTTTTTCCCAAAAAAACCCAAACTGAATAATCATAAGACTGGATGACAAATGCGACTATACATCGGACCTATAGAACACAGAGGTATGATGATTAATGTATTGTGGAAGGAAGAGAAGCGACACACAAAATGAGGTCTTCTCGTTTAATAGTATAGATATGTATAACGAAATTTAAACTCTTTTTCGAAAAAATATAGGAAGATGTACTTAGTTCTATTGCTCTAAATGAAAGGTGTGTTCGATTCCAATTATAATAATCTTATTGTATCTTGTGAATAAAGTAGTGAACAATATGTTATTTCAACAGAAAAAAAACCCAATATTTTTATGGTTGTCAATATTTTAATCTGTAGCTGTGCATAATGGTTACATTAGTAAATTACCACATAAATCATGCTTCGTAATAAATTAGTATTTTCCATATGTACTTTATCCTTTTTTATAATCATATGTATGTTACAGAATAATTTCAATCACATCAATAATTTCCAATTCAAACTATAACTTATTTTTCGCAATCAAATAATAGTTTTTTCCAGTTTAAATCAACAGATGTTTGTTCTGTGAACCGGATATTCGATAGTGTTTTGATACAGTGACGCGTATCAGGTGAAAATCAATTGTATTGGTTATTTAAATATAATTATGTAATACTATGTAAATCTATTATATAAACTCATTTGATTTTTTCCCTGGTTAAGTGAGGCTGTTAAAATTCAGGGGTCCCTAAGTATGCGACCTGGACTACCTAGGTATTTATATATCAGGAAATGATTGAATAAAAAAATTGTTCTCGATTAAAAAAAAATATCCTAAAATGTTTAATCCTTTTTATTTTATTGTTTTTCATACATTTAGTAACATAGTCATATAAAATCTCCAATAAAGTTACTTTTTTATTTGATATCGTGTTGCAACGAGCATTACTCCTGTAAAAAACTTGATCGGTGCTTCTCTCAAATTTTCCCAATGTTAAGCTTTCAGCTGATATAATGAATACACCGTCAGCTGTTGTTTGCTCTAAGGTCGGATTGTTGTCGTTTTGACACATTCCCCATTTCCTTTCTCAATTTTAATTGTGATAACAAAACGATTAGAAACTAGATGTGAGAGTGCTTAAAATGATAAATATATGCATTTACATCACATGTCCAACGAAAATGTTTGTTTGAAGACACATATATGACAGCTATTTTTTAGTCATTTACTTGGTGGATATAATCAATCGCTTGCTTTTGGTAGCTTTTATGGACTTTCCCTTTTATAATTTACATTAGGGTTACTACATTTTTTAAATATGAAAAGATATATACATGTGTAGGCTTTAGAACATTTAAAATGCACATTATCATTATATTGACATTTCCAGCGGTCATATCTCCTAAATGTAATACAGAACTTATAATTGACTAGCGATAATTTTCAAACTTGTCTCGAACAGTTCTTGTTATTTTAACAGTTAACATGAAGCTCAAATTAAAATAGGCTTACCACATCATCTTTTTTTTGTATACGAGGGAGCTTGCAACACCAAAAAAATCTGGCAATTTTTATTCATGTGAAGACTTCTCACATGACCAGACGGACAGATGAACAAATGGTGTGCGGAGAGACGCTTGGTATTTCCACAACCCTCTTAAATCATTACACGGGAAACAGTTATATATGGAAGCACTTAAGTTTTCGAAATAAAACAAACCTAGGGTTACATGTTTTAGGTTTGTTTCAAAATCGATTGCAGATTGCATATTTTCTAAAGCCTTGACAGGAAGCTTTAGAAGAAAAAAGTATATATCAAATCCGTCTGCAATACTTGACCACCATAACATTTGTGTCCTCTTCCTTTTCAAAATATACTACTAAAACACAGCCGTGTTGTTTAACTAATCTAAACACTAGCTATTAGCATTGAGCATGTTAAGTCACGCTCGTTTGAAATTTCATTTCTCGCTTTTGTTTGTGTTTGGTTTGATTGGTTGTTATTAACAATTTATGGAAATTGAACATAAAAGGAATCTAGTTTTCTCCTTGTTTTATCGTCAGTAAATTTGAATTGCTCATTATTTAATCCTTATTGTACATACTAGAACACACCCGTGATATCGCGGGTCAGTGGCTGAATTCAAGTATGCGTAAGCCTTATTTTAGTATTGGTATTATTATCTAATAAAGTCACGCCGATTATAAGATGAACAGTTTTCTCTGCTTTCAAATTCTTTCTGTTTAAATCAGTCAATCTGGAACTTATCAATTATTGGTAATATCAATTATTTGGAAAAAAGGGCCTGGAATGGAGTATTTTTTTAGTAGTTATTAATAAAGTGGAATTCTTTGATTAGCTTTTATACTTCATGCTGTCTAACAAATTGTAAACAGTACCTTTACGCCTTATCTTAAGTCCGGATTTTTAGTATTCGAATTGTCATCAAAGAAAGTCACACTGATTAAAATACTACAATAGGGAACAATGTGACGACGATTGAATTTATTAGTGTCAAACCTGTGAAAATTACCCGTGTATATAGCAAAATCCTTAATACACCGTTTGGTTGTGCGCCTGTCAGATGCGGAACGTACATATAAGGTAATAGGTAACAGGTGAATACACTACTGGTATTGGTATCGGATTCGACCCGGAACTTGTTAATTATTGGCAATATTAATTATATTATTGTGGAAAACAAAAGGGTCTGGAGTAGTGTAATTTTTAATCAACGCCATTGTCCTTTATAAGCTATATATAAAGGTGATTTCTATGATTTGTCGTTTTTACCCGATGAAGGCTGACAAATTGGACCTCGTTATTTTAGTATTATAGATATACATTATTTTAATTGTACATACATTTAAATATACATTGCGATTTGAAATTATCAAAGAAATCTATTGGTTGTAGGTGATGCATCAACAACTGATACGAACCTTACAGGTAATTTTTAGTGTGTTACATGTTTCCGAGAGGAAAGAGTTAAAAATCCCTGAATGTTGTTTACAGTGATACAAACACGGTCCAGGAACATTATTGATTTAAGACAAGGCATTCTTGGCATTTAACAACCACTTAGTAGTGTTGCCTAAAATATCATTCTCCAAGAAAAAAACCATGAACTGGAAATGAAGAAGTCAAGTCTGTTTTGTTGCATAATAAATTATTACATATTAACTAAACGCTTACAACAATTTATATAACATCCAAAACGTGATCGTAAACAAAGTTAACATATCTTTCATGATAAACAAAATCAAATGTATACAAGTATTCCAATTTTGACCTACTTTTTGATTATGCGAAAAAACGATTTGTAAAACAGAAACTACTTTAGAAACACACTGTTAATTGATTATTCAGATAACATATATATATAATGAAAACATAAGCGGGTTTGTTTTATTTTCTATGTCATCGAAATTTTATAGAGTATCAGGCCTTATGTTATTGTATAATGGAAATACCAATCATATCGTTGAATTGTTCTGTCAGACAGTTGTTTTTTTAAATATTGAACTTATAATTTGATAGATAAGATTATATATTGACCATGCGTGTGTCTTTTCACAAAATAATATTTTCGTCCCGACCCATTTGAAATAAGCAAATAAATCTATTTTTTGTAGGTCATTCGTCATCAACTGTATCGTACAATTCAGGTATTTTTTTTAAAGTATGGCATATTTCCATGCAGGGTAGAGTTCAAAATCCTTAAAATATAAAAAAGAAGATGTGGTATGATTGCCAATGAGATAACTCTCCACAAGAGACCAAAATGACACAGACATTGACAAATATAGATCACCGTACGGCCTTCAACTCATCAGATGGATACAAATACAAGTATACGTGTCCGGGAACTTTTACATCCAAACAACAGAAAGACACTTGGTACAGATCGGAGAGTACTCGCAGTTTACTGACACCTAGTTCAAAGACATTAACAACTAATAAAAAAAAAACATGCATCTACGACTAAATTATCAATCCGTACACATCCAACATCAAATAGATTTGATGTTAAGACGTCATAAACACTCAGAGAAAAACATGACCTTGTGCAATACCAAGATACAGGTATCGACAAATTGTAGATCCATGAATGTGTATATGTATAAAACATACTAGTAATATTCAGTTTGCTTTTTATTTACTGATAACAAAATCAATAGTGATACCAATTAAATCAATGTTCAATTATCTTATTACAGTGTTGAATTGGTAAACTTTTATAATAAGATCGATAAGTTTACTTGGATAGTTTCTAAATTTCCGTGTACGGTAAACAACATTTCTGTAAAAATGAGAATGTGCTATCCTGTTTGAAATAATAAAATTAAAAAAAATAGGTCAAGGTCAAAGGTCAAAGTCGTTTCTAAATTTGGATTTTTGGCTTATTTTCACCTATTTCAAAACACAATTTAAGATATCGACAACATATTTTTACTTGTTTGTTAGTTGTGACATATCTTAACACATACATATTAGTTTAAAGGGTACGCTTACATAAAATTAGTGTTTTCTCCACTCTTTTTTTCAAAAATATGCATATGGTGACATAACTCATGAACCAAATATAATTGAGACTAAATGGCTTTTGATTTGAGGTCCTTGATTGAGCTCAAGGTCAAAGGTTAAATTGACGTAAGATTTTGACCTTTGCTTTTACCTCATATATGAACATGATAATGCTATGGGATTTTTTGCATTCGATTTCAAGCCATTCAAACTTGTAAAAGTTACATTTTGTAAACCGGAATTGATTTTTTTTAATTTAATTAAAAGTTAATAGAACAAGATATTTTTGGTATCAGTGTCAATTAAACGTTTGAATAAAACCGGAAGTAATATGTTTCAAACCGAAAGTTACAACTTATCTTCCTTATAAAAAAATACGGTAAAGAACCCATAAAGTTTTGGAATCAGCGTACAATAAGCTATCACTGACGCTGGAAATGACATTTTAAACCGAATTTTACTATTTTCATATAAAAAATCATGTGTTTTCTTGTTGTGAAAAGACCTTCAATGCTTCTCTGAACAATGGGTTTTTAATTTATTATTGTAATTTTTCATTAATAAATACTATTTTAACTAACCATATAAAATAAAAACCTAGAGACTTTTAATATTTAAGGCCTTTGGTTTATGACCTTAAATTTAAGCTCAAGGTCTTATAATAGTTTTGACGTTCTAAATTTTGATCTTTGCCTTTACTTCATACGTCAACATGATGAACCCATTGTACTTTTGAAGCTAGGTCACACGGTCTATTTTTTTATAAAACAATGCACATCATTACCATAGGTTAAAATAAGTTAATTAAAATATCATTAGAAATAGAAATCACAGAAATTTGTTAAAATATGATAAAATGATATATCACCTGGAGCTTAATCATATATTGTTATACTATTCATTAAAAACCAACAGGTTTATCCACATTGGAAAGCCTTTCAATTGTATATTTTGGCGATATCTTGTTATTCTGCAATAAACCAAGAATCAAAACAAAATACAGTAAAAAAATGGAATTTTACTTCACTATGTCATCAATAAATAACAATTTTCGTTTATTCTGCTTTAATATTTTTTTTTCGGTCTAAAGACCTTATCTTTTATTTATGAAATGCACCTTTTCTATAAAAAAAAAATCCTACCTTACCGTTATCTATACGGGTTTCGCATATTTTATTAAATCGTAAAAAAAAGTTAAAAAAAAATATAAAATGAAAAAAAAATATTTCTGTAGGACAACTGCAAAGGTACACATCACACGAGACACCTGGATATTCAATGGCAAAGAATCTAGTTGACCAGACAGGTTTTGTATTCATATGTGGTAAACCTGGCACAGGAAAAACACATATTGGCAGACATTTGCAAAATGATCTTATTAAAAAGATACGGACAATAGAACAAGTATCTGTAGGTAGTGTATCAGAACTATTACAAAAAATTGATATGGAAACAAACCAATTTTTTTTTCTTGACGATGTGTTTGGTTCACTGACACCAAATGACGAAGTTAACAAATGGTGTACATGTATAGATTTAGTTATTCAAAAGTTAAATGAAAAAGCAAGTATCGACCAATTTAAGTCATATGTAATCATAACAAGTAGAAGTTCAATGATTCCTCGTCGCATTCGACAATACTGTAGTATTGATCTAGATGATTCAGAACATCAGCTGGACGATACTGATAAAATATCAATTCTAAACATAGTGCACAATACCGAAATTATTGAATACGAGCAATTGAGAAATGTTCGTTCTAATGACAATATAGGGTTTCCCTTATGTGCGTCTATTCATGCACAATTTTTCGAACATTTAGAAATAACAGATTTCTTTGTCAAACCATTAAAACACATTCTACAATTAGTCAATTATTTGATACAAGACAGAGATCTTTGCAAAGCGTTCTATATTATGGCAATGAATAATGGGAGGATTTGTAAAGACATGTTCTTGCTGAACGTTGGAACACTTTCTATTGAACACGAATATGAGCATTACTTCAATTTGGTAGATTCGCGATGTGCAAGCTTTACAAGACCGCTGGACAATGACTATATTGAATTCCGTCACGTAGAGGTTCTAGAGGAAGTAGAGCGCAATTTCATTGTTAATCATCCAGACGAAGCTTTACAATATGTTTCCTTCGAAGCAATTTGTAACACTGTTGTTCGACATGGAAATGAACTACAAGATTCAAAACTGTATCTCTTTCCGACAGATCCAGCGGTTGATACATTATTGTCACGCTCTTTCGAAAGTGTGTGTAACGGTTTCATTTTTCAACCTTGTCAACTTGACCTGTGGGGACAACCGACAGTCTGTGAAAAGTTCATTCAAATCTTAGAAAGGCAGTCCATACCATGTCTAGAAGATTTTTTTTCAATGGAAGACAGGATTCTTGGGAATAGAATATTATACTGGACTGCAGTACTACACAAACGTCATTTATGCAAAGATCTTGTCGACTTTCTATTACAAAGAAACTTGCAAGCCACAAATACATTACAACTATTATCTGAAGCTTTGATTGGTGCGTGCTCAATTGTCCAACTGGAACTTGTCAAATATATTGTAGCACGCGGGGCTGATGTTAGCTATTGCAGAGGATGTTTTGACCAATCACACCAAGAAGAAGATACTCATTATCATGAATGTCCTATTGAGGCTGCATATCGTTCGGAAAATGAGGAAGCCCTTCATTATCTACTGAATCAAAAAGCTATCATACCGCATAGTATTTGGAAATACTGGAATATTTTTCATAAATCAATGGAGTATGGGGATGGAGAGCATGTCTTAAAATTTGTTTGTTCTTTGTGCCAACCAAAATGTGAGCGTATGTATGGAACGATAGCCATAAATGAAGCCAATCGAGAAGATATAGATGATATATTCTATACTTTTGTTTCACATGACTTAGTTACTCCAGAAATGCTTGACGCGTTTTTGGATTTAGATGTTGACATGAATTACTGTGGAAAAGACGGATCTTTCGTGTTACTTTTATTTATGAAATATTTTGAACGCAATCAAACACAGGTGAGGTTCTATTATATAAAACGATGTTTAGAAAAAGGTGCAGATCCAAATCGTATAGCGTCAAATGACAACTCTGCTCTTCTGGTAGCATTACAAATGCAACCATTTAGCTTGCAAGTTCTTGAGATACTACTTAGATATAACGCTAATCCGGACATTCGAGGTAAGGACGGATCAAATTGTCTGCACGTATTCGTTTGTACAAACTTTGAGGATGGACAAATGAAACAAGTTCTATCAAAGCTAGTTGAGTACGGGGCTAATCGACTCGCTAGGACGCATAATCAATTATCACCTGTACAAACATTGGTTCTCGTGCAGACAAACCCTGAAAGGTACATCGAATCGCTACAATACCTCTCAGATAACTGTTTGACTGAAATACTTAACTTTCGTTTGTCAAAAAAGAGAGCATCGAAAACAGTGTTTACACTGATCAATCATGGATGTGATGTACTAAGAGCTAATGAGAATGGTGAAACGTGTCTTTCACTGGCAATATCATTTTACCCATCAATAGTATGTCGCCTATTAGAAATAGGAGCAGACCCTGCCTGTCGTGATGCATATAACCGAACCATGATAGAGAGAGCACTTTTGTCAGACAATAAAAACATGTCCAGTGTCGTAGATATGCTGTTGGAGCGTGTCTATAATAGTGATGATTGCTTACAAAAATTCTTTATTACCGCATTTATGTCAAAGCATAATAGGTTCAATGAAATATGCAACCTCCTTCAACGATATCCGAAAACTGCTGTTGAACTAAAAGATGGCTCTTTACAAACCTTTCTGCATCATTCTGTTTCGTCAGACTTAACAGATGACGAAGTATGCGTTCTAGTGCAAACATTTAATGATTTAAAGGGAAATCTCAATAGTGTTGATTGTCAAAATGCTTCTGCTATTGATTTAGCTGCAAAATCCAGAAAACTTAGGTCTAAGACTATCATGTTTTTGATTAAACTATCAAATACTAATATAATTCAGAATGATTTTCTACTCAATTGTTGTACAAATAATCATGTCACGGTTCAAATATTAGAATATTTTGATTCGATCAAAATGCTTTCTAAATTTGTGAACAAGAGTAGACAAATTCTGCATAAACTAGCAACAAATAAAGAAATTCTACCACACACCATTAATTCAATAGTTCGTACTCTAATCAACTCAGTTGTGTCTTTCAAGTTATTGGACCAATGTGATCAGGAAAGTAATTCGGCTCTACATGTTGCTGCAAAATGCGGTAATTTGTCAATGGTAGCATCTTTATGCAATTTTGCAATCAACGTAAATCTTCAAAATACATTAGGAAACACAGCTCTTCATGAATTGATTGCCGAAGAACATGTAGATGATATCAATGCACGCACTATCTGTTCAGAAATAGTTAAAGTTGTAAAGCCAAAGTTCAATTGGTCCTTAAGAAACTGTAGAAATATGACAGTAATTGAAATCTTGTTTTCAAATTTTGATACACCCTTCAGCCGACAAAAAACTTTGGAGTATATTTTGAGTACATGTAAACATGTGAACAAAACATTCAATGAAAAATCTATACTTCATTATGTTTTGAATATGGACAAATCAGATTATTACGTGAGCCAGTTAGTTGACTTGATTTTATTACATATCCCTGATCCAGATGTAACAGACGCTTTCAAACGAACAGCTTTAAATGCAGCAGCAAAAAACAAACAACACTGTCGTCTACGCAGCATGCTACAACTATTAACGAAAGGTGCAAATTCGAATACAGTAGATAATATAAAACAGAATCCACTTATGAACTCAATCAAGTCGCCGAGAGGAAATGATATTTTAACAGAGGCTGAAAGGTTGTTCCGTGTTGTCATCCTTCTAATTTTTAAATGTGACAAAAACACAAAATCGTTAGAAGACGAAACACCACAGACATTAAGTAATGATTATGGTGATATTAAAAATTTCTTTTTATGGGAATCTCAAAAACCTAACGATGCTTTAGAACTCGTTAAGCTCAAAAGTAAAACAATAATAGAGAATATGACAAAAACGACTGACTGTCCATCCTTAGAATTAGGACTGGTCTCTTCTTCCAATACTTTAAATCTTTGTTTCCAATACATAGCAGAGGCGTATCCATACATGGCTACAAAATCATTGTCATACGATGTTTACGGTGTCAGAGCTCAGGTTCCTGTAACAAACGATCCCTTCTATTCAAATAGTCAGACTGATGATTTTTCAGATGAATCAGACGATGATTCAGAATCAATTATCCCCGAAGAATCGATGGCAATTCGCAATGTTTGACATTACAATAACGAAAACAAAAGTTTTTATTCTATATACTTTTTAAGAATACTGTTAATTATAGATAGATAGTTTCAGTATTTACATAATTTACCATTTGTATTTAGACTACAATTTCCACAACGTTGTCATATTTTTGGATCATGCACGCAACAGCTTTTCGAATTATTCCTGCATTTGGCGTAATGATGTCATTTTGTTGTTGTCTCATGTTGTATTGTTAACATTTTAATTTTTCCTCTTCATATTTTGGTTACAAAACAGATTATAAACGATATGAAGAAAAAACAAAGAAAACAATACTTGATTAAAAAATCAACTCTGCAAAAAAAAAAGAATAATAATGAAAACCAATGATATTTGCTGCAATTTCCTTGTTCATACCAAGAACAATAATCATACGGGGAGATATAAAAAAAAAGTAAAATCACAAAAACTATGAACCCCGAGGATAATTCAAAGCGGAAAGTCTCTAATCAAATGACAAAATCAAAAGCACAAACTTATCAAACGAATGGACAAAAGCATCCGAATATGTGTGTCCAAGAAAATTGTACATTACATTTAACGAAACACAGTATTAAAGGATCCTTTTTTATTTATATCTGTCATTTATTTTTGTTATAAATTAGGCCGTTTGTTTTGTCAAATAATTTTTTTCGGATTTTGCAATTCGGAACGTTTAACTTACTGTAGCGTATAGGATTTTTCTCATTGTCGACGGCCGTAATGTGAATATAATTTTCATTTGACCTCAGTCTCATTGTCGATCCTACAACATATCATGCTTTTCTATAGAAAGACTAAAAATCTATTAATACGTTTGAGGTAATATATCTGAATCAATCCTTAGGACACAAATATCTTTTAAATTAGCCAAATGCATTCTGTTGATTAATGATGTTTTAAATACAACTATAAGTATAAATTATGTTTGATGGTACAATTGTTAATGCAAATAATGTACAAGCATCATGATGTATTCTTGTCATTTAAAAGGATTTAGTTTTTAGCTTACCAGACCCATTGGTCCAATGAGTGTTTTCATCACGAGGCGTCCGTCATCCGTCGTCATGGTCGTCGTTAACATTTATACAAATCTACTGGATCAAATTTCACCAAAGTTAGGCACAATTATCATTAGGGTAACTATCTTATAAAATGTGTCATATGACCCCCGCCTGCCATCCAACATGGCCGACATGGCTAACAATGGAACATAGGCAAAATGCAGTTTTTGGCTCATCTAACTTAAACTAAAGCATTTAAAGCAAATCTGACAGATGTAAACATGTTCATCAGGTGAAGATGTTTCTACCCTGAAATTCTAAGACGAATCAGACAGCCCGTAGTTGGGTTGCTGCCCCTGAATTTGTTATCTTAATGGATTTTGCAGTTAATTGTTTTTAAATTGAAAACTTTTTAAGATGGAGATATTGTATACACCAATAATGTTCAGCAAAGTAAGATCTACAAATAAGTCAAATTACCAAAATTGCCCTTTATAGTCAATTTTTAATATTTTTTTGTAAATTTTGTGAAATATTACAAATGTCTACTCCTCTGGAACAACTTGGCCGCACTCATTATTAAGGTATCTAATTATCCTCTGGTAAGTTTCGTTCCTCTCTTATAAAATGTGACTGATTACCACAACCAATCCGGACGACAATGCTTTAAAAATAACATAGTTAGAATTCAGTTTTCGGCTTATATCTCTGAAAATAAATCATTTAGAGCAAATTTCACATATGCAAAAATGTTAATTAGGTTAAGATCTTCCTGCCCTGATATTTTTAGACGAATCAGACAGCTGGTTGCTGGGTTGTGTACAGCAATACAGTTCATGCAGTTGTGATACGTAAATTGTTAATTTAGAAATATAACCAGTTAGATTTGTATAACAAGCATATCATGCATTTGTTTTATAAGTATATTCAGTATCTCTGTTTTAACAGACACATTTCTCTGTTTATTCTCTATCTATAAAATTTTCAGACAGATTGTACAGCAAACATGTTTTAATATGTATATTCATAAGTTATAAATATAACCAGACAGATTTGTATAGCAAATATATTATTTATAAGTATATTCATTATTCATGTTATTTAAGATTATTAACAGACATATTTCTTTGTATATCCTCTATTCAAAAATATTATCAGACGGATTTGGACAGCAAAAATGTTTTGATATGTATATTCTAAATGTATAAATATAACCAGACAGATTTGTATAGCAAGCATATTTTTAAAAAGTATATTTATTTTTCATGTTATTTAAGAATTTTAACAGACATATTTCTTTGTTAATTCTCAAGTTGTAAATATTAACAGACATATATGTACAGCAGACATGTTTTTATTTGTATATTCTTAATTTATAAAAGAAATACTAGATAAATGTGTACAGCAAACATGTGTTATATGTATATTTTTATGCTTGTTTGTTTTGTGTACACATTGTTGGCAATATTTTGTAATTTTATGGAACTCTCATACAGGTCAAAATTAGATTATTTGATAAAACCAGTGTTTTAAGGCGTATGACTTCTTGTGTAACCAAATGTATTGTGATTTGTTAAGTGCAGTAATATCAAAACAGCTCAGATAATAGGCAATAGATATTTGCAGTTTTGTACATATCCCAAAGGGGATTTTTTTTTAAGCAGTACAAAGTACTGTTTATTGTATCAAATTGCAAAAGGAGATTGTGTTGGCAAAACAAAATCCACAGAATCAAATATAGAGATTTTGTTGAAAAATGTGATCATAGATTTCTCAATTGTTTGTGTATGATGTTGCGTTTTCTGTTTACAAAAAGTTAATAACAACCTTTTACTTCCAGAAAAACCTTTTTCTTTGTTGATTTAGTCAAACGCACTTCAGATGTTGTACATAATATGATCTCTCTAATTCATAAACTGGATTTACGGCAATATAATTGTTACAAATGAAGCACTGCATGCAATAATCCTCTATTTATCAACCAATGCATTATCAAATAGTAGAGTACAAGGGGAAATGCTATGGATTTTCTATGCATTTCCGTATGTTCGTCATAGAAACAACAAAATGATACATATTCCCTAATGACCATTTTTGACAGATGGAATTGCCTGTGTTAGGAATATAATTATGATTTAATTTTTTTATCAATTTATTTCATGTGTTTGAATATTTGATTTTGACTTCCTATTAGGAACTTTATGGTTGGAGTCGTCTTAGTTATCGCTATAATTTAGGTATTTTTGTTTTTGGGACTATTTGTTTTATATATAAATATACCTAGACCATGTGTACAGCAAACATTGTTTTCCTTTGTATATTCTGTAATTATAAAAAAAATAAAGACAGATTTTTTCAATAAACATGTTTTGATATGTATATTATATATTCATAAATATAACCATTCATATAAGTTTATATACAATTGAGAATGGAAATGAGGAAACATCCGAAGGTTAACAATGGACCTCAACATACAGAGAAAATCCGGCACCCAGAAGAGGGCCTCAGCTTGTCTCTGCATTAAAAAAAGTAATAGTTAAAACTAAACTTCATAACATAAGTATGTATTAGAATAAAATAAAACACAAATACACAAGATTAACAAAGGCCAGAGGATCAAAGCTTGGAAAAGACGCAAACGTGCGGCGGGCTCAACCATGTTTTGTGAGATTTCAATCTTTCATCTATTTCTCTAACTAGTGTAAAATAAACAAACACACCGCAATAAGTACAGTAAAACTCAGTTGAAAAGAAGTTCAAGACCGATGTCAGAATAGTTAACAATAAAGAACTCAGTGAAATGACATTAATACATACATTACCAAAGTACAACTAGGAATTACTGACATGCCAGCTCCAGACCTTAATTTAACTTATTTAAAGATTATGTTTTCAACATATGCAAATAGTATCATTTCATCATAGCATATAGGAGAAGAACATAACCCGTTTCATGCCAGTCTTTAATGACGGCTTTTTTGTTTTATATATAGTATTTTGCCATAAAAGATTGGATGTGTTATACCTGAACGTATGAGACTGTGTTCCAATTGAGATAAACTCTGTGTTGTGTAAGTGTACTCTTCACTAAAGGTAAACACAATTACGTTCCCATTGATAACAGTGCACACGCTGAAATGTTTCGCCTCCTTTACTAACTATTGATTTTAAGTTGATAATTCGAAATAGAAAGCTTTACTACAAGTAACACATTAACTTAACATGATCCTATACAATTAGTCCAATCTCATATAAAACAATCAAGAACTACATGTACAACTTATAAACATTCAATGCACCAAATATAGTTAACCTTTTGCTAATTTTTTTTCAAAGAAACGACACAAATGATGCAAAGAGCTATCTTAAAAAGAATCTAATATTTAACCGCGTATTCCCCACAAATGACAACTACCAAAAAAGCAAATACTAACGAAAATCATAAGTCTGACAACATGCAAACCATCAATATATGTACAAACAGCCAGCAACGTGAAAACTTCCTAGTATTCAAACTGCAGGTCTGGAGAAGTTATTTAGAAACACTCCTCTTCTGAAAGTAAATACTCCAAAATATGACAAAGTACAACTATCTTCCAAAAGAGCAAATGTTAATGAAAAATCTAACCACGTCCACACCTTCAATATATGGCCAAAACAGACAATAATGTGAACACTTTCTAGGATTCAAACTGTTACACAGTAGGAAACGTTATGAGGAATGACTATATACCTATAATTGGACGGACGGACGGACGATCGGAAGAAAGGACGGACGGACGGAAGGACAGACAGACAGACAGACAGATGTGGGAAAATATCCCCCAACTTTGAGTTACGAGGGCATAAAACAAAATGTTTCCTCATCTTTTGAAGTAGCGAAAACTGGTTTGAAAAGTCAGTTGTAATCAATGTCCATGACTATCGATACAAAACAGAATAAGAATCAATATCGAAAGTATTACGGGCCTCTTGAAATAGTAAACAAAATTGTGATGGTGAAATGGAGCAAAATTTAATTCTAAGATGACTGATCTACATCTTAATGAACAGACGATAACGAACGAATACTTGTCACGGTGTGAACAGCGGTGTTCATTGCTAGTATTTTCTTTTTTAATGTCACTTCAGCAGGATAAATCTCAAATGTACACACCGAAGTCGTCATTTTTGAGAGCTTATATATCATCCAATACAAGTGTAGAAAAGTGTTATAAAATATTTGTATCAGATGTTGTGGCGGTTGGTTTTCGCTGATTTAAATCATAAATTGTAACTTCTTACAATACAGAAACGTGTTCGCAACATTTGGTTGACAATTATTCCAACAAAATGACCACATACAGAATCTCCAGAGCCAACAAAAATATAATCTAGTAAAAAATAAAGTGCAGTAATTCTATCAAAGCAGGTCCAATTGACATTGTTCTTTTGTTTGTTGTTACAAGTAAAAATGAAACAAAACATTTATACATATTGATCGCATTCTGAAGTTTTAAATGTCCATTACATAAGATGAGTGTTTTTTTTTATTTCTTAAAATTCATATGAGACAAAACTTCCAACGATTTTTTACCCCGCCACAAGTATATATATTTTAAACAATGTATGAGCAGGTTTTTTTGTATTGTACCAATTGCACTGATCAGAAGAGTTAGTGTTTGGAACAATGGTCTGAAGAGGAAATAAGTCCATATTTGAAAAGTGTTGATTGTAGCTTCAAAAGCCAGTATAGACGGAATTATCATTGTAATCAGTTCTGCTTGTAGTTCTTGAATAACAAAAATTTATGTGTTAAAAATGTCAATTTACGAAAATGGAGTCAGTTGGAACGTTGGTAAATCGTGATTTTCTTTTGCAAAACCTGTATGTAAAAGCTACAGCAATGGCGATTTTGGCTGTGTAAGTGGTAACATTTTCTTTCAATTGGTTGAGTACGAATATCAACTCTGTCTATCACTGAACTAATTTTGGTCACCTTTTTTCAAACAGTGAATACAGAGTGTTCGTGAATAATGTTACGACACTCATACCAATTCACAATTGAAGATGGGCGATATTTAGGTACTTTACTGGTGATCATTTCACATTTGGCCACGAACAATGTTCAGGTCTTCTATTTAAAACTTTGGAACTGAATCATCAATGTATTCGGAGTTACTGCAATGTCATGATGTGTAAGTATTGTCACTGGTATTACTAAATTTACACACTTCGCTATAATCAAACAGATTTTTCGGGCTGTTTTTTTTTTTTTGTAAACATAAAAAATACAAGTGAGTTAAGTGTTAACAACATAATCAAAAGAATGTTCTACAACAGTAGCCATAGGATCATTTACAATACCGGAATAATTACAAAAAGAAAATCTTCATTGACATATTTGATTTAATAAAATGTTTTTTGATTTGTATATTCTTGTTTGTTCCACCATTTTCTTCCGAAGGTAGCACCTGCACCAAGTCAGGAATATGACAGTTAAAGTCCATGCTTTTAGTGTGTTTTTGTTTCTGTTTGAACTTTTGATTTTGCCATTTTATTAGGGCCTATACTGTCCGTTTCAAATTTTCCCTTGAGTTCGTTTTTGTCTTCATTATAAAACTTTAACTTTACCAATTATATTACCGTATTTGTTTTATATTAACTATCTATTCACATATTCACAAAGAACATATAAGAAATCGAAGGGCTAACTGTGTTTTTTATAATATGAACATAAAAATTTATGAAATTTGCCATGCTCTAAATATCTGTTTGCCTTCATTACTATTTATGTTCAAAAATATTTAAAAAAAATGGTACGCTGCTGTGTTAGAAGCCGAACAATTTCTAAATGAGCCAACTTGGTATGATTTGAGAATGCTGATGACATTTACCAGAGTGGTAAGATAGCATTTTTCTTATTACAAATTACTAACCTATTTTAACATGTCCTTAATCGCTACACTTAACTTAAGTTTTTCATTTGTCATACATTGACGCCTTTGATATTTAAAACACAAACTTACATATTCGTAATGCTTTTGAAGGAAATTGATCATTTTGATCATATTTATTGTTGATGGTTTTGATATAGAAATAGTTCAGGTCATTCTAGAATGACAAATTTTGAGTTGCATTTTATGTCGTAATACATTAAATATTAAATATTTCGTTAAAATAATAGTTGAAAAAAAGGAAAAATTTGGTATGATTGAAAATTAGATCATAACACTTTATTGACTGGGATTGGCTCCTTACTTAAAAATTGTTCCAGTATCCTTATGAGTGAGAATATTTTTTTCAATATGAAAAATGAAAACCATAATGCAAATATATGTCTTTTCAGCTTTTATTACTGCATCGTTTTAGTTTGCTTTAGTATTGAAGTTAAGACCCTTTATTCTTTCAGCCGTTTTGCACGTCTCAGTACTTTTCAGTGCCATTATCAGACCGTGATCACAAAAGGTAATAATGATTTCAACATGACTGGACAAAGATATGTCTGCTTGACCGGTAAACATCTTTTAGATTACTGCGTATACTGCCCGGCCATATAAGTGTTATATCTCATTATTTTCATTCAAGTGTTCAGTTCTAAACGTTTGTTATTTATTTGAGTCTACTATTGATAACGTTATTCTGATCACACATGATATGTTCAAAATTAAGGCAAGTCTTTCAAAAATCATATAATATATTTATATCATTCTTAATTGAATTAGATCGAAAAAAAGATCTAATTAAAAAACTGGAGTTTGTTAAATTAAGTGTATGAATGTTATGGATATTCGAATTTCATATTTTTTTTAATAAATTAAAAATGAATAAACGAGTACATACTATACTTATTTCTAGAATAGCAACACGAAAGCAAAGCAAGTAACATATTGTTGGAGTGGAATGACGTACATTCTGAAGGGGAGAGTTTTAGAATGGAATTACAATTATGTTGTAGTTTAGCTTAAGCAAATAATGGAATGTTTTAGTGTTAAGATTCTATTGATGTTTTAGATAAATTGTATGCTTTTGATGGCCTTTTAAATTCTGTCTACAAATGGTCGTTTAAATTGTGATAGATAATTGATTTGCTGCAACTAAAATGTAATTCAAAGGCTTCTTCTCTAATGAGAAAGGTACATAGGCTAGAGTACACTTGAGATATGATAGGATGATTGATACTACTGTTATCGCGCACTGACAACAATTATGTACGTTTAGTAATACGTTTATTGATAGGTTGTAGGTATTCCTATGGGCACCCATTTTGTCAATTTTATCACAGATTTGTTATGATGGCAATCCTTAATATAGAGTCTATATAATAAATGTCCTTTCCTAGGTTTCGATATTTCAGGTTTAAATGGATGATGATGTTCCTTTGATAGCGCTAACTCGATCGCTATTCCCGTATTTGTTAAATTGTTTTCGATTTCAATTAATGTAATCTATGTATAGTTTACATTAGCACTAATATCGATTTTGTCATCAGCAAATTAAAACATAACTAAATTTGTATTCTGTCCAAACTACAAGTTTTTGTATTGAGTTAAGTCATTTATAATGATATTTTATAGAATCTCTTTCTATGTTGTGATGTAACACTATTGGTTCAGATAAGGAAGACGGTTTAGTACTCCATTAAAACGTTTAATCACGCTACAATTGTTTACACATGACCTTAGTCTGGAATCTTATGTTCAGTAGTTTTCGTTTGTTTATGTGGTTCATAAGTGTTTCTCATTTTTATATAGATTATACTGTTTTTGTTTATCCATTTGAATGGTTTTACACTATTAATTCTTTGGGGCCCTTTATATCTTGATGTTCGGTGTGAGACGAAGCTCGGTGTTGAAGACTGTACCTTGACCTATAATGGTCTACTTTTATAAATTGTGACTTGGATGGAGACTTGGATGTCTTATTGGCACTCAAATCACATCTTTCTATATCAAATAATGGTAGATTGAGTTGATATATTTTTTTATTGTTAAGAATATTAGTTTTATTATCAGTCAGTTCAAACAAAACTAGGTACAATGTATTCTTGTTATATACTTATGTAAATGTACGGTTATAATATAATCGGCCAATACCTGTAACTTGAAATTGCACAAAGTTGTGCTTTTACTGTTGATAAAGTCTTCAAAAATTAGATCTATTAGTAAAACATTATTTTGGTATTAGTTGTTTTTGGCTTTGAAGTAGCTGTCAGTAACTGTGAGTACTCTTCGATTTGTAATTTTTGGTTTGTGCTTTGTTGTGGTGGGGATGTATAAAAACCCTTCCTTGTCCGGTCTATGTTTTATTATCCGGGTTTTTTTTTTGGGGGGGGGGGTTTGTTACTTGTTGTTCTGCTTTGTTTTACATCTGATGATTAAGCCAATTTAAACTTGTTTTCAAAACGTTGAACGTTGGATGCACCAATATCGAGTCCCGTCGTTTAGCAATTCAAGTTCACAATCTCGGCAAACAGTCATATTCGAGTATAGGTCAGGTTTAGTACTATGAAGACAGACGACACAGATGTTGAACCACAATCTAAGACGAGGTACTAATTGAAAAATAAACCAATAAACTTCTCCCATAGGCAGTGACAGACTTTAGACATAATGTATTTTACGAAACCTAGCTAGAATTGAAGAAAAATTATTAGGACAATATTTTCTTGCCCAACAAGTAGAACTTTCTGTTGATTTGTTTAGGATTTAAAAATCTCTTTCTAGCAAACAAAAGACTTCCGTAAGGTCTAAGGGCAATACATCTTTTTTGTTTATGGTACAATACAGAGTGCACGAAATCTCCAGTAATAAAACAAAACACTAGGTATATACATCGACCAATCAGGATAATCCATACTCTTAATTCTGAATACCATGCATTCTTCATATAATGGCTGTGCCCATAATATTTAATGGTTGTTTGTAACCTAAAGACACAAGCACATTCGTATTAAACTACATGTAATAATAGAGTGTGTATTTTTTTTGTGTATCTATGTATCTATTTTAGTTCAGGCGGTTCTGTCACGACATTTACTTTTATCTTGTTTTAAAGTTCACAATAGACTTACAGAAATATAAAACCGACTTTCCAATGTTGCTTTACTATACTACCAATAATTTAAAGGAATCACCCGATTTGTCCGCCAGCTTGTAAAACGTGTGTTTTATTTATTTCACTTATGGTTGTGGCTTGTTATCTGTTTCTTGCATGAATAGAATAAAATCTACTTTAATTTGATTGGCTTATCGAGTATCACAAGAAGATATTACGGCATTTTCATTGGCTATTCGTTTGGGCACTGATGACTTTCAAAGGTTGAGGCGATGTTCACTTCGTCCATGGCAACATACATTTGTGTGATTTTCTTCAATAATAATCTAAATATTCACAATTTGATATCTATTGATGTCAACTCTCGTTATCTCATTTAAAAAGTAATAATAAACACTCCGGAGGACTTCCTGTATTCCATATTTGTTTTAAAATTCCCTGTTTTTTGTCACAACGCAGGAATTGTGAAACATGATGACTTCATAATTGTTCAATGGATTGACAACAATATTTTGTAAAATTTATTAAGTTACAGTTAGGCGTATCAAAAGAGAAATAACAATAAACTCCAATGATATATTAGGGCGCTACCTAAACCTTCACGACAATTTCGTCCTTTTTATTATTCATCTCATGATTTTCTCCACAGATGACCTATATTGACGTTACATGCAACATACTGTTTACCGTTAAAATCAATAATAAATTGATCTATCCTACTTTCATGTGTACACACACTACACTCTAGTGACATGTGTTTGTGATCTTAGATCTTTACGATTTACTAAAAAGAAGTCGTTTTACCAATTCGTACTATCCCTTAATTTAGATTTACAGCATATTACCAACCTGGTGATTAAACAGTCTCTCTCCTTCAGGGGTTCATGTGAATCCTTCAGAGGTTAATGCAACACCCTTATGCTCTGTTGTTAAACCTGTCTTCTTTTCAATACTATTTGATTTAGTTTAAATGAGACATATACATAATAAAGTAAAATGGAAGAACTCAGTTTACAGTTCTAGTGTTAAAACTTCATTTTTAAATCAACCGATGCTACTCAAATTGTGATGAAAATTTCAAATAGTAGATAGCACAGGACAAGGCCTTTATCTTATCTATTACAGACATGTCATTCACTATGAGATACACATAATATATAGGATTGTATATACATGTAATTGGTAATGTAGGGAAACTATAAACACTGAAATGATAGGTAAGTTCGTAGACGACTTGAGTGTCATGTGTAATCGTCCTTATTCGTATAAGAAGTTTCAATGAATTTGTCAAATTAAAGACACTGTCTCTCTGGTTTATTCACGCATTAAACATTACAGGCAATATACAGATAAGGCACCAGTTATTTGTTGACAAGTATCGCTCGAGATCAAAACAATGTCAGAAACAGAATAATGTTACGAAATCTCAAGAAGTTGCATCATAGAATATTACACGGAAGGCATTGTTGTTGGTAGATTTTTCCTGAGTTTCATTTTGATAGTTTACAATCTAATAATAGCTACAAATAGAATGCGAACAACCACCTCTGATAATACAACTAACGAGAAGCATTTTTTTCGAAGCGTATAAGCGTCACTCAACCTTTTTTTTTTTTTTTCTTTATATGTTTGCGTTAAACGCAAACTTTTGCAAAATAACGCAAACATTTTCGAAATGATATAAACCTTTGCGGTATAACATTTGAATTATGGATTCAAGTAACAAAATGCAGGTTATGTCATATCTAAAATTTCGTTAAAGTCAAAATTTGGGGCAAAACCGTTATCTATATTATATTTGAATATAAGATATTTTCATACACATGGACATGATACCTACGATCTATTCTATAAAAATAATGACAAGTTACAATGAATATGTTCTTTCTTTAAATCGTGTAAAAATAAAAAAAATAAAACTTGTTTGAAAAATTATAAAAACTCAGTACTATTTGAATGTTGCAGATCAATATATGATAAGATGGTTCACTTTGTTGATGATACTAATGCAGGCTAATCTTTCCCGTAAGTATCAACATATTTAACGGATTGAAGTCTATTTGAAATTAGTTCAGCTAAATGACGTTAAACCGTCATTCATAAAACCATGTCAAAATTAGTTTTTCCTTGTTATATCACATGCAACGAAGAACTTTCTCATCTTTTAGATGTTTGATGTTTAACGATAGCCTTGTGTGGATGGTGAGATATAAATAACTTAGACGAAAGTATTTCTTGAAGACACCGTACAGAATAAATGCATTATTATCTACATACATAATAACTTCTTTAAATAGCTGAATAATATATTGTAAATACGTTAATTTGTATAATATACGTCAAATGGAACCATGACAAAATAAACATCAAGAGAGTAACACACAGCTCCGACAACGTTTATTTTTGACTTATGAATTAGAATGACTCTCTTGTATCTGTTGCATCTCTTTTACATTCATGTTAACTTTATAATTAAACTTTATAATTTCATTTTTATGCGTGAACTGCAATTGAAATATCTTTATATATGAACAACCTAAATGTAATGATTGTTCCTTTTTTGAAAATTTCTATTCAATAAAGCTGTATTTGAAATAATTTTCTAGAAAAAAAAATTGTTGTTTTAATTTTATTTATTGTTCATTTAGATGCAGGCCAGCAGTGTTTGTCATGTAGTAATGTAGAAATTGTACAAGATTGTCAACATTACGTATTTTGTGACAATACTGAGGTACTTATTTGTTTAGTCTTATTGCTGTGGGATGTTGTTTGTTTTTTACTACATTTGTATCTTTCGCCTCTTAACGAATGATGGAAAAGGAAGAAGGTTTACAAGTGACAATGTTATTGAGATAAGTATGATATAATATTGAAAGTTTTATGTTGTGTGACCGTATATTGTTGATTTTATCATTTCCAATTCATCGATATTAATCTCACTTTCCTTTTATTTATATGTAGGTTTATAACCAGTTTAGCTAGTTTCATGCTACAAAATGTCAACTAATGTACCTTTAAATCATGCTATATTTGGCGACAGATATCGTATTGAGAAGAAGTCTCCATAAAGCTCTCATTTATGTGTCAACAATGAAGTAAATAATTATTTATTTGTAACAATTTGATAGTTTCCCATAATAAACACAAAAAAAATCTCGAGTACATATCCTAATTTTTCTAAAGTTATTTTGTATGATGTCTTTAACTAGATTTCAATTTTCAATATATAGAATTATATTACAATAATCTTTTACGGATTTAATGCCCTTTCAGGTCTGTTTTAAACACAAATATATGACAGAATCTGGTGGATCCATGTATGATTTAGGATGTGCAATGCCTGAGGTAAGTTTTAAAATAAATGTTGAAGCAAAGAAAACTTCAGTGAGGATTTCATATTTTACATGTTTTACTGTAGAATCTATCTTTAGAACAACACAATCACAGGCAATCATACTTAACTTAATGGATTTCAATAAGGCTACTAATTTGTTTCCAGCAGAAGCGCATTTCACTTCGTCTCCTTCATTATCACCAGCCATAAATATAAGAAGATAAGTGCCAATGAGACTATTCTCCATCCATATCACAATTTGTAAATAGGTCAAATTACGGTCTTCAACACGTAGCCTTGGCTCACACGCCTGCTTCCCTTTCACGCGTTATAGTATCAAAGCCGACTTTGGCACAACTTAAAGAATACAAAATATTTTTTTTTCAATATAATTGTTAATCTGATTCAATTTTATCTGTACATTATACGCATTGAGTTATTTATGAAATAGTTATTATTAGTGATAAATAGGATTTAAATTTCATTCGTGTAATTGTTATAAAGTTTTCATTATTTTCTATGATTTCTGAACTAGTGATTTACGAATTTGTCAAATCCCATTAGCTTTGATATGAAATATAAACAAAATGTAGCATTCACATGTGTCTTGCATGGAACATTAATCAACCTTATTTTAGACATGTAATCACCTGATTGGATCTATTTTTGGGAAAAGAACAGAAGGCCATCACTTAACATGTACTGCCTGCTGTAATAATACTAGGCTATGCAACCAGGATATACCTTGCTCTAACACGAAACCTAATGGCTAGTATGCTTTTGTATTTGAATATTAGGGAGAACCTCTTTTTCGCAAAGAACCTTTATATAGTGGTTTAGAATTTCTCTAAACCTATGTTATTTTTATCATCAACATTAAAGTATACTATTATTCAATTTTAGTGCATACATTCCTGGCCAGAAAAGCTACATTGTCTTGAAGATTAACACTAAAAAAAATGATGTTGTTCTCTCCTTTTTTAAGATGAGAAGAACATCAACACCATTAGACATTAACACATCAATGTATTTGTTTCTCATGATAATGAGTGCTTACAAATATAAAGACTATATCAAATGACATATTATCTAGAACGAAAAGTATCAATTCATTGTTAGTAATACAAGTGTCAATTTGCAAACAAACTATAGACTATAATTTGTTGCATCAGTTGGATGAAAATTGATAAATGTGATATGAATTAAAGTGTATTGACTTTCAAATATGTCGATTTTTGCTTTCTTTTTGTACCGTATTTAGTCATAAAAACGTAAAAGATTATGCGTACAGTTTGGATTTACTCTTCAGTCTCCAATGAAAAACAATTTTCGTAAGATTTTAAGTACAAATTTTGCTGTTACATCCTAAAAAACGTTTTGGACAATTCTAACCATTTATTTGAAATACATTCTATACCATATTTAACTGGTGACGAATGTGAAATATAACTGTTCAATTTCTAAACTGTCTTAACAGGAAAACTGTTTTAATTTACTTTATTAAAAGTGATCCTCACTGTTCTAACCAAGAGAAGATACAAACATTATCAAATATTAAGGATCAATACTTTTTGCATTTCAGTCACAAAGCTTCCACGAGAGTGCTCCGACATTGAAATGACAAATCCAGCAGACGGTGTTTACACTATCTATCCTGACGGCAAACGAGCTGTACCTGTTTATTGCGATATGACCACTGCAAATTTCAGATGGACAGTAAGACTGATTTCCTTTAATGCATGATGTATGTTGGAACGAAATACGTTATGTGTACCTTGAACAGAATATTTGAAATTTCTTGTCACCTTCGATTCTTTTCTTTTTATTTCTCATGAACCGATCTTAAACATAAGGCATACGAAATTTCATCTCAAATAGAAGACAATACATAATCATACAAACAATTTTGCAAAGTCCATATTTCCAACGGATAATACTCGAAGAAAGTCAAAATTTCGGTAGCTTCGTTTGTTTCAACCAATAGTTTATCCATCTATTACACATGTTTAATATCTTTTTTTATTATTTCATGTAAATATAGGTAATACAAAGAAGAATTAACGGATTTGTCGATTTTTATCGCGGATGGTCTGCCTACAAAGAGGGGTTTGGTAATGTTAGTGGTGAATATTGGTTGGGTAGGTATGACTTAACTTAGTATGCTCAATTGAATAAAATCAACTTTTATTTCATTTCTCAAATATACATCAAAATTACATTTAACGAGGCATATCATTTTTGTAAATTGTACCTTTAACTTTAATTAGGAAGAACAAAATAAAGCTAAGTGATGGCAGATTATTTTCAATTGCATTTGTTTTCTGCATGTAATTTTTGAATATCAATATTAACACAAAGTTTTCCCCCCTACACGATCAAAAATGAAATGAAAGTTGATTTTCCTTTTCTCAAGATAGATGCAGAGTTAATGTGGTGTTGTCTTAGATATGTACCTGATGTCTGCCGTCTTTCTGATGGTATTTTTTTTATCTTTGTAATTTACAGGTAATGTTAACATCCATGAGATAACATCCCATAATAATCATGAAATCAGGATCGAATTAGAAGATTTTGAAGGAAACAAAAGGTATGCTGAATATACAGTTTTTGCCGTTGCTGATGAAGAGAGTAACTTTCGTCTTCTTGTATACAACTACTCGGGTAACGCTGGTAAGCTAATAACAAATAGTTACAAATAGAAAAAAGTAAAATTACAAGAACATCGAACTCTGAGGAAAATTCAATACGGGAAGTAACGTAACATAACGATAATTAGAGAATCAAACAAATACCAAATGACAAACAGTCAAGGACAAATCGTACAAAACAAATTGTGTAGATTATTGTGAAAGTTACAACCAAATGGGACCTTCTTTGTTTTAAAAAAATCATTATTAGTGCCAACAATCAGACAGCGATCCATCAAATACCATATGTGTTTGATGTAAACATCTTGCAGTCTTAAACAATGACAAAACACCTTATTGTTATTCATATATTCAATTATACGTGTACATACTATGTTTTACATGCACATAAGGTACACTATTCTAAATGTTTACACCACGTAAAGCGTTTACGAAAATCTCCTGCTGTTAAAAATATTTGTTTAAGTATAAAGTTTATATATATACAGTTAAAACATAACATATCTAATGAATCTAACGAACTATGAAAATACTAATAAGTAAAACAAAAACAATACTAGAAAAGTTATATCGATATAAAAAACTGTTTTCTGTGAAATAATAATGATTAAAATAGAAAAGAGATAATGGTAAATGAAATTAAAACTGTATTGATATCTTGATCAATGTTTAATTTTCCTAGATTCGAACGATTTTATTCAATTCTAGATAAGTGATTCCAAAAACAATTTTGCAAATGAGAGTTTCTGTCGGAAACTGTTTTATAGACTGTCACGGAATATGTCTTCCAACAGTGGCCGAGTGGTTTGAGTAGTTACTACTGTAATCACTAGCCAGTATCTATCAAGGTTGTGAGTTTGAATCTTAATTGACTAGGATTATCAGTTTTCCTATCGCGAGTCGGTGGTTTTCTCTGAGAAAACCGACTTTCTCCGCTTATAAAAAAAATAGCCGCTACGAAATACCCTAAAGGCGGTGCTTATAAGTGGCGTTAAAACACCAAAAAAATCAAAAACCAAAACCAACAGAAATCGTCAGATTTGAAGAGCGGTAATGACTAATCTTAACTGTATTATGTAATATTTGACATTGCATTTCCGTTGATCAAACATTTTTTTCTAATTTAAAGGAAAATCATTAAAATACTCACCTCATGGATATTTAATAAATATACATTATTTAAAATCTGATTTTTTTATGTTTTGTACCTTCTAAATATATTGAGGACGAAGCATGATGATACCAAACAATATTGGAAATAGTGAGAATTGTTGTCAAAATATTGTTTTACTTGTTTTTCAACTGAGGTACGTGTATGAAACCCCTTAATATCACAAATTTTTTTTAAATTTTTTTTTGTAATAATTCAATAATGTCTTTGTCGTTTATTTATAACACAAAGAAAACCTTCTTCATATTCTGATAGAGACAATACAATGATTGAATTGGAAATTAATGTCGCCTTATCTCAAATTGTAGGTGACTCTTTTTCGTATCATAACAGTATGATGTTTTCAACGTTTGATAAGGAGAACGATCCGTTTAGTCAATATAATTGTGCCGTAAAGTACAGTGGAGCTTGGTGGTACAATAAATGTCATTATTCAAATCTAAATGGAAAGTATTTGGCGGGACATCACACTTCAAACGCTAACGGTATTGATTGGTATCATTGGAAAGGTGAATACTACTCAATGAAGTCAACCAAAATGATGATTCGAAAGTATTGACGAATAAAGAATTTTGAAGTATAGTTAATTTTATTATCCTCTTACATTTAATATTCAATAGCAAACAATTACTACAAAAATGGGGGAAAAAATACTGAAATCCGAGAACAAAAGCTTACAAACATCAAACGAGTTACCATTCAAAATAATGTTCCTTCAATAATAATCCAGGCCTTAAAGATCCCAATAGTTGCCTAAACATTGAGGTGCTTATAAAACCAAGATGTATATTAAGTCTGTTAATATTTAGTTAATTATTTAATTAGATGATAAGGTATATTACTTGGTTTCAATAGATTTCGAACTTATATAACATCATCATAGAAATCACTCGTATCGGAATTCTATTTTCATTCATGAATCGTTAACATACTTTCCTGAAAATAGAAAAAAGTAAGAATTCGACGATTGCCAAAATGTTTTAACATCAATTATCCTCTGTTTTTACAAGAAAAAAGAAATCATATATTCAGTACTTAATGGTGAATTTAAAGCAAAGTATATTAATGGGTTTTCTGTTGAGACTGATCAGTTTTTTTGTAACTTGAAGAGGATCGACAAAACTTACCAAAAAGGACAACGAAACTCATAACACATACATAAGGCAATACCATAGGTAAAAACGGTAACCCACTGCTGTGTTTTTTGTATAATATGTCCAACGACGTTACCGTATTCAATGTGAGTTTTCTAAAGGGCTTCATATGACCATAATTTCAAAGAACATTCATTTGATAATGTTAGTAAATGTAATAATTGTAGTACAATCTTCACATAAATAAACTCATCATAGATACCAGGACTAAATTTAGTATACGCCAGATGTGCGTTTCGTCTACAAGACTCATCAGTGACGCTCGAATCCAAAAAAAGTTAAAAATGCCAAATAAAGTACGAAGTTGACATTGTTTATGTTATTCAGTATTTGTCATTTGTGTATGTGTTATATATTTGTTTATCGTTCATATTTTGTACTTAAATAAGGCCGTTAGTTTTCTCTTTTGAATTGTTTTACATTGTCATTTCTGGCCCTTTTATAGCTGACTATGCAGTATAGGCTTTGCTTATTGTTGAAGGTCGTACAATGACCTATAGTTGTTAATGTATGTGTCATTTGGTCTCTAGTGGAGAGTTGCCTCATTGGCAATCATGCCACATCTTCAAAAAAAATCAACATGAATAACATAAAAAATAAAATGTTGAGACTTGAGCGTGTACACTCGACTGTTAGCTAGGTCGATACCCCTAAAACGCAAAATTTTCGTTCAGTGATTAAAAACTGAAATTTCTTTAAAAAGCATTGGACCATAGAACTATATATCACACTCATGGTTTAAATAAATGTATGCAAAGATCTAAATTTTAAACTCTAATTGTGTGAAAAACGGAATGATTAGAACAAAGACATTGCTGATATGATTGATTGTTTGGAAATAAATCATACTTCACACCCTACCAATTTAACCAGATATGTGAAAATGTCCCAGCCATATAAAAAAATCCAAGGTTAATATACGTTAAAGCAGAGAAATTGAGGTGAGGGCGACCATTACCGCATCTTGTCGATGTAGATGTTCTATCGTTTAGATCTATGCATGATTTTAGCATTACGGGGTTTCAACTTTTATTATAATAATGATCTGATTCAACATATAAAACATATAGTTACTTTCCATCAAATAGATACTTAAATGTCTTGTTAAATTGGCATAATTTTAAGAAAGGGAAAGACAGTTATCTTTCTTCCTTCATAAGATATGACAGTGAAGTATTGAAAAAGACAGCCTATAGATAAATTTCGCACAAAATGACATACAAGCAGATTCAAGGCGCTACATTGTAGTACTGATTTCGTCTCAATATCTGCCTATTCAAAATAAATAACACGAATCGAGACATTTATTTGGCATCTTAATTGAAAAGATACAAAAATACAGGTATTTTATCTAAGTGATTGGCGGAAATTCTTTAAAAGGATCTCCCTTTGACTTCAACACTGTTCAATACAAAAATATTCCGAATCAGATTAATACCTTGCTCATCTCTAAAAATAAGAAGCTTTCATCAATCATTCATCAAAGTTAAAATGTAACCAAATGGTTTCCTACAATAAAACATTGGGTCATGCAGAATGTTTGTGCCATACCAAAACACGATAGATTCGCACTAGTTTCTTACTCTGACTCCATTATTCAACCCTGTATTGAAAAAAGATTAAGTGCATTCAACATTATTTTTATTTTTTAACCCTTGTTTTGTTTCATCTATCGAACAAATATTTATAACAAACATTTTCTACCAATCAGTCAAGGACAGAATTTCAGTGTTCCACAGAAAGATCTCCTCTTAATTGATGGTCTTCAAAGACCCACGAACTTCCTCTTTTGCGAAATGATAATCCGAGACTACTACCCCTAAAGGTTATTTCCTTGTATTCAAGCTAAGGCTGATATTCCCAAACATCTTTTTTTTTAAATAAATTACACACATGTAGAAATTTATTTGACACTTTAATTCGTAAGAAACGTAAACATTGCTACTATGTTATCTTATCTTGAACAGACTTGTCAAAATGTGACATAAATTATTATACAATCAACTTGTGTGCTATTGGAAAACTACGCATTGTTCTCTAAAAGTTACTGAAATGATGGGTGAGTTATATTAATTGAACGTATTATGTTACTAAATTATTCGTCGCAACAATAGTGTAATATATGTGGGAAAGGGGTCTCTATTTGATGGATAAACCAACTAAGAATATCATAGTTTCGGTCGTTCTAAACATTCGTAAAATAATTGCAACTTTTGTTAAGCTAACAATAATCACCATCAAAGCTTATTATTAGAATAATATATCAACTAATCTGTGTAGCAAGTGTTCTCTGGTAAACAGGAATTAGACACGCAATACAATTATAAAGATGCACCAGTCAGTCATTACCAATAAGAAAGGAGGTTAAAAAACTAGTTTAGAGTTATGGTATCTATCAATTGAAATGTCGAAACAATTAGATCAACTTTAAACGAATTTTCTCACTTCACTTTCCAGGTAAATTATTTCCGACAAGAACAAACAAAAACTCAACTTAACAGCAAAATAACGCGAAGCCAATCAATAGAAATAAGAAGATGTGGTATGAGTGCAAATGAGAAACGAGAAACACCTTTGAACCACATCAACAAACGGCAATCACGGAACAAGAGGCTATGAGCTTAGGACAGGTGCAAACACATTCAGCAGGTTTTAAACGTTTCAACAGGCGCCAAGATACATCATAACATGAAACAGTATCATAACATTACAACATAGAAAGACAAGCTATTACGCATCAAATGAAATGGCTTAACTTTATCAGAATTTCAATATGGACCACATGAATATAAATGAGAAATATTATACAATAGGTGTCTTAAATATAAACATGATAAATACTATTCAAAACGATTTAAAAAAACACTTGATAAAAATGTTGGTTACTTTATGTTTTGTTTTGAATTATTGATTTCAAAGAACAAATTAATATAATTAGCATGCAACAAATAACTCTGCTAACATGTATGTACCAAGATTAGATACATATATATTTGTGTGTTGATGAGTATTATACGTTTTTGCAGATACTCTTATCTACCGATACCTTCATATATTTGGGATGCTGCTAGTTCAACTGATGCTTTCTGGTGAGTTGTTGTAAGTTATCAATAACAACTTAGTGTGTGTATATCAATATCGTCATAATCATGTTCATTGTATAATCATCATCGGTGGCCGAGAGTTATAAGTAGTCCAACTACTGTATTACTAGCATCTCAACACTTTGGATGTGAGTTTGATTCCGGCACATGACACGTGGCAGGTACGGTGCGATCGACTTTATTCTAAATTGACTAGGATTGTCTGTCTTTTTTTCTAAAGTGGTATGGTTGTATGTTCCATAAGGGATAACGATAATCTTTATTTAGAATTTTTACTACTTTCTAACACTTTCTAAAAACCTAAGGCCACTTGTGCTTTTATGTCTTTTATCATGCAGTGAATACAAAATTTAACAAAATTCTCACAAATTCATTTTCACCTTACGAGTATATAAAATTATTTCCTATTTTTCTTCACCTGATTACCCTTCAGTATTGGAAAGTATGTTTAGTTTATACTATAGTTTTGTCCAATCACACTGTTCAGATACATTGACTTAAGTAGGGTACACAATAGAGCAACCTAACTTCTGGAATGCAAATACTTCCGTGCTACCTAAAAGGTCGGTGTTTCATCCTGGCTTCTTCTACTTAGAAAAACTTACCACCATTAAATAGCACAATAATGATGTAATCAACAATCAATGTATTTCAGTAGTATGTTCATGAAGAAAGGCGGAATATACCAAAGAGTCTTACAAACTCACAAACCTTAATGTAAACTAGGTTTATTAATATGATACTGTGACAAAAAATATATTTATGTATATAGATATAGAAAGATGTGGTATAAGTACCAATGAAACAACGCTACATCAAAGACACAACTATAAAAGTAAATCATTATAGGTCAAGGTACGGTCTTCAACACGACGCCTAGGGTCACACCGAACAGCAAGCTATAAAGGGCCCCAAATATTACTAGTATAAAACCATTCAAACGGGAAAACCAACGGTCTTCAACAACACGGAGACTAGGCCCACACAGAACAGCAAGCTATAAAGAGCCCCAAAAATTACTAGAATAAAACCATTTCAACGGGAAAACCAACGGTTTTCAACAACACTCACCTAGACTCACACCGAACATTAAGCTATAAATGGCCCCAACAATTACTTGTGTAAAACTATTCAAACGGGAAAACCATCGGTCTAATCTATATACTAGTATATATGTGAATATTCTGATTTACATTTTTTGGGCAAATGTTTAGGTAATACTTCAATATCTTAAGGTTTTTTAAGTTTTAATTGTCATGAGATAGCTTAGTTGGTGTGCTATACAATGATCACCATAAAACTAATGATTAAAATAAAAGTTGTGTAAAGAATTATAAAACCGAGAAAAAACTAAAAATTTGAAAATTTCCAAACTTCCTCGTATTCCTACCATAAAATTTTATTTAACCAGGTCAATTCAAACTAAATATGTTTACTTACTACAAAATGAGGTTCGGAACACATCAAATTTTCAATTAGTGTTCACCTCATGTGTATTTGAGAACAAGGAATACGTCTTTTCTGTCATAGGTTATATGGTGTATGCCTCAAATGTGAGAATAATGGTGAACAATAGCAATAATAATATCCACAAAACTACTACCCTGGGCGTTGGTTTGATACCCTACATAAACATGTACTGCACTTGAGCATATTGATTTGATGGTTTAGAGTATCGTCGTTTATTGTATAGTATTCCTGGTACATTATTCCAGCCTTTTCTTTCCGTGTTTCATTTTCTACAAATGTATATAAATAAACCTGTGCAAAGTTTATGCTTATACCATAGAGTGCTCAATTTTGTCAATTTATAGAACTTAGTTGCTCGACAGATAGGTAGTCGAACCACAATATCATACAATAACAATAACGATTTCAGAAAGAAGTTTGTCAAACTTCAGGGAAACTAAGTATTCAAACACCCAAACAGTTTATCCGTCTTTAAATATAATTCAAGCAAGTTTCATTAAACATTACTTTCACTTGGATATGACCTATTTTCTACGAACATGCATGTATAAAGGTGTAATACCACCATTGATTTCCTCCTATTAGTCTTTGATAAATTCGCACTTTTTTTTTAGCTTTGTTTCAAATAAAGAAATACTTGGCATGAGTTAAGTGTTATCCTGTCCAGTAATACAGAAAGAAATTCACATAACATGTCATTGCATATAAGAAAATAACCATTACTGGAAAATAACCAATCAAATTTCTCCCGTTATTTAACAAGAGTTAGTAACCATGTAACCTCAAGTTTAAAAATTATTCTATAGAAACCCCAAATAAAAATAATAATGGTGCTTTGAAATACCCAAGACATATGTTTATGACACAGAAATGTTTTACTGCAATAAAATGTAGGATCAATTACCTACAACTGTCAAATTTAAGGGAATATTTTTTTCGACTTATTTTCGTATATACCGGATATAACGTACCATGATTTGTGGTATTACACCTAAAGGGATGTGTAAATACCCTGCAATCGTCTGTGTTTGTATTACTTGTGTTTTCTAATTTGTATCGATCGGATGGGTTAAACCCTTTTTGATAAATTTTTATAGTGATATAGTGTGTTGTTGCACCACTGCTCCATGTTAGGGGAGGGTTGAGTGCTCGTAAATATGGGTAACTTCCCCGTATTCGGTACGTGATTGTGCCATGTCAAGAGTCTGTGGCTAAGTGTTTGTCGTTTGCTGTTGTATATCATACTTGATTTTCGTTTATGGTAGTATATATATATATATAAATTATACCTTTAGTTTTCACGTCTGAACTGTTTTACAATTTTACATGTATCTTATTTATGATTCTGTTACTTTATAGATGACTCTGCGTTACATGAGTTGTTTATTGTACATTCACACGTTAAATGCTGTATAGTTGTTAATTGCTTTGTCATTTGGTCTCTGATTGACAGTTGTCACATTGAGAATCATACCGCATCCTCCTTTGTTACTCATGTATAATGCATTTCTGGTATTTTGTAGATGGAGGACAGGAGTGTTTATCATGTAGTAATATAGAAACTGTACAAGATTGTCAACATTACATCGTGTGTGACAATACCGAGGTATAAAATATAAAATCACAAAACTACTGATCTCAAAATTCAAAACGAAAAGTCCTTTATCAAATGGCAAAATCAAAAGCTAAAACACATCAAAAGAACATTCATATTCCTGACTTGGTACAGGCATTTTCTAATGTAGAACATGGTGGATTAAACTTGTTTTAAAAGCTATCCAAATCTCTCACTTGTATGAAAGTGCATCAAAATATTACAACATATAAACATAGTTAAATTGTTAACGAAACATTCAGTGTTAAACTGGTATCTGTATAGTTAAATAAAAACCGTCAAAGATAATTAAAAAATTGTTAAAACATGAAAGTCAACAAAATATGCTTAATAGATAAGTAAATTATCAAAATAAAATATTTACTACAGATGACTTAAAAAATAAATTAATGAATAAGGCCACACCAATTTAATTTCTTGTTCTACGGATTTTTGGACTCCAAAATTTGGGGCGAGCGAGCGATTTGAAAATTTTAATGAAAAATATTTAATATGCAAATTTTTGAGGCGAGCGATTATATATTTTTTTTGTAAACATAAAATAGTAGGTTTTGACAATAATTAAACTTGATTTATAACTTGTACTTTGACATTTCTTTAATTTCTGAAGTATTTTTTCCCTGTTCACCAAGAAGTAATTAAATCTGGTCTATGAATGTGTGACTGACAATGAGACAATTCTCCATCCAAGTCATAATCAGTTTGGGGGCAACCCCTTAATGTTATAAATATCCCTTTTACAAATGTACATGTTTTATGAGGGATCAATATAAGTTATAATATATTTGTTTGTACAAAAGGGTTCATATTTTCTCAAAGAACTATATATCTATCTAGTATTAAATGGTCAAAACATGTCCAAGAATTTTGTAATATTCCTGGTCTTTAACCATGTTAAATTAACACATTTACTTTTACAGTTTAATATTATTCAAAATAAGTGGACCCCTCTTTTAGAAAAAGTTGTTTAAAATATGATGTAACTCTCCTCTTTTGGGTACAAAATTCTAAGTTTTCAAAGGTTTTGTATAGAAGAACTATACAAATCCTTGGTATTTCTATTTTCTTTTCTACATCAGTAAAATGACCCCTTGTCTGAGGGAGGGTTGTTCTCAACCTGACAATAACAAACACAGGTCAAAGTACGGCCTTTTACACAGGGCTTTGATACAGACCAAACAGCAAGCTATAAAGGATCCCAAAATTATAAGTGTACACAATTCGAACAGGAAAACCAACGCAGCACTTGGCGGATCCAAAAAGTTAGGGCCTACTGACTGACCTAAGAGGGGGCCGCTCCAGTCACGCTTCAATGATTCCCTATATAAGCAACCAATTTTTTTCCCAAAAAGGGGTGGCCCGGCCCCTCCCCCTAAATCCGCCTCTGCAACGATCTAATTTATATATCCAAACGTGAAAATACCAATGAACAACATTAACAAACGATAACTGCTGAACGACAGGCCCCTGGATCAATCAGGACAGGTGCATAAACATGCAGCGGCTATAGATAGTTTTGTTTTGCCAGCATATAATATAATTGCAGTTGAAGGCAAATCCTTCAGAAGTTCTTTGTACTTTATTCTAACAACGAACATTTTTTGATAGGGAATATCAGTAAGGGGGAAAGAAACCAATGTTGATATCTTTTTATAATATTTACAAAAAAAAACGGTGCGGGAAATAGACATGATTACATTTCCGGATGCGGGAAGCGGGAATATAAATTTTTTTTTTTTAAATCTGTTTTGAAAAAATTAGGTGCGGGCGGATCCGTCGAACAAGGAATCAAATTGGTGTGGCCTAATTGATAAAATGAAAGAACATTGGACAAATAAGTGAACCGAGCTGAAAGTGAAAGTTTTTCGGAATCTGATTTCGTATGTCTTTTTATATTTTTATATAAATTTTATACACAACCAGAATTTTGTAAATCTGAATATGCATAGCTGATAATTACTCATAGATTTTAATTTGATTGCAGGTGTGTTACAAACAAAAGTTCGCCACTGAATCTGGAGGGACAAGTTTTGATTTTGGATGTTCACAACCAAAGGTTAATCCGTCCTTACATTAAAAATGGTTAAATCACAAAAATACTGAATTCCGAGGGAAATTCAAAACGGAAGGTCCCTAAATGAATGACAAAATCAAAAGCTCAAAAACATCAAACACATGAATTATAACTGTCATATTCCTGACTTGGTACAGGCATTTTCTTATGTAGAAAATGGTGGATTAAACCTGGTTTTATAGCTAGCTAAGCCTCTACTTGTATGACAGTGTCATAAAATTTCATTATATTGACAACGATGTGTGAACAAAACAAACAGACATAACAGGTAAAATGTCCTATGAAAATATTCGGATATTCATCTTTGAGAAATCAAACTAACAATACAACACAAAGGTTAAAAAAATGTGAAATCTAGATATAAACTATCTGTATTCACCTGAAGAGAGTTTGTTTAGCACATGACCAAAGATCACCAAAACAAAAACAAAATTGACGATAAAGTACTTGTTACCAACTTATTTCTGTCGTTACCTGTAGTTAGAATATCTTCAAATAATTTGCTATGAAGTTAACGTTAGACATTGTATCTGACTAGACTGTGTATTTATTAGTTCCTCGCACCATACGTTTGCATCAATTATGCAGCCATGTATCTGACAGCCGGACGAGGGAAGTCATATGTGTATACATCTCTAGTAGAAGGATATTGGTATATATAAAATGATTAAATATTCCAAACGGCAGATTTGGCATTTTGAATGTTGTTTTTTCTTTTCTTTATAGGGAATATATGATGAGCACTTTACACTATTAGTAAAAACATCCGGATAAAATTCGTAATACACATATCATCGATAATATTTAGCTTACTCAGCTTACTCAGCGCAAAAAAAAATGAATGTATTATAAATGAAATAAAAAACATAAATGTTTCAAAAGTTTCTAACATTCATGACCTCGGAATTCAAAACGAAAATTTTTCAGACATGTAATCATCTGATTGGATCTATTTTTGGGAAACGGGCAGAAGGTCATCACATTATATGCTCCGGCTGCTGTAATAATACTAGATTGTGCAATCAGGACATTACTTGTTTAAATGTAAAAACAAATAGTAAGTTACTGTTTCAAACTTCTATAATACGATTGCTATGCTTTGTAAATTTTTAAAAGAAATTTCATGAGGTGGCATATTTCATGTACACCGTAACTATAGCTTTCAGCAGTCGTTAACAAAAAAAATAAGTTTACATAAGCTTTTTTATTATTAAATAATGAGATCAAGATGATTAAGAAAATGTAAATTTTGCAATTCTCTGCATTTTCATATTAATATTTATAACTAAGGACTGGAATTGACAAATGTAATACAATTTAAACGAGAAAACTAATTAACGGCCTTATTTATGCACAAAACAATGAACGAAGGTCAAATATGTAACGCATCTACACACGACAAACGACAACCACTTAATGATAGGCTCCTGACTTGGGACAAACACAAACAGATTGTGGCGTTGTTAAACATGATAGCATGCGCTCAACTCCATTCTGAGACAGTGGTGCAATAGAATATGTTAAAAAATGTTCAAAACAATATACAAACAATGCATATGATCAACAACAACAAACAACAACCACTCAATAACAGGCTCCTGGCCTGGAAATGGTAGAATGATAAAATGAGCAAGGCATTCATATAGGAACATCAATTATATGATTGAGGAATAGCACCATCACTGGTTTTTTGTTCTTTACCTGAGCTTCAACAATTGGAGGTAGGTTAAAACTAATCGATAAAAGTTTAGATCACAATATTCAAGGGGTTTTTGAATAGAAATTTAAACTCTGTCTGCAATTATATATTATTTGAATATGTAGAACAGAGTTTGTTATTTTCTACTAATCATTAATTGGGTAGTGACTTTAGTTTTTACATAACATTGCATAACTTTTTTTAATCCATATCTCCATTACAGACACCAGAGTTCCACAAGAGTGTTCAGACATAAACATTAAAAACAGAACAGATGGTGTATATACTATTTATCCAGACGGTCAACGGGCGACTCCTGTATATTGCGATATGACTACTAAAAATTTAAGTTGGACAGTGAGTATCGTTCGTTTGTTGCTTGTTTCTATGTGTCATGCTCTACATTGTCGCGATTCTTAAAGCACTCTTTAAGATGTAATTAAATTTAGGGAAAGTATCATAAACATTTAGAATTTAAGTAAACCCATATTTTCATGGTAGTTTTTTTTTTTTACTGTGGATAACTCATTGCTCACTATGAATAAACCATGTACTACAGCAAATCCCCTTCATTAATAAATCATAACTGAATCATTTAAAATCTACTTTACTTTAAAAGTCAAAGGAACAAAAATATCAATTACAATAGATTGTCGGGACTTAACTTTGTGTTACGTCAATATAATCGAGCACTTAATAATATACTAGTATCATTTTCCGTTAAACAAAAACGAAATGGAAAATAAATACATAATTCCACCTTTTGTTGATATTTTTCTCAGTGGAAATCATACAGCATCTCCCTATATTTACAAGTTCAATCAAACAAAGTTAAACGATAACAGACAAGATGTAAACAAAAACAAAGAAGGAAAAACTACCAGCCAATTAATCAATTAATTGTACCATTATTATATTATGTATTTTTCTCTGCTATCTGTTGTTTTATCACATTGTATATACTTGTTTAAGTATTGCCATAGCATATTATTTATGCTTTCGCAAATTAAATATTCATTGATTCATTCATTCAATTACACTAAAAATTACAGATTTAAAAGGACAGGCAAATCTGCAACGTAAGAACCGCCATTTGGAATATAGCGTTTAGTTAAAACATGGGGTAACTATTACATGCACTTATAACTTTGAATATTCATATAAATGTCCCTTAAAAATAGGTTATACAGAGAAGAATTAACGGATTTATTGATTTCTACCGTGGATGGTCAGCCTACAAAGACGGTTTTGGTGATGTAAACAGTGAATATTGGTTAGGTAGGTAATACTCATATCAAAAGGTAACATTTATTCTAGTTCGATATCAAACATACACTAAAATTTCAACCATAATCATATTTAGTTTTTAATTATTGTAATAATATAAAGGGTACTAATGTTCCGGCACCAAATGCGCATTACGCTAATAAATGTCTCTTCAGTGATGCTAGAGGACATTCTATTTGAAAAATCTAATACCTAGAATACATTTACCTAAAGTATAGCCAAATCCGGACGACAAATCAGAGCTTTGCATGAGAGAGATATTTTCTTATTTTAAAATGATTTCAAAATTTAATAACAACACAAATTCCATATAAATAATAGCCGTATTTTCATACCAATACCGTATTGTCAACCGTACGGCCTTCAACAGTGAGAAAAAAAACTGTTTAGGCGGATAACAATTCAAGTAAGAAAACTAACGTCATAATTTATAACAAAACAACTAACAAAATCAAGTATGACAGACGTGAACCAATGACAACCACTGAGATACAGCTGTGAGACATGTATATACAGAATGCAGTAAGGTTGAACATGTTTTTAAGCGCTCAATCCTTGCCCTAATCCGGGAAGTTGTGTTACAACGCAACATTAGAACTATAAAAATCAGTTGTAAAAGTATTAACTCGTCAGATGTGTACAAATAGAAATACATCTTAAAAACACAGAGTGGACGTTGACAGGTACTTATACATCCCAACAAAACAGACATTAAGTTCAGATCTCAGAGTACCAGCAGTTACTTACAGCTAGTTTGAAGCCAAAAAAATAACTAATAATAAATTCATGTACATTGAATCTAAGTCTAAAATACCAATTATACATTGTAACACATCCAATATCCAATTGAATTAGTGTACAGACGTCAATAACAGTCAGAAAAATATCACTTATTCGTGCAATAGAATAAGAATGTTTAAAGAAATAGTCAAGAATTATCTTTTGTAGGAAATGATAATATCCATGAAATAACTTCTCATGGCAACCATGATCTTAGAATTGAATTACAAGATTTTGATGGAAACACAACCTATGCAGAATATTCCATTTTTAATATTGCCGATGAAGGAAACGACTATCGTTTGCTAGTGTATAATTACTCAGGAAATGCAGGTATGTTGTAAATAATATGAAATCTTTATTTGTCTTGGTCAAACTGTTGTCTGTATTTATTTGGCTTTTGTTCCCTCTCTGCTCCAAAACAACTATTGTACTTGAACTCAGTCGTGTATTTTAACAACTCTACATAAACATTTGTAACTATGACAACTTTGCTATAAAGAACGCTAGGGAAAAACAACTGTACTCATTTATTTGAACTGCAAACCTCAGATTAGGTAACATGAACCAATGAACACCGATGTTCTAAAAGGGTCCATGTATTGCTCAGAAAATGGCTGAGAATGTTAATCAGTGTTTGACTTAGAGAATTGAGAATACCAATTAGAGCGCTGTTATTTTACTTTAAGTGCCTTTTGCTGGGCTTTTTGATTTTTGCATTTTGTGTCATGAATGAATGCCCAAAATTCTTTATTTGCATGTGTATTTCTTTTTTAATGACAAAATTTTAACAAATACAAAGCTTTTTGTTAATTGTATATTTTAAAACACTTCATTCTGTGTTTTGTCATGATCGTATATTTTTGTAATCTATATTTAGTATATATTGATTATACATGTACCTATATGTTGTAAAACATTTGGTTAATAAAGAATTGAATTGAATTGAATAAAGAAAATTATTAATTGTGAGTCAGAGTTTTTTGCGTTTACACCCCAGCCACCAGATTATCCCAGTTTGAGTTTCTTTGTTATGCATGCTTTCCTTTGTTCTGTAACATTTTGGCGGGATTGTCAAATCCACTATAAAACTTATAAGTAATTATACGGAGAAGACTATCTATCAAAATTCACGTAGAAAAGTCCAGTGTATATGCTGGGATTCGATCTCAAGACCTTTAGCAAAACAAACCCCACGACACCTATCAATACACAAGGACGACTGGTTACGAACTTTCAGTAATTAAACATACTTAAAGAAAGCAAGATATTTTAATAAGTGGGGCGAGTTGGCAGACCTTTATTCAGTGGGGTTTAAGCCCTTTTCGTTAATAAATGAGTTGTCAGACTGATTGTTCAATTTGATTTTACACTTTTTCAAAAGTGGGGCGAGTTTGGTAAACAAGAGTGGGGCGATTTTTTTTTTATAAAGTGGCGATATAGTGTGAGCCGATTGGCCAGTGGGGCGAGTTGACATTGTTTGAAATCTACTCATCGTGTTCGGGGGTCATAAAGGGTATACATCATATAGTAATATATAAAGTATATTATAATGGTTGTGTGGCGTTCTAAACTAGATTTTATTAATTGTAAATGGTTTTTAGTCTAATCTAAAACAGCTGGGATGTAAAATAGTTATCCCATTCGGACTTGGTGTGTCAGTGTAAAATGCGCCTCTGGCCTCCGGCCATCGGGGTGATCTTACACTGACACACCGCGTCCTCGTGGAATAACTATTACTGAACATGTAAAAGTACAAACTTATATGTACGTGTTAACAAAGTAATAGAAAACAAGACATTGCAAATATATATTTTTTTTTAAATTCGTATTTTTGCTCTGTCTTGATTTCTTTAAAAATTATGTATGCATACATTACATGTAGCAACATGTGAACACTTAGAATGAACATAAAGAAGCTGGCTTGTCATGTTTTGGATTTTTTGTCAGATTTTCGGAATCCTCTTGTTTTATCCATTTGATTGCCTTGAAAAAATATGACCGGTGACCCCCATTTTTCTTTTTGTACATCTTTTACATGTATAATGATAAGCCTTCTGTAAAAGTCTTATAAAATTTTACTTACTTTTTAACAGTTTTTGAGAACTTCAACTTGTGATAAAGCTATGAAAAGTCAAGAGAAAATATTTTCCTGCCAAAATTTCAATTGCTTATATCTCAAAAACAAGCACGGTGACCTATATATTTTTTTTGTTCTTTGGATTCCTTAATTAATCCCCAGTCAATATAAACTAGTGATTTGAAAAGTTAATTACTTTGAAACTGAGAAGCGAACTCCCATAAGCTAACAGCATTGCGATAAATAAATTTACTTTTTTACAAAATATATATTCATCTTTCATCTCATCAAAATCATTTTCTGGATTTACATATATTCGAGATGCGTTTCATTATTTTTAATCCTATGATATCTTTACTAAATTATATTCGCTCCTCTTGTTTTTTAATATTTTACCATATATTCGGAATCTTCTGGTTCAATCCATGTAGTGCCATTAAAATATTTTCCCCACTAATCACTACTTTCTTTTCTTTTCCTAATTTTATTACACATCGCTAAACAGCTATATTCAAAAATGCAATAAAATCCCTGTTATTTTTCAAATATGTTTAAAGAAAAAGGGTGCCACAATATGAAATAAATGAAAAGTCTAGATATAATGAATTCCCGCCAAATTTTCAATGGCTTATAATTTTTTTCTGCTTTTTTTTTTGTTCCTTTATTTACATACTATCAATTTTAAAAAGTCTTTTAAAAACCTTGTTATTTTTACTCTGACAGGTGATTCCTTAACACATCATAATGGTATGAGGTTTTCTACATTTGATAAGGACAATGACCAATCCGGATCAAACTGTGCAGTTAGTTTCAAAGGTGCGTGGTGGTACAGAGATTGTCATTTTTCAAATCTGAATGGTAAATATCTGGCAGGATTCCATCCTTCAAGTGCTGATGGTATTAATTGGTACCATTGGAGAGGCCATCACTATTCACTAAAGTCAACGAAGATGATGATTCGAAAATATTGATAATAAAGAATAAGCTAAAAACAACACTTTTTTAATATCATTCGTTCGAAGTGCTACTGTGGATTTACCTCCATCAGGAACGCCAAAAGCCAAGGCTGTATCCGAACGGAAACAGGTAGAAAGTTGAATGACCAAACAACAACTAAACGTAGAGCTAAACTCATCTTTGATTTTTCATACTAGAATCTGATGTTCAGTGGTTGTCGTTTGTTGGTGTGGTTCATAAGGGTTTCTTGTTCTCGTTTTATTTTTATACATTAGACCGTTGTTTTATTCTGTTTTAATGGTTTCATACTAGTCATTTTTGGCACTCATTACACATCTCCTTAAAAAGATCAGAAGGATACACAAAACAACATAAAACAATAGATACAGATAATTTATACATAACAGTTTTTCTAGTCACTGAAAGCTAGTTCAAGGTCAATTACAGCTAATATATAAATCAATTTCTCTTGACTTACTATCAATAAATAATTACATTAGATGTATGTTGCATTATAATACTTTATTCTGATTGGCTAACTGCACATCACGTGTTATTCCGTAGGCAGTTGCATTGCTCAATACAACTTTTCATTCATGATAACACGTGGTTCAACAATAAAGTGCACAGGTGAATTAAATAAAAAAATATATAAAATTCGTGTTTTCATGATTATAGCTAAAATATGTAATTAAAAGTATTGAATGCTTCTTTTTGTAACTTTATAGGGTTGTAAAAGCGTTGACCGTGCGCACATTTTTTGAATGAAGCGCGTCCGCGCTTCATACAAAATGTACTTCGGTCAACGCTTTTACATCCCAATAAATATACAAAAAGAAACATTAAATTCTTAAGTAAACCACCAGCGAATTCATTGAAAAGACGTCATAAACAGTCTGAACACGAGGAGCTGAACGCTTATTTCACCGAACTCAATGATTTCAAGTATTTTTGAAATGTATATACTATTACAATAAAAGTAGTGTATAGAAAAATATAAAATTGTGTGATATACTTTTAGAAAATTGAAAAAAAACTAATTGAAAAATTATGTAGAACAATAATATAAATAAATATAAATTAGTGTTCAGACCATGCATACTGTACGTGTAAGCTAAAAGTACGGTACCTTTAATATTGCATTAATAAATGTACAAACTTTATGACCAAATTTTAACTAGTTCGTTCAAAAATAATTCCACAATTTAAACCTGGTATTGATCAAAATTCAATAAATTGAATAAAGATAAATTTATCAATTGATCATAAATATTTATCTATGTGACTTTATCCTCATTGGATTATTGCTATATATTTTTTGGAATTCAGAAGATTTAAATCTACCTTTACTACACATTAAACATTCATGTCACTAGGAATGTTGCACAAAGACTTCGCTTAAATGACACAGATTAAACGGTGTATCTCACACATAGAGATTAGCCCTCCGACATTGTCCGATCATTACTGTCCTTAATAGTACAAGTGATTTAACCAAATACCCCGGTGGTCCTTTCCTTCTGTGCTTTATGTTCTAATAGTCTTGTACTTTTAACTCATTAATATGAGTACGCATGTACCGTTTATTCATAAACATATTTAATTTGACAATAAAATGTTGTTTTGATTTTAATTCACCCACGGAACGCATGGCCACTTATATAAATCAATCAATTCCACAAAAAGAGGTTCATATTTTGGAACTGAGTGAAATTAGTATGCAAACTTTGAATAATGTTGGAACAAGACTTATTTCAAATATATTATTATACATGTATGTCATCACAATTAATATTATTGTTATAATAATCATCTAGATATACGAAATGTGCTACATTTGGAGCAGGATATGTGTGCCCTTCCGGAGGACCTAAGATCCTACCTTTTTTTTATTTAGTTCGTGTTGCTCAGTCTTTAGTTTTATATATACTTGTGTTTTCCTTTTTTCGTTTTTCAATTTTTACATTGATATTGTCAAAAAAGAAAGAAGAAGAAAATAATCTACAATAGTCCACATGAGTTAGACTATAACTACTATAAGTCACTGCACGGTCGTCAAACAATAAGCAAACCCCATACCAAATCACAAGCATTAAAAACCCCGTATCGACAATAGAAATTCCAATGAGAAAAAGGACTTTTGTACAATAAACGAAAACCAAAAATGATATACAGCGACACACGACAACCTCTTTTAGGCATCTTTCGCCTTGCTTTTAAATTTTAAAGGAGTACGTTCAGTAAGACCCCTTTTTGGCCCCATATAAATATAGCTGTTTTACAAAATTGTTTAAATGTAAACTTTTAGTTGTTTTTTGGAAGGTTTAATGCCTCTGCTACATAAATATAGGCTTATTTTGGCATTACAATGCACATATATTGGGTAGTTGCATAATTAAGTCATGCTAAATTAATGAAATCTTCACAATTTCAGCATTTTAGTTAAATTTTATACGGTTTCCGTCTTAAATGAAAGTGGCCGCATTCGTGTTCATTCTTGATATTGAAATGTAAGTTGTGTTTAATGATAATACATAACATATATAAAGGTCGAGGATGAACACGGATGCGGCCACTTTCATTTTTGAGAAAAACCATATGATAAGTGACAGTTTTTGGCATATTTGATAGATTTGTCATATTTAAGCTTGAATCGGAGCGTTATTAATGAGTGAATCAGTTGAAATCTTTCACAAAATATAATTGAATCAATTAAAATAGACATTTAAGTGTTTAAAAAGTGTGCATAATCTTTCGTCAGATGAACTTGAAATTTGAGGCCAAAACCGGCCCTTACCGGACCTACTCCTTTCTTATCCTTTAAGCAGGTTGGTCAAATTTCTAGAGCCTATCAACGATAAATTATTATTAATTTGTTCTTGTTCTAAATACACATGAAATAAATATCACTAGACGTAGCAGCACTCAATTTTCACAAGTGTAGAAAGGAAAAATGCGCGTGAAAATTGAGAAATAGACAATTTTGAATAATGGAATGGATATTTTGAATAATGGGTGGACTGCTGCGACCCTTCAGCCACTAATAACATATATACCTTATACTAAATTCAATCGCCTATAAATAAAGGAAAAAATGGTATATAGTCAATATGTTCCAATACGCATTTAAGGGGAGAAACGAATGACCAAAATATCGAAATGCGCGTGAACATCATACAATAGCTTATTTTGAAAAATGGAATGAACTTCTGCGACCCGTCAGCCCCTAATTAAGGAAAGCTGTATACACCATTTGATAGCTTATTGATTGACAATGTCAATGTATCAACATAGAAACAAGAAGAATATTATCTACTATAGACCAAATGAGTTGGATTATAACTACTATAAGTCACCGTACGGTCGTCAAACAATAAGCAAACCCCATACCGAATCGCAAGCTTTAAAAACCCCGTATCGACAATAGAAATACCATTGAGAAAAAGGACTTTTGTACAATAAACGAAAACCAAAAATTATATACAACGACAAACGACAACCTCTGAATTACATATATATGAGTTTGAATATCTCTTTGGCATCTTTCACCTTGCTTTTAAATTCTAAATTTCTTGTCCTTTTTAAAATACTGGTTCTCTGTAATTATTTAAACTCTTACATACATTACATACATTACATACATTACATAGGGCGTGTGGCACGTATGATCATGGGTTTTCTTAAAACTTCACAAATTTACTAGTCTTGATGAAACAAACAAAATATCGCAAAATTTTGGTTGCTAAGCACATTGGTTGCCATAGCTCTTCTAGTTATCCATGGATTTAACCGCAAAAAGGCTATTTTCAACATATTTTTCAGAGAAAAAATGTTTTTTTTATGATTTTATAGAATATTTGCATTTTATTAATGTAATTTAATAACTGATATCTTCATATTTATTTTCAGTCAAAATCACATACACTCCCCTTTTTATGTAGTTTGCATAAGGTAAAAATTCCCTTTTTGAGGCCATTTTTGAATGCTCACAAAAAATGTTTGCGGACACCTGAGTTAGAGTCAACAAAGAATTCATACAAAAAACATAGTTGTATCTTATCAATGATGTGAAAAAGTCATGGGGAAGTATGTCTCATCTTTTTGTTACCATGGATACAAAATGCCAAGTTTTAGAAAATGTTTAAAAACCTAATTCTGCAGTCAAAAAAAAAACATATAAAAAATTTGTAGAAATTATTGTAATCATCATAATTTTAAACAGATTCATATATAATGGTATTATAGTTTAAACTGTGTTGCTATGGAAATAATTTTATGATGATACACAAGTTTAAAACAATTTTGAAAAAGTCTTAGTTTCTTAAATTTGCACAAAAGTAAGGAAAACTAAAACGCTTATCAAGTTTCACTGTATACACAAATCTGTATATATATATTATTATGCTAGTATAGTATATCCATAATGGTGTAACCACTTGAAGACACAAACAGTCGTCATTTATGCAAATTACCTGATTGTTTCTGTTCCGATAAATGATGGCAAATATTATTTTTTTTACAATCAACCCTGAAAATTTCAGAACGTTTCATCACAGAATAGTACACAGTAGTCATTGCTCTTGCTTGATATCTACACACTTGGAATAAGACGGGTAGTTTTTAAGAAAATAATATCGTTCAGTAATTTACCTATTATTGATAGTCCATGACGACACAATGCTCATAATTATTAGTGTTGTATAATTCTTTGGTCGACAATTCTGTAATAGAATATCAAACATCTATACATTTATCATATGAAGCGACGTAATGTCTCAATCTGTAATAGTTAAATCTAACAACTATTAATACTTTATAGTCTTTTCGTAAATCAAATCATTCTGACATGTACTGATTGTAGTCTGTTGCGAACAAAAAATTGCAATGGAAGGAAGTTAATAAAAAATCCACAAACAAATATATTCGTGATATAGCAAATTTAGCAACACACCTAATTGCAAGACTCATACCACCATTTATTATAAATTATTTTAAATCAGAGTTAACCCATTTTTTTAAAAATTTTATTTTAAAGAATAATGTACACATGAATAACATTCTATTTCTTATTGAAATAGTTATCTCTATACTCTTGTTTTTATTGATATTTCCATACGTATGAAAATACAATGAATACATGCTTTTAGTGAAAACCTGTAAAAATAGTATCCCTTGTTCGAACAATTTTACAAATCAAAACTTTATCATTTATGTGTATATTGCAGATCAATATATGTTCAGATGGGTCAACATCTTGATGCTACTATTGCAAGTTACTCTTTCTGGCAAGTAGCTTAATGATTGAAGGATTTAAGTCTACTGATAGAAATAGGTTCAACTGAATAACTTTAAACCGTCGTCCATAAAACCATGTCAAAATTTGTGTTCTTAGATATCATGGTTATGTCAAATGCAATGTAGCACTTTCCTATCTTTTTAGGGTTTGATGTTTTACGAAAGACTAGTGTGGATTGTGAGATATACAAACCTTTTGACGGGGAGAATTTCTTTAATACACCATATACAAAAAAAATCATAATACTCTACATACAGAGTATCACATCTAACATCTAAATAACATATTGCGAATACGTTAATTTGTTTAATTTGTGTCATCTGCAACCATGACGCAATAAACATCAGAAAAGTACAGCTTCAACAATGTCTATTTTTGACTTATGAGTTTGAATGTCCCTCTTGTATCTTTCGCCTCTCTTTTACATTCATGTTTATAATTTAAGGTTGATACTTCAACTGCAATTGATATATTTTTTATATATGAACAAGCTAAATGTAATGACTGTTCCGCAAAGAAACTATTTTGAAAATGTCATGTTGACAGGACGATATACGTTTATTCAACATAGCGTTATTCGAAAATATTCACAATTGTTTTAATTCTTTTACTCTTATTTATTGTTCATTTAGATGCAGGCCAGTAGTGTTTGTCATGTAGTAATGTGGAAATTGTACAAGATTGCCAACATTACGTATTTTGTGACAATACTGAGGTACTTATTATTTATTTTTTTTGCTGTGTTTCGTGGACTGTTGTTGATGTTATCTTTCATTAGTATCTTCCGACTCTTTTTAATGATGAATGGAAAAGGTAGTGCGTGTATTAGTTTTGCAATGTTGTAAACATGAGCTACGTTATTGATAAAATATTGACAATTTTGAGTTAAGGTGGTACCCAACACTTTCACTAAAATTAATTTGGCTCGTTTAATTTTCATAAAATTTTGACAAAGTATTTACTTTGACCCTTTAACAAGTATATAAAAATTTCAAAAGTTTTGAACCAACCGTTTTGTTAGAAAAATTACACTGGTTATATAGCAGTTTGACAAACAACAATTTTGATCATTGAGAAGCTTAATATTCCCTTTACAACACAACGTAATTAAAACGTTTAGCTGATTTTACATAGTTATCTCCCTGTAGTAAGTGTCCGTATATTGACCTACAGATTGTTTTATTCTTTCTAATTCGTTGATGTACATCCTTTCGATATAACTTACTTAATGTACCTTTATAAAATTCTATATTTTGTGTCAGATATCGCATGAAGAAAAAGACTCCTTAAGGAGGCTCGAGGGTACAAACATTTCAGAAAAGAATTAAACATTTGTTTTTCATTACACATTTTATTTATTTCCTTTTGTAGTTGGTACTTTATAATATGGTACAAAAATTATTCAAAACAATCAATTCGTGTTGGCCCCAGATGACTTTCAAAATGTATACATCATTGAAAAAGTTCCAAATTATCTCTCTTTGGTGGAAAAATGCCATTTTTTGGCTCTAACATTGAAATATCTTTTTCAACTCATCGGTGACCTATCTTTTTTAATATAATTTTCATATAAGCTGTACTTAAACAAAATTATTGTGAAATTTTAGCGATTTCTGTAATAAATTTCTTTTTTTTATTTCGATATTACCTTTATTTCTCCTATTACTTCAACAGAAAAAAACCACGTTTACAAAAATGTATGCTTCTTTCGAAGGCAGATTGTGAACGCAAATGAACGGTGACCCCACTTTTTTATTTTATTTTTCTATTAACTATAAGATAAAGTTCATTTATAGAAAAATATTGAGAAATCCTATATAAATGATTTAGACCCGCGAACCCCCTTAAATCCCACATATGAGTAAACGTTGAAGTAAATAAAATGTATTGGTTATATCTTGCTAAATTCCCATAACGAACAAGGACTAATACATCGAGTACATATCCAAAGTTTTCTAAGGCTATCTTGCATGTTGTTTTTCAGTCATTTTCAAATTCCAATACATAGAATCATATTACAATAATCTTATACGATTTGTTTTGTTTTTTCAGGTCTGTTTTAAACACAAATATATGACAGAGTCTGGGGAATCAAGGTTTGAGTTTGGATGTGCAATGCCTGAGGTAAGTTTTAAAATATATATTGCAACAGAAAACTTCAGTGAGGTTTTCAAAATTTACTGCAAAATCAATCCATCAAATACCTCACTTTATGGATTACATTACGGATACTTATTCTTCTCCAACGGAAGCGCAGTTCGTTACGTCTCCTACGGTATCACCAACCCTGCATGCTCTCTGATCTCTAGGCTTATCGTATCCGAATTTCGCACAACTTAAGCAGTTTATGAAGTCTTAGTATTCGTGATAAATAGGATTTAAATATCGTTCGTTTAATTGTCACTTTGCTTTCGTTATCTTTTATGATTTATGTACAGTGGTTTACGAATTAAGTCAAATACCATTAGCTGTGGTATTAAATATAAACAAGATGTAGCACTCACATGTGTTTTTCTTTAAACTTTAATCAACATTATTTTAGACATGTAATCACCTGATTGGATCTATTTTTGGGAAAAGATCAGAAGGCCATCACCTTACATGCTCAGCCTGTTGTAATGTAACTAGGTTATGTAACCAGGATATACCGTGCACTAACATGAGACCTAATGGCTAGTATGCTTTTGTATTTGAATATTATGGAGAACCCCTAATGACCCTTTAAATAGTGGTTTAGGATTTCTCTTATCCTATGTTATTTTGTATCAGATATACAATTCACAACAAATCGTAGGGTAAAAAAAAAAAAAAACAATCATTAACATTACAGTATACTAGTATTCAATTTAAGTGCATACATTCCTTGCGGGAAAAGCTACATTGTCTTAAAGATTAACAATTATAAAGATTATATTAAAGGTCATATTATCTAGAACGAAAAATATCAATTCATTGTTAGTAATACTAGTGTCAATTTGACATACAAACTATGGACTATAATTCGTTGGATGAGTTTGAAGAAAATTGATAAATGTGATATGAACTAAAGTTTATTGACTTTCAAAGATGTCGATTGTTGCTTTCTTTTTGTACCATGAACTATAATGCGGTCATGTTGGATTAAGTCTAAAATCTCCGATGAAAACCAATTTTCATAAGAATTTCAGTACAAATTTTGCGGTTACATCCGAAAAAAGTGTTGGACAATTCTAACCTTTTATTTGAAATACCTGTACATACCATAGCATATTTAACTGGTAAAGAATGCGAAATGTAACTGTCAATTACTAAGCTGTCTTAACAAGAAAACTGTTTGAATTTAATTTATTAAGAAGTGATCCTCACTGTTCTAACCTATAGAAGATACAAACATTTTCAAATATTTAGAATTAATACTTTTTGCTTTTCAGTCACAAAACTTCCACGAGAGTGCTCCTACATTGCAATGACAAACCCAGCAGACGGTGTTTACACTATATATCCTGACGGAAAACGAGCTGTACCTGTTTATTGCGATATGACCACTGCAAACTTCAGATGGACAGTAAAACTGCGTTGTTTTGAATCTATGTACTAGTATGATTGAACGAAAGACATTATAAGTACCTTGAACAAAATATTGGAAATTACTTGTAAACTCCAATTCATGTTTATCTCTTATACACACACTTAACTGAACTTATATGGCATACGAAATTTTTATCTCAGATAGAAGAATATAAAACATTAAACAGCACAAGTCCTGCAAAGTCAATTTCTTCAACGGACCGGATAATACTTCATGGAAGTAAAAAAAATACTGATCAGAAGCTTTTCCCATTGTTCCTGTCAATATTTCATCCATCTATTTAATGTTTATTTGAATTTGTTTATGTGAATATAGGTTATACAGAGACGGATCACATGATATGCCCTTTAAATAAAACCAACTGTTTTTTTCTAATGATACCGTTTGTGTTTACATCACAATTACCCTTCTGGAGCACCATAGATCACCCCTAGTTCTTGGTGGGGTTCGTGTTGCTTATTTTTTAGTTTTCTATGTTTTGTCATGTGTACTCTTGTTTGTCTTTTTCATTTTTAGCCATGGCGTTGTCAGTTTATATTCGATTTATGAGTTTGACTGTCCCTTTGGTATCTTTCGTCCCTTTTTTACATGAACAAAGCCTTTAAATTTTTGTATATTGTAACTTTGACCTAACACTTCAATCAGGACAAAATAAGGATATTGGGATGGCAAATTATTGTCATACGTATTTTTGTTAGATTTCTACTGCCTATAATCTTTATTTATCAACAAAATGAATTCCACCACACAATCTGAATTACCTGTACATGTATATTTTGTACATTATATTTTTGATTCTTATAACATGATCAGTAATATTTCAAGCAATTATGGATGTAGAGCTTGAAAATTTACAAACGTTTAGAATCAGACCTTATTTCGTGACCTCAAATAATTCCCGGCTACTTTACAAAGAATGCCTACTGATAGTAATGTCATATATTTATATAATAAAACAAACATAATTAAAAAAAAACCATGCATACTCATTTAACATTGTGATCTAGCTTGTTAACAATCAGAGTGTTGATCAAGTAAAAGACAGGGTTCACATAATCTTACATCCGAGCTGGATCACCCCTACATGATCACCCCAGCTGGAGTTTTCTTGTTCTGCATGCTTTCCTTTGTTCGGTTACTTATTGGCGGGAATGGTAAATATATGTCAAAGAACATTGTGAAGCACATCCATTTTTTATATCATCCTTTTTTCACGGTTTTGTTTTCTCTCTTCTTGGTTACCCACTTCATACCGAATTTTTTTCCAAAAGGATACAGTTATGAGAAATGGACACAGGACACGGACTTGAGGCTAACATATGTTGACAAAAAAGTAAAATCACAGAAATACCAAATGGTAATGTCAAAAGCTCAAACACATCAATCGAATGAATTACAATCGTTTGTCGTCTAAAGATGACGCTCGAACAAAAAAAAAATAAAATGACCAAATAAAGAACTGAATATTTAAAACCAAATCTTTCGAAAGTTTACACTAGCCCAGTAGTCAGCACTTTTGTGCTGACATGAATTATCATTGATATGGTTATATTTATAAATTGACTGTCTACAAACTTTTGGATGTTTAAATTACTAAGGCTTTTCTACCTCAGGCATGGATTACATTAGCTGTATTTGTCAAAACTTTTATGAATTTTGGTCCTCAATGCTCTTAAACTTCGTACTTTATTAGGCCTTTTTAACTTTTTTGGATTCGAGCGTCACTGATGAGTCTTTATGTAGACGAAACGCACGTCTGGCGTATATACAAAATTTAGTCCTGGTATATATGATGAGTTTATTTAAAGCAACAAGTATATGTTTATACTAGTCCTGTACACTCAAAATACTTTCAATACTGAAATATTTCATGTTGTTCAATAAAATACGATATACTATAAAAAATAAATATATAATAACACCTACCAAAATGACAGTTGCTTTTCGTTTGCTCAAGTTTGAAGCAGGCTAAATGTGGTGTTGTCTTGGATGTTTGCTATCTTACTGGAGGTTTTTTTTAATCTGTGTATCTTGCAGGTAATGTTAATATCCATGACATAACTTCTCATAATAATCATGAAATCAGGATCGAATTAGGAGATTTTGAGGGAAACAAAAGCTATGCAGAATATACAGTCTTTTCCATTGCTGATGAAGAAAGTAACTTTCGTCTTCTTGTGTATAACTACTCTGAAAACGCTGGTAAGCATTTTAAAAATAGTAACATCGGACAACCATGTAACAAATTGATAATCAGCGAATTTTACAACTTCAAAATTGCATAAAATTTCAAACACAGTTTTCGACAAATATAACAAAACAAACTTTATACATGTTAACTTATTGCGAAAATTACAACCAACCAATACCTAATTCGTTTTAAGATATCAGTATTAGTGCTAACAATTATACGACTATCTACCAATGTCTGATGTATACATCTTGCAGTCTTTAACAATGACAAAACACGTTATTGTTATTCAATTGTGGTGTACATAGCATGAGCTATCTGCATATGAGGTTCAATGTTTTTAATGTTTAATACACGTAGAATAGTTTGTTTACAGAGTCTATTTAATTTTTTAGTGTAGTGTGTTTGGAAATCGTATGCAGTAAAAGATATTTGGTTAATTGAGTATAAATATTTAATTTTTGCCATGCGTTCACAGTAACAATGTAAACAATCTAATTAATTAATTAAATGTAATGCGAAAACACTATTAAAACAAATACAAAATGAATATTCATGAAAAACATCTGTGAAAAGTTATTCAATATAAGCATGATAAGATAGACAGTTATTTATGTGAAATATTAATATTTAAAAGAGAAAAAAAAAATTAATGAAAAACAAATTGATAGAAACAAGCAGTAACAGATATTAATGAAGGAATTAACATTAAGTACAGTGATACTGGTAAATTAGATAAAAACTTTATTTATATGTTGAAGTAAAAAAAAAATTTCAAACTTTAAAAATCAATTCTAGATAAGAAAGTTCCACAAATGTTCTTGCAAATGAGCGTTTTGATCGCAAATTGTAATAAATATATCTGGAGAACTGTTATAGGGACTGTCCCTTAACATGTCTTCATACTGATTTTGTCGGATTTGAAGAGCGGTAATGATCAATCCTAAATGTTTTATGTAATATTCAATTTGCATTTTTTGATGCTCATAAATGCACAAAATAATTTCTAATATTAAGGATAACCATAAAAATACTCACCGCTTGGACATTTTTATAAGTATTCATCTACAGTCAAACCTGATTAAACCGGACCCTGAATAAACCGGTTTCCTGTCCATTCCGGCCGAAAATGAAAGTCCCATATTTTTCCATTCAAAGTCTTTGTTAAAATACCCTTTGTAAACCGGACCCTGTGTATTCCGAATTCCGGTCTAATTATGAAGTCCCAATACTCTTAATTACATTAATTATTACCTGTCAAAACCGGTTTGTCTAATTAATTTCAATGATCGATGTGCAATCAAAACATTTTTTTTTTATACAATATGGTTTTTCATGATAATTAATTAGTCAGGTGTCAAACTGTGAACCTACAATCGTACAGTAGTGAGCTGTATTATTTATTGTAACATTATAAACGTGTCAATTAAACGAAAAGACACACCGAATATATCTTGGATTGAACTTGCGTTTTAACTTGGATAAACAAATTTAAATCCCGGAGTAAGAAATTCACATCGTGATTTCAAAATCCTGGGTTCCCTGTTGTGAACCCCTAAACAAATAACCTTGATAAGGAAAAACACCCGGATGACAACAATCAATGGATATTGTACACTGTACGACAACGTTTCGAAAGTGATGAAATTACGTTTGATAATATCCTGGCTTTTTAATCGGCCATTCCAACATTTTAAATTATTGATCATGGGAGTAAATCGAAACTCTCGTCTTACAATCCAAACAACGCGAGCATTATGATGCAAATGCAAACAATGAAAAACGAAGTGAAAGTATTTTAATTTATCAGATATAAGTTACAATCAGAGAGAACTTTTACATGCAAAATGTCGTTACGTCACAAGTCATTAACTTCCGGTCAAAACGGAAACCTGAATAAACCGGCTCACTGTCCACACCGGCCCTTTTTCATAGTCCCATAGCCGGCCGGTTTATACAGGTTTTACTGTAATTGAAAATGATTTTGTATACGTTTTTTACCTACTTAATATATTAATGATGGACCTGATGACATTAAACAATATTTTAATAATTTACCACAAATCTTATATTAGTTTTACAACGTTTGGTAACAGTGTGAATTGTTGTCCAATTACTATTCTACTTGTTTTTTTCTACTAAGGTCAAAACCCCTAATATCAAAATATTTAATTCACTTTTGTTTGTTTGTAATAATTCAATGATGGGGTTTTTTTTGTCGGTTTTTTTTTCTTGTTCATTAATAAAACAATGGAAACCGTATTTATATTCACGTACTTCTTAAAGAGACTATACAAAAGTGTCAACTCTAAATTGCTGATAAGACAAGTAATAACTTCAAGCTGTATGTACTAATACCTTTTATTAGAAACAATGATTGGATTTGGAAATTAATGTCACCTTATTTCAAATTGTAGGTGACTCTTTTTCGTATCATAACGGTATGATGTTTTCAACATTTGATAAGGACAACGACCCTTATAGTCCCTCAAATTGTGCAGTAGGTTATAGTGGAGCCTGGTGGTACGGATAATGTCATTATTCAAACCTAAATGGAAAGTATTTGGCGGGACATCACACATCGTACGCTAACGGTATTGAGTGGACTCATTGGAAAGGCTGATACAACTCCATGAAATCAACTAAAATGATGATTCGAAAGCATTGATGAATAAAGAACTTGAGAGTCTTAATATTTGTTTAAGTCTCAGTTGAAATGAAAATTACTTCATAAACATTTGATAAATTGTCATTTAAAGATTTGACAAGGATTTTATTCAATTGTGCATACAATTTATATATCCACGAAAAAGACAGATGTGATGCCACAGGTCTACAATTTAAAGACTCAAATCATCGTCAATGGAGAGGCGAAAAATACTTAAGGCGCATTCAAATTCATAAGCCGAAAATACAGTGACAACACCATGGGTAAAAAAAGAAGAACAACACACAATCGAAAGTACACAAAACAAAACATAGGAAAACAAGAAAATGAGCAATACGAACACCACCATAAAAATGGGAACGAATTCACGTATTCCGGGATGGGAAGCAACGTTGAGTTGCGTGAAGGATTCCACAACAAGCTGCTCTTCGTTTGAAGAGACAATTTGATTTTACTTGACTAGACTCGACATAATATAGACAGTTCTTGAATGTACTTAACTCTACTTAATTGTTTTCAAGATATATACACAAAGAAAATGTTACGGATGTTTGCTCCTCATTGTTTTGAATTTTTGCCAGATTTTTGGAATCCTCTGGTTTTATCCATGTATTAACATTAAAAACAAAAATGCCCACTAACCCCTACTTTTTTTTCATATTTTTATTCTACATATGGTTTTAAAAGACATGTTTCAAAATCTTATGAAATCCTTGTTATTTTATCATTGTTTTTAAACAAGAAAGGTGACAATGTTAAATGAATGAAAAGTCTAAAGAGAATTATTTCCCGCCAAATATTTAATGGCTTATATCTCGAAAACAAGCGCACGAACCCTACATTTTTCTCTGCTATTTTAGTAACTTTTATTTATATACTATCAATTTATTACAGTCTTTTAAAAAGCTTGTTATTTTTAAACAGAGGAGCGAACATCCTTAAGCGCTACAATATGTTTCAATATTGGAAATGGTTTTAATTGTTTTATGGGATTACGGACCAAACAGTCGTTTTAATACCCATGTATCTTATAAGTACATTACATTATTAGCAATAAGAATATATCATAACAACATAACAAGCCATGTAATTGCACTACAGTATGTCAATTTAAAGTATTGTCCTTTTCTGTTTGCTATGAACGATGAGATTGTCATATCAGTCAAAACCAGGTTTAATCTACCCTTTTATACATTGCCATTGTATGTAGCAAGTCAGGAATATGACAGTTGTTTTCAATTCGTTTAACGTGTTTGGGCTTTTAATTTTGAAATTTGATAAAAGACTTTTCCGTTGTTTATTTTCCTTTAAGTCCTTTTTTATATTATTTAACTTTTTTTGTTGAACGTCTTATATACTTGTCAAAAGGCGATGACAACTACTGGCTGCAAATCGTCTCTGAAATAGTTATCACATGTTATGTTTCCTTGTGAGGTGTACACCGCCTCCACCGCCAGGGAAAGTTGGTTTGGTGTTCCTTGGGGTATGTCTCGAATTTATTTTGTCTCCAAACTCTCAATCTACCCTCTATTAAATGCAGTAGAAACGAAACCGGCTGTCGTTCGACCAATGGATCATGTTCAACCAGTTTCTCATTGTTCTGGTTAATTATAATAGATGTTGCTTTTGCAATAGTTGTTTTTTTTTCAAGGACAGCACTTGTTACAAATGTTATTTGTCTAACCACATTATTGTCCTGTACTCACACTGCGATACTACCACCGTATTTTAGCAATTTTTTCATGGAGTTGTTGTGAATGTATTTTCTTAAAACATAGCTCTTGCAGTACAATTGCATGAGAAGCTTGGTTCACGTGCATAATACCTCAATAACTTAAAGTAAACGTCACATCTGCATCTTCACATCTTTTAAATAGAACAATGGTATTCTAAAAATCAATAATTAAAATTCCTAGTGACATGCTATATATATTTTGTGTACATGCCATATATTTTTTTGTACATGCTATTAATTTTGTACAGGATGTTTCTCGTACAAACATTTTATACAAGTAATCACTTGTATAAAGCCATCATACAAGTTATTACTTGTACACATGAAATTGTATAAATTAATAAGAAAAAATAGTAAAAAAAACGATAAATGACCAAACAAATCTAGACTAACAAACCCCAAAAAGGGAGTTTTTGAATAAAACATTAAAGCAAAAGAAGAAACAAACATATCTCAAGGATATTTTGTTGTACAAGTTATTATCTTTTTCTCAACAAAAATTGTAACAAGTAAATACTTGTACAATTATAGTTATACAAGTAATAACTTGCGTGAAGACATCATACAAGTAATTACTCTTACAAAATAAAAACCTGTACAAAATAATAAAACGTAAACGACAAATATCAGGGGCTAAATTTTTTTCCTAGTGTATAAATTCATATATATGACAGCTGCAAGCAACATGTGACTTAATGATAAAGTAACTAATATGAAAAGCTCCAGTTTTTGATACGGTATTAACTTTGTATTCAATCAATGACAAATAATTCATTCACAGAATATAAAGTCGGACAAGGTTATATTCTAAAGGTTATAACAATGACTTACAAATCAATTGTTATTGCGCACATATTTATATTTTGAGCGAAACAATATTGATGTTTATTGTTAACTTCCTCCACGTTACAAGTGTTTTGGGAAATCTATACAGGAAATGGCCACGTTGTGATATCCCCAATTGTTTATTGTTCAAATACTACATTGTTCTAGATTTTGAAACTTTGAATTAAATCTTATCTGATTTTAATGATGACTTTTTTTATTTATTTAGAAACATTCTTGTCAAGAATCAAAATCAACTTTCATTTGTTGCGCGGAATTGTATTGATTTATCAACGACACTTTAAAATAGAAAATACTATTAGTTAAATAGTGTGCTAGTGACCTAATACGGTATATATGGGGTCAGTAAATTCCATATGGATTGAGAGCGAAGCTCGAATCCCTATATGGAATTTACTGACCCCATATATACCGTATTACACCACTAGCACACTATGTAACGAATTTATCTTACCGACTATCTTAACGTGTAAAATTTAGACTAGTGACCGATCAAAGTGAGCAAGTTTTCAATACAGTTAGCATTAACATGATTAAGAAACTACTTCCTTTGATCCTACAAAAACAGATGCCAACAATGATAACTTGTTAGATTTAAATGTGTTTTATGAATTTATTTCACTTTATCATCACCTTCTTCGTCTGTTGAAAACTTGAATATTTTTTCTCAGTACTGTTTTGTTTTTCTAAAGGGACGTAACAACACTACTAACCGTGTATGAAATAAGCCCCGCCTTCTTATTACCTTATATGGAATATAAAGGGAAGCAACTCCACTACTAACCGTGTATGAAATAAGCCCCGCCTTCAAACAAACCTAATATTAAATATACACGGTTTCCACGAGGACGCTTTTAACCAATCATATTCCTAGAAATGTATAAGAGATAAGATATTGGGTAATATGCGTATACCTGTGTCCTTTAGTGTTCTTGAAACACTCTCATATTTCTACATGAGCTATGTATTCAGTGTCCTGTAGAATAGCGCAGTCACCCAGCATGTATCAAAAATGCTCAAATGTGTAAAAGAGGAAAAATAAAATCAAAACTATCACAGGAGGAAGTCCATAAATTGTCGAGGGATAAGTAAAATTACAAAACAACGCATACCAATGGAATGTTAAAAATTGCAGTAATATCTGATTCATGGTTTCTTCCCAAAGGATGTCAACAATTTCATTCTTAGTCAATGTATGTTTTATAAGGCATATACTATGAGGTCTTGCCAGATACACTTGATTGACTTTATGTTCATGATATTCACTTCTATTTTTCCGGCTGCAACCCATTATCGAATGTTGATGGGGATGTGGTTTAAGGTGTCAAGATCAATCAATTTAAATGTCAAAGGCAGCAAGCAAGTAATCGGAAATAGTGGGTTATTGCATATGATTTGCAAACAATATTTGTAAATAGGAATGCGACAGACCTTATATATTGTCACCGTGTTGTTGTTTTCTGCATTTACAAAATAATAAGAGATAAGTATTTTATGTTGGCATAATTTCTATATCAAACTGATAATAGATTGATGATTATGTCAATTGAAATTTACTTTATATCGAATTGCTCTAAATAAAAATTGAGAATATTATTAAATACCATAACGTTTAAAAAATCAACTAGTATCTCAATTGTTTGTAAAACAATTGAGAGGTCTTTCCTGTAAAAGTGATGTTTTTGTTATGTACTTGTTACCTACTGTCATTTGATATACGACAAGCATACCTTCTGAATCTTTTCATTTTTTACACTTAATGACCCCATCAACCTAATTCTTTTGAGATCGTTAGTACGATATTTGTAATGTAGACTTACTGATCTTTCATTTGATATGCGACAACGCCATGTTCTAGAAAGTTTTAGTTTTGCACTTAATAACCCAATCCAACTATTTTTTGGAGGACAGGAATTTGATATTTGAAATGTACACATCATCCCCTTTCATTTGATATGCAACAACATTATCTTCAAAGAAAATTTTTCTTTTGCACTCATTGATCCTACCCAACCGATTTTTTTGGGACGTCAATTTGATATTTGAAATGCACGCTTTATGGACTTTCATTTGATATGCGACAACCTAACCATCTGAGATTTTTCATTTTTTAGTAGAGCTCATTTCGAAGTTCAATTTGTAGTCAACATTTCGGTGTTGACATGAATATCAATAATGTGGTCATTTTTATAAATTTCCTGTTTACAAAATTTAGAATTTTTCGAAAAAATATGGATTTTCTAATCGCAGGCATATATTACCTTAGTCGTATTTGGCACAACTTTTTGGAATTTTGGATCCTCAATGCTCTTCAATTTTTATAAATATTTTGATATGAGCGTCACTGATGAGGCTTTTGTAGACGAAACGCGCGTCTGGCGTACTAAATTATGAAAATATTAGGTGGTAAGCTGTTGTTAATTCAGAAATACATGCCTCCGTTCGCAAAAGTTCAAACTGCATTATCTCTAAAACGTCAATAGATATCTCACATCTGTTAAATGATAAATGGTCTGCAGTTAAAGGACAACATTTTGGGACAATTCCGAAGTTCATCAAGGTCACAATGAATCGTCAAATATATGATGCCATACCAAACTTGAGAACCGGAAGTTGTAGAGACATGGAACTACCACCATTCAACTCAGGACCAATTGACCTTTCAAATATCACAAGGTCAAGGTCATAGTACACTTTGAAGTTGAAGGTTAAATTTCATCATGACCCGACATTGACCTCAAATTGAATTACTGATCATCTTTACAATTTATAGTAGGTTGATATCTGTTACCTTATAAAAGATATACACATGTTACTATAGTTTTAAGAGTTCTGTCGACGTAACTGTTAAACAGATGGTCAGACATATTTTAACTTAATGTATAAAATGTAGAGCTCGTCAAGAGGAACCTTTCATGCGCAGTATGTATGCAGCAAACTCTTTATCGTTTTCTTATATACCAGCTTGAAATTGCAGCGTATTTATTTTTGGCACTCGATGGCCTTTGACCTTTGGGTGCAAATTGAAGGCCACGTGAACTTAAGATTACTTGTGTAGGTCCCGAATCTCTACAACTTCCGGTTCTCGAAATATTATCGTTTTCAAATCAATTCTATCTCTAATAGTTTTTAAGAAAATTGCAAATAATAGAAATTGCTTCAAAGGGACATAACTCTCCAAAGGGATAATTAAATCCTTAGCAGCCTCATCTGGTATTACATCATGATGAGATGTGCCTATTGTCTACATAAGGGCAAAATATCTTAGAAAACAACAAGGAGGGGTCATGTAGAAAAAATCCAATATAAGGGAGGTAACTTCTACAGCAGATGATGAAATCCTTAACAGGGTCATCTGGTAATACTTCATGATGAGGTCTATTGATGGTCTATACTTGGTCTTGAGATCTTCAACTGAAACGGGGGTAGGGGATTCCCAAAAAAATGTTGAAAGAAAAAAGAAAAAAAAAACAAATATTAGAAAAACCATGAGGTCTTTCCTCGCGTAGAGGATCGGAAAGACATTAATAAATCTCAAAACTGCAAAATTTTCAGTTATGTAGTAGTTTTATTTAACCGTCGAAATAAAGTATGTTAGAAATTATTAATTAAGGAATGTATCTCCCTCATACAAAGCTCTGATTCCTTTCACGGATTTGGCTATACTTTTTGGACCTTTTGGATTATAGCTCTTCATCTTTTATATAAGCTTTGGATTTCAAATATTTTGGCCACGAGCATCACTGAAGAGACATGTATTGTCGAAATGCGCATCTGGTGCAAGAAAATTGGTACCGTTAATTTTATTACTACCACTGGCTCGATGCCTCTGCTGGTGGACTATTAGTCCCCGAGGGTATCACCAGCCCAGTAGCCAGTATTTCGGTACTGGCATGAACATACGGATTTTTTGTGTTATTAAAATTTGCTGTTACAAAATATTAGAAATTATTATAAATTAAGGAATGTATCTCCCTCATGCAAAGCTCTGATTTCTTTCACGGATTTGGCTATACTTTTTTTACCTTTTGGATTATAGCTCTTCATCTTTTATATAAGCTTTGGATTTCAAATATTTTGGCCACGAGCATCACTGAAGAGACATGTATTGTCGAAATGCGCATCTGGTGCAAGAAAATTGGTACCGTTAATTTTATTACAGTAGTTTATCGCTGTTCAAAAGTCATAAATCGATTGAATGAAAACAAATCCGGTTTACAAACTAAAACTGAGGAAAACAAATCCACCATAAAAGGAAAACAAAAAAACAACAGAACACCGAAGTGCATCAAAAAACAACACAACAATGCAACATACAAAAAAAGAACGATTCACAGATAATGTGTTTCTAAAAACCATGAAATTTGGTATCCACGAAAAATTAATAAATCACAGTAGTCTGAGTTTGTTCTATAGACTCTGATTACTTTGATGTGGAGAGCTGCTGAGGATCTCTAACATATAAAATGTTGTTCAGTTTTTAATTTTGTGCATTAATTTTTTATTCTTCGACAGGTATCCCTAGTATGACAATTAATGTTCCATTAGCAATCAAATGTTGTAACTGTCATCTATAGCAACAAGCGTACACGTTGGAGCTTTATCTACCTATACAACCAGGGGTAACCCATCATCCCTTTTAGAAAAAGGCCTATAATAAGCTCGGAATATGAGACTTATTTTAGATAATTCTTTTGGTTGATATAGTGAAGCCTTTAATGTTTTCATGTTCTAAGTGCTTTTTTTTCATTATAAGTGAATTTTACTTTTGAAATTGTATTTTTATGTTTATCTTTATTCAAAACTGAAATATTGTATCATGAATGAATGATTGACGTCCATGCATGAATTAGACATTTCATTATCCACAAGTTCTGCTATCATTGTGACAGTCATCTATAACTTAAGGATGTACTTAGGTGGGGTTTTGGAATTCGTATCAAATTTTCGAACTCCTTGGTGTTTTTCCATACAAAATAAGGTAAAATATTTTGCCCCAAAACACCCATTTATTTTTTCACATAAGACTTAATAGCTGATGAAAGGTCATTGACCCAAATTTTAGAAGATTCATAATTTTCTTTCTTTTGTTTTGGGACCAAAATGAAACCAATGCAAACATGAGGTAAAAGTCCGAATCAGCCTTTTCCCACCATATCTTAAATCTCATATATCTCGAAAAGGATTTCAATAACCTATCAATATTTTAGCTTATTTTTATCCTTACATATTGCTCTACAAGCTTATAGTATCTATTTTAAATTCTTGATTTATTTATTTTCACCTAACCACACCTAAGTACATCCTTAAGATATATGTTTTGATCATTTTTAAAGATATCTTATGTGATATATCAGTAAAATTTTGGAAACCACAATATCAATTCGGATAGTAAAGAAAAAGTAAAATCACAAAAATACTGAACTCAGAGGAATATCAATTCGGAAAGTCCATAATCACATGGCAAAATCAAATAACAAAACGCATCAAAAACGAATGGACAAGAACTGTCATATTCCTGACTTGGTACAGGCATGTTCAAATGTAGAAAATGGTGAATTGAACCTGGTTTTATAGCTAGGTAAACCTCTCACTTGTATGACAGTCGTATCACATTCCATTATATTGTCACCGATGCTTGAACAAAACAAACAGACATAATGTTTGAATAATTGACATACAGTAAAACAATATTCATTGTAGTTTGCTTGTTAGTCTGATAAGAGCATTATACGAGAAAATATAGCTACAGCATGTCTGATAACCAGCAACATATATACATAAAAAGAATGTGTCCATAGTACACGGATGCACTTGCACTATCATTTTCTATGTTCAGTGGACTGTGAAATTGGGGTCAAACTTATAATTTGGACTTATAATTACAAAGATCATATCATAGGGAACATGTGTACTAAGTTTCAAGTTGATGTAACTTCAACGTTATCAAAAACTACCTTGACCAAAAACTTTAACCTGAAGCGAACGGACGCACAGACGGACGAACGAAAGAACGAACGGAGGCACAGACCAGAAAACATAATGCCCCTCCACTATCGTAGGTGGGGCATAAAAACTAATAATGAATCAAAACAAATTGTCTACATAAATTTGTTTATACAGTCAAATAACACTTTATATAGATATAGGTAAATGCGGTGTCAGTGCCAATGAGACACTTCTCCATCTAAATAACAATTTATAAAAAAAGTAAACCATTATAGGTCAATGTACGGCCTTCAAGATGGAGCCTTGGTTCACACCTACAAACAAGCTATAAAGGGCCCCAACACAAGTGTAAAACCATTTAAACGGCAAAACCAACGGTCGAATCAATATAAAATTTAAAAAAAAAAACGAGAAACTAGAAACACGTATAAATTACATAAACAAACGACAGCTACTGTACATCAGATTCCTGACTTAGTACAGGTGCAAACATTTGCAGCGGGAATAAAAGTTTTAATGTATTCAAACCTTCTCCCTTTTAATACATATTTGAGTACTATATCCATTTCTTTGGGAAATACAATTGTGCATTACCTTCCGAGTAGTGTTTTTCCTTAATTAACTTTTACAACAATTATATCACAACGTTCAGTCCTAAAATTTTGATATTGATAACAGTTCTCACAAAGAAAAAAACATCACATTTCATCGAAATCAAATAATCAATTCTCTAACAAGTTAATATTAAGATATATTACACATTGATTGTCACAAGAAACAAATCAATACGAATACGGATGTCACATATCATACGAAATATGATAAGCCTGTAAATTGAAGGACAGGTAATTTTAGCCTTCATCTCTTCACCTTGTTCTCTTAATCATTTCAATAAAAGAAACAGTTATAAAGATAACAATAATAATCAGTAGAGAAAACAATTACATCTTTATAAAACAAAGATCACCATATAACTATCAATATACAAAAAAAATCGCTTAAGGAGGCTCGAGGGCCCTTTATATCTAAAATTTCCGAAAAATGAAAACATTTTTTTTTTCATTATAAAGGAGTAATAAGGCAAGGACCCATTTTGACCTCAAATTTCAGGTTTATCTTATAAAAGATTATGTACACCTTTTAAACACTTAAGTATCTACTTCAGTCGATTCAATTAATTTGAGTGAAAGATTTGAACTGATTTAGTCATTTCAGACGCTCATATTCAAGCCAAAATATGAAAAATCTATCAAATATACCATACTATGCCACTTTTCAGATAGTTTTTGTCAAAAATGAAAGTGGCCACATCCGTGTTCACCCTCACTCTTTATATATGTTATGTATTATCATCAAATACAACTTACGTTTAAATATTAAGAATGAACACAAATGCGGCCACTTCAATTTAAGATGAAAACCGTCCCAAATTTAACGCAAAAGCTAATATTGTGAAGATTTCTGTAATTTAGCAGGTCTTAATGATGCTGGTACCCGATATATGTGCATTGTATTGTAAAAAATTATCCCATATTTATGTAGCAGAAGTATTCTACTTTTCAATAAATATCTATAAGTTTACATTATAACAATTTCGTTAAACTTATCAATTTTGGGGGCATAAAGAGGTCTTACTTCATCTACCTTTTATTTATTACAATTAATAATTAAATTAATTGTTACTTCATGACATGTTACAAAACTCAACAACAAAATCGATTCGTTTTGGTCCCAGATTTCTTTTAGAATTTTAATATCAAGGTAAAAGCTCCAATTATCTCCCTTTGATACAAAAGTGCCATATTTTAGCATTAAAATTGAAAAAAAATAAATCACAAATTTTATTTTATTTTTTAAATTGAAAAAAATATGAAATATCTTTTTTTAACTCATCGGTGACCTATTTCATTTACTATTATTTTCAAATAAGCTGTACTTAAACTAAACAATTTAAAAAAATTATGCGATTTCTGTAATTTAATTCTATTTTTTCCGATGTTACCTTTATTTCTCCTTTTCCTGAAAAAAAGTACATTAACCCAAATGCATGCTTCCTTTGAAGGAAGATTTTGAACTGTGAGGAACGGTGACCCCAATTTTTTAATTCTATTTTTCTACGAAGTTTATGATAAAGTTCATTTAAAGAATAAAATGGCGAAATCCTATATTAAAAAAAAAAAATCGAGTTATACCCGCGACCCCCCTTAACAATATAATTCTGATAAAAAAAAGTTTCTGAATAGAGGCTTTTTTTCGAGGAGTGTGAATTTGCTTTTATTTTTTGCGGATAGAGAAAATCGCCAAAATGAATTCAGCTAATTTAAAAACGCACATGCAACAGTTTTGATAAAAGTTTTAGATTCGCCAAAATAATAACCACAAAAGTATTCCGTATGATTTTCGATTAAAATTGCAAAATTTTACACCCGCAAAAATAACCTGCTATACGGCATAATGGAGGTATAAAATTAACACTACTTTAAACACTGTCTTTCGAATTCTCTGAAAGCAAAATCAAAGTACATGTGTTGAATATTCTAATATTGAAAGCACGTCGGCAAACACTGTATTTGGAAACAAGTTGACTACGACAATATCATGAACATTGTAGCAATGTCATTTCTTTTTTTGCAAACTGTATTTCAAATTTGCGTCTGAAAATCCATTTCAATGTGCACAAAAATTAAAGATTATTGTTAGTTGTGTCATTTGAGTAGCTTGTTTCAAGTCTTTAATCTTCACTTTGATTAGATTCAGTTAATGAAATACTGTTATTTCTTTCTCCCGTAATACCAATGTACAGATGGCTTTCTGGACGATCGAGGATTACTGTTTGGTAAGCGTGTTCATATCCATCTCCAACGTTGCATACCATAACACTATTTGATACTTCACTGTCAGAGTCATAACTTACTTGACTCTTTTGGTCACTTGATACTTCTTTGTCCATGTTTGGTATGAAAGGGAAAGGTATTGGCGATAAATCGTTTAAAAGATTCGTGTCATCCAACTCACTTTGTGATAAACTTTTATTTATAAACTCTTTATTGCATGAAATTGCATTATCGTCAGTTGAAATACCAACTGCTCGTAGTTGTGTTTGATTCGGATCTGTATTATCGTTGTTAGAGTTTGTTGAATGTAAGTTGCTGGCAGCAAAGTTTGTTATTGACCCACATTCATCATAAATATGATAATTAGAGTCTTCATGCACATTAACGCGTTTTTGAACTCTATGCTTTACGTGATTTATACAGAAGCCGGCAATCCCAATGACCAAACTTAATAGAACCGCACCTACGATGTAAAGTGTGACTAGATGCGTATTCTTCTCTTGATTAATTACACGTTCGTCTACAATGGATACATTTCTATTATTATTTTGGTATTTATATTCAGTTCTAGCATTTCATAATTATGTAAATTAAATGACCAAATAGAAAAATGCCGCTGGTCAAAGTAGTATTAATTTTGTTTATACTTTCGTACAACACATTTGTTTAAAGGTATGTGTATGATATTGTTGTTTCTCTTCGTAAAATCATAGATCGTCATCGTTTCCAGCAATCAATTAAGAGAACAAGTATTCGAGTAATGATCGGTTTTATCATAATTACGACTACCATTGTAATTTCATGTTTGGTATTGTTTTATTGCTGATGCATATTAAGACAGAATGTTAATCAGAATTGCATATCATCAAAGAGATGCTTCATACTTCTATTACTTAAACACAACTTGTTGGACTGTAGAATGACAATTGTATATACTATCTATGGCATATGTTTTAATATAAGAAAATTAATTGTAACATAAAAATAACAATGAGCATTGCAAAAAAGAAGTATTTAGACGTTCTGTTCAACTCAACATGAAACTAAAATAGCATCAGTGAGGACAATTCACATGAAAATTGTCAATAGCCAAACAAGAGTTCACAAATTACTACAAACTCATAAAATATCAGCTCTACGCAGTTCCTCACAAAACGTTGATTAGCAGTTCCTAATTTCGAAAGAACATCCGTATAGTTTCAAATATTTTATGAGACAGTCATATTCGGCATAGAAATCCTATTGAGAACGAAAACGATGGTGACGCTGTTTACATGGCTAAATTTGAGTAACAGATATTCCGTATAGGTCATGATTGTACCTGATAAAGGTTTTACGAATCAGATTGACGTTAAGTAAAAGTTGTACATTAATATTTTTTTAACAATCACAATATATCAATTACTCTAAAGTGTCTTATTCTTAGTTTCTACCCACCTTTCCTTATGATTTCAAAATTAAAATTGCTTGCGCCAAGACGATTCGTTATCGTGATACAATAGGCTTGAAAATCATCTTTGTCTACTAGCTCACTTTCAATCAAAATATCATAACCTTGGATTCCATTTGAGTTGTCATATTCACTGTATAACAAGATATCTTTCAAAGTGTATTTTGTTATTTTAACTTTTTTGTCATCCATATGTCCTATTTTTTCCAGGAATATTTCTTCAACAGCAGGATAGCTGTAGACTTGAAATGACATCGTCATTGATGATTTTCTCTTTTTTCCAACCTTAACATATCTATTTTGTTTTGCAAAAACAGGTGGACCTTATAAAAATATATATAAACATTTTGTTAATACATATATATTAATATGAAAATTAACAGACTTAAATATTTATTCCTGTTTGTGTTGTTTTAGATATTGAAGACTATCCGCCAGCAATCAAATTCGGTGGGATGTCTTAGTTGAGTTTACGATAGTGAAGAGGCATTATGTTTTCTGGTATGTGCTTCCGTTCGTTTGTCCGTTCGTCTGTTCGTTCGTTCGTCTGTCCCGCTTCAGTTAAAAGTTTTTGGTCAAGGTAGTATTTTATGAAGTTGAAGCCAAATCAACCTGAAACTTAGCACACATATTCTCTATGATATCGTCTTTCTAATTTTAATGCCAAATTAGATTTTTGACCCAAATGTCACGGTCCACTGAACATAGAAAATGATAGTGCGAGTGGGTCATTCATGAACTATGGACACATATTGTTTTGAATATAACGTCATCATGTAAGACAATATATTTCTGTGCAAAGAAAAGATCATTAAGCAATTGTTAGATGGTAAAATATAAATTAAACAAAATTAAGTGACTTAACTTGGTTGTCCTAAAGAAAAAAATGGTAAATGTGTATTCTTTTAAAATACAATGAATTGCTGAAAAGGGTTACAACTGGTATATGTACATCAAAATTAATTATGTCAGTGAGAAAAAAATTGACAGTTGCATTTGTGTACTCCAAGTACAACATGTACAATAACTTTCAATTTCTGACTAATCTACTCTAGACCAGAATAATTTCCTCGATCACGCTTTAAGCAAGAGTTTGTCTGTTATTATGAGATTGGATTATTGTATTTAATAATATTCATGACTCATGTTTAAATTTTTTTCTTAAGTCCACTCACATAAAAGAAAAATAACTATCCGTTACAGTTATTTAATAAGGAAGAAAACAAAATCTGTAAGAAACCAATGAACTAATAAAGGAGTGACCCTGGTGTGGTTAACAGGGTAAGCATCTCCAGTAATAGATTCATAGCTCGTCATGAAAATCCACACTTAATGAAAAATATCACAATCAGGAATAGGACTAATATATGAAATAATCAAATTTAAACTATTGATATATTCCAGAAACGTTAACTCAGTATGTACATTATTAATACCAATATCTTCATTTTGAACTGATCACAAAGTCGAATATGGATTTATATATCCCTGGCGTTGAAATGGTTGTTTTTGAGCATTACTACTGAGGCTTACTCAGTTTTGAACGCACACAATGTATACAGCGTAATTAATACCTTTCATACCTTCATAGTTCACATTTCTCGACCAAGTCTGTAGTATATTCCCATTGGTGTCTGGTATACCATTACAAACAACGCATCTAAATTTTCCATTTCTTTGGTACGGAAAAGGATCCGTGTCAAATGTGAATGTTTCATTAACCAAATTTACTGAATGGACAAGTTCGCCATGCTTAGATATTTGATCTAATCTGTAAACAGTATAAATTGCTGGGTTTCCATCGCACTCACACCCAATCGTTCCATTAGTGTAAAGAACTCTACCTGCAGGCGGATCTATAATTCGAGTTTAAATCTTATTTTGAAGAAATTTAGTTTTATTCTCTTTCCAAATTATATATATATATATATACTAAGCTTCAACAAAACCATTATAACGCTGTAAGAGAATAGGTTTGAAAGGTAGTCGTTTCGAAACGTGTTTATCTTGCATTTACTGAACACCAAGTATGTCTTATTCTCGATTTCGAAATACTGACTGAAAATAGAATTGCATATCGGAAAGTGCATGTCAGACACTCTTACCCTGTCGTTGCATATGTTTTTTTTATATTTGATTTGTATCCCCGATACACACAATGATTATAACTTTCAACAGCGATGGACAACTGCTTCCTTAATTCTAAGTTCGGGTCATGTTATGGGGGACGTGAATTCCATACCAAATCGCATTAAAAAAAAGCAATGCTTTTGATAATTGATTGCATAATGCCAAGCATGCGACATTCAAATGTTAAAGTAGCGAGTAACGCGTAAACAAAAAATTTCGTTTGTGTAATGTAATATGTCTTGCTCCTGCCTGATACCTCGTCGGTCATTTACAAATCATACCGCGTTTTGTTTGTTTGTAAATCGGTTTAGAAAACGCATCACGGTTACAAATGTTCAAACAACAGCTTAGATCCAGAGTAGGATAACATAATTATGAGTAAAATACAGATCAGGCAATTATTAACTACATGTATATTAGATTCTTAATATTCATATAAATACGTGTATGCTTGCACATCATATAACGAATACAACAAAACCACATCATATAAGAATACAAGCATATACTATTATGACACAACTCTTGATATAAAGATGTTTGCACATAATAAAAGAGGAGCTGTTCATCTTCTAAGGATATGTGCATATCATTTAAGGATTTTGCAAATAAACAAAAAGTATTTTTCCACATCATAAAAGTACATTTGCAAATCATATACATGATATAAGAACGTTTTCATATCATACGTATATAATCACATCATATAAGTATATATTCAAATCATATAAGTATATTTGCACGTCATATAAGTATATTTGCACATCACATAAGTATATTTGCACATCATGTTCGTATATATGCACACCATATACCTATGTGTGCATATCAAATAAGTATGTTTGCACATCATATAAGGATGTTAGCACATCATATAAGTATGGTTGCACATCATTTAATGATATTTGCACATCATATAAAGGTGTTTGCACATCATATAAAGGTAAATGCACATACCAAGACAGTGTTGGCGTTCCATACAAATCATGGGTCTACCTTTTGCTTACATAGATCTGACAACCATCAATTTTACCTTGAAGTTTTCTTTTTGTCATTTGTACTTAAGCCTATGGAATTTTTACTTTGAAAATGTGGTTCAATATGCTAAAAACTCGACGATCCAAAAGAGTCTTCGAGACATTAATTGAAATGAATCGATGTCAGATACTTGTAATTTTAGAAAACCTAGTAAACCAAGCGGAGGGCATATAGAGTAAAGAGTATACAAGTTCGAATTGTGATATTAATTTAAAATTGTAAAAATTTAAATTGCCTTTTTTGCAGAAAAAAACTTCACAATTATTCAGAATCTATATATACATGTTCTGTACCATGTCAGGAATATGACAGTTCTTGTTCATTCGTTTTTTATGTGTTTTGTTATTTGATTTTGCCATGTGATTATGGACTTTCCGAATTGATTTTCCTCTAAGTTCAGTACTTTTGAGATTTTACTTTTTACATCACTGGTTGAATATGTGAATATCCAGCAGAAGGATTAAAAAACGCCCGTCGTGTATTAAAACAGAAAAAATAATGTTCTTGGTCATTATTTACTGATGAAAAAATAATTCGTCATTATCGTACATACTTACACCTTATATCTAATTTAACTGCAATCATTATTGACGAGTGCGTACTAGCCATACATTCATATTTTGACAGATGATCTGTGCGAACGGGTATAAAAGAATATCTCACAGTTTTCTTATCACCAACAGTTCTAACCGTTCCATTTGATTCTAACATCAAAGTAAGGTCTTGTAATGTGTCAGAGAAACAACTGATGTCCATTTCTATACCTTCCTGTCCAATTATTGTATTTTCATCTGATTGGTTAATGAACCGTAGTTCTGAAATTATAGACAGTGCTTCTTCATACAGCTAACATCTGGTTAAAAATTGTTTTACGTTCTATGTATATATTGTCATAATTTTTACTTTCTATATGTGTTGTTGTTCTAAAAAGATGACAATAGCTTCCCGATTGTAATCTTCATTTTTATATGTACCAAATTCCAAATTCTTATCAAAATTTCCTTGATAGAGCGTATGTAATTACAAGGAAGCTTATTAACCAAGAGTTCCAAAATGTACCTAGCTGGTTGAACCTTTGGTAACTTTTGCCTATTCTATTTTATATACCTTCATGTTAGATAACAAGGATCGTGGTTATGAAAGTTGCAAACAGTTGTCAATTATTGTCCTTAGAAGAAGTGAATACCACAATTTTCAACCACAAAGGATTATTTTACAATGGAAGCAATTTCAAGTGAAATAGATATCTAGGGTTGACAATGTTTGACATTCACTGCTTCTACGGGGCAATGATGCTTTTAAAAGACGAGTTTCTGAAGTTGATGCTGTGTATGTCTCATGTATTGACACAACTAACGTGAAATTGACAATAGTGATAAAATATGTTTCCTCAATTAATAAACGTAAAATAAAGAAAAATAATATCTTAGTAATGGTTAAAGTCATAAGAAAAATGTGACCGGTGAAAAATAATGTTCTTTCAATACTTGAACCAATGCATACAAACATCATTAATTTAGTCTTCTGTGCACGAATTTATCATTTTTTCGTGTAAATTTCGTATAATCGTCAATTTTTTTTCAATCGGTCAGAGTTGTGAACATATGGCAGGTAATTAAAGTTCGTGTTTTGAAGCCGAAGTTTAACGATTGTCACATGTTTGTCAACAATCGACAAAAAATCAACATAAAAGCATGGAAATTGAGCACGTATTTAACATGTAAATTCAGATAATAGTTTATTTTAAGGACATCCATGCGTATTGTGATCACCGGATTTTTACGAGATGTGTCAAACTGAGGTCCTTTGTATACGGAAAATATGTCGGGGGAATTGCTTCCTGGAAATAAAGTAAACTTCTTCTAAATATGAATAAATTAAAGAATTTTCTTCAGAAAAAAAGTGTACATAAGTTTTATAATGAAAACTATCCATTGAGTTATAAAAAAGGCATATGCATTATTTGTTTTGATTTTATATTTTTTTCATATGAGTTTAACATGAATAAGTATTTAGATAAAAAGAAAGCTGTTTGCACACTTGTCATGTTTTTTCCTCAATGGATATCCCTGAGGTCATTAAGAAATAATAAGAGCACTGGTTAATTACAATACAAATACATTTCATTTGTATATTTTTTTATGTTTAACTATAACGGTGGCAATCAACATTACCTTGGTTTTGTTAAAAGTCTATGAAAAAGTTCTGAGCCAATTTTTTTTATTTATTTGATGTAAATTCAAATCATTGTTTTACTGAATTTTTATTGGTCAACACGCGAGAGTAGCAGTCTAAAATGTCTCTTGCTCAGTCATGGTAAGAGTAAATTATCTCCCTCGTATAAACCAACAAAAATCTGGCATTACAACCTAAAGTATATTAAAACTTTATTTTATTACAAACGTATAAACTGAACTGACAATTAATGAGGGATTCAAATAAGATAATAATCTAAATCAATTCGTTAGAAAACAAACGTTTTCTATAAAATAGTAATGGCAACTTAATTTATGTATAAATAAATGATTTCATCCTCAGACAGATTTTTACTTACTTACTACTTCCAGCTTTACTCTTCCAAACAATTCATGTAAATGACATTTAAAAAATCCTCCGTCTTCAAGGGTAACATTGTAAATTTGAAGATGTACATCAGTTGTAGAATCTCGAACTTTTAGAGAGTTTCCTATACTATAGTAGTCTTCATCAACTATGCTATGATAAACAGACACATCGATCGTAAATGTTAGTATTGGTGATGACCCCTCAATTGCACACACATATTCAATTGGACGAGATGAACAGGACATATCTATAATTGGAAATAAGAATATACATGTGTTTGTACAAATTTTATTTCTGTGCTACACAAACATCAAAGTATATCCACATACATTCAAACGTTTATATGGTTGTCTTAACAATATAATATGTCTTACAATTTCCTTGCAAATTACCGAGTTTATCATTCAGCTTATGAAGCAAAGGAAAGAAGTTTTAGATAAAGCTTCATACTATGTTAATTTCCATTTTCAGCTGACACAGTTAGGTATTATTTCATAATGTTTAAAGTAAATACATGAATTTTTTTTTCAGAAAACAAAGTTCTGTTTTATTTGCTTCTCCTTTTGCCGCTTTAAATATTTTCCCGTAAAAAGTCAGATACATCCCATGAATAGTCATACGTCATAGATAAAAAGAGAAATCGTCATTGATTTTTTTTTCAAATTTGTCTAATCATTTAGTACTTTTTGTAAATTTAGCCTCAAAAGGTCTTGTTTCCTAATAATACATATTCCCTTTTATTATATTCAACTTGTAAAAAATGTTTATATTTGTATTTAGCAAATGGAATTCTACGATTGAAAATATTTGCACATGCCTCTGTTGGTTATCAGGCCGTTGCAATTCCGAATGATTTGTAGATTTCGTCAAACAACATGTGCCATTAAGACATCATGCTCGTCTGATATGTTCATGTTCTTAATACCATCACATTTGGATTTACCTTGTAATTAAACAGATTATTCTTTCATACCATGATCTATGCTCATTTCTAGTCTGCAAATGATTTTATTTGTCAAGATCTCTATACCGAGCGACAGCGAGGTGTAAAATGTTGACAAATATAATACCTATACATGTTAAAATTAGCATAGAACATTACATAACAGATTTATATTGATTATAATAGGAAAATTAAGGACTGTTGTACTTCGAAGTGGACCTATAATACGCGTTCCAAAACCCTCCATTTTTATCAAACCGAAAAAATTCACGATACACAAATGATACATGTAAACTTACTCTAGGATGATTTAATTTTTTAATGTTCATGACGTCACGTTAACTGTAAATGACGTCATTTATTGATGTTGTATTTCATTGATTATTTTTTTTTAAACGAAGCAGTAAAAGTGCTGCGTGCAATTCATTCGTTATAAAGTTCACCACCAACCCCCTACTGACCATAGAGGCCTCACCCCATATACATTTACTAACCCTATATGAATCCGTAGTAGTAAGTAGCGAACAATACAACTTATATCATTTGGCAGTGATGGTTATAACATATCATTTTTGATCCCGTCATATAACACGTATGCACTTAATGATAACATACTTGATATTTTAAGCTCTGATACAGTTATTAAATTCCCATAATTCAACCAGTAAACTCCTTCGTCTCTTTCTGTTACATTTATAATTGGAAGTGTAAAATTGTTCACATGTAATATCGTGTCGTATGATTTTGGTTTCACCCTCCAAGGATTAATGAGATATGATAAACATATTTTCTGGTAACGTAAATCTCTCTGTGGAGTGATGACGTTAAATGTGAGATCCATCGTTGACCCTTCTAAAATGTAAACTGTGGTCATGGAATCTGCAAGTATGGCAATGGAGAAGGCTGAAATAATTTGAAAAAAAAATTATTTGAAAATGTTTATAAATGAAAATCATGATTAGGTATCCCTATTGTCGTTATAATAAGCCTTCCACATTATGTATTTTTTCTCATGTTGAATTGTCATGTTCATGTAAATATCGCTTTCTTGAAGCACGAATGTCATTTACTTTAACCTAGTTTTTGCACAGCTCAAGTTTACTACTTTGTTTTCATAATAAAAACACAACGCTTTTGTTTCAATACATAGATGCTGGTATTTCTTGTTTTGCAAATTGGATGATTTTCTATCAAGACATAGGGCAATGATAAATCAAATTTACGCAATGTTCACGAATGCAAACATAAAACGACACAGACTTACGACATATCCTAGTCTTCCCAAGTATTAGCATTGTGCAGTTTTTTCGATGCCGGTTTTTACGGTTTGAATAGTTTTTTCATCGTCTGTCGTTTTGTTTTCCATCGCGTTTTCAGTATGTGAACAGTTTATGGGATCAAAATGTCCGCTTCTATTTAGTTCTCACCTTGTGAAAATAACCAAACAAGAAACAGTTTCTCCAACACCTTAAATAAAATACATTGATTACATCATTAAAGGGTAAAGACGAAACTCATCAAAAACCTGATATAATACCGGTGCACTAGTAATAAAAAAAAACATAATTCAGATTCAAAGTCGGAGAGTATTATAAACGAAAAATCTCAATAAATTCCGAGCGTTCGATTGATTTTAACATTTAACATGTTTTATGAAAATTACTTATCGATAAGAAAGCTGTCAAGTAAAGGCTAGTGTACGTACCACAAAAGCATGAATATAATGCCTAAGTTAATTTCCTAGTACGATGTCCTGTTATTGTTAATAAATTGTATTTACATCGTTTGAACTCTGGTATATAGTAGTATAATTGGCAATCACACTACGTCTTCTTGATTTTTTATTATGTTACTATATATATAACACAAAGTTGAGATGGTGTTAAAGCAGATTGCTAGCCCGAGAAAACATCGTAAACCGCGGCGAAGCCAAAGTTGACAATGTTTTTTTGAGGGGTACCAATCGCTCTACCACCCTCTTAGCTATGTGTTATTTAATTTGTTATACTGAATGTCCTATCATTATTGCCTTTTACAGATGAATTTATTTAAAATTATGTTTCATGACGTCACGTACATAACAACGTTACAGGTATTATTATAGAATTTGAGCCAAAATGTAGAACTTAAGCATTGGTTTTAATAACTTGATGTAAATTCAATTCATTGTCCTTTAAATCATAGATTTTTGATTGGTCTAAACGAGAGGGTGATATTAAGCAAAAATGGCACCCGCACAGTCATGTGATAGAGTAAATTAACACTTTCGTATCAGCCAATGAAAATTTGGTATTTTAAAGTGAGGTACAAATGTATAATAAATGTATATGTTAGCGGCAATAAGTGAAATAATGCATTAAGGAGGCTCGCGGGTATAAGATTTTCAGAAAAAAATTAAACATTAAATTTTCATTACAAATTTTATTTATTACCTTAAGTAGTTGTTACTTTATCACGTGGTACAAAAATCATTTTAAAAAATCAATTCGTGTTGGCCCTAGCGGACTTTTAAAATGTAGATATCACTTAAAAAGCTCCAAATTATCTCCCTTTGGTGCAAAAATGCCATTTTTTGGCATTAAAATTGAAATATCTTTTTTAACTCATCGGTGACCTATATTTTTTATTGTTGTTTTCGAATAAGCTGTACATAAATTAGATAATTATAAAATTTTAGCGATTTCTGTAATTTAGTTCTTTTTTTATTTCGATATTACCGCTATTTCTCCTATTAGTTCAACAGAAAAAAAGAACATTAACAAAAATGTATGCTTCTTTCGAAAGCAGATTGTGAGCGTAAATGAACGGCGACCCCTTTTTTTTATTTCATTTTTCTATTAAGTATAAGATAAAGTTCATTTATAGAAAAATATAGAGAAATCCTATATTAAATAAAAAAAATCTTTTAGACCCGCGAGCCGCCTTAAGCTTTAATCCTAGGCATTAAATCATTGGGCATTAAGCTAATTTCCTGACATCTGATGATGATTATTCAAGATATCTCCAAACATATTTTAAGGCAATAAGCATGTTAAGTGAGCTCTGGAATCTATGTATATTCGGTAATTTATTTTTGACATAAAGCAGTTTCTTGATTATATTCCTAATAATAATATACATGTATATTCATTTGACAAATTTTAGTATTTTTCATATTCCAAACCCAGTTTACCCATACTTTTTTGTGGTATTAAAAAATAAAAAAAGATTTAAAAAAAAAACCGGATTCTATCCAATACAATACTTGAGGGGATTAGATTCTACATAAAAATTATAATTTTGAAAATGTTGACACTTCACAAGTTGAGATGGTTTGACCTTGTCATAAGTAAACAAAGGTAAGATATGTTTTTTGCTGAAACCATTTTTCCTATATTTTTTTCTATTGGATATACGTAAATTTTCTTTGTTTAAAATTTTGTTAAATACCCTCAGGCCATTTTGTCTTTTTCAATTTTTGATATGTTGTTTAGCATAAAGCTATCAATGACTATTGAGGAAAAATTTCTAGAATTTTTTGCGGTCTTATTTCGAATCAAGGAAAACAACCAATACAACTGCAAATGAAATAAAACAAGAGACAGTGCAAAATTCAATGCCACAGTTCCACAAATCGTGAAAACAAACCATTTAAACACAAATTTCTATCAAGTTTCATATTTTTAAAGTATTATTTGATGAGTTTTTAAAAATATGTTTTATCATTCCATTAGCATGATTAGATGTTATTTTAAACTTCAGTTCTCATATTGTTATTTTTAAACAATTTTTATTTATTTAAATGAGTAAATGTCTTGCATTTTCTCGCAATTATATTTTAAGCTTAAATCCTAGGATGAAAGAAAAGACCAACATCATATAGGCAATAGACTTATTTCGTAGGCATAAGCCTATTGTCTCAGATTTAAACTAAATGCCTAACTTCGATTATTGTCGCTAACATATATATAAGACAAAACCTTAGGTCGTTGAATTTTATAGCAGCACCAGCCAAAACGGTTTTATCAATTACGGTTCTAATTGTTTTATAAGTGTTGCGTGTTATTTCAAGGAGTCCGAAAGGGAGACCTAAAAAACTGATTGGTTGAGACATATATTGTTATAGTTCATTGCTCAAACTCACAAAGAGCTGTTTAAAAGAAATTATTCCTTTAGCTGAGAATGTGAGCTAAATAAGTTGCATTCGTTTTAAAGTTTGTAAATTTACCACAAGACATTCATGCAGAAATCATACATAACATTTTTGAATCGCGTGCAATCTTCTCTGTAGAGTGTTCCAGTGTTGTTTCTGTCATTACCAAATCTGCATTTACATCTTTCCATGAACAAAACAATGACTCATTGGATTTGCAAGAAAACGTTATGAACAGAATATACCGACATGTTCAACCAAATAGAACCAACATGTACGATAAGATAGATGAAATTAGGATGCAATAATTTGAAAATATATTGCAAATGAAAAAAATGAAACTTCGAAAACAAAAATATAAACCTACCATTCTGAATGTCATTTTGAATACTGCATGTACTTAAATATTTCCTTGTTTTATGTTAGATTATATTACATTTTATTACATCATACTAAGGTAACAATAGTTTCATATTTCCGTTGTTTGATATTCGAGATAGTATTCGTAATTGCTCGACATAATAGGAAGTTACAATTACATATATGACAAAATGTAAAGCATCTATTCAATTTTGAATAATGCTATGACTTTAAATTAAGGGCGACACAAATTTCATCAAAAGGTGTGATACCACCAAATCTTATTACGTCGAATCCGGTTGCATACGAAAAAGAGTTGAAACAATATTTCAATCAATTTGACAGATGTATGAAAATAATTCTGAGTCAAACACATATCTTTAGTGAACACTGTTCTTTTTTTTTATTGTTTGGTGTTTTTTAAAAGAATATTTTTGAAACTTGAGGCTATATAGTTACTCAAACTTGTGCACAGAAAAAGGGTGAAAACCGTATCTTATCGAAAGGAATAAGGTTGTGTGTGCTTATCTCAATGAAATTCATAGACACACACGTTTTCATCAAAGTGAGAGGTTAAGTGCTTTACAACCAGGTTTAATCCACCATTTTTGCATTTGTAAATGCCTGTACGAAGTCAAGAATATGACAGTTCTTGTCCATTCGTTTTCCTTGTGATTTTGTCGTTTGATTTTGCCATGTGATTATGTATTTTTGGGATTACTTTTTTTCTATATCTATGATAATTTTACAGGGTTACTTGGAGCTATTGGATCGGGGTTTTTGATCTGTGTCAGTTTTCGTAGACCAATCCTCTCAACTTTTACTTTAACTGTGAAATTACTGAACCTGACTGATTACCGGATATATATACCTAAATAACAAATGCTTGTCACATCCCCTCCCTGTCAACGCGACTGCTATCGGTCATTCCTGATTGCTTCAGTTTTTATTTTTCTTTGATTTTTATATTTGTGAAAGATTTATAATTTTTGAAAAGCAGAATTATGCTGTTGTATTAAGATGGAATTAGGGATATGAGTGTCACTGTAAGAGCGTGACCTCCCGCAAAAATTAGAACTACTTACTTTTCGCAAATACGCTACCCCAAGAACACAGAGACAGGTCTCAAGAAAAGAAAATGTAAATCAATTTTGAAAATTAAGCTTAAGACTTCGTTACACCACATGTCTTGTTGATACTTTAACTACCTTATATTTATTTTAAAAAAATGAATATTTTAATAGTTAATTTTTGTAACACCCGCCCATTCCATTACTCGTAAAGGAAAACGACGGTTACAAAATATTGAGCAGGAACTGCTCACCCTTTCCACCACTTAACTTAATTAATTATATTCGGTCGGTTTTTGCTGTTCAAATTTAGTCATATTTTATCATTGTTTGCCTTTTGTCTGTTTTGTATTTGACTTATGACTGGTAATTTATCCACTCCGTATATTCTCTTTTTTTGATCCAAGAGAGTTCATGTTTGTGTGTAATATATCAATTTAAAATTAATATTGCAAATGAGAGGACTTCTCATTGAAAACCAACAAACGAGACGTTGAAAGGCCTTAAGACATTTTCATAACCAATATCGTAATTAAACGATTAAACGACTTTTTTTAGTCATTGTATATACATGTTTTTGTACTAATTATTGCCATAGAAACAACATTATTTGAGTTTTGTGTTATAGTATAATGCATATGTGCTTGTTTTTCATATCATGATTTTCTTGATAGAGGGTTGCGGCTCACAATGTTGCTTTTAAACCAAGAGTTTCAAATGGTGAAGTTGAAATCATCCCTTCGTACATTTTACGGATGCCATCACGAGTTGCTTGACCGTTATGGAATAACGGTTTCACAGATGATATCGGATATGTTCCTTACGTCGTAACTACAATCCCCTTCCCTTTTCTGAATGTGACCTACTGAAATAGACAATTTACCGGATTTGTTATAACATGAACAACACGACTGGTGCCACATGTTGAGCAGGATCTGGTTACCCTTCCAGAGCACCTAAGACCCCTCCCCCCTAGATTTTGGTGGGACTCGTGTTGTTTATTTATTTGGTTTTTATATGTTGTGTCATGTATACTATTGTTTGTCTGTTTGTCTTTTTTTTTTAGCCATGGCGTTGTCAGTTTATTTTCGATTTATGAGTTTGACTGTCCCTCTGGTATCTTTCGCCCCTCTTTCATATATAGAAAACCTCTAGTTAGATATATTTCTGGTATATACACATACTCTGCAGTCAACATTCACTTAGATTTCTTACAATTTTTTCGATTCATATACATCCTCGGTTTTCAAATATTTTGTTTTAAGTGTTTCTGATGAAGGTAAATTTAGAACAGAGCATGAAACACATGAAACTTATGTAATGTGTTGTTTTTATTTTTATTTCTTTTCAAAACCATTTTTAAATGCGAAATTGTTAACAGGAAGATAACAGGTATATATCAAATGAGTATACCTAGCCTTGTACTGAACGGATGTTCACGTGTAATCTCAGAAGATACCTTCCCGATTGAATGCATGCTTCCTGTTCTGGCCTATGTTTACCTTTTTGTTTAGATAGAAACAGGCTTGGAGTATTATTGACAGATAGAAGTTAGAGCATTTGGTTCAAAGTTGGAGCCGACAAACTTTCATGACAGTTACTAAATAGTTACACGTTTGATTATTAGATAATATATATATGGATAAAACCATTAACGATTCAAGACCAAAAGTTGCACTAAGAATGCTCACTTATCTTATCTTTAAATCTTGTAATAGATTTGCCGTATAATATACAAACCATTTACTTACACTGATTATTTTGAAACATTGTAATGTAATCATTAGAAATAATTTTTTGGAAACATTTTTGAAATGATGGGTAAGTTCTTGACAATTTCTTTATTTGTTCAGCAATGAATGATACAACATTCAATGCATACATTTGCTCACTAATTGACAAAAATTCTAAAATAAATGTATGCATTGTTTTGCAGAAATGCGCAAGGACATGTACTTACACGTTTGCATATTTGTTGTGGTAATAATACTGCAGTCGACGATTTCCAGTAAGTTATCAATGGTTATATTATAGCGCGCTTCTGTGTGTGTTACATGTTAAAGTTGTGTTTTTGTTGTGTCATAGTTCTGTTAAATTTGATGCGTTTCATCGGTTTTGGTTTGTATCCCGGATTTGATTTTTCTCTATCGATTTATGAATTTCGAACAGCAGTATACTACTGTTGCCTTCATTTATCAATATATGCATTTTACTTCATATCTCCATCCACATTTTCTTTAAAACATTAGGAAAAGTTATTGTAAAAAATGAAATAAATTCTAGAGTTATATAATATATTAATCTACTTACATTTTTTCTAATTTAATAGATGATAATAGCATAATATTTTAGACAAAGAAATTATAAACTTAATATAAATATCAAGCAGTGCACAGAGTTAATTTTATAACTACGACTACATTAATGATAACTCATTTCACAACAAATTGTTCTTACTACTATCTCTTACTCAAACTTAATGCGACTGTTTAACTTCAAATTAAAACGTGTTAACAATCAAAACAATGAATTCTTAATGGTACAAAAACTCGTAAATATTTCTTTAACTATCCTTTAGATAAAGTGGAGACAATAACTATAACTGGCTAATATTATAATGTTTTCCATGCGGTTATCATTTACATAACTCGAACAGCGATCACAAGAAATACAGAAACAAATTTCTAAAATAACTTGAATATTTTGTTGTTTCTGGTCTGACGTATATTTTTTTTTTTCGTACTTATAATCTGGAAACATCCCCAAAATGTATGCAACAGGATGCTGAGTACGTAAGCAACAATCGATCAATCAATCAGAAACATATTGATGAAATCATCTTCCTGTCGTCTGGGAATCAGTCTTATAAGAACAGAATATATAAATCATAAATCTTCGAAATTTTTAGTACGAATTACGCATATCTATGATAACTTGGAAAATAAAACCACTGGGCTTCATGACATTCGTATTTTGATATAAACAGATAAAGGTACCCGATAAATCAGGTTAGCTTTAGTTAAGGAGGTTTGCTACTCAGTTTCAAAATGACAAGCTTTTCATAACACTAGTATATATTGATAGGGGATTATTAGAGGAATCAAAAGAGCAAACAAAGTATAAAGATCATTGTGCTTATTTGCGAGATATTAGCCATTGAAACTTTGGCGGGAAAATGTTCTTGATTTTTCATAGATTTATCATTAACAAGTTTAGTGCTCAAAAACGGTTGACAAATAACAAGGATTTTATAAGTCTTTAACAGATAGCTTATCATTACACATGTAAAAGATCTATACAAAGAAAATCGAGAGTCAATGGGCAAATTAATAAAACTAGAGGATTTCGAAAATTTGACAAAAATTCCAAAACATGACAATCGAACATCCTTAAAATTTAACCAAACAATTAAACAGTTTTTTATTCTGATTTCAAATTTAAATCATTGTTTTGTTTTAGATGCCGGACAACAGTGTTTGTCATGTAGTAGTGTAGAATCTGCACAAAGTTGCCAACACCACATATTGTGTAGCAATACGGAGGTATTAGTTTGTCATTATCAGATACAGAAAGATTGTTAAAGTTGTTGTATCTAAAATGTAGTTAGTCTCTGAAGTGTGATGATCAACTATCTAATTAAGAAAGAAATACAAAACATTTTGTAAATTCAGTAGCCATGTTCTTAAAAATGTAATACTTAATTGAGACTTTTCTATTAGCTATAAGTTTGCTTATTGGTGCCGTGTAAAGTTCTCTATGTATATATAAAAAAAAAAAGAAGATGTGGTATGATGGCCAATGACACAACCATTTACAAGAGACCAAAGTGACACAGAAATTAACAACTAAAGGTCACCATTCGGCCTTCAACAATGAGCAAAGCCCAGTCCGCATAGTCAGCTATAAACGGCCCCGAATTGACAATGTAAAACAATTCAAACGAGAAAACTAACGGCCTTATTTATATAAAACAAATGATTTAAAAAGAGCCCGTGTACTCTCATTCAAAGGCATCATCGGTATTGTATATGCTGGAACATATGAAATATAGTTATCTCCAAATAAATAGAGAAATGTCTGTGCTTATTATTTTAAGAATTTAACAGAGAAATAAATTCTTGATATAAGTTATTTGTCAAATGTGAAGAATATAAATATAAAATGAAGTGGTATGAGTGCCAATGAGACAACTCTTTATCGAATTCATATTTTTTTTAAAGGAAAACCATTATAAGTCAAAGGCTAGTTCATAGATGACAACCGCACATACATTAAATTATTTTCAGGTTTGTTACAAACACAAATATATCACGGAGTCTGGAGGAATAAATTATGATTTTGGATGTGCACAGCCAGAGGTATGTCTGTAAAAAAAAACAGTGTAAAAGAGTGACGAAAGATAGCAGAGGGACAGTCAAACTCATAAATCAAAAATAAACTGACAACGCCTGGCTAAAAATGAAAAAAGACAAACAATATAACACATCACATAACATAGAAAACTAAAGAATAAGCAACAAGAACCCCACCAAACACTAGGGGTGATCTCAGGTGGTCCGGACGGGTAAGAAGATCCTGCTCCACATGTGACACCCGTCGTGTTGCTTAAGTTACTGTTCGATGGACAAAACAACAACAAAATAGGATATTTCAAAATACAGTTCTATAGAGGTATTCAATTTGTCATCCCGGTACGCCAAGGTCAAAATTGTCTAGAGAAAAAAAATGAATTATAAATGTCTTACAAATTTTTAATCATTAAATCATTTTGAAGCGTTATTTAGTCTATAATCTATATAAAATTACTTCAGAATTTTGATTCAGTAATTTTTTAAACAATATCGCAAAAACATCTACAGATAGTCTTTGAAGACCTGTTGGTGACCTACTGCTGTTGTCTGTTCAATGGTCGGGTTGTTGTCTCTTTGGCACATTCCCCAATTCCATTCTCAATTTTTTTTGTTTGGTAGATTTATAACACATTTTGTAAGAGGCCAATGGTGAGCTTATCGTATCTCATCTTGAATGATTACTGTAAATTTTTGTGAAAAGATATTGGAAGTGAACATAAGTAGAAATATAAGCAGACAGAAATAAACAAATTTCAGACATGTAATCACCTCATTGGATCTATTTTTGGACGAAGGTCAGAGGGTCGTCACCTCACATGCTCCACCTGCTGTAATGATACCAGGCTTTGCAATCAAGATGTTTCTTGTTTGGGTGTGAACCCTAATAGTAAGTATGCTAATTTGTATTTCATATCATTCGATGGCAGTCTTAGTGTAAGGATTAAAGGAGCTCTAGGCATACAGAAAGACAGATTCCTTTTTTATTGATTTTAAGGAACGTGTAATAGTTCATTCGATAAAATATATGTACTTTGAATTTCATTTGTCGTGTGAATCTTTAAGGAGAATAATCAAGAATATTGTGTCCGACTAAACAATAACGTGAAGAGTTAAAATGGCACCTGTTGTCACTTTAAAGTGAAATCAACAAAATACTGAACTCCACGAAAAATTGAAAACGTAAAGTCCCTAATCAAATGGTAAAATCATAAGCTCAATCAAATACGAATGGATAACAACTGTAATATTCCTGACATGGTACGGGTATGTAGACAACAAGCCGTTTTGTGTGATACAAAATATTAATTTTGTAAGTCAGATTATTAACACCGCAAAATATGGCTGGATACCATATGATTGTTGTAATTTAAGTATTGTATTTAATCATGATTTCTTTTATTGTGAAATTATGATAAATTATTTTGTTCAATTACACAGCTACTTTAGTACGTCAAGTAATTGTGATGCACAGTTCTAAAGATGCATATCAAATGTACATCTGTAAAGCTGTATATAAACTGTAAAGCTGTAAAGCTGTATATAAACTATACAGGTCTAACGCTGTATATAAACTGTATATCTGTAAAGCTGTATTTAAACTGTACATCTGTAAAACAGTGTATAAACTGTGAATAGATATCGTATCACACAAGATGCAGTGCTAAAATATATATGTTTAGTTTATACACTTATTATAAAAATGTGCAGCTAATGTACATTTTCACAAACATGCAGTTTATATACAGCTTTAAAAATGTACAGTTCATATACAGTTTTACAGATGTACAGTTTATATGCAGCTTAACAGATGTACAGGTTATATACAGCCTTACAGATGTACAGTTTATATACAGCTTTACAGATGTACAGTTTATATACAGCTTAATAACTGTACATTTAATATGCATCTTTAGAACTGTATATCAAGAATACTTGTACTAAAGTAGCTGTGTAGATTAATATTTTATGTTTTGACAGAAATGTACATTTTGACAAAACATGTATTACTAAAACATTTCTATATATTGTCAGAAATGTTTATTTCATTTAAATATCACCCCATACATGATAACTGATGAACAAATTACCTTTTTATTGATTTGAAATACCACCCATTATTTTCGAAATATATGTCTTGCTGAGTGTCCATGTCATATGTGTGAAAGATAACATTAATAGAAATAATTAAGAAATATAAAACTCAATTCCAAGCTATTATATTTTTCAAATTGAGGCATCATATTGAAATAAACGTTATTCTTATTTTCCATATTAGATACAAACCTTCCACGTGAATGTTCCGACATTGACTTTAAAAACCATGCAGACGGTGTATACACTATCTATCCTGACGGAAGACAAGGTGTTCCTGTATATTGTGATATGACAACTGACTACTTCAGATGGACAGTAAGTATCGCTTGTTTTGGTGCACATTTAGTGTTACACCCTCAGATGACACTCATAAGGAAATTTATAAATCATAAGTTTTGCACTGGCTAGTTGCATTCTCCTTACAAACATCCATTATACTTCGAGTGGAATATGGAATACTGAATACTCTATTTCTCATTATCAACCTATGTAATAAATTGCTAGCTGGTGCTTTTGATTGTTCATAAAATACTGCCAGCATTCAGAATGCGATACCTGCCCCCCAAAAAAACGAGCGCGAATACCTTTTTATCATAACTTACAAACATTGCACCAGAAATATCTGTTTAAGTGCAAGACACATAATTAATAATCTTCTGGCGTTCGGTTGAAAAACAGCTAGTTTTGTTCAATTTTACCACAATCACCCATTAATAAAAGATTTAAAGGCAGAAATCTCGCGACAAAAACACGTGCATTGGTAGAACTACCCGGTGTTGGTATATTTAAGAATTGAATGCTCTTTTTTGTAAATTTATTGGGGTGCAAAAGCGTTGACCGAAGTACATTGTGTTTGAAGCGCGGAAGCGCTTCATACTAAATATGTGCGCACGGTCAACGCTTTTACAACCCTATAAAGTTACAAAAAAAAGCATTCAATACTTATAATTACATTTTTACCTATAGGATCATGAAAACACGCATTTTATCAAGTTTTTATTTCATTTACCTGTGCACTTTATTGTGGGACCTCGTGTCATCATGAATGAAAAGTTGCATTGTGTTATGCAATTGATTAAGGAATATCACGAGATTGCTCGTTAGCCAATCAGAATATCGTATTATAATGAAACATACATCTAATGTAATTATTAGATTAAGAATATCTTAATCAGATATATTAGAATTAGAAGAGCTACAATTTTGCAGACTATCTTCGATTACTACGACTTGTAATACATTCCGTAAGATTGTTTATGAACGACCTAATAATTTTCCTGATATCCTGAAATGGAATGCATGAGAAAGGGAGAGAGATAAAGATAGATTTGATAGAAACAAACATAACTAAAACACGTGAGTATATATTTTAATGTATGTTTTGACAGATTATACAGAGAAGAATAAATGGATTTGTTGATTTCTACCGAGGATGGTTATCCTACAAAGAAGGTTTTGGTAATGCCAGCAGTGAGTATTGGTTGGGTACGTATCATTAAAGTTCTGTAAAATGCTAATGGCCGGCAAGTTTACAAAGTAAGATACTCTTCCGTAGTTTTTATCTTTTTTTGAAACGTTGCCTTATTTATTGTACAGTTGAATATTATCATAATAAACAGCAAGACCACAGATTCAAATAACTTGATGATACGTCCTAGTGGACCTGAATGTGTGAAAAAGGTTTTTATTTAAACATCTGCGTAGTCTTTTTACTTTTCTTGGAATAATTTCCCATGAATATCTCTAGCCATCAAATAAAATTACATATCGTGTTGGTTCTGTGTGATTTAGGCGCTTCAAGAAATCTTATTGAAATTTCACATCATGATGAAACAGTCTTGTAGCTAAAACATAATAATGATTTCATTGACTTGAGTTTCATATACATGCGTATGAAAATATTTGGACAGAAGTTGGAATGCATAAAAAACAAATTGTACTAAAAATATTTTGTGTTCAGTAGTTAATTTTACATTCCTATCCTCATTTGGCAAATGTTTGGTTAACTTGCAATATATTCGTTGACAGCTTAACACATGTAAGGCAGGTTTCATTGTGTCGTCATATCTACATTTAATTATCCTTAATAAGTATACACCTTATATATTATTATATATACATGTAAATCATTAGTATTAAGCAGATGATACATGAAGTATTTTCAAACGTTGGGATCTAAAACTTTGATTGTTTAGGGGCAGGATTTGAATAGGTTTTAAACATCCATTTGAAAATATCTTTATTTTATAAATGCAATCTTGAACTTAAATATTGAACTTATAATGTCTATGCTATTCTTCTGCAGGCAACGATAAAATCCATGAGATAACCTCCCATAGTAACCATGATCTGAGAATAGAATTAGAAGATTTTGATGGCAACATGAAATACGCAGAATATTCAACTTTCAGTGTTGGTGACGAACAGAGTGGTTACCGTTTGCTTGTGTCTAACTACTCTGGAAATGCTGGTAGGTTGGGGTTAAAAAATAACATTCGTGAAACATCTTTCGAAAAAAAATCATAACCAAAACAAAAAATAGAAAAAGACGACACAATATTTTACCATAGAAATTATATATTTGACACTATCACAGACCTGAATTATTTCACTTTGTCAGACTTTTGTTGATGCTCTTCTTAGTAAATCGAAATTATGTATATTAGTTTCCTGTCACTTTCTGATCTTCTGATTCTGCACACAATAAACGATGACGTTTTAAATCCATATTATAATCGGTTTTTTTTTCGATAAATGTGTTAAGATTTATCAACCATTCTTCTTAAAAACGAAAGGTAAATATTTAATTATTTAGCTATACAATGACTTTCATAAAAAATTAATAAACTCATCATGAACACGTGGTCAGGATGTAAGTTAAACAAAAGACTCATCAGTGATGCTCGAATCAAAAACAAAAGAAAGGGAAATAAAGTTTAGAAGCATTGAGTATCCAAAATTCCGAAAGGTTTTGCCAAATACAGCTAAGGTTATCCGTTTTAGGGGTAATCCATAGTATCTGAATTTTTGGAAAATTATTATATTGTTTCGTTTGAACACATAGTACTAATAATTGTAATTCATGATCAGTAATATAACGTATTAGGGCAAAACGTTTTTAGCGTAACTGGTTAAAACAATCACTGGTGGTAAGCGGATGATTGTAACGTAAAGTAATGACCGTCCCAAAATGGGAGACAACTCTGGGGATAAGATTTTTTGCCGATTGTCGTGCGAAAAGGGTTTATTTAAGCCAAACCCCTTTTGTCTCATACATACTAATCGTCATTGTGTTGATATTGAAACAACATTTGATACATTAAAACATTCCAATTTTCGTAAAATAGCCATTAAAAAATTCAAGCATGGTGGTCGTAACTAAAATACAAAATTGTTAAGAATGGTCGTTACTCTTTATTAAATAAGACCGAATAATGCAAGTCAAGAGTTTTAAACGTGTCTTTTATTATATGAATATATTATATAATATATTTGTGCAGTTTTTTCTTAATTTTACATACAACGTATAATATTGAAAAAGTATTTTTTTATAAAGCTATTTGAGGATGTACCTTCTAGCCGGACTTTTTTTTAAATCCACAATTTAAACATTAAACATTAACTCGAAAGACCATTAGTAAGGAATCAAAATAAGCTAAACATATTGATAGGTTATGGAGGTCGTTGTCGAGACAAGACCATACCCGCTAATTACGTAGGTCCGTACCTGAATTAAAAGACAACGCTCTATGTTTAGCCTGGATTTTTAGAAGTCGTATTGTCTTTTGGTAAAATCAAGCTGATTATAAGATGAACAGTGATGTCCATTGACGAAGTTCATGTATGATTATTACCCGTGGTTTTAGCAAATCCTGAATACGCATATTGATACCATGCCTAATTGCCTTCGTTGATATTATGCAAACATCCCATGGAGCAAATAACACGGATGATTAATATCATAGCCGTCGTAGTTTTAAGCGACACGCACATACAGGTCATCAATTAATTATTTTGAATAAAATCACATCGGTAACTACTGATGTGTGCCGTTAACGGCCCACAGGAGTTTTGAGCGAGAATTTCTTGGCATGGGTTGTAATACTGAATTTATAGGGTCGCAATGAACCTTGTGTTGGCTACGAACGTAGGAGGTTGTTGGTATATTCGACATTGCTATCCGCTATACACTCAGAACTTAAGAATGGAAACAAATACATGTATGAGTAGCTTGTTACCAGGATAATATTAAAAGATAGAACTTTATACTTCATTTCAGCGTGCTGGTCTTTTAAAGCTGAATACATTCATACAATATAAAACTATAACATACACATTATTTTCAACCTGCATATGTATGTGATAGTTACCGCAGTACATTTAGTTCAACCTTGTAATATTATCCTGACTACAAGCTTAAGCCTGGCCACAAACTAGTATGTAATCTTACTCTTAAATTCAGCGCGTGTAGCAGTGTAAAAAATTTATCAACAATATTCCTACTTTCGAGGATAACACAATGTTCATTTCGACACTGTGGATTCAGTTTACATTCTATACTAGCACTTAGAACTAATATCAATGATATACCGCAATATAGGATCGTGATGTAATCGATAAAAAATAAATACAACACGTTAATAACTCCAGGACCCCGGAGTGCATTTGTGGAACTGTTAACTTCAGTTGTAGAAGGTTTAACTTAATAGATCGGAACTATTCGCACAACACAAGTAACATACAAACAATAGATAATTGTCGTATGCGTAAGTCGGTCACAGCAACATCTACAACAAAACAATCGTGAAGAATCTTCAAAAAGCATTTTTCTACTTTTTGTGTATACATGTATTTTAATAAGTTATTTTTTTTCCTTCTGCATAGGTGACTCCTTAGTTCCCCACAATGGTATGAAGTTCACTACATTTGACAGGGATAATGATCCATACACGGCTAACTGTGCAGTTAAATATAAAGGAGCATGGTGGTACTATTCAGGTTGTCATAATTCAAATCTAAATGGTAAATATCTGGCAGGTCATCATGCGTCAGTAGGTGAAGGTATTGACTGGGATAGTTTCAAAGGGTTTTACTACTCACTTAAGTCAACAAAGATGATGATTCGAAAGTATTGATGATAAAATTATTTCATTAAATGAATGAATGAGTGAATTCATACCAATTTTATCAAGAGTAATTAATAGTCTTATTCTCCTCACAATACGAATCCAAAACTTGGCTTTTATTATACATATTTCCACAATATTAGCAATATTATATATGGTCTTTTATTTATCTTTTGCGGATGTTGCGGTGTTGCCGTTACCTATTTTCTAATTTACATATTTAACATCAATAGAAACGCACTCCATCAATTATTTTTTTTGGAGCTGACATTCTATTGCATAAAACATTTTTAAAAAGGAAAATTGAGATGAGTTTAAATTTTAAGGTCATTAAGACAAGATTTTCGTTTTCGGAAAAAGACGATATTTATGACTTTGATTTTCAATCTTTTAATTGAATAATTGTTTGAAAATCAAAGTGAGATTGACTTATGACTTTTAACTTTTGTTTGTGAAATCTCCTATGTCACTACTGTACACTAAGCATAAATGCAAAGGTGGTGCAAGAAAAAACATAATAGATTTATACAAATTTGTTAAAATCTATTATATTTTAAGCATAACCTATACAAAACCTATTCAGTAAAAAAAATTATCTGAATTTCCCATATGTCTTTATACTTTATGTTATAATCTCTTAATCTCCTTTCATTTTTTACACATTATTTTCTATGTATTTTCTAATGTGTAATCATAATGATTGAATTGCTCAAAATATATATGCTTTCCTCCAATTTCCAAACTGTGTTGAATTGAAAGAATAAGTAGAACTGATATGTTTTTGTAAAAAAACGGACCGGAAAATCGGTCGTTAACAGACTTTTAAATGATAATGACCGGTGGGGCGTGGTTTCTCTGTTTGAGTGACATCCCGTAATAAAACGCAAGCGCGATTCAGACGTGTTTAAAGCTTACAGTTAGATAAATGAAAATCACGTCTGCTAGTGCAAACAACTCTAATAAAGACCGTTTTGCAACTTATAAATTATAGAAAACTTTATTTGGTATTTTATATACTTACAAATTACACTCAAATAAATGAAATTGACTTATAGTCTTTTAAAACTATGACCGTTCTTAAGTCTTTCCTAGAGAAATCGTACATTATCTCGAGGTTACTTTCAACAATTTGAATTTATGAAATCTTTTTAAACATGGTTTTTCAATGAAATAAACATAATAACTTCGGCTCAGTCATTATCGCTGTCTCAGTCAACACCACTGTCCTGTGGGCAGTCCATATATCACGATAATGACCAGTTTTTCAATAACTATTATGTTAATATACAATACTTTACGTGTCCATCAATTGAAAAAGATGAAACAGAAATACCGTAAAAATGTTAATGAAGATAATGACATGGATGTACCGAAAATACCCTTTCTACCCAACAAGAAATCTCTCAACCACTTATTGAATTCAAATACATGTTTAAATATAATCACGTTTTGTTCATACGTGAGATTTAGATTACCAGATGTTAGTAACTTAACATTCAGTATAAGGTCATCAAGAAGCTATCTTATATTGTTCATCAGAATTTCTCTCTTGTGTGTATATAAAGAACAGTCGAACAGAAAATTGTGTACAGTCTCAATGTTACATCCACAAAAGCAAGATGGCAATTACAATTGATTCTAAACAAGTTATAATACAAGAAGCATGAGTATCATATTTAGTTTCCTCGGTCCATATAGATAGTGAACAATGATATCATAACCATTTCTCAAGGGATATGCAGTTGTGCTCTGTACACTAGATTGAACAAGATTGCATAGATAATCCGGAGTTTGGTTATGTTGAATGTTATAAAGCATTTGTAATTTACGTCTTTTCCTCCTGTCAGCTAAAATTTCCCACCAAAGTTCCTCATACAGATTTTCAGATTTTGTAAATATAGGCAAACCAGTAACTATTGTAGCAGCTTCTAGCCTCAGAAGGTTATTAGCATATCCTATCACACAATTATCCCAGACTTCAGTTGCATATGGTTACCATTAACCAAGCAAAAAAAGAATTACATTTTGATTCAACCACTTTCTTATGCAAATGGTACCATGCATGATCTGTGTTTACCTATGTGTTTACATAGTTCAATGGCTGTGCCCGCTGCATATTTAAGTATATTGCATCAAGTATTAGATGGACCCTGTGTGGCTTATTAGATAGGCAAATTGTCTGTTATCTAACCAACATATTTCAATTTCCAGTAGCACTTAGAATACAGACCCTTCTATCCATGCGACTAGTTTTGCAGTTTTGAAGAACTTACAGTCATTGATTACATGCATTAAATATTTTTCGCTTGTTATACAAAGCCTGAAAGGGACAAAATCAAGTTTACTGGACTGTAAAAATATTGTGTTTATCATGTCCAAGCGTAAATCGCTTGCTTAATTCGGGCATCAAGGTGTTTGAAAAAAGAGCTACGCCCTCTACACGTAACAAAAGTTTTATACAAAATCTCAGTCATGGGTCTGTAGACGACCAGTTACAAAGTTATTATGTCTACCACCTATTCAACATTTCCCACTTTCCAGTCGCATTCAGTAATCAGACCCTTCGTTTTTGACAACCAGTTTTGCAAAACTTACTTGTAAACATTAACTGGTTATGTGTTATTGTCCTTTTTATGTATAAAATAGTCGTAACTGAACATCCGCAACCAACTATCAATCAATCTTGTTTGTTACACAGAATCCTTTAAACTAAAAAAAAAAAGTTCAAATCCCAAGCAAAAATAACACATGTACACATGTATAGTATGTAATCTTAGTGTTTGAAGCATCAAATATATGCTTGACCTAAACTTATAAATGTTTTTTTTATAATATAAACCTACATTTTGAGATTGACCTTAACATATCAAGTGTTCTTTCTGTTTGGGGCAAAAATAATGAAAGTAGTTCTTCTATCGTTGAAATTTTCACATGAACATACAATTCGATACATTGGTTATCAGATTTTTGTCTTATTGAAATTATAAGATATCTGCTACTCGACACAAACTTAATAGTTATCAAAGGTACCAGAATTATAATCTTAATAATTTGTGAACTAGTTCACTGTTTTTTTAATCGACAAAGACCTTCATGTGAATCGCAGTTAATATTTACAATATTAGTATGCTTTAAACCTTCTTATAATTATGACATGTTACGTCTTAAAAAAAATATTTTTTTAAATATATTGTCCAAAAAATGTTGGCAGGTAATAATATTTATAATTTAATCAAAGACCATTGATAAATTATACCAACTAAATCGCCTTTTCTCGACAGTCTTACTACTTACTTATTAAATGGATGTACGCAAAAAGGAAACAATGACAATATTGCATCTCAAATATTAGCTTGTCGTAATGTTCTATTGTATTGTTTATCTGTGTGTTTCTCTGTCTTATATGTTCTTCTATTTATTTGTATTGTAGTCCTGTCTATGAATGTAATGTAGCTATTTTGGTGTTATATTTAACATTTTCATTAAAGCGAAAAGTTTGGCTAGCCACAAAACCAGGTTCAACGCACCATTTTTTTCTTAAAATGTCCTGTACAGAGTCGGAAAAATGGCTTATGTTGTTTTATAGTTCGTCTCTGTGTGTGTTGCATTTTAGTGTTGCTGTTGTGTCGTTGTTCTCCTCTTACATTTGATGTGTTTCCCCGAGTTTTACTTTGTAACCCGGAATTGTTTTTTTCCTCAATCGATTAATGAATTTTGAATAGCGGTATATTACTACTGCCTATATTTAGGTATCGGAATTATGGATTTATTAACTGTCAGCAATTAGTTTCTTCACTGAATACCTAAGGATCTGAACTCCATTTGAAGGAAACTAAGCAAGATAAACTTAACTGTATAATACATGAACATTTTGGTGTTGATACTTGTTATGTCAAGTACATGCACTCCAAAAATTTCTACGATTAAAAGTATTCGATATATGTAAATAGTTATCAAAGGTACCAACCAGGCTTACAATTTAGTACGCCAGACGCGCGTTTCGTCTACAAACATTAACCCTTTCGGTGCCGAATTCAAATTCCCGACGTTAGAAACGTCACCATAAAGATTTCACCGAGTGACGTTCTACAGCCAAATAAAAATAAAATATCGCCGCCGTCGTTGTGAAAACGTCAAAAGTTTATACAAAAACTCGTGTTTTCAAAAGATCAAAACGAAGTCGTTCGTTGACAGAATTTCATGAAATGAGGACCAACAAACACAGAAATGTTATAAAAATATGTCTTCGCTTTGAAATAATCATAAATCTTTTTTTTGTTTTTCTTTTAACTTTTAGAGAACACAAAAGAATTTTCAGCGAAAAAAAAAATTCTTAACTTTTTTTTAACTCATTTGTTTAATACAACATGAAATCTTTTTAAAAGATCCTTTATTATTGCACTGTATTTTACATGAATAATATTTCAAAATTCAACTGTTTACTCTTCCTGTCCATATGAATGAAACTCTCTGAAACATCGACCAACACAAAGACCCACGCCACATACAGAACACCATGTTGATATACGGGATTTCCTGTACTTGTTATAACCTGAACACTTAACACATTTTCGCCTCTTGCCATCAGGAATAACATCAAGAAAATGCATCCTTATTGCATTTGCAATAGGAATGTTGTCTGGTCTTCTCCCCCTCCTTCTGTTGCCTCCTCTAAAATCCCCGATCAAACCACGAACTACTGCGTTTTGAAATTTTACATGGTCTAATTTCCTCTGGACAAGAAAACAGTTTCTGTAGCATATATATGCATTTACTGAAAAAATATTAAGTGCAAGTTTATTTGTTTAAGTCCGTGAAAATCTATTATATACATATATATATAAGTAAGAAGATGTGGTATAAGTGCCAAAGAGAAAACTCTCCATCCAAGTCAGTGTATAAAAAGTTAACAATTATAGGTCAAAGTACGGCCTTCAACACGGAGCATTAGCTCACACCAAACAGTAAGCTATATACTTGTAATTAGATAAGAAATGATAACGGGAACGAGTGAAAAAATCATACGTGGTACTTATATCAACTTATCCTTGTTCTAGGCAATGCATGAAATATTTGCAACTGAACATAAGCACATAGTCTTTTAGTTAGGCTTTGAATTGACAACTAAAAAAGCTTGCAAATGTTTAAGATGAGACATACCTGTAGCTGTAGTAAGAAGGTTGAAGAGAATTTTTCTCCAGAGTTTCACACCTTTAAATTGTGGCTCAAATTTAAGCAAAAGCTGATCCCCAAGATCGACACCGCCCATGGTCTGGTTGTATTTGTGGACAACACTTGGAGCAGACACAACTCTACCTTTACTATTAACTTTTCGCACAGTTCTGAAAAGTATATTAAGTAAGACTTGTTTTATTGTATGTTTACTTTGGTGATATTATAATTTTATTAGCCATGACTGTTACTTCAAGCTTGTACTTTGTTGTATAGTTAATTTTGACATTGTGTAAGAAAGTATTTCATATATTCCACGATGTAAGTATTTTTTTGACAACGTTGTATTTTAATAACTTTTTATTTTAAAAGTCAAGTATTGTCAAATTATATAGGGATTGGCCTATCGGACAAAGCTGGGTTGAAAACAAGAAACTTACCGTGCATTTTCACTTGTTGTCAGGAAAGTCACATTTCTCCGATCTACGTACAAAATAGCCAAAAGATCTCTCTGTGATTTAACAACAACACTTCCTTTGGGGAGCCGAGCTGTTTTAAAACTTGCAGGTAAGCCCTTCCGTCTTGCTATTACAGTTCCTGTTGCATACGTTCCCCGGTTCCTTAGGTCGTTCATCAGTTTAGGTGATGAAAACCAATTATCCATAGTTACATGATGGTTTTTGCCAAAATGAGGACGTACTAAATCCATTACCGATTTATATCTATAAAAAAAATTGATTGATTGATTGAGTGTTTGTCCAGTCACAAATATTGCATGTATAATCAGGACGAAAAAAAAAATAAAAGGAAAACAGACAATAACAAAATGAAACGATTAGATAGAAATAGGTAAGAATTAGAACTTTTTATCAAGTCAAAATGTTAAATATGCGTGTCTTATATTCGGCCTTACTTGATTATAAGGAGTAGCCATTTCTTAATTAACAGCGTCATCAAGTTATACCCTGTATAAACCTGGAGATGTGCGTAAATTTTGGTCTACTTTCATGGATTGTCATATTCATTCGCAATACAGTCGCCATCGATTTACAGAAACAATCATGTTAATTTGAGTCAATTAAAGTAATATTTTCCGTGTTCTTTTCCGATAAGGTATTTTCATAAAAATTATTTTGGCATTTTCGCTAAACCTGAAAATCCAGAGTTACCACCCCCTTTTTTTCACTTACCCTTGTCCATTGGGATGGCGTTCTGTATTTCGTTTCCCTTTGTACACATTTATCTGATGGGTATAACCTGTTCTGGATTCAGCTAAGACGAACAACTTTGCTCCCCATCTGTGTGCCTTCTTGTTTGAAATGTATTGTTTCAAAACATGACGCCCTTTGAAACCAACTATTCTCTCATCCACAACTATGTTTTGAGATAGTCTGAAAATCCGTAAAATCTATTTACAACAAGTCTTGTCTCAATTAAAAAAAAAAAACATTAAAAAATAATATGTATATTTTAGAATTTCATAATGAAAGTATGCAGTGGAAAATATGATTAGGACAAAATTCGTCTCAGTTCCAGCAATAAATTTATGTTTATTTTTAACATGGAAACATGACCGCGTAATGGCTTGTGTATATTTCTATATTTGAGTTGACATTTACCTATAATTAAGTTCGAACACTTCATTGAAGAATTCAACAACTGGATTGATCTTGTGGAGGGGGTCGTATCCTGGCTGACCTCTTGGAACTGCTGTTGTATTGTTGCTGCAATGCAGATATCTCAGTATTGCCTGAAATCTATTTCTGGACATCACATCTCTGAAATTTGGGGTTTCAGAGATACCAGACGCTTCCCAATAGCTTTCAATGGAGGATTTCTTTACGATACCCATCGCGAGAACAAGACCAATAAAGGCTCTCATCTCAGCATAGCTAACTGGTGACCATTCGTTTGATCTGGCATGTGTTGTTGGATTCTCTGTAGTTTGGCACTGGTTGGCATACCTGTTGACAAAACCAGTTATATGTTATTGGATATACAGGATTACCGGTGTTTTTGTTGGATGAGGGGGGGGGGGGGGGGGGTAGCAAGAACTTTTAAATTAATATTGTGAAAAAATGTCTCTGCTATCTTTTGGAGCGTTATTTAATTATTAGAATACTTTGAAAATTGATTTGTAGACCGCAATTATATTACGGAAACATATAAATATACATTCAAAGAAAATTAAGAACGTTATAATTTGAAACATATAAAACCAATAATGTACCTATTTGTTTCATCTACAATGCGATCAATCAAGTCATCATCTTCTGTTTTCAAAAATTTATCAAAGTAATCCACCGGTGAAAAATTGGCTTCAAATCCACACGGCCCAATCCGTTCCTCGAAATCACGATACACCTTATCGCTATTTGTCCGCCATTGCTGGAAATCACACAGGTTCCCGTAAAATTTTGACGTCATAAAACAAAATGTCTGACGTCACAATGGAAAAGTGATTGTTGTTGACGTCAAAAGTTCAAGCGGACGGGTCAGCCGGGAATAGCGATAAGGTGTATTAACGTCTAGCTCAAACGTTTCTTTGTCTACCACAGAAAACCAAGGGTTAGGCTGTCTTGCAGCATTGTCTGGCATTTCAACATCAGCATCGTCAGAATCCTCGTCGCCCGAAGTTACTATGTCTGTTATGTCACCGTCACTGTCTTCCATAGCTATGTCGGGAACAGTACAGACGATCTTTTGACATTTATGACGTCATATATACTTAACGTATTACGTCATAATGAATTCAAAACAACAATGTATATCAAAAGCATAAAAGACAAAAAGAAATAAAATATGATTGTTTTATTAAAACCAATTAAACGACATATATGTCGCATCGGCAGTCAACCCCCAAACGACATATTTGTCGCTTCGGCAGTCAACCCCCAAACGACATATATGTCGCTTTGGCACCGAAAGGGTTAAGACTCACCAGTGACGCTCATATCAAAATATTTGTAAAGCCAAACAAATAGAAGTGCATTTATAACACATTCGTTAGTACACTCAGGATGTTTTGCGCTTGTAAAATGTTATCTCTTTCAGTTTGAGGCTTATGTTTGCCTGCAAGTCGTTTTGGTATTGTATTTTAGAAATACCTGTCGTGGTTAATGTCTTCCCGTGTTCATTTCTTATAACAACATAGTTTTACAATGTTAAATAGATTATCCATAAATTGTTTGTTACTGGACATTACCCAAACAACATTCACTACCTCATTAAAAATCTAAATGATACAGACAAACTGTATTTGAAGAATGCAACAGCTGTATGAGTCTAACAGATCCCCCATACAACATATACCCTTTTAATTAGACACCATACTTTTGTAGAAAGGCTGCGTGATATGTCTATAATTATTAGTTCTAGTGTTAAGTGTAAAAAAAACTATCTGACTATAAACTATGTAACACATTAACCCTCTTGATGCCAAAGCGACATATATGTCGTTTCAGTGTTGATGCCAAAGCGACATATACGTCGTTTGGGGGTTTGATGCCAAGGCGACATATATGTCGTTTCAACAATAGTATATATTATAAATCAAAATTTTGCAACCTATACCACACTAAATGATAAAGCCTTATAACAATGTTGACCATAGGTCATCTAAGTGTATTTTGAAGGTATGACGTCATATCCATGACGTCATTATGACGTTAGGCAGCAACCATTTGATTTTCTGTGGGGGGCTATGGTTTTTTTGGGAAAAAAAAGTTTGTTTCCATTTTTTGGAGAAAAAAATAATTTGTTTTTGATTCTGAGAAAAAAAATTGTTTGTTTCACCCTCAGCTGCCACTATATGTAATGCTAAAATTGAAAGAAAAAAATTGTTTTCGACTTGTCGCGAAAAAAATAGATTGTTTTTCGCCGCAGGCGAAAAAAAAAGTTTGTACAGAAAAAAAACCCATAGCCCCCCCCCCCCCCCCAGAAAATCAAATGGTTGCTGCCTTATAATTATGGCAAAAGTATTTAAATTGAATTTTCTTTCTCTGAAAAAAAACCGTCTCCCAGCGGCATACAACGACGTTGGTTTTTATATTTGCAGATCTTTGCAAACACATGACATTGGTGTTGAAGATTAAAATCTTGACATAAGAGCTGGAAAGACAAGATAATTGAACAAAAACGGCCCACCCCTTTTTTGGCATCGTAATTTATCAGAATAATATAATAAAAAAACCCTTTATTGTTCGCGTTTTCGACATATTCGTCAGACTGTGTGCTAAAAATGCTTTAGAAAGTTTCGCATATTACGAATGTTTGAATATAAATGTTTATGTGTTTACCCTCTCAGTCCAAAATGGGAAACCGGTCCACCCATGACGAAATACTTTGCCCAAGAGGACTCGGTAATTAATAAAAAAAAATGTTGAGATTTGGAGTTATGAAAATTTATTTATAACGATTTTAAGCATGGAAATCAACAGAAATCCCCTAAAATTGTCGATAAAATACACACTGCCAATGCCCACATTTTCTTTTCTAAATTGAGTTCCTTTTATCCAAATTGTGTTTGATTGATCAGCGACAAATACTTGACTTTAATTTTATAAACACAATTTTATATTTATTAGTTTTCGCATTAAACCTACATGTTATATAATCCTTTTGGTGTTTTAAAGTGTTCTTTATTATTGCTAGCTGAGTTCCTGCCATGAAGGAGGAAAGTGTTAATTACATTTTTTACAAACATAGGGGAAATATTTTATAAACATTTTAGGAATGAAATCGTGTCATTAAACATTATATGGTGCATTTTTTTACGGACACTTTCAGTCGGCTTCACATAGTTGATAGACGAAATATTTAATTTAAATTTTAAAGCTATTTTAAAACTGAATTAATGATTTATTAATTGCATGTCATTTAGTTCAGCGACAAATATTTTATACTTATAATATACAAATAAGGGGATGTGGTTTAACTGCAAATGAGTATGATGAGACAGCAATCAACTAGATAGAAATGAAGTGGATGTTAGCAATATTGCAGGCAATAGTACAGACTTCAATAATGAGAAGAAAAAAAAACAATAGCCGCTTACAGAAGACCCCGAAATGTAAAACGTGAAACAATTCAATTGAGAAAGTGAATGGCCTAATTCATAATAATATATTTGGCTTATTCATACTCGTGTACAAGTATACCAAATAAGTTTAATCATTTAATTGAGAAACAAAATGAAAAATTACTGAATTTTAACCTTTACGGAGATGCAACGGGTTCTGTATTTTTATTTCCAATATGATTTCAAGGAGATGGTATTGCTAGGTTATGAGCAGGGTTTATTCCACTATATTCAGCATTAGCTCAATTAACGTCCAAATAGACCCTTTACAGATCCATTTTTTTTACATACCGGTTCATGAAATTATTTTGGTATTTTTGGCCATGTATGCACCATCTGTATCTCCCTTGAAATTTTAAAGAGACCAGTCTTTTTTTTTTTGAAGTCTGACTGTTTCGGATTAAACAGAAGCTAGGGATTTGAATTTCACTAAACGGATACATGTACCACAGATCAGATCATAAAATATTCATTACCAAATTATAGAGAATAAACTGATGAAACAATATGTTCTCCGAGTGTTCGACATTCATTTTTGTAATTTAACTGGAAAGGATCATGTCGATAAAAGTATTCTCTATTTCTCTGTGCGATGATTCACATTATAAAAAATCCAAAATGAACACCCATTTTTTTGGCATTCGTAAGAAGAGAAACGAAAAGAGACATAAGAGGAGACACCTTCTACTGGCATACTTTTTGTTACACAAAACCAGCAGCGATTATTACGGCCTCTAAATTCTGGACCTATTTGTAATCTATTGATTCGGTTAATGATGTAACATATACCATTTAGTAATAATATATTAAGTTGTTTTGCACGTGAAGAATACAAAGAGTATAGATACTAAAATTATTTTCGATAATAGTTACGGGCAAATACTTCCTTTCATACTGTTTTGTATTTGCTATGTTTTTGAAACTGATGTGGTTCTACAGAAATTTTCACAAAAGGAATCTCGTGACCTTCAATTTAAAACAAATTGATATGGGCCTACATCAAAAGACGCAATAAATTAAAAAAACAAAATACACGTAGAGGTCGACAAACATTCAATACGCAATCACATCTATACGAAATGTATATAACTTCATAAGGTAAATAGTTCCGTTCATGTCGAGACGAGTTACAAATCTAAGCCAGTCTTCTGAATTTATCCCTAAACATTAAATGCAAGAAACAAATGTTCTTACATGTACATTTAATACACAAAAAAAATACTGCTCACATGGTTCATGTATTCAGACAGCATAGGACAATGATGCAAGGTTAAAATATCGCGACATTACTCGCCTCCTTTTGTATATTCAGTAATTGTAATATCAAAGTGTTACTTATAGAAAAATAAAAGTTCTTGAACATGGGAAAACACATGATTATAACTGACCTTTCATTACCCTTTTAGAGAAATTATTTACGAATCCAGTGGCAGGCAGTATTTTTTACGAACTTTGGGCAATATATTACATTTTTTAAATATTCTATGAAGTTATTTCTAATTGGATTTCAATCAACCAATATATTTTATTAACACGTATCTCTGTGTTTATCAGGTTATATTTATCATTGAACAACTATCTGTTGCACATTTTTTATCCTGAAATTTGGCATATATTTAACCAAAATTGGTTTGCAAAATATTATTATAAATGTTGACATCAGTAGAAAACAAAAACAATCGAAGATAAAATTGTGACCAAATAAACAAATGTACTTCCGACAATTCCGTGCCTTTCAAAACATGGTTTGGTAAAATCCGCCCATAAATACTTTAAAATATCTTTTTAAAAACTGTTATGATATAAAAATATCTAGCCAAAAATTGTAGGCGGCAAATACGTATTGCATAATACTTTACAATATTATCTTGCAATTCAAAAAAGAACTTTTTATAATTGCACGAATTCGACAGCATCTAAAAAAAATATCAGTTAACTTTACATTTATGAATCTGATTGGTACATGTACGTTAAGATGCAAATTTGTATAAACAGATTTTAATCAGCAAATATAGCATTATCAAAATGTTCACCAGGTCACCGCCCTTGTGAATGCCGTTTGCGTAGAAAAAACTACTGTATAAATCAACATGAAAAAAATAACGCCAAAAAGACGACGTCAAAAGAATTCGGCACTGGCGACGTCAAATTGTTATTGCTTATTTGTAACGTCGAAACGTTGATTTTTTAAAATCTGGCATCAAGAGGGTTAACAAACGACAACCACTAAATTGGCTCATACACATACATACAGAACGTGGCGGGGAGAAACATGTTAGCGAGATGTCAAACCTCCCCTAAACTGGGACAGGGATGTAACAGTATAACATAAGAACGAACTATAAAATTAGGTTGAATAAGGCTTAACTCATCAGATTGATACATATAGAAAGTCATATAACAAAAACAGAGTGGACGTGGCAGGGTACTTGTATATCCCAACAACAATATGACACCATGACCATATCTGAGGTTATTGACAGCTAGCTAGTGCAAAGCCACTAACAACTGATAAAAAAAAATCTGAAGGCCATGGTAAATGAAAGATGAAATACAATTCTAATGAGAAAACTATCGAGACCTAATTTGAAATAAAATAATTCACGAAAAACAAATAATATATGGCAGACAAGAACCACGACACGATTATTTACCTATTGCTGAAATTGCATAAATAAGAGTACAAACTGTATGACCAAATTTAATAAAACTAGTTTAAAACGAATTGAAAAACAACGAAAAATAATTCCACAATTTAAACCTGTTATTGATCAAAATTCAAAAAATTGATTAAAGTTATATTAATCAATTGATCATAAATATTTACCTTTGTGACTTTATCCTCATTGGATTAATGGTATATTTTTTCGAATTCAGACGATTTAAATCGAGCTTAACTTCACATTAAACGATCATGTCCATTGGAATGTTTCACTTAGTCTTCGCTTAAACATTTATACGTTCACAAGGTAAATGGGGGGTATTTCACACATAGAGATAAGTCCTCCGATCATTACTGTTCGTTATAGTACAAGTGGTTTAACCGACCATTCAGGTGGTCTTTGACTTCCGTGCTTTTTGTCGTAATAGTCTTGTACTTTTAACATATGGATACAAGTACGCATGGACCGTTAATAAAATATTGTTTTGATTTTGGTTCACCCGCGGAACGCATGGGCATTGATAATAAGAATATGTCCACAAAAAGTTCGCATCTTGGAAATGAGTGCAATTACTTTGAATAATATTGAAATATAACTCTTTCATGTTCTCATTAATATCACTGTTGATTTTGTTTTGTTTTGTTTTCAAATATTTAAATATAAATTTTAATTGTTTTGGCAATTAGAAATACCTCTTTGCAATAAATTCAAAAAAACAAGCCTATCGAATTATCGCGAATGATAGTCACCACCATTTTAACAAATTAATTTTGGCACAAGGAAATCTTAACAAATCAATGGCATTAAAATGGAAGCCATATAATGGTTCTTTCGGGCGTGTCAGTTTGAATGTGTTGTTCAAAGAATCTAAATTCGTTAACTTCAAAGAAAATAGATTTATCATATCCTAAAATCATATATAAAAATCCTACCTGTCGATTCTTAACCGAGCAGAAGATATATAATCTGAGTAAAAAAATACTTTTAAAATGTGTATGGCACATTTAGAACTGCAAAATACAAGTGCACAAAAACAAACATGTCCAATTCGTACGCATTTTCAATCGATAGGCAAAATTGTATTGTGTTTGCTGTCCATGCGTCAGTTTTATATGGCACTTTGTAAACTAATAAAAGATTTTCGACGATATTCAGTATCAATGTCGCAAAGATACTTGATGGCTTGCTTTACTTCGAGTATTTTGTTACAGACAGTATTATTAATTTGTTCTTAATCTAAATATATAATTCATTAAATATATACCACTAGATCTAAATCATGCAGCATTCAATCTTCACAACTGCAATGGGATTTATGACGATGAAATGGGCGCCTACAACCCACGATAGTGTAAAAATAGTCGATGTAATTCAGACAGCATTTTAAGAAGAAAACAAAACAAGAAATTGAATTAACATTTGAAATAGACAATGTTAATCAAATTAATTAGATTTTAATTTGAATACAAAATGTTAGATACTTATAAAGGAAGAAACTTGAATTCAAGGTTATTCACTTATTGTCTAGATAGATAGTTGACTAAATAAACAATGACAGCAATTTAATTTCGGCCTAAAAGACACTCAATATCCTGAAGTAAGGGCTTATTTGATGTGTGATATTTGTTTGGCTGCACGGGATAAATAATTATGCAGTCTCTTCTGCAAATCCGACTTTTCATGTAGGGATAGTTCCACGATCTCTGTTTCTTACAGTTCTCATGAATCACATATTTAGGGTTCGCATGTGACTTGGTCTAAGACAGAATGTTTGCTCATGTCTGTCCAACATACGTCTCAGATAACAACAGAAAATACTACACATACACACAGACTGTGTTCTATGGAAATAGGGACTGGAGTGCATGGCAATCCTAAAGGCCAATTGCACCGAGAAAAAAAGGCTATATAAAGGTCTCTATTTTTTCTGTAATCTGGGACTTGAAGAATAAGCAAAAAGTTTTTCTTTAGTGTGAATTTTATAAAGATCTACCAACGTTTAGATGTTCAAACTTTAATCATTTGTACCTTGGTACAACAAGTGAGTTATTTTTCAATGTAGAGTATATGTTTTGTTGTTCAAACGTAGTACTTGCAAACAAAAACATGGTATTCTCTTCGGGTGGTATTATTTACATAATTACACCTTATATAAGAAAGCAAGATTTTGATTGGTTGATAGCCAGTGTATTTTTCGCATATTCTACTATGTTTTCCTCATTTCAAACGAATTTGCCTGTTTTTCACCACTGCCGGTGAATTTGCCTCAAATACCATGGTATTTGCCATTTTGGATATTCCTTTTTTTACCCTCGCGAGCAGCTTCCCGCCAAAAGATTTCGGATATGACGTTACATAATGAAAGCGAGCTAACGCGTATTAGAACATGTATAATTCCCGCGGTTCTATGATAATATCCACTTATGCCCTAAATTATGCATAAACATGTTTATGAATTGCAGCTTGATAGTATTTATCTGCACATGTACAGAGAGTTTCAATCCAAATCTATTCGGTGTAATTAAACAGATATATCATGTTATGGAGGGTTATTTGCGAAAAATACCAGTCTTGGGACAGAATTTCCCTCGCCTGGCGGCTCGGGAAATTTCACAGTCCCTTGACTGGTATTTTTCGCAAATACCCCTCCATAACATGATATATCTGTTCATAATTACACCTTATGTAAGAATCCGGGGTTTTGATTGGTTAATAGCCAGTGTATTTTTCACCAATTTACTGTTATCAAATGAATATCGTTCATTTTTAACGCCGCCGGGGTATTTGCTAAAAGGATATGCCTTTTTTACCCTCTCTGCCGTGGTATTTGCCAAAAAATACTCTATCCGACTGGACGCTTGTAACGTCACGATCATCAATGCGTTTTAGTACATTAACATTCGGTGTAATTAAACAGATATATCATGTTATTGAGGGGTATTCGCCTTACGGCTCGTGAAATTTAACATTCTCTCGACTGATATTTTTTCGCAAATACCCCTCCTTAACATGATATATTTAAGAAATAATTCATGGAAGCCATAGATTTGTTGTAAATTTACACATGGCCTGGGCCGTGATATTCGAATTTTATCCTCAGCGTTAGCGAGGGATAAAATTAACGAATACCACGGCCCAGGCCATGTGTAAATTTACAACAAATCTATGGCTTCCATGAATTATTTCGATTCTAATAGGACAAATACGATCATTAAAAAACTGAAGCGATGATGGGTATACCGTGTGTGTGGCTGTTCTATTTTACCCACTGTTCGATAAATGTAAAACAAATCTAATAAACCTGCATGAATGATTTCTTAACTAACCGCTAGAAAAAAAAATGTGATTCCTTTTTTTACTTCTCAGTAAACCCAACATTTGCAATTTTAAATTTACATTTTCTATCGTAAGCTACCGTTAAATTCACTGTTGACATGTTGTAACCAAGGAGCCGCCATGTTGACTTGCTGAAATTAGGAAATGTGCGAATAATGCAATAGAACAGAAAACAAGCAACACCTACCTCAATACTTTATTTTTATGCAATAGACCACTTTCGAGTTCATCCGTCACCGGCAAAAACTCGTCAATTATGCGCGCCTTTGTGACGTCATTTACCAGATAGAGGGGATCGCCTGTATCCCTGCACTATTTACGTTCATCAAGCGTCTTAGTGATCGTCGTTGTGCAGGATAAACTTGAAATAATGGTTGTTCTGTAGGTACTTAACGACAATTCCCTAATGACAGCAGTGCTGATTGTAAATTTTGAGAATTTAATTTGCTGAATAATTCGTACAATATAGAATTATTGTTTTCCAACCACTCGCTCAACATTGAAACGGAAGTGACGACGCGCCTAAACGCACAAATGACGTTCACTAAAACCAGAGTTTTTGACGGAAATGCATCGAACTCGAAAGTTGTCTATTGTATCCGAGTTTAGAAGGTAAACGCAATAAAAAAACATTCAGCTTTGACGTTTTCATTCGTATGACGTCATGTTTTGAAATGACGTTAATGGGCCAAAATCATTACTGGAATTTCGCGGAATTTTAATTTATTTTGTTTTTGTCCTATTTTCCGTAATGTGTAAATTTTTTTTGTTATGCGTCAGAATCAGAATACATGTTCTGTAGGGTTTTATTCGATTGTAATTGTTGACACAGCGAAATCCACAACCGTTTACATATAGGTAACGATACATGTGGATTTACGTGGGAGGCATATTTAAACAGCCATTTGTGTACATCTTGGAGTCTGCGCTAAGTATAGATATATCGAGAATTTTATCACGGTGTTGTTTGCAAAGCGAAAGAAGAACGTCATATTAGAACTGTTCATAACTTTTTATCATAAAAAAATAGACGTCATTGCATTTGACTGCTGACAGTTAATCTTTTTTCATGAAATCTAACTTCGTATACTAGTCCGTTTATATTAATTGTATTGACATTTGACGATGTGAAATGGTAAGTCAAGAGAGTTGATATTACGTCATTTGGGGTCAAAATATATCTTCCAATCAGTACATTGACCAAAAGTCTATAAGATCAATAATTTTATTTAATTTAATACTGAAAAAGATAACCATTATTTACAAGACGATACTAATCATTTAAACATCCAAACAAAATTGGTAGAATGACATGTACTGTAAAAATTGTGTTATTAAATATTATTGCGGTATATATTTTAAATGATTGTTGTACTGCCTGCGAGCCAGCGTCTAACTTTTGTGATATTGAGAAATGGTCCAATTGGAGTGCATGCAATGCCACGTGCGGAACTGGAGTACAAAAGAGAGAGAAACGTATGTGTTGTCAGTCGAAATCATTGTTAACATGCTTGAGTACTTGTAACATTACTAGCAGTTGGTGGCAAACCAATGCAGTCGAGTTTAAAGCTTGTGGCATCTGTAAGAATGGCGGAGTATTTGATGCCACACGAAATCGATGTAAATGCCCTATAGGCTTTGTTGGAAACTGCTGCAATGGTGAGTTTTGAATAAAAAATCAGCTCTAAACGAGTTATCTTTAATACGAGATTTGACGGTACTAAAGTTTTTCCGTCTTTCACTTCATTCCCACAATTCTGTATTTTGATGAACAATATTTTTTAGGTTCCGTTAATAAAATACAGAATAAAGGAAACCAAAAATGTTTGTATGAAAAAATCGTATCTCACGCTCATAGAAACTGTTAAAGCAGAATACTCAATGATAAGTCTTCCATTTTGATCTGAATTGAGCAAACATTTGACATTATGAGATCCTCAAGATATACATGTACAAGTCCAATGAAACAATTAAGCATTGAGAAAAATATTGTGTTAATTTTTTAAAAGAAATAGATAATGATGACAAATTAGATATTTTAACGTACATGTATAGTTATACAGAATATTTCACAGTAAATATAATTATTTAGTTCAGACACATGGTAAAACAAAAGTCTCCGTTAAATTCATTTCATTTTGAATTTTCAGATTATTTTGTATTATTATCATTATACTGCCTCTGCATGTATGTATGAAAAAGGATACGGCATAGCATCAGAATCTCAGATTGAGGAATTGTTGGCATGATTAATAGAAATAAGAGTAAATGAATAGGATTTCAAAACTGACAAGGGTTTTTACTTTTATGAGAATATACTAGCAAAATGATTTATAATCAGGTTGATTTTATTTGTTAGTACATGAATGTCAGAAAATTTTCGCAAAAATAACAATTGTTAAGCATGAAAAGGTCATGTATTAGCCATCGTAAAAAAAGAACCAAATCCAAATATTTATACTTTTCTATTACAGATTATATTTTAAACAAACGTATGTCCCGAAAATGACTTTTCTCAAACAAATGATTCCATTGTATATATGTTTTTCATTATTATTAAAATTTCAATCAAAAGAAAGTATGACGTAGTTTGTGCAATAGACCACTTTCGAGTTCATCCGTCACCGGAAAAAACTCGTCAATTATACGCGCCTTTATGGCGTCATTTACCAGATAGAGGGGGTCGCCTGTATCCCTGCACTATTTACGTTCATCAAGCGTCTTGGTGATCGTCATTGTGCAGGATAAACTAGAAATAATGGTTGTTCTGTAGGTACTTAATGACAATTCCCTAATGACATCAATGCTGATTGTCAATTTTGAGAATTCAATTTGTCGTATAATTCGTACAATATAGAATTATAGTTTTCCAACCACTCGCTCAACATTGGAATGGAAGTGACGACGCCCCTAAACGCACAAATGACGTTCACTAAAACCAGAGTTTTTGACGGAAATGCATCGAACTCGAAAGTTGTCTATTGGCCCACGCTGTCGTCGTCCGTCTGAATGTCGTCGTACACGTTATATTATAAATCTTCCTTACCAAAAAAAAAACCTGGTTAAATGCAACCTGAGTGTTACTAAAGGATATATATTTTAAAATGTATACGGGGATTTCATGTATTAACAAACAAGACTGTTGTATTTAAAATAGGGCTATATCTGAAAATACAGTAAGGTTTTTTTTCTCATCGTTGAAGGCTATACGGTGACCTAAAGTTGTTAATTTTTCTCATTTTGTCTCTTGTGGAGAGCTGTCGCATGGCAGATCATACCACATCTTCTTTTTTTACATTCGTAATATATCTATACTGTATATATATTATATTGTGAGTCAACACGATTGACTGTGCTTACTTTTAATTTTATTTTGTTCTCATGTTTACTGTTCACCATATGATTCTATATCATTTATAATAATTTGAATAGTTTTATTCCCTTCTTTATCTATCACCAAGCAAATACAATCCAACCAATGCTATCGAAATTTTATCCATCGTCATCCAGACTTGTGTGAGATTTGTTGCAAAGTAGAATAGAGAGTGGAAACGGGGAATATGTAAAAAGGCAACAACCGGAATTAAGCGCAGAAAACAACCAATGGCTACTAATAGGTCTTCAGCGCAACGAGAAAATACCGCAACTGGGGAAAGGCTTTAGCTGACCCTAAATAATAATGTATACGATTTCAGCGAAATGTTCATTGAAGATGTTTTTTTCATTGAAATGGGGGGATCAGTCTTGTAATTTCTTGGTAATCTACTGGTAAATGTGTGTCGAAATGTTTTGCAATTTTATGTCAAAAGGCTGGAGACGTCTTTTTACATATATCGTTTTGTTCATTTCTTATCAACATCTTTTTTATTTCAAACATTTTTTGTACGGCTGAATAATTATGTTTCTTCATTCTACTTAGAAAAATTGTCATGCTAGCCGTGCAAAACTGATGTCGTTTTATTACGTAGTATGGACCCACCAACATTATTATTATTTTTGTTTCAGATTTTAGTGTGTGCGGATTCCATCCATGTCAACATGGCGGCAAGTGCTCAATTAACAGACAGGGATACAGTTGTACATGTACCCCAGGATATGGTGGATCGAACTGTCGGATAGGTATAATGTTTTGTTTTACTTATTTTTAATTTAAAGTCATATTAAACTAGTTACTGGTGTCAAATAATGTTTATCCAATTCTTGAACCAATGCATGTATATATATCACAAACTTAGTCTTCTGTGCACAATTTTATCACATTTTACTCAAACATATTGTATAATCGTCATTTTTTTTCCTCTCTGTCTGTTATGATGTGAAAATATGGCAGGTCATTTCTTGTCGCTTTTTGAAGCCGACGTTCACCGATTGTCACCTTATAGTAAACAATCAACAAAGAAGCATGACTTTTGAGCATGTGTTTAACATTTACAACCAGATAATAGTTTATTTCAGTGACAGATCCATGCGTATTTCGATCACCAGATTTTTACGAGAAGGTTCTCGCTAAGGTTACTTTGCATATAGAAATTATGTCGGCGAATTGCTTCCTGGAAGCAAGCAATTAAAAAAGTAAACTTCTTCTAAATGTAGACAAATTAAAGAATATTCTTCAGAAAATAAGTATATTTTTCATATCATAATTAATTGAAAGATGAGAACTGTAATGAACTCTCAAGAAAACATCGTTTATCTTGAAATCCGTTTAATTTTTTAAACCAGACGTCGTGTGTCTGTTGATTTAAAATCGACGCCATTTTGTATTCATTTCTACTGTTTTACTGTATAAGCCTCCTTCGGTAAGAGCACCTCTGAATATAGCCTGGGTTCCTGGCTACTGATTAGCTCCGCTACTTATCGACGCAGTATGATTGGGCCAGGTTTCCAGGCTACTCTGAATACAAAGAAAGATAACTCAAATTTTATCCATTTTCTCCTTGATACTGATAAGACCATAAGTAAGACTATTCAAAAATCTGTTTTCATCCTTCTAACTTAAGGACATGTAGTTTTAGGTCTTTGGAGGGGGAAAGGGAGGGGGTCTCTACTTTGAATCCTTTATTTTTAATGCCATTTTTCTCTATTCTTCAGTTATTTTGTCAATTTTATAATTTAATAGTACAAGAATCATGCAAATAAAAGAAACCAAGGCCTACAAGCTCATCATTAGTATACCAAAAGAAAAAAGAAGAGAACTTAGACTATTTTAGGAGTAAAAAACAATGCACACAGAAAAGTCGCTAAAATTTTAACCCTTTAAAATCTGGTCGCGCGCTAAATCCCCCATGGAGATTTTCAAAAGTTGGCAGGTCTGATATGTACATCAGTTTAATAATGAAAACTATCCATTTTTTTTTTATAAAAAACATATGCATATTTTGTTTAATTTGAGGTTTCATATGACTTTAAAAGGGGAAATATTTACTAATAGCTACACGTTCAGTAGTCCAAAATCTACGTAGTCCCATGTAGCTGCTACGATATTGAAAGCAACATAGATACTTAGTAGTCGTATTATCGGATTGTATTTGTATAATTTACAGGAAAGAAACAATTTGTTATCTTTCAATTGTTTCACCAGTAAACCAAAAGATGACTTGATAAGTTCGGTTCATTGCAATGTCGAATTTGATGTTTAAATTTCAGTAACAAATCTTATCTCTATTTGATAGATATTGATGAATGTGCATCAAATCCTTGTCAAAATGGGGGGAGTTGTAAAGATCAAGTCAACAAATACAGCTGTTCGTGTATATCAGGCTATACAGGAATCAACTGCCAAACAGGTAAACAGATATATAGGGCATACTATACTGCTGGTCTTTTAAGTTATGATAGACGACTTTAATTATCAACATCATAACGTTTCGTCATATGAACTATACATACTTAGGTTTCAATAATATAGTTTTGTGTTTCGACGAAATAGAGGATTTTTTTAAATTTACGTCAAAAGACTTCTAGTATTCTCTCCCTTCAGTTTTAGCATATATAACAAAAACTACTATGATGTTTGAAATGTCGGGAAATGATAATATTTGCTGCTCCAGCTGACTGCGGCTCAGACCAAAATTGAAGCTATTTAAAAGCATGGTACCGATTTCTTAGAAGTTATGCGTCCATTTGTCTATGCAGGATGTGTAAGTACGCAGTCACGTTCCATCGGGATTGGGAATTAAATCTGATACTTCGTGTAGAGGCGATTCCAAGTCCGTTTAGGACCCCTACAACAACTATTTGAGGGGTCCGTAGTGTGCATGTTGAAATGCAGAATTACTGTCCCTTTCCTACATAAACGTATTTTATTTTTCTTGACCTTCACCCCGATGTTTTGAAAAATGCATTGAAAAATTATAACTGAGAAAAAATAATTTTAAAAAATACTACTAGTAGATAAAACCTATTACATTTCAAACTCAATTCATTTGAACTTTAACAGTTTATTATTGCATTTAAAACAATAGAAACAGCAAAGACGACAGTGAAACTAAAAACAACAACCATGACTACGAATACTGCTACATCCGAAGATACAACTGCACAAACAGACTCAACGACAGCATTCACATCCTCACCATCCATAACGACAACACAGAAGATGGAATCCGTTGAAAGAACAGCGATTTCAAAAACTTCATCACAAACAACGATTGTTACGACAAAAGCACTTAACAACTCTAAATCGACACTCACCATATCATCGACAATTACTGTTCAAAACAAAACCTTACCAAAGGTGACAACTGTACAAAAGATCACCCTACCAAAGACAAAAACACATTTAGGTTCAATCTTACCAATAATAACAATCACAAAAAATGCAATAACTCAAACAACGATAAATTGTACACAAACGGCAACATCTAGATTACCGACAAATCATGCAGCTTCAAAAACAACACCAATGGCAACCTCATCATCAATTATAACAACTACTATCAACCCAAATACGAAAAAACAACCGACAAACAATACATATAGAGTGACGAGGTCAATTGCACAAATACCGCAAAATACAACAGATTTATCAACAAATAATGGTTATAGAAGCGGAACAATACCGGTTAAAGCAATCACTTCGTTGTCAATATTCGTACCAACAAACATTACGACACTAAGAACTTCAACTGCAACCGATATGAAAGACAAAGCTTCAACGACTCTACAGGCAAATTCGGTTATGACAACTACTCATGTGCCACCTTCCAGATCTGTGTCATCTTCAAGTACAAAGACGACACCTTCCAAGTTTGTTTCACCTACAAGTACAAAGACGACACCTTCAAAATCTGTGTCACCTACAAGTTCAAAGACAACACCTTCCAAATATGTATCACCTACAAGTACAAAGACGACACCATCCATATCTTTGTCAACTTCAAATGTTAAGCCAACACCATCCAAATCTGAGCCCACTATAAATTTGAAAACGACAGCGTCTAAATCTGTGTCCATGAATTTGAGGACGATATCATCAACATCTGTGTCAACTATAAATTTGAAGACGACACCATCCACAGCCATGACAACTGCTTCTCAGCTTAAAACAAGTAGTCCATTACTATCTGATTCGACAATCTCGAAAACACCATGGCAAACAATGCAAACAGCTATTCTATCAACTGGAACAAACACAAAAACAACGAACAAAATATTAACCCTATCTGGTTCAACGATTAGCAAAACAGTTACATCAAAACCAGTGATTAGTATCAAATCATTACAAAACTTTCCAACAATATTACCAATAACTAAACGAAACACATTTACTTCAATGATACTAGTATCGCCAGCAAAAGTATCAAAAACTTTACAATCGACATCACAAGCTGTAAGCAAGAAAAAAGTTTCAACAAGTACATCGTTACCGTTGAGGGAAACAGGAAGGTCGAGCACATCAAATCATGCTACTTCCAATGCAAGGATATTATCAGTATCGGCAACATATAAAAAGTTGACAATACCAGGAACACAGATAAGTACCTCACCAACTCCTATAAATTCCCTGTCAATGAAGACTTCAAAGACACCAACATTGAAGACAACAACAAAAAAGCATAAACGGACGACAGTACCAGCTCCACCGACGAAAACAACACTATCTTCTATTTATTCCCTGTCAATTAAAAGGACAACACCAGTTAACGTAATGAAAACAAAACCAACTACTTTAAAAGCGCGGTCACAGATGACCATACAAACATCGACGGCAACACCAATAACAAGAGCAACAAAACCAAGAACCAATATTTCATCGAGGAAAAGGACCGGTAAAATTAAAAAACAAAGATGGCATACAACTACGCCCAAAAATAAGTTGCCCAGGCCATATGAATCCGAATCAAAATATGGTAAGTGTATACATATATTTGGGATCAAACAATATTTGTTAAAATTATCAGTCTCATTTATCAGTCAGTACTTTATGCTTTATTTGCAATTAAAAAGATATGTTAATGAACATTTAATCTTCATACAAAAGTAACTAATAAAGTCCAGAAAACATGAAAAGAGTAGACGTTTTTTTCTCTCTCACCGAAATGGAATATGAAATGAAAAGATAACAATCGGAACAGGATACGACTTTTTTTCGTCCAGTGTCATTTTTAATTTATATTTGGAAATTCCTAATTTTTTTATCTAAATAAAACATGTACATTTCAGGTTCTTCGTTTGCCATAGCTATTACATCAGTGGGAGCTCTAATTCTATTTCTAATGTGTGGTTTTGCTATTTGGAATATTATCAAAGTGTAAGTATATTGATATTCGAGAAAATATCAATCCTCTGATTTATTGTTCGGGACAAGTTTGCCACTACGCTGGGTGCACATTTGATACCTTAATTTTCATAATATAGTATTGGCTTCCTAATATATGTCTTAAAATTTCTGGGATTTAGCTCTCAATTTTCCTTAAGCAATGATCTACTTGATACTTAACGTTTTTACTTTGCATGTTATAACATTGCGAGAGGAATTACATAGATGGACATATTATTAGTTTCATAGTGTGTTAGTGACCTAATACGGTATATATGGGGTCAGTAAATTCCATGTGGGGTGAGAGCGAACTACAAACCGTGAATGAAATAAGCCCTGCCTCCCTATTAACCTAAAATGAAATATACATGTACACGTCTCCACGCGGACGCTTTTAACCAATCATATTCCTAGAAATGTATAGGAGACAAGATAAATGTATATATTATTGATGAGCCGGAACAAGTCATTATTTCAACATTTTTACCCCACAGAGTACAGGAACTTGATATATCGTCTTACGTAAAGAAATGTGAAAGATGATCGAATTCAATTTTTTCTTCCATATTAATCCGACTTACTACCCCTTTTCATCGAGTAAAGATTCAAATAGTCGGAAAAAAATGAAAATGCCATGACAGTAACGAAAAATGACCGAAAGACAGACAACATTATACAAAAAACAACATGGAAAACCAAATCACCGCCAAAAAGTAAAATATTTGAATAGGCGACAGTTAATCACTCTATGTATGCTTTTTGCATGATTCTAAATATTTAATTGAAATGATGTTAATGTTTTAGATTTAGCAAAGCAAGTGAATTAGCAAAGATTAAGCCATTCAGAGTAAAAACAAATGACAGATCCCTGATATCTGATTGGTAATAGCATGTGACTCATATGTAGTGTGTATCCTCGGATCACATGTACAAAAACGTTGAATGCGTGTGTTCCAGCATGTTTAAACTCGGTGTGTATTTGTTATTGTCTGTACGCATGTGTTAGACAGAACTTGTCAACTGATTCTAAACAATTAAAACCTGTTTTTAACATAAATAATATGATTTATGCTAGAGAAGAAAATCATTCAATTTGTTTTGTGCTATAATAATGTATGTTTCATAAGAATCACTTATATCTATGATTGTCTGACAACAATCAAAAGGCACTATTATAGAATATTTAAAACTTAATGGATAATAAATCAAAATGTTTACGTTATTGAGCAAAGGCAACGGTTTAAAAGTACAGAAATAGAGCATGCAATTCATATAATTAATGCTCATGCCACAACCATGAAATATAGTGTCATCACTAATGTTTCCATTGTTTTCCCTGCCTTGTACTGATCGAGTCTATATACAATATTAGGTCAATGTCAGTAAAATATCAACTTTTTTGTGTGAGGCTGAGAAACTTGGGAAAGGCGAGGTTCTACCGAGCCCTTCCCCAGTTTTGCGCCGAGTACAAACAAGTTGATATTTTTCTGACATTGACCTAATATTGGTTTTATACTGCAACTTCAATAAAATAAATTGATAGCTATCTAAATTATAAAACGGATTTCAAACTGATTTCCATCCCTCAATAAACCCATGACTGTGGAAAAAGTGTTCCATGATGAAATTGACATTGTACAAATTATAGCTGTGTTACTCTCATTAGGAAATAAACACAACTAGTTGCAGTTTAAATATATATTAAAAAAACTACATTTAATGTATACTTTATGTTGAATATGTGACTTGATTGTATTGTTTCTCATAAAAGAAGAGTGTATCTTGTTGTTATGAATGGCACTGTGATTTGATCAATATGTGTTTGAATATATGTCAATAATGAAGTGACTCTTAAAACAGTTTTTACAATAAAGTATAATTTGTCTTGTCTTGTCTTGTCTTGCCGTTAATCGAATATATATCCCAACACACTTTCTTTTATAGTTTAAATTAATTGGTAGTTTTACAAATGAATGCTATACAGTGGCGGATTCAGAACTTTTTGTAAGGGGTGGGAGGGGCGCTGACTGACATATGGGGGCCCTATCCAGTGAAGCTTCAATGATTCCCAATACAATCAGCCAAATTTTCCCCACAAAAGGGGGGCAGGGCCCCCTGCACTGCCCCTGCCCCCCCCCCCCCCTGGATAAACCTATGCTATGTTGAATGTGTTTATGTTGGCGAAACAATGGAACAATGTGTTCACGTCTTTCAGTCTTTTCCCTGATATTCTATAAGAGAGGTGAAAGGTATGATTGGGATATTAAAAACTCATAAGTTGAAGAAAAACGGTCAACAACAAAAAAAGAGTTGAATATGATATCCTAACTTTTACGGTAACAGGGGTTGATTTTAACATTTTATTATCTTTTTTAAAAATAGAACAGTGACGTGAATATTTAAATTAAAATTTGGAAAGTACGTTTAAACTCTGACTTCGTTTGTGTATATTCTCATACTATATAAAACAAATATTACCAGTTTAATAGATAAGACATGTCAAATATCAATTTATTTTCGTTCAAAAGTTCCGAAAACAATTAATACATCTCATTATCGTATTAGCTGGGTTACTATAAAGTAAAATCACAAAAATACTGAACTCCGCGAGGAAAATTCAACGGAAAGACCCTTATCAAATGGCAAAATCAAAAGCTCAATCACATCGAACGAATTGATAACAAAAGAGGGACGAAAAGTCAAACTCATGAATCGAAAATAAACTGACAACGCCATGACTAAAATGAAAAAGACAAACAGACAAACAATAGTACACACAACATAGAAAACTAAAGAATAAGCAACACGAACCCAATTTAAAAAACTAGGAGTGATCTCAGGTGCTCCGGAAGGGTAAGCAGATCCTGCTCAACATGTGGCACCCGTCGTATTGCTTAAGTTATAACAAACCCGTAAATAGTCTAATTCGATAACAACTGTCACATTCCTGACTTGGTACAGACATTTTCTTATGTAGAAAATGGTGGATTAAACCTTGTTTTACAGCTAGCTAAACCTCTCACTTATATGACAGTTGCATCAAATTCCTTTATATTGACCACGATGTGTGAGCAAAACAAACAGACATAATAGGTAAAATGTCAAAAATAGTGGTACAGCAGTCAACAGTGTGTAATTATCTGAATCGCTATAAAAACAATTAAATATGTAAAAAAGAAGTACAAAAAGGCATACAGACAAAACACATTAGCAAAAATGAAAGACAAGAATATAGAAATTATCATAGAACAATAACTATGTTTCAATAATTTTCTTTATTTTGACAAATACAAATCTGATATAAACTTATGATATACAAATGTACATGTAAGTCTAAAAAAAATGCTGGCAAGGATTATAGACCTGTAAGCGCTAAATATGAAGTTTTTCATATATCAATCAATATTTCCAAGGGGCATAGCTCCTTTTCAAAAAAGTGATGAGCACCGATTTTCGAAATGGGGAAGGACAATGATGATATCAACTTACAATATAAAAATCTAGCAAAACTTGTACATATGGGAGCGCTAACGATGCAATGCTCCATATTATTTATATGTCCAAGACATTGACAATAATATAAATCTATATTATAAAATTCATAAAAGTCTGGAGAGAATAGTACACAAAGGAGCGCTCGTAAGGAACTTTTTCATATATACTTTTCTGATATAAACTTATGGTAGAAGGTTCATAAAAATAGGTCCGGAACTGTACACATGAGAGCTCTTAAAAAACCGGACAGACCGACACCTGGTATTTCTATGTCCACCAAAATGTGTTGTTCGGAGGAAAACAGTAGGGAAAAATATATGGCGCTAAAATATAAAGAAAAGATAAAAAAAAAAAAGAGTAAAGAAACAACAGATTACGCCTATTTCTCCGAAATATAGTACGTTGAAATTCTTAATCAATTAAATTGAAAGAGGGTTTTACATTAATAGAAACGTTGCGTGCAGGAAAAGTAATTATGTTATACATTAAGCTTTTTCATAATTAGAATCTGCTAAAATCTAATTTAGAATTCCGGAAACAATTGATAAAGAAAAAATATTCCTTATTCTCAAGATTCTGAGGATATTTTCGCATTGTAATGTTTATTAAACTTTTATAAGATACAGTTAATTTGGTACTTTCGTTATTAAAGTTCATGTTTAGTCACAACAAGGAAAACTTAGAATGATTCAAATTCTGTTTCTGTCTATGTTTTGACGATGAAGAAAACATTTAAATTTATATCAACCTATAAATAGTTTTGAAGTTTACTTTGCTTTTGTCTTTGTTGGCAGATATTGTATTTAAATGTGTGTTCATAGGGTTGGATCTTTTGTTTTTGTTTTAATTTGATAATGATTGCCAGAATTAACTTATCGTGAAAACTAGCACCTCGTTAATTACGTTGAAGCATTGAAGGCGTCAAATATTCTTAACTTATAGAATGAGTATGACTTTTGAGTTGAATATATTTTACTGACCATCAGAAAGTAACTTTCTCTACACCAATGATAAGTATAAACCTCATTAATTTTCCCGGGGAACGTCCAAAATCTGGAGTACTGACTCTTTGGAACAGAGCGCCACTAAGCATACGAACACGAGGGATCTGATAAGATTGTTAATCTCTATATTTTTGTACAATAAAAGTCTTATTAGTTTATAGATATGTCAACTAACAAATGTTTTTGTATAAAAATTAAATATGCAAATTTGATATGCATTTTTTTTTTTAAATATTTAAAGTTAAATTTCAGTAAAACAGGTAAATATATGTTTATGTAATTGTAATAAACGAAATTCCAATGTGTATTAAATAAAATAGAATGATATAATTACCCTGCAAGTACATGGACATTGGAATTCGAAATAAACTGTTTACAACGAGAATTTAGGTATATCTATCGATTTTTTTTTACCGCTAAAAGAATAATTGCATTGGGTATGATGAGATGTTGCGGGAAAAGGGGGGAGGAGGTCCCAAACTACGCAACGTTAGAAATGTAAAGAGTCAATGCATTACTCATATACGTAGCTACACAAAGGGTTGACCCCCTGCAACACAGCAACCCTACACCCCATCAATCCGTGTCTGTCGCGTCTATTTAAAACCACAATTTCTATAAATAATAAGTGAAATAAACCCTGGATTTTTACTCTCTTGACGTCATAAAACGATAGGCGTATTTGGTATGTTTCAGACAGAGTGATCGATGCTGCAAAGGATACAATTCCTTGATTGTGTACCATCTGTTTTTAAATTAATTCAAAGGCGTTTAATTTCTATATGTATTTTTTTTTTTTGTATTTAATACTTCTGTCTGTTTTGTCATGATCGTATATTTTTGTAATCTATATTTAGTATATATTGATTATACATGTACCTATATGTTGTAAAACATTTGGTAAATAAAGAATTGAATTGTATAAAAGAATAACTAAATGCAAACATTCAAATTAATATAGAGTGAATATGAATACTAGCGACCGCAAATTAATTAAATATCAAGTGTGTGATAGACGCGTTTTATTAAATATCGATTTTTGAATTTATGAATCATTCATTGTAATTACACAGTTGGTTATAATCTTGAAATAATTATTATATACCAATTTGGTTAGAGTCTCGAATTAGTTATACTAGTTATCATTTATACAAATCTAATTAGAATTCTATGATAGTTATGAACTTGCACCTTGATTTTAAAACTTACAGAAATCTAGTTTTTTTTAGAGGAATACTCCCTTGCTCATACCAAATAATATGGCTTAGTTTAAAACATTCTTTCTCTGTTTTCTCAAGGAGGTTATATTCTAATATAACCTCCTTGGTTTTCTCCTTTGTTTTTTGTCATAAAAATTATAACTAGAAGAAATCCGAACCAGACTTAAGCTGGCAGCCACTTTTATCGGCCAATCAAGATAGCAGCCACAGTGACTTCTTTCCAGCAGCCAATTTTGACGATATGTCTAAAAACCAAAAAACTGCATGAGACTAAAACGTTCCAAAAATCGCTACATCTTAGTTAAATATAGTTTTACAGCGGTATTCGACAACTTAGCGGCTTGTAATGATTTTAAAAGCATTGCATTACGTTTTAAATATGTATATGAAGTTAGCTGCCGGTTTGTTATTCGATATTCGATATTCAATATCCAACCGGCTGCTAGCATTCGGTTCAATATTAAAATTTAGTTGAAAATCATTTAAAAAGTATGATTTTCATAGTTAACAGGAGTGAAAGGATACGCCGAAAATAGTTTTATGATCCCTTCAAGCTGTCGTAAATTCTCGTTGTCCTCGAATATAAACCCTTATATACATTGTAAGTTGTATATTTGTCTTTATGTAATATAGAATTTTATCAATAAAACGACGTCAAAGATTTAGTTTGATATATAATATATAAAACTAAAACAATCCGAATGTAAATGAAATTGCCTTTGTTTTTCTCCATTACATTTGTTGTTCTAGATTAATATTTATTTATTATCGTAAGGACATTAAAAAAGCTTGTACTATTAATCTATTTAATTTCATAAATGATAAATTTGTAAAAATGTAATGTTTACGACACAATACTATTACATCACCAAGTTTAAGATTCTTTAACTCCTTGCATCTTCTACGGATATTTTGGTTTATTTCTTATGTTGTTTTTTGGTTTTTTTTTGTTTATTTTTATAAAAGGTTCCAACTTTCCAACATGTAACGTGGAATAATACATTCGAGTTGTCTCTCGTTTGATCGCATTATTGACTATATATAACAGTAATGTACATATTTTACATTGACTCAATCCCATTTTTATAATTTTTGCAAATGTCAACATTACAGAAACTTAACGATTTTGAGATCACTACTGCATCGAATGTTTGTGCGGTGGCGTTGGGAGTTTAAAATGTAAAACTACCCTTTAAAAATTCCATGCGTCCGAAAACGCTTTTCTAGATTTACCTTCATGAGGAACGGTCAAAGCCGAATATTCGAAAGTCAATGATGTATAAAAACATAAACTTCTAAATAGCTATGTGGACAACTAGCCAAATTTATGTAAGTCCAATTTTCCTTGATGGGAGATGAGGGATAGCTGATCTACTGATATAGAATAATCACAGATTTTTATTGATTTGTCATCATTGTTTTATCTGTTATAATTTTTACGTATCAAAACATACATAATTGTGACCTTACAGAACCGACGTAACTTCTTCCTCGCAAAAGCTAAGGGTTCCTTTAAATTCGATCACTAAATAACTTTTATATACTGAATCTCTATAGTTATTTGCAACTGTTATGGTACATTATATGCGTCAAATACGATTTCTTAAACGTACTAATTGCGCAAGAGTACGAATTTCGTTTTTACATATTTATCAGATGTTTGTTGGGTACCGAGAAGTAGAGAAATGCCCCCGTATGGCGTTGAACAACAGAAGAATTTAAAGCTTTGCGGTCGAACAGATGACCTGGTGCACTAATTTTCATTTGGAACTAGCTTCGAATCTTCATTGGACACACACACACAACGTATAAGAGCGCCAAATGCTTCGAATTGTCTGTAGACGAAAGCAACATAAAAAAAAACACCGAGCATCTAAGACACTTAATTTCTTTAGTTTTCTTTGTTCTGTCTTTCATACTATTGTTTGTTTGTTGGTCTTTTATCAAGCCAATGCGTTGTCAGTTTATTTTCAATTTTCAACTGTCAACGTCCTTATGGTATCTTTCACCTCTGTTTTAGTATTGGGCTGTTTGATATTGACCGAGAGCTTCCTGAAATAATATGTCCGATAATCAGAGCTGTGGTCAGGTCAGCGGAATTGGTGCAAAAGATACGAAAGATACCGAAGGGACAGCCAAACTCAGAGATCGAAAATAAAATGACAACGCCATGGCTAAAAATGAAAAAAAAAAACAAACAGACAAATCGTACCACATCTTCTTTTTTATATAAACAATAACACACATGACACAACATAGAAAACTAAAGAATAAACAAAGCGAATGCATTTCTATGCAATCGTTATATGGTGCAACAATACTATAATATAGTATTATAATTAATGGCACAAATGTATTAATAAGTTCGCAAATGAGATGTTACAACCATGCAAACGGCCGCATTTCAAGTTTTGACGAATGTCTCCCTATTGTTTTGTAATATGATCATTTGAAGCTTATCTATACCTTATGGATCTAGAACCTTTACATCACAAAGTGTCAAAACAAACTACCAAAAACAATGTATTTAGTACTGTAGAATGTTTTTATCCTATTATTGTTAACTATTTAAAGAAAATATAACCTTTTTCATATTGACTTATTTACACTGTTGTAAAGTCCTAGTTCATAACATTCGAAGCAATGTAGGTAAACTTTTGTGAGTTTTAACGTTCTATAAGTCGGTGAAATATATAAACTAATGGCATTCGGAACAAAATCAATTCCTATACAAATTTCATTTCTATGCAATTTCTGTGTATAAATAGAATTCATCAAAGATACCATGATAACAATTTTGAACGCCAGAGGGGCGTTTCGTCAACAAAAGATTCATCAGTGACGCTCGGAAGAAAAATGAATTAACTGGCAAATATAGCACAAAGTTGAGATCATTGAGGACCAACAATTACGAGATTTAGCCAAATAAAGCAAAATATAATTATTATAAATATTGTTCTTTTTCTGTATGAATACATCTATATATTCTTTGTTGCATACGATATGGAATTCATAGACGATAATAAGATTGCAGTATTATTAATTTTTTCATGAACCAAGATTTTATATTTGTCTGTGGAATATAGTAAGTCATCTTGGTGCTCTCAGATCCTCTCAACGTAATGCGTATGAATATTTCATTCGGTTCCTCTGCATAGTGTCTTCCGCACAAAGTAGTTTATTAAGCAGTGTTTCTTTAAGTGCCTTGCGCATGTCAAACGGAGGAAATTATCTTGGAATATATAATTGATGATCTCTGTGTTTAATATTGTTCCAGTGCTCGTATGGTCTTCCGAATTGAAAGTTTTATTTTGACATATTTTCAATGACTCTCCTTTGTAGTTTTCTTTTTTTTTTTTTTTAGTTTTTCTAAATTTTTTCGGATAGAAATATCTTATTTTACACACACTATTTGTTGTTGTATTTTATTTCGAAAATAAAAGTAAGAAAACAGTTCTGACTGGACAACTTTAAACTAGAATTTTAAACATTTTAGTAATTGTTGTTATAAAGAAGATCTCTATTATAATGTATTTGGTGGCTTAATATGTAAAGCTCTAAATGGTAATAGTAAAGACGAGCGTAGGAAGGAGATTTTTTCAAACATGTAATACCAAAAACACGATACTTTTAATTTAAGATCAAGTAAGGAGATGTGCACACTCAAATCCACCTGGAATTCGTTACTACTCAGTTTCGAATACGTGTATCCTGAATCTTCAGAGAGTCCTAATCGTGGATAAAGGGGGGTTCCGGCAACTTTGTGTCCCCATTCAAATGAATTGATCGTAAAAGTAAAAGACCCCCCACCCAACCCCACCCCCACCCCCGAATCCGCCATTGATCTTCTTTTCTCGATGCCATACATGAAACCTTTCAAACGTACCACTGTTTAGTTATAAAGTTATCGCAATTACGTTCTCAGTTTGAATGACATCAATTGTCAATAAATTTACAAATCAAATAAGAAAATGCTAATAAATATATTAAGATATGACATAAACCTTCTTTTTTTTCATCTAAAACTTAAACTATTTTCCTTTCGTCGTTTTAGTAACAGATCAATATATAGTTTATAACTATCGAATGAAAACGAGGTTGATCAGTTTCTCCCACATAAAGGCAATGATGTGTAACTCATCATTGACACTTTATATAGAGTGTTTCTTCTTCGGACATATCATTCGGTAGTGACGGAATTTCTTGAAAACATAAAGAAATTAGGGACACATCAGACATAAAGAAATTAGGCACACATCAGATTTATTATAGCAAACTATCAATTGAATTAATTTGGAGAAGATGGACTTCGAGGAATACAGAGAAAGAGGTTAGTCAAACTATAATTTTTGTAGAGTTTAACTTTTTGTAATATGTAATTGTGTATTTATTCATTTATTTATTTACAACTTTTTATTAATATTTCCTTCACTTTTTGGATGCTATACTTTACAAGGCATTTTCAGATAGGCTTCATATTTATCTAAATTAATGTTAGGGATACAAAAAACTTTTTCCAATATAATATAATACAATTATAGTTTTTTTTTTCTAAAATGAAATTTGATACCTTTTACTTAATGTACGTATGGCATATTTCCCTACATTACCTTATGAAAGCCTCAATAGTTATCAAAGGTACCAGATTTGATGGAGAATTTTAATAGTAACTTATGCTTATGCCTCGTTCACACGTCGTACATTTAATTCGAATTGAATTCGAATCGAATGCGAATCGAATTTGCTAATCGCGTTCACACACTCTTCTTTTTTGATTCGAATTGATTCGAATTGGCTAATTCGAATTATCTAATTCGCATTAGAAATACGCTTTTGTTAATACGAATTAAAAGTTAACGTCGTTTGGACAGTAAAGCGAATTTGACGCGCATTGCAATGCGAATTAGAATTGACGATACCTAGGACGTTAAACGTTTCGAATGCGAATTTAACTAATTTGAATGAGTTAATACGAATCGAATTCGAATTACGTGTGAACTCAGCATTAAATATAGCATTTTGCATTTCAATCAAAATAGCCTGTTGTTCATTAAAAATAAAAATGATTATTTCAAAATCTTTGTTTTTGTCATATTTTATTTACTTTTATGTATTTGGATTCAAAACCTTTTTCTCTGAATACTGCTATAAGAAAATCAGAATGGTAAATTAAAGAATTATTATTGCTTTCGGATGGTTCGATTGCAATTTAACTATTGTATGACAAAAATATTAAACATCCGCGTAAATTAGGACTACAACGGTTTTCCCGTTTGACGCTGACGCCGTTCCACCAATTTCTGTTCACTCCTGATTATTCATACTGTTTGATTAACAACTGGGAATTTTTCTATTATGATTAGACTAACAGAGCTTAATGTATCTAATTTCATATTTTACAATCTTAAATTAATTTGTTTTGGTAATTTTACTTCATTTCTTTGTAGTTTATTTTAGTTTTCGTTTGGAAAAACGCAGCAACTTCTTTTAAATGTTATCTTATGTGTGATATGTTAATTCTACCACTGTTCATATTTGTAAATTCTAAAAAACAAATGTGTCTTCATAACCCAAATATAAAAAAGAAGATGTGGTATGATTGCCAATGAGACAACTATCCACAAAAGACCAAAATGACACAGACATTAACAACTATAGGTCACCGTACGGCCTTCAACAATGAGCAAAGCCCATACCGCAAATGTCTGATTTGTCAGTGTTTGTCATTCTGTTCTTTATGGTTTACCGGCTTTGTAGCATTTGTATTAGGATTTTGAGTGTGTTGTCCTTTGGTATCACCGAAGACAAATAAATTGTTGAAATTCGCATCTGTTGTAATAAAATTGGTACCGTTAATGTAATTATTTGATTGCATATTGTGTTATCGTTCTCCGGTGCAAGGCTTTTGGTATTTTTTTTCTCTAGCCGTCTGCTTCTCCACACGAGGAACGCCTTGATTTGTTTAAATGCGTTCAAATGCGCGAACTCACACGTTAAAATTCGGCCCAGAGTGTCAGTCAAGCACCAAATAAGGAAAAAAAACAGGATTTATATACATATAACATTAACATGTCCTCGTCCTGAATATGCATACAATTGGCTACTGGGCGTTAAGCAGCTATTCACCTAATCAACTTGATTTAATCAAATTTGAGAAAGAGTTGTAAATATCATTCTTTAAGAATAAGCATATTTATGAATTATAAGGAAATTAAAGATCAATCTTTATAAGTAAAGGTTTATTCTTCGGTTTTTATTTTTCAATTTAAAATGATACTATGACGTTAATATTTCTATGATACTAGTTTTTACGAACTAGTTGACATTTCTTAAAACGATAGTTATATTGGTTCACAGTTTGTGTTTAACTGAATGAACTTTGTGCATATGTTACCGTGACATGAACGTAAGAAAGTATAGATAATTTGTTACATGTATGTATAGTAATTGATTCTTTCAATTAGTAGTTCAAAGTTCAACTAGAACGACTATGTCAGCATGAAATGGAATGAATTCATCTATAAGGGGGGTATTAGGGGTCCTGATCTCGAAATCCCGGTATTAAAAACATGAAATCCTGAGATCCCGAATTTAAAGAAATTTAAATACCGACATCCCGAATTCCGAATCCCGAAACCCCGAGCTTAAAAGCACCCGTTTCAGACGTCCCAATGCGCGGAATAATATGAATCCTGAAGTAATATGACAATAAGAACATTTTGAAAGATATTTTGTTTCGTGGATAGCATTAGATATTAGTCACTTAAACTCAAAAGTGATAATAAAACTCTGGAAAATAGTACCACATTAAAACTAATCTATCCGTTTCTGGATTTCAACCAGACTCAAGCTGGCAGCCACTTTTATCAGCCAATCAAGATAGCAGCTACTTTTTTTTTTCCAGCAGCAAATTTTGATGATATGTCTGAAAACCAAAAACTATATGAGACCAGTGGCGGATCCAGAAATTTTCATAAGTGGGGGCCCACTGACTGACCTAAGAGGGGGCCCGCTCCAGTCACGCTTCAGTGATTCCCTATATAGGCAACCAAATTTTTTTCCGAAAAGGGGGGGCCTGGGCCCCCTGGGTCCCCCTCTAAATCCGCCTCTGGAGACCCAAACGTTCCGAAAATCGATCAATCTTAGTTACTGTAAATGCAATTTATTAGCGGAAATCGACAATTTCACGGCTTGTACTGATATTAAAACGGAATGAATATGTATGTGAAGCTTGAGGTCTGTTCGTTATTTGATATTTGATATTCGATAATTGATATTTGATATCCAACCGGCTGCTAGCAGTCGGTTCAATTTTCAAATTTAGTTGAAAATCATCAAAAAGCATGAGGAAAAAGATATGCCGGAAATGGTTTTATGACCCTTTCAAGCTGTCGAATATATACCGTCTGATAAGTTTCATATTTGTTTTTATGTAATAAAGATTTTTATCAATAAAACGACACGAAAGATTCAACAAATATTGAATATATAATATATAAAACAAAAACGTTCACTCCAGAAACATTCAAAAATATAAATAGAAAAATATTTATGGAAAGCCAGCAAAAGAAAAACATCATCGACAGTGAAAACCTACCGGAGACTGCTTAAATGACGGTGTGACGGGTCACCCCTGGCGACTTTGAACCTCTGTGATGTCCAGACGGGCCCGGATCCAAGAAAAATATTTAAGTGGGGAATAGCCTTGGGTCAATACCTTTGAAATGAGCTAGGTCCAGTTCGGAACTTTGCCTTAGGGACATATGCCGAAAAGTACCGAATGTGTGGTTGGTATAGAAAATACGTAAATGGGTGACTTTAAACCTCTGTGGTGGCCAGACGAGCCCGGATCCCAGAAAAATGTTTAAGTGGCGAATAGTCTCGGTCAACATCGTTGAAATGAGCTACATTTTTAGGTCCGGTTCGGAACTTTGCCGTAGAGATATGCCTAGGAGTACCGAATGTGTGGTTAATATGGAAAATTCGTTATAAGGGCAATTTTGAACCTCTGTGGTGGCTAGACAGGCCCTTATCCCAGAGAAAATATTTAAGTGGGGAATAGCCTGGGTCAATACCTTTGAAATGAGCTAGGTCCGGTTCGGAACTTTGCCGTAGAGATATGCCGAAAAGTACCGAATGTGTGGTTGGTATAGAAAATACGTATATGGGTGACTTTAAACCTCTGTGGTGGCCAGACGAGCCCGGATCCCAGAAAAATGTTTAAGCGGCGAATAGCCTCGGTCAAAATCGTTGAAATGAGCTACATTTTTAGGTCCGGTTCGGAACTTTGCCGTAGAGATATGCCTAGGAGTACCGAATGTGTGGTTAATATGGAAAATTCGTTATAAGGGCAATTTTGAACCTCTGTGGTGGCTAGACAGGCCCAGATCCCATAGAAAATATTTAAGTGGGGAATAGCCTGGGTTAATACCTTTGAAATGAGCTAGGTCCGGTTCGGAACTTTGCCGTAGAGATATGCCGAAAAGTACCGAATGTGTGGTTGGTATGGAAAATACATCAATGGGCAACTTTGAACCTTTGTGGTGGCTAGACGGGCCCGGATCCCAGAAAAATATTTAAGTGGGGAGTAGCCTGGGTCAATACCTTTAAAATGAGCTATGGTAGTGCGCGTAGAATTAGTCAAAAAGTATTTTAAAAAATATTTTTCATTGTCCTGTTCCAACATTCAAAGATACCTGATTTTTTTTTCATTCTCGGTACAGTTCAATGTTGTGTTTTTGAAGAAATTCCCCTTTGCTGCAAAATTCAGCACCTTTATCTTTATATAACGTTGGAACAACTGATGATGATGATGTGATGAACGTTTGAAAGGCATTTTTGACCGTGATACATTTCTTGTTATGAGGTGTCGAAAGTTGCCCCTAAAGGACTGTCCTTACCAACTTAACATAAAGTACTCCTCGGCATATCACTACGACAAAGTTCCTAACAAGACCCAACCCATTATAAAGGTATTGACCCAGGCTATTACCTTCTTAAATATTTTTCTGGAATCTGGGTCCGTTTGTCCACCACAGAGGTTTACAGTTGCCCATATTAAGCGTATTTTGCATATTTAAAAAATATTCGGTACTCCTCGGCATAGCTCTACGGCAAAGTTCCGAACCATACCTAGCTCTCTTCAATGATTTTGACCGAGGCTATTCGCCACTTAAATATTTTTCTGGGATCCGGGCCCGTCTAGCCACCACAGAGGTTCACAGTTGCCCTTATAGCGAATTTTCCATATTAACCACACATTCGGTACTCCTCGGCATATCTCTACGGCAAAGTTCCGGACCGGACCCAAAGTTCAACTAGAACGACTATGTCAGCATGAAATGGAATTAATTCATCTATAAGGGGGGTACATGTATTAGGGGTCTTGATCTCGAAATCCCGGGATTAAAAAACATGAAATCCTGAGATCCCGAATTTAAAGAAATTTAAATACCGACATCCCGAATTTCGAAAAAAGAATTCCGGATCCCGAAATCCCGAGCTTAAAAAACACCCGTTTCCGACGTTCCGAAAAAGGTCCTCCCCCTCCCCCTCATCTATACTACAGAAAATGTTATTTTATCAATGCGCGGAATAATATGAATCCTGAAGTAATATGACAATAAGAACATTTTGAAATATATTTTGTTTCATGGATAGCATTAGATATTAGTCACTTAAACATGTTAAACTCAAAAGTGATAATAAAACTCTGGAAAATAGTACCACATTAAAACTAATCTATCCGTTTCTGGATTTCAATATCTTTTGAAACCAGACTCAAGCAGACAGAATCAGCCAATCATAAGATAGCAGCCACTTTTTTTCCAGCATCCAATTTTGATGATATATCTAAAAACCAAAAACTACATGAGACCCAAACGTTCCGAAAATCGATCAATCTTAGTTAAATGCAATTTATTAGCGGAAATCTCCAATTTCACGGCTTGTACTGATATTAAAACGAAATGGATATGCATGTGAAGCTTGAGGTCTGTTCGTTATTTGATATTTGATATTCGATATTGATATTTATTATCCAACCGGCTGCTAGCAGTCGGTTCAATTTTCAAATTTAGTTGAAAATCATCAAAAAGCATGAGGAAAAAGATACGCCGGAAATCGTTTTATGACACTTTCAAGCTGTCCAATATAAACCCTCTTATAGGTTGCATATTTGTTTTTATGTAATAAAGATTTTTATCAATAAAACGACACGAAAGATTCAACAAAATTTGAATATATAATATATAAAACAAAAACGATCACTCCAGAAACATTCAAAAATATAAATAGAAAAATATTTATGGAAAGCCAGCAAAAGAAAAACATAATCGATAGTGAAAACCTACCGGAGACTGCTTAAATGACGGTGTGACAGGTCACCCCTGGCGACTTTGAACCTCTGTGATGTCCAGCCGGGCCCGGATCCTAGAAAATGTTTAAGTGGGGAATAGCCTGGGTCAATACCTTTGAAATGAGCTAGGTCCGGGTCAAAACTTTGCCTTAGGGATATGCCGAAAAGTACCGAATGTGTGGTTGGTATAGAAAATACGTAAATGGGCGACTTTAAACCTCTGTGGTGGCCAGACGAGCCCGGATCCCAGAAAAATATTTACGTGGCGAATAGCCTCGGTCAAAATCATTAAAATGAGCTAGGTCCGGTTCGGAACTTTGCCGTAGAGATATGCCTAGGAGTACCGAATGTGTGGTTAATATGGAAAATTCGTTATAAGGGCAACTTTGAACCTCTGTGGTGGCTAGACAGGCCCGGATCCCAGAGAAAATATTTAAGTGGGGAATAGCGTGGGTCAATACCATTGAAATGAGCTAGGTCCGGTTCGGAACTTTGCCGTAGAGATATGCCGAAAAGTACCGAATGTGTGGTTGGTATGGAAAATACATCAATGGGCAACTTTGAACCTTTGTGGTGGCTAGACGGGCCCGGATCCCAGAAAAATATTTAAGTGGGGAGTAGCCTGGGTCAATACCTTTAAAATGAGCTATGGTAGTGCGCGTAGAATTAGTCAAAAAGTATTTTAAAAAATATTTTTCATTGTTCTGTTCCAGCATTCAAAGATACCTGATTTTTCTTCATTCTCGGTACAGCTCAATGTTGTGTTTTTGAAGAAATTCCCCTTTGCTGCAAGATTCAGCACCTTTATCTTTATATAACGTTGGAACAACTGATGATGATGTGATGAACGTTTGAAAGGCATTTTTGACCGTGATACATTTCTTGTTATGAGGTGTCGAAAGTTGCCCCTAAAGGACTGTCCTTACCAACTTAACATAAAGTACTCCTCGGCATATCACTACGACAAAGTTCCTAACAAGACCCAACCCATTATAAAGGTATTGACCCAGGCTATTACCTTCTTAAATATTTTTCTGGAATCCGGGTCCGTTTGTCCACCACAGAGGTTTACAGTTGCCCATATTAAGCGTATTTTGCATACTTAAAAAAATATTCGGTACTTCTCGGCATATCTCTACGGCAAAGTTCCGAACCATACCTAGCTCACTTCAATGATTTTGACCGAGGCTATTCGCTACTTAAATATTTTTCTGGGATCTGGGCCCGTCTAGCCACCACAGAGGTTCAAAGTTGCCCTTATAGCGAATTTTCCATATTAACCACACATTCGGTACTCCTCGGCATATCTTTACGGCAAAGTTCCGGACCGAACCCGAAGTTCAACTAGAACGACTATGTCAGCATGAAATGGAATTAATTCATCTATAAGGGGGGTATTAGGGGTCTTGATCTCGAACATTAAATCCTTAGAACCCGAATTTAAAGAAATTTAAATACCGACATCCCGAAATTCGAAATAAGAATTCCGGATCCCGAAATCCCGAGCTTAAAAACACCCGTTTCCGACGTCCCAAAAAAGGTCCCCCCCTCATCCAAACTACAGAAAATGTTATTTTATCAATGCGCGGAATAAATATAAATCCTGAAGTAATATGACAATAAGAACATTTTGAAGTTATATTTTGTTTAATGGATAGCATTAGATATTAGTCACTTACCAGCTTGAGTCTAGTTATTTTGAAAGATATTTTCTAAATGTCTATTGTCACAGACAATAGGATAAGCTTTAAACAAGCTACCAAGAACTACACAATATGATCGCCTAGAAGACGGACAGTGGCCTCATAATATCCTTTATCATATGCAAATTTCACAAAACTTTCCTTGTAACTAGAGCATTTCAATATATTTCTTTTCTACGCTCCAATCATTCAAATAGCGAGGTTTCGATATGTTGTCATAAAACTATCCTGCTGACAATTTTATGTTTTATTTATGTTTGTACAACAGATTCTTTATATTGAATCACAATTAGTAAATTAAAAAAGTTCTTGCAATATATTACTTGTCAAACAATTTATTTTAGCACGCATGTATTATATTGTTCTATGATACCGATAAACCTAGATTGGTATATTTTTTATATTTATGTTCAAGTTCAGTTTTCTAAATTATTTGTAGAAGAAGTTGCGTAATTTCGTTTGTTTGTTTGTGTTTTTAGCATGGAAGTGTATTACTGTCCTATATCGAAACAATTTAAACAAAAATAAAAGTAAAATCGTACTGGTTTTACACTAGTCAATTTGGGGCCCTTTATAGCTTGCTGTTCAGTGTGAGCCAAGACGCTCCTTTGACCGACAGTGGTTTTTCTTTTACAAATTGACCCTTTGATGGAAAGCTGTCTCATTTGCACTCACACCACATCTTCTTATATCTATTTAATCCAAAGAGATAACTCCATGAAAATGTACAAATAAAGCCTTACATATATACCTCATCTGTTTCTTTGGTTCGATAATTGTCATAGATACAAGTTAAGTTCGACGTTATCACACCTTTAAATTGCTATAAAGTTGTGCGATATTTTTCCCACACTTGAGATGTTGTGTTTAGAATATATAGATAGACCTAAGGATAGGGATGTTGTACTACATATATATGTTCACTCTCTAATAATGTTACGGCGACTTCCTTCATTATCTACAAATCATTCATAGTCTTCCAACAATCTTTTTGTCGATCAAATACATTGATTTGAATTTTACGACAATCCTCCCTTATTGTTTTCTGCGTGTAAACTAATTTTCACACAGAGCGAATTGAGCAGTGAAGTTTACATTTTACTTTTCATGAGGGCTCGTATTGTTTATAGTAAAATAATGTCTGTTGTAAATACGATTAGCATTATTGGACAGCGAGCACTGGAGTTCGGTTCAATCCTTACAAAACTATTGTCTAACAATGTCATTTCAAAGCCTGATTCGTTGTGTTGTATTATTGTACGATCTTATAGTATTGTATAGGAGAAATACAATTATGTTCTTAACATTCTTATCGAAGGCGATCGTCTCAACATATTCGACATGACTCGAGTAGGTACTCGGATTTGTTTCTTTGTCTATCGTTTTTGTTTTGTTTTTAACATTGCTGATACAATTATATAAATCCATTCTATTCTGTTGTGTTGTAACGTTATTTAATATTTTCTGATAATTAATAACTAAAGATAAAAAAAAAGTCATACCAAAAGGGGTATTAAAAACTATAATGCGAAGATGAATAACCACTCGCCACGACAAGAACATAGAACAAAAACAATTTTGAAAACAATTTTCTTTCGAAACTTTATTTCATGTTCCCCTAATTAACCAAATATCATTTTCATTTTTTACACGTCATTACTTCCGCAAAGCAGTGTTCAGAAGTAATCGTAGAAAATGCAAGTAAGGCAGCAACCATTTGATTTTCTGGGGGGGGGGGGGGGGGGTATGGTTTTTTTTGGAAAAAAAAGTTTGTTTCCAGTTTTTGGAGAAAAAAATAATTTGTTTTTGATTCTGAGAAAAAAAAATTGTTTGTTTCACCCTCGGCTGCCACTATATGTAATGCTAAAATTGAAAGAAAAAAATTGTTTTCGACTTGTCGCGAAAAAAATTTGTCCAGAAAAAAAAACCATAGCCCCCCCCCCCCCCCCCCCCCCCCCCAGAAAATCAAATGGTTGCTGCCTAATGTTAACAATTTGATTGGTTCATACTAAGAAACAATATTATATATATTTGTTCTTTAACTTTTGTCAAATTAATCTTTAGAAGAATAATGAGAAGCAAATAAATATGATTGCCAATGCGACATTGTTGGTCATTGTATGGCCTTCAACAATGACAAAACCCATACCGCACTGTCGTAACAGCGACATAACACAGCTGTTTGCTGTCACCAGGATTCGAACCTGAAATGTCGTGGACCGGTATTTTTTTTATACGTGAACATGCATGTACAATTGTTTCCAAGGAAAACGGTGTATGAAAAAGCAATTGCTAGACCTTATGTTGAAATACGTTTTACATTGTAAATAAGTAATAAAACACAAAAAGAGAAATGAGCAATAATTATATGTAATTTGGATTCATTCAGCACTTCATTCAGACTATAAACATTCGATAAAAAATTCGGAATATTGTATTTTCCGTTATTGTTAGGTTAATTTTTATGATATGTATTTCCGGGTGTATTGCAATTAATGAAATATTATAAACAGAATAATTTCATTACAGTTATAAAACGTCACTGGGACGCTGAAATTACATCCTACTTCACGTGAACTTATTGTAAACGTGCCAGTAGCATAAATGGAAACATTATGTGATGTAACTGTGTGTACATTATTATACATGTCCAGAGACATCTCTGATATGTCCTGCTATTTAGAACACAAAATATGCATTTTAAAGTGGCCTGTCTGGTTATATAACATTATAGACATTTTCTATGTCATTTAACAGTACAGCACAATGATATTAGTTACAGTGAGAGATTCTTGTGCAACATCACATGCAGAATCATGTACATTACATGTCCATCGCATGATATCCACCTAGGCCATTTGTCAATGAAATGCGCTGTAGCTTATTCATACTGTACCATCGACGACAACCCTGACATCGACGTACATTACATGTCCATCACATGATATCCACCTAAGCCATTAGTCAATGAAATGTGCTTTAGCTTATTCATACGGTACCATCGACGACAACCCTGACGCGTAAAACACATTGCTGAAACAAATAGCCAGTACATAGCTTGGATATAAGCACGCAAACAGTTTCAACAGTTTCATTCGATATTCTTGCTCATCAAGTCATTGACTGTGGTTAAAAACTCTCATAAAATAATGAGGTATGGTATGATTGGCAATGAGTCAACAAACGAACACGGCCCAAATAACATGGATAAAGCAAATATATGCCTAGGAACGGCGCCGTCCTGACAACAACGAGCAAAACTGTACATGGTATTTAGGAAACGATGATAGTCCGTCGGAAGGGGGCGATAAATGGCTGACCCGTGTTAAGAGAGAGCACGTAAAAGATACCCTTGTAGATTTCGAAAAAGAGTAGGCTAATGCCGCTACAAGGCAGCACTCGCACCCGCAAGTGGAAAAGGATTAATATAAGTTGCAAAACTTGTTTCCCAATCCACTATAAATAAATATGTTTAAACTAAAACTGTACATCAACCATAAATGTCCTCGTTACTTTTCCTTTTCCTTTTGTGTTTTGTTTTTGTTCATCAAATAGTCTTTTTTACAAACGTACATGTAGGGGCGGATATAGCTAATTATAAAAGTGGGTTCTAACCATAAGTCTCCATTCAAAAGTGGTGATAGTCAATTTAAAGAAAGGGGTCCAACTCCTGGAACCCTCTACCCCTTGGATCCGCCATAGATATACAATGTATGTTACTTCTGATTTTGAAAATACTATCCGTTACCTTTGCAACATGGCACTGTTTAATATACATCTCGTTACTACACATTACCGAACGCTTTCCAGCTCCCTTAAAGCTTTTATGAGTACAAAATATCAGGTTTTGAAAGTTCAAAAATATAGTGATTCCAATAAAACAAAACTGGATCATATGTGAATTCATGGATTAATTATTCTAAAAATTTACCATAAGCAATTTGTACCTTAAGAGACAATACCTGCCTAAAGGGTAGATCATTTGTTCCAGGTAACCCATTAATTTCCAAATCGGGACATATTTCTGCGCCTTTAGCAAACATTATCCTCTGAAGAGACTGCAGTAATTTACGAGAGCGGTGTCTGGATGTCATCTAAATCAGCTAAATATCATTGATCCAACACTTTTTTCTCTCTTTTTCCTATCAATCTGTCCAATTAATAAAAGACATTATTTTAGTTCTTTGTGACTAAATCGTTAATTTATCTTTCTAATTAAATTGTTGTTGAACGGATGTTTTCTAATCTATCCAAATGTCTGCTATAAACTAGGACATACTATACTGACGGTATATATAATTCCCAGCTATAAAATTGTCACCATTATTACAAAGTAAGAAACAATTAAAAGGTAATACATGTACACAGCGGAAAACAAACATGTTCTCATAAAATATAGACTTTTAAATGATTGACTGGTGTTGCTTGCTAAATATCCAATGGTAGTTTAGTTTAACGGTAGATATAGGAAGATGTGGTGCGAGTGCCAATGAGTCAACTTTCCATCCAAGTAACAATTTATAAAAGTAAACCATTATAGGTTAAGGTACGGCCTTCAACGCGCAGACTTGGCTCACACTGAGCAGCAAGCTATAAAGGGGCCCAAAAACTACTAGTGTAAAACCATTCAAACGGGAAAACCAACGGTCTAATCTATATAAAAACGAGAAACGAGAGACACTTTTTTAAAAATATTGCAAAACGGATAAGACTAGTGAGACGAACAAGAAGAAATTATAAGAAGCTAGAATGGGAAACCAACAGCGACTTTATATATCTAATTTAAAGAGATCAAAATTACGGAAGTGATATTCAGAATTTATGAAAATATGCCTTGAAAACATTTCTGTAATTAATTTAAGAGATATGAATCTTAATGCATCAAAGAATGTAAACTATCCAAAGTTAATAACGTCTTTATTTTTTACTAAATCCTGCTCATGCGCACAAGGCCAATAATGTTGATTTCCATATGTGGCTTTTTCAAGACTATTTATTGTTTTTAAAAAAATTGTATTCTTTTAGACAAAATAAGGTATAACCATGATTTAATAAACATTGGAAGAAAACAACCTATATATAATATGTATGTATCAGTTTTAACGTCGAAAAATTTGACATATTTACCAGTAGATGTACCAAATGTATTTGTTTCTCTATTGGATTGCTGTCTTGAAACGTATGCTCCAGGATTCCTTTTATAAGCATAAATACCAATGCTTAATTTAAAAAAAAGTGCGCTTGCTTAACGTTATTCATGTTTTTTGTACACATGTATATTGATCATAGAAATATGACATTACGAACTGTTACATTTTCGTGTTATTTAAGTTCCATATCAAAGCAAAATGTCCGCATAAAATCATTGTTATGGTCAGTTATCCTATTAAACCACTGTCCCAGTATAGGAAAAAAGTGATATGAGCTTCTACAAACATTCGTTACGCGAGAGAGGGCAATAGGGTGTCCGTTAATTAACATGTTAACAATACCTTGATTTTTGCAAAACCAGTTAACAACACATGCAAAAAGTCATGGTCGTTATTTGGTGATGGGCGTTACTTGCTTTCTATAATATTTGTTTTTTTGTTTATTGTTTTAGTGTAAATCTTTCGATTTTCTCATCTAAATACTTTCACAATTTTACGGCGTCGGCGCCTTTTTTCGCTGAACATACGGTGTATGTTTTGCTCATAATTGATGGCCGTATGGTGACACAATGTTTACATGTACATTTTTGTACATAGTTGTTAGATCTTTAATAGTTGTCTCATTGGCAGTCATACCACATCTCCTTTTTTATATTAATGTTAGTAACCATTATTTCTACACAGAGCAGTGTGCGACATATAACAATTTGATTATTTGGAATATACAGATTTGTAATATATCATCATCAATGATATTAATTGTTATCTGTTTATTAATCTCCGAACTCTGTCATTCACAGTTTAATATACAAAAACATTGTCTGAGCATTAATTTAGCAATTTAAATTTGTCACGGACGGTAGATTCCTCCGCGGGACGGATGCATCACGTGTGTGTATTCGTGTTAAGATAAATTTCCCTCATTCTTAGTTATAGAAATAGATTGACAATGAACATTGCACAAATGTCATTGTTAATATTTCATTGTTTTTGATAATCAAATTAATGAATGTTTGTGATTGTATTTTCTTAGTATCACGAACGTTATCGAATGGCCATGTTTAAGGGTCTAGATGGCGAACTTAATTTATATATTTCGGAGTTAAGTATGACGTCCGTTATCACTTCAAACTAGTCTTAGATGCATGATTTTTTTATTAGTTGTTAGTGACTTTGAACTAGCTGTCAAATAACTGCGAGTACTCTCAGATCTGTTCATTGTGTCATTTTGTGCCGGGATGTACAAGTACCCGGCCACGTCCACTTGTATTTTTGTCCATCTGATGAGTTAAGCCTTTTTCAACTGATTTTCATAGTTCTTTCTTATGTTGTACTGTTATACCACTGTCCCAGGTTAGGGGGAGGGTTGGGATCCCTCTAACATGTTTAACCCCGCCACACTATTTATGTATGTGCCTGTCCCAAGTCAGGAGCCTGTAATTCAGTGGTTGTCGTTTGCTTATGTTTTACATACTTTATTTCGTTCATTTGTTTATATAAATAAGGCCTTATTTTTCTCGTTTGAATTGTTTTACATTTTTTTTATACAAATAGGGCCGCTATTTTTCTCATTTGAATTGTTTTACATTTTCATATCGGGGCCTTTTATAGCTGACTATGCGGTATGGGCTTTGCTCGTTGTTGAAGGCCGTACGGTGACCTATAATTGTTAATGTTTGTGTCATTTTGGTCATTAGTGGATAGTTGTCTCATTTGCAATCATACCACATCTTCTTTTTTATAGTATACCTTTTTGTTTAGGAGCCAGCTGACGCACGCCTCCTTGTGCGTGATTTTCTCGCTGCTGCATTGAATACCCATGTGTGGCCTTCGGCTGTTGTCTGCTCTTTTGTTGGGTTGTTGTCAGGCTCTTTGACATATTCTCTATTCTAAATTTGTAATAATTTAATGATAACAAAAATGTGCGTCGCATATCAATTTAGTGTTTTTTTAACGTTCTTGTGTATTCGTTAGATATTAGAAAACCTATGTAGCATAGTACTTAATTGCAAGATAATACAATCAGATAACAATGCTAGAAAATATAGACTTGGCAATCATACCACATCTTCTTTTTTATATTGCATGATTTGTAAAAAGGAACAATAGCTAGCTTCGTCAATGATAGTATGTTAGCAGGTCATACTTGTTCATGCTCGGGAACATTAGCAGGTCATACTTGTTCATGCTCGGGAACATTACACAATGTCATATCAAACAACTCGCACAGAGAAAAAAATCCTTTTTATTGCTCATTAAAATACGGTTGTGAAAGAACATTGATCTTCATCATTTTAAGGGATACATTTGATTCAATGAAACAGTTGCACCCAATTCCGATTATCGATCAATACAAAGAAGTGTTTCTTTGACCGTACGACGAGTCTAAGAAATTACAGTCGTAAATAAGTTTCTTAAAGATCACCAAAGATCTTCACAAAACTTAAAATAGGGGGATGTAAAAAAAAAAAGACGGCTCTTCTTTTATGTTTTCTCTTTTGTTCTCTATATTCCCATAATTCTCTTCTCAGTCTATTTAAGTTCCGAATAATTCTCTTTTCTATAATGATGTATTTATAAATTATTCTGAATTCTTTAATTTTAACCAACAAACTCTAAAAGTTGTATAGTTTATTACTTGTCGTGCAGCGATTATCTGTAAGCGCATATAAAGATAAGAAGATGTGGTATGATTGCCAATGACACAACCCGGCCTCCACAAGATAAGTTTATTTGTAATGAGATCCTCATCACTTTATTTTGTCACACGATTGCAATCTTAAATTAATTTTATTTTACCTTATCGCATTTCATAAACATACAAGCATTTTTTTCTTATTTATAGTTGAGTTTCTATATTAAGATTTGGTTCCCCAATAAAGAAACTAGCTTGACAGTTGCTCGGGACTGATTTACGCCACGATATGACATATTAAGTTGAAAGGGAGTGTGGTAACAGAACACTGATATAATTATTTGATAAAATTGACATTAAGATTTTTTTACTCAGAGGTATTGACAAATCGACACTGCTATAGCACTAAAAGAAAAAAATTGAAGTATCATACTGGTATAAATAAATAATTAATTAGATCAAAATAAACCTTTACCGACATATTCTTTTAAAGAAATTTGAAATATTTGTTTAAACCAGAACATAGGTATATAATCTCCAATTCATTATGCATAGTATATTTCAGATTCTTCGACTAGTAAACGGTTTAAATAAATAATTAATTAGATCAAAATAAACAAATGATAAAAAGAAATTTGAAATATATGTTTAAACCAGAACATAGGTATATAATCTCCAATTCATTATGCATAGTATATTTCAGATTCTTCGACTAGTAAACGCATTATTTTCTTGTTTTGTCCACCATTCAAAATCTTTTTTTTTTATGCCGGCTTTTGTTGGTTTCGTCATGTACATTGTATTGCTCCGGCTTGAAGTTTATATGATATCAATTTTCAAACGTTCATGTAAATATAAAAAAGGAGATGTGGTGTGATTGCCATTGAAACAACTCTTCACAAGAGACTAAAAGAAACACAGAAATTAACAATTATTGGTCACTGTACGGCCTTCAAAAATGAGAATAGTCCATACCGTTTAGTCAGCTATAAATGATCCCGAAATGACAAATGGAAAACAATTGAAACAAAAAAAAACATGACCTTTTGCAACGTTCGATATTCACACAGCGACATGTTCGTTTGTCAGGTAAACGAACTAAAGAGTTAAGATTTGATTTTTATTTTTATTTGCCAGTGGCAAATATTACTTGTATATCAGGACGAGAGCATCTAAATTATGAACCATGCAATATACTAGTCCAACACGGTAAGCCTGGGTTTTTAACAATATTATATTTATTACCACCCGTAAACTAGACAGTTTGAAAATGAATTTAAAAAAGCCAAATTTCTGGATAGACAACAAATAATGAGAAATAAACAACTCTAAGCATTATGTTACAACTTGTTTTGAGATAACCAGAGTAAAAATTAAATTGTATTAGTATTCGGCATTAAAATGAGAATAAGTGCACTGAAGATAAAAAAGAAAGAAAGATTACTTAAGGTTGTGCATTGTGCCTACATATACTTAACTATCCCGACCGCCATTTTTCTGTGTCTTCATTGTGTAGTTTATTTCAATCATAAGATTGCTGGGTGGATGGATAATTTTTAATTTTAATGTCCAGTGGCAAATATTACTTGCAAAATAAACCCATGCTATTTTATTATGCTTGTCATTCAAATAACTGTTAGTGGAGAAAATACATTGTAAGTGCTCTAATAACTAAATAAATAGACATTTTACATAAGGCCTTGTTTTGGGATAGGTAGAGTATAAATCCAATCGTATTAGTACTCGGCAATCAAGAGAGAATAAGTGCACTAATGACAAAAAATAGAAAGATTACCTATAAGGCCTTGTTTTGGGATAGGTGGAATATAATTCCAGTTATATTAGTACTTGACTTTTAAGAGAGTATAAGCGCAATAATGACCCCAAAAAAATAATAGAAAGATTGCCTAAGGTCGTGCATTGTGCCAACAGATACATGATTATTCCAAACGCCAATCTTTCTGTATCTCCATTGTAGTTAATATCAATTATAAGATTGGTGGGCGGATAGATGATTTTTATATTTTACGTCCAGTGGCAAATATTACTAGCAATATAAATTTTATTGCAATTTAATTATAACTCGGCATTCAAATATCTGTTGGTGGAGAATATAAGTGCACTAATGACAAAAAAGAAAGAAAGATTATTTAAGGTTGTGCATTGTGCCTACAGATATTTGATTATTTAAAGCGCCATTCTTTCGGTGGCTTTATTGTAGTTTATTTCAGTCGTCTATTTATTGACTGTCACGTTTTGTCTTCTTTATTTGCTTCGATAGAAGTACAAGTCATGATAAATTAGTAACCTTTGTACCGGATAATTTACAAATAGTTTCAATTAGTAAGGAATAAAAGACAAGTCTCACGTTCTCCGTAATTATGTTGAATTCTGTTAATTCAGAAATTAGTGCGTGCATATTGCAACTTTTACAAGATGGACAAAAATGCGAGTTTAATAACGGTGATTTCGATAAAAATGTGCAAACCGATATATTTTTCAGTTATCAGAATGCGAGTTCTTGCTATTGCGATACTCACCCAGTCATAATATTAGCCTTAATAAAAACTTCGCAATTATTTCTGAATTTACAGTAGCAAACAGCTTTTTTCTCTTCAAAATGCTATGATATGACAACGCTCTCTTCTACCTTTTAAAGTTTGCGCATTGAAATGGTATTGTAAGCCAAGTTAATAAAGCACCGATTGAATAATATGATAAGTAATGATTATTTTTTTTGCAATGCTTAACAGAGAAATTCAAGCTATATCAAAATCTAGTAACTTTTTGATTTACATCCTGGCACCAAGTGTATAAGTGTTGTATTAAATCCTTTTTATCCGAGTTATCTTTTGTCGTTCTCTTATTTTGAATAGTACATGTATCACATTTTGTCATCCTGATGCCCATTCAAGCTTGCTATATACATTTTGTAGTATGAGACAGGCTTATTGTTTAATATCGGCAGCACGGCGACCTATGTTGTTTACCTTTTGATCTTTGGATAGATATGATCGTTTCACTGGCAATCAAACGACATCTTCTTATTTTTAGATTTACTGGTTAAAATTCATGTGTATGTAAATAACTTCGAACTTCTTAAATCTGTTGAAGTTAATAAAATTCCTAATAATTTCCTGTACGTTAGAGATAGTGAAGTGGCGTGTAAAAAGCTTACATGTATACACAATGCATTGCTGGAGGAGAAAGTCTGAAGTTAGAGACAACAAATTCAATTAGAGCTCAAAGTTCTGAACATTCATTTTAGCAATCATTTTGTGTGTCCAAGATTTGGCTGTAAGCGAATTGACCAAACACGGATCAGCTGTACACTACAGGCAAAGTGTGGACACAGAGTATTTTTCCAATTAGACCGTAATCGTACATATACATGTACTTAAAAGCTTTTTACGTGCACCTAACATTCAAACAACTAAATAATATGTTAGAAAATGATGGCACGTAATATCATATACTTGGGAGATTTCCTTTACATTTTGATATCACCAAATCTATGATCAGATACTGGCACCGGCTTGAAAATTTGGGTTCATCTTTTCCCTTACTAAAAGATGCATATTTAGAGTCAAAGCTACACGTATTATTTGAATCAAAAATTCCCTCGTGGTATGTATCTTTAAACTATTTGCACAAAAAAAAACATTAATGGGGTTCACAGTCTAGCCTTTGCAATCAACTTTAGATTCAAAATTTTAATTAAAAAGTTTTTGAATCAGCACTATGAAATACAGTGGAGAAACCAAATGCACAATTGTGCTGATGGGAAGCTTTGTAGCTGTAGCACTTTTAAGACTCATTTTGGTTTATAAAGATATCTTACTTTATTACAATCACCTGAGCAGAGGAGAAATTTCACTCGATTGCGTATTTCTTCTCACAGACTAAGAATTGAACAAGGTCGCTATCAGGGTACTCTCCCACAAGACAGAATATGAGAAATTGTTTGAATTCCACTATTAACTCACTATGCCCTAACTTTATGCATTCGATTCCTACCAAAAACTGATATGGCTTCTTAATGTAGAGAATCTTGATATCTTTATATCTGTCTGTGAGTCAGTTGATGAAGACAAAATTAACTAGAAATATAAATATTTGAATCAGGCTTTCTGCACTAGGCACTAGGTTGGCGTGGAGGGGTACAGGACACATCGTATAAGTTCTATTACCTTTCTGTTTTTTTTTTTTTTTTTTATTATTGATTTTTGATTGATATTTTTAATTAAAGTGGTAATATTTTATCTTTTTCGTAATATGTGCACTTTGGCATGTCAATTAGCATTGTCCCTTGGTGCCTCTTGCAGTTGTGTCACTTTAAATAGTACTGACTCCTCTGCACGAGGCACGAGGATGACATACAAGTTATGTGCAACTTCTTACAATATCTTACCATATCATGAATGTCCCGATACACCTTTTAATATGCACCCACCATGCCATATAGCATGGTCCCTTGGTGCCTCCTGCAGTTCAGCTAGATGTATTTAGCCTACTCACAGTATTCTTTTTTGTTACTTTCTAGAGGTGTGCCTGAGACGAAGGTTTTATATATACTCCTATATATATACTAATATATGAAAACTGTTGTTTCTTATTTGTGTTTGTAACTATGTATACTGAAGGACGCCTCCGGGTGCGGGAATTTCTCGCTGCATTGAAGACCTGTTGGTGACCTTCTGCTGTTGTCTTCTCTATGGTCGGGTTGTTGTCTCTTTGACACATTCCCCATTTCAATTCTCAATTTTATGTATTGTTTATTATATTTGTAAAAGAATAATATTATAGTGATATTATATTATGCTCCTTGTGAGCCCATTTTATGGAAATAAAGCATCTTCTTCATCTTCTTCTATACTGAAGTGGTGCAAAAATGTACAGTAGTTGTCGTTTGTTTATGTAATTTATACGTGTTTCTCGTTTCTCGTTTTTTTTATATAGACTAGACCGTTAGTTTTCCCGTTTGAATTGCTTTACACTAGTAATTCTGTGGCCCTCTATAGGATAGCTTTTTGTTCGGTGTGAGCCAAGGCTCCATGTTGAAGGCCGTACATTAACCTATAATGGTTTACTTTTTTAAAATTGTTATTTGGATGGAGAGTTGTCTCATTGGCACTCACACCACATCTTCCTAAATCTATTGGAGGATCAGAGAAGATTTTTTCGGGAGACTACACCTGCAAAGAAAGACCTTTAATTCTTAGTGAATTGTATATGCCAGGTCATTGTGGTTCCAATGTTTTTAATTCTGTAGTGACTATTTTGGTGTTCCGATACAATTAAACCGTCACTGTGGTTGTTCTGGATTTTACCCGTTGTCTTTTGCTTAATTTGTGATATAGAACACTTGATGTATTATACTTTAGGCAAAACATAAAATGACAAAATATAACTATTTTGATTTTGATTTCAATAATATTTTGTATTCAAATGAAAGTTCATTTTGATATTTGAATTGAACAGCATCAAACACGCATGTCCACATTTTATTTTTGGAAAGTCTGATTTGAAGTAAAACCTTAACTTTTTGAGAACATGTCTGTCTAAAACAGATGTCTTCTCGTTTCAGGTAAAGAGATGGTAGACTATATAGCAAATTACCTACAAAATATAAGACAAAGAAGAGTTTTTCCGAATGTTTCACCTGGTTACATGCGTACTCTGGTACCTGAAACAGCACCACAAGACGGAGAGCAATGGGACGATATATTTAAGGATGTAGAACGTGTTATCATGCCAGGAGTAAGTGATGATATTATAAATAAATATGTATCTTGGATATGAATCTATTGCCATGAACGCCTCTTATTTGACATTAATTTCTTCTTACTTGGGAGCTACCTTTTGATTTGGCGGGGGAGGGAGGCTAGGATGAAACTGTACATGTTGTCCTGCATTATTGTTGTTGTTGTAATCTCTGTCCTGACTTATTATTTTTCACTCTATTCGGTCCTGCCCTTTTTTTATTACTAGTAGTTTATCATGACTTTTTTTCACATAAATTGTCATCCTGCCTCTTTTTTTGACAAGTTGTTAATTCTGCTTATTTTTTACCCAAAACGCCTGTCCTGCCTTTTCCCAAATTTCGTCCCGCCCCTACAGATCGAGTGGTAGCTCCCTTATCATATTAAAAATTATCAAAAACTTGTTCTTTAGTATAGCCTTCAAGAATTTCACTTGACTAAAATGGAAACCAACCTTGTATCTATAAACTAACCAAGTTATTTACATGTAAGTGTATTTGAAGCTTAAATTCAAGTTACCAGAAGGTCTTACATGATCAATTGAAGCATCATGTATATTATACCCATGTATTCTGTCTTTTATGTGCACTTTAAAAAGGCTCTAAGGGAACGACCATTTAATTTAAGTACGGGTTGTACTGTTTTCTTGAAAAAAATCTCTCAGTATGATCCCCAACTTGATGGGTAAAATTATTGTTGTCAAGTACAGATGACGAACAAAATATAGTATTTTTTTAATAAGTTATAGTGATAAATTAAAAAAAAAATTTAATTGATAACTCGATAAGTTTCTGATTAGACAAAAAAACTATAAACCCGCTTAAAGTAAAATGGTTACTCCCTAACATGATTTGTTATTGGATTTTGGTATTCAAGTGTTTATCAAACATTTACTTCTTGTTAACTTTTTTGCTCATTGATGAAGACCCAGAATTTGTAACTGTATGCGGACATTAGTACTTGTTATGATACAGGCAGCTGAATATCAAAGCTGACGCTTTTTCTACTCAGATTTTTATTCATTCCTTTTCCGTTTTATTAAACACCGAATCTTTTATCGAATAGATATTTTTCCAATTTAACAACAAAGGTCTTTTTAATAGACATTCTTTATTAAAAACTCGCACGACAGATTCGCAATCGGATTGATTTTTTTTTACGGGTCACACATACAGTATTGTTAAATAGTCCTACCGAATGTATAGTTCAATTTTACACCTAATCACACGTATTTTAATCATAGATCGAGTAAAATTATTTTATAATTAATATAACATTTGGGAAGTTATCTATACTATTAAACGAGAAGACCTCATTTTTGGTGTCGCTTCTCTTCTTTCCACAATAAATTAATTAACACGCCTCTGTGTCCTATAGGTACAGTGCATAGTCGCATTTGTCATCCATTCATATGATTATTCAGATTGAGTTATTTTAGGAGAAAAACGAGAAAAAAGGCATCCGGGTATTGTCCCGTCATTGTACGAAATTTTAAGTCAGATTAGACTTCCGGTTTGCGTTTTTCTGTATACTTTGAACATACATATACTACGAATAAAGTGTATTTTCAGAATTTTATCTGCTATCATTTTCAAGTTTACTATCCACGGCAGTCACAGAGTTTATTAAATAGAGAGGGTCTGTATACTATATCAATGATCACCATGGATCGATAAACTTAGAATTGAAAGTAAATACGCTTTATTTATATAATAATGAATGTTCATAATATACAGATAAGAGCTAAAATTATTCATGTGAACTTTTGATACTTTTTCTGAAATTCTCCAGTCATTAAATCTTTTACAAAATTCATTGATTACAAAAAAAAAAAAGAAGATGTGGTATGATTGCCATGTTGAGACAACTCTCCACAAGAGACCAAAATGACACAGAAATTAACAATTATAGGTTACCGTACGGCCTTCAACAAAGAGAAAAGCCCATACCGCATACTAAGCTTCAAAAGGCCCCGAAATGACAATGTAAAACAATGCAAACGAGAAAACAAGCGGCCTTATTTATGTACAAAAATGAACGAAACTAAACAAATATGTAACACATAAACAAACGACAACCACTGAATTACAGGCTCCTTACTTCAATAAATGTTCATAACATACTAAATGTATGTTCATATTGAAATTGATAGAAAACCAAAAATTGGGAACTTTGGAAATAAAGGTGGAGGGTAAAAAAAAACATTTTCCTGTCCCCAATAACCTATGACTTATTATACTTTTGCTGAAATTCTCCAGTCATTCTGTATTTAACAAAATTCTTCCAACAACACTTTACATACCGATACTTTAAACTACGCTCTGAATGCCCGCGATTTCGCGGGTGTCTTCTAGTGTTATTAATTCTAAGAAATGATGTCACAGTATCAATTTTATACTATGATCTGTTATAAAGATGATTTGTAACGGTCGTTCACGGCTGAAGTGATTTAATAAGCGACATATTTCTTACAATATTGTGTATGCATCAAACAATTATTGACCAGTGTCGGGAGGTTAAAGATGATATCCAATTTCTGACCGTATATGAATTTGATAGAGATATAAGGAGGAAGCTATATTCAAATAATCGGGAGATGAAAATTTCTCACTTTTAACAAAATGTGATCGATTGACTCACCTATAGTTTTTTATTACATTTTTCAAAGACGTGCAAGTCCGTAATTTATTGCAACTCATGGCTCTACCACTTTACTGCTGTATTTTTGTACAAATTTATTTCTTATTAATTCAAATTAAAAAATCACAACCAAATGTTCCAGATGTGTTTATTTGAAATAATCTTATTCTTATACAGTAGTATACATTTCACTATGATAATAATTGTGTTTGTTTTACGTCCAGTTGCAAATATTTCATTCATATACAGGACGAAGACAAAACAAAAACAATTAATAACAACAGTTAGAACATGTAATAGATCGCCTGGGATAAAGGGCGGGAAACTTTGACTTGCACTTGAAGATGAAAGTATAATGAATAGGGAACGACCACCTGTCTATCCCTCAAATAGTTGTAGCATACGTTCTTAAGATCGTCAATCGATTTCCACAAAACGGATCGTATATTTGACATCCCCAATTCAGACCTAACGTGTCTGCGAATCTCTGCGTCAATCAACCAGCCGGGCCCTTACTTTGGAAAGCGTTTTACTGCCCATTGAAATAAAACTAAGGAATGATAAAACTTATAACTGTCTACAAAAAACTTCATCGAAAACTCAAGACTAAGCAAAAAAAAAAAAAAAAAAAAAAAATGGAGGTGATTCGGATTGATAAACAAAAAAACTTATATATATATTTAGCATCGATCAACATAATCGATTTACAAGTAAAAAAATTTCATCCAAGACAAGAAAGTTCAGCACTTGTTATTTTTGTTAATTTATTTCAGATAACACACTGGCAGAGCCCATACATGCATGCATATTTTCCGGCCTTGAACTCCTTTCCGTCGTTGCTGGGTGATATGTTAGCGGATGCCATTGGTTGTCTTGGTTTTACCTGGGTAAGTATTTTGTGATTGCATGAACATACAAAAATCAGTATAAAATTTTTAATGTTAAAATTCTAATATGTTTAATTACATTTTAATATCATTTGTATACATACCCATTAAATAGATGTGTATCATTGAAAGATACAACTAAGTTGTACAATGTAATATGATTTTCGACGAACTTCAAATCGCTCTTGAAGGAGCCAGTAAGTCAGAAACCAAGCCCTTAGAAACGACCGTTGTTCCTACTTTCTTAATACAACAATAGGACTGATATTAAAACCCGCCATTCTGAAAATGCCTTAATTTCGCGGAAAAAATAATTTAGTATAGCTGCAATAATATACATGAGCTTATTTTATTTCTATCTTTCTTTCTTTTTTGTCATTTGATATAGTACATGTATATTAATGTATCGGTATTTGCATAAGTGGCGTGTGAAACCGTAAACCATTTTAAGCACTGTAATGAAGAATTTGTACAATATGGAACATGTCCGTTATGTGTGGTCGCTTTTTATTATTTATTCACCACACAGTCAGTTATCTTGATTTTTCCTATGGATTTTAGCATAACCTCATTAAGGTAAAAAAAATATTAACATGCAAGAAGTGTAAAATGCTTCTTTTTTGGTAATTTATTTTCATTTTATCTGAAAAAACTTTTATTTTATTACGTTAGTTACACGGGATTAAGTGTTAAAAGTTCTGTCAAGATAATCACCCAAACACTTTAATCGAGAAATTAAAAGCAAATAGCAAGCGTGATAAAATCTCTCAAAGCCCTTGGATAAACTCGTCTATAAAAAGTTGCATGTGGAAGTATGCGATGCAATCTACAGTTTTATTCCAAGTTCTTTTTGAGATATAATCTACTAACTTGCTATACCATGCTGGCACGCAAATCATTAAATTTGGTTTCTGATTTTATTCAAATTTAAGCAATTATACTTCAATCTGCCAAATTCGTTTAATATATTTGTCAGCTAATATTAATTTAAAAGGAAAATTAGTTAATTAGTCTATTATTAAAATAAGTTTGTTCAAATTAAATCATTTTTATGAAAGGAAAAGAAATAATTAAGATATTGCTTTAGTTACAAGAGCGAGTCATCATAAAATCAAGCCTATCGCAACCATGCAGCTAATACAAAACGAATTCAAAGGTACATAAGGGAGTGGATAGAATAAAAAAATCATCGAAGTTTCTAAGCTAAAACCTCGGTTAGCGAGGCGCGTGCTTCATCTACACACGACTCTAGTCAGAGCAGTACAAAGACCAAGGTAAAGAGTGCTAAAAACCAAAAATTCCGAAATACAACAAAAACGTGAAATTATATCATTTGCAATTCTTTACCCCTCTGATAGACACATCAATCAATAAACAGTATCTCAAAAGAATAATTAACGAAAAAGAGAATTATTTTATAGTTAAGTCATGATACAATTACAGACCACCATTTTTAATACAAAAACCCACCTGCAATGTCAAGAATGTGTCCTCACTTAGCTTCAACCAAAACATATTATTAACCATTATGATTTAACAGCTGACCTTATCAGATCAAATAAATGTACGATAATAGATATATAAAGATGTGGTATGAGTGCCAATGAGACAACTCTCCATCCAAGTCACAATTTGTAAAAATAAACCATTATAGGACCGTCATTATAGGTCAAGGTACGGTCTTCAAGATAAGTCCATACTGCGAATCTTTTGTCTTGTTCCGGGCTCCATTTTAATACACCAGATACATATTGTTGGTATTTGAAGCTTCTCAAAGATGTAGGCAGTATTTAAGAGTTAAAACAAAGAATGTAGACTTGGGTTCAGAATCATGTGTCGGAGTAATATGTCTTTCTACGCGTTGTCAAATTATGCGCTAAAAGGTACAATTTATCTCTGTATCAGAATCAAGGTATCTCAATATATCAGTAACAACTTATCGTCCTACATATGTGTAATGTTTGCCACTGTACATTATTTGATTGATAAATTCGTCAACCCATGTGTTTTGGTATTTAATTTAGGCTTCTAGTCCAGCGTGTACAGAGTTAGAGACAATAGTAATGGATTGGCTTGGTAAAATGATTGGTTTACCTTCAGACTTCTTACATAGTAACAAACAGACAATGGGAGGAGGAGTTATACAGGTAATACAATGGGAGGAGGAGTTATCCAGGTAGTTAAGTTCATTCTATCTATCACAACATATATTTGCTGTTTTTGTACTAATGTTTTGTTTCTCTCAATAATATTTAATAATATCTTCACTCAAAGAACGTCGAATTCTATTATGACAGAACTAGTATAAACAAATATATGTTTTTATATTTTCTTAGAAGAGAATATACGAAGTACGCTTTTAAAGCGCATTTTGAAATGTATAACGATTGCTTGTAAAAAGTTAAAAACACATTGGAAAATGCTACAAAAGGGGGTGGGTTGGACAAGTAAAGACATCGTGGTACATGAATAAATAAAACGAAACACGAACAAGTTCACAAAATACAACTTAAAAACAAATACAAACTGATCCACACGAACCCAAGGGAAAATAAGGGTGATCTCAGGTGCTCTAGAAAGGCAATTTAGCAAGATCCTGCTCCGCCACTGGCATCCAATGTATTGCTCGTATTGAGTACACATTATCTGATCGAACATCAGTGACAAATCTCTTAATATCTAACAGGTAACAGCAAGTGACTGTACCTTTATAGCATTGCTGGCTGCTAGAACAGAAATACTCCGGAAGTTCAAAAACTCAGGACTAGAAGATATGGAAATCAATTCGAGGCTTGTTGCTTATTGTTCGGACCAGGTATGAACTATTCAATACTACATGATGCTTTTATGACTTTTATGTACATTTTGTTTAATTTCCATTGTAAAATTAACCAAAAAAGATTGGATTCATTCCAAAGAGTAAGAGTTCGTCCCATGGAGTTTGAGCAAAAATTAAGTCACACGGCGATGTCTGATGAAAATAGAACATTTAACCTAGATACTTATCAAATTGGTTGTGTAATGAAATTTGAATTTCAGACACACAGTGTAATTAAATTCCCTCATTTTCGTACTTTTCCTTTTGCTTGTTGCTTTCAAGGTAACTATAGATATATCAGATTTGATTAATGGCCTGATGAGAAATAGATGACATTACTGATATTCCCGCCATTAATGTCACATGACAAATAGATAACTGATACCACTAATGTCGAACGATTCTTTACATGACAGAGAACAGATGGCATTTGACATTTTCTTTTCGATGACAAAAGATCGGTTTTGTAAGATCTTGTAAGAATTCCAAAACAATCGTAGAAATTGTAATTTTTATATTATTTGCGACTGAAAGATTTGAAAAAAAATACGTTCGAAAGAGTTCAATCAATCATGACACATTTTATATCAGCGTTACTATGTCGCAAGCTACATTTATTAAATTCCATCAATTAATAACAAAGAAGGATTTATTTCTTAAGTAAAGACGTAAAAATTTCCTGCAAATGTACAAAAAAACGAATGTTTTTATCATTAATTGTCCTTATGTGTGTTATTTTTCATTTTCTATTTTCTTTTCTACAGTTTCACCAAATACGTCTGATATTATGAAAAATTATTTTCAAATTTTTCAGGCTCATTCATCGGTTGAAAAAGCAGGATTGATTGCACTTGTGAAAATGAGGTTTATCGAATGTGACGACGAACTAAGCATGCGCGGTGATGCAATACAAGAGGTTATAGACAAAGATAGAGAAGACGGCTTGATACCGTTTTATGTATGTTATTTTCATTTTGTTTATTTTTTTTGGTTACATCTTCTGACATCAGACTCTCGTTGAACTGAATTTTAAATGTGCGTACTGTTATGCGTTTACTTTTCTACATTGGCTAGAGGTGTAGGGGAACGGTTGAGATCTCATAAACATGTTTAACCCCGCCGCATTTTTGCGCCTGTCCCAAGTCAGGAGTCTATGGCCTTTGTTAATCTTGTATTATTTTAATTTTAGTTTCTTGTGTACAATTTGGAAATTAGTATGGCGTTCATTATCACTGAACTAGTATATATTTGTTTAGGGGCCAGCTGAGGGACGCCTCCAGGTGCGGGAATTTCTCGCTACATTGAAGACCTGTTGGTGACCTTCTGCTGTTGTTTCTTTTCTATGGTCGGGTTGTTGTCTATTTGACACATACCCCATTTCCATTCTCAATTTTATAATTCATTTCAAGGTTCTCGATACTTGACTTGTTTGTTTTTTAAATTGCCTACTTTCATTATTAGCCTCGAATCTACACTTTAATTAATCACAATATAACAAGAGGTAAACTGAATTATATATATAATAAGTTTATAAGTGCAGGAGTGCTCAAATTCAGCATATTTGTAATTATTCCCTATTCCAACTTTGTGTCCATTCTCTTTCTCAGTAACACTATTCTTGCTTTCTATATTCCACATTCTTACTAGTTTATCCCAATATCATCACATCCAAAATTCGAGTCACTCCTTCTGTAGTTTGAGAACACAAATCCCACCAAAAGTTCATTGTACCATTTTGAAGGTGAGAGGATATGTATATATGTACTGGTGTAATCAAAGTGTGCTGACTTCATTTAAATCACCACAAAGAAACTATTCATTTTAATATAACCAATAACATTGTCCGCGTAACATTTTCTATAAAATTTTGAAAACAACAAGTCATCAGGAATCTGAAGAGCAAGAGGATTTTATTGAACTGGGTTGGTAATTTAAAAAATCAGCATAAGAAGAACAGGGGTAAAACGGTCAACATTGATACCCAAAAAACTACATCGAAAATTACAAGTTGTGCAACACGAACCAATCAATAGGTTGTCTTATTGGTAAGTAAAAATTCGGTGATATCTTTGTAGAAATATGAAAAGTAGAAAGGATTGTAGGAGTATCCGTAGTCATGATATCTGTGTACTAACTTGAGCCTGATAATCAAATGTACATCCCTGTTATTCTACTTGTAGGTGTGTGCCACCTTGGGAACAACAGGTGCATGCGCATTCGATAACTTGAAAGAACTAGGACCAATTTGTAAGTATAACTGCTTTCAGATTATTAAATAAAACCGTATATAATGTCAAAATACATCGTATAAAACTCAGAATAACTCCCACTGCAATACATAGTGGCATTTGACATGTTTAAAATGACGTTTGACACGTTTGTTTAATAGTCTGGGTCTTCTGGCGATATTGCCTACCATGTTCTTCAACTATACTCTTTTGCAAATAACCACAAATCTTATAACACGTAATATTTACAATCATGCACAGTATAAATAAACTCTATTGCATCTTGGCTATTCTAAAAGAAAATGTTTAAAAGTGAAACATTCATTGGAACTATATCTTAGCTCAGCTGATTAATGTATAAGCACGACTGTGCAAATGTTATGAAATAATTACATATGCTACTGTGAAATAAATTTAAGTTTAACCTTTTTTCTTTGAACAGATGATTTGAACAGCTATTGTAAAATTGAATGTTAAAACGCAAATTAAATTGAATTTTTGACACAACTTTTTAAAATTATATAATATGGTGCATACTGTTATTGCGTTGCTCATGGTACAGGTTTATATTATATGTAGGAGTGATACGTAGTATTCATAACCATTAATAAATAGATAAAAACTTTTAAAACAACATGAACAGGCTAGGGTTCAACTCTTTAAGGCAAAGTTGACCTAAGATGGATTAAGATATTATTTTAGGCCTTTTTTCCCCTTCTTATGTGGAAAAGTAGTTAAAGAAAAATTACAAAAATACTGAACTCCGTGGAAAAATTCAAACGGAAAGTAGCAATGCTTCCTTACTTATCAATTTATTTTGATGTATGAGCGTTCCCGATGATGGAAAACCCAGAAAAGTGTTACAGACGCAAACCATTATTTATTAAAGTGTCATTTTGATATATTAGGTAGGTGAACGTTACGTGTTTAAGTAGTCATGCATATTTGACTTTCAATTATTTTGGTATAAGCATTCCTGGTCAAAAAGAATTCTGAAAAGGTGACATGGACGCAACAAACTCTATTAGCTTCTTGTTCATTTATTTGTAATGCAGGTGAAAGAGAAGGCTTGTGGCTCCACATCGATGCGGCATATGCTGGGACTGCATTCATCTGCCCAGAATTCAGGAAGTATATGGAAGGGGTTGAATATGCCAATTCGTTTGCATTTAACCCATCGAAATGGATGATGGTACATTTTGATTGTACGGCATTGTGGTAATTTGTAAACATTATATAGATATTGCACATTAAAAGGGAATTAATATGATAAGAACAGAACAGAAATATTCATATGCATATGCCAGAGGAGCTTGAACAGAATATTTTCGCAACCACTTTCTATATTGGTAGTTAGATTATGAATAAAAACCATCTGTCAAAGACATGAAAGAGTCCGATACAAAAAAAAACCTAACAACAACAAAAAATATGTGTAAAGTGGACTAACGGTACATGTACCGAAAGGATATTCAAACTGATAAGTCGGACAATACCTGAAAATGCCATGTCTGTACAACGAAAAAAATACAACAGTATACAAAACCAAACATTCAACCTATGGACTATCATATGAACTGGGAAGTAAATACTCCATATGCAGAAATATTGCTATATAAAATGAAAGGTTAAGCATTATGAAGCTTTAGTCCTCTACTTTGTCATAAAGTTTTGTTTTTAACCCTCGTTACCAATTTTTAGATGTAATTCTGGATATGAGGCACATGTTGTATCATTAATTTCAAGTTCGATCGAATAAATGAATTCAGGTTTAAATGCGACCTTCAGTGATATAAAATGTCAACTGTAACATGTGCACTCATACATAATGAACTAGTGAGTATGCAAAATCGTTCGCTATTGTATTAAAACATAATTAGTAGTCAGTTGAAGGTTTATCTGAAATCAGTGGCGGATCCAGAATTTTTCATAAATGGGGGCCCACTAACTGGGCCAGCTTCAGTCACGCTTCAGTGATTCCCTATATAAGCAACCAAATGTTTTCCCAAAAAGGGGGGGGCCGGGCCCCCCTGCCCCCCATAATCCGCCACTGGAAATAACAAATAAAACTCCATCATCTCACAGCATGCCAATCTTCTCCTTTTGAATGTATTGTTTTTCTCGCGTTCAAATTTATTCAAAGCTTATTGACACATCCTACATGCTCTACTGCGCACTAGGGGTCATAAAATATGCCTTTATGTCTATATAAGATTTACATATTCATTCTTTCATGCAATCAAAGTAGATATACATTACTGCAGATAATTTAAACAATCAAGAAAAAATTAAAATCACAAAAATACTTAGCTCCGAGGAAAATTCAAAAAGGAAAGTACCTAATCAAATGGCAAAATCAAGAGCGCAAACACACCAAAAGAATGGACAACAACTGTTTAAGATTTATTCATATTTAGATTTACGTATTTAGATAAGCATAGATCTGTCAAGTTAATGAATATGCTATAGCACGGCAAAAATGGAACTCATCGATTTAATAATTAGCCTCAGTCAACTCATAAGAATGACTTTCATTTAAGGGTAAAAAATAGTGGAGCATTACACAGGACTTTCAACGTTGATCCTTTATATTTACAACATGAAAATACTGGTAAGTAATATTTTATACAAATACTTGTATCAGATTTTTATTTCGAAGTGTGTAAATTATAACCAAGTAAGTATAAAATACATAAAATCCTATGTAAACAGACCAACATGACAAGAAATTGTGGTCCTTTTGTCTCTTTTTTTATAACATCACATCGCACTATATGTAAATTCAAATTACATGAAAACGTTGCTTAATGAATCAAACATTGTCATGTGGATAGGTATAACGTGTCACGTGATAAGAAAAGTCGTAAACGTTTCATGATTGATTGTTGGTGTTTTAACTCAACATGTAAGCGCCACATTTGAACTTTGTTCGTGTTGACCAGCATTTTTGGTGGCGGAAGCCCGAAAACCACCGACTTTTGATACAAAAACTGACAATCCTACCCAATTAAGAATGGAGTCGAGTGTACCCGCACGAGCGGGATTAGTACTCACAACCTCAGTGTTAACTAGCTACTGATTACAGTAGGAGAATATTCTGTCCTTGTTTGGTTTACGTTTTTGTTTTTATTCTGTGGTTAGTCAGCACTGCGAAGTTGTCATGAACATCAATTATATGGTCATTTCTTTATAAAATTATTGTTCTGCACAACATTTTGAAATTTTGGGTGTCAATGATCTTTAACTTTATACTTGGCTTTCTGACTACTTTGGTGCGTCTCATATAGATGAATCACGCGTCTGGCGTATCAAATTATAAGCCTGGTACCTTTGATAACTATTAGCATGTTGAAATGTACTATTGAATAGTTTGTTTGTGTATTTTTCTGTCCTGAATGTTCTTGCATTTATTTCTACTGTAGTGCTGTCATGTAATGTAGTCCTTTGAGTGTTATATTTAACATTGCAATAAAAGCGCGAGTTTTCTCTAACCACAAAATCAGGTTCAACCCACCATGTTTTTCGTCAAACGTCCTGTACCAAGTCAGAAAAATTACAGTTGTTATTTTATATTTCGTTTCTGTTTGTGTTACACTGTCGTTTGTTTTTTTGCTGCACTTTAGTGTTTCTGTTGTTTCGTTGTTTTCCTTTTATAATTGATGGGTTTTGCTCGTTGCTTTGTAACCCGGATTTGTTTTCTCTCAATCGATTTACGACTTTGAACAGCGATATACTACTCGTGCCTTTTTTTTTAGATTACTTTGCCACCGTTGCAACTGACAGAAACAAATATTAAGGGTATAATAGTATCAACCTCGTCGTAAGAAAAAATAGGTTTTGTAGTTAAGTAATCATTGTTTTCGGCAACAAAAGGGGACAATCTAAAGTTATTCTAGGTCTTTGTTTTTGATAGATGTCTTTCTGCTTTGTATTGATCTGATGAGTTTAAACTAATGTGTATAGTTTGTTCTTATGTTGTACTGTTACATTAATGTCAAAGGCTATGTAAAGAGTTTGGTGCACTAGCAAGCATATTTTACTACGCCCTATTCTCTATTGACATGTCAAAAACCAAGAACATGTAATCACTGGCTAGACTGAGAACAGCCACATAAAGAATGCGGAGTGTTAAACATGTTTGAAGGTAGCATACCCTCCCCTAAACTGGGACAATGGTGTAACTGTATATCATAAAGTTGTTAAGAATTATCAGGTAGGTCCGATCTACCATGATATAAACTGATATTTATTAACTCTACAAGCTATGACCTCTGCTCTGTTTGGTTAAGTAAAGTAAAATTAAACAAGCAAAGAATGCTTTTTATACTCTGCATCCTTGTAATATTAATTTACAACAAATTTCCAAACAGGAACTTCATTTTGTTTTGTCATTTTTGTTCTTTACGTAATTCTGAAATTGTTTTATTGCATTGCATTCACAGATATCATACTAAATCTATGCCATTATAAAATAAAGAAAGGACAATTAATAAGAGACTGAATTGAAAACGTCTGTCTTTACTTCATCTAAAAGCACTAAGCAAAATGAGAAAAAAACTAACGTGTGTTGCAAATAAAGAAAGGGAACACTCTTTCTATGTATAATCATGATAATCATGATTTGATTGTTTTAATAGAATTTCAAATTATGTTTTTTCTATCATACTCCATCTTCATGCACAGGTCGTAAATTTGATAATGAGAAGTCGTTTGTCTTATATTGGATCCTCAATGCTCTTCAACGTTGTACTTGTTTGGCGTTATAAATATTTTGATATGAGTGTCACTGATGAGTCTTGTGTAGACGAAACACGCGTCTGGCGTACTAAATTATAATCCTGGTACCTTTGATAACTATTAGCATATATGCAGTTCTGAATTAAACTAGTTCTGATATACCAGAACTTTTTTTTCTAAAATTCCTACACCAACACGAAGTCTCAAGGGATGATTAATAATGATTAATATAGACATATAATAGGTTTATTCGATTAATTATCAAACCTGAATGTTTCTGAAACGAGCTTGTGTCCTCTATTTAGCCTTATGTTGTTCATTTACATTGTTTATTCATGTTGATATTCCAGTTTACTAAGATAACATCTGTTTTATAGTAGGCCAATGCATACTAAAGACACACTAACGGTGTAAAATTACTCATGTCACGACAAGCTATTTTATTGAAATATCAACTTTTCTAACAATAACACTAATTAATTTACCTTCTCTCACAACGATATAATAAGAAATGTAAGGAATAATTTATCACAACCATTTATGATTTTATATCCGTGAGAGAAAATCAAACCAAACGATCAGGTACTCTTTTTTATTTAGATATAAAAATACACAAAAAAAAACGGTTTGACTTGGATTGTTTGATGATTATTATCATATCAAATCAAATGATTTATAAAAGTAATGTGATCAATACACTTAAAACGACGAATTCATTATTTTTTATATAATCTTTGAAGACCAAATGTATGCATAAACAAGGTGTATCTTTTAATTGTTGAAGGCCGTACAGTTGTCTACCATTGCTTACACCCACTGCATTTGACAATTGGTAGATGGTTGTCTCATTGGCAATCATACCACGTCTCCTTTTTTAGCTCATCTGGCCCGAAGGGCCAAATGAGCTTTTCCCATCACTTTACGTCCGGCGTCCGTCGTCGTCCTGCGTTAACTTTTACAAAAATCTTCTCCTCTGAAACTACTGGGCCAAATTAAACCAAACTTAGCCACAATCATCATTGGGGTATCTAGTTTAAAAAATTTGTGGCGTGACCCCGCCAACTAACCAAGATGGCCGCCGTGGTTAAAAATAGAACATAGGGGTAAAATGCAGTTTTTGGCTTATAACTCTGAAACCAAAGCATTTAGAGCAAATCTGACGAAGTTGAATTGTTTATCATGTCAAGATCTATCTGCCCTGAAATTTTCAGATGAATCGGACAACCCGTTGTTGGGTTGCTGCCCCTAAATTGGTAATTTAAAGGAAATTTTACTTTTTTTTTGGTTATTGTCTTGACTATTATTATAGATAGAGATAAACTGTAAACAGCAATAATGTTCAGCAAAGTAAGATTTACAAATAAGTCAAACAGACCTAAATGGTCAGTTGACCCCTTTAGGAGTTATTGCCCTTTATAGTCAATTTTTAACCATTTTTCGTAAATCTTAGTAATCTTTTACAAAAATCTTCTCCTCTGAAACTACTGGGCCAAATTAATCCAAACTTGGCCACAATCATCTTTGGGGTATGTAGTTTAAAATATGTGTCCGGTGACCCGGCTTTCCAACCAAGATGGCCGCCATGGCTAAAAATAGAACATAGGGGTAAAATGCAGTTTTTGGTTTATAACTCAAAAACCAAAGCATTAGGAGCAAATCTGACAGGGTAAAATTGTTTATCAGATCAAGATCTATCTGCCCTGCAATTTTCAGATGAATCGGACAACCCGTTGTTGGGTTGCTGCCCCTAAATTGGTAATTTTAAGGAAATTTTACTGTTTTTGGTTATTATCTTGAATATTATTATAGATAGAGATAAACTGTAAACAGCAATAATGTTCAGCATAGTAAGATTTACAAATAAGTCAAACTGACCGAAATGATCAGTTGACCCCTTTAGGAGTTATTGCCCTTTATAGTCAATTTTTAACCATTTTTCGTAAATCTTAGTAATCTTTTACAAAAATCTTCTCCTCTGAAACTACTGGGCCAAATTAATCCAAACTTGGCCACAATCATCTTTAGGGTATATAGTTTAAAAAATGTTTCCGGTGACCCGGCCATCCAACCAAAATGGCCGCCATGGCTAAAAATAGAACATAGGGGTAAAATGCAGTTTTTGGTTTATAACTCAAAAACCAAAGCATTAGGAGCAAATCTGACAGGGTAAAATGTTTATCAGATCAAGATCTATCTGCCCTGAAATTTTCAGATGAATCGGACAACCCGTTGTTGGGTTGCTGCCCCTAAATTGGTAATTTTAAGGAAATTTTACTGTTTTTGGTTATTATCTTGAATATTATTATAGATAGAGATAAACTGTAAACAGCAATAATGTTCAGCATAGTAAGATTTACAAATAAGTCAAACTGACCGAAATGATCAGTTGACCCCTTTAGGAGTTATTGCCCTTTATAGTCAATTTTTAACCATTTTTCGTAAATCTTAGTAATCTTTTACAAAAATCTTCTCCTCTGAAACTACTGGGCCAAATTAATCCAAACTTGGCCACAATCATCTTTGGGGTATGTAGTTTAAAATATGTGTCCGGTGACCCGGCTTTCCAACCAAGATGGCCGCCATGGCTAAAAATAGAACATAGGGGTAAAATGCAGTTTTTGGTTTATAACTCAAAAACCAAAGCATTAGGAGCAAATCTGACAGGGTAAAATTGTTTATCAGATCAAGATCTATCTGCCCTGAAATTTTCAGATGAATCGGACAACCCGTTGTTGGGTTGCTGCCCCTAAATTGGTAATTTTAAGGAAATTTTACTGTTTTTGGTTATTATCTTGAATATTATTATAGATAGAGATAAACTGTAAACAGCAATAATGTTCAGCATAGTAAGATTTACAAATAAGTCAAACTGACCGAAATGATCAGTTGACCCCTTTAGGAGTTATTGCCCTTTATAGTCAATTTTTAACCATTTTTCGTAAATCTTAGTAATCTTTTACAAAAATCTTCTCCTCTGAAACTACTGGGCCAAATTAATCCAAACTTGGCCACAATCATCTTTAGGGTATATAGTTTAAAAAATGTTTCCGGTGACCCGGCCATCCAACCAAAATGGCCGCCATGGCTAAAAATAGAACATAGGGGTAAAATGCAGTTTTTGGTTTATAACTCAAAAACCAAAGCATTAGGAGCAAATCTGACAGGGTAAAATGTTTATCAGATCAAGATCTATCTGCCCTGAAATTTTCAGATGAATCGGACAACCCGTTGTTGGGTTGCTGCCCCTAAATTGGTAATTTTAAGGAAATTTTACTGTTTTTGGTTATTATCTTGAATATTATTATAGATAGAGATAAACTGTAAACAGCAATAATGTTCAGCATAGTAAGATTTACAAATAAGTCAAACTGACCGAAATGATCAGTTGACCCCTTTAGGAGTTATTGCCCTTTATAGTCAATTTTTAACCATTTTTCGTAAATCTTAGTAATCTTTTACAAAAATCTTCTCCTCTGAAACTACTGGGCCAAATTAATCCAAACTTGGCCACAATCATCTTTAGGGTATATAGTTTAAAAAATGTTTCCGGTGACCCGGCCATCCAACCAAAATGGCCGCCATGGCTAAAAATAGAACATAGGGGTTAAATGCAGTTTTTGGCTTATAACTCAAAAACCAAAGCATTTAGAGCAAATCTGACAAAGGGTATATTTGTTTATCAGGTCAAGTTCTATCTGCCCGGAAATTTTAAGATGAATCGGACAACCCGTTGTTGGGTTGCTGCCCCTAAATTGGTAATTTTAAGGAAATTTTACTGTTTTGGGTTATAATCTTGAATATTATTATAGATAGAGATAAACTGTAAACAGCAATAATGTACAGCAAAGTAAGATTTACAAATAAGTCAACATGATTGAAATGGTCAATTGACCCCCTAAGGAGTTATTGTCCTTTATAGTCAATTTTTAACAATTTTCATAAAATTTTTTTACTAACATTTTCCACTGAAACTACTGGGCCAAGTTCATTATAGATAGAGATAATTGTAAGCAGCAAGAATGTTCAGTAAAGTAAGATGTACAAACACATCACCATCACCAAAACACAATTTTGTCATGAATCCATCTGCTTCCTTTGTTTAATATTCACATAGGTCAAGGTGAGCGACACAGGCTCTTTAGAGCCTCTAGTTTTGTTAAACACATGTATTTAATAAGGAATTGAATAAAACACAATAAAACGATTGTAAAAAGCGTTGTGATATCACCAGTATATCCAGTAAAAAGTATGTCTGACGACATTCAAGAAAACGTATCAAAGAGTTTAATTTCTTATATAACTTTGACTGTGCCAGTGCTGCTGATAATAGAACATTTCAAACTAAAAAAATATTAACATGATTTAAGGTGACTAGGGCGTCTTAATTAAAATTGATAGAAATTCTTGATAACTTGTCAAAATGAAGTTTTTATCATGCTTTTTTCAAAACTGTATTAAAAAGTGTGGGTCACCGGACTTTTTTTAACGCTACAGATTGTGAAAAATTGTCAGATTTAGTATAGATTATGCATGGAAAATCAAATTTTGTGTGATAGAAAGAAAACTTACTAGAAATTTAAGATAAAATGTAAGAAGATTGCTCTTACAACAGTCTTTCAGATGAGAAAAAGAAAACATGGGTGACGGAACTTGTTTTTTTTTTTTGCTACATATCAAAATAGGTAATTTCATAACACTTTCTATTTTAAAACTTATTATATCTGACAAATCTCTCCTTATTTGGCAAAGTTGAAAAAAATAATATCAAATACAAACAAGGTGTTTTTGAGAAATTACAACTGTAATTATGATAAAAAACACAATTTTCTATGTTTATATAAAAAGTCTTATAAATAAATTTCATACAACTCTAAAAAATTTGCACATTTCATCAAATATCTAGACCAAAGTTATCAGCTTCTTCGAAATCCAAGATGGAGGAAGACACCCGAGCCACCTTAAATGATTGATTTGCATTCAGTATTTTCTGATAATAAATTATCATTTTACTTTAAATTAAGAATGCAAACCAACTGCCCTCTTTCCAACTTGTCCTAATTGATTGGGCTTGGTAACGTTTTAGATTAGGACCGAATGTAGACGAAACACACGTTGGCGTACAAAATAGTAGGCCTTGTATGTTTTAACAGATTTGTTGTTTCTTTAATTACACCGGTTGGAATTAAACGTTAAACTCATTTGCTTCTATTTCGATTGCGATAATACCTGTTGAAGGTTATATAATAACACATTTCGTGTTCATCCGTTGCATGAATTCCAAACATAAAGTGCACATCATTTATTATGTATTAACTTTCTCTTATATTATGTTTATTTTTTTTCTTGTTAATTGTTGATTTAATGTCTGTACACACCTCCGCTTAATTTTCACATGTTAGAATTACATCAAGTCATTATGAAACTATACATTTAAAATTAATTTCGTTGTTTTTAGTAATTAGATATAGATGTAGCAATTGCGTTTTAGCAAACTGTTATTAGGGACGACATAAGAAAATTAATGAAGGATAAAAAAAAGACTTAATTCAAATAGTTTTGCTTGAGGGGGGAGGGGTCAAAATTGCTGCAAAGTTTGTTTAATTGACATCAATTTTATATATATATACATATTGGTCAATCAATTTTTCTCCAATTGAGTTAAGAAGGGGGTCAAAGGGGTCAGTGAAAACACTATATAAATTAAGTTTTATATTCTACATTGAACTTTTGATGTCGTCCCTTAGAGACTTTTTTCATATGTTAATTGATCAACGTGTTATTTGGTTTATCAATCCTGAATAAGATAATAAAAATTACAACTTTTTATTTAACATATGTGTGAGGTAAGATTTCAGGATTTGCGACACGTATATTTGGAAACGGGATTTAGTTGTTTACATGAGCAACATGACGGGTACCACATGAGGTTCTTGATTTGTTTACCTTCCAGAGTACCTACGATCATCCTCGTTTTTTGTGATGGTTCGTGTTGCTCAGTCATAAGTTTTAAGTGTTTTGATTTGTATGTTTATGTGTCTTGGTCCTTTTCTTTTTTTTTTTTTTTGTCTGTTTATTTTCGACAAATGAGATACCATTATGATATTGATTACAATTAAAAAAAATGACAACCTCATGACAAAAAAAAAGAGAATATGAAAATAAAATCAGACCAAACAAACAAATAGCAGTAAAAAATGTCAAAGATGAATACAATTCTCCATTTTTCGTATGTATCATAAATGTTTGAACATAGTAGAAACGAGTATTTGTATAATACACCATTTTTTGTAAAAAAAATTTGGTCGCATATGTGGATGTGCTAAAGATCATGATACAACTTATAAAAACTATTTAATTTTACTTATGTCTGCAAAGAAGTATTAAATGAAATTGAAACAGGGAATGTGTCAACTGCATAGAATTATGGTTCTATTTTTGTTTCTTTGTGCTTTATTAAGGAAATTATTTTTGTGTGAAGGAACTTAAGAAATGAAAGAAGTTGATTTAGTATCAAATATCATAAACATATATACCATTAAGAAGTAAAAGAACACTACATTAAGCCAGTTTTAGTATCACATACCGGTCAGCTGAAGAATAGTCTTATTTATTTACAAAAGATGAATTTGAGATCACAATATAATTCATTGCTGTTTCGTTTAGACAGAAACTATTCAAAATAAGCTTTCCGTCTTTGTTTGACATTTAGACTCATCACAAATCACCATCAGCTTTATTTCATTGAGTGGTTTAAAGAACAAATTATTTCCAATCAGTAATGACATCTTATCAGCTCCTCACATGCAACGCCATTTAAATATGATCTGCACTCGCGACATATAATTAATTTGATTGGTCAATAAATATAGGGAATTGAGTGGGATCGTCAATTTGTTTCGAGACTTATCACTTCGCGTAAATCAGAAATAAACTGTTGACAAAATATGTTTAGATAATTAATCTGGTAAAGAGCACTTCTGTTTGTCATAATGACAAAAGTGAAATCTTATTAGGAGAAATTGATATAAGACCATGTGACAATTGAAGATAAGAGAAAATGGCAATACGTTTATGATTATTCTTGAATTCCACTTATTTCACAATACTGAATTATGAGACATTCTATTGCATGTCATATGTTTAATGGCCATTGCCATGTTAAATGGACAACATAAACAAAATAATGAATGTATCTGAAAATAATTAAGTTTGGAGAATAAACTATCATGTTTGAAATTCCAATACAGAAGAGACAACTTAATAATTCTTTCATGTTTAGAAAATTAGGAAAATATGTAATTAATTTATTCATATTTTAACCAAAAACTTGAATTTATATTAAACATTTATATTATCATATTTTCTAAACCACATAATTTTTCTCTAACTATTTTTTATTCGAATAACAACTTACGCGAGTACCAAAATATTGCAAATATAAATTGCCGCAAACATGTTAAACTTCGATCTTTTCTTTTATAATTACATTAATCAAATTAGAAGATCACGAAAATAAATCTCTGCGAAGTCGAATAGAAAGGACTGAACGCGAAATACAGTATTTGCGACAAAAAGCTGGTTTACATGATGCACTAAAGAGAATTGTATTACAACAACACACGTTGATTAATCAAATACAGGAAAATAGTAGTCACGGAGTATTCACTTTTGACACAGTTCTCATGTGATTTCCTATCTAGTGTTGATTTAAAAAGTATAAGTATGTCCGATACACTAACGAGTTAACAAACTTCAGTTTTAAATATAGTAATGTCCCCCTTAGTTACTAATGACCATTAAGCATATCTTTAAAACTATCTATTGTTATCTCACATTTATTATAATATAAAAGAAATGTGAAGATGAGACTTACATTCTTGATATTCGTTTAAAATTAATATAAATTCTAAATATATTACCTCATTAAGTAAAATTACCCGGCAGCTTTTCAAACACAGTGCCCCAAATTTGATATTTAACAGTTACTTTTTTATTCAATATCTAACCAACTCAATAGATATGGATAAACAATATCTTCTAAGGAAATTGTCTTGGCTACTGACTGCATTATCCCGATCGTGTTTCTACATTTTTCTGGAAATAGGTAAAGTGATCATTAATCGATTGAAACTTGAAATGGAATCCATGATAAGGAGAGGAATACAGAGATATTTCAATTGAGAGGTCGCACATCTTTATTATTCAATTCCCCAGGATGTTCGATTTCCTTTGTTGGTCGATTGGCAACTAAGAGATACGATGAGGCTATCATTTGTCATCTTGAACTTATCAAAGATCTATAAAAGAGAGGCTGAAGAAACCAGACAGACATTTAAACTCATTAGTAAAAAATAAATTAAAAATACCATGCCTAAAAACGAAAAAAAAAAAAACCATACAAACTACAGTAAACAAAACACACATAAACATAAAAAGACTGATATGCAGCGGTTTTTGACAAACTAAACTGATATGCAGCTATTTATGACAGGCTTGTCTTTTGTTTTTGTAATACTGTAATTCTGATTCAAATGTGTGTGATGAATAGGGATAAAACGCTAATTATGTATTTGGTCACATACCAGCATTTGCTGATAAAATCATGTTATGACTTGATGTTTTCAATATCCTATCCTACTATCAGCCAACAGTTAGGTAGAGGTAAATAGGTAAAAACTGCGTTACACGATTGCAATTTCTATTGCATTGCAATACCAATCGAAAAGACATACACAAACCTGCTGCTTACAAAAGTCAAACTACAACTAATTTCAGTAGCAATCAGATATGCACATAATATCTTCTTTTATCTGCCGTGTCGATAGCCAGTAATACGGCTTTGGTTATGGTAACAGTGGAATGAATTCACATTTATTTTAATGGCATTTTTATTTTAACTTGTTTAATTAATGAATTTACTTTTTTAAAGGTGCTGCAATTGACTATATGGTAAGTATACATACATGTTTCTTTAGAAAAAAAATAAACTAATATGAAATATTGAAAAAAGTTATATTCTTTAAAACGGGTTTTTAATTGCATATACAAATATTGTACTAACTTTATATGTTTCAATATATTCGTAACTTAAAACAATGTGGAAAATGTAAATAAAGGCAACAGTAGTATACCTGTAACAAATATACAAAAAAAAAACAACATCAAAGAATTACAATTAAATGTCTCGTCCTTATTTATTAGTACCTCACTGTTTACATTAGACCAAAATCCATGGCAAAATTTGTATCAACTGCTCACTTAAGCTGAGACCTCAGGGGTGATATAGATACTTGACTGGGACAGCCTGCCGTACGTGATTTTAATTTATCGTTTACTTAATAATAAAAGGGAATTAACTATGAAGCATGTAGATTCTAGAGAAATCTGCACAGTGATTGTGACAAGTGGTATCTAATATAGGAAACGTATACGTAATAATTTTTTTTATTATTTTTCAACAATAATGCATGTTGTGCATTCGAAGCATTTTTCTGAATAAATCCTCTTCAGTAACGCAAAACACATATTTAAATGAAAGCAACAACAACCGCAAAGAATTTAAAATTAGGATATATGACCAAAAGCTAAATGATCAAATGAAACGTGATCATTAATTATAGACATAATACAATGCTGTATACTCATGTTAATTTATGATAAAATGAATTGTTTCTAAACCACAAAGAATTTAAAACTAGGATATATATGACCAAAAGCTAAATTATCAAATGAAACGTTACCATTAATTATAGACATAATACAATGCTGTATACTCATGTTAATTTATGATAAAATATATTGTTTCTATCTGTTGGCTGTCTGAAAAATGTATCGCTAAACTGTCCATTTTGTGTATACTGGTTATGTCCAGTACTAAGGTCAAACAATTGTTGCCATAATTTCTTAAACTAATTGGTCGATATTTTCTTTAATTACAATTTACAGCACTGGCAAATACCTCTGAGTAAAAGATTTCGATCACTCAAACTGTGGTTTGTTATACGTTCATTTGGTGTTGAAGGTCTCCAGATGCATATTAGAAAAGTAAGTGTATTTCTTTTGGTTAATGTGAGACTTGTACAACTCAATAAGCAAGCTTTTATACCGTGCTCTCAGTCAAAGTCTTCATAATTAAACATGGCGTATGACAATTAGGACGGTGCACCCAATATCAGAGTGTTGATTATATTTGTGTTACCTTTAATTTTTAATATTTTTTATGCCGAACGATAACTGCAATTTGTTTGGTCGTGGATGACACATCCGTAGAGAATGTTCTTTTTCAAATGGTGTTGGTAGTAATTTGAAGTGGTAAACACACTTACAATTATAAATATATAGAAGTTAAAAGCAAAACAGAAAAATTGCACGAGGTTACATGATATAAACAGTAAACACAGCTACCTTATGTGGGGAAGTCAAAAGAATTGAGAGAAAATACAAAATTAGATTTGCTAAAAAATATAAAAAAAGGTAACAGACGATAATAACTAACTAAGACAGTGCTATGAATCAATCAAATTAAGGTCATCACTCAAAAAATTTTACGGTCGCCATCATAAGCTGATTGGCAATTATGACAAAAGTGTGTCAAAAATCATATCTGTTATTCTTCCTCAGTCATAATAACCTTCCATCATTACCGAACTGAACAAAGAAACAACATGACGGGTGCCGTACACGGTGCAGGAAATGTTTACTCTTCTGGAGCACCTGATTTCACTCTCGGTTTTTAGTGGAGTTCGTGTGGTTTCTTATTTATCATCTATAACTGTTGATGTAAATGTCTTTTGGTTTTATAAGTATTTGTTTACGCCTTGGTTTTGATTGTTATTGTCTAACACTCTTTTAAAGGAGGAGGAGACATGCTTATTAATATTGATATGTTTTATTTTATAGGGCATACGATTGGCAACAAAATTTGAACTACTTGTACGAAATGATAGTAGATTCGAAGTCGCTGCCAAAAGAATACTAGGAATGGTTGTCTTTCGACTTAAGGTAATAACTAGTTTGATTAAAATGTTCAAATCATTATTAGAAATGTGTTGATGGTTGTATCATAGAGGAAAAAGAGTTAACTAACGACGATAACTGAACTATATTCAGGCAGCTAACATCAACAACTCTATCAACAATATTTTCTTTTCAAAACAGCAAGCCATGAACTAATACATGTAATAGAAAAATGTTAATCCTTCTTTGAACATACAAATTTATAAAATCCACACATTGATGAAAACCGAATGGTCTGTGTGTGCGTCGTAGTACTACACAACTGTTTTACATATATTGGGACCGTCACTGGATGACACTCACAGGAGTTACACTTTGAAATTGGATAATTGTTCTACTTCCATAGCTGAATATGTTTAACAAATATAAAAACAAATCAAATGTTTATACTCTAAAGGCAAGAATAGATTATTAACATGATATAAACAATGGGTATTTATTCTCATTTCAGGGAGAAAATGAACTGACCGAATTATTACTGAAACGGCTTAATCGTTCAGGAAAAGTTCATATGGTCCCTGCATTACTCAGAGGGAAATACGTAATTCGATTTACTGTGACGTCACAATATACTGAAGACTGTGACATAGAACGTGACTGGAAAATAATATCTGCTACTGCTACAAAAGTCTTACACGATGACGAATCAACAGACGAGGAAGTAATCTCCCCTGACGACGAAGTATTTGAAAAGGAAATCCCGATTTTGCGCGTTCCCCGTGTCACACCATTGAAACGGAAGGATTACGGAATCAGTCTCTTATTAAGTAATGTACCAATGTCACCTAAACTTATCAATGGAAGTTTCGCAGCGTTATTTGATAACAATGACGTTATAGTGGAATTTGCAAAACAAATAACAAATACCGATTTTAACGGTAGACCAATCCGTTTGTCCCCGAGACGACGGTTAAAACTTAAAGACAGTACTAAACAACAAAGTTTGGACACATATAAGGTAAACAGACCACTTTGTAACCGTCAAAAGTACGGATCGCTAGACTCAAAAATAGAGGAAATACTGGAGTTGTCTACGTTGAACGATCAAAGAAATGGCGTTTGTGATATAGATGACATACGTGAAACTGATTCCGAACAAAATCAGTCGAGCGAAGAAGAGAACCCTACCGTCCAAGTTCACATACCACAATTTACTGACTTCAAATCGGCCAATGGCAATGCAAGCGGAAGTCCAGTCGAAAATGGCACACTACGATGCTGTAAACACTGTGGACATATTATTGACTAGAACTCATCAAAGTATACTATTTTGATTTAGCCAATGCAGATATTTGAATGTAGGTGTAGGTAAAGTTTGTTGAAATAAATTAGTTTATGCAAAACTCATTGTTTGTCGTATTTACCATGTTTACGAAATGTAGCGATATCTATTTTCTATGTTCATGTCATTTACACACACAGATATTTTTTGTCTTTTGGAAATGTTGTTTGTACTGTTTTTAGACCCTTCTACAACGAAATTTGTTTTACATGCACACGTATAAAAATTGCGGTTTTTATCCAACGCAATCATAGGTTTGAACGTAGTTTTCAATTTAGACTCGTTTATAAATATACATTGTATATACAGCTACTATAATTTACTGTGTGGGCATTTAATAGTGAGACGTAAGATACTAAAGAAATGTTTGAACTTTTAAGTCGAAAATAACTGACAATATTATGACAAACCCCACTGTAAAACGATCAACAGATAAACAAAGTATCCAAAACACTTAATGAATGGCTATTTTTTATTTTGAATTTATTGAACCATAAAATTAATTTTTGACTCTTCACATTGAATAATCCGCGAAGCGGATTATGTAAAATGTGAAGAATCAAAATTAATTTTATGGGTCAATAAATTCAAAATAAATTATTGCCATTCATTATAAATAAATTTCTATCAAAAATAAGGCTCAAAGAACTTTTTATATTATTTATATTAACAATAACAACGTACACACATGTTGGCGTATGAATACACAACGTCAGAGTGGGCGTGTTGCCATAAAAATTGACAACATTGAAAATAAAACTAATACTTTTAACCAATCAGAAAACAGTAAATACACCAAATTTATTTATAACAAAATTAAAGACTGAGCAAAATACACCCCACTAAAAACCGTTGATATTCCATGTCAAAGTGACACCTTATGAGGGATAAATACTGTCTATTCAGGAAGGCTTTTAGAATGGAATATATATCTTAAGATAAAAACGTTCGATTCGTCAAACATGATTTTGTATATGAAAATAAGCTAATATCGCAATAAGTTCTTACGTGTATGTAGAAATTGACATTAAAACTTTGTACTAAACCGCTGGATAACTCAACGTGCTAATTCATTTACTTAAATCAAATGGAAGGGTTTATAAAACGTCATTTCTGGAGGGAACTTACATGTCGCAATTCAATAGTACTGATCTTTCATTTTTTATTAAAAATACAGAAACAAGTAATGTACATGTATTCTGTCAATTTTACAAAATATTAAAAACATGATATTTGCAATGTTCTCCATATCAAGTGTAATTATTCCGGTGAAAACATATTTTATTCTTTTGTACTTTTAATGACTGCTACACAAACATCGTCTTCCATGACATTGTCCTGGATACGGATGACATAATGATTTGCATTCACTGTCAACTTCACAAACTAAAAAAAAAGAAAAGAAAACATACAATGTTAATTTTTGACTGTTCTGCCTTTGTCAGCGTTAAATATGCAATGCCATCTTAATTTGTTCACGTCTAATAAAAAAAATACACTCAACTTGAAAAACAGTATAAAAAGGAAAAATGCCACGGATACTGCCGATTTCTGATGGTACCGAGGATTAGAAGAATTATATATATTTTCACTTAATAGACGAGTGGCAAAAATTATCAGACTATAGTTATTTGTAAATCTATGCAGAGAAGTAAGTTGACACCATCATGGCATATAAATATAAATACTCGTCATGTTTCTCAAACATTTCTGTACTTACAATTCCAGCCGTTAGTTGGTTCTACAAAGAAAGAATGTAGAAACTCAGTAAAAACAAAAATATAATGGTACTCTGTGTTTAATCGTGAATGTTGTTTAAAGACTGGACATAAGTTATAGTTACTTTTGGTTTTTAAACTAATTTGTACCCTTTACTGCTTCTTTCTATAGCTCAATTGACTGTCTGTCTTTTCCTTCTTTGAGTTTCGATTCTTTTCGTACGCATAAGCTTTCTATTATTTAAATAATTTTTGTATGACTCTCTTTTAAAATTGTTGAAATGTGAACATCAAAACATTACAAAAATGAACGTTATACTAAATTATAATCCTGGTACCTTTGTTAACTAATTATACATTTCATGCATATTCTGGATCTTATCAATAAATTCCATATAGGGATTCGAGCTTCGCACTCACCCCATATGGAATTTACTGACCCAATATATACCGTTTTAGGTCACTAGCACACTATGTATCTATTAGTATACAAGTATATAACTTATATTGACACTAAGCATATATTTAATATTTGATATTCCAAAAACAGTGACCGATACAAGGGACATGTCAGTGCAAACCTTTATATGGGAAAGAGGGACGAAAGATACCAAAGGGACAGTCAATCTCATAAATCTAAAACAAACTGACAACGCCATGGCTAAAAATGAAAAAAAAACAAACAAACAACAGCGCACATGACACAACATAGAAAACTAAAGAATAAACAACACGATACCCCCTGCTCCTGTTTTTTCTCAATGCCAATTTGATCAATAAATAGATAAACACATTTGGCTGGTCATCCTATTTTGACAGTATCGGTGTATGTTTTGCTGGAATTGGAAGTAATACTGTATCTCAATACTTACTGGTGGTTGACGAATTTACACAAGTACACAAGTTGGTAATACAATTAATCACTGTCCGGTTTACACATCGTGTGTTTACACAATTATTTGCATTTCTACAAGGTTCACAAATGGAGGATACTGAAATGAAATGACGTTTTGAACATACAGATTCTATTGACGTTAGTTGTCTATTTAATTTATAATATGCAGTATCGTGATTTGATATTTTGAACAGATATGAACTTGAAAATCTTTATACACTACTTCCGATTATGTTTTTTATATAAAAAACTATTTCTACTGAATAGCTGAAGCTCTAAAGATATCATCAACGTGTCCTCAGATTGATCATGCAATACTTCAATAATGATATTGAAATGATAGAAACATGTATAATCTCGAACATTTTTAAACTCCAATGAAAATTTACAAAAGGGGAACTCCACTCAAACTGACAAAATCAAAAGCTATTTATAAACAGAACAAGTGAAAAACAGTTGCAATATTCCGGCCTTGGTATAGGCAAAATGTTATAAAGTGAAGAACACTTTTTAAATAAATACTTTTAATATGTAAAAGAGAAGCTTCAACTGATATAAGATATTGGGAATATGTCAATTAAGTTATAGTTTTTTCCTGTTTAATACCAACAGAAAATATAGTATGAACCTATTCTAGACGAAAACATTTCTCAAACAAGAATGTGTCCATAGTACACGGATGCCCCACTCGCACTATCATAATCTGTGTTTAGTGGACCGTAAAAACTATAATTTGGTATTTAAATTAGAAAGATCATATCACAGGGAACATGTTTTCTACGTTTCAAGTTGATTGGACTTCAACTTCATCAAAAACTATCTTGACCAAAAACTTTAACCTGAAATTTGCACTAACATTTTCTATGTTCAGTGAACCTTGAAATTGGGGGTCAAAACACTAATTTAGTATTTAAATTAGAAAGACCATATCATAGGGCACATGTGTACTGAGTTTCAGGTTGATTGGACTTCAACTTCATCAAAAGCTACCTTGACCAAAAACTTTAACCTGAAGCGGGACGAACGGAGGGAAGGACAGACGGACGAACGAACGAACAGACGCGCAGACCAGAAAACATAATGCCCCTCTTTTATCGTAGGTGGGACATAAAAAGTGAAATGGATATTGACCCTTCTTTTCTGGTTCAAGATCAAAACATAGAGCCGACCTTTTAATTTGCTTGCGTTCCCCTATCATTTTTATGGGAAAATACGTCGACCCAACAGAAATAAATTGACCGCTTGTCCCGAGCTATTTTTTCTTTCTGGATATAAAAAAATACCTATCCTTGAATGCATATAAATAACAAACTAAAATTATAGAATTGTTGGTGATGTTCATAGTAGATTGATTTGAAAAACTAATAAAACCTTTACTTTTCCGTAGCCGTACCTGATTTTGAAGTGTAATTGGGTTGTCTTCATTCTTCAACAATAAAACATTCTATAAAAGGTAGAAAATAGGAAGGACCTGATTTGATTTTTTATATTTTAAATTAGATATGTTTTTAAATTCCCTAAAATTATGAACGAATACTTTACTTATCACAGGGTTTATACTCAAATATTCAAAACAAATCCGACATTTTCAGATTATTTCCGACTTAAAAGTTTGAATTATTTTTGGTATTTTTCGTTTTTCTGTTGTTTTCTGCTAATGTAAGATGTGGTATTGACTACCTTTTATCGGTGATTGCCACAAATGACATTATCATTCGTTCAAATCATCAATAGAGAGACAAACGACCAATTTAATGGAAGAACGAACCCACAGAGAATCGTTTTCAAATTATAAATGTATAATATGATCAAAATGGAACCGACTGCCTCTATCCCTATCGACCAGTCCGTTGTCTAAAATAACCCATGCAGTCGGATGTTTTTATAAACCAATCAGCGGTCAAACAGTACAGTAAATTATAAATCGTTGAATCTCATATGAATAAAATTCTTTGTTTTCATTAAGCAAAGATTATTTAGAAATTGAGTTAATTATAAAATTGCTCGATTGCAGAGTTTTACAAAAAAGTAAAACAGGGCAATATGGATAAAGGCCAATCAAAAATAAGAATAACAGAACTCCATTGGTTAAATATCTGTTGTTAAGGCATTTTCATCTAATATCAACGTGTTAATGCACGCTATTCTACTACCAATATGTATTAAATCCAGCTTGTTGCAACAGTTTCTATTAGGTTCAATATCTCATCTCAATGAAATTAAGAGTGGCCGACTTGTGAGTAATGACACTAAACTGCCAATACTTAGTTTTTTTGTTCGACCTTGAATGTGACAGTTTCAAATATTAAAATTGGGTCGATGCCACTGCTGGTCGACGTTTCCAACCCAGTAGTCAACACTTCGGTGTTGACATGTATATCAATAATGTGGTCATTTTTATAAATTTCCTGTTTACAAAACTTTGATTTTATCGAAAAACTAAGGATTTTCTTATCCCAGGCATAGATTACCTTTGCCGTATTTGGCATAACTTTTTGGAATTTCGGATCCTCAATGCTCTTCAACTTTGTACTTGTTTGGCTTTATAAATATTTTGATATGAGCGTCACTGATGAGTCTTATGTAGACGAAACGCGCGTCTGGCGTACGAAATTATAATCCTGGTACCTTTGATAACTACTTAATTGACGAGGATTGCTGGTTATCTTGCAAACGATATTTTTCTCCTTCCTGGCACTGCAGTAACCTCCATCAATTAAAAACTGTCCGCCATGAAATACCAAATAGTGCTAAAAATGCATTTATCATTTCAAAATTGAAGCTCATTCCTATTTAACGTAGATCAAGACGAAGATAACTAAAAATCACTAGAAACACTGCTTACATAACTTAAAACGAATAATACGAAAATATGTCCTTAAAAGAACACAAACTGATGTGTTTATGAATGTTTATAGAATATTATGTCGTAAATATTTGAAAAGAGATTTAGCATAATGTTTTCTGCATAATATAAACAATTATATAACTATACTGAGTATAAAACTTTCACTTACCAATAAGACAAGCAAAAAAGGTACTTGCAACTTTGATATTCATATTTGTAAATATTTTGATAAGAGACATAAAGATTAAAAAAACAACATATATACATATTTAGGAAGTAACTTACATTTGTAAGACGCATTAATAGTCAACAATAGGTGAAGGAGATATACAGGATTTTTTTATGTTTTAACAATACATAATTCTTGTTTCACCGATAAGAATACGACTATAAGCTGTTACTAATGATGTAACTGCTATTACACTTATCTTGCTTAACAAAAACTTAGATTGTTGCTTTAACAGTCTCCATTGCTCTAAGTTTAGATAATTAAAGTTAAAACGATTCCTGCTTTTTTTAAATGTAAAAATGCCATTAGATGCACTCTGACATCACAATATACTAAAAACTATTATGTAAAATGTTACTGGAAAATAATATCTGCTACTGCTACAAAAGTTTTACATGATGACGAATAAACAGACGATGAAGTAATCTTAAAGTTTTAAATCTTTATATTGTAAGAAAAAAAAGTTCATTCTTACAGGATTTAAGCTAAATTTATTAAAGCATTATGCAGAGTTGACACACACATGTAAAGACATATGTTACCTATATAAAAAAGAAGATGTGGTATGATTCCCAATGAGACAACTGTCCACAAGAGACCAAAATGACACAGACATTAACAACTATAGGTCACCGTACAGCCTTCAACAATGAGCACAGCCCATACCGCATAGTCAGCTATAAAAGGCCCCGATGAGACAATGTAAAACAATTCAAACGAGAAACCTAATGGCCTTATTTATATTAAACAATGACTTCTCTCATAATTAAGTTAACCCCATGATAAGTTGTGCGGCAATTTGGCCTTGTGAATACGCTGCAATATCACGAAATATATTTCGTTTTTTGTAAAGAAAGTTAGCAATATCTCTTTGCTAGTGTAAGTATGTATTTGTGAACGCCACATGACTGTCATATAGAACATGTAATATTTTGAATATGACTGTCTGAATTTTCTGTCTTATTTCCTAATTACCAACAACATGAACAACGCAAATAGAGTAATTTATGACTTTTTCAAATTGTACTGTCCTAAATGTTTATAAAATGAAATACTCTCCAATGAACTTTTCTGAAATTGACACCACCAGGAACGCTCATGGCCGAACATTTTAAAGCCAAGGAAACATAGTACATGAACATTGTTAAAGGGCAACTAGCTACGAGATATATAAAAAATATAAAGTATGATTTTTTTTATTCAATCATTAATGAAAGTGAAATAGTGAAATAATAACTTACTTTTATTAGCTAAAATGGTTCAATTTTGTCAAATTAAGCTCATAAATATTTATAATGAATTATTCACTTGCAAGTGAATAACTCGACCTCATTAAATCCGTATTCATGTGAACTCCAATTTAACCCCGTAGAAAGAGATGGAATAACGCATGCATTGCCCGTGTATTTTTATTTAAAGGAACAGAATGTCAACATTGAAAGTTAAACATAGGTAAATAATTTGATTGACTAATTCGATCTTTTAAAGGTAAAAACGACAATGAACATAAATTTATAACTTATAAAACAAAATTTAACAGACCTATAAAAAAACAATTGCACGAGTTGCTTAATATATTTATATCTGTGTTTATGTTTACATCGCTTATATGGTAATAGAAGGTCAACTCGATAGGTTAATTAGATGGCGTCTTTGCTAAAATTATAACGAAACGAAGCTGCATCTTATTGAGACCATGTCCTGTAAATTGTTTATTTTATACTTTTGATAGTTTGGCTCAATGTTTTACATTGTTATAAATAGAATATTAGAATTTGAGTCAAATCGGTGAACATGAATTTGGTAGCTAGTGCCCCTTTAAAGCTATACGACTAAGAAAGAAAATGTTTGCAACTTAAAGTTCAGAAATCATAAAAATAGTGTTGCCTTCAATAAATAAAACCAGCTTATTAGAAACTTCCGTGTCAAATATTCATATTCAAACTATTTACTAATACATGAAATGTATGGTCAACAGTTCTATCTGTAAAATCTTGATATTGGTATATATAAAAAAAAAGAAGATGTGGTAAGATTGCCAATGAGACAACTCTCCACCTGAGACCAAAATGACAAAGAAATTAACAACTATAGGTCACCGTACGACCTTCAACAATGAGTAAAGCCCATACCGCATATTCAGCTATAAAAGGCCCCGAAATGAAAATGTAAAACAATTCAAACGAGAAAACTAACGGCCTTATTTATGTAAAAAATTGAACGAAAAACAAATATGTGACACACAAACAAATGACTGTTTATATGATGCCTCGTCGTACTTGTACATAAAAACTGAAAGAAAAATGGTACGGCTATTAATCATTAAAAATCAGAAGTTACTTTATTCTATACAGGCGGATATCCAGTTGAAATTAAAAAAAGATTGCATTCATTATCAGAGAAGGTCAAGAAGATCAAATTGGTATATTTGAATTCTTTCCATCTGTTGTATGAGCTTAGAAAGTTTATCGAAGGTGCACACCTTAGAATCTTGTATATCCTTTGCACGTATATCTACTCAAATTGGGGTTTGGGGCTTCCAGATAGTTGTAAACTTTAAGTTAGATACCAATGTTCACCCAACAGTAGATTGAGGTAGCTACATATCGTCGTGGATGTTCTTTTTGGCATAAAATAAATTCAATCGAGAGAAAAATCTGCAGAAAGGTTAAATTCTAAATGTTTTAAAGCATTAATTTTATTTGCATATCTGCCCCCGGTTGCATTTTGTTTTTTGTTTTGTGAAGATGTGTTTTATTAAACAAAACAAAAACCTAAAGTTGAGCAATAATGTCATCGAAAACAGACAGACACCTTTTTTGTTCAGGCCTGTTTGAGATAACTATTATATTATATCATATGCGAAACACCATGTAACCTCAGATTCTATTTTTCATGTTTTTGTATATATATATTATGTAAATACAACTCGTCTAAACATCAACCCAACAATGTTAGATCTGTAAATTTTACTCAAGGAACTTGACGACAAATTTGCAAATAGATAAAAAAAAATCACTTAAAAACAGATACTTTTTGTGTATGTCATTAAGGGTTATACGTCTTCAACTTCTAAGATCTCACTTTACAACCAATCAAACAACAGTTTTAAATTTACTAGATACATTAAAGAACATTGAATGGTAAGTAACATCTAGGTGATACGTTTGTCTTTTTAAAAACAAATGCTATATACGGATCGTATTGATGATATGCGGATATTTATCGGTTTTCAAGAGCTAAATTGACAGCGCGTTATCTATTCAATTGCTTCCATTTTTACTATTTTAAAATAAGGTACTGTAAGGGAGAGATAATTTTTACAAAAAAGAATCCGGAATGTACGGAATACAAATATTAAAATGAAGGAATTATAAAAACAAACCTCTTAACAGAATCATTCAGAAGGGATATAGTAACGACACTGTTGTCAGGTGATTAAAGTTGACATCTATTGGAATTGATATTGATTCACACATATGGTCTTGCATCGAAAATAAACACATTTATTCTAAAACCTTTTTAAGCCATGAAAATTCTTCACATATTTTTATGATGGTATGATACTAAACCACTAATGGAAATAATTTTTCGTTGTTTTCATATGATGAAGACACAATATTTCGATCAGTTTAATTAAAATCCAGAGCTGGCATGTCACTAACTGCTAATTGTCCTTTGTTAAATTATGTATCATTGTCATTTTGCTTAGTTTCGTTTGTTATCCATTATGACTTTTTTAAACTGAGTTTTACTGTGCGTATTACTGTGCGTTTGTTTAACCTACATTGGTTAAAGGCAAAGGGGGAGTGTTGAGATCTCACATGTTTAACCCTCCACATGTTTGCGCCTGTCATAAGTTTGGAGCCTCTGGCCTTTGTTAGTCTTGTATTTTTTATTTTTTCATTTTAGTTCATTTATATGTTTAGGCTTTTCATTTGATGTCCATTTTCACTGAACTAGTACGCATTCTTGTAAATCCAGCTACAGTCCGGATGCGGTATTGTCTAGCGGGTGGAAGATCCATTCGGCTGTTTTGTTTTGCTCCATGGTCGGGTTGTTGTTTCTCTGGTACATTGCCCATTTACTTCTCTATTCTATATAGTACATTCTTGATATCTTATTATTATTACTTGTTTAACAGGATAGTTCTAAGTAAGGCTAAAAAAAAATAGTTGAATTATTGGAAAGACGTTGAAGGCAGTTACTTACTTGCGAAATTATCGCATTTTATTCAATGGAATAAGAAAAAAACAAGAGGCACATAAAATGCATTTAGTATTATTTAATATATGTTGTTTGCTTTCTGCAAACATTGTCATCTCATGTTAAATTAATCTGGTGAATTCATTTTTTTGTTTGGCATGTCTAATGACTGTTACAAATACAGCGTCCATTTTTACAAGATATTTGACCCTCCTGGCAAATGACCAATGTCTCGCATTCGCTGTCTGTTGTACATGCTACAAAAAATAATAAGAAGAAACATCGATATAAAAAGAATATGTGGTTTATTGCCAATGATACAACTCTACACAAGAGACAAAATGACACAGAAATTAACAGCTATAGGTCACCATACGGCCTTCAACAATAAGCAAATCCCATACGATGTTGGTTTACTTTTGAATAGAAATGCCGGATTCTGCATATGTCTGGACTAATCTCTAACCTATGGAAACTATTAAACGTTGAAAATGCATGTGCCTATGATTAAGAGTAAACTTTTTTTTTTTTCAAAATAAACTAAATTGTTTGTATATGTTCCTAAATTAACTAAGTCATGATAGTATATTAAAAAATATATATTGATAAGTTTTGTTAAAAATTCAGTTTTTTAATAAAAGACATTATAACACATTGAATTTATTTTAGAAGTTTTTCTAAGGTTAACATGGCAAAGAGAATGTAAATGCATTTCAAAAACGTATATCGGATTCATATAACATAATACATTTTAATTGGAAAGAGAATGTTTTAAGAAGCGAGAGAAAATTACGAAACAAAATAAAATTGCTCAAAAATAAAAAAACTGAAAACAGCTGAAAAAACTGACCATACTGAACTAACACTCATTTAAGGGCGGAGGAGGTATGCCTCTTAATATTGATATACCCCTGTTATATTTTATAGGGCATTCGATTGGCCACAAAATTCGAACTACTTGTACGAAATGATAGTAGATTTGAAGTCGCTGCCAAAAGAATATTGGGAATGGTTGTCTTTCGACTTAATTTAATGCATAGTATGATTGAAATGTTAAAATCAAAATAAGAAATGATTTGAAAATTGTATCATAAAAGAAAAAGAACAGTTTTTAAATATATTGGGATCGTCACTAGAAGATTATTGTAACAGGAGTTACGCAATGGAATTGGAGAATTGTTCTACTTTGATAGCTTAATATGTGTAACAAATATAACAAATTCAAAGTTTTTATTTTGAACGCAAGAATGGATTATTGATATGATATACACAAAGCGCATGTAATTCCATTTCAGGGTGAAAATGAACTGACCGAAATGTTACTGAAACGGCTTAATCGTTTAGGAAAAGTTCATATGGTCTCTGCTTTACTCAGAGGGAAATACGTAATTCGATTTACTGTGACGTCACAATATACTGAAGACTGTGATATAGAACGTGACTGGAAAATAATATCTTCTACTGCTACAAAAGTTTTACACGATGACGAATCAACAGGCGAGGAAGTTATCTCCAATGACGACGAAGTATTTGAAAAGGAAATCCCAATTCTGGGCGTACCCCGTGTCGTACCATTGAAACGGAGGAATTACGGAATCAGCCTCTTATTGAGTAATGTTCCAATGTCACCTAAACTTATCAATGGAAGTTTTGCAGCGTTATTCGATAACAATGACGTCATAGTGGAATTTGCGAAACAAATAACAAATACCGATTTTAACGGTAGACCAATCCGTTTATCCCCTAGACGACGGTTAAAACTTAAATACAGTACTAAACATCAAAGTTTGGACACATATAAGATAAACCCACCCTTTGTAATCGTCAAAAGTACGGATCGCTAGACTCAAAAATAGAGGAAATACTTGAGTTGTCTACCTTTAACGACAAAAGAAATGGCGTTTGTGATATAGATGACATACTTGAAACCGATTCCGAACAAAATCAGTCGAGCGAAGAAGAGAACTCTACCGTCCAAGTTCACATTTCACAATTAAAATCGGCCAATGGCAATGCAAGCGGAAGTCCAGTCGAAAATGGCACACTACGATGCTGTAAACACTGCGGACATGTTATTGACTAGTACTCATCAAAGTATACTATTTTGATTTAGCCAATGCAGATATTTGAATGTAGGTGTATGCAAAGTTTGTTGAAATAAATTAGTTTATGCAAGACATATAGTTAGCCATCACTACAAAATTATGTAATAAACAATAACTATACTTTATATAACTACATAAATATGTATACAGCTACTAAAATGTACTGTGTAGGCTTTTAATAGAGTGACGAAAGATGCTAAAGAAATATTCAAACTCATTAGTCGAAAAACAGACAGACAATGTTATGAAAAAAAAACCAGATTAACATAGTATCCAAAACACAAACAATTAAAGCCTGAGCAAAACGCACCCACTAAATACTGATTGAAATAAGTTCATACCGCTCTAAATTCTAACGTCTATGTAAAATCTTAACATTAAAACATTGCACTGCATTGCTAGATAACTTAATCTGCTAATTTATTTACTTTACCCAAATGGAAGGTTTATAACAAAAGTTCATTTGTGAAGGGAACATAGTACTAATCTTAAATTTTTCATTAACAATACAGAGAATGTCTCCTATCGATATTGCATAAAATGAGAAATATGATTATTAAAATGGTCCCCATGTCATATGTTATTATTCTGGTGAAGACATTTTCATTTTCTTCTGTATTTCTAAAGACTGATACACATGAATCGTCCTATATTACAATGCCCTTGATATGAATGACAAAGCAAGTCACAATCACCATCAGCATTATGAAATTCCATCGTCCCTCCATATCAATATCTTAATTTGTTAATTTCTTAGAACTGTATGCGCAACAAAAATGCCAAGGATTGGGCACATTCCTGGTGTTACTGCTAACCTGTATTTCTTTAAAGTTTGTTCATTCTATGTACCACTTTTTCATTCATTGGCAAATCTTTGTAAAACTCTGCATACAACAAGGCTTTGGTCATTTTAACCCTTGCCTATCAATAGTTACCTAGTCTGCTAGTGACCTAAAACGAAATGTACGGGGTCAGTAAATCCCGTGTGGGGTGAGAAAAAAGCTGGATTCCCCATATATATCGTATTAGTTTACTAGCACACTGGGTAACGAATTTATTATCGACTCTCATAGCATGTGGTACATGTACATAGTGACCTATCAAAGTGAAAAGTCCTCAATATTTAGTATTGATAACCTATTTATATTGACTATACAAAAAATGTCAACAATAAGAAGTTGATAAAAGCGTTTCATGAATTTATTTTAATCGTTTTTCGTCAATTTTATTCGTCTATTGAAACTTTTCAAATTTTTCTTCAACACCGATTTGTTTTCATAAAGGGACATAACACCACTTATACGTTGTATTGAAGTAAGCCCCATATACTAACCCCATATGTAATATACATGGTCTCTGCGCGGTTGCTATCTTATATCACCGCGGGTAAAATATCACGTTGTGATTGGTTCAACCCCGTTACTTGGTGACCCCTATGGATCCGTAAGGGGGTTAGTGAATTTTATAGTTTCATCACTATATTGTTAAAGATGACGTCATGTATTAATTTTGTTGTGTTTTATTGTTTATTTTTCTGCAAAACACAGCAGAAAAGTCCTTCGTGCAATAAATTCGTTATACAGTTACTATTGACCCCCTAAGGGACCATAGAGGCCTAGGGTGATTAAAATCCATAGGAGATTCGGCCTGCGGCATCACTCCCTATCGATATTACTCACCCTCTTTTGATTCGTATGGAGTCAGTAGCGAACCATATAACTTATAATATTCATAAAAAAATATATCAGGTAAGATTAGTAGAACTATCAGGTACAAGAAATATTAATCATATCCCTGTTCACAAATGATAATATTAGAAACCTTACGGGTAAGATATCATTGGCATTAAACACTACTGTATAACGAAACAGTGTTCTTTTCTTGCCTACTATAGAAAACCTTTCTTGAATACAAAAGTTTCTTTAACCGAGACATCGACTTTTGAATACTGTCAAACATTGCGTACAGACAGTACCAAAGTATTAATGTTTTCCACATTTCATTAGTTGTAATATCGTCTAAAGAATAAAATACGCTATGATGTAATCAATCGAACATGGCAATTTTATGATATCTGTCAACAGCATGGCAATTTTATGATATCTGTCAATAGCATGGTAATTTTATGATATCTGTCAACATCATGGCAATTTTATGATATCTGTCAACAGCATGGCAATTTTATGATATCTGTCAACAGCATGGTAATTTTATAATATCTGTCAACATCATGGCAATTTTATGATATCTGTCAACAGCATGGCAATTTTATGATATCTTGGTCTTTCAACATCATGACAATTTTATGATATCTGTCAACAGCATGGCAATTTTATGATATCTGTCAACAACATGGTAATTTTATGATATCTTGATCTTTCAACATCATGGCAATTTTATGATATCTGTCAACAGCATGGCAATTTTATTATATCTGTTAAAAGCATGGCAATTGTATGATATATGTCAACAGCATGGCAATTGTATTATATCTGTCAACAGCATGACAATGTTATGAAATCGTTCAACATCATGACTATCTATGTGATATAACCCCTTACTCTGTAAAAATAAGAGCGAGTGGTGGTTTTTTTATTAGTTTGTTACATAGTGAAATTATCACACCAGCAGCTGAAATCAGTTTGACTAGCTTCCTATTAGCGAGAACAGTTTGACTTCATTAACCGAACATGCATTGTCTTGTTTGCGTAAGTACTGATAGTGGTTCTCTATTCTCATCATGTTTTTTTTATGTCATATGCATTCAAATACGACTTTTGATCATAGTTGCTACTCTTCATTTTATAGACAAGTGGCATACATTCTTGTCATCTTTCTAAAATATTTATGTACTGACAGTTCGAGCCTCAAACAAATTGTAATACCTCATAAAGACATGAGCTTAACTGTACTTTTAGTGTAATCGTGCATGTTGTTTAGAGACGGGGCACAAGTAACAGATACTTATTAGATCAATCAAAATCAATTGATAGATTTTCATCCCCGCCCGCCCCTCTGAAATCGTCCCGCCCCGATTTTTTTAATTTTGAAAAATTTACGATTTCCGAATTTGTTCATCTCCGTTTCCTGTAACCGTTTTTTATTTTCCTGTTTTAAATTTCGGTTTTCGTATTACTTTGAGTAATTAAAAAGGATTCTGCAGCTTTTTGATGACAAAATCGTCTACCGAGAACAGAGATTGATTTCAAGAAGGGCATGAAATAATCGGGTTACAAGTAATAAGCTGTGTCCAAGATGGCAAATCGCGGCATGACACACATTTCTGGGATTTAGAAAACCGTTGATTTTTTTATTGATAAAATGACTTTGTGGCAGGAATTTTGAACTGTGAATTATACCTAAAGAGCACGAATCGTGGAACACATTCGTACAAAACCATAACTGTATAAATGAAATGACGCAAGCACGAACTTGTTAGATTTATGACAGAATAATTGAGTTCAAAAAGTCGGCAAACATACACTTAGATTTACCCATGACTTTTTTTGTTGACAAACAGCACAAACACCTTCTATCCCAATATGCTCAATAGAGCCATTAAACATCTTCTCCTTTTTGGTTAAGTTCATGTCTTACATATTAATTATATTTGCATCTATAAGAAGAATCATAAAAGCACCAACCCTTTCGTTTTCAAAACGGTTTCATTTTATTCTGAACTTGTAATTCTTTAGTTGCATATTTGTTTCATTTCATGGAGACAAAAAATGGTCGCTTAAAAAGACACTAAATTAGGTGAAGGTAGTCCAACTGAAGAGAGCATTCTTCTTTTATGTTTTCGCTGTTTAGGTTTCAAAGGCAGCAATTACATGTAGAACAGTGGTTGCCAATTAGAGATTTTTATTCATGTTAAGATTTGAAATATTATGTACGATTCCTAATATATGTATTTAGACAATATACGTATAGTATCTTGAAATATGAATTTTATTTGTATGAGGCTTAGAAACGGGGGAAATGCGAGGTTCTACCTAGCATTTTCCCGTTTCGTGCCGAATACAAATAAATTTCATATTTCAAGACACTATACGTATATTGTTTTTATACTGAAATCGATAAAAAAATAAAAAAATAATAAGAAATATGTAACAAATATTGTTAAAAAAAGTTTTTTGGAATTTCCCTCTTGAGGTACCATTTTTGGGTATTTCCCCATGAGCGTAGTTCAGGCGGTAAGACATTAAAATTTCAAGGAATTAGAAAGAGAAAATGAACTTAATTGATAACATTTGATGCACATGGTATATAAATTAACAATTTGAAGACATAACAAGTTTACATACATAAAAGTTTGACCATTGTTATTACACGTTGTCATGGTTGTGACGTGACATTGTTGATGAAATACAGCAGTTCCGGTAATTAGGCGGGGCTTATAGGTTAGTTGAGGTCATTGACGTATAAAGCTAACGTTTATACGTATAGCTTTATCTGTATAGTAAAATAGCTGATTGCAGTATAAATACATAATATAAGCTTATTATTACACTTGCATATTTGAAGAACAAGTCACAAGAGGGTTTCATAAGAAATACAAATTAAAAAATAAAATCCTCCCACCCGCCCCATTTTTTTCAAAAATTCGGATGAAAATCTACTAATTAAAATTTTAGTTGGCCTTAGGATTTTAAACTGATTTGTATTCATTTTCTCCTTCTTTCTGAAGTTCTGACTCTGTCTTTTGTCTTACCAGGATTATTATACAAATATATCATGCTTACAAGGGCTTTTTTGGCAAATACCCCTTGTAAGCATGATATAATTGTTTAATTCCACCGAATGTTCCACCTCAGAAAGTTTATTATAACCAGGTATCATATGAAATTTCGAATTGAATGTATAATGTTTGTATACACTGCAGCTGTGCTATTTGCGCAGTCAAATTGCATTGACCGTATAGTCATTTCTTATCATTTTTGTTATGTACAGTCACTGACTGTATATATATCTTCCTTTTTATGATAATAAGCTGATTCTCGGCTGACTACTACACTTTGTTCAACAGTTTCAATGAAGCGTAATACAAGTGGATTATAGTTTTATGTGACCGGTTGATAATTCGTTTCTGTTGAGTTTTATTTATGACGTCATTCCTGGAATTTTTACGTCATTCGTCCAAATTCAATAATGATGCTTTTTCTCCTTAATATTTCATCTGGAACCAGATATTTAGAATGACCATGAATTTGTCATATTAGAATAGAAATAATTCATTGAGTTATTTTTAGACATGGTATTCCCCATCTGTCATGGTATTTGCTAGAGTAATTCCCATCTGCCATGGTATTTGCTAGCAAATACCCCGGCACATGGAATTCCCTAATGGCAAATACCCCGGCAGAGAAAACAAAATCTCAATATATAGACATTGCCGTGAAAAATACCATGTTTCTCATCCAATCAAAATAAAGCATTATTACATAAAGTGGAATCGTGTTTATGATCTGGCATCTGATTCTTATTAAGCTACGTATTACTAGTATGGTAATGGTTCTCTTGTGACTTTCTTTTGAAATTGTTCGAAATGTTCACATTGAAAAGTTGCGTCTGAAGCGCTTTTCTGGTTTTACTTTCATACAGAATGCTCTAAGCCTAAAATTAAAAGCTAGGTTTTATACGAACCAAAACAGTTTGAACCGAAATAAATTAATTTTAAAATAACTTAACGAAGAATTCAAATAGAAACAAATATTCAACGAGTGACCGAACAACACATTAATTCAAGAATGCTCGCGAATGTTTTTCGATATTTGAATTCTTTGATTAGCTATTCTTTTTATTACATTTGCAAATGTCTTTTTTTAATGAAATTAAAGTAGAAAATGTAAGGAACTATATATTTTTCTACGCATTCACAATTTGTTTTGATCCGTCGTTATCGACGTCGTCTTGACAACGTATATTGTTGTATGACGTCGGAGGAGTCAAATAACTACGTACGTACGTATTTCACATGTGAAATTATCGGTTTTTACTTCACTGGGAAATCAATGTAATGCATTGCAACCAATGTAATAATATAAAATAATTCAAATTTCAAAACTATATGAAACAAAGAAGATAGAATTGCATTGTCTAAAGAGTAGATAATGTCCGTTTAAAGGAAACATATCTTTGACATTAATTACAGTGAAAGTGTTTTTAACAAAAAGATAGATCAATGACAGACATAATAAGAAAACTGTGTGTAATAAGGGCAACAGTAGTGTACCGCTGTTCAACATTGATAAATCGATTCTAAGAAAACAAATCCAAGTTATAAACTGAAACCGAGGAAACATATCAGTTATTAGAGGAAACATCGGATCAAGGGAAACACTGAAATGAAACAAAAGCAAATACCAAAATACATAGAATCGGTCTTTTTATTTCACATTGAAAATGCCACAAAAGATAAAACTATGCATGGATCATTTTAAAACGGCAACACAATGATCAATCGTTTCTGCACCCTGCCTTTTAAATCTACTGCTTAAACGAACAACGATGAACACCTTATCTGAAACGCTTTACAAATGATATGCTTCCGAATACTTTTTTGATTTATTTGGGATCTGGGATGGTCCAACTAAAAAAAAAGGTAAATAATAAAACAAACTCATTAAACAGGTTCTATTTTTGTACAAAAAATAGGCCGTTAGTTTCTCGTTTGAATTATTTTACCCTTGTCATTTCATGTTTGGCCTTTTACAGCTGACCATGCGGTATTGGCTTTACTCATTGTTGAAGACCATACGATGACCTTTGGTCTCTTGAGGAAATTTGTCTCATTGACAATCATACCACATCAATTTTTTTTTTTAATTTTAAACCAAATCCAATGATATGATGAGTTTAATCGACTAATAAAACTGCATCAATACGTATTCACAAATCAATTGAAATTTATAGTTCGACTATCAACCAAGTCCCATTATTTTCATGTCAAAATTAAGTATAACGATATATTCAGAATTAAGAACAATCAAACGATGTTTTTAGTGAAATAGGAACATTTGCTAAAACAAAACACGTTTTCTTTTAAAAGCATCATTTACAAAAAATTAGTCGACCAATGGTAGCAACTTTTGCATCGTTTGACCGTACTACTTTGTGGCTGTTGATGTGTCTTTATATGAAATGTCTAAGAAAGACTTCTCTAAACGATGTTCACATTTACATGAACTTTAGTCAGTATGATCTTTTAGACGAATATGTTTTCAGGTTAGACTTACTGCTTGCAAGTTGATTGTGATTGGAAGTCTTGCATATCAGTATACTTAAACATTTATGTTATATTCAATTAAACTTAAAATTTGTATGCGTTGGTTTCCTAAACTGCACAAAAACAATAAAATATGGTTTCATCTCGGCCTCTATTTCAGTGAATTTAACAAGTTCCTATCTAAGAACTAATCATAAAGTATTGCAATAAAATATACGAAAATGGTGGAAATAACTATTTTGTAGAATGTAAAAAAAATCTTTGGATGGTTAAAATAAATCACGTGCTTTTGGTGGTACTGTTGATTCTGTTGACGGTTTTGATTTTTGTACCCTTTACACTACACTTTCACACAATCTCAGCAAACGAAAGTTTTCTGATTTTGTTAAATGGTCGTTTAGTAAATCTGAAATTCAGAATGTAAATATATTTGAAGGCTTCTTCTCTAATGAGAAAGGTAAATATGCTAAATAAACTTATTGAAGGTGTGATGAGATGATTGAACCTGTTAACTTTCTCCTTGATGATATTCATGCACGTTTCAACAGGTTTTAAGTTTGCCACACTAATTGTGCCCATTTAATAGCAGACATGTTTTTGCACAAAATTTACGACAAAAGGGACGATGTTTCGTTTCCTATTGTTAATTTTCCATTTTTGGATGGTGATGTTCCTTTGGCAGCACCTTACGTTGTTTTAATTTGATTTAACGAACATCTATGTATTACTGGTAAATTATTTTGTGACCCCAAAGTGCTTGAAACCTTTACTAAATTCGTCCATTACTTTATTAAGTCTCCCAAACAAAGTTTGGAGATTTAGTGTTTTTGCTCAGTTCTTATTATTTTAATTATTCTCTTTTCTTTTTCTTTTTCTTTTTCTTCTGCCACTTTAAAAATGAACTTGTCCGCAAAAATTAAAAATTCAAAAAAAGTTCAAAATCAGATATATCTAAAGCTATGAATATAATTGAAACATTTGGTTCTTTCTCAGGGTTGAAGCTAAACCGTAATAAAACGGAAGGAATTTGGATTGGGGCGCTTAAAAACAGCGTAGATAAGATTGAGGGCATACGCTGGACAGACAAACCCGTCAAAGCTGGAGGCATTTATTTTGGTCACGATAGACTTCAATGTGAAAAGTTAAATTGGGAACCTAAAATTGATAACATGAAATCATTAATTAAAACATGGGAGAAAAGAAAATTAACAATGGTTTGGAAAATATTGATCATAAAATCTTTAATAGTACCAAAATTTACGTTTTTGGCTACTTCGTGCAAAGTTCCAGATATTTACTTGAAAGAAATTGAAAACTGCTGTTTCAAATATATTTGGGAAGGAAAAATGACAAAGTTAAAAGAAGCAGACTTATTGGCGAATACCAAAAAGGAGGGTTAAGAATGATTGATTTTGACAGTTATTTTACAGCACTGAAAGCCTCATGGGTCTCTAAATTAACAACAACCAATCTGCCGAATTGGAAGATTATTCCTACTAAATATTTTAACAATCTTGGTAAAAACTTTCTTGTCTTTAACATGAATTTAGATAATATTAAATCAATCGATAGACTTGGAAAAATACCCGATTTTTTTTTTACAAATAATTTCAAGTTGGGTTAAAACAAGAGGAGGTTTATCAACATTTTCTAATCACTTTTCTTATATTAGAAAACAGATTATTTGGGGATATAAATATATTAAATATCGCAACAAATGCTTGTTTTTCCCAAACTGGGTTAAAAGTGGATTGGTGTATATTAACGACATATTGGATCGTGAAGGAAATTTATCCGAAAGTTTTATTTTAAAATAGTTAATTAATAAAACAAATTGGATTGCAGAGTTTAAGATGTTTAAATCCTGCATCCCAAAAGAATGGATGCAATTTAAAAAAAAAAGAAAACTCCGTTAAGAGTATAAATTATTAATCAATATATGTAAGGTTAATTTAAGATGGCAAAATAAACAAATTGAAACAAAAGATATCAACAATAAAATAATCTATAAAACTTTAGTAGATAACAAATATATAAAGCCAATCGGTATCAACATTTGGACAAGATATTTAAATTAGAATACGTACCACATATGTCATTTGTATACGATTTTATATTTAAAATTTTAAAGGAAAATAAGTTAAAAATTTTCAGATGGAAACTGCTCCAGTATATTATTCCTACAAAGCAGCTACTATTAAAGTGGAAAATATCTGAGAACGATAAATGAAATTTTTGTAAAACAAAAGAAGAAGATTATTTGCATTTCTTTATTACATATTCATTTTTGAAAGATTTTTGGGAGAAAGTACATAATCTTCTAGCAAAAATTAATTTTCAAAACAAGATATTAGCAAAACATATAGTATTTGGATACAAAATATCAGATCAAGGGTATAACAGTTTTAATTATTTCTTGACAATACTAGGTTTTTTTATTTACAAGTCGTACTATGTATCCGAGCAAAAACTGAAATTTTTAGATGTGTATGCTATGTTTATAAAGGAGCTACGAAGGTTTATGAATGAGAACAAAACAGTATCTCAAAATGTATTTTTCATAAAGTTAAAAAGATTGATTTGATTGATGGAAAAAAAATAATGTTTAATTATATTTCATTATATTCTGTGTATTTTCCTGGATACTCAGAAAGTATTTCACAGGGATACTTTATTGAAGCTTGGACAATGAAGTAAAGTTGTAACAAGCCATTTGAAGAATAAAGCATATTTATTTGTTGTTAAAAAAAAATTAAAAAAAAAAGTTTGGAGACTTATTGTTTTTGCTCAGTTTTTATTATTCTTATCATTCTTCTGTTTCTTTTTCTTTTTCTTTTTCTTCCGCCACTTTAAAGATGAACTTTTCCGCAGCGATTCTCAAAAACTGCTTGTCTGATTTACTTAGGATTTCATAGAATGTTAGATTAAAATATCTAGGTGAGCCATCAATTATTCGTTTGTGCATTTGGGTCTATTAAGGGGTATTTTTTTTTGGGGAGGGGGGCAGAAAGAGGGAAGTGGTTTACTATAGAACCCTATGGGGTTTTTTTTCTAAAATTTTAAAATGAATATATCTTGAAAACTTTAAGTGATTAACACAAACAGTCTTCAGAAATGATCAAAGGACAATAAAACGAATCACATGAAACAAAAGGGGTATCCCTGGGGGGTAATCCCCACCCCCTTAAATTTGAAAATCTGCTATTAGCTTGTAAACGATCCAAATTTCCACCCATAAACCATATATTTTCTTAAATGGGACGAAAGAACAAATTAAATGATAAAAAAGGGAAGTCCCTTTGAGTCACCACACCCTGTTCAATTTGAGAATGTGCTATTATCTTGTAAACGGTCCAGATCTCCACCCCTAAACCATATATATTCTTGAAAGGGACAATAAAACAAATCAAATGAAATTAAAAGGAAGTCCCTGGGGGTCACCCCCATCCCATTCAATTTGAGAATGTGCTATTATCTTGTAAACGGTTTAGATCCCCACCCCTAAACCATATTATATTATTGTAGGGGACAATAAAACAAATGAAATGAAATAAAAAAGGGAATCCCTTCGGGGTCACCCCACCCTCTCTTGTTTGAAAACTTATAAACGGTTAAGATCCCCACCCCTAAACCATATATATTCTTGTATGGGACAATTAAACAAATCAAATGAATACTGGGACAATAGGAATGGTGAGTTAAGGGAGCTTTGTTTGGGAGATTTCGTAACAGCATCCTGTTACAATTACTTCTTGTTAAGATTTGGTTTTGAAGTTTGGTTGTACTGTAGAAACTTTTCAAACGGGATAGAATATCCTCATTTTTACGGAAATGTTGTTTACAATGCCAGTAAATGTAGAAACGACCCTGGAAAACTTATTGATCTTTTTAATAAACTTATTCGAATTCATAATTTCAACACTGTTATTAGATCATTGAATACTGTTTTTATTGGTATTAATATGGATTTGGTAAATTAAAGTAATCTATATTATTGTTATTTACATATACACATTCATAGATCTACTATCTGACGATACCTGTATCTTGGCATTGTAAAAGGTCATGTGTTTTTTTCTCTGAATGTTTATGACGTCTTTACACTAAATACATTATATGTTGGACGTGTACTGATTGATGATTTAGTTTTAAATGATTGATGTTTTTAATTAATAGTTAGTGTCCTGTAACCAGCTGTCAGTACTCTCAGATCTAGAACTGTACTTACTGTATTTTGTTGTTGTTGGGATATACAAATACCCGTCCAAGTCCATTCTATGTAGTTTTCTATTTATATCCATCTGGTGAGTTAAGCCTTTTTCAACTGATTTTTATAGTTTGTTCTAATGTTGTAATGATGAAATGTTACACCACTGTCCAAGGTTAGGGTATAGTTTGGTATCCTGCTAACATGTTTGGCCCCGCCACATTCTGTATGTATGTGTCTCCCGAGTCAGGCGAATGTAATTCAGTGGTAGTCGTTTGTTGATATGTTGCATATTTGTTTTTCGTTAATTTGTTTTACATTAATTAGGCCGTTGGGTTTCTCGTTTGAATTGTTTTTCATTTGTCATTTTGGGGGCTTTTATAGCTGAGTATGCGGTATGGGCTTGGTAATTGTTTAAGTCTGTATAGTGACCTATCGTTATCAATGTATGTGTCACTTGGGCTCTTGTGTAGAATCGTCGCATTGGCACTTAATATATCTTTCAGTGCTTTTAACACGTTCCTATCAAAGAGCTTCCTATCAACTAATAAAATATATGAAAATAGTGGGATTAACTGTTTTTGGAGTGTACAAAAATCTTTGGATGGTTTAGATAAATCACGTGCTTTTGGTACTGTTGATTTTGTTGACAGTTTTGACTTTCTACTCTTTTCACTACACTTCCAAACAATCTCTATCGGAGCAATTGAGATCACCCCTAGTCTTTGGTGAGGTTCGTGGTGCTCAGTCTTTAGTTTACTTTGATGTGTTTTGTGTACCAATGTTTGTTTATTCTTTTTTTTCGTGTTTAAATACAGAATAAGTTTCTTTCATTCTAACAAATAGTTAGTAAAACCTGATTTTTACAAACTCTAGATCTGATTATCTAACCAAATGATCAACATGCAGAAATTACTTGTCGATTATGTTATAAACGATTTTCACAAATAACCTTCGTTGTTCAGTAGTGATAAAAGTATTTATACGTACGGTCACTTCTATGATGAGTTTATTTACAACCACTGGGTCGATGCCACTGCTGGTGGAGATTTATTTTCCCGAGGGTATCACCAGCCCAGTAGTCAGCACACATGAATTATCATTGATTGATATGGTTACATTTATAAATTAACTGTAACAGTTACAAAATATTGAATTTTTGAAATACTAAGGCTTTTCTACCTCAGGCATAGATTACCTTAGCTGAATTTGGCAAAACTTTTAGGAATTTTGCTCCTCAATGCTCTTCAACTTCATACTTTATTTGGCCTTTTTTAACTTTTTTTGGATTCGTGCGTCACTGATGAGTCTTTTGTAGACGAAACGCGCGTCTGGCGTATATACAAAATTTTGTCCTGGTATCTATGATGTGTTTATTTACAACCACTGGGTCGATGCCACTGCTGGTGGAGATTTATTTCCCCGAGGGTATCACCAGCCCAGTAGTCAGCACTTTTGTTCTGACATGAATTATCATTGATATGGTTACATTTTATACATTAACTGTTTACAAAATATTGAATTTTTGAAATACTAAGGCTTTTCTATCTCAGTCATAGAATACCTTAGCTGAATTTGGCAAAACTTTTAGGAATTTTGGTCCTGAATGCTCTTAAATTTCGTAGTTTATTTGGCCTTTTTAACTGTTTTTGATTCGAGCGTCACTGATGAGTCTTTTGTAGACGAATCGCGCGTTGCGCGTATATACAAATGTGATAGCCTCTTTATTTTGTTTATACTTTAATTGTAAAATAAAGATGTATAATTATGTTAATATTGAATAAAACTTCATAGCATATTGTCTCATATAAAATTTTATTACACTGAAACGTTTCCATACATTATTCATGATTACTTGGATTTGATTGGTTAGTTTAAAGTTTTACCGCTCAGTTCTTAGTTTCTTTGTTTTGAGATAGAAGGACTAATGTAGTCAAAATGGACGGATGTATATGTCCAGTAGCCATTGAAGTGTTTGAGAAAGTATAGAGAATAGTCATGATTCTATTTGCATTGACAGACTTGACATTTTGACGTGAGTTTTCTTTATCTACTTCTTTATTAATATTTCTAATATATTTTCATAGATTGAATGATTTTTGGTATGAATGGTTATTTTTCTCTGTGATTCCGAATAGTATTATCGCTACATAAAATGCATATATTATACACTTATTTTATTATATAAAGTACTGGTAGTCATTCGTTAGAGCTATATGTAAATCAGTTTAGAAAGTACACACATTCCGATCGATACTTTGAGGTGTATTCGATAATTATAAGACTTTGTTATGAGTAGATTTTAAATACCACCGTGTATTATTTGTGTGAATTAGTCCGTACACAATAACATTGTTGATTGATTATAAATAGAAAACATAAACAAAGTTGTATTAGATAGCGAACTACGTTTCTGCACATATTTAAAGTATTGTCCGAGTTATGTTTTGTTTTATATACAATGACATTATTTATATTGTATGTTTTATGATTAGGTCTTTGTTTAAATACGGTTTCATTAAAATCCGTTAATTTAACATTGTAATTTTGGTTTACAGAATTTGTAAGATGTCATATAGATATCATTGTGTGATATAACAGTATGTATAAAATTGAGAATGGAAATGGGGAATGTGCCAAAGAGACAACAACCCGACCAAATAAAAAACAACAGCAGAGGGTCACCAACAGGTCTTCAATGTAGCGAGAAATTCCCGCACCCGGAGGCGTCAATGTTTGAATTGGCTTGTGCCACGACAGTAACTACCTTGCTCCACAAGTTGGTAAGGATTAGTAATATGTTATTAAAATTATAATGTATTTCGTTTAAAAGGTTGAACTAGCTATGGAGTATGTTAAGCACATAGTTTTGATAATGAGTTATTTCCCTTGATTTTAGATGCTTTTAATATTTGTTTAATTTATCAATGTTGTTAATCTGAACAACTGAATATTATATGTAAAGACATTAATACTATGATTTGATGATTAAACATAATATTTGATCTCATTATGTTCATAACTTAAATGTATTTTTAAAGTGTAATGTTTTGTATAATACCATTATATGAAAGAATATTATCTTATCACGTGTATTACTAATTTATTTTTGATCTGTAAAACTAGTATAACTTTATCATTGTTATTACAGGGTGTTTTACGTTACTGATCAATAAATATCCTGAACCCTAGCAAAGCGACTTTAGTTTTTCCTTGATGCCTAAAAGTCAGCTATTACACAAAATTTAGTCCTGGTATCTATGATGAGTTTATTTACAACCACTGGGTCGATGCCACTGCTGGTGGAAATTTATTTCCCCGAGGGTATCACCAGCCCAGTAGTCAGCACTTTTGTGCTAACATAAATTATCATTGATATGGTTACAGGTTACATTTATAACTTAACTGTTTACAAAATATTTATTTTTTGAAATATTAAGGCTTTTCTACCTCAGGCATAGATTACCTTAGCTAAATTTGGCAAAACTTTTAGGAATTTTGCTCCTCAATGCTCTTCGACTTCGTACTTTATTTGGCCTTTTTAACTTTTTTTGGATTCGAGCGTCACTGATGAGTCTTTTGTAGACGAAACGCGCGTCGGGCGTATATACAAAATTTAGTCCTGGTATCTATGATGAGTTTATTTACAACCACTGGGTCGATGCCACTGTTGGTGGAGATTTATTTCCCCGAGGGTATCAACAGACCAGTAGTCAGCACTTTTGTGCTAACATGAATTATCATTGATATGGTTACAGGTTACATTTATAAATTAACTGTTTACAAAATATTTAATTTTTGAAATACTAAGGCTTTTCTACCTCAGGCATAGATTACCTTAGCTGAATTTGGCAAAACTTTTAGGAATTTTGCTCCTCAATGCTCTTCAACTTCGTACTTTATTTGGCCTTTTTAACTTTTTTTGGATTCGAGCGTCACTGATGAGTCTTTTGTAGACGAAACGCGCGTCTGGCGTATATACAAAATTTAGTCCTGGTATCTATAATGAGTTTATTTACAACCACTGGGTCGATGCCATTGCTGGTGGAGATTTATTTCCCCTAGGGTATCACCAGCCCAGTAGTCAGTACTTTTGTGCTGACATGAATTATCATTGATATGGTTACTTTTATAAATTAACTGTTTACAAAATATTGAATTTTTGAAATACTAAGGCTTTTCTACCTCAGGCATAGAATACCTTAGCTGAATTTGGCAAAACTTTTAGGAATTTTGGTCCTGAATGCTCTTAAATTTCGTAGTTTATTTGGCCTTTTTAACTTTTTTGGATTCGAGCGTCACTGATGAGTCTTTTGTAGACGAAACGTGCGTCTGGCGTATGTACAAAATTTAGTCCTGGTATCTATGATGAGTTTATTTCTAATGTTCGTGTTTTATCTGTGAAAATAAGTATGTATTGCAATAATTTCCTGCTGGTATGTAACAATAAAAATACTAAAAGCAAAACATAATTGAAAACGTGTAATGCTTGTTCAATTACTTGATGGTAGAGAAAGTCGAAAAGGTAAAATAAAAAAAAATACTGAACTCCGATGAAAATTCCAAACGGAGTCGGAAAGTCCCTAATCAAATTGCAAAATCAAACTATAAAACACATCAAACGAATTTACAACAACTGTCATATTCCTGACTTGGTACACGCATTTTCAATGTAGAAAATGGTGGATTGAAACTAGTTGTTATAGCGCTAAACATCTCACTTGTACGACAGTTTCATCAAATTTCATTATATTGAAAACGATACGTGAACAAAACAAAGACATATGATGAAGACATAATCTTGCAATCAGTTTAATTGAGGTCTGGAGCTGGCATGACAGTAACTGCTAGTATTTTTGTATTAATGTCATTTTGTTTATTTTCTTTTGTTACCTCCTCTGACATTGGACTCGGACTTCTCTTGAACTGAATTTTACTGTGCGTATCGTTATGCGAATAAAGAGTAAGTAAGTAAGTAAAAAAGTAAGTACATTTGTAATTAATTATTATAGTGACATGTGTATCATATAAACATTAGACTCGGACTTCTAAAACTCGAACTGAATTTTAATGTGCGTGTTGTTATGCGTTTACTTTTCTACATTGGCTAGAGGTATAGGGGGAGGGTTCAGATAGCATACATATATTTGACCCCGTCGCATTTTTGCGCCTGTCCCAAGTCAGGAGCCTCTGGCCTTTGATAGTTTTGTATTTTTTTTTTAATTTTAGTTTCTTGTGTATAATTTTGAATTTAGTATGGCGTTCATTATCACTGAACTAGTATATTTTTGTTTAGGGGCCAACTGAAGGACGCCTCCGGACGTGGTTGTTTCTTGCATTGAAGACCTATTGGCGACCTTCTGCTGTTGTCTGTTCAATGGTCGGGTTGTTGTTTCTTTGACACTTTCCCCATTTCCATTCTCAATTTTACACAAAAGGGATAGAACAGCAACACAAACCCCGCAAGAATCTAGGGGTGCTCCGGATGTTTAGCAAAACCAGCTTCACATCTAACAACCGTCGTGTTACTCAAGTTATTATAATGCCGTTGAATAATTCGGTATTTCACATTCGTGAAAAAGGAACGGGATTGTAGTTACGACATAAAAACATATCCGTTATCATCTGCATAACGGTTTTCCATACCGGTCAGTCAACTCGTGATGACGTCAATAAAATTTGTGTAGTGATAATTTTAACTTCACCAAGTGGAACTCATGGTCTAAAATGAAAAGGTCACCAATGGGAAGCTAAATTCATCTGTTCTATCATTAATTTTGTTTAAACCGACCCTCATATACACTACCATCAATTTATACCGTATCTTCATGTAATATAAATGCCACTACAAATACAGTACCGGTATAAAAAGTCATCAATCAGTACAGCTCTCACTTATATATATTCAGTAATAATTGTATGTATGTTTTCAGTTGTTTTGGAAAAATGTGGTTTCAGTCACTTTTCAGTACACAAAATTTCAGTCGATTTCAGTATTGAAAATTTCAGTCACTTTTCAATACAGAAAATTTAAGTCGATTTTCAGTCCTGTAAATTTCAGTTATTTTTCAGAACGAAAAATTTCAGTTATTATTCAGTACTGAAATTTTCAGTCATTTTACAGTACTGAATATTTTCGTCGTTTTTAGTACTTAAATGTTTTGCCATCTTAAAGTACTTTATATATACAATAGAAGGTCAATTTACGAAAAACAAAAATATAAAATATTTGTATAGGGCATGGAAACTTGGGAAGGGCGAGATTTTTCTGAGCCCTTCCCTAATTTTATGCCGAATACAATAAAAAGTGTATACTTTATGACAGAGACCCAATATCGTTGCCATACTGCACCTTAAATTAGATTGTAACTATTATATATTAATAACATTAATATCAAACTTATTTTTATCCCCTAATGAACCCCTGATTGTGGAGAAGGTGTTCCAAAATGAAACTGACATTTCACGAAATATAGAAATCAAAGACAACGGAAGCCATCAATTGGAACAGTGTTTTAATCTTTTACTGAGAACTTCAAAATTTACTTGACTGGGATTCTTTAAGGAAAAAAGTTACGAACTTTATCAAAGTATTTCACATTTCATTTTGTTAGAATGGTATGGTGGTCAATTTCTACATATAAGTATTAATCAAATGACAAAATCAAAAGCTCAAACAAATCAAACGAACTGTCAAATTCTTGACATATCACAGCCATTTTCTAATGTTGAAAATGGTGGATTGAACCTGGTTTTATAGAGCTAAACATCTCAGTTGTATTATAGTCGCATTAAATTCCATTGTATTTACAACGATGCATGACCAAAATAAACATAATAGTTAAAATTATCAAAATAGGAATACTGCGGTCATCACCATATCACAATCTCAATTGGAACAAAAACAGACAAATATGTAACAAAGAAGCACACAAAAGCATATATCGACCACATTCATTATATCCTATATGCAGGTGGTATTTTGCTTCTTGGGTAGGGGAAATTGATAATTTCAAAAAATTAAATCGTCTCGTTTGTCATAGAATCTGGTACTGAATTGACTGTGTATGTCAAATTCGAGGTATACGTCTAAAAATGTTGTTTCTTTAATTTCTAGTTCTTGTGGATATATTAATGGAACCCAATCAGAAAAGTTCGGATTATTAATGGAAAGAACATCATCTATATCTTTTAAATTGAAATTAGATAAACTAAACAATTTATATATGATTTTTGTGACTTTTTTTCTTCACGTATTTTCCATATTTATACTTTTGTACAATGCAAGAAGAAATAAAGAAAATACAGAATGTTTTCCATCACTTTAACATGTTAAAAGTTATATGAGTATGAAAGTATTGCGAAGATTATCATTTGATATGACAATAATTTGTTGAACATAATTTTATCTCGTTTCACTTTCAATGTTCATAACGTTGACAAGAACAGCGCCTCATTACACATTCTTCTGGGTGTCTAGCAACACCACACGTTCCATCACAGTCGCTATCCATGAAACATGCTACAAATTAAAAAAAAAACCATATTAATCAACAGGTCCAAATGAGTCCGTATCGCCCAACTGGTATTTGCGCATTAAATTTGCACATCGCAGATATATAACTTAAAAATTCTATTTTAGGAGCAACTATCATTAAATGTTGACTAGTAACTTTGATCATGTTAACATATTTGTAGATTTTAGCTTGTGGAGTATATTAATTATTTAGGGATATTCTTAATTATTATAGTTATAACAAAAAACTAAATTTGATAAAAAAAAAAATCCTTGAAGAAGTTAACTGACCATGTCGATACTGTTGACATAACTAAATATTTGATCTTTCTGATCATTTTTGTAGTGTTATTAACTGACTGTTTCTGTATTGGCCCGGTGGACCAGACACCCAAAAAGTCGAGGTTCAATACAGCTGATAGAGATTTTATAACAGGTCCAATAGATAAAATAGATTCTTTTATAAAAATATTTTCTCTTAGAATCATATTCAAAACAGTGTGGCTGTGGCCATTGATTGTCGACCTGAATTATCCAATTGACTGGGACAGATTAGGTGAACGTTTTTCTGTAACGACCACTGCCCACTACTTACTTATTATAGAATTTAAACTGTGGGGTAACCAAAGGTTCTTAACTACTTCAATAATAAAATAATTCGAAAAATTAATCAGGAATAACCTTTATGTTTTGGTTTATACTATTGATATAAATCATAACATCGTGTTATTCCTGATTAATTTTTCGAATAACTTCATTTGGTGTTGAGAACCTTTGGTGACCCCACAGTTTGAATGTCTTTAACAAGTACATAGTGAGCAGTGGTCGTCATAGGCAAACGTTCACATAATCTTTCACAGTCAATGGGATAATTTATGTCGTCAATGAATGGCCACAGCCACACTGTTTTGAATATGATTCTAATTTGAATAAACTACACATGGATAAAGACACTTATCGTGAGGAAGATACAGAATTTCATATCTGAACTTCTCTTTTCGCATTCACATCCATGGATTTTTTGTCAACATTATCAGATGTAATTTCGGATTTCTCGTCGAAGAACTTAAAGTTATGCTATTAAATTCATATAATCTTCCAAAATTACGACAGCTTGGAAAACAAATCAGATAACTATTCTTACTCATAGATCGTGCTGATGTTAGATAAACAATTGGTATATTTAATGAGTCGTTGAATATTAAACGCACATTTTATTTGAAATCACTGTTTCAAATACACGGGATACATAGTTTTTGTCGAGCCTGCAACTTTTGTTGCAGAAAGCTCGACATAGGGATAGTGATCCGGCGGCGGCGGCGGCGGTGTTAGCTTACTTCTTAAAAGCTTTATATTTTAGAAGGTGGAAGACCTGGATGCTTCATACTTTGTATATAGATGCCTCATGTTATGAAGTTTCCGTCAGTCACATGTCCAATGTCCTTGACCTCATTTTCATGGTTCAGTGACCACTTGAAAAAAAGTTCAGATTTTTTGTAATGTTGAATTCTCTCTTATTATAAGTAATAGGATAACTATATTTGATATGTGCGTACCTTGAAAGGTCCTCATGTCTGTCAGACAGTTTTCACTTGACCTCGACTTCATTTCATGGATCAGTGAACAAGGTTAGGTTTTGGTGGTCAAGTCCATATCTCAGATACTACAAGCAATAGGGCTAGTATATTCGGTGTATGGAAGGACTGTAAGGTGTATATGTCCAACTGGCAGGTGTCATCTGACCTTGACCTCATTTTCATGGTTCAGTGGTTATAGTTACATTTTTGTGTTTTGGTCTGTTTTTCTCATACTATATGCAATAGGTCTACTATATTTGTTGTATGGAATGATTGTAAGGTGTACATGTCTAGCGGGTAGATGTCATGTGACCTTGACCTCATTTTCATGGTTCAGTGGTCAAAGTTAAGTTTTTGAGTTTTGGTCTTTTTATCTAATACTATATGCCATAGGTCATCGATATTTGGTGTATGGAAATATTTTATGATCTTTATGTCAGTCGCGCAGGTTTTATTTGACCGTGACCTCATTTTCACGGTTCATTGCACAGTTTTAAGTTTTTGTGTTTTGGTCTATTTTTCTTAAACTATAAGTAATAGGTCAACTATATATGTTGTAAAACAACATTGTTAGCTGTACATGTCTGCCTGACATGGTTCATCTGACCTTGACCTCATTTTCAAGGTTCATTGGTCTTTGTTTAGTTATCTTGGTTAATGTTAAGTTTATGTGACAGTTGTATTAAAGCCTAGCTTTATACTTAGGACTATCAACATAATATCAATGATTAGTAAAGAAGGCAAGACATTTCAGCGTGTGCACTCTTGTTTCAAATATTTTGAAATTTGCACCATAAAATGGCTTTTAAGTATAACTGTATCGTACTGCAAAATAATGTTGCTACTCACAAACAACGCAGGAGTGAATCCCTCTGATTTCAATGGAATAAGCATGTCAAATTATTGTTCAATAAGAGCTTGACAAACTTTCATCAAGTTGTGTCGAATACAGGTAAAACATTTTTTTCCAGGGATTGTTATACCTTAGAGTTTTGAATGATTCAACATTCATTCTATTTAAAACAGCATTTTATTAACAATTATTTCCGAAGTATCCCTCTATTGCTGCTTTTACATAGTTTGAATTCTTACCATAGTTTTGAACACATGTGCATAGACCCACAACACATCCTACAATGGCTCCTCTTCTACATCTGGTTTGGCGACAATTATTCGGGCTAATACATGGCTCACATATGGTGAATGCTGAAGAATAGCATTTTTATACTTATGGTGTTTACAAGATAAGGTTTTACATACATATATAAGACATATATTTATATATTTACAATATGCATGCATAGGAAATCATATGTGATATCAACATGTTTTATTTCACCAATTAAAGAATTAAATGAACTACAGGCTTTCACATCTAGCTTTCACTTTTGCATTACGGTGAGAATCCTTTGTTTTAAAAACGACAATGACGGTTCTGTTAACAATACTAATAGATAATAGTAAGCCAAAATTGAAAAACAATTCCATTAGCTTCTGTAAAATTATAATATGAGTCTTAAAGTTTAATAGCAGATTTGTCGGCCCAACTGTAATCATTCCATTAAAAACCTGCGTGGTACAATGTATATCATTTTTACATATATCAATTTTATAAATACATTAAACTTGTTCTTTAATATATTATACCTACTAGAATAAATGAAATTGTTTTTTAAAACGACTATCCGGACTTTATAACGTTTCAATGAAATATACTCGAGGGCATAAAATGCTTACACGTGTAGGTCAATTATGCAGCCGAATTAAAATTCATAGTATAATTTGTTGAGTCATTTAATCCATAAGATACCTAAACGACAGTGTTGCATATTTGTATTTTACTCTACACCGTTTCACGTCGATAGTTTTTTAAGATGTAAAGACTGAAACATTCATTTTCTTAATTAATTTGGCTTGGATACCACAAAAAAGTATCTTAAGCACAGTTAAACTAAAGAAAAAAATGGAAACCTGTTACTTTATGCTAAAATAATATATAATACCGTCCTTAATGCTTATAAAACAACTAAACGTTCTTATTCATGTGTAAACATTATTACAGAAGAAAAAAATGCTTACATTCATATCTAGTTTTATTTAAATTAAATTGGAGTCATTTTTGGATTTTTTGAGGAAGCTTAATTAATAAAACCTGTTCAAGGCAAGTTTTTTACTTACTTTAAACATACTATTGCGAATAACCATATATAGTCTCTTCATAATTGAGATTGAAGCTCAATACATTATTTAATACCGTATATTTTTTCTTCGAAATTAAGGTTAAGGTTCAATACATTATTGGTTATCGTGTAGCATGTACAACGTACAAAAGACAATAATAAAGCTCGTAAGCTATTATGGAAAATAACTTGAACCAACCCAAAAACAAACAATAGTTCAGAATTTTATACATGATAAAGTTTTATCTTGGACAGTTTTTTTTAATGTATAATACCGGAGGTACTTCATGGTAGATTTTTTTGTAAATTTCCATATAATATATATAAGAGATAATATAATGTACATGAAATGAATGCTGCAATTTTGCAACACCTTAATTCAATATTTAAATTATGGTATCGGATAAATATAAGAAACAGTACTAACTTCTTTCCAAAAAGTAATAGAATCACAAAACAGCTCAAACACATAAAAAATTGGATAGCAACTGTCTTATTTTGAACTTGGTATAAGCAAAACAAACATATAGACAATGCTCATTTGCACAAATTAAAGACAAGAATACACATATTTACAACAGCATACAATGCATACGAAACAAGAAATACATACAGTGATTATATATCGTTTACTTACCAATCAGACAAGCAAAAATGAAAATCTTAGCTGTTGCAATCATGTTTCTTTGTTAATATGGTATTTACTATAAATTGAGGAAAACGATCTTTGTATATATATATAGAAGGTTTACATTTGTAAGACGCATTACATGTCGTGGGAGTTCTAGGTGAAGGAGACAAACAGCAGGAACATCTTGTTTTTTTTATATATAACTATACGTAGTACTCGACTTACAAGGAAAGATATAGATCAACGGCTTTCTATTCTTTACCTTGATATTTTATAAAGTATTGACTGACATCGGACTACATACGACGTAAACATGTCCGTTCATGTGCATTATAAACTATTAAACCAGACGGTGTACTTAATTCAAGATTAATTATGTTTACCTTATGATTTTTTGAAAGAAAAAAACATACATAGACCCATATTTTGATGTTCTTTTGAACTTGCAAATAAGAAACTGCGAGCGGGTCATACAATCATTATGACAAAATATATTTATTTAAGACACTATAAATAAGTGATTATTTTACAATTTAAACCTGATTTTGTTTTATAAAGTTAATATTGTCTGTAGTACTTTATATAACAATAACTAACAGCAAAGGTAAAACATTATCATTTAAGAAAAAAAAAAGACTATCAAACACTCAAGTTTAAATTTATATCTGTTTATATATTTATGAGAGATGTAAATATACTAATAGTACAAAGTATACACATACAAGTTCAGGAAGTTATCATAATTTGTGAGACGTATTAGCAGATAATGAACTAAAGGTAAATGACAGGAAAATCTTGTTTTGTAATAAAAAAAAAGAACTTATTACTCGGGTCACCGACGAAAATACATGACTGCTTAACTATTTTCTATTCAACGTCCTGTATTTTGAAATCATCATTAGTGTTTGCAGATTCTTGTTGTTTAAACATTAGTTTAACGATATTTTGTATTTATTCTAATTTGATTTGCTTAATTAAAACTCGACTGATTTTTTTCTTTAATTTATGTTTGATTTCGAACCCTTTAATTAAAGAGAAAACGAAATGAAATACTATTTTTTGTTACAAGTACCTAGTTGAAGTTTAAAACGCTGTTCCAGAATACAAAACAGTCTGGGGAATATTTTCAAAAGTGGGCAAGAAAACGCCGTGGTTGATTGAAATCTACACAATGGAAAATTAACCAATGATTTGACGTTAGTTTTCATTGTAGGATAGGAGCAATAAAAATACATTTTGGAAGTTTTGTTTTATTAAAATAGTTTTATTGAATATGATTTCATTAAGTACATAAAACGAGCACAGTTTATATAAGTGTTTGTCCAATTGATAGATACTCATAATTGTCTTCAGTTTTGTTTGTATCTGTAATTTTTTCTTGATGGACGAGGAGGGACGATAAAGATGAAGACAGTTTAATTTATTTTAGATCTTGTAATTTAAAATATTCTCTCATACTCATAAATAACATTTACATACAGACTACTTTGCGTATATATTTTAAGTGACTAAAAACATAGAGAAACAGGTTTCGACAAAATAAATATTATTAAAGTCAGAAATGTAAAAAAATGTTATGACAAACATAATATGAAAAGATTTATATGTGGAAATTGACCTGTTTTCATTGACATGTCGTGGAGAATCAAAATGTGTGCAATGTGTGACGTCATTATTTTTTATAAATCATCATTCAAAGTTAAAGACCATGTAAGAGCCTTATGAACCCTTCTCAGTTACCTTTATAGCTCACCTGACCCAAAGGGCTACGTGAAATTTTCTTATCACTTGGCGTCCGTCGTCCGTCGTCGTCGTCCGTCATCGTTAACTTTTACAAAAATCTTCTCCTCTACAACTACTGGGCCAAATTTGACCATACTTGAACAAAATCATCATTGGAGTATCTTTTCTACAAAATGTGTCCGGTGATCAGGCCAACCAATCAAGATGGCCGCCATGGCTAAAACTAGAACATAGGGGTAAAATGTAGATTTTGGCTTATCACTCTTTAACCAAAGCATTTAGAGCAAATCTGACTGGTTTAAATTGTTAGTCAAGTAAATATCTATCTGTCCTTTAATTTCAGATGAATCCGACAATGGGTTGTTGGGTTGCTGCGCCATAATTGGTAATTTTAAGGAAATTTTGCCGTTTTTTACTATTAACTTGAAAACTATTATAGATAGAAGCAAACTGTAAACAGCAATAATATTCAGCAAAGTTAGATCTACAAATAAGTCAAACATGACCAAAATGGTCAGTTGACCCCTTAAGGAGTATTTGCCCTTTTATAGTCATGTTTACCAATTTTTTTGTAATTTTTTGTAATATTTTACAAAACTCCTCTCCTGTGAAACTACTGGACCACATTTCTTAGCCACATTCATTGTTATGGTATAGTGTTTAAAACATGTGTGTGGTGACCCGCCAAACCAACCAAGATGACCGCCATGTCTAAAAATAGAACATAAGGGTAAAATTTAGATTTTGGCTTAGTACTCTGTAACCAAAGCATTTAGAGCAAATCTGACAAGGGGTTAAATTGTTTATCAAGTCAATATTGATCTGCCCTGAAATTTTCAGATAAATCCGACAACAGGATGTTGGGTTGCTGCCCCTGAATATCTTAAATATTATTATAGATATAGGTAAACTGTAAACAGCAATAATGTTCAGCAAAGATCTACAAACAAGTCAACTTGTAGGTCAAATTCGTGAAAAAGTAAGCATTTTAGTTACGATATAAGGAACATATCCGCTATCATATATGAAACGGTTATTCCATAACTGGTGATGGCGTCCTTAAAATTTACTAAGGGGTGATTTCGACTCACCATTTGGGACTCTTGGATTAATAGCTTTCTTGTGAGCAACAACCCTCTATCAAGGAAATCAATGATAGGAAATATCGTGTCCGTTGGTAGATATATACTCCGTATACAGGCGCTGCTGGAATGTTGCTGAAATCATCTCTTTTGTCGTAAAGTTTTGTTTTCAACTCTCGTCAATTTCTAGATGTAAGTCAAGACATGAGGCAGACTTAAGTGTATCAGTTGTATCCTTTATATCTAGTTCGATGGGATAGATTCGTTCAACATAGTCACCAAATTTTGAATTATATAGTGAAAGAACATCGTCTATATAGCGGAAAGTAAAGTAAAAGGGTATTGATAACATCTTATCTTTCTTCCTGTGAAGTTTCTGTATGAGTTCAGCCTCATAATATTTAAGAAACAAGTTTTCAAGAAGAGGGGCACAATTGGTTTCCATTTGAAGTAAGACCGTCTTTGAAAAACACGTCTTACAAAAGTAACATATATATGTTGTCATTCAAGAAATCAAGCATCTTGATAATATCAGTTTCAGACAATGTTTTGTTTAAATCAGACTGATTCTTTACAAAGTAGTATTTATCCCTACCTAAGAATAGATATTTGTATTTACGTTGGCCATTCTTTTTTTATGAAACAACGCAATACTAACTATTTCAATTTGTCTTTTAGTTTGGAACGGGGAATACTTGACTGTGTAAATTGTACAAAATTCGACAAGGTGTCCAATATCCTAATTATAAAGCATTAAAGAAAAATAGTTTTGTTATTTCTATTTCGACTCCGCAAACAATTTCAGGTTATTTTAGATGTTAAGATGCCATAAAAACTGACAAAACGAAACATGAATTTTCAGTGCGTTTTGGGTGTGTCTTCATGTTGATTCTCTATCAATCAGATATTGTATATGTGTCAAGGTTTTAAGTATAGTTTTGATAGTATTTTTGTAAAAGAACAAGACACAGCTATCAAAATAGTCATTTTTGTTTTTAAATCAATGATTTGTTTTATAATAATCAGTGAAAATAATGTATCAAACAATTAAAATAAAACACGTTTTTAAAAAACATTCATGTCAATAAAGGACTAACTGACAAAACGTATTGCATTGTACTACTTGCAGGTACAATACATCATGCTGATTGTATTCCTTGTATTAATTTGAGCCCTCAACCTGTACGTCAAAATGTCAACGATACAAGATAAAATGCAACGTAACTATCAAACAATTCAGCTTGGTCAAATTTAGTACTTACTTTAAGACAAGCAAAAATAACGTAAATGGCAACTTTGATGTTCATATAAATTTTGTAAATAGATTTATAAAAAAAATAAAGAAAAACACAGGTTGATGATGCTACCTTCATTTGAAAGACGTATTATTATATCAAACTCTAGTTCAAGGAGACATACAGGAAAACCGTGTTTTGTTTATTTGAAATAAAAAACTAATACTCGACTTGCCAATACAGACAAACAATGTATTTTTTTTTTTATTCTTCGTCTTAATTTGTAATTGCTGATTTTGTGATTATTTACCTTCACCACTATAATAAACTCATCATAGATACCAGGATTGAAATTTTGGATTTCGCAAGAATTGCGTTTCACCTTTTTTATCGTCTTCAAAAGACTCATTAGTTTTTATACTTTAAATATGATATCTGAATTACATAGACATTATTATTTTTAAAGTTGGTATTTTTTGTATATTTTGACTGTGATTAAATACGAGTTCTTATACCATTTACATAAAGCTTGCATAATTGTATTGTCCTCTTAAACATAAAGCCCTGCATATCATAACGACATTTTCCGAATATTCAATGACGGTGATTTAGATAGACTATTTTTATGTGTAATGGAAAGAAAAAAAAATGATTTTCTTTTTTGAGAATGTTTAAGAAGGAAATACTGAAGTATTGTCATCTGGACTTTTACTGTATTCAGTCAAATCATGGTGAAGAGGCGTTCATTCGACTTGTGGATTATAATTCAGACACCCATGTTCCGAACACAGGGCTCTCTTGAGTTAGAAAACCGAAGCAAAAACTTTTGCCATAATATGACCGGTTGCAAAATCGTTAGTCCGATCCATACATTTTGTCGAAATAGATTTTGATGCAGTATTTTTGTGTCCATTATAAACATAGAAGGAAACATCAGTCATTCAATCTTTTGAGATAAAAAGTAATTTTCAATCCCGAAGCCTACTTCACTACATTCACCAGTCAAACGTCAAAAGTCCCGCATTCTATGTGCACTTTTTTTATATCGATAAATAACAAGATTATACGCAATAACATAATTACATTCAATATACATGTATATAACATAAGTCTGGTGAAAACATACATTGTTTTCTTGTAACTTCTAGTGAGCAGCACTTACAACGTTTATCAACAACGGTAAGGTGTATATTCGCGACATTTGTTTGGTACAATCTTGAACAAGAGTTACATAAATAAAAAGATAAAAATTTCACTGAAAGAAACTATGAATGTCAAGAATATAGTGTCTAGTCAATTATCTCGTCTTAGCTTAAAATATCCTTTTCCGTTACTAGCTGAGTGAAAACACTCCTGCTCAACATAAGACAAAGAGTGTGTGTGTTTTAAGGGAACACCAGAACTAATCCAGATAATAAGGATTATATGGTTCAGATTCTCTGAATATGTCAATACAAGAAAATCAAAATCACGGATACAACTTCGGTTCCTTTTGATAAATGTATATCATAAAAAAATAAGAAGATGAGGTATGATTGCCACTGTGACAATTATCCATCAAAGTTTGAGAGAAATGGATTAAAGCAGTTATATGAGATCTAAAAGCCTGATAACCTACATTCACCCAAGTCAAAAGTCAAGTATCCCATGATTCCTCTAAATAGTATGAACATTTTCTCTTTAGAAAACTAAAATAGTGGTACTGTTAGATTTTAGTTGGTGTGCAGTTATATAGATTTTGTCATAGATGCAGGATTTAAATATAGTTTTTGAACCAATAATGAATCTCTCCGTAACTGCGATCTCTCTCGGATCGGTTCTGAGGGTCTTTTTTTAGTTTTTGTTTATGCTCTGTGTAGATCTGATAAGCTTGATCCATTTGAACTGATTCTAACTAAATTCTACTATAATACTATAACATATTCATGAGACAGGGGTGTAACTGCAAAACACAATAACAAACTGAAAAGATTTCAAAACAGTTCACTATGTTGCGGTCCGTATCTGGGGTAAGTTTTGAATAATTCAAAAAGAGGAACAGTCAGAATTTAGTGCACCATTATTTTTTATATGTAACAATACATTCTTATTTTTATCTATCAACACACTATGAAAAATATGTGTAATTGCTTTCAATACAAGCTGAATAGTTTTTCCTCTACATCAAGTATTTTTACAATCACCTTTTGTTTTAATATCTCACGTGATTGTTGAATGCTAAAATAAAATGTGTTCGTTATACCTAGACATGCATGACACATGAAAAATTACTTTTATGCCCCGCATACGATAAAAGGTATATTACGTTTTCCTGTCTGTGTATTTGTTTTCTTCGTCTATCAGTACCCCGTATCAGTTTAATTTAAGATAAGTTTAGTTTAACATGAAATTGTAGTCTCACCAGCTTACTATGGGTGTTCATTTTGCTGTTTACCTGTTAATATGTGTGCAATTGTTCACTAGGGCAGAAAATGTAAATTGTGGAATCATTGCATTTTTATGTTTCGGTTTTAGTCAGTCTTCTCATAATGTTATCATCACACCAACAGCGCACACAATCATTACGATGTGTAATTTGTAAAAATGTATGCCAAATTTCAGTTTGTATCAAGATGTCTGTGTTCATTGACCATGAATAGATCGAACTAGAGATGATCTCTTATGGACACATGTCTTATTTTCTAATGTCTTCCATTTTTATTACAGACAGATCTGAGCCCCTTTTATTGAACTGTAATGATATTGTAATGCCACGTGTACAGATTAATCTTGGTTATAGCCTTGTTATATGCAATTGAATGTACTTTTTCTTAAATTAATCTTTATGTTTTCAATTGAAACGCGCGATTTTTGTAGGGTACTAACGGTTTTCTTTGATACTATTGAAGGAATGACTGTAAAAATATCTGTCAATGAAGAAATAAAAAATTGTGTATCGCACACAAACAAAAACGCAAATTGCAATTTTCATATTTGTAAATAAACTTATGATATGCATGTTCAGGAAGTTACCTACATCTGTACGACGTATAAGTAGAACAAACCCTAGGTGAAGGATACATACAGGATAACCTTGTTTGATAAATAAAAGATACGTAATACTCGACTTACTGGTAAAGAAAATATGATCAACCCAGTCTTCGTCTTAATTTTAAATTGCTTAATTAGTATTTCGTATCCTTGATTACTATATAGATTTTGGAGGGATTCAGTGTAATATATGTTGGTCAGTTTAACCAGACGTTGTATCAAATTTATTCTTTTTAATCAAAATTTTCCTGATTTTATTCCTAAAGATTTTAATCAACTCAATTAAAATGATATTTAATATTTTTTCGAACGAAAACATGTTTTTCAAATGCAATAAATGAAGTACAAATGAACATAATTTTGTTTTAATGTTGTTGTTTTTTGGTATTTTGACTGTAATTTAATACGAGTTCTTATACCATCTACGTAAAGTTTGAATAGTCCTATTTTGCTATTGACATGTTCTGTTTTGTTGCTTGTATATCTATTAAAATGTATGGTACATGTGGTATAAGTATGAAGCCTTGCATACTTTAAAGGCACCTCCTAAATGTTCAATGACGGTGATTTCGATAGAATGGAATTAAAAACAACAAAGGGTGATTTTCTCGAAAGTATCCTAAGATTAGTCTTAAGACACATATTAATCAATTTTACGACGGACTAAGGATCCTCCTAAATACTCTTATGTTGTGTCTCGAACGTATCGTTTGTAATGTTGCGTGTACAGATTAACATGGAGTGAATCAGATGTGGATACTAAAAAAATCAAAGACCTTTTAGAGTACATACACTAGAAAACTCTTTCGTCGTGCAGTATTATTAAAACATTTGACTTTTCTACAATTTACATAATTACAGTATAACCAATTCTAAAGTAAAAGACACATTGAAAGAGATGGTATTGCTTTGTTTCATAAAAAAGAATGGCTAAAGTATCTTGACGTAAGGAGGGATAAATCATACTTTGTAAAGAATCATTCTGATTCAAACAAAAAATATCTGAAACTGACATTATCAGGATGCATGATTTCTGATCGACATATATTTGTTACATACGTTTGGAAGACGTTCTTTTCAACAAACTATCGATATTCGAATAGGAACTGATTTTGCCCCTCTTCTTGTCGCCTTGTTCCTTTATTCTTATGAGGCTGAATTCTTACAAACTTCGTAGGAAGAAAGAACAAGAGATAAAGGATACAACAGATAAGTAAAGTGTGCCTCATATCTTTTCAGAAATTGACAAAGATGATTGGTCGAAAACAAAACGTTAGATATAAGAGGTGAGTTCAGCTTCCCAACTGTTGAATTTTCATTTCTTTGTAGCAACAATCCAGCAGAGCTTTCATACGGAGTATATATTTCCCAATTGATACGATATCCTCGGGCTTGTATTTCCCATCATGATTTATTTGATAGAGGATTGCTGCTTACAAGGAAACTATTAAACAAAGAGTTCAAAATTATGAATTTGAAATCATCCATTCGTTAATTTTATTGACGCCATCATAGCATCATAGAATGTCCCTTTCACAGATGATATCAGATATGTGCCTTAATTCGTAACTACAATCTATTTCCCTTTTCATGAATGAGACCTGCCGAATTAGAAAATACTAGCTATTTACCGGATTGGTAATAACATGAGCAACACGACGGGTGCAACATGCGGAGCAGGTTCTGCGTACCCTTCCGGAGAACATGCAATCACTCCAAATATTTTTGGGATATTTATGTTGCGTAGTCGTTAGTTTTCTATTTTTTGTGTTATTTTGTACTACTATTTGTCTGTTTGTCTTTTTCTATTTTAGCCATGGCGTTTTCAGTTCTATTTTCGATATATGAGTTTGAATATCCCGCACCTAAGACGTTTTAAACATATAAGTGCAAACTTTTAATTGTTGAAGTTTCTTTTTGATAAAACATTTAATAATGACGAAACCAATTATTAAAATAGTATAGAATCAAATGAGTTCACATGAAATTATGAAAATATATAAAAACTGATTGTAACTATAAGTTGAATGAGAATTAAATTTGTAATGAAATCGTATCATGAAACACGAAGTTCAACGTCATCAAGTAATATAATGTGAAAAGGCGAGTTCCAAACTTAATGAAGTTCGGATTAATATAGGTAAGACACCTTATACCGCAATGTATATCCTTAGTTAAAAGAGCTTCGAGAAATGTCTTAGGACAAAGACGTGATATAAGATGATCTTAAGATACGTTCTTATCCTAAGATAGCTTCAATAACACTAACCCAGTCTTTTTTTAAATGTAACGGAAAGAAATTAATTTTGACGGCAGCTGGCTTGTTAAAAATGTAAAGAGTAGTTGATTATATACTCTAAACTAATAAGTTCACGATTTGTATTTGGTTGTTTGGAATAGAAAACTCCTCCATAAAAGCTTGAACTGGTTTGTTGAATACATTCTAAAACGAATACTTTATTTCTCATAAAACTACAATTACATAGTTCTAGAGAACGTACATATAATGTACAATTTGTATATGCATGTGTGAACAATACAATGATTATCTTGAAGGACTGACTTTCGCAATTACAAATTTGATAAATTTAAATAGTTTTTCAATATAAGAATATTCGATGAGTTAAACATGTGATCCAATTACAGTTTATACGGGGTTTGACCGACAGTTTTCCGGTAAAAATCTCTTTCTTTTAACTTAAATGAGTCGGCAGATTATGTCTTCTCTCTTTTCTAAAATTTACAACCTCCCACACTCAATCGGCAAGTGTCTACCACATCTATATTTGCATAATGTATAAATAAATTTGTAAGGTAGGAAGTGAAACAACTTTTCAAATTGTAACTTTTTTCATTGCAAATACAAGAACATAAAGTTCTAGGCGATTCGGCAAGAAAAACAAAGCAGTCTTGTTGAAACTGAACTTTGAGTTTTTGCTCAACACATTCAAACACCCATTTGACAGCAAACTCTATATTCCATGTATTGGACATACCACAATTTTCAAAAATAGTTTTATATATGATTTCCACTTAGATTTTTTTTTTTCGTCATCATTATAAGATTCGCTGGTATTCTGTCACTTGGTCAGCGGCAGTCACTATCGCACAAGTGCATATGTTATGAATACAAGCAAAAATAGATTTGTTTTCTCTATTTTTACAATCACCTGCCTACCAACATTTTTCGCCATTGGTAAATGTTGAAGTAATATGTTTCTATAATACATAGACATGCATGTCTCTAAATACAAACTTAATATTATGCCCCACATATGATAGAAAGGGCATTACGTTCTCCTGTTTGTATATTTGTTTTTTCGTCTATCCCGTATCAGTTTAATTTTATATAAACGTAGTTTACGATGCAATTGTAGCCACATCAACTTACAACAAATGTTAATTTTGCTGTGAACTTTTTAATATATGTGCCAAATTTGGATTTTGTTCCAGCTTCCATTAACAACTAGGACTGAAACTGTGAAGTGTCGAATCATCGCATTTGTATGTTTCGGTTTTAGCCAGTCTTTTCATAAAGTTATCGTCACCACAACTTATCTTGGAGTACACACTATCATTAAGATGAGTTTTATGCTAAATTGTAAATATACTTAAGAAAGACGTGAGAAAAAAAGTATATGCAGGTTAACGCAGACGTATTAGTAGTTCGTAATACTCATCTAACCGATAAAGGAAATAATGAGCGTTTTATATTCTTCGTCTGGATTTATAACTGCCTACATAGTATTTCGTTACATTCATTACTTTAAATGTCTGAGGATTTAAAGGAGATTTCAGTATACGAAATGTGAACTGGTTTTACAAGATGTTGTATATAATTCTAAGTTCTTTGTTACAGTTAAACTGATTTTGAATTCAAAATTTAAGTTAGATTTAAATAAAACTGAAAGTCGATGATTGTTGAAACGAAATCGTCCGTACAGCTTTGTATAAATTTGAGTAGTAGATGCAAAACAGAGGGGTTTCAACTGTGTGTCCCTATTCAAATGCATTGATCGGCAAAAAAAGGGGGGTTCCAACCCCCTGGAACCCCCTCCCCCTGGATCCGCCAATGCGGTGTAGACTAGAAAGTCTCGAAACTAATTTTAGACAAATTGAAACTAAGACTACAGGAAGTTTCTTTTTGGGCATAAAATTACCGCTGAAGGACTTAAATAGACTCAGTAAAATAAAACGATCACGAACATGCTTTAAACATGAGGACCGAGAAGACTTCTGGACATTGTGAACTATGTATAGAATTGTGCACTGTGTCTATTCGAAATCAACACTCCGTTAAAGGTTACTTAAGTCTGAAAAGTATTTCAAATGGAATCCTCACGTACCCGGACAATTATTTGAATAGATTCTCCCGTACTAAATATGTAGTAGGATTCCTTCTAGACACTAGTAGGAATGAAGAAGGAATCTACCTAGAATCAAACATTCCATATAGAAAGTAGGCGGACATGGAAAATGAACAAAATTTGACTGGATTTTTTATATTCCTACTACCAAAATACTACAACCTAGGTGGAATCTTAAATTTTAAGTCTGTATGGATTATTTTCTGTTTGGAAAATCTGATTTGATTATTTATTTTTCTACCATCTGTACAAGATTCCTACCAGAATCAATTTATAGATTCCTACCAGATAATCTTTCTACCTGGAATTATCTTGCAATGGATTCCTGTTTGCTAAGAACACACATTTTGCAGTGGTACATGCAAGTAGGTTCCAGTTCAAAATTCAAAAGTTGGAGGGAAAAAGAATGAAAAGTTGTGTTTGAACACAATGCTGCAAGCTAGAGTCACACAACTACAATATAGAAATGTAAGAACATATGGCTTATAAAGATTGAATAATAAACTCATCATAGATATCAGGACTAAATTTTGTATATACGCCAGACGCCCGTTTCGTCTACAAAAGACTCATCAGTGACGCTCGAATCCAAAACAGTGAAAAAAAGGCAAAATAAAGTACGAAGTTGAAGAACATTAAGGAAGGTAATTCTTATACATTCAAAATGATTTTTTATCTGCCTGCCAAAATATTTAGTTATCAATTAATTCAACAATAGAACATAATTTTACTCTTTATTTGTTCATAACTATTAATTTCGACTAGGCATATTTTGGCTTTTTTTCAAGTTTATGTATGACACAATTTCTAGGTTGCATATATCGCAGTTTCCTTATACATTTCAATTAAAGTGATTAAGATGATAACACAATGTTGACTGCTGTACCCCTATTTTTGATATTTTTACCTATTGTGTGTGTTTGTTTTCACGCATCGGTGACAATATAATGGAATTTGATGCGACTGTCATACAAGTGAGAGGTTTGGCTAGCTATAAAACCAGGTTCAATCCACCATTTTCTACATTTGAAAATGCCTGTACCAAGTCAGGAATATGACAGTTCTTGTCCATTCGTTTTTGATGCGTTTTATTATTTGATTTTGCCATGTGATTATGGACTTTCCGAGTTGATTTTCCTCTGAGTTCAGTATTTTTGTGATTTTACTTTTTTAAAATGAATTTATTCCATGAATTTCCTTTGTTCTTTGTTGTTGAGATTCAAACTTAAATCATTGACCCAGTTGTGTATTTGTGAATATACACTTACATTTTGTATATTTTTAGATTCCTACCAGACAATATATTTTCTGGAAGAAATTCTAAAAAATTCCTTCTAAGTTTTCTTGTAGGAATTTTTTTTTCCTATCAAATTATTCCTGCTAATTTGCATATTCCTACTATGAAATTCCTGCTAATTTAAATTTTTCGGCTATTTTCCGTGTGGATTGCTACTACTGTCTGACTGGATTATCACTCTTTTCTGGTATGAATTCAGACCAATATTCCTACTATATTCCGTGTACATTCCACCTGGACTATTAGAATGATATTGTTAAATGTACCGGTACTTCGATGCTTTGACAAAAAGAAAGATTTCAAATTATAGCGTGTTGCTTCAAACACAGGACTGGGTGCTTACTTGCTGCAGGAGGGGCAACCAGGATGTTATGCGTCGACAGCATAAGCACCGACGCTCAAATTGAAAAAAAGTTACTGGCTGTAGTTTTTGAAGACCTACAGGTTGTGGAAGAAAAATCATCGTCGAATAAGATCACAAAACGCTTGATATCATATGTAAGAAAGTTCCTGACCACTACAACAAAGGATGTTTTTACTTTCACAAAAGTTTGAATTTGTTTCTGTTTTTAAACCAAGAGTTAAAATGTAGATGACCGACAGATTGAGTAGCGCGTATATTAAGAAAAAATCAAGAAAAACGAATGAATACCGAGAAGGAAATTTAAACTATGACTGCGATTCAATGCCGACAGAGGAAAAACACTAAAATCTTCTACGGCAGAAGTGCAAATAATGTATGAGTTAATCTTATAGAAAAAGGCACATTCTAATCACACAGAAAAACAAGTATGCTTTATACGACGAGCGAGGATTTGTTTGTATTAGTGGAAGATATTAGCAAACAAAATCGAGGGAATTGTGCAAATGATGATACCAGCATGAAAATTAGCACGAAGCATCATGCATTATTATATACTTTCTAAGAAAAAAACTGCTGGCCATGAAAAAAAAAATCATGTTTTCAAGATGGCCACGGCCTTTATAAAAAATGGCTGTTTTTTTCAGTTCAAAAATAATTATTTTTCTACAGAACTTGTTCCTTGACCTTCTTTTAGTGTAAAATAATAAATGGTTTGGTGGCGACATTCTTTGCATTCGACGTTTTAAATAGAAATAAATATTTGACTCTTCATGGTTTGTGCATGCGCGAAAATGTAACAAAACACACACATAAACATTTGAACTATTTACTATTTACTTGGTGCTTTTGGATTTTTAATGATATTATGAATTGGTTTGATAAATTTATTTAAGGTTATGAAACAAATGCGTTTATCAATTTTGCGCATGCTCAAACTATTTATAGACATACAGAGCGATGTACACCCGCTAACAAGGCACACTGATGAAAATTATAGTTCATGTAACAAAGGGGGATTTGAATTTCGTAAACATATCTTGGTCGTCATTTCATTCCTCTAAAAAACTATACCCTTCTATTCAAGTAACTGTAACTTCTATGATTCCACTGTTTGAAAACACGCCCATTCAGTTGAATCGATCAATCATACGATGGAAAGGTGAAAAAAGTGGTTAAACTTTTAAAATCCCGACCAAACATCAATTATAGCTGCAGATCAACCAGAATATACTGCAGATCAAACAGAACTTACTTACTCCACCAGTAAGTTCCGTATGAATGGCCAGATTTGTACGGAGAAGATAAGTTTATCGTTATGTTTGGTGGAAAGTACATTAAAATGGCTTGTTTTAAATTCATGGGGAAATATTGCATGAAAGTGGATGGACTTGTGCCCTCACTGAAGCCGACATTGCAACACCTAGAACGTCATATTATTTTCATATTTATTCAAATAAACCTACGTCTGGACATGCGAATCAAATAACTGCGTGTCTTTTGTTTGAACCATTAATGTCTAAACGCAGAAAATATATCGCATGACTCTGTGTCGTTTGATTATTTGATAGACTGGTGTAAGGAGAAAGAGTCATCTCGACCACAGTTTAATATCTGCCGTTCAATTATGAATTAAAAACGTTTGTTCTTTCGGTGGTACGCCTTTTTTATGAGTCAGATATCGTACCTCACAAACAGTCCATATCAAGCATGATACCGTATTGTTTTGGTCAAGATCATGAAAAATATGTTCGACGGTTACGGATCCATCTCCGAATTATGGCTTACCTTCACGAGTATCACCAACAAGGTGCCAATGGTAATTTCACTGTACGTAAGACCAGCAACAAACACAAAATAATGTAATTGTGAAGGGCGATGTTGGTGCCGCTGAAGATCTCCTTGAGACGATGGATGGATGGATTTCAGTAGACTGGTAGATGAATTTGAACGAAATAGTGGTTTTAGCCATTTTAAAACAGATGGAAGACATCATGAAGACTCTACGAAAACACAAAGATTTCTCTATCCATGAAAGCAAAATTACTTCTCTGTCTTTGTCTAAGGATGTCACTTTAAACTATTAAATCGCAGCAAAAGGGTATACTTGATACATTGTGCGATTTGCCATCAACTGATCCAAATTCTGACGCATTTACCGTTTGGAGGGGCCAGCAAAGGTCAATTCCAAGCAACCACGTGCAAAACTATTTGATGATTATGCAATCGATGTCATCCTGTATACATAAAATCTTGCAGCGTTAAGTATTGAAGAGTAGACATTGTATTTGATGTTTACGAAATGAATAATTTAAAAGCTGGACCGAGAAAAGGCAAGGTGCTGGTGCTAGACGGAAAGTTGTTGGTTCTGATAAAGCGCTAAAGATTTGGAGTCGTTTTTCTTGTGAAGATGACAACAAAACGGAATGATGTAAGTTTGTTGCCGACAGAATTACTTCTTTAGAGACTTATGAAAATGTTTCTGTTACTCGAGGTAAAATATTTTTTGTAATTTCAATACGGATACTTCCCGGCTATCCCTTTATAACCAAGAACAAGCAGATACACGTATGTTTGTCCGTGATAAGCTTGCTACTGAAAATGGTTGATAAAAGTAATTTTAAGTAGAACTGATACAGATGAAGTAGTATTAGGATTGCAGCTCTTGCAGTTTTAGGTATGGATAAAGTGTGGATAGGTTTTTGAGGGAATAAAGACTTGTGATGGCTATATGTATATGACATATCAAATGTGCTTGGTCCTCGTGCAGCTGCTATTATTTGCTTCTAGGCATTTAGCGTTTATTGGCATAGTGAATAGGTCAGCTTGGCATACATTGGAATTATTTCCAGATGTAAAGGATGTTGTTGCTCGCTTTTAAATTGGTTCTGTATGAAAACATGGACATCATAGAAGCATTTGCTTGCATCATGTACGGCAACATCAACATTTTCTGTTAACAAGGCACGATTTGAATTATTTGTCAGGAAGCAGCGCCCTTATGGTACTGTTCCCCCTACAAGTTGTTCTCTTCCGGAGCACATCGAACGAGAAGCATATCAAGGTGGGCTCAACTGGATGTGTGCATTCGACAGGTACACATACCAAGTCATGAACACTGGGTTTAAATGAAAGAAAAACAAACACTGATAGTTGGAAACCAAAATGGACTTCTTTGGCTGCATTTGCACCCTCGTATCAGAAACCTTTGAAAAGCTGTTGTTGATAACTGTAAACGATTCCGTTCTGGCCTATACCTTGTACGCGTTTGTGTGTTGGAAACTGTCAGATAATTATACGGAATGCAAACTGCCTTTTCTAACCAAACTAGGTATTTGAATTTAACAATTTAAGTGATATCTCTTAAGAAAATGAAAAAAATAGTGCATTTTAAACGTTTTTGTCGCTATTTTGGAAACGGAAGTTACTTTTTCGTCGTGTATGTATTGTGTCATCGTACTTTAGGAACAGTAATCTACATTTTATCAAAACTTACATTGGATTATACCTACAAATAAACTCATCATAGATACCAGGACTAAATTCTGTATATACGCCAGACGCGCGTCTCGTCTACAATATACTCATCAGTGAGGCTTACGAAATGTAGCCATTTTCAACGTTTTTACCACCATTTTGAAACCGGAAGTAACTTTTTCGTGTTTTAATATATTGTTTCATCGTACTTTAGGAACTGTTATTTTCGTTTTATCAATTCTTACTTTGGATTATAACTAAAACACAGCTTTTAAAGGATTTACGAAATGTAGTCATTTTGAACGTAATTGCCGCCATTTTTGAACCGGCAATTACGTATTGTTTTATCGTACTTCAGGAACTGTTATTTCCGTTTTATCAAAATTGACTTTGGATTATACCTATATCACAAGTTTAAAAGGAGTTGCGAAATATAGCGAATTGGATATGACGCCATTTTTTAAATGAGCGGTGGCCATCTTGAAAAAATGATGGCCAGCAGCTGATTTTTTTTTATTATCGTTTAGTCAACCTCTATACCAAATTTCATGCTTGTATCACGATTTGCACAATTATCACCACAATATCTCCAACTATATAGCCGAATATGAAATCGGATATTGAAAATTACAATAACACATATGAAACTTGCAAAACATTCATCATGGAACAACAGATAAAACTTTTGCATAGTCATGAACTTTGAACAAGACAATGGAAGAAAATTGTTTGCGATCTTTGATTTCTATTCCGACTACTTTGAAATTGACAGATTGAACAACAAGTATGGAAAATAAGTCATTGGAATCATTAAGAAACACTTTGCGAGATATGGACTACTTTATTGTATTTTCGGACAATGGATCGGCATTTCTCGAAACCGTATAAACTTACGCATACAACGAGTTTGCTGAAGTCAATTGATCTTTTTTTTTTACAGTTTGTCTTACTATGTTATGGTGTTTCACTAATGGATTAGGTACGGGTGAAGGTTGGTATCTACTAAAAAATTAACTTCAAATCCGCTGCATTTGTTCGCACTCTAAGTCAGGAAGTTGATGTTCAGTGGTTTTCGTTTGTTGATATTTTTGAGGCCCTTCATAGCTTGGTGTGTGGTGTGAACCAAGGCTCTGTGTTTAAAATCGTACTTTAATCTTTAATGGTTTACTTTTACAAATGGCGAAATGGAATAACGCGCAAACCATTGATAATGTTAATTATTTGCCTTCAATAATAGTTTTTACATTGGTTTGGAGTATAAAGAAACACAGTAAAACATTAAATTTATTAGTTAACAAGAACATATGCAACATAAGAATCACATACATAATTTTGCTAACATTGAATTATAGAAGAGCTAATTGCAGTTAAGTTATCTCATATGACATGACAATGGTGAAAATATATTTAAGGAATGACTGTAATATTTTTTCTACCGTAGAAAACCATGAAAAAACGTTGATGACGTCACGGTCACATGACTGAATTATGTATATGGGCTCATAACAAAATAACGTCAGCCAATCAGAAGACGCGTTACATCCAAAATTAAATTATTAGGATTTCTAACGAACAATACCACAAACACAAGCACCAACAATACAATGAGAAGTGTATGCGTGACATTGCTGTCTGCAATCCTGCGCAGTGGTACAAGCTGCAAAAATAAATAAAAGTGAATGTTTTGTTTTAAATGACAGATTCATCTTTTGGATTGAATCGGACTGATATAAAAAGATGTATTGCAAGAGGCTTATAAATTTAGTTAAAAGTGAGATTCCTGTGAAAGTCCTCAAGAAAAAATAACATATTTATAAAGTGCATTCACTTTATATTTTATATACACAATATATAATTGTATATGGATATATATGAATGATAGAAAAAAAACATATCTATTTGAACAATTGCTTGCAAATTTGTAACATTTTGTTTTAAAAGATACATGTCTATTACTCTCATTTGGTAAACTGTTCTATTCGAGAGCCTGAATAGATAAATATTTTCTTCAAAAGATAACTTGTAGTGTTTCATTAGGTGAACGTACACTATAGAAGTCCACCTCTCTAGTTGTAGATTAATGTAACCCTTCTAATTGTCTTAGTTGCATGCCCGTATGTGGTGTTTAGAAATAGATTATACCAAATAGCATAAAGGCAGCATTTAATGCATACTTATGTTTTATTTGTAACATTGTATTCCTTTTTTCATACATCAACGCATTGCTTTAAATGAGTGTACTTTAAAAACTTACTGTATCCAGTCTGTATCACACAAGAGCAATAGTTTCGAATACAAGCAATAACTTCATTAACATCACATGTTCTTAGTTGACAATCACTCTCGTGTCTACATACTTCGCCGTTGTTAAATGCTGAAATAAAATGATACCATTATACATAGACACGCATTGCAATGGCTACATGCGAGCTTACGTTATGCCCGTATACGATAAACAGGGCATAACGTTTCGCCTGTCTGTGTCGTTTGACCGGTATCAGTTTCGTTAGTGATCAATGTAGTTTAGGGGCCAGCTGAAGGAATTTCTCGCTACATTGAAGGCCCACTGGTAGCCTCTGGTTGTTGTTTGCTCTGTGGTCGGGTTGTTGTTGCTTTGACACATTCCCCATTTTCTTTCTCAATTTTACCATATATGTGTAGTCGTTTCAACTTAATACTTATGTTTATTTTGCTGATAATTTTTTAATATGTTATCAAAATATTCATAATATGTAAATAATCTTTAAAATCTAAGTCAAATAATTAATATATGTGCTAAATCTTTAATACTTATCTGGAGTTTATTCCAGCTTCATTTGTTTACTAATGCTGAAAAGTGTATTGTCGAATCATAAAATATAAAATTGAGAATGGAAATGGGGAATGTGCCAAAGAGACAATAACCCGACCATAGAAAAAAACAACAACAGAAGGTCACCAACAAGTCTTCAATGTAGCGAGAAATTCCCGCACCCGGAGGCGTCCTTCAGCTGACCCCTAAACAAATATATACTAGTGCAGTGATAATGAACGCCATACTAATTTCCAAATTGTTCACAAGAAACTAAAATTAAAGTACATTTTCATGTTACGTTTTTTATGTCAGTCTTTTCACACAATTTCCACCAATTTGATTCGCAGCACGCATTTTCATTATGAAGTTGATTTTGTTGAAAGATGCCAAATTAGAGTTTTATCAAATGTTGGTGTTGAAATCAGATAGTGCGAGCGAGATATTGTGTCTAATGAACAAATGGCATTGTTTCTTATTTCTTTCATTTAATGCAAAAAGATCTTTGCCGCTTGGTGTGAAACGTTTTTGTATTGTTACATGTACAGATTTATTATGTTGATAACCTTATGATACAATTGTATATATGTAGTATACACAACAACACTCTTTTACATTTAAAACGTTGGTTTGGTTTATTCAATTACTGAATGTTATAAATTAAATGTAATTATGACCATATGAACGAGAATAACATTATCACTTACCAAACAGACTAGCAAGAACGCAAAAAACAACTTTGGTGTTCATACTTGTAAGTATATTAAAGATAGACGTAAAGAAAAAGAGCAAAATATATATATAATATAACATCTACGCACGCTTAATACCACGTGTCTTATGTCTATCTCTATATTCGCCTTCCGTGACAAGGTAACACTACGACTATTCAATATAAATTTTATATAGAGGATGTGGTCGAGTGGTCTAGAGCGCTGGCCATGAGGCTAAGCGATTGATGCTGTAGTGTATCAAAGGTGTGAGTTCGAATCCCGCTTACGGGACGGACAAAAATTTGTCAGCAGAAAATCTAACTCTAACACTGTTTGGTGTCACGTCATACCCGACTTGCCAATATATATATACGTTGATATCCGTTTTCCATGGATCGATTACTCTATTTCGTGACAATTTTAGAACAGGTGCATTATCAAATATCTAATCAGTCGTTGTACTTTATTTGGTATAAGTTATTGCTACCCAATGAATTTAAGGGTAGAAAATTGGGAAATTACGTGTTGATTCATTGAATTTGAAAATTTAAAAAAAAATCAGCGGGACTTGAAACCCTAGGAACCAATGTTTGTTTGAATTATTCCACTTCAATGTAAATTGGGGTTTGTTTTCGTGAGTTATTCCACAAGATTAATAGCAAACATTTGTTTTTATATCAAACATTCTCTTAATGTTTTGACAATTTTTTTTTACTGTTGAAACGTGTGTTTGTTTTATTGACTTATTTTTTTTCAATACGATTATGCAACAAAAACTACCATAGATAGTATGAATAGTTATCAAAGGTACCAGAACTATAATTCAATACGCCAGACAGGCTATATAAAAAAAGAAGATGTGGTATGATTGCCAATGAGACAACTATCCACAAAAGACCAAAATGACACAGACATTAACAACTATAGGTCACCGTACGGCCTTCAACAATGAGCAAAGCTCATACCGCATAGTCAGCTATAAAAGGCCCCGATAAGACAATGTAAAACAATTCAAACGAGAAAACTAACGGCCTTATTTATGTAAAAAAATGAACGAAAAACAAATATGTAACACATAATACTCATCAGTGACGCTCAAAACAAAACAGTTATAAAGCCAAACACGTACAGAGTTGAAGAGCATTTGTGCCAAATATAACTTTATGACCTAGCAAAAGAAACAAACAAGACTTCAAATTTTATCTTTGGTATTTAGCTTGGTATATATGTTGTGTACAAGTGATAATGTTGTTCAAATTATAATTTTTACAGATATTTTGTACAATTTATCAGTGTTTTATGAACTGCATAACACAAAAGAATGATACAAGCACACAGTCTTTTGTTTTGCATATTTCTGTCATATTTTCACAACTACATGCATACAGTCTCATACTGACCATTGATACAAAACACATTATAAGACCACAAAAGTACTTTTTATGGATATGAATATGGTATAAGGAGAAAAACAAAATTAGAATTTAAACCATTTGTGTATCATCATTTCCAGTTTGAGGACAAGGAGAAAAGCACTCAATGTTAAATTGAAGTATATAAATTTAAATTTAGAACATTAAACTGGTATATTTTGAAAGATAAACTTGTACCCCCAGATGCAAGAAGTTATGTGTGAAAAAAAACTTATAATTTGTACCAGACCCTTGTACATATTATAATTTGTACAAACTTACATCTTGTGCACAACACATATATTTAAGAGAGACGTAAAACAAATACAATTTCAAAAAACAAATACATTAACATGATAAGGAAGTTATCTACATTTAAAGGATGTATTGGTAGAAAACCCTTTAGGTGAAGTAGACATAACGGAAAATCTTGTTTTGTTAATAAAATAAAATACGCAATACTCGACTTCTCAATGAAGATACGTTGATGAACGTTTTTCTTTCTTCGTACTTTGATGTTTTCGCTGGTTATGTAGTTCATATTTCATTGTCATGGGCGCTTTTTTTCGAAATTTCCTTGCAATAGTCTATTTGCCAATTACCGATTTGATTCTGTTATTACACACTTTTTTAAACAAATGACCTCCCTTTGTCAATCATAGACTGGTTCCATACTGGGAAAAAACTATCTTTTGCGAATGCAATGCATGATGAATTGAAAGTGATGTATTGGCGGTTTAACTTATTTTTCATGAAAAATAATTTCTGATGTCAAAAGAATTTAGCTGAACAACAAATAAATGTGATTGAAAAATTTGAAAACCTACTGTTGGATTGTTTTATGTGGTATCCGTTTAACGTGGCTCGGAACTTTTGCAACCTATCAATATGTTTGTATGGTCTTTCATTTTTTGGTAGTGGGTTTTGTATATGCGACGTTTTGTATTTCTTTGGTTCTTATAACGTGACTCTGTACTTTAAAAGATCCCGTCAGAATGATATTGTTCTATTTTATGTCATTATGATATATTTCTGTCATGAATTACAAAATACGCTGAACCACAAACGTGAAAAATATTCAATCGCGTAGTGGAATTAACTATTTGTGGATTCTTATAAATTCTATAAAACTTTTGGACTATTTTAAATCTCTTTCTATTTCTGAAATGTATTCTTACAAACTTTTTTTTTAAATTGTTTGTATGTACATTGAACGACAAATATATGTGACGTATACAATTTTCTGACGTCAGACACTCAAATCAATGAAGAGACAATATCTGAAAAAAATGTCTTTACATCCAGTATTTTAATAGCACAAATCGAAGAACAAACATTGAGGATCTAGGAACTGTTGTCTGTAATTCAAACAATTGTTTAATGTGGACACAATGGCAATTTTAAAAATGGTACAAAAAAATCCAGTTCTTTCCTGTTACCAAAGTGAATCAATTTTCAAAAGCTTCTAATGGGAATGAGGAATAAGTTTAAGACACTATTTGTGGTTTACTAGTATATCCTGCAATAGTTTATCAAATGCCAATTATTGATTTTAGCAATTCTCAATACGAAAGGTTTAGAAATATACAAAAATATAGTCAGATATGTTGGTAACATGAAAGAATCTTGAGTAACAGGACAACGGTAACAGGACAAAGTTGGTAACAGAAAGGATTTGTTTCTCCAAAAAATGCTTTATTTTATAGTTTAAGAAAAATACATCATTTCAGATTGGTCACAATTGGAAGATAACAGCAAACAATGCCATTTATCCTTTGAAACTGTATTTGCAAGTTAAAAAATCTGCCTAGGTAATGAAAAAATCTAAACTAAATTCCTTTCTGTTACTATCTACCATACTTGAATTGCACAATGTTCTCTTCTGTTATCAAAAGCAAAAAACCTATTTTTTCATTCAATATTCTGTATATTATTTTGAAATGTATATAATATGGTGATGATAACTTATATTAAATGAAATGGTTGGCATATAGTAGATTAGCTTTTTGATTCATCAGTGAAATTTTCTTGAACATCCTACCTGTTACTGATTATGGTTATGCTGTTGCTTTTGATCAAGTAACAGGACAGAACGTAACAGAAAGGAATTACGCAGTACTTTTTGTTCATTAACTCGAATTGTGTAGAAGTTTACTTCCATCTACATATCAATTTGATAAGATACTATAAAAACACATGTACTGTTATAGTGCTGACAATGAAATATTCTCAGAGGATACACAACAAGGCTGTAACAGGAGAGAACACCAAAATTATTTTTCTCCAAATTCTAATCTTTGGAGAGTTTAAATTTTTCAAACTGGCTGCTATTCACCTAAACATGAGGAGTCATACATTTAAGAAATTATGCTCTTCACATTGTATTAAAAGAAATAAACTTTGGTCTTTCAGACTTGTCCACAGGTGGAAAAAACGCAGAGGTAACAGGAAAGAAACTACCCCCGGGGGACAACATTTGAATTAGGCTTAAAAATGCAAAATTTCTACATGCTTTAGTTATAACGAAATCAGACCAGTAATAGAGAAGTGTTTTATATAATCTATCATATTTGTGAAAATTGGAAGGCTGTTTACTTAATTTAGATATTCTTTGAATGATTTAATTTTCAGAAAATAACAGGGGACCCCATGATTTTTGTTTGGGGGGAGGGGGGGTTGACCCTTTAAATTAAATTTTTTATAAGAAACAATATTAAAAAGAATGTTTAATTTAGTGCAGTTGGTGCATTATATACTCTAGTTAATACTGAAACTTAAATTTCCCAAAAAGATGTCTGAATGAAAAAATAATTGCTGGTGAAAGACGGGCAAGGAAATTAGACTTTTTTTCAGATATTGTCTCAGATAGATGTTTTTGTGTTCTGTTAAATTGTTCTTTTTAAAATTGTTACACGATGATGACTGCAGTACCCATATTTTGACTATTTCATTTATTGTGTCTGTTTAGTTAACGCATCATTGTAAATATGACGGAATTTGATGACACTGTCATCAAAGTGAGAGGGTTGGCGCTATAAAACCAGGTTTAATCCACTATTTTCTACATTTGAAAATGCCTGTACCAAGTCAGGAATATGACAGTTCTTGTCCATTCGTTTTTTATGCGTTTTGTTATTTGATTTTGCCATGTGATAATTGACTTTCCGAATTGATTTTCCTGTAAGTTCAGTATTTTTGTGATTTTACTTTTTAAAAATTACTCACATTCACTCAGGTAAATTTGCTCTTTCTACTAGCACTCATTGTAAATAAAGCGGTTGTAAATAAACTTTAATGTCCCTTATAAGGGAGACAACTAAAAAAGGGATCTCTAATTACAGGGTCAATTACGAGAATTGGCAAATAGACTATTGAGATATTTTATTTTCACCATCAAATACTCATCCAAACATGAATTCAAAGCAGGCATACGCATTTTGTTATAAGTTTGAATAGAGTGACAGTCGTTTTATGTCAAAACTGTACCGTATCAAGACATGTGCAGAAACATGGAACATTCTTGCAATTAAATATATACGATCGCAATGGTTCTTTGAGGTTTGGTATTTTTACTCTACAGGTACTAAAAGGGTAATGGCTCAGATCTCATAAAACATGAATAACCTCGCCCAACTTTTGTGCCTTTCCAAAGTCAGGAGTCTCTGGACTTTGTTAGTCTTGAATATTAATTAGTTAGAGTTCATTTAATATTTTTGGAGTAAAGTATGGCGTCCATTTTCACTGAATTAGTACACATTTGTTTTTAGAGGTCAGCTGAAGCTAACCTCAAAGTGCGGGATTTTCTCATTTCGTTGTAGACCCATTGGTGGCCTTCGGCTGTTGTCTGATTTGTTGTCGGATTGTCTCAGGAGCAATCACATCAAAGCTCCATAAAATATTGATTGACAATGTGACAGTTATCCCCCAAAGTATAAATATAGTGAAATATTAGCAATTATATGAAACCGAGCGGCCTTAAACAATAAAATAAAACATACCGTTTAGTCGGCTATAAACGGCCCTGACATGAACAATATGAAACAATTAAAAAATAACGGCATAGTTCTTAGGGAGGCTCGTGGGTACAAAAATTTCAGCAAAAAATTAAACCTTTATTTTTTCATTGCAAATTTTATTCATTACACTATTAGTTATTTCTTTATGATATGGTACAAAACTCAAGCCAAAAAATTGATTCGGTTTGGCCCCAAATGACTTTTAAAATGTTTATATCATTGAAAAAGCTCCAAATTATCTCCCTTTGGTGCAAAAATGATATTTTTTGGCATTAAATTTGAAATATCGTTTTATATGTATTAGTTCAACAGAAAAAAAAAAGACATTACCAAAAAATGTATGCTTCTTCCGGAGGCAGATTGTGAGCTTAAATGAACGGTGACCCCATTTTTTTATTTCATTTTTCTTTTAAGTATATGATAAAGTTGATTTATAAAAAAATATAGCGAAATCCTATATTAGAAAAAAAATTGATTTATATATTTTGTCATTTGATTTTGCCATGTGATTAGGGACTTTCCGATGTATTTTCCTCGGAGTTCAGTATTTTTGTCATTTTAGTTTTTATACATCCCGCATCCCCAACAACAAAAAAGAAAATGAGTACGGATATGAATCTGAGAGAACTGAGTTACTGACAGCGAGGTTATAGTCAATAAAACTAAGGAAAAAAAACATGTATCTAAGACAAAATTACCAATCACTACACATTAAACATTCAATGGATTTTGTGTTTAGACCTCATTAAGAGTCCGAGAATGACATGGTCATGTGCAATGCCAAAATATAGATGTTTACTGAAATGATCAATCAAAAGTGTTACCAAGCAACATTTAAAAACCTTTCTATATATGGTAGTTGGCTTCCACACGTTTCGTGCGTACCAAAAAATGTCAAATGAAAGAAATAAAAATACTAAGGGGACATTAAAAAACCAAACGAACTGAAACTGTCATAAAAACACTCGACATAGAAAAGACAAACAAATACACAAAACACATTATCAAAAACTAAATAAAATTGAGAATGGAAATGGGGAATGTGTCAAAGAGACAACAACCCGACCATAGAAAAAAACAACAGCAGAAGGTCACCAACAGGTCTTCAATGTAACGATATTCCCGCACCCGGAGGCGTCCTTCAGCTGGCCCCTAAACAAATATATACTAGTGCAGTGATAATGAACGCCATACTAATTTCCAAATTGTACACAAGAAACTAAAATTAAAATAATACAAGACTAACAAAGGTCAGAGGCTCCTGACTTGGGACAAAAAAATGCGGCGGGGTTAAACATGTTTGTGAGATCTCAACCCTCCCCCTATACCTCTAGTCAATGTAGAAAAGTAAACGCATAACAATACGCACATTAAAATTCAGTTCAAGAAAGTCCGAGTCCAGGGGCGTAGCTGCCGTTAGGCACTTTAGGCACGTGCCTACACATAATTTTTTCACAAATATTTTTTTTATCAAAAAAAATAATAAACAACGTTATATGTAGATGAACTCCAGTGAAGTTGTCACAACTCTCATTATCGAATGTCATGTGTACACTAGTCTCTCGTCCTTAGTGAATGAAATATTGGATAGAATTGAATGTTTTTTATGTGTGTACCTTATATGTTATATAGAAACTATAAACTAGAACTTTCAATTAGTTCAGATCATTTCAATTCTATCAACAAAAACTTGAATGAACCTCAACTTAGACACATGAATTTTTAATTAGTAGTAGTTGTTGTTGGTTTTCAACTAGCTTTCCACTTTGTCTTCACCCGACTTGACAATGTTGGTCGTCCGTTTGGCTGTACAGGATGTATAAATACGTAGTCACGTCTGGTCAGAATGGGGACATTTAATCTTATGCCTAGTTGTAGAGAGAATGCACTCTTTGAGGAGTTCGTAGTTGGTGTACTGAAAGGCAAAGTTTCTGCTCCTATCCAATAATCCCTCATTTTCCAATGCATGGCATTTTCAAATTTCCAGATCTTCGTCCTGTGCAACACCTATAACAGGACTAAGCTCCTTGTTGTGTTTATTGTAAATTATCAATTTGGGTTTTTTTTTGTTCTAAACTTGCACAAATATTTTACACTGGATGTTTTAAAATCAATCTATCAACTAGCTTCCAGTAGTTTTGATTACTCTCAGATCTACGTGTAATGACCACAATTATTCAAATTCCTAAGCAGGTAGGGATTTTACAGTAGAGCGGGATATAAACAAATACGAATTTCTTGAATTTTGTTACGTTAGTATGAACAGAACAGACCATCGACTATGTGTGTATGTGTTTGTGTGGCTAGGGTGAAGGTTTAAGAATCAAAAGATTGATGGTTGATGTCTTTCTAGCCAAAAGGATAGTGTTAGTATATAGTAATATCAGTGTTTACGTGCACGTGCCTATTTTTTTTAATAAAGGATCGTCAATATGTACTAACAATTAAGTTAAACGTATATATCGATCCTAACGGAATAGATTTGAAAATACCAGACAGGGTGTACTGCTTAATTAAAGGGATACGCGGATCTATGCTGGGCAGTACATATTGTAAATATTTTTTTTTAATATTTGATTTTTCAATTGTACTGCGTTATTTAATTCACCATTCAGATGTTATGGTAAATTATTCATAATTCTTCGAACTTTTAATCATGTATACTATAAATACCATGATTAAATAATCAGAAAATTTGATATTTTTGTGCATAAAATTTTGCAGCCAAAACGCTGAAATCCGTTTTCTGGACCTGATGGGGGCCTTGAGCGGCCCCAGACCCCCTGCCAATTTGTGCCTACAGTTGAATGAATACCTAGCTACGCCCCTGGAGTCTGATGTCAGAAGATGTAACCAAAGAAAATAAACAAAATGACAATAATACATAAATAACAACAGACTACTAGCAGTTAACTGACATGCCAGCTCCAGACTTCAATTAAACTGACTGAAAGATTATGATTTCATCATATGAACATCAGGCACAATCCTTCCCGTTAGGGGTTTAGTATCATACCATCATAACATATATGAGAAGAACATAACCCGTGTCATGCCAACAACTGGTTTTTGAATAAATGTGTTTAGTTGCGATGCAAAGACCCTATACGTGAATCAATATTAACGCCAAAATATGCAATCTTTAATGACCTGACAACAGTATCGTAACTATATCCCTAATAAGTCTATTCAAAGGTTTTGTTAGTTTTTGAGGTGAATACTGATACCTGTGTGCTTTATAAAGAATATTTCCATAAAAAAATGGATGTGAAATACCTGAACGTATAAGAAGTCTGCATGTTGAGCTATATTTACGAATGATGTCCTTATACCGATGATAAAATTTAGTAAATGTTTTGACTAGTTTGTGATATCGAAAACCCTGGTGTAATATTTTTTCAGTAATACATAAATTTCTCTCGTTAAAATCTAAAACATTGTTACATACACGAGCGAATCGTACAAGTTGAGATATATAAACACCATAAGATGGTGACAAGGGAACGTCACCATCTAAAAATGGATAAGAATGACAACACAAAACGTTTTCACATGTCTGCAAATCGTCAAACATGTCTTTTAATAAGGCTATAAGTCTCATTCGGTGATTTTACCATCGAGGAAAATAGAACAAGAAAGAATTTAAGACAATCGGATCTTCTCCTTGGTCGTCTGTGACACATACCAAGCTTCTCTAGAATACGTCCATATAACTTTCGAAGAAACTATTTCAGCTTTGCCAATTTCAACAAAAAAGGAAATGTTTGTATGCACAGAAATCATTATCAGTTAGTTTCATTGATTAAACGGGCTTTGCATAAAGTAATATATTGTTGATTTAGACATATAAAAAAGAAGATGTGGTATGATTGCAAATAAGACAACTCTCCACAAGAGACCAAATGACACAGAAATAAACAACTATAGGTCACCATACGGCCTTCAATGATGAGAAAGCCCATACAGCATAGTCAGCTATAAAAGGCCCCAAAATGAAAATGCAAAACGTTTCAAACGGCTTTATTTATGTACAAAAAAATTAACGAAAAACAAATTTGTAACACATAAACAAACGACAACCACTGAATTACCGGCTCCTGGTTTCAGACAGGCACGCGCATACAGAATGTGGCGGGGTTACAGATGTTAGCGGGATCTCAACCCCTCCCTAACCCGCGACAGTGGTATAACAGTACAATATAAGAACGAACTACAAAATATCTTAACTCATTAGATGGATAAAAATACAAATATTCACATCTATATTTATTTAAAAATTGAGTGCTTCTTTTTGTAAATTCATTGGGGTGTAAAAGCGTTGACCGAAGTACATTTTTATGAAGCGCTTCATTCGTAAATGTGCGCACTGTCACACTTTTACAACTTCATGAAATTACTAAAAGAAGCATTCAATGAAGACCTGTTGGTAACCTTCTGCTGTTGTCTGCTCTATGGTCGGGTTGTTGTCTCTTTGACACATTCCCCATTGCCATTCTCAATTTTAATCTTTATAATTACATGTTTTCGCTATGATCATGAAAACGCGATTACTATCAAGTTTTTTTCTTTTATTTATCTTAGAATTTTATTGAAGAAGCACGTGTCAACATGAATGTTACATTTCATTTTGAATGAAAGTTGATTTAGGAAAAAAGCGAGATAGCAGTTAGCTAATCAGAATAACGTATTATAATGAAACATACAGCTAATGTAATTATATGGTTTGGAAAAGTGCTAAATGAAATATAAAGGCAACAGTAGTATATCGCTGTTCGAAATTCATAAATCGATTGAGAAAAAAACAAATCCGGGTTACAAACTAAAACTGAGGGAAACACCGCAAATATAAGAGGAGAACTACGACACAACAGAAACACAACATTAAAATGTAACACACACAGAAACGAACTATAATATAACAATGGCCATATTCTTGACTTGGTACAGGACATTTTAAGAAAAAAAATGCTTGGTTGAACCCGGTTTTTAAATAAGTAAAGTTGAACTTGATTGATTTGCCGAACATTTTTCTCTACGTGTCAAGTGTATACAGTCTCCATTATGTTTATTGGACAATATAGTAGGAATCCTAAATGGTTTCGGAAGCCTGTTAGAGATCAAGTGCAATAAATGCAGTCGTTTAAGCCCAGTATACGGAGAAAAGCAATATCTGAATAAAATCATAAATTCAGTAAGATGTTTGGCTAGCTATACAATCGCCATTTTCGTCGAAAAATGAATGTACCAAGTTAAAAAGTTGATAGTACCTTTATATGCTTTCCCTTGGTTGATACAGTGTAACGTTTGATTTATTTATCAGGTTTATGTATAAAAATATGAACGATCCGCTTTGTGAATATATCTTTGACTTCGGTATTTTTAATCATACTTCTTACGGGCTCCAAAATGTAAAACAATAGTAAGTATATAACAATCTGAATTATTATAAAGCAGTCTTCGAAAATACAAATATCATAAATAGCAACCAATGACAACAACCGAATGTTAGATTACGGAAGAGACAAGCAGTTACAAATTGTTGACGTCCTGAAAGACTTCGTCTTCATCGTGTGTGGGATACTAGGTGTAATACCACCAAATCATAGTACGTAACATCCAGTTGCATATGAAAATAGGTCGAAATAAATATTCCCTTGAACTTAGTTATGGGTATTTAATCCCACATGTCACTGCAATAAAGAAAATTCGGGATCATAAACATATATTTTTGGTATTTCGAAGCACCAATTTTTTTTATTTGTGGTTTCTGTAGAACGTTTTAGAAACTTAAAGCTACATAGTTGCTAAAGCTTGTACACAGGTAAAAAGAAAAAGGGGTGGACGGTAAGCATTTGATTGTTTAACTTCCAACGATTTTTTTTTCTAATTATCAATGACATGTTTTGTGAAATTTTTTTTATATTACTGGACAGGATAAAACTTTACTCATATGTTTCTGTCTTTGAAACAAAGATAGATTCTGAACATTTTTTATTGAAAAATGACAACTAAGACAGATAGCTATATATTGAAAAACAATGGTGGTATTACATTTAATAAATGCCACACATAAATGATGTTTTTGGAAATATAATTCAGACTATAGAGTAGGAACTCGTATACCCGTGAAAGTCAATATCAACAATGAAAATATATATGTTTGATGATTTGCACATACCTGTTATCGGCCGACTCTTCCAAAATTAACCATGGACCTTCCAAGGTGGCAGTGCACCTTGTTTTTGTGTTCAAATCTGTAGAACATTTGAAGAAAACACAAACACTCTATCATGACAGCCTCGACAGAGTCAGTCAATATTATTTGAAATGTGTGTATAGTACTCAAAGCTCTAGTTGAAATGAGATCAATTGGATTTCGAAAGGCGTCTGATTTATAATTAGAGTCAGTTGTTCCCTTTTGAACTCCTTTGAAAGGTTATTCATTCAAGTTTGCCACAGAAAACAAGTATTCGAATTGTTAAATATTCTCGCATCATACAAGATTTAAAATCCCCCGATTTGTACAGGTTTATTACTTAGTATTAACATAAGGTTTATAGTTCTAATTGATTTGTGGATCTTTTACGTCGTTCATTTTGCGAACTCGTTCATGTCATTCAGAGACAATTATCCAGCATCCAACCCTTTCCATTGTATAGCAAGTTCGATCGTTTGTTTTGCTTAATGGAATGTTACTGTAAGGCCTTCACCGGAGATCATATACAATGGGTTAATCATTAATTTTTCTATAAAACCGACCAAAGGTTATTTGTATATATCATTTTACATCTCACCACTTCATTTAGGATACACCTAACAGGAAATTCTCAACAATATTTTTTTTACTATATTGAACATTGCCTGCTTTCGACGCAAATTTGGTCTACGTTTGCGGGAAAACTTTTAACGATTGCGCAAAATTTACCGGTTTAAGAAATGATTGAAGCATATCTTATTATTGTTATCAAGGATTTATATGGTAACTTTATATATCCTTGATATCATGGAACCTAAAACATTCACAATACAAAGGAGAAGGTCCGGTAAGGGCATAATATTCGAAGTACATCAAATGAAAGATTTTTTTACGTTTTTGAAACACTTTTATATGGTCATTTTTATAAATTTTCTGTTTACAAAACTTTGAATTATTCGAAAAACTAAGGATTTTCTTACCCCAGGAGTAGATTACCTTAGCCGTATTTGGCACAACTTTTTGGAATTTTGGGTCCTCAATGCTCTTCAACTTTGTATTTGTTTGGCTTTTTAACTATTTTGATCTGAGCGTCACTGATGAGTCTTATGTAGACGAAACGCGCGTCTGGCGTATAAAATTATAATCCTGGTACTTTTGATAACTAATTAAAGTGTCATCTTCAGTTGATTCAATATGTATACGATTCGAGCTTATTTTGTACATTAAAGACGCTCAAATTCAAGCTAATATATGAAAGAACTAGCAACTATGCCTTAAAACGTCACTTTTTAGATGTTTTTGTCTAAAATGGAAGTAGCCGCATTCGTGTTCAGTCTTAACCTTTATATATGTTATGCATTATCATCAAATACAACTTATATTTTAAAAATATTAAAACTCAACACAAACGCAGCTTTTTCCATTGTAGACAAAAAACGATTGTAAAATTAGCATACATTCATAAATTTTGAAGATTTCAGTAATATTACACGAACTTATTATGCTATTACCTGATAGTATTACATGTGCATTGTATTGGTACATATTTATGGAACAGATGTATTCTACCTTCCAATAAATAGCTATAAGTTGACATTTGAAAAATGCTATATTTTTTTGGGAAAAGGGGGTATTACTACTTTGCGCAAATATTACTGTACGTTGCCCGCTGAAAAACTTATAAAATGGTGATATTCAAAATAAAAACACTGAATAATAATTTTCTTTATTTTTGTTTTATATTTTGTTTTTACTAAGACAATGATAAAATCAAGCGAAATAAAAGAAATACATAGAATGTATTAAGTCGATACTATATTGTATAAAAAATGTGATAATTTATTGTTTGCGAACTCTTGTGACCTTGATCTAGTGCAATCCTTCTCTTAGGTTTTATAGTTTTTTGGAAATGAAAACACAAACGCAATGTCCGTCAACACAGTGTGCATTACGCATTTTACATTTCATTTGACATTCGAAGGAAGATGTACAGGCTACAAAAGAAAAGTTATAATGAAACACATATTTTTGGTTTTAACTATATTTTATTAAGATTAAAAATGTACGATTGTAGTAAATACATGATTATTAGGTTGTTACTGTTCCTTTTTTATTTGTTTTACGATTTGTTAAATTTCCAATAACTCACCTGCTTGAACAAGCCCCAGTGGACATGATTTATCGTTAATAATCATAAATTATCGATTAACAAACAAAACTTATGAAACTTTTCGAATCTTAAGATAAGTCCTAGTAGGAATTTATAAACGCCTAAAATGTGTACAAAACAAAAATTGTTGCTATTTTTAGAAAGAAATATATAAAAAAAGAAAAACAAGTGAAACTGCGAGCTACTGCTCACTGATGATACCCCCGCCGCAAGTGGATAATATTAATAGTGTAAAAATATGCAAGTGTTCGGTAAACAGGAAGTTGTCGAGTGATGACTCACACGGTATAGCTGACTTATATAAATCCTGAAACCAAATTTCAGAAATCCTTGTATTGTAGTTCCTGAGAAAAATGCGACGAAAAATATTCATGGGACGGACGGACTGACTGACGGACTGACGGACTGATGGACTGACGGACTGACGGAAGGACAGACAGAGGTAAAACAGTATACCCCCCTTTTTTAAAGCGGGGGTATAATAAAAAACAGCAGTTTGTATCCGACATATATCAATATGAGAGCATATACAAGAAAGGATATAGGAATCCATCAATGAAACAAAATCAGTATATTTATATTATCTGCTAAAACAAGCAAAAAAGATAAAATATAAGCGCTTTTAATGTCGTTCCTTATCTTTATGAGATACATCTTTTCTTATTTTGCAACTGAAACATAAGGATAGACGGCATCATATATAAATAAATCACATTAGATTAATGCAAAAAGGAGTAAAATTAAAGTATATTTAATTTTAAAAAAGTTCAAATACAAAATAAAAGATTCATAAAATGAGGACCTTTCCCCAAGCGCCTGTAATTAGTTATGCAATAATCTATAAATTTCGTGTATAAATAAAAGATGCCCGAAATTGAATTTGAGCTTAGTAGAATATAAAACCGTGAGACTTTGAATTAAACTCACACACAAATTTAAATTAAGTTGTCGATATTTACAAATAAGCCGTTCATTTTTTTTTTATAAAAGGTATTCACATGTTTTGTGTTTTTGTTTTTGTTTCATAAAGATTTAGAAGAACAACAATTTTATATATGGTATTTATCTTTATAACAACATTAATGATAACTCTAGTTTTCAATTTCTAAAATGTTTACTTCTAAAACTAGAGAAATGCGTTTTTATGTCTTTAAAAAATAATATCATATTTTCTTTGACTCTAACGCAAAGGCCGACGGTTAAGAATCCTAGTTAAGATAATAATTAGATAGCTTCGATGTTCAGGCTGAGACATGTCTTAAGTCGTTCCTAACATTATCTTCATTTATTCATTTAAATTTTTTCTAAGGACAAATCCTACGACAGCTGCGATTAATAGGCCCCAAAAACAATTGACTTGGCCAAATTCGGCAAATGTATTCCGGAGTGTTGGATCATCAATGCTCGCCAGCTTCATACTTAAATAATTCTTCTTCACTTTTCTGATTCGGGTGTCACTGATGATTTATTTTTGTAGACACGACGAGTGTTTGTAGTACAAAATAGTATGTCTTGTGTACTTAGATGTCTTCTTCGATGACAACTAGACTGTCAACACACAGAATACGAGTTCAAACAAGAATGGCACGATATGTTCGGTTTTAACATTTTCCTCCAAAAAAGTCGATGTTTCGCTTTAAAAACTTCTCTAACAAAAACAGAAACTGACCGTTTTGAAAGCCATGATACCAATCAATCAATCAATTATTATTGGTTATTTTGTGTCGTAGAATGCTTGCGATATTGTATACCACTCAACACCTTCCATCATACGCATACATTTCTCAACGTAGGGCAAATCTCTTCGGCAATAAAAAAATAAAATTATTTCAATATGGTTATAGAAGAATGAAAGTCAGTATTTGCTGTATATTTCATCATTGGCAAAATATAGACTATTTTAACAAAACCGCCCTAAATTTCACATAATCATGCTGTAAGTAATGACAAAATGACAATGATAAATAACAAAACACTACTAGCATTACTGACATACAACCTCCAAACCTCAATTAAACTGATGGAAAGATTATGTCTTCATCATATGAATATCAAGTACAATATGTTTATAATAGTATGATCTTGTTAAAATATATCCAAATTTCCAGATTTCAAAATGCGTTCAACATAGAAATGCAATAGTTTGATATCAGTACATTTACATTCCTTTTGTATTTTTTTTATTATCAAAGACAATCATATAAATAGCATATTGTTACCAATGTATATATACACATTCGTATGACGTATTGAATAAACTCTGTTTTTTACGGAAGCCGATAAAGGCCATTCAAAAAAAATAAATTATGTCGTTATAACGACATCGCTATGTCGTAATTTCGACATAACATGTCGTTATAACGACATCGCTATGTCGTAATTTCAACATAACATGTCGTTATAACGACATCACTATGTCGTTACAACGACATAGCTATGTCGTAATAACGACATCGCTATATATATATAAATGAATATGTACTAGTATTATGATTGTCAAGAGACTAAATGACACAGAAATTAACAACTATAAGTCATCATAATGCCCTCAAAATTTAGAAAAGCCCCGCATTGTCAGCTATGAAAGAGGGACGAAAGATACCAGAGGGAGAGTCCCCGAAATGCCGTGTGGCAGACAGTGTTATTAATTAATTATTAGCTCCCTTGGTTAAACTCCAAATTTCATATTTAATGTATTTCGTTGTTAAATAATTTACATGAAGCTTAATAAGTATATATTTAGTTTAGGAAGTTACCCACATTTGTAAGACGTATTAGTAGAACAAACCATAGATGAAGGATACATATAGGATAACCTTGTTTGGTAAATAAAGATACGTAATACTCGACTTACTGGTAAAGAAAAAATGATCAACTATTTCCCTTTCTTCGTCTTAATTTTTAATGGCTGATTTAGTCTTTTGTAGAATTCATTACTATGTGCGGATTTCTAGGTAATTTCAGTATAAATTATAAGTTTAGTGATTTGTTCCTAAAGATTTCGAAATCAGTTTAATAAAATGACATTCAAACTTTGTTTAAAGAAAATCAGATTTTGGTGCGGGGAAGAGGGGGTGCAATATTTAAGTATGACAGTGGTAGACAACAACTGTTTAAAAACATTAGATTTTTAAAGATGTAAATTCATCCTTTCGCAATTCATATACTATAGTCTCGTGTGTAGACGGAGAGTATGTTGGGTATACTTAAGGTAATAAGAGACAATTAAGATGAAAAGCAAGCTTTAAAGACAGAAAAGAGAGAATCACATGAGTACAAAGAGAAAAGAGAAAAGAGACCTGGGGTTGAAGTCATAAAACTTTGCTCAGTGCTCAGAGCACAAAAATCATTCGCGAAACATGAAATCAAGCATTTCGATTGGTTAAATTTGGATTATGAGTAGAACAAAATGACTTGAAAGTTTTATGACTTCATGGCCAGGTATGATGCTATGTAAGCATCATCACAAAATCAATGAGAGGTAACGAACCCTAAACACGTCAACTTTAATACCATACAGCATACTCAATAACTATAAATAGGGTCTGAATCTAGGGGATGTCTTCAATGAAGTGTGCATTATGTCTTTGCTCTTAATTATTTTCTATAATTTTGTGTAAAGGCGGCTTTTCCACTCTATACGTTATTCTATTTACCTTTATTCTGTATGTATATACGTCATTATTATAGCTGCATGTATACTGTTAACCAAAAACCAGACTTTCTCATACCTTTTTTAACAATTCTTATGTACTTGCCATCACAAATTCCATAATTATAACGTATAATTGATATCGATTTTGCCATAACAAAATTGTATAACTACAATGTAGTAGATATTTATTAAAAAAACATGTAATATAAATTATTTACTAGTAATATTTTTTGCTTCTAAAATACAAACAAATAGTATGTGATACAGCAAAACTTGTGTACAAAAGGACATGTATATGTTTCTTTCAGTGCGTTCCAAACAATTCTCTAGTATTTTGCTTTGACAGTTTCCCATAGTTGACTTTTCTTTTCCGGCATCTCAGTAATAACTTGCGCGCGCTGTTTCAATTCTTCCAGTATTTGTACTCGTGTTTGCCAGACAGGTTTCGCTTCCCCTCTTCTCGTTTTCTATCAGAAGCTTAACATACTCGACGTCGGTGAGCGGGTTAGGACGCAGGGCAATTTCAGAGAGACGCTGAAGACTTTTTTTCACCGTTTTCATTTTATTCCAAACTTCATTCGCTTGCTTGTTCAACTCGACAGTTACAGCTTTGACGAACTTTTCGTGTTTCTCTTTTTCATTCGATGCAATTTGGTACTTTTGTCGCAATTCCTTTAACTCTCCGGTCACGTAAGGAACTCTCATTTGATAAATATAATTGCAGTTGACATGCTCACGCCAGTAACAATGCTCGATAAAAATAGTGCAGAAACCACGTTTGTTGAAAATATATTCATCTCTAAGTCTGCTCAAAGTATAGATTTATCGAGAATATTTTACACGCTGTTGTTTACAAAACGAAAGAAGTTATAATTGGTAATAATGGCGACATAATGGTAGGCTTATATGCTTGTCACCTACACGACGACAGCAGCTGAACGACAGCAATCAAACAAAAACGTTATGACACATATTACATAAATAAACCACTCTGTAATCGACAAAAGTACAGATGAATAAATACTTAAAAATTTAAGAAATACTTGAACTGTCTACCTCGATCATATGTGAACACGATTCGGAAAAAAAAGTCTAGAGAAGATAAACCTAACTTTCAAGTTCACTTTTCATAATATATTGACTTAAAATCGTGAAATTGCAAGTAGATGTGTTTGCGGGAAATTGAACTCCACGATGCTGCAAACACGTGCATCTCATCTAAAACGTACGAAAGCATGATTTTTTTATCAGCCAATCCGTTGTTGAATGAAAACAGGGAATATGTCAGAGACAATAACCTGCAAGATAACGATGTATATGTCATTTATTCATAAACAGACATAGATTTAGATGCTTTAATTTGTAGTATAAGCAAAACGTTTTTCCATAAAAGTCAGGATTCTACTTCGACAAAATTATCACTCCATTATTCCACCTTATTGTTTCTTGAAAAAGTAGGCCATTGTAGAGATAATGTGCTTTCAATCTAGCTCTTGTAAACCGATAAATTTATAAACATCCAATCAATACCATTCTTATATGACAGTTGTATTTTAAATGTCTCATTTTATGAATTGAAATACTACATGGACATCGGGACATTTGAGTATTAGACCTTTAGTACAAAATACAAAAACTTACCCGATACATTACGCAAATGTAATCTCCAGACGCCTCCCCCAATCCCCCAAACTCCCGAGGATGTCATGTAATTAAAATCATGTATCTTATTCTGACTGTCATATACCTTTACTGTTCTACCATCAGACCCAAGCGTATCGTCAGCCCAGTAGTCTTTAATTTTGTACGGGTGTAAACAGCTTTTGTCTACATACACCAACCAACGGAATACGAATGAAACATAAAACGGATTCTGTTTCTTGTCTAAAAATTTGGGAAACAGTTTAAATCTCGCTCTCACGAAAAAACATTGGTTTTTTCTCTTTGTTCGAAAGTACTCGTTATCCTTTTGTTCGTTTTAAGTTTTTTAGCGTTCCAAAAAGTTAGCATGCGGATTTTTTCATTGAGGGATTGAAAATAAAGAATTACTTTTCTCTTTTATGTAAATTTTAATATTATTATAATAGCATTAGTTATCAAAGAAAAACATACAATAGTTTTGGTCAATATAACATTATATATTAAGTGATATTTCCACAAATTGCCAACCTATATGACATTAATCTAATGAAATCAGATGCTTTTTTCTATGGCATTTCTCTGTTATGACAATAACAACTTCCATCTAGACAATATACTCCTTTACCATGACCTTGACATACAGGAAGACATTGAATTCGTGTTGCACAATCTGTAATTTCAAAAAGACGTACTGTGAATGATATGTGTTAAAAGGCATATTTAGTTTTTGATATACATATAGAATATAATTTGGCATATTTCAAAACATTTTGTCACTGGCATTTGTCCCGCCATTGTGTTATTGGTCTATGATAAATTTTGTATTCTTTTCTTACTTTCATTTATGCTAATGTGATTTGTCTATAGGCCTTTTTGTGTTTCTTTGACTATAAATATATACATATGACTTGGCTGTGCACTTATACATCCCGTCATTGTGTTATTGTGCTAGAGATTTTGATGTTGACATTTGATTGGTGATTTTCCTTTTTGGGCTTTCCATAGACTTCAGTATTTTTGTGATTTTACTTTTTGCAGCTTTATTTCATTGGATTTGTTTATCATTCTCTAAACCTTATCATATTATTCTTTCACAATTCACTGAATTTTATGTATTAACTTCACGTGTCTTTTATATGCATTCAATGACACGGTTGTAGTTTACCGATGTTCAAATCTCTTAATACTCGTATAATTTAGGAGCAAAAAGAGAGAAACCGGGTGAGTTTACAGAATAAGACTTTACTGTTATTCCTAAATCGACCGCCATGTATAGCCTCGTTCATTACAAATGTCTCTGTTAGGAATAAGACAAAATCAGTAAATTTACAGATCAAATGTCTTTTCTGATAGGGTTCCATTAATATACCCCCCAGAACAAGAAATTAAAGAAACAACAGACACGGCTTCCTCCGACTCATTTTTATACTTTCACCTCGAATTTAACATACACAGTCATCTCGGTACCACAATCTATGACAAACGAGACGATTTTGATTTTCAAATTATCAATTTCTCCGACCTTAGTAGCAATATACCAGCTTCACCTGTATATGGGATATACATTTCCCAACTTATTCGGTATTGAAGAGTTTGCAGCTCCTACTCATACTTTGTAAAACGTCACCAGTGTCTAAGTAGTAAGTTGATTAGCCAGTGGTATTGCAAAGAACGTCTCGTCCTTTTTCTAAACAAGTTCGTTGGAAGGTACCCAGACCTTGTTGATAAATATTCCGTATCAACTTCACAAATAATATACGATGGTCTTGAAGAATAGATTCTGCATACTGACGTTGTTTATCATCTTAATAACGTGTTATAGTATTCTTGTATCTGTCTTTATTAATATTACTGTTACTGTTAAGTGTGTTTTTTTTTTATATCCATTTAACGTGACTCTGTACTTATGTATCCCGACTGTCATGCTAGTGAGAGGTTCAGCTAGCTATAAAACCCGGTTCAATCCACCATTTTTTACATACGAAAATGCCTGTACCAAGTCAGGAATATGAAAGTTTGATGTGTTTGAGCTTTTGATTTTGCAATTTGAATAGGGAATTTCTTTTTTAATTTTCCTCGGAGTTCAGTACTTTTGTGATTATTCTTTTTTCTGGTATTTGTAAATCTAAAACAACGCAAATGTGTCGCTTTTCATACTATGAATTGCCAATTGTAGACGTATTTACTCATGCAGTTGAAGCGGTTTTTGTCCTTGTTAATAAAGTCCGTATAGACGGAAAATACATCATTGATCGAATTTATTGAGATATGTAGACACCAACCGATGGACCACGTTGCATTACTTCCATTTAAAGAAACTTAGCAAAAGTTTTATTCTTTACTGGAAAAGACCTTATGGAGGACCCTAGACTTCAAATCGAAAGAACATACGTTTCTATCATTTGTGGTTTACCAGTTACTATTACTTATCACTTAAGGGGAAATAACTCTCATATGGAGTCTCCGAATCGCGTAGGTTAAAATATGACCAAAAAATTCTGATGATATATATGGTTTTGAAATAGAAGGGATAACACGTCGAACAGTGTTTGTGGACATAACTATTACAAGGAAAAATGTTCAGTTAAACAGTGTCAGTTTCAACAGCGTAATACATGTATGTTTAAAAAGAATCGTAGTATATCTGTTTTCAGTTCAAATCCGTCCATTACTCCATTACTCCATTTGTTGGTTTTTCGAATCTCAAAGTTTCTGTCTACGCATTATAACTATCAACGCTGTTATACTGCAATAATAAAAAAAAAGGCAAAAAGCATAAACAAATAAAGTATTGCTAACCAACATCAAGGCTGTCAGTTAGAACTCTGCATATAGCAGGCACTTTCAACTCAAATCATAATTGACTAAGATTGACGGTGTTCCTGCCGTAGTCGGTGGTTCTCCACGTGCACTCTGCTTTTTCCACCAATAAAAACTGTTCACTACAAAAAAGACAATAATGATGAAAATGGGGCTTTCTCACCTACATTTTATCAATCAATATATTTCAGTTCATAAGATTTTTACAGGTTACAGCTTATAGAGTCTCGATCTATTATAACTAACAAAGTTTTGTCCGAAACATGTGATGCATGCATGTATATGTACAAGTAGGTAACCATAAATATTTCAGACATCTTTGTTAAGTTATCAAACACAAAGTTTATTTCAATGTTACCTCTCTTTTATTAGTTTTAAATCATAAACTGCACAAATGCAGTGTTAGATGAAATCCAGCTTTCATAATGGAAATTATAAGAATTTGGTTTGGCCGCAAGACTGTTTCTGTTTTAAACACTTAAACAATTGTGAAATTAATAGTCAGTTTATACTCGTTGCATACCGAAAAAAAGTATTCTACATAAAAGTTTTACCTGTTCAGTTTATAAGTCCACGTCAATCAAACCTTTTAAACACATAACTCATTTAACTTTTTGGGGCATGCACCAAGGGTTGACAGGAGTGCATGTTGTACTTTGTCACTTACAATGTACATGTGTTATAACAAATCTTTCTAAAATTGTCCGTTTATAAATTTTGAAATTATTAAGAAACTAAGGTTTCAACTCCCTCAGGCAAGGTTGGTCTTAGATGCATTTGGCTTTTATTTAGGTATTTTTGTTTCATAAATATTTCAACTGTGTCTGTCCTCGGCTTTCAAATATTCGGTTTTAGGCGTTCCAGATGAAGGTTAATCAAGAAAAGCCCTTCGAACGAATTTTTAACTTGTTCATTTTTAGTTTTGTTGTCACCTGGGATCTTACCGTCTGCAATAATATTGATTAATTAGGTGGTCATTTGGCATTGTGCATTGCAAATGACGCAGACACATTCCAAATAAGGGACGTCAAATCCGTGGCATCGTGTTCGGAAAGAACCAGGAACTCCGCACGTTAAAGAACCCCGCAACAACTCTCCCAAGGGTCTGATCGTTGCTTGGTTCAAGCCTTAATTTCTATCTATATCTTTCAAGTGACTAATTATCCCGCTCCCTATCCCAATTCAACATAAAACAAAACGCTAATGCATTATTTAATGCGTTCTTATCCTGAACATGCACGTTTTGATTGCCACCTAACTCTATGAAACACAATGAACCAATCGTAAGAGTTAAAAGGTACTTGAAAAACAGAAAGAAATGGTTAACGTATTCATCCCATGTTAAAAGTCCCCTAACAAACTAATTCTTCTTGAAAGCATATTGTATAAATATTTAAATGAATTAACGACTTGAACTGTAAGCCTTTGTCGGTGAGCAACGGGAAAAGATTATATATGTGAGATTACTTCGAATGTACGTGATGGTTTTTTTTCTGTGAAAATCAGTATGTACTACATTCTTGCAGGTATTCGACTATAAAAATTATAGTTTCTCAAATTGTGTATTGCTTGTTTAAAGGTTTAAATTAAGAGAAAGACTTCATGGTTGAATGTGTTCATGTTTTTTCCATATTTATTCATTTGTAACAAGAAAAGAAGAAAGTATAGAATGTTTTGGTCAATTGGAGAAATGTGAATATTGCCAAGATTGCCATTTCATATGATATTAATTTGTTGAACATATATTTTCTTTAAATTTTCGATTCTAACAATGTTCACAAGTACAAGTTCTTCTGTGAGCTATACAATATGACACGCATCCACTACCACATATTCCCCTACAATCATCATCACTTTGACAGCCTACAAAAAAATAACAAAAAGATTAAACGAAAGGAACAAAGGTGTTTGATATTTAAACATACAATTCTCCGATAGTTTTAAGTAAAAATTATCATATGATCATGTTGACTTACTTGTAGATCTTAGTTTGCGGATCATCTTTATTATTCAGTGATGTTTAAATGCAAAATTGAATATGAAATTTCATGCTGACATAGAATAATTTATGAAGTTGATATTGCTTTATGTAAGTGGCGAGAACATATAAGTTTTAAATACAATATGTAGGCCTTGAAATAGTAGGTCGACTGTAAGGTTGGACAGGAAACTTATAAAACCACCGGACAACGAATATATTGGTGAGGAGGCAAATTTAGCCTTGCAACAGCTGGCCAAATACGGATGCTCAAAGCATTGGCGCAAGAGTTTGTATGTGCAGAGAGGGTTGATGAATGAAATCTACTCTAAAATCAGCCATATATATTTAAGTGTAGTTTTCAACGATATCATTAGGTTCAATACTTTTAGCTGGCTTTAGTAAAGAGATACTAAAGATGCCAAAGTGACATTCAAACTCAAAAGTGAAAATAAACTGACAACGCCTTAGCTAAAAACGAAAAGAAAAGACCAAACAAAAAAACAAAAAAACTCAAAACAATACATATAAAACTAAAGACTGAGCAACATGTATCCCAAAAAAACACTTTGGGTAATCATAGGTGCTACACAAGGGTAAGCAGATACTTCTCCACATGAAAAAATTCTGTTAGAACTGTGAGAATGCAATTAAACTGTATTGTATATTGTACCTGATTTTTTTGACAAAAACGTTAAAAATCAGACTCATTGTGTCAATCTAGTACAAAGCAGGGATAATATTCATATTGTATTTAGATGTTTTCGTCCTGGATATGCATTTAACTTGCCGCTGGACGTTACGCAGCCATTTGCCGTAATCATCCTTATCGTCATCCATTTTACCGTTACTATAAAGTGAAGTGGTTTTTTTATGAATAATGGCAGATTTGTTTCAGTTGTTCCGTTGATTGATGCCGTTTGATTTTGTAAGTTTTTATGGACTTCTCCCTTTTCAATGAACCTTAGCGTTCAGCATTTTTGTTATTTTATTTATTCATTTAAATCAGTATAACTGTTTTGTTTTGAACCAAATACAACCATATACATTAAAATCTTTGTTCAAACGATTGAAATGTTTTTGTGAGATTTTTAATGGCAGTCTATCGAAATCCTACCAGACGTGAACGAAAACTAGGAAAACAACTTGTGCTATGACGGATTTTGGGACATTTCTGGACTGGTTTGCACGAACGTAATTTTAATTTAAGTGTCATTGAAGAATACGCTAAACCTTAATTAAAATTAATTGACGATCATTTCTATTTCGAGGGTTTGTTAAGTATCATTTAAAGTTATTTAAATTTAAAAGTCGCAAAGGGGTAACCTCAAATATTCAAATACCGATTAAATTTGGAAGACATGTTGCTTTTTGGCAACCTTGTCGACATAATAAGGCCACCAATAAAAGAAAAAGAAATGTTATTTATTATTATTATTTTTTAATAAACATGATAAAACAACTCTGATAAATAATAACTATGCACTGAAAATCGGTAAATTCAGACATTTTTCCGTACATTTATCATTGCGATTTTTGAAGAATGGACAAAAATGCGAGATCAATTATTCTGATTTCGAATTCACCCAAATCTGCATACTAATGTATGTACAAACGTACTAGTATCAGATATCAGAATGCGAGTTCTAATTATTGTAATACTCACCCAGTCGCATAATTCGCATTATTGAAAACTGTGCTATTATTTTAGAATTTAAAGTATTAAATTCCTTTGTAAAATTCTAAGATATGTGTCAAAATTTTCCTACCGTCAACTTTCCATAACCAATTTTTCAAAGGGGCGTAACTCATTTTACTTAGGTTCAATAAAGGGATGCACTGTTTCATTCACATTCAAGATAAAATGTTAATGTTTATCAAGGTACAGCATAACTGGCGTAGTAACCAATTTAATATAAATTCTTAATACACTTACCCGGCAGCATTTCACACACAGTGATATTTAACAGCTACTTATGTTATTCAATATCTAACCAACTCGATAGAAAAGGATGAAGAAAAGTAATATCTTATAGGGATATTGTCTTGGCTTCTGACTGTATTATCCTGATCATATTACTACGTTTCACTGGAAATAGGTAAAGTGGTCATTAATCGACCATTACTTGAAATGGAATCCAGTATAAGGAGAGGAATTAAGAAATATTTCACTTGAGAGGTCACACTACTTTGTTATTCAAAATTCCCCATCCTTTGTTGGTCGATTGATAACATCGAGAAAATATAAGGCCATCATTTGTCATCTCGACCTTTAAAAGATAGACAAACGAAACCGATAGACATTTAAACTCATAAGTCGAAAATAAATTAATAACGCTAAGACGAAAAAGGATAAAAAGACAGACACTCAATAGTACACAATATAAAACATAGAAAACTATAGACTGATATGCAGTGAGTTATGCAATGAATGTGTAATTTGTTTTAGAATGCAAAAATTCTAATTCAAGATATATAATGAATAGGACATGTAGAAAGAAAATACAAAACATATTGTTATTTTGATTGTAACTGAAACACTAGTTGTACTAGGTCTCATACCATCATTCTACCATTTTGTCATGTTATGTTTTAATGTTAGAACATTCCAGTACACGCTATCATTACGGTCATCGTTAAGGATAAATAGACAAAACTTGCATAACACTGTTGTAAATCCTACTGAACTGCAATGACATTCGGAAACGTAGACTAAAGTTTGCTATACACGATATACAATACATGTAGCCAAAACGATTAATTTTTAAAAAGCAATCAGGACCACATATCATCTTGCCGATAATAGGGGTTGGTTATAGGAGGAGTATAATGAATCTACATCAGTTATTATGGCATTTGAAATTTACATGTAACTGATTAATTATTGAATTTACCCTTTTCTAGGTGCTGCAATTGACTATATGGTGAGTAAACATGTATGTCTCTTTGTAAAAACCGATATGAAATACTGAAAAAGTTATTCCATAAAACGATTTCAATCATATACCTGACAAATAAAAACATTGTACTTATTTCACACCTTTCTGTTTATTCTAAGTTTAAAAATGCAGAAATTGCAAAAACTAAATTAACACACTCAGAATGGCAATTGAATGTCTCGTCATAATTTATTATTTCCTTATAATAGGTATTCCAATACACAAAACAAAAAAATACAACACTGTGTCAACTACTAAACATATCCAGAGAAAAACAGATTGCGGCAGATTTCAAGAGGGCTGATACGGGTAGTTGACCCTTACAGTATGCAAATATTTACCTTTTTTGCTATTTTATTACTAACTATGCATGCTATGGTAATTCTAGAACCAATATGCACAGGTGTTTGGATAACAGGTATCCAATACAGAGTTCGGATATGCTATACTTGTTTCAAAATATATAAAACAAATGTTCTTCGTCTGATGCGCTTCTCTGTATTGACCTTCATTAGCAGCGCTCAAAATAACAAAATATAAAATGCAACAAAAATGCATGTATGTAAAAAAAAATGAGCTGAGAGCTATATAACTAAAACCTTAACTATCAATACAGCCTGATATGTATATATATTATGGCTAAACTTTTAGGCATTTTGGTCCTAAATGCTCTTCAAGTTCCTACTTTATTTGGCCTTTTTTACTTTTTTGGATTCGAGCGTCACTGATGAGTCTTTTGTAGACGAGACGCGCGTCTGGCGTATATACAAAATTTAATCCTGGGATCAGTTTATTTATTTTTATTCACACTGATGTCAATTAGATAAGTTTACAATCTCAACCACCTGAGTTAATTCGATTATAGTTTGTTTAATGTGCTAGTAAATCAAGAAATACACAATACAACCACAAGACAATGTATCGATACGTTTACTGAGATGTCTGTATTTTTCTTTCATTTAAAATAAATTTTAAAACTTAAACATTTAAAAGATAAAATTAAAACTTGACAAAATATTTTTTGAAAGAAAAAAAGGAAAAGAAATGTAGATGATGAGTATAACTGATGACAAAACAACCACAACAAATCACCGACACAAAAGAAATCTTTTTTACTCATCTTAATGATTATTAAAATCAAAACATCATCGAATTGAGTTGTTCATATTTTTTTTTATTTTAACTGTGAATGTGTCACTTAACAGGTGCATTCTGGTTTTTGTAAAAATGGTTATTACTAAAGGTTGAATAATTGACGGCATATTTGGTTGAACTGAGTGGTAAAGGTAGCACAATACAAAGATTTTATAACTCCAATTCCTAAGAAAGTTACAGCATTTTGAAGGTTAGTGATTGGAAGTAAAAACATCTTTGTATTATGCTACCTTAATATGTACATTACTTGTAATTCACAGCACTGGCAAATACCTCTTAGTAAAAGGTTCCGATCACTGAAACTCTGGTTTGTAATACGTTCATTTGGTGTGGAGGGTCTACAGATGCATATTAGAAAAGCAAGTATATTTATATAAAATGAAAATATGCAAATCTTAACAATCAAGACTTATGACAATTTTTATTATCAATTTGTTTATAATTGAAATATGATATATATAATAAAATGGGAGCCGGTATTAGTAATGGTATCGAGCTGAATATGGAGGTATCTGGGTTTTTTTGTAATCGAGGTCTACATTGAGCTTGCTCGCGAATGACACATCCATTTACAAGTTTCTTTCGAATGATGTTTGTTTCTTAACATTTAGAATACCTAATAACATAATACAGGGATTTTGTATTGAAAACAACATACAAACATACAAAATTATCTTAACGTGTAAAAAAATAAATAAATAGCATGTGACAATAACATACATGCACAGAAAACAAAACCCTCATAATATAACCAAAAGAAAAGAAAAAAATAATTTCTACAATAGAAGGTTAACAACAGTTTAAAAGACTGAACGCACAAAACACTTAGTAAAAGGCGGTGCTGTAGTTCTTAATATTGAAATATTTCTGTTGTAGGGCATACGATTGGCAACAAAATTTGAACTACTTGTACGAAATGATAGTCGATTTGAAGTCGCTGCCAAAAGAATTCTGGGAATGGTTGTCTTTCGACTGAAGGTAACTTTTTTGTATGATTGAATGTTAAAACTATAGCCAGAAGTGTATTGATGATTGTATCATAAAATAAATAAAGTAAACGAATTGATGCAACTATAACAACTTTGTCAATAATCTTTTCATTTCAAAACAGCAAATTTATCCTCAAAATCAGCGGTTAACACTTCTTTTATGTCACCACAATATACTGATCTATAACGTCAAACGATTCGCAGGGAAGACAAAGAAACAGATTTCTGTGTGTGCGTCGTAGCACTACACAACTATTTTCAAATCTATTTAAACAGTAACAGGAATGACAGTTATAAACATGATTGACGCATTGAAGTTGCATAATCGTTCATCTTCAATGGCGTCTTGATTGATATATGTTAAAAAAAACAAGGTTTAAATCAGAACACAAAAATAAATGGTCTAATATGTTATACTCACGATACGTATTTATTCTTATTTTTAGGGTGAAAATGAACTGACCGAAATGTTACTGAAACGGCTTAACCGTTCAGGAAAAATTCATATGGTCCCTGCATTACTCAGAGGGAAATACGTAATTCGATTTACTGTGACGTCACAATATACTGAAGACTGTGATATAGAACGTGACTGGAAAATTATATCTGCAACTGCTACAAAAGTGTTACACGATGACGAATCAACAGACGAGGAAGTAATCTCCCCTGACGACGAAGTATTTGAAAAGGAAATCCCTATTCTGCGCGTTCCCCGTGTCGTACCATTGAAACGGAAGGATTACGGAATAAGCCTCTTATTGAGCAATGTTCCAATGTCACCTAAACTTATCAATGGAAGCTTTGCAGCTTTGTTTGACAATAATGACGTTATTGTGGAATTTGCAAAACAAATAACAAATACCGATTTTAACGGTAGACCAATTCGTTTGTCCCCTCGACGACGATTAAAACTTAAGGACAGTACTAAACAACAAAGTCTAGACACATATAAGATAAACCGACCCCTTTGTAATCGTCAAAAGTACGGATCGCTAGACTCAAAAATTGAGGAAATACTTGAGTTGTCTACCTTGAACGACCAAAGAAATGGCGTTTGTGATATAGATGACATACGTGAAACCGATTCCGAACAAAATCAGTCGAGCGAAGAAGAGAACCCTACCGTCCAAGTTCACATATCACAATTTACTGACTTCAAATCGGCCAATGGCAATGCAAGCGGGAGTCCAGTCGAAAATGGCACACTACGATGCTGTAAACACTGCGGACATGTTATTGACTAGTACTAATCAACAGATACTATTTTGATTTAGCCAATGCAGATATTTGAATGTAGGTGTATGTAAAGTTTGTTGAAATAAATTAGTTTATGCAAGACTCATTGTTAGTCATATTTACCATGTTTACGAAATGTAGCGATATCTATTTGCTGTGTTCATGTCATTTACACACACAGATGTATATATACATTGTATATACAGCTTCTAAAATTTACTGTGTGGGCATTCAATAGAGAGACGTAAGATACTAAAGAGATGCTTAAACTCTTGAATCAAAAATAACTAACAATGTTATGACAAAAAAACACCGAAAAACCATCAACAGATAAACATAGTATCCTAAACACAACAAAATTAAAGACTGAGCAAAAGGCACCCACCAAATACCGTTGATATTCCACGTCAGACTCCTTATGAACGGTTTATTTAGAAAGGCTTTTAGAAAAGAATATATATCTTAAGATAATAACGTTCGATTCGTCAAACTCTACATGTTTTTGTATATGAAAATTAGTTAATATCGCAATAAATTCTTATGTGTATGTAGAAATTGACATTAAAACTTTGTACTAAACTGCTGGATAACTCAATGTGCTAATTCATTTACTTAAATCAAATGGAAGGGTTTATAAAACGTCATTTGTGGAGGGAACTTACATGTCGCAATTCAATAGCACTGATCTTTAATTAGAAATACAGATACAAGTAATGTATTCTGTCAATTTTAGAAATATAAAAAAATGATATTTGCAATGTTTTCCACATCAAGTGTAACTATTCCGGTGAAAACATATTTTTATCTTTTGTATGTCTAATGACTGCTACACAAACATCGTCTTCGATGACATTGTCCTGGATACGGATTACAAAATGATTCTCATTCACTGTCAACTGCAGAAACTATAAAAAAGAAAAGACGAACACAATGTTAATTTTTTTACAGTTCTGAATTCATCAGCGTTTAATATGGAACACTTTTGTCCCTCCATGTTACATTGTTGATGTCTAAGACAAATACGCTCAAATTCACAAACAGTGTAAATAATGGAAAATGCCACGGATTCTGCCCATTTCTGATGTTACCGAGGTTTGAAGTATAATGTATTTTCACTTTATAGACGAGTTGCACAAATAAGAGTTCACAAATATGAAACTAATTATTTGTAAATTTATGCAGAGAAAAAAATTGCATTATCATAGCATATAAATATAAATACTCGTCATGTTTCTAAAACATTTCTGTACTTACAATTCCAGCCGTTAGTTGGTTCTACAAAGAAAGAATGTAGTAAATCATTTAAATCATTTAAAAACAAAAATATAAAAGTACTTTGTAGCATATTAATCTATTGTAATAAAAATTCATAATATCTAATAAAATTTGTAGATTAGGCTAACAAAGTCCTTATATTTGTATAAAGTAACATTCGTTCATAGTGGGAAATGGTTTTAACGACAAATAAGCTACAATTAAAAATTACTGGCTAGTCCCTCTCTGTGATTTATATAAGATAATTCTGGTTAATTTCCCAATCAATCTATCATGAAGGGGAGATAACTAATTCGACTTTCATTTATAGTCATTTTCAAAAATGATGAACGGTTCTTTATATTGGTATGTAATCATTTTACAAGTTTCAAATTTATGAAATTATATTCGTACATCAATGTTTTTGAAACACCAATAAGAAAAACTGAAATATATTGAATTGATACATATTATAATTATTCAAAACTATATCAGAAACCTATACTTTATTATAAAATATTGAACCTGTTAAAGGGAGACAATACTCGCATAACCTTTTTTTGAATCGGTACATAATACAAAGGAATGTCACTCTTGTATACAAATGGCACATCAATATAATTAATTAACTGTGCATTCGTGCTCTACCGTCAATGAAGATTCTAAATTACAGATATAACCAAAAGTTGTTAATCTATAGGATAGTGAAGACCAATGAAAGCTAACCCACTGTAAAAAGTATTTCTTTGAAATTGTTTTAAACTTCCTCAGAAAAATGCTCGAGCCACTTGACTTTCATAGCTCATAATTAACGTTTTTACACAATATTTTAATAAAGTAGTAAAAGATTATCTGCTTCTCAAAGTGCAAGACGCAATAAAAATCGTATGCTTGCATCATCTTGCCAAAATACAGATTAAATCCCTGAACATTTCGACATTTGTTTTTTTATTTTTAAAAATACCGGTTTGTAACAAATCACAAGAACATCCGCCTAAATACCGATATCCCGATATCGTCAGCTAAATATGCTATTAACTTTGGGTTAAATCCTGAATGTTGTTTAAAGACTGGATATAAGTTATAGTTACTTATGATTTTCAAACTAATTTGTACCATTTACTCCTTCTTTCTATAGTTCAACGACTTTCCGTCTTTTCCTTCTTTGTCTTCTCGTTTTCGATTCTTATCATACATAGATGTAGGAAGATGTGGTGTTAGTGCCAATGAGACAACGCTCCATCCAAATAACAATTTATAAAAGTAAACCATTATAAGTCAATGTACGGCCTTCAACACGCTCAGAAAATTTGAAAACCAAGGGTGTATATACGAACCGAAACAGTTTGAAAAGATATTTAACACTAATTGATATAAAAAATCATTATAAAACAATTCCGCCTATATTACTGTATGAGACAAAAAAAAATATTTACTTTTGTATCAACAGCAGATAGTGCACTTATAAATGACACATATCCTTGACATGTAATTACAATGAAAGTACATTTTATTCTAAAAGTGATAACAGTGACAAAAAATAACAAGAAAAAATGTGTGCAAGTCTGTTACACAACACACACCAACATATTTACAAAAAAAAAACGTGTATAACACAAATTTGCACGCATTGTTTTTACATCGTGGAGAAACATAATTCTATTATTGACAAAATAAATTGCAATACTCAACATGCATATGACACGACAAATGCAAAAAAAAACTTTAATATTCATGAATCATCTTAAAAACACAATGATCACATGTTTCCTTAATCTGACATATCTAACGCCGATATCATTACGTTATATAAACAAATTGATTTGCACATTTTTAAAGTAAAATGAGATTTTATTAAATACATACTTACCATCATAAATTCTGGTTACATCCATCTGTGCAAGTCTGACAGGCGGGAAACCCCAAATAAACATATCATCCAATGAAAAGAGGGATGACCAGACAGAGCCCGTATAACCATACCTTTATATCATCTATTTAATTTCCTAAAGTAAGCAAAAAGCCCTAGGAAAACAAACCCGGGAATGAAGGGAAGGTTGGAAGGGACTTTTAATTTATAATGGTAAGTATTTATTCAATAAAATCTCATTTTACTTTTTAAAATATACAATTTTATGTCAATAAATACGTAACCATCATAAATTCTGAGTAAAATCTAACGCAAAGCTGAATCCCCTGAACCAGAAGATGCAGGAGGAAAAACAACTCTTTGTGCGAAAACTAAAGGTCCTAAGGAGTACAAACTCTGAGCTTGAGTAGCTAAAGACTGCAGATCGTGAGAAATGAAAGAATTTTCAGTTCTTCAGAAACCTGCAGATATGACTTCCTCTAAAGAAGCATTTTTAAAAAGGGCCCAGGAGGAAGAAATAGCTCTAACATCATGGGCTTTAACATGCATACTAATCAGAAGTTCTTCATTATTAAAACTGTAAGCTAATTGAATAGTTTTACAGATCCAAGGTGAAATGTCTTTAGCGGACAAATCTTGTTTTCCTTTGTTAATAGGAATTAATAACCTGGAATTTGATGAGGTGCGGAGACTCCGTGTTCTCTGAAGATATAAAAGTGAGACGCGGATAAGACAGCGTACTTCAGAACTTGAATCATCAGGAAGGGCTGGAATCACTATGAACCTCTGCCCGGAATTTGATTTTTGGCTAAAAAAGCTGGATCCGTTAATAGGGTAATAGATGACTTATCCCTATTAAAACAAAGACAGTAATCAACAGTGGAAAACGCATGAATTTCACTTCTTCTTCTACCAGAGGCCAAGGCAAGAAGAAAACAACACTTATACGATAAAAACTTGATTTCAACCTTTTCAGCAGGTTCAAAAGGATGGTTTTTTAAAGCTGATAAAACAACTCTCAAATTCCAAGACGGGATTAAAACTCTCTGTCTATGGCGTTCAAGCGTGAACTTCTTAACTAAAGGAGAAATGAATTCATTATAACCAAAATCTGAACCTCCAGACAGTTGAATCGTCCTAGAAATAGCTGATCTATAGTTTTTAATTGTCGAGGGATATCCTTTCTCTTCAAAAAGGTGGATCAGAAGGTCTGCTAGTTGTTGTACAGAAATTTGGAAAGGATCAATTTCCTTCTAACTACACCAACTACTGAAGATAGTCCACTTGGCATCATAGACGATGTTAGTGGAATCTCTAACTGCGCGGGAGAGATGTCTGGATGCGCATTCAGAAAAATTTCTCTCCTTGAAGCTATTCCTGAAAGAAACCACGCAAACAGATGTAGCTTCTCTGGATTGGGATGAAGAATCTTGCCCTTGAACTGGGACAGAAGATTGTGTCGTACTGGTATAAACAGTAGACGAGCACAAGACAGACGAAGAAGACCTGAAAACCAGGCTTGTTTGGGCCAAGCTGGAGCAATACGAATGATCAACCCTTGCTCTGCTGAGATCCTCCGAAGAACTTCAGACAGAAATCTGAACGGAGGGGAGGCGTAAGCGAACAGTCGCCCCAAGGAACACTCATGCAGTCTACTGCGTAAGCTTTTGGATCTGGTACAGGAGACATGAACACTTGAACTTTGTAATTGAGGCTTGTTGTAAACAGGTCTACATGAGGAGACCCTCACTGAAGTGTTATTGCCTGAAATACTGATTGGAGAAGTGTTCTTGACAGAGCATCTGCTATCACATTGAGTTTCCCTGGGACATGACGAACTACAATCTGTAGATGCAGGTGATTGCAAAGAAGGAGGATTGCTCTTGCTAAAAGATACAGCTCGTAACAATGAGTTCGGCCTTGGTTTCGCAAGTAAGCTACTACAGTGGTGTTGTCCGTTGCTAGAACCAGAGATTTGTTCTGCAGTAGGGACTGAAAATGAGACAGTGCAAGAAGAATTGCTTTCATTTCTAGTATGTTGATGTGTTCCTTCAACAAATCTGGAGTCCACACTCCTGACACTGAAAGACCTCACTGATAAGCTCCCCAACCGTGGTTGAAGGCATCTGTGAACAGAGTCTGTTTAATAATTGTGTTCTCAGCTAGTCTGTTGTGAATGTAGATTGGTTAAAGAAAGGTGACCTCAGGTAATCTGTCTATGCAGACTGGTTTAATAAAGGTGACATCAAGTAATCTGTTGTGTATGAAGACACTTTTAATAAAGGTTGAATCTGGTAATTTGTATTGTTTTGAGATATGTTTAAAATGGTGTTATCAGCTAGTCTGTTGTAAATGAAGACTGATTTAATAATGGTGACTTTAGGTAATCTGTCTATAAAGACGGATTAATAAAAAATATCTATGTATGCAGACTTTTTTGATAAAGGTTACCTCAGGTAATCTGTAGTGTTTTGAGATTTTTTTTATGATGGTGACCATAACTAATGTGTTGTGAATGTAGACTGGTTAAATAAGGGTGACCTCAGGTAACCTGTCTATAAAGACTGGATTAACAAAGGTGACCTTAGGTAACCTGTGTATGCAGACTAATTTTATAAAGGTGACCTCAGGTAATCTGTGTAAATGGTGTATGCAGACAGGTTAAACAAAGGTGACCTCAGGTAATCTGTCGTGTATGAAGACTGGTTCAATAATGTTTGCTTCAGGTAATATGTAGTGTTTTGAGATTTGTTTACTATTGTTGACCTCATAAATATGTTTTGAATGTAGAGTTGTTCAATAAAGGTGACCATAGGTTATCTGTAGTGTATTCGGATTTGTTTAAAAAGGGGGACCTCAGGTAATTTGTGTAATCTGTGTATACAGACTGGGTTAAATAAAGGTGAACCTAGGTAATATGTTGGGTATGAAGACTTTTTTGATAAAGGTGGCCTCAGGTAATCTGAAGCGTTTTTATATTTTTTTGATGATGGTGACCTCAGGTAGTCTGTTGTGTATAAAGACTGGTGTAATAAAGGTGACTGCAGGTAATCTCTGTATTGCGAATCTGTCTATAAAGATTGGATTAATAAAGGTGACCTCAGGTAATCTGTATATGCAGACTAGTTGAATTAAGGTGACCTCAGGTAATCTGTTTATGCAGACTGGTTTAACAAAGATGACCTCAGGCAATCTGTCGTGTAAGGAAACTGGTTTTATAACGGTGACCTTAGGTAATCTTTAGAATATGACGACTCGTTGAATGAAGATGTGAAGTGTATGAAGACTGGTTTAGTTAACCCTTTATGTAATCTGTTGTGATGAAAACTGTTTTAATAATGTCTTCAGGTAATCTGTAGTGTATTCAGATTTGTTTCATAAAGGTGATGTCAACCTGTAATCTGTCAATAAAGAATAGTTAAATAAAGGTTACCTCAGGTTAATCTGTGTATACAGACTGCTATAATAAAAGTTACCTCAGGTAATTTGTTGTATATGAAAACTGGTTTAATAAAATTTTCACGCAACTTAAGTAAGAAGAATGGTTTAATAAAGGTAACCTCAGGTAATCTGTTGTTCATGGAGATTAATTTAATAAAGATGACCTCAGATAATCTGTGTGTATGGCAACTTGTTAAATAAATGTGACAGATTACCTGAGGAATTTATTAAAGTAGTTTTCATTCACAACAGGTTACAAAAGGGCTTATTAAGCCGGACTTCATACACTTCAGATTACTTGATCTTATCTTCATTCAACGAGTCTTCATACATTACAGATTACCTGAGGTCACCTTTATTAAACCAGCCTACATTCACAACAGATTACTTGAGGTCACTTTAATTAACTAAGATGGAAATGTGGAATGTGTCAAAGAGACAACAACCCGACCATAGAATAAACAACAGCAGAAGGTCACCAACAGGTCTTCAATGTAGCGAGGAATTCCCGCTCGGAGGCGTCCTTCAACTTCAACTAGTCTTCATACAGAACAGATTACCTGATGTCAACTTAATGTAACCAGCCTACATTCACAACAGATTACTTTATGTCACCTTTATTAAACCAGGCTGCATACAGAGATTACCTGAGGTCACCTTTATTAAACTACTCTTCAAAGACAGATTATCTAGGGTAACCTTAATAAAACACATCTCAATAAACTACAGATTACCTGAGCTCACCTCTATTTAACCAATTTTCTTTCACAACAGATTACCTGAGGTCACCTTTATTAAATCAGTCTGCATACAGAGATTACCTGAGGTCACCTTTATCAAACCACTCCCCATAGACAGATTACCTGAGGTCATCTTAATAAAACTAATCTCAATACACTACAGATTACCTTTGGACTTTATTTAACCAGTTTTCATTCACAACAGATAACATCAGGGGTTTATTAAACCAGTTATCATATACTTCAGATTATCTGATGTCCCCTTCTTTCAAGCAGTCTTAATACACTACGGTTTACCGGAGGTCACCTTTATCAAACCACTCTCCATACATACGGGGTTTAGCGCTTTCAAAGCAGGTTCAATCCACCATTTTCTACATTTGAAAATGCCTGTACCAAGTGAGGAATATGACAGTTGTTGTCAATTCGTTTTAAATGTGTTTTGTCATTTGATTTTCCATGTGATTAGGGACTTTCCGATTTGATTTTCCTCTGAGTTCAATATTTTTGTGATTTTACTTTTTTCTACAGATGTATTGAGGTCACTGTTATCTAACAAATCTCAATACACTACTGATTACCTGTGGTAAACTTTATTACACTAGTCTTCATGCATAGCAGACTATCCGAGGTTACTATTATTAAACAAATCTCAATACAATACAGATTACCTGAGGTAACCTTAATAAACAAGTCTTCAAACACAACAGATTTCCTGAGGTCGCCTTGATTGAACCAGTCTTCATACATAACAGACTACCTGAGGTCACCATTAGTAAACAAATCTCAAACCACTACCGATTACCTGATGTCACTTTTATCAAACCAGTCTTCGTACACAGATTACCTGAGGTCACCTTTATTAATCTGACCTTTATAAACAGATTACCTGAGGTCACCTTTATTAATCCGGTCTTTATAGACACATTATCTGAGGTCAACTTTATTAACCCTGTCTTTATAGACAAATAACCCGAGGTCACCTTTATTAAACCGGTCTTTTTAGAGAGATTACCTGAGGTCACCTTTATTACTCCAGTCTTTATAGACAGATAACCTGAGGTCACCTTTATTAAACCAGTCTGCATACACAGATTACCTCAAGTTACCTTTATAAAACCATTCTTCATTCACATCAGACTAGCTGAGGACACCTTTATTAAACAAAACTCAATATAATACAACAGATTACCTGAGATCACCTTTATCAAGAAAAGTCTTCATAGACAGATTACCTGAGGTCACCTGCAGAAAACAAATCTGAAAACACTACATATTGTGTTTGAAGACTGGTTTATAAGTACCTGAAGACTAAACCAATTGTATATGCACAACATATTACATAACGACTTTATTAACCAGTCTTCTTACGCTACAGTGACATTGCTAATGACATTAGCCTTTTTGCAGATAACACCTCTTTTTTTGGTATAGTAGATGATGATCATGCTATAGCAGCTGTTTCTTTGACTGATGGCTTGGATGTTATCTCAAATTGGGCAAAATCATGTGCTGTTCAATTTAACTACCTGCATGAGTTTGGTAAAGGCTAGTGGTGCAGTTGACAGACCAAAAGGGAGAGCTCTGAATTGGTAAACCCTTTTGTTCAAAACAAACCGAAGGAATTTGCGGTATGAATGGCAAACTGAAACTTGAAAATAAGCGTCCGTCAGATCCAGGGAAGTTGTCCACATACCTGTAAGAGTAGAAGCTCTTATTGAACGATTGGTCTCCATTTTGAAATGAAGAATTATCATGTAAGAATTGAGGATAAACAAATCGATGACTGGTCTCATTTACCCGGTCTTCTTCGATACAAAGAAGAGACGAGAATAGAAACCTTGGTCTATTAAAGATACAGGGACTTACTCCACTGCCCTCTTTGTCAAAAGAGTCTCTACTTCTGTTGACAGAAGAAGAAACTTGTGTGGATCTTGAGTATTGGACAGTGGGGTAGGAACAAGAGAAAGGGTGGTTGTTTTTTTAATTGAAGAGTCAATCCCCGTCGAATTACTGACAGAACCCAACAATCTGAGGTAATACTTATCCATGTTTTAAGAAAATGAGTTAACCTCCCTCTACTGGCAATTGAGAAAGAGAAGTTTTGTAGTACATCTCTGGATTGGGTTTTGACAGTAACGTACGAAGGGGCAACTTCCTAGGAACAGGGATTGGCTCTCTTGTCATCTCTCTTAAAACTGTTAGGTTTAGACCTAGGGATTGAAGATTTCTTTGGTTTATTACCTCCATCGTTAGTGATTTTCCTCCTCTTCTCTTGAGAATTATAAGATGAGCCTCCAATAGAAGAATAACTACTTCGTTTAGAATTATTCTCAGAAAGAGATACATTCACCTTCACAAGTGCTGGGTTTTGATTGAGATGCTTCTGTATCTCATCAAGTGGTAACCCGAAAATCTTCTCATCCAACGGAAACTTGATTAAAGCATCCTTAAGAATATCTGACACTTTAGCTTTATCCAAATTTTGGATAAGGTGCAGTTGGCGATGGAACCAATAATCAACAATTGGGAGGCACCCAAAGCCTGTTCTACCTGTAATAGAAAAGGCGTGACCTCTGGTGGAAGAGAAGAGTCTTTAAGAACTGGAGCAACTGCTGTTAAAAAGTGTTCAGCAGTGCCTAAAACATGAGATGCGTTCCTAAGAAGGTTCTCCGTTTTGGACCAAACAGACTGAGAAAGACGCAGTCCATCGGCAGGTATAGAAGCAATCGTAGATGAAAAAATCTTGTCACATTTAGGTACCAATTTACCCAAGGTAGAATAAAATGGTCATAGTCTTTAGAACGGAATTGCTCAGTAAATGAGGCAAGCTCAAAACCACTAACTCGGGAAAATTGGGACTCATTAGACACAATCCCATCATTGATGATTTGCAGATGAGATTGACATATGGTTAGATTGTGGAAAACTAGTCTGTGACTTAGTACTGTCTACGGACACACCACGTGAAGCCTCGAAAGTAAAGGTATATTTCTTGGGTCTTGGAGGAGACTGATATGGCACCTTGATGACATCTCTCATTATTGTATAAACCGAATCTCTAAGATCCTTCAAAGTGGAAGGAGCTTATTCAGCCTCAGGATCTTTACTGGAATTGGTAGAAGACTGACCAACTACAGATGAAGAGATAGACACAGGACCAGAAGGTTGATGAAATAAACTGACGAAAGTCCTCCAGAATACTCTTGAACCAATCTAAAGAGGGCCAGAGTCAGCTACCTGATTTAACTGATGCCTAACAGGAGAGTTAAGCAGAGTAGCAGGTACAGAAACACTACTACAGCTACTAGATGACACTGCTAAAGGATAGAGACACCTCCATAATAACCGACAGAACCTGTATTGAGGGTCTGTTGACCGGTCTTAGAAGTCACCGAAGTAAAAACGTCGGTTAGCTGACTACTATTAGAAGGGGTTCCCTGCCCTACCGCTGTTGCGGTACCAGGAAAGGGTAACGAACCGTCTGAAAAATAATCACTACCTGTAATGGCCTCGTAAGGACTGGGAGCATTTAACTCCATAATTAAAGAAGTATGAAGTTAGCCGACTATAAACAACAATATTATAACAACAAAATGTAAAATAAACAATGGTATTGGGATACCTACAATATTAACAAAAAAACAAACAAACTTAAAAAGTCTTCTCTGTAAATTGTAACACATGTGTCTCGGTGCACAGGCGGGCATTAAATGGATGATATAAAGGCATGGTTATATGGGCTCTCCTTGGTCATCCCTCTTCTCATTGGATGATATTTTTATTTGGGATTTTCCGCCAGTCGGACTTGCCCAGATGGATGTACTCAGAAATTAAGATGGTAACGTATTTATTGACATAAAATGGAAGCTATCCACTTTAACATTTATACCGGATTAAATACTTGTCATATCATTATTGAAACTAGCAATTATTCTAAATATTTTAAAATAAAGTTCAATATTTCAAATGAATTTTAGTATTGTGCAATACTAACTGTACTTCTGTAAACAATTTCGTTTTTCCGTATTTTCAGTAACATTAATGTTACTAACACTTCGTTAGTTGAGTTCGTGGGTTGAAATACATACTCTGGCAAAAAGCATAGACCATCAGACTTGTCTTCCGCATTTAAGAAAAACTTTTTGAGTAGACATTGTTGTTAGCTGGAGGTTTGATGGTCACCATAAATGTTTCATTTCAATGAATACACAATATTTCTGTTATTTTTTCCTCACCTATCGGTATGCTGTAATTTTAATGACGTTACAGTTTATTTGAATTAAACCAAAACCTACATTTGGTATTTGAAATAGGGTTCATACTTTGATTATCAAATTAATTATTTGGTTGAAAGGTTAAGAGAATTACTAGGTTTTATAACGTTTCGCCTGTCAATGACGTTCAAATAAAAATTTCGAAGTTGAAAACATTGAAGACCAAATGTCGAAAAGTTTTGCACAATGTATGGAGGGTAGTCTATTACTTTGGTAGGAAATCTTAAGTTTTTCTTACCATTCAAAGTTTATCGATCGATTCATTGTTGTTGAGATCAACGATTAAGAGAAGCTTGAATTCCTATATCGGATTTACTGACCCCATATATATCGTATTAGGTCACTAGCACACCATCTAACGAGTTTCGCTCTCACACAATATGGAATTTACAGATCCCATATATACCGTATTACGTCACTAGCACACTATGCAACTAATAATATGGGGTCAGTAAATTCCATATTGGGTGAGAGCGAAACTCGCATCCCCATTTGGAATTTACTGACCACATCTCGTGCAAACTAGAAGATAAATAAAGAAAACAGTAGTACACCGCTGTTCGACAGTCATAAATCGATTGAGTTATAACGAATCCGGTTAACAAACAAAAACCGAGGGAAACACATAAACTATAAGAAGCAAACAACGAAACAACAGAAACACTGAAGTGCAAAAACAAACAAACGACAACGCAGCAAACAGAAACTAGCTATAAAATACAATTTGCCATTTTCCTGACTTAGGACATTAGTGGCTAGTCGAATCTCGTGTTTTGATGGCAACGTTAAATATAACACTAAAATGACAGCATTTCATGACAGGAATACAGTACAAATAAAACTGGCTTCTTTTTTTGTTTGGCTTACTCTCAATGAGGAATAAATGTTTATTTCCACTAGGGTGCTCAAAACTAAAAGTGGCTCCTACTGTGTTGACAGTCTCATTAAATTCCGTTATGACCTAATGTGAAAATTGTGTTTATGAGGGCGAAAGATATCAGGAACATTCAAACTCATAAATCGAAAATAAACTGACAACCCCATGGCTAAAAAGGAAAATGACAAACACACACATAATAGTACACAATAAATAACATAGAAAACTAAAGACTGAGCAACACGAACCCCACAAAAAATAGGGGTGATCTCAGGTGCTCCAAAAGGGTAAGTAGCTCCTGTTCCACAACCGTCGCTTAGCTTATATATCCAACGGTGAGTTATCTTATCGTTTGGCATACTATCCGTTAGTTTTGTGTCTATTGCAAAATTTAAGTATGATGAGTAATCCACTGGTTAAATTACTTTACAAATGATTAACAGTTACAATCTGCTCATTTCAAGTATCCATAAATCCTTAGTCTGAACTAATCAAAAGTAAACTGTAAATATAACATAAACCCCACAACTAAAGATTTCAACTGCGAGTGTTTCACAAAAGTGTAAAAATAAACGTAACTACTAAAGTGTCTATTCATGTTTTATCTTCTGTAATATATGTTGTTAATTTTGCCATAGTATGTCTATTCATTCATTCAATTTAATATAATATACACTGATAGATGGGTTGACTGAACAGGACAGACTAAAGTAAAAGTAAAGTATTCGTTATCATAGGTACAAGTCAAAGGGATATTTTATCTATGTTAACATATATTGAATACACTATAAAGTTGTTGTATTATGGCTACAAATTTTACTAAAGAAAATTTCATCTTGTAACTTTGATCGTAATCACGAAGTTAATTTATAAAGAAAAAAAGGTGCTGTCTAACATGACCTCGTTGATGTATAAAAAATAGTCTTTTTTTTAACCCGGGGAAAAAATTATTATCACACTGAAATAGTTTCCGAATTTTATTATTTTATTTCCTGTCTGCGGTAAAATTGATGATAGATTTTAATAAAATCTCAAACGCTGTTCATTACCGATTAAGATAATAAAATTTACTATGAACATACACGATTTCTTTGTCTATCTTCGCGAGGAAACTGCGAACAGTACTTTTCAAATAAAATAGAAAAGCATATATATATTATATATATATTCCGTGTAAACAGACTCCATGAAACAAATTGTACTAAAAAGCATATTATGAAAAGTAAAGTCACAAATATACCAATCTGAGGAAAATTCAATTGAATTATAATTGTTTGGATTATCATTATATATAAATGAACGATTGGTACTGTAAGCTTTCGTCGGTGAGAATACACAACGGAGTAATTCTATATTTGTTTTGTTATGTATAATGTGTTTTATATTAATTTATGAAAACCGTAAAATATAACACACTGCATTCTAACAGATATGCAACTATACAAATAAAACATTCTGTAAATCGTGAAATGCTTATTTATTGCCTTAAAAATCAGAGAAATACATAACAAATTGGTTTGAGTTATTTAATTTGTTTCTTATATTTGTTAGATATGCAATGAAAGCAGAAAAAAACTTTAAAAGCTGAGAGTGTTTTTTTGTCAGTATAACGTTTTATGATACATGTATTTCTTAAAATGAATATTTCATTAGACATTAATCTATTTAACATTTACCATGTGTTTACAATGATATATATATATGTACTCTTTCCATTTGCGTGTCTAATCACAACTAATACAACGCCCGTCGACACAGTGTATTCCATTTCTATTTCCACTCAATATTTCCAAACATTCTGCTTGTGTTGCACATGCTACAAAAAAAAAAAAAAACTTGAGGCTCCAATGCGCCTGTATTGTTATCAGTTAACCTCATCGTATTGGATAAAATACGTTCAATGAAAAAAAAAATATATATATCTACAGTTGCAGGTAAAGAATCCTCACGCCAAGCAATTACAGTTATAAAGGGTCGATTGATGATTCCATTAATGGCAACTGATATAATTTTCGAACTTGTTTTAATCATTTCGTTTGTTTATAATTACTTTCTGTTTACTAACGAATTCACAACAACAAACATTAATTCTGAATGCAAAATACAATTTTGACAACGTTGAACAAAAACAGTGATTTTTCCTGTCGTTCGTATTTGGTGTATGTACCAACCAACTGCCCCAATATCTTCTATAGTTTTAGCACATAACTACAAATCCATGTTGGTAAGCGTACGTTAATTGATATGATATTTCTTTTCTTTTTGGTTATATTTGTTCTGCATATCATCCCATTTACTTTTAAAAATGTTAAGATAGTAGGGACAATAACTAATATTCGGAGTCATTTGACACTTTTTCTTCAGTGACAAAAAGGAAATCGTCAATATCTGATTATGTCTGACCATACAGGTTTTATTTTTAAATACTGGTTTATCAGATTTAAGCAATATATTGTCATTTTATTTCTTTGTTCGATTTAGCCTGTGTGTCAATTTATATTGATATGGTGACAACAACTGATGAATTTCTTAAAATTACCAAAAGGATGATTTTGGTCCAGAGTTTAGTAACCAAACGACTCAGTAGTAGAAGATGTTTGTGTAAAAGTTACAAAACAAATGATGAGGAACTTCGACAGCCAGGTGAGAAAAAAGCCTTCATTGTCCCTTTCGACACGGTCATCTATAATGATTTCTTATAACAAATGCACGTTTTATTTTGTTATTATGAAATCATTATTCATTTGATGGTTGTGATTAAGTTTGATTACCGAACGATATATCAATGATATTCTATTCAACTACAGCTGAAACGTCCAGAGGCAGTAAACTCGACCAAATCATTGTTGAATGAAATGTAAAAAGATATTTTGTTAGATTAAAATTAAAATTATTTCGTTGCTACGATTTTGAGTATCATAACGAATAATGCAACAGCTGAGACCTGCATCTGAAATATGTAATAATTTCATACAACGTTAGAAATAAGCTATATAAAATTTTATCATTACAAACTGTAATTCAATAGGGAAATACGATAATTTGGCTAAGCCAATTTTTCTCAAAAGATTTATTTTAAGTCTTACCCTGACCATTAGATCTCTCACAACAACATTTATGAAAAACACATTCTAATTGTGTTGGTGTTACACAGTTGGTGTTCTCACATTCTGACAAGTGATTGCATGACTCAGACTTGGTAAATGCTGAAATATAGGATATAATGTTTATGTTTACATAAAGGATACGATTTTTCGTACATATATAGTAGGATTTTTCTCGAAACAATATAAATGCATACTAATCACAATTGATCCCAAATTGATTTTATTGTTTATTTGAAACATAAATGATTTTAAAAATAAAGAAAATTAGTATGATTTCACCTCAAGCATCTAGTTGTTCATTAAGGTGATAATCCTTTTGAAAAATAATGTGAGACTATAATTTTACCAGCAGCAGATGTTTTGACGCCTGTGCATGTTTAAGTATAATAATTACTTATAGTTTACTTTAACTTATTTTTATTCGATATCATACACGTATCAATCCTCGACCAATAAACTTTATTGGGCAGATAGGTTGTTAAGGATGCGACATAGAAAGGGACATGCAAATTTCTTTACTCATTTAGCAATAACTATATAGAAATAAACATTGTTAACTGATACTATTAAATGACACTAACAGTCTTTTTGGGGAGATGAATTTGTTCAAATTAAGATATATTTTACATATTTTGAATTCAGTATTGCGTGTTACAGTATCTATTCTACTAAAATAACGAGGTCCAATTCGTCTGCCGGCATGACGTTAAAACGATGTCTTAAAGAATAGCTTCTAGATTCAATCATTGATCAACAAAAATATACCTTCATATAGGTTCTGGTTCTTTTAAGAAAACCTGAGATCGGGTTCTGACAATTAAAGATTGAAGGCAAAGAAAACTGTTCATTTTCTAATTAATATGATATTATCTAATGACATTGCGAACACTAAAAATTCAGGCTACAAATAAGGCGTTTGTACTTTAACTCAGCCATGAACCGTGATGTCGCGGTGTGTTTAATGTTAATATATGAACGTTAGTTTTGCGAATGGAAATAACATCAGCATCATTTATCTGTTATTTTCTCATTTAATATCATTTTTTATACAGGTAAAATAATTACATGTAGCAATAGCAACTTACAATAGCGATCAACATATGTTGGTGATATGTTTATGAATAAGGGTTGTTTAAATTCTGGCGTCTAAATTTTATGAGTCTTAATTTTGAAATCATTTAAACGTAATAATACTGTGAACCTGACATGCACACGTACAAAAAATGTATACGGAATAAAACATAATTAAAATTAGTGTATAATTTTAACTTACCAATCAGACAGACAAAAAAGCATATTTTAGCTGTTGTAATCATGTTTACAAGTATATTATTGACAATGAATTGAAAAAGGAAGATTATATATAGACTTTTTTATAAGACGCAGTACTACCCAGAGTTTTAGGCGAAGTACAAAAACAGGAAATATTTTTTTGTAAATAAAAAAAAATACGTTATAACCCACTTTCCGATTAGGATACATAAAACTACTGTTTTCAATCCATCACCTTGAATTTTATCAAGGGTGTACTGAGTTGAAATTTAAAAGAAAAACAAAAACTTCAGACAAAAGCACAAGTTCAGGAACAAAATAGGCCCAACACATTAATAGCTAGTTTATTTAGCTCTTTTACGATATATTTATTTTTCTTAATGGCAGGAAAAGGCTTACTCGGACTTTAACCTTATATTTGCATTGGTATTATTTGTGTTTTTGAAATTGAAAGAAACGAAATAAAGAATCTGCTCTCATTTATTTTGATAGATAACATTTATGAGCTATACAAATCTTAAATGAAAAGACAAATGGGTGTTATGCATCAAATTATTTTACCCTGTATGATAGAAAATACCAAGGAGTCCATATTTTGCCAAAAATTCATAAACTTCACCTATGTACATTCCTACACATTTATTGGAATGTGACTGCATATTCGAGTGGTACACGTACACTATAGAATATTAAACTAGACGTTGTATTGAATTTAATATTTTTTTATTACTACTAAGCAATGTATTTTAAATATGAACAATTAGAGGTTTGACCCATATAAGTTAAAACGAGCGTTTTGGGTATATGATTTAATTTTGTTTTAGCACTTTATCATATTTTTACTATCAGAAAAAATATAACAGTATCACTTCTCGAATAGACGAAAGCAAGAACGCAAATTAGTATATATCCATGAGAGACGTAAAGACAATACAATGCCCTTTGATTTTTCAAACCTGTGAGATAGCTTTCGCATGTTTATTATATATTTGTTCTTAATTGTTAATTATATATTATGGTGTTTGGATGTATACTCATCCACGCTTGCTATTGACTTGGATGGAGAGTTGTCACATTGGTACTCGAACCATATTTTGATATCATTTAAAACATGTACATGTTTTTAGAGTTACCTATATTTGTGAAACGCATTAGTAGGAAAAAAGGTGAAGGAGACATAAAAAAAATACTTGACCGATAAAGATATGATGATTATTGTTTTTACATTCTTAGTCTTTTTGATTAATGATTGCTGGATTAGTATTTTATAGTATCGATTGTCATAGACATATCTCGTTGAAACTCATTAGAATTAATTGTATGCTTTTGATGATTGTCCCATTTGTGCAGCACCTCATGAAAAGGTTACATCATAAGAACTTAGTTCACCATCGATTTGTGTCAATGGGCTAGTAGATAAAATGAAGAAGATGTTGTATGAGTGCCAACAGTGATATTGTTTGCCTCAAATTACCGGAGAATAAAGGTTGTTTTTCTTTAACCCCTGGATGGAGAATCCCAATTTGAAAAGAATAGCCTACAATTATTACCAAAAAGACAACGTTTTTCCCCAAACAGTGCAGTCTCAGTAGTTATTTAGCATGAATACAAACTGGAAAACATTTTCATGCCTAAAATGACCATATGTGCAGATTTGGGGGTCTATTTATTTTTATGTATCATCACTGACAATGCAATAAGGGGTCTTATTTCAAATGAAGGATTACCTCTTGAAAGGGGGTCTGCAAATTAAAGTTCCAGTCAAATTCGTGGTTTATCATAAAATTCCCAATTGGATAAAAATGACGCATATTCTTGAAAATGGGTAGAGGTAGTTTTTGAAAGAAAAAAACAATATTATTACTGGCCAATAAGACAACTGTTCATCCAAGTCAAAATGTGTAGAAAGTAAATAATTCAAGGTCAAATTACGACCTTAAACACAGAACCTTCGTTCACACTAAAAACAAGCTATATATTGATTAGAATGACCAATAAGTAGTGTTGACTACTGGGCTGGTGATACCCTCGGGGACGAAACGTCCACCAGCAGTGGCATCGACCCAGTGGTGTAAATAGTTATCAAAGGTACCAGGATTATAATTTAGTACGCCAGACGCGCGTTTCGTCTTCATAAGACTCATCAGTGACGCTCATATCAAAATAGTTATAAAGCCAAACAATTACAAAGTTGAAGAGCATTGAGGATCCAAAATTCCAAAAAGTTGTGCCAAATACGGTTTAGGTAATCTATGCCTGGGATAAGAAAATCCTTAGTTTTTCGAAAAATTAACAGTTTTGTGACAGGAAATTTATTAAAATGACCACATTATTGATATTCATGTCAACACCGAAGTGTTGACTACTGGGCTGGTGATACCCTCGGGGACGAAACGTCCACCAGCAGTGGCATCGACCCAGTGGTGTAAATAGTTATCACAGGTACCAGGATTATAATTTAGTATACTAAAAGTCCAAAAGAAACAGGTAACAATGCATGGGCATTCTATAACATGTATAATGTATCACCATATTGTACCTATATTTGTTTGTACTTCGTTTCTTTTGTTCTATTTCAACTGGGTTTCCGCCTGTGATCAATTACCGAAATGGTAATTCCTGGTACGTACTGTGTTTGGCTTTTTAATGTTGACAGTTTTTTTTCCTTTTGCCAATACATTTATAAATTTTTTAACCAAAAATATTAAATAATATTATTCGCTAATGCTACATTAAGTCATGCATTTCAAATTTAAAGAAGTCAAGTTCCAAAAGAAATGAATATGGAAAATTTATAATTACATTAAGTTTAACATTTTTAACCAGTTATTTAAATATAGTTATATATAAAACTGGTTAACTTAATGTCGATGTCGAAAAGCTCACTAGAAAAATACTTTTCAAAGTAGTAATAAGACTGCTTTCCATCCAAGACACAATGTGTTACACTATTTGTAATATAATAGCTCAACGTACGGCCTTTAAACGGAGCGTTGCCTGACACCGAACATTAAGCTAAAAAGGACCCCCAAAACACTAGTGTAAAACCAACAAAGAATATTTCCAGTACGCATGATATATAGCATCTGATTCATACTAAAGGTTTTAGAAATTCATATATCGTCATAGCAGACTCGATTAAATCAAAAATATTAAATTCTTTGAATGTTGGTCGGAAACTTTGTCTTCTTAGTATTATTCGAATTTTGTTGCCGAAGTTTACGTAAAAAATGATTAATATCATACAGGGTTGTTCATTTGGTATTTTGTATATGGTCTATGCTTTACCAATTGTCAATTTAACTTAATAAAAACAGTTGGTAAATGATTTTATGTATTAACATTTTTGTTTCATAATATTATACACATTCCACGTGTCTTCCATATTTGTGTACGTCTTTATTCATTACGGTTTTCCCTTCGCACTTACAATTTGCGATTGCCGAATTTCTTAAATAAGGTGTCATGGTTAAGGTAACAACATACGAAAAGCTGTCGGATAATTAGTTTACGGGAGTATATCAATTCAAAAGCAGTACATTCCTGAAGATTAAGACAGTAAACAGGACTTTCTTTTAGAATAAAACTTGGCGTGAGGCCATAGAAGGAATCTCCTATGGATTTTACGAACCCTCCATGAATCCGTAGATGATCAGTAGCCAACCGTTTACCGAACGTATCGCACACGGAATTTCTTTTCAACTTCTTTATAAAATATATAAAGGAAAACATGAAATTCTATAACAATAATAATAGACGTGACGTCATGATGCCCCTTTTTTGATATAATCTCCTGAATAAATCCCGGGTCCATAGTGGTCATGTCGGGTTTTAATCAATCACAACGTCATTATTTCACCTGAATTTTCATGTGTCATTCAAAGTTTTCATCTGTTAAAATAACTATCTACTGCCTTTAATACATTCTATATACAGTTATGCATGTATATGAATAAAAAGTATACATAGGTGTATGCTTGTTTGTTGGATTAGATTAAGATGAAGTTCTTTTTGAACTGAACTTTAAGTATCTAACAGGTTCTATCTTTTTTTATATAATAACATAATGACATAAGCAATATTTAAAAACACAAATGTCTTTGGTCCATATTATAATAATGTGATATTATGATGTTAGTTTGGTTCAAACTTTGCTAATGTGGGCTACAGGAACAACGTTCACGAATACAATGTGCTTTTTCTGGATGACAATATATCTTTCAAGCCATGTCTTCTTTACATGCTACAAAAAATAAACAAAACAAATATATACTTTTTGCTGAAAAGCCTAGTCTATTGTCAGAAATTAAATTGCAGGATCATCTTCCCTCTAACCATTGTTTGCCATGTATTTTGAACTTTTTCCTGCTAGTAAAATATTGAAAGCCTACAGTCGGAGAGAAGGGAAAATACATACAAAATGTAAATCACGCATAAACAAACTATGCCATACAATTCGACGCCATTTGTTAACATCAAAATAATCTCCAAAAGTATTTTTTCCAAACAAAATATTGTATGGGCACCAGTTGAAGATTGTAAGATATCTAATTTGTTTTTGTGTTATTGGGTTGTCACAATTATAAATGCCCTCCAAATCCTATCATTTTATGTTCATCATTATTAGCTGTACCCTTATATATCTTTAAAAAGGTTTAATATTTTTTAATCTTAGTGTATCGATATCCTATATATCAGCTTGCAGGATTACTCTTCATTGAGAAATCAAACAATGAAGAAAAAACACCGAAAAAAAACGAATCAACACGAAATATGTGACGTTTGATAGATTAAATACAAAAAAAATATCAAAAGTAAACTGAACGTGACTGAATTCGCCAAAAAAATGGCATAGTTCGCGGACAAGTAAAATATAAGAGGAGATACACAATTCTGGGTTTCACAAAACGTAATCACTCACTGTCGATGTTGTGAGAAAAGATAACATGTTTACAAATTATATAAAATAATTAAACACTATCTTACTGCATATTAAAAAATTGTAAATTCAGTCCTAAGTTGACAAGCCAGTGTCAAAACTTAAACCCGTAAAGGATGTATTGAAAATAACTCATTTTTTGACACTGTTGATTATTTAAACAAGGTCAATTTTTATGCAGTAGATAATATTATTTCAAAGTATTAAACTATATTTAGAGTAAAACACTTTACCATGGGCACGCACACAAGTGCACAAGTGGGTAACACAAGCGATATTTCTTTGGCCTACGCATCTGGTGTAGACACATCCGCTCACGTTGTTACATGACTCTCCTGTGATGAAAACTGAAATGTAAGATTTTTTAATTTTTACACCGATGCATGCTTATTCAACAACAAAATAATTCAATAGGATCCAAACATGCGACGACCAAGTACTTTGTACAACATTTCTGCTTAAGTTGGTATGGGAGTATAAATTAAAAATGATAGAATTTAAACATATTTTGCAAAAACGAAGTACATATTGTGATATGTTACTAAATTTAATAAAATTAATAGGTCACCGGGCATTTTTTCAAGATTCAGGTTGTGAAAAAATGACATATTGTGTATGGATTATACAGGAAAAATGTCACTTTAGTACTTTAAGAAAATGCTTTAAGAATATCAAAAGAAATGAAGATTCCTTTACTTTAGAAAATGTACCATTTCAGAGTTACCTCCCCTTAATTGGCATTATTTAAAAATATTGCAGATAAAGCAAAAATAATTTACGTTTGTAAAAATATTAATAGTTATTAGTTACAATCTTATAAATCTGTTCTTTAAAATTAAAATTCATTCACCTTAATTAATTGCATTCCTCGTGAAAGAAGCAGGTCTGGTAAGGGCCGTTTTTTGCCTCAAATTTCAAGTTCATCTGATGAAAGATTTTGGACACTTTTTAAACACTTAAGTGTCTACTTAAGTCGATTCAATTAGTTTATGTGAAAGATTTGAACTGATTTAGTCATTCAAGACGCTCACATTTAAGCTTAAATATGAAAAATCTATCAAATATACCATAAAAGAAGGACGAAAGATATCAAAGGGACAGTCAAACTCGTAAATCTAAAACAAACTGACAACGCCATGGCTAAAAATGAAAAAGACAAACAAACAACAGCACACATGACACAAAATAGAAAACCAAAGAATAAACAACACGAACCCCACCACAAAACTAGGGGTGATCTCAGGTGCTCCGGAAGGGTAAGCAGATCCTGCTCCACATGTGGCACCCGTCGTGTTGCTTATGTGATAACGAATCCGGTAAATAGTCTAATTCGGTAGGTAACATTTATGAAAGGGAAGGGGATTGTAGTTACGACGTAAGGGACATTTGTGAAACGGTTATTTCATAACGGTCAACCAACTCGTGATGGCGTCCGTAAAATTTACGAAGGGATGATTTCAACTTCACCATTTGGAACTCTTGGTTTGATAGCTTCCTGGTGAGCAGCAACCATCTATCAAGCAAATCATGATAGGAATTGCATGCACGGGAATATCGTATCAATTGGGAGATATATAACCCGTATGCAGGTGCTGCATGAATGTTGCTACTTAGAAATGGAAAGTTCACATCTACATATCAAGAATGAACACAAATGTGACTACTTCTGTTTATTAAAGATGGAAACCGTCTTAAATTTAACTCAATTGCTTAAATTGTGAAGATTTCAGTAATTTAGCATGACTTAATGATGCTAGTACATGATATATGTGCACTGTCTTGTCAAAAACAGCACATATTTATGTTATAGACGTATTCTACTTTCCAATAAATAGCTAAAAGTTTACATTTTAACAATTTTGTTAAACTGCTATATTTTGGGACCAAAAAGGGGTCTTACTGGACCTACTCCCTTTGCTGACTTGATTGCAAATCTTGATCTAAGATGTTCTGCTCTTTTACAACCCAAGATGGCGAAAGACACTCATATCATCTTAAGGTGTTATAAAACCAAAAACGTAGTACGTCACATCCTGTTTAGAGGAAAAATATCATTGTTTAACTAACACTTGTCTGCGAATGCACCTTTGATCCTGTACATACTCTTCTTTTTGAGACGTACTTTTTCACTCAGATATTACATTATCGTACTAACAACACTACTCAACATAAAATGATGAAATGTAGTACTAACAAAATTAATTGTGGCACGAAGAACATTATATTTGTTACCTATAACATTATATGTTGTACTATAAAAATAATATGTGTTACTTACAACATTTTATGTGGTTCTTACAACATATAATGTTGTAAGTATCACATATAATGTTATGGGTTCTACATATAAGATGGATTTGCAACGTACTTAATGCTTCATGGCCGTACTGCGAAAGGAATTGCCGTACTTAGAACGTATTAGGATCGCACTATATCGTGGTGTGGTCGGGCGTCACTTAAATGTACGTGTGCAAATAGACAAAGTCCGTTTGTAAAACGTTCATCCAGTAAACTCAACTCGGTCTTAGTTCTTAGTGCGACTTTATTTCGTTTAAAAGCAAATAAAACAAAATAACAAGTTCTAAACAAGTCAGCCGTACAGTTCCAATAGCTCATAGTAGGTTCACATTACACTGTACCCTTTTCGTGTTCCTCTGCAATTATTGAAACCTTTACCTCATCTGCTGTACTATTAGACAAGATAGCGTATGAAAAGAGGCATTTTGTCTCGATACACAATAGAATAATAATGATGAATTTGTTACGTTTCCTTGTAATGTTCTTCTGGATACAAAGTGCATACGTCACATAAATTTTCCTGTTCTTTCACTTTAAGACAAATTGCATAAGTCTTAAATAGCGTACATAGAAAAACGAAATAATAAAATGGTCATCAACATTAACAATGAACATGATGAAACATTTTGACATAATACTTCGAAAGTATCGTTTAAATAGAGAATATTATATGGCTTTTTCAATATCGCATCCGTATCAACCCGAGACACCAATATAATCCCAAGAGCTCTGCTCGAGGAATTATATTGGTTGAGGGTTGATACGGTTTGTGATATTGAAAAAGCCATATCATATACACTTTATTATATTGAATTGAGAATGGAAATAGGGAATGTGCCAAAGAGACAACAACCCGACCATAGAAAAAAACAACAGCAGAAGGTCACCAACAGGTCTTCAATGTAGCGAGATATTCCCGCACCCGGAGGCGTCCTTCAACTGGCCCCTAAACAAATATATACTAGTTCAGTGATAATGAACGCCATACTAATTTCCAAATTGTACACAAGAAACTAAAATTAAAATAATACAAGACTAACAAAGGCCAGAGGCTCCTGACTTGGGACAGGCGCAAAAATGCTGCGGGGTTAAACATGTTTGTGAGATATACATATACCTCAAGTAGATGTTTTTTAATGTGACATGACGTCATACAGATAAGGAGGTTTGAAATGACGTCATACAGATTATAGGTTTGAAATGACGTCATACAGATTATAGGTTTGACATGACGTCATATAGATTAGGGATTTGATAAAGCCTTTGCAACAGTGATGCAATCGATGACGTGACGTCATACAGATTAAAGGTGTGATAAAGCTTTTGCAACCGTGCTGATATCGATATCATCACGGGTGGCTGATACAGCACGCTTGCCATTGATTGTATTACACATACAATTTATCTGTATTTACTACTAAGTATATAATAATTTATTTTATTACATTGGTTGCAATGAATTACATAGATTTCCCAGTGAAATAAAAACCGATAATTTCACATGTGAAATAAATGTTATTTCACTCCTGTAACATCATACAACCATAGGCGTTGTCAAGACGTCGATAACGTCGGACCAAAACAAAGTGTGAATGCGTAGAAAAAGATATAGTTCCTTACATTTTCTACTTTAATTTCATAAAAAAAAGCCAATGTAATAAAAAGAATAACTAATCAAAGAATTCAAATATCGAAAAATATTCAACTCGTGACCGAACAACACTGATAATTAACTCATGCGCTACGCGCATTCGTGAATTAATGTGTATTTCGGTCATTCGTTGAATATTTTTCTTTATTTTAATTCTTTGATTAGTTATTCTATAATAAATAACAATGTTTGTCTCTAATTTATTTGCTAACAACGTCATAATATTTCGATGAATCGATTAGTAGTTTCATCATTCAAATAATCATGCGTTCATTCTTTCTCTGTTCTCCAAAGTGACGGTACGTCAGTTTCTCGGATTTTGTACAGTTTTGTTTTGATCGGGAGTGTGTATGCATCAATAACCTGTAGAATGAATACATTAAATCATATTGTGACGAGGAACGGGCCCAGGAACATCTCATCTCAGAATCGTACTGATATAAACTTTAGATGTTGAACATGTTACAGTTTTGCAATGTATGTCTTTAGGATGTTTCAAATATTATCTTAGATCACAAAAGATGATTTACATACTGTCGATACCTTAACTTGGCATTGCACAAAATCATGTTTTTCTTTGGCTGTTTATAACGTCTTTACACTAAATCCATTGGATGTTGGACGTGTACGGATTGATAGTTTAGTCTTAGATGCATGATTTTTTTATTAGTTGTTTTTGGCTTTGAACTAGCTGTCAGATAACTACGAGTACTCTCAGATCTGTTCATTGTGTCTTTTTGTGTCGGGATGTAAAAGTACCGGCCACGTCCACTTGTACTTTTGTCCATCTGATGAGTAAAGCCTTTTTCAACTGATTTTTATAGTTCGTTCTTATGTTGTACTGTTATACCACTGTCCCAGGTTAGGGGGAGGGTTGGGATCCCGATAACATGTTTAACCCCGCCACATTATTTATGTATGTGCCTGTCCCAAGTCAGGAGCCTGTAATTCAGTGGTTGTCGTTTGTTTATGTGTTACATATTTGTTTTTCGTTCATTTTTTTTTCCATATAATAAAGGCTGTTAGTTTTCTCGTTTGAATTGTTTTACATTGTCTTATCGGGGACTTTTATAGCTGGCTATGCGGTATGGGCTTTGCTTATTGTTGAAGGCCGTACGGTGACCTATAGTTGTTACTGTCTGTGTCATTTTGGTCTTTTGTGGATAGTTGTCTCATTGGCAATTATACTACATCTTCTTTTTTATATAGTTTTGCGATGCAGATGAAATAAGAAGTTATTAAACTGAGTGTAAAAATGTTTGCTTACAAAATAGACATACAAGAAAGACAATTGTGTTCTGTTAAATTGTTCCTTTTAAAATTGTTATACGATGATGACTGATGTACCCATATTTTGACTATTTTATTTATTGTGTCTGTTTATTTAACGCATCAATGTAAATATAACGGAATTTGATGAGACTGTCATTAAAGTGAGAGGGTTAGCGCTATAGAACCAGGTTTAATCCACCATTTTCTACATTTGAAAATGCCTGTACCAAGTCAGGAATATGACAGTTCTTGTCCGTTCGTTTTTGATACGTTTTGTTATTTGATTTTGCCATGTGATTATGGACTTTCCGAATTGATTTTCCTCTACGTTCAGTATTTTTGTGATTTTACTTTTTTTTTGTAACTTTGGTATTCATATTTGTTAATTTAGTTATGGGAGACGTAAAGAAAAAAAAACAGTATATTTACATCAATAGGAAGTTATCTGCATTTGTTAGACGGAGTTGTATAAAAACTTTAGGTGAAGGTGACATACAGGAAAATCTTGTTTTGTACAAATCCATACGTTATACTTGACCTACCGATAAAAATAAATTGGTCAAGTTTTTTTCACATTCGTCGTTAGATTGTCAATTGTTATTTTTATATTCCTTAGTATCTATTTTCATGGACGGCATTCGTGGACATTTCCTTACAGTATATTTGCATCATCAAATACATAAACAAGACATATAAACCTACTCATTCATTGCCCATTGCATTCTATGTTATGTTGTGCTTTTTAAAGCATTCATACCTATTTTGTCTTGATTTTAAATAAAGTGACAGTCTTTTTATGTTAAAACTATATCCTATCGAGCCAGCTGGCGAAATATTGAACATTTGTTTCTTGCATATACATGTATATAAGATCTCACTAATTCTTGGAAAATTGTTAGTACAACAACAGTTGGTCTAATCTATGCAATAGGCAAAATATGCTCTCCTATTTCAATTTCATATTGTATGAGTACTTATTCTTACATTTGACACCAACATCACCAAAAAATGTTAATGATTCACAAAGTTACAGGTATATGTAGAAACTATTGTTTATTATATACTACTTTCCTGTATTTTCTGTAATCCCAGGTACGAGTTAGTGGTATTTTGAACAATAGATCGCTCTGTTAAAATTAATTTCCGACGTTTCGTTCATGAACATAATTTGACGTCTTTTGACATTTAACATTATTTGAATTGCAATGAGGAAAGTTTCATTAGCATTTTGTATTTGATTGAGTTTCACAAAAACAAAAATCATTTAGTATCAAATGATATTTTAATCCTGGTAACTTTGATGAGTTTATATATTTTTAATAAAATTATATTAATTGCAGGTGCAATGTTGTATAACCTTGATCTTTTAAAAGTAATGTTTCATCTGTCGATCATTTGATCTGTAGGGTATTACTGTCTCATTGGCAATCAAAATTACAACTCATCTCTATATTTTTATAGAATTCTAAATTTCCTAACTTTGTTTTCTGTCACACAAAACAAAAGGATAAGATTATTCAGAGTGTAGGCTAGCTGTAAAATTAAACCACAATTTTTTTTCGGGAAATGCCTGTACCAAGTGATGTTTTTCCGTTCGTTTTGATGTTTGATATATTCTAACATTTCAATTTGTCAAGTTTTATCTTTTTTCACTTTGTGAATATACCTTAAACTTTAGTATTTTTATAATGCTTATTTTCAAAAATAAACTGTCTGATTTATTATAAAGCTACTTTCGTTAATACATATATAATAGACAGGAAAACACACAACGACAACCACTGAATTTCAGATTACGGACAGGTAAAAACAAACATAGACAAGGTTCAGATAAAAAGATGGGATTTCTTTGCTAAACATGAAAGCACATAATTATATAAGTAACGTTTTGTATTTCCATTAATCGAATTTAGTGAGTGACAATGATATGTCAAAACTATGTAATGATAAAAACATTGGAAATATGATATTGACTTAGTTTTCAAAATAAATGTTGATATAACAAGTAACTAGAGTTCACTGCATTAGGAGTCTTTTATGTATGTTTGTCAAAAATGGATTCAAAGTGTTTGTTTGTTTGTTTTTGTTCTGATTGAGATTGTAGCACGGTGATGAATGCTGTCCTATTTTGACAGTTTTGCCTATTATGTCTATTTTGTTCACGCATCAGTGTAAATCTATGGGAATTTGATGCGACTGGCATACAAGTGAGAGGTTTAGCGCTATAACACCAGGTTCAATTCACCATTTTCTACATTTGAAAATGCCCGTACCAAGTCAGGAATATGACAAATGTCCATTCGTTTGATGTGATTTATCATTTGATTTTGCCATTTGATTAGAGACGTTCCGTTTTGTATTTTCCTAAGTAATCAAAAATACAAAACTCAAAAGTAAATAAAAAAAAAGAAAAAAGAGTCCATTAAAACTGACAAAATCAAACATAGGGCTTGCCTATTTGTCTTAAATATCAACTTCATACTGAGTAAGACTTATAAAAATGTCATATAAAAAATGAATCTAAAAACACTGAATAAAAAACAAAGACATATATAAACTGTCATAACTTTATATTACATATATATAATTAATGTGATTATCTTATTGATTGCCAACTTGTATAAAATTTAACTAGGGCGATTTATCTCTTTTTTCTGTTTCAAAAATGTAACACAAACGCAATGGCCATCATAACAGTATGCAACACGTTGATGTTCACAGTTATCTGCATCAGCATCACACTCTGCATCAGTTGTACAAGCTACAAATAAAAATTTTATTGAATCACATCATTTATCTGTTTAAATGCCTGTAATCATGCTACACTAATTTTTAATGATTCACATATTGCATAACACCTGACTAACTTCTGTGAGAAATATTTTTGTTTTCCACGCAGGAAACACATAACATTAACTGATTGATAATACATAAGGTATTGATAATTCATTAGAAATCAGTATATACTACCACGACACTTACCAAGGAGGGAATTCTGGATAACAATATGTGAAATTGAAAACCCGTCTAAAAGAAATAATTCACAATGCTTTTCATCATAAAAATGGTAGCATACGCTATAAATTTATCACTTTGGGATACCATAAGGCATATTTTGTTAATAAGGAACAAAAGGGTAAAACATACTACACAGAGGAACAAGTGATCAGTATGCTGGAGTTTCTTATTGACAACATATTTGTTGAATTTGGAGGTAGACTTTTTCAACAAATTGTCGGCATTCCTATGGGAACGAACTGTGCGCCTCTCCTTGCCGACCTCTTCTTATTTTCATATGAATCGGAGTTCCTTCAGACACTTGTCAAAAACAAGAAGATCAAAGAAGCCAGGTTATTTAATTTCACTTTCAGATATATTGATGATGTTCTTTCCATTAACAATCCGAACTTTTCTGATTGGATTCCATTAATATACCCACCAGAACTAGAAATTAAAGAGACCACAGACACGGCTTCCTCTGCCTCATTTTTAGACTTATACCTCGAATTTGACATACACAGTCATCTCAGTACCAGAATCTATGACAAACGAGACGATTTTAATTTTGAAATTATCAATTTCCCCCACCTTAGTAGTAATATACCAACTTCACCTGCATATGGAATATACATTTCCCAACTTATTAGGTATTCAAGAGCTTGCAGCTCCTATTCAGACTTTGTAAAACGTCACCAGTGTCTGAGCAGAAAATTGATGAACCAGGGGTATGTCAAAGAACGTCTCGTCCTTTTTCTAAAAAAGTTCATCGGAAGATACCCAGAACTTGTTGATAAATATTCCGTATCAACTTCACAAATAATACAAGATGGTCTTGAAGTATAGATTTTGCGTACTGACGTTTGTTATCATCTTAATTACGTATTATAGTATTCTTTTATATGTCTTTTTTAGATATTCATTAGAAGTGACTCTGTGGTTACGTAAAACCACATACTTTGAACGGCAAAATTATTTCATTTATTGATATTACTTTTACTTAAGGATCTTGACATACTATGAATGACTAAACTATTTTATTCAATAAGACTACTTTTTCTGTTTAGTCTGTTTTGACGTGAAACTGTACTTATGTATCCCGTCATACTTTGAACCACACCATTATTTTATTTATTATTATTACTTTTACTGTTAAATCTGGTTTTTGTTATATCTACTTTACGTGAGTCTGCATTTATGTATGCCGTCATACGACAAAATTATTTTTATGTCTACCTGTGCGAATTTCAAACGCGCAATTTTACACCAGTAATGAAAACCTTCTATCATTTATGGGTAGACTTTACATAGATAAATTCAGCCGTATAAAAAAAGCAAAATGAGAATGTTAAATTTGATGTATGCCTTTTTGTGCTACTTTGTTACATTTGTTGTTTATGTAGTGATATTAAGATGATAACACAATATTGACTGTTGTACCCCCAATGTTTGACATTTTTACTCTTTGAGTATGTTTGTTTTGTTCATGCATCGTTGACAATGTAATGGAATTTGTAGCGACTGTCATACAAGTGAGAGGTTTAGCTAGCTATAAAACCAGGTTCAATCCACCATTTTCTACATTAGAAAATGCCTGTACCAAGTCAGGAATATGACAGTTGTTATCCATTCGTTTGATGTGTTTGGACTTTTGATTTTGCCTTTTGATTTTTGATTTTCCTTTTTGAATTTTCCTCGGAGTTCAGTATTTTTGTGTTTTTACTTTTTTCTGTTCTGTTGAATTTTAGATAAAGAACTGGATATTCCTATACTGTTTAATTTCATAAATAACATAAGTGTCCTTAAATACAACGTTATGTTGCTGGTTTTTCTTAGTGCTCCACGAAACCTCTTCATAATTATTAACATCAACTAAATCAGTAATCAAATCCGCGTTTGAACTTTATTGTCAAACTACCTATCGTAGAGGTTGCGTGAATCAGATGTGGAAACTACAAATTCCAAATTCATTTAGAGTACATACAAACTCAGACTTACAACTGTATTAAAACATTTGACTTTCTAAACTTTACAAAAGTTTTTTTGTTCTATTTCAAACTAAAAGATAAATTGAAGAGTTGGTCCTGCTTTGGTTCATAAAACAGGCCAACTTATATACATGAATCTTGTTTAAGGGAGGGGTATATTGTACTTTGTAAAACATAACTCTGGTTCAAACAAAAGATTCTCTGAAACTGTCATTATGAAGTTGTTAGATTTCTTGATAGACAACGTACATGTAACGTTTGGAAGACGTGTTTTTTGACACACATTTGAACCTACTATGCTACTCATCTTTCCGACTTGCGACTTTATCAATATGAGGCTGACTTCATACTTAGTTTCTGAGGAGGAAGGAAAAGAAGTAAGCATTATCCATTAACTTCACTTCCCGCTAGAAAGATGATGTCATCTCTCTAAATGCTAATGTTTGGTGACTTTTTTTAACGCATTATCTAATCAGCTTGAGATAAAGGATACAACATACATAGTTTAGTCTGTCTCATATATATCTTGACTTGCATGTAAAAATTGACGTAGAGGGAAAACAAAACTGTATGACAAAAGAGATGATTTCGGCTTCCCAAATGTTAACTTTCAAATTCTATATAGCAACATTCTATCAGCACTTGCATATGTAGTATACATATATCTCCAATATGGTACGATTTTCCATGGATTGTATTTTCTATCATAATTTCCTAGTCAGAACTTCTGTGTTGACATGAATTCTCCTTGATAGGATCAAAGGAGTAGGTTCAGTAAGACCCCTTTTTGGCCCCAAAATATAGCAGTTTTACAAAATTGTTAAAATGTAAACCTTTAGTTATTTATTGGACAGTAAAATGCTTCTGCTATATAAATATGGGCTGTTTTTGACAATACAATGCACATATATCCGGTACTAGCACCATTAAGTCATGCTAAATTACTGAAATCCTCATAATTCTATCATTTTAGTTAAATTTTAGACGATTTTCGTGTAAAACGAAAGTGGCCGCATTCGTGTTCATCCTTAATATTGAAATGTAAGTTGTATTTTATGATAATACATAACATATATAAAGGTTGAGGATGAACACGGATGCGGCCACTTTCATTTTTACCAAAAACCATCTGAAAAGTGACATTTTTCGGCATATTAGGTAGATTTTTCATATTTGAGCTTGAATCGGATCGTTTTTAATGACTAAATCTGTTAAAATCTTTCACATAAACTAATTAATTCAAATAAAATAGACACTTAAGTGTTTAAAAAGTGGTCAAAATCTTTCGTCAGATGAACCTGAAATTTGAGGCCAAAATCGGTCCTTACCGGACCTACTCCTTTATAAATGGTCTTTGTACAAAACTTAGAATATACTTTGAAATATTAGAGATTTTCTACAACCAGGAACAGATAACCCCAGCAAAACCTTTCGATATTTTGGATCATTAATGGTTCTTCAACTTTATTATAGCCTTTTGTACGTGTTTGATTCGAACGTCACTGATGAGTCTTCTCTTAGTCCATTTGCAATCATAATACACAATCAAATATTTAACTTGACATTAATTGTATGCTATTTGTTAATACACACATTTATATTATCCACAAGCTATATGTTTAACTATTGTATAGAGATATGACTGCTGTTGAAGAATGTACAACTTTGCCCATGCCAAGGTGCGTTTGGTTTCAATCTGAATTAATTGATTGACTAGGGTTGCCAGTTTTCCTCTAGAAAATCGATGCTTCTCTGCTAAAACTCCAATAATATAAGAAAAAATGAGCACCATGATAGCCATAATATTTGCAAGCCTGATTAAAGTAGTGATTAACAATAACAACCAATCAATGAATATATAGGTTTGTTGTGTCGTATAATTCCTGTTGTAGTGTTCTATACCGCACAACTACTTCAATCATACGCACCAGTGCTAGTACATGAGGTCAGTAAGTTTTTCGCAAAGTTTTGAAAACCTCTTTGACGAAAGTTTGATATGATAACTTGAGATGAACAGTCAATATTTATTTGGAAAGATAATTGACTAGTATTTAAAAACATTTTATATGTTCAGATTTTCTTGAAGATATTTTAAAAACTTACTAGTGGTAGTTCGTTCCACACAAATGCACACGCCTTGAACACACATGGTAGTTTTTCCAGTTTCCTCACAATGGAGAACTTGACAATCGCCTGAAGTCATACACGTTTCTCGTTGGCCAATGACAAAGGCTTAAATAAAATGTTTCCATTATACCAATGCACGCATGCCAAAACACAAACTTACACATATAAAGTGCTTTCGATATACATGATATAGACTACAACTTTATTGATTTTTGTATTCGTCCCAGTCTCTTTTTTGGGTTTAGTCACATAAACTTGAAACTTACTACATATATACAGTTATGTTTATCATAGTATGATCTTGTTAAAGTATATACCAAATAAGGATTTTTTTACCTTACTTGTAAAGCTAGCAAAAATGAAAGCGTGCAGCCATAAGCAAGTTACTGAGAAAGCATGGTCCAAACTGAAACGAGGCTGGGTATTTGGGGTCTGCAAGACCAAGCGGGAGCGCGCCAAATTTAAACCTTCGTGCTAAAAACAAATTTACAAATAAATTGAACTCCAAGTTTCAAAGTGCATCCAAAATATAAATAAGATAGTTTCATATCAGTACATTTCCATGTGAAATGCTTTTTGGACGTTTACAATGAATGCATTGTAAGATAAATTCAAAAAAATAGTATATTCAAATAATTATTATAATGTGAACCTTTGGCAAATACATGAAGGTTATCACATGTGGAGAATGATCGGCTTACCCTTCCGGAGCACCTGAGATCCCCCCCCCCCCCCCAGTTTTGTTTGGGTTCGTGTTGCTTAGCCTGTAGTTTCTGTGTTGTGTCGTGTGTACTATATATTCTTTGTCTGTTTGTCTTTTTTAGCCATTGCGTTGTCAGTTTATTTTCGAACTATGAGTTTGAATGTCCCACTGGTATCTTTCGTTCCTATTTTTAAACGCCAAAACATATTTTTTTCATTGTTAATTTCTGTTTTATGGGCTTTAAGAGTTTAATTAATGGTGTATAATTAATTAAGTATACTTAAAAGGGACAAAAAATACCAGAGGGACAGTCAAACTCATAGATCGAAAATAAACTGACAATGCCATGGCTTAAATTAAAATATGTAACTTCGCAATATTGGTAAACTTTTAGATTAGTGACAAACTTTCAAAAAATAGTCGATTATGGAAGGTACAATTACAAGTGATTTTTTTTTGTGTATAAGCATGAATTACACAGACAAAAATTCCACCGATAAAAATTACACAAAAAGATAATAACTTGACCCTTTTTAAGCATTAATTTGCATCTCTGAACCCGGCGACAGTTCTTTCGGGAAAATTCTGAAAATGGGCTAAAGTTTTTATCGAAAAGATAGTCGAAGTCTAGTGCAACTTTCAATGTTGGGCGTGTTTGAGTTGACTTTTCCGTCTTGAAAACTTATAAAGCAAAAATATGTGATACATCATCTCACTTCAGATTCTAATTTTTGTATATATTTAGGCTACAGGGATTTCATAATATTAAAAAACGCACAGTACTAAAAAATCAAATATATGGGTCAAGTGAAATACCTTTCTAGTGAGTCATAACAACATACATGTAGTAGGTTTGATCGAATAACGATATTTTTAAGTACTTGACGACAGACTTTATAATTTTTTTTTAGTCTGCACTCCCTGGAAATGTTTTATTAGAATTCTTTTAATTTTTTTCAACTTTGAAAAATCCCACGTGACAACCGATCAAACAATAGTTCTAAGTTCACTAAATGCATAAAAGTACATTAAATGATATTCAATCAGTACATACCGTATATATGTAAAACGTGATTTTGTTTGATGGACCTATTATTTTCTATAATTCAACTGGATACCGATTACAAACTTTTATATCTAGATTAGTGATTTCAATTCCATCTAAAAATTGAATCTTTGACACGACACGAGAAACAATATCCCACTTTAATATGATTGGTAAAACGATCATAAAATTTTCCCCAAATCTTTACCAAATATTTTAGACAGTATATAAATCAGGTAGTGCTCATTTTAAAGTTTTCTTCTGGTCTGTCTCTCATTTGAAAAATCATGGAACGGGTGTTATATATATTACAAGAACAACCTTACAATCTCAATCATCTATAACACAACTATCATAATAAGTTTTACTTACCAAACAGACAAGCAAACACGCAAATTGTAACTTTAGTATTCATATCGAGTAATATGTTTATGAGAGACGTAAGAAAGAACAGGGCCCTTTATAGCTTGTTGTTCGGTGTGAGTCAAGGCTCCGTGTTGAAGGCCGTACATTGACCTTTAATTGTTTACTTTTTTTAAATTGTTATTTGGATGGAGAGTTTTCTTATTGGCACTCACACCACATCTTCCTATATCTATAGAGTATATATATACATGTTAAGGAAGTTAGCTACAGATTTGTATATTTGTAAGACGTATTAGTAGAAACAAACCCTAGGTGAAGGAGACATACAAGATAACTTTGTTTTATAAATAAAAGATACGTAATACTCGACTTACTGACAAAGAATACCATGATCAACAATTTTCCTTTCTTCGTCTTAATCTTTATAATCGGTGAATTCGACTTGTATAATTCATTATTATGAGCAGATTTCTGGGTAATTTCAGTATGAGATCTGTGGTTCGTTTTGATAGATATCGGTGGGGTTCGTGTTGTTTAGTCTTTATTTTTCTATGTTGTGTTTTGTGTACTTTTGTTTATAAATATAAAAAAGACAATGTGGTATGAGTGCCAATAACACCACTCTCAACAAGAGACCAAATGACACAGAAACTATAGGTCATCGTACGGCCTTCAACAATGAGCAAAGCCCATACCGCATAGTCAGCTATAAAAAGGCCCCGAAATGACAAATGTAAAACAATTCAAACAAGAAAATCTAACGGCCTAAGTTATGTATAAAAAATAAACAAAAAACAAATATGTAACACAACAACAAACGACAGCACTGAATTACAGGCTCCTGACTTGAGACAGGCAGATACATACATGATATGGCAGGGTTAAACATGTTAGCGGGATACAAACCCTCTCCTAACCTGGGACAGTGATATAACAGTACAACATAAGAACGAACTATAAAAATCAGTTGAAAAAGGCTTAACTCATCAGATGGATACAAATAGAAATACATCCAACAAAAAAAAAGAGTGGACGTTGCCGGGTATTTATTGTCCCAACATAAAGACTCGAATTACTGATCTGTTTGCCGTTTGGATGTCCCTTCGCCCCTCTTTTAAGCAGATGTTGTACTGAATTTAATCTTCTATATTACAGTTTATTGAGTTTGTGCCTATAGATTCGTAATGATTAAAATGAGATTACAACTAAACAAAAAGGCGATGTACTATTTAAGCATGACAGAAGTAAATACAAACAGTTTGAAAAACACTCGATTTTGTAAAGTGTAAATTCATCCTTTCTCAATTCATATACTATACATGCTATATTCTCCTGCCATAGGGTCTGAATCTAGGGCATGTCTTCAATTAAGTGTGCATTATGTATTTGCTCTCAATCATTCTCTATAATGTTGTTTAAAGGCGGCTTTTTTTTTCTCTATACGTTATTCTTTTTACCTTTATTCTGTATATGTATGCCATTATTCTAGCTGTATACTGTTAACCCAGAACCAGACTTTGTCATATGTTTTTTAACAATTTTTATGCATTTGCATTTAACATCACAAATTCCATAATTATAACGTTTAATTGATATCGATTTTGCCATACCAAAATTTTATAACTACAATATAGTAGATATTCATTAAAAAAAAACATAAAATATAAATTATTTACTAGTGATATTTTTTGTTTCTAAAATACAAACAAATAGTATGTGATACAGCAAAACTTGTGTACAAAAGGACATATATATGTTTCTATGAGTGCTTTTCAAACAATACTCTAGTCTTTTGCTTTGACAGTTTCCCATAGTTGACTTTTCTTTTCCGGCATTTCAGTAATAATTTGCGCACGCTGCTTCAATTCTTCCAGCATTTGAACTCGTGTTTGCCAGCCAGGTTTCGCTTCCCTTTTCTCGTTTTCTATCAGAAGCTTAACATACTCGACGTCGGTAAGCGGGTTGGGACGTAGAGCAATTTCAGAGAGACGCTGAAGACTTTTTCTCACCGTTTTCATTTTATTCCAAACTTCATTTGCTTGTTTGTTCAGCTCGACGGTTACCGCTTTAACAAACTTTTCGTGTTTCTCTTTTTCATTCGATGCAATTTGATACTTTTGTCGCAATTCCTTTAACTCCCCGGTCACGTGACGTACTCTCATTTGATAAATATAATTGCAGTTGACATGCTCACGCCAGTAACAATGCTCGATACAAATAGTGCAGAAGCCACGTTTGTTGAAAACAAAACACTTGTGTTTCTCGTCATTGTCAAGGTACGTGCAGTCGTCATGGCATGTTCGATTGCACCGAAGACATGTCGTGGTGTGTTGGCCCGGTGGTAACATTACCTTCACAAAGTATTCTTGGGGAACGGTAAATATGAAATTCTTGTTCGCATTAATATCTTTCTCGTGATCTTTTATAATCTTCTTTTCAATTTCTACTCTGTGTAATGTATGTAGACCAACTTTTATTTCTTCTTGTAAACTTTTTATGTTCAGCTCAATTTGTCGTCGTTCGACAAGGACTTCTGCTGTCAATTGTAAACTTTTTGTCTGTACAGTTTGTAAGTTTCGGAAAAAAATGTCAAAACTTTCTTGTCCCATTTCCCAGAACATTGGCGCGGTTTTATTCTTGGTAGGATCTACAAACAGTGCAGAGTTATTAAAAGAAAAATGTTCTTTAAACGGTACTTCCGCTTCCTTCAGCGACGCGAGCACTGGCGGGATGTTTCCATCTGCAAATGTTATTAGAACGAAGATATTATCTACAATATCTTTGCCAAAAATCGATAAAATTGAGTGAAATATATAACGTTGTGACGGCGAAAGCCTAGCTAATGGCGACTGGACTACGAAACAAACTGCGTCCAATGTCTGGATTCCAATCTCGCCTGGGGTGGTAAAGAAACTACGGATCTGTTCCACGATCGCTTCGTCTCTCTTTATACCACGTGTGTCACCAAATCCGGGCGTGTCGATGATGTTGACGCTGAATGGTACCTTACATCCCTCCTGATGACAGATCTGGTAACATGTTATCCACTCAGTCTGAGATATAGCCTTAAATATGCAAATATTACAGTTATTTAATAGTAAAACCTATATATCAAACTTACAAGAACAGTTTTATTCCACTATCATGATTAATGTTCTGTGTCATTTGGTCTCTTGTGGTGAGTTGTTTCATTGGCAATCATACCACATCTTCTTTTTTTATACAACAACAAAAAAATAATGTAGATTACTATTAATCAGATCTAGAAAATAAAACGCAACCAATAAACAACCCTCACCATTTCAACAATTCATTATTGAATGCTCGAATATATGTATTAAAATCTTAAGTTATTCTCTGTTGTTGATTTTATCTACTCAAGTATGGGTTTTTAAAAACTTCTCTAGTGTTTTAGTTAACATAAGAAACACAATGTATGATTATTGATAAAATAAAATTTAAAAAAAAGGATTCAAAGATATACACCTTGAGAAACCTTCTTGAAAATTCTTTCAGAACCTTACCTGGTTGCTTTCTTTGTTTTTTTCTTCTGACGTTAAATCTATCATAGTAAATCGGAATTCATCATCTAAGGCAACATCAGTGATAAAATTAATCATGCCATCGACAAGAGTTGTCTTTCCTGCTCCAGTGGCGCCCACCATCATGATAGTCTTTTCTCCTACCTGTACACCAAGGCGTTTATTACCTAGAATATAAAAACACGTCATTATTGCAGTTCAATGAGTTGGATTTATCAGTGGCGTATTCAACAGTGGAGTAAAGGACGTCCACCCTTTTTGATTGGGAAAAATCTTTGTCGTATGTCTTTCTTCTTAATTTAAAAATGACGTATCTTTAATTTATCATTACATAACTTACTATAGGGTATATGTGTTTTGCTCATTTTGGAAGGCCTGGAGTGACATATTTTTGCTTACATCACCGTCATTTCGACTCTGGATGAAAGTGGTCTCATTTGAATTCATACCACATCTTCTGATTGTTTACTAAAAAACGGCTTATACCACAATGTTGACTGATGTATCCCTATTTTGAACATTTTTACCTTATATACGTCTGTTTGTTTTGTTCACGCATTGTTGTCAATATAATAGAATTTTAGGCGTTGTCAAACAAGTGAAAGGTTAAGGTAGCTATAAAACCAGGTTCAATCCACCATTTTCTACATAAGAAAATGCCTGTACCAAGTCGGGAATATGACAGTTGTTATCCATTCATTTGCCGTGTTTTATCTTTTGATTTTGCCATTTGATAAAAGACTTTCAGTTTTGAATTATCCACGGAGTTCGGTACTTTTTTATCTCTCTTTTATACCATTCTACCCATTTTGGTAACGTATAAATACAAAAAAAACTTCACATTTATTATTTAACTTAACACTAATTTTCGTATACAACGTGTGGCAATTTGGCTTAAAAGTACTTAAAAATGGAAATTTGACGAGGGGTTTACGATAGTTCAGTCTATCCTAGTAAATATGGAAAAGGTGATTGCAGACGCGCTGTCCACACTGAACAAGTATCAGTTATCACAAGTGTAGGTGAGATAATGCTATCGAGTTTCAATGATTCAGAATGAATACTATACACCCTGTTTACACATGTACAACGAGAGACTATTGGTGTCCGAATGAACATGTACGGAAATATCCATGAAACATGTATACCACTGGAAGTAAAGCAGATTAAAATATATTTGGTTGGTTTTGTACTCTTACGAATAAAAATATGCACATACCGACATAAGCCCGATAAAAATGATTATGATAAATGCAATACAAAAATTGAAACGAGAATGGAAATTCTTTGCAGAATATTTTCGTCTGTATGGTGAATGAGTAAAATTAAAGAAACTATACGTTAAACTTATTTCTGTATTGTATTCTCAATTAATTCAAAACGGTTGTATACCAAACTCACCAAGTACACATTTTCTTGTCTTTGCCTTCTCGTTTCTTGCTGATAGTTTTTCGTCTAATTCCAGTTTATATTTCGCGGGACTCCCGTCCTCCACTTTCCTTGCTGACTGCATCAATCTCCATGCTAAAGAAACCTTAGTTTCATATGGCTCACTGACATAACTGAACGGCCCTTCAATCGATCCGGCAATACCACGCACCTGAAAATTGTAAGCTGTCCTTCCCTTTAAGTTTTGAACAGTAAACATGCACTGTGGGCCTTCCGTCTGTACTTTGGACCATGTCTTAGAAGTCTTTATCTTATATCTAACTTCGTAACAGTCAACAGGGCCTGTAGACGGCTCCCAGCTTATAGTACATGTAGTGGATTCAATAGAAACTTTCTCGGGCTTGCCTGGTTTTGACGGGTACTGATCGTCTCTTGCCTTTGGTCTTGGATTGGACATATCGTCTAACAATAGCACTGCGTGATCACGTGTGATTTTAGAATTTCTATGCGTTCCAGCACAGCTATCACATAATGCTTCCTCGCAGGTTTTACAATATGATTCTGCCTTAACGTCTATACACTGTTGTTGGCAAGGTTCACAGAACAATGAGTTTATAGCGTTTGAATCGAGAACAAGTTTTGAATTATCAGATTCCAATTTATTTGAGACACTGTTTCTTCCGTTTGTGCTCTTTTTCTTGATATCGTCTGTGGTTTTAGCTATGACACTATTTCGTCCGCTTGCTTTCCTTTCGGGTAATGTTTTCGCGGCGGAGCTTCCTGTACGCAAACTTACAGATCGTCTAACCGAATTGATTGGTGTAGCTCGTGAGTTAGTGCCGCGTGGTGGTACGTTCGCTTGGAAACCAACTTTTCCAGATGCACGTGAAGATGCAGAAGAAGCGTCTGTGCGTTCACGTGCTGTCTTATTAAAAAGATTATTCGAGGGAGTTGAACTCGAAGCGCGGCTACTGTTCCTGCTGAAAAAATTCAGTCCTCCGTTCTGTGGCGTCGGCGTTTTGTTGTAGTCTTCGTCATCATAATCATCCATTTAGGTGAGGTAGTATGGTTACATGGTACAAAGAAGTTAAAGATCATTTGACGGCATAAAGCTGGAAGAAAAAAGCAAGTACTTATTACTTTTCAGTGAAGAACATACATGAAATATTTGCGCTATGCCACTGTGCGTAAAACAAACATCAATCAATCCATTATAAAAATGTGTAATAAAACGCGCGTCTGGCGTACTAAATTATAATCCTGGTACCTTTGATAACTATATAACCCAATTTTTATTCTGTGCATTTATAGATATAAGGACATTATTCTGGAACCGTAAATGGTAAACCCATCAAAATCGCACTTGTCCTAGATTTTATAATCCATGACACTGTGTTTTAATTTTAAAATATTGCGGCATATTAGTAAGTTATTATCCGGACCCGAGGAAATTCTCACTTTTAATTAACTGAGGTTCATAACGCTGGAACAGTTAATGATAAAACTATAAGATGCAGAATAGAATGTATAATGTATGATATTATATTAAAATATCAACAGAATTGGTCGAGCGGTGTATATGCCCTATGTGCAATCAAGTTTTGAATGATGTAATGTCAACTGTGCGGTCGAATGGCGCGTCTGTAGCAAAATATAAATTTAAACACAACTTGTTCTAAAGATATACAGAAGGAGGTTTTCTATATCTAAGGCTGTAAGCACATTCACTTAATCTTTCAGTCGGTAACCTATAATTGAATAGTACACGTATGACAATTTTTGGCTTTCATTTGAGCTTTCATCTTAATGCAGTGTCGTGTTCTTAAAAGTTTGTCAAAGACAGCATTCTGCAAAATGATGCACTAACCTTGATAAATGTTACTGTTTTTTATTGAATATTTGTGCATGCAATTAACATTCATATATAAAAGTGTATATTTTGTTTAAATTGATCTAAGTTAACGATGCATTCACGTGAAACACATAGGGTAACACTATCCAAAATAAATTGTTACACTTAGTCAACTTTTGTTAAAATGTATTTAAAGACGAAATAGTTATATGTCTTTTTATGCGTTACTTGTTGTTTAAGGTTATGAATGATAGGTGTCCAAAATTTCTTTAGAACGTGTTTCTTTATTCTTTATTTGTTTAATTTTATCTGTTATTCTCTATCATTAATATTTTAGCTTCTAAATACTCGCTATTTTTCTTATTTTTGGTCTATTTTTTTCTTTTCCTTGTTTTTTTTTTTTAACCCTTTAGCCCTCCCTTTTTGCCTATTGTTTTCTTTTATGTAAAAAGTAAAATAACAAACATACCTAATTCCAAGGAAAATTCAAATTGGAAAGTCCATTTTCAAATGAGAAAATTAAAATCTCAAACACATCAACAAATGGAAGACAAGTCTGGAAATCACACCAAGAAACAATTGTATACTTCCATTTATAAGATGTACAACAGATCAAATGTTTATATTTCACAATATCATAATATTTGCGACTGGACATTAAGCAACCAATAATTAATCAATTATAATATTAGAGTAGCAAATAAGGCTCGTAAGTCATTGTGTTGCTGCCCTTTTTGTATTTCCGTATTTTAAAATGAATCAACGAAAATGTCGGACAAGAGTCAATAAGATATTGTCGAAACAATAACAGAGACAAATACATTTGGAGGTCACCATACGGTTCTAAACGAAAGACTTGTGTCGAAACAATATGGCTATTTATGTAGATAGAAAAAAAAATTGTCTAGAAAAAATAGTCAATATTATAGACTTGCATAGAAATGACTAAACGGGCTAAAAGGAAGATGGAAATGCGGTCAAATTAAAATAGGTTTCCAACCTGCTAGAAAGTGTTCATTAAAAAAAGAACATCTATAAAAAGGTTCCTTCCGAAGCAATAGCATTCAGAATGGAAATAGACGCTACATCTAGATCCTTGTTTTTTCTAACTTTCCGTGCTGTCGTTTTAATGTTTGATACTTTTTATTTCGGCTTGCGTTCTCATGCCAGATTGGGTCTTTCAATGTGTACACGGATTTTCTTAAATAAACTTCGCGTTTTTTTTGGTTCTTTTTTTGCTTATATTGTTCTGTGTTGTATCCAAACATCAAAACTAAAATTATTGCAATAATCACACACGTTTTATTTTAAAATTAAACAGAGGCCAAATATAGTGTGAATAAATGAGAATACATTCCGTTTTTGATCTGTTCAAAGAAAATAGCAATGATAAAAATTTATATTTTGAAAATGGATATTTTACAATTTTACAACTACTAATCGTATTATAAATAAATATTTGTTTTAAGTATGAAAAGCATACTTACCAACGCAGCCATAGAAATATTTTATAGATCTGTGATTTTAAATATTCATTTTGTTCTTTCTTTTTAAAAAATCTACTTCTATTCTTAAACAATTCGTGCATTGTATTAAATGTAAATCACAATAGAAATTATGAAGCATTAATGCGTACATATTAAATTTACAGAAAACAAAAGAAAGCTATCGTAATTTAAAAGTAAATAGACAGTTTGCTGTATACACAAATCGTACATTTGTACTATTCAAATTAGTTTCATGTTTTGACTTACATGAGCCTAGTTTCTATAACTTACGTATGTTTTTGACTTACAGGGGCCTAGTTTCTATAACTTAGGTATGGTTTTAACTTACAGGGGCCTAGTTTCTATAACTTACGTATGTTTTGACTTACAGGGGCCTAGTTTCTATAACTTAGGTATGGTTTTGACTTACAGGGGCCTAGTTTCTATAACTTAGGTATGGTTTTAACTTACAGGGGCCTAGTTTCTATAACTTAGGTATGTTTCGACTTACAGGGGCCTAGTTTCTATAACTTAGGTATGTTTTGACTTACAAGGGCCTAGTTTCTATAACTTAGGTATGTTTTGACTTACAGGGTCCTAGTTTCTATTACTTAGGTATGTTTTGACTTACAGGGGTCTAGTTTCTATAACTTAGGTATGTTTTGACTTACATGAGCCTAGTTTCTATAACTTGGGTATGGTTTTGACTTGCAGGGGCGTAGTTTCTATAACTTACGTATGGTATTGACTTACAGGGGGCTAGTTTCTATAACTTACTTATGGTATTTACTGACTATTGACCGGTAGTTATTCACATTTATGAATAGTAATGACATCTCGGTTTAAATTATGCATACATCTCCTATTTTTATGCCCCACCTACGATAGTAGAGGGGCATAATGTTTTCTGTTATGCCCCACCTACGATGGTAGAAGGACATTATGTTTTCTGGTCTGTGGGTCCGTTCGTTCGTCTGTCTGTTCGTTCGTTCGTCCCACTTCAGGTTAAAGTTTTTGATCAAGGTAGTTTTTAATGAAGTCCAATCAACTTGAAACTTAGTACATATGTTCCCTATGATATGATCTTTCTAATTTTAATGCCAATTAGACTTTTCACCCCCAAATCATGTTCCATTGAACATAGAAAATGATAGTGGGAGTGGGGCATATGTGTACTTGGGACACATTCTTGTTATGTTTTAAGAAGGAGGGTTTTCGTAATTTTCAAATTATATCAAATACCGAGTACATTTTTCGTCACTAAATATTTTACCGACTACGGGCCTTGCAAGTTGTAGTCGTAACGGACGATGAAAAAGATTTAAGATTTCATTTTTTTAAGTCAGTGCGACTATGTTGCATTGTAAAATGGATCGGAGCGTGTTAACCGAGTTTGAACTATGCTTTATTACCTCATTTCTAATGATTGATTGATTGTGAGTTGCTTAATTAACGTCCAGTGGTAACTATTTCAAGCATGATCAGGACATGTACATTTATATAGAACTAATGTATTGTACGTATAATGCTCAAGTTAAATAGTGTATGGTATTGTCATTTTGAATTGTACCACACTTTGAAAACAATAGAAGTAAGATAAATAGATTTCGATTTCCTGCAGGTTGCATTCAAATTCACTTTGCTATGATTAAAACGACTTGCATTCTCATTCGATAAATAATTGAACCCTAAATAGCACTCTTATATAGCGTTAAACGACTTTTACTATAACAGAGAAATAAGTTAATGTCAAATGGATTGACCACTAGGCTATGTTGGAATTTCAACCTGCTTTAGCCAGTAGCTTAGAGAAAGTGAAATGCCCCAAAAGTGCATTGAATGATTGCATTTTGGTTATCGTTCAGCTGCAAATATCACATACATAATTAGGAGAATAACATGTTAATGAAATATAAATATACCACGCTTTATACTTTACTGATACATTGAGTCACTAGATCACAGGAAGGCATATCACCCTTAGGCTAATAAAACACAAATCAGTCTGACTCAGAGTCTACAAGCTGACCAGCTTTTGTTTTACTCCTTCAATATGACCAGCATGACTTTCTTGCATTATCATGTATATATGTATATATGAACGCATATCATAGATGTTAGGAATATAAGTGTTGACAGCGATATTGTATTGAGAGCCCTTTTAGGATATGCATTATTAGATAAATGGAATGACTGTTCTCTGGTTTTGGTGTATGAATGACTGGACTCTGATGTTCAGTGGTTATCGTTATAGTTAATGTGGTTCATAACTGTTTCTCGTTTCTCGTATAGATTAGACCATTGGTTTTCCCGTTTGAATGGTTTACCACTAGAAATTTTTGGGCCCTTTATATCTTTCTGTTCGGTGTGAGCCAAGCCTCTGTGATAAAGACCGTAATTTGACCTATAATGGTTTACTTTTACAAATTGGCACTCATACCACATCTTCTTTTACCAGTATATGTGGACAGATGGATAGAGTAAGCAACACTATCATGACTTTTAAGTTTTATGTTTTTTGTTGAACATGTTCCTGAGAATAATAACTTTTAAAGGTATCCAGGTAAACTTATGAATTCTTTCAATAAACTTACTTTAAAAGACTGCCAATTCAAAACTGTGGTCAGATTGTAGAATTTGTTTTTGAAGTCAATAAATTAAACCCGACTAAGTTTATTGTTATTATCATGTAGTGTGTCCATTCAACCTGTGGATACCTAGATTTTGGCATAGCACAATGTCATGATTACTCTGACTGTTAATGACTTTTTTGTACAAAATCCATTGGGAGTTGAATGTGAGCGGATTGATAAATGAGAGGGGCAGGACCTTTTTCTGGACGTCAGGATTGGGTGTTTTTAAGCCCTGGATTTCCGGATTTATCCTTTTTCCGAATTTCATGATGTTGGGAATTATTTTTTTTTAAATTCTGGACCTCCAGATTTCATGATTTTAAGCCCAGGATTTCGGAATCAGGACCCCTCCGACTCCCCTCATATATTAGTCTATATACATATTTATAGTAGTTATATGAACTTTGAACTAGCTTTCTGTAAGTAGTAGTACTCTCGGACCAGTGATATGTTTCTCTTCTATAATATTTGTTATTTTTGTTGGTCCTTTGTATCAATTTAATGAATAAAGCATTTTTCAACTGATTTGTACTGTTACACCCCTGACCCAGATTAGGGAACGGGGTCTAGAACAAGGAAACATATACAACTGAACCAAATTGTCCAAATTCAGGAGCATGCTTTCAATGGTTGCATTTAACCATATATGTTTTTAATTTGTCTTTTGTAATTTTCTCCATTACTTCATTTATTGTTTTATATTTGTCTTTTCATAGCCATTTAAACCTACAGTGGATTCATTCATTTTTGTGGATAATAATTTTTCAGAATAAATGAAAACTTGCATGTTCACGGGTTTTAATTTCTTGGTTTTGCCAAAGTCTGCATACAAGCTTATACAAAATCTGTCATTCGTTGAACATTTAAATTCGTGGTTTACATGTACCCACAAAATCCACAAAAATTTGTATCCAACAAATATAAATAATAAATCCACGGTACCATGTGGTATGGGTTTTCCATATTGTAGAAGGCTGCAGTTGATTTATTGTTGTTTACCTCATGTCATTAGAACTCATTGGCAATCATTCCACATGTTCCATAGCTTCCTATTTTTATAAAGATAGCAATAATTTTATACTGTAAATTCAGTAAAATAGAATTCAGAATTTATTATTTCTATTTTCTAATTTTTAAAAGAGGCAAGTAACTCATATGACTTTGCCCACAACTGAAATATTTGAAGATCTCAATCGGTGTTTTTTACTATTTTTCCAGCCTTCTATCTTTTATTCTAATATTAAATCTCGATCAATATAAGATTCCAGTAGTAAAATTCAACAATAGTTAATACTAGTATAGGATCATAATTTTCATATACATGTATTTCACTTAAAGCACGTAGTATTAGATCATATTTTTCATAAACATGTATTTCACTAAAAGCTGTCTTCTGTGTCTATTGAGCTAGTTACAGTTCATTCTCTATACAGATTATTCCTCGATTCATCATTTTGGTTTTACAAGAGGCATGTACCACTGAAAAGAGAAAAGTCATACATATAAAATGGAGAATGGAAATGGGGAATGTATCACAGAGAGAACAACCTGACCAAAAAGCAGAAAACAGCTAAAGAGATTCCTGCACCCAGAGGCCTGCTTCAGCAGGCCCCTAAACAAAAATGTGTACTATCATACAAAGTAAAGTAATGTTGATTTATCTATTTTTCAATCAATACATGAACCATGTACCAATTTTGTTGGATCAGAAACAAATATATTTCAAGGATTCTTCCAAGTATCATGATTTTTTACTTTCATGAACTGTGCCTAGTATAAGAATGTTTTTATTTTATATTCATTAGTTAATCATTCAATCTATTGGTTGATATTTAAATCTTTAATATTTGCGAAATGCTAGTTTTCGTCAGTCTACAAAAATTGGTATATAACAAAATAAGTGAATCCACAGTATTATTTGTACTTTATGTTAGTTGTGCTATGTGCTGATAATATAATGAGTCAAGTCTTATCATGCTTACTTTTATAGTAGTTTGTTCTTCCCTTACTGCTACTGTGGATTCATTAATTTTCGTGTGTATCAATTTAAATGGCCTGATAAAAACCTGCACTTTCCTGGAAATTTGATTTCTTAGTTTTGCTAAATTCTGCATACAACCTTATAGAAAATTTGCAAATGGGTTCTTTTAGTAATTTTGCTGTTGTCTGTTTTATATTTATAGTTCTAGGCTCTTACTAAACAGCAAACTATAAAGAGCCTCAAACTAACTAGTGTTAAATTTAAACGAGAAAACCAACAATCTATTGTATATAGTTTACTTGCAAGATTTTATATGAAAAGAGCTTAGCAGAGTTAATTTGTGCAAAAATAAACCAAGGAACCTGTTTTGTTAGGGCTAGTCTATTAAAATGTATGTTGGAGGGTAGGAAGGGATCTTCAAAATATCCGTTCAATCAAGAACCATTTTTTTAAATAATCTTGCATAATGGTAATAGAGGCAAACTGAAAAAAGACTCATGACCCACATTCAATAATGAAACTTTCCTTCCTATACTCCCCCATACATTTTAATGGAATAGCCCATAGAAAATAAATATAGAAGACCTTCACCTCTTCATACATTCCTGCTGTCTGTCTTCCTTCTGTATTAAATGGTGGCTTCAAATAAGATCTGAAAATATAATGACAACTTCATTTTTCTGCATTTGATCTGATTTCTTCCATCTATCTTTTTGATTTCAGTGTAAAGTTTTATATTTGAAGCATATGTATCTGACCCATTAATTGTTTCAAGGTCATCTTTAAAGATCTGTGTCAATTAAATTTAAGTAATAAATGTTTAAATAAGACATATATTTGGACTCGCACGTTTCCTAAACAAAAAAAGGGCCTAATGCAAACAAATTTTCTAAAATTTTATTAAACAGATAAAATCTCTTTATTTCGTCTTTTTAAATTATAAAAAAAGGGTATAAATTGACTCGTGGTAAAAATTATAACTGAGTATAATTTACTTTTGGAAGTAACACGTCTTCTGATTGGCTGACGTTATTTTGATATCAGCCCATAGACATAATTTAGTCATGTGCCTGTGACGTTGTCAACGTTTTTTCATGGTTTCTACGTTTTAAAATGGAATTTAGAATTAAATTATAAGAAATGACTGTAATATTTTTTCTGTCTATTTGAAATAACATAAACTAGAGGCTCTCAAGAGCCTGTGTCGCTCACCTTGGTATATGTGCATATTAAACAATGGACACAGATAAATTCATGACAAAATTGTGTTTTGGTGATCATGATGTGTTTGTAGATCTTACTTTACTGGACATTCTTCTTGCTACAATTATCTCTATATATAATGAACTTGGCCCAGTAATTACAGTGGAAAATATATTCTAAAAATTTACAAAAAATTTACAAAAATTTAATGAAAATTGTAAAAAAATGACTATAAAGGGCAATAACTCCTTAAGGGGTAAACTGACAACTTTGGTCATGTTGACTTATTTGTAGATCTTACTTTGCTGAACATTATTGCTGTTTACAGTTTATCTCTATCTATTATAATATTCAAGATAATAACCAAAAATTCTTGGGCAGCAACTCAACAACAGGTTGTCTGTTTTGTCTGAAAATTTCAGGGCAGATAGATCTTGACCTGATAAACAATTCATACCCTGTCAGATTTGCTCTAAATGCTTTGGTTTCAGAGATATAAGCCAAAATCTACATTTCGCCCCATTGTACTATTTTTAGCCATGGCGGCCATCTTGGTTGGTTAACAGGGTCACGCCACACATTTTTAAAACTAGATACCCAAATGAAGATTGTGGGCAAGTTTGGTTAAATTTGGCCTAGTAGTTTCAGAGCAGAAGATTTTTAAAAAGAATACTAAAATTTTAGAAAAATGGTTAAAAATTAACTATAAAGGGCAAAAACTCCTTAATGGGTCAACTGACAATTTTGGTCATGTTTGACTTATTTGTAGATTTTATTTTGCTGAACATTATTGCTGTTTACAGTTTATCTCTATCTATTATAATATTCAAGATAATAACCACAAACTGCAAAATTTCCTTAAAATTACTAATTCAGGGGCAGCAACCCAACAACAGGTCGTCCGATTTGTCTGAAAATTTCAGGGCATATAGATCTTGACCTAATAGATAATTTAACCCCTTGTCAGATTTGCTCTATATGCTATTGTTTTAGGGTAATAAGCCAAAATCTACATTTTACCCCTATGTTCTATTTTTAGCAATGGCGGCCATCTTGGTTTGTTGGCCGGGTCACGCCACACATTTTTTAAACTAGATACCCCAATGATGATTGTGGCAAAGTTTGGAAAAATTTGGCCCAGAAGTTTCAAAGGAGAAGATTTTTGTAAAAGATTACTAAGATTTACAAAAAATGGTTAAAAATTGACTAAAAAGGGCAATGACTCCTAAAGGGGTCAACTGACCATTTCAGTCATGTTGACTTATTTGTAAATCTTACTTTGCTGAACATTATTGCTGTTTACAGTTTATCTCTATAATAATATTCAAGATAATAACCAAATACAGTAAAATTTCCTTAAAATAACCAATTTAGGGGGCAGCAACCAACAACGGGTTGTCTGATTCATCTGAACATTTCAGGGCAGATAGATCTTGACCAGATAAACAATTTTACTCCTGTCAGATTTGCTCTAAATGCTTTGGTTTTTGAGTTATAAGCCAAAAACTGCATTTTACCCCTATGTTCTATTTTTAGCCATGGCGGCCATCTTGGTTGGTTGGCCGGGTCACCGGACACATTTTTTAAACTAGATACCCCAATGATGAGTGTGGCCAAGTTTGGTTTAATTTGGCCCAGTAGTTTCAGAGGAGACGATTTTTGTAAAAGTTAATGAGGCCGGACGCCAAGTGATGAGAAAAGCTCACTTGGCCTTTTAGGCCAGGTGAGCTAAAAATGTGGTGCACACTGTTAAATAACCAGCTACGCTGGTTATTCAGTGTGAACCAAATTTTTTATGTTATTTCTTCATAGACAGAAAAAATATTACAGTCATTCCTTAAATAATTCACAACTTGTCATGGCATATAGTGTAACAGTTCAATAGATATACTATTTAGTTACCTAAAATATTTCTTTACATATTCATGAAATGTTGGTATACAGTCCTGTAAAAAAAAAAAAAAATCATCAGTCAATTTTGTAGTTTTTCAATTTCCATAAAAAACATTCTACTTAATATCTAATTCTGAAATATTTAGGCAAAGAACATCTGACACTAAAGAATCAGTGTAAACTGCACAAAGATAACCCTCGCTTAGCAAAATTTGTCCATTTCCCCTTTAAATGTTTAACCTGTATTAAATTATATTATGCACGCCTCAGTCCTCAGCAAAATTAAGATACAGTTAAATTCTATTCTTTAAAGCACAAGGCTTGATGAGCTTTTTAAATAATTCAAATTTAACTTTTGAGAGTTGGAAAATATCGGAAAACACAAGTCATAGTGGTGGAATCTGTTTCTTTTCCAATTTTTATCCTCTTTTTTCAAACATTAGCAGAAAATTGTTTTCTTTTTATGTGATGTCATAAGGCATGGTCACTTTTTGTTAGGTGTCACAATATGAACTTTAAAAGAAAGCAAGACAATTTAATGTCATAATTAAATTACCAACAATCATTTGCTTACAATAGATATTTCACTAGTGATGAGAAATATTTTTCTCATACCGCTTGAGAAATGTGAATATAGTACAAAAATTAGAGAAAAATATATAAAACACCTACCAATGGAGGTTGAGAGTTTTTACAGATGTAAGTAAACCATTTAAGACCTGCTGCAACATGTGTAATCTCATCTCTATAAATAACTTCTAAAACCTTCACAGATTCTGGATCATTATTCTTAGCAAACTTTTCTAAAGTCTTTGGTTGTACATCTAGGCCTCTGAAAAATTAAATACACTTAACGTGGTATCTAACACTACAGGGAGATAACTCTGTAAAATCAGCTAAAAGTTTTAATCATGTTGTATTGTTAAGGAAATATTAAGCTTCTCATATATCAAAATTAGTGTTTGTCAAACTGTTATATATCCAACAATTTTATTCCGAGAGAGTGGTTGGTTCAAGATTTTTGAAATTTCTATATTTTTTTAAAAGGGTCAAAATAAATATTTTGTCAACATTCTATAAAGATTATACCAGCCAAACTAATTTTAGTCGAGGTGTTGGGTACCACCTTAAAACAAAAAAAAACTGTAAATAGTGTAAGTTTTCATTAGAATAAGAACAGCTTATACGAATGGATTCTAATTTAGAAGTTGAGGAAAATATATTGGTAAACCATATTTATAATGCCATTAACATATTAGGGATGTTCCAGAAAATATGATGTCCCCTTTTAAAATCTTGAAAAACCGGTGTTATTTTTTCTAAGTTTTTGAAAAAGCACCAATGTTAAGTGTATAAACAATCTAGAGAGAATTATTTCCTGCAAAATTCTAAATGTTTACATCTCACACAAGCTATTAGCTCCTTTATTTATATTCTTTCAAATTATGTTAATCTTGTTTTGGCCAAAAAAAATATGTCTGTTTCCTGTTGCCCGGCTGACCTGGACTCAAAACCCGACCTGGATTTTTCCTTTAAATTCATCCGTATCTAACTATGCCTAATCAATCAAAATGGATGCTCACAGCACAAGTGTGCTGTACAACTAAGGTTTAAAAAATGTCAGCACTGGAAGGAAAAAAAAATCCTGACCTACTTAAATAGATTTATTTGCCTTGGCAAAAGGAAACAGACATTTATTTCTTTTGGCCTTAATTAATGGACTGTGAATAGTTCACATAGGGTAAAATTCTCACTGTGAACTTAACAAATATTAGACAAGTACTGTGAATTCATTTATTTTTGTGTGTACCAATTTTCCTAAATTTGAGGAAAACATACATATTCGTGGATATTTAATTTCGTGGTTTTGGCAAAGTCTACACTCATTCCTTTAGAAAATTTGTAATTCCTTGAACATTGAATTTGTGGTTCTCCTGAACCCACTTAATCCGTGAAAAATTGGTATCCAACGAGTATAAATGAATCCACAGTACCAATATTTCCTAAAGACAGTGTATTCTATCACTGCATTGTACAAATAATTACAATTTCTTAATCTTTGACAAGACAAAACATTTTGGGTATTAAAATCAAAATGTTTTTTCGATTTTTTGTTTCCTTTAATGTTTTTATATATAACAAGAGAAATGTCTCAGAGGACATTAATGCCCCTGTCTAAGCTTTGCAACAACAATTGGACCAAGGAGAAAAAGATGGAAAGACAGTTAGACAGAAGCATATATTGTCAAGGGTAACACTTAATGCCTCCGTCAACTACAGCGTTGTCATAACAAATCACCATATTCTCAATATTGAGTAAGATATTACCTTGCTTCATGTACCATATGAACTATAGCAAGTCTTGCCAGTAAACTATCACAAGTGTCTGTGGCAGAATCCCATAAAGCTAAAAATAGAAATACTTAAAAATTACTAAAATACAATGAAACAGTTAATGTTGTTAGACGTCTTTCTCAAAGTTAGTAATGAAAAGCATGTACAGGAAGCCAAAATAAAACAGTAATGGCAGCCATGAATACAAACATCCATACAGTGTACATATCATTTTTTATTATCTCCCCTTGAATGTCATGAAAACAAGAATGTGTCCATAGTACACGGATTCCCAACTCGCACTATCACTTTCTATGTTGAGTGGACCATGAAACTGTGGTAAAAACTCTAATTTGACATTTAATTAGAAAGATAATATCACAGGGAACATGTATACTTAGTTTCAAGTTGATTGGACTTCAACTTCATCAAAAACTACCTTGACCAAAAACTTTTACCTGAAACTTGCACTATCATTTTTTAGTCCAGTTGACTGTGAAATTGGGGTCAAAACTCTAATTCGGCATTAGAATTATAAAGATCATATTGTAGGGCACATACTAAGTTTAAAGTTGATTGGACTTCAACTTCATCAAAAACTACTGTGACCAAAAACTTTAAACCTGAAGCGGGACGAACGGACAAACAGACGGAGAGATGGACAGACGAACGAACGAACGGATGCACAGACCAGAAAACATAATGCCCCTCTACTATTGTAGGTGGGGCATAAAAAACTTGTACAAAAACTTACTCCCTTAATATCACAGATTTGTTAATTAGGGGATAAACCTATAATGTGTATGCATTTCTCCATGTTAAATTTCTCCATGCATTTCATCCCCCCCCCCCCCCCCCCCCCCCCCCCGCATCATTTATATAATTTTCTCCTCCTTAATCTTGTTTAGAATTACAATATCAATAATAACCAATCATGGAACCCTGTGTATTGAAATTTATAAAGTGATTACAACAATTCTCAAGACATTTAAATGATAAATAAACAAGAATGTGTCCCAAGTACACTGATACCCTAATCACAATATAATTTTCTATGTTCAGTGGACCGTGAAAATGGGGAAAATTTCTAATTTGGCATTACAATTAGAAGGATCATATCATAGGGAATATGTGAACAAAGTTTCAAGTTAATTGGAATTCAACTTCATCAAAAACTACATCAACCAAAAACCTTAACCTGAAGCAGAACAGACAGATGAACAGACGAACGGAGGCACAGATCAGAAAGCATAATGCCCATAAATACAAAATATCATCAATCATAATGAATAGTCAGTGCATCACTGCATGCATAATTAGGAAAGAGTATTAATTAGGGAAGGTAATAATTCAATATAATATGGATTTCTTCCCTTTGTGTGTTGACTTTTATCAAATTATAATACATCAGGGCTGCTCCAAAAAAGGGGGGGGGGGGGGGGGGGGGGGGGGGGGTAGATGAAATGCACTCAAATTATTTATTATAGGTGTTTGCTTCAAATCTGGTATTATAGTGGTGTTAGGGGTCTTAATTTTAAAAGTACCAGTTATCCCCCTTATGTATTAAATTAAGAACTGCACTCAAATGATTTCTTTAGATTTGTTAATTATTATAATATAACCAGGTGCTCCGCAGGGCGTAGCTTTATACGACCGCAGAGGTCGAACCCTGAACAGTTGGGGCAAGTATGGACAAAACATTCAAGCGTGATACAGCTCTGAATTTGGATTGTGATCAAATTTTTGACATTACATGGGTTTTTTTTTACACAAAACAAATGTCAAGATTTTACAAATCAATTAAAGATTTCTTCTTCAAACTTTTTAAATCTAAAATTAAATAGTTGATCATGACACAGCATAGGTTTCTGACACAGAACGAATGTGGTCTAATGAACTTAAAAGTTTTTTTTTGCCTTTGAGCAATTCATTATGCTGTTGAATATTAATCCTCTCAAAAAAATGTTTGAAGAAATTTTCTTTTTATTTATGAAATCTGAAATGAGAAAAATTTAACCCCCCCCCCTTTTTTTTCACATCCCCGTTTCCCTTTTTCCAAAACTGATATCAATTCAAATTTCTAATGGAGTTTGCAACAATAACTACTCTTTTACATCATAAAATATTAAAATGTAAAATAAAGTGCTTGTTATCACTGAATGGTAAAGATTGGTTGGTAGTAAAAGTGAATATACATTGTTTATTGTATAAAACAATAAAAAAAACTTCATCAGCAACATTTTATATTGGCAAATTTCCAATGAAGTTATTTACATAAAGTTATTGGCAAATAAAAATAGAAAATGACATCATAGTCATGTCTGGCAAATTTCCAACATACATTATCTAAAAACATTTTAGATAAGATAAGGAAAAAAAGCTTCATCAGCAACATTTTATATTGGCAAATTTCCAATGAAGTTATTTACATAAAGTTATTGGCAAATAAAAATAGAAAATGACATCATAGTCATGTCTGGCAAATTTCCAACATATATTATCAACTACTATTCTATACAAAGAAAGATAACTCCAATTGAAAATTAATTGCTATTGCACAATATTGTGCAATTAGATATTTCTTGCTATTGTGCAATACTGTGCAATTGAAAATTTCTTGCTATTGCACAATACTTGATATGGAATCCTGATTTGGACCAACTTGAAAACTGGGCCCATAATCAAAAATCAAAGTACATATTTAGATAAAGCATATCAAATAAGCCCAAGAATTTAATTTTTGTTAAAATCAAACTTAGTTTAATTTTGGACCCTTTGGACCTTAATGTAGACCAATTTGAAAACTGGACCAAAAATTAAGAATCTACATACACAGTTAGATTTGGCATATCAAAGAACCCATTTATTCAATTTTTGATGAAATCAAACAAAGTTTAATTTTGGACCCCCATTTGGACCAACTTGAAAACTAGGCCAATAATTAAAAATCTAAGTACATTTTTAAATTCAGCATATCAAAGAACCCCAAGGATTCAATTTCTGTTAAAATCAAACTTAATTTTTTAATTTTTGATGAAATCACACAAAGTTCAATTTTGGACCCTTTGGGCCCCTTATTCATAAACTGTTAGGACCAAAACTCCCAAAATCAAACCCAAACTTCCTTTTATGGTCATAAACTTTGTGTTTAAATTTCATAGATTTCTATTTACTTATACTAAAGTTATGGTGCAAAAACCAAAAATAATGCTTATTTGGGCCCCTTTTTGGCCCCTAATTCATAAACTGTTGTGACCTCAACTCCAAAAATCAATCCCAACCTTCCTTTTGTGGTCATAAACCTTGTGCTAAAATTTCATTGATTTCTATTTACTTATACTAAAGTTATTGTGCGAAAACCAAGAATAATGCTTATTTGGGCCCTTTTTTGGCCCTTAATTCCTAAACTGTTGGAACCAAAACCCCCAAAATCAATCCCAACCTTCCTTTTGTGGTCATAAACCTTGTGTCAAAATTTCATAGATTTCTATTCACTTAAACTAAAGTTATAGTGCGAAAACCAAGAAAATGCTTATTTTGGCCCTTTTTGGCCCCTAATTCCTAAAATGTTGGGACCAAAACTCCCAAAATCAATACCAACCTTCCTTTTCATAAACCTTGTGTTAAAATTTCATAGATTTCCATTCACTTTTACTAAAGTTAGAGTGCGAAAACTAAAAGTATTCGGACGACGACGACGACAACGACGCCGACGCCGACGCCAACGTGATAGCAATATACGACGAAAAATTTTTCAAATTTTGCGGTCGTATAAAAATTGCTCACCTTCAAAATTCAGAATACATGGCACTACTATGTCACAGCTTTGTTAGGGCTGTTCCAAAATATACTAACCCCCCTCCCCAGTGAAAGGAATTTTTCAAATTTAATGGGTGGTTATATTTAATTGTGTTGGTTCTCTGGGTGAAAAAAGTGATGGTAACATTTACAAACCATTATGAACTGGAAGAGCTCCAAAATGACTACCAAGATCTTTCAGTCGTGTACTTATCATACCATAGTGCTGAAATAAAAGTAAACATAAGATGAAGAACAGCAATAAAAGTGCTGGTCCTTTGCTTTTTGTGTGTTTTCTTGTTGTGCATGTACTGATTTTGTCATGGGTAGATACCCCATACCCTTTGAATTTGTATGAGTATGTCCTGGAAATCTATGCATTTGTTACTTTGGTTTAATCCACTATTACCTATCCAATTTAATATATTCTATCAAGATATTCTAATTAAAATTTTTAAAGTGGTAGTAATTATACAAAGGAAATGGAGGTATATACAGTAAAATCTTACAGCAGTTACTTAAATTGCTTACTTTTAAATAATAATTATCCAATACTGTGAACTCATTTACTTTCGTGGGTACCAATTATTGTGGATGGGGGAAAATTTACATTTTCTTGGATATTTTAATTCATGGTTTCCAAAAAGTCTGCATATAATCATACAACAAATTTGTAATTCGTTGAACATTTAAATTCGTGGTTTGCTTGTCCCAACGAAATCCTCGAAAATAGGTATCCAACAAATAATAATGAATCCACAGTACATAGTTTTTTGTTTTGCTTTTTTCAAGAAAAAGGCAAATTACCTTGTTACCCACTTTACCCACATATCTGTGTAACAATCTTTACTCAAATAAATGAGTGTATCGAAATTAAGAAATTTAGAACTTGTAAGTTTTTTTTAATTTCTCTAATATGACTTCAAATAAATTTTGAATGAAACAGTTGTATTTTTATTGTGTTGCATATAAAGGTATCAAAAATGGCCTATATACTATACTCTGTTTTACCCAAAACAGTCCCATTAAAAATCTAATTTTTTTTCGTAATGCTACCCCAATTTTTCCTGTATTAAATAAACTGTAATTTTAGAAGTTATTGCATGCATTTATTATTGTGATTTTATTTTAGACTAAATGGGATTTTTTATTTTTTTGCTATATTGAAAAAAATCCTGCACATGTTTAATTCATATAAAAAAATTCAAAATGCTAGTTTACATTATTGTGTTTATAAACCTGTTGCATTTTAATCAATAATAAAAACATCGCAATAATTTCTGAATTTACAGTAGTTACCTTTGCTTCATCTATTGCCACCTGTATAAAGTCATCAAAGAATTCTTGTGGCAACTGTTGACCATCCACCGTCACATGGGCAAACCTGACAACAATATCCCACGACAAATCTACAGCCCATTGTTCTATATTAGCTAGGGAATGCAGATTGGATATTCTGCTGGCCTGTAAAAATACAAGAAAAATATAAGGGCTGTTCCAGAAAATACTATGTCCTCCTGTATTTCAAATACAATCACCCACATAATATTAAAAAAACTTCCCTTCTCTGGGAGGGACATAGTGTTTTCTGGAACTGCCCCTAGTGTAAATGTCAAAATTTCTGTTCAATCAGCATAAAATAAACTAAAACAATTTTCATTTTTTTTTAAATTTATTAATCATGTTAATAGGTAATTGATGATTACATGAGGTTTTCTTCATGAGGGTATATTGGATACGAGCAGAAAATAAGCCTTCCAAATTAAAAGGCCACAACAGACTCCTATAAATGATGTTGCAAGCATTCTTAACACGCAGAGACCATGACATTCCTCTAAACTAATTAATGAATTTAACTACCCATTTTCTGTGCAGACATGGCTACGAATGTTTACATCAAGTATAGTCAAACATTTGCCCCACTTTAGCTATAGATGGTTTTAGTTCCAGTCAAACAAGATCCTAGGGATGGCACATTTCTATATAATTTTTGCAGTTATCAGTGTTGAATATATTGATATTTTAATCAAATAATGTGAATTTTTTTTTTTGTTATAGGATTGACATTTGTATCTTATACCACTTTTTATTAATTCACTATTTTAAATTTTTTTTTACCTTTTCAAGGTTTTTTGGTTTTACTTTATATAATAAATATATACTGTTCTTGAATCAGTAATACAAATAAATGATAATTACCAGACTGCCACCTTTTCCTCTCCTCTTTTCTTTTCCAGGAGCCACAATATTCAGTTGGTCTGCACGTTTTGGTTGGTCAGGTGGTATCATGTGACCAAGCGTAGTTATCTCCTTTTTTTGCCATTTTTCACCAACATCAAATGTTAACTTGATCTTTAAGAAATGTAGATAAACGTATATACAACAACATTTTATTCTATGTAAAAAATATGCAAAACACTTGTACAAAAGTATAATTTTTCTTAAATGGACATCACTAGAGAGCTGTAAAAGTGATGCCTCCAACATGTTCAAAATGTGTAACTACTTCTATTTGTTTTCACTCTTACTTTATATCACTTTTTGGATTTTTTTGCCAACTTTGTGGTTATTAATTTTTAAGATTTTTTGACATAGTACTAGGTAACAAGAATGTGTCCAAAGTACACGGATGCCCCACTCGCACTATCATTTCCCATGTTCAATGGACCGTGAAATTGGATAAAAAATATAATTAGGCATTACAATTAGAAAGATAATATCATAGGAAACATGTGTACTAAGTTACAAGTTGATTGGACTTCAACTTCATCAAAAACTACCTTGACCAAAAACTTTAACCTGAAACATACACTATCGTAGGTGGGGCATAAAAATGGTGTATTTTTATATACATAAAGATAGATTTAACTTTTACATATTCACAAGGATTTAAATTGGCATTTGTTTTTACTTATCTCCACAAATTTAGTGGTTTACAGTAACTATATATCTAGTAACACCTTCTTTTTACACCATACTACCCTTTTCTATAGTAAGGCATGCACCAATAAAAATTGCAAATCAAAACTACCTTTCTATATGGGTCACCTGTGTTTAGAATCTTGACAGTCCAATAACTAAGGGTGTCTGACATAAAACTAGACTAACCTTTTCATCAGGGTCTCCTGTGTTGAGAATCTTGACAGCCCAATAACTAAGGGTGTCTGACATAAAACTAGACTAACCTTTTCATCAGGGTCTCCTGTGTTGAGAATCTTGACAGCCCAATAACTAAGGGTGTCTGACATAAAACTAGACTTACCTTTTCATCAGGTTCTCCTGTGTTGAGAATCTTGACAGCCCAATAACTAAGGGTGTCTGACATAAAACTAGACTAACCTTTTCATCAGGTTCTCCTGTGTTGAGAATCTTGACAGCCCAATAACTAAGGGTGTCTGACATAAAACTAGACTAACCTTTTCATCAGGGTCTCCTGTGTTGAGAATCTTGACAGCCCAATAACTAAGGGTGTCTGACATAAAACTAGACTAACCTTTTCATCAGGGTCTCCTGTGTTGAGAATCTTGACAGCCCAATAACTAAGGGTGTCTGACATAAAACTAGACTAACCTTTTCATCAGGTTCTCCTGTGTAGAGAATCTTGACAGCCCAATAACTAAGGGTGTCTGACATAAAACTAGACTAACCTTTTCATCAGGGTCTCCTGTGTTGAGAATCTTGACAGCCCAATAACTAAGGGTGTCTGACATAAAACTAGACTAACCTTTTCATCAGGGTCTCCTGTGTTGAGAATCTTGACGGCCCAATAACTAAGGGTGTCTGACATAAAACTAGACTAACCTTTTCATCAGGGTCTCCTGTGTTGAGAATCTTGACAGCCCAATAACTAAGGGTGTCTGACATAAAACTAGACTAAACTTTTCATCAGGGTCTCCTGTGTTGAGAATCTTGACAGCCCAATAACTAAGGGTGTCTGACATAAAACTAGACTAACCTTTTCATCAGGTTCTCCTGTGTTGGGAATCTTGACAGCCAAATAACTAAGGGTGTCTGACATAAAACTAGACTAACCTTTTCATCAGGGTCTCCTGTGTTGAGAATCTTGACAGCCCAATAACTAAGGGTGTCTGACATAAAACTAGACTAACCTTTTCATCAGGGTCTCCTGTGTTGAGAATCTTGACAGCCCAATAACTAAGAGTGTCTGACATAAAACTAGACTAACCTTTTCATCAGGTTCTCCTGTGTTGAGAATCTTGACAGCCCAATAACTAAGAGTGTCTGACATAAAACTAGACTAACCTTTTCATCAGGTTCTCCTGTGTTGAGAATCTTGACAGCCCAATAACTAAGAGTGTCTGACATAAAACTAGACTAACCTTTTCATCAGGTTCTCCTGTGTTGAGAATCTTGACAGCCCAATAACTAAGAGTGTCTGACATAAAACTAGACTAACCTTTTCATCAGGTTCTCCTGTGTTGAGAATCTTGACAGCCCAATAACTAAGGGTGTCTGACATAAAACTAGACTAACCTTTTCATCAGGGTCTCCTGTGTTGAGAATCTTGACAGCCCAATAACTAAGGGTGTCTGACATAAAACTAGATTAACCTTTTCATCAGGTTCTCCTGTGTAGAGAATCTTGACAGCCCAATAACTAAGGGTGTCTGACATAAAACTAGACTAACCTTTTCATCAGGGTCTCCTGTGTTGAGAATCTTGACAGACCAATAACTAAGAGTGTCTGACATAAAACTAGACTAACCTTTTCATCAGGTTCTCCTGTGTTGAGAATCTTGACAGCCCAATAACTAAGGGTGTCTGACATAAAACTAGATTAACCTTTTCATCAGGGTCTCCTGTGTTGAGAATCTTGACAGACCAATAACTAAGAGTGTCTGACATAAAACTAGACTAACCTTTTCATTAGGATCTCCTGTGTTGAGAATCTTGACAGCCCAATAACTAAGAGTGTCTGACATAAAACTAGATTAACCTTTTCATCAGGTTCTCCTGTGTTGAGAATCTTGACAGCCCAATAACTAAGGGTGTCTGACATAAAACTAGACTAACCTTTTCATCAGGGTCTCCTGTGTTGAGAATCTTGACAGCCCAATAACTCAGTGTGTCTGTATCTTCTATACTTTCTGTTATTTTTGGTTCATCACCTAAAAACTAACACGGATGAGAGCAATACATTTAGCTAACATAAAACTTTCATTGCTGTAAAATTTAGGTAGACCAGAGTTTTGTGAAACAATGCATGCAGAAAAACATTTCCCAAAATAAATCATGATGGTTGTGGGTTTCATCCTCAGCCGTGTCAAACCAAAGACTTAAAATTCACTGTGCACACGTATTTAAGAGTAAGAGCAAAGGGTGGTCAGCTCAAAGTTAGAATAATTTCTCTGGGTAGAATGACATATCTTTTTGCAGACTATTACCTTGTGAACTAGCCTGATAAAAATCTTGCCCTGTGTGTACATAGCAAGGTTGATATTCATATCACATTATCATATGCGTGTCCTGAAGATGTATTTAATTAGCCACAGGTCATTCAACTGCCCTCTAACTATTCTTTGAGGCGAACAGTTTTATTGGGGGATTAAGCTGAAATGCAGGGAAAGAACCACAACCTTTGACAGGAACAAGGTCAACATGAGAAGCAGTGTAAAATAAATTCTATATAGGTTTATAATGAAGTAAAATAATACATAAACAAGAATGTGTCCCCAGTACACAGATGCCCTATCTGCACTATCATTTTGTATGTTCAGTGGACCGTGAAAATGATATATAAAAACTCTATTTTTGGCATTAAAATTACAAAGCTCATATCATAAGGAACATGTGTACAAGGTTTCAAGTTGATTGGACTTCAACTTCAACCAAAAACTTTAACCTGAAGCAGGACAGACGAACAAACGAACAGACGGATGGACAAACAGAGAAGCAGAAACACAGACCAGAAAACATATTGCCCATAAATGGGGCATAAAAATCCCAATAAATGGTCTTGTTGGCAATCATAGCTCATCTTCTTATTTCTATGCAGAACAAGAAACACACAAATTTTCTTTTTAGGCCACACCAATTTGATTCCTTGTTCGACGGACCCGCCCGCACCTATTTTTTTCAAAACAGAATTTTTTTATTTTTTTTATATTCCTGCTACCCGCATCCGGAAATGTAATCATGTCCATTTCCCGCACCGTTTTTTTGTAAATATTATAAAAAGATATCAACATTTGTTTTTAAAATCACAGTCTAACTTGTATATAACGATTTTAAACATAAAAGCTGCACCCCACCACACTGTAAATATCTGTGAGAATATTTGTTTCAGCATGAAACCTATTTATCTAAAGCGGGAGTGCTCCAATATAAATTAATATCAGCGGGAATACCTGTAAAGAACAAAAAATTGGTTACTTTCCCCCTTACTAATATTCCCTATCAAAAAATGTTCGTTGTTAGAAAAAGTACAAAGAACTTCTGAAGGATTTGCCTTCAACTGCAATTATATTGTATGCTGGCGAAACAAACTATCCATAGCCGCTGCATGTTTATGCACCTGTCCTTATTGATTGAGGGGCCTGTCGTTCAGCAGTTATCGTTTGTTGATGTTGTTCATTGGTATTTTCCCGTTTGGATATACATGATATATAAATTAGATCGTTGGTTTTCCTGTTCGAATTGTTTACGCTAATAATTTTGGGGTCCTTTACAGCCTGCTGTTTAGTCTGTATCAAAGCCCTGTGTAAAAGGTCGTACTTTGACCTGTGTTTGTTATTATCAGGTTGAGAACAACCCTCCCTCAGACAAGGGGTCATTTTACTGTTGTAGAAAAGAAAATAGAAATACCAAGGATTTGTATAGTTCTTCTATACAAAACCTTTGAAAACTTAGAATTTTGTACTCAAAAAGAGGAGAGTTACATCATATTTTAAACAACTTTTTCTAAAAGAGGGGTCCACTTATTTTGAATAATATTAAACTGTTAAAGTAAATGTGTTAACATGGTTCAAGTCCAGGAATATTACAAAATTCTTGGACATGTTTTGACCATTTAATACCAGATAGATATATAGTTCTTTGAGAAAATATGAGCCCTTTTGTACAAACAAATATATTATAACTTATATTGATCCCTCATAAAACATGTAAAAGGGATATTTATAACATTAAGGGGTTGTCCCCAAACTGATTATGACTTGGATGGAGAATTGTCTCATTGTCAGTCACACATACATAGACCAGATTTAATTATTTCTTGGTGAACAGGGAAAAAATACTTCAGAAATTAAAGAAATGTCAAAGTACAAGTGAGAAATCAAGCTTTAATATTGTCAAAACCTACTATTTTATGTTTACAAAAGAAATTATAATCGCTCGCCTTTACTTTTCAAGCTTCGCCTCAAAAATTTGCAAATTAAATATTTTTTTATTAAAATTTTCAAATCGCTCGCTCGCCCCAAATTTTGGAGTCCAAAAATCCGTAGAACAAGAAATTAAATTGGTGTGGCCTTATCATCATTTTGAAAAATAGAATTATATCACATATTACATACACTAGTTCTTACCCTTTCTGGCAGATGTGGGACTCACTTTACTTGGTTTTGTATGCAAGTCCTCCGGGTAATTCACATACACTTTGTCTCCAACTACTTCTACTTGATAAACTTCTTGCTAAATAAAGAAATAAAAATGTCAGTTTCATGTTTCTATCTGTTCATCTTAGAACTGTTAACATTGTGAAATATATATCAAAATCAATGGTATTAATAAATATATTAGAGGGACGGCAAGACCCTTTTCAGGACTCCAGGAGTGGTGTTTTTAAGCTCAGGATTTTGGGATTGATCCTTTCGGGATCCGAAAATTCGTTTTTTGAATTTCAGGATGTTGAGATTTAAATTTCTTTAATTTCGGGACCTCAGGATTTCATGTTTTTAAGCCCAGAATTTCGAGATCAGGACCCCTCCGAACCCCCCTCTTATTTGTACATCAATGCAACCCACTGACCTTAAAGGATAAAAGTACAGACATAACAGATAAAATTTGAAAAAAAGTTCAGTATCTGCAAACTAATTATTAAATATGGAGTATCTGTTTGAAGTAACTGAAGTTCAGTAACACATGGACAATATGTGACCAAATTATTTTTGGGGGATGAATGGATAGAATTACAAAGGTCAATGCAATATTTTATATCAAGATTGATTTTAATTTGGCGGAAGCCATATATACTTGGCATTTAAAACTAAAAATCCCAGTCAATCGGATTGGAATTTGATGCACTCCAAACTTCCTTTTGCAGGGTTCAACCTCACAATCAGTGATACAGCAAATGAACTACTTAGCTTGCCCCTCTCCTCCCCAATGTTATATACTCTTAGGTCCAGGGACACAAATTTTCATTTGATTGTTGTTGTCTGTGCTACAAATAGAATCTCTGTGTGTAACTTGCATATTTTGGGGATAGAGCAGGTGTGATTTTTTTAATTTGCATTTTTTGTCTGAAAGAAATGGATTATGAAATAATTATAAAAAAAGAAGATGTGTTATGATTGCCAACGAGACAACTCTCCACAAGAGACCACCACTCTGTTTGTGGGCCTTTATATTCATATCAGATTAAATAGAGGTCAACAACAAAACAAAATATTACATGTAGTCCAGAGGAAGAGATTCCTGTTTTCAAGTCAAAATCATAGCTGTGCCAAGGACAGACAATTTTCAGTTCTCCATCGAAGTCTTCTATGTCACCCTGCTCCAGTGGTCCACCTGTAAAAAAAATACACATCTGTCTATATCATCCAATTTCTACTATTTTATATAGATTTATTACCCATAATCATATTAACTCATACATCATTAAATAATTTTACTATTCCAATTGCTCAGAAATTATTGCCTACGTTCCAATACATTTAGAAGTGAAAATGTATCATTTTATTGTTATTACCTATTATATATTCAAACTTATTACAAATGTTTCTTTTTTATAATGCATTTATATAAAATGTTAAGAAATCAATGTGACAATACTATTGTACAATAAATTGATTTTTAAAAGTTTGTTACCGGTATTACCAATGTTATTTCAACTGATCGGGCGAAGCCTACGTTTTAATTTGCATAAGGGCAGTCTATTTAAGGATGTGTGTGATAAGGATGATTGCTGTTATAATTATAATTGATTTCTAATCACCTATCAGTGTCATCAAAGGAATTTACAAAAGAATGACTGGACACTTCATTGGTGAGTTTATCCTAAAACACCTATTGATGGACTGGTGTACTATAAGCGAACCAGTTAAACCCCGCCCAGTCAAGTGAAATAAATAGAGTAATACACAGATTTCAGTTTTATTCTATGTTCTCTATGCACTTATGTAGGGTTCAAGAGAATATGAGGTCGAACCACATGTGAGTGTAGATTGGGATCCTAATTTCTGTACATACATGCTATTTTAAGCAATTTATCTCTATTCTGTAAACCATGGTCCAGTCCATCCAGTGTAAAACAAGAATGTGTCCCTAGTACACAGATGCCCCATTGGCACTATCATTTTCTATCTTCATTGGACCGTGAAAATGGGGTAAAATTTCTAATTTGGCATTAAAATTAGAAAGAACATATTATAGGGAACATGTGTACTAAGTTTCAAGTTGATTGGAATTCAACTACATCAAAAACTACCTCAACCGAAAAACTTTAACCTAAGGCTGGACAAACGGACAACTGGACACACAGACCAGAAAAAATAATGCCAATAACTGGGGCATAAAAATTCAAATAAAATATTTGACTAACCTTCATGTGAACATGCAGCATCCATACAATAAAATGTATTTTGACCTGGTACATAAATCAATACAAGATCCTCCCCATCTTCTGCATAAAACCTGAAAGTATCCAGAGTATTAGATATGTAAGACTGTACCATGATGGCACTCCGACCTTGACCTTCTGTATAAAACCTGAAAGTAACCTGTATTAGATATATGTAAGACTCTGTTCCATGATGGCTGACTCTGACTGTGATGGACACGCTTCTAATTGTCCGATGGTTTGATGCTGTAGTGTGGTTTTTATCACGCTGAAGTGTGATGGTGGCATTTTGAAACTAACTTGTTAATAGCTATGACAAAGGTGGTAATGCTGAAGTGCAATGATTTACACAAATTACCCGCAGGTGCTTCGGTACTGTAAATTCAGTGGGTAGGTAGGAAGGCATTTCCTTTCTTTTCTTTTTTTCGATGAAGATAAATTGAATTAGTATGTGTTTTACTTTTAGTCTTTGAGCCTATCTGATTAAAAGCAAACTTTTTCGCATCGGGACAATAGAAGATTTTGGTTAAACAGCTGTTTTTTGGGTAGGTAGGGTTATCTAGAGTAAACAATCATAATCTTTTTTATGGCCTTATTAATTTCATAAATCAACTATAAGATTTGTTACTGAAAGGAATTAGCAATCAATTGCAAGATGCCTAGAATTTCGAGACCTAATTACCTTTGACATTTATTTTTCTTTAAATCTGTTACTGAACCTAGACACTGCCATCCACTGTCTTTAACCACTGTTTTCAATGCATCAACCAGGTCAACTTCAAATCCATCCTCCATATCAATCTTACTTATAGTTGTAGTATCACTCTGTAATCTGTCAAAAGTCAAGTTTTTATTAAAACATCATAAAAAGTTCAGCAATGTTCATGTTTATAAAGGGGCATAACCCAAGAACGGTAAAAGTGACATCACCCAATTTGAACTTGATCTGTATTGTGTGGTAATAAGCATTGTGTATAAGTTTCATAATATTTGGTTGATGCAAGCTTATGTTAGAGAACAAAAACCAACTTTGGGACGTACCGCCGGACGTATGGATGGTTGTACAGACAGACAAGGATAAGACTTAATGCCTTGGCTATGACGGGGTCATAAAAAGATGTACAGCCAAATGTATTATCTCATTTACAGCTGACTTTCTCATGTGCAACTGATTAATATAATCTCATTTACATAAAATATAGTTCACTCCTGTACAGCTGACTCTTGCTTTCTCATGTACAGCTAGCTGATTGATGTAATCTTATCTACAGCTGACTCTTGTTTTCTCATGTACAGCTCAGTGGCAGATCCAGGGAGAGGGTTCCGGGGTTTAGAACCCCCCTTTGTTTTGGACGATCAATGCATTTGAATGGGGACATACATGTATAGTTGGAACCCCTCCTTTGTCCTAGATTGGAAACTCCCCCTTTTAAAATGGCTGTATCTGCCCCTGCAGCTGTCTCATGTTTTCTCATGTACAGCTGATTGGTGTAATCTTATGTACAGCTTACTGTCTTAAATCTAATGTACAGCAGACTTTTGAAAATAATCTCATGTACAGATAACCCCCTTATCTCATGTGCAGCTAACTCCCTTATCTCATGTGCAGCTAACTCCCTTATCTCATGTGCAACTAACTCTCTTATCTCATGTGCAGCTGACTCCTTGTTATCTTATACATGTGTACAGTTATGTGACTCTTGCTATTTCAGGTGTTTTCAATGTGTTGTTTGTATTATCTTTTAGTTTTAATAGTTACACTGCTTTGTCCGTGTGATGTTTTATGTTTCTTTAATAAATATGATGTGGCAACTACTTTAAACCTCACACCATTATGTTATTGTTCAATTTATACTTTTTAAAATTGAGAATGGAAATGGGGAAAGTGTCAAAGAGACAAAAACCCGACAATAGAGCAGAGTCAACAGCAGATCAGAAATAGGTCTTCAATGCAGTGAGAATCTCCCGCAACCGGAGGCGTCTTTCAGTTGGCCCCCTAAACAAAAATACATACTAGTTCAGTGATAGTGATACTGGAGTCAGGACGTCATACTTAACTCCAAATTATACACAAGAAACTAAAATTTAAAATCATACAAGACTAACAAAGGCCAGAGGCTCCTGACTTTGGACAGGCGCAAAAATTTGTCGGGGTTAAACATGCATTTTTTTTGAGAATTAAAATTAAAAAATAAGTACAGTAAGCAATAAATGTGGTTGTTCAATTTGACATATGCTTTAAATATTTGTTTGTTTTTGTTCTGATTGAGATTGTGAAAAGGTGACGACCTAGTCCAAATAATTATGAGGTCTGGCAAGGCTGGCATCCCAGAAAAAAATTAAAATAGCCTTGCCAGATGTCATAATTATTTGGACTTGTGATGACCATGATTCTGACATGAATCAATATGACTGCTGTTTCAATTTCATTTTGAATCGTTATTTTACTCACTGGTTAAGTTTGACATATGTTGCAATATTTTGTTTATTAAGGCAGTAACAGTTTGATGGACAGCAACTTTGTATAAGCTTCTTTTTGATAACTCCAACGCCAGCAACATGAGCAACAGATCTTTTTATAAAGAGGTTGCAATGGCGAAATTTCAGAAACTGACGGACTATGCTGGTGTTAGATTTCATGAATTAAGATCTTTATGTCTGTCGAAACCAGAACATTTGAAATCAATGGAGAGTTTAAAATTGCAAAACTTATAAAACAAATATATATATATCAGAAATTCATGTGTTTTGCAAATTATCTCCCTTATGAATATTATAAATTTCGAACTAGGACGGTGAAAAATACGGATTTTATTTGTGTGAGTTCGTGGTCTAGTGGTTAAGACCGATGGCTACAGTGCTGAAGGTCCCGAGTTCGATTCTCACTCGGGGTGCTAAAAATATCAGTACATCAGAAGGGTAATTTTCACCCTCTCACACACATCTCTGGTACCCACACCGGAGTTTAAACTAGAATGGGTACTTTGGGGGCCTCGGTTGGTCAAAGTTGTCCCCTACTTTGACCAGGAGATCAATCTTCTGATATCTCTCTGGTTTGTCTGTTTCCACCGAGTGGCCCGGTGGTTCTCTCCGAGTACTTCGGCTTCCTCCACCATAATAACAGACTTCCCGGTGTCCTACACGCTCCCTTGGGCGGTGTTGGGTGGGGATTGTTCTGGTGGTGGGATGGTGTTGTAAAGGACACGTCTCCATTAATCCTTAGGGAGTGTACATGGATCCGCTGTACCCTTGCAGTCAATCAAGGGGTGCGTCTACATTGGCGGAATCTCGAGTACATACATACATACAATTGCTTAGGATGAATAATCTATAACAAATCGCCCCACTGGAAACTCGTCCCATACCTAATCGTCCCAGTTTTTTCATTAACTCACCCCTCTTTTTTTTTCTCGAAAAATCGCCCCATTTTTGTTAACCAACTAGCCCGCTTAAGAAAAAAAGGAAAATCCCATTGGAAATAGGCCGATTGGATAACTTGCTCAATCATTATGAAAATGGTAAAAATCCCTTTGAAATAAGTAAGTAAGTAAAACTTTATTTAGATTCAGGATCATTCAGCATATTGACAAACAGTACAAATATAAGCTCTAATGAGCTTTTCACCAAATATAAAAACATATGCAATAACAAATAAAACAAGGCATGATGCTATAAATAATAAAAACCCGAGCACCAAAAATTAACTCTAAGCAATAGCATATAATATACATGTATCTTGCAAAATACCAAAACATATATATGAGGCACTAAATTTTTTAAAAATTTGTAGTTTTTAAGAGCAAAAACATTCTGTTCCACTCCAGGACTGAACAAGACTTATAACATGTGAGAAGCTGTTAACAGTCCTGAAATGGTCTGGTAAGCTATTCCATAAAGAAGCAGCAGCAGAACTAAAAGATTTTTTTTTCATATGAGGTAGTTCTTACCTGTGGTATTTCCAAAATATTACTGTATCTAAAAGAATAGTTAGTGTGTTTAATTTGGAGTAAATTTTGTAAACATATAGGAGCCAAATTATTTAAAATTTTATAAGTCTGAAGTGCCATTGTCCTGATGCGTCTTACTTGTAGGGTTGGAACCTTCACGTTCTCAAGAAGAGTTTCAGAGGATGATAAGTAGTTTTCATATACAAATCTTGATGCTCTCTCTTGTATTTTTTCAAGTTGTTTTGAATTTTACTCTGTACAAAAATGCCAAGCCAAAGAGCAAAAATTAAAATTACTCAAAATAAAAGTATGAAAAATTGCAAGTTTATTTAATCTGTTTAAAAATGATCCAATTCTCTTGAGAACATTCAGCTGTTGTGATGCCTTTCTACACAAGTTACTTATATGTGCATCAAATTTTAGTTGGTAATCAATATCAATTCCAAGTAACTTTACTGTTTCTTCACATGATAAAATATTTTGCTGAATTTGTATAGATTGATTTTTTGCAAAGGTTCTTTTCCCTCCCAATATAGAGCCTTGGGGTATCCCTTTTTGGATGTCAGCCCAGTTACTCAGAACACCGTTTACTTTAATTTGCTGTTTTCTATTAGAAAGATATGATTTTAATAAGGATACTGAATGTGGAGAAACACCATACATCAATGTAAAAATATCGGAAATTGATGAGACTGTCATTAAAGTGAGAGGGTTAGCGCTATAGAACCAGGTTTAATCCACCATTTTCTACATTTGAAAATGCCTGTACCAAGTCAGGAATATGACATGTCTTGTCCATTCGTTTTTGATGCGTTTTGTTATTTGATTTTGCCATGTGATTATGGACTTTCCCAATTGATCTTCCTCTAAGTTCAGTATTTTTGTGATTTTACTTTATACATATGCTAGTAATTTATCTAGTAAAATTTCATGAGGTAAGCAGTCAAAAGCTTTTGATAAACCCATAAGAACTGCAGCTTTAAGTTTTTGTCTAAAGCTTTACGCCAGTCTTCCCGTAATCTGAGCAACATAGTCTGACATCCATGTCCTCTACGGAAAGCACATGTATAGATGGAATCAAAGAAATCGTATAATTGTATTTCAAATATCTGTATTTAAAATTTTGAAAAAATGGGGAACACACTGGGACTGGTCTGTAATTTGATTTCAGTAGTGAGTCGCTCTTTTTATGTAAGGGTGTAACTTGGGCTTCTTTAAGTTCTTCTGGAAATATGCTCGTGTCCACAATCAAATTTATAAGACTGGTCAGCTGAGGTGCAACGACAGATTTACTTACTTTAACTATTTTTGCTGGTATTACATCTGCTCCAGTTGCTTTTTTCACATTAACTTTATTGATGATTTTTTCCACTTTTTCTGATGTCACCTTTAAATTTAAAATTAGCATCTGCTTTCAAGTGATTTTGTTCAGGTATGGCATTTATGCTAGGATTGTTTAATGGATCATATATAACATCATTTCCTATCTTCTCAGCAACATTAATTTATTAAAAATATCTGATACATCTTTTGAATTATTTATAATTTTGTTTTCTTCAAATAAAATAGTCTTTTGCCCTTGGGATTTGCATTTCTTTAAAAAGAAAGGTTTGCCAACTCGCCCCACTTGTGAAAAATAGATAAATCCTGACGAATTTAGCAATGTCAACTCGACAAACTAGATGCAATCCCGTTTTCATGATATCTATGCTCATGTCCAACTCATACTGAATATAAAATTTGTATGGGATCCTATGGGATTCGCGGAACCCAGTGTCTTGCCTACTTTTGCTGTTAATCACACACTTAACAAATTTGAGTAAAAAAATAAATAAGAATATTCCTCTCGATACTATCTTTTGATTGTCAGAAGCTTCTGTCCAATTTGCAAGTTTAGTAAAAAAAAAAATCCAGGATAGTTTAAGAATCTAAAAAAAACTTTTTAAAACTTTAACTGCAGACTGTATGTAATGTGAACTGGAAGAAAACCTAAGTGTATTTATAAGTAAAATACCGGGAAAATGTGGTTTTTTTTTGACAAAATTTACTGCTGGATACTATTTTATGATTAGAAACATGCTTCTGTCCTAGTTTGGTTCAAATCCAGGATAGTTTAAGAAAGTTATCAAAATTTTAAAAACTTTGACCACAGAGTGAATGTAATGTTTCATGGCAGAAAACAAAGTCCATTTATAAGTAAAATACAGAAAAAGTTTATTTTTACAAAATTTACTTTTGGATACTATCTTATGATCATAAACAAGCTTCTATCCAAGTTGGGTACAAACCCAGGATAGTTTAAGAAAGTTATTAAAAGTAGTAGGTACGGTAAGGGAAGAGTGAATGTAATGGTTCCTGGCAGAAAAAAAACTCTAAGTCCATTTATAAGTAAAATACGGAATTTCCATTTTTTCAAAATTTACTTCTGGATACTATCTTATGAACATTAACAAGTATCTGTCAAAGTTTGGTAGAAATCCAGGATAATTCAATAAAGTTATTAAAATTTCAATACTTTTACCACAGAGTGAATATTTGTGGACGACGCCGACATCTTGTCACTCCTTCCAGTTCTATAGTTTAAAAGGTTTAAAACTTTCTCATTAATGATAACATTACAGACAGGAGGGTCTTTTTGGGTAGTTGTTTTGTCAACATCAACAGTGATATGTAGTATATTTTAATGAATAATTAAATATGACTAAAATTAATGATATGAAAGTGCGCATATTGTGAGGATTTTTCAAAATCACCGGGATAACTAGATATGGATGAAGCCCCCAGCTGCCTTGCCATATGCATGAGTATAGTTCCACAAACTTTTGAAACAAAAAGTGATGCTGAAGTACAACTTGAAACTGTTGTGTTTTTTTGTTTTTATTTTTAATGAAATGTGTCTGTAAGACACCAATTATGCCCCCGCCTGACCATACAAAATTCATCGCAGGGCATTAAAATGCCTGTCATTATCAAATATTGATGAAAATCTAAGTCCTATGCACTCCTTTATTATGCGTAAACATCCTACAAAATACTAAAGCTGTAGCTCTCAAACTGTATGGGGAGTTAGCCATACAAACCATGTTCCCTTTATCATTGTTTATGCAGCTAGTACAATAAAACCAACAACCTGTCATTTTTGAATATTTGATGAAAATCAAAATCCAGTGAACATGCACACCTTCATTATGAGTATAAACATCCTGCAAATATTAATGCTGTAGGTCCAAAACTGTAGGAGGAGATAGCCGGACAAACCATGTTCCCTTTATGCAAATAGTACGAAAAAATGACAAAGTCCAACTACCTGTCATTTTGAAAATATTTTATTAAAATCAAAGTCCTATGAACATGCACACCTTCAGTATGTATATAAACATCCTGCAAAAAATTAAAGCTGTAGCTCAAAACTCTAGGAGATAGCCGGACAAACCATGTATCTATAGCCAGACGAACAGATGGACAAGGGTAAATTAATATGCCCTCAGACATTCTGTCGCGGCGGCATAAATGTGAATGAGAAGCTGTGTACACAAGCTTAGCATAAAAGGAGACTTTGATTTTCAATGCAATTATTTATATATAAGATATCTTATAAACTTTAGGAGATACCTTATAAATAATTTTTATATAAGATATCTTATAAAACATATAAGATATCTCATATAATATATAAGATATCTTATAAATTATATGAGATATCTTATAAACTATATAATATATCTTATAAAGTATATAAGATATTTTATAAAGTTTATAAGATATCTTATATAATTTATAAGATATTTCATATAATTTTGTTTATAAGATATCTTCTAAAGTTTATAAGATATCTTATAAAAACTGGATTATATAAGATATCTTATAAAGATATCTCATATATAAGTTTTATAAGATATCTTATAAAAATGTTGGCGCAAATGAGTTCCGAATATAGGCGCAATGGATACATTTGGAAAACAAAATTTGGCGCAAATGATACCACTGAAAAACAGTAATTGGCGCAAAACACGGTCGACACTCGGCTAACCAAGAGATTGGTCGGTTAATCTATATTGAGTATGCGGCTATATGGGCGAGTGGTCTGTTAATCGAGTTGGTTATACGTCTTTTAAGAGTAAAACGCACAATTTTATGTTAAACTCTATTAAAAATACAGATTTTTGGCATATTATAAGAACCAAATCAAAAAAAGAAAAGTGTCTGACAAAATGATATCTATCTTAGAAGATTTTCCACCTGTAAAAACATTTCATAGTCTGCGCAGTTTTCAGTAAAACTAAAAGGCGTCGCGCAAGTATGTAGTATTCATGCTTATACGCATACCAATTTTTTTTAATAAAAGACGAAACAAAAAATTTTAAATATCATCACCCCAAGTTTTTTGGTGGGGTTCGAGTTGTTTATTCTTTAGTTTTCTATGTTGTGTAATGTGTGCTGTTGTTTGTTTGTCTTTTTCATCATTTTTAGCCATGGCGTTGTCAGTTTGTTTTAGATTTATGCGTTTCAAACTTTGACTGTCCCTTTGGTATCTTTCGTCGCTCTTTAAAAGGACACAAAATAGTACTTTGGTTCTAAAAAATAAAATGCAATTAGTAAATATTTCATAATTGTTATATAACGTGAATAATACCACGTTTTAGTGAAGTTTATGGGAATTAAGTCTGTTAATGGGTTGGACAATTGAAATTGTGTCAGTTAAAGAGTTATTTAGCCACGACAATAGTTTTGCTTCCTTTATACTTTCCCATTGAAAAAAGGTAAGAATGAGACGTTCTTGAGTAAAAAAAAATATGACAATACGGTGCAACAGTATCCTTCTAGTAAGAACATTGATATTTTGACTTTCTTTGCATTTATTGAAGGGTGTGTCATGTCTTAGGAAGGGATACATCCTACTTTGTAAAGGATCACTCTGATTCAAACAAAAAATTCTCTGAGTCTGACATTATCAAGATGCTTGATTTCTTGATTGACAACATATTTGTTACGTTCGGAGGACGTATTTTTCAACAGACTATCGGCATTCCAATTGGAACGAATTGTGCCCCTCTTCTTGCCGACTTGTTTCTTTATTATTGAGGCTGACTTCATACAGGAACTTCTTAGGAAGAAAGATAAGAAGTTAGCAATAGCCTTTAACTCTACTTTTCGCTATATAGATGATGTTCTTTCACTAAATAATCCTAAATTTGGTGACTATGTCGAACGCATCTACCCCATTGAACTAGAGATCCAGGATACAACAGATACAGTTAAGTCGGCCTCATATCTTGACTTGCATCTAGAGATTGACAATGAGGGTCGATTGAAAACAAAACTTTACGACAAAAGAGATGATTTCAGCTTTCCAATTGTGAACTTTCCATTTCTAAGTAGCAACATTTCAGCAGCACCTGCATACGGTGTATATATCTTCCCAATTGATATGACATTCCCGTGCTTGCATTGCCTATCATGATTTTCTTGATAGAGGGTTGTTGCTCACAAGAAAGCTATTAAATCAAGAGTTCCAAAGGGTAAAGTTGAAATCATCTCTTCGTAAATTTTACGGACGCCATCACGATTTGGTTGACCGTTATGGAATAACCGTTTCACAAATGTTATCGGATATGTTCCTTACGTCGTAAGTACAATCCCCTTCCCTTTCATAAATGTGACCTACCGAATTAGACTATTTACCGGATTTTTATCTCACATGCTACACGACGGGTTCCACATGTGGAGCAGGATCTGCTTACCCTTCCGGAGCACCTGAGATCACCCGTAGTTTGTGGTGGGGTTCGTGTTGTTTATTCTTTAGTTTTCTATGTTGTGTCATGTGTACTATTGATTGTCTATTTGTCCTTTTCATTTTTAGCCATGGCGTTGTCAGTTTATTAGAAATTAGTTCTTCTTAATATAAATTAAATAAACCAATATTTTTGAAATAAATAGTTTAAATTAGCAATACTACTTAAAGCTATTGCATATTTTAACTGATAAATAACATGTTTTAAAAACTACAATTTACTTATTTTTGCATATTATTGGATGATATCATTGCCTTGCTTTTCGACAAACACACCTATTTTGTTCACATTAAACCTTTCCAGAATGTTCACATTTAAAACTAGAGGCTCTAAAGAGCCTGTGTCGCTCACCTTGGTCTATGTGAATATTAAAGGAAGCAGATGGATTCATGACAAAATTGTGTTTTGGTGATGGTGATGTGTTTGTACATCTTACTTTACTGAACATTCTTGCTGCTTAAAATTATCTCTATCATAATGAACTTGGCCCATTAGTTTCAGTGGAAAATTTTAGTAAAAATTTACAAATTTTATGAAAATTGTTAAAAATTGACTATAAAGAACAATAACTCCTAAGGGGGTCAACTGAACATTTCAGTCATGTTGACTTATTTGTAAATCTTACTTTGCTGAACATTATTGCTGTTTACTGTTTATCTCTATCTATAATAATATTCAAGATAATAACCAAAAACAGCAAAATTTCCTTAAAATTACTAATTCAGGGTCAGCAACCCAACAACGGGTAATCCGGTTCATCTGAAAATTTCAGGGCAGATAGATCTTCACCTGTTTAACAATTCTACCCCATGTCAGATTTGCTCTAAATGCTTTGGTTTTTGAGTTATAAGCCAAAAACTGCATTTTACCCCTATGTTCTATTTTTAGCCATGGCGGCCATCTTGGATGGTTGGGCGGCAAGGTATGTGTGCAACAGACATCACAACACCATGAAATGGCACACATTACACGAACGCCGACTACGAAAGAGACTTATAATGTTCCACAACATTGAACATGAAAATATAGCCATTCCATCGCATAATGTTTTACAACAGAATCAGTCTACTACGAGATCCACCAATAAAGAATCTTACAGACAAATTCAATGAAAAAATAAAGACCGCAGCGGCTATAAATTTTCTTTTTTCTGTCAAACCATCAAAGACTGGAACAAATTATCCTCTGAATTTACTATAAAACACTACTACAGAAAACTTCAAGGGTGCACTCACTCACGATGTGCTCCTTGATACTCACCCTCATCTGAAACAAACAGATACTCTTGTTTTTATCTTAAACATGTTAAACCAAATCAAAGAGCTGATTGCTCTGAGGTGGACTGAGAAGGTGAATAACATTTTAATACGTGTCTATACTTTAATGACATTTTTATACATGTCCAAACTTTTAATAACATTAGAATCCTAAAACACATGACGTTAACATACATTACATGTATACTTTTAATGACAGTCACATTATACATTACATATTGAAAAATTACATATATATAAAGTAAGCAGTCAGTCTCTGGCCAAGCCTTTTATCACATTCGTCTCATATTATGATGCTTCTCATGTGATGGGCTGTAAATTAAAATAAACAAAACCCTATACCTCATATACCATATTTCAGAGATTTATAACTAGTGGGTATCTCTCGGCTATGATGTTTGATGTCTTTATTACACAAAATATACAGACAAAACCTACATAACATTACCAAAAGTTAATCACCAGTGTGTGTTTACAAATTTTTATCATTGACTGAGACTGACTTCTTAAGGGGGTTGACCTTGATTCAGGGAGATAACTCTTTAAATCAGTTAAGCGTTTGTAAAAGTAAAGTTCATCAATGTATTTAAAGCATTTACCTGAAACAGATTGAAAATAATCTCTGTAACCTAGAAGCTTAGAATATATTTTTGAAAATGGTTGACACAAACGTACTGATGATTTTAAGAGTTATTTCCCTTAACCTAGGTCTACCTCCTTAACTACACAAAATGTAAAAACAAAACCTACATAACATTCATAATTAAGGTTTAAAAGGTTAATCACAAAAGTGTTCTAACATGGTGTTTATCTGCTATGACTCTGACTAAATCTATTTCCAAACACATCACATTTCAATGTATTTATTTAAGGTTTATCTCCAGTATGTGTTTTCATGTGTCTCTGTAAGTTCAAACCACCAGCAAACCCTCTTCCACATACATTACAAAGGCTTTTTTTCAGTATGCACATAAAAGTGTTGTATTAAGCACTGTTGCTGACTAAAGTCTTTTCCACATTCTCCACATTTATAAGGTTTATATTCAGTATGTACATCATGTACATGTCTATGTAAATCATGAATCGTACTTAACACTTTACCGCATACTGTACATGCATATGTTTTATCACCATGATCAACAGTATGTATTTTCATGTGCTTTTTTAATTGATTACTCGTACTAAACTCTTTACCACATACTGTACATTCATGGGGTTTATCACCAGTATGTATTCTCATGTGCTCCTTCAAAGGATTACTCAAACTAAAGCCTTTTCCGCATACCGTACATTCATAGGGTTTTTCACCCGTATGTATTCTCATGTGCTTCTTCAAGAGATAATTCACACTAAACCATTTACCACATACTGAACATTCATAGGGTTTTTCACCAGAATGTATTTTCATGTGCCTAGTTAAGTAATTACACATACTAAATTTTTTACTGCATACTGTACATGTATGGGGTTTTTCACCAGAATGTGTTCTCATATGATCCTTCAAGTAACTACTCAAACTAAACCCTTTACCACATACTGTACATTCATAGGGTTTTTCACAAGTATGTATTTTCTCATGTCTTTGTAAATTCCGACTTGAACCAAACCCTTTTCCACATACTGTACATTCATAAGGTTTATCAGTTAATGTGTCAGACATTTCTTTCTTTGTTTTCTTTGTTGATTGACGTCTTTTGTTTTATCAAAATGGCCTGCAATCTGAATAAGAGAAGATAATCATAAAATCAGTGCGAGAAGCACCATGCAGGCAAAAGCATATTTGCAATCTGTATTGCTTTGTTCATAAATAATGCCCATGGTAACAGAAACACTTTTTTTGTCAAGAATCAAATGATTCCTGTGATTATTATCCTATATTTTAAATACCTGACCATGGGCCAATGATTCCCCTGAAAGCATGGAAAGTGAGAAATTGGTCAGAAACAAAACATAGCGAAACGAAATGAAACATGACAAAACAAAACAAAAAAGTGAAACTGCGAGCTACTGCTCACTGATGATACCCCCGCCGCAAGTGGATAATATTAATAGTGTAAAAATATGCAAGTGTTCGGTAAACAGGAAGTTGTCGAGTGATGAATCTGAAAACGCATCACACGGTATAGCTGACTTATATAAATCCTGAAACCAAATTTCAGAAATCCTTGTATTGTAGTTCCTGAGAAAAATGTGACGAAAATTTTTAACTTGGTTATCATGTGTAAAATCATACAAGTGTTCGGTAAACAGGAAGTTGTCGAGTGATGAATCTGAAAACGCATCACACGGTATAGCTGACTTATATAAATCCTGAAACCAAATTTCAGAAATCATTGTATTGTAGTTCCTGAGAAAAATGTGACGAAAATTTTCAACTTGGCTATCATGTGTAAAATCATACAAGTGTTCGGTAAACAGGAAGTTGTCGAGTGATGAATCTGAAAACGCATCACACGGTATAGCTGACTTATATAAATCCTGAAACCAAATTTCAGAAATCCTTGTATTGTAGTTCCTGAGAAAAATGTGACGAAAATTTTCAACTTGGCTATCATGTGTAAAATCATACAAGTGTTCGGTAAACAGGAAGTTGTCGAGTGATGAATCTGAAAACGCATCACACGGTATAGCTGACTTATATAAATCCTGAAACCAAATTTCAGAAATCCTTGTATTGTAGTTCCTGAGAAAAATGTGACGAAAATTTTCAACTTGGCTATCATGTGTAAAATCAGACAAGTGTTCGGTAAACAGGAAGTTGTCAAGTGATGAATCTGAAAACGCATCACACGGTATGGCTGACATATATAAATGTTGATACCAAATTACAGAAAGGGTGGACGTTCCTGAGAAAAATGTGACGAAAGTTTCATGGGACGGACTGACTGACGGACGGACTGATGGACGGACTGACGGACTGATGGACGGACTGACGGACGGACAGACAGAGGTAAAACAGTATACCCCCCCCCCCTTTTTTAAAGCGGGGGTATAACAATACAAAACATGTTAATGTAGAAACATAACACAAGGAAACGAAACAAAAACTGTATTTTCAAGAACGACCCATAGAAAATCTTACTGACTAGATAGTGTAATACAATGCGTATATGTACATAGCATTTTCTGTAGTATTATTTAGCATAGCATGTTAAAATGTGCAACTGACATTTAGTTAATGTAATGTAAATTCATTTAAAAGTGTTTTTAAGTTTTTTAACCATTAATTAAAATGTGAATTGGATAAAAAAAACATCAGTTGCACTTTTATTCATGAAGAGATTTGTCAATGAGATAGAGCTTTTTTTGTGTATAGTAGATCCTCTTCATTCATTTTTTTCTGTTCTTCTGACCACATGATCCAAATGGGACAAAGTATAAGTTGAATACGTTTTAATACACAAAGACTGAAAAGAACAAAAAATATATATATAAACAAAAGCAAAAGTAATTCAAGCACAATGGTTATAAAATACTGGCATAGAAATATCAATAGCACACCGTGACTAAATGAATGTTCAGTAGATTCAATGATTCACACAACATACAATGGCACTAAAGAAATGTTCAGTAGATACACACATCATATATTTTTTTAAATAGTAATGCAAGCTTAATGGTTAAAGAACGTAGCACAGAAATCCTTTGTTATCTGTTATTCTGAAAATATATTTGTTGTTAGCTGTTATTGTCTTATTCATTGTTAGCTGTTATTGGACTAATATGTTTTTTGTTATCTGTTATTGTGATAATATATTTGCTGTTAACTGTTATTGAAAATTGGAATGTTAGCATTTTTTTTGACAGCCCATATTCGGTAGAAATTGAAGATTATTGGACGTTGGGGTCTACCACTAGTAATATGGTGGTCCCGTATTCGGTGAAGGATTTCATTAATATATACCCATCACAGATCAACACATAAACATATTAATATCAGTGTGATCCAGGACAATTCCAGTATATCTTATGATTATCCTTTGTAATAAAATCCATTTTTTTATGAACATGTAGCTTGCTGTTCGGTGTGAGCCAAGGCTCCGTGTTGAAGGCTGTTTTTTTTTACCTACAATGGTTTACTTTAATAAATTATTACTTGGATGGAGAGTTGTCTCATTGGCACTCATACCACATCTTCCTATATCTATGTATTTAGAATTATTTTTTTGTATGGGGATAATGTTCCTTGTTTCCCGTACGTACATATTAAGTTCGAGCATTTCTTAATTAATATGACAAAAAGGAAAATATATGGCCAGGGATATCTGATGAGGATCTCAATTAAGAACTACATGTAGGTCTTTACTACCAGTTAACATTTTATATAATAAAGTACACAGACTCAGATCTGTGATTCTTTTCAAAGCAGAACCAAATACATTGTACAATGAAAGTTCAAACCATGTACTGGGTTCCGAAGCTGCACATAACTCATTACAAACAAAGATTTATTTCGACTTTAAGCCATCAGGGGCGGATGCAGGAATTTTCGAAAGGGGGGTGCTAACCCAGGGCACCCAGGGCAAAAGGGGGGTGCAAAACATATGTCCCGATACAAATGCATTGATCGGCAAAAATAAAGGGGGGGTGCGCACCCCCGGACCCCCCCCCCCTGGATCCGCCACTGGCCATTGTTCCACTACTAAACTATGTATTCTACTTACTAGTACACTTGGTATACTCAAAAACCTGATAATAAGTTGTTCAAATAAGGCCTTTGAAAATAGCGGAATAATTGGAGTAACAAAATTATTTTGAAGTACTTGATAAATTGCATGCTTATAATTTGTGCTTTGATTTTTCTACCCTATATACCACTGTGCCTCGTAGTCTTATTAAGAAAAAAATCACACATCTCATGCATTGAACGTGCATTTAAAAAAAATCAGAATGCAAATATATATATTCAAACTCTTTCAAGTCATTTTTTAGTAATAACAAACAAAAGAACTATGTCAATTGGACCTGCTTTGATACCATAACTGCCCTTAAATTTTTACTAGATATAATTTTTGTCTGCTATGGAGTTTACGTATATTGTCAAGCTATCAGAATTCCAATAGGGACTACCTGTGCACCACTTATTGCGGACCTGTTTCTGTATTGTAATGAGTTACAATTAATGAAAAAATTCAGCAACGGAAGGGATTGTGCTTGATTTTCATAATGATGGAGACATTATCTTTCAATCAGTCCAGGGCCTGACTTATTTTAATATTTCATTTACTGTTATCTGTATTTGTCCATTTTAATTCCTTGTTATCTGTTATAAGCCAAATCAATTTGCTGTTATGCTGTTATTGGGACCCCCCTTGCCCCCCCCCCCCCCCCCCCTCAAGTATGTCACACATTGTCTTAGGTTTTTACTAGTTGTTATTGGCTTTCATACTGCACTCGTTCTATTTGAGCAGTCAAAATACGTTGACTGTATATTTCTATGTCATATATATATACAGTCACTGAACCCGTGGTTCCGTGTCAAATAACATCAGACAGATAAGGACCAGACTGGACTGCTTTAAATATTCATTCATCCCAGCCACCATCATATCCTGGAACAACATACCTCCAGATATCCGAGCTTCCCCGTCTGTGGAACACTTTCGACACGCCATCTTCTTCTTCTCTATTCTTTCCTCCACTATCTGGAGTACCACTACTTTTGTAGTGTAGCACGGATTAGCAACTGATTTACTGTAAGCAACTGTGTGCATGTGCAGGAATATTATACAGTGTATATGATCGGTGCATATAAAACCAGTATTATTTCGCCTAAATATATTGTTCTAGATACTGGTGTAATGGACGTAGTGAAACATCACTCCCCTGACATGCGAAAGGCCGTGAAAGAAGGTAGATCAAGACACAAAAAAACCAACAGCGAACTAGAACATGATGTCAGCGTGTCGACACTACTCCACATCTAAATTACAGCAACGTTTTTAACTGTACATACAGATCTCTTTTTAACTGTACATACTTGAAGGTTTTTAGCTGTTCACTCACGATAGATAGACTGACCCGATATCACTTTTCCTTATGAATATTAAGATATAAGTTGCCGAAATGTTCATGTCCGTCATAAATCATCTGTCCTGCTGACTCCTGCATCTCCACCAACCATTATAAAAGAGGCATATTTTTCTAGATTTTAAAATAAGCTCGGGATATGAAATCAGTATCCCTTCAACTATATTGAGTGTCATCTCTCAGACTATGTCTGATCGATCGCTATTGGAAGTTCTGTGTACTGTCTCCGTATTTCGTGCCTTCACATTCCCGACATGATAGCGTATTACTCATCTTTTCTGAGCACATATTTCGTCCTATCAACAGTCAGGGGACTTACTTAAACAAGTGATTTTCTAAATCACTGATTCAAATAACATTATTTCCATAAAGGTTGGAAGTTAGAGTTGTCTTTCTTTAATAATCACCTATTTAAGTAGTACAAAATAATCACTAGAAGAAGTGATTTAATATTAGTGTAGCTTTAAATATAGAATACTAATGATCCAGGGACTAATTATGTTTCTAAACTTATCAAAACCAACATCTGTGTTGTCTAGGATGACCAGGTCATTTCAGGTGATGACCTTGTACTGAATCTAGGATAATGACATAAAAATCACTTGTTTAAGTATCAGACCTCAATTTCCTTCCTTTAAGGAGGCTCGCTCAAATTTCAGAAAAAAATTAAACATTTGTTTTTCATTACAAATTTTATTTATTACCTTTCGTAGTTGTTACTTTATCATATGGTACAAAAAATATTCAAAAAAATTAATTCGTGTTGGCCCCAGATGACTTTTAAAATGTAAACATCATTTAAAAAGTTCCAAATTATCTCCCTTTGGTGGAAAAATGCCATTTTTTGGTTTTAAAATTGAAATATCTCTTTTAACTCATCGGTGACCTATGTTTTTTAATATAATTTCGATATATGCTGTACTTAAACTAAATTATTGTAAAATTTGAGCGATTTCTGTAATAAATTTCTTTTTTTATTTCGATATTACCTTCATTTCTCCTATTAGTTCAACAGAAAAAAAACACTTTTGCAAAGATGTATGCTTCTTTCGAAGGCAGATTGTGAGCACAAATAAACAGTGACCCCATTTTTTTATTTTATTTTTCTATTAACCATAAGAAAAAGTTCATTTATAGAAAAATATAGAGACATCCTATATAAATGATTTAGACCCGCGAACCCCCTTAAGTATCATTCTTTTAATAACTCCCACTAATTTCAACACCCCCGAACAGTGAAATTTTTATCGCGAACAGTAGAATTTTATTACATAATCTGAAAGATGAAACCTTGAACTTCACAGGAAAAATACTCCCACTGCTGTGAAAAATCTTTTAAGAAAGTATCAGTTCATTATGTAAAGCCATTATTATAGCATTTTTTCAACTAAAATAGAATTTTCAGGTAAATGATAGCATCAAAGGCATAAACCTTGCTACTTAAAAGAAGCAAAAAGTTCATATTTTTTAATTTTACTAATTAAAAGATGTTATTTAAACCTATGTGTTTAAAATTTTGAAAAAAACTACAAAATCCCAATTTGTGACAAAACCTCGAATTTGCTACTCAAATAAGTGATTTGAAAATCACTTATTTCAGTAAGTCCCCTGACTGATCAAGGATTTGTATAGTAAGATCTTACTATACAAATCCTTGGTCCTATTTGTCATTTTATTTTTAAGGATCTGGGTATATATTTGTCTCTTTGTTTTTCTCATTTTGACTGATGCTACATAAGTCCCTTATTTCTGCGACAAAATTAATTTTAATTAATAATCTCAAATGAGTGATACAAGGAGTAGAAAGTGTTGCGACGAAGGAGGGCGGGTAGTGTTATACAACTCTGATATTTTTATTTATGTAGCTAAAAGTAGTGAAACATCACTCCCCTGACATGCGAAAGGCCGTGAAAGAAGGTAGATCAAGACACAAAAAAACCAACAGCGAACTAGAACAGTACAGACTGAGAGTGGACACACAAACGACGAAATATAAAGACAAATAAGATACTCAGACACGTTAAAACGAAAGAGGGATATACACATAATAAAAATGCATTGTCGGAATAATGGGCTGTCGGAGTAATGGGTTGTCGGAATAGTGGGCTGTTGGAGTAATGGGCTGTCGGAATAGTGGGCTGTCGGAGTAATGTGCTGTCGGAATAATGGTTGTCGGTCAAATAGGATGTCACCGCAATACCAACTCTTTCAATTTGTCTTTTAGTTTGGAATGTGGAATACTTGTGTAAAGTGTAGAAAAGTCTATTTTTTTGGCGACAAGTCGAAAACAATTTTTTTCTTTCAATTTTAGCATTATATATAGTGGCAGCTGAGGGTGAAACAAACATTTTTTTTTTTCTCAGGGTCAAAAACAAATTATTTTTTTCTCCAAAAACTGGAAACAAACTTTTTTTCCCCAAAAAATCCAGTTTTTTTAGTGCATATTGTATTCTTTGGATAATTCTACTTCCAAATATGCTATCCTCTGAATAGACGAACTTGTTCAGCAATCACAAGATGTCGTGTTGAAACTAGCATTGACTAGAGCTTTGTTATCAATATTATTGTATAGGACGTTTTAAAATAAACCTTGAAGATACAATATAATCTCATTATCGTCTTAATCGTATAGAGATTGTTTTATATATTTGTGTACAGAAGGAAAAGGATAGCTGTTTTTCATAACTTAAATGATTATAGCTTTATACTGTATAACAATGGAGAATCTATCTACATGTATCAACCATATGTGTATCAACTACAACTTTACGGACTAGTGTATTCCAAGGATTTCAAATTAAGGATGTATTTTCTCACATTTAAACATCAAACAGTTTATACAATTTAGTGTTGAGATATAAAAGAAGGTGCCATGACTTTATTCTAGAAGAGGTCCATTTCTATGAAAGAGGGAGGAATGTTATGAATATGGTATACTCGGAACTACATATAACTGGTCTTACTATTACCAATGTACATTCGGACAACTACCACGTCATATTAAGGAATTCCGGGATTCCCCATGATATATTTGGCAGTCATATTATAGTTGTTATCCTGATCGGACGTCCCCATTTGATGAGCGGCCTAAAAGATAACGAATCAGGGTCTGTTCGCGCCCAATCACGTTCGCACCCTTCCACATTCGCCCCCATTCACTTTCGCACCCCACATGTTCGCACCTAAATTTTGCGGAAAAGTTCGTTCGCACCCCACACGTTCGCACCTAATTTTACCGATTTTTTGGAGGTGTATTGGTATAAATATATATGCCATTGTTTCTAAATAATTCGAGATTCTGACAAGTTTTTTTGTGTCATGACAAGTTTATAAAAAAAAAGTCCTTGTTTTAAGTCGGATTATGTTATTCTGGCAACAACTATTTCATTTGTGTGTTGAATAATTCTTAATCGTGTTTTGGTTAGTGTATTGAAATAATTTGTTTTTCACTGTTTCTAGTCAATTAAGTGCGAATCTGACAACATGTTGAACAACTGGTAGGCATGGTAAGTGTATTGCTATAATTAATATTTATTTTATTAGTATTTACATCAAAGCAATTTAAAACAACAATCATGATTTATAAACAACAGTAAACAATAACACCAAATTAGGCTGTTTATAAATACCAATTAGCAATAATCATACATAATCAACATTTAATAGTTAATCATCAGATTGATAAAAAAAATCTATTCAATAAATTCTCAAATTTTATTCAAATAGAATACAATTATTTGTTATATTCATATGAATATTTTCTAACAATTTAACTTAAATTTTATTAAAAATTGGGCGCGAACATGTAGGGTGCGAACGGACGTGGGGGGGGGGGGGGGGGGGGGGGGGGGGCGAAAATGTGAGGTGCGAACGTGTAGGGTGCGAAACTATATTGGGCGCGAACGGACCTGATACCAAAGATAACCATTGACTCAAGCCTAGGATACACCTTATCGCTATTTGTCCGCCATTACTGGATATCACACAGGTTCCCGTAAATTTTTGACGTCACAAAACAAAATATCTGACGCCACAATGGAAAAGTGATTGTTGAATGCGTCACAAGTTCAAGCGGCCGGGTCATCCGGGATTAGCGATAAGGTGTATTGTGATATTATAGGTAATATATTGTAATGCCGTCAACCCCCCTTTTTGAATATGCTGTGTTATTAAGTACAAATAATAATACGGAGTTGTCTGTGAGATGATATGCTTTGCATATGAGTGTATTCGATACGCTGATTACACTAAAATTGATTTAATTCTATTGTGTTTCAAGTGATGTTATGAGTGGAATTTACTCGCGGTGACCAAGTTTGTTCCCGGAGTGCCTGTACCTTTAGTTCTGTTGTATATTTGAGATATTAACCTTTTTCATGTGTTCCTAAGTTATCCTGTTGGTGTAATAACCTTCATGATGAATACATATGTTAGTTCTTAATGATTTTAAGCTGGAAAACATCTTTATTTACATAAAATGTCCAGTGTTTACATTTTGAATTGCCATTTCGGGAATTTCCCTAATTAGAGAGATGGTTGCTGATTGGTCCGACTTATGTAAGAGGGTCTGTGATTGGCTGACATTCTTATAAAACTAAAATGATCAACTACGGAAAGCAGTAATTGTTGTGGTTTGGAATTGAATGTTATGAAACACCAAACTTGAAATCTCGGAGAATTTAGGAGGAAATTAGGAGACGAATTAGGGAGACATTAGGAGGAAATTAAGGAGACAATTAGGGAGACATTAGGAGGAAAATAGGAGACTTTAGGAGGAAATTAAGGAGACAATTAGGGAGACATTAGGAGGAAATTAGGAGACTTTAGGAGGAAATTTAGGAGACGAATTAGGGAGACATTAGGAGGAAATTAAGGAGACGAATTTGGGAGAAGCTGGGAGTAAATCTCGGTGACTCAGTTTGGGTGGTAATAGTTGGTGACAATATATGTAGAGGGTAAATTATACCTATAGTTTTAATTAGTCAAAGAAATATATGTCTTGGTGACGATAATAACCACTAGTATTTATATACAGATGGTTATTTTAAACAGATGTTGTTGAATTAAGGCTACATAATTTTATAGGTGTTCTTTTATTGAGACCCTTTGTACGCCTGAATGAGCTATATGCTAATGATAGTTTTTAAACTAGTCGACTGAATCTACAGAGTGGTTATACTCTGGATTGTTATATATATGTGTGTATATATATATATTTAATTAGTTAGACCAACCATACCAGGAACCCAACCAAACCAGAAACAGCTAGAGCCTTCACAGCCATTCTCTCTGACATTTTAAGATTGTTAAATAAATGATCACAAGTTTTATATGTTTTGTCTTTTATTTATAAATAATAATTATATTGATAGACCTCTAGAGTCTACTAGGTTAACGAAGCTGTAAAGTGTGTTGGTTCGACGGTATTCCAATTAGACGTCGGGCCATACATCTTATAGTAATATATAAACCATACCAGTTAAAGAAATCCCTTTTATTTGTAACCTGTTATCTCTGGTGTCCGACTCTAACACCAGGGAGGCAGCGTTATATTTGGTGGCAGCGGTGGGATACATTTATAGAGTCTGTTATTGTTTGTACAATTACATAATTTAATTATAAAACCAAAAATTATAATAAGAATGGATGATTCAAACGTTGTTACGTTTGGCCCACATCTCAATGAGATTGTTGATGAAGCAGATGCAACTATGCATGAGAGTTTATTAGAGACACAAAGTTGTGAAATTTTTAAAAGAACGGAGAGAATGATGGCAGAGGCACGGGCAGAAATGAAACTTCGGATGGACAAATGTTTTTCCGATTTTTCAAATGATATGAACCAGATGTTTGCAAAATTTGAAGGGCAAGCTATGCAAAGTATGTCAACCCCAATTTTAGGACGGGGAATTGAAAGTACAGCAAATAGTCTGGAACACATAGTCAGGCACGGTAAGACTGATAAAAATAACAGTCATATTTCAGATATCAGACAGTCAAAACCTGATATCTCATGCAAAATAAAACCACAAATCTATGACGGTTCGGATGATTTGGAGGAGTATTTGACACAATTTGATTTATTGGCAGAAATAAATGATTGGGACCCTAAGACTAAGGCCTTACTTTTGGCTAGTAGTTTATCTGGAAGTGCTCGGGCTATATTAAATGAAATCACTGATCGGGAACGGCACGATTTTGAGTGTTTGGTTAATGCTCTGAAAAATCGGTTCGGTTCGATGAATAGGTCAGAAATTTTTAGGGCTGAGTTACAAACAAGGGTAAGAATGAAAAATGAAACACTGCCAGAACTGGCACAAGCTATAAAGAAACTTACACGTAGGGCTTACCCGGATACTACTGCTCTTGTTATGGACACATTGTCCCTCGATTATTTTATCGATGCAATTCCTGAGACTGATATACGCCTCCGATTGAGAGAGGTTGGGCCAACTTCAATAAATGAAGCAGAGAATATTGCTGTTAGACTTGAAGCTTTACGTATAGCTGATATACAGAAAGGTCGGAATGTTCGTACAGTCGAGACTGAAACACTGTAGACCATTGTCCATAAAACAAAACAAAAATCATAAAGATAATCAATGTATTAGATTTTTGTCAAACTCTTCAGAATTAATAAATAAAAGCAAATTTAGAAATAAAGTTAAATACTCATGTATTTTAAACATGATCCTTTTTTATTGGACGGACATAAAAGATGTCGCTATTTGTGGAATAGGTTTTATGTATAAATATTATGTTGATATCCTTTCACTAAGGATGGCTTACTAGTTATAAAGAGGAGGTTATACCTTGTTTTAAAATGAGAGATGATGTCTCATGTAAAATTTCCGAAGCGGAAATTGTAGAAGTTAATGCTACAGAGATAAACTATTACTCACGGCACAGTCTATGGTCGCGCTAAATAAAATTTTGGGTGAAAATACTGCACTATATTGGTAATTTTAGTTTCAGAAATTTTAATATTAAAACATAGAAAGTCATTTGACAGTTTGGTTAAAACTCTGGTTATGTGGTGCTATGCGATTGTTCAACACACAGATAGGATGATTTTTAAATGATTGCAATCTTAGTGAGAGGCCCTATGAAAAGAATGGTTATCTATATTCTTAATTAAGAAAATTAAAATAAAATATGTTGCTAGAAAGACTTGTCTCAGTTAAGTACTGAAATGTAGATGTTTTGGCCTGGCCAGTCAAAATATGAAACCTGAAGGTATGTTTCTTGAGAGAGTTGATCAGAAAAGATAGAGTACATGTTGGTCCGTAAATAACGAGAGGTACACAACGAAGCACCTTCCTAAGAAGGCTGCGTGCACCTAAAATATTTCACAGATCGTATAGTACTGGAGGTGGTGTTTGATTGCTCAAAAGAGATAGACACACGAGTGACCTTATTACTGGTCAGTGTCTATAGAGCAAGGCTTGGCAAGAACGGGTCTGCAAGAGAAACGTTGTACAATGTTTGCAAGCCCGGTTCAAAGTTTTAAGAGAGCAACAAGTATATTTAACACCAAAAAGGGTTAAAAACAAAAATCATTAACAGACAGGAACGACATTAGTGCTCAAAAGAGATAAACTCACGAGTGACCTAATCACTGGTCAATGTTTATGGAGCATTGAATGATAAAATGGTTTTGTTGGAAAAGCATTTCATTATGCTTACAAACCAGAATATGAGAACCTCAAACCAGAGTGAAACGAAGTAAACAAAAACAGCCCGATAGTAAAATACATGTATTATTGGTCAAGAATAAGCTCCTTTATGTGTTTTAGTTACAGAAAATTATATCTATATTTAGTTGAGTTGTATTTATATGCTCTGTTTATCTGATATAGTAAAATATCAGCCAAATTGGAATAAGATTTTTGCTTTGAAAAATCAAAGTCATAAAGTACTGTAAATATACTGACTATGTGCCTGATAAATGTTATTTAAATGTTTGTTGAATATTATCAAATATTACCCAATTTTAGTTCCTATTGCTGGGAACCAAATCAAGTCAACCTATTTGGGGACCAAATTCTGAAGGATGGGGGCAATGTAATGCCGTCAACCCCCCTTTTTGAATATGCTGTGTTATTAAGTACAAATAATAATACGGAGTTGTCTGTGAGATGATATGCTTTGCATATGAGTGTATTCGATACGCTGATTACACTAAAATTGATTTAATTCTATTGTGTTTCAAGTGATGTTATGAGTGGAATTTACTCGCGGTGACCAAGTTTGTTCCCGGAGTGCCTGTACCTTTAGTTCTGTTGTATATTTGAGATATTAACCTTTTTCATGTGTTCCTAAGTTATCCTGTTGGTGTAATAACCTTCATGATGAATACATATGTTAGTTCTTAATGATTTTAAGCTGGAAAACATCTTTATTTACATAAAATGTCCAGTGTTTACATTTTGAATTGCCATTTCGGGAATTTCCCTAATTAGAGAGATGGTTGCTGATTGGTCCGACTTATGTAAGAGGGTCTGTGATTGGCTGACATTCTTATAAAACTAAAATGATCAACTACGGAAAGCAGTAATTGTTGTGGTTTGGAATTGAATGTTATGAAACACCAAACTTGAAATCTCGGAGAATTTAGGAGGAAATTAGGAGACGAATTAGGGAGACATTAGGAGGAAATTAAGGAGACAATTAGGGAGACATTAGGAGGAAAATAGGAGACTTTAGGAGGAAATTAAGGAGACAATTAGGGAGACATTAGGAGGAAATTAGGAGACTTTAGGAGGAAATTAAGGAGACAATTAGGGAGACATTAGGAGGAAATTAGGAGACTTTAGGAGGAAATTAAGGAGACAATTAGGGAGACATTAGGAGGAAATTAGGAGACTTTAGGAGGAAATTAAGGAGACAATTAGGGAGACATTAGGAGGAAAATAGGAGACTTTAGGAGGAAATTAAGGAGACAATTAGGGAGACATTAGGAGGAAATTAGGAGACTTTAGGAGGAAATTTAGGAGACGAATTAGGGAGACATTAGGAGGAAATTAAGGAGACGAATTTGGGAGAAGCTGGGAGTAAATCTCGGTGACTCAGTTTGGGTGGTAATAGTTGGTGACAATATATGTAGAGGGTAAATTATACCTATAGTTTTAATTAGTCAAAGAAATATATGTCTTGGTGACGATAATAACCACTAGTATTTATATACAGATGGTTATTTTAAACAGATGTTGTTGAATTAAGGCTACATAATTTTATAGGTGTTCTTTTATTGAGACCCTTTGTACGCCTGAATGAGCTATATGCTAATGATAGTTTTTAAACTAGTCGACTGAATCTACAGAGTGGTTATACTCTGGATTGTTATATATATGTGTGTATATATATATATTTAATTAGTTAGACCAACCATACCAGGAACCCAACCAAACCTGAAACAGCTAGAGCCTTCACAGCCATTCTCTCTGACATTTTAAGATTGTTAAATAAATGATCACAAGTTTTATATGTTTTGTCTTTTATTTATAAATAATAATTATATTGATAGACCTCTAGAGTCTACTAGGTTAACGAAGCTGTAAAGTGTGTTGGTTCGACGGTATTCCAATTAGACGTCGGGCCATACATCTTATAGTAATATAAACCATACCAGTTAAAGAAATCCCTTTTATTTGTAACCTGTTATCTCTGGTGTCCGACTCTAACACCAGGGAGGCAGCGTTATAATATTGCATACACAAATCCCTATAAAATCGCAGCTGACTAACGTTGTCGTCAATTTATTTCCCTGAGAAACAATTTCCCCGGGAAACAATGTAATTTAAAAAAAAATTAAAACCATACGCACAAAATAGTGCACCGTTATTCTATCTTCGCAGACACTGTATACTGATTACATTACGTAACACAAATCACAGATAATTTATTAATAATGTTTAAATTTTAAGAAAAGGGGTGATATTCATTTTTCATAGATTGATTAATTATTTTCTTAATGATTCTAGTATATAGAAGGGGAAACATTGTTTATGTCAAACAAGTATGCATTCACTAGTGATTACTAGTTTGTCATTCTGTCCGTCAGGACAATTTTCCAAACATTTTATCCTCATGTTTGAATATATTTATTAGATATTTGATATAAACTATGAACGGTCCGTGTAACACTTATCAATTCAAAGTTTTAAAACGTTTTGAATTTTTAGATTTTTGGAATTTTGATCAAAGTTTTAAAATATCAAAATTTCAAATTGCGTAAAAGTTTTGAAATTTAGAAAGTTTAACCAAATAATCAAAATATCAAAATTCTAAATATCGTTTTTAAATTTGATAGTTTAAAAATTTGATCAAACTTTTAAAATACTAAACCTAACGTGCAATTTTGATTATTTCACTTTTTGAAAGTTTGATATTTTAAATTTTTGATTAAAATATCAAAAATAGAAAAGGGGCGAAAAGAGGGAAACATATACACACGGCACCTATTTAAACCGGCATCAAAAAGGCCAGAGGCTCCTGAATTGGGACAGATGCAGGCCCACAAATGCACATGTTTCGTGAGATCACAACCCACCCCCCCCCCCCCCCCCCCTCTACCTCTAGAAAATGTAGAATGAATTAACATTCACACAGTTAATTAAACACACTTTAAAAGAAATCCAAGTCCTATGTCAGAATAGGAAACATAAGAAAGTAATCAAAATGACAATGTTAATAAATTAACAAAGGACTGCCATATATATATAAAGCCAGCTCCAGACCTCAATTAAACTAATTGAAAGATAATGTCTTCATCAAATGAATAACAAACACAAATCCTCCCTGGTGTATTTATTGCTATCATTCATAAAATATTTGTCACTGACAACCAAAAATCGATAATTCAAAATAGGTTCTTTACATACAAATTTCAAAGAAACTCAGGATTCAGCTGGCTCGGGCAAAGTAGCCCTTATAGATGTATTTTGGTATGTTTAATAGATAAAGGAAGATGTGGTATGCGTGCCAATGAGACACTCGACATCCAAATAACAATTTATATAAGTAAATCATTATAGGTTAAGGTAAGGCCTTCAACACGGAGCGTTGGCTCACACCGAACAGCAAGCTATAAAGTGCCCCAGAAATTACTAGTGTTAATCATTCAAACGGGAAAACCAACGGTCTTATCTATATGAAAACGAGAAACACGTATGAACTACATCAACAGACGACAACCATTGTACATCAGATTAACTTCATTTTGGCGAAACACCTCTTCAATTGATTCGGTTCTTATATATACTTCACTTTCAAATATTCAGTTTTCAGTGTTCTGTAGGTGAATGCTTTACTTGAAATTCAGCATTTTACAAAACCAGAACGATAAGTTGTATGTTAACGTTTCTTATTTTTTTTTTTATTTTTTACCTTTTTAATTTAATCTGGTTTTATTGGCTTTTTTAAACTTAATTTGATTCGAGTGTCTTTGATTAGTCTTTTGTAGACGAAACGCGCGTCAGGCGCAAATAAAAAATTTACACCCGGGTAACTATCTATGAAGAGTTTATGTAGAAACCTTATAAAAATTTCCCGACTCCAGGCTACCGATACTTGATTTTACTCTTAATTTCGGCGTAATAAGATATCGAAAACCTCCCACATTCCAGATACCATGTAACGTTCATTGGGACACCATGAATTCAGATTTCCTACCGTACAAATACTTAGAACTGAAATTATTGATACAAGGCAATATACGATCGTCATGCAAACGATAAAAAAAATGAAAACAAAACGTTAAAAGTTACGACCGAAGCGCTTTTCTGAATCAGGAACGCTCAAAGCTGAATATCTAAGGTCAACAATTTATAGCTGACTATGCGGTATGGGCTTTGCTCATTGTTGAAGGCCGTACGGTGACCTATAGTTGTTAATGTCTGAGTCATGTTGGCCTTTTGTGGATAGTTGTCTCATTGGCAATCATACCACATCTTCTTTTTTATAATTAATAAAGGAAGGAAATTGTTGCTGATTAAAACGTTAAAGATGATCATTAAAGATTTATTCATCTACCGACATGATTGCAGAAAGTAAGAAATAGTAGAGAAAAAAAGAAAAAGTTGAAATCAAATGAGATAATACAACGTGTATTGAACCATTTTATTGCTTAAAGTCCAGCAGAAAACACATATATACTCAGCCTAACCATACTATTTGACCTACTGCGAGTTAATCAGTTTTTACTGTTACTCCTAAAATATGGGTGCTGGGTAAATCATCATGTAAAATGGTCATTATCAGAGCCGTGTGTCTTGGTTCAAAATGAATTATCTTCTTTTGAGAAATATTTATTTTGTCATCCTATTTTTCACCTCATAGAACTGTCCGTACCTGTGGTTTTATTCTATACATTAACTTTTATGTATCAGCATGTTTTCATTTCATTCTGTTTCGTTTCGTTTCACTTTTATTTCGTTTCCCAGTTTACATGTACCCCTCTTTTTGCCCCTTTTCTATTTTTGATATTTTAATCAAAAGTTAAAATATTAAAATTCTAAATATCGTTTTTAAATTTGATAGTTTAGAAATTTGATCAAAGTTTTAAAATACTAAACCTAACGTGCAATTTTGATTATTTCACTTTTTGAATGTTTGTTTTTTTAAACTTTTGATTAAAATATCAAAAATAGAAAAGGGGCAAAAAGAGGGGTACAAAGTAAAGTTTTGAAATTTTAGATTTTTGGAATTTTGATCAAAGTTTTAAAATATCAAAATTTCAAATTGTGTAAAAGTTTTGAAATTTTGAAATTTTAACCAAAAGTTAATTTCAAAACTTTTACACAATTTGAAATTTTGATATTTTAAAACTTTGATCAAAATTCCAAAAATCTAAAATTTCAAAACTTTTTAAAACTTTGAATTGATAAGTGTTACACGGACCATGAACACTCATAATATTACTAGGAGGGGGTCATATTTTGTGTTTCCAGAGGAAACATTTTGTTATGTTTCCAGGGTTTGTCTAGAATTTTTTTTAACTAATTGTCAATGTTTTCCCCCTCCTAATTTATCTCAGAAATTTTTAGTGTTTCCAAGGAACACATTTCATTCTTTTTTATGTGTTTGGCACGGGGAACACATTTTTTTTTTGTGTTTCCAGACTTGTCTAGTAATTATTGTTTAACTACTTGTTAATCTATAATGATGTCGTCTAGTATTGGTTTCTCTGCTTCTGAAAGATTTCATTTTCATGTTTTAAGGACAGATTTAATTCTAATCAGTTTCCGTGTTTCCAGGAGGAACATTTTTTCTTTGTTTCCAGGGGAAAATTTTTTTTAGGGTGTTTCCAAGGGCAATCTATTTTTTTTTGTTTTTCCAGGGGAAACTTTTTTTTTTGTTTTCAGGGGAAACTTTTTTTTTGTGTTTCCAGGGGAAACATTTTTGTTTGTGTTCCATGGGAAACATTGTTTATGGTGTTTTCAGGGCAAACTGTTTTTTGTGTTTTTCCAGGGGAAACTTTTTTTATGTTTCCAGGGAAACTTTTTTTGTTGGTGTTTCCAGGGGAAACTTTATTTTGTGTTTCCAGGGGAAACATTTATTTTGGGGTTTCCATGGGAAACTTTTTTTAGCTGGTGTTTCCAGGGGAAACTTTATTTTGTGTTTCCAGGGGAAACATGTTTTGTGTGTTTCCAGGGGAAACATTTGTTTTGTGTGTTTCCAGGGGAAACTTTTATTTGTGTGTTTCCACAGGAAACATTTGTTTTATGTTTACATTTTTGTCTAGTAATAATTTTTTAACTACTTACGAAAGATTTCATTTCATGTTTCCAAGGTACACATTCAATTCTATTTTTTTTTTGGTATTTCCAGGAGAATCTTTTGTTTTTGTTTTTACAAGGGATACATTTTAATTTGTTGTTTCCAGGGGAAACTTTTTTTGTGTTTCCAAGGGAAACATTTTATTCATTTCAAGCGATGTTTAGTAATTATTGTTTAACTACATGTCAATTTAAAAAATGGAAGTAAAATAATGCTTTTATAATTATAAAAAAAATCTATGAAATAGCTAAAATACTCAAGAAAGCATTAAAACAAATAATTGTAGACAACCGAAGCGCTATCCAAAAAGCGTACCAATCAATGGATAAAATACAAATCAGTTTTGGTTTAGTGTCGTTAGTTTAAAAATTTCCCTTGAAACTTTGACAATATGCTTCCCCTGTAAGAGAAACCAATACTTGGCGACACAATTATAAATTGACATGTAGTTAAACAATAATTACTAAACAACGCTGGAAACTTATAAAAAACAAATAAAATGTTTCCCGTGGAAACACAAAAATAAAAATTTTCCCTGGAAACACAAAAAAGCATGTTTCCCCTAGAAACACAAAAAACATGTTTCCCCTGGAAACACAAAATAAAGTTTCCCCTGGAAACACCAACAAAATAAAGTTTCCCCTGGAAACACCAACAAAAAAAGTTTCCCCTGGAAACACAAAAAAAAATGTTTCCCCTGGTAACACAAAATAAAGTTTCCCCTGGAAACACCAACAAAAAAAGTTTCCCCTGGAAACACAAAAAAAATGTTCCTCCTGGAAACACGAAAATTAAATGTGTCCCTTGAGAACATAAAAATGATATCTTTCCTAAGAAAACCCATGCTAGGTGACATAATCATAAATTAACAAGAAGGTTAAAAAATAATTACTAGACAACTGTGGAAGTACTTAAGAAATGGGTTCCTTGGAAACATGAAAATTGTCTAAGATAACCCCATACTAGGAGGAAGAAAACATTGAAAATATAAAAAAGAAGATGTGGTTTGATTGCCAATGAGACAACTATCCACAAAAGACCAAAATGACACAAACATTAACAACTATAGGTCACCGTATGGCCTTCAACAATGAGCAAAGCCCATACCGCATAGTCAGCTATAAAAGGCCTCGATAAGACAATGTAAAACAATTCAAACGAGAAAACTAACGGTCTTATGTTAGTAAAAAAAAAAATGAAGTAGTTAATTTCTTTTAGACAAACCTGGAAACATATCAAAATGTTTCCCCTGGAAACACAAAAAAATGTTTCCACTGGAAACACACAAAAAAAATGACCCCCAATCCCTTAAAAATATCATGAAATGTTCATAGTTCATATCTAATAAATATATTCAAACATGAGGATAAAATGTTTGGAAAATTGTCCTAACGGATGGAATGACAAACTAGTGATCACTAGTGAATGCAAACTTTAGTCAGCTGCTATAAAATCATCACAATAAATTAAATTATATGATTTTTATGACAACACATCAAATCATTACACAAAAGTATATTCTCACCATATAAATAATCTTCGATACATTATAATCACTGTATCAAGTAACACAATCTTCATTCACAAAAACACCGTTTTCCGTTGATGTCAATATCTAGGATGTTATTGTATCCGGAAAGAAGACAAGTCGCCTCACACCAATCGCCCCACTTTTTCACCAACTCGCCACAATTTTTATAAATTCGCCCATGCAATTTTATGAACCATGGAAGTATTATATTGACCCGTCAATGAAAAGGGTTAAATCCCGATAAATATATGAGGGGGGGGGGGGGGGGGGGGGGGTAGGACCTTTATCGGACCTCCGGGATCGGGTGTTTTTAAGCTCGGGATTTCGGGATTGACCCTTTCGGGATCCGGGAATTATCTTTTCGAATTTCGGGATGTCGGGATTTAAATTTATTTGAATTCGGGACCTCGGGATTTCGTGTTTTTAAGCCCGGGATTTCGGGATCAGGACCCCCATATATCTTCTTCTTTGGACCAACAAGGATTTCAATACTGAAGAATTCATGTTGTTGCGCATGCATGATTGGCAAACATTTATAAGATAACTTTATTAGCACTAACACATTGACAATAAATGGTTATGGCAACAAATTAAAGTTAAGACAAACTACAATAACATATATATATATACAATGAAGGAGTGACTGGATATTTATGAGAGAAATATATAAAAATAAAAAGAGAAGCATATACATTATAATTACAGAAATCAATTACCTTTTAATAATGAGTTTCTCACCAACAGCATTCATTCAAATAGCTGACAACAATTTTTAATATTGTTGGGGAATTACTATTTGGAATTGATACAAGCAAGTTATATGATAAAGAAGTTAATTTATTGTTCAATAGAACATTATTTAATTTTTTAATGAGGTTATCTCTCACATAGTTATAGGAGGAACATTTCAAAAGAAAGTGTAGTTCATCTTCAATGTCTCCATTGTTGCAGCAAATAATACCCTACTCTGCTTTGGTATGATCGCCCTCTTGTGTTTCAATAGATAAAGTATGAGCACTTAACCTCAATCTACATAATGTTGATCTATCACATTTGGATTTGCATTGATCAACATACGAGGGCCTACTATTTGGTTTATAGTATATTAAAAAAGTTTATTTTTTTATTTTGATTGATGTCACTCAGTCTCTTGCTTCTGGAAGGCTATATCGTTGATTCTCTCTTCATTGGGAATGTAATAATGTATTAATCTATATAAATTAATAATGAATAATGTATTAATTTATATAAATTAATAAAAAATATTTAAAGACAATTTAAGCCGGTGTTTGTATATATACAGATCGAAATTGTTATTTTATTAGATTAATGAATTTGGTTTGAATTTGTTTATTTGAGGCTACAGATAACAGCTGATGTTAGCTGATCTCTTACATGTCAAAAAAAGCCGCTTATGAAAAGAGAAACTTTGCTATAACCTTACGGTAAGCCGTTGCAACACTCTTGCAGCAATCTTTTTTAGTTCGCTAGAAGACCTGAAAGCTGTTCATCAGTGTTTGTCGCTAGCATTGAACTTTCAGCAAACAAATGTAAAACGTTTGAGTTTACCGCAACTTTGCCGCATCTGGCTTTGTCCGTTGGACATGCACACTTCACAATCCTCACATAGAAATATACTAGATCTATTGCTAATAGTATCTGCGATATGGACTTAACCACCGATACTTAATCTTGTTCACTGATCCATTAAATGAGGTCGAACCGTCTAGGTCAGTTGTAAACTGTCTGACTGTCATGAGGGCCTTGCAAGGTAAGCTCATAACAAATATAGTTATCCTATTACCTATAATAAGAGAGAAATTAACATTACAAAAAATCCAAACTTTTTTCTCAAGTAGACACTTAACCATGAAAGTGAGGTCAAGGACAATAGTCATGTGACAAACGGAAACTTCGTTACATAAGGCACCTTAATTCATACAAAGTATGAAACAACCAGAATTTCTACCTTCTAAAATATACAGCTTTCAAGTAGTTAGTCAACGCCGCCGCCGCCAGTTCACCATCCCTATACAGTGTCGAGCTTTCTGAGACAAAAGTAAACACCTATCAATGATGAGCTGGGAAATCGTAATATAAAGAAGACACATATCTTTGATTGTAGATTGTGTGTTCTCTAGATTCTCATTCTTAAACATGTTAAAAATAAAGAAAAACACAAAAAGTACAGAATAAGAGATCTAAGAATACTCGCAGTTACCGACAGTTACCGACAGCTAGATTGTAGATCAAAGCCAATAAAAACTTACAAAAATATGTTAAATATCAATCAGTACACATCCAACATCCAATGAAGTATTTATTAACAGTCAGAGTAAATATGACCTTGCAGCGAGTTGTCTTTTTGGTTTTGTTTTGTTGCTCTGCTCTTTTTTGTCACTTATTATATTTTATAGCTGACTTTAGGTTATGGGGTTTTCTTATTGTTACAGACGCACTGTTACCTATACTGGCTAAAATATATTATCTTTAACATGTTTAATACATGAAATATTTATCTAATTAGCAACATAGCCTTATCTTATGCACACTGTTAGCTACATGGTGTGTTAGTCACCTCATACGATATATATAGGGTCAGTAAATTCCTTATGGGGTAAGAGCGAAGCACGAATCCCCATATGGAATTTACTGACCCCATATATATCGTATTAGGTCACTAGCACACCGTGTTTACAACGAATTTTTCTTACCGACTATCTTCACTTGTGGCAGTTAGTATGGAACGCCACGACTGCCTTATGTTAATAATCATCATTATACGCAGTGTGCACAGCATTATATGAAGTGATCACAGCATTATATGTAGTGCTCACAACATTATATGAAGTGATCACAGCATTATATGCAGTGCTCACAGCATTATATGCAGTGTTCACAACATTATATGGAGTGCTCACAACATTATATTAAGAGCTCACAACATTATATTAAGTGCTCACAACATTATATTAAGTGTTCACAACATTATACGTTTTTTGTTGTATGATGAGATTGATGTATGATGAGATTTATGAATGATGAGATCATTCGGTAAACTTCGTTTTTTAGCGGAAATTACCGAATCCATAATTGGTAAATTGCGGTAAATCAATGCCCAGCAAACAAATTTAAACATTTATTATTATATATGTGATCCTTAAGGCAGTATACAATATTTAAAACGGATTGAAATAATTAAATTAAGAAGTATGATCAATTTAACCCAAGTTTATTCCACACCAGGGCATTTTAAACTTATTTTGAGGATTAGTTTCACCATATTCACAACTTAATATGTATTTATATTTACTAGAACACATCCGTGATATCGCGGGTCTGTGACTGAATTAAAGAATATAACTATGCGTAAGCCTTATTTTAGTATTGGTATTGTCATCTGATAAAGTCATGCCGATTATAAGATGAAGTTTTCTCTGCTTTTTACTTTTAACATCTTTCTGTTTGAACCCGTCGACCTGGAACTTGTCAATTTAATATTGGTATTATTGATTTTGTTTGGAAAACAAAAGTCTCTGGAAAGGAGTATTTTTTAATCAACAGTTTTGTCCTTTATGTGTTGTGAATAAAATTGAATCTTTGATTCGCTATTTTACGTCTAACAAATTGAAAACTGTACATGCTGTACCTATACGCCTTATTTTAAGTCCAGATTTTTATTATTCGTATTGTCATCTTAGAAAGTCATACTGATTAAAGTACTACAACCGGGAACAATGTGACAATGATTGAATTAAGTAGTTTCAACCCTGTGATTACGACCCGTGTATATAGCAAAATCTTAAATACAGCGTTTCGTGGTACTCCTGTCAGATGCGGAACGTACAGATAATGTAATAGTTAACAGGTGAATATATTATTGGTATCGATTCGACCCCGAACTTCTTAATTATTGGCAATATTAATTATGTGGAAAACAAAAGGGTCTGGAGTGATGTTATTTTTAATCAACAGCATGGTACTATATTAGTTATATATACTCTCAGATCAGTACTTATAGTGTCTTTTTATTGTTGGGATATACAAGTACCGGCCCACATGCACGTTCACTCTATTTTCTTGTTAGATCATATGTATTTATATTTGTACCCATCTAATGAGTTAATATAAAAAAGAAGATGTGGTATGATTGCCAATGAGACAACTATCCACAAAATACCAAAATGACACAAACATTAACAACTATAGGTCACCGTACGGCCTTCAACAATGAGCAAAACACATACCACATAGTCAGCTATAAAAGGCCCCAATACGACCATGTAAAACAATTCAAACGAGAAAACTAACAAGCCTTTTACAACTGATTTTCATAGTTCTTTCTTATGTTGTTCTGTTACGCCACTGTCCCAGGTTAGAGGGAGGATACCAACATCCCGCTAACATGTTAAAACCCGCCACATTTTACATATATGTGGCCGTCCCAAGTCAGGAGGAGCCTTTATTTCAGTGGTTGTCGTTTGTTAATTAATGTGTTATATACATGTTAGTTTTTCGATCGTTTGTACATAAATTAGGAATATTTTTCGTTTATCATTTCGGGGCCTTCTATAGCTGACTATCCGGTATGGGCTTTCCTCATTGTTGAAGGTCGTACTGTGGCCGTTTAGCTGTTTAAAATTTCTGTGATGTCATTTTGTCTCTTGTGGAAAGTTGTTGCATTGGCAAGCATACCACTTTTATATATATATATATGTACCGTGCAAACTGACGAACAAACGTAGTAAACGTTTTATTCATCCCCACAAACTCAATTTTCATAAGAGATGATAACTTTAAATGAAAATGTTAAACAGGGTCTTGAAAGGGTAAATTTTTCTATGAAAGTTTAAATTTCTATATAAGACTGCTGATCATATTTAGAAGACAATCTTAGTACTTGCCGTGATAAAAGGCTTGTAAAAAAATGGAATAATTGATGTAAAGTTATGTTTAACACCTACAGTGAAATGCTTTAAACTGCATTTTCCATATCTGTTAGATACTTATTCATGTAAAAATGCCAAATTCTGAAAATCGATGCCAAAAATGACCCTATCATAACATATATAAGCTAGCGTAATATGGCACCTATGTGTTATAGAAAGCTGACTGTTTTATTTAAAAGGTAATTAAGCTTTTTAAAACTGAGTACGGACTATAAAGTGGCACCTTGCTAAATTTCTTCAGTAGGAAATGAACTCGAGAATATAGCATACAAATTTTCCTTCGATATTTCATTAAATAAACTTTTTATTATTTAACTTACATTTTGCCATTCGTATTTCTTACGACGAACAGAACTACTTCAATCATTCACCTCTCAGTTTCATCTTTTCCTTACTTATTTCAATCAGTCTTAAATATTGTATGCTACCTTATGATAACATGATTTTAATAACCTTTTAAATTTGTTTGCTGGGCATTACCGTTATTTACCAATTATGGATTCGGTAATCTCCGCTAAAAAACGAAGTTTACCGAATGATCTCATCATTCATAAATCTCATCATACATCAATCTCATCATACAACAACAAACGTATAATGTTGTGAACACTTAATATAATGTTGTGAGCACTTAATATAATGTTGTGAGCACTTAATATAATGTTGTGAGCACTGCATATAATGTTGTGAACACTGCATATAATGCTGTGAGCACTGCATATAATGCTGTGATCACTTCATATAATGTTGTGAGCACTACATATAATGCTGTGATCACTTCATATAATGCTGGGAACACTGCGTATAATGCTGATTATTAACATAAGGCAGTCGTGGCGTTCCATAAGTTAGACTAGCGGCCGAACAAAGTGATTATGTCTTCAATATTTAGTACCTACGTTTATTTATCTATGCAAAAAAAAATCAAAGCGCTGTAAGCGATGAAGGCAGTTAACCAAAAACCAGGCAAACGTAATTATGTGCAGTGGCGGATCCAGAAATTTTCATAAGTGGGGGCCCACTGCCTGCCTAACAGAGGACCTGCTCCAGTCATGCTTCAGTGATTCCCTATATAATCAACCAATTTTTTTTCTCAAAAATGGAAAGGGGGGGGGGGGGGCACTGAAAAACCCTCTAAATCCGCCTCTGATGTGGCATTAAACATTCATATATTGTACATTTATGTTTATCTAATGAATTAATTATTAAGGCAAATAATTTATATGTGATCAAGGTTTCAATAGCAATGAATATATAAATGTATATTTTTTATGGTGAGTCTGCAGTGGTACAAGTTCGCAATGATTGTAGTTGTTCTAGTTGGTAGTTAACGTGGGTTTTAGTTGACTGTTAGTAGTACGTGTTGACTTAGTACGAACATGTAATAGTATGAATGGACTAGTTTCCCTGTAAAGAAAACTGAGTATATATAGTACAATAGTTATGCGACACAAATCAGACAAATGTTCACTACTACAAGGATCAAAGGTGAGGTCTGACTGACCAGCCCATAGTAAATGTAATTGATTTGTTATATTGTCTGGTTACATTGTATATGAATATATATGGTTTAGGGGTTGGGATCTCGAGGGTTTTCAAGTTCTCAAACAGGAAGGGGTAGGGTGACCCCAGGGACTTCCCCTATATTCCATTTGATTTGTTATATTGTTCCATACATGAATATATATGGTTTAGGGGTGGGGATCTCGAGGGTTTTCAAGTTCTCAAACAGGAAGGGATAGGATGACCCCAGGGACTTCCCCTTTATTTCATTTGATTTGTTATATTGTCCCATACATGAATATATATGGTTTAGGGGTGGGGATCTCATCGGTTTCCAAGTTCTCAAACAGGAGGGGGTAGGGGGACTCCCCCTATATTTCATTTAATTAGTTATATTGACCCATACATGAATATATATTGTTTAGGGGTGGGGATCTCGACCGTTTCGTAAGTTCCCAAACAGGAGGGGGTGGGTCACCCCATGGAATCCCCTTATATTTCATTTGATTAGTTATATATATAGTCCCATACATGAATGTATATGGTTGAGAGGTCATCCGTTTCAAAGTTATCAAACAGGAGGGGGTAGAGTGGCCCAAAGGACGCCACCTATATATTATATGATTTGCCTACATTCAGGTAGTTATTTGTGAAAATAAAGTAAGAATCTTCCAGCTACTTTTATAACTGATCCTTCAAAATTGAGAAAAAAAAATACCCCTTCAAAATTGCAGTAAAATGTTTACACTTTACACATCTTACATGCATTATCAACATTTATCACTGATAAAGAAAATTTAAACTGTGTGACCAGGAACATATATTGTAAGATATACTGTTCCAAGCTGTCACATTGTATTGGATTTTGACATTAAAATTTGTCAAAAGTGATTTTGAGTTTCTGTTTAAAATATTTTTCTGCTTTTTCTTTCTTTTACATAATTTTATATCTTTTGGTTTTTAATTCTAGTGTTTATATTATTCATTTACCATGCATAGATGTATTTTGTCACCTGCCTGGATTCGCCGAAAACCCGGAATTACCCTTATCCGCTTCCGGAATCGGATCCGAAATTGTAATTGTCTTTTCACGGCAGCCATTGTCATTGTGTTCAAATGTTGTTTTTTGTCAGTCAGATACGATTTTACTCGTATTAACACATTTTTTGTCGGCGATTTTCTGTATATAGCTAGCGATTGAACAAAATTGACATCGCTGTCATGAATAATAATGATTAAAATAAGTTTTGAGATCGTTGATTTGGAGACTTTGGCGAAAAGGTTTGCAAAGCTATTTTTTATTTTCTTTCAAGTGGAACTGAGACTACTCTAGCTGTGATATAGTTGTCTCAGAGTGGAAGGCCCGTCGGGCGTGGCTAGTAACCAATTCGAAAGTGGAAGGTCGCGGACCTCGGACCACCGCTAATTTGAACTCCTGCCTCCAAATTGAAAAGATACGAATTTCGTCTTCTAATTTGAAATTGCCGCCAACAGCATGAACAGTTGAACTTATTATATAATAGACTACTGACGTAGTTGTACTACGTATTGACGACAAACAATATTCCTACGACTTTTGCCATTTGGGAAATCTTAATTACTTGTCTGAAAGATTTTCGGCGATTAAATATTTCGTACAATTGTTTTTTGACATCTTAGCCAAAAGCACAGGCGATAATAAACTACATAAGAATTCCTAATGAGCACTACTTCCTATGTGCAACTTCAAAACTTTTGGGAAAATCGACGACCATTTAACGTTTTTATGGTAATATTTTTTATATTCTAGAATAAAAAGTATTAAAAAAGTGTTCAATTAGTTATATATAACATAGTAGCCAGCTAGATAATAACAATGGCAAGTATTTCAGCATTTTTTGGGTAGACCACAAATCTAGGGTGCTCGCATAATGCAGATTAACTGCATAAAAATGCAAACGATAACAAGTTGTAGTTGTAAGCTCTAAATTTGATATATTTATACCACTCGTTCTTTAAATGTTCCAATTTCTGCGTCTGTTGCAACCTTTCAAATTTCTTTTCTGTTTTGAAAGCCCTAGGAAGTAACTCCTAAATGCCAACAACAATGAACAACAAGAACTTGTTAGCTTTGAATCTGTTTTATCAGAGATCAGAGACATATATGTCTCTGGTTTTATGAATTTATTTTAATCTTTTACCCCCAATTTCTTCGTCTTTGGAACCTTTAGCCTGTTCCTCAACACCGTGTTGTTTTTTATAAGGGGAAGTGACATCTTTTTTGTTTTGAAAGGGAAATAATTATAAAAAAGAAGATGTGGTATGATTGCAAATGAGACAACTGTCCACAAGAGACCAAAATGACACAGACATTAACAACTATAGGTCACCGTACGGCCTTCAACAATGAGCAAAACCCAAACCGGATAGTCAGCTATAAAAGGCCCCGATATGACAATGTAAAACAATTCAAACGAGAAAACTAACGGCCTTATTTGTATAAAAAAATAACGAAAAACAAATATGAAACACAAAAACAAACGACAACCACTGAATTACAAATCAATTCCTTATTAACCCCATATGGTAACTACCCCTATATGGTGACTAACCATATATTTTTAGGACACCCTATACTAAATATATATAGTTACCACGTGTAGTCCTTTAACGAATACATATCCCTCTAAATCTATCGGAGGTCAGATAAAATGTTCATACATTTCTAAAATAGATAATTATGATATATTTATCATTGTTAACTTATCTAAAGGGGCACTAGCTACGAGATATATAAAAATCTAAAGTTTGATTTTTTTTGTTCAATCATTAATGAAAGTGAAATAGTGAAATAATAATTTACTTGTATTAGCTAAAATGGTTCAATTTTGTCAAATTAAGCTAATAAATATTGATTATGAGTTATTCACTTGCAAGTGAATAATTCGACCTCATTAAATCCGTATTCATGTGAACTCTAATTCAACCCCGTAAAAAGAGATGGAATAACGCATGCATTGCCCGTGTATGGTTATTTAAAGGAAAAGAATGTCAACATGGAAAGTGAAACAAAGGTAAATAATTTGATTGACTAATTCGATCCACAAACAACTTTCTTATATTTATCATAATTATAAAGGTAAAAACGACGATAAACATAAATTTATAATTTAAAAAACAAAATTTAACAGACTTTTAAAAAACAAGAATGTGTCCAAAGTACACGGATGCCCCACTCGCACTAGCATTTTCCATGTTCAATGGACCGTAAAGTTGGGTAAAAAATCTAATTTGGCATTAAAATTATAAAGATCATACCATAGGGAGCATATGTACTAAGTTTTAAGGTGATTGGACTTCAACTTCATCAAAAACTACCTTGACCAAAAACTTTAACCTGCAACTCGTACTTTCATTTTCTATGTTCAGTGGACTGTGAAATTGTGGTCAAAAGTCTAATTTGGCTCTTAAATTAGAAAGATCATATCATAAGGAACATGTGTACTAAGTTTTAAGTTGATTGGACTTCAGCTTCATCAAAAACTACCTTGACAAAAAACTTTAACCTGAAGCAGGACGAACGGACAAACGGACGCACAGACGAACGAACGAACAGACAGACGTACGGAGGCACAGACCTGAAAACATTATGCCCCTCTACTATCGTAGGTTGGGCATAAAAACAGTCAGTCTCTGGCCAAGCCTTTTGACACATTCCCACTGTCACATAATATGGTACCTCTCGTGTGAGGGCAGGCTGTAAATTAAAACTAACAAACCCTATAACTCATATATCATATTTAAGAGATTTATAACTAGAGTACACAGCTACTGTTGCATAGGTACTATTTCTGTACTAAAAATCTGTAGTACTGGAAATCTACTTTTAATATTCAGTACTATTTTGTTACTTTAAAATTATTGTAATATTTAGGTACTTGTATTTTACAGTACTTACTTAATTTGTACTTGAAATTTAGGTACTACAGATTTTTGGTTACTACCGTTACATTTTCAGCATTTTGAGAGTTTTTCTATTTCAAATCTCTTAAAATTATGATTTTCAAACATGGAATATTGTATAATTTATGTACCAAAATATTTAGTACAAATCAAGTACTGTAAAATACAAGTACCTAAATATTACAATAATTTTAAAGTAAAGAGATAGTACTAAATATTAAAAGTAAATTTCCAGTACTACATATTTTAGTACAGAAATAGTACCTATGCAAAAGTAGCTGTGTACATGTCTCTCTGCTATGACTCTGACTGATGTCTTTACTACACAAAATTTACATGTATACATAACATACATAACATTCACAAGCTTAAGATTTATGGTAAATCGACATAAGTGGTGTGTGTTCGTAAATTTTTATCTCTATATTATGACTTAAGACTGACTCCTCTACCAAACAAAACATACAAACATAATCTAAATAACATTCATAAGGATTAAAAGATTAATCCATACACTGTGTCCAGTCCTTACATGTGCATTTCTGCTATGACTCTTGACTAAAAAAAAAGTCCAAACACATTCGTTTATAAGGTGTCAGACCACCAATTACTCCCTCCAATTTAGAACGTATGTAAAAGTAGTCCTACTTTGACACAAAATAGTGCTTTTGATGTCATTGTTTACTTAAACTAACCAACAAATTTGCAGAAATGAAACTTTTGGTGAAAGGGAAATATATATAGACTATTTTGAGCCAAAATTCACTTGTCTATGAGTTTGCATTAAAAATTCAGGATTAATGCGCTACATTGTACACTAATTTAAGATTTCCAGAAAACCGGGAGTTATTTTGGTAGTACCTGTCTTTTCAAAATCAGAAATTTGTTACAAGACTTTAAACATTGGTTGAAAATTGGCATGTAGGAAGGTGATACATGTACAATTCAGGATATACCTGGTTTCCTTGAAGTTAAACTTAAGGTAAAATATTTAGAAAGCTGTGAAAATTGCAAAATTTGGTTGAACAGATAGGGATTTTTAATTGGTGGTCTTCTCATGTGTCTCCGACTCTCTGTAACACATGTGTAAGTCAATCCTTTGAACAAATTGTTAATCATATTTGTTAAACTTATGTGGTTTATCTCCAGTATTTGTTATCATATGTCTCTAGGTGAAACCTTTGAATTAATTGTTAACCACATTATTAAAAGTGTGTGTTTTCATGTGTTGTATTAAGGACTGTTCGTGACTAAACTCTTTACCACATTCTCCACATTTATAAGGTTTATATATCATGTATATAGTATGTATATCCTCATGTCTACGTAAGGTGTGCATCGTACTTAATCCCTTAATGCATACTGTGCATTCATGGGGTTTTTCACCAGTATGTGTTCTCAAGTGCCCCTTCAAGCGATTTTCCCTACTGAACCAATTACCGCATTCTGTACATTCATAAAGATTGTCACCAGTATGTGTTCTCATATGATCCTTCAAGTGATTACTTCCACTGAACCCTTTATCGCATAATGTACATTTATGAGGTTTTTCTCCAGTATGTGTTCTCATGTGCTCCTTCAACTGATTACTCCTACTGAACCCTTTACCACATACTGTACATTTATGGGGTTTTTCACCAGTATGAATTTTCATGTGCTCCTTCAAAATTTTATTCAAACCAAACCCTTTACCACATACTGTACATTCATAGGGTTTATCACCAGTATGTGTTCTCGTATGCACGTTCAAGTTGCATCTCAAACTAAACCTTTTACCACATACTGTACATCCATGGGGTTTTTCGCCAGTATGTACTCTCATGTGCTCCTTCAACTGATTGCTCCCACTGAACCCTTTTCCACATACTATACATTCATAGGGCTTTTCACCAGTATGTATTGTCATGTGCTTCTTCAAGTGATTACTTCTACTGAACCCTTTACTGCACACAGTACATTCATAGGGTTTATCGCTAGTATGAATTGTCATGTGCTCCTTCAAAATTTTACTCAAACTAAACCTTTTACCACATACTGTACATTCATGGGGTTTTTCAGTATCAGACATCATGAATTCTTTGTTTTCTTTGTGAATTGCCATCTTTTGTTTCATCAAAATGGCCTGAAGTCTGAAATAAGAAAAAAATACAAAAATGTAATCATAAAATTGTGAGAAGCACCCTGTAGGCAAAAAACATATTTGCAATCTCTATATTGCTGGTGCCGGTCAAAAAAGCCATTTCTATAGAAATATGTTATTTAGCTGGTTGATTGGTTGTATTATAGTACTATATAATACTTGTAATAATGATAAATAATGAATATTATTATTCAACAAATGGTGTTTAAATAGTTTTACTTATTAATGGTTTTGATATTCTTAAAGGTACTACTTTAGATTAGTTATATATATATATTAAGTGCCAAAGGAGAAAAATATAGTTCAATGGTTTGTTGTTGAGAACTCGGGCTGAGAAAAGTGTTCACTTTTTAAAGTATTTAACTGCACAACTGCTCTAATTACTGTCAGTATACTTTGAAATGGATGAGGAGATTAATCCTATTACCAATTTTGTTTTGGATGAAAATTTTAAAACTTGGGATGCGTTTGAAACGAAACTGAAACAATATCATGACACAAATTTCATACAGCTATAGATACAAACGCAGCTCTAAAAAAATGATACATCAAAGCAAAGTTTGCTAACTGCTAAGTTGGATACTGAAATGTGAGGTAAACCTAAAACCCGTAATGGATGGCAATGCGATCATATCAAAAGACGACATGAAACTACACCAAATACTTCCAACCAAAATATTGGATGAGAATATCAACATTGCTAGAGTAAAAAAGTATTTCTCACCAGAAGCATGGCAAACATAAAAGGTTGCCTTATCTTCTAAAACTGAGGAATATTGCAGAATGGAATTGCACAGTATGCGATACAGATGTTCACAAAGCGGCATCACTGGTGAGTGATGGCTGCTTGGAGTGGCCTGATTCATCAAAAATGTGTCGGACTTGAACATGCTACAAAAACCACTTACTGGATATGTAGAAGCTGTCATTGTAAATAATAAACTAAAATTGTATGTAATAATTCTATTTATCATATACTTAGCATTGATATGATAGCTTTCATGGCTTTTGCATATGTGTAATGAGTGGAAGTACACAAGCCATAATTTCCCACATGGGCTGATAACCCATATCAGGTGCATCTCGTGCACAAAACCCATAATAGTGCCTCTCGTGCAAGTTACTTCCGGTGTTTTCAGTATCGGTTGTTTACTTTTCCATTGTGACGTCAGACATTTTTTTTTTCAAATTTATGGGAACTTTTGTGGGGATAGTTTAGTAGTACTTGCTATCAAATGCCAATTGGCAATTATGAACCATTTTATAGTACAACAAACATGGAGTAATGATCATAAAACTCTTCCAAATTTTCGATGTTTCAAAATGCCTCTATAGCAAATGTTACCAAACATATATGATATATATATTTATCATATACTTAGACTCAATAACATATGATTTTTACCGTATGATAATAGCATTAAATTAACGTATATTCCATATTTTTCGAATTGGTGCTTAGCGGGCTGATATGAAAAGTTTATCACATGCTTCGATTGTTATCACATGCCTTTCCGTAACGTTATCACATGGCATTCCGGTGATACTCGGCAAATTCCGGAAAATACACCTCAATGCTACGTTTTCAGTGAAAAACATTACAAAGTAGTGTACATTACAAGTTATTTGAATACTGGAAAGTATATTGTGTAAAATAATACTTAAAAAAAACAAAAACAAAAAACAAAAAAAAATATTAAATAAATGCATTTTTTTAAAAGTTTCACTGAAACATAATTTAGAAAGTTACTTTAAAAAAAATTTCCAAACAATTAATGTTCATTATGTATATTGTTGAATCATTTTTTTGTCGATTCGTCTCTGTTGAGGCATATGATAGAAAGATTTCATATCGAATGTATAAAATTTTGGGTCCGACGTCCGTGAACTTTTCACTCTTTGAACTTCTATTTGGGAACCACGTAAAAGGATCAATACATGAATCTGTTATTTTTCTCCATTGTTGAAGCATATGATAAAAAGATCATAACATGTCATTTTTCATATCGCATGTATTATCAACCCTCGGTCAATATCAGCCCTCGAGCCATGCGGCTCTTGGGATGATATTGAACCTAGGGCTGATAATACATGCGATATGAAAAATGACATGTAATAATCTGATATTATCATATACTTAGTACAAAATACAGCAATTTTGTATATCTAATAAAGGGTCTTTTTTCCAGTCTGTATCACATACCCTGTATCGCATACCCGTATCGCATAGCTAAACCCGTATCGCATAGCCCGTATCGCATGGCAAAACCCGTATCGCATGGCTGCGTGACGTCATGTGAAGAACGTCAACTTTTGACCTATCACGTCCAGTTGCTGTATTTCCTGGCATGAAAGGAAAAAAAATGAGTTCAAACTAACAAAAATGTCCTAGCATTTCAAATAAAATCAATATTTTCCAAAAAAAATAGTACCCAGTGACTTCACGAGCGATTTTCATCTATATAAAAAAAAAAGTCATAATAAGATGGAAATATCTAAAGTTTTATTGTTTAGTCTTATTTTTTATGAAGTCTCTTTTCATTACCTGATGGGTTAAACACAAATGAAAATTTTTACGATTTTAATTTGATTAGAAAAGGTAGCAAACTTTCCAATAAATATTTTTCTTGGTGTTCACCTCGCCAGAGTTAAAATGAACCAGATCATGAATAATATCATCGCCAAATAAACAATAAAACTTTAAACATTTTACATCTTACGATATTTATTTTTTGAATATTAATTTTTGTTGAAATATTAGGATAGTATTGTTGGTGGATGCATTTTAATACATTGTCTTAAACGTATATTGAGAATAAAATTTGGTTATAGGGGATATTACGATGTGGATATTAAGCAAATAAGGAAGTCTATAAAAAAAAAATTCAGCTGGGAAAATACAGCACAATCACAATGTTCTTTTCTTGCTTATAATTTCGGACGATTTAAAAAAAATGGATATCCCATGAATCTGATTCCATTAAAATATATGATAAACAGAATAATACATGGCAAAATCCGTATCACATGCCGTATCACCCTCGACCAATATCATCCCTTGGGCCTAAAGGCCCTCGGGCTGATATTGATATCTCGGGATGATACGGCATGTGATACGGATTTTGCCATGTATTATTCTCTATATATATATATATATATGGAGGTCACGGGGGGGTTACTTCCTATTATTGGGTATACGGGGATGTGCCAAAAATATGGGTCATAATTTTGCGAGATTTTATATAAAAATGACCCTCCTTTTAAATGACATCCTATATTAAAATGCATTTACGTTTGATAACTGTATATTGATTTGGGGTATGATCTACATATCATATATAAATGTGCTATTGCGAATCTTACATTATTAATGGTCAATTATTATATTAAATTAAATCAATTCATTTGAAAGTTCACCTTTCAAATAAGTTCCCAAATGAACCCCAGAAATATATAAATATAGGTCATTCTTTCTTAAATATTTATATAACTATAGGTACTGAATTTCAGTGAATGTTATATTAAAATGGGTACGTTTTTTGAGGCAAAAATGGCACACCCCTACCAAAAAAATATCGAAGTTACCCCCCCGTGATGGAGGTAGTGATGCTGTTGGACAATTATAGTATATTTGATTCATAATTTAACTTCTTTATAAAGTTTTTGACTGTTTTAGTTATTGCATTTGTTTATTTGCCTTACATAAAACTATTGTCGGAAGTATATGATAAAGCGATTAATACATGGCCTTTTCCATATCAGCCTGGGTATCATCCCTCGATCCATATCAGCACCTCGACTCCGTCTTGGGCTGATATCATGGATATGGGGGTCTTGGGATGATACCCAGGCTGATATGGAAAAGGCCATGTATTAATCTCTATGTATTGTAAATATAAAATAAATGTCTTTGACTTTTATTATTTAGAACAATTACATAGTACAAGTCTCATTGTTGTTTATCATGTTACAATAACGCTATGTATAAACCATAGCTTCAATAGTTATTGGTACATTCGTAATTAATCAGGTCCTTACCTAATCATGCATTCCGGCATGTAGTCACCAATGTAACAATAATATTTATTATTGTTACATTTCCATGTAAGCGTAGCCAGTGCCTTAATAATATTGGTACATCTAAGTCATTTTATTTTAAGTTGAAATTGTAAAAAAAATATTTATTTCGTTTCGTTCTGCATTACATCGTTTCACTATTATGGCCCATTTCATTTCATTTCGATTCGTTTTGTTCCGTTTCTATTTCATTTCGCTCTTTACCATTGTTTACAGTTCCAGAAATAAATATTGTCTCAATACATCATACATGAAATATTCTGTATGCATTCATTCGTCGTTTGCTTTGTGTTTAAGGTTTGCCTTTTTAATATGTTTTCCAACACGTGTATAATGACAGGCACTTGTTTCTATCCATGGAGAGACCCACTATCAACGTACATTTACGTTGATAGTCTGGGAAGACCCACTATCAACGTACATTTACGTTGATAGTGGGTCTTCCCATGGATAGAAACAAGTGCCTGTGCGTGTATTTCATAAATAAATTATATTATCAGGGGCGGATGCAGGAATTTTCGAAAGGGGGGGTGCTAACCCAGGGCACCCAGGGCAAAGGGGGGTGCAAAACATATGTCCCGATACAAATGCATTGATCGGCAAAAATAAAGGGGGGGTGCGCACCCCCGGAACCCCCCCCCCCCCCGGATCCGCCACTGATTATATAATTTTATGACAACACATCAAATCATTACACAAAAGTATATTCTCACCATGTAAAAATAAGTTTCGACACATTATAATCACTGTATCAAGTAACACAATCTTCATTCACAAAAACACCGTTTTCCGTTGGTGTCAATATCTAGGATGTTATTGTATTCGGAAGGAAGACAAAGTCGCCCCACACCAATCGCCCACTTCTTCACCAACTCGCCACAATTTTTTAAAAATCGCCCCATGCAATTTTATTAACTAACTCGCCTCAATTATAAATGAAAAGGTAATCCCGATAAATATATCTTCTTCTTCGGACCAACAAGGCTCCACTACTGAAGAATACAAGTTTTTGCGCATGCGTGATTGGCAAACATTTCTATATAAATTGATAAAAATATTTAAAGACAATCCCGATTTAAGCCGGTGTTTGTATATATATATACAGATTGAGATTGTTAGACTAGAGAAAATAGCTCAGTGATGTTAGCTGATCACAAAAGCCCATTATGAAAGGTGAAACTTTGCTAGAACCTTGTGGTGAAGCCGTTGCAACAATCTTGAGGCAATCATTTTAGTCCCCAGAAGATTTGAAATTAAGTTATTGATCTGTGCCAACCTCGACCTTTTGGCAAACAAATGTAAAAAATTACCGCAACTGTGCCGCATCGCAACTTTGCCCGTTGGACATACACACCTAACAATCCTTCCATAAAACTATACAAGACCTATGTATATCGCTAATTAATAGTATTTGGGACTATGGACTTAGCCAACGAAAATTAACCTTGTTCACTGATCCATGAAATGAGGTCGATGCCAGGTGTAAACTGTCTGACGGGCATGAGTACCTTGCAAACCGAGGTAGCACATAACAATTATAGTTATCCTATTACTCATAATTAACTTCACAAAAAATCCAAACTTTTTTTCAAGTAGTAACTGGACTACGAAAGTGAGGTGGCAAGGACAATGGTCATGTGACAAACGGAAACATCGTAACATAAGGCACCTTCATGCAAAGTATGAAGCAACTAGTTCCGTCGTTCTTCCATCTTCTAAAATATACAGCTTTCAAGTGGTTACTCAACGCCACTGCCGGTTCACAATCCATATGTCGAGCTTTCTGAGACAATAGACGCAGGCTCGACAAAAATGTCTATCTCTGCAACACTGACGTCCCATGATATATGGGTCATTTTAAAAAAATGTAGAATTTTGAAATTGAAAAATTTATTAAAAGTAACTTATTCAAACAACCCTCTACATAAGCAAATCAAAACAAACAGTACTTTAAGAACAACATATTAAAAGATGCAATCTTAATGAACAAGAATATCTTGAAACATTTTTTGATCGGTGGTACAATATTTTGTCTATCCTGTTACCATTTTCAAAAGAAATTTTGGGTTATTAAGAAAAGGTTTAGATAAAATGTTAAGCTTGTTTTACGTAGCCAATTAGATGGTTTTCAAGAGAATAAACTTCTTAATATATTCATTCTGAAAATTAATAGATTATTTGCCAATTTTCCGGGTTGTACTGAAAAATGCCCCTAAAAATTGGTTTTCAAAGGTTGTAAAAATTACCACCAGTAATGCAAGTCTAAGATAGAAATTTATATTGTTCGGCATTTTTTCACCCTTTCAAACAAACCCAACATCAAGTAAATCCCTCATAATTTAGTTTACTTTTCTCTTTATTTCATTGGTAACAGGAACGTACGTTTGTGATATATCACTATATAAAAGTCTATCCTGTTACCTTTTTGTCTATCCTGTTACCGATCAGTATTGTACCTGCAAATGCTTAATTGAGAAGCTTAAGACGTTATAACCTTAAGATGAGTTCAAACAACGAAATATTTCATTCGTTTTGCACCTATATGTTAAGATAAAAAATTTAACAACGTTTTGGTCTACAATTGTCTATCCTGTTACTGAAACCATAGCAACCATAGTAACAGGATAGACATAGCAGGATAGACAAATTTCTTCGTTTTTGATTGCTGTTGTTAAATAACTACTCCCTTTGGTGAAGTGATTATGGTTTTCTATTGTGAATTTGGTTTCCAACATGCTATTGCACTTTTTACAAGCATACTGTTGGTGTAATTAATCAAAACTGTCGGTAACAGTATAGACATGAAAAAAAGTACACTCTTTTTTTTCACTAAATGTCTTGAAATTTCTTTTCTCTACACTGTCGTTAAAGAAATGAGGCGTTTTAAATGTAAAGATTACTTTTCACTTTTGAAATCAACACTGACTGATTCAATATTCATAGGGAGAATAATTTAAGAATGTAGGACAGAAAGTCACAGGACAAAAAGTCACAGACAAAAAGTCACGGACAAAAAGTCACGGGACAAAAAGTCACAATTCATTTTTTCTGACTATTTTCTTTGAATAAAAAACGCTTATTTCTACAAAATAATTTTGTATTTCTCTTGAACTATTGTATAAAATCGAACTTTGTAATCAAAATTTATCAAAAAAATATCAAAGTAAATCAAATAATTGTTAAAAAAACAAAATGTCAAAGTGACTTAGCACTTAAATGGCTTCATGGTGCCAAGAATTCTTTCTTTTGCAGGATAAAATTTTAAAAATCATCTTCATTTCTCAAGTATGATGACACATTTCCTTAACTTTAATATGAATATATGTATTAAAAAGTAAATATTTCAAGATATTTCTCTTAGATATTCAAACAATTAATTGTCAACATATTATTTGTGACTTTTTGTCCTACCAAATTTGTGACTTTATGTCCTGTGACTTTTTGTCCTACCAAATTTGTGACTTTATGTCCTGTGACTTTTTGTCCTGTGACTTTCTGTCCGTTTACCTAATTTAACGGCTGATTTAAGTAGCGGTAACATGATAGACACGAACCTCCCGTACGCTGATTGAATTTAGTTTGTAGATAATATGTTACATACAATGATAAAGAAGCTACAATTTTTCGTTAGAGTAATGTTAACGTTCTTATAAAGTCCCTTTTGCATATATCAAGGCGATCAGAAAATTGGAAAAAAATCCTTTGAAATGTGTTTTTCTGACACTGTACGCACACAAATACCCCCAAAATTGGACTTAAATGCAGTTTAATCTTATCAAAATAGATGTAAGGTGTGTTTATTATTAATGTTCTGAATCATAAATCCGACACGCTTTCATTTAAACCATTACAACTGAAATTTCCATTAGAAATAAAAAAAAATTAGCATGGGTGTGCTGAAAATTCGACATTTTTTGAAAATGACCCATATATTGACTAAATTGTAAATTGCATGCACCAACTCTTGTCAACCTAATCTATTGATAATTGGTCATAATTATGCGATGAACAAGTGGGTCTCATTGGGGTCTAAGCGTGACGCGGGATTGCCGATTTTTTGTAAGCGTGATCCGTGAAAGTCAAATTATTGTGTCGTGAAAACGGGAAATGAAGTCTAGCGGGACACGGGAAATTACAAAAAAATGAGATTTGCTTACTTGTATAGACGTTAAGCACAATATTGCGTCTCAAATGGTAACGTCAATTTCTTACTATAGTGTAAGCGGGATACGGGAATCCGACAAAACCATACCCAACTATATATCAGTCCTATTCAGGACCGATAACTCTGTCGATAGATAATATAGGGTATACAATATTGTTTAAATCAGAGCAATCTATAGAAACGTCTCTGTTGAAATGTATACAATAACATTTTTTACACAAGTTAAACTTTATATCGATTCATAGAATGCCAGGATTTAGCTTAAAATATTGAATAAAAAAAAATAAAATAAAATAATAAAATGATATGCAATGAATTTCCTCAGAGACATATACATATATATGTGTATATATGTGTATATATGTCTCTGATTTCCTATAAAATAATTTTTAAAAATCCATTTAAATTTAAATTTGAATCATAATATTTCTTTAAAATAATTATGGAAACATAAATATTTGAATATCTTTTATATGTTCTTAAAGTTTATTATGATACATACTTCTTCTGATTTGACACGGGAAATCTGAGACTACTATAACACTGTTATAATAGTCTCAGGGAAAATTAAGAAAAGATATTTATTTGTACATTTATGAAAACTTTTGTATATCATAAAATTTAAACTCTGGTAATACTATTAGTTACACAGTGTGCAATTGTCCTAATACGAGAATTTATCGGGTCAATAAAATTCATATCGGGTGAGGCGAAGCCAAACCCGATATGAATTTTATTGACCCGATAAATTCCGTATTAGGACAATTGAACACTGTGTGACGAATTTATCCTGATTTTGTTATATTACATATTATTATATTCAAATTCAATGTTAGGACAATATCAATAAATATATTTTAGATATTAAATAAAAAAATGTGAAAAATAAAAAAATATTATGACTATAAAGCAACTCAATTGTTTTTTGTTTTTTTATTAGGTCAATGGTATAAGGGAGATAATTCCAATTGACGTAATAAATAAGGGAGATAATTCCAATTGACGTGATAAAAAATTGTACTGAAATTTATTAGAACAATATCAGCCAATCAAATTGCGAGAAATTACTCTAAATCAGGATAAATGTATACACAGGATGTTTAATGTCACCTGGTTGCTTTTGGTTTGCACGTCTACCTGACAATATATTGTTACGTAACATTATAACCCAAGTCAGTCAGAGTTAACCTGTTTTGTAACGGGATGAAATTTAATAAAGGTATATAATATTAAGATGTAATAATTGTTGGGCTTTGGGTTTTTTTCTCATCGGATGAAAACATTTTTTGTTCTATAACACGCCTGGTAAACCATCTAATCTCAACCAAATGGTTGAGACGGAAAAAAGTATTCTGGCACTTCCTGTTGAGCTTTTCTGGTTCAAAATATTGAAAATAAACACAGGGTAGGTCGAATTTTCGTCGATTTACTGAAAATCAATGACTTTTTTGTAAAATCGGAGAATGTCATGCCATAGATAAATCATAATTGTAACTAATATGTCTCTTCTTGGTTTAAAATATTTTAGATTGAAGTCACAATCACTTTTCTCCTACGGATAATAATGTTTACATTCTTTAAATCCGATAGAACTGCTATGATATTAATGACTAGCAAGAAAATATGTCAATTATTTGTGTTTTTTTAGGCTTTACGATAACCACGTCTGTAAATTGCCCAAATATTTTTTTGTCAAGCCTACTCTGAGCAGAAAAATAAAAAAAAATATATAAATGGTTGAGATATAAAGGTATTGGTTGAGTCTTTCTGTCACGATGTTGAGACTTTCTGGTTGCGCTGTACTATTCGAGTTTACCTTTTTTTACGGTTAACCTGATTCATGTTTTCTGTCTGTGGTAACATAAAATCTAAATACACTCAGATACAATTTTAAGCATTGCCGATAGAAAAATACATGCCTTACAAATATAAATAAGATTATTTTACAATGGTTATTTATTAAATAAATATGATTTGGATGAATTCGATTCCCAACAGACATCAAAATTTATTTAATGCCGAAAATGCGTTAAAAATTAGTTAAAAACTAAACAATCGAACAGGTTTATTTTATCGTACACATTATTTCAGGTAAAAGGTGGTGATAACTTAAATATGAGTAAAAGATGTCATTTTTGTCATTATAATACTTATCACAAAAAAATATGATTCGATTTTAAAATTGCTTTGTAAGTATTATAAGTGACGTCCAACTTAGTGTAATCACAGGTGTTGTATTGAAATAATTAAAACGTAGATGTTTGTTCACAACTGCATTCAGGGCAAATCCTTAATATTTGGTAATATTCAGCAACATTTATATTATAACCCGGGCCCCGTCACACTAGGCCGTGATCGCACTACGATCTCTAAAAATATAATGCTATTGGCGATCGTAGTGCAGTATGGTCGTGTTACGGTCTTGATGAGGTCTTGGTATTCGTGTTGAGAGTAGCCCACTTTTATTAATTTAAACATGTTCAAAACAATCGTGATGCGTTCGTGGCGAAATTAGGTCGCAGTTCTGTTCTAGTCGTAGATTTTTTTAGTCTCGATTACCCAGACGCATATTTAAATATTATCTACTTTGAAAAATAAAGCGGCTGAATGATCGAGACTACGATTTTTTTTAGCCGTGGAACTGTCAGGATCAGTTCCATGTTGAACTGTGTAAATCGATTCTAGGTATAGAACTTACCAATGACCAAATCAGTTCTTGATTAGAACTGTTCTAGCTAGAACTGTCTTAAAAGTGTCAGGAGATAGTTCCACATTTGTCCGCTAGAACAGTTCTCCTTCAGATTATGACAGTTAGAGGTAATCTCCATTGTATGAACATCTCCTTTGCAATTTTTTGAATGAGAATAACTTAAATGAATGAATTTAATGATTATCCATTTCTGAATATTAATTCAGGTTTCTTTTGAAATATTTTAAAACTGGATTCGACGTAGGTAAATTGTGGGAGATAGTTAGTTTGAACTCTGGCCTGGTCAACTTAAATTCTAAAACAAAATGTGTGTGTCTATGCTAAGTATTCGATATCTGCTAAAAACTGTGGTCACACCTTACCAGATAGCTCGAACTAACGCCGAAAGGATAAACAAAAGTTTTACATTTACAAAATTTTTGCATCCGTTAGGAGTCCGCGATGTAATGACCAAATAAAACGGACGTGTAATATGCCGAAAAATGGGGTGGAAGAGGAATAAGAAAAAAAATAATGTCAGAATAAAAAGCCAATAATTTTGCCTGATCATGATTAAGAAGTTGAGCCAAAAATATTAATGATACCAAAGAAAACTTACATACCAATAATTGATTTTTCTTACGCGATTTGTCATGTTTCAATTTTTATGTATCCGTTTTATTATCAATGATCTTTCTGTGTTACGATTTCCAATGATACAACTCTCCACAAGAGACCAAAATGACATATAAAGTAACAACTAGAGGTTGCCGTACGGCCTTCGATAATAAGCAAAGCCCATACTGCATAGACAGCTATAAAAGGCCCCGAAATGACAATGTAAAGCAATTGTAATGAGAAAACTAACGGCCTTATTGATATATAAAAAAAAATGAACGAAAAACAAATATGTTGCACATAAAAAAATAGATAAATTCTAGCCCTGGAGATGTCAATTACAACATTATTGACGTTAAAGATTCTGTACAAAACTGCATCTCAAACGCTAGACTTAATCTCCAGCGTCAGAACTTTAATACTAGTACTTAAAAACACAGCTATTTACTATTTAGACTCTATTACAACCAAAGGCCTCTTTAGAAGCTGCTGTGATAACTACAGACACGATTAAAATGACTGTTGAAATGTCAAACAATATACGGCAAGTTTATGAATTTTGACAGCTGTATATGTAATTGATACTAAGCTACACAAGGTCATGTTTTTCTCTGACTGTTTATGACGTCTTTACACTAAATTCATTGGATGTTGGATGTGTACGGATTGATAGTTTAGTCTTACCTGCAGCATGGTTTTTTTATTAGTTGTTAGTGGCTTTGAACTAGCTGTCAGATAACTGCGAGTACTCTCAGATCTGTTCCTATTGTCTTTTTGTTGTCGGGATGTTCAAGAACCCGGCCACGTCCAATTGTATTTTTGTCCATCTGATGAGTTAAACCGTTTTCAACTGATTTTTATAGTTCGTTCTTATGTTCTTATGTTGTACTGTTATATATACCACTGTCCCAGGTAAGGGGGGATCCCGATAACATGTTTAGCCCCTCCACATTATTTATGTATGTGCCTGTCCCAAGTCAGGAGCCTGTAATTCAGTGGTTGTCGTTTGTTTGTGTGTTAAATATTGAATCATATTTGTTTTTCGTGATTTTTTTTTTTCATAAATAGGGCCTTTAGTTTTCTCCTTTAAATTGTTTTCCATTGTCATATCGGGGCCTTTTATAGCTGACTATGCGGTATGGGCTTTGCTCATTGTTGAAGGCTGTACGGTGACCTATGGTTGTTAATGTCTGTGTCATGTTGCTCTCTTGTGGACAGTTGTCCCATTGGCAGTCATATCTTCCTTTTTATAGTTCAAAATTTCATTCACCAGAAGATCTCAACATTGTTCCAGAATATCTCAACCGATACCAGAAAATCTCAACATGACATACTTTATAACAAATTAAGCATAATGAAATTATATTAGTAAAGAAAAATAAACTATAATTTTATGTTTATAATGTTTTAGAAAAATAATAATTTACTAATATATATGCTAGTTTATCAATGATATCACTGTCATTTTGTCAATAGCTGACTGCGCTGGCCACATTTACCTGCTGGAGAAAAGTCATTACGATGTCATTTTAAATCCTATTCATTTGTGTTATACACGAGACAAACTGTAATTCAAATATCTCTGGCATGACATTCTACGATTTTACAAAAAACGCATTGATTTTCAGTAAATTGACGAAAAGTCGACCTACCCTGTGTTTATTTTGAATATTTTGAACCAGAATAGCTCAACAGGAAGTGCCAGAATACTTTTTTCCGTCTCAACATTTGGTTGAGATTAGATGGTTTACCAGGCGTGTATAAGGAATGTATAAATATATTTCTATAGAAAGATAAAATATACAGAAAACAGGAAAAACACATTTTAAAAAAGAAGAGAAATTTTTTATTGTAAACTATTTTCTGGTAACAGTTTAGCCTGTATATCTGTCAAAATGAATGTTCCCGTGTCACACTTAAAATAATATTTTCTTTATCAAGAAATTTTGAAATCAATCATATCGAAATGTCACCAAAGAAAACAACAGAAATATCAGAGATTCTGAATGAAAATTTAAATATAATCTAGAAAAGTCTTACTATACAAATCCTTGATTTCCATATACATCATCCGCCATTTTGAAAAATCCCGGAAAATTCCCTTTTTTAAGTCTATATGTTTGACAGAATTTGCCCTGAAATTAAACTGTTTTTAGTAGTATTCTTCGCCAGATATATGTTTGAATATACTTAATCGATTTGCACAGTTTGTTTTTTTATTTACGGAATTTCTTTATTTGTTGTACATTTCATTTACGGAATTTCTTTATTTGTTGTACAAGTAGACATGGGTATCGGTAATTTAGCATTGAGTCAACGGAGAAATGACGAGAAAAAGTGCATGTTTTACAACTCTAAAATGACAGACTTTAATCTAAAATTAAACTGTTAGGACCAACATTGTTTGATAGAAATATGTTTTGAATATCAAGAATTGATTTGCAAATGTTAGAAAACGGGTCAGGTTTATGAGAAAATTAAACTTTATTGAAGCATCTGTGCATTTTATATGGGGAAATATAATACAAAATGGCGGCTAGTATACGTCACAAAAGTGATGTCTAACTTAGTTGGATATGAGTAAACGGGATCCAGGATCAGAACCCCTCAATGAGACCCCCTAACAAATATACTCCAATCAAACAGCCACGGACATTAGTCTAATAAATTACAAGATTGCAAATGATTATGGACATTATGTTGCACATTTGAGTTTGTATATCAGATTCACATCCTTGAAGATTCGGGGTAATTGAAATATAAACATTATAGCAGACACCTATCTATGATAAGCCGTATAGTAAAATCAAGGGTACTTTATTCATATGATTTGTACCACGTGACTTTGGCCCTTTTGATTAAATTACTTCCTTTAGTTTAGAATTGAAAATACAAATTGCAAATGATTATGTTCCACATTTGAAAATATAGATTGCAAATGATTATGTCATGTATGTTGCACATTTGAGTTTGTATATATATCACATCATTGAAGATTCGGGGAAATTGACAGTATACACCTATTTATGATTAGCTTGGCAATGGTAATATAAAGAAGACACATGTATATCTATGATTGTAGATCGTATGTTCTCTAGAATCTCATTCCTAATTAAAAAAAGAAAGACACCAAGTACAGAATATGAGATCTAAGAATACTCGCAGTTACCGACAGCTATAGATCAAAGCCAATAACAACTTGTAAAAAAATATGTTAAATATCGATCAGTCAGTACACATCCAACGTCCAATGAGTTTAGTCTTAAGACAATGTCAGGATTTATATGATCTTATATAGTGATTCTTATTCTGCAATATTAAGAGGTGTTTGAACTGAAAACTCGTATCCGAGGCTTGTAAGATATCAACTGATTTTAGATTTTAAGTATTTCGTATGCGTGTTATATATAGAATAACTGATTACCAAATGAACAGTGGCCGAGAGTTTTTTTTTATATTTTAAGACAGCAATTAAGGATATTTACTAGCTATAGTACTTAGTGTTTGAACAGTAAACGCTAATGCGAGGGCAGCCAGGAGTGTTGTATATAGAATAATTGCTTACCTAATGAACAGCGGACAGTTTTTTTTTTATAGATTTTATGATAACAAGGATCTATAGCGTTTGAACTGAGTGCCCCGTGTGTAAGGGTAAGGTTGCAAATAAAGAAGTACGCTGTAGAAGCGAAGCTCCTGGCTGTTAGCCGGAGGAAGATAAAGACTAGGTAACAGATAACATATATATATTTTTATTCTCGTAAACCAAAGTACAATGGTACAGAGACATATACAAATAAATTAACACAGTATAAATTTTAAATACAAATGTAAAATACAGACATTAAGTAATTACCCAGGAGATTCTAGGCATTTATTTTAAAATAATTCTTATAAACTTGTACAGATTGTTTATAGTTCAGACGGGTTGCTACCGACTATTCATGAGACCTAGCTTGAAATTTTAAAATATTTGGTCTGTTTATAAAATGATTTGTTTCAGGTTACAATGAATAAAACGAATCCATTGATCCCGAGTTTTTTTTTTTAATATACGACCAAAACAATAGATGGAGCGTAACCAAGGCCGTAGCTAGGCATCTTATTTTAGTGAGGCAAAATAATTGAGCCGAGCGAAGCGAGGCTAAATTTTTTTTTGGGAGGTATGAAATGAATGGTGCAAAATCCTGCATTCTAGGCATTTTTAGAGAGTTTGATAATGTTTTGAATTTAGACACTTTTTATATAAATTTTTCATATTTTAAGACTTTTACTAACACCAAATTTTTAAAAACTTTATTTAAATTTATATGTAAGATAATCATCCAAATATCTCTGATTTGAGTCTGCTGCCAGAACATAGAAAAAACATCGATTCAGTAGAGTTTGCCACATTTTTCTATGGCCGGTTCAGTCAAATCGTTTCAGAATCATAATTTGGTCTGCTGATATCCTTATCGCGATGAACATGGAGCATGGCAAGACCGCACAATCTTTCGCCACTCATGCATGCTCTTTTCCAAGTTTTCAGTCGTTTCAGGGCGGTCAATGTTTCTAAAGGTAGCACATTATCATCAACACAATGATCAATTTCTTCTTCTAATTCCTTCTCCATCAGCAAATCGGTAGCAGCATCGGTAGTAACAGTTTTGTTTGCAAAAGGGAATTAAGCTTTCCTGTAAGCACCATCATACAGTCGCAATTACAAAATATTAAACTCGCTTTTATGCTGACAAAGAGTAGACAAACTAAGGATAGAATGAGATAAGATACATGTATATGATTCTATCTATAGAGTAAGTATATACAATATTGGTACAGGGGAATTGGAATGGAGTTTTTGACGTTTACATGTAGTTTCAAATTATTTCTGGAAATAGTTGGTGGTATTTTAGTTCCAGAATCTATAAATTTAGGGGTTAGCGGTTGGGGTGTCCGATTCCGAAACCCCGAATATAAAGAAACGAAATTCCGTAGTCCCGAGTAAAGACAAAATCCTGTGTTAAAGGTAGATACCATTCCTCAATAATATCAAATTGGAATATGGGATATTCTTTCAATTTTTTAGGTTAAAGAAACATGGATAAAAACTAATCCATGCATTCATGTTTCATATTATTTACATTTTATTTATCTGTAAAGAGAAAGATTAAAGTTCGTGAAATGAATACACAGACAGGACTCCCCCTTGCGATGCCCAGTACTTGATTTGTCAAAAGTGGTGAAACGGAGAAATGAATACGCAGACATGACTGTCCCCTTCCGAAGACCAGTACTTGATTTGTCAGTCTACTTATCGTTTTTGGATTGTTCTAATGAAGTTATATGCAATATACTCAGACTATATTCACAAAAAAACTAGTTTACTACAGTTATTCCTTCTTTACCTTCAGTGTCGCTTTTCCTTTTTCTGCAAGAGCCTGTTTTAACTATAAAGATCCATGGTGATTATCGTTACTAGGTTAATGTAATCGAGAAACATCACCCGTTGAGATACTGAGTTATATCCAGGAAAAATAGTTTAAAAGGAATGATGACAAGTTATAGAAAAATTAAGGTTGAGACAGAACAACAAATGACTATTATATTTATATATATGTATAAAAAAAATAATCAGTGTCGAAATTTTAGTGAGGCAATTGCCTCACTTGCCTCAAGGGTAGCTACGGCCTTGGTAACCATTTTTCATAAGTGGGGCGAGTTAGTTAACATGGTTAACAAGAGTGGCGAGTTTGTGGAGAAATAGGGGCGATTTGGTGTCATGCTTCCGGAAACTGGAACATCCTAGATATTGACATCTACGGAAAATGGTGTTTTTGTCAATTTGTGAAGATAACATCTTGACACAGTGATGATTATATTGAATATAATGTCTTAAAGCTTAGAATATTGATATGGTGAGAATATGGTCTTATGTAATGAATTTAGGTGTGTCATAAAAATGATATGATTTATTTAGGTAGCTACCATTTGAGGGGGGGGGGGGTGGCTAGAGGGGGTCTCATCCCGATTTCCCGGTTTTAATATCAGAAAAATCCCGAAATCCCGGACATATTTTGTTAAAAATCCCAATCCCGATAAACAAGAAATACCCATTTATTTGTTAAAGAGGTCCTCCACTTTTATTTGCTTTCAATTTGTGCATTTTGACCAAGTTGGGGTATTTGTTTTCTTCAAAATTGCAGAATGCCATAAATGTTTTTATGATATTCGATTATAGAGAAGACTGTGTCTGTGAAAGTGTCTGTGTAGTAAGGCCAAGAAAAAAATACATGTGTTTCAGGTAACATCCCCTAAAAAATTAGGATCGGTAGGAAAGCAAAATAGTTTTTTTCAAACGTTTTTGACTGATTCAATGTTATGGGAGAAAAATTCTGACTTTTAGTTTATAAGTGCTTGTCCACATAACATCCAAAAACCTTTTAAGAGTAGAGTTAGATTATAGGTACTTAAAATTAGAGTAGATATATATAGGGGTACCGGAAACACATGTGTTTTCTTTTAGGTCTTACATAATCTGACTCTTATTGAAAATATCCAAATCAAGTCTAACTTTTGGGAAGGATTGTAAAGAGGCGTTATGTTCACGGACAAACGCGAAATACAATTCCAATTTCACGATGAACGAAAAAATAAAAAAAATTGCTTGCACGTTGCCGTTTTTAACAATTTCACAGTGAAGCACGAACTTTTTTCACGGAAGGTTGAAATTAAAAATGGCAAAACACGTTGCACGAAAAAAAACCTTTGCCATCCTCTTTGGGTATACTGATCCTCTAAATCAGAGCGACACTAATACCAAGGAGCTTAGACATTCATCATGAATTTTGGTTAGCAAATCATTTGCGTACAGTGGATATCAAATATGGCACTGGCTACAGTTACTTAAAAAAAAAACGAGCAGAAAATAACAATAAGATCTGGATCTACTCTGTTTCTAGATGCGATTCTGATTGAAGTACATTGTATAATGAAAATGGCACTTTTATCTGTCCAAGGTACAGTTTTTTGTCAATCCCGTTATATTTCAACATAAAAATCCCGATTTCCCATGGCTAAAAACGTGGGTTTCCCGTATTCTGATGTTTTTCTATCCCGAATTCCCGATCTTTAAACAAGGCAATCCCAATTTCCCGTTGCTTAAATCGGCCAAATCCCGGCGTCCCGAAAATGGTCTCGCCCCCCCCTCATTTGATTTTTATGGGGGGGCTAGTCCAAATAATTATGACGTCTTGAAACTCAAAGGCTATTATAATTTTTTTCTTTGATGTCGAAGTAAGGCGTCAAAGAAAAAAATTATAATAGCCTTTCAAGACGTCATAATTATTTGGACTAGGGGGGGGGGCTAGGATGAAAAATTTTGTCCTGCATTTTTTTTAGCTGTAATCTCTGTCCTGCCTTTTTATTTTTCACTCTGTTCGGTCCTGCCTTTTTATTTTTCACTCTGTTCGGTCCTGCCTTTTTTTTTTTTAGTTTATCCTGACTTTTTTTAACCTAAATTGTCGTCCTGCCTTTTTTTTTTGCAAGTGTCTCATCCTGCCTTTTTTTTTACTCAACTCCTGTCCTGCCTATTTTTTTCAAATTTCATCCTAGCCCCCCCATAAAAATCAAATGGTAGATCCCTTATGAAATACAAAAATACAAATATTTTATTGGCACAAACACCATTTATAGTGAATTATTTCAGTACATTAAAACAATGAATACATTATAATTAAATATGTTTATAGTTAAGAATCTCAATTCCATATACCAGACATTTTATATATATAAGAACTTGTCACTTTCAGAACTTTTAAAGAATTACTATTAATGCAACTTTTAATATTTAGCTCATTTTCAGTACATGTTATTATGATTTAATATAATACTCTTTACAGTTTTAAAGTTTATTCTGTAGTTAGAAATTTTTTCACATTTCAGTAAAAAGTTGTTTTCATCTTCTACCTCACACGATTGAAATATATTATAAACTCATCATTGGGTTAACCTAAATGTCGCCCTTTTTTAATAGCAAGATTTTGTGCACTCAATCTTATTTTACACAGAGATGACCTTTCTTATTTATTACTTAGAACATCAACATAAGAACTACGCTGATTTGTACACGTGTTGAAAAACTTATAAAAGGCAAACCTCAAACACCAAATGACAAATGAATGAGGACAATATTTCACCAATTACTATATTGGTACTTTTGGAAAATTCAAGTTAAAACTCATTGTCTAATTACCAACTACCTTTTACAAACTTTAAAATGGAAAACCATTTGAGGGATGCCACCAGCTACGGGGCGCCGAATGGGACTCTTGTGATTTTGTACTCAAAATTCAATTTTGTACGGACAAAAGTGAGTTTTGTTCAACAAAAATGAGTTCAGTTTAACAAAATTTGTAGCATACTACAAATTTAAAATTTTGTCATACAAAATTCTCTTTCAGTGGACAAAAGTTACTTTTGTCATGACAAAATTCATTTTTGTAACACAGACTTTACTTTTGTTACCTAATTTGAAAATTGGGCGACAAAAGTCAATTGTTTAGTTTGGATTCTGAGAACTAATTTGCATACAAAATCGACTTTTGTGACACAAAATTGCCTTTTGTGCGACAAAATTGCCTTTTGTGAGACAAAATTGACATTTGTGAGACAAAATAGACTTTTGTGAGACAAAATTGACTTTTGTGAGACAAAATTGACAAAATGGAATTTTGTCTCACAAAATTGAGTTTTGTCTCACAAAAGTCAACTTTGTCTCACAAAACTCAATTTTGTATGCACATTTGTTTAGTTTGGATTCTGTGAACTAATTTGCATACAAAATCGACTTTTGTGAGACAAAATTCAATTTTGTCAATTTTGTCTCACAAAAGTCAATTTTGTCTCACAAATGTCAATTTTGTATGCAAATTTGTTTAGTTTGTATTCTGTGAACCAATTTGCGTACAAAATCGACTTTTGTGAGATAAAATTGACATTTGTGAGACAAAATTGACTTTCGTGAGACAAAATTGACAAAATTGAATTTTGTCTCACAAAATTGTCAATTTTGTCTCACAAGAGTCAATTTTGTCTCACAAAAGTCAATTTTGTCTCACAAAAGTCAACTTTGTCTCACAAAACTCAATTTTGTATGTAAATTTGTTTAGTTTGGATTCTGTGAACCAATTTGCATACAAAATCGACTTTTGTGAGACAAAATTGAATTTTTGTGAGACAAAATTGACATTTGTGAGACAAAATTGACTTTCGTGAGACAAAATTGACAAAATTGAATTTTGTCTCACAAAATTGAGTTTTGTCTCACAAAAGTCAATTTGTCTCACAAATGTCAATTTTGTATGCAAATTTGTTTAGTTTGTATTCTGTGAACCAATTTGCGTACAAAATCGACTTTTGTGAGATAAAATTGACATTTGTGAGACAAAATTGACTTTCGTGAGACAAAATTGACAAAATTGAATTTTGTCTCACAAAATTGTCAATTTTGTCTCACAAAATTGTCAATTTTGTCTCACAAAATTGTCAATTTTGTCTCACAAGAGTCAATTTTGTCTCACAAAAGTCAATTTTGTCTCACAAAAGTCAACTTTGTCTCACAAAACTCAATTTTGTATGTAAATTTGTTTAGTTTGGATTCTGTGAACCAATTTGCATACAAAATCGACTTTTGTGAGACAAAATTGACTTTTGTGAGACAAAATTGACTTTTGTGAGACAAAACTCAATTTTGTGAGACAAAACTCAATTTTGTGAGACAAAATTCCATTTTGTCAATTTTGTCTCACAAAAGTCAATTTTGTCTCACAAATGTCAATTTTGTCTCACAAATGTCAATTTTGTCTCACAAAAGTCAATTTTGTCTCACAAAAGTCAATTTTGTCTCACAAAAGTCAATTTTGTATCACAAAAGTCGATTTTGTATGTAAATTAGTTCACATAATCCAAAGTTCAAAGGATCCGGAAATTTTTTCACCTAATTTCGGTCATTTTCATTGGTGCCCCTTTTCAAAAACAGATTGTCAAAATCTCATTACTGCATGAGTATGCTCCTACTCGTAGCATCAACGAACTTGTTTAACTGTTGCATCGCGTTTACTTCATGATTTATCCTACCATTTTCCTAAAATCGATCAAGAGCAATTAAGGGAAGGCAACAGTTTAAGAATAAAATGATTTTAATGACTCAAAATCGTAATTTTCTCAGTCATGGCTTACGTTTCTTTCGATTCTGAAGTCGAAATTCAAACCGGATGTAATGCGACAATACCAAAACGAACAATTCCGGACTTATTCCCGGGATTAGTTTTGTTTATCAAATTCACGGGAAAACATCGTTTTTTTTAATATTTTACCTTTAATAGTGTAAGAATATTAATGAAAATAGTTGCACTTGCTTTATTTAGCAAGAAATCATTTTAAATTTACGATTTAGTCAAATTTGCGGAAGAGAATTTTAGGCATGTGTATCATAGTAAACAAAGCACGTGTGTTAGTAGTGAAAAAAAATCTTTTTTCTACGTAAATTAAATCAAGTTTTAATTTAATTTTAAATCATAATTGACAATTGTCTTAGCTGAAAAGTAATTAAATAATGAAGACAGTTGGTATTGAATTTTAATTTCTTCATAATATTAGTTCGGAGCTTGTGATTAATAGCCAGGTGTGAATTAAAAACACAGGTAAAGAGATTAGCCATCATTAGCCAATAGCTTCCCGAGGCATTAATATAGTATTAGACGTGTTAGAAAAGTCGATACTACTGCTGGCGCTCGTGTTGGATGAAGATTAATACAATATGATATACAGGGGTCATCTCTAAAAGTTTAAATAATATCTCATATTTTGTTACCTGTATGGGTGTGTTTGATACAGTTGATGTTTACCTGCAGCAGTTTTTTAATAAATAACACAGAAGACGATCAAATATCATGTAAAAAAAAGTAAAATAGTTTAAATTTTTATATTTTTTTTTATCAATTATCATATTAATCTTGTTTTACGTTTTGTAAACAAATGGTAAAAAGGGCATAGTCGTATAACGCACGACTTCACATATTTACGTTTTTATATTAAATTGTTTATTAATATATTCCTTTTTAGCTCACTGATGGTAGAACAGCTGAAAGTAAATTAAAAAGATAGAAAAAATAGTTCAAAACAAATAGCAGAAACAAATATAGAAACATTAAAATGCACCCCTAACCCCCTCCATCCTCACCCCAGGTCAACTCTTATAAGACCAGAAAACAGGGATTATGATTTCTGTTTCGCTTAACGTTTATTAATCAAGCCAGGCGCGTAGCTACATTTACGTCAAAACGCCCGGGCGTACACTTGAATTTTGATTAAAAAAACCAAATCTGAATAAAATCAAAAGAACTTGTTAAATGCACATCAGCCGCGCGCGTGCACTTCTTTCTTCAAAGGCTTGTATGCGAATAAAAGGGACGAAATATACATTTTTTATCCAAATGATATCGTATCATATATATATTTGTTCAAATTCTGTAATACTAAAAGTATGAAATTACTGTGAGTTTGGAGTACTTTTCTTTTGTTCAAAGAAATGCATTATATGGGTTGCGTTCAATATCGTAGCAGCTACATAAATCTGCGTAGGGCTACGTGGATTTTTAAATCTTGACAGCAGCAAGGTTAGCTACACGTTCAGTAGTCAAAAATGTATGTAGCCCTTATATATACATGTATGTTACTGCTACAAAATTGAACGCAACCCCGATGAGATTCGATAATTTATGTGGTTTGAACTTTTGTCCAGTCTTTGATTTATGTCACGAAAAGGGAAATTGGCGACCCTAAATTTTCGTCGGCGGCGTCAGTTTAGTTTCAGTATGTGGTTAAAGTTTTTTAAATATAAAAATATAAATAACTTTGTAAAATCTTTGTGAGACTTTACGGAAGTTGCACAGAAACTGTTTATGATCAAAAGATTATCCAGAGCTTAATAATAGAATTAATGTTTAATTTTCCCGTATTTTATTGAGAAAAGAATTTTTTTTGCAGGTAAAAAGTAGTTACATTTTGGGGTTAATATTTATTATACATCAATTACTGCGTCAACTTTGGAAGAAGCTTTATTATGATTAATATTTAAAGCCAAAATTTTGAAAAATAATCGTACATTTTTCAGTACCAAACTGACAGACTTATCTTTACGCAATTAACAAACGTCTCGGATTTTGTTAAGGGAGCTACGGTTGATTTTTAGGGGAAAAAGGGGGCGGGGGGGGGGGGGGGGTGCTAGGATGAAAAATGTTGTCCTGTATTTTTTTTAGTCGTAATCTCTGTCCTGTCTTTGTATTTTTCACTTTTTTTCGGTCCTGCCTTTTTTATTAGTATACCGTTTTTTTTTTATTTTTATTTTACATAAATTGACATGCTGTTTTCTTTTTTTCTTTTTTTGCCTAGTTGATCTTTTTGTTTACTCAAAACCCCTGTCCTGTCTATAATTTAAATGGTAGCTTCCTTAACTTTGAAACCTGCATAGATGGTAATGACACTTGTACAGAGGTCAATATTCCAGATTAAGAAAAAATATCTTAAATAATGATCGATCTTTTTAACTGCTGTAAAGGACCGATAAATGGATTCACTCTTTGCTGCAAGAAATCCCAGGCGAGAACCAGGGTTCTACAGAACTCTTAGAATGCGAATCATAGTTAATATTGCACCAGAAAATTTCTGAAAATTAATTATTTCAAGTTCATTAACGATTTTTTGGTTGTTGATAGAATGCTTGGCTCAACAGCTCCTTTTACTCATATTTGAAAGTAATTGGTTTGGATGATTTCTCTAAAACCAATGACCGTTAGATTCTAAATTAACACGATGAATAGATTATACGTAAAAAAAAACATTTAGATTCCGAGCACAGTATAATAATATTGATGATTATTTAGTGACAGGAATCGTATCTCATTCTCGATACAATATTGCTTTCGTGGGCTTTGTCCCCTCACTTGGACCGACTACCGGCAGGTCCTTAGACTCCTCGCCGAAGTTCGGGCGCTCCTCACCGAATTTCGGGCGTACACGTAAAAATGACCTAGCTACGCCACTGCAAGCGTCTTTGATAAGATGGAATCTTTTTACTTTCAAATTTTCTAATTTTTTTTCAAAACCAAGTTTGCAAGCTATTGAAAGAAAATGATAAAATACAATTCGTCTCAATTAATTGAATAAGAAGAATGGAAACAGGGATTATGTCAGAAAAACAACAACCAGACCACAATATTTAAAACAACTCCAGGGTCTTCAACAAGCGAGAAATCCCGCACCCAGCGGAAGTTTTGAGCAGGCCCCGAAAACCTAATGTATACTAGACCAAGAAAATGGACGCCACTTTACACTTCGAAAAACAGAGATGATGTTTTCCGTAGCTACAAATTCACACATATATTTTCAATCGACCCTTCGTGTCCCAATTGCATTCGTGTAAATTAACATTCATTTGCATTTACGATTTCAATGGTTTTTTGCAATTGTCAACACAAAACTTTATATGACCTGTAAATTAACAATATTGCATCTTATCTTATCTTATATATATATTTAGATTTTTCAGAATAATTTTAGATTCTTCAGATTTCAAATCAATGCACTAATTCAAACGAAAATATGACTAGGCGGCCGATAATGAGCAAATCACACCCTATATATATATAATTCAAACATAATTTCGTTTGAATTATTGTTTCAGGTCATAATGGATATTGCAACTTTATCAGGTTCAATTCCTTCTTTGGTAAATCCACCAGCAGACCCATCAGTAATTTTTCAGAATACGTTCAACTCAGTTATGGTAGTTATACACCCTCCCCCAGAACCCACTTTAGATATTTACCATCGGGTGTCTGAAGGAAGAAATGAAATGTGGCATGGTAGAGATGTATTTTTAATATTTTCAAATCATCGTTACGCATTTTACCGTTCATGTGGGGAAACACCAGAAACTATATTGCAAATGCTGGGAACAGTTGGGCCAAGGATACACGAGAGTCGTACTGGAAGACCACACAGACTTTCACCTATCAATCGTCTACTGTTAGTTCTGTTATGGCTCCGTAGTTACCCGTGTTACAATCTTCTTAGTTTACTTTTTGACGTTTCGTCTCATACCGTTTCTATGCACATAAGAGCCCTTATACCAATTTTATGGGAAATATATTCACCAAATATAGCCTGGCCTAGCCGTCAACAATGGCTTCAGTTACATGGGAACTGGTCAAACATTCCTACTGCTTTGGCAGCCATTGATGGAACCTCCCATGCCATATACAGGCCTCAAGTAGAACCGCAGGAGGAATATTACTCTGGACATCGCCATGTTCATTGCATCCATACACAAATTGTAGTGGACAATGAAAATCATATCCGCCTTGTTAAAAGTGGCTTTCTTGGCCATCAAAACGATGCTCAACAATTCAATCTGTTACCAAGTATTGGGACTAATTTAGAATTAGATTTTCCGCCAAATTATGTCATTTTAGCCGATAAAATTTATGCAGATCGTGCACCTATTGTTACTCCATATAGGAGACATCAATTGAGACGGAAAACGCCGAGGGAAAAAAGAATATGTAAGAAATTTAATAGAAGAATGTCTACATGTCGGGTGTACGTTGAACATGCAATAAGGCGTCTTAAGACATTTAGAGTTGTTGGAACTTTGTGGAGACATCGCAGAAATGAACTTAATCAAATTGTTGAATTATGTGCTGGACTTGTTGAAAGACAACATGATTTATTTTCGTATTAAACAAATTCCACCCAATTAAACAATGCTTATGTTATAAGACGAGAGCCCACAAAATCTTGTATTTACGTTGGCATATAAGCATCATGCTTTTATCTTATGAACAAGGAATATTTAAAAAAAAAATGTTTCGTTATAATATATTGGGGAAAATAATCGTCACTAAATGAGAATAAAACAATAGTTTGAGTTTCCTAGGAGTTAAGGCGAAGACATACTATATCTTCTTCCTCTAGTGGATTTGCAAGTCATTTAGCATTTGTTGATTCTGAAAAGTAAATAGAAACAAGCATTGCCCCCCTTTTCAACGAAAAGTAATTAAGATTTTTTTTTTAATAATTTATATATATTCCTTTAATCAAATAATACCAATTGCATGTGTGAATATACTTTTTTCAATATTCCACGTGATTAGTTTTAAAAGTCACATACAATGCGTATAAATGTCTTGCTAAAAGTAATTACGCCTTACAGTGTATCAAACACACCCATACAGGTAACACAATATGAGAGAGCATTTAAACTTTTGGAGATGACCCCTATATATCATATCGTATTAATCTTCATCCAACACGAGCGCCAGCAGCAGTGTCGACTTTTCTAACACGTCTATTAGACCTTTTCAACATCTCTCGACACCTACAGTTGAGAACGACTACGACAGGTAAAATGTGAGGGGTCGTCTCAAAACTTAAAAAAAATGAAATCATTATTGATTTTATCGCTTTCATTGACAATGATACAGCTTTCCTACAGAGTCCAAATAACATGGATTTTTTTAATTTATTATAACGAAAATGATGGACTTTAAGTCACATTTCATCTTTTTAGACGTTGAGCTTCTAGCTGTCCTGATGGAATTTGGGAAATGAAAAGAACAAAGCATGTTTAATTGTAGTTGATATTTAATTAATCAATGTTTTATCATAAATATGTCTGTTGATATGAGCGGCAAATGTTTCCACAATGTCTGTTAATTTTGGCTTTGGGTGCCTCCATAATGTACTCAATACTTTCTATATTTTCAATTCACCAATTTGGTGTTCCACTTGAATTCTGTATTCACCAATCATGCGATTAAATTTTCTGCTCTTTCTCTCAAATGTTATGCTTTACAATTAATTTGAGGTGTTGTAAATGGTGTAACTAAAGGATGACGATTTGGATAAACTTTGTCTCCAAGGAGAACACAGTCCTCCTGGAAATGCAGCGGATCATTTCTCCCTATTTTGACCCAAAACCTCCCGTATGTATGTTCATAGATGAGATAAAAAAAATCTAAAGTACGAAAAAAATTGAAAAAGGTACAAAACTTTGTTCCAGAAATTGGATTTAGAGAAACAAATTCTGACCCGGTGAAAACAAAACAAAATATAGAAATGACAGTGTATAAATAAAATCAACGAAATTTCATTAACTTCTTGTAAGAAACCCAAAGGTCATTTTCAAGGACACAATGACGAAGGGACAAGGTATGTTATTTTCGGGACATCAGCCGTTGGTCTCCAAACCACTGATTAGCAATGTCCATTTTGATTTTGCAATGTCAAATAGCTCTATAGTAATTACTAACAACTTGAAATATAAATTCCATATGCAGGTATGTAAAAGAAATGCACTGCTTAGATGTTGTAACATTAAAACGAGAAGTCAATTATATTTTTTTTTTCAAAATTCATCATGAACAACCTCAACTCTAGAGAAGTCCGCCGTTGAAAAAATAGATGTGATATTTTCCTAAGACCTTCAAAATCAATATGTGATTATCCCTCTAGAAATTGAATATGTACATCAACTAAGATGAAGATCGGTCGAAAAATACCAATTTGGTCGTGTTCACAAATCTGATACGGACGTACGGACAGTTCAGTAAGTATTTTTCATAAATGGAAAATTTCATAAAAGCTTTTACCCCAACAAATGAACCGTTATTTACATGCGACAAATATTTGGTAAAAGACTCGCTTAATCATAAAATTAAAGAGAAAGCGGATCAGGATGCAGAATGGTTGCTGTATTTGTTTTAATCAAGTCAACATAAAATGTCGCGTGAATACATACAAAATAAGAATATTATATGACAGAGACATATATTTATTTATTTATTTGGTTGATATATATTCTGAAGCTATATAGTCAAGACAGTATATAACCGCCAATCCAATATGTAACGTATTGATACCCATGATGGTTTTTGTTTTTGAGACGACCCATCCATTTTACCTGTAAACTGTAGGTGTCATTAGTCGGTGTCGAGAGATGTTGAAAAGGTCTATTAGGAGGGCCCTCAGGATTATAACACTTTACTGGAGTGGCAGTTTAATTACATAAAATCGATAACAAAACAAAAATATATGTTTAAAATGGCGATTTGAAACTCAATCTCAACGAAATGACCGAAATTATTTCTGTTGAAAAATAAAATTTGACCTAAATCCCAATAAATGATTAGGACTTTTGAGTTTCCAAATCGGTCATGTCTGGCATATATGACCGTTTCCGGACCCTGAATTGAATTTTGTCTCACAAAAGTCAGTTTTGTCTCACAAAAGTCAATTTTGTCCCACAAAAGTCAATTTTGTCTCAAGAGTTAATTTTGTCTCACAAAAGTCAATTTTGTCTCACACAATTGACTTTTGTGTTTTAATTTCCATATCAGGTAACAAAAGTCAATTTTGTATGCAAATAAGTTTATATTTGCATACCTTTATGACAAAATTGACTTTTGTCATGACAAAAATGAACTTTGTCTACAAAAATGAATTTTGTGATACCTTACCGAAAAAATCAGCCTCCTGCAAATAGTTGCTGCAGGTCTGCTGCGAACTTGCTGCAGACTTGCAGCGAACACAGAGTCTGTGTTTGCAGCGTGTTTGCTGCAAATACGCTGCAGGTCTGCTGCAAACAATTTACCATGCAAATGAGTGTTTGCTGCAGACCTGCTGCAAACATTTATATGCAATTGAGTGTTTGCGGCAGATCTGCTGCAAACATATTTATGCAAATTAATCTTTCTCCTGCGTGTTTGCAGCAGACCTGCTGCCGGTGTTTGCTGCAGACCCTTGAATTTCCAAACTAAACAAATTTGCATACAAAATTGACTTTTATGATACAAAATTGAATTTTGTCTCACAAAAGTCAGTTTTGTCTCACAAAAGTCAATTTTGTCCCGCAAAAGTCAATTTTGTCTCACAAAAGTCAATTTTGTATCACAAAAGTCGATTTTGTATGTAAATTAGTTCACATAATCCAAAGTTCAAAGGATCCGGAAATTTTTTCACCTAATTTCGGTCATTTTCATATAACTTAAAAGTTGGTGCCCCTTTTCAAAAACAGATTGTCAAAATCTCATTACTGCATGAGTATGCTCCTACTCGTAGCATCAACGAACTTGTTTAACTGTTGCATCGCGTTTACTTCATGATTTATCCTACCATTTTCCTAAAATCGATCAAGAGCAATTAAGGGAAGGCAACAGTTTAAGAATAAAATGATTTTAATGACTCAAAATCGTAATTTTCTCAGTCATGGCTTTCGATTCTGAAGTCGAAATTCAAACCGGATGTAATGCGACAATACCAAAACGAACAATTCCGGACTTATTCCCGGGATTAGTTTTGTTTATCAAATTCACAGGAAAACATCGTTTTTTTTTAATATTTTACCTTTAATAGTGTAAGAATATTAATGAAAATAGTTGCACTTGCTTTATTTAGCAAGAAATCATTTTAAATTTACGATTTAGTCAAATTTGCGGAAGAGAATTTTAGGCATGCGTATCATAGTAAACAAAGCACGTGTGTTAGTAGTGAAAAAAAAATCTTTTTTCTACGTAAATTAAATCAAGTTTTAATTTAATTTTAAATCATAATTGACAATTGTCTTAGCTGAAAAGTAATTAAATAATGAAGACAGTTGGTATTGAATTTTAATTTCTTCATAATATTAGTTCGGAGCTTGTGATTAATAGTCAGGTGTGAATTAAATACACAGGTAAAGAGATTAGCCATCATTAGCCAATAGCTCCCCGAGGCATTAATATAGTATTAGGAGGGCCCTCAGGATTATAACACTTTACTGGAGTGGCAGTTTAATTACATAAAATCGATAACAAAACAAAAATATATGTTTAAAATGGCGATTTGAAACTCAATCTCAACGAAATGACCGAAATTATTTCTGTTGAAAAATAAAATTTGACCTAAATCCCAATAAATGATTAGGACTTTTGAGTTTCCAAATCGGTCATGTCTGGCATATATGACCGTTTCCGGACCCTGAATTGAATTTTGTCTCACAAAAGTCAGTTTTGTCTCACAAAAGTCAATTTTGTCCCTCAAAAGTCAATTTTGTCTCAAGAGTTAATTTTGTCTCACAAAAGTCAATTTTGTCTCACACAATTGACTTTTGTGTTTTAATTTCCATATCAGGTAACAAAAGTCAATTTTGTATGCAAATAAGTTTATATTTGCATACCTTTATGACAAAATTGACAAAATTGACTTTTGTCATGACAAAAATGAACTTTGTCTACAAAAATGAATTTTGTGATACAAAATTGAAGTTCTCACAAAACAAGTCTGTATCACATAGTTTTGTAAGACAAAAATGATTTTGTTATGACAGAATTGAATTTTGTACAAAACCACAAGAGTCCCATTCGGCGCCCCGTACCGGCACGCTGTCAATTTAGATCTCGAAAAACGATAAATTGACAAAAAAGAGTTCTGATACATTTTTGTACATGTGTATGTACTGATTGCAAATATACTTTTGTCATTTGTTTGTCCGCTTCTCACAATTTTATGATTATCTTTTCTTATTCAGACTGCAGGCCATTTGATGAAACAAAAGACTCCAATTCACAAAGAAAAGGAAGAAAAAATGTCTGACACATTTAGTGATAAACCCCATAAGTGTACAGTATGTGGTAAAGGATTTAGTTTGAGTAATTACTTATGTAGGCACATGAAAATACATACTGGTGAAAAGCCCCATGAATGTTCAGTATGTGGTAAGAGGTTTAGTATGAGTAATCCCTTGAAGAAGCACATGAGAGTACATACGGGTGAAAAACCCCATGAATGTACAATATGCGGAAAAGGGTTTAGTTTGAGTAATCCTTTGAAGGAGCACATGAGAATACATACTGGTGATAAACCCCATGAATGTACAGTATGTGGTAACTGGTTTAGTAGGATTAACCAATTGGAGATTCACATGAGAGCACATACTGGTGAAAAACCCCATGAATGTACAGTATGTGGTAAAAGGTTTAGTTTGAGAAGTAACTTGAACGTGCACATGAGAACACATACTGGTGATAAACCCTATGAATGTACAGTATGCGGTAAAAGGTTTAGTTTGAGATGCAACTTGAACGTGCACACGAGAACACATTCTAATGATAAACCCCATGAATGTACACTATGCGGTAAAAGGTTTAGTTTGAGAAATAACTTGAATGTACACATGAGGACACATACTGGTGATAAACCCCATGAATGTACACTATGCGGTAAAAGGTTTAGTAGAAGTATTTACTTAAAGTGGCACAAGAGAATACATACAGGTGACATACCTAATGATTGTACAGTATGTGGTAAGGGATTTAGTAGGAGTCGGAACTTACTTAGACACGAGCTTATACACACTGGAGATAAACCTTATAAATGTGGAGAATGTGATAAAGAATTTATTCGAAGGCTTGACTTACAGAGACACATGAGAACACATACTGGAGATAAACCTTATAAATGTGATGTGTGTGGAAAATCGTTTAGTCAAAGTAATAGCAGAAATACACATGTTAGAACACACACAGGCGATAAACCTTATGAATGTCATGTGTGTGGAAAAGGATTTAGTCAGAGTAACAACAGAAATACACATTTAAGAACACATTCTGGTGATTAAACTTTGAATACTTATTTATGTTATGTATGTTACATGTATGTTTGTATATTTTGTGTAGTAAAGGAGTAAGCCAGAGTCATACAGAGATAAACATTTGTGAACACAGGACACCGGTGATTAATCTTATAGTTATGCATGTTTTGTTTGATATTTTGTGTAGTAAAGGAGTCAGTTAAAGTTATAGCAGAGATTTACATTTGTAAACACACACTGGTGATTAACCATAACCTTGTGAATGTTGTGTATGTTATGTATACATGTAAGACATAATAGTGTCCTGTGAAAAAAGTGTCCACATGGACAGTTTTTGATTGAAATTTGATATTTAATAATGTCCATTGCCATGGAATGGTGTCCCTCAAAAGGACAGATTTTTACTGCTAACAATATGAAATAGTGACCACTCACAGGACAAATTTTCACAGTTGTTGCTAGTAAATTGTGTCCTCCAAGGGAAGTAATACAAATATAAAAAAGAAGATGTGGTATGATTGCCAATGAGACAACTGTCCACAAGAGACCAAAATGACACAGACATTAACAACTATAGGTCACCGTACGGCCTTCAACAATGAGCAAAGAACATACCGCATAGTCAGCTATAAAAGGCCCCGATAAGACAATGTAAAACAATTCAAACGAGAAAACTGACGGCCTTATTTATATAAAAAAAAAATGAGCGAAAAACAAATACTAGTATGTAACACATAAACAAACGACAACCACTGAATTACAGGCTCCTGACTTGGGACAGGCACATATACATAAATAATGTGGCGGGGTTAAACATGTAAGCGGGATCCCAATCCTCCCCCTAACCTGGGACAGTGGTATAACAGTACAACATAAGAACGAACTATAAAAATCAGTTGAAAAGGGCTTAACTCATCAGATGGACAAAAATACAAGTGGATGTGGCTGGGTACTTATACATCCCGACACAAAAAGACACTATGAACAGATCTGAGAGTACTCGCAGTTATCTGACAGCTAATTCAAAGCCACTGACAACTAATAAAAAAATTATGCATCTACATTTGTAAGACAAAACCATCAATCCGTACACATCAAACATCCAATGGATTTAGTGTAAAGACGTCATAAACAGCCAGAGAAAAACATGACCTTGTGCAATGCCAAGTTACAGGTATCGACAGATTGTAGATCCCTGAATATGTATATGTATATAACATACTAGTAATAATTAGTTAGCTTTTAATTTACTGATAACAAAATCAATATTTATACCAATAAAAACAATATTCAATGATCTTATTACAGTGTTGAATAGGAAACCTTTTAGAATAAGTTTATTTAAAGGAGCGACAAGTTTACATGGATCATTTCTCCGGGCACGGTTAACAACATTTCCGTAAAAATGAGGATGTGCTATTCCATTTGAAATAAGTTTTCTACAGGCACAACCAAACTTCAAAACAAAATCTTTATATCTATGGAAAAAATTAGTAAAGGTTTTAAGTAATTTATGGTAACGATATCCCTGGTTTAATAATTTACCAGTAATACATAGATTGTGTTCGTTAAAATCAAAAACGTCACAACAGACACCGGCATAGCGAACGAGCTGTGAAATATAAACACCGTAAGATGGTGCCAAAGGAACATCACCATCTAAAAATGGAAAATTAACAATAGGGAACGAAAAAAAATTGTCTCTTTTGTCGTAAATTTTTGTGTGGAGTTTCCCGTTTAAAACCGAACTATCTAAATCCAGGAAAGGACAGTTATTACCGAATAAATTTGATTTATTTAAAGTAAGTTCCTTGGGGTAAATTTCAGCAGTATATTGAGAAAATTCTTGATTATTTAACGAAAAAATATCATCAAGACAACGGTATGTGTTGTTGAATTTATCAATTAAATGCAATTTCGACGGGTCTTTACTGAGTTTAGTCATAAATTGTAATTCGTAAGAGTACAAAAACAAGTCTGTTATAAAGGGGCACAAATTAGTGCCCATGGGGATACCTACAACCTGTCAATAAACTTTGTTGCCGAAACGTACACAAATATATATCAAGGAGAAAATTAACAGCTTCAATCATCTCATATATCACACCTCCAGTAAGTATATCTAGCATGTTTACCTATCTCATTTATAGAGAAGAAGGCTTTAAATGAGTTGCAGCAAAGCTCATTACAAAGTTTTATTATTCTTGAATTTTAATTAAAATATGAAGGATTGATGAGAAATTGATCAATATACAAATGTAAACAAATAAAGAATGGATGGAAATGAATATAGAGAAATTTAAGTTCTTAGAAATTCCCAGCATTAATGGTAATGACAATGAAAGAATAACAATAAGAAGGAAGTGTAAAATCAAATATGAAGAACTTTACTATACTAAATATTATGTCAGAGAAGAAGACAATACAAAATATTGGCCATTGCCCTGAAATATTGACTCTTAATTGGACAGCATTTACAGCAACAGTTGTGAAATATGGTCCATCTGCAGAACAAATTTTCGTAGTGAATGTTATTAAAGTGGGAAATCCAAGGAAAATAATACTGAACAACATCTGTTACTTAGGGAGCTACCATTTGACTTTTATGGGGGGGGGGGGCTAGGATGAAAAATTTTGTACTGCATTTTTTTTTAGCTGTAATCTCTGTCCTGCATTTTTATTTTTCACTCTGTTCGGTCCTGCCTTTTTTTTTTTAGTTTATCCTGACTTTTTTTTTGTAAGTGTCTCATCCTGCCTTTTTTTTTTACTCAAAACTCCTGTCCTGCCTATTTTTTTCAAATTTCATCCTAGCCCCCCCCATAAAAATCAAATGGTAGCTCCCTTATTTGAGTTTGAATTATACATGTATATATAATTCTATTAAAAAATATAGATATGAAGATAGGGATTGCATGAGTGCCAATGAGACAAAGTTTATGTCAAAGAAACAATTAATTCAAGTTCTTAATTAAAGTAAAATAATTATTGCGTCCAGTAATAACAAGGCAATGGATATCATTTAATACTTTAATCTTATCAAAAAATGCCCTGGCAGACACAATGTCCTGTGAAAAAATGTTAACCTGGAGCAATATTATGGTAGTGAATAATGGCCATGTTCATGGACACTTTTTCATACCTAAGGACATGTTTTCATAGGAAATTGTGTCCGGGACACATTTAAATAAGTAAATATTATCAAAATGTGTCCGGTGGACATTTTTTCATGGAGGACATTATTAAATCATACATACATGTATACGTGTAGATTTTGGCAAGTAAAGGATTCAGTTAGAGTAATACATTAGTAATAACAGAGATAAACATTTGTAAACACACTGATGAATCACAAAGTTAATCTACTATATATATATGCCAACCATTTCATGTAATATAAGTTATGATCATCATAGATATAGGAAGATGTGGTGTGAGTGCCAATGAGACAACTCTCCATACAAATAACAATTTAAAAAGTAAACCATTATAGGTTAAAGTACGGCCTTCAACACGGAGCCTTGGCTCACACCGAACAACAAGCTATAAAGGGCCCCAAAATTACTAGTGTAAAACCATTCAAACGGGAAAACCAACGGTCTAATTATATATAATAAATCTATACATAAAATACAGTATATTGAATGAAAAGGCAGCTTTTTTTACTTTTGATAACAGCAGAGAAGATTGTGCTTAGAAGATTGTTACAGAAAGGAATTTAATTTTAGAATTTTTCATTACTTAGACAGATTTTCATCTTGCAAATACAGTTCCAAAAGATAAATGACATTGTTTAAGATCGAAAACTTAAAAAAACAAAAAACTGAGAGCTATCGAAATGTTAATTGATAAAATCATTTTCTAAACAGCGTGGACAACCGCATTACTTATGTTGGTAATAATATTTACTGAATCATTTACCTTTAACTTGTTTGTTAGGGGACGACCATTTGATATTCTGGGGGGGGGGGGGGGGGGGGGGGCAGGAGGATTTGTTTTTGATCAGTTATTTATTTTTTTAAACTAAGAGGACAGATTATTCATTTTCTGCACTATTGAAGCAAGATTTTTCATTTTCATTAAAGCAAGGGACTGATTATTCATTTTCACAACTATATTTATGATATTCGAAAACATACAATTTTTAAATGATTTGTTTATTATTAATAATACATGTATAGTCAAGTCATTATGTACCATTTAATCAGAATTAATCATCATCCTCTGCAGAAATGAATCTTTTATATTCCCAACTGCATATACATGTATTGCATACATACACAGTATTAAAGTTTGGTTGTAACTAGCCTCTTTTAAAAGTAATGACAAATGTATTTCGCCGAGCGGAGCGAGGCAAACAATTTTTTTGAAGGGTTTTGGAGCCACTTTCAAGGCCCAAGAAGCTATAGAACAAATGATGCAAAATCATGCTTTCTGGGTGTTCCGAAGACCCTTTCATAATCTGAAAATGCAAGTTTTGTTTTAATCATTTTTTGAAACTATTTTGGTCTCAAAGCAAAATTTTAACAATTCAGTGTAAGACTTAAGTTAATTCTATGAACAACATCAAAATACCAATGTGCATGATAAAGCAAAAATGGAATTCACATAGTTAAGTCTGTGGCTGCTGTGGTTTTTTTTAAACTCATGATCAAGTTCGTAAGAAAATTACTATATTACAAAAGAAATGCAACACTAACAGAATACAGAAGGGCAATCGATGAACAAAAGACAAATAAATAATTAAGAAACATTGATCCCGAAAAAATCAGGGCTACGTCTGAGGGAAAACAGAACTTGCTTCCTGCAAGGCACTCGCCGTGAACACAATTTGATATGGAGACAATCATTTGGTTTTGAAATTTCCTACATGAGGCATTTGCCTCAATGCAGTTACGGCTCTGTTAAAATAAAAGTGAGGTAAGGTTTCTTGAGACAATACAGTCGGAAACCAGGTTGAAATAGAACAAAAGAATCGAAGCTCTTTGTTAGAGAAGGCGATAAATGTTTACTGTATTGTTTACTATAGTGACAAAATTTTTAAAAGTTAATAGAAACAAACAAAATTGCAATTTTCTTCTCAATTACGAGGTGTTTTATTTTAAAAACACCATTTGCATAAGTTTTCAATTTATCTAGTACATAGTTAAGCAGAACAATTAGATATCAAGTCGACGACATGGGTATCTTTCAAGTTGGATGAAGAAAATGCATAACCTCCGATTTTTATGAAAAAATTACCACGGACGGAAAACATATCAATCTATTAGTTCAGTAATTTTCGTGTCTGCCCTTCCATTATGTGACTGAAGAAAAAATTCCAAAAAATGGGTAACAATTGTATCGAAAAGAGAAAATCGAGTGCACCTTTTTATGTTAGGGCGTGTGTTGTGAAAGTACAATTTACACGACGTAACGTCATATTTATTCCCGTACTTTCACTTTCCCATTGTTGACGTCAACTTCCGCCGAGCAATTGTTTATATGGTTTTGAAGAGCGAAGTTGATATACACCTCGAACGAAGAATAAGAAGATTGATATTTGACTTGATATATATTTTATAAAAGGTAAACAGCATACATTTTACACATTTTACACACTGTATTATTTTACTGATCTCCGCATCAGGTTCTAAATATATACTTTGCCCTATTTATAGATTGTAGTTTCCCCTGTTTAATATAGCGCGATCGGCAATTCAAACACGTTAACGTTGGTTGTTCATTTGTTATTATTCATTCGCGTATTCCTGTGTGAATAAACTGTGTTGTATATTTATAGTGTATTATAATAAAGTATTGTATTTTTACATGTTGTTTGCATATAAACGTAACTGCCGTATAAAGTTGTGGTAATTGTTTAATGAGACAAATACTTGTTGTGAAGCCCATGTATGATTTTACCCGCTCGGACGTTTATTCTATAAATAAATAAGTTCACAACAACTGGTGACAGCCGTGGGATTAATTTAAAATTCGTGTTATTTAAAGATTGCAAAACTTTTCAAAGCAGTTTTTAGCTTTTGGTTTTGTTTTCTTTGTTCGGAAACTTGTCGTGATATTTTACCGAATTTAAAACTTTTTAAAACTGTTTTAGCTTTTGGTTTTAAGTTCACGTGATCCTAAATTTCTAGACTTTGTAGGGCATATTTTGCTTTAGTCTATGAAATTTGTCCTTTTGTCCCGCGTTTCCCGCGTATCAAAACTTTTCAAAGCATTCATTGGCTTTTGGTTTTGACCCTTTCCCCTTTACTTCGCGTTATTTGATTTCAAAACTTTTCAAAGCGTATTTTGCTTTTGGTTTTGAAATATCGTATTCGTGTTATTTAAATTTCAAAACTTTTCAAAGCAGTGTTTGCTTTTGGTTTTGAAATATCGTGTTCCGCTGATTTGTAAGGGTTTCAAAACTTTTCAAAGCGTATTTTGCTTTTGGTTTTGAAATATCGTGTTCCGCTGATTTATAAGGGTTTCAAAACTTTTCAAAGCGTATTTAGCTTTTGGTTTTGAAATTTAACTGTAGGGCTAGCATTACTTCTATACTTTTTATAGCTGATTTAGCTATTGGTTTTGAAGGTGTGTTTTTTTTTTTTTTATATGATCGTTTTCGGTATTTCAATAAATATTTCAAATCCACCAGTTGTTGTGAACTTATTTATTTATAGAATAAACGTCCGAGCGGGTAAAATCATACATGGGCTTCACAACAAGTATTTGTCTCATTAAACAATTACCACAACTTTATACGGCAGTTACGTTTATATGCAAACAACATGTAAAAATACAATACTTTATTATAATACACAATAAATATACAACACAGTTTATTCACACAGGAATACGCGAATGAATAATAACAAATGAACAACCAACGTTAACGTGTTTGAATTGCCGATCGCGCTATATTAAACAGGGGAAACTACAATCTATAAATAGGGCAAAGTATATATTTAGAACCTGATGCGGAGATCAGTAAAATAATACAGTGTGTAAAATGTGTAAAATGTATGCTGTTTACCTTTTATAAAATATATATCAAGTCAAATATCAATCTTCTTATTCTTCGTTCGAGGTGTATATCAACTTCGCTCTTCAAAACCATATAAACAATTGCTCGGCGGAAGTTGACGTCAACAATGGGAAAGTGACAGTGGCGGATCCAGAAATTTTCATAAGTGGGGGCCCACTGACTGACCTAAGAGGGGGCCCGCTCCAGTCACGCTTCAGTGATTCCCTATATAAGCAACCAAATTTTTTCCCAAAAAGGGGGGCCCGGGCCCCCCGGGCCCCCCCCTAAATCCGCCTATGAGTGAAAGTACGGGAATAAATATGACGTTACGTCGTGTAAATTGTACTTTCACAACAGCGTGTTTGAGTTGAGTATTTTGTCTTGATATCGTACAAAGTAAGAATATTTCATACATCGTCTCGCTTCAGATTCTATCATTTTTATATATTAAAGCTACAGGTTGACTTTATAACACAAAAAAATCACAGTACTAAAAGATGAAATATATGGGTCAAGTGAAATACCTATCTAATGAGTCACAAAAACAGAGAAGGTGTGTTCGAATAGCTATTTTTTTAACGACAGTCTTTCAAGTTGGATGATGAAAATGCATATCTTCGAAAAATTCTAATTTTTTGTGTGTGATTACTAGGGTTTATAGTCTTCATACACTTAAAAAATCTAGTCTGCCCTTCCACGAAATATTTAATTAGAATTTTTTTAAATGTTTATGAATTTTCGAAAATTCCACCTGACAACCGATCAGACAATAGTTTTAAGTTGAATCAATGCAGACAAGATTATTAACTGATGCTCATTAGCTAGTTGATACATTTGTCTTTTAAAATACAACTGACATATAAGGATCGTAATGGTGCAATGTGGATAAATTTATAGGTTTCCAAGAGCAATATTGGTAGCGCGTCATCCCTACAATGGCTTCCATTTCTACGATTGTAAAAATGAACTGGCGTAATGGGGAGATAATTTTGACGAAGTAGACTACTGACTGAATATACCTCAATTTAAATGAAATCAATTTTCAGACATTTCAAGTATATTTAAATGATTTTATACTTTTATACTTTTATCTTTAAAAAAAAAAAGATGAATTTATGAAGAATCTGGTGCCATCTCATACTTTCGATTAGACCTGCTGAGTTATTTATTTTCAATACATTGCAAGTCAAGTAATTTATTTTCAAACTACCACAGAACAAACCATTTATTTTTGTGATTATCAAGGCTGAGTTATTTATTTTCAAAATCCTCCCCCCCCCCCACCCCCCAGAATATCAAATGGTCGTCCCCTTATCGGCTATTGATAAGTGTTTTACGCTCATTCAGTTTATCAGAGGCCTTCCGGTGGTGATTTAAATAGAATAAAACAGTAAGTACATGCAGGTGCACGAGAGAAAAAAAGTATTAAACATTTAAATCACCACACACGGTTCATTCCTCTGCTAGTTATTCGTATTACTAGTATTTTATTAAGGCGTTTAAAATCTTTAGCGACCCACAGTTTAAATGTCTTTGACACACACGATATGACAACTGGGCGTTACAGACGAACGCTCACCTAACCTGAGCGTGTCAAGAAATGGTATGGTCCACGCTGTTATGAAAATGATTCTAATACACTCGAAAATTGGCGAGTTTATAACATCGATAGTAAAGTTGTCCGATGAGTATTTTTTTTATACAAAAAAGACTTTATTACGGTTGAAACTCTGATTTAAATGAATGAACTTGAACTGAATAGTCATGACATATAAATTTGCTACTGAATATTAGACCAACAAATAAATAACATTAATTAATGTACAAATAGCCATGTGCATGTATACTGATTACATAAGCGATAGTATATGACATTGTTATTGCATATTTATAAAACACCAAACGTTTTTTTCTGACTATAGAGTGGGCGCAATAGGGGGTCCGTTAACATGTTAACAACACCTCGATCTTGGCAAAAACAGTTAACAACAACTGCAAAAATCTGATAACAGTTAACAAATTGGGTTGATAACAAACCAATTTTATCTCGGATAACAACACCTTGAAAAAGGCCAAAACAGGTTTACATGAAAAGGTATTGCCCCCCTATGGTATATATACTATATAGATATTTTCATATTTGTTCGTTGTTGCATCTTTAAAAACACGAGCAAATTAATAAAATTGAGAATGGAAATGGGGAATGTGCCAAAGAGACAACAACCCGACCATAGAAAAAAAAAAAAAAAACAACAGCAGAAGGTCACCAACAGGTCTTCAATGTAGCGAAAAGTTTTCCCGCACCAAGAGGCGTCCTTCAGCTGGCCCCTAAACAAATATATACTAGTTCAGTGATAATGAACGCCATACTAATTTCCAAATTGTACACACGAAACATACTACATGAAAATAACTTTAGCAACCCACGCCACTTCTCTTTACATTGACACTGCAATTAAGTACAAACATTGTATTATAAAGACAAACCAAAAATAATTATGACACTGAACGAAGCATCTCACACACAATCGTTTAAGCAGTTGGAGCTTCAACTTTCTTATTTTTAATTGAATCTCTGATGTGGGAGTGGTACAAATCTGCATAATTATCTTCATATTAGTAATTCGACAAATTTTTACAAAGTGTATTTAGTTTGGCAAAATGTTCGCTACTCTCGTCTCAGTCATTCTATATTTTGTTTGAGTTATAAATATAGCCTGTTATTTTCACTAATATACTTATCTACCAACCAACCTTGATAATATAGGGTTATTGCATGAATATTGGGGAATATTGTCCCGAGTAGAATTTTATATTGCACGAGCTTGCGAGTGCAATATATGTTCTACGAGGGACAATATTCCCCAATATTCATGCAATAACCCTTTTATTGTATAGCAATATAATATTTGAAAGTATAAATTGGGTTAAACTAAGATTTAGTTGTTGATGACGTCATAAATTTTGATAATTTATTGCACTAGTGCAATATTAGAATTTATTGCACGTTAACTTTTGGTTACTTTCTGTGGGGAATATTATATTGCTATGCAATAAATTGAATTACCTGTTCTTAGTCATTCGATTGACAAGGTCAAGTGATTTTTTATATACATGTACATGAAAAATGCAAGTGGGAATAAAATTACTACTTTGGTCTTCTTCCGACTGGACGTAAACCATTGCCCTTGCCAAAGTTGGACGTCCGTTTGATTGTGCGCGGTATGTATACATCTAGTGATGACGTTTTATCCGATTCATCTGGCAAAGAGAGTGCCACGCTCTCCTCTGCAGGTTAATTTGAACCATTGCAACAACTTTTTGAGGGGCCGATGGTGGCCTTTGTCTCAGATTGTTGCAAGGCAAACGTCTGTCCCTATTCAATATACTTTAATATTTCAGTGACAGTCCAAGTTTCATTGACTTTTTTTCATCCTGGATGGCATCCAGGGGCGGATCCAGGATTTTGGAAAGGGTGGGCGAAGTAAATTGAATTTCGCCGAGCGGAGCTAAAAAACATAAAATACATAAAATAAGTGTACAATGAACTTTTTACACGGTTTCTGAAGTTGGGCATGCATATTTTATAGTTGCTATAAAGTGTAAGGGTCGGACATTTTTGATGCCGTATTCTCCCATTATAAATGATTGGATAGATCGAAAGCTATACATGTACTAATATATTTGATGTGGGAGTTGGCAGTAAAAAATGGACATGGAAATTTCTCGTTTGTTTATTTAGTAAAACCTCACAATTTATTTGCTGTAAACAAGATAGACGCCGGGCTATCGATGAAATTTACAATAAACCGACACGAGATAAGAAACAAACAAACATTTTTTGTCCAAATGTTTGGTTGAAATGTTTCAGCCAACAAGGGAAGTGAGGGTTCCAAATTAACCAAAGTCCGGCTACGAATGAGTCTGAAAGGACAACGAATTTATGAATAATAGTCGACAAATGGAGACATAATGGCCACACCAAGCAGGCAGATTGCAGTCGGGCCTTGAAAAATGTATTCAATATATCAGTTCGGCGAAACAAATATTCCGGTCAGATATGGGATTTACATGCAAACCCCGGCAACAAAAAATAACACCCGTTTATTATTCATCATGTTCATTTTATGCTAAATAATTATGTTTGAAATTTTTGTTTCTAATAGCAAATAAGTGGACAAAATTATTGTTTTCAATCCAGATATATACGACCAGAATTTATGATTAAGACAAAAATCAGGGTAAGATTTTTTCTCTCAAACTTCTCAGATCATTGCCCCCTCAAATCAAATAGTCCATACCTTTAAAAGACATAAAATCTGTCTAGAGCTTACTGACTGGGGATCATCAGCTATGTTATTTATAGGCTGCCCGAAGGGCCTTTGGGATTAAACATTTTTTTGTAGATAGATAATATTGCTATGGAACTTTCACGAGAGTGTAATAGAGTATTACTTTCTGTTTGGTGGAATTATGAAATAGAAGTCAGTATACGTTCATGTTCAATCCTTTGTTGCTTTGAACATGTTGAAGGTGTCATGCTTGTAACCTTCATCATAAGCAAGTGTTACTGTAATCTGAATTTCAAAATGACTGAATGACAGGTTTTTTTTCGACGCACTGGTTAACACCGCCGTAGCCGAATCACATGACGTTGACATAACCAATAATATATTACAGTAAATACGAGCAAAAATTATCGTTATAAGTTAAAAAATGTCGCATAAAAACAAAATATACGGGAAATGGCAAATTTCACGAAGTCTTAGTCTGATTAATAATTTTTACAAAAAAAAAAAAAAAAAAAAATCCAAGCAAAGGGTGGGCGTACGCCCTCTACACTCCCCTCTGGATCCGCCACTGGCATCTATTACAGCTGAGAATTCTATAAAAGTAGTCTCAGATTACAGGACCTACCTATTGAGTTTATTGTTGATTGGTTCTCGTCCTGAACATAAATGTTATATTTGCCACTGTACATGAAACAAAAATATAATATTGCAAGTACCTTATGAATATGATATCAGAAATAGAAACCGTGAAGTATAACAATAAAGCTGGGGTGTTATTATTTTGATCACTCTCAGGAGGTTTAAGTTTTAACTGATGGGATTATTCTCTTGAAAAAGAGATTATTTATTGAAAATATTGTTCAATTGTTTCGTGTCAGACTACTAGGGTGTCGGACCAATGGGGTGTCGGACTAATTGGGCGTCGGACTATATTCATTTAAAAAGGTGGCGAGTTCATGAAAAGTGGGGCGATTTGGTGTGGGGCGACTTGGCTTACTTCCGGAAACTGGAACATCCTAGATATTGACATCACTGACGGAAAACGGTGATTTTGTGAATGAAGATTATATTACTTGATACAGTGATTATAATGTATTGAAGCTAATTTATAGGGTGAGAATATACTCATTTGTAATGGATTGAGGTGTTGTCATGATAATCACTGATATTGTATTGGTTCAAAAATAAGAGATATTACTCTTACAACGTAAAGTCTTCGGTTCAACAGTGTCAGTTTTAAATCGTATAAACTGTTCAATATCATATACCAAATATCTAAGCAACATCTTGTGAAACAATAATACTGAGAAAGAACAAAATAAGGCAGAAGAAAAAAAATAATAATTAAAATAAAATAAAAACCAAATGTCTTTCCACATCAAAGAAATTCTGAAAAGATGCTTATTACTTTATACTGATGAAAATTGAAGTGATTTTGATATACTTTTGAGTGAAATAAGGGAGATAATTTGCTTCTTCTGGTGAATCAGATGTCATTTTCAGTCTCATTTGCTAGTACAGTGTTCTAGCTACAATGTTTGAACAGGGCGCAGCGCCCACTCTTTTTTATTGACGCCAGTACCTTTTTTCTGTCGTTCCTCGGGCGCCCTGCTGTTTTTATCACCGAAAATTGTCATTTTTATGCATTAAAATACTGGTAAAATCGTAAATGTTCCATGAACAGGAAGTTCAGCTACCTGTACAAGCTGTCAAATTTAGTGACCCATTAAGTGTATGGCTTTACCTGACCATGCTGACGGCTTTGGTGTCAAAAACATTGTTTATTAACACCAATTACCTTAGGTTCAGGTCATAAATAATTTGTGAATTCCCAAAAAGTTTTGCATCTGTACTTCCATTAATTGATCTATCAAAAGCAATGATGAATTCCTAAAATTATAACCTGTTGAGAGTCAGCCTGGTTACCTGGTATGATGACAGCATAGATATAAAACCCATGCACATGGCTATAATATACATGGTGACAGCAACTACAAGACAGCTTAATGATCATGTATAATATTAGACAAATGCTTCCCAAAGAGGGTATCAGCATCATGACCATAGATTTTATAAAGTCAACTATAAAAAAAAAAAATAGTGCCAAAAGACATAAATTACATAACTCCATTTTAACTGAAACTTGATGTTTCAATAATACAAGCTTAAAATTATGTGCTAATTAATTATAAGACTAAAATAAATTTACACATTAAAATTGCCCTTTTTCTGACTCGCACCCTCCTCTTTTCAAATCCTGGCTAGACATGCTAGAACACTGTAGCATCTTTCACACTGATTCCAAAAATATATAGTTTTTCATATACTAAGCCTTTAAACCAGATAATTGGCCACTTCTGGTTGATCAAAAGTCATTTCTTGTCCTGAGTGATAGGTTAATGTATTTCGATTACAAAATATGTGAATTCCAAGTACTTTTTCATGAAAAAAGTGCAAAAATGGCTACTAGCTCTCAAGGTCACTTCTGGTTGACATTTTTCAAGGTCATATGTCACCCAATATTATGTTAAAGGTCATATGGCTTTTAGTTTATAATGAACCAAGTTGAAGTAATAATCAATTAACCTTATAATTAATCATTTCAGGGACAGTAACTCCTATAAGATGCAATTGGATTGTTTCATACCAAATTTAACATTTCTTCATACAATAAAACAAACATTTTGCACTTGTTCTTTAATATATATATATCTCTAAAAGTGTTTGGGAAAATGCAAAAATAAGCAAAAGTCAAAATTTAGAACTTGACCTTGAACTTTGACCTTGACCCTCATTTTCTCAGTTAGAACCTAAGGACTTCAATTAAATGGTGCCAGAGTTCTACTGATAAAGGTTTATGAGTTAAAGCATACCGACAAATTTATTTTGTAAAGGTAGATAACTCCCATAAAATTTCATGGAATCGCTTCGATCCAAATTAGGTGAAAATTCCTGAGGAAGTAACGACCAATTAGTAATAGAAATTTTGTCGATATCTTTTTTTGTTACAAAGGAGATGCACACATATGATGGACAGTGAATTGGGAGATAACTCCTACAAAGAAAATGGTTCGGCTTAGCAGGGTGAAATTTAAAAGCGCCATACGATACAATATGAGAAATATCTTAACAACATATTGCGAAACAAACATTTATGGCATGAACAAAATTTGAGGGAAGAAAAAAAATATAATAATTAAAAACCAATTGTTCAGAGAACAATTGAAGGTCTTTCCACCAAAAATAATGTATTCTAATATGAAAGTAGTAAAATTAAGTTTAAAAGGTCATTTCAATCATCAAATGATAGCGTATTGTACGCTTATTAAAAAAATAGATGGTTTCTATACAATATTTTTTAAGAAAGATAATTTAATACTTACAGTTTGAAAAATGTTACCTATAATAATAATATTTGAATATTTACTTGACACTGATTCCAAAAATATCTTGTTCTATATACTTTTATATTGATAAAGTATAAATAAAGCTACTTCCGGTTTACACAAGGTCACTTCCCGTTGTTTTTTCAAGGTTCAATGGTTTGATACCTATTGCCAAAAGTTTCATGGCTTTATCATGTATACATATGAGGTAAAAGCAAAGGTCAAAATATTAATTCTATTTGGTTAATGATTGATATCACCATGTGCATATTTTTAAATACTAGAGGGGAGAAAGCTCCCTTTTACATTCAATGTACCCTTGCAATCAAAATTTACGTGTTGCAACTAACAATTTAGTAAAAATAATTTGTTGATATCTTATATGGTTTTTGGGAATGAGTGAAAATAAACCAAATTCAAAAAGTAGAATATGACCTTGACCTTTGACTTTGACCTTATTTTCATTTTTTTGGACCAAGGACCTCAAATCAAAAGATCCTAGGTCTCTATCACTTATGGTTTACATGATAGAAATGCATATCACTTATATCAAATGCATAAGGGGAAATAACTGTCATATGGAGCGTTCATATTGCTTCCGTCAAAATAGGACAAATCATGCGAAGGATATAACGATCAATTTTATAAAATAAATTTGTTGTAATCTTTTACGGTTGCGAAGGAGTAGTGGACACAAGGAAAACAGTGTTTGGGGAGATAACTCCTACAAAGAAAAGTATTCAGTCACGCAGGGTAAATTTCAAAGGCGCATTAACTGTTCGATATCATATACCAAATATCTAAGCGACATATTGCGAAACAAATATTTATCGCAAGAACAAAATTTGGCGGAAGAAAAAAAAAAATAATCAGAAGAAAAACAATAGGTCTTTCCACAGAAAAGTGGAAAGACCTAATAATCAGAACAAATACAATAGGTCTTTCCACAGAAAAGTGGAAAGACCTAGTCAGAACAAAAACAAGAAGGTCTTTCCACAGAAAGGTTAAAAGACCTATAAATACATGTTATTTTTCATTTCAATTTGTTCTATTCATATATATCTTTTTGTTTTGCTGTATTTCGTTTTATTTTGCGCTGTTTCATTTCATTTAGATATATATTTTGTTCCATTCTGTTTCCATTTCATTTCCAATTTTCAGGTACTCCAATATTTCACCTATTTCTATACTTTAAAATTGAAGTTTAAAAAAAAAAACAACCCTGTGCATGATTTACTGAGTGGACAAAAGCTATAAAGGAGCTACCATTTGATTTTTATGGGGGGCTAGGATGAAATTTGAAAAAAATAGGCAGGACAGGAGTTTTGAGTAAAAAAAAAAGGCAGGATGAGCAACTTGGTAAAAAAAAAAGGCAGGATGACAATTTGTGTAAAAAAAGTCAGGATAACTAGTAAAAAAAAAGGCAGGACCGAATAGAGTAAAAAATAAAAAGGCAGGACAGAGATTACAACTAAAAAAAAAGCAGGACAAAATTTTTCATCCTAGCCCCCCCATAAAAATCAAATGGTAGCTCCCTAAAGATTGCAAATATGCTTGTGTCCGCTTCTCACAATTTTATGATTATCTTTTCTTATTCAGACTGCAGGCCATTTGATAAAACAAAGGACATCAATTCACAAAGAAAATGGAAAACAAAATGTCTGACACATTAAATGAAAAACCTTATGAGTGTACAGTATGTGGTAAAGGATTTGGTACGAAACGGCTATTAAAAAGACATGGGAAAATACATTCTGGTGAAAAACCCCGTGAATGTACAGTATGCGGTAAAGGATTTGGTACGAAACCGCTATTAAAAAGGCATGGGAAAATACATTCTGGTGAAAAACCCTATGAATGTACAGTATGCGCTAAAGGATTTGGTACGAAACGGCTATTAAAAAGACATGGGAAAATACATTCTGGTGAAAAACCCCATGAGTGTGCAGTATGTGGTAAAGGGTTTAGTTTAAGTTATTACTTGAAGGATCATATGAGAACACATTCTGATGAAAAACCCCATGAATGTACAGAATGCGGTAAAGGATTTAGTTTGAGTAATTACTTACGTAGGCACATGAAAATGCATACAGGTGAAAAACCCCATGACTGTATAGTCTGTGGTAAAGGGTTTAGTAGGAGGGATTTTTTGAGGAAGCACATGAGAGTACATACTGGTGAAAAACCCTATGAATGTACGGTATGCAGTAAAGGATTTAGTATAGGAACTCAATTGAAGGAGCACATGAGAGTACATACTGGTGAAAAACACTATGAATGTACGGTATGCAGTAAAGGATTCAGTACTAGTTACAAATTCAAGAAGCACATGAACATACATACTGGTGATCTTGGAGACAAATCCCATAAGTGTACAATATGCGGTAAAGTGTTCAGTACGATTCCAAACTTACGTAGACATGGTAGACATGAGTATATACACACTGAATATAAACCTTATAAATGTGGAGAATGTGGTAAAGAGTTTAGTCAGGAACAGTGCTTGATACAACACTTTTATGTGCATATTGAAAAAAAACCTTTGTAATGTATGTTAAAGAGGGTTTGCTGGTTGTTGGAACTTACAGAGTCATATGAGAACACACACTAGTGATAAACATAATAAAATGTGACAAAAGTGATACACAATTAATTCATAGTTTAATGACTTACAGAGACACATGAGAACACACACTGAACTTACTGAAGATAAAACTTATCAATGTCATGAATGTGATGTGTTTGGAAAAGGATTTAGTGAGAGTCATAGCAGAGATACACATGTTAGAAAACACTCTGGGGATTAACCTAAACCTTGTGCATGTTATGCATACATGTATTATGTATACATGCACAACGTGACATTTTGTGTACACTATGTTCCCAATTTGTAATATTTTTAATCGGAGACAGATTTATATAAGTTCTTCTTGTAAATACACCATGTGCCTTGAAAGTACTTAATTTTAACCTTAATTTTGTAGTTGTTTTAAACGTAAATACAACACATAACATTTTTATAAGGAATGTGTATAATCACTCAATAAAACAAGGAAGCACTCGAAAAATCCCGGACTGTTCTCGAAAAAACCCGGACATGAAGAAATAAATTTAGTCTCAAAATGTGGTTTTCAATGCATTTTAACAATAATTTTTGTAGAGTGTATATATCTAAGGATGTATGGAACTATGTATGCATTTCCGTCGACATTTACATTGATATGTGTTTGAAAATAGCAAAATTCTGTATTTTGGAATAAAAGCATTGTAAGGCTTAATTTAACTTTTTTAAGAAAAACAATGTCAAAATGATAATATCTTAAGTTTTTAACTCAAATACTAATAATTAACATACCTTGTATTAACTTGTATATTAAACTGAAGCTTCTATATCACGTTTTGTCAGAAAGGAAGTCTGTTCGTTTACATTTTTGATCATATTCACTCGAAAAAAAAGTGGCCACACTCGAAAAAGCCCAATCAAATCACTCAAAAAACCACGATCCTAGCCGGACACTATATCTACCGTGAATATATCATTTATACTTTAGAAATATATAAACATTGTATTCATAAGGATATGTAGCTAATTAGATAAATATACCAGATATTAAAAGTGGAAGATTTCAGCCAGTATTGGTAACAGTGCATCTAGATCTGTAAATAAAGGCAACAGTAGTATACCGCTGTTCGAAAATCATAAATCGATAGAGAAAAAAAAATCCGGGTAACAAACAAAAACTGATGGAAACACATCAAATATAAGAGAACTAAGACACAACAGACACACAACAATAAAAAGTAACACACAGAGAAACGAACTATAATATAACAATGGCCATTTTCCTGACTTGGTACAGAACATTTTATGAAAAAAATTATGGGTTGAATCTGGTTTGATGGCAGCTAAAATTCCCGCTTTTATTGCAATGTTGAATATAACATTGAAATGACAAAATTACATGCCAGGACTACAATACAAATAAATAGGAGAACATATAAGACAACGCACGAATAATAGCTATCAAAGGATACCAGGTTTATAATTTAATACGCCAGACGCGCTTTTTTTTTTACACAAGACTAACCAGTGACGCTCAGATAAAAAAGTTCGAAAGCCAAAACAAGTACAAAGTTGAAGACCAAAAGTTCAAAAAAAGTTGTCTAATACGGCTTATTTCTATGCCTAGGATAAGAACATCCTTTTTATTGTCGAGCCTGCAACTTTTGTTGCAGAAAGTTCGACATAGGGATGACAGGGATAGTGATCCGGCGGCTACGGTGTTAGCTAACTACTTAAAAGCTTTATATTTTAAAAGGTGGAAGACCTGGATGCTTCATACTTTGTATATGATAGATGCCTCATGTTACGAACTTTCCGTCAGTCACATGTCCAATGTCCTTGACCTCATTTTCATGGTTCAGTGACTACTTGAAAAAAAAGTTAAGATTTTTTGTAATATTAAATTCTCTCTTATTATAAGTTATAGGATAACTATATTTGGTATGTGCGTACCTTGCAAGGTTCTCATGCCAGTCAGACAGTTTTCACTTGACGACCTCATTTCATAGATCAGTGAACAAGTTTTAAGTTTTGGTGGTCAAGTCCATATCTCAGATACTATAAGCAATAGGTCTAGTATATTCAGTGTATGGAAGGACTGTAAGGTGTACATGTCCAACTGGCAGGTGTCATCTGACCTTGACCTCATTTTCATGGTTCAGTGGTTATAGTTAAGTTTTTGTGTTTTGGTCTGTTTTTCTTATACTATATGCAATAAGTCTACTATATTTGGTGTATGGAATGATTGTAAGGTGTACATGTCTAGCTGACAGGTGTCGACTGACCTTGACCTAATTTTCATGGTTCAGTGGTCAAAGTTAAGTTTTTGAGTTTTGGTCTATTTTTCTAGTACTATATGCTATAGGTCAACTATATTTGGTGTATGGAAATATTTTATGATCTGTCAGTCATGCAGGTTTTATTTGACCGTGACCTCATTTTCACAGTTCTTTGCTCAGTGTTAAGTTTTTGTGTTTTGATCTGGTTTTTTTAAACTATAAGGTCAACTATACTGTTGTATGGAAGAATTGTTAGCTGTACATGCCTGCCCGGCATGGTTCCTCTGACCTTGACCTCTTTTTCATGGTTCATTGGTCAATGTTTAGTTTTCTTGGTTAATGTTAAGTTTATGTGACAGTTGTAATAAAGCTTTATACTTAGGACTATCAACATAAAATCAATGATTAGTAAAGAAGGCGAGACATTTCAGCGTGTGCACTCTTGTTTAGAATAGTTCATACTTTTACAAACAGTAAATTTATAAAATGACTATATAATAGATATAAATGATAACACCGAAATGGTGATCAACTACAGAATAAAATCGAATGCATAATACAACCTAAACCAGCATATAAAAAGTCACAGCTGAGTTAGCCAAAGAGATCAACGTACAAAGTGACGTCACATTGGAATTTCTAAAAAAAATCTCCAACATAGGATAGAATTCAAGATTAGGTTTGTAATACTGATATAACATTTATGAATAACAATGAAAATTACAATACTATTTAATCATGTTAATGTAAAATTGTGGTAGTAATTAGATCATTAATTGTATTATCTAGCTATGTCGGTGTTTCTTCTAAATCAAACTGTAAACCAAATATGTCGTATACAATCTAATAAATGAATCTGGGTGCTTAATTATCTTAACCATAACACACGAATACAACAGGAAAAAATAACATTTACAACTACAAACGATATTTGACAAAATCCGATGAGAATAACAAATATAGTATCAAAACTAAATGCACGAATTTTGGATAGAAAAGTACCGTGACACGTCTTATAGCCATGCGAATTCACACTAAGTAAAACAGTCACAATCGGGAATAATTCACGTTCGGTAATTAGTTAAAAGATCAGACGACGTAATGACAAACCACAATCTAACACGTGGTAAAATGTCCTTAGTTAGTTTGAACAAAGACACATTGTATGGATCAACCAATTCGTGATGGTGTCCGTAAAATTTACGGAGTGTCTTTTTAATCTGTCCTCCTCATCACTTTGTACGAGCAGTTTTTGCGTTAGGAGCACACTCCTGTATATGAAGTCCGTATAGTGTGAACATGCACGAGCATAACGTACCAACTGAGATATGTAAACACCATACGTCTTATTGTCTTAAGGATGTTCGCTTGTCATGTTTTGGGATTTTTGTCATATTTTTTTAACCCTCTGTCCCCCCCTATTTTTCTTTTTATAAATCTGTTACATGTGTGACACCTTGAAATTGGTCGGGACATCGAAGGTTTTAGGTGTTGGAGAAGAGAGAAGGTGTTTCCGGTAGTGTGAGTCGTACAGTTGGATATTACGTAGTGATTAAGGATATTTACAATTGTGAAGTGTATAGATGAATAACTCTATGTTGTATTTGTATAAAGTTATCCTATTAAAACATTTCTGAACCAGTGTTACACATGTATAGTTATAAGCCATCTGTATAAGTCTTATAAAATCTTTGTTATTTTTTAATACTTTTTGAGGACTTTCAATGATAAAGCTATGAAAAATCAAGAGAGAACATTTTCCCGCCAAACTTTCAATGGCTAATATCTCGAAAACAAGCACATTGACCTATATTTTTTTACTCTTTTGGTCCCTTTATTAATCCCCTATCAATATATACTAGTGTTATGAAAAGCTTGTTATTTTGAAACTGAGTAGCGAACCTCCATAAGACCTACCCATTGGATGTAGGATGTCTACTGATTGATATTTTTGAACATGATTTTTTTACAAGTTGTTATTGCCTTTGATCAAGCTGTCAGTAACCAAGGTTACTGCGATTATTCTCAGATCTCATTCTGTCTTTTCTTTTTTTTAAGAATTAGAATTTAAAGGACATACGATCTACAATCATAGATATAAATGTCTACTTCATATTACAATTTCCTGGCTAATCGTAGATAGGTGTCTACTTTATGTTTCAATATCTCATCCAATCATAGGTAGGCGTCTACTTTATGTATCAATGTCCCCTCCAATCATAGGTAGGCGTCTACTTTATGTATCAATGTCCCCTCCAATCATAGGTAGGCATCTTCTTTATGTATCAATGTCCCCGCCAATCATAGATTGGGGTCTGCTTTATGTGTCAATAAACTCATCATAGATACCAGGACTAAATTTTATATATACGCCAGACGCGCGTTTCGTCTACCAAAGACTCATCAGTGATGCTCGAATCCAAAAAAGTAAAAAAAAAAAAAAAAAAAAAAGCCAAATATCTCTGCCAAACATGTCCGTATCTGTATTGTTACGTCGAAGGTACTAATTCTTGCTCTAACTCGCATGGAGAGCGTTGAAGATCTGTTTTGAAGCTTTCAACTGACTTCAATTGTCTTCAACCAGTTGGTTCCAATGAATCACAGTCTTTACGATTTGCTCTGTTTTACAGTCCGTTGTTTTCAACTGAGTTGGAAATATATAAGGGCTTTCAAAGTCTACAAAGCATGTAGGCTTGTTGATCCTTTTGGCCTTGCTTTTTACCAAAAACTCGTCAGATTTGACAGCTGGAATCAAACCCACAATCACTTTGTACATATACATACATTCCGCAGTCTTTCGCTTGTTCTTCTGGACTGCATGTTTCCAAGTTCCAGTACCGTAAGCATTTTGGTGACCAATTATAGATAGGGATCTACTTTATTTTCAACTTCCCCGTCAATCATAAATTGGTGTATACTTAATATTACTACATTTTTGTATTTTCCGCCAATCAAATATAGGTATCTACTTTATATTACAACATAGATGTTATTACATCTATGATTACAATTTCCCCGACAATTATAGATCTGTTTCTACTTTATGTTTCAATTGCCCAAAATTTTATACTAGGATGTGATATGCTCACAGTTACTGAATGCAAACTCAAATATGGAACGTATTCATTTGAAATCTTGCAATCCTTTATTCTAAATGTCGTTGACTCAGTAAATCGGAGTATATTTGGTGTATTGCATAGTTATCAACAGACCAGGTTGACACGAGTTGTGCATATATTTACCTTGATACGTCAATAATGCAGAGGGAAAACAATGGTTGATTCTATAACTTTTGTTGCAGAACGCTCGACATAGGGAAAGTGATCCGGCGGCGGTGTTAGCTAACTTCTTAAAAAAAATATATTTAGAAGAGGGTGGCAAACTTGGGTGCATCATAATTTGAATATATAGATGCCTTACGTTACTAAATTTCCGTCTGTCACATGCCCATTGTCCTTGACCCCATTTTCCTAGCTCAGTGACTACTTTATGTTATGCTAATACGTGACAAGGGTAAAATATTTTGTTCTTACTGTGCTATAATCTGGATAATGTACAGCTGAGGTGTGCATTAACGACATCAGATATACTGCACAATTCAAAGGTACATTTACCTTTAGGGGCGGAGCCTCAATTTTGAAAAGAGTGTAATATTAATCAAGAATTGAAAACACATTGCTCGACTATTTTATGATCGAATTTAATGAGACTCATATTAAAGTAAATTCCAGAACAGCGTGGGGGAAGAGAGATAAGCTGCAGATCAATCAGATTTTCTTTGGACGCGCCATGTCTTCAAAGAATGATACAGTAGAAACATAATAGGAGGGGGAGGCGAAGTTAAATATTTTTTTCTGTTTTCGTAATATTTTTAATTTAAAGGTACATCTCCACATGTGGAGGTCGACTATGTATAAAATTATCAAAGGTACAAAGATTATAATTTAATACGCCAGACACTCGTTTCGTTTACATAACATATGGATAGTCGACCTTCCCATATACAAAGACAAGTGACTGCAACCATACGCCAATAACAAACTAAGGACATCAAGAAGGCCACACAAGTATAAAAGGGGGACGAAAGAAACCAGAGGGACAGTCAAACTCACACATTAAAAATAAACTGACATGTCTAATAAATAAAAAGACAAACAGACAAATAATAGTATAGAAGACAAAACATAGAAAACTAAAGACTAAGCAACACGAACCCAACCTAAAACTGGGGGGGGGGATCTCAGGTGCTCTGGAAGGGTAAGCAAATCCTGCTCCATATGTGGCACCCGTCTTGTTGCTTATGTTATTACGAATCCGGTAAATAGTCTTATTCGGTATAAGTTTCAACAATAGATAGGTGTCTACACAATATGCCAATATCTAATTCGTCATTAATGTATATGAAAATTGTGAATAATAGTTATCTGGTACCACGATTATAATTTAGTATGCCAGACGCGCGTTTCGTTTACATAAGACTCATCAGTGATGCTCATATAAAACTAGAGGCTCTAAAGAGCCTGTGTCGCTCACCTTGGTCTACGTAAATATTAAACAATGGACACAGATGGATTCATGACAAAATTGTGTTTTGGTGATGGTGATGTGTTTGTAGATCTTTATTGCTGTTTACAGTTTATCTCTATCTATAATAATATTCGTTTTTGATGAGTTTTGTTATTTGATTTTGCCATGTGATTATGGACTTTCCCAATTTATCTTCCTCTAAGTTCAGTATTTTTGTGATTTTACTTTTTATTCAAGATAATAACCCAAAACAGCAAAATTTCCTTAAAATTACCATTTCAGGGGCAGCAACCCAACAACAGAATGTCCGATTCATCTGAAAATTTCAGGGCAGATAGATCTTGACCTGATAAACAATTTTACTCCTGTCAGATTTGCTCTAAATAAAGGGGTACACTGTGCGACAATGTCTCGATCGTGATAATATTTCGTTTGATGAAGTTCTGCTTATTTAATCGGCTATACAAACGTTTCAAATGAATGATGGAAGTAAAACAAAACTCTCAAGTCACAATTCAAACAATGCAAGAATGAAACGTTGCAAATGTAAATGAAAACAATGCCAATGACCACAATTGAATGTGAAACTGACAAGTTGGAGACTGATGCTACTGAGGTCTATTTGACATACAAGGATATGTAAAAAAACGGTTAAAAATTCAGGGAACAACAAGTTTCTTAAATTTCTATAGACAATGAATTAAGAAGATTCAAAACAACGATTTTTTAAAGTTATTACTTTTTCACGTTTTTTATTTACATTTTTTCAATTTACAATCAGAAAGTACTTTTACATGCAATACATCGGCCATCATAAATTGATTAACCAACTTCTGGACAAAAAGGAAACGTGAATACACCGGCCCACTGTCCAAACTGGCCCTTTTCCATAGTCCCGTAGCCAGTCGGTTTATACAGGTTTTACTGCAATAGGTTTCTGACAGAATAACTGTAGTCAAAGAACTTAGAATTGGTGATATGATTTGAAATTATATTTAATTTTTGGCTTTTGGAGTTTGCAACCATAATTACTCATATAAATACATTGTTCTTTAAATGTGATTGAATTACCTCCCTTACACTGCTTTCAAATTGTCTTAATTGTCCAGTAACCAGTAAAAGCCTTGTTTTTCCCCCAATTCCTAAATGTTTTAGCAATAACCCCCAAAAATCAATCCTAACCATCCCTTTGTAGTATGGAAACTTGTGTTATAATTTCAGAGAGATTCATACACTAAAACACAAGTTATTGTCTGGAACTTACAAAAAAGCTTATTTGGTCTAACTGAACCTACTCCTTTGGTTAAATTCTGAATGTTCTCTTTTTTCACCCTATATAGGTTGCATTTCTGTAAATATTGACAATGCAATTTCCCATAGGAACTCCTTTTACGGCTAAAACTGTACCACTTTTACTATGAAGTTTTGAAAAAAATCTTATCCTAGAATTGAAAGTTCATATCGCTTCAATTTTTTTCAAAGGTCAAAATATAGGGCTGTGCGGCATATTTTCTTAACTACCCCTACCTCGAATGAAGGTTTCCACAGATTTCAATGTAAACAATATGCATGTGTATATTTACTGGTAACATTCCCAAGTTATGTCTCTATGAGATGGAACACAAAGAGCATAACTGGGAACCAGTATGTAAACAAAATTAATTTTCTATGAATATTTTAAATCTCCCCAAAAGAGGTGTGGTTTGAGAAACAGCTGTATTCACAAAGTGCAACCTAAATCAAACCATTATCACTTGTCAATTATCCAACAACTTGGTCAAATATCAACTTGTTCTCGCATACCGGAAGCTTTCGATACACTCTGGAATTTTGGATAGAAAAGTACCGTGACACGTCTTATAGCCATGCGAATTCACACTAAGTAAAACAGTCACAATCGGGAATAATTCACGTTCGGTAATTAGTTAAAAGATCAGACGACGTAATGACAAACCACAATCTAACACGTGGTAAAATGTCCTTAGTTAGTTTGAACAAAGACACATTGTATGGATCAACCAATTCGTGATGGTGTCCGTAAAATTTACGGAGTGTCTTTTTAATCTGTCCTCCTCATCACTTTGTACGAGCAGTTTTTGCGTTAGGAGCACACTCCTGTATATGAAGTCCGTATAGTGTGAACATGCACGAGCATAACGTACCAACTGAGATATGTAAACACCATACGTCTTATTGTCTTAAGGATGTTCGCTTGTCATGTTTTGGGATTTTTGTCATATTTTTTTAACCCTCTGTCCCCCCCTATTTTTCTTTTTATAAATCTGTTACATGTGTGACACCTTGAAATTGGTCGGGACATCGAAGGTTTTAGGTGTTGGAGAAGAGAGAAGGTGTTTCCGGTAGTGTGAGTCGTACAGTTGGATATTACGTAGTGATTGAGGATATTTACAATTGTGAAGTGTATAGATGAATAACTCTATGTTGTATTTGTATAAAGTTATCCTATTAAAACATTTCTGAACCAGTGTTACACATGTATAGTTATAAGCCATCTGTATAAGTCTTATAAAATCTTTGTTATTTTTTAATACTTTTTGAGGACTTTCAATGATAAAGCTATGAAAAATCAAGAGAGAACATTTTCCCGCCAAACTTTCAATGGCTAATATCTCGAAAACAAGCACATTGACCTATATTTTTTTACTCTTTTGGTCCCTTTATTAATCCCCTATCAATATATACTAGTGTTATGAAAAGCTTGTTATTTTGAAACTGAGTAGCGAACCTCCATAAGACCTACCCATTGGATGTAGGATGTCTACTGATTGATATTTTTGAACATGATTTTTTTACAAGTTGTTATTGCCTTTGATCAAGCTGTCAGTAACCAAGGTTACTGCGATTATTCTCAGATCTCATTCTGTCTTTTCTTTTTTTTAAGAATTAGAATTTAAAGGACATACGATCTACAATCATAGATATAAATGTCTACTTCATATTACAATTTCCTGGCTAATCGTAGATAGGTGTCTACTTTATGTTTCAATATCTCATCCAATCATAGGTAGGCGTCTACTTTATGTATCAATGTCCCCTCCAATCATAGGTAGGCGTCTACTTTATGTATCAATGTCCCCTCCAATCATAGGTAGGCATCTTCTTTATGTATCAATGTCCCCGCCAATCATAGATTGGGGTCTGCTTTATGTGTCAATAAACTCATCATAGATACCAGGACTAAATTTTATATATACGCCAGACGCGCGTTTCGTCTACCAAAGACTCATCAGTGATGCTCGAATCCAAAAAAGTAAAAAAAAAAAAAAAAAAAAGCCAAATATCTCTGCCAATCATGTCCGTATCTGTATTGTTACGTCGAAGGTACTAATTCTTGCTCTAACTCGCATGGAGAGCGTTGAAGATCTGTTTTGAAGCTTTCAACTGACTTCAATTGTCTTCAACCAGTTGGTTCCAATGAATCACAGTCTTTACGATTTGCTCTGTTTTACAGTCCGTTGTTTTCAACTGAGTTGGAAATATATAAGGGCTTTCAAAGTCTACAAAGCATGTAGGCTTGTTGATCCTTTTGGCCTTGCTTTTTACCAAAAACTCGTCAGATTTGACAGCTGGAATCAAACCCACAATCACTTTGTACATATACATACATTCCGCAGTCTTTCGCTTGTTCTTCTGGACTGCATGTTTCCAAGTTCCAGTACCGTAAGCATTTTGGTGACCAATTATAGATAGGGATCTACTTTATTTTCAACTTCCCCGTCAATCATAAATTGGTGTATACTTAATATTACTACATTTTTGTATTTTCCGCCAATCAAATATAGGTATCTACTTTATATTACAACATAGATGTTATTACATCTATGATTACAATTTCCCCGACAATTATAGATCTGTTTCTACTTTATGTTTCAATTGCCCAAAATTTTATACTAGGATGTGATATGCTCACAGTTACTGAATGCAAACTCAAATATGGAACGTATTCATTTGAAATCTTGCAATCCTTTATTCTAAATGTCGTTGACTCAGTAAATCGGAGTATATTTGGTGTATTGCATAGTTATCAACAGACCAGGTTGACACGAGTTGTGCATATATTTACCTTGATACGTCAATAATGCAGAGGGAAAACAATGGTTGATTCTATAACTTTTGTTGCAGAACGCTCGACATAGGGAAAGTGATCCGGCGGCGGTGTTAGCTAACTTCTTAAAAAAAATATATTTAGAAGAGGGTGGCAAACTTGGGTGCATCATAATTTGAATATATAGATGCCTTACGTTACTAAATTTCCGTCTGTCACATGCCCATTGTCCTTGACCCCATTTTCCTAGCTCAGTGACTACTTTATGTTATGCTAATACGTGACAAGGGTAAAATATTTTGTTCTTACTGTGCTATAATCTGGATAATGTACAGCTGAGGTGTGCATTAACGACATCAGATATACTGCACAATTCAAAGGTACATTTACCTTTAGGGGCGGAGCCTCAATTTTGAAAAGAGTGTAATATTAATCAAGAATTGAAAACACATTGCTCGACTATTTTATGATCGAATTTAATGAGACTCATATTAAAGTAAATTCCAGAACAGCGTGGGGGAAGAGAGATAAGCTGCAGATCAATCAGATTTTCTTTGGACGCGCCATGTCTTCAAAGAATGATACAGTAGAAACATAATAGGAGGGGGAGGCGAAGTTAAATATTTTTTTCTGTTTTCGTAATATTTTTAATTTAAAGGTGCATCTCCACATGTGGAGGTCGACTATGTATAAAATTATCAAAGGTACAAAGATTATAATTTAATACGCCAGACGCTCGTTTCGTTTACATAACATATGGATAGTCGACCTTCCCATATACAAAGACAAGTGACTGCAACCATACGACAATAACAAACTAAGGACATCAAGAAGGCCACACAAGTATAAAAGGGGGACGAAAGAAACCAGAGGGACAGTCAAACTCACACATTAAAAATAAACTGACATGTCTAATAAATAAAAAGACAAACAGACAAATAATAGTATAGAAGACAAAACATAGAAAACTAAAGACTAAGCAACACGAACCCAACCTAAAACTGGGGGGGGGGGGGGGATCTCAGGTGCTCTGGAAGGGTAAGCAAATCCTGCTCCATATGTGGCACCCGTCTTGTTGCTTATGTTATTACGAATCCGGTAAATAGTCTTATTCGGTATAAGTTTCAACAATAGATAGGTGTCTACACAATATGCCAATATCTAATTCGTCATTAATGTATATGAAAATTGTGAATAATAGTTATCTGGTACCACGATTATAATTTAGTATGCCAGACGCGCGTTTCGTTTACATAAGACTCATCAGTGATGCTCATATAAAACTAGAGGCTCTAAAGAGCCTGTGTCGCTCACCTTGGTCTACGTAAATATTAAACAATGGACACAGATGGATTCATGACAAAATTGTGTTTTGGTGATGGTGATGTGTTTGTAGATCTTTATTGCTGTTTACAGTTTATCTCTATCTATAATAATATTCGTTTTTGATGAGTTTTGTTATTTGATTTTGCCATGTGATTATGGACTTTCCCAATTTATCTTCCTCTAAGTTCAGTATTTTTGTGATTTTACTTTTTATTCAAGATAATAACCCAAAACAGCAAAATTTCCTTAAAATTACCATTTCAGGGGCAGCAACCCAACAACAGAATGTCCGATTCATCTGAAAATTTCAGGGCAGATAGATCTTGACCTGATAAACAATTTTACTCCTGTCAGATTTGCTCTAAATAAAGGGGTACACTGTGCGACAATGTCTCGATCGTGATAATATTTCGTTTGATGAAGTTCTGCTTATTTAATCGGCTATACAAACGTTTCAAATGAATGATGGAAGTAAAACAAAACTCTCAAGTCACAATTCAAACAATGCAAGAATGAAACGTTGCAAATGTAAATGAAAACAATGCCAATGACCACAATTGAATGTGAAACTGACAAGTTGGAGACTGATGCTACTGAGGTCTATTTGACATACAAGGATATGTAAAAAAACGGTTAAAAATTCAGGGAACAACAAGTTTCTTAAATTTCTATAGACAATGAATTAAGAAGATTCAAAACAACGATTTTTTAAAGTTATTACTTTTTCACGTTTTTTATTTACATTTTTTCAATTTACAATCAGAAAGTACTTTTACATGCAATACATCGGCCATCATAAATTGATTAACCAACTTCTGGACAAAAAGGAAACGTGAATACACCGGCCCACTGTCCAAACTGGCCCTTTTCCATAGTCCCGTAGCCAGTCGGTTTATACAGGTTTTACTGCAATAGGTTTCTGACAGAATAACTGTAGTCAAAGAACTTAGAATTGGTGATATGATTTGAAATTATATTTAATTTTTGGCTTTTGGAGTTTGCAACCATAATTACTCATATAAATACATTGTTCTTTAAATGTGATTGAATTACCTCCCTTACACTGCTTTCAAATTGTCTTAATTGTCCAGTAACCAGTAAAAGCCTTGTTTTCCCCCAATTCCTAAATGTTTTAGCAATAACCCCCAAAAATCAATCCTAACCATCCCTTTGTAGTATGGAAACTTGTGTTATAATTTCAGAGAGATTCATACACTAAAACACAAGTTATTGTCTGGAACTTACAAAAAAGCTTATTTGGTCTAACTGAACCTACTCCTTTGGTTAAATTCTGAATGTTCTCTTTTTTCACCCTATATAGGTTGCATTTCTGTAAATATTGACAATGCAATTTCCCATAGGAACTCCTTTTACGGCTAAAACTGTACCACTTTTACTATGAAGTTTTGAAAAAAATCTTATCCTAGAATTGAAAGTTCATATCGCTTCAATTTTTTTCAAAGGTCAAAATATAGGGCTGTGCGGCATATTTTCTTAACTACCCCTACCTCGAATGAAGGTTTCCACAGATTTCAATGTAAACAATATGCATGTGTATATTTACTGGTAACATTCCCAAGTTATGTCTCTATGAGATGGAACACAAAGAGCATAACTGGGAACCAGTATGTAAACAAAATTAATTTTCTATGAATATTTTAAATCTCCCCAAAAGAGGTGTGGTTTGAGAAACAGCTGTATTCACAAAGTGCAACCTAAATCAAACCATTATCACTTGTCAATTATCCAACAACTTGGTCAAATATCAACTTGTTCTCGCATACCGGAAGCTTTCGATACACTCTGGATTTTACTTATTCAATAATAAACAGTTGTAATTATCATACATAGTAAACAAGAGGCTCTCAAGAGCCTGTGTCGCTCACCTTTGTCTATGTGCATATTAAACAATGGACATAGATAAATTCATGACATAATTGTGTTTTGGTGATGGTGATGTGTTTGTAGATCTTACTTTACTGAACATTGTGTGCTACAATTATCTCTATCTATAATGAACTTGGCCCAGTAATTACAGTGGAAAATATTTTCTAAAAATTTACAAAAATTTATGAAACATGCTAAAAATTAACTATAAAGGGCAATAACTCCTTAAGGGGTCAATTGACTATTTTGGTCATGAAAAACTTATTTGTAGATATTGTTTTGCTGAACATTATTGCTGTTTACAGTTCATCTCTATCTGTAATAATATTCAAGATAATAACCAAAAACAGCAAAAATTCCCTAAAATTACCAATTCAGGGGCAGCAACCCAACAACAGGTTGTTGGATTCATCTGAAAATTCGAGGACAGAAAGATCTTGACCTGATAAACAATTTTACCCCATGTCAGATTTGCTCTAAATGCTTTGATTTTTGAGTTATAAGCCAAAAACTGCATTTTACCCCTATGTTCTATTTTTAGCCATGGCGGCCACCTTGGTTGATTGGCCGGGTCACCGGACACATTTTTTAAACAAGATACCCGAATGATGATTGTGGCCTAGTTTGGTTAAATTTGGCCCAGTAGTTTCAGAGGAGAAGATTTTTGTAAAAGTTAACGCAGGACGACGGCGGACGACGACGACGGACGACGGCGGACCCGGACGCCAAGTGATGAGAAAAGCTCACTTGGCCCTTTGGGCCAGGTGAGCTAAAAATAAAGGTTGAGGATGAACACGGATGCGGCCACTTTCATTTTTGACAAAAACAATCTGAAAAGTGACATTTTTTGGCATATTTGACAGATTTTTCATGTTTAAGCTAAAATCGGTGCGTTTTTAATGAGTAAATCAGTTTAAATCATTCACACAAACTAATTGAATCAATTGAAATAGACACCAAAGTGTTTAAAAAGTGTCCAAAATCTTTCGTCAGATGAACCTGAAATTTGAGGGCAAAATCGGCCATTAACGGACCTACTCCTTTCCAACAAATCTATGACTTCCGTGAATTATTTCTTAAATGAAATATATCCTTTATCAAAAAAGATTATTTGGTAAATGAAAAAGTTCACTTCATCCATTTTTTTTTAATATAAAGCATTCAGAAAATTAGTCCATTCAGAATCAATAACAAACAAACCTACCACTAAATTCTTCAAACAATTTACCTAAGAAAAGGGAACAAATCCAAAATGTCATTTATCATTAATAAAAAATATCTTTTAAACAAATTGCTTCGCTGAGCTCAGCTGGATACTACAGCAGAGGTCCAACCCTGAGCAGTTATACAGTCAAACCTGAGTAAATGGGACCCTGAATAAATCGGATTCCTGTCCATTCCGGACAAAAAGTAAAGTCACATTTTACCAATTTTATTCCCTCCAAAGTCTTTGTTAAAATACCCTTTATAAACCTGACCCTGTGTATTCTGAATTCCGGTCTAATGATGCAGTCCCAATACCCAATTACATCAATTATTACCTGTCAAAACAGGTTTGTCTGATTAATTGAAAATGATAACAATATTGATCGATATGCAATCAAAACATATTTGTTTATACAGGATGGCTTTTCGGGATAATCAATTAGCCAGGTGTTAACCGTGAGTTTACACGGGCAGAATCAATTTGCGCCAATTGCAGTTTTGAAAAGGTATTAATTGCGCCACTCTCTTTTATTTTGATAGTATTAATTGCGCCAATAAATGAAATGAAATTGCGCCACATTTACCTGTTAATATTTTTTACCTATATCATACCTGTACATGTTTTACCTATCAAGACAAGACAAGACAAGACAAATACTCTCACCACCCATGTACATATGAAATATACAGCTTTTTAAAACACAAATTAACAACAAGAGCCACTCAATAAAGAGTTTTGAGAGACTATAAAACAATTTTTATTAAAATTATAATACAAATACAAGTCAACTATCATGAGTATAAAATACATTTTCGCTTTATTAAAATTTCATAGCATATTTTGGCAGTATAAAATACCATATTTTCATTTGTAAAAAGAAAGAAAGAACTTCGTGCAAAACAAAAGTAACCGATTTGTTGTCAGGGCGACCTTCATAAATAATAAATTCAGAGCTCTTCAAAATTGAAAAAGAAAATTTAGAAAAGAAAGATTTAAAATATGTGCGTCAGTCAATGTATATAGAGAGAAGAAAACTACATCCGGCTCAACCTAAAAATCAAGAAGAATTTCACACAATATTGGATGATATTGGTGTTGTTACAAACAAAGATGATGACTTTGTATTGTGTAACGATCCAGAAAGCGGGATGATTTTATTAGGATGCGAGGCTAATTTAAAATTTCTTTGTACAATGTAAGCCTTGAGGATTGTTTGCTGATGGTACCTAGTCAATCAGTGGCGGATCCAGGGGGGGGGGGGGGGGGTTACTATATGCTATAGGTCAACTATATTTGGTGTATGGAAATATTTTATGATCTGTCAGTCATGCAGGTTTTATTTGACCGTGACCTCATTTTCACAGTTCTTTGCTCAGTGTTAAGTTTTTGTGTTTTGATCTGGTTTTTTTTAAACTATAAGGTCAACTACACTGTTGTATGGAAGAATTGTTAGCTGTACATGCCTGCCCGGCATGGTTCCTCTGACCTTGACCTCTTTTTCATGGTTCATTGGTCAATGTTTAGTTTTCTTGGTTAATGTTAAGTTTATGTGACAGTTGTAATAAAGCTTTATACTTAGGACTATCAACATAAAATCAATGATTAGTAAAGAAGGCGAGACATTTCAGCGTGTGCACTCTTGTTTAGAATAGTTCATACTTTTACAAACAGTAAATTTATAAAATGACTATATAATAGATATAAATGATAACACCGAAATGGTGATCAACTACAGAATAAAATCGAATGCATAATACAACCTAAACCAGCATATAAAAAGTCACAGCTGAGTTAGCCAAAGAGATCAACGTACAAAGTGACGTCACATTGGAATTTCTAAAAAAAATCTCCAACATAGGATAGAATTCAAGATTAGGTTTGTAATACTGATATAACATTTATGAATAACAATGAAAATTACAATACTATTTAATCATGTTAATGTAAAATTGTGGTAGTAATTAGATCATTAATTGTATTATCTAGCTATGTCGGTGTTTCTTCTAAATCAAACTGTAAACCAAATATGTCGTATACAATCTAATAAATGAATCTGGGTGCTTAATTATCTTAACCATAACACACGAATACAACAGGAAAAAATAACATTTACAACTACAAACGATATTTGACAAAATCCGATGAGAATAACAAATATAGTATCAAAACTAAATGCACGAATTTTGGATAGAAAAGTACCGTGACACGTCTTATAGCCATGCGAATTCACACTAAGTAAAACAGTCACAATCGGGAATAATTCACGTTCGGTAATTAGTTAAAAGATCAGACGACGTAATGACAAACCACAATCTAACACGTGGTAAAATGTCCTTAGTTAGTTTGAACAAAGACACATTGTATGGATCAACCAATTCGTGATGGTGTCCGTAAAATTTACGGAGTGTCTTTTTAATCTGTCCTCCTCATCACTTTGTACGAGCAGTTTTTGCGTTAGGAGCACACTCCTGTATATGAAGTCCGTATAGTGTGAACATGCACGAGCATAACGTACCAACTGAGATATGTAAACACCATACGTCTTATTGTCTTAAGGATGTTCGCTTGTCATGTTTTGGGATTTTTGTCATATTTTTTAACCCTCTGTCCCCCCCCCCCTATTTTTCTTTTTATAAATCTGTTACATGTGTGACACCTTGAAATTGGTCGGGACATCGAAGGTTTTAGGTGTTGGAGAAGAGAGAAGGTGTTTCCGGTAGTGTGAGTCGTACAGTTGGATATTACGTAGTGATTGAGGATATTTACAATTGTGAAGTGTATAGATGAATAACTCTATGTTGTATTTGTATAAAGTTATCCTATTAAAACATTTCTGAACCAGTGTTACACATGTATAGTTATAAGCCATCTGTATAAGTCTTATAAAATCTTTGTTATTTTTTAATACTTTTTGAGGACTTTCAATGATAAAGCTATGAAAAATCAAGAGAGAACATTTTCCCGCCAAACTTTCAATGGCTAATATCTCGAAAACAAGCACATTGACCTATATTTTTTTACTCTTTTGGTCCCTTTATTAATCCCCTATCAATATATACTAGTGTTATGAAAAGCTTGTTATTTTGAAACTGAGTAGCGAACCTCCATAAGACCTACCCATTGGATGTAGGATGTCTACTGATTGATATTTTTGAACATGATTTTTTTACAAGTTGTTATTGCCTTTGATCAAGCTGTCAGTAACCAAGGTTACTGCGATTATTCTCAGATCTCATTCTGTCTTTTCTTTTTTTTAAGAATTAGAATTTAAAGGACATACGATCTACAATCATAGATATAAATGTCTACTTCATATTACAATTTCCTGGCTAATCGTAGATAGGTGTCTACTTTATGTTTCAATATCTCATCCAATCATAGGTAGGCGTCTACTTTATGTATCAATGTCCCCTCCAATCATAGGTAGGCGTCTACTTTATGTATCAATGTCCCCTCCAATCATAGGTAGGCATCTTCTTTATGTATCAATGTCCCCGCCAATCATAGATTGGGGTCTGCTTTATGTGTCAATAAACTCATCATAGATACCAGGACTAAATTTTATATATACGCCAGACGCGCGTTTCGTCTACCAAAGACTCATCAGTGATGCTCGAATCCAAAAAAGTAAAAAAAAAAAAAAAAAAAAAGCCAAATATCTCTGCCAATCATGTCCGTATCTGTATTGTTACGTCGAAGGTACTAATTCTTGCTCTAACTCGCATGGAGAGCGTTGAAGATCTGTTTTGAAGCTTTCAACTGACTTCAATTGTCTTCAACCAGTTGGTTCCAATGAATCACAGTCTTTACGATTTGCTCTGTTTTACAGTCCGTTGTTTTCAACTGAGTTGGAAATATATAAGGGCTTTCAAAGTCTACAAAGCATGTAGGCTTGTTGATCCTTTTGGCCTTGCTTTTTACCAAAAACTCGTCAGATTTGACAGCTGGAATCAAACCCACAATCACTTTGTACATATACATACATTCCGCAGTCTTTCGCTTGTTCTTCTGGACTGCATGTTTCCAAGTTCCAGTACCGTAAGCATTTTGGTGACCAATTATAGATAGGGATCTACTTTATTTTCAACTTCCCCGTCAATCATAAATTGGTGTATACTTAATATTACTACATTTTTGTATTTTCCGCCAATCAAATATAGGTATCTACTTTATATTACAACATAGATGTTATTACATCTATGATTACAATTTCCCCGACAATTATAGATCTGTTTCTACTTTATGTTTCAATTGCCCAAAATTTTATACTAGGATGTGATATGCTCACAGTTACTGAATGCAAACTCAAATATGGAACGTATTCATTTGAAATCTTGCAATCCTTTATTCTAAATGTCGTTGACTCAGTAAATCGGAGTATATTTGGTGTATTGCATAGTTATCAACAGACCAGGTTGACACGAGTTGTGCATATATTTACCTTGATACGTCAATAATGCAGAGGGAAAACAATGGTTGATTCTATAACTTTTGTTGCAGAACGCTCGACATAGGGAAAGTGATCCGGCGGCGGTGTTAGCTAACTTCTTAAAAAAAATATATTTAGAAGAGGGTGGCAAACTTGGGTGCATCATAATTTGAATATATAGATGCCTTACGTTACTAAATTTCCGTCTGTCACATGCCCATTGTCCTTGACCCCATTTTCCTAGCTCAGTGACTACTTTATGTTATGCTAATACGTGACAAGGGTAAAATATTTTGTTCTTACTGTGCTATAATCTGGATAATGTACAGCTGAGGTGTGCATTAACGACATCAGATATACTGCACAATTCAAAGGTACATTTACCTTTAGGGGCGGAGCCTCAATTTTGAAAAGAGTGTAATATTAATCAAGAATTGAAAACACATTGCTCGACTATTTTATGATCGAATTTAATGAGACTCATATTAAAGTAAATTCCAGAACAGCGTGGGGGAAGAGAGATAAGCTGCAGATCAATCAGATTTTCTTTGGACGCGCCATGTCTTCAAAGAATGATACAGTAGAAACATAATAGGAGGGGGAGGCGAAGTTAAATATTTTTTTTCTGTTTTCGTAATATTTTTAATTTAAAGGTACATCTCCACATGTGGAGGTCGACTATGTATAAAATTATCAAAGGTACAAAGATTATAATTTAATACGCCAGACGCTCGTTTCGTTTACATAACATATGGATAGTCGACCTTCCCATATACAAAGACAAGTGACTGCAACCATACGACAATAACAAACTAAGGACATCAAGAAGGCCACACAAGTATAAAAGGGGGACGAAAGAAACCAGAGGGACAGTCAAACTCACACATTAAAAATAAACTGACATGTCTAATAAATAAAAAGACAAACAGACAAATAATAGTATAGAAGACAAAACATAGAAAACTAAAGACTAAGCAACACGAACCCAACCTAAAACTGGGGGGGGGGGGGGGGATCTCAGGTGCTCTGGAAGGGTAAGCAAATCCTGCTCCATATGTGGCACCCGTCTTGTTGCTTATGTTATTACGAATCCGGTAAATAGTCTTATTCGGTATAAGTTTCAACAATAGATAGGTGTCTACACAATATGCCAATATCTAATTCGTCATTAATGTATATGAAAATTGTGAATAATAGTTATCTGGTACCACGATTATAATTTAGTATGCCAGACGCGCGTTTCGTTTACATAAGACTCATCAGTGATGCTCATATAAAACTAGAGGCTCTAAAGAGCCTGTGTCGCTCACCTTGGTCTACGTAAATATTAAACAATGGACACAGATGGATTCATGACAAAATTGTGTTTTGGTGATGGTGATGTGTTTGTAGATCTTTATTGCTGTTTACAGTTTATCTCTATCTATAATAATATTCGTTTTTGATGAGTTTTGTTATTTGATTTTGCCATGTGATTATGGACTTTCCCAATTTATCTTCCTCTAAGTTCAGTATTTTTGTGATTTTACTTTTTATTCAAGATAATAACCCAAAACAGCAAAATTTCCTTAAAATTACCATTTCAGGGGCAGCAACCCAACAACAGAATGTCCGATTCATCTGAAAATTTCAGGGCAGATAGATCTTGACCTGATAAACAATTTTACTCCTGTCAGATTTGCTCTAAATAAAGGGGTACACTGTGCGACAATGTCTCGATCGTGATAATATTTCGTTTGATGAAGTTCTGCTTATTTAATCGGCTATACAAACGTTTCAAATGAATGATGGAAGTAAAACAAAACTCTCAAGTCACAATTCAAACAATGCAAGAATGAAACGTTGCAAATGTAAATGAAAACAATGCCAATGACCACAATTGAATGTGAAACTGACAAGTTGGAGACTGATGCTACTGAGGTCTATTTGACATACAAGGATATGTAAAAAAACGGTTAAAAATTCAGGGAACAACAAGTTTCTTAAATTTCTATAGACAATGAATTAAGAAGATTCAAAACAACGATTTTTTAAAGTTATTACTTTTTCACGTTTTTTATTTACATTTTTTCAATTTACAATCAGAAAGTACTTTTACATGCAATACATCGGCAGAGGCGGATTTAGAGGGGGGCCCAGGGGGCCCGGGCCCCCCCCTTTTTGGGAAAAAAATTGGTTGCTTATATAGGGAATCACTGAAGCGTGACTGGAGCGGGCCCCCTCTTAGGTCAGTCAGTGGGCCCCCACTTATGAAAATTTCTGGATCCGCCACTGATCGGCCATCATAAATTGATTAACCAACTTCTGGACAAAAAGGAAACGTGAATACACCGGCCCACTGTCCAAACTGGCCCTTTTCCATAGTCCCGTAGCCAGTCGGTTTATACAGGTTTTACTGCAATAGGTTTCTGACAGAATAACTGTAGTCAAAGAACTTAGAATTGGTGATATGATTTGAAATTATATTTAATTTTTGGCTTTTGGAGTTTGCAACCATAATTACTCATATAAATACATTGTTCTTTAAATGTGATTGAATTACCTCCCTTACACTGCTTTCAAATTGTCTTAATTGTCCAGTAACCAGTAAAAGCCTTGTTTTCCCCCAATTCCTAAATGTTTTAGCAATAACCCCCAAAAATCAATCCTAACCATCCCTTTGTAGTATGGAAACTTGTGTTATAATTTCAGAGAGATTCATACACTAAAACACAAGTTATTGTCTGGAACTTACAAAAAAGCTTATTTGGTCTAACTGAACCTACTCCTTTGGTTAAATTCTGAATGTTCTCTTTTTTCACCCTATATAGGTTGCATTTCTGTAAATATTGACAATGCAATTTCCCATAGGAACTCCTTTTACGGCTAAAACTGTACCACTTTTACTATGAAGTTTTGAAAAAAATCTTATCCTAGAATTGAAAGTTCATATCGCTTCAATTTTTTTCAAAGGTCAAAATATAGGGCTGTGCGGCATATTTTCTTAACTACCCCTACCTCGAATGAAGGTTTCCACAGATTTCAATGTAAACAATATGCATGTGTATATTTACTGGTAACATTCCCAAGTTATGTCTCTATGAGATGGAACACAAAGAGCATAACTGGGAACCAGTATGTAAACAAAATTAATTTTCTATGAATATTTTAAATCTCCCCAAAAGAGGTGTGGTTTGAGAAACAGCTGTATTCACAAAGTGCAACCTAAATCAAACCATTATCACTTGTCAATTATCCAACAACTTGGTCAAATATCAACTTGTTCTCGCATACCGGAAGCTTTCGATACACTCTGGATTTTACTTATTCAATAATAAACAGTTGTAATTATCATACATAGTAAACAAGAGGCTCTCAAGAGCCTGTGTCGCTCACCTTGGTCTATGTGCATATTAAACAATGGACATAGATAAATTCATGACATAATTGTGTTTTGGTGATGGTGATGTGTTTGTAGATCTTACTTTACTGAACATTGTGTGCTACAATTATCTCTATCTATAATGAACTTGGCCCAGTAATTACAGTGGAAAATATTTTCTAAAAATTTACAAAAATTTATGAAACATGCTAAAAATTAACTATAAAGGGCAATAACTCCTTAAAGGGTCAATTGACTATTTTGGTCATGAAAAACTTATTTGTAGATATTGTTTTGCTGAACATTATTGCTGTTTACAGTTCATCTCTATCTGTAATAATATTCAAGATAATAACCAAAAACAGCAAAAATTCCCTAAAATTACCAATTCAGGGGCAGCAACCCAACAACAGGTTGTTGGATTCATCTGAAAATTCGAGGACAGAAAGATCTTGACCTGATAAACAATTTTACCCCATGTCAGATTTGCTCTAAATGCTTTGATTTTTGAGTTATAAGCCAAAAACTGCATTTTACCCCTATGTTCTATTTTTAGCCATGGCGGCCACCTTGGTTGATTGGCCGGGTCACCGGACACATTTTTTAAACAAGATACCCGAATGATGATTGTGGCCTAGTTTGGTTAAATTTGGCCCAGTAGTTTCAGAGGAGAAGATTTTTGTAAAAGTTAACGCAGGACGACGACGGACGACGACGACGGACGACGGCGGACCCGGACGCCAAGTGATGAGAAAAGCTCACTTGGCCCTTTGGGCCAGGTGAGCTAAAAATAAAGGTTGAGGATGAACACGGATGCGGCCACTTTCATTTTTGACAAAAACAATCTGAAAAGTGACATTTTTTGGCATATTTGATAGATTTTTCATGTTTAAGCTAAAATCGGTGCGTTTTTAATGAGTAAATCAGTTTAAATCATTCACACAAACTAATTGAATCAATTGAAATAGACACCAAAGTGTTTAAAAAGTGTCCAAAATCTTTCGTCAGATGAACCTGAAATTTGAGGGCAAAATCGGCCATTAACGGACCTACTCCTTTCCAACAAATCTATGACTTCCGTGAATTATTTCTTAAATGAAATATATCCTTTATCAAAAAAGATTATTTGGTAAATGAAAAAGTTCACTTCATCCATTTTTTTTTTTAATATAAAGCATTCAGAAAATTAGTCCATTCAGAATCAATAACAAACAAACCTACCACTAAATTCTTCAAACAATTTACCTAAGAAAAGGGAACAAATCCAAAATGTCATTTATCATTAATAAAAAATATCTTTTAAACAAATTGCTTCGCTGAGCTCAGCTGGATACTACAGCAGAGGTCCAACCCTGAGCAGTTATACAGTCAAACCTGAGTAAATGGGACCCTGAATAAATCGGATTCCTGTCCATTCCGGACAAAAAGTAAAGTCACATTTTTACCAATTTTATTCCCTCCAAAGTCTTTGTTAAAATACCCTTTATAAACCTGACCCTGTGTATTCTGAATTCCGGTCTAATGATGCAGTCCCAATACCCAATTACATCAATTATTACCTGTCAAAACAGGTTTGTCTGATTAATTGAAAATGATAACAATATTGATCGATATGCAATCAAAACATATTTGTTTATACAGGATGGCTTTTCGGGATAATCAATTAGCCAGGTGTTAACCGTGAGTTTACACGGGCAGAATCAATTTGCGCCAATTGCAGTTTTGAAAAGGTATTAATTGCGCCACTCTCTTTTATTTTGATAGTATTAATTGCGCCAATAAATGAAATGAAATTGCGCCACATTTACCTGTTAATATTTTTTACCTATATCATACCTGTACATGTTTTACCTATCAAGACAAGACAAGACAAGACAAGACAAGACAAATACTCTCACCACCCATGTACATATGAAATATACAGCTTTTTAAAACACAAATTAACAACAAGAGCCACTCAATAAAGAGTTTTGAGAGACTATAAAACAATTTTTATTAAAATTATAATACAAATACAAGTCAACTATCATGAGTATAAAATACATTTTCGCTTTATTAAAATTTCATAGCATATTTTGGCAGTATAAAATACCATATTTTCATTTGTAAAAAGAAAGAAAGAACTTCGTGCAAAACAAAAGTAACCGATTTGTTGTCAGGGCGACCTTCATAAATAATAAATTCAGAGCTCTTCAAAATTGAAAAAGAAAATTTAGAAAAGAAAGATTTAAAATATGTGCGTCAGTCAATGTATATAGAGAGAAGAAAACTACATCCGGCTCAACCTAAAAATCAAGAAGAATTTCACACAATATTGGATGATATTGGTGTTGTTACAAACAAAGATGATGACTTTGTATTGTGTAACGATCCAGAAAGCGGGATGATTTTATTAGGATGCGAGGCTAATTTAAAATTTCTTTGTACAATGTAAGCCTTGAGGATTGTTTGCTGATGGTACCTAGTCAATCAGTGGCGGATCCAGGGGGGGGGGGGGGTTCCGGGGGTGCGCACCCCCCCTTTATTTTTGCCGATCAATGCATTTGTATCGGGACATATGTTTTGCACCCCCCCTTTGCCCTGGGTGCCCTGGGTTAGCACCCCCCCTTTCGAAAATTCCTGCATCCGCCCCTGTCAATCATTTAGTTGTTATATATGAATAAAAATAAATAGAATTGGCGCAATTAGATGATTATTTTATTGGCGCAAATGATACCTATGGTTTTGAAAATTAGTTGGCGCAAAAGAAGTATTGGCGCAAATAAGTTGTGGCGCAAATGAGTTACTTTTTGGCGCAAAAAGATATCGCCCGTTTACACATGGTATAGTAGTACGCTGTATTATTGAAAAAACTATAAAAGTGTTAATTAAACTAAAAGACACTCCGAATATATCTCGGTTAGGAATTTTGTTGTAACGGAACAAGAAATTATATCGTATTTTTTAAATCCTAAGTTCCCTTTTGTGAACCCCTAAACCAACGACCCTGATAATGAAGAACACCCATATGACAACAAACCATGGATAAAGTACACTGTGCGACAATGTCTCGATCGTGATAATATTTCGTTTGATGAAGTTCTGCTTATTTAATCGGCTATACAAACGTTTCAAATGAATGATGGAAGTAAAACAAAACTCTCAAGTCACAATTCAAACAATGCAAGAATGAAACGTTGCAAATGTAAATGAAAACAATGCCAATGACCACAATTGAATGTGAAACTGACAAGTTGGAGACTGATGCTACTGAGGTCTATTTGACATACAAGGATATGTAAAAAAACGGTTAAAAATTCAGGGAACAACAAGTTTCTTAAATTTCTATAGACAATGAATTAAGAAGATTCAAAACAACGATTTTTTTAAAGTTATTACTTTTTCACGTTTTTTATTTACATTTTTTCAATTTACAATCAGAAAGTACTTTTACATGCAATACATCGGCCATCATAAATTGATTAACCAACTTCTGGACAAAAAGGAAACGTGAATACACCGGCCCACTGTCCAAACTGGCCCTTTTCCATAGTCCCGTAGCCAGTCGGTTTATACAGGTTTTACTGCAATAGGTTTCTGACAGAATAACTGTAGTCAAAGAACTTAGAATTGGTGATATGATTTGAAATTATATTTAATTTTTGGCTTTTGGAGTTTGCAGCCATAACTACTCATATAAATACATTGTTCTTTAAATGTGATTGAATTACCTCCCTTACACTGCTTTCAAATTGTCTTAATTGTCCAGTAACCAGTAAAAGCCTTGTTTTTCCCCCAATTCCTAAATGTTTTAGCAATAACCCCCAAAAATCAATCCTAACCATCCCTTTGTAGTATGGAAACTTGTGTTATAATTTCAGAGAGATTCATACACTAAAACACAAGTTATTGTCTGGAACTTACAAAAAAGCTTATTTGGTCTAACTGAACCTACTCCTTTGGTTAAATTCTGAATGTTCTCTTTTTTCACCCTATATAGGTTGCATTTCTGTAAATATTGACAATGCAATTTCCCATAGGAACTCCTTTTACGGCTAAAACTGTACCACTTTTACTATGAAGTTTTGAAAAAAAATCTTATCCTAGAATTGAAAGTTCATATCGCTTCAATTTTTTTCAAAGGTCAAAATATAGGGCTGTGCGGCATATTTTCTTAATTATCCCTACCTCGAATGAAGGTTTCCACAGATTTCAATGTAAACAATATGCATGTGTATAAAGAGGTGCGGTTTGAGAAACAGCTGTATTTATAAAGTGCAACCTAAATCAAACCATTATCACTTGTCAATTATCCAACAACTTGGTCAAATATCAACTTGTTCTCGCATACCGGACTCTTTCGATACACTCTGGATTTTACTTATTCAATAATAAACAGTTGTAATTATCATACATAGTAAACTAGAGGCTCTCAAGAGCCTGTGTCGCTCACCTTGGTCTATGTGCATATTAAACAATGGACATAGATAAATTCGTGACATAATTGTGTTTTGGTGATGGTGATGTGTTTGTAGATCTTACTTTACTGAACATTGTGTGCTACAATTATCTCTATCTATAATGAACTTGGCCCAGTAATTACAGTGGAAAATATTTTCTAAAAATTTACAAAAATTTATGAAAAATGCTAAAAATTAACTATAAAGGGCAATAACTCCTTAAGGGGTCAATTGACTATTTTGGTCATGAAAACTTATTTGTAGATATTGTTTTGCTGAACATTATTGCTGTTTACTATTCATCTCTATCTATAATAATATTCAAGATAATAAACAAAAACAGCAAAAATTCCCTAAAATTACCAATTCAGGGGCAGCAACCCAACAACAGGTTGTTGGATTCATCTGAAAATTTGAGGGCAGAAAGATCTTGACCTGATAAACAATTAAACCCCTGTCAGATTTGCTCTAAATGCTTTGGTCTTTGAGTTATAAGCCAAAAACTGCATTTTACCCCTATGTTCTATTTTTAGCCATGGCGGCCATCTTGGTTGGTTGGCCGGGTCACGCCACACATTTTTTAAACTAGATACCCCAATGATGATTGTGGCCAAGTTTGGTTTCATTTGGCACAGTAGTTTCAGAGAAGATTTTTGTAAAAGATTACTGAGATTTACGAAAAAATGGTTAAAATTTGACTATAAAGGGCAATAACTCCTAAAGGGGTCAACTGACCATTTCGTTCGTGTTGACATATTTGTAAATCTTACTTTGCTGAACATTATTGCTGTTTACAGTTTATCTCTATCTATAATAATAATCAAGATAATAACCAAAAACAGCAAAATTTCCTTAAAAATACCAATTCAGGGGCAGCAACCCAACAACAGGTTGTCTGATTCATCTGAAAATTTCAGGACAGATAGATCTTGACCTGATAAACAATTTTACCCCCTTGTCAGATTTGCTCTAAATGCTTTGGTTTTTGAGTTATAAGCCAAAAACTGCATTTTACCCCTATGTTCTAGATTTAGCCATGGCAGCCATCTTGGTTGGTTGGCCGGGTCACGCCACACATTTTTAAACTAGATACCCCAAAGATGATTGTGGACAAGTTTGGATTAATTTGGCCCAGTAGTTTCAGAGGAAAAGATTTTTGTAAAAGATTTCTAAGATTTACGAAAAACGGTTAAAAATTGACTATAAAGGTCAATAACTCCTAAAGGGGTCAACTGACCATTTTGGTCATGTTGACTTATGTGTAAATCTAATTTTGCTGAACATTATTGCTGTTTACAGTTTATCTCTATCTATAATAATATTCAAGATAATAACCAGAAACTGCAAAAAATCCCTAAAATTACCAATTCAGGGGCAGCAACCCAACAACGGGTTGTCGGATTCATCTGAAAATTTGAGGGCAGAAAGATCTTGACCTGATAAACAATTTTACCCCTTGTCAGATTTGCTCTAAATGCTTTGGTTTTTGAGTTATAAGCCAAAAACTGCATTTTACCCCTATGTTCTATTTTTAGCCATGGCGGCCATCTTGGTTGGTTGGCCGGGTCACGCCACATATTTTTTAAACTAGATACCCAAATGATAATTGTGGCCAAGTTTGGTTTAATTTGGCCCAGTAGTTTCAGAGGAGAAGATTTTTGTAAAAGTTAACGACGACGGACGCCAAGTGATGGGAAAAGCTCACTTGGCCCTTCGGGCCAGGTGAGCTAAAAATATATATTTAAAGCCAAACAAGTACAAAGATGAAGAGCACTGATGATCCAAAATTCAAAAAAGTTGTGCCAAATACGGCTAAGGTAATATATATATGACTAGGATAAGAAAATCCTTAGTTTTTCGAAAAATTTAAAGTTTTGTTAACTGGAAATTTTAAAAATGACCACATTATTGAATTAATTTACCAGAATCGATCAAAAAAGATCTATCCTTAAATCGAAATTTTCTTTTTCTATCAGAAACTTTCATTTGAGCCATGAATTGCAGAATATCGTACTCATATTTTAAAAATGTTCACGTTAATTGGCGGCGTCATGACTAAAAACAGTTATTGGTCAATCAAATCGGTATATACCATTTAATATGCATTGCTCGGGCTGACCCTTTAACCCGAACTCCTACGTCGTTTAGGTTAATATGGGCCACCAGAGCCGTGCAGATTAAATGCCATATACCGACTTGCTTGGTCGATAACTTAATTTTCTTTTTTTATTATGAGCAAGAGGATAACTAATATTTGGTATGTGCGTACCTTGCAAGGTCCTCATGTCTGTCAGATCTCACTTGACCTCGACCGGATAACATGGATCAGTGAACAAAGTTAAGTTTTGGTTGAGAAGTCCAAATCTCAGATATCGTAAGCAAAACATCTAGTATATTTGGTGTACAAAAGAATTGTAAGATGTAATGATGTACATGTCCAACTGATAGGTGTCATCTGACCTATCCTCATGTTCATGGTTCAGTGGTGGTTATTAATAGGTCTACTATATTTGGTATAATTTTTTATGGAATGATTGTAAGGTGACCGATAAAGATATAGTGTCCTAAAAATTACTAGAGTAAAATCATTCAAACGAGAAAACCAACGGTATAATCTATATAAAAATGCTCATAAAAATGAGAAACGGGAAACACGTATGAACCACATAAACAAACGACAACTACTGAACATCAGGCTTTGCTCATTTTTGAGGACAGTACGGTGACCTCTAGTTGTTAATTACTGTGTCATTTGGTCTCTTGTGGATGGTTGTTTCATTGGCAATCATACCACATCTTCTTTTTTTTTTTTTTATATCAGATACATGTCTGTCTGAAAGATTTATCTCATCTTAGCGTCATTGTTGCTCTGTTCTTTTTGACCATTATTCTCTTTTATAGCTGACTTTAAGTTATCATATGGACTTTCCCTATTGTTACAGATGTACTGTTACCTATACTGACTACAATCTATTACCTTTAATATTTGGTATAGATAATCGTCTAATTCGTAACAGATACTTATGTGTATGCATACACTGTTCATACATTTCTAAAGTACATATCATGTATCTATCATGGTTAACTTAAATGAATTTATCACTGGGATGCCAAACTGTCTGTATCATGTCAGGAATGTGGAATTATTTTGTTGTTTCTTGTCTGCACAAGATGGAAATAAAGACAGAAAACTGCATAAATACTGTATTGTTCATCTTTTTTGTGAAAACAGTCCATATCATGTATTGACGTGATTGTGATGTCATCAGATAAAAACCTTATGCTTTTCATTTACATTTCTTGACCCTATGCATTTCTAAATAATGTGCCAATTTGAAATAGTTATCAAACATTTCATTTTCTTGGGCCAAACCCAGGCCTTTATGCTCCTGCTCCTTTAAAGTAATATATAGTTTGTCTCTGGCAAGTTCTTTTATCACATTCGTCATATATCATGTATATTGTGAGGCCTCTCATGTGAGGCTGTGAATTAACACTAACAAAACCCATTACTTAATATATATCATATTTATGAGATTTCTAACTAGTGTGCGTGTCTGCTTGACAAGACTGATTTTCGTGTACTAGTTTAAACAATAATTAATTTAAACTAGAGGCTCTAAAGAGCCTGTGTCGCTCACCTTGGTCTATGTGAATATTAAACAATGGACACAGATGGATTCATGACAAAATTGTGTTTTGGTGATGGTGATGTGTTTGTAGATCTTACTTTACTAAACATTCTTGCTGCTTACAATTATCTCTATCTATAACAGTACTTTCTGTGGAAAATGTTATTGAAAATCTTCAAATCTTAAGAAAATTGTTAAAAATTGACTATGAAGGGCAATAACTCCTTAGGGGGTCAATTGACTATTTTGGTAATACGACTTATTTTTAGTTCTTACTTTGCTGTACATTATTGCTGTTTACAGTTTATCTCTATCTATAATAATATTCAAGATAATAACAAAAAAACAGCAAAATTTCCTCAAAATTACCAATTCAGGGGCAGCAACCTATCAACCGATTATCGCTTCATCTGAAAATTCCAGGGCAGATAGATCGTGACCTGATCAACAATTTTACTTCCTGTCAGATTTGCTCTTAATGCTTTGGTTTTTGAGTTATAAGCCAAAAACTGCATTTTACCCCCATGTTCTATTTTTAGCCATGGTGGCCATCTTGGTTTGTTGGCCGAGTTACCGGACACATTTTTTTAACTAGATACCCCAATGATGATTATGGCTAAGTTTGGTTAAATTTGGCCCAGTAGTTTCAGAGAAGATTTTTCTAAAAGATTACTAAGATTTACAAAAAATGGTTAAAAATTGACTATAAAGGGCAATAACTCCTAAAGTGGTCAACTGACCATTTTGGTCATGTTGACTTATTTGTAGTTCTTACTTTGCTGTACATTATTGCTGTTTACAGTTTATCTCTATCTATAATAATATTCAAGATAATCACAAAAAAACAGCAAAATTTCCTCAAAATTACCAATTCAGGGGCAGCAACCTATCAACCGATTATCGCTTCATCTGAAAATTCCAGGGCAGATAGATCGTGACCTGATCAACAATTTTACTTCCTGTCAGATTTGCTCTTAATGCTTTGGTTTTTGAGTTATAAGCCAAAAACTGCATTTTACCCCTATGTTCTATTTTTAGCCGTGGCGGCCATCTTGGTTTGTTGGGCGGGTCACCGGACACATTTTTTAAACTAGATACCCCAATGATGATTATGGCCAAGTTTGGTTAAATTTGGCCCAATAGTTTCAGAGGAGAAGATTTTTCTAAAAGATTACTAAGATTTACGAAAAATGGTTAAAAATTTACTATAAAGGGCAATAACTCCTAAAGTGGTCAACTGACCATTTTGATCATGTTGACTTATTTGTAGATCTTACTTTGCTGAACATTATTGCTGTTTACAGTTTATCTCTATCTATAATAATATTCAAGATAATAACCAAAAACAGCAAAATTTCCTTAAAATTATCATTTCAGGGGCAGCAACCCAACAACGAAATGTCCGATTCATCTGAAAATTTCAGGGCAGATAGATCTTGACCTGATGAACAATATTACTCCATGTCAGATTTGCTCTAAATGCTTTGGTTTTTGAGTTATAAGCCAAAAACTGCATTTTACCCCTATGTTCTATTTTTAGCCATGGCGGCCATTTTGGTTGGTTGGCCGGGTCATCGGACACATTTTTTAAACTAGATACCCCAATGATGATTGTGGCCAAGTTTGGTTAAATTTGGCCCAGTAGTTTCAGAGGAGAAGATTTTTGTAAAAGTTAACGCAGGACGACGACGACGACGGACGACGGACGACGACGACGACGGACGACGGACGACGACGGACGCCGGACGCCAAGTGATGAGAAAAGCTCACTTGGCCTTTCGGCCAGGTGAGCTAAAAAATGAACAACATACAATTATACAATAGAAAACTGGAAGCTCCCAAGAGCCTGTGTCGCTCACCTGACTCTACTTGGCTTTTTGACATCATATAAAAAAAAGATAAAAATCATAACAGATACTTAAATAATGATTGAGGCAAAATTTGGTTTAATATTTTATTCGATTATGTGGTTCTCTTAACGACAACATTTGTATGTATTTCTCATTAGGGTCCTATGTTAAACTAAGTCCCCCTCTGGCAGCCGTCTTGGGTGATGGATAGGCTACAAACTTACAACAATCGGATAGCACCATATAAGGTACATTCATGCTGTTTGGTTTCTTTCCATTCAGTGGTTCTTGATTTTTGTATGCATTTCCAATAGGGTCTTATGTTATAATAAGTACCCCGCTGGCTGGAATCTTGGATGATGGATCAGCTACAAAGTAATAACAATTGGTCAACACCTCATTAGGAACAGGCATGCTATGTTTTGTTTTATTCCATTATCTGGTTCTCTTAAATAAGACATTTGTATGCATGTATTTCCAATAGGTCCTATGTTGAACTTAGCCCCCCACGGTGGCCATCTTGGATGATAGATCAGCTTCAAAGTACCAATATTTGGTCAACACCTCATTAGGAACATTCATGCTATGTTTGGTTTTATTCCATTCAATGGTTCTCTAAAGACATTTGTATGTATTTCCCATAGGGTCATATGTTAAACTAAGTCCCCCACCAGATACAGAGTAACAAAAAATAGGTCAGCACCTCATAAGGAACATTCAGTGGTTCTCTAGAAAAAGTTTAAAATGTAACATGTGTAAAGAGTGAACGACGACGACACACGCCAAAATACCAAGAGAGCTAAAAAAGAATTCAGAAACATGAAGTATCTATAAAAATCCGTCTCTCTTTAAAAATTGGGAACAAAGAATACACTCAATGTGTGTGTAAACATAATGCATGGAAAAAATGCACGTTTAAGATTTAGATGAATCCCCAGAGTGGTTTCTAACAAATGTATCTTTGCTATGATTCTGGCTCAAACCTTTTCCAAACACATCACATTTATAAGGTTTATCACCCGTATTTGTTCTTATGTGCCTTTGTAAGTTCCCATTTTTACCAAACTCACTTCCCCATACACTGCATTTATTAGGTTTATCACGTATATGTTCATGTGTCTCTGTAAGTCAATCTTTTGAATGAATGTTCATCACATTTATGATGTGTACTACCAGTGTGTGTTCTCATAATGCCTTTGTCAGTTCCCATTTTCACCAGTATGTGTTATGTGTCTCTGCAAGTCAATCCTCTGAATGAATGTTCATCACATTTATAATGTGTATTACGAGTGTGTGTCAGTCTCATATGCCTTTGTCAGTTCCCATTTTCACCAGTGTGTGTTCATGTGTCTCTGCAAGTCAATCCTCTGAATGAATGTTCATCACATTTATAATGTGTATTACGAGTGTGTGTTCTCATATGCCTTTGTCAGTTCCCATTTTCACCAGTGTGTGTTCTCATATGCCTTTGTCCATGTTGTCAGTTCCCATTTTCACCAGTGTGTGTTCTCATATGCCTTTGTCAGTTCCAATTTTCACCAGTACTATGTTTTCATGTGTCTCTTTAAGTCAATCCTTAAAATGAATTGTCCATCACATTTATAAGGTTTATCTTATGTTTCTCCGTAAATCACTACTTTGAATGAATTGTTTATCACGTTGTAAATGTGTCACATTTATGAGGGTAATCGACAGTGTGTGCTTCATGTGTTTTTATCTGTAAGTTCCAACCACCAAAAACCATCTTCCACATGTATCATGTGTATACATTATAAAGGTTTGTTTGGAGAATGCACAAAAAAATGTTGTATTAAGCTCTGTTCCTGACTAAACTCTTTACCACATTCTCCACATTTATAAGGTTTATATTCAGTATGTATATACTCATGTCTCTCTAAGTTTGGAATCGTACTGAACACTTTGCCGCATACTGTACACTCATGGGGTTTGTCCCCAGGATCACTAGAATGTATTTTCATGTGCTTCGTAAGTTGGTTACTTGTAATAAATTCTTTATCGCATTCTGTACATTTATGTGGTTTTTCACCAGTATGTATTCGCATGTGCTCCTTCACTTGAGTTCTCCTAGTAAACCCTCTACCACATAATGTACATTCATGGGGTTTTTCACCAGTATGTACTCTCATGTGCTTCTTCAAGGGATTACTCATACTAAACCTCTTACCACATACTATACATTCATGGGGCTTTTCACCAGTATGTATTTTCATGTGCCTATTTAAGTAATTTCTCAAACTAAAGTTTTTACCGCAGACTGTACACTCATGGGGTTTTTCACCAGTATGTAATCTCATATGATCCCTCAAATAATCACTCACACCAAACCTTTTATCGCATACCGTACATTCATAGGGTTTTTCACCAGTATGTATTTTCCCATGTTTTTGTAAACTCTGACTTGAACCAAACCCTTTACCGCATACTGTACATTCATAGGGTTTATCACTAAATGTTTCCGACAATTTTACAGTACATTCATAGGGTTTTTCAACAGTATTTATTTTCAAATGATTTTGTAAAATCTGACTCGTACCAAACCCTTTACCACATACTGTACAGTCATGGGGTTTATCACTAAATGGGTCCGACATTTTTTTCTTCGTTTTCTTTGTGAATTGACGTCCTTTGTTTTATCAGAATGGCCTGCAATCTGAATAAGAGAAGAAAATCATAAAATTGTGAGAAGCACCATGCGAACAAAAGAATATTTGCAATTAGTATGGCTTTTGTCAGCTCAGTACATCATATTACAGGAACAGTTTTTTTAAGTATAGAAACACATGCATGTCATGTATGTCATTTATGTAAAATATTAGGGAACATGTAAAATGCGAAACAAAATAGAAACTAAATTTAAAGTAAAAGTGAATATTGCATTGTATACTGTATATATAGCATTGATTTAGGTTGATTCAACTACTATTTTAAACAAAGAATATTTCAAAAAGCATTGGTTTTAGGTAATTCAATAACCATTCTTGACGAAGAAAGACAACTCCAATTTATTTTCTTGAAACTTACAACCAGGTGCTCCGCAGGGCGCAGCTTTATACGACCGCAGAGGTCGAACCCTGAACAGTTGGGGCAAGTATGGACAAAACATTCAAGCGTGATACAGCTCTGAATTTGGATTATGATCAAATGTTTGACATTACATGGGTTTTTTTTTACACAAAACAATGTCAAGATTTTACAAATCAATTAAAGATTTCTTCTTCAAACTTTTTAAATCTAAAATTAAATAGTTGACACAGCATAGGTTTCTGACACAGAATGAATGTGGTCTAATGAACTTAAAAGTTTTTTTTTGCCTTTGAGCAATTCACTATGCTGTTGAATATTAATCCTCTCAAAAAAATGTTTGAAGAAATTTTCTTTTTATTTATGAAATCTGAAATGAGAAAAATTTAAACCCCCCCCCCTTTTTTTTCACATCCCCGTTTCCCTTTTTCCAAAACTGATATCAATTCAAATTTATAATGGAGTTTGCAACAATAACTACTCTTTTAAATACATCATAAAATATTAAAATGTAAAATAAAGTGCTTGTTATCACTGAATGGTAAAGATTGGTTGGTAGTAAAAGTGAATATACATTGTTTATTGTATAAAACAATAAAAAAAACTTCATCAGCAACATTTTATATTAGCAAATTTCCAATGAAGTTATTTACATAAAGTTATTGGCAAATAAAAATAGAAAATGACATCATAGTCATGTCTGGCAAATGTCCAACATACATTATCTAAAAACATTTTAGATAAGATAAGGAAAAAAAGCTTCATCAGCATTATTTTATATTGGCAAATTTCCAATGAAGTTATTTACATAAAGTTATTGGCAAATAAAAATAGAAAATGACATCATAGTCATGTCTGGCAAATTTCCAACATATATTATCAACTACTATTCTATACAAAGAAAGATAACTCCAATTGAAAATTAATTGCTATAGCACAATATTGTGCAATTAGATATTTCTTGCTATTGTGCAATACTGTGCAATTGAAAATTTCTTGCTATTGCACAATACTTGATATGGAATCCTGATTTGGACCAACTTGAAAACTGGGCCCATAATCAAAAATCAAAGTACATATTTAGATAAAGCATATCAAATAAGCCCAAGAATTTAATTTTTGTTAAAATCAAACTTAGTTTAATTTTGGACCCTTTGGACCTTAATGTAGACCAATTTGAAAACTGGACCAAAACTTAAGAATCTACATACACAGTTAGATTTGGCATATCAAAGAACCCATTTATTCAATTTTTGATGAAATCAAACAAAGTTTAATTTTGGACCCCCATTTGGACCAACTTGAAAACTAGGCCAATAATTAAAAATCTAAGTACATTTTTAAATTCAGCATATCAAAGAATCCCAAGGATTCAATTTTTGTTAAAATCAAACTAAGTTTAATTTTGGACCCTTTGGACCTTAATGTAGACCAATTTGAAAACGGGACCAAAAATTAAGAATCTACATACATAGTTAGATTCGGCATATCAAAGAACCCCAATTATTCAATTTTTGATGAAATCACACAAAGTTCAATTTTGGACCCTTTGGGCCCCTTATTCCTAAACTGTTAGGACCAAAACTCCCAAAATCAAACCCAACCTTCCTTTTATGGTCATAAACCTTGTGTTTAAATTTCATAGATTTCTATTTACTTATACTAAAGTTATGGTGCAAAAACCAAGAATAATGCTTATTTGGGCCCTTTTTTGGCCCTTAATTCCTAAACTGTTGGAACCAAAACTCCCAAAATCAATCCCAACCTTCCTTTTGTGGTCATAAACCTTGTGTCAAAATTTCATAGATTTCTATTCACTTAAACTAAAGTTATAGTGCGAAAACCAAAAAAAAATGCTTATTTGGGCCCTTTTTGGCCCCTAATTCCTAAAATGTTGGGACCAAAACTCCCAAAATCAATCCCAACCTTCCTTTTGTGGTCATAAACCTTGTGTTAAAATTTCATTGATTTCTATTCACTTTTACTAAAGTTAGAGTGCGAAAACTAAAAGTATTCGGACGACGACGACGACGCAGACGATGACGCCAACGTGATAGCAATATACGACCAAAAAATTAAAATTTTTGCGGTCGTATAAAAATTGAACCCAATTTTTTTAATCACATCCCCCTTTCCCTTATTCCAAAACTAATCTCAATTAAAATTTCTAATGGAGTTTGCAACAATAACTACTCATTTAAATACATCATAAAATATTAAGATGTAAAAAAACTGCTTGTTATCACTGAATGGTAAAGATTATTTTAATTTATCAGTTGGTAGTAAAAAGTGAATATACATTGTATATTGTATATAACAAAGATTTAAGTTGATTCTGGACAAAGAAAGATAACTCCAATTAAAAAAAAATCTTGCTATTGCACAATATTTTGCAATTAGATATTTCTTGCTTACTATTCTGGACAAAGAAAGATAACTCTAATTAAAAAAAAATTTGCTATTTCACAATATTGTGCAATTAGATATTTCTTGCCATTGCGCAATACTGTGCAATTGAAAAGACTTGCTATTGCACAATACTTAATATAATAATTTTAGATCCTGATTTGGACCAACTTGAAAACTGGGCCCATAATAAAAAATCTAAGTACATTTTTGGATTCAGCATATCAAAGAACCCCAAGATTTCAATTTTTGTTAAAATCAGACTAAGTTTAATTTTGGACCCTTTGGACTTTAGTGTAGACCAATTTGAAAACAGGACCAAAAATGAAGAATCTACATACACAGTTAGATTTGGTATATCAAAGAACCCCATTTATTCAATTTTTGATGAAGTCAAACAAAGTTTAATTTTGGACCCCGATTTGGACCAACTTGAAAACTGGGCCAATAATCAAGAATCTAAGTACATTTTTAGATTCAGCATATCAAAGAACCTAACTGATTCATTTTTTGTCAAAATCAAACTAAGTTTAATTTTGGACCCTTTGGACCTTAATGTAGACCAATTTGAAAACGGGACCAAAAGTTAAGAATCTACATACACAGTCATGACAGTTAGATTCGGCATATCAAAGAACCCCAATTATTCAATTTTGATGAATTCAAACAAAGTTTAATTTTGGACCCTTTGGTCCCCTTATTCTGTTGGGACCAAAACTCCCAAAATCAATAACAACCTTCCTTTTATGGTCATAAACCTTGTGTTTAAATTTCATAGATTTCTATTTACTTATACTAACGTTATGGTGCGAAAACCAAGAAAAATGCTTATTTGGGTCCCTTTTTGGCCCCTAATTCCTAAACTGTTGGGACCTAAACTCCCAAAATCAATACCAACCTTCCTTTTGTAGTCATTAACATTGTGTTTAAATTTCATTGATTTCTATTTACTTAAACTAAAGTTATTGTGCAAAAACCAAGAATAATGCTTATTTGGGCCCTTTTTTGGCCCCTAATTCCTAAACTGTTGAAACCAAAACTCCCAAAATCAATCCCAATCGTTCTTTTGTGGTCATAAACCTTGTGTCAAAATTTCATAGATTTCTATTAACTTAAACTAAAGTTATAGTGCGAAAACCAAGAAAATGCTTATTTGGGCCCTTTTTGGCCCCTAATTCCTAAAATATTGGGACCAAAACTCCCAAAATCAATACCAACCTTCCTTTTGTGGTCATAAACCTTGTGTTAAAATTTCATAGATTTCCATTCACTTTTACTAAAGTTAGAGTGCGAAAACTAAAAGTATTCGGACGACGACGACGACGACGACGCCAACGTGATAGTAATATACGACGAAAAATTTTTCAAATTTTGCGGTCGTATAAAAATGCTTGTTTTGGGCACCCTATGGGCCCCTATTTCCTAAACCTAAGGGACCATAACCCCAAACATCAACCCAAAACTTTCTTTTGTGGTTATAAACAATGTATTAAAATTTTATTGATTTCTATTTACTTATACTAAAGTTATTATCTGGAAACCATCTGTCTTTGGATGACGCTGACGACGACGCCGACATGATACCAATATACGACTGTAAACAAATTGCGATTCGTATAAAAACTAAATGAGCTGGAAATACAAAGACCACAAAACTCTAATGGTGATGAATTTTATGAATGCAAACTCTGCATGGCTGCCTTATCAAATATACTTACTCTAGAAGGAGGTACACAGAGCCAAATATAATTACTAGACCTATTGCTTATAGCAGCGGAGATATGAACTTGACAATGAAACTTAACCTTCTGCGCTTCATACAAAATGTACTTCAATCAACGCTTTTACACCCCCAAAGAAGTTATCAAAAGAAGCATTCAATTAATAAAATATTTCATGTATGTTCTTTATTTTTAGCCTCATTTTCAGTCTTTGTTATTTTCTATACAAAATGAAGTATTTTATATGAATGCATGTATCATTCTGTCTAGGCAGTTAAAATGATGCTGGGAGATGTTCATACAAAAAAGGTCTGCCAAAACAAAATATCACTCAGTTTAATGAAAACCAGGTGCTCTGCAGGGCGCAGCTTTATACGACCGCAGAGGTCGAACCCTGAACAGTTGGGGCAAGTATGGACAAAACATTCAAGCGTGATACAGCTCTGAATTTGGATTGTGATCAAATTTTTGACATTACATGGGTTTTTTACACAAAACAAATGTCAAGATTTTACAAATCAATTAAAGATTTCTTCTTCAAACTTATTTAAATCTAAAATTAAATAGTTGACACAGCATAGGTTTCTGACACAGAATGAATGTGGTCTAATGAACTTAAAAATTTTTTTTTGCCTTTGAGCAATTCACTATGCTCTTGAATATTAATCCTATCAAAAAAATGTTTTAAGAAATTTTCTTTTTATTTATGAAATCTGAAATGAGAAAAATTTAATCCCCCCCCCCCCCCCCCATTTTTTTCACATCCCCGTTTCCCTTTTTCCAAAACTGATATCAATTCAAATTTCTAATGGAGTTTGCAACAATAACTACTCTTTTAAATACATCATAAAATATTAAAATGTAAAATAAAGTGCTTGTTTTCACTGAATGGTAAAGATTGGTTGGTAGTAAAAGTGAATATACATTGTTTATTGTATAAAACAATAAAAAAAACTTCATCAGCAACATTTGATATTGGCAAATTTCCAATGAAGTTATTTACATAAAGTTATTGGCAAATAAAAATAGAAAATGACATCATAGTCATGTCTGGCAAATGTCCAACATACATTATCTAAAAACATTTTAGATAAGATAAGGAAAAAAAGCTTCATCAGCAACATTTTATATTGGCAAATTTCCAATGAAGTTATTTACATAAAGTTATTGGCAAATAAAAATAGAAAATGACATCATAGTCATGTCTGGCAAATTTCCAACATATATTATCAACTACTATTCTATACAAAGAAAGATAACTCCAATTGAAAATTAATTGCTATTGCACAATATTGTGCAATTAGATATTTCTTGCTATTGTGCAATACTGTGCAATTGAAAATTTCTTGCTATTGCACAATACTTGATATGGAATCCTGATTTGGACCAACTTGAAAACTGGGCCCATTATCAAAAATCAAAGTACATGTTTAGATAAAGCATATCAAATAAGCCCAAGAATTTAATTTTTGTTAAAATCAAACTTAGTTTAATTTTGGACCCTTTAGACCTTAATGTAGACCAATTTGAAAACTGGACCAAAAATTAAGAATCTACATACACAGTTAGATTTGGCATATCAAAGAACCCATTTATTCAATTTTTGATGAAATCAAACAAAGTTTAATTTTGGACCCCCATTTGGACCAACTTGAAAACTAGGCCAATAATTAAAAATCTAAGTACATTTTTAAATTCAGCATATCAAAGAACCCCTAGGATTCGATTTTTGTTAAAATCCAACTAAGATTAATTTTGGACCCTTTGGACCTTAATGTAGACCAATTTGAAAACGGGACCAAAAATTAAGAATCTACATACATAGTTAGATTCGGCATATCAAAGAACCCCAATTATTCAATTTTTGATGAAATCACACAAAGTTCAATTTGGACCCTTTGGGCCCCTTATTCCTAAACTGTTGGGACCAAAACTCCCAAAATCAAACCCAACCTTCCTTTTATGGTCATAAACCTTGTGTTTAAATTTCATAGATTTCTATTTACTTATACTAAAGTTATGGTGCAAAAACCAAGAATAATGCTTATTTGGGCCCTTTTTTGGCCCTTAATTCCTAAACTGTTGGAACCAAAACTCCCAAAATCAATCCCAACCGTCCTTTTGTGTTCATAAACCTTGTGTCAAAATTTCATAGATTTCTATTCACTTAAACTAAAGTTATAGTGCGAAAACCAAGAAAATGCTTATTTGGGCCCTTTTTGGCCCCTAATTCCTAAAATGTTGGGACCAAAATTCCCAAAATCAATCCCAACCTTCCTTTTGTGGTCATAAACCTTGTGTTAAAATTTCATTGATTTCTATTCACTTTTACTAAAGTTAGAGTGCGAAAACTAAAAGTATTTGGACGACGACGACGACGACGACGACGCAGGACGACGACGCCAACGTGATAGCAATATACGACCAAAAAATTAAAATTTTTGCGGTCGTATAAAAAACCACACACACAATGTACGTACGCTAGATTAATAAAATTTAAATCTATAGTTTTATTGCTTAATTCTTTCTTATGTACTAAATAATACTGATAATAATGAGAAACAAGAGGCTCTCAAGAGCCTGAATCCCTCACCTTAATTTTTTTGGTTAAATCTCACATCAATGATTATTTTGGCTTTTCAATTTATTTAAATGTTCTTTGAATCGTCCTATTTTCTTCAAAAGCAAAAAAAAAATCATTTTCTCCTATGTTCTATTTTAGCCATAGGAGCTATGTTTCTGACATACAAGGAAATGAAATATAAAATTTATACTAGATACTTGAAACTCATTTAGCCTAAGTTTGGCTGAAATTGATACAGCAGTTTCAAAGGAGAAGATTTTTTAAAGTAAGTCAACATGATGAACAAATTGTGAAAAAAGTCTTTAAAGGGCAATAACTCCTTAAGGGGTCAATTGACAATTTTGGTCAAATTGACTTATTTGTAGATCTTACTTTGCTTAACATTTTTGCTATTAACAGTTTATCTGTATCTATAATAATATTCAAGATAATAACCAAAAACTGCAAAATTTCTTTAAAATCATCAATTCAGGGGCATTATACCTGAAAAACCAGTTACCCAATTCGGCTGAAAATTTCAGGACAGGTAGACCTTGACCTAATAAATACTTTAACTTCTTGTCTTATTTGCTCTAAATGCTGGAGTTTTTGAGATATAAGCCAAAAACTGCATTTTACCCTGTGTTCTATTTTTAGCCATGACGGCCATGTTTTTTGACGAAATAAAAAATAAAGCACAAACTTTATTTTATACACCCTACTGATCATTCAGTTGAAGTTTGGTTGAATTTGGTTCAGTAGTTTTAGAGGAGAAGATTTTTTAAAGTTAGCAAATATGATGAACAAATTGTGAAAAATTGTCATTAAAGGACAATAACCCCTTAAGGGGTCAATTGACAATTTTGGTCATATTAACTTATTTGTAGATCTTACTTTGCTGATCATTTTTGCTGTTTACAGTTTATCTTTATCTATAATAATATTCAAGATAATGACCAAAAACTGCAAAATTTCCTTAAAATTACCAATTAAGTGGCAGCAACCCAACAATGGTTTGTTTGATTCATCTGAAAATTTCAGGGCTGATAGATCTTGACCTAATGAACATTTTTACCCCATGTCAGATTTGCTCTAAATGCTTTCGTTTTTGAGATATAAGCCAAAAACTGCATTTGACCCCTATGTTCTATTTTAAGTAACAGCGGCCATGTTTTTTGACGGATCAAACATCGAAGCACACACTTTGTGCAGGATAATCTAAGGAACAATCATGCTAAGTTTCATCCAAATCCATTCAGTAGTTTCAGAGAAGATTTTTTAAAGTTAGCAAATGTGATCATGGTGATGAACAAATTGTGAAAAATTGTCATTAAAGGACAAGAACCCCTTAAGGGTTCAATTGACAATTTTGGTCATATTAACTTATTTGTAGATCTTACTTTGCTGATCATTTTTGCTGTTTACAGTTTATCTTTATCTATAATAATATTCAAGATAATGACCAAAAAATTTCCTTAAAATTACATTAAGTGGCAGCAACCCAACAATGGTTTGTTTGATTCATCTGAAAATTTCAGGGCTGATAGATCTTGACCTAATGAACATTTTTACCCCATGTCAGATTTGCTCTAAATGCTTTCGTTTTTGAGATATAAGCCAAAAACTGCATTTGACCCCTATGTTCTATTTTAAGTAACGGCGGCCATGTTTTTTGACGGATCAAAAATCGAAGCACACACTTTGTGCAGGATAATCTAAGGAACAATCATGCTAAGTTTCATTCAAATCCATTCAGTAGTTTCAGAGGAGAAGATGTTTGAAAAATTGTTAACGACGACGACGACGGACGCCAAGTGATGAGAAAAGCTCACATGGCCTTTTAGGCCAGGTGAGCTAATAATAAATATTATTATTCAACAAATGGTGTGTAAATAGTTTTACGTATTCATGGTTTTGATGTTCTTTAAGGTACTACTCCAGATTAGGACTGAGTACTCCAAAGGCGAAATATATAGTGCAATGGTTTCACTTTTAAGTTCTAGCGTACGTACATTGCTGTTTTTCATGTAACATTAACTCAATGTAACCGTAGCCTTTATAATTATTGTTACATTCGTAATTAATCGGTTCCTTACCCAACTTTCCATTCCGGCAATTAGACTCCAATGTAACAATTATAATATTTTTATTATTGTTACATTTCCATGTAACCGTAGCCAGTGCCTATTTTCAAACTGTTAATAAAACCATAAGTGCTAAAACATTGTAAAAAGATAGAGAAAGATCTTTGCAAATAGTCTGTAAACTATGATATGATGTTTTTACTGATTTTAAGGCCTAAATTAATATATTGTTTGTTTCCCCAATCCTGACCCTACCAAGCCAGGTGTGGGTCGGAAGGTAGGAAAATAATCTTATTTTTTTCCAAAAAGCTTGAACAACATTGGACGATCCTGCAAGCCTGAAAATCAAAAATGAATAAAATAATATTTGACTTAAATTTGACAATAAAATTTTATGAGTAGCACTGTTTTTGCAGGGTCGGTCGGGATTGGGGAAACAAACAATATTTTATTTTAGGCCTAATGCCAAACTAAATTTTTGATCCCCAATTTCACGGTCCACTGAACAAAGAAAATGTACAGGAATTTATTGGTGTATAAACTGGACCAAGTCACTCCTAAACATATCACATGTGAGTGAATTGGTCGAGTTTATACACCAATAAATTCCTTTAAAAAGTTGTTTAAATCCTATAATACAAGTAGGGAGAACGACCTCTGGGCGAACAGAACCAGGACAAACATGTTATCAGAACGAACGTACCTGATACCAAAATACATCATGTTTGAGTACAACCAACAGACAAAGGTGGCATCTGTATACCACAGAACACCACAGACTGTATTAATAGATTTGCATTTTATAAAGTTATCATCATGATCATAATGTTCCCAGAGGCGGATCCAGGATTTTCAGTTAGGGGGTGTGCAAACTTAAATTTCCGCCGAGCGGAGCGAGTAGAATTTTTTTTGAAGGTATTATTATCGAAATTATTGAAATATTCCTCTAGAGAGGGTGCAATGTCGATATCTTGCCAAGCGTGGCGAGAAATAAATATTTTGTGGTAAAATTAGCGAGAAATTTAAGTATCAAGCTAAACCCGCATAAATCCACCCCTGACAATTTGTAATCACTATAATTAACAAGAAATCTGCGAGCTTCTATTCATTGACTCAATAATAGCTCACCGACCAATATAAGATTTTGAAAACAAGAATTTCTACTTTTGCCAGCGATTTTTAATTGTCTTTTCTTAATTTTTTTTTCTTCTATTTCCGGAGGTCGTGTCAAACTTTTTATATACATTTCTACCGCAAACCTGTAAAATCAGAATGAGGTCCTTGCGAAGATATGTTTATTTTCGTGGGATCCTATGTAATACGGTAGTACGGGTTGGGGGCCTTCACCGTTTATGCATGCTTCGGCAAGCTTTACAGGTTGAAAGTGACAAACATATATTGATATCATACAGAGATGTTAAACAATGATACAAATTAATAAACGAACCTTTCGCTTGAACCAGTATTCCTATCTTTCATTAAGAAAGAATTTAAACAGGACTGTTTTCTTGGCCGTGCCATAATGAAATAACCAACCGAATCGCGGGTAGGGCACTTTCCCCTACTTCGTGGGAAAGTGAGGTAGGGTTGTTTTTGAACTTATCAAAGCAATTGTTTATAAAATCCGCAACTACCATGTCACATTGTTTTACTTGAACTGCTAAAAGCCTATGATATTTTTTCACCAAACGCAGTACCGCGATGAAGTATAATATATTTATAGAACTTATAAATAAACCGTAGGTCAGTTTATTAGTAATCACGTTGATTCTGTTAAACTTACTGTTTTATATACTTCTTTGAATGTTAAAACAGATGCAATGCGACAAGATTAATATTCGTCGTCTGTTCAGATACTTTATTGAGCTGAGGACAACCCATGCTTTGCAAATTTTAGGGGGGGCGCACGCCCGCCACGCCCCCGCCTAAATCCGCCCCTGGTTCCGTTGTATATTCCGTTGTATATTTCCACAGTCGTTTGAATTTTAGTGATAAATAAACAAAATAAATAGAAAAAAGTCGCTAGATATATATATATATCATGTATATAATATGGCCTATATTATATATATATCTACCGACTTTTTTCTATTTTTTGGTTTATTTATCACTAAAATTCAAACGACTGTGATATTTCAGTAGTTTAAATGTGATTTGTGTAGTTCTGTAGTATATTTAGAGTGTTTATTGGTATTCTGCGGTGTTCTGTGGTATTCTTAATTCTTTGGTGTTCTGTGGTAAAAACTATAAAGACAGACCTATGTTTTTGTCGTGCCCTTGGTTTTTATCCTATAAGTTTGGATTTTAAACCAATAAAATATCTTATGTTATCCATGATTTTCACATCAATTCATTACACATGACTATATTCTTACCACAAAAATAAGCTTCGATACATTATAACCTCGGTATAAGTAATCCAATCTTCATTCGCAAATCACTGTTTTCCGTGATTAATCACAATGTCAATATCTAGGATGTTCCAGTTTTCGTTTGTAAGACAAGTCGCCCCACACCAAATCGCCCCATTCTTGCAAACATAATTAATAAAGAATACACAGTGTCGCTCAAGCAAGATTGACAAACACAATATTTTTTTATAAAAGTATAAATTCATATTTTAAGGTCCTTTAAGGGTTTGTATATAATATCAGAGACATATAAAAAAAGAAGATGTGGTATGATTGCCAATGAGCCAACTATCCACAAAAGACCAAAATGACACAGACATTAACAACTAGTCTATAGGTCACCGTACGGCCTTCAACAATGAGCAAATCCCATACCGCATAGTCAGCTATAAAAGGCCCCGATAAGACAATGTACAACAATTCAAACGAGAAAACTAACGGCCTTATTTATGTAAAAAAAATGAACGAAAAAAACAAATATGTAACACATAAACAAACGACAACCACTGAATTACAGGCTCCTGACTTGGGACAGGCACATACATAAATAATGTGGCAGGGTTAAACATGTTAGCGGGATCCCAACCCTCCCCCTAACCTGGGACAGTGGTATAACAGTACAACATGGTGTTTGATAATATTTTATGATCTATGTCTGTATTATACAATTGTGTGTATTTACGATCTCTCTGATAATATATACAGATTGTGATTAAAAATACAAGTTTTATGAGGAACATATATATATATAATGACGTGATGTTATATATACTGTTCCCAGGTTTTATGTAGTATAACATATTTGGTATTTGGTTTGAATTTGTTTAAGGATTTGTATAGTTAGACTATACAAATCCTTGCTTTGCTTAATATTTGAGGATAGAGACGGAACAGCTGCATATTAGCGCAAGGATATTACAATGTAGTTGATCTCTAAAGCTGTCAATTGTCTAGGTGGTTTCAAAAATAAACTTTGGTGTAGCAAATTCAATTGTATAATTGCCCATTGAAGTTTGTCCTGGAAGTTTGGATATGTTTCACAGGCACTTGTCTCAGATTTTTTTCCCCTATATACCTTAATATAAATTTTTTCTGAGACAAGTGCCTGTGATATGTTTGTACATTACATCTATGGTTTGTATTATCCGTGTATCACGGTTTTTTTTTTTTTTTTTCGATCCTGCGACTTTTGTCGCAAAAAGCTCGACATAGGGATAGTGAATCGCGGCGGCTTCATACTTCGTATTATACAAATATAGCCTTTGTATGAGATCGATACAAGGATATATATATTGACCTGAAAGAAGTATATTGACTGAGGACGAAGTCCGAGGTCGATATACTTCTTTGGGTCGATATATCTTGTATTGACCTCATACAAAGGCTATATTTGATATATTATTAATTTCCGACCATGTTTGTATCAAAATCGTCATTTAGGTTTGTTGGAACTTTATAGATATTACATTGTCCCCTTGACAATATCAACATATTAGTTGTTATTTCATTTACTATTTTTTTGGACATCTTATGTATTTGAAGATTTTTTTTCGTCAAATAATCGATCACAGATATCATTTGTTTCAAAACGTTAAACAATATCCTGGAATTCATTACATGACGTCACAAAGTAAATCGGTTTTTAGATATTCTAAAAATAACCGTGCACTATGCTTTTTGCCGGTCAATATGCTTTTTGTGATCCGCCGTTTTCTCTCTACCTTCGAAAATATAGTTTAACATGTGACTATCTCTAAACGAATCAAATTTGTTAAAATATACGAATTAATAATATACATGTAGATGCCTCGTGTTACGAAGTTTCCGTCAGTGACATGTTCGATGTCCTTGACCTCATTTTCATGGTTAAGTGACTTACGTGAAAAATTTAGTTTAGGTTTTTTGAAATGTTTAATTCTCTCTTATTAAAAGCAATATAGGATAACTATTATTTAGCATTTAGTATGTGGGTACCTTGCAATGTCCTCATGCCCGTCAGATAGTTTTCACTTGACTTCAGACTCATTTCATAGATCGGTGCACAAGCTTAAGATTTGGTGGTCAAGTCCATATCTTAGACATTGTTATATATGCATTAGATCTAATATGTTCGGTGTATGGAAGGACTGTAAGGACTACAAGTACAACTGACAGGTGTCATCTGACCTTGACCTCGTTTTCATGGTTCAGTGATTATAGTAAAGTTTTTGTGTTTTGGACTGTTATTCTCATACTCGGTATGTAATAGGTTTACTATATTTGGTGTGTGGAAATATTGTAAGGTGTGCATGTCCAGCTGACATGTGTCATCTGGCCTTGACCTCAATTTCATGGTTCATTGGTCAAAATTAAGTTTTTGGAGTTTTTATTTTTTTAATACTATGTGCAATAGGTCAACTATGATATTCGGTGTTTGATAATATTTTATGATCTATGTCAGTCGCGCAGGTTTTATTTGACCTTGACCTCATTTTCACGGTTCATTGTTCAGTGTTAAGTGTTTGTGTCTGTTTTTCTTAAGCAATATGTCAACTATATTTGTTGTATGGTAGAATTGTTAGATGAACATGTCTGCCTTGCATGATTCATCTGACCTTGAACTCATTTTCATGGTTCATTGGTCAATGATTAGTTTTCTTGGTCAATTTTAAGTTTATGTGACAAATGTAATAAAGCTCTATCATTAGGACTATCAACATAATACATGTACAAATGATAAGTAAAGTATGCGAGACATTTCAGCGTGTGCACTCTTGTGTCACAAGTTGTTCTGCTGTCTGTTTGCTTAAGCATAGTTAGATAGATAGATAGATAAGATAAGAAGTATAAAATTACTAATCAAGGGCCAACACAGGGGCACATAGAGAATACAAGTATAAGGGAAAAGAACATTGATACATCAAAGATAGTCAATACATAGAATGTAAATACACAATTACTATACAAATAGACTGTAAAAAAGAATATGCATTGGAAGGCGTTACAAAAGAGGGACAACAGATTCCAGAGAGACAGTCAAACGCATAGATTGAAAACTGATAGGCAACGCCATGACTAAAACATAAAAAGACAAACAGAAAAATAATAGCACAAAAGAAACAAACTAGAAAGCTAAAGATTAAGCAACACGAACCCCACTAAAAAAGACAGTGTTTTACGTGTGGGTTTATGAAATCATTTAAGTCTGGTTTTTAAACACCTCTCAGTAAGTGATGGCTATTTCAACTGATTTAGCATGTTTGTGAAACTGCGTTATTGTGCACATAACACAGTGGCGGATCCAGGGGGTTGGAAGGGTTTCCGGGGGTTGAACCTCCTTTTTTGGACGATCAATGCATTTGAATGGGGACATGTAGTTGGAACCCCCTCTTTGTCCTGGATAAGGAACCCTCCTTTTTAAAATGACTGGATCCGCCCTGTAGCAAGCAGCTCGTTTATGCACCTTTTTTTTTATTTCAATCTGTTGTTCATTCATATGTGATCCTAGGACACTACAATAAAATCAGTTTCTTACTAGTGCCTGGAATGCTATTGATTTTATTGATTATTCTGTGATTGCAACTTCTTAATTTCGTTTTAAAAAACAAGTTGATCTGGTCCCTTTTGATACTATATTGTCTTTTATATGATAAAGGTCTGAAACTCTTCCCGATTATTAAAACACATCTACACAGATTGAAAAAAAATCACTTGCGATACGAATTAAAATCGGTTATTCAATCTATGAATAATAATATGCAATAACACAAAACACTTAGCACACATTAAAAGAAAAAAAAAAAACTTAAATCTGAAGGGTACATATAAAGTGAAAAATGCAGTGGCGTAGCAATACCTTTTTAGTTGTACGCCCTTCGCCAGTACCTCGGTGAAGGGTCTGAGGTACTCTAGCGACACAGGCGGATCTAGTTGGGGCCCAATGACTGCCTAATAGGGGGGCCTCGCCAGTCACGCGTCAGTGATTCCCTATATAAGCAACCAAATATTTTCCCAAGAAGGGGGGCACTACCCTTCCCTAAATCCGCCCATGAGCGGGTCCAGGATAGAGTTACCTCCTGGTAGGTGGCCAATACTGCGGAGCCTCACGTATAATCGAGATAGCGATACCTTGCCTATAATCAAAACTAATCAGAGGCGGATTTAGAGGGGGATAGGGGGCCAGGTTTCCTCTAGATCTTTCTGGCAAAATTTTGGTTGACTATGTACGGAATCCATGGAGCATGACCGGAGCGGGCCTCCTCTTAGGCAGTTAGAGGCCCCCACTGCTCACCATTAGCAACATACTTGGTCGGTGAGAACAAAACTTAACGACATAGGAGATGATTCCAGCTTCCGGATTTTGAACTTTACAATTATATGTAGCAACATTCCAGCAACACCCAGCTCCCTTACATTAGTACATACATACATAACATACGTTCAATGAAATTTTACAATTATTGGCTCTTAATGAGGTTAAAACAATGATTTATCTTGTTCTTCAAGGTGGCACGGTAGTATTTCCTGGCCCATAGGGATAATGATAGCCTTTTTAGAATTTTCACCACTTTCTAACACTGCAAAAAAATCTACATTCACACTTAACTGAAGTACTTTCATTTTACTATTCAGAAATGAATTTGAATATGTATCATGACCGTTTACTTTTTTTGCTATTTTTAGAAACCTAAGGCCACTAGTAATTTTAGGTCTTTTATGGTGCAGTGAATACAAAATTTAAAAAAATTCTCAAAAATTCATTTTCATCTGTATGTAAAATTATTTCATATTTTTCTACACCTGATTCATCCCTCGGTTTGGGAAAGTATGTTCAGTTGATACTGTATTTTTTGTCCAATCACACTGTTTAGATACATTTACCTAAGTAGGGTACACAAAAGAGCAACCTAAATTCTGGAATGCAAATACTACCGTGCCACCTTAACCAAGACATAACAAACTTGAAACCAGTCATGACACCTATGATGCATAGACTTCTTACTTTGGAACATATTACAATAAAGAATACTAGTCTGCACTCATTTCTTATAAAAAAAAAATGAAACATTACATCCCTACCCCATCTGGCAGATTTTCACTTTTTTTCATCTTACCATTTTTACTTAAGAAGTGAACAAAACCCAAATATATGATGTTTCAAATCAACACAGAAGTCAAACATGGTGATTTAGGAGGAATTATTGGATTGCCAACTCTGTTTATGGTTAATCTGAGTAAAAGAAACAGTTTAATCACCAAATCATGAAAACTGATATTAAAGTCCATTCCACATTTTACAGCATGCCTTACATTACTTTAAACATTTTCAGATTATGAGGGCAATACAACAAGAGTGTTTAGATTGCAGTTAACTATTATTCCGTAACCTGTTTGACAATACATGTACTAGAATACATCTCTAAGTTGACTGATTGTCTATTTCTCATGTATGCATTAAGTTAAATTATGTCCCCTTACATAATCAATTTGCATTTATTGTGCTTTTCACTGTCAGAAAATCTTAACAACTAATGGTATTTGCATGGAAAATGAATAAATCATTTAATCTTGCTGATATAGCATCATAAATACATTCTTTGTCAAAAATAATGTCTATTCAATGTACAGAAACCCCTATTTCTATCTCTATTTCATACCAATATGAGAGCTAAATGAATAAGTAAGGACCCCTTAACCACTTACTGGTTCCCCAAAAGCTCCTACTGGTGTCATGTAACGTCAGAACTACTAATTAAACCTTAAGAAAGCTAGTATAGCTGTACTTATGTTGAAAAAAAATAAGAAATTATGCAATTTATTTATTTCGGTGAAAATAATAGAATGAACATGCAACCGTAGAATGTCGCGTCTCAAATTTCAGTGGTTGCACATGTGTCAGACACTGCGAAAAGTTAAAGCGAGATTTATAATTAAAAATGTATTGCAAGTTACATAAATATAATGAAGTTCTACTTTCTATGAAAATTTTTACATTATTACCTACAGATCAGGCAAAATTTGCTGAAGCAGCAATTTTTACTCTCAGGGGTGGAATTTAAGGCTTGTTTTATCATAGTTGCACTTAATCAACTTTTTATTGATAAACTTACAAATTGCATAGGTAAAAAAAGTTCCTTCATTGATTTAGTGTAAAAATATATATCCCCCTTAACCAAGACATAACAAACTTGAAACCAGTCATGACACCTATGATGCATAGACTTCTTACTTTGGAACATATTACAATAAAGAATACTAGTCTGCACTAATTTCTTATAAAAAAAAAATGAAACATTACATCCCTACCCCATCTGGCAGATTTTCACTTTTTTTCATCTTACCATTTTTACTTAAGAAGTGAACAAAACCCAAATATATGATGTTTCAAATCAACACAGAAGTCAAACATGGTGATTTAGGAGGAATTATTGGATTGCCAACTCTGTTTATGGTTAATCTGAGTAAAAGAAACAGTTTAATCACCAAATCATGAAAACTGATATTAAAGTCCATTCCACATTTTACAGCATGCCTTACATTACTTTAAACATTTTCAGATTATGAGGGCAATACAACAAGAGTGTTTAGATTGCAGTTAACTATTATTCCGTAACCTGTTTGACAATACATGTACTAGAATACATCTCTAAGTTGACTGATTGTCTATTTCTCATGTATGCATTAAGTTAAATTATGTCCCCTTACATAATCAATTTGCATTTATTGTGCTTTTCACTGTCAGAAAATCTTAACAACTAATGGTATTTGCATGGAAAATGAATAAATCATTTAATCTTACTGATATAGCATCATAAATACATTCTTTGTCAAAAATAATGTCTATTCAATGTACAGAAACCCCTATTTCTATCTCTATTTCATACCAATATGAGAGCTAAATGAATAAGTAAGGACCCCTTAACCACTTACTGGTTCCCCAAAAGCTCCTACTGGTGTCAGGTAACGTCAGAACTACTAATTAAACCTTAAGAAAGCTAGTATAGCTGTACTTATGTTGAAAAAAAATAAGAAATTATGCAATTTATTTATTTCGGTGAAAATAATAGAATGAACATGCAACCGTAGAATGTCGCGTCTCAAATTTCAGTGGTTGCACATGTGTCAGACACTGCGAAAAGTTAAAGCGAGCATTTATAATTAAAAATGTATTGCAAGTTACATAAATATAATGAAGTTCTACTTTCTATGAAAATTTTTACATTATTACCTACAGATCAGGCAAAATTTGCTGAATCAGCAATTTTTACTCTCAGGGGTGGAATTTAAGGCTTGTTTTATCATAGTTGCACTTAATCAACTTTTTATTGATAAACTTACAAATTGCATAGGTAAAAAAAGTTCCTTCATTGATTTAGTGTAAAAATATATATCCCCCTTAACCAAGACATAACAAACTTGAAACCAGTCATGACACCTATGATGCATAGACTTCTTACTTTGGAACATATTACAATAAAGAATACTAGTCTGCACTCATTTCTTATAAAAAAAAAATGAAACATTACATCCCTACCCCATCTGGCAGATTTTCACTTTTTTTCATCTTACCATTTTTACTTAAGAAGTGAACAAAACCCAAATATATGATGTTTCAAATCAACACAGAAGTCAAACATGGTGATTTAGGAGGAATTATTGGATTGCCAACTCTGTTTATGGTTAATCTGAGTAAAAGAAACAGTTTAATCACCAAATCATGAAAACTGATATTAAAGTCCATTCCACATTTTACAGCATGCCTTACATTACTTTAAACATTTTCAGATTATGAGGGCAATACAACAAGAGTGTTTAGATTGCAGTTAACTATTATTCCGTAACCTGTTTGACAATACATGTACTAGAATACATCTCTAAGTTGACTGATTGTCTATTTCTCATGTATGCATTAAGTTAAATTATGTCCCCTTACATAATCAATTTGCATTTATTGTGCTTTTCACTGTCAGAAAATCTTAACAACTAATGGTATTTGCATGGAAAATGAATAAATCATTTAATCTTGCTGATATAGCATCATAAATACATTCTTTGTCAAAAATAATGTCTATTCAATGTACAGAAACCCCTATTTCTATCTCTATTTCATACCAATATGAGAGCTAAATGAATAAGTAAGGACCCCTTAACCACTTACTGGTTCCCCAAAAGCTCCTACTGGTGTCATGTAACGTCAGAACTACTAATTAAACCTTAAGAAAGCTAGTATAGCTGTACTTATGTTGAAAAAAAATAAGAAATTATGCAATTTATTTATTTCGGTGAAAATAATAGAATGAACATGCAACCGTAGAATGTCGCGTCTCAAATTTCAGTGGTTGCACATGTGTCAGACACTGCGAAAAGTTAAAGCGAGCATTTATAATTAAAAATGTATTGCAAGTTACATAAATATAATGAAGTTCTACTTTCTATGAAAATTTTTACATTATTACCTACAGATCAGGCAAAATTTGCTGAATCAGCAATTTTTACTCTCAGGGGTGGAATTTAAGGCTTGTTTTATCATAGTTGCACTTAATCAACTTTTTATTGATAAACTTACAAATTGCATAGGTAAAAAAAGTTCCTTCATTGATTTAGTGTAAAAATATATATCCCCCTTAACCAAGACATAACAAACTTGAAACCAGTCATGACACCTATGATGCATAGACTTCTTACTTTGGAACATATTACAATAAAGAATACTAGTCTGCACTCATTTCTTATAAAAAAAAAATGAAACATTACATCCCTACCCCATCTGGCAGATTTTCACTTTTTTTCATCTTACCATTTTTACTTAAGAAGTGAACAAAACCCAAATATATGATGTTTCAAATCAACACAGAAGTCAAACATGGTGATTTAGGAGGAATTATTGGATTGCCAACTCTGTTTATGGTTAATCTGAGTAAAAGAAACAGTTTAATCACCAAATCATGAAAACTGATATTAAAGTCCATTCCACATTTTACAGCATGCCTTACATTACTTTAAACATTTTCAGATTATGAGGGCAATACAACAAGAGTGTTTAGATTGCAGTTAACTATTATTCCGTAACCTGTTTGACAATACATGTACTAGAATACATCTCTAAGTTGACTGATTGTCTATTTCTCATGTATGCATTAAGTTAAATTATGTCCCCTTACATAATCAATTTGCATTTATTGTGCTTTTCACTGTCAGAAAATCTTAACAACTAATGGTATTTGCATGGAAAATGAATAAATCATTTAATCTTGCTGATATAGCATCATAAATACATTCTTTGTCAAAAATAATGTCTATTCAATGTACAGAAACCCCTATTTCTATCTCTATTTCATACCAATATGAGAGCTAAATGAATAAGTAAGGACCCCTTAACCACTTACTGGTTCCCCAAAAGCTCCTACTGGTGTCATGTAACGTCAGAACTACTAATTAAACCTTAAGAAAGCTAGTATAGCTGTACTTATGTTGAAAAAAAATAAGAAATTATGCAATTTATTTATTTCGGTGAAAATAATAGAATGAACATGCAACCGTAGAATGTCGCGTCTCAAATTTCAGTGGTTGCACATGTGTCAGACACTGCGAAAAGTTAAAGCGAGCATTTATAATTAAAAATGTATTGCAAGTTACATAAATATAATGAAGTTCTACTTTCTATGAAAATTTTTACATTATTACCTACAGATCAGGCAAAATTTGCTGAATCAGCAATTTTTACTCTCAGGGGTGGAATTTAAGGCTTGTTTTATCATAGTTGCACTTAATCAACTTTTTATTGATAAACTTACAAATTGCATAGGTAAAAAAAGTTCCTTCATTGATTTAGTGTAAAAATATATATCCCCCTTAACCAAGACATAACAAACTTGAAACCAGTCATGACACCTATGATGCATAGACTTCTTACTTTGGAACATATTACAATAAAGAATACTAGTCTGCACTCATTTCTTATAAAAAAAAAAATGAAACATTACATCCCTACCCCATCTGGCAGATTTTCACTTTTTTTCATCTTACCATTTTTACTTAAGAAGTGAACAAAACCCAAATATATGATGTTTCAAATCAACACAGAAGTCAAACATGGTGATTTAGGAGGAATTATTGGATTGCCAACTCTGTTTATGGTTAATCTGAGTAAAAGAAACAGTTTAATCACCAAATCATGAAAACTGATATTAAAGTCCATTCCACATTTTACAGCATGCCTTACATTACTTTAAACATTTTCAGATTATGAGGGCAATACAACAAGAGTGTTTAGATTGCAGTTAACTATTATTCCGTAACCTGTTTGACAATACATGTACTAGAATACATCTCTAAGTTGACTGATTGTCTATTTCTCATGTATGCATTAAGTTAAATTATGTCCCCTTACATAATCAATTTGCATTTATTGTGCTTTTCACTGTCAGAAAATCTTAACAACTAATGGTATTTGCATGGAAAATGAATAAATCATTTAATCTTGCTGATATAGCATCATAAATACATTCTTTGTCAAAAATAATGTCTATTCAATGTACAGAAACCCCTATTTCTATCTCTATTTCATACCAATATGAGAGCTAAATGAATAAGTAAGGACCCCTTAACCACTTACTGGTTCCCCAAAAGCTCCTACTGGTGTCATGTAACGTCAGAACTACTAATTAAACCTTAAGAAAGCTAGTATAGCTGTACTTATGTTGAAAAAAAATAAGAAATTATGCAATTTATTTATTTCGGTGAAAATAATAGAATGAACATGCAACCGTAGAATGTCGCGTCTCAAATTTCAGTGGTTGCACATGTGTCAGACACTGCGAAAAGTTAAAGCGAGCATTTATAATTAAAAATGTATTGCAAGTTACATAAATATAATGAAGTTCTACTTTCTATGAAAATTTTTACATTATTACCTACAGATCAGGCAAAATTTGCTGAATCAGCAATTTTTACTCTCAGGGGTGGAATTTAAGGCTTGTTTTATCATAGTTGCACTTAATCAACTTTTTATTGATAAACTTACAAATTGCATAGGTAAAAAAAGTTCCTTCATTGATTTAGTGTAAAAATATATATCCCCCTTAACCAAGACATAACAAACTTGAAACCAGTCATGACACCTATGATGCATAGACTTCTTACTTTGGAACATATTACAATAAAGAATACTAGTCTGCACTCATTTCTTATAAAAAAAAAAATGAAACATTACATCCCTACCCCATCTGGCAGATTTTCACTTTTTTTCATCTTACCATTTTTACTTAAGAAGTGAACAAAACCCAAATATATGATGTTTCAAATCAACACAGAAGTCAAACATGGTGATTTAGGAGGAATTATTGGATTGCCAACTCTGTTTATGGTTAATCTGAGTAAAAGAAACAGTTTAATCACCAAATCATGAAAACTGATATTAAAGTCCATTCCACATTTTACAGCATGCCTTACATTACTTTAAACATTTTCAGATTATGAGGGCAATACAACAAGAGTGTTTAGATTGCAGTTAACTATTATTCCGTAACCTGTTTGACAATACATGTACTAGAATACATCTCTAAGTTGACTGATTGTCTATTTCTCATGTATGCATTAAGTTAAATTATGTCCCCTTACATAATCAATTTGCATTTATTGTGCTTTTCACTGTCAGAAAATCTTAACAACTAATGGTATTTGCATGGAAAATGAATAAATCATTTAATCTTGCTGATATAGCATCATAAATACATTCTTTGTCAAAAATAATGTCTATTCAATGTACAGAAACCCCTATTTCTATCTCTATTTCATACCAATATGAGAGCTAAATGAATAAGTAAGGACCCCTTAACCACTTACTGGTTCCCCAAAAGCTCCTACTGGTGTCATGTAACGTCAGAACTACTAATTAAACCTTAAGAAAGCTAGTATAGCTGTACTTATGTTGAAAAAAAATAAGAAATTATGCAATTTATTTATTTCGGTGAAAATAATAGAATGAACATGCAACCGTAGAATGTCGCGTCTCAAATTTCAGTGGTTGCACATGTGTCAGACACTGCGAAAAGTTAAAGCGAGCATTTATAATTAAAAATGTATTGCAAGTTACATAAATATAATGAAGTTCTACTTTCTATGAAAATTTTTACATTATTACCTACAGATCAGGCAAAATTTGCTGAATCAGCAATTTTTACTCTCAGGGGTGGAATTTAAGGCTTGTTTTATCATAGTTGCACTTAATCAACTTTTTATTGATAAACTTACAAATTGCATAGGTAAAAAAAGTTCCTTCATTGATTTAGTGTAAAAATATATATCCCCCTTAACCAAGACATAACAAACTTGAAACCAGTCATGACACCTATGATGCATAGACTTCTTACTTTGGAACATATTACAATAAAGAATACTAGTCTGCACTCATTTCTTATAAAAAAAAAAATGAAACATTACATCCCTACCCCATCTGGCAGATTTTCACTTTTTTTCATCTTACCATTTTTACTTAAGAAGTGAACAAAACCCAAATATATGATGTTTCAAATCAACACAGAAGTCAAACATGGTGATTTAGGAGGAATTATTGGATTGCCAACTCTGTTTATGGTTAATCTGAGTAAAAGAAACAGTTTAATCACCAAATCATGAAAACTGATATTAAAGTCCATTCCACATTTTACAGCATGCCTTACATTACTTTAAACATTTTCAGATTATGAGGGCAATACAACAAGAGTGTTTAGATTGCAGTTAACTATTATTCCGTAACCTGTTTGACAATACATGTACTAGAATACATCTCTAAGTTGACTGATTGTCTATTTCTCATGTATGCATTAAGTTAAATTATGTCCCCTTACATAATCAATTTGCATTTATTGTGCTTTTCACTGTCAGAAAATCTTAACAACTAATGGTATTTGCATGGAAAATGAATAAATCATTTAATCTTGCTGATATAGCATCATAAATACATTCTTTGTCAAAAATAATGTCTATTCAATGTACAGAAACCCCTATTTCTATCTATATTTCATACCAATATGAGAGCTAAATGAATAAGTAAGGACCCCTTAACCACTTACTGGTTCCCCAAAAGCTCCTACTGGTGTCATGTAACGTCAGAACTACTAATTAAACCTTAAGAAAGCTAGTATAGCTGTACTTATGTTGAAAAAAAATAAGAAATTATGCAATTTATTTATTTCGGTGAAAATAATAGAATGAACATGCAACCGTAGAATGTCGCGTCTCAAATTTCAGTGGTTGCACATGTGTCAGACACTGCGAAAAGTTAAAGCGAGCATTTATAATTAAAAATGTATTGCAAGTTACATAAATATAATGAAGTTCTACTTTCTATGAAAATTTTTACATTATTACCTACAGATCAGGCAAAATTTGCTGAATCAGCAATTTTTACTCTCAGGGGTGGAATTTAAGGCTTGTTTTATCATAGTTGCACTTAATCAACTTTTTATTGATAAACTTACAAATTGCATAGGTAAAAAAAGTTCCTTCATTGATTTAGTGTAAAAATATATATCCCCCTTAACCAAGACATAACAAACTTGAAACCAGTCATGACACCTATGATGCATAGACTTCTTACTTTGGAACATATTACAATAAAGAATACTAGTCTGCACTCATTTCTTATAAAAAAAAAATGAAACATTACATCCCTACCCCATCTGGCAGATTTTCACTTTTTTTCATCTTACCATTTTTACTTAAGAAGTGAACAAAACCCAAATATATGATGTTTCAAATCAACACAGAAGTCAAACATGGTGATTTAGGAGGAATTATTGGATTGCCAACTCTGTTTATGGTTAATCTGAGTAAAAGAAACAGTTTAATCACCAAATCATGAAAACTGATATTAAAGTCCATTCCACATTTTACAGCATGCCTTACATTACTTTAAACATTTTCAGATTATGAGGGCAATACAACAAGAGTGTTTAGATTGCAGTTAACTATTATTCCGTAACCTGTTTGACAATACATGTACTAGAATACATCTCTAAGTTGACTGATTGTCTATTTCTCATGTATGCATTAAGTTAAATTATGTCCCCTTACATAATCAATTTGCATTTATTGTGCTTTTCACTGTCAGAAAATCTTAACAACTAATGGTATTTGCATGGAAAATGAATAAATCATTTAATCTTGCTGATATAGCATCATAAATACATTCTTTGTCAAAAATAATGTCTATTCAATGTACAGAAACCCCTATTTCTATCTATATTTCATACCAATATGAGAGCTAAATGAATAAGTAAGGACCCCTTAACCACTTACTGGTTCCCCAAAAGCTCCTACTGGTGTCATGTAACGTCAGAACTACTAATTAAACCTTAAGAAAGCTAGTATAGCTGTACTTATGTTGAAAAAAAATAAGAAATTATGCAATTTATTTATTTCGGTGAAAATAATAGAATGAACATGCAACCGTAGAATGTCGCGTCTCAAATTTCAGTGGTTGCACATGTGTCAGACACTGCGAAAAGTTAAAGCGAGCATTTATAATTAAAAATGTATTGCAAGTTACATAAATATAATGAAGTTCTACTTTCTATGAAAATTTTTACATTATTACCTACAGATCAGGCAAAATTTGCTGAATCAGCAATTTTTACTCTCAGGGGTGGAATTTAAGGCTTGTTTTATCATAGTTGCACTTAATCAACTTTTTATTGATAAACTTACAAATTGCATAGGTAAAAAAAGTTCCTTCATTGATTTAGTGTAAAAATATATATCCCCCTTAACCAAGACATAACAAACTTGAAACCAGTCATGACACCTATGATGCATAGACTTCTTACTTTGGAACATATTACAATAAAGAATACTAGTCTGCACTCATTTCTTATAAAAAAAAAATGAAACATTACATCCCTACCCCATCTGGCAGATTTTCACTTTTTTTCATCTTACCATTTTTACTTAAGAAGTGAACAAAACCCAAATATATGATGTTTCAAATCAACACAGAAGTCAAACATGGTGATTTAGGAGGAATTATTGGATTGCCAACTCTGTTTATGGTTAATCTGAGTAAAAGAAACAGTTTAATCACCAAATCATGAAAACTGATATTAAAGTCCATTCCACATTTTACAGCATGCCTTACATTACTTTAAACATTTTCAGATTATGAGGGCAATACAACAAGAGTGTTTAGATTGCAGTTAACTATTATTCCGTAACCTGTTTGACAATACATGTACTAGAATACATCTCTAAGTTGACTGATTGTCTATTTCTCATGTATGCATTAAGTTAAATTATGTCCCCTTACATAATCAATTTGCATTTATTGTGCTTTTCACTGTCAGAAAATCTTAACAACTAATGGTATTTGCATGGAAAATGAATAAATCATTTAATCTTGCTGATATAGCATCATAAATACATTCTTTGTCAAAAATAATGTCTATTCAATGTACAGAAACCCCTATTTCTATCTCTATTTCATACCAATATGAGAGCTAAATGAATAAGTAAGGACCCCTTAACCACTTACTGGTTCCCCAAAAGCTCCTACTGGTGTCATGTAACGTCAGAACTACTAATTAAACCTTAAGAAAGCTAGTATAGCTGTACTTATGTTGAAAAAAAATAAGAAATTATGCAATTTATTTATTTCGGTGAAAATAATAGAATGAACATGCAACCGTAGAATGTCGCGTCTCAAATTTCAGTGGTTGCACATGTGTCAGACACTGCGAAAAGTTAAAGCGAGCATTTATAATTAAAAATGTATTGCAAGTTACATAAATATAATGAAGTTCTACTTTCTATGAAAATTTTTACATTATTACCTACAGATCAGGCAAAATTTGCTGAATCAGCAATTTTTACTCTCAGGGGTGGAATTTAAGGCTTGTTTTATCATAGTTGCACTTAATCAACTTTTTATTGATAAACTTACAAATTGCATAGGTAAAAAAAGTTCCTTCATTGATTTAGTGTAAAAATATATATCCCCCTTAACCAAGACATAACAAACTTGAAACCAGTCATGACACCTATGATGCATAGACTTCTTACTTTGGAACATATTACAATAAAGAATACTAGTCTGCACTCATTTCTTATAAAAAAAAAATGAAACATTACATCCCTACCCCATCTGGCAGATTTTCACTTTTTTTCATCTTACCATTTTTACTTAAGAAGTGAACAAAACCCAAATATATGATGTTTCAAATCAACACAGAAGTCAAACATGGTGATTTAGGAGGAATTATTGGATTGCCAACTCTGTTTATGGTTAATCTGAGTAAAAGAAACAGTTTAATCACCAAATCATGAAAACTGATATTAAAGTCCATTCCACATTTTACAGCATGCCTTACATTACTTTAAACATTTTCAGATTATGAGGGCAATACAACAAGAGTGTTTAGATTGCAGTTAACTATTATTCCGTAACCTGTTTGACAATACATGTACTAGAATACATCTCTAAGTTGACTGATTGTCTATTTCTCATGTATGCATTAAGTTAAATTATGTCCCCTTACATAATCAATTTGCATTTATTGTGCTTTTCACTGTCAGAAAATCTTAACAACTAATGGTATTTGCATGGAAAATGAATAAATCATTTAATCTTGCTGATATAGCATCATAAATACATTCTTTGTAAAAAATAATGTCTATTCAATGTACAGAAACCCCTATTTCTATCTATATTTCATACCAATATGAGAGCTAAATGAATAAGTAAGGACCCCTTAACCACTTACTGGTTCCCCAAAAGCTCCTACTGGTGTCATGTAACGTCAGAACTACTAATTAAACCTTAAGAAAGCTAGTATAGCTGTACTTATGTTGAAAAAAAATAAGAAATTATGCAATTTATTTATTTCGGTGAAAATAATAGAATGAACATGCAACCGTAGAATGTCGCGTCTCAAATTTCAGTGGTTGCACATGTGTCAGACACTGCGAAAAGTTAAAGCGAGCATTTATAATTAAAAATGTATTGCAAGTTACATAAATATAATGAAGTTCTACTTTCTATGAAAATTTTTACATTATTACCTACAGATCAGGCAAAATTTGCTGAATCAGCAATTTTTACTCTCAGGGGTGAAATTTAAGGCTTGTTTTATCATAGTTGCACTTAATCAACTTTTTATTGATAAACTTACAAATTGCATAGGTAAAAAAAGTTCCTTCATTGATTTAGTGTAAAAATATATATCCCCCTTAACCAAGACATAACAAACTTGAAACCAGTCATGACACCTATGATGCATAGACTTCTTACTTTGGAACATATTACAATAAAGAATACTAGTCTGCACTCATTTCTTATAAAAAAAAAATGAAACATTACATCCCTACCCCATCTGGCAGATTTTCACTTTTTTTCATCTTACCATTTTTACTTAAGAAGTGAACAAAACCCAAATATATGATGTTTCAAATCAACACAGAAGTCAAACATGGTGATTTAGGAGGAATTATTGGATTGCCAACTCTGTTTATGGTTAATCTGAGTAAAAGAAACAGTTTAATCACCAAATCATGAAAACTGATATTAAAGTCCATTCCACATTTTACAGCATGCCTTACATTACTTTAAACATTTTCAGATTATGAGGGCAATACAACAAGAGTGTTTAGATTGCAGTTAACTATTATTCCGTAACCTGTTTGACAATACATGTACTAGAATACATCTCTAAGTTGACTGATTGTCTATTTCTCATGTATGCATTAAGTTAAATTATGTCCCCTTACATAATCAATTTGCATTTATTGTGCTTTTCACTGTCAGAAAATCTTAACAACTAATGGTATTTGCATGGAAAATGAATAAATCATTTAATCTTGCTGATATAGCATCATAAATACATTCTTTGTCAAAAATAATGTCTATTCAATGTACAGAAACCCCTATTTCTATCTCTATTTCATACCAATATGAGAGCTAAATGAATAAGTAAGGACCCCTTAACCACTTACTGGTTCCCCAAAAGCTCCTACTGGTGTCATGTAACGTCAGAACTACTAATTAAACCTTAAGAAAGCTAGTATAGCTGTACTTATGTTGAAAAAAAATAAGAAATTATGCAATTTATTTATTTCGGTGAAAATAATAGAATGAACATGCAACCGTAGAATGTCGCGTCTCAAATTTCAGTGGTTGCACATGTGTCAGACACTGCGAAAAGTTAAAGCGAGCATTTATAATTAAAAATGTATTGCAAGTTACATAAATATAATGAAGTTCTACTTTCTATGAAAATTTTTACATTATTACCTACAGATCAGGCAAAATTTGCTGAATCAGCAATTTTTACTCTCAGGGGTGGAATTTAAGGCTTGTTTTATCATAGTTGCACTTAATCAACTTTTTATTGATAAACTTACAAATTGCATAGGTAAAAAAAGTTCCTTCATTGATTTAGTGTAAAAATATATATCCCCCTTAACCAAGACATAACAAACTTGAAACCAGTCATGACACCTATGATGCATAGACTTCTTACTTTGGAACATATTACAATAAAGAATACTAGTCTGCACTCATTTCTTATAAAAAAAAAATGAAACATTACATCCCTACCCCATCTGGCAGATTTTCACTTTTTTTCATCTTACCATTTTTACTTAAGAAGTGAACAAAACCCAAATATATGATGTTTCAAATCAACACAGAAGTCAAACATGGTGATTTAGGAGGAATTATTGGATTGCCAACTCTGTTTATGGTTAATCTGAGTAAAAGAAACAGTTTAATCACCAAATCATGAAAACTGATATTAAAGTCCATTCCACATTTTACAGCATGCCTTACATTACTTTAAACATTTTCAGATTATGAGGGCAATACAACAAGAGTGTTTAGATTGCAGTTAACTATTATTCCGTAACCTGTTTGACAATACATGTACTAGAATACATCTCTAAGTTGACTGATTGTCTATTTCTCATGTATGCATTAAGTTAAATTATGTCCCCTTACATAATCAATTTGCATTTATTGTGCTTTTCACTGTCAGAAAATCTTAACAACTAATGGTATTTGCATGGAAAATGAATAAATCATTTAATCTTGCTGATATAGCATCATAAATACATTCTTTGTCAAAAATAATGTCTATTCAATGTACAGAAACCCCTATTTCTATCTCTATTTCATACCAATATGAGAGCTAAATGAATAAGTAAGGACCCCTTAACCACTTACTGGTTCCCCAAAAGCTCCTACTGGTGTCATGTAACGTCAGAACTACTAATTAAACCTTAAGAAAGCTAGTATAGCTGTACTTATGTTGAAAAAAAATAAGAAATTATGCAATTTATTTATTTCGGTGAAAATAATAGAATGAACATGCAACCGTAGAATGTCGCGTCTCAAATTTCAGTGGTTGCACATGTGTCAGACACTGCGAAAAGTTAAAGCGAGCATTTATAATTAAAAATGTATTGCAAGTTACATAAATATAATGAAGTTCTACTTTCTATGAAAATTTTTACATTATTACCTACAGATCAGGCAAAATTTGCTGAATCAGCAATTTTTACTCTCAGGGGTGGAATTTAAGGCTTGTTTTATCATAGTTGCACTTAATCAACTTTTTATTGATAAACTTACAAATTGCATAGGTAAAAAAAGTTCCTTCATTGATTTAGTGTAAAAATATATATCCCCCTTAACCAAGACATAACAAACTTGAAACCAGTCATGACACCTATGATGCATAGACTTCTTACTTTGGAACATATTACAATAAAGAATACTAGTCTGCACTCATTTCTTATAAAAAAAAAATGAAACATTACATCCCTACCCCATCTGGCAGATTTTCACTTTTTTTCATCTTACCATTTTTACTTAAGAAGTGAACAAAACTCAAATATATGATGTTTCAAATCAACACAGAAGTCAAACATGGTGATTTAGGAGGAATTATTGGATTGCCAACTCTGTTTATGGTTAATCTGAGTAAAAGAAACAGTTTAATCACCAAATCATGAAAACTGATATTAAAGTCCATTCCACATTTTACAGCATGCCTTACATTACTTTAAACATTTTCAGATTATGAGGGCAATACAACAAGAGTGTTTAGATTGCAGTTAACTATTATTCCGTAACCTGTTTGACAATACATGTACTAGAATACATCTCTAAGTTGACTGATTGTCTATTTCTCATGTATGCATTAAGTTAAATTATGTCCCCTTACATAATCAATTTGCATTTATTGTGCTTTTCACTGTCAGAAAATCTTAACAACTAATGGTATTTGCATGGAAAATGAATAAATCATTTAATCTTGCTGATATAGCATCATAAATACATTCTTTGTCAAAAATAATGTCTATTCAATGTACAGAAACCCCTATTTCTATCTCTATTTCATACCAATATGAGAGCTAAATGAATAAGTAAGGACCCCTTAACCACTTACTGGTTCCCCAAAAGCTCCTACTGGTGTCATGTAACGTCAGAACTACTAATTAAACCTTAAGAAAGCTAGTATAGCTGTACTTATGTTGAAAAAAAATAAGAAATTATGCAATTTATTTATTTCGGTGAAAATAATAGAATGAACATGCAACCGTAGAATGTCGCGTCTCAAATTTCAGTGGTTGCACATGTGTCAGACACTGCGAAAAGTTAAAGCGAGCATTTATAATTAAAAATGTATTGCAAGTTACATAAATATAATGAAGTTCTACTTTCTATGAAAATTTTTACATTATTACCTACAGATCAGGCAAAATTTGCTGAATCAGCAATTTTTACTCTCAGGGGTGGAATTTAAGGCTTGTTTTATCATAGTTGCACTTAATCAACTTTTTATTGATAAACTTACAAATTGCATAGGTAAAAAAAGTTCCTTCATTGATTTAGTGTAAAAATATATATCCCCCTTAACCAAGACATAACAAACTTGAAACCAGTCATGACACCTATGATGCATAGACTTCTTACTTTGGAACATATTACAATAAAGAATACTAGTCTGCACTCATTTCTTATAAAAAAAAAATGAAACATTACATCCCTACCCCATCTGGCAGATTTTCACTTTTTTTCATCTTACCATTTTTACTTAAGAAGTGAACAAAACCCAAATATATGATGTTTCAAATCAACACAGAAGTCAAACATGGTGATTTAGGAGGAATTATTGGATTGCCAACTCTGTTTATGGTTAATCTGAGTAAAAGAAACAGTTTAATCACCAAATCATGAAAACTGATATTAAAGTCCATTCCACATTTTACAGCATGCCTTACATTACTTTAAACATTTTCAGATTATGAGGGCAATACAACAAGAGTGTTTAGATTGCAGTTAACTATTATTCCGTAACCTGTTTGACAATACATGTACTAGAATACATCTCTAAGTTGACTGATTGTCTATTTCTCATGTATGCATTAAGTTAAATTATGTCCCCTTACATAATCAATTTGCATTTATTGTGCTTTTCACTGTCAGAAAATCTTAACAACTAATGGTATTTGCATGGAAAATGAATAAATCATTTAATCTTGCTGATATAGCATCATAAATACATTCTTTGTCAAAAATAATGTCTATTCAATGTACAGAAACCCCTATTTCTATCTCTATTTCATACCAATATGAGAGCTAAATGAATAAGTAAGGACCCCTTAACCACTTACTGGTTCCCCAAAAGCTCCTACTGGTGTCATGTAACGTCAGAACTACTAATTAAACCTTAAGAAAGCTAGTATAGCTGTACTTATGTTGAAAAAAAATAAGAAATTATGCAATTTATTTATTTCGGTGAAAATAATAGAATGAACATGCAACCGTAGAATGTCGCGTCTCAAATTTCAGTGGTTGCACATGTGTCAGACACTGCGAAAAGTTAAAGCGAGCATTTATAATTAAAAATGTATTGCAAGTTACATAAATATAATGAAGTTCTACTTTCTATGAAAATTTTTACATTATTACCTACAGATCAGGCAAAATTTGCTGAATCAGCAATTTTTACTCTCAGGGGTGGAATTTAAGGCTTGTTTTATCATAGTTGCACTTAATCAACTTTTTATTGATAAACTTACAAATTGCATAGGTAAAAAAAGTTCCTTCATTGATTTAGTGTAAAAATATATATCCCCCTTAACCAAGACATAACAAACTTGAAACCAGTCATGACACCTATGATGCATAGACTTCTTACTTTGGAACATATTACAATAAAGAATACTAGTCTGCACTCATTTCTTATAAAAAAAAAATGAAACATTACATCCCTACCCCATCTGGCAGATTTTCACTTTTTTTCATCTTACCATTTTTACTTAAGAAGTGAACAAAACCCAAATATATGATGTTTCAAATCAACACAGAAGTCAAACATGGTGATTTAGGAGGAATTATTGGATTGCCAACTCTGTTTATGGTTAATCTGAGTAAAAGAAACAGTTTAATCACCAAATCATGAAAACTGATATTAAAGTCCATTCCACATTTTACAGCATGCCTTACATTACTTTAAACATTTTCAGATTATGAGGGCAATACAACAAGAGTGTTTAGATTGCAGTTAACTATTATTCCGTAACCTGTTTGACAATACATGTACTAGAATACATCTCTAAGTTGACTGATTGTCTATTTCTCATGTATGCATTAAGTTAAATTATGTCCCCTTACATAATCAATTTGCATTTATTGTGCTTTTCACTGTCAGAAAATCTTAACAACTAATGGTATTTGCATGGAAAATGAATAAATCATTTAATCTTGCTGATATAGCATCATAAATACATTCTTTGTCAAAAATAATGTCTATTCAATGTACAGAAACCCCTATTTCTATCTCTATTTCATACCAATATGAGAGCTAAATGAATAAGTAAGGACCCCTTAACCACTTACTGGTTCCCCAAAAGCTCCTACTGGTGTCATGTAACGTCAGAACTACTAATTAAACCTTAAGAAAGCTAGTATAGCTGTACTTATGTTGAAAAAAAATAAGAAATTATGCAATTTATTTATTTCGGTGAAAATAATAGAATGAACATGCAACCGTAGAATGTCGCGTCTCAAATTTCAGTGGTTGCACATGTGTCAGACACTGCGAAAAGTTAAAGCGAGCATTTATAATTAAAAATGTATTGCAAGTTACATAAATATAATGAAGTTCTACTTTCTATGAAAATTTTTACATTATTACCTACAGATCAGGCAAAATTTGCTGAATCAGCAATTTTTACTCTCAGGGGTGGAATTTAAGGCTTGTTTTATCATAGTTGCACTTAATCAACTTTTTATTGATAAACTTACAAATTGCATAGGTAAAAAAAGTTCCTTCATTGATTTAGTGTAAAAATATATATCCCCCTTAACCAAGACATAACAAACTTGAAACCAGTCATGACACCTATGATGCATAGACTTCTTACTTTGGAACATATTACAATAAAGAATACTAGTCTGCACTCATTTCTTATAAAAAAAAAATGAAACATTACATCCCTACCCCATCTGGCAGATTTTCACTTTTTTTCATCTTACCATTTTTACTTAAGAAGTGAACAAAACCCAAATATATGATGTTTCAAATCAACACAGAAGTCAAACATGGTGATTTAGGAGGAATTATTGGATTGCCAACTCTGTTTATGGTTAATCTGAGTAAAAGAAACAGTTTAATCACCAAATCATGAAAACTGATATTAAAGTCCATTCCACATTTTACAGCATGCCTTACATTACTTTAAACATTTTCAGATTATGAGGGCAATACAACAAGAGTGTTTAGATTGCAGTTAACTATTATTCCGTAACCTGTTTGACAATACATGTACTAGAATACATCTCTAAGTTGACTGATTGTCTATTTCTCATGTATGCATTAAGTTAAATTATGTCCCCTTACATAATCAATTTGCATTTATTGTGCTTTTCACTGTCAGAAAATCTTAACAACTAATGGTATTTGCATGGAAAATGAATAAATCATTTAATCTTGCTGATATAGCATCATAAATACATTCTTTGTCAAAAATAATGTCTATTCAATGTACAGAAACCCCTATTTCTATCTCTATTTCATACCAATATGAGAGCTAAATGAATAAGTAAGGACCCCTTAACCACTTACTGGTTCCCCAAAAGCTCCTACTGGTGTCATGTAACGTCAGAACTACTAATTAAACCTTAAGAAAGCTAGTATAGCTGTACTTATGTTGAAAAAAAATAAGAAATTATGCAATTTATTTATTTCGGTGAAAATAATAGAATGAACATGCAACCGTAGAATGTCGCGTCTCAAATTTCAGTGGTTGCACATGTGTCAGACACTGCGAAAAGTTAAAGCGAGCATTTATAATTAAAAATGTATTGCAAGTTACATAAATATAATGAAGTTCTACTTTCTATGAAAATTTTTACATTATTACCTACAGATCAGGCAAAATTTGCTGAATCAGCAATTTTTACTCTCAGGGGTGGAATTTAAGGCTTGTTTTATCATAGTTGCACTTAATCAACTTTTTATTGATAAACTTACAAATTGCATAGGTAAAAAAAGTTCCTTCATTGATTTAGTGTAAAAATATATATCCCCCTTAACCAAGACATAACAAACTTGAAACCAGTCATGACACCTATGATGCATAGACTTCTTACTTTGGAACATATTACAATAAAGAATACTAGTCTGCACTCATTTCTTATAAAAAAAAAATGAAACATTACATCCCTACCCCATCTGGCAGATTTTCACTTTTTTTCATCTTACCATTTTTACTTAAGAAGTGAACAAAACCCAAATATATGATGTTTCAAATCAACACAGAAGTCAAACATGGTGATTTAGGAGGAATTATTGGATTGCCAACTCTGTTTATGGTTAATCTGAGTAAAAGAAACAGTTTAATCACCAAATCATGAAAACTGATATTAAAGTCCATTCCACATTTTACAGCATGCCTTACATTACTTTAAACATTTTCAGATTATGAGGGCAATACAACAAGAGTGTTTAGATTGCAGTTAACTATTATTCCGTAACCTGTTTGACAATACATGTACTAGAATACATCTCTAAGTTGACTGATTGTCTATTTCTCATGTATGCATTAAGTTAAATTATGTCCCCTTACATAATCAATTTGCATTTATTGTGCTTTTCACTGTCAGAAAATCTTAACAACTAATGGTATTTGCATGGAAAATGAATAAATCATTTAATCTTGCTGATATAGCATCATAAATACATTCTTTGTCAAAAATAATGTCTATTCAATGTACAGAAACCCCTATTTCTATCTCTATTTCATACCAATATGAGAGCTAAATGAATAAGTAAGGACCCCTTAACCACTTACTGGTTCCCCAAAAGCTCCTACTGGTGTCATGTAACGTCAGAACTACTAATTAAACCTTAAGAAAGCTAGTATAGCTGTACTTATGTTGAAAAAAAATAAGAAATTATGCAATTTATTTATTTCGGTGAAAATAATAGAATGAACATGCAACCGTAGAATGTCGCGTCTCAAATTTCAGTGGTTGCACATGTGTCAGACACTGCGAAAAGTTAAAGCAAGCATTTATAATTAAAAATGTATTGCAAGTTACATAAATATAATGAAGTTCTACTTTCTATGAAAATTTTTACATTATTACCTACAGATCAGGCAAAATTTGCTGAATCAGCAATTTTTACTCTCAGGGGTGGAATTTAAGGCTTGTTTTATCATAGTTGCACTTAATCAACTTTTTATTGATAAACTTACAAATTGCATAGGTAAAAAAAGTTCCTTCATTGATTTAGTGTAAAAATATATATCCCCCTTAACCAAGACATAACAAACTTGAAACCAGTCATGACACCTATGATGCATAGACTTCTTACTTTGGAACATATTACAATAAAGAATACTAGTCTGCACTCATTTCTTATAAAAAAAAATGAAACATTACATCCCTACCCCATCTGGCAGATTTTCACTTTTTTTCATCTTACCATTTTTACTTAAGAAGTGAACAAAACCCAAATATATGATGTTTCAAATCAACACAGAAGTCAAACATGGTGATTTAGGAGGAATTATTGGATTGCCAACTCTGTTTATGGTTAATCTGAGTAAAAGAAACAGTTTAATCACCAAATCATGAAAACTGATATTAAAGTCCATTCCACATTTTACAGCATGCCTTACATTACTTTAAACATTTTCAGATTATGAGGGCAATACAACAAGAGTGTTTAGATTGCAGTTAACTATTATTCCGTAACCTGTTTGACAATACATGTACTAGAATACATCTCTAAGTTGACTGATTGTCTATTTCTCATGTATGCATTAAGTTAAATTATGTCCCCTTACATAATCAATTTGCATTTATTGTGCTTTTCACTGTCAGAAAATCTTAACAACTAATGGTATTTGCATGGAAAATGAATAAATCATTTAATCTTGCTGATATAGCATCATAAATACATTCTTTGTCAAAAATAATGTCTATTCAATGTACAGAAACCCCTATTTCTATCTCTATTTCATACCAATATGAGAGCTAAATGAATAAGTAAGGACCCCTTAACCACTTACTGGTTCCCCAAAAGCTCCTACTGGTGTCATGTAACGTCAGAACTACTAATTAAACCTTAAGAAAGCTAGTATAGCTGTACTTATGTTGAAAAAAAATAAGAAATTATGCAATTTATTTATTTCGGTGAAAATAATAGAATGAACATGCAACCGTAGAATGTCGCGTCTCAAATTTCAGTGGTTGCACATGTGTCAGACACTGCGAAAAGTTAAAGCGAGCATTTATAATTAAAAATGTATTGCAAGTTACATAAATATAATGAAGTTCTACTTTCTATGAAAATTTTTACATTATTACCTACAGATCAGGCAAAATTTGCTGAATCAGCAATTTTTACTCTCAGGGGTGGAATTTAAGGCTTGTTTTATCATAGTTGCACTTAATCAACTTTTTATTGATAAACTTACAAATTGCATAGGTAAAAAAAGTTCCTTCATTGATTTAGTGTAAAAATATATATCCCCCTTAACCAAGACATAACAAACTTGAAACCAGTCATGACACCTATGATGCATAGACTTCTTACTTTGGAACATATTACAATAAAGAATACTAGTCTGCACTCATTTCTTATAAAAAAAAAATGAAACATTACATCCCTACCCCATCTGGCAGATTTTCACTTTTTTTCATCTTACCATTTTTACTTAAGAAGTGAACAAAACCCAAATATATGATGTTTCAAATCAACACAGAAGTCAAACATGGTGATTTAGGAGGAATTATTGGATTGCCAACTCTGTTTATGGTTAATCTGAGTAAAAGAAACAGTTTAATCACCAAATCATGAAAACTGATATTAAAGTCCATTCCACATTTTACAGCATGCCTTACATTACTTTAAACATTTTCAGATTATGAGGGCAATACAACAAGAGTGTTTAGATTGCAGTTAACTATTATTCCGTAACCTGTTTGACAATACATGTACTAGAATACATCTCTAAGTTGACTGATTGTCTATTTCTCATGTATGCATTAAGTTAAATTATGTCCCCTTACATAATCAATTTGCATTTATTGTGCTTTTCACTGTCAGAAAATCTTAACAACTAATGGTATTTGCATGGAAAATGAATAAATCATTTAATCTTGCTGATATAGCATCATAAATACATTCTTTGTCAAAAATAATGTCTATTCAATGTACAGAAACCCCTATTTCTATCTCTATTTCATACCAATATGAGAGCTAAATGAATAAGTAAGGACCCCTTAACCACTTACTGGTTCCCCAAAAGCTCCTACTGGTGTCATGTAACGTCAGAACTACTAATTAAACCTTAAGAAAGCTAGTATAGCTGTACTTATGTTGAAAAAAAATAAGAAATTATGCAATTTATTTATTTCGGTGAAAATAATAGAATGAACATGCAACCGTAGAATGTCGCGTCTCAAATTTCAGTGGTTGCACATGTGTCAGACACTGCGAAAAGTTAAAGCGAGCATTTATAATTAAAAATGTATTGCAAGTTACATAAATATAATGAAGTTCTACTTTCTATGAAAATTTTTACATTATTACCTACAGATCAGGCAAAATTTGCTGAATCAGCAATTTTTACTCTCAGGGGTGGAATTTAAGGCTTGTTTTATCATAGTTGCACTTAATCAACTTTTTATTGATAAACTTACAAATTGCATAGGTAAAAAAAGTTCCTTCATTGATTTAGTGTAAAAATATATATCCCCCTTAACCAAGACATAACAAACTTGAAACCAGTCATGACACCTATGATGCATAGACTTCTTACTTTGGAACATATTACAATAAAGAATACTAGTCTGCACTCATTTCTTATAAAAAAAAAATGAAACATTACATCCCTACCCCATCTGGCAGATTTTCACTTTTTTTCATCTTACCATTTTTACTTAAGAAGTGAACAAAACCCAAATATATGATGTTTCAAATCAACACAGAAGTCAAACATGGTGATTTAGGAGGAATTATTGGATTGCCAACTCTGTTTATGGTTAATCTGAGTAAAAGAAACAGTTTAATCACCAAATCATGAAAACTGATATTAAAGTCCATTCCACATTTTACAGCATGCCTTACATTACTTTAAACATTTTCAGATTATGAGGGCAATACAACAAGAGTGTTTAGATTGCAGTTAACTATTATTCCGTAACCTGTTTGACAATACATGTACTAGAATACATCTCTAAGTTGACTGATTGTCTATTTCTCATGTATGCATTAAGTTAAATTATGTCCCCTTACATAATCAATTTGCATTTATTGTGCTTTTCACTGTCAGAAAATCTTAACAACTAATGGTATTTGCATGGAAAATGAATAAATCATTTAATCTTGCTGATATAGCATCATAAATACATTCTTTGTCAAAAATAATGTCTATTCAATGTACAGAAACCCCTATTTCTATCTCTATTTCATACCAATATGAGAGCTAAATGAATAAGTAAGGACCCCTTAACCACTTACTGGTTCCCCAAAAGCTCCTACTGGTGTCATGTAACGTCAGAACTACTAATTAAACCTTAAGAAAGCTAGTATAGCTGTACTTATGTTGAAAAAAAATAAGAAATTATGCAATTTATTTATTTCGGTGAAAATAATAGAATGAACATGCAACCGTAGAATGTCGCGTCTCAAATTTCAGTGGTTGCACATGTGTCAGACACTGCGAAAAGTTAAAGCGAGCATTTATAATTAAAAATGTATTGCAAGTTACATAAATATAATGAAGTTCTACTTTCTATGAAAATTTTTACATTATTACCTACAGATCAGGCAAAATTTGCTGAATCAGCAATTTTTACTCTCAGGGGTGGAATTTAAGGCTTGTTTTATCATAGTTGCACTTAATCAACTTTTTATTGATAAACTTACAAATTGCATAGGTAAAAAAAGTTCCTTCATTGATTTAGTGTAAAAATATATATCCCCCTTAACCAAGACATAACAAACTTGAAACCAGTCATGACACCTATGATGCATAGACTTCTTACTTTGGAACATATTACAATAAAGAATACTAGTCTGCACTCATTTCTTATAAAAAAAAAATGAAACATTACATCCCTACCCCATCTGGCAGATTTTCACTTTTTTTCATCTTACCATTTTTACTTAAGAAGTGAACAAAACCCAAATATATGATGTTTCAAATCAACACAGAAGTCAAACATGGTGATTTAGGAGGAATTATTGGATTGCCAACTCTGTTTATGGTTAATCTGAGTAAAAGAAACAGTTTAATCACCAAATCATGAAAACTGATATTAAAGTCCATTCCACATTTTACAGCATGCCTTACATTACTTTAAACATTTTCAGATTATGAGGGCAATACAACAAGAGTGTTTAGATTGCAGTTAACTATTATTCCGTAACCTGTTTGACAATACATGTACTAGAATACATCTCTAAGTTGACTGATTGTCTATTTCTCATGTATGCATTAAGTTAAATTATGTCCCCTTACATAATCAATTTGCATTTATTGTGCTTTTCACTGTCAGAAAATCTTAACAACTAATGGTATTTGCATGGAAAATGAATAAATCATTTAATCTTGCTGATATAGCATCATAAATACATTCTTTGTCAAAAATAATGTCTATTCAATGTACAGAAACCCCTATTTCTATCTCTATTTCATACCAATATGAGAGCTAAATGAATAAGTAAGGACCCCTTAACCACTTACTGGTTCCCCAAAAGCTCCTACTGGTGTCATGTAACGTCAGAACTACTAATTAAACCTTAAGAAAGCTAGTATAGCTGTACTTATGTTGAAAAAAAATAAGAAATTATGCAATTTATTTATTTCGGTGAAAATAATAGAATGAACATGCAACCGTAGAATGTCGCGTCTCAAATTTCAGTGGTTGCACATGTGTCAGACACTGCGAAAAGTTAAAGCAAGCATTTATAATTAAAAATGTATTGCAAGTTACATAAATATAATGAAGTTCTACTTTCTATGAAAATTTTTACATTATTACCTACAGATCAGGCAAAATTTGCTGAATCAGCAATTTTTACTCTCAGGGGTGGAATTTAAGGCTTGTTTTATCATAGTTGCACTTAATCAACTTTTTATTGATAAACTTACAAATTGCATAGGTAAAAAAAGTTCCTTCATTGATTTAGTGTAAAAATATATATCCCCCTTAAGGTGGCACGGTAGTATTTCCTGGCCCATAGGGATAATGATAGCCTTTTTAGAATTTTCACCACTTTCTAACACTGCAAAAAAATCTACATTCACACTTAACTGAAGTACTTTCATTTTACTATTCAGAAATGAATTTGAATATGTATCATGACCGTTTACTTTTTTTGCTATTTTTAGAAACCTAAGGCCACTAGTAATTTTAGGTCTTTTATGGTGCAGTGAATACAAAATTTAAAAAAATTCTCAAAAATTCATTTTCATCTGCATGTAAAATTATTTCATATTTTTCTACACCTGATTCATCCCTCGGTTTGGGAAAGTATGTTCAGTTGATACTGTATTTTTTGTCCAATCACACTGTTTAGATACATTTACCTAAGTAGGGTACACAAAAGAGCAACCTAAATTCTGGAATGCAAATACTACCGTGCCACCTCAACGGTGAACCCAAGAAGTATAATATTTATATCAGAGTGCACAGCAAATCATGAGTACTTCTCAAAATCACACTATATAGCCATTTATTTTTAAATGCAGAGTGAAAAACATGCATTTTCTCCGAGTAAATGTTCTCCAACTAATCTTTCAGTGCTTTTAACAAGTTCCTTAACTACTATCAAAGAGTTGAATTGCTGCAACTTTTTAAAGCCCTTTTCTCTAATGAGAAAGGTAAATATGTTAGATACTAGTATGCAAAATGATTGAAGCTGTGAATTTTCTCCTGGATAATATTTATATACGTTTCTGCAAAAAAAAAAGGGTTGCAGGTATTCCTATGGGCACTAATTGCACCCCTTTAATAGGAGACTTATTTGTGTACTGTTATGAATCACAGTGTATGACCCAACTCCGAAAATACCTGTCTAAATTGTATTTAAATTGATTAATTCAACAACACTTACCAATCTTTAAATAATCAAGAATTTTCTCAATATACTGCCGAAATATACCAAACGAACTTACTTTCAATAAATCAAACTGTCCTTTCCTAGAGATATTTCGTTTTTTTTAACAGGACACTGCACACTAAAACTGACCACAAACGTGACGATTTTTCGTTCCCCATTGATATTTTTTTTATTTTCACTACTGATAAAATTGAGAATGGAAATGGGGAATGTGTCAAAGAGACAACAACCCGACCTTAGAAAAAACAACAGCAGAAGGTCACCAACAGGTCTTCAATGTAGCGAGAAATTCCCTTTTCTTGGGTACCATCTTACGGTGTTTAAATTTCACAACTCGTTCGCTTTTTGAAGTTTGGTTGTTCCTGTAGAAAACTTATGCCAATGGGATAGCACATCCTAATTTTTTATGGAAATGTTGTTTACCGTGCCCGATAATTTAGAAATGATCCTGGTAAACTTATCGTTTATTTGGATAAACTTATTCTTAAAGGTTACAAACTAAACACTGTAGATCATTAAATATTGTTTTCATTGGTATCAGTAATATTTATTTTGTTATCAGTAAATTAAAACCCAACTGAATATCATTGTTATATACATAAGTTACATGCGTGGATCTACAATCTTGCGATACCTGTATTTTGGCATTGCACAAAGTCGTATTTTTCTCTGACTGTCTATGCCGTCTTTACTAAATCCATTGGATATCGGATGTGTACTGATTGATAATTTAGTCTTAGATGCATGCTTTTTGGTGGAAGTTGGCAGTGGATTTGAACTAACTGTCAGTAACTGTGAGTAGTACTCTCATGTCTGTTCTTGGTGTCTTTAATTTGTGTTGTTTGGATGTGCAAATACCCAGCCACGTACACTTGTATTTGTAGTATTCGTAATTTTATTCATGAGATGAGCCTTTTTTCAACTGATTTTTATAGTTCGTTCTTTTGTTGTACTGTTACACCACTGTCCCAGCCCCCAGGGTTGGGATCCCGCTACCATGTTTAGCCCCGCCTCATTCTGCATTCATGTATGCGTTTGTCCCAAGTCAGAAGCCTGTAATTCAGTGGTTGTCGTTCGTTGATGTGATACATATTTATTTTTCGTTCATTTTTTGTACATAAATTAGAACATTGGTTTTCTCGTTTGAATTGTTTAACATTGTCATTTCCGGGCCTTGTATGGCTGACTATGTGGGTTGGTCTTTGCTCATTGTTGTCGGCCGTAGACGGTACTGTGACCTATAGGGGGTCCGCTCGACAGTCCGACGGTTCGATAGTCCGACGGTTCAATAGTCCGACGGTTCGATAATCCGACAGTTCTATAGTCCGACGGTTCGATAGTCCGACATATCACACCGAATATGATATAAATAGGTTACACTACAGACCTGAACTGAATGGTCCCTTCATTAAACTAAAATTTTTAGGAAATCCATTGAAGAATTAAAAAGTTAATTTAATTTTAATATATCGACACATATACGGGCCCAGGTCATTTCATGTCCACTTTCAGGTCTTTGGTGTATCCCGATATGGACTACTTAGCCCCTAAGAAAGACCGTATACAATAAAGATCGACTTGTTTTGGAAGAGAAAGTCGCTTAATTACACCACATTCGCCAATTAGTTGAAACGTTAAATAAAGAAAGATGCTTATTAAACACAGGGTACATTTTATATTTTAAAAACCTTTACAGCTAGGTATATTCAACGTTCCGAATCCTCTAGTCCTATTATATAAACCTTCGTAGGTATATATCGTCTTCATTCGACGTTTTTAATCGGATCTTTTTTACTATCAATTCTGAACCACGTCGTATAAAGAAGAAATGAACCTACGAAGGCTTATATTATAGGACTAAGAATTGTCAGGCGTTAGCCCTATGTGCAATTGTGCAATTTTTAAACTATGATAAAAAATTAACTGATCATAAGATTAATGGTTGGATTTTAACTTCATATACTTGCTTTAATACATCAAAAATGCGTCGGATATGTTTTTTAAAGATATAACTTGTTTAAAAAAAAAACGAATATTGATACTTAAATTATCATAAAAGCGATTACAATTGCAGACACGTGTGCCGCTTATTCCCCCTTTTTTATTTATTTTTTATAAGAAAATATTCTTTCATATTTCAACCTATTTTAAGCTATTCAAGAATTTCTCACTTTGCACGTGTGTAATAACGGTGATGCGCGTTACCACGTTGATGATGCAAGCACAGGAAGTGTCAAAATATGGCACTGCATTGGCCCCTATTCCTTATATAGAAATGTCAATTTTGTTTTGAAATTGACATCTTTGAGTAAATTGAAAGTTCCCATGAAAAGATGGTATATAAAGGACTCTACTGCCCTTTACCATTACATCTCTAAAATGGCTGCTAGGGTCATTGCTGGAAATCGCGGAGGAAAAGTGTTAATATACAACGGTTTCAAATACCAGAAAAACCGACAGAGGATTCATGCTATATACTGGCGATGTTGGAGGCAAGAGTGCAGGGCCAATCTTCAAACAAATATATTCAACTTAGATGACCAAGCACCTAATATAATTATTTTGCAAGAAGGTCCCCATACACACGAAGAAGACGAGACGGTTATAGGAGTCGATACAACATTACAGTCTTTGCGTAGTGCAATTCAACAAGACCCAAGCGTCCCAATAAAGCGGGTATACAAAAACTTTGCGAGAAATGTGGCACAAGGAGGCGGGGATCGAGAACATATTCCTGAATTCCACAGAGTCCGTTCCGCAATGACACGAACTCGACTAGCTCACGTCCCCGCTGTGCCTCATGATATTGATGAAGTTTCCATTCACGGGCATGGGAAACGAACATGGTCGGAAGATAGATTTCTGTTGTACAAAAACAATGATTGGGGTGTTCTGATATATGCAACACATGAAAACTTATTGAATCTTAGACAATGTAAAGAGATATATTGCGACGGGACCTTCAGAACTTGTCCAAGGCCATATTCACAATATTTTACCATTCACGGCCGGTACCGTAATAGGGTGATGTGTTTTGTAAACTGTCTAATGACTGATCGCAATATTGGTGACTATAGACATATTTTAGAAACACTGAAAGTCAAAATTCGACAAATCACACGGCACAGATGGCGCCCAAGAAAAGTCATCTGTGATTTTGAGCTCGCATTGATAGCAGCAGTAGAAACTGAGCTTCCACGCGCTCAAATTAGTGGTTGCTATTTTCACTTCAATCAGAGTTTGTGGCGAAAAGTCCAGAACTTAGGTCTTGCGGCAAGTTACCGACGACGACCAGCAGTAAAAAGCCTAGTCCGTAAAGTTATGGCCATTGGATACCTACCAATTGCTGTTGTGCGCCAGAACTTTCGTTTGTTGAGAACATCCCGTAGAACTCAGAGACTCTGCAGGCGGTATAATGGACTAAGGGACTTTCTTGACTACTTCGAAAGGAACTATTTGAACGGGTTGTTCCCTCCCCAGATGTGGAATGTTTATGAAAGAGATATGAACAACAGAATAAACAACAGCGTTGAAAGTAAGTGTTATCTTTTTATTTCAAAAGTAAATCTGACGAGAAAAAGGTCTCAATTTAAACTTCACATTCAGAATATTTTTTACTTAAAACGATTTAGATTTAAATTTTCGCTTGGTATACAAATGCATTTCTACAGTTAAACTGATATGCAGGGGTTAGGGGGGCTTTAGTATAAGGTTTAAAATTTCGTAATTTTATTTAATACACAATTTTTCGTTTATTCTTTAATTATTAAACATTCTTTTTCTAAAATAGTGGACACCATTTACCCCCCCCCCTCCTTTTCCGGCTACTGAAGGTGTAAATGATTTGATTTATTATGTATAAAATCACGTCAGTACAAGTATGTATAGCTGTAGCGTTTGCTTCTCCGTTCCATATTACGAATTTGGTTTTATGTTTAAGAAAATCTTAAAAAATATGAACATAAGTGCCACCAATACGTCTATATAAACATCAGAATATGTGATATGATTGCAAATGGGACAACTCTATCTAAAACCTAATTAGGTAGTAAATTTAAGCAATTTAAGCCTTGACTCACACAGCAAAGTAAACTTTCAAGGGCTACAAAATGACAAGTGTAAAACAGTCATGTCAAACACAAAGAAGTATTTAATTATGTATCACATATTTTTACTTGATATTAATATCGTTTAATATTATTAATTATTATTAATATTGTAGGTTTCCACCGACTCTGGAATAACACTGTTTCGGTTAGACACCCTTCTTTGTGGACTTTCATAAGATGCTTAAAAGACCAACAAGCAACTTTGGAGAACTCCGTGGAGACTGTCGATAGGGGCGATCCAGCGCCGAAAAGAAAAAGAAAATGGCGAAATCTAGAAGCACGGATGATGAGATTGAAAGAGGAATATAATAATGGAACGAGAAATTTAGACCAATACTGGAACGCAGTGTGCTATGGAGTGGTTCAGTTTTGACACTTTGTTGTATTTTCTTTAAACATTGTGTAAATTTAAAAGTGAACTTTTTGATAAAACTATTTAGTTATGAAAACTACTGAATTTTTGCTGACAATTTGTGATATTTTTCAAAGATAAATAATTCCAAATTTGATTATAGTGTTTTGCATGAAAATATTTGATGAATGAAATGCATCACCAACAAATGCAAAAAAAAAAGCACAAACGGATTAGTAACACATTCTTCTTCTAATGCAAATACAAGAACTAAATGCCGTTACCCCCCCCCCCCCCCCCCCCAAAAAGCAAAGAACAAAAGAAATGTTTGCGGTAACGCTATACCACTTACACCAGGAAACGGACTAATTGGTACTGTATGTTTTTATTGTGTAATTTTTATCAAATCATTTGATATAATTATAATTGTTAAATGTTTATTTGGCCTATATCAATTTGATGATTTTTGGTCGTTTTCAACTGATTTTTGTCGTTTTCAACTGATTTTTATCGTGCTGTATACCACCGCTGTCTAAGGGAATCTTGGATCCAGAAAAAATGTTTAACCCGGCTGTGGTTTTTGTTTGTTGCTGTATTTTCACACTTGTTTTTCTTTTATTGGTTTTCTCATCTGAATTGTTTTATACTGGTCATACTGGTAATTTAGGGGGCCTTTATAAAGCCCCCAATTGCTTTATAGTGTTATCCGATTCTCCATGTTGAAGATCATACAGTAACCTAGCTATAATTGCTTACTTTAACGACATGTGGTCTTGGATGGACAGTTGTGTCGTTGGCAATCACAAACACATTGTCTTATTTTAATATGAATTAAGCGTAAACCTTGATAAGTAGTAAGCAATATTAATGAATAACAAGAGTAAGTAAGGAATCACAAGAATATACAAAGAAATTATTTTTTAGTCCGACAAAATGTGTAATATAACTTAGGTGTCGTATCATACAGGTACCACTGTATTGAATATTGCATACTCACCCATATCGTGTTGGCAGTAATAAATCATTTGGAGAGATGTCTTGAACATCTAAGAAACAACAATCATAAAAATGAAATAGCAATTCATAAAAGAGAGGCGAAAGATACCAGAGGGACATTCAAACTCATAAGTCAAAAATAAACTGACAACGCCATGGCTACAAAAAAAAAACAACAGACAAATAGACAAACAATAGTACACAAAGCACAACATAGAAAACTGAAAACTGAAGACTTGAGAAACACGAATGCCGCCAAAAACTGGAGTGATCCCATGTGCTCCGGAAGGGTAAGCACCTGCATATACATCAATCAACTTTAACCAAATAGAATGATCATAATCAATACGTCTTGCACAGGTTTATACTGAATCATTTATAGCTAAGCTAAATTTGGATGGTACTATAATAATATTGATTAATAAACAATAAATTTCCCTCAAATGTAGGAGCTTTTATAAGCTCCCGCAGGAAGCTATTTTGGTAGAATTGTCGATTTGTGCCATTGTGCTTATAGTAAGATGATTTCTTCAATTAGAAGTAGAAATCTAACTTCCGGTTTTGTGTAAAGACACAGAAGGCTTAAGTTTGTTCGTTCGTCCTAAGGTCCGTCTTTTCGTCACTGGATCCGTTCACAGCTGTAGTTAATTGTCCGATATTTCGTTGAATCATTTTTCATGGAAGATATGGATACACATTTCCAAATAACAATTCTTTAAAATCTCCGAGTAGTGTGAACACGTGAAAAACAGTCATTTGAGACCGGAACTGATTATTGGAGGCCTCCATCTTTCATGATGAAAAACATGAGTGACCGGAAGTCACATCCAGCTTACCTCCGATAGATGAGTAGGATCACTTTTCATTTGGTTTGAACTATTTTCAGCGGACTACTGTTTCTTTGGTTCGTCTCAACAGACGATTCAAATGAACCGAACTTACGGTTCGTGTTCCACTTCCGGTTCGACTGCGAAGTCGGTACGAGCCTCATAATGAAAGCAGCCTTTCAAATCAATTCCTGTCATACGACTTTCATCACATATGCGCAGTACCCTCATTCCACACGGGACTTCCGATTCAAATATAGAAGCAGAAATAACACTGAACTGTCGGACTACCGAACTGTCGGACTATTGAACTGTCGGACCATTGAACCGTCGGACCATCGAGCTGTCGGACCATCGAACCGTCGGACTATTGAGCTGTCGGACTATCACTACGGCCCCGACCTATAGTTGTCAGTAGTAATTTTTGTGTCATTTGGTTTCTTGTGAAGAGTTGTCTCATTGTCAATCCTAGCACATCTTCTTTTCTATATATAACACTAAGTACAATTAAATTAAATTATGAATCTGTTATTTGATATCGCAATTGTTCAGTGGCAAATATTACATGAAACCAGGATTCGAGCATGTTTATATAATGTCGCATCTTCGCTAGCCAGTGGTTACGATCCACTCCCGCAAGCGAAGATAATAATATCGGTGTGCAGACAAATTGCCTTACTGTAATGTCTTAGACATGTAAGAGAGAAGCAATTCATATCCTTATCATTTGTCTGTAAAAATTCCCTTTTCTATAACATATAGGTAATCTGGACAGGATTCTCGCTAAGACACGTTCTGGACGCATCATTTTTGAAACCCGTGAGTCCCTGGGACGCGTCCTCGTTGTATCCCCTAAGTCCAGACTGGAGTTGAATTTTAATAAGCTCGAATTTAAGGTTTGCGTGGCCTTTGGTTTTACATCACAGGGTTCTTTCTTCTCTACGGAAAGAATTCATGACAAAATTGATGGTGATGTAAGTGTTTGTATATCTCATTTTACTGAACATTCTTGCTGTTTACAATTATCTCTTTATAATGAAGTTGGCCCAGTAGTTTCAGAGGAAAATATTTTGTAAAAACTTACAAAAATTTACGAAAAAATTGACATTGTACATGTTGTAGGGCAATTACTCTTTATGGAGTCAATTGACAATTTGGATCATGATGTCTTACTTTGGTGAACAATTTTGCTGTTTACAGTTCATTTCTATCTATTAAAATTTTGAAGATAGTAACCAACAAGAATATGTCCCAAGTACACGGATGCCCCACTCGCACTATCATTTTCTATGTTCGGTGGACCGTGAAATTTGGGTAAAAACTCTAATTTGGCATTAAAATTAGAAAGATCATACCATAGGGAACATGTGAACCAAGTTTGTTGATTGGACTTCAACTTCATTAAAAACTACCTTGACCAAAAACTTTAACCTGAAGAAGGACGAACGGACGGACGAACGGACGGACGAACGGACCCACAGACAAGAAAACATAACGCCCCACTACTTAGGTGGGGCATAAAAACTGCAAAATTTCCATAAAATTATGAATTCAACATTGATCAAGAACAGCAACCAAACAAGGGGTTATCTGATGGATGCAACTTAAAATTTCAGGGCTGATATATCTTGACCTTATGAACAAGTTTACCATGTTTACCACGTCAGATTTGTTTTATAGATGCTTTAGTTTCAGCATGTTCAGAGATATAAATCTGTAATTAATTCACATGTTCTTTTTTAAGCTGTGGTGACCATCTTGTTTGATGGGCAAGGTCACCAGATACATTTTGTTAAAACTAAATACACTAAGAATGTTGCAGGCCAAGTTTGGTTTAGCTTGGCTCAGTTGTTTCAAAGAGAGACTTTTGTAAAAGTAAAGACAACTAATGACAGACGTTATGTTATAACAAAAGCTCACATGGCCCATTTGTGTCAGTGAACAAACAATAAAGATACATGTGATATAATAAAACAATTGTTGACTTTTGAAATCATTTGATTATGACATTGATTTATCAAACTATAAAATAACATGTATAAACATGATAAACATGATAAACATGATAGAGTTAAACATATAGTCAGTGTGCAATCTCATGTGTTTCTGAACGCCAGGTCTCTGGCCAAGTCCTTTATAACATTCATAACATATTATGAAATTGAATAATCAGATGCTCGTGTGAGACTGTAAATATAAACTGACAAAACCCTATACCTCATATGTCCTAATTAAGAGTTTAATAACTAGCTAGCACCATGACTTGTGTGTGTCTCTCTGTTATGAATTTGTCTGACTTATTTTAAAACTATACAAACATGTACACGTATAAATAACATACATAATACTCATTTTATTAATCACCAGTGTGTGTTCGTACATGTTTATCTCTGCTAGTACTTTGAGTAAACCATTTCCCGCACACATCACATTTATACGGTTTATCTCCAGTATGGGATCTCATATGTTTCTGCAAGTCATTACTTTGAATGAATTCTTTGTCACATTTGTCACATTTGTGTGGTTTATCACCAGTGTGTGTTCTTATGTGCCTTTGTAAATTTCCATTATCACCAAACCCTCTTCCACATACACTACATTTAAAAGGTTTATCACCAGTATGTGAATTTATGTGTCTCTTCAGGTGCATATCCCTACTAAACTCTTTTCCACAGTCTCCACATTTGTAAGGTTTATCTCCAGTGTGTATTTTCTCGTGTCTTTTTAAATTGTGACTCGAACTAAACGCTTTACCGCATACTTTACACTCATGGGGTTTATCACCAGTGTGTATTCGCATGTGCCCCTTTAAGTGCTGACCCATACTAAATTTTGTACCACATACATCACATTTATAAGGTTTATCACCAGTATGTGTTCTCATGTGTTTCTCTATGTCACACTTTTGTAAAAATTCTTTATCACATTCGTCACATTTAAACGGTTTATCACCTGTGTGTGTTCTCATGTGTCTCTGTAAGTGACCCCTCTGGCTAAACCTTTTACCACATACATCACACATAAAAGACAAATCCTCGGGGTGTGTTCTTTTTTGTATCTCCGACATGATTTTGACTTATAAAACCTTTACAACGTATATCACATTCAAAACCTTATATCCAGTATGTGTTTTCTAATGTGTTCTCTAAGTTTGAACAATATGCATTCACCACAATTTACTCATGATAATTTCAATAAACCAGTAGGAAATCTTGTGCGATCTTGAATAAAGTGACCTATAGTCTACAATGGTCTTATACATGTATCAAGGGAGTATCTGTATTTTGGTGTGAAACTTTTATTTTCTTCAGGTTCTATGAGTTTTCTTTCCTGCATTTTGCTCTCTCCAACAGGCTTGCATTCTGAATAAGAAAAGATAATCATTAAAATTTGAAAACCACCACGATTTGTTCAAATGATGTCCGGGATTTTTTTTTCGAATGCTACGTGGGACAGATTATTGTTTTCGTTGTTCAATGTAATTTTTTTTCCCCCTAATTGGAAAAATGTGGGTAAGATTATTTTTTTTTCAATTCAAGTGCTGGACAGATATTTTTTTTTACCTAAATCAGGGCCAGGAAATTTTTTATAAAAAGACCCCCTGCCCCCCATAAAGTCCAATGGTTAGTGTCTAATCGTGTCTGTCTAGTATAACGTATAGTGTTCATAATCAAATAGTATATATTGTGTTTAAGTCGTTCCTAAACCACAGCTTGTTAACGATTATGCTGAATTTCACAGTTTTTTTCCCTGAATTTTAAAAGAAATTGTATCAAACTAGACAATAAATAATAATTTATAAATATTATAAATATAATCAGCTTAACATTCAATTTGATTTAAGTTTTATTCCTATTTTGTTTTGTTTCTTTTCTTTTCGTTGGTTCCTATTTCGTTTTGTTTCTTTTCGTTTTGTTTTGTTTCTTTTCGTTTCGTTTTTCGTTTCTTTTCGTCTCTATTTTGTTTCGCACTTTATAGGCACCCCTATATTGTGATAATCAACTAAATATTCACCTCACACTTAAATTTAGTTGTAGCTGTGATAGAGGGAGTATATATATTTATAAAGTTAAGAAGAATTTAGTGCAAAAAGTAATGAAATATTACATGATTTTACCTAAAACCATAGTGGCTGAGTTACATGTCATCTGGCAGGTTATTTCCATCTTTACAATTGTATGTGCAGATATATTTGTAACTGATTTGTCCTCAATTGTATACTCAGTACCAAGAGAGAAAAATATTTCCTCGATATAAGAAAAGAAATCACTGATAAAATCACACCAGCAAACTGCAACAGCACCTTCATGAACAAAACTGCAATAGTACAATTGCTAATAGCAAAAATATTATAAGGAGTTGTTTGATAACTATGAAAAATTCATGGAAAATATTGAAAACAAAACTAGAAACATGTAATTTCAAATGTACATAGAGAGACTGAAAATTTTAGACAACAAATAGAAACACACATTGTGCATATCTATAATACTAAAATTACGAGGTCCAATTTGTCAGCCGTCATCACGTAAAAACAACGAATCAAAGAATTCAACTTTATATACAACTAATATAGTACTGAGGTGTAGATTAAAAATTACACCACTCCAGGCCCTTTTGTTTTCCACGTAATTAATATCGCCAATAATTAGGAAGTTCCGGGTCGAGTCCGATACCGATACCAATAGTATAATCACCTGTTACCTATTACCTTATCTGTACGTTCCGCATCTGACAGGCGCACCACCAAACGGTGTATTCAGGATTAATATGCTATATAAACGGGTCATAATCACAGGGTTGACACTACTAAATTGTCAAATTGTTACCTATCGTAGTATTTTAATTCGTAAGACTTTCTAAGATAACAATACGAATACTAAAAATCTGGACTAAAAATAAGTCTCAATTTGTAAGCGGGCATGACGTAAAACAGCGAATCAAAGAATTCAACTTTATTTATAACTAATATAGGACAATGCTGTTGATTAAAAAATACTCCATTCCAGGACCTTTTGTTTTCCAAATATTTAATATTACCAATAATTGATAAGTTCCAGTTCGACGGGTTCAAACAGAAAGATTTGAAAGCAGAGAAAATTGTGAATCTTATAATCGGCATGACTTTATCAGATGACAGTACTAATATTAAGATAAGGCTTGCGCATAGTTATATACTTTAATTCAGTCACGGACCCGCGATATCACGGGTGTCTTCTAGTAGTTATATAAATATACATATACATGATATATATCGTAAAGTGGAGGACTTGACAACCAAATGAGAATAATGATTATCATATAAGTAACACATGTATAGATAGTACCAACAGAGTCTGTCATTTAATAATTGTAGTAAGAAGCTTAAATAATTAATGATCATTCCTATCCTTAACTGGCTTATACATTTATGATATGGTCCTTATCATTTATAGAACCTTTTTAAATTTATTGATGGTGACAAAACACGGTTTTATAACTTTTTAAAGATTTTTATATACATTGATCATGAAGTACATATAACATTCCACTGAGAAAATCTGCCTTTTTAGATTTTATTAAATTCTTACATCTTAAGGGGACGACCATTTGATATTCTGTGGGGGCCAGGAGGATTTTGAAAATAGATAACTCAGCCTTGATAATCACAAAAATAAATGGTTTGTTCTGTGGTAGTGCAGAAAATGAATAATCTGTCCTCTTAGTTTGCAAAAATAAATAACCGATCAAAAACAAATCCTCCTGGCCCCCCCCAGAATATCAAATGGTCGTCCCCTAACTTATTATTTCAATACATAGATCTTATTAAATGAAACCTCCTTTTAATGTACCTTTATGCATATTAACATGATTAAAAAGCAAATTCAAATGAAACATAGTTTTAAATATAAATAAAACTCAGTCACATACATAAGAGAATATACTTGTATGTAGATTAATTTGTTATAAAAAGGTCCATGTAAATATGCCATGCATGACATTTCTATTGCTTATTGTTTATTTATATGTGCCGTTACTGCCGTACATTTGTTGGAAATAGAACATTTTTGTTTTATCGTTTTAAAATTTTAAAGTTAGGGAAAACTCCATATATATTTGGAGGTGCTCCTAATTAAAGGAGGCTCATACTACAATGTACTAAGAAGAAGATATAATCAAAAGAGGGGAATTTGCAAAAATATTACACAGGATAATTTTTAAACATGATAGCCTGTTTCACTTTATTATTTATATCAATATTCTATGTGTATTATAGCTAGCCTACGGAACCCAGGGGCGGATCCAGCCATTTTTAAAAGGGGGGTTCCCAACCGAGGACAAAGGGGGGGGGGGGGGGGGGTTCCAACTACATGTCCCCATTCAAATGCATTGATCGTCCAAAGAAAAGGGGGTCCAACCCCCGGAACCCCCCCCCCCCCCCCCCCCCCCCCCCCCTGGAACCATAGCTCTTAGGTCTCTTAAGTATTTTTTACTACAAATGTACATAGACACAAATGATAGATGGTTCACAAAATAAAAAAAATATATAAAAAGGACCTTTCATCATTCACAACTAGGTGTATTATCACGATTATACTTGTATGAACATCATGTAAAGCAGTGGCGGATCCAGCCATTTTAAAAAGGGGGGGTTCCCAACCCAGAGTAAAGGGGGGTTCCAACTATATGCTCCCATTCAAATGCATTGATCGGCCAAAAAAAGGGGGGGTTCCAACCCCCGGACCCCCCCCCCTGGATCCGCCACTGTAAAGCACCATGTTTTAAAGATTATATGTGTAAATGTGCCCTCTTAGGGGACCTAAATTGGAAAATAATAAAATACGTGTCTCTTATCATTAGGAAAATATGTTATTTTTTTTTTTTTTTTTTTTTATTTTTGGGTTTGTATTTTGTAAATGACAAATGTCAGCTGGTATCATTCCTGTATAGGAATTTTCACCAATACACTTATTTGATTTGATAAAATTTACATCTTATATTATCTATTCTCTGTACCTGAGATTAGTAATACTAATACTACGTATAGACTACTGTCTCAAGACTGTATCCTCGCCTTCAAGTATTCCAACACGTGTAAATTATTTTTCATTTATAAATAGATCATGAAATTGATAAGACAACCCATAACTTCAGAAACCAAGAGACTATATTCTCACCATATTATTACGTTTTGATGCATCATATCACTGTTTCGTATTATTTTAAAATACAATATTTACGGAAAAACTGGACTCACAAAAATGGAATACGCACTTCAGGTTAATATTTAGGACGTTCAGGTTGGAATGAAGACAGCTCGGACCAAAAATAAAACTCGGACCAATCCAAATCGATATTTTGTGAGGGATGGCTACAGAATAGAGACTAATGGCATAACGGCCCATCAAAAACGAATAGTGAACATTGAGCTAACATAATTGAGAATAACTATGGAAAATTAAAGAATTTAACAGGTAATTAATAATTATAAGTAAACATACTCAGTTACGTTGCAGATTTAATTGAAAATGATTTCACAGAATAGGCGTAATTTTCAGATATAAAATGAATGAACAAAAAGATCCCAATCAATTAGAAAATCAATACATAAACGAGGAATCCTTCTAATCAAGACCCGCCTTTTTGAGAAAGGCATGTTCTTTTAATGTAATGTCAAAGCAACTATATTTTTTTCCAAATTAACTACTGAAACCAATGCAGTGGCGGATCCAGGGGTCGGGGGGGGGGGGGGTGGGGGTGGGGGTTCCGGGGGTTGGAACCCCTTATTTTTGGCCGATCAATGCATTTGAATGGGAGCATATATTGGAACCCCCCCCCCCCTTTTACTCTGGGTTGGGACCCCCCTTTTTAAAATGGCTGGATCCGCCACTGCAATGACTTAATTTGATCGGTGCTAAATGCAGATCATCGAAACCATTTTTTTTTTTTTTTTTATTCTATGAAAGATGGGTTTATGTAACATGGTTAATATACAGTTACTCCATGTATATTGTATGATCTCACCTTGTAAAACTGTTAGATTATTAATTGCATATTACTATATGCGTTTTATTGATGATGGTAGTTTTACTAAGTATATGGGACACATTTTCGACCCCTTCTATACAAATTTAGTAATCTTGAAAAATACTGCTATACATTATTGAAGCGGTCTTTTTTACAAGACATCATTCAAATTGCCAAATATGGTGTATGCAAATAAAGTTATTGTATATATCAAAGAGACAGAAGATATAGAAGGAATACAAGTCTAAGTCAAACTGACATCCCACTTAAAATCGGCGAGATTGCAGTCAGTGCTCTGGAAGGGTAAGCAGATACCGATCCACACGTGACAATATAAGAATCTAGCAGACATAGGATTCAAATAGACGCTATGAGCAAACACCTACAATCAACTGTGACGTTGACAGACATTTGATTTAATTAATTGATTTTATGTGTTTGCTTATAAATACGCTTATATTGGCAATTATTTTATAAAGGTGACTTCTTGCACTAATTTGGTCTGTATTACTCATCTGACCTGTTCAGCGTTCAAATTCGTATTATAAAAAGTCAATATGTCGTCATCATGTGAAATTGGCCTAACAAAGTGACATATTGATTGAAACTATTGAATGTTTTAAGTTTAGTACATGCATTACAGTCCCTATTATAATCACTTCATTTAAATTTGATACCTTTTAAGTTTATCAGATGAATTTTATAATTGTTAACAGATTTATCAATGCAAACATACACCATCTGTATTTGAAAGTTCGATCTGTAATTGTTTTACCCTTTGTATAGCATACCGTGTAGGTGTTACGTCGTCATAATAGGTGCACCATTTATATAAGTTGATTTGTTAGGGCACGGACACAATAATCTTTAACTAACCACTAACCAAGAGATATAAGGACAAAACGTGAGTAGATTCTATAAATTTTATCATCAGCATTTATTCACATGTTCAACCAAATATATATAAAATAATTGTTTATTTCGTCGATTTTCTGTTTTGTAATGGTGTTGCCCGTTTTTTTTTAAATCTTACATTTCGTTATTTTCTCTATAAAAAAAAAATATATATTATTTTTTCTCGAATGTGTTAGTTTGCTCTTAAATGGGCTTCAGATCTTACGGATGATGTGGCGGATTATTCCAGTGCTAATGTGGACGGTTAAATCGACGCTAAAATATTCACTAAATCGCATTGCACCTATTAAATCTGCATATTGGGGCATATATTTTCAGGTAAATCGGGACAAATTTTAAGATACTTTACACAAGCGGGTTTAATATAAGCAAAACTGTATATAGATGGGAGTAAATTATTTTTGTTTTTATTTGTTCTATTTGTTTTTGTAGAAGAAAAATGTACTCGCTATACGTGTTCGTGTTAGTTATCACCAGTACTATAGCAGTGTCAGAAGCATGCGACTGTACTAAAACATCATTGAAATCTGTGCTGAAAGACAACGATTCATTCTGTAAGTGAAGTGATAACATTTTCTTTAATTTTTTTTCATATTAAACTGATTGAAAGTTACAAATTTTCTTTCAGTCAAACCGAAGGATATTATGAGACTTAATAAACAGCTGCGCCATGAGCGCATATGATACGCCCGACGTCTTGTGTGGAAGTTTTATGCAATAATCATAAATAGTTTCTGAGAAAGTTTAAAGCAATAACCATATATTGTTTTTGAGACATGGCGGGACATGTGAAACCCCCCACCCTGTTTGTTTTTTTTACAAAAAACTAAATATCACTAAAATAAAATTTTGAATCAAAACCAAAAAGTATACAGATCTTTAGATTAATATAACAAAGACGTGTGTAAAGTTTTAAGCAATAATCATAAATCATTTTTGAGATACTGCGCGACATGTAAAAAAACCCTCCCCTGTATAACAAAATACTCAATAACTCAAAAATAAAATTTTGAGTCATCACCAAAAAGTATACAGATCTTTAGATTAATATAACAAAGACATGTGTAAAGTTTTAAGCAATAATCATAAATTGTTTTTGAGATATGGCACAACATGTAAAAAAAAAACCTTCCCCCTTTTTTTACAAAATACTCAATAACTCAAAAATGAAATTTTGAATCATCACCAAAAAGTATACAGATCTTTAGATTAATATAACAAAGACATGTGTAAAGTTTTAGGCAATAATCATAAATAATTTTTGAGACATGGCGCGACATGTAAAAAATCCCTCCCCCTTTTTTACAAAATACTCAATAACTCAAAAATGGAATTTTGAATCATCACCAAAAAGTATACAGATATTAAGGTTAATATAACTAAAAAGTGTATATAGTTTTAAGCCATAATCAAGAATCGTTTTTTAAATACGGTGCGACATGTGAAAAAAAACCACACCCCTGTTTTAGTTACAAAGTGCCGTAACTCAAAAAGTTTAAATTTTATTTTCACCAAAAAGTATACAGATCATTTGACCATCATAAGAAACAACTATAATAAGTTTCAGGAAATTTGGATAAGTCGTTCTCAAGTTACGGTGCGACATGTTTACGCCGGACAGACGGACAGACGGACAGACAGACGGACAGACGGACGGACACCGGACATTTGTATACCATAATACGTCCCGTCAAAATTTTGACGGGCGTATAAAAATCCTTCCGATGTACTTTAAAAGAATTGATTGATAGCGATCAAGTCAGAGTTTCTAGAACTTACAAGTGATGTGTCAACTATGTCATAAGAAAGAGCCACATCATCTCCATACGGTCCATAAGCAGGGGCAGATCCAGCCATATAAAAGGGGGTCCTAATCCAGGACAAAGGGGGGTTTAAACTATATATATATGTCCGCATTCAAATGCACTGATCGTCCCAAAAATCATTCCAACCACCGGAACACTCCCTCTGGATTCGCCACTGCAATATGTATTGATAAAGTTGACAAAAGTGTAAAGCTAGTCTACCCAACATTCTGAGTGGGGAGATAACTCTTCTGATGACATTTGTTGTCCATTCGTTTGATATGTTTGAGCTTTGATCAGCTTTTGATTTTGCCATTTGCTTTAAATCTTAACGTTTGGAATTTTCTTTGGAGATCGGTATTTTTGTAAATTTACTCATTTTTTTGTACCATCATGATTTTTTCATAATTTTTATAACCTATAATCCAACCTGTCAAACGTGTGTTAGTAGGCCTAGAACCTCAATTTTATGAAACCCAACACATTAAACGTATCAATTGGAAATGGCGTGACCTATCTGATCTGCACGAAGCACACAGGTCAAATAACACAAAGACGAAAAAACACAAAATACCGGATTAAGAGAACTTGCAGTTACTGTATATTAATTTATATTTTTTATTTCTTATTGTAATAGTAATCAAAGGAAAAGTTCTGAGCTCTGCTGAATGGTTTACAGGATTGAATATTGATTTTAATATCGAAACAGATTATAAAGTAAGTATTGTAATCCTTCAAATTTTGATTGCGAAAGAATCATAATAATGTATTTTATGTTAATTCTCAAAACATCGAGTTTTGTATTGACTTCGTTTATGGTTCTGATTTTTAATTACCCCAAGGCACCTACATGTACCATTCGGAATATATATGGTAATCATATGCAAACTGAAACTTACATTTTAACAAGCATGATAAATTCAGCAAACTATACCTTTATATTATTAATTCGTATATTTTAACAAATTTGATTCGTTTAGAGATAGTCACATGTTAAACTATATTTTCGAAGGTAGAGAGAAAACGGCGGATAGCAAAAAGCATATTGATCGGCAAAAAGCATATTGCACGGTTATTTTTAGAATATTTAAAAACCGACTGACTTTGTGACGTCATGTAATGAATTTCAGGATATCGTTAAACATTTTGAAACAAATGATATCTGTGATCGATTATTTGACGAAAAAAATCTTCAAATACATAAGATGTCAAACAAACAAAAAAAATAAAAATAAATAACAACTAATATGTTGTTATTGTCAAGGAGACAATATGATATCTTTCAAACAAAATCAAATGACGATTTTGATTCAAATATGCATAATGGTCTGAAATTAATAATATAACAAATATAGCCTTTGTATGAAGTCAATACAGGATATATCGACCTAAAGAAGTATATCGACCTCGGACTTCGTCCTCAGTCAATATACTTCTTTGAGGTCAATATATCCTTGTATCGACCTCATAAAAAGGCTTTATTTGTATAATATCTCTATAAGAATCAAAACAATCAAAAATATAATTACCGAAACGTGCCTAAGAATAGCCCAACCATTTATAATATTAGTTTTGCACGAGGCAGTTAGAAACCTAATTTCTTTATTATTTCAAAATTTATATTTACGTATGAGTTTAGGGGACGACCATTTGATATTCAGGGGGGGGGGGGATGGTCAAGAGGATTTGTTTTTGATCGGTTATTTATTTTTGTAAACTAAGAGGACAGATTATTCATTTTCTGCACTATTAAAGCAAGATTTTTCATTTTCATTTTCACAGCTATATTTTTGATATTCGAAAACATACAATTTTTTAAATGATTTGTTTATTATAAATAATACATATAGTATAGTCAAGTCATTATGTACCATTTAATCAGATTAACCATACCCCTCTGCAGAAATGAATCTTTTAAATTCCCAACTGCATATACATGTATTGCATACATACATAGTATTAAAGTTAAGTTATAACTAGGCACTTTTAAATATATCGGCAAACATACTACGCCGAGCAGAGCGAGGCAAAATTTTTTTTGAAGGGTTTTGGAGCCACTGAAGGCCCAAGAAGCTATAGAACAAATGGTGCAAAATCATGCTTTCTGGATGCTCTGAAGACCCTTTCATAATCTGAAAATGAAGTTTTGTTTTAATAATTTTTTGACAATATTTTGGTCTCAAAGCAAAATGTATAAATTCAGTGTTAGACTGAAGTTTCTAGGGACAACATCAAAAGACCAATGTGCATGATAAAGCAAAAATGGAATTCACATAGTTAAGCCTGGCTGCTGTTTTTTTAAACTCATGATCAAGTTCATAACAAAATTACTAGATTACAAAAGGAATGCAACACTAACAGAATACAGAAGGGCTATAAATGAACAAAAGACAAATAAATAAGAAACATTGATCCCGAAAAATCAGGGCTATAAGTCTGAGGGAAAACAGAACTTTCTTCTTGCAAGGCCGTGAACACAATTTGATATAAAGACAAGCGTTTGGTTTTGAAATTTCCTACATGTAGTTACGTCCCTGTTAAAATAAAAGTGAGGTAAGGTTTCCTGAGACAATATACCTCAAGTTAAATGAAACCAAATTTCAGACATTTCAGGTATATTTAAATAATACTTTTGTTATTAAAAAATTTGGGAAATGTTTCCCCGATTTTTTGGGGGAAAAAGATGAACTTATGAAGAATCTGGTGCCATCTCATACTTTCGATTAGACCTGCTGAGTTATTTATTTTCTATACATTGCAAGTCAGGTAATTTATTTTCAAACTACCACAGAACATTTATTTTTGTGATTATCAAGGCTGAGTTATTTATTTTCAAAATCCTCTTGCCCCCCCCCCCCGCCAGAATATCAAATGGTCGTCCCCTTATAAATGTTTGTTATAAATCTATTATCCTCCCAGTACCGAAATACTGACTATTGACCTGATGATACAGAGACATGATAGTCCACCAGCAGAAGTATCCCGACAACCGAATACTTGAAAGCCAATAATATTAAAAAGCCGGTATAGTTGAAGAGCTATATTTCTGCATGAATATATCTTTTGTCCATTTTGTATATTGTCGTCATATTTTTATATAGTTTTTTTTATAGAAAAGAAAGGATACGAGGTATCCATTCTTCACACGAAATCAGTATGTACACCAAACAACAGAACAAAAAACAAAAAAAAAGCGGTTCTATGGCCGTTTGTCATCTTAAAGACACATTGAGGCTTTCGACACAGAGGAAACACTCTTTTTATTTGCTTGGGGATTTTTTGATATTTTCTTCTCTTGAGCACTTACTTTATTTTGTACTTATTTCCTACTATTCTCTGTTCTGCAAGAGACCAAGACCCTCTTGCATTAGGTTTCGTGTCTCGATGATTTACACATGTATAAAAATGCATATATATACCTACATCTTTTTTTCCCAACATGATGTACAGAAGCAAAATTTAGAATAACAGGTACAATTTTTAAGGGGCTGTCAGAAATTTTATGAAAATAAAAAAAATAAAAATATTCATAGCATACCTGTTTTCTTTTAAAAACAATAAATCAAATAGGAATGAACAGCCCATAGGTTAGTGCTACGGTACTGATATGATTTATTAGATGTACAAATGTACTTAACATCTGGAATATTGCCATTTACATATTTTATAAATAATTAAGAAACTTAGGGAGCTACCATTTGATTTTTATGGGGGGGGGGGGCTATGATGAAATTTGAAAAAAATAGGCAGGACAGGAATTTTGAGTAAAAAAAAAAGGCAGGATGAGACACTTGCAAAAAAAAAGTCAGGATGACAATTTAGGTAAAAAAAAAGTCAGGATAAGCTAAGAAAAAAAAAGGCAGGACCGAAAAGACTGAAAAATAAAAAGGCAGGACAGAGATTACAACTAAAAAAAAAGGCAGGACACAATTTCTCATCCTAGCCCCCCCCCCCCCCCCCCCCCCCCCCCATAAAAATCAAATGGTAGCTCCCTTACTAGGTTCGAAGTCCTTCTGGCAAATCCATTTAAGGTCAATTTTACTAAATCAAATGAGTACCGAAGCACTGACATATGGGCCGACCAACCATTTTGATTGATTGTCTATAAATTTAGAAAAAATGTATATGGATATCCCATATTGAAGTAGTTAATACAGTCTTCGGCTTTCAAATTTCTGTGTTTCAGGGTTTCTGATCAATGTAAATCCAGAAAAGCTCGTCAGGACTGGGAACAGTATCTGAAATTAATTTATGTGTTCCTAGTCGAACTCACCAAAGTAAAGGTGTCATTTTCATCATTTAAGTTTTTGTTTGTGATTTTCAGAGCAATGTAAAAGATATAAATGGTATTCCTCGTAAACAAGTCGTTTTATTGTCACCAGTTATTCAGATGCATTGTGGGATAAGTCTCGAGGTTGACAAATGTTATCTTATATCGGGTAGGTATACAACATAAAAGCAAATAAGGCAAAATGCATTTATTATTTAATTTGACAAAGATAGCATCTAATATTGGAATATGTGTGTGGTGATAGTCAGATTGACAATATATATGCACATAATCTGACACTTGTCAAAATGAATCACAAGGAGTTAGGAGTCAAATTCCGATACAAATATATGCTAGGTGAAATGTTTGGTGACCCGATGTCTATTCCACCCTCGATTCCATCTGTTATATAGATATCTATGACAACTTGTGATCTGTTGAAACGATTCAATATATGATGGTACGAATGGGGTTTAATAACAAAACAGGGAAGCATGGATACAAGGTGTTGAACAAACTATATATTAAGAATGTATAGATTGTTTTTGGTTTTTAGTTTTAGTAAATTTAAATATCAGTATAGCTAACTGAGTTAGGTTGTTGCTATCCATATTGACTTTAAGCCGGAGAAATCGCGATACAATTGAGCAAGTGTTAAAGCAATATTTTTTGAAATTTTCGCGGGCTTTACGTGGACTGAGAATGCGCGAAAAGCGTATAAGACAGGGATCGATAACGGTGTCAGAATTTGGATATTTTCTTAAAAATTTGCGTTTTCGGTGGAAAAAAATGTAATTGCAAAGAAAAATTTAGGAAGTAAAAACACTAAATTTATACGTCATATCTCAAATATAACTGATTTTGTACGGTTTCAGAGGTGTTGCGGCTCCACGAAATAGCTCTCTCCCTTCAGAAATACAGAAACCCAGAGTTAAAAAAAGAAGTTAACCGTATAATTGCTTACATATAACTTTAGGAAAATAATTAAGAAATGTATGGTTACTTTACATCATTAAACTTTAAGGCTCATCTATGCTTATGATGATAATTTCTTAAACTTTACGAATATCAGTATGCGCATACTTCGAAGGCGATTGCTTTATAGTTGACGGCTTTGCTTAATACAACAGTTACTGTATTTATTTTGTAGGAAAACTTCAGCGTGAGACTCATGACATTTATTACAGAGTAGACTCTTGTCAGCTTCTGGTGGAATGTGGTAAAGCAAGGAAACTTAAGAGAATGGAGAAAAAAGTTAAAATTTACCAGGCTTTAGCTAAGCTATCTGGTTAAAAAATATATTTATGGACACAAACGAATAAAAATGAATAATTATATTATTGCTGTTAAATTATATATAAAATCTGCATCCACACATTCAGGTACAAACAAGAATAGTTTTGTTATGTCTTAAGATTTTTGTGCGATGCTTTGTTATTATTGGTTTGTCCTTTCTTCGTTTTTTTTTAAATCATGATATTGTCCGTTTTATTGTATTTTTTATTTCCCAAGTGCCTCGTATCTTCGCTCTGTTTTACTTCTACAAGCAACTTGTTTATCATTTCACTACTCGTAAATACTTTTTTTGAGCTACTTGTTTGTTTACGTTATGCACCTAATACTTTTTTTCATGTTCCACTCCTAACGGTCCCTAGTTTGCGACCCCTTCAATATTCTAGTCTGACAATCCCTTAAAAATAAAAAAAAGCATGTAATCATTCAAACAAAATGTTCTTCCTTTGTAAATATAGCCCTGAGATTTCAAGTTTATTATTTTTTTTTTGATTACACGTTTTATTATTAATGATAATTAAAAGTCACGTTAACTATGAAAAAGGAAGATGTGGTATGTATTCATTGAGAAAACTCTCCGTACAAGACCGGATGACACGGAAATTAACAAATAATTGGGTCTTCAACAATGAGAAAAAACACACTATGTATTCAGCTAGCTAGAAAGGCCCCTGAATGGGAAATGTATTTTAACGATTCAAACGAGAAAAATTAGCGGCATGATTTTTGTACAAAATAATGAAAGAAAAACCAATATATATATATATCAACAAACGAGTTGACAACACTGAATTACATGCTCCTGACCTGAGGTGAGAGTTTGGTTTAAGCTAAGTTGAAGGCACAGACCCTCCCTTACCTGTAGTGTACAGCATAAGAACAAGCTATATATAGAAAACAGTTGAAAGGGGCCGAACTAATCAGATCAATACAAAGCAAAAATACATCTAACAAAAACACAACCCGTACGTGGCACAGTACTTATACATCACCACAACAAAAAAGGCACGAGGTACATTTTTTAGAGTACTGTACTTGCCACCACTGACAACTAGTACAAAGGGAAAACAACTTATAAAAATATAATGCATCTAAGACTAAACTATCATTTAGTACACATGCAACATCCATGGCAATGTAAAGACGTCATTAACAATTAGACCTTGTACAATGACAATCGACAGATTGTAGACTAGCTAAATGCACAGTTTGGAGTAAAAAGGCGTATGATCTTTATGAAACTAATTGGCTGTTTTTCTTTTTCCTTTTTAATCTTTTATACTTTTATCAGTACCTTAGTTTAAACAGTAGCTACATCAACTTCCGAAGCAAGGATGTCGGCTCTCCGGACATTCCCGAAGTCCTGCGTTTAACATGATTGCCGAGTTTATGAGCTTCGGTCCTTGCTTGGAAGTTGTACATACTCTTTAAATCTTTGTCTTGCATCCACTACAATTTTTTTTTAAGTCGATGAAAAAACATTCACTGCGAAAAGCAAACGATTTGGCATTCACAAATAGTTTTTATTTTTGGTTGAATTATCTTTTTAAATTCATATTAATTTGCTTGAAAAAGTAAACACTGAACAGAAAATGAGGTTGACATTATTGTTCAATAAACAAAACAGGGTGAGGGGAAATAAACAAATTTACACACTGTAGTTACTCAAACATTTCAAAATTCTCAAATCTAATACAAAAAAAAAAGTTTTCTGAAGCAGTTGAACATGTTGAAATGTTTGCAATTATAATTCTATCATTTCGGCCTTAGACTGTCATTATCATTATTCTTAATTTTGAATTTGTTAGCATTTTCATAAATTGTCAAAAACTAAAATTTTGATTTACTCAATGTAACAACTGCATAGAAACGAAAATTGACAATTTTATGGAATAATTATAGTCCACTTATATGTAAAACAAATGTGGTATATATAGATACGAGTCCAGAGCTCGAGGACATATATCGAACCTTGACCAGCAGATGACATACGGTGAAATTTTAAAATAACGCAATTTAACTTTGATTACGTTCTCCATCAACAGATAAAATCTTATTATTGAAAACAAAGTACTTATATAGGTTTGTAGGCTATAGTTTTGAAAATGCCTGCGGAATTTATCTTCGATACCGTCAAATGATTAAAATATATTTATGCTTATATATAAATATACTATGTGGTTTTCGAAAACAAGAATAATTCAGCATAGAGGAAACATGTATCTCTCATTAATTTTCATGTCTTTAATAATTGCGAGTTCCGCCGAGTTCTCGAGATGGCGATATTGGAGGAGAGCGAAAACAATGGATATCTACGTTAGTCCGTGTGGTTCGGACAAAAATAAAGGGTAAGAAACATATTCCGTAATTTAAGATAAAACTACGCAGGCACTTGTTATATGTATTTTTTTTCTCGACTAATGTTTATTATTATATTGTACATATGCTTTTGTCAAATTTTGCACAAAAAGGATATCAAAGTTTGTGTTTGAAAGACGAAACCTCCAAATATATAGTCGGCACTTCTATTTTGAAGTGAATTATCATTGAAAAGATATGCTCATATTAATAAATCTACTGTTTTCAAAACTTTGAATTTCAGGAAATACAAATGATTTTCTATATCCTAGGTATAGAATTTAACTTTTTTTTATTCGAGCGTCACTGTTGATTCGTTTGAAGACCAAATTGTGCGACTGAAATAACATAGCAGATACATCTATCTATGTTGAGTTTATACTAGTATGCGGTTACCGTAATATAATTGTCTTAAAATTTGTTGCATTGTCGAAAAAACTTTAATTGATTGATAAAAGAAATATAAAGAATATGTTGTATTCATTCAATACACAAAAATCAGTACATGCATATTACAACACACAGAAAGAAAAGGAACAATGCATGTGTTGTTTTTTCATCTCAAAGTTACAGTATGGCCTTCAACACGGAGCAAAAACCACAAAGACAAATTTCTACCTCATACCTCTACAACATAACCCACTAAATACATATAGTCACTGGATTATTCTGCACTAATCTTGAAATATTGTCTGAGATGACTGCTTTAGTTAACCACGACTTTTGCGTTAGCTTTGTTAAAAAAATTTCCACTATTATCTGTTTGATATATGTATCCGATCTAATTTACACAGAACGAGTAGCGGGTCCCCTTTGAAGACAATAGAACATGCGCTGTCATTAATAAATACTGATAATTACAATGGAAACGGTGAGTTAGAATTAAACTTTAGTAAAAAAAAAAACCAAAATAACAACTATAAATGGTATCTATATGAACCTGCACTTCGATTATACATGGGATATACAATGGGAGATAACGAAAAGTTTCCTTTAGCGTAGAGCACAAGCCCTTGCGAAGGGACCCCCCTTCATTTTGGTGTTAATTTAATTCAGAAATTGTAGTTTTTGAATGTCACGGCACTTGCTCTTATCCATACGATATTATTATACATGAGAAGTGGTTGGAACCAATTTGAAAGAGATTTCAAACTCACAAGTCGATAACAAATATCACAACACGGCGAAATACCGAAAAACGACCAATTTACAAATAAAAGTTTGTAACTCACAATTCAGAAAAAATTTAAGGACTTGGCAAAATGAACCCTACCAAAATCCTGGGTTCATCCCGGGTACTATGATAGGATAAGAGGATCCAGTTACACACTAGGAACTTATCGTGTTGCATTCGTCTCAACTCGGCCGATTCCGTACCCTCAGAAGGAGAGTAGCGGATTCTACCGAGGATTGCCGACTGATCGTGTTGCTTATTTAAGTAGAAAATAACAGTAGTTTATAGGAGAGGGGCGAAAGATACCCGGGGGACAGTCAGACTCATAGATCAAAAATAAACTGACAACTCCATGGCTAAACATGAAAAAGACAAATAGACAAATAATACTACACAAAACACAGCATAGAAAACTAAAGACTAAGCAACACGAACCCCACCAAAAACTGGGGGTGATCTCAGGTACTCTGGAAGGATAAGTAGATCCTGTTTTTTCTTGGTTGTGCTATTCGTTAAATGTTAGTATGAAGGTTACCGGTCAATAACATGTCGTCACGTTAAATGTTAGTATGAAGGTTACCGGTCAATAACATGTCGTCACGTTAAATGTTAGTATGAAGGTTACCGGTCAATAACATGTCGTCACGTTAAATGTTAGTATGAAGGTTACCGGTCAATAACATGTCGTCACGTTAAATGTTAGTATGAAGGTTACCGGTCAATAACATGTCGTCACGTTAAATGTTAGTATGAAGGTTACCGGTCAATAACATGTCGTCACGTTAAATGTTAGTATGAAGGTTACCGGTCAATAACATGTCGTCACGTTAAAATCATTCAATACCTTACATTACATTACATGTTTCAAATATTTAATTATACTTATTGGTATCACTTGAAATTGAGAATGGAATTTTTTCTTGTATTGTTAGTAAAATTTAATTAAAAAAAATGTAAGACAGACATATATGTTCCGTAGTAATTGTCCACGGTGTAATATGTATTTTTTCGGAGAATAGAACAATGATATATTTTACTCAAGAAAACAAATGGATCAGGTAATGATGAAAATGAGGACCAGCTATGCCTTCTTTTTTCAGATATTGTAATAGAATTGATGTGTGGAACTTGTGGATCTACATGTTACTTTGATCTAAAGTCTACTTTAGTCATCACAAACAAGGAGTCCCGAAAACTAACCATCCGAACAAATAAAAAAGATAAAGTTCGAGTGGTACGTATATTCTAAGACTATCTTGATTTGATTATTTATTTTGATTAAATATTTCATTTAAATAACCTGAAAAAAGTGCAAAATTTCATAATACTATTGCCAATTTGGCTTTTTGTTCCAAAACCACGGTGCTCGTTTTCATACACGTATCTTAAATACAACCAGAACAGATCAAAGCAAAGGGTACTCGCAGTAACTGTAACGATCTCATAGCACATTCAGCAACTAGATTTTTATTTGATTTAAATTGCCATTATATTACTTTCAACAAGAATCGAAATGTGCACAAAGCGCTATCCTATTTCATTTGGTGAGATGTATTCGATTATTTTAACTTTCAGACAGGAGGGCAACGGATACCTTGGAACAAGTTTAAACCAGTTAAATTTCACGAAAAAATATCGTCCGCTGCTCTTAAAGCGGTAAGTGGAACAATTTTGAACTAGTTACCAGCCATGAAAAGTTGTTTTCGTCTGCTACACTAAAAATGGTAATTTGATCAAGTTTAAACCAGTTACCAGTCATGAATTTTTTTGTCTGCTACTCTGAAAACGGTACCTATTACTCCGTAGTATCTAGAGTATCTTAATTTTCAACCGGTAACATACTTTGTGATAGGACGTTCTGGCACTCTGTGAATAAAGAATAACCAAAAGAAGTTTAATCAAGCGGTGCAGTTTCGGAAAAAAAATCTGTTTTATGTGTTCTGTACATGAGTAAATCAAAATAAGGTAATTTAAAGATGTCAGGAATGTAGACAAAAAGACTCCAAACAAAAGAAATTAGTCTCCTTAATTAAAACAATGAAGAAAAAGATTAATAGGCGTTTGTCTTGCACAGTTATGTTTTATATTCTCATCTTTTTTCTTCTTTGTCAAACTTATATTGTATTACAGTGCTGCTTTATTTACTCATTTCATATATAATGTTTTTTTTCCAGAGAAGGGACGACAGTCAAGATGCCGTGTGCAAATTTTGTTCTTGTCACGAGGTTCGATTTCAGCTTGCGTTTGGCAATTTCAAATTTTGTAAAAGATCGATTAGGACATATTTTAGAATACAATGTTCTCTACTACATTGAGAAAGATTAATTGTAAAATCACTTCTACGTAAAAAAAATAATTAATGTTTTACTCTTTTTTGGAAAATTTTATTTTTGAAGATTATATTCCGTAATGGCTTGAATTTCATTCGATGTCTTAAAAAATACAAGACTCAGGCTGTTGTTAATATTCCGTTAGCTCGCCAGTAGAAATAATTGAAAATTGTAACAAGTAAAGAATATTGTTCATACAAACTAATACATAAAGGGTCCCCTTAAGTCTCCACCCGTTGCTGCATAGTACGGCACTAAAACGACGATTTTCTAATAAAATGTCCAAATTTATTTGTCAAATACGCGAGTAGAAACAAACCTTTTGCATAAAAAAAACAACATTTTTGTGTATTTTGATTATATTCAAGATATAATGAAAATGTTTCGCCCAATAAAAACCATGCTATGAAACAGCTTTTAACGCTTTTTTAAAATTGTATATTATTTGTGTATTGGTAGGCTTCTAATAATATTTGTCAGATGATGTTTTACTTATGTTGTATGAACATCAGCATCTTTGCTGACCAAGAGGGAATTGGTCGTAACCTTTAACCAGTGAAGATGCTATGCGCCTGACAAAATCCGCTGCCGATAGATGGAAACGATTAAAAAAAAATGTTCTATTTAGTTCTCATCACTTTTCTTAAATTGTTGTGACAGTAATAACTTATTCCCGTAAGAATATACTTATTTCTGGCATTTTTCTTTTTATGTTCAGGTACAGCAGGTGTCGTTACCGGATGTTGGCATTACAGACTTGGGAGAAATGTCTACATTCGGATATTACACCCGGCGTACGTCTTGGTTGGAAATCTTTGAAAATGATCGACCTCTGACCTTAGCAAGATATCCAAATGAGGTATGTTAAATAAATCTATTTGTTTCTTGTTTTTATTTTATAACAGTATTTAGGTATCGTTAAGGCTGCATTTATATATGCTCATTTAAAAATATTTTAATCTTTACGTCAGCCTCAAGCTAATTTGATATTTGTAATGATTTTCATCAAATGATTATGTATTCCACTTTTGTACGACTTTGCCCCCCGCAGAGCTATAGAAAAACAGTACATTAACGGGTGTTACACGGACTCTTTTTAGACGATACACGGACTCTTTTTAGTTGTTACACGGACACTTTTTATAAATAGAATCACTCGTGCATGATAAGTGAGTTCATGGACACTTTAACTTTCAATTAGATTTGAACTTTTTGGTTCACCGACTTATTTCCTGTCTTTTTATTGAACAAAATATTAACGTTAGCATCAATATCTTTTTTTTTTTAAACATTTCCAGTTAAATACTATTCATATCAGTACACTAAGGGATTAGACATTTAACTTAAAAAAAAGGGGGGTATGGTTTTCTCCTAAAATAGATATTTTGATCCCAAATTTTATGAGAAAACAATTATTATAGTCAAGCAGATGACAAATTAATGTTTTGCATGATTCCTGATTTTCCGAATACCGTTAATAGTGCTAATTTAAACAAAAACATTTGGGTGATGGCGTTGAAAAGTAAATAGTTAATATACTCAAAAAAGAACATACCGCCCCCTTTATGAAGCAAAATATTCGGTCAATAAATTATGGACATGAATAGTATTTTGGACAATGCTGAAAGTAAAGAAATGCTAATACTTACGTGTATATTTCAATAAAAATAAGACAGGAAATAAGTAAATAAAAATCAAAGATCTAACATCAAAAGATAAAGTCCCTATCAACTCACCAACGATTGATCCTATAAACTAAAAGTGTTCATGTAATACACGTCCAAATAAGCAGCAGATCTAGGAGAAAATCATTCAACTTATGTCATCAATTTTGGGCGGTAAGCTGCGATTGGATCATATATTAACACGTGTTTAATCCCGATCAACACTTGCAAATCTAGAGACCAGCATGAATTAAAAAAAAATCAAAATATATGCCTGAATATATATAATATTAAGACAAAATCCATTTTTTTCATAAACATTTCATTCACTATTGAAGTAGGAAATTCATTCTTTTGATACATTTATATTGTTATCGAATTTATATCAGTGGCGGATCCAGGACAAAACAGGGGGGGGGGGGGGGGGGGTCCAACTCTATGTCTGCATTTAAATGCATTGATCGTCCAAAAAAGGGTTGTTCCAACCCCTGCGACTCCATCACTGAATATTAAATTCATGCATTTTGCAACAAATGGGCGATTTTTACCATTTTTTTTATGGGGGGGGGGGGGGGGGGATGGAATGGCATATCCTACATTTTTTTTTTATCAAAAATAAAGATCACAGCCTCTTTATTTTAAAATGAATTAGACCTCCCCCTCTCCGTTTTCCGTTTCATTGATAAAAATCAAACGTTATCTTACTTACCACTAAACTATTTCTGTAATACATTACCTTTTTGCGAAGTTGCATTTTAAAAAGTCTTAAATGCGTACAACATTCACTTTTTACTTGAAATGGTTCTTTTTTTTTTATCAAATTATTAGATTCCTGATTTTTTTTTCTCAAATGTTTAGTCTTGCTAAATGTATAATTACTTTCTTGAAACGTCGTACAAGTCAGATAAAAAACAAAAGTAACAAAAGAAACAGGCCGGTTACAACCAGCCGAATAGTTTTTCTGCACTTGTAGTCAGGTCAAGGTCCTCGGCTATCGCCTCGGACCTTGACCTGACTACTCGTGCAGAAAAACTATCCGGCAACGGTTATTACCGGCCTGTTTCTTTGTTACCTTTGTATTTTATCTAATACTTAAAACAAATGAAATTCAGGGGACGTGATGGGTGTATGTTATTACTGAACACGTGGTAATCTCTGTCGAACCAACATTCAAAGTTGTCTACAGAATGAGGCAATACAATTTTTTAAAATGATAATTTATGCTTGTTTACTTTGAATTTTCCGACGCGAATGAAAACCAGGCAACAATACAAGTTAGTTTCTGACTATGAGAAGTATATCAAGTTAGTATCGATCATGATCAGACTTTCCATTCGGGAAATTTATCGAAAAGAGTATTTATGTAACCTCTCTTCCTTTCGAAAATAATGATGGAACGTAAAATCACAAAAATACCGATCACCGAGGGAAATTCAAAACGGAACGTCCCAAATCAAAATATATATAAAACACACCAATAGAATGGACATCAACTGTCATATTTTTGACTTGGTACAGCTAGGCATGTTCAAATGCAGAAAATGGTGCATTGAACTTGGTTTTATAGCTAGCTAAACCTCTCACTTGCACTTGTATGACAGTCGCATTAAATTTATTGTATTCTATTTGATCTGTTTGATTGAAGGGTTATATTAACATCGACAAACCGGATGCGAATGGTCAATCGTTTCATTACGAATCAAAAGAACCATTTAAATGGATTCCTGAAGACGATCTCTGGGTACATGGATTCTGGTAAATAATATAATATTTATAGAGGCCCTTCATGGGGGTGTCCAAGTAATCACATAATCACAAATGTCTTGCTTTTATAATCACATAATCATATTTTTTAAAATAAGATAATCATTTCAAATAATCAAAAATACAGTCCTAGATTATCAAATAATCAAATGTTCATCAAATAATTGGACTTGTAATCAAATGTTCATCAAATAATTGGACTTGTAATCAAATAATCATCAAATATTTGGACTTGTAATCAAATAATCATCAAATATTTGGACTTGTAATCAAATAATCATCAAATATTTGGACTTGTAATCAAATAATCATCAAATATTTGGACTTGTAATCAAATAATCACTATATAAAATCGACAATGTAATTACATAATCAAAAACCCTATCAGCAAGCTGTGCCGCCCTATGTTACATACTATTCAATTTGATGCTAATGTGTAAAATCGTACCTTGCAAATAACAAATATTTGAACTGTGCTTTCAAATTCAACACATAATGTTTTTCATGGTTTAAGCACGATGAGTTAAAGTATGCAACTCTGAATTTAAATGTAAATAGATGTGTTCTGTTGATATGATTTTTTGTTCGTACATGCATTTTAATTCTATCATATTTATGGCCATGCTTTTTCTTCGATGAAATTTTGGAGACTTTTTTTTATTGTTTTATATAATTTGAATGTCAGAAATTTAAAAGATTAACACACGTGAAATATAAAATTATTTATATAAAATTTTGAACATTTTCCACAGGTTCTGGAGCTGGGCTGATAAAGCTTACAAAGTTGCTAAGTTTGACCCCAAAGGTCAATGGTTGTCAGTCACAGAAAAAGTCATGTACGGACTGAAGAAAGGTAAACATTGACCTTTTGATGCTAAGGAGTCCATTTGTAATTTGTTTTGGGGAATTAATTATTGTGCGGTATGAGTTTTTGTTCATTGCCGAAAGCATATTGTTACCTATAAGTGTTAACTTTTATATCATTTGATATCGGTAAAGAGTTGAATCGTTATAATCATTTCACGTACTATTACAGATAAAAGAAGATGTGATACTAGTGCTATTGAGACAACTCTCTATCCAAGTCACAATTTGTAAAAGTAAACCATCATAGTCCAAAGTACGGTATATTTTGTCCTATAATATTATAAGCATACCGTGTCATTTCTGCTAGTGTGTACGTCTGAAAAATAATAAAGTTTGATAAAATTCTTATATAATTTAAACATTTTATTTGTTCCTTTACAATATTTTTGTATTTTGTTTCAGGAAATTATAACGAGAAAAATCCTGGTAAGGTAGATTACCATAATCAAGGTGGCTATTTCAGATTTATAAATGTGCTGTCCGAACTTGACCAACCTGTAAGTATAACCTGCTACTTCGTTTCCATGTTAATTCATACACAAATAATGACCACAATAATATACGCTAGTTACATGATTGTTTAAGGATTCAATATTTTATTTAAGTCTCAACACTCCATTCCAATACATTCCAATATAAAAAGCATATAAAGCATTGCGTATAAAAACGTTTAAACGAACTTTGTAGGTATGAGTATCACTTAAACAACTATACAAAATAAGGAAAATCAATTAAAGGAAATGAAATTAAAGTAAAATAACAAAAATAGTCCGAGAAAAATTCCAAACAGAAAGTCCGTAATCAAATAACAAAATCAATGCGTATTTTTCGATAATTAAGATCCAATCAACAACCTTGTATTTTATATTTCATCTACATTTCTCGATCTTTCATATATCACGAATGTGCTCATCCGGTTTTTCTGCCACAAATTACATAGACAATAATAGTGCATTGACTTGACATATCAACGATATAAGGATGAGGCTTAGAAACGGGAAATGCGAGGCTGTGCCGAGCTATTTCCTCGTTTCGGGCCGAATCCTTATATCGTTGATATGTCAAGTCAATGCACTATTATTGTCTTTATACTGCAATCTAAAACAACCTTTTCAATGGTTGTTTAATGCGTTAAGGTTATTTATTGGATTTAAATATTGGGGAAAATCCCCTTTAAAAAGGCCTCATATCATGCTCGCGGAGAAATATACAACACAATGAAATGTACATATTTACCTGTTGAAACTCACACTCGACGGTGAACGAAATTGTTTGAGTCTGGACTTAAATAGAAACCATAAGCATGAAACATAATAATTTATAGGTTGCAAACAAAAAATATTAACAAATGAAATATGTTTTCCCAATTATTGCAAAAGAAACAAGGTTTAGTCGATCCACGCGTCGTTGTATGCATTGGAAACAAGAACAGGTTGAAGAGGTCGTATGAATAATTAAATATTATTTCGGCATTTTCTATTTAAATATTCATGAGGAAAAGTGATATCGGGTCAGTGACTGTATATGACATAGAAATATACAGTCAATGCATTTTGACTGCTCAAATAGAACGAGTGCAGTATAAATAGTAATATGCTCCCGAGTAATTAAAAGTGGCGTTGTTGTATCCATTAGGTTAAATTAACTCCAATTTATTATTTGACAGAACAGTCCCCCCCAAAAAATTAAAAAATAAATAAAAAAAATAATAAAAAAAAAGAAAAATGAACACAATCTTATATTATGCAAATTGTTTCTTTATTAGCTAAATATTTGTAAATTTATATTTGATTATTTCTAGGGGGAGTTCTATGTGGATAGGAAGACTAAAATGTTATACATATGGCCCTTGAAAAACGCTCATTATGCCAAAGGTGACGCAATAGAAGCTTCTATCATCGACACGTGCATCTCGTACGTATATATTTATCTTATTTAGCATTTTACATATTTTTACATATATTTGATTCGTTCTGAAGATTCAAATGTCATCTATATCTTCAAAGGTAGAATATAAAAAAGATTCAGCTACCATTGAACGAAGGGAAATTATTTGATAAACGAAAATCAGTGAAATTAAAAAAAAAGAATGTTTTTCGTAGAATATTAAAAGATTTGGCTACTATTGAACGAAAGGAAATCTTTTATTTCTTAAATATCTGCACGTATATCTGTTTTTAAAAAACATCCCTGAATTCTGTCCAAGTACTAGGTACAATTTTTCACTAAGGGAGTCACTATTTTATAGTTTACAAATGTGATATTTTGTCCCGTGAACGAAATATCACAGATGAACTGTGAAATATAGTTCAAGAAGACACGATTTCATAGGACATATTTTTTGCTTACACACGATCTAAACTGAATATTTTCTTGCAGAATTTCAAAAGATTCGGCTAATATCGTACTTGAAGGGTTCACACTTCAGTGTTGTCGGAAGTTTGGAATAGAGGCACCTCAAGTAAAAAGTATAACATTTACAGGACTTAGAATTCAAAACATAGGTAAATATTTAAGGATTCAAAACATACGTAGATATTTTAGAATTCAAAACATAGGAAATAATTTAGGATTTAAAACATAGTATTAGGTAAATATTTTAGTATTCAAAACATAGGTAGATATTTTAATTTCAAGATGGCGTGTATGTCTACTTAAACTAAAAGCTCCGCACCGTGATGCGAAGCAACAATGTACACTTGAAGGTTATTAGAAACATATCTTTTTTTATTAATCTTTTTATTGTTTTTATGCCCCATTTATGGACATTATGTTTTCTGGTCCTTGCGTCCGTTCGTTCGTTCATCCGTCCGTTTGTCCGTCAGTTCATTCTTCCGCCTGTCCCGCTTCATGTTATAGTTTTTGGTCAAGGTAGTTTTTGATGAAGTTGAAGTTCAATCAAATTGAAATTTAGTACACGTGTTCCCTTTGATATGATCTTTCTAATTTTGATGCCTTATTAGAGTTTTTACCCCATTTTCACGATCCACTGAACATAGAAAATGATAGTGCGGATGGGGCATCCGTGTACTAGGGACACATTCTTGTTTTAAAGTATAAGTTTATCGTATTGTCTATTGAATCATGATATTCTATTGTCTCTTTACCTTAGTTATACATCCTTTTCACCACTTATTCACGCTAATCGAATTTCCTTTCATGTTTTTAAAAACAAATTTCAGGATCATACGGTATAACAATAACAGGGACCAATTTGAAAATTAATCAAAATCTGATAAGAAATACAGATGGTGGAATCGATATCAGAGGTTTGTAATAATACTTTATTCCAAAAGCAATACAGCTTATAGGATACCTCCACATACTAATAACAATTTTATATGCACTTATATACGAATATTAAAATAGTTACACAATATATGAATATAAAGGTGTGTATGAAAAAAATGTAATATTTTTAATACAAAATACGAGCGGTCAATGATATACTAAAATAAAGTGAGTGCAAATATACGATATAGCTGATTTTAAAAACATAAATTAGTTATTTAATTTTTTAATATTTCTGACAGAAAAAAAAACCTGGATAAGTTTGTTTGAAAGGCTTGAAACAAAATATATTTTTTTGAACGAATTTATGCAAAAATATCTTGTTAATCGTCAAAAACTTGATATAATATTTTTTTGCGATCAAAAGAAGGCGTACTCTTTCTGCGCACCCGCTAGATCCGCCATACTTATCTAAGCAGGTCATTAATTTGCTAGCTAACTAAGTAACAATCCATAGGAAGATATTGGTTACACTGCAAAGCCACACAATGCTAACCAGGTAACAGTTTTATGGAAGAAATGATACCCGTGATGGACACATTATTTTGTGTACGGCGATCCAATGATACCCGTGATGGACACATTAGTGTACGGCGATCCAATGATACCCGTGATGGACACATTAGTGTACGGCGATCCAATGATACCCGTGATGGACACATTAGTGTACGGCGATCCAATGATACCCGTGATGGACACATTAGTGTACGGCGATCCAATGATACCCGTGATGAACACATTAATGAATGGCGATCGAATGAGTTGGCCGCTTTCTTCTGAATCAGTTGAATACATAAAGATAAGGTTCATATTCAATTTTTGAAGCATGGGACATGGAATTTAAAATAGAATTCTTATACCTTGCTAATCAATACGTAGGTTGCTTCTACTAGCCTAGAGCATAGGCAACAATTTATTTACATGACTTATTTAGGTGTATTGTAGTCTCTTTGACACATTCCCAATTTCAATTCTCTATTTTATTTTAATTAATTTCTAGGCGGTGATCGAAAAACATTAACTTCTTCAAAGAATGAAGTTGCTGATAATATTTTATCTAATTTTGGACGAGTTGGTTATGTTGGCAGTGATGGAGTCAACTGTGATGGCGTTGGTGCACATGTGCATCATAATATTTTCTTTCAAGGAGCATACACAGGAATAAAATGGGCTGTAAGTAGACGTTTAATTAATTTTTGGTTTTTATGCCCCACTTTAGGGCATTATCTTTTTCGGTCGGTCGGTTCGCTCGATCGTTCGTCCGTTCGTCCGTTCGGCAACCTGTCTGGCCTTGTTCAGGTTAAAGTTTTGATCAAGGTAGTATTTCATAAGGTTGAAGTTTATGCAAATTAAAACTTCAATTTTTCCTTAGTGTATGATCATTCTAATTTTCACGTTCCACTAAATATAGAAAGAAATGATAGTGCAAGTGGGGCATCTGTGTACTATGGACTTATTTTTGGTAATTTCTTAGAAATATAGCAACTTTTCAAGATTCAAGATTCAAAGTTTTATTTAGAGTCGATATTCTATAAACTACATAACACAAGCTCTAGTGAGCTTTTCAAATCGACTTAATAACAAAATACAATACACACACACAATACAATACACACATACAAAAGTCATGAAAACAGCACAATTTTAAACATATAATGCATAGTAAGATACCATAAATGACATATATAAGTTAAAAGCATATAGTACACTTAAAACATAGCACATAGAATGTAGACTGTCTGATAAAAAGTTTTATTTACCTGACTTGGTATAGGATATTTTAAGAAATATTGGTAAGCTTAACCTGGTTTTATTGCTTGCCAAACACTACAAATGAAAGATATAGATTAAAAATAGGAGAAATGAAATGCAGGGTCCGAAATGATTTTACTTCATTCTATGAATATCCAGAAATTTAGAATAAATATTTCCGGCAAAACACTAAAGAGATAAAAGCACAGACTGATGCGTTTAAAATTACCCAAAACAAATGGCAAGTCGTTGTACTAATGTGGGTGTTTTTCCTGGGTGTAAAATAGCATTAAAATATCGAGAGTTTTATTACATGAAAAATAACGTGATTTTTATTTCATGAAAAATATGGTGATTTTTATTACATGAAAAATATCGTGATTTTTATTACATGAAAAATATCGTGATTCTTATTACATGAAAAATATCGTGATTTTTATTGAATATAAGTTGCAATGATTTTCATTGAATAAGAAACTAGTAACAAATATTTTAGCGGTTTAAAACTTTTTATGCAACACCAGTGCATGCATACTATTGAAATTGTGGAATTTATGTTGGCGATTTTGTTATGTTGGCGAAAATAAGAGAAAAATTACACCCGGCGAAAATAACCCTCTATACAGATGTTGACCAAAGTAACATTGTACATTATCTGATTTTGCAGGGAAACGATCACATATTTGAATACAATCATTTATCCGAAATGTGTCGATATTCCAGTGATTGCGGAGCGTTCATGAGCGGCAGAGATTGGACATGGGTAAATACATTGTACACATAGTATAGAATATGAGTATTACATGAAAACATTTTTTTTTAATGTTGGGTGCTTAAAAAAATAATCATTATGTATGCGTTGTTGATTATTTCATAGATTTCCAGTCATCATTTCTTATCTTATATCGGTTACATGAGATAATTAAACTGTCAAACCAACGATAAACATGTACCGAATGCATTGTTAAGTACCGGTCTTTGTAAGAATCATGCAGGTTCCTGTTGATAGGCGATTCATGACCCATCTTCAAATGTCTTTATATTTTGTTTATGAGGAGGGTATGGTATGAAAATAAGTTTCATGTATCAATTTTTTTCTTTTGAACCTTGGTTGCCATAGAAACCATCCTTACAAAATGTTGCCTAAATACGTTCATAAGTAGCCTTTGAAAATTGAAATATAAGGGGTTTTAAAGTCCCATAGAAATAAAGTTAATCAATACAAAAAATATGTATATTTACAGTATTGACAAACAAAACCCCTAACTATACAAAAACGTTAAAATTTTGAATTTACTAAATAGTTTGTTTCCATAGCAACCATTTAAAAATGTGTTAAAATTCGAAAATGAAAAATTTCAAAAAATCTTTAATTTTAAATCTGTTTATCTCCCAAGACCAACAATACCATGAAATGTCATTGACAAATTTTGAAAGACCACATTCTATATATTGATAAAATAAAAAGAAAGTCGTGTGTTTTTTTTTCTTTAAAAAAATAATTTTAGTCAAAAATTGTCAATTTTCACCAAAATTCAGATTACCAAACAGATGAATACTGAAACATTTTGAACTGAAAAAGCTAAAACATTCCATTTATACGTGCATTTCTGACACAAATTTGGTAATTATAAATGAGAATATATGATTGATAGAGATATTTTGGTAGAGAAGGAATTTTTTTCTCTCTGGGCATGGTTCCACCCCCCCCCCTTTTTTTCAAAATTCAAAAAATTATTAAAAATTTAAAAGATGGAATTCAATTGTGAACATTTTGAGCATTAAAACATGAAATTTCTTCAAAGGGTGAGCGCAATAATAGAAACCCCCTACACCATTTTTATACGACCCCAAAAAAAATTTGGGATCGTATAATGGTATGATGTCGTCGTCTGCGTCGTCTACGTCGTCTGCGTCGTCGTCGCCCGAAGACACATTGGTTTTCGGATAATAACTTTAGTTTAAGTGAATAGATCTTCATGAAACTTTTTCAGAAGGTTCAATACCACAAAAGGAAGGTTGGGATTGATTTTGGGGATGATGGTCCCAACCGATTAGGAATTAGGGGCCCAAAGGGGCCCAAAACAAGCATTTTTTTAGTTTCAGGATAATAACTTGTGTAGAAGTATTTCAATTGCTCTGAAATCATATCGCAATGTTTAAAACCACAAGTAGAAGGTTTGGATTAATTTTAGGGGTAATGGGGCCAAAGTTTAGGAATTAAGGGCCAAAAAGGGGTCAAAACAAGCATTTTTCTAGTTTCAAGACAATAACTTATGTGTAATTGTATGGATCTCTCTGAAATTGTACTACAATGTTCAATACTGCAATGGAAAGCATGGGATTGAGTTTAAGGGTTATTGCTCCAAGGGGGTTTAAAAAAATTGGGGGGGGGATTTTTTGTTTACGATTTTTGAAGGGCTTCCTTTTTTTTCAAAATTTTTCAAATTTCGAATTTTGAAAAGTTTCAAGAAGAAATCTTCAATTGCACAGTATTGTGCAATAGATTTGTTAGATCTTTGACCACATTAATTTTGTGACAAAAACCTATATTATTTCAAAAATTTGATCACAATCCAAATTCAGACAGAATCAAGCTTGAATGTTGTGACCAAATTTGCCCTAACTGTTCAGGGTTCAACCACTGGGGTCGTATAAAGCTGCGCCCTGCGGAGCACCTGGTTATATATTAAGATCTTTTTTTAGATATGGGGAATGTGTCAAAGAGACAACAACCAAAGCAATCAACAGAAAATAGCCGAAAGGCTGAAAACTGAATGAAGGATAGCTGCGTCCCTAATTACACTTGTTTTGTGCAAATTGAAATTTAAAATCTTTAAGTGCTATTTCATGGTCTTTAAAATTGACTCTGTCCTAGTTTCATAAATTTTGCATCAATGATTATTTGTGTCTTTCAATATATATCAATGAGTGGCTTAAAAATTCCATTTAAATGTTCTTTGTATCTGTCGTTTTTTCTTCAAAAGCAAAAAAATGCATTTTACCCCTATGTTCCATTTTAGCCATAGTGGCTAAGTTTCTTGAAGTACAAGGAAATAAAATACAAAGTTTATACAAGATACTCCCAAGTTGGGCCGAAATCGATTTAGCATATTCAGAAGAAGACTTTTTTTAAAGTAAGCAAACTAGATGAACAAATTGTGAAAAAATTCTTTAAAGGGCTATAACTCCACAGGATTCAATTGACAATTTTGGTCATATAAACTTATTTGTAGATCTTACTTTGCTGAAAGTTGTGCTGTTTACAGTTTATCTTTGTCATTAATGATATTCAAGATAATAACCAAAAACTGCAAAATTTCCGTACAATTAACAATTTAGTGGCCGCAACCCAACAATGGGTTGTTAGATTTATCTGAAAATTTGCTCTCAAGGCTTTAGTGTTTGAGATATAAGCTACACACTGCATGTTACCCCTATGTTCTATTTTTACCCATGGCGGCCATGTTTTTTTACAAAATTGAAAATAAAACACAAACTTTATTCTAGATATCCTAAGGATCATTCAGTTTAATTTTTACTGGGATTGGTTCAGTAGTTTCAGTGGAAATGTTTCAAATATTTAACACCGAATAGACGACGACGGACGCCAAGTGATGGCAAATTTCACAGTTCCTTTGAAACGGTGAGCTAAAAAAAACTACGTCCGTCCTATTAGAAATAAACTGAAAATAAAAAATTAAAAACTTGTACCATCGAGAGCGCTAACGAGGCCACTTTCCATAAATTTTAATATTTTTAAGGGTCATAACTCTTTAAAAAAAGTCCATTGTCCATCATTATAGAACTTAATTTCGAATTTTTTATTTATAAAAATACTATTTTTGATATAACAAAAATAAAAAAATATTTTATTTTTTTTGTCTTAAAACAGTGGTTTTGATAAGAAAATAACACTCTGTAAAGATTAGACCAATGGACAGTTTTAAGCTTGGTACAGTGTATCCAATTTCATTATCTATGGAAAATACATTGCCTTGTATCGTTTCTTTTGTGGACTAGTATACTATTGCGCAGAGTCAGATTATGTACACATAATGGCTGTTACTATTTACCTCCAATGTAAATCGACATGTACATCAAAACCTTTATGCAAACACTTATTTGTCACTATGTCAATTTAACTGGGTTAAAATTGAAATTGAAGAAGAACTACAGAACCTTTCTTTCTATTCTAATATATAATAAATTAATCTAACTTATGTAAAAGATTTGAAATACATGCGGAATGTGTCCATTGGACACAGATGATGCTCCCGCTTGCATATCATAAAAGTTATAAACGGACATAACTGAAGAACAGTAAAAGTGACACTTACCAATTGTGTACTAACTTTTATGGTGATAAGTATTGTGTAAAAGTTTCATAACATTTTGTTGAGGCAAACTAAAGAAAGAAATACAAAACAAAAAATTCAGCAACTTTTTTCCTCTATAAAGAGGCATTGCATAGAACAGTGAAAGTGACACCACCAAAATTCAAAGTTGATCTGTATATGGTGGTTTTAAGCATTGTGTATAATTTTAATAACATCTGGTAAAGACAAACTAAAGTTAGAGAACATAAACGGAAAATTCAGCAATTTTTCTATCTGTAAAGGGGCATAACTCTTGGACGGTTTAAGTGACACCACCAAAATTCAAACTAAGTCTGTGTTTTATGGTAATAAGCAATGTGATTAAGTTTCATAACATTTGGTTGAGGCAAACTAAAGATAGAGAACAGAAACCAACTTTGGGACGTACTGAAGGACGGACAAGGGTAAACCTTAATGCCCCCTCCGCCACTGCGGGGGCATAAAAATGTGTAAATATAACAATTGATTAAATTAGGCAAAATTCAATGAATGGTCATTGCACATGGTTGTCATAAAGGTTTGAGAATCAAAACAGTATATAATAGTTAGGACCAGCCAATTGTCCTCAAGGCCACAAGGAAAATATGTTTTGAGAACCATAAAAAAAATCGATTATTCTGCCGTATACAAATAATAATCAGTTAGGTTTTTAAAAATAATAATAATAGACAAGCTGTCCTTTTCCACCATATACAATAGAAACATTGACAAATTCTTGCACAATTTAATGTAGATCGTTGGTATATTTTTCCTCAGATAGAACATGTAGAATTTGTATGCCCCACCGTAGCAAAGGGGGCATTAAGTTGTACCCTTGTCCGTAAGTACGTCCGTTCCAGAGTTATACCATTATATAAATGGAAAAAAGTGCTGACTTTTTTGTTTCCGTTCTCTAACTTAAGTTCATGAAGTTTGCCACAACCAAATGTTTTGAAACTTATACACAATGCTTATTTCCATAAAATTCAGAACAGTTAGAATGTTATTGGTTTAACATGTACTGTCAATAAGTTATGCCCCTTATAAATTGGAAAAAATGCTGAATTTTCCGTTTCCGTTCTCTCTTTTTCGTCTGTCTGACATAGTTCATCTTACACTGACCTCATTTTCTTAGAACATTGATAATGTTAAGTTAATATGATACTTGTATTAAAATCTTTACATAACACTTACAGAGTTTCAAAAGTAATTCAATGATAAATAAAACCAACCAGACATTTCAGGGTGAACCTTCTTGCTTAACAGATCTTAGTCTAGGTTTAAAGTTTTTAAAGCATTAATCTGTTTCAAAAACCAACAATGAGTTGCATTAAATTGTTCCTGTAACTTTTTTATAGCCATTTTGAAAGACAAAGTATCCTGAGCTATTTTTTTTAAAATGTTCATTAAGATTTGTTTTTCTAGATAATCATGTTATGCTCATTGTTGAAGGATATACGGTGACCTGTGGTTGTTTATTTTGTATGTCTTTGCTCTCTGGTGGAGAGTTAATTGTCTCATTGACAATTACAACACATCGTCTTATTTTTATACATAGACTTACTAGTAATTAAGTTTTGGATTCAACATTATTCTTTTTCACTGACAGCATCAGTCTTAGATACTACAACGGGTTATGCGTATTACCAATTTTTTTTTTAAACTTCTGAGAAATCTTACATATAAGATTGAAGGGAGGGGGTACATATGATGCCCTCAACTTTAGAAGTTGTGTTATGCTTAAATTCTTAAAATACTTAGTTCACAAGTAAACTAAATGAGATACCACGTTTTTTTTCAACAAATTTTATAATTTTGAAAAAAAAAAAAAAAATCGAAAAAAGGGGGGTGGACCATACCCAGAGTGATGATTTTTCATTTTGTACAAGTCTATCTTCATTTACTATATATTTTTGTTTAAAATTAACAAATGCGTGTCAGAATTGCACATATAAATGGAATATTTTAGCTTTTTAAGTTACTAAATGTTTGATTATTCATCTGATTGTTAATCTGAATTTTGGTGAAAATTGACAATTTTTGACTAAAATTTTTTTTTTAAAGAAAAAAAAAAACGCACGACTTTCTTTTTATTTTATGAATATATAGAATGTGGTCTTTCAAAATTTGCCAATGACATTTCATGGTATTGTTGGTCTTGGGAGATAAACAGATTTAAAATTTAGGAGTTTTTGAAATTTTTCATTTTCGAAATTTAACACATTTTTAAATGGTTGCTATGGAAACAAACTATTTAGTAAATTCACAATTTTAATGTTTTTGTATAGTTTGGGGTTTTGTTTGTCAATACTGTAAATATACATATTGTTTGTATTGATTAACAATATTTCTATGGGACTTTAAATTCCGTTATTTTATATTTTCAAAAAGGGTCTTTTTTCACATATTCAAGCAAAATGTTGATTTGATGGTTACCATGGCAACGGGCATAATACAGGGAAAATAAAGACAGAATTTTACTCATCTACCAAAGTTCTTAAGATATAGGGCAAAAAAAATTACTTCTGTGACATGTCATGAATCACCTTCTGCATGATTTTTACAAAGACAGGTACTTAAGTAACGTCATTATTTTATAAAACATTACCACAATTGTCAAATAAAGATTCGGAATATTGGACATTCGCCATGAATGAAATAATTAATTCCTTCTTTATCTTCATATATATATATATATATATATATATATATATATATATATATATATATATATATATATATATATATATATATATAATAACAGATTTTCCATGGCAGTTCAATAATTTGTGAGACGGGGTGCGTTATTCCCGATAATTGAAGATACAACGCCGAGCTAAACACGACAAAACAATTTTTGCACGATATTATATTTAAAATGTATATCTAACGTGTCAAATGGCGTCCGCTTCGTATCCCCAGGATCCGTCACTGTTTTCTAAGAAATAAGTATTAATGCCTTTCATCTTATATCTTCAACAATTTATAAGAAGGCAATACACATTTGGTATATTGAACTTAGTCCATTTGATATGTTTAGAGAGGAAATATTATAAGGAAGAATCATATTCAGCGAACTAAAAAAAATGTTCCCGGAGCAGATGTACGAGGAATTATGTTAGACGATCAGTACTCCAGTGCTTTGATTGAACAAAATGTTTTCCACGATGTAAGTAACATTGTTAATTTAATATATAATTCAACTAGCCTAGCTGCATAACATTGATCTCTTGACAAAAGTTTAAATACTTAAGGAGATGATGTTGTAACCATTGCATATACTGCTGTGACCACTGTATATAATGCTGTAACGGGTATATAATGTTGTGACCACTGTATATAATGCTGTGACCACTATATATAATGCTGTAACGGGTATATAATGTTGTGACCACTGTATATAACGATGTAACGGGTATATATTGTTGTGGCCACTGCATATAATGCTGTAACGGGCATATAATGTTGTGACCACTGCATATAATGCTGTAACGGTTATATAATGTTGTGACCACTACATATAATGCTGTAACGGGTATATAATGTTGTGACCACTGCATATAATGCTGCAACGGGTATATAATGTTGTGACCACTGCATATAATGCTGTAACGGGCATATAATGTTGTGACCACTGCATATAATGCTGTAACTGGTATATAATGTTGTGACCACTGCATATAATGCTGTAACGGGTATATAATGTTGTGACCACTGCATATAATGCTGTAACGGGTATATGATGCTGTGACCATTGCATATAATGCTGTAAAGTGTATATAATGCTGTGACCACTGCATATAGTGACGATCATCAACATAAGGTAGTCGTGGCGTTCCATACAAAATGACAACAGAATAAAGCGTACATTGACAAATTCTTATTCTGTAGCTCAATGAGGCAGTTATTCAAATATGAAAAAGAAGATGTGGTATGATTGCCAATGAGACAATTCTTTACAAGAGACGAAATGACACAGAAATTAACAATTTTCATAAGAGAGAACGGGGAAAAAGACGCTTGATGTTAACGTCATACACAACAACTATATATAATAAATGAAAACCTAAATTATTCTAATAGTTGAACCAAACAAGCTATAATACTATAGAATTTAAAATGCTATTAGATGCAAATCATTTCAAAGTTATATTTGAAGTCGATAAGTTGATATTTAGTTACTACGTCATCAAGTTTAACTTGTGTTATTAGAACAATGCACATATAATCATTGGTGGAGGAAGAGATAACATAGTTAGACAGAACATATTCAACAAAGATGTGCGATACACAATTAAAGTGGACGCCAGAGGGGCTGACGGGAAATCTAATACAAAGACAATGCTGGAAAAACTAGAGGTAGGCAAAAGCAGCAGGTAGGACAGATTTAACAAAAGAAATTTAGAGGTAAGCTAGAGGAGCAGATTGGATAAGGTTTTTCTAAAGTAAGACTGGAAAGAGAAGAGGTAAGGTTGAGAAGGAGATGGAAAAGGTTCTACGAATAGTAATGCTGACAAAATGACAGGTATACCATAAACGCAGATGGGAAAGCTTATACCAAATGTAAAGTAGAAAAATGAGAGGTAAGCTAGAGGAACTGATGGGAAAGGTTTTATTAAAGTAATGCTGGAAAGATAAGAGATAAGCTAGAGGAGCAGACATGGAAGGTTTTACAAAAGTAATGCCAGAACAGGTAGAGGTATGTTGGAGGAGCAGACTGACATTTGGGAAAGGTTTTACTAACGGAATGCTGGAAAGATAAGAGTTAAGCTAGGTGAGCAGATGGGAAAGGTATCAGATCGCGTCGGTGGTCTGGTTGTAACTCATACACTGGTCAGTGTTTCATTAGGTGATCATTTCTTAGTTTGGAAGCAGTAACACATCCTCTGTCTCATCTTACATAATTAAGACATACCCCTTGCATATTCATAGTATAGACTTCGTTAACAAATTATTGTCTTGACACAAATTGTTCAAACAGAGTTATAAAGAACGGATGAATTCCACACTACATAATTTTTACGGTTCCCATCATGAATCGATAAACCGATGCGGTATGTAGACCTGTGTATTGAATCACTTACGACATGTATTAAGCGCTCCCAGATCTTTATATATAATATTATTGTGGTCTAACTTATAGATTTATCGAATGTGTGTTTATATGCACCTTTAGGGTCATCCGGTCTTCCTGTTTTTAGAAATTAATGCGATTCGAGATTTGAACATCAATAAACTATTGTTGCTCTAACGGTCCATAATGACCATTTATCTTAATGTAAGAAATCAAGCGGTATTTGTTTTGACGTTTACTTTTCAGACGATCTGAGACAAAACTATGGCTCACTACGGCCCATAGGAAAAAATATGAATTTTTCATTAGAAATAATTCTTTGCACTTTCTGTAACAAGCGTTACAAATATCCTACAAAGTAAACAAAGTAAATTAGAGGCTAAATATACGAGAACATTAGCTGTGTCAGCTGTAGAAAAAGCAATGCTACCATGGATATTTATAAATCAAGATGTGATATGATTTTTAATCATTTCAGAAAATTCCATATAAAGATAAGCTGTGGGCAAATAAATATCCTAAGCTTGCTAAAATCATGGATGGCAATAACCCAGGAAATCCTGTTGGTGAGTAATTATCATGATAGGGGGGTTGGGGTTTACCTTGATATTAGTATAAATAAGTTTTAGCAGGGGCAATATATGTACTTCGAGATTCCGCCAGTTGAGACGCACTCCTTGATTCACTGCAAGGGTACAGCGGATCCATGTACACTCCCTAAAGATTAATGGAGATGTGTCCTTTACAATATAATCCCACCACCAGAACAATTCCCACACAACACCAAGGGAGCGTGTAGGACACCGGGAGACTGTTATTATGGTGTAGGAAGACGAAGTACTCAAAGAGAACCAATGGGCTTCTCGGCAATGACCATAATAGTATTGTTAGATTTGAGCGGGTTCGTGTTGCTAAGTCTTTCAGTTTCTACGTTGTATCTTGTGTACTATTATTTGTCTGTTTATGTTTTTCTTTGTTAGCCATTGCGTTGTCAGTTTATTTTCAATCTATCATATCTATCGCCCCTCTTTTGTAAGAAGTGTAGCGTATTCCATTGTTTTCAGAACAATAACTTTTAAATGTTTGTTTTATAATACTTTCCACTTCTTTGTTAATGATGGTGAATGTTAACTGTTTGATTGTAGCACCACTGATGCAAACCTCTAGTAATTCGGATGACGTTTTACCTAATTTCTATATTTCGTTTGAACGATTACATAATCCTGCAACTATGAAGTATATTATTTACACTTGAAAAGCATCTTCATGGTCACAGGCCGAATATGCCAAGAGTTTTAAATTCTGTATTTAATATCCTCTCGGTAGATATTTTCTTTAAGTATTACTCATTCGATTCAAAATATCCTTGTAAAGCAATTTTCTTTTAGTAGTGACTACAAATATTATATTGAAACTGAACAATGTTAACGTCGTCGTTTAGAAATATAAATTTTGTATTCCTAATTTGTTGTTCGTTTCGTTTTTTAACAAATTATTCATGTGTTATTGAATGTTATAACGTCTCACACACACATGATAATGAATTAGAACGATATCAAAATCCGACGATTTAATAGCGTCTAATGTTACATTGCATACCAGCTTAACAGAGTCACATTTTGATATCAGAAATCGCCTTTCATTGTTTATAAAAATATAATTATTATTAATATATTTTGTAGGTAATGAAATCAAAGGAAACATATTCTGCTCTATAAAACCCGGTGTTAATGGTAATAAATTTGTCACTGAATGGTACAAGGTCGATGGTAACAAAAACGTAAGAAAAATAAATTACACATTATCATTTTGTAGGTCCTGAAAGCTTTTCTGGATAAGTCATCACCAGTAACGCAAATTTGAAAAACATGCAAACCTTGCCACCACGCTTTACTTACAGAGATCTGACAACCCCTGTCCTATTTTCTGTTCATGTTTACTTTTATATGAACCAAATGAAGTGAATGTTTCCGAATTTGTGAATGTGTGTATCATCACACCAAACAAAAGACCCCGATTAATTTTTCAAATAGAAAGTAGAATGGCTCGTTTTCTGATCTCTGAAAGCGAAACTTGGACAAAGGATCAGCATTTTTAAGTCATATTATGGAAACGCCTGACACAAATTTCAAAAGGCAAAGATATAAAAATACTTGAATACCCAAAATATAACATACATTTCAAACCAATGTTTATATCATTGAAATACTTATATAATTTGCATATGATGGAATAAGTTTATATAATAGGTCGAGAGGGCTTCCGGTAGTGGCTCTTGTCGATATTTATTTTTCGATTGACTGAGAGAACTACTTTTTAAAACCAATGTAAACAAGATGACGGCCACGTTCAAAATATTTATTTTCACTTTGAGTTCCTTAAATCAAATTATATACACAAACCACTTATTTAAATGATAATAAGATATTGTCAATGTTTATGTTTTTTTCATTATCATATATCCAATTCCATGGAGTAACTTTTTTTGCGCTAACAAAAAATATATTCATGCACAAGACCAATTCAGTGACGAAAATACACGTTTGATATATATTATGAGTGGGTAAATTGAATGCCTTCTCTTAAATTTCAAAGAATTATAGGGATTAAACGCCTTTACTAAATAATTTATTGGTATATAAACTGGACCAAAGAAATCATAAACATATCATAACAGTCCTTTGGACAGCTTTATCCTATATCCATGGAACGCTGAATGTTAAATGTGATAAACATGCAAACCTTGCCACCACGCTTCACTTACAGAGATCTGACAACCTATTTTCTGTTCATGTTTACTTTTATATGAACCAATGAATCTAATTGTAATGTACAAAAATTACATACAAAAAACACTTTTATAGAAAAATAAGTATATCTACACAATAGGTTAAACAAAGTAATTTGACTGGCATCACATGATTCGCGAATTGTCTTTTGATGAAATCAATAACGTTTAATGATCATTAAACACTAATGTAATAGTTTCTGACCTATGATGTGACATAAAGAATCTGTATGAGTAAAAATCATCTTATTAACGAAAAAGATTTTCTTTTTTAAAGATTACCAGCGACAACAACTTTTATGCACCTACTTACGGAGATTTTGATCCGAGATGTGACCTGAACGATTACGCCTGGGACACAAAGTTTCCACATCCGGTTCTACCAAAAGAAGCAAAACCAAGATATCACGTTGGGCCTGCAGCAATACGTATGTATATTTGCCGTGTTTTTTTAATTGATGAGTTTGAATATCCCCTCTGGTATCTTTCGCCCCTTGTCCTCTAATATCCCCTCTGGTATCTTTCGCCCCTTGTCCTCTATTATGGTTTGGTATAACTCGGTTACCATTTTGCTGTAATTTTCTTATAGGCTATGTCCGTCCATGAACTAGGTTTCTGAAGCATCAAGTAATATCTATTCCTTTAACACAGTGCAGTGGTTGACATTTACTCGTATCTTTATGCCTGCAATAGTTGATATTCTGATCAGCTCTGTAAACATTCCTTGATAAAACTATTTCATTACCTTAGCTGGATTTGGCAAAACATTCAGGAATTTTGGTCCTCAGTGCTCTTCAACTTCGTACTTTATTAGGCTTTTTTAACTTTTTTGGATTCGAGCGTCACTGATGAGTCTTTTGTAGACGAAACGCGGGTCGGGCGTATGTACAAAATTTAGTCCTGGTATCTATGATGAGTTTATTCACCACTTGTGTTGTTTTATTTGTCATTTGAGTCGCTTTCTTTTTGAATTGAAACTTCATTTCTATGTTCTTTTGTTTAATATTTGTTGATAAAAATTGTTACCGACAGACTCATCAATGTTAACACAAAATGTTTGTTTTACTCACACAGAGACCCACGTTATTTGATATTTTCTCATACGTAGTTAACTACCACAATTGTTAAACAGTTGTGTGCAAATAACAATTCATTTCCAAGCCATTTGTATAGAAAAGCACTTATAAGAACATGTGCTGTACGGTTATCTATAATTGTTAATGTCTGTGTCATTTTGGTCTCTTGTAGAGATCTGTCTCATTGGCAATCATACTGAAAAAGAATAGATATAATAACAAAAATATAGACTTTAATATAAATGACCAATATTTTGAAAGTGGTTTACAGTAGAACTATAAAGTATCTTATACAGGACAGTCGCGCAATGCGTATCACCTATTCAGGACGCTATTCATGTTATTTCATAAGTAGGGAAAGTTCTGCGAGAGATTAAATATCTCTATACGCTATATAAAACATTCACTCACAATCATTTTGATCCCAAAATTAACATCAGTAGCAAGAAAAGTGCAAATATTAAACCTGGCAAAAAGCTTAGTTCCTAGATATAGAGATCATAAAATAAAATCTCCGCGTAAATTATCCACATTGCAATATAACGTCATTTAAACTATACTGGTACCTGTATTTTGCAGCTGAAGAACCACTGCCACTAGGTTATAAGACAGGAAAGGAACCTGCACCTAAACCTTGTGAAGGAAAACGAACAATAGACACGTTCAACGATAATAACCTGTATAAAACTTTAGAAGAACTTCTAGATGAGGGTAAGTACAGTTGGTTTAACTATGTAAATTAGTAATGTTACTCACAGCACAGTGATTATCTGGACTGTCTTTACACAACACTTGTATTACTAAATGTAACAATGAGAAAAAAAAAAAGGAAAATTAAGAAATAAAGATCCAACAGAATACAACTATTAAGTGTTGCTAACGAAAATACTAGTACGAGAAAGACGGTATAAAAGAGAAAGACTACAGTTTGACTGAATATATTTTTTTCGTCAACAATCACATTCATAAGTTTTAAAATGTACATACAGTCACTCAGTTTACTTTGTTTTTGCAACTCCCTAACTTAATGTGGTTTACAAAACTACAAGGAGATAATTCTGTAAAATTAAGCTGAACGTTTTATCAGTTTCTATTATGGAGGAAATAGCTTCTCAACATCAAAACTAGTGTTTGTCCAGCTGCTATGTATCTATTGAACTGTTTCAGACCAGTTTATAAAAGGTTTTTATGAAATAAAACAAGTAAATATGCTCTAGTGTTCATTACAAAGCACGTCAAATAATTCGTTATACGAGTTGTAACAATGATACAAATATGTTCCACAATCATGACTCATTTTACGTTAAAGGCTGATTTCCTTAAAATTTTGATAGCTATAGGGAAACACTTATTTGATTTTACCATGTGATTATGGACTTTCCGAATTGATTTTCCTCTGAGTTCAGTATTTTTGTGATTTTACTTTTTAAAAGTAATACACATTTAACTATTAGTCATCCCGAAATTGGCGATTGAATTCTAATAGGAGTTATTGCCCTTAAGTCATAATAGTAATTCATGTTTAGAGTTGATTTATTCTAGACAGAACATGCACGTGATATGGAATAAACTTATTCACAGTCTCACTGAGAGTATGAAAGATTGAAGTCGATCATTGTTGTAAATGATGTTGCGTATATAGTTATCAAAGGTACCAGGATTATAATTTTATACGTCAGACGCGCGTTTCGTCTACATAAGACTCATCAGTGACGCTCATATCAAAATAGTTGTGAAGCCAAACAAGTACAAAATTGATTATAATGCACATACTAGTAAGTAATTTTATCTTATGGAAGTCTTTAAGTTTCTTAACACGATATATTATGTTTCAGATTGGTATTAGAGAGGTACATAAAAAAAGCTTTAGGATAGATAGTTATCACCAACTTTGCAGTGATGGCTTTATTATTCAACTCATGTTACGTAGTGAGATTGCAACTGAATAGTACTTTTATTCATAATTTAAATCATCTTTTTGAAACTTTACTTATCATCGTTAAATATTTACACATTTTCGTGTAAAATAAATAAATAATAAAAACACAAAAACATATACAACGTATTTTCTCTATTTCGCCTTCTGTCAAAGACATTAAAATGTAGTCTGGTTCTTCTAATGTCCCCGGGCAAGTGAAACCTAAAATTTTACTTGTCCGGAAAAAAATTTACTTGCCCTGATGATCCCAATAAATATTGAAGTATTTCTTGTTAGCTAATATATGATTCTTACTTAGCACTGTTGTGCATCACAAGCAAATGAAATATATTTGTTTATATGTGTAAAAAATTAGGAAAGTAGGAAATGGGTTGACATCAATGGAACAGAAACCTAACAGCAAACCAATGAAATGACATGTAAAGGACAATTTTGCAGCAGTTTTTGAATAAAAATTGTAGCCAGTAGGTACATATACTAAATTTGAGGACAGTGATTGAAGAAATGTAAACTAAATAATAGATAAACTATTGATTTTGTGGTGTTTCTCTGAACTGACACACCTGGTTTTTTTTTTCTTGATTATTTATTATTGTCTTGATGGGCAATTAATACATCCCTTTTATTTTCCACTTTGACAACAAATAATGTTGTCAATGACCTTTCATCTATAAATAAGACTTCATGTATAAATAAGACAAAAACTGAATTTATTTTCCGAATTTCCATAGATGACGGGCAATCTGATATCCACGATGTCTGAAATTCTCGCTTCCCCTTTTTTTTTAAATACTCTGTGTCCTTCAAGGTTTTCTACTCGACTCATGACTCTTTTTGTCTTGCTTGTCCACTTTTTTATCAAGTATTTATCAATCTGAATCTCGATACAAAATTATAAGAAATGACACTTTCTTTAAATGATTGATAAAACTTAATCGACGATCCCGGGTCAATGGACAAAGCCAATGCAATGTTACGCGACTCGGGTTCGCATACTTATTTTTATATATTTTGGTAATCGATCTATTTCCGGTATCATGTAATATTTAGAGCTCATATTTATCGTTATGAACATTGATGTTTCTACTTGCGTAACATTGGTTTCTTTTACATAAATTAAACATCTTTATACGTTTTGAAATTAATTTTATGTTTTTGTTGGACTTGAACTTTGTCTTGTATATTTTTTTACTTGTCCACGGGCAACCAAGACAAACATAATTACTTGTCCGGTTGTTCAAATGTACGAGTCGGGCGAGTCGGGCATAGCATTTCCACACCCCTGTTAGGGCTTGTTATTAATTTAACCTCTTCCTTTATCAATGTTTATACTTTAAAGTATCCAATCCAGATTTGTTGATTTTTGATGCAGTTTTCGAGTATGATACCACTCAAAGAGTATATGGTTATACTGTGCTGTTTTGTTGTGGCTTCTTGGTATTTATTTTCAGCTCAACTGGTCCCACAGGCATAGTGAGCCTTTTTCATCATCTAACGTCCGTCGTCCGTCGTTTGTTGTCGTCTGTTAACTTTTACAAAAATCTATTTCTCTGAAATTACTAGTCCACATTAAAAAAAACCTGGCCACAATCATCACTAGAGTATTTAGAAAATATGTGCCCGATGATCCAGCTAGTAAACCAAGATGGCCGATATGGCTAAAAAAGAACATAGGGGATAAAATGCATTTTGTTGATTATATCTCTGAGACCAAAGCATTTAGAGCAAATCTGACATGAGTTAAAAGACAATATCAAAACCAAGGAGTAAACAAAGACTCATAAAACCAAAAGACATTTACATCAACAGTTACAAATAATAAATAAGAAACAACAAGAACTCCACTAAAAACCGGGAGTGAAATTAGGTGCTCCGGAGATGGTAAGCATTTCCTGTACCGTATACGGATCCCGTCGTGTTATTTCTTTGTTCACTTCGGTAATGATGGAAGGTTATGATGACTGAGGAAGAATATCAGATATGATTTCTGACACAATTTTGTCATAATGGCCAATCAGCTCATGATGGCGACCGTAAAATTTCTTGAGTGATGACCTTAATTTGATTGATTCATAGCCCTGTCTAATCAACTTTTGAGAAAGCAGTATTACTCGATCAAACAAATCAAGCAATTTTTGAGCTAGCCTTAGCGTAACGTACCAATTGAGACACATATACTCCATATGTTGGTGCCGCTGGGATGTTGTTTCACAAGATGGAAAGTTGACTAAAGGAAAATTAAAATCATCTCGTTTGTCATAAAGGAGTAGGTTCAGTAAGACCTCTTTTTGGCCCCAAAATATAGCAGCTTTACAAAATTGTGTAAATGTAAACTTTTAGTTATTTTTTGGAAGGTATAATGCCTCTGCTACTTAAATAGGTTGTTTTTGGCATTGCAATGCACATGGGTACTTGCATCATTAAGTCATGCTAAATTACTGAATTCTTCACAATTTCAGCATTTTAGTTAAATTTTTGACGGTTTCGTCTTAAATGAAAGTGGCCGCATTCGTGTTCATTCTTGATATTGAAATGTAAATTGTGTTTAATAATAATACATAACATATATAAAGGTCGAGGATGAACACGGCCTCTTTCATTTTTGACAAAAAACATATGAAAAGTGACAGTTTTTGGCATATTTGATAGATTTTTCATATTTAAGCTTTAATCGGAGCATTTTTGATGAGTGAATCAGTTAAAATCTTTCACAAAAAATAATTGAATCAATTGAAATAGACATTTAAGTGTTTTAAAAGTTTTCAAAATCTTTCGTCAGATGAACTTAAAATTTGAGGCCACAACAGGCCCTTACCGGACCTACTCATTTTAGTATTTAACCTACCATCAGTAGTCATTTCGAGAAAAAAAAGTCTAAATATGAAGCAGATTTATCTGTGTCGTTAGCATCTTTAATTTCAAGTTCACTTGGATATATTAAATGTAAGTGATCACTGAATCTATTATCAATAAGAGACAGTACATCATCAATAAGCTTACTAACTCTTATCTGAATCAATGACCTCACTGATTTTACCCACTGCGAAAGAGTGTCAACTTCAACCTTTTCTCTTTTTGCCCAGTCGTTTGCATAACCCTCAACAGAATCCAATAGTATTCTGAAGTTCTGCTTCCAATTAATTAGTTGTGGCTCTCTGTATTGCGGACCCTTGGACAAAAGTTGTCTCAACTTGTAGTTATTGATTATGTTTAGATGTCCAGAAATTACATGGCAAGCAGGATTGTACACGAAATGGGAATGTGAACAGGCACAATCAGGTGGCTTATATTAGCCTTGAGGTCATCAACATTTATACATGTTATATTCTGCAACACTTTTTTGTGATTAAATTTTAGATTCAACACGGTTGGTGTAGGAATACAATGCTATAGGAGAAGAGTGATCATTAAAATAAGAAGGAATGTTGCTTTTTACTCTTTTATTGTGAAGAATATTACTAATATTTATAGCATCAATACCCTTTTTGTGAACTTCAAATTGAAGAATGAACGTTTATGCAATTCCTCCAAATGTTCAAAAACGGGTCCAAATAATCTATGGTTAGCAATATCCATCACCATGGCAACTGTTTTATACTTCGTAGATCGACTATTTGTAGTGGCATTCTTCACAGGCTTTCAATAGAGAGTTCAGTCTAGAAAGCGGAATGGAGTACAGTTTAGAGCGAATCGATGAATTCCAAGAGGTTTATTGATATGGTCGGCAAGGCCATCTATAAAAACATCACGCATATATTTCAATAAATTTTTGTCAAAGCCTATCCCAGGAACCCAACTCCATAGATCATAAGGTGTTTCGAACATCTATTTAGACCAATTAGAATTAACTAATTGACCATGACCATGTCCATCGTCAGGAGCCCAAGCCATTGCATAGTGACACTTTTTAAAAAATACTGTAATTTTTATTAGGGTCTCGACACCTCATGATCTGTCTGACTAATATTTTTTATACTCTTTATCTGCTTAACCTTGTTTATCAATTTAACGAACAAAGTATAGAATCTATTTTCATAATCTGCAACATATTAATTACCCAGAGTTGCTGATGTTACTGTGTCTTTCAAGTTTTTATGCCTACGGAAAGCAAACGGAGGTCTTTTATCAAATAAAAGTTTTGACTCTTCGTTATCCTTTAATTTATCCAAGTGTTTTAAGATATTGTTCTTAATGTGTGATTTCTGTCTTGAAAACACTGTGGAGAATAACAAGGGAGGCGACTGCAATACTGATTTGGGCTTTACCATTAATGTGTCTTTTCTTTGTTTTGCAGTCACTTCCTGCATAACAGTTTTTGTTTCATTTTTTGGATATCCCGTTTAAATAAGGCGCACAGAAAATAACGCATATTGTGTTTGCAAATCTACTGGATCGATCGTACATCTCTTAAAGCGAAGCATTTAGTTTTTAATTATGCCTCTGAAAGTAGAAGATGGGTGGCACGAGTACCTCTCTAATTACTGATAATTTTCAGTCTTTTTTCGGAATGTCGTGAGGTCTAAGATTCCTGTTTCTTTATATCTGCGGCCTGTCTTTGAATACCTATACATCTAAGAACTGCATTTTAGTTTGTGATTTCTCGTGTGCAAATTTCAGAAGTGCATGTTGTCTGTTAGCATGTTAAAAAAAAATTGGGCTATTTCATCATCTGTACCTTCATTGTAAATAAAAAAGCCATCGTCCCTCAATCTATAGAGGCTTGATGTTTTCTGTTTATGTTGGAAAGTCCTTAAAATACTATTTAAGACTTCAGAAACTCTCAGATCCGTAATTTCAGATGATAAACTATTTCCCATTGGAACTCCAGTTGAAGTTTTATACAATTTACCATTGAACATAAATTTATTATTTTCAAGAACTATCTTTAGAAGTTCCAATATATATATATATATATATATATATCGCAGTGGAGGCAATAGAATCGTATGCTTACATTTAATTATCGTAGGCCAGGCATGCTTGACTGCGTCAATCATTTCTACACGGGACATATTGTTGTACATTTTTTTTATGTCAAAACTGACTAAGTAGGCGTCAGGTTTTACCTGCAATTTCTGAATAATATTCATAAATTATAATGAGTCTCTTAAATGTGTTTCTTGTTTTACTACTGCTGGAAGCATGAATTTATCCAAATACTTCCCTATTCTCTCTAAAACAGTACCCGATAATGAAACAATAGTCCTCCCTTGAATTCTGCCATTTTTAAACAGCGTAGGATTCTTTTGAACCCTTTCTATTAGTTCAGGATCAAGTTTGTGCAATTTAGGCAGAAGATACAACCTTCCTGGTTTGAGATCTCGCTTAGCAGAAAGATATTTAAACGTGTTTTCATCCATGACCCCTTTTTTCTATGCATTTCAAAGATAATAGTATTGATTTTCAGGTTTGTCTCTATTATGTTTAATTTTGCAATTTCCCATAAAAAGTCGAGCATTTGGAATAATCTATATATATGCATGATGCTATTACACCCAGTAGAACCAAATAATCCCTTGCCTTGTTGTGCCCTGTCATTAAATTTTGAATTGACATTTCTAATTTGGCCAGCCTCTCTGGAGTTGGTGACACAATTTCCTTTTTGAAATTGAAAAGGGCTCATATGTAGTATGTTATTGACTGATCTGGGATCAATGAAGATTTTTCTAGGTTGACAATGAATCCCAACCTTGTTAAAAGATTGAGTGTTTTCTCTCGATCTAATACAAGACTGTATTGCTGTATATTTACTAGTAACAAGTCGTCTAGATATGTCGCTAGCTAGCCTTACATTCTGAATTCTTAAATGAGCTTCTATTACTGTTACAATCTTTGTAAACACCCTTGAAGCCTGAGATGGTCCGAAACATAGTGCTACAAACTGATACATTTTGCCCTGTATACAGAAGCGTTGGTATTTTCGATGTGATTTGTGAATGGGTACATGTAAATATGCATTCTTCAGATCTAACACCCAATCTTGAGGTTTTACAAATTTAGGACTTTTGTCAAAATGTCCATTTTCAAGTGCTGCTACACTAGATACTGGTTGAGGGGTCTCAGGTTGATAACTGCCCTCAAGTCCCCCGTTGTCGTTGCAACTAGAAAAAGAGTACTGTAAAAACCTTGACCTATTTCGGATTGAGGTACTCTCTCTATTGCACCCTTTTCTAACAAGGCGTCTACCTCTGATTAAATAATAGAAAGACTCTGCATTGGCCTGGGTCTGCTTTACGCCTGTTCAATGAGGTTCTGTCTGAAATTCCAATTTTAAACCATTTTTTAGAATTGTTAAAATCCATTTGTCGTCTGTTATATTTTCCCGATTCTCTTACAAAAAAACTTCAACCGTCCTCCCACCGGTATCTGGGGAAGCAGCGCTAAAATCTTGGCGTCGGGAACAAAATTTATTTTTGGCATTAAAAGACAAACTTATCCTAGGTTTATTTGTTGAATTCTGCTTTGCTGTATATGTAGCCCCTGACTTGAAATCAGATGCCGGTTTCTTTGGTATTTTGAACCCACTGTCAAAGGAGTAGGTCCGGTAAGGACCGATTTTGGCCTCAAATTTCAGATTCATCTGACTAAAGACTTTGACCACTTTATAAACACTTAAGTGTCTATTTCATTTGATTCAATTAATTTATGTGAAAGATTTTAACTAATTAAGTCATTAAAAACGTTCCGATTCAAGCTTCAATATGAAAAATCTACCAAATATGCTGAAAAACTGTCACTTTTCAGATGGTTTTTGTCAAAAATGAAAGTGGCCGCATCCGTGTTCATCGTCAACCTTTATATATGTTATGTTTTATCATTAAATACAACTTACATTCCAATATGTAGGATGAACACGAATGTGGACATTTTCGTTTTACACGGAAACCGTCTAAAATTTAACTAAAATGCTAGAATTATGAAGATTTCAGTAATTTAGCATGTCTTACTGGTGCTAGTACCCGATAAAAACAGCCCATATTTATGAAGCAGAAGCATTCTACTGTCCATTAAATAATTAAAAGTTTACATTTTAACAATTTTGTAAAACTGCTATATTTTGGGGCCAAAAAGGGGTCGTACTGGACCTACTCATTTCCATTTCTTAAAACCACTGTCATTTGTTTCAATGGTACAGCAGATATCAGGGTTAATATTGGTCTGCGAGCAGCACTACAAGCCTCGTCTGTGACTTACAGTTTCTGACATAGACACTCCCGTTTCGGGTTCTGTATGCCTTTCAACTGCCAGTATGTTCAGATGTTGTCTTAACTTTTCATTCAAAGATGAACACTGTTGCTCTTTATCAGCAGACTAAGCATTAATACGACCTTCTAAGTCATAAACATCTTTTTTCTTTGAAGACATTTTCTTACCGCTACGGTCTTGTTTCTTTTCGTCCGCCATGTTGAAAGTTTCTGACATATCAAAAGCGCTTTCTTTGTCTGCAACAATATCAGAGACACGTTTTTAAATCAAATCTTGAAACAACAGAAGTTGTTCAAGAACGTCTGGACTCTTTCGCGCAGAAAATAAAACTGATTTGGTAGGGTGACGCATGCGTCTTGGTACCTGTACGAAAAATTCCAGGCGTATTTACATGGATTCTAGACAGATTTTTTTTAGAGGGAATCCGTTTAAAGTACACCTGTACACGAAGAATCTTTCTTACATGAATTCCAGGCGGATTCAGGGCGGAATAGGGCCGAAATATGCAAATTTATCCGCCTGTCTTAGGGGAAAATAATTCCGTCTGATTCAAAGGAAAAATGTTTCTAAAAAAATATCCGCCTAAAGAGACGGAAAATATATCCGCTTAAAGAGACGGAAAATATATCCGCCTATAGAATTTGGAAAAAATGCGCCTTAAGAATTGGAAAATAATCAACCTTAAAATATGAAAAAAATTCAGGCTTAAGAATATGAAAAAAAGTCTGCCATCATTAAAGGAAATTTTTCCTTCCAAAGATTCAGGTTTTTACCTTTTCTAAGCATTCTTGCAAAGAAAAACTAAGACGTCATACAAATAAAATACTAAAATAGTTATCAAACTTGATCGACTGTATTAAGCAACTTCAGTTCACGTACAAAATGTATATAATTTTGACATTTTTAGTTCTTCACAATTTCTTCATTTTCAGTTATTAGTCATATTACAATGTCTCTTCAGTGTTTTTCGAATATAAAGTACTATCAGTTATATATTATGTCTTCATCATCTGAATATCAGACACAATCCTTCCCGTGATGGGTTAAGTATCATACCATCATAACATATATGAGAAGAACATAACCCGTGTCATGCCTACAACTGGTTTTAAAATAAATGTGTTTAGTTCCGATGCAAAGACCCTATAAGTGAATCAATATTAACGCCAAAATATGCAATATGTAATGACCTGACAACAGTTTTGTAACTATAAAAACGAATATGTGGTATGATTGCCAATGAGACAACTATCCACAAAAGACCAAAATGACACAGACATTAACAGCTATAGTCCACCGTACGGCCTTCAACAATGAGCAAAGTCCATACCGCATAGTCAGCTATAATAGGCCCCGATAAGACAATGTAAAACAATTCAAACGAGAAAACTAACGGCCTTATGTATGTAAAAAAATGAACGAAAAACAAATATGTAACACATTAACAAACGACAACCACTGAATAACAGGCTCCTGACTTGGGACAGGCACATACATTAATAATGTGGCGGGGTTAAACATGTTAGCGGGATCCCAACCCTCCCCTAACCTGGAACAGTGGTATAACAGTACAACATAAGAACGAACTATAAAAGATGTCTTTAATATGCTGAAGTTAAAAGCATGTAATATTTACTGTATCCAGGATACATACATGTATTTTACAAGTGATTTAGAAAATAGTATTAGATCTATGTGGGGATATGAAAGTTATTTTTCTTCTGTCAGTTCCAATTCTAGAGGAGTTGCTATATTATTCAACAATAATTTTGAGTTCAAAGTGTTAAAAGAAAAAAAAGATATAAATGGTAACTATTTGATTTTAGAAATTTTTGTAGAAAATCAAAAAAACTACTTTAGTGTGCTTATATGGACCAAATATGGATAGTCCTGATTTTTTTGATAATATTATGGGCATGGTTGATGATTTTGAAAATGAAAGTTACATAATTTGTGGTGACTTTAATCTTGTACAGAACCCTTATATAGATTATTGTAACTACAAACATACTAATAATCCTAAGGCTAGAGATAGTATTTTAGGAATCATGGAAGAAAGAAGTTTAATAGATCCATTTAGGGAGCTTTATCCCAATGTCCAAAGGTATACTTGGAGAAAAAGAACTCCATTTAAACAGGCTAGATTGGACTTCTTTCTTCTTACAGATAATATGTTAAATAGTCTCAAAAACTGTGAAGTACATCCAAGTTATCGTTCAGATCATTCTATGGTATTACTTGAACTGGAATTTAATCCTTTTATTAGAGGAAAAGGTTTATGGAAGTTCAACAACTCCTTACTTTATGATATAGAATATATAAATACAGTTCAACAAAAGATTAGTGAAATCAAAGCACAATATTGTGCACTAGTTTATGATTTTGACAATATTGATGAGATGGATAATGAAGATATTCAAATGAGAATTAATCACCAACTTTTTCTTGAAACTTTATTAATGGAAATCAGGGGGAAAAGTATTTTTTATTCCAGTTACAAAAAAGGGAATCTGAAAAAAGGGAAACAACTTTACGAAATGAAATTATACAGTTAGAGGAGAATGTTGACGAACTTTCAATAACTAAACTTGAGAGCAAAAAAATTGAACTTGAGCAATTACGTATTAAAAAATTAAAGGGTAAAATAGTCAGATCACGTGTTCAATGGATAGAGGAAGGTGAAAAACCAACAAATTATTTTTGTGGACTGGAGTCAAAAAATTTTATGAGTAAAATTATACCAAAAATTGAAAGAGATAATGGGGAAATACTTACTGATCAGAACAAAATTTTAAAAGAAGTAAAACTTTTCTATGAAAATTTATATAAGAAGAGAGATAACTCAAGTTCGGTAGCTGATCTGAAAGAAGATCTTAAAAATGTAAATGTTCCATTACTGTCTAATGATGAGAAGGAGAGCTTTGAGGGTAAAATCACAGTCAAAGAGGCTGGACAGGCATTAAATTGTCAGTAATACAAAAGCAAGGAATTATTACTTGCCTTCCAAAAGGAAATAAACCACGTCATTTTTTGAAAAATTGGCGTCCTATTTCACTTTTAAACACTGTCTATAAAATTGGGTCAGCAGTAATTGCAAACAGATTTAAGACTGTCCTTGACAAACTTATTAATCTAGGTCAGACTGGTTTTATCAGTGGGAGGTACATAGGAGAAAGTATATGGCTTTTATATGATATCATGCAATACACAGAAGATCACGAAACACCTGGACTCTTGTTGTTAATTGATTTCGAAAAGGCTTTTGATTCTATTTCTTGGGATTTTTTGCTAAATGTTTTAGAGTTCTTTAATTTTGGGGAATCAATTATCAACTGGATAAAAGCTTTTTATAATAATATCAAGTCTGCAGTTATACAAGGGGGTAACCTTTCTGAATTTTTTAACATAGGTCGAGGCTGTCGACAAGGTGATCCCCTTTCACCTTATCTTTTCATCCTTTGTGCTGAGATTCTTGCACTAAAGATAAGAGGTAATAAGGAAATTAGTGGTATTGAAGTAACTCAAGTTGAGCATAAGTTGTCACAGTTTGCTGATGACACTTCATTGATTTTAGATGGTAGTGAAAAATCTTTATATGAATCCTTATCTGAATTGGACTGGTTTGCAAAAATATCTGGTTTAAATATAAATTTTGAGAAAACACAAGTAATTTGGTTTGGAAGTAAAAAGTATAACAAGGAAATTTTATGTCCCGACGTTAACCTTTCATGGGGGGAGACAACTTTTAAACTACTTGGGATAAATTTTGATGTGGACTTAGACAATATTGTCAACATTAACTATAATGATAAAATTATACAGATTAAGAACATAATAAAACAATGGTCAAAAAGAAACCTTACAGTGATAGGTAGAATAACTGTGATAAAAACTCTTGTTTTACCTATTTTAAACCACCTTATTATGTCTTTGCCTAATCCTTCAAACAGTGTATTCCAAGAAATTAATGACATTTTTTATTCTTTTGTATGGAATTCTCCTATTCATAGAGTGAAGAAGGACATATTGATTAAAGAATATTTGGAGGGAGGATTAAAAATGATAGATCTTTATAGTTTTACCATGGCACTAAAATCATCATGGATAAGAAGGATTTTTCAGAGAGATAATAAGTGGCAAAGTATTTTGATGTCAGATATTGATAAAAATAAACTTTTTAATTGTGGTGTTCAGTATATCAAACAAGCTAGTTTATATATCAAAAACAGTTTTTGGAAATATGTATTCAGAGCCTGGGAAATGATTACTGATAAAGAAAGAAATATGGACTATGAATATTTTTTATCAAGTCCTATTTGGTTTAACAATATGATCAGAATTGGTAATAAACCTGTTTTTTATCAACATTGGTTTAATCATGGTTTACAATATGTTAATGATGTAATAGATGAACATGGATGTTTTATTTCATTAGAATTGTTACAGCAATGTTATGATATCAATGTTTAAATTTTTTGAATTACATGAGTGTTATTTCTGCTATTAAAAAAGCAGCAAACAATTACAAAAAAGGTTCATATAAGTTATGTTGTCAATTTATTCCAGCTTGCTTACAAGTCTTTTTTAAAAGTAGAAAAGGTACTAAAGATATGTACAAAATACTCATAAGTAACAAGGTAACTCCAACAGGACAACTGAAGTGAAGTTAAATATTAGGTGAAGATCTCATTTGGAAACATATATTCAAACTACCTTTTACAGTCACTGTCAATACAAAACTACAGTGGCTTCAGTACAGAATCAACCATAGAATTCTTGCCACAAATAAATGTTTATGTAAAATCAAACTTATCGATAACCCTCTATGTACTTTTTGTAAATTAGAAGATGAAACTATTGAACATATTCTGTGGAATTGTGAGATTATCCAAAATTTTTTACAAGATATAGATTATTGGTGGGGTAAGCCTGCCATTGAATAAGTTGAATTTTATTTTTGGAGATATATCAAAAGTTCGAAAAGGTGACCCATATAATTTGATTTTTCTATACATGAAACAATATATATACTACAGTAGATGTTTTTCAAAAGATCTTTCAGTCAGTGCCATTAAAGAAAAGTTAAAATATATGTACAATTTAGAAAAAATAATGGCAGTCAAAAATAAGAGACAAAAACACTTTGGTACCATGTGGAATGCATTTAAAGTATTATTTTTATAATTCAATTTGTCATTTGTTTTTACAATCTATATTTATTGTCAAAACTAACATAAAATATTATTGTATCTAATAGCACAATTTATTATGTACTGAAAATCTTACGGGATATTTTTTAACCTCTTCCTTTTTTTCTTTTTTTTTTTTATAACATTCTTTACAATTCTCAAGTGCCACACAGTGGTACATAAACATTTAACTCTAATTATATTTTCTTCTGTATTTTCTTGCTCCTTTTTTTTTCTCATATAAATAGAAAAAATTAATTTACAACAATGTGTATTGTCATAAATAAATATATATTCAAATGTATCGCTAATACTACTTACTGTATGTATGTTTGATGTGTTGTATTTGTTGTAAATCTTGAAAATAATAAAAATAAAAAAAAAAAAAGTCCAGCATTCCATCTATAATATTTCTTTTACTACAGAAATCCTGAAAACTAAACAGGAAAGTAGTAAACATTTCGCCTAAGGTCTATGAAACTTAAGACGGATTTTTGTCAATATTCCATGTCCGCCTTAATTCCGTCTATAAGTCTTAATTTTTAGGTGGATTCCACCTGGGATCCTGCTATTTTTAAGCGGAATTCACCTACTATTCTTATACGGGTGACTATGATTATATGATTGGGATGAGGGTCATCAAGGCGTTTTAATTTTTTACGAGTCTGAACAGTCAAAGAGAGATAAATCCTATATGTAAAGTATCAGGTGGTAAGTAGAAAATGAATGAAAGAAAATTGCATATTTGGTAATAAAAAAGTTAAAGAATGAGTGTCAATGTGTAATACAAATTCAAAAAGCTCAATAACACGCTCTATTAAACTTATTGTAATTTTAATAACGATGTTTTAAAGAGTATAACTGAATTGTTTCCTTGTTGACAGTACTTATAATGTGGAAATTGTATTATTAGAAATTAACATATGAATGTCAATAAGTTCAAATAAAATAAGGAAGAATTACATTTGAAAAAAACAAATTCAGTAAAAGGATTGTAAAGATTCAATCGACATTATCTATAAACTTAGTTCGTCATACAATCTGAACAAGTGCTTCTCTAAATATTCAATAAGAAGTCCAATTTAAATTGAGTTTATCGATCAGTTTGGAACTTTGTAATCCACCACTTGCATTGAACAAGGTATGAACTCTTTTAATTAGTTTCTGATTCTGTGCATGTTTTCTTTTCACTAAATTTTAAAAATTGGTATCCCATTTCAATAGCTGCAGTGTGAGTCGTCCAATGATTTATTTTCAGAGACTAATTAAAAAAAAAAGTATTTAAACAGGCATCGAAATAATAAATTGTTAAATTATGCAAAAAGGATAATTGTAACATAGGTCAAACACAATTTCGTGCGTGTTATGAAGTAGAAACAACCCTCATTTAAAATGCAAGACCAATCATAGTGATCACAAGTACCGTGTTTCTTACAGAAATAGTTCAAAGTTAAATCAAATGGAAGAACAATCAAAGAAATGGTACCAAAAACGTCTATTTAATAAAGATAACAAAATGCATCACTTCAAAGTTAATGTGAAAAAAAGAAAGCTATACAAACTACAAAAAGTCGAACATTATCTACCAAAACAAACGTCATATTCCTAATCGGTACAGAGCAACACAAACATACATGGTAGGAAAACGGGTGCCACATGTGGAGCAGGATCTGCTTACCCTTCCGGAGCACCTGAGATCACCCCTAGTTTTTTGTGGGGTTCGTGTTGTTTATTCTTTAGTTTTCTATGTTGTGTCATGTGTACTATTGTTTTTCTGTTTTTGTCTTTTTCATTTTTAGCCATGGCGTTGTCAGTTTGTTTTAGATTTATGAGTTTGACTGTCCCTTTGGTATCTTTCGTCCCTCTTTTAAAATGACAACAAGTTGGATTAAGAAACCAAAACTGTATAAACATATAAAACATATAACACACACATACAACTGACTAAAATATTAAAACAAACAAACAAATCCAACAAGGACGACAACAAAAATGTTTGTGTAGTTGAAAGTTTTATGCAGAAAGACGCCGAATAAAATGTTTTTGTAGTTGGTAGTACAAACTTTGAACGGTGTAAACTTTCGCAATGAAAGAAAAAATAGGTAAATAGAAATACAAAGGTAATTAACGTTCAAATAATACTGTAAACACGTATTAAGTCCCAGTCGCACCTCAAGAAACACCTGCACCACCTATTATCGTCAAAAGTCCTATGACGAATGCAATGAAATAACAAACATTAAAAAAATACGCTTGGACGTTTTACATTTGTTAGTAAGATGTTTGCTTTGGTTTTGTTGTGCTGTGACTACAGTTCACTGACGCCTTCACTATCTCATATATAAGCTTCTTTAAAGGGTCATTAGCTACGAGATACATACAAAATAAAATTTAAATTATGATTTTTTTGTTCAATCATGAATGAAAGTAAAATAGTGAAATAATAATTCGCTAATAACAGCCATTATGGTTCAAATTTGTCAAAATATGATAAGAAACATCGATGATACGTATGCATGTTAACTTTAATTTTACCTCTTAGGTAGAATTGAAATATGCATGATTGACGTGTTAGACTTTCAAAAGAAAAGAATGTAACCTAATAAAAGTTAAACAACGGTAAATCATTTGATTGACTGATTCAATCCACAAAACAAAAATTCTTATGCAGTTAAAACCAAAAAAATATCACTTATTTGTTAAACCTTAAAATCGAAATAAAAAACACATAGACAGATCCATGTGTACAAGTTCCATTTACTATCTACTGTATTTATGTTTATGTTTATATCGTGTGATAAGACCGTTGGCTGTTTTCGGGGTAATCTCGATAGTTGATAAGATGGCTTCTAGACTAAAATTCACACAAAATGAAGGTACATAGTATCGTATCCTTGCCCTGTAAATCGTTGGTTTTAGACTTTTTGGAATTTGGATAAATGTTTTACATGGTAATTAATCTAAAATGAGCATTTAAGTCAAATCGGTGAACATACATTTGACAACTAGTGCCCCTTTAACTTTTAATCTGGCGAAATGACATTTAATATATTTGGTTGATCTTTATTTCAGGTAATTCTTGAAATGAGAATATACATCCTTTTTGTGTTGACGGTGTGTTTCCTAAATATAGGCAAAGGGTATGTAATGCAAAAGGAATGCCACAAGAATTGTAAATGCGCTATTAGGCGTTCAAAGAAACGTCAAGCTGTATGTAGGGGACGGGATTTGCATTACATTCCACAATTTCCAGAAATGATACTTTCTGTTATTATGAGTGGAACAAATTTGACGAATATTGATAAAAATGGATTCAAGAATTTGACCTATATTAGACTGAAAGAATTAACATTAGATAACAATCTTATTACGTTTATTCACGAAGATGCGTTTATCAATTTAAAATATCTGGATAGTTTGAGTATAGTTCAAGAAACAAATCTAGCAGTGAATGTAATTAAGGTATCTGTTGGGAAAATGGAAACAAGAAATCTCCGATCTTTATATTTTAAAAATAATAACTGGCTTTTCCTTCCAGTCGATATGTTTACAAGTTTTTCATACAGTGAAATACGAACTATTGGAATATATGGTAACAGTTTGTCCGAACTACAGAGTGCGACATTTTCACCATTAAAAAAGTTGCAAAAGCTGTATATGAATAAAAATGAGATTGAACATATTGATTTAAAAGGCATTTCAAAGGATTTAGTGGATTTGCGTTTGAATGAAAATCTTCTCCCAAAGGTTCCGGAATTGTGTACAAAGGATAGACGAGGTATCAGTTTAGTAAACAAATTACATACTTTAGATTTAAGCGATAATAACATTGGGGACATAAGAGTACAAGCTTTTCAATGTTTGCCAAATTTGAAAAAGCTTTTACTCAATAGAATACCAATGAAGAGAATTCGGTCAAATATATTCGCATCTCTCCCAGTTTTGTATTCTCTACAACTCTCAAAAATAGGGTTTCCTTTGCAAAAAATAGACGATTATGCGTTCAATAGTTCAACTCTTTCACGTCTGCTTATGGACGTTGCAAATTTCCATTTTGATAGAGAGGAGTTTAATCCACAGACTATTTTTTCCTTGTCACCAAATCTAAGTTTTCTAAACTTAGACCATAATTTTTTCCCTAAAAACGAAACAAAGATGCAACAAATACTTTCACCTTTAGTGAGGCTGAAAAATTTAATAATATCCTCAACAAGTCTTTTTATTCTTCCAAAAAATGTCTTCCCGTACTTAAAATCACTCGAAAATTTGACCCTAAGTTCAAACAGATTGTCTGATTGGAATGACGGAAGTCAAATATTTCGGAATATGACGTCTCTTAGAAACCTCAATCTGAAAGATAATTTCATCAAAATTATAAACAAAAACACTTTTCCTGCAGCCGTACTTAAATCGTTAAAAGTTCTGGATTTGAGCTATAATTCTTTTGTATGCACGTGTGATCAACTATGGTTTACAGAATGGATTAAATCAACTAAAGTAAAGCTTCTCAGTTATCCAACGCTATATAAATGTAGGTCGCCACCATCGCTTGATGGAACGTTACTTCAAAAGTATGTAAACTCGTCTAAGGAGTGTCCCCTATGGAATCCTATTTATACCACGGTAATTATCTTGTTATTGTCAGCAACGGTATTAGCTGTGATATTTGCGATAATAATGAAGTGTCAAACAAACATTAAAAACTATTTATACCTATGGAGAATTAATTACAACAGAAGAAGAGGTTATCTCCCCTTGCAAGATGCAGATGATTTCGAATATCATGCATTTGTTGTGTATTGTGATGCTGATCGCCAATGGGTTCACCAAAAATTTCTAAAGAAACTAGAACAAGATGAAGGAATGAAACTTTGCATTCATCATAGAGATTTTGAAATCGGGGAATCAATTACTGCAAATATCAATAACTATCTAGAGAAATCATGGAAAGTGGTTGTTATTTTATCAAATGATTTTGCAAAAAGTGAATGGTGTCAATGGGAGGTTGATGTCGTTCAAGAGAGAAGGCGCAGACAGGGAAGGGATGTGTTTTTATTGATTATGCTTAAAAATATTGATTCTAAACATATGACGAATCAACTCAGAGCCCTTCTAGACAGTGCATCAAGTCTGAAATATCCAATGGGCGTAGGCGAAGAACTGTTCTGGACGGCAGCAGTAGAAACACTAAGAAAGCCATTGGGGCATCCACCGACAGCACTGTTATGATAACTGTAATAAATTTAAACATGAAATTTTAGAAAATGGTTCACAACTGTGTTACACTGTTATTTCTTAATATGATCATTCAAAAAAGTATTTGATAGTTATTGTATTAACGATTAAATTCAAATGCATTATGTATATGTGTCATTGGTTATGAAGATTTCTTCATGAAATAATATTCATTGAAATGGTAAATAAAAACATGTATAATTACAAATATATCTTTTATTAAACAATGTATTTAAAACAAAAATGAAATAAGCTTTATTATTTTCCATACGGTGACCTATTGTTGCTAACTTCTATGTCAATCGGAGGACTTACCTTGTTTGTGTTGGATACATAAGCTTAACAAATTTCCGTACAAACAACGGTACATTGCCGGCTCATCTGCATGTTCGACTAAAAAAATTGTCCATTAATTGAACACAAAATTCTGTCCGTAGTGAAAGAGGGTCTTCAGAAATACGGTGAAACTGTTTACTTGCGTAGTGGTATTAACCATATGTGGATTCTCAAAAACTCTAAAGAACTTCTGGATAATTTTAAATCTCGATCTTTTTTCTGAAATTAGTTCTGTCAAAAAATTTTCAACTCTGTATATCACCATTCCCCATGAGAAATTGAAAAATCGTCTAAAAGAAATAATCCACAATGCTTTTCAACATAAAAATGGTAGCATACGCTATAAATTTATTACTTTGGGATACCATAAGGCATATTTGGTAAATAGTGAACAAAAAGGTAAAACATGTTACACCGAGGAACAAGTGATCAGTATGCTGGAGTTTCTGATTGACAATATATTTGTTGAATTTGGAGGTAGACTTTTTCAACAAATTGTCGGCATTTCTATGGGAACGAACTATGCGCCTCTTCTTGACGACCTCTTTTTATTTTGATATGAGTCGGAGTTCCTTCAGACACTTGTCAAAAACAAGTGTATAAGATCAAGGAAGCCAGGTCATTTAATTTCACATTCAGATATAATGATGATGTTCTTTCCATTAACAATCCAAACTTTTATGATTGGGTTCCATTAATATATTCCCCAGAACTAGAAACAACAGACACGGCTTCCTCCGCCTAATTTTTAGACTTATACCTCGAATTTCACATACACGGACATCTCAGTACTAGAATCTATGACAAACGAGACAATTTTAATTTTGAAATTATCAATTTCCCCCACCTTAGTAGCAATATATCAACTTCACCTGCATATGGGATATACATTTCCCAACTTATTCGGTATTCAGGAGCTTGCAGCTCCTACTAAGACTTTGTTAAACGTCACCAGTGTCTAGGCAGAAAGTTAATGAACTAGGAGTATGTCAAAGAACGTCTCGTTCTTTTTCTAAAAAAGTTCATCGGAAGATACTAAGACCTTGTTGATAACTTCACAAATAATACACGATGGTCTTGAAGTATAGATTATGTGTACTGACGTTGTTTATCATCGTAATAACGTGTTATAGTATTTCTTTATTTGTTTTTTTAATATTAATTTTACTGATTAGTCTATTTTTGGAGATATCCATTTGACGTGACTCTGTACTTATACATCCCGTCATTGTGTTATTGTGCTATGGTACATTTTTGTATTCTTGTCTTTCATGTTTGCTGATATGCTTTGTCTATATGCCTTTTTGTGTTTCTTTGTTACATACCACTTGGCTCTGTACTTATACATCCCGTCATTGTGTTATTGTGCTATGGTAAATTTTTGTATTCTTGTCTTTCATTTTTGCTAAAGTGCTTTGTCTATATGCCTTTTTGTGTTTCTTTGTTACATATGACGTGGCTCTGTACTTTTTTTTACTGATTTTGCCGTTTGATTAGGGACTTTCCGTTTTGGGTTTTTTTCGGAGTTTGGTATTTTTGTGATTTAACTTTTTTGCAATCTTACAACATCTTCTTCTGTCCCCCGCGTAACGCGTTGCGGAGGACATGGAAATACCGGGCGTCCGTGTGTCTGTCCGTCCGGTCTTGTGAGCGCTCTCACAGGTACAATTCTTGCCAGATTTGTATAAAACTTTTACTACAGGTTAATATCAGCAATATCTCGGACAAGTTCTGTAATAGCGGACAATCGACTTTTCTGAAAAGAATTATGCCCCTTTGAATTATAAAGTATGTGCAACGCGGGGGACATTGGAACTCTGTGCTTTTATTGATATTTTTTAAAGCATTCGAAGAATATTCTATTAATATTTCCAAGTCGCGTTGAGCTACACGTTGATGCTACATAATGTTAAATTGATCTTTGATGATTCTTTTGACAGTTGATAATTTAGATCTATTTTATAATTTCTGTTTTCCTATTTCATGTTTTAACAAATACCAGTTAATCGTTTGTTTATCTTCCGGTCCCTGCAGCAAAATTTATTTCATTTTAATTTATCTAAAAAAATTTCAAACCTTTCATCCGGTCGTTCTACCGTACACAACCTATATATTGCATTAATTATTCATTTGTTTTCGTCTTTAATATGCATACTATATTTACCGTCAGACGTAAGGCAAGCAAAAATCAATCAAATAATGTATATTATCAAGTTCTATATCATTAGGAGAATAGATGTTTACTTTTAAATAATAACAAAAAATCTACTTGTTACATATTTGTAACAATATTTCGTTGGGAATTGTTTTATTGATACAACGAAATCGGTATCGACCGTTTTAATATTACAAAAGAATAATCCATTTTCTTTCCACGTACGGATATCATTTTTAAAATGAAAGCCGCTTTCACGCGATTAAAGTTAGAGACAAAACCAATGAGAAAACGTAATGCATACAGTAAACCATATGAGTCTCTGGATGCATAAGATAGTTAATCATTTTAATTTCATGAGACTGTTGTCTCATATACCTGCATGACTGACCGTTAAAAAAGGCGGATGATACCAATGAAACATTAAAAACTTAAACAGAAGAAAAACTGACTATCCCATGAAAAAAAAACCCCAAAAAAACAACCGAAAAAGTCATCAATACTCTGTATAAAACTACAAACTGACCAACACGAGCCCCACCAAAAACCGGGATGAACTCTGGAGCTCCGGAAGGTGAGCAATTTCTGCTTCACATGTGGCACCGGTCGTCTTGATGGTGTAAGTAAAAATCAACCCATGATAAGTTTGTAAGTTGTAAGTTGTATACATGAATGTCAGACAGCAACGGATTTGTCGTATAAGGGAATTACATTCACAAAGAAAAAAACGGAATATTAAATTTTAATTTCTCGACCGACGCAATTTATATACATGTATAGCTTTAAAGTTGATTATTCGTTTGAAAGACATGCTCTTACATTTATAACTTGAGAGTTTTTCCTACGAGATAAGTGTGTACATGTACATTTGTTCCGGTGAATATTTGTTTTATTAGTAAAAGTACCCTTTTTAAAAACCTGTTGTATTGCAGGGTATGGTGCTCGTTCTATGTCGATGCAATATAACGTGTCTGCGTGCTTGTTGTATGTGCCCTTCTATTTTATAATGGTTTTGGTATTTGCTGCTTATAATAGAACTGCATATTCATAATTGTTGTCTTTGGTTAATTGTTGATTATTTAGTACACAATATGAGCACATTTTATATTGTTCTATTCTTTACAATCAACATGTTTGTTTTTATATTCGTTCATACATATTTCTAACATTCATTACTCTATCTCTTTCTCCTCATTGTTTGAATCGTTAATAATATGTACATTGTGAATTCAACCAAATAAAAAATCAGTTCGACATCCGATATCGTAACAGTTGTTTTCCAAAACCTCCTCAATAAAAAGACAACTCAAAATATCCTGCAGTTTTGTAATTTAGTTAAGTTGATTAATATAATGAATATTGATATACAAAAAGTAATGTCCTGTCAAAATATGGAACAAGTTAACAAACTAAAGACTTGGATTAAGAATATTACAAGTAAATTTTATTCAGAACTACTGGAAAATAAAATTAACAGTTTGAACGAAAATAGCAAACTTTTTCTTTACAAAAATATTAAAGTCAAACAAGACCAAGAATTTTATCTAAAATATCACAATTTTGAAACTAGACGTTTATTTACAAAAATTTGAATTAGTGACCATAATTTGCTCATTGAGAAGGGCAGATATCTAAAAATACCTCGAGACAATAGAACATGTCCAACTTGTAAAACCTTAGAAGACGAAAATCACTTTCTCCTCCACTGTCAAATTAATAATGTTTTACGTATAAAACTTTTTAATGACAGGGCAATAGATAATCCTATGTTTTCAAATCTATCTGATACTGAAAAACTAGTAGTCCTACTAAATCTTTCTAATATAAACCAAGTGAAAAAAACAGGTTCCTTTAGAGCTGAGGACAGGGGACTCTTAGTTAGTTTTACTTGTATATATATAGATATGTGTGTGTTCAACTCAGTTATTTTATTGTTGTTGTTACTTTTGTTTATGTCACACGTATAATGTTACGTATATGACAAATAAAGATTATTATTAAGAATTTTTAGAACCAGAAAACAAAAACATGACAAAAGCATAAAAACAACAAAATCATGGTGTCGAGCTTTTCTACTGTTTTGTAGCTAGTACAAAATATTTTACTATTTCAGACGTCGTGTGAACTTAAAATGTATCCAACAAATAAAAAAATCTGGCATGGTTATTTTGATTCATCATTTCCATATTTGGTCGTTGCATTTTATGATAGTGGACTCCTTTGTAGTATTGGTGACATAGATGATCCCATTCATTTTTTTAAGGTTCATCATCCAAAATGAATGAATAAATTTTATTATTTATTTGACGTACAATATTGTCATCTGGACATGGGATGGACATGAACGGATGATTCAATTTTGATATTATTTGATAATTTATAATTTTGTAATTGTTACTTTATCAAATTGGGAAAGTGACTGTTATGACCATTTATGTAATATGTTTTTTTTCTATTTCTTGAATTCGAGAAACACAACTTAGATTTTGGTATTGATAGTATAATATTCTGTCTTAATCAACACAAAACATCGGCCCAATAGTTTGAAGGCACTCTTGCTGCATGACAGTCCCAACTTTACACACAATTTGTCTTGCCTATGTGTTTAGTACCTATCCATGTAACGTTTGTTTTGTCTAAGTTTATTTCAATCTATGAACAAATTTAAGTATAGTAATTTGTTATCATTATCAGCTTATCTCATCATGTATTGATAAATATCTCGTTTTCGTGTTATTGCATCATTTTATTATACTTATTTTATAATTCTGTTTCACTTATACATTTTGGAGTAATTAAAATTGGTATATGTATTTTGAAAGATGTTTTTAGAATATTCATAAGGTATTTTGTCTTCTCACAATATATCAGATAGCCTTTAATAATTCACTTTCATTACTGTATTTAATAATGATAAAATGTATATGATGATTCACAGAAGAAATAAATATAAAAATGTTATTCATAATCAATATTTGAATTCATACATATTAATCAATGAAATGCTTTATATAAATGTGTTTAATATAAAAAAGTCTTATCTCTGGAATCAAAGAGAGACTAAGAATACTACAGGGACAATTGATGTGTTAGGGACGCAGAAATTTCTAATATGAATTGACATTCGATTTGTTTTTGATTTTAAACATATTTTATTCATTAAGATATGAAAAGGATTGAGCAACAGGCACAGCCTATAAAAGCTCTCTCCGTATTACATGTACAAGGTATAATTCAATTGACATTTGACTCTGAAGACCTATGATATGTGTTAAGTGTGAGCATAAATCAAACTGAATCTATCATGTCTAAAAGCAAGTTGTCTTGAATTTAAACATAACTAGATTAATTGCAGTTATCAAATGAATTTGTGGTGTGCAGCATTTGTTTTAAAACTTTAAAACTTATCTTATTTACATAGATTTTTTCGTTGTATCAGACATGCAAGGATATGTTATCGCTTCGATATGTAGCTTCCTATTTCAAAATGCGGTGTCGGCTGTTGGAAATTATCAGACGAGAGCAGAATACTTTAGAGTAGAAAAGAATAAGAAAATCAAGTCAGTGAATCTCACAGCCATAGGGAGAATGTCTCAGAGTCAATGTGCAGTATTTTGTTTGACTTTCAGTGACAAATGTTGTGAGATTACTTATATAAATTCGACTCAAGAGTGTAAACTTGATCAGTCCGGATGCTGTCATACGAATTTTGACAATGTTTCAGGTTCAAACATCCTACATACCAGTCGTAAATATGTCGGTAAGTCTAATCTTCACCTAAAATTTACTTATAATTAAAGGCAATGGAAAGATGTTCATAATAGGGGAAGTCTAGGATACCCTGATATATTTCCATTTATTTATGTGTTTACGTCTGGCCATTGCATCAGATGACAATTTAATAGAGAGAGTCAACAGTCCGATTTGCTTTCTTCCTTTCTTCTTTAGAAAGGTAGAAGGAGCATGTTAAAGTAACCACGTTATATTTATATTGAATAGACACTAGTTCACGCTTGTTCTTGAGAGTGTCAACTGTTTTTCTTTCAAACTTATGTTAATTTTTTAACTTTAAGCATGATTTAAACGAGCTATTTGTTGCCAATTTCTCATATATACTCACAGCGTTTGAACTTGTAGTGGGGTTAGATTTTCGCAAAGTTCAGGGCTTTTTTCTTTGTCTTTGAGTTTGTTTACTTGCGTTTAGTTTGTTTTGTGTCATGAATGTAAGCACAATATCTTTTCTTTTCTTTTTTTAAAATTCAAAAGATGAACAATTACCTGATAGCAACTGAATATGAAAAGTCTTTCTAATATACTTAAACTATGCTTCAAACATGTCAAATATTAAACATAAGTCCATTAGACTGCAATATGATTGTGTGCATTATAATTATGTGGAAGACAATTTTGATACAGTATTGTTCTGGAAGTCTATCTCGTTCATTTTGTTGATAAATACTCAACATTTGTTTAATTAGACTTGCACTTATGATCATGATCCATAATGAATTATATATCAATTGGTCACGACATAAAGTTGCAACCTTTAAGTAAAAATATAAAGCTGGTGCAATCTTTATAAAGATCGGAAGACATTTTTTTTTAAATAACCGTAATAAACCTGATAATACACTGAAGGATAACACGCTTTACTTTGTAAGGGGTTGTTTTTATCAATATTTGTTTTAAGTACGTAGGATTTGTGTCAGTTGCTTTTAAAATCTTTTGGAAGTTTCGTTCTTTTTCATTGATACATATGATTACATTTGTTTAATACGCAAGAATTTGCAATAATAGGTTTGAAATATTATTGACGAGAAAAAATGTATATACTGCTGCTAGTCAAGAACTTTTTGCGGAAGAGTATTTTTTACTATTTCAGGCTATAATAAGATATTGTCTGTAACAAATGGTGGATATTTTGGTAATTGGGCAAATGAAGAATTTTGTAGAAAAGGTCATTATGCTGTTGGTTACAGAATGAAAGTATGTATACTTCTATGATAATCGTTAAATAATTATCATTAAAACGTTAGAGTTAAGACTATTTAACTTCTACAATCAGATACCAACTACACGTGACTATCTTTACTTTATACTAAAACATTGTAAAAATCGTAACAAAATTTATCGTCAAAATAAAATAACTATTTAGTTAATTGTGCGAGCAGTAAATGTAAACCAAGTTAACATCAAATCGTCTATAAAAAGTGAAATAACAAAAATACCAAACTCCCAGGAAAATTCAAAACGGAAATTCCTTTATCAAATGGCAAAATCATAAGCTGAAACACATCAATCGAATGGAAAAAAAATGACATATTCCTGACTTGGTACATGTATTTCTTTATGCAGACAATGGTGGAATAAACCTGTATTTCTATTTGTATCCATCTCATGAGTTAAGCTTTTTTATATGATTTCTATAGTTTGTTCTTATGTTGTACTGTTACACCACTGTCCCAGGTTAGATAGAGGGTTGGGCGCCCGCTAACATGTTTAACGCCGCCACATTCTGTATGTGGCTGTCCCAAGTCAGGAGCCTGTAATTCAGTGGTTGTCTTCTGTTTCTGTGTAACATATTTGTTTTTTTGTTCTTTATTTGCACATAAATTACATGAATTAGGCCGTAAGTTTCTAGTATGAATTGTTTTACATTTGTCATTTCGGGGACTTTTATAGCTGACTATGTGGTATGGGCTTTGCTCATTGTTGAAGGCCGTACGGTGACCTATAGTTGTTAATTTCTGTGTCATTTAGTCTTTTTTGAAGAGTTGTCTCATTGGTAATCATACACATTTTTTTATATAATAGGTTAACATCACATATTTTAGAATCTCTTTGCTGATTACATGTAGTGTCCCATACCATTATGTCAATTCATAAGTCATTCTCCACATTGATGCAGGGGCTTTCCCCAGATGTGCACTTAAACATGCACACACATACCTTATTTTGATTCAATAATATAAATTATATGTGTAAAAATATTTCTCACCGGGGGTCACAAGTATTTCGACCAATTCAATGGCAATCTAAAATTATTAAAATCTGAAGTTAAAAAAAACCTCAAAATATCATCAAAGAGAGCAAGCAAATCAGTCAATAAAGAAGTATCAATATCTGATTGAGTATAAGTACAAAGCCACGTGCCACAGATTACAAAGTGTCTTTAACTCATTTAAAGTTCACAATACACCAAGTCCAGTCCACCAGCAGGGGAAAGGAGAATTATTAGAAGTGACAAAATACAACAACCTAATCACAAGGTTCTCAAAACATGAATAAATATCAGTACGTCAAATCAGAAGATCATACAATACATGTTTGTAATTAATCGTTTAAGGATGTACTTAGGCCAGGTTTATGAATTTTTGTCAGATGTTCAAACTCCATTGGTTTTTCTTCTACGATACAGGGTAAAATGTTTTGCTACATAACACCCATGTTTTTTCATAAAAGAATTGAATGTCCCATAAAAGGTATTTTACCAAAATTGAAACAGATTCTAGATTACTTTTCTTTCGATTTTAGGCCCAAATAATACCAAGGCAAATATAAGGCAAAAGTCCGAGGCAGCCTTTTCCCATCATTTAAAAAAAAATATCTCAAAAGGAGCTCAATAACCTATCAATATTCTTAGCTTATGGTGTACCTTAACTAATGCTATTCTGACTAATAGCATCAATTTTAAATGAGATATATTCCAGCAGTAGTCTTGAAGTGATGTGGATTCTTAAAAATTCTAAAGATCTACTGCTAAATCTTAGATCTAAATTTCTGCAATTTTGCAGCATCATTAAAACTTTTGATTTGTCTACGCTTTACACTACTATTCTCCATGCTCAATTAAAAGATCGACTTCACCATCTCATTAAACAGAGCTTTCTATAAAAATGGAAATCGTAGATACAAATTTCTTGTTTTTGGTTATAATAATTCTACTTTTGTGAAGAGCCACACTGATTCTACCCATAAAATATACTGAAGAGATGATATTATCAAAATGCTGGACTTTTTGATGGACAACATATTTGTTGAGTTTGGAGGATTGATATTTCAACAGACAGTCGGTATTACAGACAGTACTAATTGTGCATCTCTACTGGCTGATTTGTTTTTGTACTCGTATGTAGCAAAATTCATTCAAAACCTTCTAAAAGACATACAGAAAAAGCACCTTGTGAAATTCTTTAATTTCACTTTCAGATATATTGATGATGTCCTCTCACTGAATAACCCGTATTTCAGCCAATACTTACATCTCATATATCCAAGTGAACTTAAAATTAAGGATACTACTGATACTAGGAGGACTGCTTCATACCTTGATCGTTTACTCAATATTGACACAGATAGACGACTTCACACTAAAATCTATGACAAACGGGACGATTTTAACTTCCCAATTATCAACTTCCCATTTCTCAACAGTAACATACCCTCTGCCCCATCGTATGGTGTTTACATATCTCAGTTCATACGTTATACTTGTGCATGTTCAAACTATACGGACTTCATATACAGGAGTGTGCTCCAACAGAGTTATGAAAAGGAAAAATTAAAATTAACACTCCGTAAATGTTATGGACACCATCACGAATTGGTTGATCTAATGATGTTTCTTTGTCTAAACTAACTAACGACATTTTTACCACGTCTTAGATTGTGGTTTATCATCTACGTCGTCTGGTCTTCTAACTACCGAACATGACCTATTCCCAAATATGACTGTTTTGCTGAGTGTAAAGTCGCATTGATATAAGACGTGTATCGGTATTTGTTCATCCAACATTCATGTATTTAGTTATGATGTTCCATATGTAGTTATTGTTGGATGTTATTTTATGTCTTATCGTTTATGGTTTTAATTCTATTTTTCTTTTTCTTTATGTATGTAAAAGTAAAGATATTAATCATCTAGTTCATTTATATGATTTTTAGGTTAAAAGTAACTATATGCACATGATTCATTTGTGAAACACCATGGTTTTAAGATACAAATAATGACACCATTACTAACACAATTTTATATTAATATTCTTGTAATGGTTAGAAAAAACATCAAATAACACCATTACAAACTTAATCCCAATTTCCTATTGTAATTTTAGAAATTTACCTGTGACGTCACTTTTTGTGGCGTTGATACATTCGTGTGACGCATAGTTCATTATTCTGTTGTGCTGTAATTGTGTTTTGTCACAAATTAATCTTAGATGTTCGTTGTTATTCTGTGGATTACATGGTGAAATGGACTATTATATTAATTTTTAATGTATTTCTCTGTCTTGAATGTCCTTGTATTATTTATACTTTATTCCTGTCACGTAATGTTGTTTTTATCGGTATTGTTAACATTGCTATATACGCGGGAGGTTCGGCAGGCCATTTTTTCTTAAAATGTCCTGAACCAGGTCAGGAATATGGCAATTGTTATCACATAGTCCGTGTTTATGTATGTTGGCGTTTTTTTAGCAGTCCAGTGTTTGTGTTGTTCCGTTTTGTTTCCTCTTATACTATCAAGTGTTTCCCCCAGTTTTGGTTTATGACCCTCATTTGTTTCAGTTAAATAGATTTATTTACAGATCGAAGGACCACATTTAACAGATAAGACAGAACTGAATGACATAGAAATTATCTGTGGGAGTAGAGGGAGTGATCGTTGTGGTGACACGGCAAGTTCTGGTCAGCAGGTATGGGGAAATTGGACAGGGGAAGCACTTTGTCCGGCTAAGACATTTCTTACCTCATTTTCTCTACAAGTAGAGAAATACAATGTAAGTTGATTAAATCTAAAAATGTAACAAATATTTTCTCGATTTAAGCTATTAGAAATCTAAACGAATTTTATTATGAATGATATACTAAAAATTCTTGCAAAACAAACAACATGTTTGTTGTGTTTAAATCTCCTTTGTAAGTTTAATTAATTAAGACCATTACAAAATGTCTGTATGGATATACAGATAATTTGCAATATGAAATATGCATTGAACTCAAATTTTGAAATTCTAAGCTAGGTGATAAGTTGTTAATGTATTTATTTTTGTCTTTGTACTTTGATATCTATATAATAATGTTTCTGTTTCTGATTTCAAGAAATATTACAAGGGGACAATATTTCGTATTTCCTATTCCAAAAGATTTTTTTTATGGGGACTTAAACAGACTAGCACTTTTGATCTATAAACATTACTCGGTGTCCGTCATTCATGCAATAAAGAATCTAAGTGAAATCGAATATGTTAAAATTACCTGTGTTTGATTTTGAATTTTTGAATTTTTAAACTTTTCTGTTAAACAAAATAAAAAAAAAAAAAAATTGTAATGCCAGAGGTAGATATTGTTCTTATAATCGCGAGTTTTTTCTGTAACATTTAATATCATGTATAAGTTTAACATACTGAAAATTACGTAATTTTCATACATTTACTACCTTAGTAAAGTTAAAACATTGATGTAAAAAAAACATCAGGGTAAGAATTAGAGAAACTGATCAATCAAAAACCTTGGTATGCCATTGTAGCTCTTAGATTGTTACCATAGTTTCATTTAATATTCATTAAGCCCAGTTACCAGGGTTTGGATATTGGCATGATGCCGATGATACATTTTAACAGTATAATTTCTTATCATTATCAATGAAATTGTACTAAAACCGATGTTATGTAAATGTACTAAAGGTAATGTTATGCGATTGTACTAAATTAATGCCACAATTGCTTTAGGCAAAATTGACCTTAGATTCAGCTGTTCTGTTTTGAATTTTTGGTGTTTTCATCTATCTAGTTTCACTTATCGTCTGGTTTTTGCGTAAAAAACTCATTTCCATCTTTTGGAAAACACGATGAGGCCGACACCTTGTCAAAATGATAACAAAAAGGAAGAGAGTGTTGGTCGTATCCCAGGGATAAATAACCTTAGCTGTATTTGGCTTAATCTATCGACATATTTATTCCTCAACCAAAGCTCTTTAAGGTGGTATGGGAGTCTAAAATAAAAATGATAGAATTTGTTCATACTTTGCCAAAATGTAGTATCTATTGATATATGTTGAAAAATGTTATAAAAATGATAGGTCACCGCGCATTTTCTCAAGCTACAGGGCGTGACAAAATGACAAATTTTGTATGGATTATACAGGAAAAAACACAATTTTGTGATTAGAAACTAAACAAAATGATAGAATTGTTAAATACTTAAGGAAAAGATAGCTTTCAGACAATGCTTTGAGAATATCAAAAGAAAAGATAGGGTCACCGTACGTTTTTTCCGGCTAAAATACAAAATAGGAAAATTCTATGTAGAATCCTTCAGAAAATGCACTGTTTTAGAGTTACCTCCCCTTAAAATGCCAATTTAATTTATTTTTAAAAACAACCAAAAATAATCATCATTTGCAAAAATATCAATATTTATAAGTTATATTCTTATGAATTAGTTCTTTTAAATAAAAATTCACATTAAATATCTGCATTCCTGCATCAAATTTTGCTAACTTGATAAAAAATCTGGACCTTTGGTTCTCTGTTTTTTACAATCTAAGATGGAGGAAGACACCCATACCACCTTAACTTTTAACTTCATTTGACATTTATTCTACCAACTGGGAGATATACATATTTACTTCATCTGTTGGTGCGCTGATTGAATACGAAAGATTACGTTATATTCTCTCAACCAGTGTAACATGTTTATAGAGACAAAATAATTACCAGAATATTATACATGTACCTTTTCTCATCGATATTTCATATATATAGCTTCATTTTACCACAGTTGACCTGAAGATCCTATACTTGGCTGGCTCATGCACATACTGTGCGGTATGGGTTTTGCTCATTTTCAAAGCCGTACGTTGACCCATAGCTGTTTACTTCTATGTCATTTGATATCTGGTAAAGATTTGTAAACTTATTGTGTACGTGTTTAAACCCGATGCATTTGTTTGCACCTGTCCTAAGTAAGGAACGTTGATGTTCAGTGGTTGTCGTTTGTGGTTCATAAGTGTTTCTAGTTTGTCGGTTTTTTATATAGATTCGACCGTTGGTTTAACACTAGTCATGTTTGGGGTCCTTTATAGCTTGCTGTTCGGTGTTAGCCAAGGCTCCATGTTGAAGGCCGTACTTTGACCTTTAATGGTTTACTTTAAAAAATTGGATGGAGAGTTGTTTCATTGGCACTCATACCACATTTTCTTATATATATGTGCTATACATTTTATATGATGTTGTTCATTCCCGTTTATTACAATCATACAGTCGTACTTTGAAATTGGTTTTATTAGTTTCGACCTTATTTATTTGAAGTTCATTGTTTAAGTACAGTTCTATAATTAAGGTTGCAAATTATTGGACACACAGAGCAAATTAGTGTGAGTTTGATTTTCTACAGAATAATCATATAGAAGATACATTTCAAAGATTGATTAATTAGACGTTTGCATATTCTACTTAGGTTCATAGTGTTTTAATATCCCTAAATCTTCTGTATTTTTTGCTTATCAAAACTTTAGTTTTGTATCTAATTAAAAGTTCACAAACCATATCTCATGCACTGATATATATTTTTTTTAATTTTCCGAAACTGTATGAAAGTGGATGACACTGCCAACTATATCTCTTTTTAAGTAGCGTTTGATGACAACAGTTTGCATATGCGCCACACAAAATTCATAAATTTATACTAAGTTAAATGAACTCAGCACATGTTTATTTTGTTTTTGTTTGGTAGCCTACAAAAGACAGTACAGGTGCCAACTACGTCAGATTCAGATGCAGATCTTTTAAAGATAATTTGTTTGACTTTGACCTAAGCTTTCCTCCCGGGTATGGCAAATATGGCTCTTACGGTGAATGGAGTGACGCTTGTCCAGTGAACAGTGCCATATGTGGTGTAAAGACTAAAATACAAGCTGCCCAAGGAGCGGGATTCGACGATACCGCACTTAATGGTGTTAGATTCTTCTGTTGTGAATAAAGAACTGTAACTACTTAAGCGAAATGTACAATAATTAAAAACTTTCGGTGCTTTTTAATTAATAAACTAGGGAAATTTAGAATGTAATAAGTTATTTATTTTACTTGAAACAAAAGTGCAATATTTACAGTTTATAAATTACAATTTTACTTTATGTAGCAAACTGTATGGTATATTTTATTTCAATTTCTATTTGTTGTTGGACTAAATGTTAGTGGCATTAGACGCAGGCATTAAGATTTTGTTCCTAAACCTACCGTTGTCTTTTTCATCATCATAAGCATAACCTTTATATATTGCTCTAAACAATTTTTACAAAGTTCGATTCTAACGTCATTGGCTCTCGTTTCTTTTATCCCACTCCATCAAGAAATGAAATGTTGTAATCGTGGTGGCATCATTTTGTCGGTCAACACTTTGACCACACCTGCTACCTGACATATTATTTGATTTCAATGATAGTTTAAAATAGACGTATAATACATCGTTTCGGATGGAGATGAATCTAAGGATCAGCGCTTCGGACTTGCGCAATTTATGAAGTGACTTTTTGTTTAACTCGTTATGGCAGTATTCTTTGTGCATGCCTTTGTCCAAGTGGTATTTGGGGTTTCCCGTTGACTTAAAAATAAGATTTTGGACCATATTCACAAATGAACCTATTTTATGTCCGCAATACTACATTGTAGTTTTCTCATTTCCTTCGAATATTCGTCGAATAGAAATGCACTTAGAGACTAAATGTTTGGTAATTTTGGAATAAACGTGCTGATAAATATAATTTTTTTTCTAGATTTTAACTGTGCTCAACTCTGAGAAATCACTAAAAAGTTCATCACATCAAACCGAGTTATACAAATCAAAGCTAAGACAACCTTAAGTCATGTATCTTATCATTGGACAGCAGCTCGTGACTTTATTAAGCCATCTGTAAAGTTTATAAACGTGACAATTTCATAATTATTTTTCGTATAATGTTTATACTTGTAATTTGTATAGTATATTTCTTGTTGTTTGCTTGGCCCATATGAGTGTACTTTGCAAATAAAATTATTATTATTATGCTTTGACTCACACCATATTGAAAGATCAAAATGATAAACTATACTGCTGTTATTAAATCTTGTTTCTAAACAACCTTATTTCGGTTATATGTTATCTTTCATGTTTCTGGCTTTCCCGACCTCTTCTTGTTGTCATATGAGTAGGGTTGCCTTCATACACTTGTCAAACACGTGACGATCAAAGAAGCACGATCCTTTGATCTGACAATCAGATGAAATGATGATGTTTTTTCTTTTAAAAAATCCAAACATTTCTTATTGGGTTCAATTACTAGATCCTTCAGAACTAGAAGTTAAAGTAATAATCGACAAGGCTTCATCCGCTTCATTTTTAGACCTATACCTCGAATTTGACATCAGCGTTGATCGCAGCACAAACGAGTCGCTTTAAATTTGGAAATTATCAATTTCTCCCACCGTAGCAGTAATATATCAACTTTACAATCATATCAGATATACATTTCCGTACTAATTCGGTATTCAAGAGCTTGCAGCAGTTACTCAGATAATCGCATTATTTTATATCAGACTAAATCCTTGAAAACGCAAGCATTCAATTATATGGTATTATGATTCAGGTTACTAGTATATTGACTGATTTTTTTTAGTATACTATTCTATATACCTTCTATCATTCTACTGATCGCAAAACATCAGATTGATTTCTCAAACATCTTTGTTATCCATCTATAAGTTTACTTACGTGTTTTCCCTAGTCAGGAACTGTGTCTTTGTTTCTTAATGGGTGATTTTTGTTTGCTGCTTTTTTCTTTTTTCTTTTTGGTAATTTGGTAATAATGACATGTCGTGAACATTTCTGTTGCATTTAATCTCCACTTTTGAAGACGAGGTTTATTTATGTCTTGACAAAAGTACAAATGTTTGTCTATTTTTTTAAGATTATACATTGACCTCTAGATGTCTTTTTGATTTTTATGTCGCTACGTTGTTTTTCTTATCGACATATATCAAGCATATTCGTTTATTCCTATGAGAAAGTATTTCCACAAACTTAGAAATATGAGAAACACAGTTTTATCGCAAAATATTTCTTTCTTATAAAAAAACGAAAAACTACGACACTTTTGAAAACAACATATAAAACTAGAGGACTGAGTACCAATAAGCTCATCAAGAAACCAGGTTGATCTCAGGTGCTACCTATTTACAACGCCTGAAAGCTAAAAGATCGGGATCAAAATAATGCGACAGTTTCATCTGTTGTTGCTCGAATCAAGGAACGCGTGTGTTATGTCCTCCGTATTCTGGAATTAAAAATTCAATTAAATTCATTTCAATTCAATACAATATTGTACTTCTATAACATTTAAGCTTGAATCAGGACATCTTTGAACATTAACATGACAGTTTACCATTCTTAACACGCACTGTGGTTGACGCTCTCGATGTTATAAGTTGACGGTCTCTTTTCCACCGTGCAGTCTTACATAGAGCTGGGATTGTTTTTCTCTCCCCATAAACATATATCACAAATTTCTAGAATTTAGAACATGAAGAAGCTTGAATAAAAAAAGGAATGTTATAATAATTGAACCGTAATTTCGATTCTATGCATAATATATATAAAGGTGATGACAGCAATTCAAAATAACGGGATGCACAAAATGTACTTTGATTGACATTAATTGTATCCCACTAAAATGAGTCATTGTATCTATATTCTAACATAAGAAACACACATTGCACTAAATAAATTGAAAGTAATGACTTGCTTTTAGCAGATGAATTAACGCTTTTATGAAATATTAACTGAAATAAGCAAGATAGCACAATGACGCCAAATTATAAACTGGAGGCCAACGTTGGGGTTTTCTTGTATTGCGTCGGCTGCCTTGTTGAATTTTAATAATATAAAATTTTCAAAAGAAAAACATTTTTTTTTTAAACTGCGTAGTTTGTTTTGTAGAATGATTTTGATATTAAAATGGCGTCATACTCTATCTTCATGTTGTCTATCGAATTTTTAGTTCATTATGAATTTGTTTTGATGTCTGTGTCTGTTAAACCTTTCGTGCAGGCTGATACATTTTCATCATTTTAACAGGTCGCTTACCATAAAGAAAAAACAGACGTGAACTTATACAAAAAACAAATAAAAAATCATTGCAAAGTCCACTTACATGTACATATATGTGATTTAGAAATAAACTTTGAAGATATACTCTGTTTAAGTGCATAAAACATAGAACGGAGATATTTAGACAAATTATCAAATCATAACTATGAGAAATCTAGCATTCTTCTTTGACATCAACTGACCACTGATTAAAAATCGACTTCGACAATGATGATACGATAATGGGTTATATTGATTAAGGAAACCAAATGTCAGTTTAAATATCATAAATCAAGATATACACATTTTTTTCGGGATTTTTGTACTCAACAAGACAAGGAACAATAAAGCCACTTCTTCAATAATTAGATTTCTATTTGAAAAGACAAGAATTTCTGGTATTTAATTATGCCTGACAGTGAAATGTTTAATGTAAATATACTGAAGCAACTTTTGATACAGGTTTTTACATATGTGTGTATTCTTTGATTTCACAAATTCCAGAAATAAAAAACAGAGACGAACGCATTAGTCTTGAGATCAGCTAATATGCACATGTTAACAACAAACTATACTACACAAGCAGAGGGAGCGCGAACAGTATCAGAATAGGAGAGATATAATCAGACAGGATATTTATATATTTTTTTTTCTCTTTTATGTTCATTGTTTCGGTCAGGAGTCATGATATAATCAAAGTCAATGTAGGTTTTATAGACCTTCTTACAAGTCAGTTGATTTACGTAAAACCATATCAAGTATCTAACGGTAACGAAACCTTGTTTTCTTTTATATAACATGTCGATGTTAACACTATATTTGTCTAACTTATATACAACAAACATTGATGCTTTTCCAAAGACTTCTACCTATCTATGGTTGAATATTCTTCAAGTCACACATAATGATAACCAGGCAGTCAGGTAAGCACATATATTACAAATATGTATACAAAAATTGTTTAAAAAATATAAATTAAATCGTGTTTAACATAAATGTACAAATACGTTATATCTAAAATTCAAGTTCCTTAATTTCAAAAAGGGATACCTTCACATAAGCAACTTTTGTTTTTTTAATTTTGTGCATATGATAAGCTTTAGAAAAAAACTTAATTATGAACACATTAACCCAACACTATGTAGCCAACGCTGTATACATACACAAATTCATGTACGTGTAGACATGTACGAACAAAGGGACCTACAAAACTCGACTCAGATAAGCACAAATTAATAATTGGAAAGAGTGCCATCGTTTGTCATTTTTGCAAGCAAATAATGGTACAAATGTCCAATGAAAGGACAGTTCAACACCAACATGACCAAACTGATTTCGAAAGCATATGACCTCATTGTTCTATCAAATACAGAAAAGGATTTAATCATGTACCATCTCTCATTATATACAAGCATTTCAAAAGTGTCATAACTCTTAAAATTACAAACAAATCTATATATTAACTGTGGAACAAATATCCAACAAAAGCAAAGAAATGTTTTTAAAAAATTAATTCATAGTTTTCAAGTTGTATTTGCATGAATATTGGCATAATATTATAAGTTATACGGATCCATAGAGGATTTTATTCACCCTCTATGGTCCGTAGTGGGTCAGTAGTTAACCGTATAACGAATTATCGCATGCTTAACCTTTTCTGCTGCGTTTTGTGGAAAAATAAACAATGAAAGACAACAACATTAATAGATGACGTCACCAATAATAGTAAACGTGACGTCATGAACCCCTTATGAAATTTACTAACCCCCTACGGATCCATAGGGGTCACCACGTGACGGCTTTAAACCAATCAAAACGTGATAATTTTCCCGCGGTGCGATAATATGTAAGAATAAGGAAGATGCTGACAGAAATCATCAATTGATTACAGTGATCAGACTTGTTGTAGTTGTATTTAACACATTTATAGTATTTTAATTTTGGATCAATGTTTTGGAATAAACAAACCAGCTCATCCAGTTATAGAATGCAATGATTAAGACGTTTCAAAATTTGAAATGAATATTAATTTCACAATTTTCTTTGGAATTAGGAAAATTCGATTATATCTATATCTCTAAAGTTTAATTTTTGTAATTATCTTTTTCATGTTTTTTTTAAATTGAAATAGTGAAATTAACTTTGTTGTTTCTATGATAGACATTGTATGACAGGTAATAAATCAGTGGAATATTGAATCATTTGTCTGATTGATTAGTTATCAAACAGAAAACTGTTAATTATTAATTGAAAAGAAAATGATCCGGGAGATAGTAATTACCGATTTCAAAGAAAATAATTATTTTACATCAGAAACCAATAGTGTAGAAATTTAAATGCGTTTTTAATATAAGTAGTTAAATTTTGCTATATATAAAAAAAATATACCACGTATTTTCTCTATTTCGCCTTCTGACTTAAAGATTTTAGTTTGTTTTTTCTGATAAGAATGAAGAAAAATGTTTTTACGATTGTGTGAATTCATTGCACTATTAATTCAATTTTTTCGTTTATAATTTAAAGTATTTTCGATTATGACACCACTCAAAGAATAAAACTACATACCAAGATCTAAGGTAAATTCCATTAACACTGACAAATAAAGGCAACAGTAGTATACGGCTGTTCGAAACTCATAAATCGATACAAAAAAAAATCCGGATTACAAACTAAAACTGAGGGAAACGCATTTAATATAAGAGGAGAACAACGACACAACATTAAAATGTAACACACACAGAAACAAACTAAGCATTAGACAAAATCCGATGAGAATACCAAATATAACATCAAACTAAATACATGAATTTTGAATAGAACAGTACCGTAACACGTCTTATAGTAATGTGAATTCACAATCAAATATAAGAGGAAACAAACGACACAACAGAAACACAACGTTAAAATTTAACACACACAGAAACGAACTATAATATAACAATGGTCATATTCCTGACTTGGTACAGGACATTTTTTAAAGAAAAAAATGGTGGGTTGAACCTAGTTTTGTGGCATGCCAAACCTCCAGCTTTAATGGCAATGTTAAATATAACATTAAAATGACAACATAACATTACAGGACTACAATACAAATAAATAGGAGAACATATTGGACAAAGAAACACACGAATAATAGCTAACAAAAGGCACCAGGTTTAAAATTTAATACGCCAGAAGTGCGTTTCGTCCACACAAGACTTACTAGTGACGCCCAGATACAAAAGTTCGAAAGCCAAAACAAGTACAAAGTTGAACAACACTGAGGACCAAAAATTCAAAAATGTTGTGCCAAATACGGCTAGGGTTTAACAAAATCGAAAAAATAAATAAAATAAAAAAAAAAAAAAAAATAAAAAAAATAAATAAAAAAAACCTGACAAATTCGAACGTCGGGCATGACAAACCAAAGGAACGAATGAAAGACAATCGTCATTTACCTGACTAAGTTAAGGAAATATCCGTAGAAAATGATAGATAAAAAAGTTATATAGCCTTACTTCGCACACATATGACCGTTGTTAATAGTTCCGTTGTATTAAAATTTCCCCTTGTTATCTTGACCACTTTTGAAAATATTCAAGTCAAGATTCAATTATACTTCTTTTCAATTGTAAACCGAGTGTTTAATTAGCAATTTAATGCCATTTTGACACTTCTTTTTAAATATTGTGTTGCTTTTAATTTGAATGTCCAAATAAGAGTTCATTCTGCTGGTAGCTTCCCGTTGCAGTTTATTCCTATGTATGTTTGTTAGATTTATGACATGGTTTAAAACGGCAACGCATATGATTGCGTGCATCTTAATCTGGTGTAATCAAATTTAAGGCTATGGAATGTGTTTTTATCGTTGCTGGTTTGTCTTTATTTGTCTTTATATGCATGTCGGATTAGTCGGCTGTGGTTGGTGAATTTGGTCTTATGTACTGTGCTGTTTTATTGTTGCTTCTTGGTATTCATTTTTATTTTTGTGAATATTTGATGCTAGTTTGGCAGAGATTCTAGAGTAAAGATATGTTCAAATTCTTTAACAAGCTTATATCAATATCGAAATCGTTACCATTAACGAAACAAGGAGGTCGATGTATATCAATGTTATCTTGGCAAGAGATGTATGTAATCGGTAATTGATAAATTAAGAAAAAGAAATCACCTTACTTTTTTTTCTTTTGATCACATATCTTTTTACGTGTTTCGTTAAATAAACATCCTCCCACTTAAAAAGGGGTTTGCTCGATTCTGATGAAATTTTATTCAAAATACCATATTTGATGCACCATGTTTATAAAAGTTAGTCTCGAATTCACAACATGCGTTGGACATGCTATTTATTGCTGTTCATAAATAACGCAGATAACTTGGACATCAAGCCCGCCCCCTTGTTCTTGATGAAGGGAAATTTAGACGATCACATCAGATAAAAGTGTTATTTAATTGAGAACAACTTCTGATTAATGGTAATGAAAGACAGTGTTGGATCTTTGGTTTCCTCCTGTAGTTGTTTTTGTCTCATTTATGTACACGTATATTCAATATCATTTATTCATACTGTATACATATTGAGCACACGAATTTTTCTCGTTGAAATTGTAATAAAGACGATATTGAAATTTACTAAACTTATTTTCAAATACACCATGCTATTAAAATTAAAAAAAATGTATAATGAAATATTTTGTAAAACGCCCAATATTAACTACAGTCGACTCTCGTTATGTCGAAGTCAGCCGGACCACAGAAATATTTCGAGATACACATAGTTCGACTCAAACGAACACCGGAAGTTCGACAATCTAAGGGACACAACTCTTGCTTGGCTTGGTAAAGCTAAAATAAATCCAGGTGAATATGGCAAGGGGATCGATATTCTAGTATCAGATCGATGTATTTGTATGTCACAGTCTTTTAATTATTATTATGATGACATTATTTTTATTTATTCAATTCTTTCAATTAAAAAAAAAATCCTATGGCTTTTCCAAGAGAGTAATTTCCAATTGATAGTTTCGTTGTTCAGGTCGGTTATAGCTGACAAAATTGATTATTCTCGGATACAAGAGATTTAAGAAAATTTTGATTTCTATTCATTTTGTTTTATCTCACTCTTTCTTTTCAAAAGAAAATATAACAAGTTTAAAGACGCTGTTTGAGTAGTTTTTAGGTGATCATCAACGGAAGCCATAATCCTCACTTTTTACACACCCAAGCTCATTAGTGTAAATCACAAATTAATTGCTTTGTAAACATTTTAAATACTTTTTCATGAACATGTACTTGAGTTTTCTTTCGTATGAACCCTATATTTCTAATGGGAATATCATTATCACTATATTTACTTTAATTCTTTCATCAACATGACTTTGTAATATCAGCATTGTTTATTAAATGCAAATAAAAAAAGTATTAACAAAAGTACTGAACTCCAAGGTAATTCAAAAAGGGAAGTAACTCCAAGGTAATTCAAAAAGGGAAGTAACTCCAAGGTAATTCAAAAAAGGAAGTCCATAAAAACTGACAAACTCAAACCAAACGTAGACTTCAATCAATGGAACGCATATAAAACAAAAGTCTTGACATGCATTTGCTGATGACAATAGATATAGAATAACTAATCAAAGAATTCAAATAGAGAACAACATGCAACGATTGTCCGAACAACACATTATTTCACGAGTGTTGTTCGGTCACGAGTTGCATATTTCTCGATATTTGAATTCTTTGATTAGTTATTCTTTTTATTAGATTGCCAAATGGCTTTTTTAATAAAATTAAAGTAGAAAATATAAGGAACTATATATTTGTTCTACGCATTCACAATTTGTTTTGATCCGACGTTATCGACGCCTTGACAACGCCTATTGTTGTATGACGTGAGATGAGTGAAATAAACACGTTTAATCACATGTGAAATTATCGGTTTTTATTTCACTGGGAAATCAATGTAATTCGTTGCAACCAATGTAATAATGGGTTATACCTGGTTTTATAGCTACAGTACGTGCATTTCATCTTCACAAACATGTCAGACTTAAAGTGATCGGTCTGATCGGAAGGATAGGATGGAGGGACCTTTCTGACAGATTGAACTCTACTACGTCATATGTTGTACTCTTACAAATTACGCAATCGTAGTTTCGTTTCAATTCATTAAAATGATCCTGAATCTCGGGAAAATTTAAATCGCCTATGTACAGGAGCCCGACATTTTATTTTTAATCATTCAACAAAATTTTCTGATCCCAGATTGTTTTCGTTTATTTGGAAAGAAGTGAAACGTGCAGACAAATCTCAACTTTAAATTGCATTATAATTCCGTTTGCCAAAAGCATAAAGGCATTCTTTTATCAAACCCGATGAGTACTAATTGAAAATGTATATCGCGATTGCTACAATCTAATAGAATTGTTCAAAACAATCAAAACATGCCAATTCGGTGGATGATTTTCAATAAAATTTAAAAATAATACAAATGAAATATAAAGTATATTTTATCTGATAATTATCATAATGTATGGAGAACAATCCATAACGATGTACATAAAAAAATCATATAAAAAATTTGTTAATGCTTCCGTTTAAAAAGAGGAGATAATGTAAGTTTTTTTATCCTTTTATTATTCATATTTCATAAAATTAAATTATATCACCAAGTATCATTAAAATGACTGATTGAAAATGAAGGTACAATGATTTTAACAAAAATATGAGATATTTATAAATAATACGTAGCAGTTTTAGTATCTTTAAACTATCTTCATTACTCTTTATGAGAAAAAACATTCCTTATGTTAAAAAAAATATGCTTATACAAAATTATACTTCATGGTGTTGTATTAAAATGAGAAAATAAAAAATGTATAAAACTCTTCACAAACACACACACAAATTTAAGTATCTTTACTTGTACATTTGCATACCCAAAGGTATTCAAAAATAGACTAATGGCAAATAATGGTACACGAATTAAAATTAAAAAAAGAAGAAATATGTGTAATAATTGCTGACAAAGTTTTAGTTAGTTTTTCTATTACATTCATTATACTTTATGAAAAGCAACCATTCATGATGTACAATTGTTACTAATCATGGTAATAACAAAGACAAGTTTATAATTTTTTTAAAAATGTAGAAATGATCGGACTTTTAAAAAACACAAAGTAAAACCAACTAAGTCTTTACCCGTATGTCATTCACATTTCATAACAAAATTTACACTACCAAATTCATTTGAAACAACTGATTGCAAATAATGGTACACAAAAAAAAAATGACAATTTTATTAACAAAGAAGAAATGTCTGTAATAAATACCGACAGTATTGTAGTACCTCCACCCGAACCTGAGGCAGAAGTGTAACATTATAACATATAATTATCTGTATTCTCCTAAAGAAAACAAAGAATTATCAAAGATCTGTCAACAGCATCAAAGTTTTGAATGAAGGCCATAAACATGACTAATACTAATTTACAAATTGAATAGCCGGTGATGAAATATGAACAAATGAGTGACAATGTGTAATACAAATTTAAAAAAAACAATAATAGCCACAATTGAACTTATTGTAGTTTTTATATTGATGTTTTGAAGCGTATAAATGCATTGTTTCCTTTTCGAAAGTACTTACAATGTGGAATTTGTATTATGATACAAAAATCAACATATCAATGCCAATAAGTTCAAATCAAATAAGGAAGAATTAAATTTAAAAAAACAAATGTAGTAAAAGGATTGTAAAGATTCAAACGCCGATATTTATAAAGTTAGTTCGTCGTACCTTCTGACCAAGTGCCTCTCTAAATATTCAATGAGAAGTCCTATTTGAATTGAGTTTATCGACCAGTTTGGAACCGTGTAATGAACTACCTATATTGAACAAGGTATGCACTCTTTGAATTAATTTGTGGTTCTGTGTACGTTTTTTTCTCACTTAATTCAAAAAGTGGTATCTCATTTCAATTGCTGCAGTGCAAGTCGCCTAATTGATGATTTTCAGAGACCATTTTTTTAAAGGTATTCGAGTTACAGAAGTTCAAACAGGCAGCAAAATGATAAATTGTTAAATCAGATTGATTTCTCATAAAACAATGCAAAAATGATAATTAACATTATTTGTAACATAGAAAAAACAAAATCTCTTGCGTGAAATGAAACAGAAATAAACCTCATTTAAAATACAAGACCGATCATAGTGTTCGGCAGTACTGTGTTTCTAACTTATCAAAACAGTTCAAATTCAAATCAAGATTAAAAATCGAAATAACTGTGCTAAATAATAGCTATATCAAAAATATCATAACTTCAAAGTAAATTAAGAAGAAGTCTATAAAAACTGCAAAAAGTCAAACGTTATCTACAAATGGAATGCGTTAAAACAAATGTCATATTCCTGACTCGGTACAGAGCAACACACACAGACATGACCCACCTGCACCAGGAACACAAACTTATACAATGGAATGTATGCACACCTATTCTCGTCAAAAATGGTATGAACAATGCAATGAAATAACAAACATTAATAAAATACTCTTTTAAGTATTCAATTTAGTATGTTTTGGTTTTCTTGTGCTGTGATTCACAGTTCGTTAATGCCTTCATCATTTTCATATATAAGCTTCTTTAAAGGGGCACTAGCTACGAGATACATAAAACAATTAAATTATGATTTTTTTGTTCAATGAAAGTGAAATTATAGTGAAATAATAATTCACTAATAGCAGCCAGTATGGTTTAATGTTGTAAAAATAAAATAAGAAACATTATAAACGATGATGAATTATTCACTTGCAATTGAATAATTCGACCTCATTGAATCCGTATGCATGTGAACTTCAATTTTACCCATTAGGTAGTGATGAAATATGCATGATTGATGCGTGTTAGACTATAAAAAGAAAAGAATGTCAACATTGAAAGTGAAACAAATGTAAATCATTCGATTGACCGATTCGATCCACAAAACATCATTCTTATACAGGTAAAACCGAAAATTAACTTAATTTTAAACCTGAAAATTGAAATCAAACAGACATAGAAAATGTAAATCGCTTGTTTTAGACTTTTTGTAATTTGGATAAATGTTTTACACTGTTATAAATCTAATATGAACATTTGAGTCAAATCGGTGAACATGAATTTGACAGCTAGTGCCAATTTAACTTTCAATCTGGCGAATTCGAAATAATATTTATTATATTTGGTCTGTCTTTATTACAGGTAATTCTTAAAATGAGAATATACATCCTTTTTGTGTTTGCGCTTGGTTTCCTAAATATAAGCAAAGGTTATGTAATGCAGAAAGAATGCCACAAGAATTGTAAATGCACAATTAGGCGTTCAAAGAAACGTGAAGCTGTTTGTAATGGAAGAGGTTTGCATTACATTCCACAATTTCCAGATCAGATAATTTCTGTTATAATGAGTGGAACAAATTTGACGAATATTGAAAAAAATGGATTCAAGAATTTGACCTATATTAGACTGAAAGAATTAACATTAGATAACAATCTTATTACGTTTATTCATGAAGATGCTTTTGTCAATTTGAAATTTCTGGATAGTTTGCGTATTTTTCAAGAAACAAATCTAGAGGTGAATGTAATAAAGGTATCCGTTGGGAAAATGAAAACAAGGAATCTCCGATCTTTATATTTTCAGAATAACAACTGGCCTTTCCTTCCAGTCGATATGTTTACAAGTTTTTCATACAGTGAAATACGAACTGTTAGAATTAATGGTAACAGTTTTTCTAAACTAAAGAGTGCGACATTTTCACCATTAAAAAAGTTGCAAAAGCTGTTTTTGAATAAAAATGAGATTGAACATATTGATTTAAAAGGCATTTCGAAGGATTTAGTAGATTTGCGTTTGAATGAAAATCTTCTCTCAAAGGTTCCGGAATGGTGTACGAAGGATAGCCGAGTTGTCAGTTTAGTCAACAAATTAGAAAGTTTAGATTTAAGCGATAATAACATTGGGGACATTAGAATAAAAGCTTTTCTATGTTTGCCAAATTTGAAGAAGCTTTTACTCAATAGAATACCAATGAGGAGAATTCGGACAAATATATTCGCATTCCTCCCAGTTTTGTATTCTTTACAACTCTCGAAAATAGGGTTTCCTTTGCAAAAAATAGACGATTATGCGTTCAATAGTTCATCTCTTTCAAGTCTGCATATGGATGTTGCAAATTTCCATTTCGACCGGAATGAGTTTAATCCACAGACTATTTTTTCCTTGTCACCAAATCTAAGTTTTCTAAACTTAGACCATAATTTTTTCCCTAGAAACGAAACAAAGATGCAACAAATATTTTCACCTTTAGTAAGGCTGAAAAATTTAATAATATCCTCAACCAGTCTTTTTATTCTTCCAAAAAATGTTTTTCCGTTCTTAAAATCACTCGAAATATTGACCCTAAGCTCAAACAGATTGTCAGATTGGAATGATGGTAGTGAAATATTTCGGAATATGACGTCTCTTAGGAACCTCAACATGAAAGATAATTTCATCAAAATTATAAATAAAAAAACATTCCCTGCAGACGTACTCAGATCTTTAAAAGTTCTGGATTTGAGCTATAATTCGTTTGTATGCACTTGTGATCAACTATGGTTTACAGAATGGATTAAAACAACTAAAGTAAAGCTTCTCAGTTATCCAACGCTATATAAATGTAGGTCACCACCAGCGCTTGATGGAACGTTACTTCAAAAGTATGTTAACTCGTCTAAGGAGTGTCCTCCATGGAATCCTATTTATACAATGGTGATAATCTTGTTATTGTCTGTTGCGGTATTAGCTGTGATATTTGCGATAATAATAAAGTGTCAAACAAACATTAAAAATTATTTATACCTATGGAGAATCAATTACAACAGAAGAAAAGGTTATCTCCCCTTGCAAGATGCAGATGATTTCGAATATCATGCATTTGTTGTATATTGTGATGCAGATCGGCATTGGGTTCATCACAAGTTTCTAAAGAAACTAGAACAAGATGAAGGAATGAAACTTTGCATTCATCATAGAGATTTTGAAATCGGGGAATCAATTACTGCAAACATCAATAACTATCTAGAGAAATCATGGAAAGTGGTTGTTATTTTATCAAATGATTTTGCGAAAAGTGAATGGTGTCAATGGGAGGTTGATGTTGTTCAAGAGAGAAGACGACGGCATGGAAGGGATGTGTTTTTATTGATTATGCTTAAAAATATTGATTCTAAACATATGACGAATCAACTCAGAGCCCTTCTAGACAGTGCATCAAGTCTGAAATATCCAATGGGCGTAGGCGAAGAACTGTTCTGGACGGCAGCAGTAGAAACACTAAGAAAGCCATTGGGGCATCCACCGACAGCACTGTTATGATAACTGTAATAAATTTAAACATGAAATTTTAGAAAATGGTTCACAACTGTGTTAAACTGTTATTTCTTAATATGAGCATTTAAAAAAGTATTTGATAGTTATTGGATTAACGATTAAATTCAAATGCATTATGTATATGTGTCATTGGTTATGAAGATTTCTTCATGAAATAATATTCATTGAAATGGTAAATAAAAACATGTATAATTACAAATATATCTTTTATTAAACAATGTATTTAAAACAAAAATGAAATAAGCTTTATTATTTTCCATACGGTGACCCATTGTTGCTAACTTCTATGTCAATCGGAGGACTTACCTTGTTTGTGTTGGATACATAAGCTTCACAAATTTCCGTACAAACAAGGTACATTGCCGGCTCACCTGCATGTTCGACTAAAAAAATTGTCCATTAATTGAACACAAAATTCTGTCCGTAGTGAAAGAGGGTCTTCAGAAATACGGTGAAACTGTTTACTTGCGTAGTGGTATTAACCATATGTGGATTCTCAAAAACTCTAAAGAACTTCTGGATAATTTTAAATCTCGATCTTTTTTCTGAAATTAGTTCTGTCAAAAAAATTTCAACTCTGTATATCACCATTCCCCATGAGAAATTGAAAAATCGTCTAAAAGAAATAATCCACAATGCATTCAACATAAAAATGGTAGCATACGCTATAAATTTATTACTTTGGGATACCATAAGGCATATTTTGTAAATAGTGAACAAAAAGGTAAAACATGTTACACCGAGGAACAAGTGATCAGTATGCTGGAGTTTCTGATTGACAATATATTTGTTGAATTTGGAGGTAGACTTTTTCAACAAATTGTCGGCATTTCTATGGGAACGAACTATGCGCCTCTTCTTGACGACCTCTTTTTATTTTGATATGAGTCGGAGTTCCTTCAGACACTTGTCAAAAACAAGTGTATAAGATCAAGGAAGCCAGGTCATTTAATTTCACATTCAGATATAATGATGATGTTCTTTCCATTAACAATCCGAACTTTTATGATTGGGTTCCATTAATATATTCCCCAGAACTAGAAACAACAGACACGGCTTCCTCCGCCTAATTTTTAGACTTATACCTCGAATTTCACATACACGGTCATCTCAGTACTAGAATCTATGACAAACGAGACAATTTTAATTTTGAAATTATCAATTTCCCCCACCTTAGTAGCAATATATCAACTTCACCTGCATATGGGATATACATTTCCCAACTTGTTCGGTATTCAGGAGCTTGCAGCTCATACTAAGACTTTGTTAAACGTCACCAGTGTCTGAGCAGAAAGTTAATGAACCAGGAGTATGTCAAAGAACGTCTCGTTCTTTTTCTAAAAAAGTTCATCGGAAGATACCAAGACCTTGTTGATAACTTCACAAATAATACACGATGGTCTTGAAGTATAGATTATGTGTACTGACGTTGTTTATCATCGTAATAACGTGTTATAGTATTTCTTTATTTGTTTTTTTAATATTAATTTTACTGATTAGTCTATTTTTGGAGATATCCATTTGACGTGACTCTGTACTTATACATCCCGTCATTGTGTTATTGTGCTATGGTACATTTTTGTATTCTTGTCTTTCATGTTTGCTGATATGCTTTGTCTATATGCCTTTTTGTGTTTCTTTGTTACATACCACTTGGCTCTGTACTTATACATCCCGTCATTGTGTTATTGTGCTATGGTAAATTTTTGTATTCTTGTCTTTCATTTTTGCTAAAGTGCTTTGTCTATATGCCTTTTTGTGTTTCTTTGTTACATATGACGTGGCTCTGTACTTTTTTTTACTGATTTTGCCGTTTGATTAGGGACTTTCCGTTTTGGGTTTTTTTCGGAGTTTGGTATTTTTGTGATTTAACTTTTTTGCAATCTTACAACATCTTCTTCTGTCCCCCGCGTAACGCGTTGCGGAGGACATGGAAATACCGGGCGTCCGTGTGTCTGTCCGTCCGGTCTTGTGAGCGCTCTCACAGGTACAATTCTTGCCAGATTTGTATAAAACTTTTACTACAGGTTAATATCAGCAATATCTCGGACAAGTTCTGTAATAGCGGACAATCGACTTTTCTGAAAAGAATTATGCCCCTTTGAATTATAAAGTATGTGCAACGCGGGGGACATTGGAACTCTGTGCTTTTATTGATATTTTTTAAAGCATTCGAAGAATATTCTATTAATATTTCCAAGTCGCGTTGAGCTACACGTTGATGCTACATAATGTTAAATTGATCTTTGATGATTCTTTTGACAGTTGATAATTTAGATCTATTTTATAATTTCTGTTTTCCTATTTCATGTTTTAACAAATACCAGTTAATCGTTTGTTTATCTTCCGGTCCCTGCAGCCAAATTTATTTCATTTTAATTTATCTAAAAAAATTTCAAACCTTTCATCCGGTCGTTCTACCGTACACAACCTAAATATTGCATTAATTATTCATTTGTTTTCGTCTTTAATATGCATACTATATTTACCGTCAGACGTAAGGCAAGCAAAAATCAATCAAATAATGTATATTATCAAGTTCTATATCATTAGGAGAATAGATGTTTACTTTTAAATAATAACAAAAAATCTACTTGTTGCATATTTGTAACAATATTTCGTTGGGAATTGTTTTATTGATACAACGAAATCGGTATCGACCGTTTTAATATTACAAAAGAATAATCCATTTTCTTTCCACGTACGGATATCATTTTTAAAATAAAAGCCGCTTTCACGCGATTAAAGTTAGAGACAAAACCAATGAGAAAACGTAATGCATACAGTAAACCATATGAGTCTCTGGATGCATAAGATAGTTAATCATTTTAATTTCATGAGACTGTTGTCTCATATACCTGCATGACTAACCGTTAAAAAAGGCGGATGATACCAATGAAACATTAAAAACTTAAACAGAAGAAAAACTGACTATCCCATGAAAAAAAAAAACCCAAAAAAAACAACCAAAAAAGTCATCAATACTCTGTATAAAACTACAAACTGACCAACACGAGCCCCACCAAAAACCGGGATGAACTCTGGAGCTCCGGAAGGTGAGCAATTTCTGCTTCACATGTGGCACCGGTCATCTTGATGGTGTAAGTAAAAATCAACCCATGATAAGTTTGTAAGTTGTAAGTTGTATACATGAATGTCAGACAGCAACGGATTTGTCGTATAAGGGAATTACATTCACAAAGAAAAAAACGGAATATTAAATTTTAATTTCTCGACCGACGCAATTTATATACATGTATAGCTTTAAAGTTGATTATTCGTTTGAAAGACATGCTCTTACATTTATAACTTGAGAGTTTTTCCTACGAGATAAGTGTGTACATGTACATTTGTTCCGGTGAATATTTGTTTTATTAGTAAAAGTACCCTTTTTAAAAACCTGTTGTATTGCAGGGTATGGTGCTCGTTCTATGTCGATGCAATATAACGTGTCTGCGTGCTTGTTGTATGTGCCCTTCTATTTTATAATGGTTTTGGTATTTGCTGCTTATAATAGAACTGCATATTCATAATTGTTGTCTTTGGTTAATTGTTGATTATTTAGTACACAATATGAGCACATTTTATATTGTTCTATTCTTTACAATCAACATGTTTGTTTTTATATTCGTTCATACATATTTCTAACATTCATTACTCTATCTCTTTCTCCTCATTGTTTGAATCGTTAATAATATGTACATTGTGAATTCAACCAAATAAAAAATCAGTTCGACATCCAATATCGTAACAGTTGTTTTCCAAAACCTCCTCAATAAAAAGACAACTCAAAATATCCTGCAATTTTGTAATTTAGTTAAGTTGATTAATATAATGAATATTGATATACAAAAAGTAATGTCCTGTCAAAATATGGAACAAGTTAACAAACTAAAGACTTGGATTAAGAATATTACAAGTAAATTTTATTCAGAACTACTGGAAAATAAAATTAACAGTTTGAACGAAAATAGCAAACTTTTTCTTTACAAAAATATTAAAGTCAAACAAGACCAAGAATTTTATCTAAAATATCACAATTTTGAAACTAGACGTTTATTTACAAAAATTTGAATTAGTGACCATAATTTGCTCATTGAGAAGGGCAGATATCTAAAAATACCTCGAGACAATAGAACATGTCCAACTTGTAAAACCTTAGAAGACGAAAATCACTTTCTCCTCCACTGTCAAATTAATAATGTTTTACGTATAAAACTTTTTAGTGACAGGGCAATAGATAATCCTATGTTTTCAAATCTATCTGATACTGAAAAACTAGTAGTCCTACTAAATCTTTCTAATATAAACCAAGTGAAAAAACAGGTTCCTTTAGAGCTGAGGACAGGGGACTCTTAGTTAGTTCTACTTGTATATATATAGATATGTGTGTGTTCAACTCAGTTATTTTATTGTTGTTGTTACTTTTGTTTATGTCACACGTATAATGTTACGTATATGACAAATAAAGATTATTATTAAGAATTTTTAGAACCAGAAAACAAAAACATGACAAAAGCATAAAAACAACAAAATCATGGTGTCGAGCTTTTCTACTGTTTTGTAGCTAGTACAAAATATTTTACTATTTCAGACGTCGTGTGAACTTAAAATGTATCCAACAAATAAAAAAATCTGGCATGGTTATTTTGATTCATCATTTCCATATTTGGTCGTTGCATTTTATGATAGTGGACTCCTTTGTAGTATTGGTGACATAGATGATCCCATTCATTTTTTTAAGGTTCATCATCCAAAATGAATGAATAAATTTTATTATTTATTTGACGTACCATATTGTCATCTGGACATGGGATGGACATGAACGGATGATTCAATTTTGATATTATTTGATAATTTATAATTTTGTAATTGTTACTTTATCAAATTGGGAAAGTGACTGTTATGACCATTTATGTAATATGTTTTTTTCTATTTCTTGAATTCGAGAAACACAACTTAGATTTTGGTATTGATAGTATAATATTCTGTCTTAATCAACACAAAACATCGGCCCAATAGTTTGAAGGCACTCTTGCTGCATGACAGTCCCAACTTTACACACAATTTGTCTTGCCTATGTGTTTAGTACCTATCCATGTAACGTTTGTTTTGTCTAAGTTTATTTCAATCTATGAACAAATTTAAGTATAGTAATTTGTTATCATTATCAGCTTATCTCATCATGTATTGATAAATATCTCGTTTTCGTGTTATTGCATCATTTTATTATACTTATTTTATAATTCTGTTTCACTTATACATTTTGGAGTAATTAAAATTGGTATATGTATTTTGAAAGATGTTTTTAGAATATTCATAAGGTATTTTGTCTTCTCACAATATATCAGATAGCCTTTAATAATTCACTTTCATTACTGTATTTAATAATGATAAAATGTATATGATGATTCACAGAAGAAATAAATATAAAAATGTTATTCATAATCAATATTTGAATTCATACATATTAATCAATGAAATGCTTTATATAACTGTGTTTAATATAAACAAGTCTTATCTCTGGAATCAAAGAGAGACTAAGAATACTACAGGGACAATTGATGTGTTAGGGACGCAGAAATTTCTAATATGAATTGACATTTGATTTGTTTTTGATTTTAAACATATTTTATTCATTAAGATATGAAAAGGATTGAGCAACAGGCACAGCCTATAAAAGCTCTCTCCGTATTACATGTACAAGGTATAATTCAATTGACATTTGACTCTGAAGACCTATGATATATGTTAAGTGTGAGCATAAATCAAACTGAATCTATCATGTCTAAAAGCAAGTTGTCTTGAATTTAAACATAACTAGATTAATTGCAGTTATCAAATGAATTTGTGGTGTGCAGCATTTGTTTTAAAACTTTAAAACTTATCTTATTTACATAGATTTATTCGTTGTATCAGACATGCAAGGATATGTTATCGCTTCGATATGTAGCTTCCTATTTCAAAATGCGGTGTCGGCTGTTGGAAATTATCAGACGAGAGCAGAATACTTTAGAGTAGAAAAGAATAAGAAAATCAAGTCAGTGAATCTCACAGCCATAGGGAGAATGTCTCAGAGTCAATGTGCAGTATTTTGTTTGACTTTCAGTGACAAATGTTGTGAGATTACTTATATAAATTCGACTCAAGAGTGTAAACTTGATCAGTCCGGATGCTGTCATACGAATTTTGACAATGTTTCAGGTTCAAACATCCTACATACCAGTCGTAAATATGTCGGTAAGTCTAATCTTCACCTAAAATTTACTTATAATTAAAGGCAATGGAAAGATGTTCATAATAGGGGAAGTCTAGGATACCCTGATATATTTCCATTTATTTATGTGTTTACGTCTGGCCATTGCATCAGATGACAATTTAATAGAGAGAGTCAACAGTCCGATTTGCTTTCTTCCTTTCTTCTTTAGAAAGGTAGAAGGAGCATGTTAAAGTAACCACGTTATATTTATATTGAATAGACACTAGTTCACGCTTGTTCTTGAGAGTGTCAACTGTTTTTCTTTCAAACTTATGTTAATTTTTTAACTTTAAGCATGATTTAAACGAGCTATTTGTTGCCAATTTCTCATATATACTCACAGCGTTTGAACTTGTAGTGGGGTTAGATTTTCGCAAAGTTCAGGGCTTTTTTCTTTGTCTTTGAGTTTGTTTACTTGCGTTTAGTTTGTTTTGTGTCATAAATGTAAGCACAATATCTTTTCTTTTCTTTTTTTAAAATTCAAAAGATGAACAATTACCTGATAGCAACTGAATATGAAAAGTCTTTCTAATATACTTAAACTATGCTTCAAACATGTCAAATATTAAACATAAGTCCATTAGACTGCAATATGATTGTGTGCATTATAATTATGTGGAAGACAATTTTGATACAGTATTGTTCTGGAAGTCTATCTCGTTCATTTTGTTGATAAATACTCAACATTTGTTTAATTAAACTTGCACTTATGATCATGATCCATAATGAATTATATATCAATTGGTCACGACATAAAGTTGCAACCTTTAAGTAAAAATATAAAGCTGGTGCAATCTTTATAAAGATCGGAAGACATTTTTTTTAAATAACCGTAATAAACCTGATAATACACTGAAGGATAACACGCTTTACTTTGTAAGGGGTTGTTTTTATCAATATTTGTTTTAAGTACGTAGGATTTGTGTCAGTTGCTTTTAAAATCTTTTGGAAGTTTCGTTCTTTTTCATTGATACATATGATTACATTTGTTTAATACGTAAGAATTTGCAATAATAGGTTTGAAATATTATTGACGAGAAAAAATGTATATACTGCTGCTAGTCAAGAACTTTTTGCGGAAGAGTATTTTTTACTATTTCAGGCTATAATAAGATATTGTCTGTAACAAATGGTGGATATTTTGGTAATTGGGCAAATGAAGAATTTTGTAGAAAAGGTCATTATGCTGTTGGTTACAGAATGAAAGTATGTATACTTCTATGATAATCGTTTAATAATTATCATTAAAACGTAAGAGTTAAGACTATTTAACTTCTACAATCAGATACCAACTACACGTGACTATCTTTACTTTATACTAAAACATTGTAAAAATCGTAACAAAATCGTTACAAAATTTATCGTCAAAATAAAATAACTATTTAGTTAATTGTGCGAGCAGTAAATGTAAACCAAGTTAACATCAAATCGTCTATAAAAGGTGAAATAACAAAAATACCAAACTCCCAGGAAAATTCAAAACGGAAAGTCCCTTATCGAATGGCAAAATCATAAGCTGAAACACAACAATCGAATGGAAAAAAATGACATATTCCTGACTTGGTACATGTATTTCCTTATGCAGACACTGGTGGAATAAACCTGTATTTCTATTTGTATCCATCTCATGAGTTAAGCTTTTTTATATGATTTCTATAGTTTGTTCTTATGTTGTACTGTTACACCACTGTCCCAGGTTAGATAGAGGGTTGGGCGCCCGCTAACATGTTTAACGCCGCCACATTCTGTATGTGGCTGTCCCAAGTCAGGAGCCTGTAATTCAGTGGTTGTCTTCTGTTTCTGTGTAACATATTTGTTTTTTTGTTCTTTATTTGCACATAAATTACATGAATTAGGCCGTAAGTTTCTAGTATAAATTGTTTTACATTTGTCATTTCGGGGACTTTTATAGCTGACTATGTGGTATGGGCTTTGCTCATTGTTGAAGGCCGTACGGTGACCTATAGTTGTTAATTTCTGTGTCATTTAGTCTTTTTTGAAGAGTTGTCTCATTGGTAATCATACACATTTTTTTTTATATAATACGTTAACATCACATATTTTAGAATCTCCTTGCTGATTACATGTAGTGTCCCATACCATTATGTCAATTCATAAGTCATTCTCCACATTGATGCAGGGGCTTTCCCCAGATGTGCACTTAAACATGCACACACATACCTTATTTTGATTCAATAATATAAATTATATGTGTAAAAGTATTTCTCACCGGGTGTCACAAGTATTTCGACCAATTCAATGGCAATCTAAAATTATTAAAATCTGAAGTTAAAAAAAACCTCAAAATATCATCAAAGAGAGCAAAGAAATCAGTCAATAAAGAAGTATCAATATCTAATTGAGTATAAGTACAAAGCCACGTGCCACAGCTTACAAAGTGTCTTTAACTCATTTAAAGTTCACAATACACCAAGTCCAGTCCACCAGCAGGGGAAAGAAGAAATATTAGAAGTGACTAAATACAACAACCTAATCACAAGGTTCCAAAAAATATGAATAAATATCAGTAAGTCAAATCAGAAGATCATACAATACATGTTTGTAATTAATCGTTTAAGGATGTACTTTATGAATTTTTGTCAGATGTTCAAACTCCATTGGTTTTTCTTCTACGATACAGGGTAAAATGTTTTGCTACATAATACCCATGTTTTTTCATAAAAGAATTGAATATCCCATAAAAGGTATTTTACCAAAATTGAAACAGATTCTAGATTACTTTTCTTTCGATTTTAGGCCCAAATAATACCAAGGCAAATATAAGGCAAAAGTCCGAGGCAGCCTTTTCCCATCATTTAAAAAAAAAAATCTCTCAAACTAATGCTATTCTGACTTATAGCATCAATTTTAAATTCTAGAATTATTTAATTTTACCTAAGTACACCCTTAATGTATGCATTTCACTGACATTTCATTTCAAAAATATTGTGATGAGATATATTCCAGCAGTAGTCTTAAAGTGATGTGGATTCTTAAAAATTCTAAAGATCTACTGCTAAATCTTAGATCTAAATTTCTGCAATTTTGCAGCATCATTAAAACTTTTGATTTGTCTACGCTTTACACTACTATTCCCCATGCTCAATTAAAAGATCGACTTCAACATCCATTAAACAGAGCTTTCTATAAAAAGGGAAATCGTAGATACAAATTTTTTGTTTTTGGTTATAATAATTCTACTTTTGTGAAGAGCCACACTGATTCTACCCATAACATATACTGAAGAGATGATATTATCAAAATGCTGGACTTTTTGATTGACAACATATTTGTTAAGTTTGGAGGATTGATATTTCAACAGACAGTCGGTATTACAGACAGTACTAATTGTGCATCTCTACTGGCTGATTTGTTTTTGTACTCGTATGTAGCAGAATTCATTCAAAACCTTCTAAAAGACATACAGAAAAAGCACCTTGTGAAATTCTTTAATTTCACTTTCAGATATATTGATGATGTCCTCTCACTGAATAACCCGTATTTCAGCCAATACTTACATCTCATATATCCAAGTGAACTTAAAAATTAAGGATACTACTGATACTAGGAGGACTGCTTCATACCTTGATCGTTTACTCAATATTGACACAGATAGACGACTTCACACTAAAATCTATGACAAACGGGACGATTTTAACTTCCCAATTATCAACTTCCCATTTCTCAACAGTAACATACCCTTTGCCCCATCGTATGGTGTTTACATATCTCAGTTCATACGTTATACTTGTGCATGTTCAAACTATACGGACTTCATATACAGGAGTGTGCTCCAACAGAGTTATGAAGAGGAAAGATTAAAATTAACACTCCGTAAATGTTATGGACACCATCACGAATTGGTTAATCTAATGATGTTTCTTTGTCTAAACTAACTAACGACATTTTTACCACGTCTTAGATTGTGGTTTATCATCTACGTCGTCTGGTCTTCTAACTACCAAACATGACATATTCCCAAATATGACTGTTTTGCTGAGTGTAAAGTCGCATTGATATAAGACGTGTCTCGGTATTTGTTCATCCAACATTCATGTATTTAGTTATGATGTTCCATATGTAGTTATTGTTGGATGTTGTTTAATGTCTTATCGTTTATGGTTTTAATTCTATTTTTCTTTTTCTTTATGTATGTAAAAGTAAAGATATTAATCATCTAGATCATTTATATGATTTTTAGGTTAAAAGTAACTATATGCACATGATTCATTTGTGAAAAACCATGGTTTTAAAATACAAATAATGACACCATTACTAACACAATTTTATATTAATATTCTTGTAATGGTTAGAAAAAACATCAAATAACACCATTACAAACTTAATCCCAATTTCCTATTGTAATTTTAGAAATTTACCTGTGACGTCACTTTTTGTGGCGTTGATACATTCGTGTGACGCATAGTTCATTATTCTGTTGTGCTGTAATTGTGTTTTGTCACAAATTAATCTTAGATGTTCGTTGTTATTCTGTGGTTTACATGGTGAAATGGACTATTATATTAATTTTTAATGTATTTCTCTGTCCTGAATGTACTTGTATTTATTTGTACTTTATTCCTGTCACGTAATGTTGTTTTTATCGGTATTGTTAACATTGCTATATAAGCGGGAGGTTCGACACGCCATTTTTTCTTAAAATGTCCTGAACCAGGTCAGGAATATGGCAATTGTTATCACATAGTCCGTGTTTATGTATGTTGGCGTTTTTTTAGCAGTCCAGTGTTTGTGGTTTTATAAATTGACCATAAACCCACTTATTCATGGTATGGTATCAATATTTCTGACCTGACACTACGTACTTTTTATTGCTTAATTCATTAGAATTTAATATGCAATGTTTCGGGTTCTTTCGGGAATAATCCCAGGTAAACCCTCATCAGAGGTCGACCTTTATATATTTATTTCGTATCTAGTATCATAGATAGATGTGTGTCTGTTTCATAACAGTTTTTTTCAAATTTACTACACGTGCATATAGGTCTACGTTGTAGCTAGTCTTTTTACAGACTAAAGAAACTGACCAAGTAGATCAGCACCTTTGGTTAATTATTCATATATATAATGAAAAGACTTATTGTCTTTATTCACGTGATCTAATCTATCATAAATCTACACGAGATCTAATAGAGATAGTAGTTATCAGTGCTATACTGTGGAATTCAACAGCAGACTGTCGTGTATGTTTTAACACCTATTTGATAATATACAAATGTCTCCATGTTTAACAATTGAAGTGGTTTGTGTAGATACCATGTCGGGTCTATACATGAATATAACAGGAACCATTCGGTTTTCCTTGTATGTGATCGCTTGAAGATAAACGGCATCACGTCTTTTTACATCTGTTTCACAGATTGTATACTGAAGCCTCCCGTGGTGGGGTATTGTGAATCAATGTCTTTGGCTTAATGATTAATTATCATGTTGCCAATATTCTTATTGTTTTTTAAACCACTATCTGGTTTGGATTTAGATAGTTTTTTTTTTTTTTTTTTTTTTGTTATCTATCTTTTGGCAGTCGGATCTTTCCGGTTTATATACCAACATTTTTGTTAATACCGTGTTAAGATATTCAAAAATATTTCAGTCATTTGTTTTCTAATCTTTGGTTTCTTTGAGAGTTTCTATATGCATCTATGCTAACTTAGTCTAACTGTTTCGTTAGGGTGAAATGTGCAAGACATGTATACTTTAGAACGTATATATACGCTTTTCTCTTTAGTACATGTTGCTATTGTTTCTAAGAATTCTCGTACCTTCCGAAGGAATGAAAACAGTGTACTATTTCAAATAGTTGTTCACTTTGTTCACTTTCTTCATTAAATTTATTAAATCCATCAATTCTCATTCTTAAGTGGAATTTAATATTATTCTTATAGCATATTTCTCTGTTTTATGTCTATAATTATGGTCAAAATTAGCAGTATCAGATATTTCCAGGGAGGCAACTCTGCCCATTGAAACGCCAACGATCTGTTGCTAGTATAATAGTATAACTTTCGTTGTTCATTGACAATCATATTTATTTGTTATTAGTTTCTATGTAACCTTAAACGGCTTGACATACTAATTAGTATCGATATTAGTTGCTTAACGTCTAGTTGCCAATATTTCATGTATGTTTAGGACTATGATATAGTAATGACAAGGTTGTTTGCTAGTATAATAGTATAACTTCCATAGTTCATTGACAATCATATTTGTTTTAGTCAGTTTCCATGCTACCTTCTATGGTTTGACATGATACAGCGATGAATAATTATTGTTGACTGCTTAACATCCAGTGGCAAATATTTCATGTATGTTTAGGACTATATAAGATATAGTATAATGACATAAGGTTGTTTGCTAGTATAATAGTATAACTTCCATAGTTCATTGACAATCATATTTGTTTTAGTTAGTTTCCATGCTACCTTGTCAGGTTTGACATGATACAGCGATGAATTATTGGCTGTTTGTTGATTAACATCCAGTGGCACGTATTTCATGTATGTTTTGGACTATGATATAGTAATGACATAGGGTGTTTGCTAGTATAATAGTATAACTTCTATAGTTCATTTGCAATCATATTTGTTTTAGTCAGTTTCCATGCTACCTTGTAAGGTTTGACATGATACAGCGATGAATTATTGATTGTTTGTTGCTTACATCCAGTGGCAAATATTTCATGTATGTTTAGGACTATGATATAGTAGTGCTATAAGGTTGTTTGCTAGTATAATAGTATAACTTCCATAGTTCATTGACAATCATATTTGTTTTAGTCAGTTTCCATGCTACCTTGTAAGGTTTGACATGATACAGCGATGAACTATTGATTGTTGGTTGCTAAACATCCAGTGGCAAATATTTCATATATGTTTAGGACTATGATATAGTAATAACATAAAGTTGTTTGCTAGTATACTATAGTATAACTTCAATAGTTCATTGACAATCATATTTGTTTTAGTCAGTTTCCATGCTACCTTGTAAGGTTTGACATGATACAGTGATGAATTATTGGTTTGTTTGTTGCTTAACATCCAGTTGCAAGTATTTCATGTATGTTTTGGACTATGATATAGTAAAGACATAAGGTTGTTTGCTAGTATAATAGTATAACTTCCATAGTTCATTGACAATCGTATTTGTTTAGTCAGTTTCCATGCTACCTTGTAAGGTTTGACATGATACAGCGATAAATTATTGATTGTTGGTTGCTTAACATCTAGTAGCAAATAGTTCATGTATGTTTAGGACTATAATATAGTAATCACATAAGGTTGTTTGCTAGTATAATAGTATAACTTCCATAGTTCATTGACAATCATATTTGTTTTAGTCAGTTTCAATGCTACCTTGTAAGGTTTGACATGATACATCGATGAATTATTGATTGTTTGTTGCTTTATATCCAGTTGCAAGTATTTCATGTATGTTTTGGACTATGATATAGTAGTGCCATAAGGTTGTTTGCTAGTATAATAGTTTAACTTCCATAGTTCATTGACAATCATAATTGTTTTAGTTTCCATGCTACCTTGTAAGGTTTGACATGATACAGCGATGAATTATTGATTGTTGGTTGCTAAACATCCAGTGGCAGATATTTCATGTATGTTTAGGACTCTGATATAGTAATGACATAAGGTTGTTTGCTAGTATAATAGTATAACTTCCATAGTTCATTGACAATCATATTTGTTTTAGTCAGTTTCCATGCTACCTTGGTCAGGTTTGACATGATACAGCGATGAATTATTGGCTGTTTGTTGATTAACATCCAGTGGCAAGTATTTCATGTAGGTTTTGGACTATGATATAGTAATGACATAGGGTTGTTTGCTAGTATTATAGTATAACTTCCATAGTTCATCGACAATCATATTTGTTTTAGTCAGTTTTCATGCTACCTTGTAAGGTTTGACATGATACAGCGATGAATTATCTTCATTAGTGGTGACAGGATCATAAATTAAATATCACATTAGTCATTGGTGCATTATATTGTCCTATATTGTGTGACAATATTATTTTCACCTCCCGTTTCAATGAAACGGGATTATTATCATTTAAATAATTATTAAATAATAAATATGATTCAACATTGTTTATATGTTCTATATATACATTTTATTTTTGTATTATATAATTTTATTTTTGTATTATATAATTTTATTTTATTTTTGTATTCTATTATTTTTATTTTTATTTCAGTTCATTCTGTATACATCGATATATTAAGTTATTCACTTTACATATATATTAGATTTCTATTATTTGTATCTTATGGTATATGTAGATTGTTTACGATGTACAATATTATAAACATATACAAAGATGCATACTATTGCATTGTGCATATAGTATAGTGTCGTACGTAGTTTCTCGATCAGAAATACGTCGTACCATAGCATAAATAAGGATCAAAAATTCTATAATGAAATAGAACCTGATTCAACGGGTGAGATCACAACAAGTGAAAAATTCACCGTATCAAATAGTTTTATAAATTGACCATAAACCCACTTATTCATGGTATGGTATCAATATTTCTGACCTGACACTACGTACTTTTTATTGCTTAATTCATTAGAATTTAATATGCAATGTTTCGGGTTCTTTCGGGAATAATCCCAGGTAAACCCTCATCAGAGGTCGACCTTTATATATTTATTTCGTATCTAGTATCATAGATAGATGTGTGTCTGTTTCATAACAGTTTTTTTCAAATTTACTACACGTGCATATAGGTCTACGTTGTAGCTAGTCTTTTTACAGACTAAAGAAACTGACCAAGTAGATCAGCACCTTTGGTTAATTATTCATATATATAATGAAAAGACTTATTGTCTTTATTCACGTGATCTAATCTATCATAAATCTACACGAGATCTAATAGAGATAGTAGTTATCAGTGCTATACTGTGGAATTCAACAGCAGACTGTCGTGTATGTTTTAACACCTATTTGATAATATACAAATGTCTCCATGTTTAACAATTGAAGTGGTTTGTGTAGATACCATGTCGGGTCTATACATGAATATAACAGGAACCATTCGGTTTTCCTTGTATGTGATCGCTTGAAGATAAACGGCATCACGTCTTTTTACATCTGTTTCACAGATTGTATACTGAAGCCTCCCGTGGTGGGGTATTGTGAATCAATGTCTTTGGCTTAATGATTAATTATCATGTTGCCAATATTCTTATTGTTTTTTAAACCACTATCTGGTTTGGATTTAGATAGTTTTTTTTTTTTTTTGTTATCTATCTTTTGGCAGTCGGATCTTTCCGGTTTATATACCAACATTTTTGTTAATACCGTGTTAAGATATTCAAAAATATTTCAGTCATTTGTTTTCTAATCTTTGGTTTCTTTGAGAGTTTCTATATGCATCTATGCTAACTTAGTCTAACTGTTTCGTTAGGGTGAAATGTGCAAGACATGTATACTTTAGAACGTATATATACGATATGAGTCTGTAAAAAGACTAGCTACAACGTAGACCTATATGCACGTGTAGTAAATTTGAAAAAAACTGTTATGAAACAGACACACATCTATCTATGATACTAGATACGAAATAAATATATAAAGGTCGACCTCTGATGAGGGTTTACCTGGGATTATTCCCGAAAGAACCCGAAACATTGCATATTAAATTCTAATGAATTAAGCAATAAAAAGTACGTAGTGTCAGGTCAGAAATATTGATACCATACCATGAATAAGTGGGTTTATGGTCAATTTATAAAACTATTTGAGTCTGTAAAAAGACTAGCTACAACGTAGACCTATATGCACGTGTAGTAAATTTGAAAAAAACTGTTATGAAACAGACACACATCTATCTATGATACTAGATACGAAATAAATATATAAAGGTCGACCTCTGATGAGGGTTTACCTGGGATTATTCCCGAAAGAACCCGAAACATTGCATATTAAATTCTAATGAATTAAGCAATAAAAAGTACGTAGTGTCAGGTCAGAAATATTGATACCATACCATGAATAAGTGGGTTTATGGTCAATTTATAAAACTGTTCCGTTTTGTTTCCTCTTATACTATCAAGTGTTTCCCTCAGTTTTGGTTTATGACCCGCATTTGTTTCAGTTAAATAGATTTATGACTATTGAATAGCGGTATACTGCTATTGCCTTTATTTACAGATCGAAGGACCACATTTAACAGATAAGACAGAACTGAATGACATAGAAATTATCTGTGGGAGTAGAGGGAGTGATCGTTGTGGTGACACGGCAAGTTCTGGTCAGCAGGTATGGGGAAATTGGACAGGGGAAGCACTTTGTCCGGCTAAGACATTTCTTACCTCATTTTCTCTACAAGTAGAGAAATACAATGTAAGTTGATTAAATCTAAAAATGTAACAAATATTTTCTCGATTTAAGCTATTAGAAATCTAAACGGATTTTATTATCAATGATATACTAAAAATTCTTGCAAAACAAACCACATGTTTGTTGTGTTCAAATCTCCTTTGCAAGTTTAATTAATTAAGTCCATTACAAAATGTCTGTATGGATGTACAGATAATTTGCAATATGAAATATGCATTGAACTGAAATTTTGAAATTCTAAGCTAGGTGATGAGTTGTTAATGTTTTTATTTTTGTCCTTGTACTTTGATATCTATATAATAATGTTTCTGATTTCAAGAAATATTACAAGGGGACAATATTTCGTATTTCCTATTCCAAAAGATTTTTTTATGGGGACTTAAACAGACTAGCACTTTTGATCTATAAACATTACTCGGTGTCCGTCATTCATGCAATAAAGAATCTAAGTGAAATCGAATATGTTAAAATTACCTGTGTTTGATTTTGAATTTTTGAATTTTTAAACTTTTCTGTTAAACAAAATAAAAAAAACAATTGTAATGCCAGAGGTAGATATTGTTCTTTTAATCGCGAGTTTTTTTTCTGTAACATTTAACATTTAATATCATGTATAATTTTAACATACTGAAAATTATGTAACTTTCATACATTTACTACCTTAGTAAAGTTAAAACATTGATGTAAAAACATCAGGGTAAGAATTAAAGAAACTGGTCAATCCTAAACCTTGGTATGCCATTGTAGATTTTAGATGGTTATCATTGTTTCATTTGATATTCATTAAGCCCAGTTACCAGGGTTTGGATATTGGCATGATGCCGATGATACATTTTAACAGTATAATTTCTTATCATAATTAATGAAATTGTACTAAAACTGATGTTATGTAAATGTACTAAAGCTAATGTTATGCGATTGTACTAAATTAATGCCACAATTGCTTAAGACAAAATTGACCTTAGATTCAGCTGTTCTGTTTTGAATTTTTGCAGTTTTCATCTATCTAGTTTCACTTAGCATAGATGCAAGGATAAACATGTTGTACGCGTTCGTCTACAACAAACTCACCAGAGACGCTCGAACCAAAAAAAGTTAAAAAGGCGAAATTAAGTACGAAGCTGAAAATTCGAAAGATTTTGCCAAATGCAGCTAAGATAATATTCATAGGGTAGATAATCTTAGTATTTTGAAAATTTCAAATTATTTATATTTTTAGCCCTGGAGATTCTTAATTTCGATCGTACCAAGTAAGGTTTTTTTACAAACTCGTTTCGTGTTCTTGTAAAAATGTAACATATGTTGATATGCCGAATGGATATTTACGCATACTGTAAACAAACTAATATTTGCGAAAATAAATCGTCTTATGTACATATATAAGTTACAAATCTCTACCAGAGACCAAATAACATAGAGGTAAACAGCTATATGTCATCGTACGGCCTTGAAAATGAACAAAACCCATACCGCATAGTATGTGCATGAGCCAGCCAAGTATATATAATCTAAATAATTCATTCACAAAATATTTTCCGATTTCCAGAAATAATATTGCTTGAGCCGTTCTTTGTCCTCTATAACCTTTACAAAGATCTAACAGGTATAAGCATGATAAGTGTGATTTATCCGTTTCTTTTGGTTTTGGGGTAAAATCTCATTTCCATCTTTTGGAAAACACGATGAGGCCGACACCTTGTCAAAATGATAACAAAAGGGAAGAGGGTGTAGGTTATATCCCAGGGACAAATAACCTTAGCTGTATTTGGCTTAACCTATCGCAATATTGGGTCCTCAATTAAAGCTCTTTAACTTTTAACTTCATTTGACATTTATTCTACCAACTGGGAGATATACATGTTTATTTCATCTGTTGGCGCGCTGATTGAAAACGAAAGATTACGTTATATTCTCTCAACCAGTGTAACATGTTTATAGAGACAAAATAATTACCAGAATATTATACATGTACGTTTTCTCATCTATATTTCAAACATAGCTTCATTTTACCACAGTTGGCCTGAAGGTCCTATACTTGGCTAGCTCAGGCACATACTATGCGGTATAGGTTTTGCTCATTTTCAAGGCCGTACGGTGACCTGTAGCTGTTTACTTTTATGTCATTTGGTCTCTGGTAAAGATTTATAAACTTATTGTGTACACATTTAAACCCGATGCATTTGGTTGCACCTGTCCTAAGTTAGAACTTTGATGTTCAGTGGTTGTCTTTTGTGGTTCATAAGTGTTTTTCGTTTCTCGATTTTTTTATATAGATTAGACCGTTGGTTTAACACTAGTAATGTTTTGGGTTTTTTATAGCTTGGTGTTCGGTGTTAGCTAAGGCTCCATGTTGAAGGCCGTACTTTGACCTTTAACAAATTGCCACTTGGATGGAGAGTTGTTTCATTGGCACTCATACCACATTTTCTTATATATATGTGCTATACATTTTATATGATGTTGTTCATTTTTTCCCTGTTTCCGTTTATCACAATCATACAGTCGTACTTTGAAATTGGTTTTATTGGATTCGACCTTATTTATTTGAAGTTCATTGTTTAAGTACAGTTCTATAATTAAGGTTGCAAATTATTGGACACACAGAGCAAATTAGTGTGAGTTTGATTTTCTACAGAATAGTCATATAGAAGATACATTTCAAAAATTGATTAATTAGACTTTTGCATATTCTACTCAGGTTCATAGTGTTTTAATATCCTTAAATCTTCTGTATTTTTCGCTTATCAAAACTTTAGTTTTGTATTTAATTAAAAGTTCACAAACCATATCTCATGCACTGGTATATTTTTTTTAATTTTCCGAAACTATATAAAATGGATGACACTGCCAACTATATGCTTTTTTAAGTAACGGTTGATGACAACAGTTTACATATGCGTCACACCAAATTCATAAATTTATACTAAGTTGAATGAACTCAGAACATGTTTATTTTGTTTATGTTTGGTAGGCTACAAAAGACAGTACAGGTGCCAACTACGTCAGGTTCAGATGCAGATCTTTTAAAGATAATTTGTTTGACTTTGACCTAAGCTTTCCTCCCGGGTATGGCAAATATGGGGCTTACGGTGCACGGAGTGACGCTTGTCCAGTGAACAGTGCCATATGTGGTTTAAAGACTAAAATACAAGCTGTCCAAGGAGCGGGATTCGACGATACCGCACTTAATGATGTTAAATTCTTCTGTTGTGAATAAACATGATAAAGAACTGTAACTACTTAAGCAAAATGTACAACAATTAAAAACTTTCGGTGCTTTTGAATTAAGTAAACTAGGGAAATTTAGAATGTAATAAGTTATTTATTTTACTTGAAACAAAAGTGCAATCTTTACAGTTTCTAAATTACATTATTTTACTTTATGTAGCAAACTGTATTGTATATTTCATTTCAATTTCTATTTGTTGTTGGACTAAATATTAGTGGCATTAGACGCAGACATTGGGATTTTGTTCCTAAACCCACCGTTGTCTTTTTCATCATCATAAGCATAACCTTTATATATTGCACTAAACAATTTTTACAAAGTTCGATTCTAACGTCATTGGCACTCGTTTCTCTTATCCCACTCCATCAAGGAATGAAACGTTTTGATCGTGGTGGCATCATTTTGTCGGTCAACACTTTGACCACAACTTCTACCTGACATATTATTTGATTTCAATGATAGTTTAAAATAGACGTATAACACATCGTTTCGGATGGAGATGAATCTAAGCATCAGCGCTTCGGACTTGCGCAATTTATGAAGTGACTTTTTGTTTAACTCGTTATGGCAGTATTCTTTGCGCATGCCTTTGTCCAAGTGGTATTTGGGGTTTCCCGTTGACTTAAAAAATAAGATTTTGGACCATATTCACAAATGAACCTATTTTATGTCCGCAATACTACATTGTAGTTTTCTCATTTCCTTCGAATATTCGTCGAATAGAAATGCACTTAGAGACTAAATGTTTGGTAATTTTGGAATAAACGTGCTGATAAATATAATTTTTTTTCTAGATTTTAACTGAGCTCAACTCTGAGAGATCACTTGTATTAAAAAATTCATCACATCAAACCGAGTTATACAAATCAAAGCTAAGACAACCTTAAATCATGTATCTTATCATTGGACAGCAGCTCGCGACTTTATTAAGCCATCTGTAAAGTTTATAAACGTGACAATTTCATAATTATTTTTCGTATAATGTTTATACTTGTAATTTGTATTGTATATTTCTTGTTGTTTGCTTGGCCCATATGAGTGTACTTTGCAAATAAAATTATTATTATTATGCTTTGACTCACACCATATTGAAAGATCAAAATGATAAACTATACTGCTGTTATTAAATCTTGTTTCTAAACAACCTTATTTCGGTTATATGTTCTAAAATTATCTTTCGTGTTTCTTGTTTTGCCAAACTCTTCTTGTTGTCATATGAGTAAGGTTGCCTTCATACACTTGTCAAACACGTGACGATCAAAGAAGCACGATCCTTTGATTTGACAATCAGATGAAATGATGATGTTTTTTCTTTTAAAAAATCCAAACATTTCTTATTGGGTTCAATTACTAGATCCTTCAGAACTAGAAGTTAAAGTAATAACCGACAAGGCTTCATCCGCTTCATTTTTAGACGTATACCTCGAATTTGACATCAGCGGTGATCGCAGCACAAACGAGTCGCTTTAAATTTGGAAATTATCAATTTCTCCCACCGTAGCAGTAATATATCAACTTTACAATCATATCAGATATACATTTCCGTACTTATTCGGTATTCAAGAGCTGGCACCAGTTACTCAGATAATCGAATTATTTTATATCAGACTAAGTCCTTGAAAACGCAAGCATTGAATTATATGGTATTATGATTCAGGTTACTAGTATATTGACTGATTTTTTTTTGTAAACTATTCTATATACCTTCTATCATTCTACTGATCGCAAAACATCAGATTGATTTCTCAAAAATCTTTGTTATCCATCTACAAGTTTACTTACGTGTTTTCCCTAGTCGGGAGCTGTGTCTTTGTTTCTTAATGGGTGATTTTTGTTTGCTGCTTTTTTCTTTTTTCTTTTTGGTAATTTGGTAATAATGACATATCGTGAAAATGTCTTTTGCATTGAATCTCCACTTGTGAAGACGGGGCTCTTTATGTCTTGACAAAAGTACAAATGTTTGTCTATTTTTTGAAGATTATACATTGGCCTCTCGATGTCTTTTTGATTTTGATGTCGCTACGTTGTTTTTATTATCGACATATATCAAGCATATTCGTTTATTGCTATGAGAAAGTATTTCCATAAACTTAGAAATATGAGAAACACAGTTTTATTGCAAAATATTTTTTTCTTATGAAAAAACGAAAAACTACGACACTTAAAACAACATATAAAACTAGAAGACTGAGTACCAATAAGCTCATCAAGAAACCAGGTTGATCTCAGGTGCTACCTATTTACAACGCTTGAAAGCTAAAAGATCGGGATCAAAATAATGTGACAGCTTCATCTGTTGTTGCTCGAATCAATGAACGCGTGTGTTATGTCCTCCGTATTCTGGAATTAAAAATTCAATAAATTCATTTCAATTCAATAAAATATTGTACTTCCATAACATTTAAGCTTGAATCAGGACATCTTTGAACATTAACATGACAGTTTACCATTCTTAACACGCACTGCGGTTGACGCTCTCGATGTTATAAGTTGACGGTCTCTTTTCCACCGTGCAGTCTTACATAGAGCTGGGATTTTTTTTCTCTCCCCATAAACATATATCACAAATTTCTAGAATTTAGAACATGAAGAAGTTTGAATAAAAAAAGGAATGTTATAATAATTGAACCGTAATTTCGAGTCTATGCATAATATATATAAAGGTGATGACAGCAATTCAAAATAACGAGATGCACAAAATGTACTTTGATTGACATTAATTGTACCCCACTGAAATCAGTCATTGTATCTATATTTTAACATAAGAAACACACATTGCACTAAATAAATTGAAAGTAATGACTTGCTTTTAGCAGATGAATTAACGCTTTTATGAAATATTAACTGAAATAAGCAAGATAGCACAATGATACCAAATTATAAACTTAAGGCCAACGTTGGGGTTTTCTTGTATTGCGTCGGCTGCCTTGTTGAATTTTAATAGTATAAAATTTTCAAAAGAAAAACATTTTTTTTTAAACTGCGTAGTTTGTTTTGTAGAATGATTTTGATATTAAAATGACGTCATACTCTATCTTCGTGTTGTCTATCGAATGTTTAGTTCATTATGAATTTGTTTTGATGTCTGTGTCTGTTAAACCTTTCGTGCAGGCTGATACATTTTCATCATTTTAACTGGGTGCTTACGATAAAGAAAAAAACAGACGTGAACTTATACAAAAAACAAATAAAAAATCATTGCAAAGTCCTTTTACATGTACATATATGTGATTTAGAAATAAACTTTGAAGATATACTCTGTTTAAGTGCATAAAACGTACAACGGAGATATTTAGACAAATTATTAAATCATAACTATGAGAAATCTAGCATTCTTCTTTGACATCAACTGACCACTGATTAAAAATCGACTTCGACAATGATGATACGATAATGGGTTATATTAATTTAGGAAACCAAATGTCAGTTTAAATATCATTAATCAAGATATACAAATTTTTTTCTGAATTTTTGTACTCAACAAGACAAGGAACACTAAAGCCACTTCTTCAATAATTAGATTTCTATTTGAAAAGACAAGAATTTCTGGTATTTAATTATGCCTGACAGTGAAATTTTTAATGTAAATATACTGAAGCAACTTTTGATACAGGTTTTTACATATGTGTGTATTCTTTGGTTTCACAAATTCCAGAAAAAAAACAGAGACGAACGCATTAGTCTTGAGATCAGCACATGTTAACAACAAACTATACTACACAAGCAGAGGGAGCGCGAACAGTATCAGAATAGGAGAGATATAATCAGACAGGATATTTATATATTTATTTTTTTCTCTTTTATGTTCATTGTTTTGGTCAGGAGTCATGATATAATCAAAGTCAATGTAGGTTTTATAGACCTCCTTACAAGTCAGTTGATTTACGTAAAACCATATCAAGTATCTAAAGGTAACGAAACCTTGTTTTCTTTTATATAACATGTCGATGTTAACACTATATTTGTCTAACTTATATACAACAAACATTGATGCTTTTCCAAAGACTTCTACCTATCCATGGTTGAATATTCTTCAAGTCACACTTAATGATAACCAGGCAGTCAGGTAAGCACATATATTACAAATATGTATACAAAAATTGTTTAAAAAATATAAATTAAATCGTGTTTAACATAAATGTACAAATACGTTATATCTAAAATTCAAGTTCCTTAATTTCAAAAAGGGATACCTTCACATAAGCAACTTTTGTTTTTTAATTTTGTGCATATGATAAGCTTTAGAAAAAAACTTAATTATGAACGCATTAACCCAACACTATGTAGCCAACGCTGTATACATAAAAATTCATGTACGTGTAGACATGTACGAACAAAGGGACCTACAAAACTCGACTCAGATAAGCACAAATTAATAATTGGAAAGAGTGCCATCGTTTGTCATTTTTGCAAGCAAATAATGGTACAAATGTCCAATGAAAGGACAGTTCAACACCAACATGACCAAACTGATTTCGAAAGCATATGACCTCATTGTTCTATCAAATACAGAAAAGGATTTAATCATGTACCATCTCTCATTATTTACAAGCATTTCAAAAGTGTCATAACTCTTAAAATTACAAACAAATCTATATATTTACTGTGGAACAAATATCCAACAAAAGCAAAGAAATGTTTTTAAAAAATTAGTTCATAGTTTTCAAGTTGTATTTGCATAAATATTGGCATAATATTATAAGTTATACGGATCCATAGAGGGTTAGTAAAATCCATAGGGGGTGAGGCCGGAGGCCGAATCCCCTATGGATTTTATTCATCCTCTATGGTCAGTAGTGGGTCAGTAGTTAACCGTATAACGAATTTATCGCATGCTTAACCTTTTCTGCTGCGTTTTGTGGAAAAATAAACAATGAAAGACAACAACATTTATTTAATAGATGACATCACCAATGATAGTAAACGTGACGTCATGAACCCCTATGAAATTTACTAACCACCTACGGATCCATAGGGGGTCACCACGTGACGGCTTTAAACCAATCAAAACGTGATAATTTTTAAGCGGTGCGATAATATAAGTTATATGGTTCGCTACTGACCCCATACGGATCCATAGAGGGTTAGTAAAATCCATAGGGGGTGAGGCCGGAGGAAATCATCAATTGATTACAGTGATCAAACTTGTTGTAGTTGTATTTAACACATTTAAAGTATTTTAATTTTGGATCAATGTTTTGAAATAAACAAACCAGCTCATGCAGTTATAGAATGCAATGATTAAGACGTTTCAAAATATGAAATGAATATTAATTTCATAATTTTCTTTGGAATTAGGAAAATTCGATTATATCTATATCTCTACAGTTTAATTTTTGTAATTATCTTTTTCATGTTTTTTTAAATTGAAATAGTGAAATTAACTTTGTTGTTTCTATGAAAGACATTATATGACAGGTAATAAATCAGTGGAATATTGAATCATTTGTCTGATTGATTAGTTATCAAACAGAAAACTGTTAATTATTAATTGAAAAGAAAATGTTCCGGGAGATAGTAATTACCGATTTCAAAGAAAGTAATTATTTTACATCAGAAACCAATAGTGTAGAAATTTAAATGCGTTTTTAATATAAGTAGTTAAATTGTGCTATATATATAAAAAAAAATATACCACGTATTTTCTCTATTTCGCCTTCTGACTTAAAGATTTTAGTTTGTTTTTTCTGATAAGAATGAAGAAAAATGTTTTAACGATTGTGTGAATTCATTACACTATTAATTCAATTTCTTCGTTTATAATTTAAAGTATTTTCGATTATGACACCACTCAAAGAGTAAAACTACATACCAAGATCTAAGGTAAATTCCATTAACACTGACAAATAAAGGCAACAGTAGTATACCGCTGTTCGAAACTCATAAATCGATAGAAAAAAAAACAAATTCGGGTTACAAACTAAAACTGAGGGAAAATCATTAAATATAAGAAGAGAACAACGACACAACATTAAAATGTAACACACACAGAAACGAACTAAGCATTAGACAAAATCCGATGAGAATAACAAATATAACATCAAAACTAAATACATGAATTTGGGATAGAAAAGTACCGTGACACGTCTTATAGTAATGTGATTTCACAATCAAATATAAGAGGAAACAAACGACACAACAGAAACACAACGTTAAAATTTAACACACACAGAAACGAACTATAATATAACAATGGTCATATTCCTGACTTGGTACCGAACTTTTTTAAAGAAAAAAATGGTGGGTTGAACCTGGTTTTGTGACATGCCAAACCTCCCGCTTTAATGGCAATGTTAAATATAACATTAAAATGACAACATACATTTCAGGACTACAATACAAATAAATAGGAGAACATATTGGACAAAGAAACACACGAATAATAGCTAACAAAAGGCACCAGGTTTAAAATTTAATACGCCAGAAGTGCGTTTCTTCCACACAAGACTTACTAGTGACGCCCAGATACAAAAGTTCGAAAGCCAAAACAAGTACAAAGTTGAACAACACTGAGGACCAAAAATTCAAAAAAGTTGTGCCAAATACGGCTAGGGTTTAACAAAATCGGAAAAATAAATTAAATTAAAATAAAAAAAAATTAAAAAAATAAATAAAAAAAACCTGACAAATTCGAACGTCGGGCATGACAAACCAAAGGAACGAATGGAAGACAATCGTCATTTACCTGACTTAGTAAAGGAAATATCCGTAGAAAATGATAGATAAAAAAGTTGTATAGCCTTACTTCGCACACATATGACCGTTGTTAACAGTTCCGCTATATTAAAATTTCCCCTTGTTATCTTGACCACTTTTGAAAATATTCAAGTCAAGATTCAATTATACTTCTTTTCAATTGTAAACCGAGTGTTTAATTAGCAATTTAATGCCATTTTGACACTTCTTTTTAAATATTGTGTTGCTTTTAATTTGAATGTCCAAATAAGAGTTCATTCTGCTGGTAGCTTCCCGTTGCAGTTTATTCCTATGTATTTTTGTTAGATTTACGACATGGTTTAAAACGGCAACACATATGATTGCGTGCATCTTAATCTGGTGTAATCAAATTTAAGGCTATGGAATGTGTTTTTATCGTTGCTGGTTTGTCTTTATTTGTCTTTATATGCATGTCGGATTAGTCGGCTGTGGTTGGTGAATTTGGTCTTATGTACTGTGCTGTTTTATTGTTGCTTCTTGGTATTCATTTTTATTTTTGTGAATATTTGATGCTAGTTTGGCAGAGATTCTAGAGTAAAGATATGTTCAAATTCTTTAACAAGCTTATATCAATATCGAAATCGTTACCATTAACGAAACAAGGAGGTCGATGTATATCAATGTTATCTTGGCAAGAGATGTATGTAATCGGTAATTGATAAATTAAGAAAAAGAAATCACCTTACTTTTTTTTCTTTTGATCACATATCTTTTTACGTGTTTCGTTAAATAAACATCCTCCCACTTAAAAAGGGGTTTGCTCGATTCTGATGAAATTTTATTCAAAATACCATATTTGATGCACCATGTTTATAAAAGTTAGTCTCGAATTCACAACATGCGTTGGACATGCTATTTATTGCTGTTCATAAATAACGCAGATAACTTGGACATCAAGCCCGCCCCCTTGTTCTTGATGAAGGGAAATTTAGACGATCACATCAGATAAAAGTGTTATTTAATTGAGAACAACTTCTGATTAATGGTAATGAAAGACAGTGTTGGATCTTTGGTTTCCTCCTGTAGTTGTTTTTGTCTCATTTATGTACACGTATATTCAATATCATCTATTCATACTGTATACATATTGAGCACACGAATTTTTCTCGTTGAAATTGTAATAAAGACGATATTGAAATTTACTAAACTTATTTTCAAATACACCATGCTATTAAAATTAAAAAAAAATGTATAATGAAATATTTTGTAAAACGCCCAATATTAACTACAGTCGACTCTCGTTATGTCGAAGTCAGCCGGACCACAGAAATATTTCGAGATACACATAGTTCGACTCAAACGAACACCGGAAGTTCGACAATCTAAGGGACACAACTCTTGCTTGGCTTGGTAAAGCTAAAATAAATCCAGGTGAATATGGCAAGGGGATCGATATTCTAGTATCAGATCGATGTATTTGTATGTCACAGTCTTTTAATTATTATTATGATGACATTATTTTTATTTATTCAATTCTTTCAATTAAAAAAAAAATCCTATGGCTTTTCCAAGAGAGTAATTTCCAATTGATAGTTTCGTTGTTCAGGTCGGTTATAGCTGACAAAATTGATTATTCTCGGATACAAGAGATTTAAGAAAATTTTGATTTCTATTCATTTTGTTTTATCTCACTCTTTCTTTTCAAAAGAAAATATAACAAGTTTAAAGACGCTGTTTGAGTAGTTTTTAGGTGATCATCAACGGAAGCCATAATCCTCACTTTTTACACACCCAAGCTCATTAGTGTAAATCACAAATTAATTGCTTTGTAAACATTTTAAATACTTTTTCATGAACATGTACTTGAGTTTTCTTTCGTATGAACCCTATATTTCTAATGGGAATATCATTATCACTATATTTACTTTAATTATTTCATCAACATGACTTTGTAATATCAGCATTGTTTATTAAATGCAAATAAAAAAAGTATTAACAAAAGTACTGAACTCCAAGGTAATTCAAAAAGGGAAGTAACTCCAAGGTAATTCAAAAAAGGAAGTCCATAAAAACTGACAAACTCAAACCAAACGTAGACTTCAATCAATGGAACGCATATAAAACAAAAGTCTTGACATGCATTTGCTGATGACAATAGATATAGAATAACTAATCAAAGAATTCAAATAGAGAACAACATGCAACGATTGTCCGAACAACACATTATTTCACGAGTGTTGTTCGGTCACGAGTTGCATATTTCTCGATATTTGAATTCTTTGATTAGTTATTCTTTTTATTAGATTGCCAAATGGCTTTTTTAATAAAATTAAAGTAGAAAATATAAGGAACTATATATTTGTTCTACGCATTCACAATTTGTTTTGATCCGACGTTATCGACGCCTTGACAACGCCTATTGTTGTATGACGTGAGATGAGTGAAATAAACACGTTTAATCACATGTGAAATTATCGGTTTTTATTTCACTGGGAAATCAATGTAATTCGTTGCAACCAATGTAATAATGGGTTATACCTGGTTTTATAGCTACAGTACGTGCAATTCATCTTCACAAACATGTCAGACTTAAAGTGATCGGTCTGATCGGAAGGATAGGATGGAGGGACCTTTCTGACAGATTGAACTCTACTACGTCATATGTTGTACTCTTACAAATTACGCAATCGTAGTTTCGTTTCAATTCATTAAAATGATCCTGAATCTCGGGAAAATTTAAATCGCCTATGTACAGGAGCCCGACATTTTATTTTTAATCATTCAACAAAATTTTCTGATCCCAGATTGTTTTCGTTTATTTGGAAAGAAGTGAAACGTGCAGACAAATCTCAACTTTAAATTGCATTATAATTCCTTTGCCAAAAGCATAAAGGCATTCTTTTATCAAACCCGATGAGTACTAATTGAAAATGTATATCGCGATTGCTACAATCTAATAGAATTGTTCAAAACAATCAAAACATGCCAATTCGGTGGATGATTTTCAATAAAATTTAAAAATAATACAAATGAAATATAAAGTATATTTTATCTGATAATTATCATAATGTATGGAGAACAATCCATAACGATGTACATAAAAAAATCATATAAAAAATTTGTTAATGCTTCCGTTTAAAAAGAGGAGATAATGTAAGTTTTTTTATCCTTTTATTATTCATATTTCATAAAATTAAATTATATCACCAAGTATCATTAAAATGACTGATTGAAAATGAAGGTACAATGATTTTAACAAAAATATGAGATATTTATAAATAATACGTAGCAGTTTTAGTATCTTTAAACTATCTTCATTACTCTTTATGAGAAAAAAACATTCCTTATGTTAAAAAAAATATGCTTATACAAAATTATACTTCATGGTGTTGTATTAAAATGAGAAAATAAAAAATGTATAAAACTCTTCACAAACACACACACAAATTTAAGTATCTTTACTTGTACATTTGCATACCCAAAGGTATTCAAAAATAGACTAATGGCAAATAATGGTACACGAATTAAAATTAAAAAAAGAAGAAATATGTGTAATAATTGCTGACAAAGTTTTAGTTAGTTTTTCTATTACATTCATTATACTTTATGAAAAGCAACCATTCATGATGTACAATTGTTACTAATCATGGTAATAACAAAGACAAGTTTATAATTTTTTTAAAAATGTAGAAATGATCGGACTTTTAAAAAACACAAAGTAAAACCAACTAAGTCTTTACCCGTATGTCATTCACATTTCATAACAAAATTTACACTACCAAATTCATTTGAAACAACTGATTGCAAATAATGGTACACAAAAAAAAAAATGACAATTTTATTAACAAAGAAGAAATGTCTGTAATAAATACCGACAGTATTGTAGTACATCCACCCGAACCTGAGGCAGAAGTGTAACATTATAACATATAATTATCTGTATTCTCCTAAAGAAAACAAAGAATTATCAAAGATCTGTCAACAGCATCAAAGTTTTGAATGAAGGCCATAAACATGACTAATACTTATTTACAAATTGAATAGCCGGTGATGAAATATAAACAAATGAGTGACAATGTGTAATACAAATTTAAAAAAAACAATAATAGCCACAATTGAACTTATTGTAGTTTTTATATTGATGTTTTGAAGCGTATAAATGCATTGTTTCCTTTTCGAAAGTACTTACAATGTGGAATTTGTATTATGATACAAAAATCAACATATCAATGCCAATAAGGAAGAATTAAATTTAAAAAAACAAATGTAGTAAAAGGATTGTAAAGATTCAAACGCCGATATTTATAAAGTTAGTTCGTCGTACCTTCTGACCAAGTGCCTCTCTAAATATTCAATGAGAAGTCCTATTTGAATTGAGTTTATCGACCAGTTTGGAACCGTGTAATGAACTACCTATATTGAACAAGGTATGCACTCTTTGAATTAATTTGTGGTTCTGTGTACGTTTTTTTCTCACTTAATTCAAAAAGTGGTATCTCATTTCAATTGCTGCAGTGCAAGTCGCCTAATTGATGATTTTCAGAGACCATTTTTTTTTAAGGTATTCGAGTTACAGAAGTTCAAACAGGCAGCAAAATGATAAATTGTTAAATCAGATTGATTTCCATAAAACAATGCAAAAATGATAATTAACATTATTTGTAACATAGAAAAAACAAAATCTCTTGCGTGAAATGAAATAGAAATAAACCTCATTTAAAATACAAGACCGATCATAGTGTTCGGCAGTACTGTGTTTCTAACTTATCAAAACAGTTCAAATTCAAATCAAGACTAAAAATCGAAATAATTGTGCTAAATAATAGCTATATCAAAAATATCATAACTTCAAAGTAAATTAAGAAGAAGTCTATAAAAACTGCAAAAAGTCAAACGTTATCTACAAATGGAATGCGTTAAAACAAATGTCATATTCCTGACTCGGTACAGAGCAACACACACAGACATGACCCACCTGCACCAGGAACACAAACTTATACAATGGAATGTATGCACACCTATTCTCGTCAAAAATGGTATGAACAATGCAATGAAATAACAAACATTAATAAAATACTCTTTTAAGTATTCAATTTAGTATGTTTTGATTTTCTTGTGCTGTGATTCACAGTTCGTTAATGCCTTCATCATTTTCATATATAAGCTTCTTTAAAGGGGCACTAGCTACGAGATACATAAAACAATTAAATTATGATTTTTTTGTTCAATGAAAGTGAAATTATAGTGAAATAATAATTCACTAATAGCAGCCAGTATGGTTTAATGTTGTAAAAATAAAATAAGAAACATTATAAACGATGATGAATTATTCACTTGCAATTGAATAATTCGACCTCATTGAATCCGTATGCATGTGAACTTCAATTTTATCCATTAGGTAGTGATGAAATATGCATGATTGATGCGTGTTAGACTATAAAAAGAAAAGAATGTCAACATTGAAAGTGAAACAAAGGTAAATCATTCGATTGACCGATTCGATCCACAAAACATCATTCTTATACAGGTAAAACCGAAAATTAACTTAATTTTAAACCTGAAAATTGAAATCAAACAGACATAGAAAATGTAAATCGCTTGTTTTAGACTTTTTGTAATTTGGATAAATGTTTTACACTGTTATAAATCTAATATGAACATTTGAGTCAAATCGGTGAACATGAATTTGACAGCTAGTGCCAATTTAACTTTCAATCTGGCGAATTCGAAATAATATTTATTATATTTGGTCTGTCTTTATTACAGGTAATTCTTAAAATGAGAATATACATCCTTTTTGTGTTTGCGCTTGGTTTCCTAAATATAAGCAAAGGTTATGTAATGCAGAAAGAATGCCACAAGAATTGTAAATGCACAATTAGGCGTTCAAAGAAACGTGAAGCTGTTTGTAATGGAAGAGGTTTGCATTACATTCCACAATTTCCAGATCAGATAATTTCTGTTATAATGAGTGGAACAAATTTGACGAATATTGAAAAAAATGGATTCAAGAATTTGACCTATATTAGACTGAAAGAATTAACATTAGATAACAATCTTATTACGTTTATTCATGAAGATGCTTTTGTCAATTTGAAATTTCTGGATAAATTGCGTATTTTTCAAGAAACAAATCTAGAGGTGAATGTAATAAAGGTATCCGTTGGGAAAATGAAAACAAGGAATCTCCGATCTTTATATTTTCAGAATAACAACTGGCTTTTCCTTCCAGTCGATATGTTTACAAGTTTTTCATACAGTGAAATACGAACTGTTAGAATTAATGGTAACAGTTTTTCTAAACTAAAGAGTGCGACATTTTCACCATTAAAAAAGTTGCAAAAGCTGTTTTTGAATAAAAATGAGATTGAACATATTGATTTAAAAGGCATTTCGAAGGATTTAGTAGATTTGCGTTTGAATGAAAATCTTCTCTCAAAGGTTCCGGAATGGTGTACGAAGGATAGCCGAGTTGTCAGTTTAGTCAACAAATTAGAAAGTTTAGATTTAAGCGATAATAACATTGGGGACATTAGAATAAAAGCTTTTCTATGTTTGCCAAATTTGAAGAAGCTTTTACTCAATAGAATGCCAATGAGGAGAATTCGGTCAAATATATTCGCATTCCTCCCAGTTTTGCATTCTTTACAACTCTCGAAAATAGGGTTTCCTTTGCAAAAAATAGACGATTATGCGTTCAATAGTTCATCTCTTTCAAGTCTGCATATGGATGTTGCAAATTTCCATTTCGACCGGAATGAGTTTAATCCACAGACTATTTTTTCCTTGTCACCAAATCTAAGTTTTCTAAACTTAGACCATAATTTTTTCCCTAGAAACGAAACAAAGATGCAACAAATATTTTCACCTTTAGTAAGGCTGAAAAATTTAATAATATCCTCAGCCAGTCTTTTTATTCTTCCAAAAAATGTTTTTCCGTTCTTAAAATCACTCGAAATATTGACCCTAAGCTCAAACAGATTGTCAGATTGGAATGATGGTAGTGAAATATTTCGGAATATGACGTCTCTTAGGAACCTCAACATGAAAGATAATTTCATCAAAATTATAAATAAAAAAACATTCCCTGCAGACGTACTCAGATCTTTAAAAGTTCTGGATTTGAGCTATAATTCGTTTGTATGCACTTGTGATCAACTATGGTTTACAGAATGGATTAAAACAACTAAAGTAAAGCTTCTCAGTTATCCAACGCTATATAAATGTAGGTCACCACCAGCGCTTGATGGAACGTTACTTCAAAAGTATGTTAACTCGTCTAAGGAGTGTCCTCCATGGAATCCTATTTATACAATGGTGATAATCTTGTTATTGTCTGTTGCGGTATTAGCTGTGATATTTGCGATAATAATAAAGTGTCAAACAAACATTAAAAATTATTTATACCTATGGAGAATCAATTACAACAGAAGAAAAGGTTATCTCCCCTTGCAAGATGCAGATGATTTCGAATATCATGCATTTGTTGTATATTGTGATGCAGATCGGCATTGGGTTCATCACAAGTTTCTAAAGAAACTAGAACAAGATGAAGGAATGAAACTTTGCATTCATCATAGAGATTTTGAAATCGGGGAATCAATTACTGCAAACATCAATAACTATCTCGAGAAATCATGGAAAGTTGTTGTTATTTTATCAAATGATTTTGCAAAAAGTGAATGGTGTCAATGGGAGGTTGATATCGTTCAAGAGCGAAGGCGTAGACAGGGAAGGGATGTTTTTTTATTGATTATGCTTAAAAGTATTGACTCTAAACATATGACGAATCAACTCAGAGCCCTTCTAGACAGTGCATCAAGTCTGAAATATCCAGTGGGCGTTGGCGAAGAACTGTTCTGGACGGCAGCAGTAGAAACACTTAGAAAGCCATTGGGGCATCCACCGACAGCACTGTTATGATAACTGTAAAAATTGTAACAACCGTGTAACACTTTGAATTTTTAATTTGAGAATTTAAGAAAAAATTACTATGAAGGTTATTCGATTAACGATCAAATTCAAATGCATTGTGTATTTGTGTTTCTAGTAATGCAGATTTCTACATGAAATAATAGTCGTTGAATTGTTAGATTAAAAACACATGTTTAATTAAAAAACATATCTGGTTTTCAACCATGTATCTTGAAAAAAACTATTGTTTCTAACTTCTATGCCAATTTGTCTTTGGTGGAGCGTTGTCTCATTTGCAATATCCTACAATATCCTTTTTTAAAAATATTTATTAAAGCATTCAAATATTATTCTATTGATTTTTAAACTCGTCTTTAATATGCATACAAAATTTACCGTCGGACATTAATCATGCAAAAATGAATCAAATCATGTGTTTGATCAAGTTTCCTGTAAGTATGAAATACATAAAAAATAAAATTGAGAATAAAAATGGTTAATTTGACAACGAGACAACAACCCTACCGAACAGCGGAAACAGTACAAGGCCACCTATGGATCTCCTATACAGAGAGAAAATCAATGATAAATCGAATGCATACAGTAAACCATATGTGTCTCGGGATACATAAGATATATAGTTTTTAAAACGTCATGAGATTGCTGTCTCATATTGCTGACAAAAGTCTGACCATTAAAAAAGGTGAAGATACAAATGTAACATTTAAGACTCCAACCGGACGTGAACCGAAGGTAAACTGACAATGCAATAGTTTCCCCCCCCCCACAATTAAAAAACAGACAAAAAAAACCGACGAAAAGAAGAAAAAAGTTAACAAAACACTACAAAAAAAACACAGAATGACAAACAAGAAGTATACCAAAAACAGTGTCGAACTCATGAGCTCGGGAAGGTAAGATGTTTCTGAGTAACAAGTGGTACCAGTCGTGTTGAAAGTGTTAGTACAACACATGATTCGTCCTTAAGTTGTAAGTTGTACACATGAATATTCAACAGAAACGGATTTTTCGTATAAGGGAATTACATGCAAAAAAAGTATATAAAATTTTAATTTCTCGACCGACATAATTCACATAAATATATAGTGTTGAAAGCTTCTGAACATTCTTACATTCATAACCGTGAAGTTTTGCCAACGAGATAAGTATGTACTTATGATTATTTCCGGTTAATATTTGTTTTATTAGTAATTGTACCTTTTTTATAAACACATTTGTATTGCAATGTATGTCAATGCAACATAACGTCTATCCGTGCTTGTTATGCACGCCCTTCTATTTAATAATTATTGCCCATAATAGAGCAGAGCATTTATAATTAATGTCTTTGTTTAATTGGAACACATTAGAATAAATTGTATGACTCTTTCCTCGATTACCTGAAACGTTAATAAAATGTACCTTGTAAATTCATCCAAACAAAACATCAGTCCTTGTCACGGAATAGAAGTTCCTTCATACTATAAGTTCCAATGGGAAAAAATATTCTGGAATATTATTTCCACAGGAATAAATATTACAGTATATGTTCCTAACGGAATAAAAAGTATAGAATATTTATTCCACCAGGTACAGGTATTATGACATTGTTTATAACAAAGTTTCCACTGGAACAAATATACGTTGAAAGTTCAACATCCAATATCTTACATTTTTTCTATAATTTTCTCAATAAATAGATTTGTCAAAGTACCCTTACTTTATATACGTACTTTTAAGGATGTTTTTAAAACAATCATAATTTCGTCTTCTCATTAACACAGTAAATCATAGTCCCTTTAACAATTCACTATAATTACTGTATTGCATAATAATAAAATGTATATGATGATTCACAGAAGTAATAAATATGAAAATATTATTTATAATCAATATATGAATTCATGCGTATAAATTCATTATATAGCTGCTTTGTTTATTTCAAAACTCAATCGAAACTTCAGCAAATTTAGTGTTTGATATAATTAAACCTTATAAGATCTCTGTAATCAAAGAGAATAGAAGAATACCAAGGAGACAATGTATGTTTGAAGAATGCAAGTTTTTCTTACATCAATTAAAATTTGACTCTAAAGACCAAAAGCATTTGTTAAATGTATGCATACATTTACAATAAACAGAAGCTATCATGTTTATAAGGAAGCTGTCTTTAAATAAAACGGCAGTTAGAATAATTGCAGTCATCAAATGGATTAACATGTAAACGCTGTACAGTATTTGCTATAAAACTTAAGATTTTGTTTAATTCATATATAATTTTTCGTTGAATCAGACATGCAACTGTATGTTTTCGCTTCGATGGGTAGCTTCCTATTTCAAAATGCGGTAGCGGCGGTTGGAAATTATCAGACGAGAAAAGAATACTTTAAAGTAGAAAAGAATAAGAAAATTACGACAGGGAATCTCACTGTCGTAGGTAGAATGTCTGAAAATCATTGTGCAACGTTTTGTGTCACACACGGTGACCGATGTTGAGAGATTACTTACATAAACTCGACGAAGGAGTGTAAACTTGATCAATCCGGATGCTGTCGTACGGATTTTGTCAATGCATCAGGTTCAAACATCCTACATCCCAGACGTACATATGTAGGTAAGTCTAAGCTTTTTTTACTCATGAATAAAAGCGATGGAAAAATGTAAATAATAAGGGATGTGTAGGATATAAAAAAATAGTTCCTTTCAATTGTGTGTTTAAGTATTAACATTGCTTTGAAAGAAAACAAATGTATTTCCATTGCCAACTGTGAGAAAAATAAAAAAAAAAAAAAAAATATTAGTTCTTAAACTATGATAGCTTATACAGAATAGCAAGAAACAAAATGCATCAGATGACAAAATGTTAACTTTTCAACTGATAAAGTCGGCAGTCCAATCGTCTGATTAATTTTTATCAATCTCTTTTGATATCATTTAAGTTTAAAAAACTACTGACAAGAAAAGAATGTACAATCTTGTTGTTTGTCAAGAACGTTGTGAGTGCTTGCATTTGGTTTCATTTGTATGTCGATTTATTGTTTTCTTTGTTTACATTACAACCATTGTAATGAAAGGTGTTGTTGACTATTTCAGACTATAATAAGATATTGTCTGTAACGAATGGAGGATGTTTGGGTGATTGGGCAAACGAAGATTTTTGTACGAAGGTCATTATGCTATTGGTTACAGAATGAAAGTATGTATACTTCTATGATTATTGTCAAATTGTTACATTTCAAACGTTAAAATTAAAACTACTACAATCAGACACACACTACACGTGGTGACTATCTAACTTAATACTAAAAAAACATAAACAAGTTATTGTCAAAATTTTAAAATAACTCTTTGATTAACTATATAACTGGTAAATGTAAATCAAATAAATAACTAATCGTCCATAAAAAAAAAGAAAAAAAAAAAAACCAAACATACCAAACTTCATGACAATTTTAAATGGGGACATCCCTTATCAAATGACAAAGTCTAAAGCTCAAACACATCAAACGAATGGTAAACTACTGACATATTTCTAACTTCTTACATGTATTTATTTTTAATGAAAAAAAAAAAATGATTGAAGATACCTGTTTTCTTTTACTTAACTAAATATTTTACCTTTATGAAAGTCACATAAAACTCATGTGTGAGCTAAACACACTCATAAAACTCATGTGTGAGCAAAACACACTCATAAAACTCATGTGTGAGCAAAACACACTCATAAAACTTATGTGTGAGCAAAACACAAAGGCATAATGGATAAACACATCAATATTAAAATGTTTTTATTATAGATTCTATGTTCAATACCATTATGCCAATTCAAAAGTAATTTTTCACATTGATGCATGTGATTTCCCCGGATGTACAATTACACGAACCGTAACAAAGGATTAAAATTATAAGTTGATGGACGATTTGTTTCCCTCAGTTTTAGTTTGTTTCCCCGTTTTGTTTTGTCCATCGATTTACGAGTTTTGAACAGCGGTATACTACTGTTGCCTTTAGTGTGCACAAAAAATCTGCAAAGACAGCACAAAAAAATATTACTATCATATTAGTACATAACAAGCACAGAGGTCAAGTGCACAGATTCGGAAATTACTATGAGTAAAAGAGGATATTTAGCATAAATGAATTTGACAGAAAACGAAAGGTACAACCAATAAATTACTACAACAATATAAAAGCGTCTTAAAAATATTTTAAGTAAACGCTACACCAAGTAACATAAAGTGACATTAACAGCTATTAATCACAAGTTTCTTATCAATCAGTAAGTAGAATCAGAAGATCATAAAAATATTAATAAGAAGATATGTGAAAACTCTCCATCATATTCCCAATGTACAAAAAGTAATAATTGTAGGCCTTCAGTTATGAATTACGTATCGCACCGAAAAGCAAGCTATTACGGACCCTAACATGACCAGTGTAAAACAATTCAAAGAGAATACATGTTTGTAAATACTCTCATCATATATACCGTGATTGAAATTTTATACATTCGCACGGACGCACGTTTCGTCTAAAAAAGACTCATCAGTGACGCACACATCTAAACATGTAAAAGGCCAAAAGTACGAAGTAATTGTTCCTTTAACATATGCATTTCACTGACAGATCGAAGGACCACATGCAGATAGGACAGAATTGAATGCCATTGAAATTATATGTGGAAGTAGAAGTGTTGAACGTTGTGGCGATACGGTCAGTTCTGGTCAGCAGCAATGGGGAATGTGGACCGAGGAAGCACTCTGTCCAGCAAAGACGTTTCTTACCGCATTTTCTCTTCAAGTACATCAATTTGATGTAAGTTGATAAGATCGAAAGATGGTACACAAAAAGTTCTTGTTTTAAGCTATTAGAAATTTTAACATATCTCATTATGAATAATATGCTAAAAATTCTTGCCAAACAAACCACATGTTTATTTGTTCAAATCTCCTTTGCAAGTTATTCAAAGTCCATTACACAATGTCTGTATGAAAGAACTTCCTGAAAAAATGAATTGCAATTAATGAATGGCTATTATTTATATTGATTTTTTTAACAATACAAATAATTTTTCACTCTTCACATTGAATTATCCGCGAATGTGAAGAGTCCAAAATTGATTTTATGGTTTAATACATTCAAAATAAATTGTTGTCATTCATTTTAAATAAATTTCTATCAAAAATAAGGCTTAAAGAACTTTTTATATTATTAATATTACAATAACAACGTACACACATGTTGGCGTATGCCTACACAACGTCGGAGTGGGCGTGTCGCCATCAAAATTGACAACATTGAAAATTACATTTATTATAGAAATATGCATTGAAATCAAATTTGGAAATTCTAAATAACATGTACAATGTGGGTGATGTGATGTTATTTGGTTTCTGAAGGAAATTTGTCTAATGGGAACATACCACATATTCTTAAATTCAAATGGTTTATGTTTTATATGATGTTTTTTTTTTTCAGTTGTCCCTATTACTGCACTTCACAATTATACAGGCAGACTGTGAAATACGTTTTATTGCATGGATTTGACCTTTTGTATTTGCGATTTTTTGTTTGAATACAGTATAATTAAGTTTCAAATATTATTGGACAGATAAGTGTAAGATATAGGAAGATGTGGTGTGAGTGCCAATGACACAACTCTCCATCCAAATAACAATTTAAAAAAAGTAAATCATTATAGGTCAATGTACGGCCTTCAACACGGAGCCTTGGCTCACATCGAATAACAAGCTATAATAGGCCCCAACATTACTCGTGTAAAACCATTCAAACGGGAAAACCAACGGTAAGTTTAATTTTCTAAGAATTGACGATATATTAGATACATTTAAATGCTCTAACTATATGTGTAACCTCATGTAAAATACACCTTAGACGTTTGTATATTCTACTTAGGTTCATAGTATTTTAATTTTCTTCAATAAATTTGGTTTTTTATGCTCATCAAGGCTTTAGCATTGACAACAACAAACAAAAAACAAACGATATCTCATGCACTGTTAATTTTTTTTTCAAAACTATATAAATGTGAATGAAACTGCTACTAGTTACTATATTGCCTTTTCAGGAACAGTGATGATGACAGTATGCCTATGCACCACTTTTAACTCATAAATGAATGTATGGACTGAATTGAGATTATGTTTTTTGTTTGGTAGGTTATTACAGATAATACAGGTGCCAACTACGTCAGATTCAAATGCAGATATTTTAAGGATGAATATTCTGGTTTAGACCTTAGCGTTTCCCCTGGGTCTGGGTCATATGGTTACTACGGTGAATGGAGTCAAGCTTGTCCAGTGAACAGTGCCATTTGTGGTATAAAGACTAAAATTGAGGATAAAAAAGGAATTTTCGACGACACCGCACTAAATGATGTTGAATTCTTCTGTTGTGAATAAAGAACTGCATTTTAAAGCAAAGTTTACATTAATTGAACACTTCGGGAGGTTTTGAATTTTGAATTTAGTTAGTTATTTATTACACCTACAACAATAGTGCGATCTTTACAGTTTATAGATTACAATGTTAGTTTTTGCATTAAGCTGTATTGTATATTTTATTTTATTTCCTATTTTTGTTATACGCAGATGTTTTGTTATTTTCTAAAAACCTACCATTGCATTTTCATCATTAAAAGCATAACCGTTATATATTGCACTGACAAATTTTGACAAAGTTCGATCCTAATATCATTGGCACCCACGTTTTACTCCACACTATCAAGGAGTGGAATGTATTGATAGTAGTGGTATCATTTTGTCTTGACCCCACCTTCTACCTGACTAACCTTTGATTTCAATGACAGTTTAAAAACAGACGTATAATGTAACGTTTGGATGAATATAAGCATCAGCAATTCGGACTTTTATTAAGTGACCTTCTGTTAAATTCATTACGGTAGTATTCTCTGCACATGGTTTTGTCCAAGTGGTATTTGGGGTTCCCGTTCTTGTAAACGAAAATGTTTTGGACCTTCTTAAAAATTGTACCTATTGTATGTCCTCATTGTAGTTTTCTATATCCTTTTCAACATTCGTTAAATAGAAATTCATTTAAAGTCCAAACTTTTTCTAGATTTTAACTGAGCTAAAATTTGAGAAATCATTACATAAAAACGAGTGAACAAATCCATGCAGAAACAACATTTAATCAGGTATCTCAACATCGAAGTTTGTGTATTTATTAAAGAGGGACGAAAGATACCAGAGACAGTCAAATGCATTGATTGAAATTAAACTGACAACGCCATGGCTAAAAAGAAAAAGACAAACACACAAATAGTAGAACACAACATACAACATAGAAAACTAAAGACTAGACAACTTGAACACCACCAAAGTTTGTAAAATTAACAATTTTGAAACTTGTTACAATTTGATGCTTATACTTGTAATGTTTTAAAAAAAGATCAAAATGTTAAACTATACTGCTGTAATTAAATATTTTCTCTCAACAATCTTATTTCAGTTATCTGTGCTAAAATGATCTTTCATGTTTCTGGCTTTGCAAATCTGTTCTTGTTATATATGATATCACAAGAAGAAGATATGGTATGATTTCAAATAAGACAACTCTTCACAAGAGACCTAATGATACAAACATTAACAACTAAAGTACGGCCTTAAACAATGAGCAGAGCACATACCACATTGTCAGCTATAAAAAGTGAAATCACAAAAATACTGAACTCCGAGGAAAATTCAAAACGGAAAGTCTATAATCAAATGTAAATAATCAAATGATAAAACTCTTCAAACGAATTAATAATTGTCATATTCCTAACTTGGTACATGCAGTTTAAAATGTAGAATATGGTAGATGAGACCTGGTTTTATAGCTTCAATTATCTTACTTGTATGACAGTCGCATCAATTTCCATAATGTTTACACCGATGCGTGAACAAAACAGACATAATAGGTACAATTATTAAAATAAGGGTACATCAGACATCACCTTTAACAATCTTAATCAGAACAAAACAAACAAAAATTTGACAACATGAACAGAGTAGCACAAAAAAGCTTATATCAAACTTAAAAACCATATTCATTGCTTACATCAACCCATAAAGGATTTAAATATTTGAAGTCCGTTGAGTAAATGAATAGGTTCACATCAACTTTGGTGTAGAATCACGTGTTTGACGTCAGAATGTAACGTCACACAGGTGGAGATATCAAATGATTTTGTCGTTCAAGCTATTTTCTAAATTATAATAGAACAATAACATAATCATGATACATGATAATGGCGCCACGTCTAATGTACCAACGAAGCACAAGAAATCACACATACAAAGCACACCAGCAAAATAAAGATAATACAAAAAACACATTGACGGTATGCATAAGTCAAACGGATAAAAGGCCCCAAAATGACAAATGGAAAACAATTCAAATGAGAACACTAACAGTCTTATTTATTTACTAAAATGAACGAACGACAATCAGTGAATTATAGGCTCTTGACTTTTTACAGGCACATACATACAGAATGTGACGGGGTTAAATATGTTAGTCATTGTTAGTGGAATCCCAACCCTCTCTTAATCTGTAACAGTGGTGTTACAGTACAACATAACTATAAATATAAGTTTAAAAAGGCTAAACTCATCAGATGGATACAAAAAAAAGAAATACGACACAGAGTTGACATGGCCAGATTTTTGTTTATTCAAACAACAAAGAGACAGTAAATACATATCTGAGAGTACTCGAAGTTACTGATTTAGTTTAAACATATTTTATTTGCTGAATTAAAGCAAAATGGAGTAGACACAAGTAAATCATACTTATGAAGTCTTCTCCATAATATAATATAAAGTTACAATAGTAGTATAATATAAATGACATGCATATAAAACAAACAGTTTATACAATATAAAACTAGCTTTCATAGGTGAACAAAGAGGAGAGAAAGTAAAAAGAGAAAAAGAAAGTTTGAAAAGTCGTATAATTCTGTGACGGTGACTTGTGAATTGATGACAACGATGAAGTTCCGTGTCGGTAATAATAACGCTCTATCAAGGCATAAGAAATCTGTTTGACCTTTTTAAGAAATTTTGAACATGTTTGAAAATTTGAATATTTTTTGAATATTTTGTTCGTTCGAAAGTTCCAAGTGTCCGCAAACTAATAGTTTTGTATCTAAAACAAAGTTTTCAGATAACCAGTTAAGGCTATGGAATAAGATTTTTCTACACAATGTGTATTTTGGGCAAACGAAGAAGTAATGGTAGACATCCTCAATATCGGACCCACAATGGCAAGAAGGATCATCTGTAATATTAGCTCTAAATAGGTCATTGTTTACGAATGAAGCGGAACATGGCAATTGCGTTAAGATAATATTTAATTTCCTTAGGCGGTACAAATAAAACGTATCAATTTTACATAATAGACTATCGTTTTTTAATTCTTTCTTCAATTTAGAAATAGAGTCGACACTGCGAAATTTTGCATCAAGTTTATTCCATTCACGTATAGTAGAGGCAATAAACGATTCAGTAGTAATGGAAAGTCTACAAAATGGAATAATAATATCATGACCATTTCACAACGGGTAGTTGGTTGTACTTTGTACACAAGGAGGTACAAGATAACATAAATATTCTGGTGCATGCTTTTGGTTCATGTTATAAAACATCTGTAATTTTCTTCTCCTTCTTCTTTCAAAAAGAGATTCCCAGCCAATCTCAGAATATAAAGTTTCAGTTTTTGTAAATATTGGTAGACCGGTTACTATTCTTGCGGCCTCTAAATGGAATTTTTCTAATTTATGTGAGTAGCCTATTTCACAATAATCCCAAACTTTCGTAGCATATTCAAAAATGGGTCGAATAAAAACTAAGTATAGTTTTTCTTAATTATTTCGATATAATCGGTATTTTAGTTTACGTAAAACATTTAAGTGTTTCTTTACACTTATAATTATACTTTCAATATGATTGTTCCAAGTTACTGTTAGCTAGTTAAAGCCACTTACAACTTATAAAAAAATCATGCATCTAAGACGAAATCATCAATCATTTCACATCCAACAACCAATGAATTAGGTGTGTAAAGACGTTATCAATTGTCAGAGAAACTTGACAACCATGTGGGATATACATTTCCTTATTTATTTGGTATTCAAGAGCTTGGAGCTGTTACCAGGATGTTCGCAGGATTTTATATCAGACTAAGATCCTAAAATTAACGCAATCATTCAATTATATGGTATCATTTTTCGTTTTTTTTTTCTCTTTGGTTATTTGGTAATAATTGCAGATCGAGAAAACATGTGTTGCATTTAATCCGTACTAGGACTATTTATGTCTTGACAAAAGTATAAATATCTATCTTTTTTCAAGATTATGCATTGACCTCTCGATGTTTGTTATGTGTTATTTCTCATCGAAATGTATCAAGTATATGTATGACAAAGTATTTGCGCATACCTAGGAATATGAGAATGAAAGTTTCATACATACAAACATAAGAAAATTGACGCCACATTAAACAACGTATAAAACTAGACGACCGAGTAAATAGAGGGTACCAAAACATTGGCGATCTCTTGTACATATATTCTGAAAAGGTTAAGTTAATGTAAGATATTGCTTTGAAATGCCCGGTTTACAAAGCTTGCAAGCTTTAAGATGAAGATAAAATAATGGAATAGCTACATACATGTTATATATTCTCCGTGTTTTAGAATTAAAAAAAAAATCAAATGTATATAAATTGGGGGGATTTTTGTTTAACTTTTCCGGAACTCAATAACCAAGGAACACTTTAGTCACTTACACAACAGTTATATTTCTATTTGAAAAAAAAACCCTGGTATTTTGAAATTTCTTTCAGTGAACACTTTTTAGTGTATAATACTACAAAAACGTTTGATTCAGGTTTTTTACATATGATACATATGTGTGTATTTTTTGATTTGAACAAATTCCAGAAAGACGAAGACGAACACATTAGGCTAGAGAACAGTTGATCTGCACAATTTACATGTAACAACAAACTATATTGTATACACCAGCCGAGGGAGGGAGAACAGTATCAGAATAGGATATCTAAACTGTGGAAAAAAATCATTTATACCAAGACAGAAACATGACAGTTGTTATTCATTCGTTTGATGTGTTTGAGCTGTTGATTTTACCATTTGATTATCAGGGACTTTCCGTTTAAAAATTCTCTGAGTTCAGTATATTTGTGATTATACTTTTCATTCAATAAATGCAAAGACATGGTTGTAAAACTGTTTTCATAGTTTCAAGTTGTATTTGCATGACTGTTGGCATAATCTTATGTACGAATAAGGAAGATGCTGAGAGAAATTATCAATTGATTACTGTGACCAGGCTTGTTAAAGTTATATTGAACATATTCAAAGTATGAAATAAACAAACCAATTCTTAAAGTTATTGAATGCAATGATTAAAACGTTTAAATATAATTTTGAAACGTTCTATGTAATTAGGAAAGTGCAATTATATCTCTATTTTTGAAGTTTATTTTTTGTAATTATCTTTTTCATGTTTTTGAAATTGAAATAGTGAAATTAACTTTGTAGTTTCTATGATAGACATTGTGTGACAATTAATAAATCAGTGGAATATTGAATCATTTTAATGATTGATAAGTTCTCAAACAGAAGGCTGTTAATTAATACTTGGAAAGAAAATGTTATGGGAGACAGTAATTAGCGATTTAAAAGAAAGTTATTATTTTACACTAGAGACCAATAGTGTAGAAATTTAAATGAGTTTTAATATAATTAGTTAAATTTTGCTATAATTATACAATCAGAAGCACTTGATACTAAACACGTGAGCAATATATACGCTTTCATAACCATGTGAAATTATAAAAGGAAGCACTCACTTCGTCATGTTCGTATCAGTACATTTGTATGCTGCAACTGTGCCATTGATTGCCAATCTATACTATTTAAATCTGGCGGTGGTGAAAACATGACAAACAAGCATCAGAAGTTTACATTTGTTCAACATTAAGAACGCTGCACAACGATACCATGACTTTTCTTTTCCTATTGTTGTGTTTCAAAATACGGATCGGTTGATTTCTATGCTATTAAACGAGAAGACCTCATTTTGTGTGTCTCTTCTCTACCTTCCACAATAAATTAATCATCATGTCTATTTGTTCTTTAGGTAACATGCATAGTCGCATTTGTCATCCATTCTTATAATTATTCAGATTGAGTTATTTTGGGAGAAAAACGACTAAATAGGTGTCCGGATATTGTTTCCGTCATCAGACTGACTTTTAGTCATAGATAAGCCTTCCTTTTTTAAACATGCACAAGAACAACCAATCGTATGATAGATTACAAAAAAACAAAAATAAATGAGTCAATCAGAGCGTTCTCCATATCATGGTGTCTAGATCGCAAGAATTACAACTATTATATCTCCTTAGAGACATTATTTTTCGCGTTTATCCACATGTAAACTACGATTATACTACTATAATATATAGAGACTCTCTGTATTCTGTCTACTTTTTCCTGAAATATATTTACTATCTAAGGGGTCATACCAGTTGCATATATATTGAAATAAGTAAAACATGTGGAAACAAGAATGTGTCCATAGTATACGGATGCCACATCGGCACTATCATTTACTATGTTTAGTGAACCGTGAAATGGGGTAAAATCTCGAATTTGGCATTAAAATAAGAAAGATCATATCATAGGGAACATATTTACTAAGTTTCGAGTTGGTTTGACTTCAACTTCATCAAAAACTGCCTCGACAAAAACTTTAACCTGAAGCGGGACAGACAGACGGACGAACGAACGAACGATTGGACAGACTAGAAAACATAACTCCCATAAATGGGGCATACAAATTTATTGTTGAAAGTGAAAACTTAAACCTGAAGCAGGACAGAAGGACGGACGAATGAACGAACGGACGAACAGACTAGAAAACATAATTCTCATAAATGGGGCATACAAATTTTTGTTGAAAGTGAAAGTAGTGATTTGGCCAAAAAGAAAGTGAGGTAGAGGACGTCGGGATCAGGTGTCTTAAGTTCGGGATTTCGTGATTGATCCTTACGGGGTACGGGAATATTTTTTTTTTAAATTTCGGGATGTCGGGATATGAATTTCGTTAAAATACGCACCTCGTTATTTCATGTTTTTAAGCCCGGGATTTCGGGATCAGGGCCCCTCAGACCACCCCTCAAAGGAACCTTAGTCATTTATACGAGATTCAAATCCTACCATTGGCATGTTAATAGGGCTCTCAAAAGGAAAAGCGCTGATGGATTTTCCTAGAAGCTTATTTTATTAGAATAATAATGGTCTATAAGCAGTTTCATTTATTTCATGTTTGAAGCGGTGCAAATGTTTGATTTAATTTGACTTTTACCAAAAAATGCATTGTAGCAAAGGGGAAGAATAATTGTGTTATAAGGCCAGAAACACGAACATAATTGAATTTAACAGAAAGGAAACACATAACAGACTTTGGAAAAAAGGGAGAGGGCTTTTGATACCTTATATGAAATTCTCCAGTCATAATATCTTTAACAAAAATTCTTCCTACAACAGTTTACAAGCTGTATATGCCCGCGATTTCGCGGGTGTGTTCTAGTAACAATTAATGGGAGCTAACGCCTTTATACCGTAGTCCCACTAGGTCACGATCACACTACGATCTGTGAAAAAAATGCAAATTTTGAAGATCGTAGTACGATCGTGTAGATCGCAGTAAGGTCGTATCACGGTCGTGGTGAGGTCTGCAAGATCGTGATGAGCGTGGAAAACTTTGAACATGTTCAAAACAGTCGTGGTGCTGTCTTTTCGAAATCAGGTCGTAGTAGAAGCGTAGTGAGAGCGCACTAAGATCGCAGTAAGATCGCAAAGGTCGCTGTACCATTGTAGCGAGAGCGTAGCGAAAGCGTGATTCTAGTCGGAGAAACTGCGATACGATCCCACAGCGACGTTATTAAGACCTCACTACGACTATTACGTTCTCACCACGACCCAACTACGCTTCCACTACGACTATACCACGCTGTTCAAGACCATAGTACGATTCTAGCACGCCCTTGCCGTCCTCTTCACGCTCTTCTTACGACCTGACTACGTTCACACTACGACCATCATTCTTATTGTCATTTTGACATAGAATATGTTAAATCTCTCCAGGTTTTGTTTGTCTGTATGTGATTGGGACTTCTTGTCCATTTTCTCTAACGGCTCAACCATGCTTCTCGTTTTCATATAGATTAGACTGTTGGTTTTCCCGTTTGAATGGTTTCACACTAGTAATTTTGGGGCCCTTTATAGCTTGCTGTTCGGTGTGAACCAATGCTCCGTGTTGAAGGCCGTACCTTGGGCTATAATAGTTTACTTTTAAAAATTGTTACTTGGATGGAGAGTTGTCTCATTGACACTCATACCACATCTTCCCATATCTATTGACACATCTGTATCATCTCTGCTATCGTCCACTATAATGTCGTCATTTCAGCTTTATTGACCAGCAATAGGTTGTAATTAAGGTTGGATTGGTCTGTCCGAAATCTCTACTTCATCAGTATTCGTTACTATCAGAGCTCCCTCCGCCTCTAAATCAACCCCGACCACCACGCCCACGTGTTCTAGTAGTTTTCGGTGGCATGACTATTGTTTCCGAGAAATCTACGTATTAAGCAAAAATAGAAGGAGTGGAACTATATTGATATGGAACACGATATTGACGTTATTGCTGATAGCGAAGTAAGATCACGGTATGAACGTAGTATAATTGTGATAAGAACATTCTATAATCGCAATAGAAGCGTGGTAAGATCGAATTGCCATCGGATAATTCGTGGTATGGTCGTAGTGAGAACGTGATGAGAGTAGAAAGATCTTGATAAGCGTAGTGAGGTCGCAGAATATGCGCTGTGAGAACGTGGTATAATCGTATCGGGATCGTTGTAGAAGCGTAATGAGGAAGTAGTAGCATCGTGAAAGCAACTAAAATTTACATTTTCATGCCGCTCATACCGCGACCTCACCACCATATACATATATTTTAGATCGCGGTGAGCGTGGTGCGATCGTGGTTTAGTGGGACTGGGCCTTTATTTGCTATCATTTAAATTAAAATTTCATGACCCTATTTTTTTATTAAACTTGTATCAATTTTAACATTAGTTTCAATTGATGTTCACATTTCGTTTTTTTTTTATGTTCACAAAATGAAACTCTAAACCCGGTATAGATCACAGTTAAACTACAGCAAATGTGTGTAAACCTGATGATAGGATTTACAATCTATATTTCAATTGATCGTACTGTGAAATTGAAGGAACGATAAATCAAATTCGGTTGGAGAATGACATAAAAACCTTGCCGGATGAAGAAAGGCGATAAACCAAAAATTTTATAAATTATTGCAAATATCTTAGCAACACAAAAAATAAATCAACCTAACAAAAACAATACCCCATGTCCCGATAAAAACAGTGTGCCCGGTTTAGCCATCCTTTATCATAGGCGATTTTTGTATTTAGACTCTGATATCACGTAATGCATTAAAAACTATACATATAAGTGAGCTCTTTATTGGAAAATTATTGAAATTACAGTCTACATATTTTTTGAATGGATTTGTAGGTTATATTATATCTTGTGATTGTTGCATCGAAATGTATCATATAGGACATACAATTGATAAGCGTTGGTTGAATTCAGTTTCCTATTTTTTGGAGGCATAGATACTCAGCATATCAATACGCAACAGATACAGTACTGTTTTATAAATGTTGAAGATGGCGATCAATTTTATTTAAATTTTTTTACAACAGTTAGTCCCTATCAACACGAATTCCGGCGATTTGAAAGTATCTGAAAGACAATTCACAACTATATTGTTATTTAGATAAACTAATGTATCTGAAGTTGTAATCGTGTAACTCAAGCTATTGATATTTGACATTCATTGAAAACATATCCATATAGAATATCGGAGATAACCATATCTAGAAAATGTTTTACCTGCCGCATTTTTGCGCCTGTCCCGGCCTCTGGCCTATTTTAGTTTTACATGACTTTTTTTTATCTTAGTTTCTTTTATATATTTCGCGGATTAGTATGACGTCCTTTAGCACTGAACTACAATATGCATTTCTTTAGGGGCCAAGTGAAGCGCGCCACCAGGTGTGGGATTTTCTTGCTGCATTGAAGACAAAATGGTGGCGTTTGGCTGGGTTCGCTCTTTGGTCAGGTGTTGTCTCTTTGGTCAGGTTGTTTTCTATTCGACCATTCCCCATTTCCATTCTCAATTTTATATCTATATTTTGATAAATTAAGTATCACACATTCAGTTTAACAATAAATTTTAAAACACATTTTACCATTGGTAGAACGCGCATTACTACTAGACTATATATGCCTATTTTGGACTCAATTTATTCATTCAGCAAATTTGTCATCAACGTATGACTACTGTACACCAGCACATATCCTCTTTTCTATTCTTTCCTTATGCGTTTGGTTTAAAAGAGGGACAGTCAAACTCATAAATCGAAAATAAACTGACAACGCCATGGCTAAAAAAGGATAAAAGACAAACAGACAAACAACAGTACACAAGGCACAACATAGACAATCAAAGACTAAAGAACATGAAATTCCCTATGGATCACTTATAGTGTAAAATATAATGCACCTCATGGTTTAATATAAACTTGAATATTCATAAAGCAAGAACAAATGCTACTGTGTATGAACAATACAAACTCGTTGTAATAGATTATGAAACGAACTTTATTAATAAGACATACACTGTTTTCTATCCCTTTTTTAAGATAAATTTATCACAATTTTTTTTGTTAAATACAGGTTTTAACGAACTATTTAAAATAAATATTGTCTATCTTTTGTCTGACCATATGTCCTTGAAAAGGACAAACACGTACATGTTATACAGCAATTTAAATGACAATTATGTAGTTTTTATTTGTATTTGAATAACCCATAAAACTATCAATTTCCTGAAAGTATTTCTTCTCCATTTAATGCTGATCACAGTGGCTATTCTACAAATTTAAAAGAAAAAGCGGATTACTTGTTATATTGTTATCTCGGGTTCCAAATAAGTTTGAATTTCAATTTGTTTAGCTTCTTTTATATGTTGTTATGTTGAACAGTTCATAATAATTAATGCATAAGATTAGTTGATCAATTGGTCTAAAATGGTCAATAAATACGCAGATCTATCATGACATAATGTACTACGCACTTTCGTTAATGCTGAACTAAATCGAATATTACGTTATAAGATATGAAAACTGACTGTAAAAGACATTTGAACATTTAAGATTAGGAACAATACATTTTAAAACATTAATACAATGAAGAGTCATGAAATGAAGGTACCACAAATAAACTTTATCGACATATACATTAAGGATAAACTAGATGGACAGGGTAAAATCATAAACACATGAAGTAACAAACAATAAGATCAAAGTGTGTATGCATTTTTATCTTTGGCTTTTTGTACAAATACTTTAAGAAATATATACGATATATAGGTATATGTGATTTAAATATATATATATATTGGTTTTTCTCTATATGACAATTGCTTTTGCTTGAACTTGAATCTCATCTTAATCCAATTTTTATAACCTTGAACATACACACATACAAATGAAAGGAGAGTGTGGACTCAAATGACAAATTGCAATTTGTTTATTTTCATAACTTACCATAGGTCGCTTGCAGACAAATCTCGCCTTTCGACTGCACATAATATCATTCCATTAACCATTGTCATACATGCCATACATGTGGCAACAGTTTTCGCCTTGATCTCTGTGGTTATTTGGTTCTCCGGTATTCCAATTAGAGTAGGTTAAAGGTACATAATCGTATGACCAGATCCAAATTCCTGTTTCACTATCTGTTGCTCCAATCCAGTAAAGATCAGTACCTGCAGTAGACATAAGTGTAAGTATGTATGTGTGTGTGTGTGTATGTGAGCGAGAGAGAGAGAGAGAGAGAGAGAGAGAGAGAGAGAGAGAGAGAGAGAGAGAGTACAACAGATTGGTATGCCTAAACAGGTATTTAAACTTTTTCATCTTATTTTAACTTTTTCTTTAAAATTTTAACCAACTTAACTCTTCTGGCATTTAAAATAATGGACACACGTATTGAATTTGAAGGTTGTGTGATGAAAGAGCATCTAGTGACTGTATATAACAACATCATAACATTATTGTTGATAGTCTGTTTTGCAACTGTAACACATCTAATTATTTCTATTTCTATGTTATTCCGTTATTTTGTTTCTAATGATATACATATTCCTTCATTCTTGATTATTCAATATTTATATTACTATTCATGTTGCTCAGGTTGAACTGTATCCAATTGTTTTCAGTAACATCTCTTATGTATGCAAGGAATGCATTTTGGGACCTGCAGTATCTCTGAAATTCAAAAGTATCGATTTTGAAAATAAATATGTGATATATGCATCGAGAGTTTAATACTAAGGGCATACCATACAATTTTGATCCCACGGTAATGTTTTGAATAAAATTTGTATGCTCACTATTTTTACGTAGCCAATTCAAATAATATGTAATAAAGAATAATACTTTTTGTTCTACTTTTGAAAATAAATCTGTCGAACTTTTGGACATTTACATTTGTAAACAAGATACATTTATTCTTTGAATAGACTTACTTAACTTGTTTTTTTCAAGATACACAAATGTAATCAAAGCCGAGTTTTGATAATACATTCATTTAATCGTCTCTACATAAATTGACTCTTGGTTTGTGTTTCAAAAGTTTGCAAATGATTCATTTCTATAACATGAAGCTAAAAAAAAATGTTTGTCCGATTTTTGAAAAATCACTGTTTGTTTTAATAATCTCAATACTGAATCAAGTACATGTATTTTAAAATGAGGGCCCCTGTTAAAGGCGGTACATTAACCTATTAGTGTTTTCTTTTCGTACATTGTGAATTGGATGTTAAGTTGTCATTTTGGCACTCATGCTATACCTTCATATTAAGAATTGTTAAAATCAGTCGAAGAATGTATTGTTTCAAGTATGGATAGTTTGGCGTCACAAAAAAAAATGTTAGCACCGTAATTGCTTCCCCGTAACTACGTCGAGTGCCCCCAAGTCAGAACAATATTACTATATAGTAAAGCAACAACAATACTTCAAGAATATTTGAAGCGTATTATCATACTGTATATAAAGTTTGATTTACTATACTATCGATACATTTTTGTGATGACTAAGCAGAATATTCACCCTTTCAGTGAAACAAATTCTTAACACGCAATATTCTGTCAATATCACGTATAGGCCCTCTCATTTCCTGAAGTTATTTATATCAGTCATTTGATACACATTTACAAAACAAAGAGAAACACACGTTTTCAAACTAGTTAAGAAACATATACAATACAACAACTGACTGTTGTGTTAAACAAAAGACATGATAGACATACCTCTGCTTCAAACCAGGACCTCTGGTCATCGCTAAAATAATAGCAGTGACCTTTGAACTGTTCCCATTCTGACTTACAGGAGCTGTCCTTATCTAATGAAGAAGAAAAGGAATCGATAGTTACATGTGAAAATGTTAGAATTCAGTATTGTTTGCTTTCTACACCCAACAATTTAGGAACCTATGTTGTAAAAAATCCGTCTGGACATAATCGTAACATTTATAATAAAGGCACTTACTGGTTTATAGATATAAGTTCCACGAAAAATTATGATATGTTCTAAAATTAAAGAACCTAATTACCTTGGAGGTCTACTTCTAAATCTTTTACTGTTTGTTCTATGTATTCTAAATTAGTTCTCCACTGTTGTTGTTTTGACTCCGTAAGACATATATCAGCATTTGCGGAGGCTATTACCAAGATGATTGTGAGCAGCAACATCTCTAAAAAATTTAAAATACATGGTGGAAATTATTCTAACAATGAAATATTCTACAGTGTTACATAAACAGTGAAGAGCAAAACAGTCATAAAATATATGTAAAACAATTGGAAGACTTGAATACTGTATCTATATGGTCGGCAGCTCCTATACCAATGTCCTTTTCGATCATATAGCTCTTAAACTGTTTAGTTTTTGATACATTCTTGGCTTCCGAATATTTGACTTTGAGCATTCATGTTCAAGGTGAATCAATAAAGGCGCGTCGGACGCATGAAATTTATTACATGTTGTTTAAAAAAAATTATCATTGTTCGATGCTTATTACATTTTCAAGAATGTCTTTTGGATTTATCCTTAACAGAAGGTGTGAATAAAGTTAAAAATGAAAGCGAGGAATGTGTCAAAGAGACAACAACTAGAACCAAGAAGCAAAAAGCAGCTCTAGGACACCGAAGGGTTTTCAATAAATAGAGAAAATCTCACACCCAGAGGCAGACATAATTTAGCCTCTAATCAAAATGTGTACAAGTTCACACGCCATGTAAAGAGTCAATTGTCTCTGCTATTGAACATAAATGAGAAAACTGGACAGGTAGATCCACGTTAAAAACTATAACGTCTCCATGTTCCATTTTGACAGATTTAGAAAATACATGTTATATATATTTAGATCCTTTGACATTAAATCAAGGGTGTGCCATTTCTTAATCTGTGAAAGTGTTACCGAGGTCATACATTGTTCGGCCAGCAACTGCTATCTGTAGTTACGATATTTCAAGTAATAAATGTGCAATCGTTTCTGCATATATATATATATATATATATATATATATATATATATATATATATATATATATATATATATATATATATATATATATATATATATATATATATATAAATGATGATGTTAGTTGTAAGTTCATGATCAATGAGACACAGTGACCAAAATGTAAAAAAGATGTGCATACAAACTTATCATAAAAAATGGCTTGCAAATTTTAAAAGTTTGAACACATGCAAGATGTACTACAAGGGATTAACAGACGGTACAGCTATAAAGAAGAAGTTAAAACCAATAAGAACTTCATTTACATGTAGCATATGTTATTTTATGCACTACTGTATATAGTAACAAACAAATACATGTGCCTGCCCTGTAGTTGTTATTATCTTTCAAAAAAGAGATACAAGGTTTACTTCTGTAATACAGCTATTTAACGAAACAATAAACAAAAATAATGTTTGTGTTTTATTTATCCTTTTATTTATTTCTCAAAGTTTTTTTTTTAAATTATTGATGACTGACCTACCTTGTATTCTTATGACACCATGCATCTTCATCTCTATGCTTAAGAATAATTCAACGTAGATTAATGTTTGTCTATTCGTAGTACAGTATTTTCCTGTTAGTTTACATGTACGGAAGAACGACACATTATTTTCCGAATAAAATCATAACGTAATAAAATGCGTAGTTATATCATGTACCAGTTTCGGGCCATATCTAACAAGTCATATACATTTTTATAAGGGTTGATTTAGAATATTTGCAAATAAGTGAACTTTTTTTATCTTAACGGTTCTCTTGCTAACAAAAGTTTTTCTTTTTTTTTGCAACACGTTATTTTGCAAACGATTTGTTTTCTTTTTTTGCAGTTACATAAGTGAAAAAATATATGTAGTTTATTTAACTTAGGAAACAAACATCAACATTCAATACATACGTTTGAAGAAATAAGTGTACCATCCAAATTGACAGACAACTCTTTTTTTCTTTCATTATAATGATTTACTTTACAAGTGTAACACACTCTGCATGAACTGGCGTTTTTACATAATTCGAAATAATTATAACGTTCAGGTTAAAAATTAACAAAGAATTGCTTACAATCTTAAACTACAAATTCAGAGAAATTTCGAAATCGGATAACGTTCTATATGAAGCTAAAGGACAAAAATGTAGAACAATAACCTTCACTGTTGGATCTTTAATAGATGATAACCAACGAAACATATATTTCTAATTCAAAAGTAAAACAAAAATCAAATTTCTACTTTATGAGTCATTTGCACCTAAAACACATCATCCTCTTAACACCCAAAATTATGTTTGTTGTTGTTTTACGATCACTTCAATTTCTAAAAGAGGAGTGAAAGATACCAGAGGGATAGTCAAACTCACATATAAAAAAAGACTGAAATCGCCATGGCTTAAAATGAAAAAGACAAACAGACAAATAATAGTACACATGACACAACATAGAAAACTTAAGACCAAGCAACACGATCACTACCAAAAGCTGGGGTGGTCCCAGGTGATCAGGATGGGTAAGCAGATACTACTCCACATGCGGCACCCCTCGTGTTGCTCATGTTATTACAAACTAGGTTAATAGTCTCACTCGGTAGGTCACATTCACGAAAAGGGAAGAGGATTGTAGTCACGACGTAAGGAACATATGCTATATCATCTGTGAAACGGTTATTCCATAACAGTCAACCAACCCGTAATGGCGTCCGTAAAATCTAAGAAGGTATGATTTCAACTCCACCATTTGGAACTCTTGGTTAGATAGCTCACATAAGTAATGCTGGAAAGATTAAAGGTAATTTAGAAGAGTAGTTGAAAAGGTTTGAAAATTTGTAATGCAAGAAAAATTAGAGGTATGTCAGTCGAGAAGATGGGAATGGTTTTTCAAAAGGTTGAAAGTAATTTAGCAGAGCAGTTGAGAAAGTTTGAAAATGTGTAATGCCAAAAGAGTAGAGGTATGTCAGCAGAGCAGAATGGAAATACAAACGTTATGCTAGAAAGGTAATCCTTGTGGTAGTGGTTAAAGAAAAACAACATTGAACTTGGAATTTTAAATATTTACTGATATGACATTCAAGATTTAGAGTCTCTCGTATTAGACCAAACAATCGTCCTAAGGGACCGTTCAATATTTACCAGATTGATGGGCCGGTGCGTTCTTAATATTGTTTCATTAACAAAGTTAATGCCCATCCTTTTAAATTCTGCAAAAAAGTCCTTGCCCATCTAAAAAAATCTATAAAAAAGTCCTTGCCCCTCATTACCTATATGACAATCAAAAATTATTTAGGTTCTTTTTCTATTTTAAATTTTTATGTCTTGAAATCAAAGAATAGACTTTGGTGTTAATACAAAATTAAAAATGTGCTAGTTAATTTCATATAAATGTATATATTTATGTGTATATCAGAACCATACATTTTATTGTTTTTTAAAACCAGTATGAATATACATGTACAGATTTATATGTGCAGCCTCAAATACAATATTGATTTAAACTAAAGGAAATAATTTAAATTAAGGGACTATAACTCTTGGACTAGTAAACATATTATCATATATATGCTGAATTACTAATTATTGTCTTTATAATAGAGCATGTGTATAGTTCAAATATCAATGTCCCTTTATCTATTCTACTTTTTAAAAAGGAAATTATGGTCTTTTTAAGCAAATATAGGCAGACATGTTTTTGACTTTGATGCAGCCTTTTTCACCAATCAATTAATTCTGTAAGTTTGACAGCTAAACACCAAACTATCAAACAACCTGACATTTGGTAAAATCAATATATAAATGAGATAGCTGTACAGTTATATTAAAATCTTGATTTGAAAAAGTTATACAATTTTTTAAAGGTGACCATCAGAGTTTAGTCTAAACTTGAAATTGTAGCTATCTAGATTCAGCCTAAACTTAACATTTTAGCTTTTTTTTTAACCTATTTATAAAATCCATAAAAATGACAGCAATACACAATAGTACGAAACAAACTGCCTTTCTGTAAGATCAATATATAATTGAGATAGCTGTAGAGTTTGATGAAAATCCAAGTTGTTTTGAAAAAGTTACAAAAATTTAAAGGTGACTATCTGAATTTAGCCTAAAATGAAAATTTGGGTTTTTTTTCTTACCTATTAATTGAATCCACAATTTAACAGCAATACTCTTAACTACCAACCAACCTGGCTTTTTATAAGATCAATATATAAATGAGATAGCTGCAGAGTTTTATGAAAATCCAAGTTGATTTGAAAAAGTTATATAAAAAATTAAAGTATTATTTAGCCTTAACTAAAACTTTGAGCTTAATTAAATCCATAAATGTAATATCAATACACCAAACTAGTAAACAACTTGGTATTCTACAAGGTCGAAATAATTCAAAAGATATTTAAATATCAGAAAATTCTAGCTTTTTTATTTCTTTATTAAATCCATAAATCAGAAATGAACCAAGATACCAGTTTGTTGAGACATGTTTTGAGTGCCCGCAAAAGAAATTTCCTACACACCGATAAAATTGATAGCAAAAATTATGTTCTGGCCCATCCATTAAATACCTTAGAAAAAGTTCTCGCCCATCCAAGTATTTACACAAAACAAGTGTTTGCCCCGCCCCATTTTGCACCGGCCCATCCATCTGATAAATATTGAACGTTCCCTAAACACTGATATGTGTTATAAAACAATGTCATTGTTTTACCAGAACCGATACCGACGCAACTTTCGTATCTTTCGAACGGATGACTGTATCGAGGAACAAATGTAATTACGTAAATTTATAGTAGAATTAATTGTAATATATGGATTGCATATTATTAACCTTGACTTTCATAGGTATCAAATCGCATCGGTGGTGTTATTGTAGCTCACACACTGTTCGATGTTTAATCATTTCCTAATTTGGCAGCAGTAACACACCCTCTGTCTCATCGTACATCGTTAACATATCTTAATTAACATGGTACGAAAGATCGAAAGATGGTCTGGACACAAATTGTTCACATAGACTAAAAAAAGATCAGTTTTACGGTTACCATTACAAATCGATTAACCGATACGATGTTTTTTTGAATCACTACCGTGTTTTAGCTCTCATAGATATTTATATAACACAATTGTCGTCTAGCCTGTACATGAATCGATTATGGGTGTATTCGCACCTGGAGAAACTTAACCCTTCAGAACATAGGGTATTCCTGCTTTTGAAATTAACCGGATTTGAAATTTAAACATCACAAAACACGTGTTGCTCTTACGGAACATATAGACCAATTATTTAAATGTAAAACAAGTTATTTGTATTGACGATTACATTTCAAACGACCTTGGAAAGAATTTCGACTCATAACGACTCATAGAAAAGCAAATTTCCAATTTTTCATTACACATGTTTGTTGAACAGCAGAAGTCAATATCATTTGTAGAAAAAAACAATACTGAAGAGAATATTTATCAATAAAGATTTAACATGAATTTTTAATCATTTCAGAAAATTCCATTTACAGATAAGCTGTGGGCAAACAAATATCCAAAGCTTGCTAAAATCATGGATGGCCATAACCCAGGAAATCCTGTTGGTGAGTACTAATCATGATTGGGGGAGGGGGAGCAATGACCTTGATAATAATATTAATAATTTTTAGAAGGGACAATGACCAAAGTACTATTGTAATATTTGAGCGGGTTCGTGTCGCTAAGTCTTTAGTTTTCTATGTTGTGTCTTGTGTACTATTATTTGTCTGTTTGCTTTTTTTCTTTTTTAGCCATGGCGTTGTTAGTTTATTTTCGATCTATGAAGTCTTTCGCCCCTCTTTTGTAGAAAGTGTAGCTTATTCAGAACAATAAATTTTTAAATCTTTGGTTTTTAATGCTTTCCACTTCTTTGGTAATGATGGTGCATTTTAACTGTTTGATTGCAGCACTACTGATGCATTCTTCTTGTATTTCGGATGACGTTTTACCTAATTTCTATATTTCTGTTGATCAATTACATAATCTTGCAACTAAGAAGTATATTATTTACACTTAAATAGCGCATTATGGTCTCAGGCAAAATATGCCAAGAGTTTTAGCTGTATCAAATATCCTCTCGGTAGATATAGTCATTACGTATTAAGGGAGCTCGCGGGTTTAAATCAATTTTTTTTAAATATAGGATTTCGCTATATTTTTCTATAAATGAACTTTATCTTAAACGTAATAGAAAAATAAAATAAAAAAATGGGGTCACCCTTCATTTACGCTCACAATCTGTCTTCGAAAACATCATACATTTTTGTAAAAGTATTTTTTTTTTTGTTGAACTAATAGGAGAAAAATGGGTAATATCGAAATAAAAAAAGAATTAACATACAGAAATTGCTAAAATTTTACAATAGTTCAGATTAAGTACAGCTTATTTGAAAATAATAATAAAAAATATAGGTCACCGATGATTTAAAAAATATATTTCAATTTTAATGCCAAAAAATGGCATTTTTGCATCAAAGGGAGATAATTTGGAGCTTTTGAAATGTACGTATTATTTCAAAAGTCATCTTAGGCCAAAACGAATTGATTTATTTGAATGATTTTTGTACCATATGATAAAGTAACAACTACTTAAGTAATAAATATACTTTGTAATGAAAAACAAAATGTTTCTTTTTTTTTCTGAAATTTTTATACCCTCGAGCCTCCTTAATTGCTTATTAATCTTTGGATTAATAAAGATGCTTTGTTCTGCCTTAGGCGCAGAGAGTTAAACCATTTATATGTAGATAATTGTATTCAATTAAACATCAATCATAAAGCCACATACATTTGGTGAAAAGCTACAATATAAAAAATAAAAACTCATAACTAACATGTAAACTACCAACTGTAGTTATAAAATACCAAAATCTATGATTAAAAACGCTCATATCAATAAAAAAAATACAATTGTCAAAAAAGGGGGCAAAATGTACTAAACTGACTTGACTAGAGTTGTACAAAAAATGCTGTCTTCATAAAAATTACATACGACTTAGACATATGCCAAATAATACTGTTTTCTCATACAAATAAAACATTACAAACTTCACACATGATTATTTACACAAATGCCATCGTTCGTAGAATGTAAACTGTTTGGATATATGCTTTCTCATGACTTTTATCGCAAATAACATAATAATAGCTTTAACTAGAATATATAGGACATAATGGCATTATTACTGACATCGTAATTCACCAAGGGAGAAGGAGAATGATAATGTTCTTCGTAGATATGTTCAAAAATTTATCAAGCCATGCTGCAGTAAAAACTATGTGTAAAACAAAAAACAATGTCGGATAAACCACAATTAACAAAAATGCAGGTTGCGTATAAAGAGGGATAACTCTAATGATATTCTTGGCATTACATCCTTATCAAGCAATAAACATACAATATATGTGGATCAGAAATAAGTTAATTACTTGCTCTTCTGTTCAAAATTTCTACCTTAACTTTATAGCAGTGAATTAGCCAGTCGGCTTCAAGTTAACTTTTGTACAGGTAATGCGTGCATCTTTCTGTTAGAGAAACGATTGGTGAAAAGAAGAAAAGAGACTCTCCTTGTAGCTTTATTTTCGTTTGATAGTGACTACAAATATTATATTGAAATTTAACGTTGACGTTTATAAATCAAAAAAATTATTTCACATTTTGTTGTTGGATTCTTTTTTTAAGCAATCGTTTTTGGCTAGGTCCACACAGAGTCTCTGCGTTCAACCAAATATAAAAAGTAAAATCACAAAAATACTGAACTCAGAGGAAAATCCAATCGGAAAGTCCATAATCAAATGGCAAAATCAAATAACAAAACACATAAAAAACGAATGGACAAGAACTGTCATATTCCTGATGTGGTACAGGCATTTTCAAATGAAGAAAATGGTGGATAAAACCTGGTTTTATAGCGCCAAATCTCTCCCTTTGATGACAGTCTCATCACATTCCGTTATATCCACAATGATGCGCGAACCAAACGGACACAATAAACAAAACAGTCAAAACACGGGTACAGCAGTCATCATCGTGTAACAATTTCAAAAGGAACAATTTAACAGAACACAAAAACATCTATCTACAAACACATTCATTGATTCGCGTGTCTGACGTCAGAAAGGTTTATACGTCACATATATTTGTCGTTCAATGTATATACAAACAATTTTAAAATTACATTTTAAAATAAAAAGGGTTCAGAGTAGGGGTTCCATTTGATAGTTAATCAGTTGATATCAGAATAAAATGTCTTAAAACTGAGAGAAGGAATTACTAGAAAACGGGAATATCATAGAACGTTCCATATTCATTTACGTGATACATTTAACATTTGTGTCCACTAAGTGTATTTCAAACTTTAATCAAATAGGGACGAAAGATACCAGAGGGACAGTCAAACTCAAAGATTGAAAATAAACTGACAACGCCATGGCTAAAAAAAAACAAACAGACAAATAATAGTACAGAAGACACAACATAGAAAACTAAAGACTTAGCAACACGAACCACATCAAACACGGGGGTGCTCAGGAAGGGTAAAGAGATCCTGTTATTTATGTGTTATTGAATGTTATAACGTCTGACAAACACATGATAATGTATGTTGAGCTAGAATACAATTTAACATTAGACGCTGTTAAATTGTCGGATTTTGATATCAGACAAACATAATAGTTATCAAATGTACCAGGATTATAATTTGGCACGCCAGACGCTATTAATCATTATTAATATATTTGGTTGGTAATGAAATCGAAAGTAACATTTTTTGCTTCATCAAACCCGGTGTTAATGGTAATAAATTCGTCACCGAATGGTTCAAAGTCGATAATAACAAGAACAAGCAAAAATATTTATATAATCAAAATGCCACTTTATAATTTTGTAGGTCCAAAAAGCTTTTCCGAAATAGTCATTACCAGGGAACGTCAATTTTATTGAAATGCAAACCTTGTCACCGCACTTCACTTACAGTGATCTGATAACTCCTTTTTATTTGTGTTCCTGTTTACTTTTATATCAACCAATGAAGTTAATGCTTTCAAATAAGTGAAGATGTGAATCATCACACAAAACAAAGGATCCCGACTAATTGTTCAATTGAAAGTACAACAATGTAGTATGCCTCGTTTTCAGATGTTTGAAAGCGAGACTTGGACAAAGGATCAGCATTTTTAAGTCATATTATGGAAACGCTCAACACAAATTTCAAACGACAAAGATGTGAAAATACATGAATACCTGAAATAAAGCAAACATTTAAAACCAATGTTTCATGTGTTTATTTCAATGAAATAATAGTTGTCAAAGGTACCAGGATTATAATTTAGTACGCCAGACGCGTAATTATTCTAATAATTCTTATATGATTTGCATATAATGGAAAACGTTTATTGATGGGTGGAGAGGACTTCCGGTAGTGTTTCTTGTCGATATTTATTTTTCGATAGACGACATTGACAGAACTACATTTTGTAATTAATGTAAACAAGATGGCGGGGACGTATAAAATATTTTTTTTCATTTCGAGTTCATCGTTATATGAAATGATATATATAACACATTTATTTGACTGATAATAAAATATTTTTATCGTTAATTGTTTATCATATATCAAATTTCATGGAGTACCTTTTTTTTACGTTAATCAAAAATATATATATTCGTGCACAAGACCATTTCAGTGACTCAAATATACGTGTGATATAGATTATGAGTGGAATATTAAAGTTCCTCTCTCAAATGTTAAAGAATCAAGTCATTCACCAACAGATCATGAAATTCCTTTGTGAGTGTATTAGTCGAGTTTGTACACCAATAAATTCCTTTATAAACAAACTGATAAAGGCGTTTCATTCTATAAATATTCTTATCTTTGAAAAAATACTGGTTATAATGAAGAGCTCGTACCTTTTTTATCAGCTTTGTATCGTATATAGTGTTGCGGAGAGCTGTGGAATAAATGACACTTATCCAATAACTAAGTCTTGTATTGAAGAAATTATTTTTTTACACGAAAATGGTAGATGTTTGACGATATAGTAATTCACTTGGAAAGATGAATGTTAAATGTATCATGGCATGATACAATAACGCCTATACTGAAAGCTTACGAAATAAAACAAGAATAATATTTGTTAAGAATTTACATAAGAATATAACATTGTATTGTGTCCGCAACATTTTTTCTAGATTTACCTTCACCAAGAACGTCGAAAGCCAAGTATTTGAAAGCAAGGGATAGAAAAGAACCGAAAGAAGTGAAAGGCTATTTAACTATAAATGGTCCAACAAATAATAGGGGATTCCATTCATGAGATTTTGTATTGTTGTACATTGAATGTTTCAATTCAAATTATGATGTACAAAAATTACACAATTTTGTATGGAAATAGGTTTATTTACATCATGAGCTTAACAAAGCAATTTGACCGGCATCACACGATTCGCAAATTATCTAGTGATGAAATAAATAACTTTTAATGATTATCACACAGTGGTGTATTAGTTTTTGACCTATGACTAGAAATAAAGAATGTATGAGTGTACATCATCTTTTTAATGAAAAATATTTTCTTTTTTTATAAAGATTACCAGCGACAACAACTTTTATGCACCTACCTACGGAGATTTTGATCCGAGATGTGACCTGAACGATTACGCCTGGGACACAGGGTGTCCGCATCCAACTTTACCAAAAGAAGCAAAGCCAAGATATCACGTTGGGCCTGCTGCAATACGTATGTATATTTGCCGAGGCGCTGTCAGTTTTCTTTTAAATAATGAGTTTGGTATATGTCGCCTATCTTCTATTACATGGTTTGGTATATCTCGGTTCTCATTTTGATATGCTTACTTAGACTATGTCCGTCCATAAAATAGGTTTTAATGTTTAAAAATGATGTCTTAAGCATCAGGTAATATCAATAACATTGAGAGAGGAAATGGGGAATATGTCAAAGAGATCACAACCCGACCAAAGACCATACAAAATTCGAAGGCCACCAATGGGTCTTCAACGCAGTGAGAAAATCCTGTACCCGGATGTGGTCCTGAGCAGGCCCCTACACAATATATCTATTAATTTAACATCGTGGTAAGTGCGGTGGTTGACATTTACTCGTATCTTTATGCGTGCAACTTAGGACAGTTGGAATTCCGATCAGCTCTGTAATAGCCGACAACCTGTATACCAGCTGCAATAGTTTGCACCTGTCCTAAGTCAGAAATCACTAGTTTTTGTTTGTAGATGTGGTTCATTAGCGTTTCTTGTTTCTCGTTTTGTATATAGATTAGACCGTTGCTTTTTCCCGTTTAAATACTTTTACACATGTCATTTTATGGCACTTTATAGCTTGCTTTTCGGTGTGAGCTTAGGTTACATGTTAAAGACCGCACTTTGATCTATAATGGTTTACTTTTACAAATTGTGACTTGGATGAGAGAGTTGTCTCGTTGGCAATCATACCACATCTTCTTATATCTATATTTTGATTGTTGAGAATATGTTTGTTGATAAAAATTGTTACCGAAAGACTCATGTTAAAACACGTCTTCCTTGTTCTCACACAGTGACCAACATTATTTTATATTGTCCCTTAAGTAGTGAACTACCAAAGTATTATATCCGTTTTGTGCACATGCCAATTTATTTCCAAGTAATTTGAATAGAAAGCACTTATGAGAAAAATTGTAAAATGAACTGGTAAAGAATATACATAATAACAAAAATGCAGAATTTCATAAAAATGACCATTATTTTGAAAGTGGTTTCCAGTACAACTATGCAATATCTTATATAGAACAGTCGCGCAATGTGTAGCACCTATTCAGGACGCTATTCATTTTATTTTGTAATTAGGGAAAGTTCTGCTAGATATTAAATATCGCTATACGCTATATAAAACATTCCCTCACAAACATTTTGATCCAAAATTAACATCAGTAGCAAGAAAAGTGCAAAAATTAAACCTGGCAACATGCTTAGTTCCTATCTATAGAAATCATGAAATAAAAACTCCGCGAAAATTAATCACATTGCAATATAACGTCATTTAAACTATACTGGTACCTGTATTTTGCAGCTGAAGAACCACTACCACTAGGTTATAAGACAGGAAATGAACCTGCACCTAAACCTTGTGAAGGAAAACGAACAATAGACGCGTTCAACGATAATAACCTGTATAAATCTTTAGAAAAACTTCTAGATGAGGGTAAGTACAGTTGGTTTAACAATGTAAATGAGTAATGTTACAACCAGCAAAGAGATAACTGGACTGTCAATGTGGTCTTTACACAACAATTGTACTACTCAATGTAACAGTGAGAAAAAGAAAAGAAAAAACAACAGGAAAATTAAGAAATAAAGAAATAAAGTATTTATTTCGTCAACAATCACATTCATAAGTTTTTAAATTTACATACAGTCACTGTGTGCAAATCCTAGTTCTGACGACCTAACATAAGGTGGTTCACAAAACTACAGGAATATAACTCTCTAAAACCAGCAGAACGTTTTACAAGTTTTTATTACTTAGGAAATAGCTTCTGAACATCAAACATAGTGTTTGTCCAACTGCTATGTTTACATTGAACTGTTTCCGGTTTATTGAATTTTTCATATATTTTATAAAAACAGTTATGAAAAATAAACAAGTAAATATGGTATTGAGATTAGTCGTTATTACTAAACTCGTCAAATAATTCGTTATACGAGTTGTAACAATGATAAAAATATGTTCCACAATCATGACTCATTTTATGTTAAAGGCTGATTTCCTTAAAATTGTGATAGCTATAGGGAAACATTTAAAAGTAAAACACATTTAACGATTAGTCATCCCGAAATTGGCGATTGAATTCTAATAGGAGTTATTGCCCTTAGGTGATAATAGTAATTCATGTTTAGAGTTGATTTATTCTAGACAGAATATGCACGTGATATGGATTAAATTTATTCACAGTCTCACTGAGAGTATGAAAGATTGAAGTCGATCATTGTTGTAAATGATGTTGCGTATATAGTTATCAAAGGTACCAGGATTATAAATTTATACGTCAGACACGCGTTACGTCTACATAAGACTCACCAGTGACGCTCGGATCAAAATAGTTGTAAAGCCAAACAAGTTCAAAATTGATTATAATGCACATACTAGTTAGTAATTTCATCTTATTGAAGTCTTTGAGTTTCTTAACACGATATATTTTGTTTCAGATTGGTATTATAGAGGGACATAACAAGCCTTAGGATAGATAGTTATCACCAACTTTGCAGTAATGACTTTATTACAAAACTCATGTTACGTAGTGAGATTGCAACTGAATTGTACTTTTATTCATAATTTAAATCATCTTTTTGAAACTATACTTATGATCGTTAAATATTTACACTTGTTCGTGTTAAATAAATAAATAATAAAAACACACAAACATATACAGCGTATTTTCTCTATTTCGCCTTCTGACAAAGACATTAAACTGTAGTTTGTTTTTTCTGATTAGAATGAAGAAACAAAATGTTTGAAGGACTGTGTGAACTCATTACACGTAGGGCTTGCTATTCATTTAACTTCTTCCTTTATACTTTAAAGTATCTAATCCAGATTTGGTGATTATTGGTGCAGTTTTCGAGTATGACACCACTCAAAGAGTATAAACTTAATTCCAAATTCTTTCTGGCAAATTCCATTAACATTGACAAAATCTATCGTCTGGCATTATCAACTAAAGATACGAACGGAAGACAACTTACCTTTTACTTTGTAAAGGAAATTTACGTAGAAAATGATTGATGAAAAAGTAATAAAGCTAAACTTCCAACTTATATGACAGTTGTTAATACTTCCGTTACATTTAAAGACATGGCTTATCTTGACCACTTTTGAAAATATTCGAACTCGTTAGTCAAGATTCACATATACGTTAGTCAAGATTCACATATACGTTAGTCAAGATTCACATATACGTTAGTCAAGATTCACATATACGTTAGTCAAGATTCACATATACTTTCTTTTCTTTTCGAGTGTTTAATTTTTTGAACAGCGGTATACTACTGTTGCCTTTATTAATTTGCATTATCATGTCATTTTGACACTTCTATCAAAATTTTGTGTTGCTTTTAATTTAAATGTTGTAATAAGCGCTTATTCGGTTTGTAGATTCTCTGTGCAGTTAATGCGTATGCATTGTGTTAGGTTAACGACATCGTTTAGATAGGAAATACATATAATTGCGTGAATCTAAATAAGATCGATCTTATTTGAATCGATTCTTTTTTGTGTAAACGCTTAGATTGACCGCGATCGATCTTTTTTCAGGTGCTTCGTATATTTAGATAGGAAAATAACGATCAGAACAGTTCTTTTTATGTGGTAGTGTTCTTGTGCAATGTAAACTCGAACTGGCCTTTTTGAAGATCGATTCAAATAAAGATCGATTCAAATTTGTTGCTAGTGTAAACGGGGTCTAATTCTTATTTCATATCAACATGTGCACTTCCAAATTCATTTGAAATAACTGATTGCAAGAATGATACACTTATTTTAAAAACAAAGAAGACATGTTTGCAATAACTCGTATATGTTATTTGCATTGAAAACACAGATGTTCTCATCTATTTCCATTTAAAATAAACTATTGATCTGTATATATAATAAAGTGACTGATCGATCGCTGACGGTTGTCACGTTAATTGTCAAATAGAATCTGTCAGATAAGTCAAATAAGCTTTATTTTATTAGTTACCGAGGCGATCATTCAAAAACTAGTCAAGAACTAGTCAAGAACTTGGTCAATCACCAATCAGTTAGTTTTCCGACAAAGAGTAACACTAATCGTTGCAAGTAATGTAGCTAAACATCTGACTTGTATGACAGTTATTCATACATACGTTATACATGTTATATTGACATGAGCAAAACAAATCAGACATAATACTAACAGGTATATGTGACAATGTGAATAATAGTTGGTATATCATCCATGAGACAACTCTCCATCCAGGTCACAATGTATAACACAGTTTACAATTATAGGTCAAAAGTCGGTCTTCAACACGGAGTCTTGTCTTACATCTAACAAATACAACCACTGAGCAACAGGTTCCTGAGGTAGAGCAGGAGCAGAAAAATACAGCGGGTTTGAACGTTTCTACAGGCGCCATTCTTCAGCCTTACCTGAGACAGAAATGTAACATTACAACATATTTTTTTGGAATTTTCCTTCCATTATTTTTCAAATAATTAAGAAAACAAGGAAGTATCAAAGATTTGTCACGAGCATCAAGTTTTTTAAAATCAAGGCCATAAAAAATAACTAATACTTATCAACAAATTGAATATCCGGTGATGAAATATAAATATGTGACAATGTGTAATACAAAATAAAAAACCCAATACCACGCACTTTTTAATTTAGTGTAATTTTTATTATTACGATGTTTTAAAGAGTATAACTGAATTGTTTCCTTTTTGAAAGTATTTATAATGAGGAAATTGTAGTATTATGGTATTACAAATCTACATATTGTTGCCAATACCTTTAAACTCGACAAGGAAGATTTAGATTTAAACTACAATAGCAGTAAAAAGATCGAAAAGATTCAACCGCAATTATTTATAAGGTTAATTTGTCGTATCTTTACACATGTTACACTAGGCAATTCACTAAGTATGCAATAAATTGACCCATTTAAATTGAGTTTTCCGACCAGTTTGGAACCATATATTGAACAAGGTATGTACTCTTTAAATTTATTATTGGTTCTGCGTACGTGATTTCTCACAAAGTTTCAAATATATGTAATAGTTTCAAATCTTAATTACTACAGTGTAAGTCGACCAACAGATTATTATTTAGAGTCTAATTTTTTGAAGGCATTAGTATGAGAAATAAAATTCAAGAAGTCATAACAGGGATCGGAAAAAAATAAACTGTGACTGATTTCTTCTTAACAATACAAAAAAAGAGTTTTATCATTATTGGAAACATACAATTGATACCATTCAGCCAAATACGTTCAGTTAAAAGGTACAACTAAAATACCATACTTCACAAAGTAAAATTAAAAAGATGTCAATGGACACTACAAAAAAATCAAACTTCATATATAACGGAATACGTTCAAAATAATATTCCTAACTCGGCACAGAGCAACACAAACAGATATGATAGCCTATTATGACAACAATTCAGGCCCAGAAACCAAAACTGTGTCAACGTGTAACACAAACATGCAATACAAACAACTTAAACATTAAAAAATTATTCAAAGAAATCCAACAACGACGCCAACAAAAAAGATTGTCTAGTTTATGGAGAAAGACGCTGAATTATATGTTTTTGAAGTAGATAGAACAAAGTATATATGATGTAAACTTTCTCGATGAAGTAAGTGTTTAGTCAATATAAAAATAAGGGCCCATAGAATGAAAACAACACTATAAAGGCTTTCGTCAGCACCTCACCGCAGTGTCCAAAATATATAATAGCACGACGACAAATTAAGGGAACACTGTTAAGAAAACTAAAAGACACACAACTTTAGAACTTAGAATCTATAACTTAAGACCATATAAACGCAGTAGATTTTTTATTCAGCATTATCAAAGTACTGTCTGGTTATATTATGTATTTGATATATTTTGATAATAATGCTATGTTATCTATTATCACAGTATTTAGTTTTGTACAATGATTCCATAACAAAATATCTTGGGAAGTGTTGTGTATTGTATTATATATTGTTATTTCTTGTTATAGTCTAAATTGCTATTAAAAGCAAAGTTGCCCTTTTTTATTTTATCTTTTAGCTAATGTCTGCCTAATTTGCAATTGGTAAGCTATTGTTTGTTTTCACTTATCAAATTTCCCATTTTGCGATGAAATATCTTTTTTTTATTTAACACTCTTCTAAGTTTCCATTTGTTATTATGAAGTCTGGTTTTGTGATATTGTGCTCTGATGCGCGTTTCATTTATGTTTACCAGATGTTATATTTTTTCATATATAAGCGGCTAAATCTTCTAATCTTGTGAAATGACATTTATCATTGGTCCTCTTTATTATAGGTTATTTTTAAAATGAGAACATACATCATATTTGTGCTGACGTTTGGTTTCCTATATATGATCAAAAGTCATGTAGCGCAGAAGGAATGCCATAAAAATTGTAAATGCACAATTATGCCTGCAAAGAAACGCCAAGCTATCTGCACTGGACGAGATTTACATTATATTCCACAATTTCCAGACGCTATAATTTCTGTAATAATGAGCGGAACAAATTTGACTCATATCGGTGAAAATGGATTCCAGAATTTGACTGGCATTAAATTGAAAGATTTAAAATTAAATAACAATCTAATTTCATTCATTCATGAATATGCGTTTGTTAATTTGAAATTTCTGGACAGTTTGCGTATTTTTCAAGAAACACATTTAGATGTTGATGTAATAAAGGTGTCCGTTGGGAAAATGAAAACAACAAATCTCCGATCTTTGTATTTTCAACATAATAACTGGCTTGTTCTTCCAATCGACATGTTTTCTAGTTTTTCATACAGTCAAATACGAAATGTTCAAATTGGAGGTAACAGTTTTTCCAAACTAAATTTTACGACATTTTCACCATTAAAAAAATTGGGAAAACTGTTTTTGAGTAAAAATGAAATTGAACAAATTGATTTAAAAGGCATTCCAAAGGATCTAATAGACTTTCGTTTGAATGAAAATCTTCTCCCAAAGGTTCCGGAATGGTGTAGGAAGGATAACCGTGATGTCAGTTTAGTACGAAAATTGGAAGTTTTAGATTTAAGCGATAATAATATTGGAGATATAAGAATAAAAGCTTTTCAATGTTTGCCAAATTTGAAAAAGCTTATACTCAATAGAATACCAATGAAGAGAATTCGGTCAAATATATTCGCATCCCTTCCAGTTTTGTATTCTTTACAAATCTCGAAAATAGGGTTCCCTTTGCAAAAGATCGACGATTATGCGTTCAATAGTTCATCTCTTTCACATCTGTATATGGACGTTGCAAATTTCCATTTTGATCGAGAGGAACTTAATCCAAAGACTATTTTTTCCTTGTCACCAAATCTAAGTTTCCTAAACTTAGACCATAATTTTTTGCCTAAAAACGAAACAAAGATGCAACAAATATTTTCACCTTTGGTAAGGCTGAAAAATTTAATAATATCCTCCACAAGTCTTTTTATTCTTCCAAAAAATGTCTTCCCGTACTTAAAATCACTCGAGACATTGACCCTAAGTTCAAACAGGTTGTCAGATTGGAATGACGGTAGTGACATATTTCGGAATATGACGTCTCTTAGAAATCTCAATCTGAAAGATAATTTCATCAAAATTATAAACAAAAAAACTTTCCCTGCAGACGTACTCAAATCACTAAAAGTTCTGGATTTGAGCTATAATTCTGTTGTATGCACGTGTGATCAACTATGGTTTACAGAATGGATTAAATCAACTAAAGTGAAGCTTCTCAGTTATCCAACGCTATATAAATGTAGGGCACCACCCGCGCTTGATGGAACCTTATTTCAAAAGTATGTTAACTCTTCTAAGGATTGTCCTCCATGGAATCCTATTTATACCACGGTGATTATCTTGTTATTGTCAGCAACGGTATTAGCTGTCATATTTGCGATAATAATAAAATGTCAAACAAACATTAAAAACTATTTATACCTATGGAGAATCAATTACAACAGAAGAAAAGGTTATCTCCCCTTGCAGGATGCAGATAATTTCGAATATCATGCATTTGTTGTGTATTGTGATGCTGATCGCCAATGGGTTCACCAAAAATTTCTAAAGAAACTAGAACAAGATGAAGGAATGAAACTTTGCATTCATCATAGAGATTTTGAAATCGGGGAATCAATTACTGCAAATATCAATAACTATCTAGAGAAATCATGGAAAGTGGTTGTTATTTTATCAAATGATTTTGCAAAAAGTGAATGGTGTCAATGGGAGGTTGATGTCGTTCAAGAGCGGAGGCGCAGACAGGGAAGGGATGTATTTTTATTGATTATGCTTAAAGATATTGACTCTAAACATATGACCAATCAACTCAGAGCACTTCTAGACAGTGCATCAAGTCTGAAATATCCTGTTGGTGTTGGCGAAGAACTGTTCTGGACGGCAGCAGTGGAGACCCTGAGAAAGCCATTTGGGCATCCACCGACAGCACTGTTATGATAACACTTCTTAATGTGAGAATTTACGAAGTATTAACTATGATGGTTATTTGATTAACGATTAAATTCAAATGCATTATGCATTTGTGTTTCTAGTAATGCATATTTCTACACGAAATCATATCCATGGAATTGTTAGATAAAAACATGTATAATTAAAAATATATCTGGTTTGAAACCATGTATCTTGAAAAAAAGCTTTTAAACGTTTAGTACTGTTTTCCCTACGGTGTCCTATTGTTGCTTCTATGTCAATTTCTCTTTGGTGGAGCGTTGTATTTAAAATATCCTACAATATACTCTGGTTTAAATATTTATTAAAGCAGTCAAAGATTATTTTAGTTCGTTCTTTATTTGGTCTTAACTTTTTTGGATATGAGCGTCACTGGTGAGTTTTTTGTATTTAGACGAAACGCGCGTCTTGCGTACTAAATTTAGTCCTGGTATCTATGATGAGTTTATTTATTGCTTGCTTGTTTCAAGTCACGATGATATACACATTCAAGCTACAAAATGCAAAGTTGATCGTTGATGATTCTTCTGACAGTTGATAATTTGTTTTATCTATTTGATGATTTCTGTTTTCCTATTGCAGCTATCTTCCAGTCCTCGCAGCACAGTTTATCTAATTTTATTTTTTCTAAACCATTTCGATCCTTTTATCCCCGTCGTTATCACTTACACAACTTTCACAACATACACAACTTACACATTAATTATTCATTTGTTTTCTTATTTCGTCTTTAATATGCATTTAAGATTTATCTTTAAACGTTAGGCATGCCAAAACCAATCAAATCATGTATTTAATAAAGTGTCCTGTCAGTATAGCAATACATAAAAAATAAAATTGAGAATAGAAATAGTGAATGTGTCAAAGAGACAGCAATCCGACCAAAGAGTGGAAAACAGTACCAGGCCATAAATGGATTTATAATACAGCGAGACAATCAATGATCAATCTAAATGCATACAGTAAACCATATGTATCTCGGGATACATAAGATAGTTAGTTTTTATAATGTCATGAGATTGCTGTCTCATATAGCTGACAAAAGTCTGACCATGAAAAAAGGTGGAAGATACAAAAGTAAAATTTAAGACTCCAACCGGAGGTAAACCGAACGTATACCCACAATGCAATAGTTCCCCCCCTCCACAATAAAAACAAGTGAAACTGCGAGCTTCTGCTCACTGATGATACCCCCGCCGCAAGTGGATAATATTAATAGTGTAAAAATATGCAAGTGTTCGGTAAACAGGAAGTTGTCGAGTGATGAATCTGAAAACGCATCACACGGTATAGCTGACTTATATAAATCCTGAAACCAAATTTCAGAAATCCTTGTATTGTAGTTCCTGAGAAAAATGCGACGAAAAATATTCATGGGACGGCGCGACTGACTGACGGACTGACGGACTGACGGAAGGACGGACTGACGGACTAACGGAAGGACAGACAGAGGTAAAACAGTATACCCCCCTTTTTTTAAAGCGGGGGTATAAAAACAGACCAAAAAAACCCGACGAAAAGAAGAAAAAAGTCAACAATACACTACAAAAAAACTACAGATTGGCAAACATGAAATATACCAAAAACAGTGTCGAACTCATGAGCTCGGGAAGGTAAGATGTTTCTGATTAACAAGTGGTACAAGTCGTGTTGATAGTGTTAGTACAACACGTGATTCGTCCTTAAGTTGTAAGTTGTACACATGAATATTCAACAGAAACGGATTTGTCGTATAAGGGAATTACATGCAAAAAAAGTATATGAAATTTTAATTTCTCGACCGACATAATTCACATAAATATATAGTGTTGAAAGTTTCTGAACATTCCTACATTCATAACCTTAAAGTTTTGCCAACGAGATAAGTATGTACTAACTAAACATCTCACTTACATGTTTATGAAAGTCATATAAGACTCATCTTTGAGCAAAATAAACAGTCATTATGGGTAAAAATATCAACTTTTAGAATCTTCTTGTTGAAAACTGTTGTGATTTATTATAAATGACATGTCGTGTTCAATACCAAAGTCAAAAGCTATTTTTCACATTGATGCATGGGATTTCTTTAAAATAATTACACGAACATACACGAAGTTGATGAACGATTTGTGTTAATGTATTTTTCACATTTGTTCAAATTGATTCATTGACAATCTACAATTATTACAAAAAAACCGAAAGTAAAATACCCACCATATATCAACATGAACAGCACAAAAATATTACTATCTTATTGGTACATACCAAGTGCAAAGTGACGTACACAGATTCGAAAATTTTTCATGAATAAAAGAGGTTATTCAATATAGAAAAAATTGACAGAAAACTAAAAGCACAACCACGACATTATAACAACAATAGTAAAGCGTAGTAACCTCATTTGAAGTTAACGCTACATCAAGTAAAGTCCACCTTCAGCGGAAAGAAGAAATGTTACAAAAACAGCAACTAATAACAAGTTTCCCAAGCTACGAATGTTTCTCAGTTATTCGAATCAGAAGATCATAAAAATATTAATGAAAAGATATGTGAAAACTCTCCATCATATTCCAAATGTACAAAAAGTAATAATTGTAGGTCAGAGATGAATCAGTTATGAATCTCGTCTCGTACCAATAAGCTATTTAGGGCCCTTAAATGACCAGTGTAAAACAATTCAAACAGAATATAGTTTGTAAATACACTCATCATATATACCGTGATTAAAATTTGATATATTCGCACAGACGCTTGTTTCATCTACAAAAGACTCATCAGTGACGCACGCATCTAAACATGTAAAAGGCCAAAATAGTACGAAGTATTTTTTTCATTTAATATATGCATTTCACTGACAGATCAAAGGACTACATGCAGATAGGACAGAATTGAATGCCATAGAAATTATATGTGGAAGTAGAAGTGGTGAACGTTGTGGCGATACGGCCAGTTCTTATCAGCAGCAATGGGGAAAGTGGACTATGGAAGCACTTTGTCCAGCAAAGACATTTCTTACCGCATTTTCTCTTCAAGTAGATCAGTACGATGTAAGTTGATTAGATCCAAAGATGTAACAAATATTTACTAGTTTTAAGCTATTGCAAATCTTAACAGATTTCCTTCTGAATGATATAATACTAAAAATGCTGGATAAATTAAACACTGTTTAATTTGTTGGATTCTCCTTTGTAAGTGTAATTAAAGTCCATTACACAAAGTCTGTATGGACGAACTTTCAGAAAAAATATTTTGCAATATAAAATATACATTGAACTCAAATTTGGAAATTCTAAGCTAAGTGATGTGATGTTAATTGGTTTCTGGTGGAAATTTGTTCAATTGGAATCATACCACATCTTTTTAAATTCAAATGTGTGCATGTGTCATATGATATTGTTCATTTTTTTCCCTTTTCTCGCGCTTCACCATCATACAGGCGGACATTGAAATAACTATTCATGGATTCGAACGTTTATATTTGAAGTTTATTGTTTGAGTGCAGTACTATAGTTAAGTTTGAAAATTATCGAACACTGTTAGCAAGATAGTTTGAGTTTAATTTTTCTAAAAATCGACAATATAGATGAAATATTTCAAAGAACTATTTATAATGCTTAAACTAGATTTGTAACTTCGTGTAAATTTCACCTTAGATGTTTGCATATTCTCTAGGGTTCATAGTATTTTGTTTCACTTATATCTTCTGTTTCTTTTACACTGATTAAACCCTTTGTATTATACCTAATTGAACGAATCACAAACTATATCTCAAGTTCTGAAATATATTTTTTTTAATTTTCCGAAACTATATAAACGTGGATGACACTGCCAATTATATTACCTTTTAACAAGACGACGGCTGTCACGTGTGGAGCAGGATCTTTTTTACCCTTCCAAAGCACATGAGATCACCTCCAGTGAAAGCCATACGTTATCCTATCCTATAGTTGTTAATTCATGTGTCATTTTGGTCTCTTGTGGAGAGTTCAACTTGTCTCTTTGGACATCAGACCACATCTTCTTTTTTTTATTTTTGTTTGGGTTCGTGTTACTCAGTCTTTATTTTTCTTTGCAGTTTCTTGTTTACTATTATTTGTCTGTTTGACTTTTTCATTTTTAGTCATCCCGTTGTCAGTTTATTTCGATTTATAAGCTTGACTGTTCTTCTGGTATCTTTCGCCTGTCTTTTGATTAATGGTTAATGACAACAGGTTGCATTTGCCAAACAGCAAATTCACTCTTAGTGGAAAGTACTCATAACATTTTTTTTGTAGGCTTACAAAGGAAGTACAGGTGCCAACTACGTCAGATTCAGATGCAGATATTTCAAAGATGAATATTTTGAATTTGACTTGAGCGTTTCTCCTGGGCATGGCCCATATGGTTCGTACGGTGAATGGAGTGAAGCTTGTCCAGCGAACAGTGCCATATGTGGTGTAAAGACTAAAATACAGGCTAAACAAGGAATGTTTGTCGACGATACCGCACTAAATGATGTTGAATTCTTCTGTTGTGAATAAAGAACTGCATTTTTAAAGCACAATGTACAACAATTGAACACTTCCGGTGCTTTAGATTTAAAAATCAAAATTCAGAAGTTATTTTTACACTTAATACAAAAGTGTTGTCTTTACATTTTATAAATTACAATGTTACATTATGTATCAAACTGTATTGTATATTTTATTTCAGTTCCTTTTTGTTTGTTTGTCTCAAAATGTAAAATTAACTTCTGTCTCGGGATAGTTATTTTTATAACGTCATGAGGTTGCTGTCTCATATATCTGACAAATTTCTGACCGTTGTAAAAGGTGGAAGATATAAATGTGACATTTAAGGTGGTACCTAACACTACAGGGAAATAACTCTGTAAAGTCAGCTAAACGTTTAATTACGTTGTGTTGTAAAGGGAATATTAAGCTTCTCAGTGATCAAATTTGGTGTTTGTCAAACTGCTATATAACCTGTGTTATTTTTCTGATAAATGGTTGGTTCAACATTTTTGAAAATTTTATATTTTTGTTAAAGGGTAAAAGTAAATACCTTGTCAAAATTTTATGAAAATTATACGAGCCAAATTTATTTTAGTGAAAGTGTTGGGTACCACCTTAAGACTCCAACCGAATGTAAACCGAAGGTAACCTGGCAATCCCCCCTCTTCCAATTAAAAAAAAAACAGACAAAAAAAATACGAAAACAAGAAAAAGTCAACAATACACTACTAAAACTACAGACTGACCAATATGAGATATACCAAAAAACCAGTGGCGAACTCAGGATCTCGGGAAGGTAAGCTTTTTCTGATTCACACGTGGTACCAGTCGTGTGGATGGTGTTAGTACAACACATGATTCGTCCTTCAGTTTTAAGTTGTGCACATGAATATTCAACAGAAACGAATTTGTCATATAAGGGAATTACATTCATAAAAAGAATATGAAATTTTGATTTCTCAACTGACACAATTCACATAAATATATAGTGTTCAAAACTTATAAACATGAACTTACATTCATAACCTAGGAGTTTTGCATACGAGATAAAAGAGGGACGAAAGATACCAGAGGGACAGTCAAACTCATAATCGAAAATAAACTGACAACGCCATGGCTAAAAGTGAAAAGGACAAACAGACAAACAATAGTACACATGACAAAACATAGAAAACTAACAACACGAACCCCTACAAAAACTAGGGCGATCTCAGGTGCTCCGGAAGGGTAAGCAGATCCTGCTCAACATGTGGCAACCGTCGTGTTGCTTATGAGATTGCAAAACTGGTAAATAGTCTTATTCGGTAGTCAAATTTACGACAGGGAAGGGGATTGTAGTTACGACATATCCGATATCATTTGTGAAACGGTTATTTCATAACGTGATGGCGTCCGTAAAATTTACGAAGAGATGATTTCAATTCACCATTTGGAACTTTTGATTTAATAGCTTCCTTGTGAGCAACAACCCTCTATCAAGAAAATCATGATAGTAAATGCAAGCACGGGAATATCGTATCAATTGGGAGAAATATACACCGTATGCAGGTGCTGCTGGAATGTTGCTACTGAGAAAAGGAAAGTTCACAATTGGAAAGCTGAATTCATTTCTTTTGTCGTAAAGTTTTGTTTTCAATCGACCCTCATTGTCAATTTCTAGATGTAAGTCAAGATATGCGGCCGACTTAACTGTATCTGTTGTATCCTTTATCTCTAGTTCAATGGGATATCTGCGTTCGACATAGTCACCAAATTTTGAATTATTTAGTGACAGAACATCATCTATATAGCGGAAAGTAGAGTTAAAGATTATTGCTAACTTCTTATCTTTCTTCCTAAGAAGTTCCTGTATGAAGTCAGCCTCATAATAATAAAGAAACAAGTCGGCAAGAAGAGGGGCACAATTCGTTCCCATTGGAATGCCGATAGTCTGTTGAAAAACACGTCCTCCGAACGTAACAAATATGTTGTCAATCAAGAAATCAAGCATCTTGATAATGTGAGTTTCAGAGAATTTTTTGTTTGAAGCAGGGTGATCCTTTACAAAGTAGGATTTATTCCTTCCTAAGACAAGATACTTGTATCTTCGTTTGCCATTGTTTTTTATGAAACAAAGCAATACCGACTCTTTCAATTTGTCTTTTAGCTTGGAATGTGGAATACTTGTATAAAGTGAAGTAAAGTCAAATGTTTTAATACTATTATAAGATGAAAGAGAGTTAGATTGTATGTACTCTAAAAGATCTTTGGAGTTTTTAAGTATCCACATCTGATTGACACCACCTCTAGAATAGGCAGTTTCACAATAACTTTGAAGCTCGTCTTTGATTGCTGATGAAATAGATGTTAATAATTTAGAAAGAGGTTTCGTGGAACACTCGGAATACCCAGACATATACAGTTGTTTATAAGGACACTTATGGACAGCCCAGTAGTCAGCACTTCGGTGTTGCCATGAATATTAATTATGTGGTCATTTTCATAAATTTCCTGTTTACAAAACTTTGAATTTTTCGAAAAACTAATGATTTTCATGTCCCAGAAATAGATTACCTTAGCCGTATTTGGCACAACTTTTTGGAATTTTGGATCCTCAATGCTCTTCAACTTTGTACTTGTTTGGCTTTATAACTATTTTGATATGAGCGTCACTGATGAGTTTTATGTAGACGAAACGCGCGTCTGGCGTACTAAATTATAATCCTGGTGCTTTTGATAACAATATATTTAAGAGATAACTGTATTGTATTTGAAGCTTTAAGGACGTCTATCGGTAGTTTTACTGTCGCAAATTTAGTTTACCGCAAAGCTTCTAATGCAATACAGTTATCTCTATTCTAATGCAAAACAAGTTCATAATTAAATTTCAATCATTATTTCAGTGTAAAATCTTCATTAAAGAAAAATCCGCGAAAAGATGTTATTTTCTTTGTTCCCTACACTAGGTGACGTCATAGGTATGCTTCCGGCGTTAAACTTAAACACCGGGCGTTTTCTGGCTTCTGTGCCGCTTCAGAATGTAATAAAATTTGATAAAGAGAAGATTTTTAGGTGCAACATGTGAGTTTTTTGGCTTATTATTGTAGAAATTACATGTCAATACATTCAGCAATTCAAAATGTCGGCTTCCTTAGTTACAGACAAGGAGATAGAGAATTTTACGCTATCTGTCATCAAATCAGAACCATTGATACAAAATAATTGCATTAGAATATGCAGTTTAGGTATCCAATACAGTGATGGAAGATCCAGTTCATCATCTTTGGTTAAAATTCCAAAGAAACTTAGAACAGACCTATGATTTCCTCTTTGGTAAGTGTCGTGAGGGTATATGTTGGGTTTCCAAGTGAATTGTCAATACCTAATTCGTTTATCAATCAGTTAATGTAATGAGTTTTATACACAAAAACGATGTTGTTTGGGGCTTTATCTGCGGGGACAACAACATATTTGTCATGAAGGTAGGTTAAGTGTTTTGCAACATTAGGATCTTTAAAGATTGACGCAGCATGGGCATTGATAGACCCATTCAGTTTCTTAATTCTGATTTGTATCAACGACCTCACTGCCTTAATCAATTCGGAAAGAGTGTCTACGTCTTCTTTCTCACGCTTAGCCCATTGCCTGGCATAATCCTCGACTGAATCCATCAAAATTTTAAAGTTATATTTCCAATTGATGGATTTCGGCTCACGATATTTTGGACCTTTCGATAACACATTTCGTAGGGAAGCGTTATTAACAATGTTGAGGTCACCGGTAATAACGTGGCCAGCCGGATTATCATTATCATCGGACACCATTTTCAATTCCTTCAGAATTCCCTTAGTTCTGTGACAGCATGAAGGAATAGTTCTTCAGTAAACTGTTGAAAACCATGGCTGATAGTTCCTTATGCTTCAGTTTAATGGAGTACAATTTTTTACTAGCATTTACCATTACATGATATCTGTCACTACTCTTGAGTATATTAGAATGTGGCAGTAGTTTCGCTGCTCTATTGTAACCAGTTGAACCGTCATCACCAGCTAATTCTCTCATTTTAACACCTCTGTTGTCCAAATCTTTTATCATTTCAACAACCATATCTGGTTCCATGCCTTTGGCAGATCCTGTCCAGTTTTTCGCACATTTATGTTTAGGGACTGGAATTCCTTTTTTCTGTGCATTTTTACAAATGCGACATCCTTTGCAACGAATGGAATAATAATTCCAAATGTTCAGGGTATGATGACATCAGCAGTACTATCAAGCTGTCCCATGTGAATTATTTTATTGACTTATATTCAAAACTTAAGGTAGATTCACTGTATACCTATCTTGTGTTATACAATAGCAGTACATTTACTGGTTTGTTCTTTGCCTAAATTTGCAAATTTTGAGACAGATTTGCAATCTATGTGTGAGCCTTTTTTTTATATGACTGCAAAAACAAAATACAATGATACGATGTTGTTGTCTGTATTCTTTAAATAAATTTTTCAATTTGACCATTTAAGTGGAGATAACGCTTATATTTTCTAAGTAGAAATTGAAATTTTCATTTTTTATCTTTTTTTTAATACTGTATGCAATAGGTCTACTGTATTATGGAATGATTGTAAGGTATATGTGTCAGTCTGACAGGTCAGGTGTCATCTGAACCTTGACCTCATTTTCATGGTTCATTTGTTATAGTTAAGTTTTTGTGTTTTGATCTATTGTTTTAATACTGTATCGATAGGTCAACTATATTTGGTGTATGGAATAATTGTAATGTGCCAATTTTTATCTGAACATGACCTCATTTTCATGGTGTAGTTTGTTTCTTAGATAATATATACAAAAGGTCAACTATATTTAAAATATGTAAGACATTTCGGCATGTGAACTCCTGTTAAATTGTAGAAAGAAAACATGTTCGGTGACACAATTTTTTAATTTCTATTTTCTTGTAGCATAACTTAAGACCTATCTTCTCATGTTTAGAAATAGCATTTCATGTTCTTGAAAAAAGCACAGTAAAATCTTCCTTTTGGCAAAGTATTAGAAAATTCTTCCTGAGGCAATATATACTAACAATCCACCTGAACATCACATACCTGATAAACTATCATAAGACCTGCCTGACCCTTTTTTTGCCAGCAGGTGTCGGTCGAAAGCTTTAACCCAGTGTCTGTCCCTGTGTTCTCATTTTCCTCTTAAAAAACCAGTACCAAATATCAAACCGACAACCCTTTGTTCAACATACATGTATGTATGAAATAACAGTGGTCAAAACAGAAGTCAGTAATGTATTGAGTATAAGGATCTATCAAAGTGAGTTAAGAAATTACCAAGTATACTTGAAATTCTATCTATCAGTGTCTAGATAGATAAGATAAATAGAGCTAAATCAAGCGCTTTACCCAAGTTATTTATTGTAAGATACTGTCAACTCAGTTCAAAGTGGAAAATAATGGATTGTTAAAAATTGGCTACTCATTTATAATGAATTTTCATTAACTGCAGTTTGACCCCTATTTTCTATTTATACCAAAAGCAGATGTGTAATTTTTGTCAGAGATCATAATCATATATTAACCTTTTAAGTAGACACCCCATTGGCAAGTAGTTTTAGGTTTATTAAAGAAAAACAATACCATGTACATGTATACATTTGTGGACTAGAAAATCAAAGAAATGTGATATCAAAAGGAGAATATACATCATAAGTTTTGTTAAAATGTATACAAGTTCTATTTATATTACTTCTGACTTTGTGTATAATCAAATAGATAAAGATATATAACAAACATATGGTATTACAGATTAAGAAAAAATTAAGGATTAAAGAGTAGACAACTCTTGAAAGTATCTGTAATAACACATGTAAGATAGAGTTATATCCCTGACTTAATTGTCTCATGGGTTCTAGATTATTTTATGTATTGTAAGCTTTAAAAAGGACAAACCTGCACCAATAGTCATAGACTGAAAAGCTTCATCCAATAGGGATTTGTGTTCTGAATTGGTTGCTTGTGTTTCCATAACAATGCCGACTTCATTTTCTCTACTTTTTAATGTTTTGTGGTGAGGGTAATGGACAGTCATTGTAGAAAGCAGATTATTAACCTGTGTCTCACCAATCCCGACATGTATATTGTACCAGACTTATTTTACATGTACATGTATGTTATTATATAATTGACACCATTAAATTTAAATTGTATCAGTTCTTGTGATTTGTGAGAACATGAATCCTGATTTCAGGATTTCATAAATGATTTGTATTTGAGCAAGAATATATATATTATAAACAAATTTTTTTATAACTTTTTATGCGAAGTGAAAAATGTGTTTCCTGTCCTAGATATAATTCACTGTTAAAAAATCCAAAAAAAAAAATGTATTGGTCTTGCCTACTTTTGCTGATACAATGTAATTGCACACTCAACAAAAATGAGGAGAAAATTCAATAAAAATATTCCTCTCAATACTGTCTTAGGAGTGTTAGAAGCTTCTGTCCAAACTTGGTAAAAATCCAGGATAGTTTATGAATCTTATATTTTTTTAAAAACTGCATTGACATTGAAATTGTATGTAATGTTAACTGGAAGAAAAACTAAGTCTATTTATATATATAAATGTAAAATAAGAATGGAATTTTTTTACAAATCTTACTTCCATCTTTTGATAAAAAATAAGCTTAAGTTTAAATTTGGTACAATTCCAGTATAGTTTAAGAAAGTTATTTAAATCTTAAAAAGTTTAACCACAGATCTAGAGTGAATTTAATGTTTAATTTCCTGGCAGAAAAACTAATTTATTAATAAAAAACGGAAAATTGTTGTACGGTACCTATAATTGTTAATGTCTGTGTCATTTCGGTCCCTTGTGTAGAGTTGTCTCATTGGCAATCTAATATTATAAAAAAAAAGATTTCTTGAGTTGTTTTAAAGTCCTAATATTTTTTGTTTTTCACAGTTTTATATTAAATGTTTTAATATATTTGAATATTTGAATTTTATTAACCTGATAAATTCTTCTATAGGATAATTGCACACTGCAACTATTAACATGTACAATTGACTAAATTTCAACTTTAATTTTGAATTAAGATTTTACAAAATTACAAAACAGTGCACCAGAATTCAGACATTTAGTCTAACCTTAAACCTAATATGTATTGCTATTACATCAAGTCAGAAAGTAACCTTTTTTATTTTATCGTTTGGATTTCTTGACCAGGCCTGATATTATTGTTTTGAGGAAATTTGGCAAGTTTATCGAAACATCAAAATGGTTAATTTCATAGGTTTCATACATGTACCTTGTTTTAGAGACGAACTCTTCTCCTCCCCAATGTCAGTTCAGAATTTGACTTCCTTTTTTTATAATAATGGTAATCATTTCAAAAATTTACATCTGAAAAAAAAAAGTTGTTCTTGAAACAACAATCTAAATGTCATGAACGAATTGCTGATATGAAATTTGCATTATGCATGCATTTATTTTATTAAGACAAGGGGCAGCTTACATGTTCTACATGATATTTCTTTTTTATGTTTCATAAGATAGTCATCCCCTGTTGCTAATTTGGTGTTAACACCAAGGTGCCTAAACCTCTCTTGTGTTCTGTAGAGTGATGTGTTTTCCCCAGTCTAATGCGATTTACAGATTCACATACATGACACTTGACATATACTATTCCTGTAACTCCAGATGGTCTAACACCCAAATAATTGTGCAAGTGTAAATTAATGGAACATGTGGTGCAGTGTTTTAACTGTTGTGCAATCAGATATATTTCACAAACATATCTACAATGATCTAGTGGTAGCAAATCAACTGGAAGAACTTCATCAAACAAATAGTCAGAGTCACTTTTGCCAAATGTACAGTATGTATGATTAGACTCAAAGGAAAAGTTTGGTAATTTCCTTCTTCTTGTTCCAGTTTTTTGTAAACACCAATTCTTGAACACGTTTTAATTTGGTTACATTTGGGCTTTTGGAAAATTTACCCCGTTTATTTCGTCGAGTTTTCATGATTGTTTGTAGCAGACGATGGTGTAATTTTACGATTGTTGTTATTATTTTTATAACAAACACTTTTTTGTTTTTGTTATATCATTGCATGATTTCTTACCAGATTATCTTCTTTTACTGATGAAAAAACACGCCGATATGTAGTAGAGCTGATTATAGGTATACCTAAATTAATATCGTGACTCAATATTCACTGATACTAGTCCAGGTATCGACAAAAAGCAGCTTACTTCGTAGGAATCATAGTCTTCATCTCTGGCCATCTTCTGTTTGCCGGAAGTAAATAAAGGCGACTGGAAACTATACTAATCGATTTTAAAAAACAAAATATTGGAAACAATGATTGGATAGGTATAAATCTTCAAATTTTGTCATTCAATTATTTTATTGTGTCATTTGAAGTTTGCTTGTTATTTACGACAGCTTCCCTAGTGACGGCAATGATGTGCAACTTTGTGCGCAGAAGGAGCGAAAATTTGAACCCGCGAACCTCTTTAATAATCATTAAACAATAGTGTAATAGTTTCTTCCCTATGATGTGACATAAAGAATCTGTATGAGTAAAAATCATCTTATTAACGAAAAAGATTTTCTTTTTTAAAGATTACCAGCGACAACAACTTTTATGCACCTACCTACGGAGATTTCAATCCGAGATGTGACCTGAACGATTACGCCTGGGACAAAAAGTTTCCACATCCGGTTCTACCAAAAGAAGCAAAACTAAGATATCACGTTGGGCCTGCTGCAATACGTATGTATATTTGCCGAGGTGCTGTCAGTTTTTTTTTTAACTGATGAGTTTGAATATCCCCTCTGGTATCTTTTGCTCCTTGTCCTCTAATATCCAGTCTGGTATCTTTTACCCCTTTGTCCTCTAATATCCCGTCTGGTATCTTTTACCCCTTGTCCTCTAATATCCCGTCTGGTATCTTTTACCCCTTGTCCTCTAATATCCCCTCTGGTATCTTTTACCCCTTGTCCTCTAATATCCCGTCTGGTATCTTTTGCTCCTTGTCCTCTAATTTCCCCTCTGGTATCTTTTACCCCTTGTCCTCTTATATCCCCTCTGGTATCTTTTACCCCTTGTCCTCTAATATCCCGTCTGGTATCTTTTACCCCTTGTCCTCTAATATCCCCTCTGGTATCTTTTGCCCCTTGTCCTCTAATATCCCGTCTGGTATCTTTTACCCCTTGTCCTCTAATATCCCCTCTGGTATCTTTTGCCCCTTGTCCTCTGATATCCCCCTCTGGTATCTCTTACCCCTTGTCCTCTAATATCCCGTCTGGTATCTTTTACCCCTTGTCCTCTAATATCCCGTCTAGTATCTTTTACCCCTTGTCCTTTAATATCCCCTCTGGTATCTTTTGCCCTTGTCCTTTAATATCCCCTCTGGTATCTTTCACCCCTTGTCCTCTAATATCCCCTCTGGTATCTTTTGCCCCTTGTCCTCTAATATCCCCTCTGGTATCTTTTACCCCTTGTCCTCTAATATCCCCTCTGGTATCTTTTGCCCCTCGTCCTCTAATATCCCCTCTGGTATCTTTTGGCCCTTGTCCTCTAATATCCCCTCTGGTATCTTTTGCCCCTTGTCCTCTAATATCCCCTCTGGTTTCTTTTACCCCTTGTCCTCTAATATCCCGTCTGTTATTTATTTGGCTTTTTGAACTATTTTGATCTGAGCGTCACTGATGAGTCTTATGTAGACAAAACACGCGTCTGGCGTATAAAATTATAATCCTGGTACTTTTGATAACTATTTACACCACTGGGTCGATGCCACTGCTGGTGGACGTTTCGTCCCCGAGGGTATCACCAGCCCAGTAGTCAGCACTTCGATGTTGACATGAATATCAATTATATGGTCATTTTTATAAATTTTCTGTTTACAAAACTTTGAATTTTTCGAAAAACTAAGGATTTTCTTACCCCAGGAGTAGATTACCTTAGCCGTATTTGGCACAACTTTTTGGAATTTTGGGTCCTCAATGCTCTTCAACTTTGTATTTATTTGGCTTTTTGAACTATTTTGATCTGAGCGTCACTGATGAGTCTTATGTAGACGAAACACGCGTCTGGCGTATAAAATTATAATCCTGGTACTTTTGATAAATAATTACCCCTTGTCCTCTAATATCCCCTCTGGTATCTTTTTCCCCTTGTCCTCTAATATCCCCTCTGGTATCTTTTACCCCTTGTCCTCTAATATCCCCTCTGGTATCTTTTGCCCCTTGTCCTCTAATATCCCCTCTGGTATCTTTTACCCCTTGTCCTCTAATATCCCCTCTGGTATCTTTTGCCCCTTGTCCTCTAATATGGTTTGGTATAACTCGGTTACCATTTTGCTATGAATTTTCTTATAGGCTATGTCCATGAACTAGGTTTTAATGTTTAAAAAAGATGCCTGAAGCATCAAGTAATATCTATTCATTTACCACAGTGCAGTGGTTGACATTTACTGGTATCTTTATGAGTGCAATAGTTGATATTCTGATCAGCTCTGTAAAAGTCATTGATAAAACTATTTCACCACTTGTGTTGTTTTATGTGTCATTTGGGTCGCTTTCTTATTGAATTGTAACTCCACTTCTAAGTTATTTTGTTTTATATTTGTTGATAAAAATTGTTACCAACAGACTCATCAATGTTAACACATTTTTATTCACACAGAGACCCACGTTATTTGATATTTTCTCTTAAGAAAGTAACTACTAAAATATTTAAACAATTGTGCGCAAATGGCAATTTATTTCCAAGCCATTTGTATAGAAAAGGCAGTTATTAGAACATGACTTCGTTCCCGCTCAAGATAAATTGTCATGTGCTGGCTTAATAAAACACGCAATACAAATTAGAATTCACTGGCGTGGAATAAAAACAAACTAATTGTAAAATGAACTGAAAAGAATATAACAAAAATACAGACTTTTATATAAATGACCAATATTTTGAAAGTGGTTTCCAGTAGAACTATGAAGTATCGTATACAGGACAGTCGCGCAATGTGCAGCACCTATTCGGGACGCTATTCATGTTATTTCGTAAGTAGGGAACGTTCTGCGAGAGATTGAATATCGATATACGCTATAAAAAAACATCCCCTTTCAAAAATTGCGAATCCTTAATTAACATCAGTAGCAAAAGAAGTGAACAAATTAAACCTGGCAAAAAGCTTAGTTCATAGCTATAGAAACCATGAAATAAAAACTCCGCAAAAATTATCTAAAGTGGAATATAACGTCATTTTAACTATACTGGTACCTGTATATTGCAGCTGATGAACCACTGTCACTAGGTTATAAGACAGGAAATGAACCTGCGCCTAAACCTTGTGAAGGAAAACGAACAATAGACGCGTTCAACGATAATAACCTGCATAAATCTTTAGAAAAACTTCTAGATGAGGGTAAGTACAGTTGGTATAACTATGTAAATTAGTAATGTGACACCAACACAGAAATAAACTGGGCTGCGTTTAATATCGCAGCGGCTACATAGGGCTACGTAGATGTATGACTTTTGAACGTGTAGCTAGCCTATAGCTTCTACATATATATTGATAGCAGCTAGGCAAAAATCTACGTAGTACTACGTAGCCGCTACGATATTGAACGCAACCATGGAATGTCAACGTGGTCTTTACGCAAAAATTGAATTACTAAATGTAACAATGAGAAAAAAAAAACCAACAGGAAAATTAAGAAATAAAGATGACGAAATCGGAGAGAATACAACTAGTGCAAAAAAGACGATATAAAAGAGAAGGACTAGAGTTTGACTGTATATATTTATTTCGTCAACATTCACATTCATAAGTTTTAAAATTTACATTCAGTCACTGTGTATAATTTGCTTTTGTAACTGCTAGTTTTGACAACCTAACTTAAGGTGGATTACAAAACCACAGGGAGATAACTCTGTAGAAATCAGCTGAACGTTTTATCAGTTTCTGTTATTGAGGAAATAGCTTCTCAACATCAAAACTAGTGTTTTTCCAACTGCTAAGTGTCTATTGAACTGTTTCCGAGCAGGTTGTTCAGGTTTATTGGATTTTTGAATTTATGAAAATTAAACAAGTAAATATGCTCTAGAGATAAGTCTTTATAAGTAAACTCGTCAAATAATTCGTATAACGAGTTGTTACAATGAAATAAATATGTTCCACAATCATGACTCATTTTACGTTAAAGACTGTTTTCCTTAAAATTGGGATAGCTATAGGGGAAACAATAGCAAGTAATACAAATCTAACGATTAGTCATCCCGAAATTGGCGATTGAATTTTAATAGGAGTTATTGCCCTTAAGTGATAATAGTAACTTATGTTTAAAGTTGATTTTTTTGAGACAGAACATGTACGTGATTTGGATTTAACTTATTCACAGTCTCACTCAGAGTATGAAAGATGGAAGTCGATCACTGTTGCTAATGATATTGCGTATATTGTTTTTTATGCTAATTTTTGCCTGAAATGCAAGTAAATTTAACTTATGGAAGTCTTAAAGTTTCTTTACAAGATATATTTTGTTTCAGATTGGTATAAGAGAGGTACATAAAAAGCTTGAGGATAGATAGTTATCACCAACTTTGCAGTAATGACTGTATGACCAAACTCATGTTACGTAGTGAGATTGCAACTGAATAGTACTTTTATTCATAATTCAAATCATCTTTTTGAAACTGTACTTATGATCGTTAAATATTTACCCATGTTCGTGTAAAATAAATAAATAATAAAAACACACAAACATATACAGCGTATTTTCTCTATTTCGCCATCTGACAAAGACATACAACCGTAGTTTGGTTTTTCTGATAAGAATGAAGAAAATGTTTGAATGACTGTGTGGATTCATTACACGTAGGGCTTGCCATTATTTTAACTTCTTCCTTTATACTTTAAAGTATCTAATCTAGATTTGTTGATTATTGGTGCAGTTTTCGAGTATGACACCACTCAAAGAGTATAAACTTAATACCAAATTCTTTCTGGTAAATTCCATTAACATTGACAAAATCGATCGTCTGGCATTATCAACTAAAGGTACGAATGGAAGACAACTGTCAAATACCTGACTTGGTAAAGGAAATTTACGTAGAAAATGATTGATAAAAAAGTTATAAAGCTAAAGTTCCAACTTATATGACAGTTGTTAAGAGTTCCGTTATATTGAAGGAAATGGCTTATCTTGATCACTTTTGAAAATAGTCGAACTCGTTAGTCAAGATTCAAATATACTTCTTTTCAATTGTTAACCGAGTGTTTACTTTGCATTATCATGTCATTTTGAAACTTCTATCAAAATTTTGTGTTGCTTTTAATTTAAATGTTGTAATAAGCGCTTATTCGGTTGGTAGCTTCTCTTAGCAGATAATTCGTATGCATTGTGTTAGGTTAACGACATGGTTTAGATAGGCAATGCATATAATTGTGTGAATCTAAATCTGGTATAATCAAACAAAAAGGACTGTGTGTTTATCGTATCTGCTTTGTTTTTATTACATGTCGGATTAGTTGGCTGTTGGTGTTGGATTTGATCTGTTGTACTGTGCTTGCATACACAGTTCACAAACACATCAGCTTTAAAGTGATCGGTTTGATAGGACGGATAGAATGGAGGGACCTTTATGACGGATTGCCCTCTTCTGCGGTCACATGTTGAACTCTTTCAAATTACGCAATCAAACTTTCGTTTCATTTAATTAGAATGATCCTGATTGACAGGAAAATTCAAATAGTCTATGTACTGAAAAATACAACGGGTATAAACGTTTTTACAGGCGCCATCCTTCAGCCTAACCTGAGACAGAAATGTAACATTACAACATATTTTTTGTTGAATTTTCCTTCCATCATTTTTCAACTAATTAAGAAAACAAGGAAGTATCAAAGATCTGTCACCAGCATCAATATTTGAATCAAGGCCATATAAATGACTAATACTTATTAACAAATTGAATATCCGGTGATGAAATATAAATATGTGACAATGTGTAATACAAAAAAAAAAAAAAAAAAAAAACCAATACCACGCACTATTAAACTAAGTGTAATTTTTATAACGATGTTTCAAAGAGCATAACTGAATTGTTTCCTTGTTGAACGTATTTATAATGAGGAAATTCTATTATGATATTACAAATCTACATATTGATGCCAATAAGTTTAAATCGACAAGGAAAATTTAACTTTAAACTACAATAGCAGTAAAAAGATCGAAAAGATTCAACCGCCGTTATTTATAAGGTTAATTCGTCGTATCTTTAAACATGTTACACCAGGCGCTTCTCTAAATATGCAATAAATTGACCTATTTGAACTGAGTTTTCCGACCAGTTTGAAACCTTATATTTAACAAGGTATGTACTCTTTAAATTTATTTCTGGTTCTGCGTACGTTATTTCTCACAAAATTTTAAATAGTAGTTTCAAATCTTAATTACTACATTGTAAGTCGACCAAATGATTATTTAAAGAGACCAATTTTTAGAAGGTATTCGTATGAGAAATAGAATTCAAGAAGTTATAACAGGGATCGGAAAAAAAATAAACTGACATACGGCTGATTTTTTCTTAGCAATACAAAAAAGAGTTTTATCATTATTTGAAACATACAATTGATACAATTCTGCCAAATACGTCCAGTTAATAGCTAAAACAAAAATACTATACTTCACAAAGTAAAATTAAAAAGTTGTCTATGAACACTACAAAAAAATCAAACCTCATCTCTAACAGAATACGTTCAAAACAATATTCCTAACTCGGGGCACAGCAACACAAACAGATATGATAGCCTATTATGACAACAATTTAGACCCAGAAGTCAAAAGTGTGTCAACGTGTAACACAAACATACAATACAACTAACTTAAACATTAAAAAATTATTCAAATAAATCCAACAAGGACGCTAACAAAAACGATTGTGTAGTTGATAGTTTATGGAGAAAGACGCCGAATAGTATGTTTTTGTAGTAGATGGAACAAACTTTATATGATGTTATCTTTCTCGATGAAGTAAGTATTTAGTAAAATAAAATATAAGGGCACAGAATGAAAATAACACTATAAAGCCTTTTCGTCCGCACCGCACCGCAGTGCCCAAAAGAAACACAATAGCACGAAGACAAATTAAGGGAACACTGTAAAGTAAACAAAAAGACTTAGAATCTTTACACTATCTAAACACAGTACATTTTTTATTCAGGATTATTAAAGTACTATCTGGTTTAACTTATTTGATATATTTTGAAATTTATGCTGTGTTATCTATTATCACAGTATTAGAGTGTATTTTTTTTTACAGTAATCAAATTTCTCTTTTATAGAAATATTCCTAAATGCGATGAAATATCTTTACTTTTTATTAAACACGCTTCTCAGTTTCCATTTATTATTATGAAGTCTGTTTTGGTTATGTTGTGCTCTGATACGCGTTTCATTGATGTTTACCAGAAGTTATATTTTTTCATATGTAAGCGTCTAAATCTTCTTATCTTGTGAAATGACATTTATCATTGGTCTCTTTTTATTATAGGTTATTCTTAAAATGAGAACATACATCATATCTGTGCTAACGTTTGGTTTCCTATATATGACCAAAAGTCATGTAGCGCAGAAGGAATTCCACAAGAATTGTAAATGTACAATTATGCCTTCAAAGAAACGCCAAGCTAAATGTACTGGACGAGATTTGCATTATATTCCACAATTTCCAGACGCTATAACTTCTGTAATAATGAGCGGAACAAATTTGACGCATATCGGTGAAAATGGATTCCAGAATTTGACTGGCATTAGATTGGAAGACTTAAAATTAAATAACAATCTAATTTCATTCATTCATGAATATGCGTTTGTAAATTTGAAATTTCTGGGTAGTTTGCGTATTTTTCAAGAAACACTTTTAGATGTTAATATAATAAAGGTGTCCGTTGGGAAAATGAAAACAACAAATCTCCGATCTTTATATTTTCAATATAATAACTGGCTTTTTCTTCCAGTCGACATGTTTTCAAGTTTTTCATACAGTCAAATACGAAATATTCGAATATATGGTAACAGTTTTTCCAAACTAAATTTGACGACATTTTCACCGTTAACAAAATTGGGAAAGCTGTTTTTGAGTAAAAATGAAATTGAACAAATTGATTTAAAAGGCATTCCAAAGGATCTAATAGACTTTCGTTTGAATGAAAATCTTCTCCCAAAGGTTCCGGAATGGTGTAGGAAGGATAAACGTGATGTCAGTTTAGTACGAAAATTGGAAGTTTTAGATTTAAGCGATAATAATATTGGGGATATAAGAATAAAAGCTTTTCAATGTTTGCCAAATTTGAACAAGCTTTTACTCAATAGAATACCAATGAGGAAAATTCGGTCAAATATATTTGCTTCCCTTCCAGTTTTGTATTCTTTACAAATCTCGAAAATAGGGTTCCCTTTGCAAAAAATCGACGATTATGCGTTCAATAGTTCATCTCTTTCACATCTGTATATGGACGTTACAAATTTCCATTTTGATAGAGAGGAGTTTAATCCACAGACTATTTTTTCCTTGTCACCAAATCTAAGTTTTCTAAACTTAGACCATAATTTTTTCCCTAAAAACGAAACAAAGATGCAACAAATACTTTCACCTTTAGTGAGGCTGAAAAATTTAATAATATCATCAACAAGTCTTTTTATTCTTCCAAAAAATGTCTTCCCGTACTTACAATCACTCGAAAATTTGACCCTAAGTTCAAACAGATTGTCTGATTGGAATGACGGAAGTGAAATATTTCGGAATATGACGTCTCTTAGAAACCTCAATCTGAAAGATAATTTCATCAAAATTATAAACAAAAACACTTTTCCTGCAGCCGTACTTAAATCGTTAAAAGTTCTTGATTTGAGCTATAATTCTTTTGTATGCACGTGTGATCAACTATGGTTTACAGAATGGATTAAATCAACTAAAGTAAAGCTTCTCAGTTATCCAACGCTATATAAATGTAGGTCGCCACCATCGCTTGATGGAACGTTACTTCAAAAGTATGTAAACTCGTCTAAGGAGTGTCCCCCATGGAATCCTATTTATACCACGGTAATTATCTTGTTATTGTCAGCAACGGTATCAGCTGTGATATTTGCGATAATAATGAAGTGTCAAACAAACATTAAAAAACTATTTATATCTTTGGAGAATCAATTACAACAGAAGAAAAGGTTATCTCCCCTTGCAAGATGCAGATGATTTCGAATATCATGCATTTGTTGTATATTGTGATGCTGATTGCCATTGGGTTCATCACAAGTTTCTAAAGAAACTAGAACAAGATGAAGGAATGAAACTTTGCATTCATCATAGAGATTTTGAAATCGGGGAATCAATTACTGCAAATATCAATAACTATCTAGAGAAATCATGGAAAGTGGTTGTTATTTTATCAAATGATTTTGCGAAAAGTGAATGGTGTCAATGGGAGGTTGATGTTGTTCAAGAGAGAAGACGACGGCATGGAAGGGATGTGTTTTTATTGATTATGCTTAAAAATATTGATTCTAAACATATGACGAATCAACTCAGAGCCCTTCTAGACAGTGCATCAAGTCTGAAATATCCAATGGGCGTAGGCGAAGAACTGTTCTGGACGGCAGCAGTAGAAACACTAAGAAAGCCATTGGGGCATCCCCCGACAGCACTGTTATGATAACTGTAATAAATTTAAACATGAAATTTTAGAAAATGGTTAACAACTGTGTTACACTGTTATTTCTTAATATGAGCATTTAGAAAGTATTTACTTTGGTAGTTATTGGATTAACGATTTAATTCAAATGCATTATGTATATGTGTCATTGGTTATGAAGATTTCTTCATGAAATAATATTCATTGAAATGGTAACTTAAAAAATGTATAATTACAAATATATCTTTTATTAAACAATGTATTCAAAACAAAAATGAAATAAGCTTTATTATTTTCCATACGGTGACCTATTGTTGCTATCTTCTATGTCAATCGGAGGACTTACCTTGTTTGTGTTGGATACATAAGCTTCACAAATTTCCGAACAAACAACGGTACATTGCCGGCTCATCTGCATGTTCGACTAAAAAAATTGTCCATTAGATCAACACAAAATTCTGTCCGTAGTGAAAGAGGGTCTTCAGAAATACGGTGAAACTGTTTACTTGCGTAGTGGTATTAACCATATGTGGATTCTCAAAAACTCTAAAGAACTTCTGGATAATTTTAAATCTCGATCTTTTTCTGAAATTAGTTCTGTCAAAAAATTTTCAACTCTGTATATCACCATTCCCCATGAGAAATTGAAAAATCGTCTAAAAGAAATAATCCATAATGCTTTTCAACATAAAAATGGTAGCATACGCTATAAATTTATTACTTTGGGATACCATAAGGCATATTTTGTAAATAGTGAACAAAAAGGTAAAACATGTTACACCGAGGAACAAGTGATCAGTATGCTGGAGTTTCTGATTGACAATATATTTGTTAAATTTGGAGGTAGACTTTTTCAACAAATTGTCGGCATTTCTATGGAAACGAACTATGCGCCTCTTTTTGACGACCTCTTTTTATTTTGATATGAGTCGGAGTTCCTTCAGACACTTGTCAAAACAAGTGTATAAGATCAAGGAAACCAGGTCATTTAATTTCACATTCAGATATAATGATGATGTTCTTTCCATTAACAATCCAAACTTTTCTGATTGGGTTCCATTAATATATTCTCCAGAACTAGAAACAACAGACACGGCTTCCTCCGCCTAATTTTTAGACTTATACCTCGAATTTGACATACACGGTCATCTCAGTACCAGAATCTATGACAAACGAGACGATTTTAATTTTGAAATTATCAATTTCCCCCACCTTAGTAGCAATATATCAACTTCACCTGCATATGGGATATACATTTCCCAACTTATTCGGTATTCAGGAGCTTGCAGCTCCTACTACGATTTTGTAAAACGTCACCAGTGTCTGAGCAGAAAGTTAATGAACCAGGAGTATGTCAAAGAACGTCTCGTTCTTTTTCTAAAAAAGTTCATCGGAAGATACCAAGACCTTGTTGATAACTTCACAAATAATACACGATGGTCTTGAAGTATAGATTATGTGTACTGACGTTGTTTATCATCGTAATAACGTGTTATAGTATTTCTTTATTTGTTTTTTTAATATTAATTTTACTGTTTAGTCTATTTTTGGAGATATCCATCTGACGTGACTCTGTACTTATACATCCCGTCATTGTGTTATTGTGCTATGGTACATTTTTGTATTCTTGTCTTTCATGTTTGCTGATATGCTTTGTCTATATGCCTTTTTGTGTTTCTTTGTTACATACCACTTGGCTCTGTACTTATACATCCCGTCATTGTGTTATTGTGCTATGGTAAAATTTTGTATTCTTGTCTTTCATTTTTGCTAAAGTGCTTTGTCTATATGCCTTTTTGTGTTTCTTTGTTACATATGACGTGGCTCTGTACTTTTTTTTACTGATTTTGCCGTTTGATTAGGGACTTTCCGTTTTGGGTTTTCCTCGGAGTTTGGTATTTTTGTGATTTAACTTTTTTGCAATCTTACAACATCTTCTTCTGTCCCCTGCGTAACGCGTTGCGGAGGACATGGAAATACCGGGCGTCCGTGTGTCTGTCCGTCCGGTCTTGTGAGCGCTCTCACAGGTAGAATTCTTGCCAGATTTGTATAAAACTTTTACTACAGGTCAATATCAGCAATATCTCGGACAAGTTCTATAATAGCGGACAATCGACTTTTCTAAAAAGAATTATGCCCCTTTCAATTATAAAGTATGTGCAACGCGGGGGACATTGGAACTCTGTGCTTTTATTGATATTTTTTAAAGTATTCAAAGAATATTCTATTAATATTTCCAAGTCGCGTTGAGCTACACGTTGATGCTACATAATGTTAAATTGATCTTTGATGATTCTTTTGACAGTTGATAATTTAGATCTATTTTATAATTTCTGTTTTCCTATTTCATGTTTTAACAAATACCAGTTGATCGTTTGTTTATCTTCCGGTCCCTGCAGCAAAATTTATTTCATTTTAATTTATCTAACAAAATTTCAAGCCTTTCATCCAGGTCGTTCTACCGTACACAACCTATATATTGCATTAATTATTCATTTGTTTTCGTCTTTAATATGCATACTATATTTACCGTCAGACGTAAGGCAAGCAAAAATCAATCAAATAATGTATATTATCAAGTTCTATATCATTAGGAGAATAGATGTTTACTTTTAAATAATAACAAAAAATCTACTTGTTGCATATTTGTAACAATATTTCTTTGGGAATTGTTTTATTGATACAACGAAATCGGTATCGACCGTTTTAATATTACAGAAGAATAATCCATTTTCTTTCCACGTACGGATATCATTTTTAAAATGAAAGCCGCTTTCAAGCGATTAAAGTTAGAGACAAAACCAATGAGAAAACGTAATGCATACAGTAAACCATATGAGTCTCTGGATGCATAAGATAGTTAATCATTTTAATTTCATGAGACTGTTGTCTCATATACCTGCATGACTGACCGTTAACAAAGGCGGATGATACCAATGAAACATTAAAAAACTTAAACAGAAGAAAAACTGACAATCCCATGAAAAAAAAAAAAAAAAAACAACCGAAAAAGTCATCAATACACTGTATAAAACTACAAACTGACCAACACGAGCCCTACCAAAAACCGGGATGAACTCTGGAGCTCCGGAAGGTGAGCAATTTCTGCTTCACATGTGGCACCGGTCGTCTTGATGGTGTAAGTAAAAATGATAAGTTTGTAAGTTGTAAGTTGTATACATGAATGTCAGACAGCAACGGATTTGTCGTATAAAGGAATTACATTCACAAAGAAAAAAACGGAATATTAAATTTTAATTTCTCGACCGACGCAATTTATATACATGTATAGCTTTAAAGTTGATTATTCGTTTGAAAGACATGCTCTTACATTTAAAACTTGAGAGTTTTTCCTACGAGATAAGTGTGTACATGTACATTTGTTCCGGTGAAGATTTGTTTTATTAGTAATAGTACCCTTTTTAAAAACTTTTGTATTGCAGGGTATGGTGCTCGTTCTATGTCGATGCAATATAACGTGTCTGCGTACTTGTTGTATGTGCCCTTCTATTTTATAATGGTTTTGGTATTTGCTGCTAATAATATACCTGCATATTCATAATTGTTGTCTTTGGTTAATTGTTGATTATTTAGTACATACTAAAAACACATTTTATATTGCTTTATTCTTTACAATCAACATGTCTGTTTTTATATTCGTTCATACATATTTCTTACATTCATTACTCTATCTCTTTCTCCTCATTGTTTGAATCGTTAATAATATGTACATTGTAAATTCAACCAAATAAAAAATCAGTTCGACATTCAATATCTTAACAGTTGTTTTCAAAACCTCCTCAATAAAAAAGACAACTCAAAATATCCTGCAGTTTTGTAATTTAGTTAAGTTGATTAATATTAAGGAGTCTACTTTAATGATGGTTACCACCTCCTCTTTTTAGAACCAGAAAACAAAAACATAACAAAAGCATAAAAACAACAACATCATGGTGTCGAGCTGTTCTACTGTTTTGTAGCGAGTACAAATACATTTTACATTTTCAGACATCGTGAACTTAAAATGTATCCAACAAATAAAAAAAATCTGGCATGGTTATTTTGATTCATCATTTCCATATTCGGTCTTTTGATTTCATGATAGTGGACTCCTTTGTAGTATTGGTGACATAGATGATTCCGTTTATCTTTTAAGGTTCATCATCCCAAATGAATGAATAAATTTTATTATTTATTTGACGTACCATATTGTCATCTGGACATGGGATGGACAGGAACGGATGATTCAATTTTGATATTATTTGATATTTTATAATTTTGTAATTGTTACTTTATCAAATTGGGTAAGTGACTGTTATAACCATTTATGTAATATGTTTTTCTATTTCTTGAATTCGAGGAACACAACTTAGGTTTAGGTTTTGATAGTATAATATTCTGTCTTAATCAACACATCGGCCCAATAGTTTGAAGGCACTCTAACTGCATGCCAGTCTACACTTTACACACAATTCGTCTTGCCTATGTGTTTAATACCTATCCATGTAACGTTTGTTTTGTCTAAGTTTATTTCAATCTATGAACAAATTATGGCTTTTTAACTGTTTTGACCCGAGCCTCACTGATGAGTCTTATGTTGACAAAACGAGCGTCTGGCGTATTAAATTATAATCCTGGTACCTTTGATAACTATTTACACCACTGGGTCGATGCCACTACTGGTGGACGTTTCGTCCCCGAGGGTATCACCAGCCCAGTAGTCAGCACTTCGGTGTTGACATGAATATCAATTATATGGTCATTTTTATAAATTTCCTGTTTACAAAACTTTGATTTTTTCGAAAATCTAAGGATTTTCTTATCCCCAGGAGTAGATTACCTTAGCCGTATTTGGCATAACTTTTTGGATTTTTGGGTCCTCAATGCTCTTCAACTTTGTATTTGTTTGGCTTTTTAACTGTTTTGATCTGAGCGTCACTGCTGAGTCTTATGTTGACGAAACTCGCGTCTGGCGTATTAAATTATAATCCTGGTACCTTTGATAACTATTAAGTATAGTAATTTGTTATCATTGTTACCTTATCTCATCATGTATTGATAGATATTCTCGTTTTCGTGTTATTGCATCATTTTATTAAACTTATTTTATAATTCTTTTTCACTTATACATTTTGGAGTAATTAAAATTGGTATATGCATTTTGAAGGATGTTTTTAGAACATTCATAAGGTATTTTGTCTTCTCATCGACACAATATATCAGACAGCCTTTAATAATTCACTTTAATTACTGTATTTAATAATGATAAAATGTATATGATGATTCACAGAAGAAATAAATATAAAAATTTGATTTATCATCTATATTTGAATTCATACGTTTTAATCATTGCAATGCATTATATAACTGCTTTGTTTATTTCAATCGATACTTCAGCATACTTAAAGTGTTTAATATAACTACAACAAGTCTTATCTCTGGAATCAAAGAGAAACTAAGAATACCAAAGGGACACGTGATGTGTTAGGGACGCAGAAATTTCTAATATGAATTGACATTTGACTCTGAAGACCTATGATATATGTTAAGTGTGTGCATACATTTTTAATCAAACTGAATCTATCATGTTTAAAAGGAAGTAGTCTTGAATTCAAACGGAACTAGATTAATTGCAGTTATCAAATGAATTTACATGTAAATGCTGTGCAGTATTTGGTTTAAAACTTTAAAACTTATCTTATTTTATATAGATTTTTTCGTTGTATCAGACATGCAAGGATATGTTATCGCTTCGATATGTAGCTTCCTATTTCAAAATGCGGTGTCGGCTGTTGGAAATTATCAGACGAGAACAGAATACTTTAGAGTAGAAAAGAATAAGAAAATCAGGTCAGTGAATCTCACAGCCATAGGGAGAATGTCTGAAAGTCAATGTGCAGTATTTTGTTTGACTTTCAGTGACAGATGTTGTGAGATTACTTATATTAATTCGACTCAAGAGTGTAAACTTGATCAGTCCGGATGCTGTCATACGAATTTTGACAATGTATCTGGTTCAAACATCCTACATACCAGTCGTAAATATGTCGGTAAGTCTAATCTTCACTTATAATTTACTTATAATTAAAGGCAATGGAAAAATGTTCATAATAGGGGAAGTCTAGGATACCCTGATATATTTCCCTTTTTACAGTATGTGTTTAAGTACGGCCATTGCTTTGCAAAAGAAAAGCTATTATTTCCATTGTCAACTTTAAAAAAAAGCTTTTCTCATCGCTTATTTTAACACGTATTACAATCTGAAAACGTTTAAAAATAGGAATACAATATTATTTCTTAAACTATGATATCTTGTACAGTATAGTAAGCTATAAAATGCATCAGATGACAATTTAATAGAGAGAGTCAATAGTCCGATTTGCTTTCTTCTTTAGAAAGGTAGAAAGAGCATGTTAAAGTAACCACGTTATATTTATGTTGAATAGACACTAGTTTAAGCTTGTTCTTGAGAGTGTCAATCTTCTTTTAAACTTATGTTAATTTTCTTACTTTAAACATGATTTAAACAAGCTATTTGTTGCCAATTTCTCATATATACTCACACCGTTTGAACTTGTAGTGGGGGTAGATTTTTGCAAAGTTCAGGGTTTTTTTCTTTGTCTTTGAGTTTGTTTACTTGCGTTTAGTTTGTTTTGTGTCATCATGGTCATGAATGTAAGCACAATATCTTTTCTTTTCTTTTTTTAAAATTCAAAAGATGAACAATTACCTGATGGAAATTGAATATGAAAAGTCTTTCTAATATACTTAAATTATGCTTCAAATATTAAACATAAGTTTATTAAACTGCAATATGATTTTGTGCATTATAATTTTGTGGAAGACAATTTTGATACAGTATTGTTCTAGGTTAAAAAGTGTTTTTCGTAAAATAATTGCATGGACAGACGATAGTCACTTAACAAATAAATTTGTATCTGAAAGTCTATCTTGTTCATTTTGTTGATAAATACTCAACATTTGTTTAAACAAACTTGCACTTATGATCAAGATCCATAATAAATTATATATCAATTTGTCAAGACATAATGTTGCAACCTTTAAGTAAAAATATAAAGCTGGTGCAATCTTTATAAAGATGGGAAGACATTTTTTTTAAATAACCTTAATAAACCTGATAATACACTAAAGGATAACACGCTTTACTTTGTAAGAGGTTGTTTTTATCAATATTTGTTTTAACTGCATAGGATTTGTGTCAGTTGCTTTTAAAATTTTTTGGAAGTTTCGTTCTTTTTCTTTTATACATATGATTACATTTGTTTAATACGCAAGAATTTTCAATGATAGGAAAAATGTATATACTGCTGCTAGTCAAGAACCTTGTGAATGCTTCTTTCTAATCTGTATGCAGCTCTTTCGTTTTTTTTAGCGTTTAACGTCGGAACAAGGACTATTGGAATTGTTGTTGATTTTGGCTATATCTCATTTAAGGATGTTTGCTCCTCTGTTTTAGAATAACAAGGTTTTTAAAAGACTGTTTTAGATTAATAGAATATGAATAAGGGAACATAAAAATTAGGGAAAATTTTTAGGTCCGTGATCTAGTTTTTGAGATATAAACATTTAAAAATGGCGGGAAATTGTTCTCTCTAGATTTTCCTTACATTTAACATTGACACCTTTTTCCTTTCAAAAGCTATGAAATAATAACAAGGATTTTATAAAATTTTCAGAAATGGCTATTTAAACTATATGCAATAAATTTATGGAAAGAAAAGTAGGGGTCAGTGGTCAAAATTTTTATTGGCACTACGTGAATAAAACTAGAGGAGTCCGAATGTCTGACATAAAGTCAAAAACAAAAGGAGCGAAAATTGTTTTGCAATGGTTGTTGACATCTATATGTTGATTGATTGTTTTTTTTTGTTTAAATTCCATCCATTTTGAGGAAGGTTTTTTTTTTTTACTATTTCAGGCTATAATAAGATATTGTCTGTAACTAATGGTGGATATTTTGGTAATTGGGCAAATGAAGAATTTTGTAGAAAAGGTCTTTATGCTGTTGGTTACAGAATGAAAGTATGTATACTTCTATGATAATCGTTAAATAACTATCATTAAAACGTTAAGTTAAGACTATTTAACTTCTACAATCAGATACCAACTACACGTGGTGAATATCTTTACTTTATACTAAAAATCGTAACAAAATATCGTCAAAATAAAATAACTATTTGGTTAATTGTGCGAGCAGTAAATGTAAATAGTTATCAAAAGTACCAGGATTATAATTTAGTACGCCAGACGCGCGTTTCGTCTACATAAGACTCATCAGTGACGCTCATATCAAAATATTTATAAAGCCAAATAAGTACGAAGTGGAAGAGCATTGAGGGTCCAAAATTCCAAAAAGTTGTGCCAAATACGGCTAAGGGGACGACCATTTGATATTCTGGGGGGGGGGGGGGGCAAGAGGATTTTGAAAATAGATAACTCAGCCTTGATAATCACAAAAATAAATGGTTTGTTCTGTGGTAGTTTGAAAATAAATTACCTGACTTGCAATGTATAGAAAATAAATAACTCAGCAGGTCTAATCGAAAGTATACGAGATGGCACCAGATTCTTCATAAATTCATCTTTTTTCCCAAAAAAAATCGGGAAACACTTCCCAAATTTTTTAATAACAAAAGTATAAATATTATTTAAATATACTTGAAATGTCTGAAAATTGGTTTCATTTAACTTGAAGTATATTGTCTCAGGAAACCTTACCTCACCTTTATTTTAACAGGGTCGTAACTCCATGTAGGAAATTTCAAAACCAAACGCTTGTCTCCATATCAAATTGTGTTCACGGCCTTGCAAGAAGAAAGTTCTGTTTTCCCTCAGACTTATAGCCCTGATTTTTCGGGATCAATGTTTCTTATTTATTTGTCTTTTGTTCATTGATTCCCCTTCTGTATTCTGTTAGTGTTGCATTCCTTTTGTAATCTAGTAATTTTGTTATAAACTTGATCATGAGTTTAAAAAAAAAAAAAACAGCAGCCACAGGCTTAACTATGTGAATTCCATTTTTGCTTTATCATGCACATTGGTCTTTTGATGTTTTCCCTAGAAACTTCAGTCTTACACTGAATTTATACATTTTGCTTTGAGACCAAAATATTGTCAAAAAATTATTAAAACAAAACTTCATTTTCAGATTATGAAAGGGTCTTCCGAACACCCAGAAAGCATGATTTTGCATCATTTGTTCTATAGCTTCTAGGGCCTTCAGTGGCTCCAAAACCCTTCAAAAAAATGTTTGCCTCGCTCCGCTCGGCATAGTAGGTTGGCCAAAACATTTAAAAGTGCCTAGTTATAACTAAACTTAATACTATGTGTATATGCAGTTGGGAATTTAAAAGATTCATTTCTGTAGAGGGGGATGGTTAATCTAATTAAATGTTACATAATGACTTGACTATACTATATGTATTATTAATAAACAAAACATTTAAAAAATTGTATGTTTTTCGAATATCAAAAATATAGTTGTGAAAATGAATAATCAGTCCCTTGCTTTAATGAAAATGAAAAATCTTGCTTCAATAGTGCAGAAAATGAATAATCTGTCCTCTTAGTTTGCAAAAATAAATAACCGATCAAAAACAAATCCTCCTGCCCCCCCCCCCCCCCCCCCCCCAAAAATATCAAATGGTCGTCCCCTAAGGTAATCTATTCCTGGGATAAGAAAATCCTTAGTTTTTCAATAAGTTCAAGTTTTGTAAACCAAGTTAACATCAAATCGTCTATAAAAAGTGAAAATACCAAACTCCAAGGAAAATTCAAAACGGAAAGTCCCTTATCAAATGGCAAAATCAAAAGCTCAAACACATCAAACGAATGGAAAAAATGACATATTCCTTACTTGGTACATGTATTTCCTTATGCAGACAATGGTGGAATAAACCTGTATTTCTTTTTGTATCCATTTCATGAGTTTTTTATATGATTTTTATAGTTTTTTCTCATGTTGTACTGTTACACCAGGTTAGATAAAGGGTTGGGCGCCGCTAACATGTTTAACCCCGCCACATTCTGTATGTGGCTGTCCCAAGTCAGGAGCCTGCAATTCACTGGTTGTCTTCTGTTGCTGTGTTACTTATTTGTTTTTTTGTTCTTTATTTGCACATAAATTACATGAATTAGGCCGTTAGTTTTCTAGTATGAATTGTTTTACATTTGTCATTTCGGGGACTTTTATAGCTGACTATGTGGTATGAGCTTTGCTCATTGTTGAAGGCCGTACGGTGACCTAAAGTTGTTAATTTCTGTGAAATTTAGACTTTTTGAAGAGTTGTCTCATTGGTAATCAATGACATACACATTTTTTTTTATATAATAGGTTAACATCACATATTTTAGAATCTCCTTGCTGATTACATGTAGTGTCCCATACCATTATGTCAAATCATAAGTCATTCTCCACATTGATGCAGGGGCTTTCCCCAGATGTGCACTTAAACATGCACACACATACCTTATTTTGATTCAATAATATAAATTATATGTGTCAAAATATTTCTCACCGGGGGTCACAAGTATTTCGACCAATTCAATGGCAATCTAAAATTATTAAAATCTGAAGTTAAAAAAACCCTCAAAATATCATCAAAGAGAGCAAGCAAATCAGTCAATAAAGAAGTATCAATATCTAATTGAGTATAAGTACAAAGCCACGTGCCACAGATTACAAAGTGTCTTTAACTCATTTAAAGTTCACAATACACCAAGTCCAGTCCACCAGCAGGGGAAAGAAGAAATATTAGAAGTGACTAAATACAACAACCTAATCACAAGGTTCTCAAAACATGAATAAATATCAGTAAGTCAAATCAGAAGATCTTACAATACATGTTTGCAATTAATCGTTTAAGGATGTACTTAGGTCAGGTTTATGAATTTTTGTCAGATGTTCAAACTCCATTGGTTTTTCTTCTACGATACAGGGTAAAATGTATTGCTACATAACACCCATGTTTTTTCATAAAAGAATTGAATATCCCATAAAAGGTATTTTACCAAAATTGAAACAGATTCTAGATTACTTTTCTTTCGATTTTAGGCCCAAATAATACCAAGGCAAATATAAGGCAAAAGTCCGAGACAGCCTTTTCCCATCATTTAAAAAAAAATATCTCAAAAGGAGCTCAATAACCTATCATTTTCTTAGCTTATGGTGTACCTAAACTAATGCTATTCTGACTTATAGCATCAATTTTAAATTCTAGATTTATTTAATTTTACCTAAGTACACCCTTAATGTATGCATTTCACTGACATTTCATTTCAAAAATATTGTGATGAGATATATTCCAGCACTAGTCTTAAAGTGATGTGGATTCTTAAAAAATTCTAAAGATCTACTGCTAAATCTTAGATCTAAATTTCTGCAATTTTGCAGCATCATTAAAAATTTTGATTTGTCTACGCTTTACACTACTATTACCCATGGTCAATTAAAAGATCGACTTCAACATCTCATTAAACAGAGCTTTTTCTATAAAAATGGAAATCGTAGATACAAATTTCTTGTTTTTGGTTATAATAATTCTACTTTTGTGAAGAGCCACACTGATTCTACCCATAAAATATACTGAAGAGATGATATTATCAAAATGCTGGACTTTTTGATTGACAACATATTTGTTGAGTTTGGAGGATTGATATTTCAACAGACAGTCGGTATTACAGACAGTACTAATTGTGCATCTCTACTGGCTGATTTGTTTTTGTACTCGTATGTAGCAGAATTCATTCAAAACCTTCTAAAAGACATAAAGAAAAAGCACCTTGTGAAATTCTTTAATTTCACTTTCAGATATATTGATGATGTCCTCTCACTGAATAACCCGTATTTCAGCCAATACTTACATCTCATATATCCAAGTGAACTTAAAATTAAGGATACTACTGGTACTAGGAGGACTGCTTCATACCTTGATCGTTTACTCAATATTGACACAGATAGACGACTTCACACTAAAATCTATGACAAACGGGACGATTTTAACTTCCCAATTATCAACTTCCCATTTCTCAACAGTAACATACCCTCTGGCCCATCGTATGGTGTTTACATATCTCAGTTCATACGTTATACTTGTGCATGTTCAAACTATACGGAATTCATATACAGGAGTGTGTTCCAACAGAGTTATGAAGAGGAAAGATTAAAATTAACACTCCGTAAATGTTATGGACACCATCACGAATTGGTTGATCTAATGATGTTTCTTTGTCTAAACTAACTAACGACATTTTTACCACGTCTTAGATTGTGGTTTATCATCTACGTCGTCTGGTCTTCTAACTACCGAAAATGACCTATTCCCAAATATGACTGTTTTGCTGAGTGTAAAGTCGCATTGATATAAGACGTGTCTCGGTATTTGTTCATCCAACATTCATGTATTTAGTTATGATGTCCATATGTAGTTATTGTTGGATGTTGTTTTATGTCTTATCGTTTATGGTTTTAATTCTATTTTTCTTTTTCTTTATGTATATAAAAGTAAAGATATTAATCATTTAGTTCATTTATATGATTTTTAGGTTAAAAGTAACTATATGCACATGATTCATTTGTGAAAAACCAGGGTTTTAAAACACAAATAATGACACCATTACTAACACAATTTTATATTAATATTGTTGTAATGGTTAGAAAAAACATCAAATAACACCATTACAAACTTAATCCCAATTTCCTATTGTAATTTTAGAAATTTACCTGTGACGTCATTTTTTGTGGCGTTGATACATTCGTGTGACGCATAGTTTATTATTCTGTTGTGCTGTAATTGTGTTTTGTCGCAAATTAATCTTAGATGTTCGTTGTTATTCTGTGGTTTACATGGTGAAATGGACTATTATATTAATATTTAATGTATTTCTCTGTCCTGAATGTCCTTGTATTTATTTGTACTTTATTCCTGTCACGTAATGTTGTTTTTATCGGTATTGTTAACATTGCTATATAAGCGGGAGGTTCGGCAGGCCATTTTTTCTTAAAATGTCCTGAACCAGGTTAGGAATATGGCAATTGTTATCACATAGTCCGTGTTTATGTATGTTGGCGTTTTTTTTAGCAGTTCCGTTTTGTTTCCTCTTATACCATCAAGTGTTTCCCTCAGTTTTGGTTTATGACCCGGATTTGTTTCAGTTAAATAGATTTATGACTATTGAATAGCGGTATACTGCTATTGCTTTTATTTACAGATCGAAGGACCACATTTAACAGATAAGACAGAACTGAATGACATAGAAATTATCTGTGGGAGTAGAGGGAGTGATCGTTGTGGTGACACGGCAAGTTCTGGTCAGCAGGTATGGGGAAATTGGACAGGAGAAGCACTTTGTCCAGCTAAGACATTTCTTACCTCATTTTCTCTACAAGTAGAGAAATACAATGTAAGTTGATTTAATCTAAAAATGTAACAAATATTTTCTCGATTTAAGCTATTAGAAATCTAAACGAATTTTATTATGAATGATATACTAAAAATTCTTGCAAAACAAACCACATGTTTGTTGTGTTCAAATCTCCTTTGTAAGTTTAATTAATTAAGACCATTACAAAATGTCTGTATGGATATACAGATAATTTGCAATATGAAATATGCATTGAACTCAAATTTTGAAATTCTAAGCTAGGTGATAAGTTGTTAATGTATTTATTTTTGTCTTTGTACTTTGATATCTATATAATAATGTTTCTGTTTCTGATTTCAAGAAATATTACAAGGGGACAATATTTCGTATTTCCTATTCCAAAAGATTTTTTTATGGGGACTTAAACAGACTAGCACTTTTGATCTATAAACATTACTCGGTGTCCGTCATTCATGCAATAAAGAATCTAAGTGAACTCGAATATGTTAAAATTACCTGTGTTTGATTTTGAATTTTTGAATTTTTAAACTTTTCTGTTAAACAAAATAAAAAGGAATTGTAATGCCAGAGGTTGATATTGTTCTTTTAATCGCGAGTTTTTTTTTTCTGTAACATTTAATATCATGTATAAGTTTAACATACTGAAAATTACGTAACTTTCATACATTTACTACCTTAGTAAAGTTAAAACATTGATGTAAAAAAAAACATCAGGGTAAGAATTAGAGAAACTGATCAATCAAAAACCTTGGTATTCCATTGTAGCTCTTAGATTGTTATCATTGTTTCATTTAATATTCATTAAGCCCAGTTACCAGGGTTTGGATATTGGCATGATGCCGAGGATACATTTTAACAGTATAATTTCTTATCATTATTAATGAAATTGTACTAAAACTAATGTTATGTAAATGTACTAAAGCTAATGCTATGCTATTGTACTAAATCAATGCCACAATTACTTTAGGCAAAATTCACCTTAGATTCAGCTGTTCTGTTTTGAATTTTTGGGGTTTTCATTTATCTAGTTTCACTTATCATAGATGCCAGGATAAACATGTTGTACGCGTTCGTCTACAACAAACTCACCAGAGACGCTCGTACCAAAAAAAGTTAAAAAGGCGAAATTAAGTATGAAGCTGAAAAGTCGAAAGATTTTGCCAAATACATCTAAGGTAATATTCATAGGGTAGATAATCTTAGTATTTTGAAAATTTCAAATTATTTAATTTTTAAGGCCTGGAGATTTTTAATTTCGATCGTACCAAGTAAGGTTATTTTACAAACTCGTTTCGTGTTCTTGTAAAAATGTCACATATGTTGATATGCCGAATGGATATTTACGCATACTATAAACAAATATTTGCGAAAATAAATCGTCTTATGTACACATATATGTTTACAAATCTCTACCAGAGATCAAATGACATAGAGGTAACCAGCTATATGTCACCGTACGGCCTTGAAAATGAACAAAACCCATACCGCATAGTATGTGCATGAGCCAGCCAAGTATATATAATCTAAATAATTCATTCACAAAATATTTTCCGATTTCCAGAAATAATATTGCTTGAGCCGTTCTTTGTCCTCTGTCACCTTTACAAAGACCTAACAGGTATAAGTGTGATTTATCCGTTTCTTCTGGTTTTTGCGTAAAAAAAGTCATTGCCATCTTTTGGAAAACACGATGAGGCCGACACCTTGTCAAAATGATAACAAAAGGGAAGAGGGTGTAGGTCGTATCCCAGGGATAAATAACCTTAGCTGTATTTGGCTTAACCTATCGAAATATTGGGTCCTCAAAGCTCTTTAACTTTTTACTTCATTTGACATTTATTCTACCAACTTGGAGATATACATGTTTACTTCATCTGTTGGCGTGCTGATTGAATACGAAAGATTACGTTATGTTCTCTCAACCAGTGTAACATGTTTATAGAGACAAATAATTACCAGAATATTATACATGTACGTTTTCTCATCGATATTTCATATATAGCTTCATTTTACCACAGTTGGCCTGGAGATCCTATACTTGGCTGGCTCATGCACATACTATGCGGTATGGGTTTTACTCATTTTCAAGGCCGTACGGTGACCTATAGCTGTTTACTTCTATGTCATTTGGTCTCTGGTAAAGATTTGTAAACTTATTGTGTATATGTTTAAACCCGCTGCATTTGTTTGCACCTGTTCTAAGTTAGGAGCCTTGATGTTCAGTGGTTGTCGTTTGTGGTTCATAAATGTTTCTCGTTTCTCGTTTTTTTTATATAGATTAGACCGTTGGTTTAACACTAGTCATGTTTGGGGTCCTTTATAGCTTGCTGTTCGGTGTAAGCCAAGGCTCCATGTTGAAGTCCGTACGTTGATCTTTAATGGTTTACTTTAACAAATTGCCACTTGGATGGAGAGTTGTTTCATTGGTACTCATACCACATTTTCTTATATATATGTGCTATACATTTGATATGATGTTGTTAATTTTTTCCCCTATTCCCGTTTATCACAATCATACAGCACTAGTTCTCCGTTAAAGCGCCCATTTTATGACTTATTTTGTCCCACCGTTAGAAAGCAAACCTAACGACTTCGAGTAATATACCCGTAGCTTGTTATACTTATATCTGAGAATTTTTAGATTTCTTTATTATCTATATGTTTGATTTAAATAAAGTTTAGTATAGTTTTCACAACGATAGTGATCGTACCGGCCGTCCATAATGTTTTCTTCGTAAACCTGAAATTTCCGTAGATGAATAAAAGACCAAGCAGGACAAAATATTTAGTACAACACAGAGTGTGATATAAGTAAAATTTGATCATAAGGTTACCATAAATAGTTTTATTTATAACAATGGTCATTTATTTCAAATTACATCAGTCTGAAAAACTAAACAAAGTTGAAAACTGCAGAGATTTGTTAAGCATGTAATCTCCGTGGAATGGTCAAATCTTAACAAACACCAATTTTGTAAATAAACTCCACATCCAATAGATCGATTACGGTGTCAACATTAAATTTTAGAACAACTTTTATCTTCAGATACTCATATTATGGTTCATAAATGACGAAATCGTCGAAATGTAACCTCCGTGGAATGTAATCTCCGTTGACGTTTTGGTAAAGGGTGCTTTCTATCACGTCCGCACTTTTTATCGAGTATGGCATGCCAAATAAACATATAAGATATTTATAACGGATGGTGGATATATCACTTAAATATCAATAATATATTGTTATCAGAAGACATACAAAGACACCATGTACCAATTTTAATAATCAATTGTTTGAATGTAACAGAGTTGCTTATTTCTTAAATCTAGAAGCAGAAGAAAAAAAAAAAACGGACGTTTGTATAGCAAGTAAATAATGTAAACCCGTTATCAATATTCAAGATATGAAACTTCTATGAATAATATAATTTTTTTTTATATCGAATTCAACAAGATTTAACAATTATGCAACTCCAAGTAGCCATACAAATTGCTCTTCCTTATGAGTGTTTTCGTATTGCACAAGGAGGGAAGCTTATAATTACACCACAGCCCGGTCGGATTTTGCTTTTTCCACCGGCCCACCGTGGGCAGCCTACCCTAGCTATAATCTCATTTTTGTAAAAATAGTGATTTCAAATATTTTATCAGGGCCTTTTATAGCTGTGCTTATTGTTGAAGGCCGTACGGTGACCTATAGTTGTTAATGTCTGTGTCATTTTGGTCAGTTGTCTCATTGGCAATAATACCACATCTTCTTTTTCATATTATCTGCTTTTTTCAATTAACTGTACTTGCCAGTCTTTTGATTAATCAAAAGAAATTGCATGCCTACTCCTATGGGTGGGCAGAGGGGGCAAGCTAGAAATTTTGACCACCCGGCGCCCACTCCCACTGTGAACGGGTGGACAAAGCAAAATCCACCTGAGCTGTAGTGTACTTTCTTTCATTATTAAAAAAAAATTACGACGTCGGCCTAAAGGGGATTATATATATTATTAACAAAACCTTGTACAACATTCTTTTCGAAAATAGACACAGTAAAATAGATTAAACAAAACTACCCGTTACAATGATACACTGTATATATATATTACGGTCTGTTTTAGGTGAGGGAATCTACATTTCTGAACTCTGTAATTCTTTAGCCATTTTTCGCTCTAGTCAGTAAGAAATATATGAACTTTTCTGTAAAGTTCTTATGTTCAGTTCCTGCATTTGAAAACTTCTGTATAGTATGATAAGATTTTGACAAGATATATTGTCTTGCCTGTATCAATAACACACGTATGACGACACTACTCCATGTAACCCCCTTTTTATTCTGTCGCTGTACTGCTTAAATGATACCATGTATCAATTAGAATTAAGATCAAACTTGGAGGAAAAAAAACACCAAGTATTTCATTTTTTTTCAAAATAAGATGGAAAGCTTAGATAATATACAAAAGTAAAGATGACATGAGATATATTTGATCATATTTTCCTTGTGATCTGAGGTACTAGTAATGTGGAGTTGAACGTTCAGAGACAGTACCGGTAGTTAACCGGCATGAAAGATATCTGAAATCGGAGAGAATAAAAATTTGATCATCAAAAATAGATTTTATCCTTGATTACTTATCTGTCCAACACAATATAGAAATAAACAGTGCTTATCAATCAATTGTTTCGGGAGAATATTAAAATTTATTTAAGACTTTTTGGTACTAAAAAAAATATTATACCCCCAAAAAATCGAAGACAATGTCAACCGTCCTCAAGCATCAGTATGAAACTGAGGACCAAGAATTATGACAATGTTTTGATTTTGCAAATCCTTACAATTCCAATCGATTGTCCATTAATATGTTTTAGAATTATAAAGATACCTAAGGTTTCACCTCAATCAATCAATGTTACAATCGACTGATTTGACTATATTTGTCACAGTCCTTTTCGTAATATAGCTCATCAACTCATTCATTTCTTTGACATCCTTATATTTCAAATACTCGTCGCTGGACGTAAATGATGACGATAAATAAAAAAAAAAAAAAAAACGCTTCGGACGCATGGAATGTATATCTTTTTTTTTCACCAACTATTGCAGATCTTTTTGTTGCTTATGATTATCGTGATCTGACATCTGTCACAAACTATTTTTTTCAAAGTGTGCAAAACTATAAAAATAATTGTTGACACAATGCAGGAGGAGGATGCAATAGGAGACGAAATGATACGTTAACTCATGCAAGATCAGGAGTTTAGCGAAAAACACCGATGTTTATGAATGTATGAAATATGCATCGTAATTTCATTTGAACAGTTGCGTTTACTACCAATTTGAAAGTTAAACATTTCATCCGGAATGATCTACTAGAATATTGTCAATAATAAATTTAATATGCAGAAGACGCAAAGTTTCATTATTCTTCAAATCATTTATCCCTTTTATTTTTTATTTTACCTTTTTTCAATTTTCATTTTTTTTTTACTTTTCAACCAAATGGTGTTATTTTCTATTCTTAACTTGATTGCCTTTTTTCTTTATTCTTTTTTTAAGGGGTGGGGGTGGGGGAGGGGATGTTGTCTTTATTTTTTTTTATTTGTAAACCATCTCATATATCTTGAATTATCTCAAATAACTATCTGATATTCAAGCGGAAAAGGATGCATAATTCTACTAGCATAAGAGGATCTACTAGAAGAAGCTGTTTATTTGGTCGTTTATGGTTGTCTTAAAATTAAAGTCAGTGAGATTAATAGACTACAGCAAACCAACAAAGAGGATGAAAAAATAATCCATGAAAATGATTTTATATTTCATATATTGCTGGATTATTTTTTGTCGTGTCTCTCTCATCGTTGTTTTTTTTTGTGTATATTCATATTGAGGCCACCCTTAAAAAATTGTTTGTTTGGCATTGCCGACTCACACCATCAGCAGGTGGGTAGGTAGGTAGGGATTTTTTTTTTTTTTTTTACATTTAAAAACTTTATATATCACAACCATGATGACTCTAGATCACAGCCAAAAGCAGTGCAGCATTGTTGTGTGTACAAACTTCTGGTTTCTTTGATAGGGGTTAATGTCACATTCTACAACACATGGATAATTTCATGTCAAACATTCAGTTTTTTTGGAGGAGTAAACCAAAGTACCCAGCAGAAATATATCTGTGGTAGGGAACTGACATTAACCATGTAACATGTTAGACATGAAAATTGAATCTTAATTGTGGGACTGTCCATTGAATAGAAGCTTAATGTCACATCTTGAAATTGCCTTCAGTTTGGTAAACTTATCATATTTTAATCAGTTCGACCACTACAGTTCCTTGTACAAATAGATGATTTAAAGCTTTGATTGTTTGCTTGTTTGATGGGATTAAAAGTAACTTTCTACACCATATGGGCAAATTCATTACAGTCAGTTTTATTGGTGGACGAAAGCGTAGTGCACAGAGGAACCTTATTATAAATGTCATGACAATCTAACCTTAATTTTGTGAATGCATACATGTACTTATCCCTAGAGGTGATAAGACTAGCATTGATACATGCAAATTTTGCGGAACTACCAAATGGTCAAAGCCACTACAGCCCCTGATCAGCTTTGAGAATAGCAAAATATCACAAATTTAGAAGGTTGGCACAAGAACAGTCATGAATGCCTCACCCTGGCAGGGTGTTTATACTGCATTTGTAATAACAGCAGTAAAAGTATGATAATTTCAAAATATAAATATGCTGTAGGACAGACAATTTTTACAGATAATTAAAAATAAGTTTTAAGGTTGTTATGATTGTTTGATTGACAGGGTTCTGGATATGCATGACATAAATACAGTTAAATTCATGAGCCCTTGCTTTGCTTAAAACAATGGAACACTACCAGTAGATATATTTATAAATATGTTGCCGTCAGATATCTTTTCTGTTTTAAGAATTATCTTATTCATGTTAAGAAGAAAGAGAGGGGTTGGGTTCATAAATTCTTGACACACAAAAGAGGCTAGCCTTTGAAATATGTATGTTTTGTACCAGGCTAACCTCTACTGGTACAAAACTACTATAAACCTGTAAATCTGGGACCATATTGGTCTTTTAGCTTTGGTGCTTTCATGCAGGTACACCTTTCAGCCATCAAGCCAATGCATCATCATCTTGAATAGATATAAGAAGATGTGGTATAAGTGTCAACGAGACAACTCTCCATTCAAGTCACAACTTGTAAAAGTAAACAATTATAGGTCAAAGAATACATTGTTTTGGAATTTACATGGCAACATGCTTTGTTATCTGGTTCAAGGAAAATTTGTCAATGATAGATTTCACATATTTAAGAGATCTTTCAGAGGTTAAAGCCACAGATGTTTGTTCTGTCATGTCTGGGTGAAAAGCTTCTATCTCATGATGTGAGGATGCAAAGCAGACACCAACAAATTACAGTGTCACTGTCTGCTTTACCAAAGACGACATTTGAGTTCTGAACAAGGCCTTTCAGAACATCAACCCATGTTCCATCTAAAGAATAGGTGAACATCTTATTTTTAATAAAATGTTCCTCTCCCTTGACTAGAGCATAAGTGGATGCTATCCACTGCCTGTCTTTTTGACATTTTTGGCAGACTTTTATCGAATCTATGTCATTCAAACGCTTGCTCTGAATACAGTGTACAACAAGCACTTTAAAGATCATGATTTGAAATAAGTAAAGCACGGAAACAAACTCCGCGGATATGATCAAAATTCCGGCGGTTTTCCGATTTTTTTAATACAAAAAAAATACAAATTTTGAAACACCAATAAAATTATTCGGGCGGCAAGTTTTTCAGTGGGTCGGGCGGCAATGCCAAACAAATGAAATTTTATTTTAGGCCTGAACCTTTTCAATTATTTATCACCGACAACGCATGCAAGATCAGGGATGATTCCAGGTGTTTTCAAATGGGTCCCTAGAACATCAAATTGGGAATTTTTATTCTATTTGGGAATTTTTTAAGCATAAAATCTAAGACGAAATAACATTATTTTCCTGTAAAAACGGAAAATGTATATTATTAAGTTTAACCTGTACACTGATGTTCATGTAAGTTGTAACATAAACATTTTGAATAATTATGGATGGGCTACTGTTATTACATGAATATCATTGAACATGATGCACTAGTCTGCTAGTCATTGCTAGTCTATCATCTTAGCTATAGTTACGTAGGCCTATTACAAAAAATATATTTCAGCTAACATAAAGCACTGAAAAAAATCATTCATCGGGTATTTTTTCCACAGCAGGTCATCTCTATAAATTTACCTTGATTCAAATGGATTTCTAATTGAACTGGTCAATTGTCGAATTCAGAAAAGCAATTACAAAAGTTCATATACTTAATTGATAAGATATTTAAAGCATTAAACCAGTGTTCTTTAAAATTATTTGGATCATATTCAAAACTTTTGAAATAGTTCCATAATGATGACATCGTATTTCATGAATGGTCTATCATCAACATTATTTTCAAAAAACGGTCAAACTTTTGTCTTTTGAGGAAATAATTTCTTTTTCAAAACAAGTTTTCATCATATTATATAACCGGCTCTGCTGGGCAATCTGCTTTTACGAGATCGGTGACCATTAAACTTTATCCATCAATGTTATATCAAAATTTAAATTTGCTCTCTGCCGAGGTCTGCTTTGACACCCATTTTTATCAACCTGCTGGGCGATCTGCTTTTACAAGATCGAATACTCCCATAACATATTAATCAATTGAATTCGGCTGCTAAAATTGTTTGCCACATGTTGACATAATTAAATCGTTGTTACAAACTATGAAAAATTATAGTTGCCTTAATCGGTGAGAGAAACTTTTCCAGAAATATCGATTTTTATTTTATTTTCCTTAATTGGGAATTCGTTTTCATGTACATTTTTTTGGGGCCGCTGGCCGATTTAAGGGCCGCTCAGCGGCCCTAAACTATATAGTGGAATCATCCCTGAAGATCTTATTAATTTTTTAAATGTTCTTCTCCCGGTCATAAATCTACATGAAATATTTGCCACTGTGCGTTCAGACAACATATATCAATAAATCTTATATCCTATATTTGTAAATTGCAGTATTATAAAAACTGTAAACATAATCAAATAAGTGATTCGTTTAAACTTTGGTCAGATATTGTCAGTTACATAGTGTGTTAGTGACCTACATGTAATACGATATATACGGGGTCAGTAAATTCCATAATGGAGTTTGAGCCAAAATAAAACCTCATGTGGAATTTACTGACCCTGTATATATCGTATTAGGTCACTAACACACTATGTAACGAATTAACTCTATAATACCGACTATCTTGATTTGTTAAATGTATACTGGAGTTGTCTCATTTGCAATCATACCATATCTTCTTATTGTTATATTAGAGTGTTCAATTTTAAGGACATACTCCCATTGGTCTGCACAAAAAATTAATAGACACTTCTTGTCTCTCTCCTTATTTTTTTCAAATTTCCGACACATTGAACGCATCAAAGTTACAAGAGTTGAGTTTCGGCTTCGAAAGAAATTTTCAAAACAGTCCTAGACCAAAGCAAGGGATTCAAGCGTTATACGCCATTCTTGTGCATTTTGAAATTGGAACAGTTTAAAAGTTATATATTTGTTTACAGTATAAGTATGACCACATCAGTGATAAGTCATGGTAACACAGATTGGTAAATAAGATTATGATGAAAAGGAGGAGGATTCATTGTCGAATTATATATATATTCGGGTTGAAAGCATGTTAATACGATATCAATATTGATCCTGCTTTGTACAGGTCTGACATCCTGACTGAATTGTTTAGCATACTAGTTCACACGGAAAAAGCCTAAAGGCAGATTTATCACCTTAATTTGTGTTGAAGAGATAAAAAAGACTTATATAATAATGCAGACATGACTGAATATTATGCTTAATTTAAACTAACAAGAAAAACGAGAAACAAGAAATAAAATTTTACGTGAAATAATAAAAAAACAAATTGTTAAGCATTTTGGTACTGAAAATCACGACGTCAAAGCAAATAAAATGACGTTACAATATCTTTTTTTAATTTTCTTTCACCTAAACTCTCTCGATCATTACAAATTAACGGTAAAATATTACATGCTGAAATTTATAGGGTGGGTAGAATACACTATGAGGATGTTCCATGTTCTTTATAAACAAGTTTTGATGAAATTTATTTTTTATCATTTTTTACTCTGACGTTGGGCGCTTTAACGGAGAACCAGTGACAGTCGTACTTTGAAATTGGTTTTATTGGATTCGACCTTATTTATTTGTAATTCATTGTTTTAGTACAGTTCTATAATTAAGGTTGCAAATTATTGGACACACAGAGCAAATTAGTGTAAGATTGATTTTCTACAGAATAATCATATAGAAGACACATTTCAAAGATTGATTAATTAGACGTTTGCATATTCTACTCAGGTTCATAGTGTTTTAATATCCTTAAATCTTCTGTATTTTTCGCTTATCAAAACTTTAGTTTTGTATCTAATTAAAAGTTCACAAACCATATCTCATGCACTGATATATACTTTTTTTAATTTTCCGAAACTATATAAAGTGGATGACACTGCCAACTATATCTCTTTTTAAGTAACGGTTGATGACAACAGTTTGCATATGCGCCACACCAAATTCATAAATTTATACTAAGTTGAATGAACTCAGAACATGTTTATTTTCTTTTTGTTTGGTAGGCTACAAAAGACAGTACAGGTGCCAACTACGTCAGATTCAGATGCAGATCTTTTAAAGATAATTTGTTTAACTATGACCTAAGCTTTCCTCCCGGGTATGGCAAATATGGCTCTTACGGTGAATGGAGTGACGCTTGTCCAGTGAACAGTGCCATATGTGGTGTAAAGACTAAAATACAAGCTGCCCAAGCAGCGGGATTCGACGATACCGCACTTAATGATGTTAAATTCTTCTGTTGTGAATAAAGAACTGTAACTACTTAAGCAAAATGTACAACAATTAAACACTTTCGGTGCTTTTGAATTAAGTAAACTAGGGAAATTTATAATGTAATAAGTTATTTATTTAACTTGAAACAAAAGTGCAATCTTTACAGTTTATAAATTACAATTTTACTTTATGTAGCAAACTGTATTGTATATTTCATTTAAATTCCTATTTGTTGTTGGACTAAATGTAAGTGGCATTAGACGCAGACATTGGGATTTTGTTCCTAAACCTACCGTTGTCTTTTTCATCATCATAAGCATAACCGTTATATATTGCACTAAACAATTTTTACAAAGTTCGATTATAACGTCATTGGCTTTCGTTTTTTTTTTTATCCCACTGCACCAAGGAATGAAATGTTTTGATCGTGGTGGCATCATTTTGTCGATCAACACTTTGACCACAACTTTTACCTGACATATTATTTGATTTCAATAATAGTTTAAAATAGACGTATAATACATCGTTTCGGATGGCGATGAATCTAAGCATTAGCGCTTCCGACTTGTGCAATTTATGTAGTGACTTTTTGTTTAATTCGTTATGGCAGTATTCTTTGCGCATGCCTTTGTCCAAGTGGTATTTGGGGTTTCCCGTTGACTTAAAAAATAAGATTTTGGACCATATTCACAAATGAACCTATTTTATGCCCGCAATACTACATTGTAGTTTTCTCATTTCCTTCGAATATTCGTCGAATAGAAATTCACTTAGAGACACAATGTTTGGTAATTTTGTAATAAACTTGCTGATAAATATATTTTTTTTTTCTAAATTTTAACTGACCTCAACTCTGAGAGATCACTTGTATTAAAACATTCATCACATAAAACCGAGTTATACAAATCCAAGCTAGACAACCGTAAATCATGTATCTTATCATTGGACAGCAGTTCGTGACTTTATTAAGCCATCTCTAAAGTTTATAAACGTGACAATTTCATAACTATTTTTCGTATAATGTTTATACTTGTAATTTTTATTGTATATTTCTTGTTGTTTGCTTGACCCATATGAGTGTACTTTGCATGTAAAATTATAATTATTATGCTTTGACTCACAACATATTGAAAGATCAAAATGATAAACTATACTGCTGTTATTAAATCTTGTTTCTAAACAACCTTATTTCGGTTATATGTGCTAAAATCATCCTTCATGTTTCTGGCTTTGCCGACCTCTTCTTGTTGTCATATGAGTAGGGTTGCCTTCATACGCTTATCAAACACGTGACGATCAAAGAAGCACGATCCTTTGATTTGACATTCAGATGAAATGATGATATTTTTTTGATTAAAAAATCCAAACATTTCTTATTGGGTTCAATTAATAGATCATTCAGACCTAGAAGTTAAAGAAATAATAGACAATGCTTCATCCGCTTCATTTTTTAGACTTATACCTCGACATCAGCGGTGATCCCAGTACCAGAATCTACCACAAACGAGTCGCTTTAAATTTGGAAATTATCAATTTCCCCCACCGTAGCAGTAATATATCAACTTTACAATCATATGAGATATACATTTCCGTACTAATGCGGTATTCAAGAGCTTGCAGCAGTTACTCAGATAATCGAATAATTTTATATCAGACTAAGTCCTTGAAAACGCAAGCATTCAATTATATGGTATTATGATTCAGCTTACTAGTATATTGACTGATTGTTTTAGTAAACTATTCTATATACATTCGGTCATTCTACTGGTCGCAATACATCAGGTTGTTTTCTCAAAAACCTTTGTTATCCATCTACAAGTTTACTTACGTGTTTCCCTAGTCAGGAACTGTGTCTTTGTTTCTTAATGGGTGATTTTTGTTTGCTGCTTTTTTCTTTTTTCTTTTTGGTAATTTGGTAATAATGACATATCGTGAAAATTTCTTTTGCATTGAATCTCCACTTGTGAGGACGAGGGCTATTTATGTCTTGACAAAAGTACAAATGTTTGTCTATTTTTTTTAGATTATACATTGACCTCTAGATGTCTTTTTGATTTTTATGTTGCTACGTTGTTTTTCTTATCGACATATATCAAGCATATTCGTTTATTCCTATGAGAAAGTATTTCCACAAACTTAGAAATATGAGAAACACAGTTTTATTGCAAAATATTTCTTTCTTATAAAAAAACGAAAAACTACGACACTTAAAACAACATATAAAACTAGAAGACTGATACCAATAAGCTCATCAAGAAACCAGGTTGATCTCAGGTGCTACCTATTTACAACGCTTGAAAGCTAAAAGATCGGGATCACAATAATGCGACAGCTTCATCTGTTGTTGCTCGAATCAATGAACGCGTGTGTTATGTCCTCCGTATTCTGGAATTAAAAATTCAATTAAATTCATTTCAATTCAATACAATATTGTACTTCTATAACATTTAAGCTTGAATCAGGACATCTTTGAACATTAACATGACAGTTTACCATTCTTAACACGCACTGAGGTTGACGCTCTCGATGTTATAAGTTGACGGTTTCTTTTCCACCGTGCAGTCTTACATAGAGCTGGGATTGTTTTTCTCTCCCCATAAACATATAATCACAAATTTCTAGAATTTAGAACATCAAGCAGTTTGAATAAAAAAAGAATGTTAAAAATAATTGAACCGTTATTTCGAGTCTATGCATAATATATATAAAGATGATAACACCAATTCAAAATAACGGGATGCACAAAATGTACTTTGATTGCCATTAATTTTATCCCACTGAAATCAGTCATTTTTTTTCTATATTTTAATTTAGAAAATATTATTTTTTTCAAACTTTTGTATCTGGGCGTCACTAGTAGATCTTGTGTGGACAAAATGCACTTCTGGCGTATTAAAATATTGAACTTGTTGCCTTTTGTTGGCTGTTGTTCGTGTGTTTCTTTGTCAATTGTGTTCTCCAATTTATTTATATTGTAGTCCTGTGGTGTTGAGTTGTCATTTTAATGTTATATTTCACATTGCTATACAAGAGGGAGGTTTGGCATGCCACAAAACCAGTTCAACCCACCATGTTTTCCTTTAAAAAGTAAAGCATTTTTTTTTAAACTGCGTAGTTTGTTTCGGAAAATGATTTATATATTAAAATGGCGTCATACTCTATCTTCATGTTGTCTATCGAATGTTTAGTTCATTATGAGTGTGCTTTGATGTATGTGTCTGTTGAACCTTTCGTGCAGGCTGATACATTTTCATCATTTTAACTGGGTGCTTACCATCAAGAAAACACAGACGTGAACTTATACAAAAAAAAAAAAAAAAAAAAAAAAATAAAAAATCATTGCAAAGTCCACTTACATGTATATATATATATATGTGATTGAGAATTAAACCATGAAGATATACTCTCTTTAAGTGCATAAAACATAAAACGGAGATAATAAGACAAGTTATCAAATCATAATTATGAGAAATCTAGCATTCCTCTTTGACATCAACTGACCACTGATTAAAATTCGACTTCAACAGTGATGATACGATAATGGGTGATATTGATTAAGGATATTAACTATTAAACATATTACATAAATGGTCATAACAGTCACTTACCGATTAATAATTACAAAATTATAAATTATCAAATAATATCAAAATTGAATCATCCGTTACATAAAATTTATTCATTCATTTTGGATGATGAACCTACAGAAATAAATCATCTATGTCACCAATACTACAAAGGAGTCCACTATCATAAAATGCAACGACCAAATAAGGAAATGATGAATCAAAATAACCATGCCAGATTGTTTTTTTTTGTTGGATACATTTTAAGTTCACACGATGTCTGAAATAGTAGAATGTATTTGTACTCGCTACAAAACATTAGAAAAGCTCGACACCATGATATTGTTGTTTTTATGCTTTTGTTATGTTTTTGTTTTCTGGTTCTAAAAATTCTTAATTTTAATCAACTTAACTTAATTACAAAACTGCAGGATATTTTGAGTTGTCTTTTTATTGAGTACGTTTTGGAAAACAACTGTTACGATATTGGATGTCAAACTGATTTTTTATTTGGTTGAATTTACAATGTACATATTATTAACGATTCAAACAATGAAGAGAAAGAGATAGAGTAATGAATGTTAGAAATATGTATGAACGAATATAAAAAAACATAGATGTTGAATGTAAAGAATAAAACAATATAAAATGTGCTCATATTGTGTACTAAATAATCAACAATTAACCAAAGACAACAATTATGAATAGACAGTTGTATTATAAGCAGCAAATACCAAAACCATTATAAAATAGAAGGGCACATACAACAAGCACGCAGACACGTTATATTGCATCGACATAGAACGAGCACCATACCCTGCAATACAAAAGTTTTTAAAAAGGGTACCATTACTAATAAGACAAATATTCACCGGAACACATCATAGGTACATGTACACACTTATCTCGTAGGCAAAACTCTCAAGTTATAAATGTAAGAGCATGTCTGTCAAACGAATAATAAACTTTGAAGCTATACATGTATATAAATTGCGTTGGTCGAGAAATTAAAATTTTATATTCCTTTTTTTTGTGAATGTAATTCCCTTATACTACAAATCCGTTGCTGTCTGACATTCATGTATACATCTTACAACTTACAGACTTATCATGGGTCTTGATTTTTACCGACAATATCAAGACGACCGGTGCCACATGTGAAGCAAGAATTGCTCACCTTCCGGAGCTCCAGAGTTCATCCCGGTTTTTGGTGGGGCTCGTGTTGGTCAGTTTGTAGTTTTATACAGTGTAGTGATGACTTTTTCGTCGTTTTTTTGTTGTTTGTTTGTTCTTTTGTTTTTTTTTTTGCCATGGGATTGTCAGTTTTTCTTCGGTTTAATTTTTAAAGACGAAAACAAATGAAGAATTTATGCAATATGTAGGCTGTGTACGGTAGAACGACCGTGATGAAAGAATTGAAATTGTTTTAGATAAATTAAAATAAATACAGTAAGCTGCAGGGACCGGAAGATACACAAACAATTTACAAAAACAGGTTAATCGTTTGTTTATCTTCGGGTCCCTGCAGCATAATGTATTTCATTTAAATTTACTTAAACAAATTTCAAGACTTTCATCCCGGTCGTTCTGTCGTACACAACCTACATATTGCATTAATTATTCATTTGTTAATACATGAAATAGGAAAACATAAATTATAAAATAGATCTAAATTATCAACTGTCAGGTGAATCATCAAAGATCAATTTTACATTATGTAGCATCAACGTGTAGCTCAACGCGACTTGAAAATATTAATAAAATATTCTCTGAATGCTTTAAAAAATATTAATAAAAGCACAAAGAGTTCCAATGTCCGCGTTGCACATATTTTATATGTCCAAGGGGCATAATTCTACTTACAAAAGTCGATCGTCCGCTATTATAGAACTTGTCCGAGATATTTCTGATATTAACCTAAAGTTAAAGTTTTATAAAAATCTGGTAAGAATTGTACCTGTGAGAGCGCTCACAAGACCGGACAGACAGACGCACGGACGCCGGGTATTTCCATGTCATCCGCAACGCGTGACGCGGGGGACAAAAGAAGATGTTGTAAGATTGCAAAGCAGTGAAATCACAAAAATACCAAACTCCGAGGAAAACCCAAAACGGAAAGTCCCTAATCAAACGGCAAAATCAGTAGAAAAAAGTACAGAGCCACGTCATATGTAACAAAGAAACACAAAAAGAAATATAGACAAAGCACTTTAGCAAAAATGAAAGACAAGCATACAAAAATGTACCAAAGCACAATAACACAATGACGGGATGTACTTCATCATGTAAGAAAATTGTCATAAATTGGTCAAAAGATTTATCACAACATAGAACAATACCAATCATAGAACTGCCAAGTGAACCGGTTAACAATCTAAATGCAATCAAAAGGAAAACCGTGAAATCTTATTTACATTCTACACATTAACAGGCCTTTAATGTGGTACCCAACACTTTCACTAAAATTAATTTGGCTCGTTTAATTTTCATAAAATTTTGACAAAGTATTTACTTTGACCCTTTAACAAAAATATAAAAAAAAAAGCTTAATCTTCCCTTTACAACACAACGTAATTAAAACGTTTAGCTGACTTTACAGAGTTATCTCCCTGTAGTGTTAGGCACCACCTTAATATGTCTAAGTACAGAGTTTGTCCAAATGTGTCAAAACAATCAGGTATCATAGTAAACGTCAAATTCATAAGTTGAGAAACTGCGTGAATGATAAGTTGAAAAACTGCGTAAATGATTGACCAATTATAAAAATAGAAATTTTAGTACAATTGTCAATGAGACAACTCTCCACAAGAGTCCAAATGAACAAGAATTTAACAACTATATGTTACCGTACGGCCTTCCACAATGTCCAAATTCCATGCCGCATAGTCAGCAATAAAAGGCACCGAAATGACAAATGTAAATCAATTAAAACGAGAAAACTAAGGCCTAATTGATGTACAAGAAATGAACGAAAAACAAATATCTAACACATCAACAAATACAGAATGTAGCGGGATAAACATATTAACGTGTGCCAAACCCTGCCCCTTACCTGGAACAATGGTGTAACAGTACAACAGAAGAACATACTATAGCTAGAGGTTCTGCAGAGCCTGTCTCGCTCACCTTGGTCTATGGGCATATCAAACAAAGGACACTCTCCAACACTGTAGAAGATAATAGACCATGATAAAAATCTCTATTTTGTTGATCTTGCATATCTTATCGTTTTGTCTGTTTAGTTTCTTTGACTTGGCCAAGTTTGGTTAAATTTGTCCTAGTAGTGTCAGGAGAAGAACTTTGTAAAAGATTACAAAATTGAAAAAAAATTGAAAAAAAAAAAAAATGATTATGACGGACAATAACTCCTAGAGGGGTCGGGTTATTTGATTTTTTTGGTCATTTTGAATTTTTTGTATATCTGACTTTATTGAACAATTTTGCTGTTTACAGTGTAACGTGTAACCAGGCGTTTTTATATTAAACGAACGTTCCAGAACAAACTTGGATCCAAGTTGTCCACAAACAAAACGACAGTACCATAAACTTTAACTATCTGTTATGCACAATGAACCAAAATATATACACTGACTCTTTGTGGATATAAAGTAACCGGGTGATACGGTGCTTTCTGTCCGCAATTCGCTTTTTGTCCGCTTTTGCTTTTTGTCTGATAATTTTGCTTTTTGTCCGAAACTTTTGCTTTTTGTCCGTTGCTTTTTGTCCGTTTTGCCTTTTGTCCGATTATTTTGCTTTTTGTCCGAAACTTTTGCTTTTTGTCCGTTTTACCTTTTGTCCGATTATTTTGCTTTTTGTCCGAAACTTTTGCTTTTTGTCCGTTGCTTTTTGTCCGTTTTGCTTTTTGTCCGATAATTTTGCTTTATGTCCGATATAAAATGTGTATATTTTTGGCAGGTTTCATTTTGAACTTCAAAATACCATGTCCTTTTAGGAGTTAAATACAGACCATACTCACATTATAAATGATTTGTACATGAAATTTCATGTCTTTTACAATATATTGCATTACCTCTAAAATGGCTCGAAGCACTAACATCCTAGACCCGTAGGTGTTGGTCAACAGAGGGCAAGGGAAATACTCTTGTATATCCCTAAGTCTAAACAACAACTATTGAAAGCTGGCTAAACTAAGACATACTCCAGGTAGGCCATTATACCAGAAGAAGAGGTAGTCAAACCCTTATAAATGGCTTATAGCACTTATGTCCTGGATCTACACGAGTTTATCAGCAACGAATTAAAAGGGGCATGAGTTTCGCCGGTATATCACGAAGTAAAAATAAACCTCATTATTGCCAGCTCTTCAAACTAATAGACTCTCCACGTTGGCCATTATACCAGAGGTATAGGTAGGCAGTGCCTCTTAAATGGTCCATGGGCCATGGCACTTATGTCCTCGACCCGTACGAGTTGGTCAGAAGAGGGTAAGGGGAATACTCTAGTATATCACACAGTCCACCAAAAATAGTGACGGCTGCCCAAACTAAGACATTTTTAGGTGCGCCCTTATACTAGATGTTGGAGTAGTCATTCTCTTAAAAATGGCTCATAGCACTTATGCTATAGACCCGAACGAGTTTGTCAACAATGAGTTAAAAGGGGGATGAATTAGCCCGGTATATAACGAAGTTGAAATAAACTGTTGCCCGCTGGCTAAACTAAGAAATTATCCACGCGGGCCATAATATGAGAGGTAGAGGAAGGGATTGCCTCTATAAAATGACCATGAGCACGGATGACCTAGACCCGTACGAGTTAGTCAGCAAAGTGTAAGGTTGGTACCCTAGTATATAATAAAGTCGAACTAAACTATTGCTGGATGGCTAAGAGATTCTCCGCGTGGGCCATGATACCAGAGGTAGAGGTTGTCATTGCCTCTAAAATGGCCTAAATCACTTATTCCCTAGAGAAGTACGCGGTATCATCAAAGGGTTTAAAAGGGAGTTGGAACCTCTGTTTACAAGGAAGTCGAAATAAATTATTGCCGGCTTGCTTAAGTACGAGATTCTCCAAGTTGGCCATTAATCCTAGGTTAAATGTGTGCATTGCCTTTTAAATGGCTGATAAAACTAACGCCCTAGACCTGTACGAGTTTGTCAGCAAAAGGTTAAAGGGGGGATGCGATGCCTCTTTTTACAACGAAAATATAAATTAAGCCGACTGGCCTAACTAAGAGATTCTATACGCGGGGTATTATATCAGAGGATGAGGTAAGCATTACCTCTAACATAGCCATAACACGTATGTCCCAGACCCGTGTAAGTTAATCAGCAAAGGGTAAGGGGGTACCTAAGTATATCACAAAGTCGAAATAAACTATTGCTGGCTGGCTAAACGAAGAGATTCTCCACATGGGCCATGATACCAGAGGTAGAAGTGGCCATAGCCTCAAAAATGGCCACTTATGCCGTAGACCCGTACCAGTGCTTCAGCAAAGTGTTAAAAGGGGGAGGTGGTATCTATGTTTACAACGAAGTCGAAATGAATTATTGCCGGCTGGCCAAACAAAGAAATTCTCCACATAGGCCATTATAACAAAGGTAAGGGTGGACATTGCATATAAAATGGCCCATACTTCTTATTCCATTGATCTGTACGAGTTTGTCAGCAAAGGGTAAGGAGGGTACCCTGGTATATAACAAAGTCGAAATAAACTATTGCCGGATGTCCAAAAATAAAAGATGATCCACGTTTATCATGATACCAGAGGTAGAGGTGGGCCTTGCCTTTAAAATTGTTTATAGCACTTATGCCAGCAAAAGGAAAGGAGGGTATTCTAGTATATCGCAAAGTCGTTATGAAATATTGCCGGCTGTTCCAACTACGAGATTCACCACATGGGCCATGCTACCAGAGGTATAGGTGGTCATTGCCTTTAAAATAGCCTATAGCACTTATATGGCATATACCCGTACGAGTTTGTCAGTAAAGAGCTAAAATGAGGAGGTGGTACCTCTGTTCACATTAAAGTCAAAATAACTGTAGCCGGTAGGCCAAACTCCGGGATTCTCTACGTGGATCATTATACCAGAGGTAGAGGTTTATTTCGACTTCGTTGTAAACAAAGGTAACACCTTTTATTTTTAACCCCTTGCAGGCAAAATCGTACAGGTCTTTGGAATTAGTGTTATATGCCATTTTAAAGGCAATTACCATATCTATCTTTGGTAAAATGGCCTACGTGGAGAACCTCTTAGTTTGGCCAGCCGGCAATACTTTATTTCGACTTTGTTGTAAACAGAGGTACCATCTCCCCCTTTTGATTCATTATTGTCAAACTCGTACGGGTCTAGGGCATAAGTGCTATAAGAAATTTGTATGGCAATGCCCTCCTCTATCTCTGGTAAAATGGCCTACGTGGAGAATCTTTTAGTTTGGCCAGCCGGCGATTATTAAAGTGTATTTCGACTTCGTTGCAAACAGAGGTACCACCTTACCCTTTTAATTCATTGTTGTCAAACTCGTACGGGTCTTGGGCCTAAGTGATCTGTGCCTTTTTTAAGGCAATGCCTACTTCTACCTCTGGCATCATACCCCACGTGGAGAATCTCTTGGCCAGCCGGCAATTGTTTATTTCGACTTTTTTATATACCAAGGTACTTCCCTAACCCTTTGCTGACTTACTCGCTGGCTTATCCCTTATTGTAAGTAAGTAAGTTCAATAAATATAAGACTATATGCCAGGTCTTTCTGACAACCAATTACAAACAAATTGGGGTTTATCTAATGAGGCTTTTCCCAGGATGCAATTGCTCGTAGACTGTATACAGTTGACCAAATAATCCACAAATTCCGCAAAAGGATCTTTTAATTATAGGCCATGTCCATTTAGACATTAAGCAACAAAAGCGCAGCATGACCGATGCATTTGTCTTTAACATCTCCGATATTGATTCCGCGTGGCCTTCCAATTGACATGAGTGTCCATTGGTGTTCATTGTTAAACCTTTGGAGCTATATCAGTTTGTGTGGAAATTAAGAGCACGATGACCTTCCCTTGGTGATAACAACATGACCAACATCCATATCGTGTGTTACCAAAAGCCGTCAGCGATAGTCACACCGACAATTTGCTACCTTCGTGGACAAAAGCCTGGCTTTTCGCTGGATCCTAATTAACATCTAGTGTTGTCACTACCATTTGCTGTAGAGATTTAGTTGCACAACATAACAGAAACATTCTTTGTAAATACTCTATGTTGATATTTTGACATTTGGATGGTTCATATACCAATTGTAGCCGAAAAATGATAATGAAACATTTCTGTTTAATATCGATCTATTGTTGGAATTGTAAATTTTCATATTCAATTTTTGTTTGTTTAAAAATGACCATTTTAAATAAAGATTTTAATTTTTTAAAAAGCAAGTGTTAGACTTGTGCTTTTATTGCCACTCAGTTCATATAACCTGTCATTTTAGTCGAGCCTGTAACTTTTGTTGCAGAAAGCTCGACATATGAATAGTGATCCGGCGGCGGCGGCGTAAGTTAACTTCTGAAAAGCTTAATATTTTAGAAGGTGGAAGAATTGGATGCTCCATACTCTGTATATAGATGCCTCATGTTACGAAGTTTCTGTCAGTCACATGTCCAATGTCCTTGACCTCATTTTCATGGTTCAGTGATCACTTGAAAAAAAAGTTCAGAATTTTTGTAATGTTGAATTCTCTCTTATTATAAGTAATAGGATAACTATATTTGGTATGTGCGTACCTTGCAAGGTACTCATGCCCGTCAGACAGTTTTCACTTGACCTCGACTTCATTTCGTGGATCAGTGAACAAAGGTTAGAATAAGTTTTGGTGGTCAAGTCCACATCTCAGATACTATAAGCAACAGGGCTAGTATATTCGGTGTATGGAAGGACTGTAAGGTGTACATATCCAACTGGCAGGTGTCATCTGACCTTGACCTCATTTTCACGGTTCAGTGGTTATAGTTAAATTTTTCTGTCTTGGTCTGTTTTTCTCATACTTTATGCAAGTCTACAATATTTGTTGTATGGAATGATTGTAAGGTGTACATTCTAGCGGGAAGATATCATCTGACCTTGACCTCATTTTCATGGTTCAGTGGTCAAAGTTCAGTTTTTGAGTTTTGGTCTTTTTATCTAATATAATATGCCAAAGGTCACTATATTTGGTGCATGAAAATATCTTATGATCTATATATAAGTCTCCCAGGTTTTATTTGACCATGACCTCAATTTCACGGTTCATTGCACAGTGTTAAGTTTTTGTGTTTTGGTCTGTTTTTCTTAAACTATAAGTAATAGGTCAAGTATATTTGTTGTATCGAAGAATTGTTAGCTGTTCATGTCTGCCTGGTGTGGTTCGTCTGACCTTTACCTCATTTTCATAATTCATTTGGTCTTTGTTTAGCTATCTTGGTTAATGTTAAGTTTATGTGGCAGTTGTAATAAATCTTTATACTTAGGGCTATCAACATAATAGTAATGATGAGTAAAGTAGGCGAGACATTTCAGTGTGTGCACTCTTGTTTAAATGTGCTTATTTATCCGAGTCCTGGACTGCATTCCAGTGGCTTTCATTCGTTTACTTTTGTGTAAATTTTATACAGATCAGTATTTTTTCAAATGTTTTACCAATATTTTAGCTGCATGTAACATCTTGAACACTCAGAACAGCAAAACAAACTTTGGATTTCAGAAATAAATAGCCTTTAGTCATCGACGAATAGCCGATGATTTCAAGAGTTGTTTCCGTTAAAGGATGATTCCTTTTTTTTGTGCAATACTTGCTCTTTCAGAGGCTCGAGGGTAATTTCAGCAAAAATTTTATCATTTTTGTTTTCATTACAAATTTTATTTATTACACTATTAGTTATAACTTTATGAATTGGCTCAAAAATCAACCCAAAAAATCGAATGATTTTGGCCTCAGATTTATTTTTCAAATGTTTATATCACTGTAAAAGCTCCAAATTGTCTCCCTTTAGTGCAATAATGACATTTTGTTTTGGAATTAGAATTAAAATGTCTTTTTCAACTCATCGGTGACCTATAGATATTTTTCAAATATGCTTTACGTAAACTAAACAGTTGTAAAATTAAATCGATTTCTGTAATTTAGTTCTTTTTTTTATTTCGATATATATATCTCTCTATTTCTCCCATTAGTTCAACTTAAAAAAAGTACCTTAACAAAAATGGTTGCTTCTTTCGAGGGCAGATTGTGAGCTTAAGTGAACGATAACCCCATGTTTTTATTTGATTTTTCTATTTAGTATATGATAAAAGTTCATCTATAGAAAAACAAGCAAAATCCTACATGTATATTTAAAAAATAATGGATTAATACCCTCCAGTCCTCTTAACGACAAAAAAAAAAATAAATAGAACATTACGTTTAAGTATCACCTACAGTATTTTACAACCTCCATTGGTGATACATTATATGTATTTCTGCTGTTGTTTTATATAAGTTATTGTCCTGAATAAACATCTTTATGCGTTTTTGCGTTTTTGCGTTTCAGTTTTTATTGTGAAATTTCTTCAATCAGCCAAGACAAACTTTAAATTTCGCCTTAACGATGTTTTCGCGAGAAATCCATGTATTATTATCGAATTACTACATTTAATCATTGTCTAGTGCCCTAAAATGAGATTTTCCGAGACGCTGGGTTTGAAATGGGACACCCTATTTAATTTAAACAATATTTGCAATCTTTTCAAAAAGATGCAGATGGGAATTTTCGTTCCTTATGAAAGTGTTCGCAAGGAGTTAAATTATAAACTCCTTATAGGATTATCAAAAAGCAACTATTAAGGACCCCCTTGGAATAAAGATCTTCCAAGACAACGTGTTCGAGAGTTTGAGTTTAATACATGACTTTTTAAAACTTAATGGACGGAGCAGGATTATCTTACTCTTCCAGTTAACCATACATCATCACAGTTGCATTGGTTCTTGTTGCTCAGATCTTAAATTTCAATGATTTCGTCCGAGACCACAATTGTCGTCCCTTGATTTTCGTTATTAGTCCCTAGTGATAACAGTGGGTTACTTGCCAATAATTTTTATACCCCTTCCAAATTTATTTCTCCTTGTTTAATGCCTCACATTGTAAGTAGGGGGGGGGGGGTGAAATTACACTGTAAAAAAATTTGGGTCCAGAATTTTACAGGAAAGTAGTGATTTGGTCCAGCTGAAAAAGGTTAAAAATTAGCACTTCGGAAGCTGTCAAAAGATTTCAAGACACCCTAAACACAAAATTGTCCATATTTTGAGTTAGACCGATGAAGTTTTCTATAATTTTAATATAATTTGTCCCAAAATTAGTACAACACACTGTAAAAGTTTCATTGAGAAAGCGCAGGTGGGATTTTTTTAATTTTCATTTATGTTCTAAAAGAAATGCACTACGAATTAATTGTGTTCTCGGACCATTTGTTTTGTGGACTGTTGTGTGTCTTGTTGTTTTTCATTCAGCTGCGGCTTTGTTGGTTTGTTTCAACCCTTTTTAGCGTGATTATCCTTTGGTACACTTTGCCTCTCTCTTATATATGATATCGCAATAATTATATATATGTAAGCGTTCATATACATTTATATGGATACAATATTGAATTAAAATAGATATAATAATTAGATGAGTGAAAAAAAGAAAATGAAGTAATAATTGTACGTGTGAGGAGTTGGCATTCTTATAAAAAAGAAGATGTGGTATTATTGCAAATGAGACAACTATCCACAAAAGACCAAAATGACACAGACATTAACAGCATTAGGTCACCGTACGGCCTTCAACAATGAGGAAAGCCCATACAGCATAGTCAGCTATAAAAGGCCCCGATAAGACAATGTAAAACAATTCAAACGAGAAAACTAACGGCCTTATTTATGTCAAAAAAATAAATGAAAAAACAAATATGTAACACATAAACAAACGACAACCACTGAATATACAGGCTCCTGACTTGGTACAGGCACATACATAAATAATGTGGCGAGGTTAAAGTCTTTTACACTAGAAATATTTTAGATCTTGTTATATAGACTAATTCTTATTCATTCTGGTCGTAAGTTAGTCTGTCATCCTCAAACGTGTGAGCAATGGTGTACGTACACCAATTTGTAGAATACATGGGATATTTAAAGACTTAAACGAACGTTAAGTCTCAGAGGCATGACTTTTTATTAGTTGTTAGTGGCTTTGAAATAGCTGTCAGATAACTGCGAGTACTCTCAGATCTGTTCATTGTGACTTTTTGTGTCGGGATGTATAAGTGTCCGGCCACGTCCACTTGTATTTGTGTCTATCTGATGAGTTAAGCCTTTTTTCAACTGATTTTTATAGTTCGTTCTTATGCTGTACTGTTATACCACTGTCCCAGGTTAGGGGGAGGGTTGGAATCCCGCTAATATGTTTAACTCCGGCACATTATTTAAATCTGTGCCTGTCCCAAGTCAGGAGCCTGTAATTCAGTGGTTGTCGTTTGTTTATGTGTTACATATTTGTTTTTCGTTCATTTTTTTACTTAAATAAGGCCGTTAGTTTTCTCGTTTGAATTGTTTTACATTGTCTTATCGGGGCCTTTATAGCTGACTATGCGGTATGGGCTTTGCTCATTGTTGAAGGTCGTACGGTGACCTATAGTTGTTAATGTTTGTGTCATTTTGGTCTTTTGTGGATAGTTGTCTCATTGGCAATCATACCACATCTTCTTTTTTATATGCTCGAAACTTTAGAATAGTTTAGAAATTTATCAAATCAAATAATCCTTGAGTGATGGTTTCGTTATTGAAATTCTAAATTGATGTTTAACCGCGCTAAATATTATATATGATAATCATACGAATAAGTCAGGAACGGAGTTTCAATCTGTAATTCAATAGTTGTTGTTTGTTTCTGTATTTGTTTGTCGTATAGTGTTTTGTAAATCAATGGTTTTCTCGTTTGAATAGTTTTATCATTATGTTAAATGGTGTCGGCGTTTGCTACATGTGGAAGTGCACACATTTACGACATGTTATTGCTTTAACGCACAGTTTCTTCTTCCCGCTAATAATATATAGTCACCATTTGCACTTATATGCGAATGGCCGATTGACAGTCGCTCCAAAATATTTTGCAACATTTCAGTTAAAAAAAAACTTTTTTAAGTCTGGTAATATTTTTGTCATATTTCCAACAACTTTATTTTTCTTAAACATTACAAATATTACAAATATAACAAACAAACAAACTTCATTTTTGGAACACTATCACAAAGTTCACGTAATACATGTGTAGCTATTTATTTAGATAAACTGTATTAATCCATACATTTCGGAATTATTTAGCAACTATATCCAAATGACGAGGAAGTTCGAGGTTATTCAAGTAATAAGATTAAGGAAACTTTGGTTAACACAACAGCATTTTCAACAAAGTAGTTTATTTTTGTTTGACAAACTCGAAAAGAGGGGGAAAAGTAATAAAATGGTTACTTAAGCATTTACTTAATTTCTATCACGAAATAAATGCGTTTAATATTTTAGATACAGATACAATATAGTGCATTCGTAAATGTAAAACACTTTTTAATAGAAAATTTAAAAGAGATACATCAACAGTGTTTATTTTAGAATTGCTCAAGTCTGTAGGGCTTATTCCCGATTGTCCCACTTTTTTTTAAATTAAGAGCTCATATTGACCCACATGAAAAGTTCTGACTGGTCCACATTATTTTATGAGGCGAAATGTTCTTATCCCTTGTTAGATTATCTCTATGGTTTTGTTTCAGATATATAAGCCAAAATCTACATTTTATGCGATGCTCTTCTTTTAGACATTGCGGCCATCTTAATTATTGGGCGGGGTCATCGGATACTTTTTTGAAACTAAATACCCTAAGGATGATTTTGGCCATGTTTGCTTTAATTTTGCCAGTAGTTTCAGAAGAGAAGATTTTTGTAAAAATTAATGACGACGACGAATAATGAGAAAATGAGAAAAGCTCACTTAGTCCTATGGTCCAGGTGAGCTAAAAAGCAAAACGGACAAAAAGCAAAAGTGTCGGACAATAAGCAAAATTATCGGACAAAAAGCAAAACGGACAAAAAGCAACGGACAAAAAGCAAAAGTATCGGACAAAAAGCAAAATTATCGGACAAAAAGCAAAAGTATCGGACAAAAAGCAAAATAATCGGACAAAAAGCAAAAGCGGACAAAAAGCAAATCGCGGACAAAAAGCACCGTATCAACCGTGAACTCTCATATATACAAGTATTATAAAATATAACAGACTATCCTCCTAATGGGACTGTCACTCTAAGACAATGTGGCTGGTACAGCTTGTCCTCCGAATGGGACAGTCTGTCACTACAAGACTGTGCGGACTGGTACAACTTGTCCTCCGAGTGGGACAGTCTGTCAATACCAGACAGTGCGGGCTGGTACAGCCTGTCCTCCGAGTTGGACAGTCCGCCTTGTCACTCCGATCAACCTGTTCATTCACTTTGTACTGAATACAAAGTGTCCTCTGAATATTAAAGCTATTCTAGCACTTAATATAATCGACATACGCTCTGTTAACTTATGACAGCTCATCGACAGCCTCGAGTGCCGTTTCTCATTCTCGTATATACCCGTGGACGAATACATTATTCCCTGGGTAGGGATGTTCTTTAAATGTTACCGATACCGAACACAAGAATCCCTCTCAACCACTTCCCATACCCTTGGACTCAACCACTGACTTTCCCGCCAAACGTCTTAATCGACTGAACGCATCCTTATGTGTGAATAATGTATTGCTGCAACAAGATTCTTCTTGTTTGTAACCATAACGACCCAGAAACATTACAACAGTTTATCTCTATCTATTATAATATTCAAGATAATAATCAAGAACTGTAAAATTTCAATAAAATTTCTAATTCTGAGACAGCAACCCAACAACGGGTTGATTGATGCGTCGAAAAATGTCAGGGCAGATAGGCCTGATGGACATATGCATATCGTGTTTTTGGTTGAAATGCTTTGGTTTCAGAGATATAAGCCGACAACTGCATTTTACATGTTTGTTTTATGTTTATCCATGGCAGCCATCTTAGTTGATGGAAGGGGTCTTCGGATACATTTTTTAAACTAGATACCATAAGAATGAATAAGGCCAAGTTTGGTTTTATTTGGCCCAATAGTTTTTGAGGAAAAGATTTTTGTAAAAACTTACAAAAAATTACGAAAATATGTGAAAACTTCTCTTGAAAGGGCATTTACTCTTTTTTGATTCAAATGACTATTTTGGTCATGTTTGACTAATTTGTAGATCTTAAATTGCTGAACAAATTTGCTTTTTACAGTTTATCTCTATCTAATTAAATATTAAAGATAATAACCAAAAACTGTAAAATTTCCTTAGAATTACCAATTTAGGAGCAGCAACCCTGAATATTTCAGGGCAGATATATCTTGTTACCTAATGAACATGTTTACCCAATGTCTGATTTGCTCTAAATGCTTACGTTTCAGAACTATAGGCCAAAAAAAAAAAAAAATCATTTAACCTCTATGTTCTATTTTAGCCATGGTGGCCATCATGGTTGAATGGCGGTGTCATCGGATACAATTTTAAAACTTCATATCATTAAGATGATTTAGGCCAAGTTTGGTTTAATTTTGCCAAGTTGTCTCAGAGGAGAAGATTTTTCTAAAAGTTAACGACGACGACGATGCCCGACGACGGACGCCAAGTGGTGAGAAAAGCTCACTTGGCCCTTTGGGCCAAGTGAGCTTAAAATCAATTGAAAAAAGCTAAACTTATCAGATGGATACAAATAAAAATACATCTAACAAAAACGGACGTGGGAGGGTACTTGTACATGCTAACAACAAAATGAAAATAAGAAGAGATATAAGAATACTCGCAGTTACTGACAGCTTGTTCAAAGAAATTAACAGCTATTAAATAATTCCATGCATCTAAGAATAAACTATTCATCATTAAACATTAAACATCCAATGAATTTAGTGTTCAGACGTCTTAAACATAAAACATGATGGTCTTGTGTTGTATAGGTTATAGGCACCGACTTTGATTATCAATTACATGACGTGTCATAGTGTTCTTTGTGTCTGTCTGTATATTTTTAACCTTTACTGTTTGATCCATTTTTAGGGATATTCTTTCGGCGTGGCTCGGTACTTATGCATCCCACCATTGTGTTATCGTGCTACAGTAATTTTTCTGCTGGTCTGTTTCTTTTTTGCTCATGTTACTTGTATTTATGCCATTTTGTTTTTCTTGGTTGAAAATAGTATTTTGTTTTAAAAGAAAATAAGATTATAAAACAATGTTGACTGCTGTACCCCAAAAACCTTTGTACACACTATTATACTTGTTTGTTTTGTTCACACATTGTTTTCAATTAATATATTATTATGTGACTGGCATACAAGTGAGATGCTAAGCAAGCTATAGAACAAGGTTTAATCTACCATGTTTTACATAAGGACATATCCCTACCAGTCAGGAATATAATTGTATGACAGTTCCTAGCAATAAGTTTGATTCGCTTGAGATTTTAAATTACATATTGCCATTTGCTAAAAGACTTTTCGTATTCAATTTTTCCTGATGTTTTCGTTCTTTTACTTATTTTTCGTTATAAGCGATATGCATGTCTTTGTTGAAACCATATGCTTCATCTGAAATAAGCTTAAAAAGTTCCTTTTTCTACCTATATATAGCTAACTAGTAACTAAACATGTTGCTGGCTTGGCTATATAGAAATACAGAATAGATAGCATGACCAATATATTTTCACACAAAACTTGTACAGACTTTCAAGAACAGTTCAGATTCAGATTTATAATGATTTCGAAAACTTAAGACACTAATTTCATTTCAAACGAGGAAAAATGTATAGAAATGAAATCAGTTACGGATATCTATATTTTCAGTTCCTTATATCAACGGCAATTTTTTTTTCAGGTACCCATATCATCGCGTTTTTTTTTCGACGACCGATTTCTCTTTTAAAGGTTGAACTATGAAAAACCCATAGTATTTCTGATTCAAAGTTAGAAAATTAGTCTTTAAAGACACGAAATACCGAAGAATAGTACTTAGTTATTACATAATGGAAAAAAAAAAACATATTGACCAGAAACGTCGTCCGCCATCTTTGGATATACGTAACTGCAGTTACGGAGATCACATTTACACAAGTGTCTAAACTAAATACTGGAAAAACAATAGAGAGAATAACAGATATATATATATATATATATATATATATATATATATATATATATATATATATATATATATATATATATATATATATCTGTTATCTGTATCTGTTATCTGTTGTAGGGTTGTCACTGACTCAGACGTACTTATAATATAATTATTTTCTGTGACTGTATCTTACATTAATTTGTAGGATCCTTTACTATAGATAATTTAGCTGGTCTGTAACAATAACATCTTCATGCCTTATATATCATGTACTGCAGTACGCCGCTAGATTAAAACTGACGTGGAAAGGTAACACACGGCCAGCGAAAGCTCTTTTTTTAAGAGCCCAGGTGGTCGTGTGGTCTAGTGGGACGGCTGCAGTGCAGGCGATTTGGTGTCACGATATCACAGTAGCATGGGTTCGAATCCCGGCGAGGGAAGAACCAAAAATTTGCGAAAGCAAATTTACAGATCTAACATTGTTGGGTTGATGTTTAGACGAGTTGTATATATATATATATATATATATATATATATATATATATATATATATTTACATGATTTATAACGTCTTTATCACATATTAGTTACGAATACGTCGGGTTTTGCATATGCAATAACCTCAAAATTGCAAAAAAGAGTATATTGATATTGTACCCTGATTCTAAATGACGTGACGTCACTGCGTCCTTAACGACACGTTTGTGATAAAATTTTTAAAATTTTACCTTTTATCTTTCATTAAATTGTTATAATTGACCTTTTTTCTCTTTTCTGCAGAACTTAAATATGTGATAAAAAAATTATAACATGTCTTTTCCATATTGGCCCGGGTATCATCCCTCGACCCATATCGGCCTACGGTTAAAGCCTCGAGGCCGATATGGGAGTCTCAGGATGATACCCGGGCCAATATAAAAAAGGGTATGTTATAATCTATACATATTTCTCAAAGTTTTTGAACATAAAAATAATAATGTATACACACTTTGATCACATTGTTTGTTACTTCATGTGTTTACCCTTTCCATCTAGTTTATCCGTAATGTATATGTCAATAAAGTTAATTGATGGAACCTTCATTCCATCACTATTTATTGTGTTAATGTTTTGAAATGTAACATGTGTAATGTCCGATATCTTAAATGTTCAAATGTCTCTTACAGTCAGTTTTCAATTCAGCTTGCACGAAAGTTTTTGGTAAAGCCCCAGTCCCACTAGACTACGATCGCCCCACGCTCACCGCGATCTAAAATAAATTCAGATCGCGGTCAGGTCGCGGTTTGAGCGGCATGAACATGTAAATGTTCGTTCCTTTCACGATGCTACTACATCCTCATTACGCTTCTACAACGAAGCCTCTACGACTATGCCACGTTCTCATCGCGCTTATTCTGCGACCTCACTAATCCTATCAAGATCTTTGAACGCTCATCACGTTCTCATCACGACCATACCACCGATTGCAACACGATCTCACCACGCTTTCAACTGCGATTATACTACGTTCTTACCACGATTATACTACGTTCTCAGCAAGTTGAGCTAGTTGAATATCAAACTGATTTGGAACCAAAGACTACACTGATAAGTCATACCTATTCCACACATTACAACAAGTAATCGACATTTTTTTTTTTAAATTTGTAGAATAGACACTGTGATCAGCATTAAGGTTCATCATAACAAACGGACAAATATGGCTGTATTTACATGCAAAAATAACTCTGAGTACAGACTTACCTGTGAAGTTGGAAAAGTTTTAATGCTTGGCATCCACTAGATATAATAAAGTTACATGCATTTTGTGTTTCAGAAAGATAAAATCTCTTTTGGATTTTGATGGGCATTTTTTTCCTTCATGCAAAAGGTGTGCAAATTAACTAAGTTGTGGTACAACTATGAGATGCTTCCTCAGGTAAAAAACCGGGTTGTATTGTTTTGATTGTCCTTAATAGACATGGACAAAAGTTATCTTCACAACTATAGGTGAGTTAAAGAGTTTATCTGAGTCAGTGAGTGGACAGTATCAAAGTAATTCAGGTGTTTGTTTATTTTTACACCTTCTGCAGAAATGAAAAAAAAAAAAATGCCCATCAAAAACCAAGTAAGATTTTACCTTTCTTAAACACAAAATGCATTCAATTTTTATATATCTAGTGGATGCTAGGCCTTAAAACTTATTAAAAAGCACAGGTAAGTTTGTACACAGAGCATGTTTTGAGGTGAAAATACGGCCAAATTTGTCCATTTGTTATGATGAACCTTAAGGAGGCTCGAGGGTATAAAAATTTCAGAAAAAAACAATTAACATTAGTTTTTCATTACAAATTTTATTTTTTTTACCTTTAGTAGTTGTAAATTTATCATATGGTACACAAATTATTCAAAAAAATTAAATTCGTGTTGGCACCAGATGAAATGTTAATACCACTTAAAAAGCCCAAATTATCTCCTTTTGGTGAAAAAATGTCATTTTTTGGCATTAAAATTGAAATATCTTTTTTAACTGATCGGTGACCTATATTTTTATTATAATTTTCAAATGAGCTGTATTTAAACTAAACTTTTGTAAAATTTGAGCGATTTCTGTAATACAGTTCTTTATTTTATGTCGATATCACCTCTATTTCTCCTATTAGTTCAATAGAAATAGGGTATCTTTTCAAAAATGTATGCTTCTTTCAAGCATTTGTAAGCGTAAATGAACGGTGACCCCATTTTTTTATTTTATTTTTCTATTAGGAATTAGATAAAGTTCGTTTATACAAAAATTTAGCGAAATCCTATATTAAATAAAAAAATGATTTAGACCCGCGAGCCTCCTTAAATGGAGAAGAAACACATTAAGCAATTAATAACTTTATGGATTATTCAAATAAAAAAACAATTTATAGTTAGCATTTAAATTCCTGTATAACATGTATACGTTTGCACTTTTTAAGGAAACATGGAATATCCAGACAAAAGAGAGACAATCAGTATTTTAAATAGTTCGTTAAAAAAACGAATTAGAAAACAGTGTATGTCTAGTCAGTATATATATATCAATGAACAAAAAATATCAATTAAAAAGGATGATATATGATATATATTGATTATGGATTATTGAACAAAATCAGAAATTGTATTTGAGAATGGGATTGTCAGCTTAATTTATCTGTGGTAAGGTGACATCAACAATGTGTTTGATATTGAGAGCAAGAAAGCCTTTTGGAAAACAAAGAACAATTAATAATAGTGTTTTATAAAACTTTTGGAATGGAAGTTCAGTATATTAAAATTTATACTTCTAATTAATCCGAAAGAGGAAGGCTTTTACATGCCTACCATTTAAATAAACGCATATAAAAAAGAAGATGTGGTATAATTGCCAATGAAACACCACAACTCTAAACAAGAGGCCAAATGACACAGAAATTACTAAATATAGGTAAGCAAAAATGAGCAAAGCCCATACCTCATACTCAGCTAAGGAAGGCAAAGGAATGACAAATGTGAAACATTTCAAACGAGAAAACTAACAGCCTAATGTAGGTCCAAAACATGTACGATAAACACATATGTAGCACATCAACAAAAAAACATCCACTGAATTACAGGCTCTTAGCTTGGGACAGGCAGATGCATACATAATGTGGCGGGGATATACATATTAGAGGGATCCAAACCCTCTCCTAACCTGGGACAGTGGTGTAACAGTACAAAAGTCAATCTCTTTGATAACGTACATTATGTTTAATTAGGCAATTGCATATATGTAATAATGCAAAACACAAACTAATGCTTATTGATAGAGTATATGGTTTCTTATTACTGTTTTTAAAAAAAAAAGTGAAAAATTGGTTATTTATACTTTACTGAAACTCTCTTTTGGTTGATACTTTTCAGCATCCAAGGGCAATAACTCTTATTAGTTATCATCAGATCGATTCGGACATTTATTTGTCTTAACAATCTAATTATTAAGCCCAAGTTTATTTTGTCTACATCTAGCTTTCAAAGTTTGAGTGAAAATACACGAATAACCACAGGGTAAAATTTAGAACATGACCTAGACCTCTGATCTTGCCATTATCTATGATTGGGTGAACAATGACCCTAGATCAAGATAAAATAGGCTTTTATCACTTATGGTAAATTTTTGTATCAATTATTCCGAATACAAAAGGGAAAACAACTCTCTTATTTTTCTTAATATTGAAAAAAATGGAGATGCATCGTGGGTATTTGATGAGCAATTTTGAAAGATAGATTGGTTTATTTCTCATACGATTGGGATGACTTATAGATTATAGGAAAAATGGTATAAGGGTGAACATTTTATTGTAAAACGCGTTTTGCCGTTAGTAGAGCGAGCTTCAAACGCGTAATAACTGTTCAATATCACATGCAAACTATCTGGGCTGCATTTGGAGAAACTACGACCTATCCTTCTGGAGAACGTTATTCTTTATATTCCCTTTTTTACTTGGCAGTGTAAAGCTTAAAATAAGTAGGTTTATATCAGATGTAGATACTTCATATTTTTTAAATATGAAATGGATTAATAAAAGAGGGACGAAAGATACCAAAGGGACCGTCAAACTCATAAATCTAAAACAAACTGACAACGCCATTGCTAAAAATGAAAAAGACAAACAAACAACAGCACACACGAAACAACATAGAAAACTAAAGAATAAACAACACGAACCCCAAAAAACCAGGGGTGATCTCAGGTGCTCCGGAAGGGTAAGCAGATCCTGCTCCACATGTGGCACCCGTCGGGTTGCTTATGTGATAACAAATCCGGTAAATAGTTTAATTCGGTAGGTCACATTCATGAAAGGGAATAAATGTCATTCAAAAAAAAATAAAATTAAGATCAATTGAATACACAAAATACAATACAAATTTGATGTTTAACCAGGTAAATTAATCTCTAAAAAAAATAAATCAAATGAATAACGTTTGACACAAGAGATAAATATATCATCGTGTAATTAAATTTACAATAAGACTTCCTTGATATTCGATACTGTATGTTTAGTCACGTTTAAAAAGACATATTCATGTAACCTAGCATATATACAATGAAATACACATTCCAGTCATTGAACAAGGAAGTGACAAAATTCTAAGTTAATTATAAATTCATAAAATATATTACCAATTTACTGGATTTTTAGGAGAATATTTCAGATTTTTACAAGATTTAAGTACAACAACAGTAAAATGATGTATGTATTAGCTTTATTGGCAGTCATCAGCAGTGTATCGGCATTTTATCCACGCCAACCACCTCCAGAAGATTGGAGAACAAAAACGCACTTTGATATAACTTTAATTGGTACATTACAGGCTATTTCAACCTACGTCTTCAAAAACAATATGACAAATGCAAAATCAGAATCATCAGCGTTAGACGAATTCTTTACAAACGGTATGATTATGAAATAATACTAACATTTTATTTTTTTTTTGATAAATTTTAGATTCTAAATTAATATAGTTCATCGCCAGGTTCGTTTAAAAGATTTGAGTTTGCGGCAACTAAACTTACATGATGTTTAGTTTACAGTTTGAAATAGAAGAAATACCGACAAAACTAGATAATATAATTGATTGTATAATTACTAACACAATTTTATAATAATCTTATTGCAATTTTTTTGTTATTAAATACATCAAATATCATTATTACAAACCTTATCTTGATCTATATCCTATTTTAGGAATTTTGTTTTAAATTTACGTGTGACGTCATATTTTTTCGAGGATCTAGTCGGGTGACATACAATGTATGGTCCGGCTTATTGTTTTTATGTGCTGACCTAGGTTGTTTTACGTTTTCGTTTTTTTTCTGTGGTTAGTTACCACTTCGGTGTTGACATATATCAATTATATGGTCATTTTGATAAATTTACTGTTTCCAAAAGTATGAATTATTCTAATAATACGGATTTTCTTATCCTAGGCAGATTACCGTAGCTGTACTTTGCACCTTTTTTTTGTTAGAAATTTTAAGTTATCAATGCTCTTCATCTTTGTTTGTTTTTCTTTACTATTATGAGCTTAGCGTCGCTGATGAGTCTTATGTCGTAATGCTCTAATGTATTGTTAATGTATGTATTTCTCTGTCCTTTAGGTACTTCTATTTATTTGTATTGTATTACTGTCCTGTAATGTTGTCATTTTAGTGTTATATTTAACATTGCAATAAAAGCGACAGGTTTGCCTAGGCACAAAACAGGTTCAACTACCATTTTTTCTTTAAATGTCCTGTACCAAGTCAGGAAAATGACAATTGTTATCTTATAGTTGGTTTCTGTGTGTCTTGCATTGTCGTATGTTTTTGTTGTACTTTAACGTTTCTGTGGTTCCTCTTATATTTGATGTGTTTCCATAATTTTTAGTTTGTAACCCGGATTTGTTTTCTTGCAGTCGATTTATGACTTTCGAACAGCGGTAAAGCTGATGTTGCCTTTATTCTAATAACATTGTTAAACGTATATACACACCGCCTCGGTAATCTAGTGGGAGATTACTTGTCCCAAGTGCGGGAGGTATTTATTTTGATCTCTGAAACAGTAATACCAAGACCGAAAACGAGGTATTTAATGTTCCTTCATTTGACGCTATAGAAAGATGGGAAAAAGGGTACAGACTGGCCGGTTTGAAATCAGTCCATCGCGTCTGGATAAGGATGACATGTTTTCATTACAGTTTTAACTTGGACTTTAGAAACATTTTTTTTTCATTTCAAGCATTTATATTTGCATTCATGATAAAGGTTATTAAGAAACAAACTTCGGATTTTAATTTACGAGTGATTATTTGGTTTGATTGTCAATGCGACAACTCTCCAGCATATACCAAATGACACATAGAAATTAACAAGTAGAGTATACCGTTATCTAAAGGGGCACTAGCTGTCAAATTCAGGGTCACCGATTTTACTCAAATTCTCATATTTGACTTATAACAATGTAAACAGTTATTCAAATTATAAAAAGTCTAAAAGTAACAATATATCGGACATGGGTTCGATAATATGTAACTTCGTTTCGTGTGTATTTCAGTCTACACGCCATGTTACCAACTGTCGAGTTCTTCTCCCCCACCGAAGACCTGCCATTGTCATTAAAGTGATATATGTCTGTTTGATTTCATATCATGGATAAAAATTATATGTTAATAATCGTTTTTATCTGTATGATAATGATTGTTTTTGTGAATCGAATCAGTTAATCAAATTATTTAGCTTTATCGCACTTTCAATGTTGACATTCTTTACTTTTTAATACTTGAACACGCACAATAAAAGCGGTATCCATCTTTGTGGTCAACCTATTTTTGAAAATCCCAACTTTCAGCCACAAACACAGGCTCGAAAATATTTTTATTTTCAATAATAACATGTGCCTACCGTATTAGGGTTGATTGAATGATTTATACGTTGATGCGAATATTAGAACATTTGAATAGCAAATTTACCTTTTTTTAAATGATAAATCCGAAATGTTGATAGTTCGATTTAATCGTAAAAACCAAACCCAAAGCTGAAATATAAAAATGCCCTTAGTTTCTATATCTTAAATATATCTTATTGCAATGAAATTTTATCAACACTTTTAAAATTTTAGAAATAAGTTATTTATTAATAGAAAAATTCACATGCGTTTTCTGCATTACATTTTTACAGCGAATTGTACAACTGTTTAGTCAAATTAGATACAAAAGTTTTCGAGCTTTACCTAAATATATTGACAATGTTAAGAAGGTCTATTATTCCGTGAGACAATTTTTACCTTTTTCAACTGGATAAAAATACTACATAATACTTTATAACTTCAGGCTTCGTGACTAAAATTTATTGTACAGGTTGTATGTAATTTCATCTATACTTACTATCCCATATGCATACAATATAAAAACAAATAGCTTTATAAGATTTATGAAAAAAAATTATGTAAGTTTTAAAATGTTTGCAATGGGGTATTTATTTATTGACTGGATTGTATATGGATTAATTGTCGGATATTTCAATCGACATGTTTAATCAAAAATAATTCCTATCTTATTTCGTCAATACAGAGAATTGTAATAGTATTTTATGTTTAATTTAGTCACTAATTAATGAAAAAGAGTGACTTTGTAAACAATATCAATTGGGTTGGGTGAATTGTGACACACGGAACCTACATGTATATTGATATTTTTCTAATGATAAATTTTATCGTTTAGTATGTCATTAAAATCTACTTTTTGAGGCTGTTCAAAAATATGTTGGTTCTGACAGTTTAATTTATGATTAATTTAAGTCTCTAATAAATTGTATATAATCAGTCTTCTTCTCGACGTTCGACCATTGACTCCTACGTAAAGTTGGCAACACCAAGTGTAGTTACACTTTGCGACTGAATCATTATACCGGAAACATTGACTTGGCAAAACATACTATTTTGAACACTTTTAAATTGATTGCCTATCATATACGTAATCGATTGTTGAAAAATAGTTTATTTCCGATCAGAATTTTAAAAATGTTTTACTTTCTTGTTTACACTTCAGAAATAGTATAGTCACAGTATATCTACGTTTAGCGCAAGCGCATAAATACACAAATTCAAACTAGCTGGTCTGCGTTACGCCCAACTTAAATATACAATAAGGCATTCTCAATTTTTGACATCAAAACCCACAGTAGGCCAGGAATTAGTTAAAATAAAGTAATTTCTATTCTAAAACAAAATAAACAAATCAGTCCATTTCAATATTATTTTCGTGATAAACAATGATAAATATCCCTGAAACGAAAATTCTGCGAAATGTTATCGATCAACGAAGCAAGGTGACGTCACATATGTGTTACCGTAAACAAAAAAATCAGATGTAATCACCGGGCGTTTTATAGCTTTTTTGTTTCGACTCAGAGTTCAATAAAATAACATTTTTTTATTTTTTATTACTGAAAACATAATATTACTAGTATATTTTTTATCGGGATAAAACGGAACTGCCAAAACAGTATTGTGTGTATAGGGCTTTAACGGTTAACAAAATTACCGAATATGTCCTATTAATTTAATTTTGGATGTAACGCGTCTTCTGATTGGCTGACGTTATTTTGTTATGAGCCCATAGACATAATTTAGTCATGTGACCGTGACGTCATCAACGTTTTTTCATGGTTTTCTACAGTTTAAAATGGAATTTAGAATTAAATTATAAGAAATGACTGTAATATTTTTTCTGTCTATTCGAAATAACATAAAAAATGTGGTGCACACTGTTAAGTAACCCCCTACGCGCGTTATTCAGTGTGCACCAAATTTTTTATGTTATTTCTTCATAGACAAAAGAAATATTACAGTCATTCCTTAATTAGAATCGAAATAATTTATGGCAGCCGTAGATTTGATTTATTTATATTTCTTAATCAAAAACATTAAAATTACTCAATTAGTTAGGTATTACAAAGAAGACGTATGCAGAAGCAAGTTGCCAACATGTGTAATAATCATTCGTGTACAAAATCATTGTCATAGTTGTTAGGAAATATACGATATATGTTGCCACTGAGAAAGAAATAATATCACCACACATTTGAATATATTTCATTCCTAATCACCTATTATTTTTAATAATTTTTTTCCTGTTACATAATCCTTAAATTGTACAGAGAAATAACTTAATGCTTCCATCATTGTCATAGAATGTCATTTGTCGTTAATACACTAATGAGACATAAAACTAACACCTTTAATATATGTAGTTGTAATAGGATATCTATTTAAATTCGCACCACACCATAAGGTGTATAATTATTTGAATAAAGATTTAATTTTATCTGTACAAGTGGATTTACATTTTGTCTGGGTATAGCTACCTGTATATTTAAAAAATTCGATCTTAATATCAATACCTTTCGATCCTTTGTTATGGTTAATACACTTATATTCCGGTCGAAAAAAAAATCCCTTGTGCTTCTTAAAAGTCATTCGATTTGTATACCTGTTATACAACATGTACAAGGATATCACTAAGGAGTGTTAAATACAATGTACATGATTAATATATAAAATTGACTCGGTCATATTATATATATACAGTCCGCCAAAATTAAGCACCACCTATATATGATATCTTCAAATTTTTATAAAAGTATTGCTAAATCGTAGTGTTTGTTTTATAATGATAACAATAAGCATACACAGTATTGTGGATAAATTTGGTGCTATAATAAGTTCATTTAAACCTGTAAAAAGGTTTTTAATTAACCCAATCGTGGTCAGTGTGGAAAACAGGTTTGGGTACATCCAAACTTTCCACTTTAAGTTACCTGCAAAGGTAAAATTAACACTTTTTAGCAAGTTTATCTGTGATGCAAAGACGTACGTTATCTGAAGCTGAAAGATGGCAAGCTCTTGGCATGTCAACTGGAGATATGAGCACAAGAACCATTAGTAACAATTTTAACTTCAATCATACAGTCATCGTTCCACTTTTACGACGTCAGAGAGTCACAGGAAGTGTAAATGACAGACCTCGAAAACCGTCAATTCGTAGTGACAGATTGTTGATTAGCACCGCTAGGGCTCATCTATTTATACCTGCAACTCAGTTGCGACAGGAATGGCCACCAGGAGAATGAATGAGTGTTCGACGTGTTATACGTAGGTTCCATAACGGGAGCAAGTAGAGTTATACGACGTCCACATCTGTTATTAAGTCATCGACAAATTATTATGCAGTGGGCTTATGAACATCTTCTTTGGAACATCCGAAATTGGCGGAAAATTCACTGGTCTGGCGCAAGTCGATTTCTTTTACGACTCATAGACTGGCGTATGCGCGTGGGGCGAGAGCGCAATACACCCCATAACGAAAGGAACATTTTCCAACTCATGCATTTGGTTCAGGTCGTGTTACGGTGTTTTTCGTTGAATTTAAACTTGATATGCATATCTTACAAGGGAATATGAATGGTCAAATTTACAGAGACTAAGTGCTACGTGACACTTTTGTTCCACATTTCGATGGCCATCCACTTGCTGATCGTCCCCTGTAAATGGACGATAATGCAAGACCTCATAGAGCAGGAATTGTGACAGCTTACAAGCAGTAAGAGTCAATTGACAGTAACTTTTGGCCGGCCATGTCTCCGGATATGAAGCCAATTGAGCATTTGTGGGATGCTTAACCGCCGGAACCCAGCTTGTCAGAACCTCCAAGAGTTACGAGCAGCAATAGTTATGGAATGGCAGAGATTTCCACTAGCAATCTGAGACGCCTTGTCCACAGTATGAGACGCCGTGTTAGAGAAATTTACCGGAAGCCGGCCGGATACACATCATATTGATGCAACATTTTATGTAGACATTACCAGGTCCTTTGACTTTATGCTGTTTTAGTTGAGCGCATATTAAATGTTGTTAAACTATAAAATTTGGTTGTCAAAATGAAACTTTTTGGTTGCTCTATCACGTTGCAATTTTGACAGTATTTTAAACATAAATCAAGAGTGCAAAAAGTTTAGAAACTGTTTTAAAACCTGACCTAAATTTTGTTTACGATTCATAATTTAATAAACGTAAAGCACTTGTTTGATCACTTTTGATTTTTTTTTTAGATTAAAAGGTGTTGCAAGATATCATAGATGTTAAATATAGGGTGGTGCTTAAATTTTGGCGGACTCAATAGTAGTTCCTGTTTTATTTCACTGACTTGTAAACAACTAAACCAGACGATCTGTAGCATAAATGTATCGACCCTTGTTGTGACTGATATAGCTGCGCATGCTACATGCCATACGGCAAAGGCCAATACAAATATAAATTTTAATAGATTTCATGACACTACAGATTTTTAGGGATTGAAAATAAAACCTTTTTTTTTCTTCTAAAACAACCCATAAAAAGTATACATACAACATTTGTACAATGTGTTAACATTTCATGTTCATTGCATATATTCTTATTTTGTTTTGGTTGACTGTTTACCTCGAGATACCACACTATCTCCAAATAAATAGTTTAATTAATTGAATTTTAAAACATTTTTTGCAATAATGTCAGTATCTTTACAATATGTCTCATAAAATTGAGAATGGAAATGGGTAAAGGGACAACAACCCGACCATAGAGCAGACAACAGCCGAAGGCCACCAATGTGTCGTCAAAGCATCAAGAAAATCCCGTAACCGGAGTAAGTCCTCAGCTGGCCCCTGAATACAATTGAGTACTAGTTCAGTCACACTTAAATCCAAAACATATAAAAAAAACTAAAATTAAAAAAACATACAAAGATAACAAACGCCAGAGGCTTCTGACTTAGGACAGTCGCAATAATGCAGCTGGGTCAAACATATTATGTGAAATATCAAACCTCCCCTCTACTTCTAGCCAATGTATAAACAAATATTCACATAGTAATACACACAGTAAAACTCTTATTGGTAATCATCATATTCTTATTATCTATTTAGTGTTTATTGAAATTTCTCCTGCGACTTTATCGCGTTGTCTTTGTTGTATATTTGTTTGTATTTTAGATTACAACGGATGGACTGCAATGCTAACAACAATCAATACAGTTCGCGAAAGTGTGGCCGATACCCAGGAAAAGAAAAGAGGCATACCTTACGTACACTGTCATGCAGACCTGATCAAGTTAGGCAAGTTTTCAAAAAAATTCAAAATAGGATAATCATTAAACTAGCGGATAAATACATGTTCTTTATTTCAAATGAACATTCAGTCACATAGTCTGCTTATAACATATTCATACATTAACCAATAAACACTATTTTTATCGGTACTTTGAAAGCTAAACACTTAAGGTGGTACAATATGCCCAAGGGAGATTACTCTTTAAAAATCATATGAACATTTGAATCACATACTATTCGAATACAGAATTCAAGTAGATAAATGATTAACATTAGTATTTGTCAAACTGTTATATATACCTGAAATTAAATCTTTAAGTTGTGTGGTTCAAACTTTTCAACAGGTCTATTCAAATCAAAGTTTTATGAAAATTAGAAAAAAAAAAGTTATTGTGTTCAAGGTGATGTGTTACCAACTTTAATCGAAAATAATAAAACATGCAAATTTGATTATCATCTTAGACTTCGAAATCGATTCAAAACTAGAGGGTATCAGTGAAATATCTTCTTGATGCTTTTTATCTTCCTACTTGTCTACTTGAAGTGAATTTAATACATGTTGATCTGAGCGTGACTGTGAGTCTATGATAGACGAACAACAGCATTATGGGTCTTGAATTTTGAAGAGTTGTGTATACATTATCAAACAGATCAATTTGATTAACTGAATTTAGCTAATAATATTAGAGTTTATTAATCTCAGCATTAAGGACACTCACGTTGGAAAGATATTGACAATAGAAAGCGCCGTCATTGTTATCGTTTACATAGTATACATAAATCTCCAGTTGAAACTGTCTAAGAAATGCATGATATGTATAAATATACATTTTTCAGTTTGGTTCTCAGTTGAAATATTTTTATTTTATGTTTATTCTAACATGGCGATAACTTTTCAAAACTAGGCGTGGTTAATTACGTTATGCTTAACTTTTTCGTTTTAGCACATACCCATGTGATTGCTTGCAGGGACAGGTTATTATCACGAAAAGATGATATTAATGAATTACAGAAGCTTATTGGTGAATGTATCTATACAATACAGTCTTTCTACAGCAATACAAACTGGGTTGAAATGTTTGGTAAAATCCCATATCTAGATTTTGGTAAGTCAATACACATGATACATGTAAACCTGTATTTAAAAAAAGTGATTTTACATGAGACACCTTATGTTTTTGTTGTTGTTATTTTTTGTTGTTTCTTTTATTTTAATATCGTAACTGCATGCATTAAGTAAATCGAATGTAAATATTTGAAAAAAAGTTTTTAAGTCATTTACTAATTTTAAATCTGTTTGACATTTCTACATGATGCAAGAATGAGCCGATTTTAGATGACATTGATCTCCAATAGGATTAACAACGGTTTTATAATCATTGTTTTTTATATTACAGGAATTAAAGGAACACAGTTAATGCGTGTAGCCAGATCTGATGAGGACACATGTCTTGATATGAAGGACTCACTGTAAATCCTAAAAAATATAATGTGTACAAAGTTAATGTCCATAGTCAAATTTGCTTTCTGCAACATCTGTTTTCTAATGTCATGTCACTTTTGCGAAAATCATAATTTCAGGAGGGGGCGATGACTACATAACAAAGTATGCAAATTAAATAGAAAACCTCCATAAAGAAAAACACGTTGTTTTGTTAATTTAGATTTTTTAGAGTAAATTGTATTGCGTAAGTTAGCAAATTGAAAATAAAAATACTGAGGAAGATTAACTTATCTAGAAAGAAAAGATATAAAATATTGTGAAACGTACTATCACAATATAAAAACGAACGCCGATGAAAATTAAAAAAAAGGAAAGTCCCTTATCAAAAACAGGAAAAGAAAAACTCAAAAACATCAAAAAATGGATAACATCTGTTATAATCCTGACTTGTGAGGAATTTTCTTATTTGAAAATTGTAGATTAAACCCGGTTTTAAAGTTAGCTAAACTTCTCTCTATTATCACTGTAGCATACAATTTCATCATATTGACAACGATGTGTGAACATAAAACCCCGGACATGCAATGCAATAGGTAAAATGGTGAAAATGGGGAACAACAGTGAATAATCAGCATTGAATTTTTTTCAGTGTTTCCTGTAAAGATAATTTGTTTGTAACAAATATGTTGACAAGTGGTTTTCATCATGGCAGAGCTAATCGGAAGCCAGCAAGTATGTTTATAACTTATATATTGTCCTACTGTATATTCCTTATTATTAGTTGAATACCAATTCTCATTGATTTAATGGTTACAGGTCAAACGAAGTACACATTTTCTATATGTATGCAGACCGTAGTAAAACCACGCATTAAAAATCCACGGCAATTAGTATCCATGAATATTAATGGATCAACACTATGTTATTTGAGTTTTTTATGATATGGCATCTGGATTTATACATTATGTTTCTCTTACGTTATCTTACGTTATGAAGACGTGCCCTTACTCTTAGATCGATTATGAATGATAAGAATTCATGACATACAATGAATCTGACATACCAATAGCAAGAATTTCTGACGCGAAAATTTTGATTGGCATTTATCCGTTTCAGATCCGTTCAGCATCCGTTTTATCCGTTATCCGTCCAGAAGAAGTCCGTTTCACATACGTTCAACATCCGTTTAACATCCGTATACGTCCGCTGGAAGTCTGTTTCACAACCGTTCAACATCCGTTTTATCCGTTAAACGTCCAGTTGGTCTGTTAAACCTCGGTCACACCTTAACGGTTAGCTCGAAGAAATGACGAACGGATAACTTTTTTTCAAACCGTTCATATCGTTAGACGTGTGTTCTTATCCATTAGACGTCCGTCCATATCCGTTTCATTTCCGTTTAGCGTACGTTTTATCCGTCGACGTTCGTTCTGTCCGTTGAAAAAATTGAGCATGTTTAAAACTTTGAACGGACGTCCAACGGATTAAGTGTCCGTTGAACGTCCGATATGCGTCCGTTTTGTACGGTACTCGTCCGTTTTGTTTCCGTTTTGTATCCGTTATTAGTCCGTTATATATCCGTTGGAGGTCTGGTAGACAAACTCACCAACGGACTACTACCGAACTTTTAAGGGATAAAACGGATGCTGAACGAATGTTAAGCGGACATCTAGCGAACGTATAAAATGGGTGATGAACGGATATGAAACGGACAAATGCCAATTGAATTTCGCGTCATAAATGCAAATTATTGGTATGTCATATTTCTTATTATAAATAATAATCAATCTCAGAGTAAGGGCACGTCTTCACTATCAAGCAGCTCTTATTCGAACCAGACACTACCCTTTAGCGGCATTTTGAAGAACAAAACTAAATCAGTTTCACAGAAACTTTTTGAATATTAATTCCATTCACATATCACATATATTATTATTGTCGCCTTTATTTTTTCCGTATATCTTGTTCATCCGTTTTATCCAGTAGGCTTCCGCTATGTGTTCGTTTTATGCGGTACTCGTCCGTTGGATGTACTTTCGACATCCGTTCTGTCCTGTATGTTTCCGTTTCTCGTACGTTGCATATCCGGTGTGAGTCCGTTATGCATTCGTTACCTGTCCGTTTTTTTGGGTCAGTACATCAACGGACTCCCAAATGGATAACAAATTTATCAACGAACAACTTTAATTTTCATCCGTTAGCCGTCCGTTCATGCTATCCGGTAAGGTGTGACCGAGGCTTTAGCGATTTGTCTACCAGACCTCTAACGGTGTATAACGAACTAATAACGGATACAAAACGGAAACGAAACAGACAATTACCGTACAAGACGGACGCCTTCCGGACTTTCAACGGACTCTTCATCCGTTGGACGTTCGTTCACAGTTTTGAACATGCTAAAATTTTCCATCTGACAGAACAGACGTCGACGGATAAAACGTTCGCTTAACGGACATGAAACAGATATGGACAGGGATCTAACAAATAAAAATGGACGTCTAGTGGACATGAACGGATTAAAAAAAAGTTATCCGTTCGAGCTATCCGTTAAGGTGTGACCAAGGCTTAAGCAACACGAACCCTACAATAAAAATGGGGTGATCTCATGTGCTCCGGGAGGGCAAGCATGTGTGCTCAACATGTAGCACCCGTGGTGTTGGTCATCGTACATGTATTTGATTTGACCCTTCAAATAGTTTTAAAAGTTAATTTGAAACGTTATTTTTGGTGAATTTTAGAATGCCTGATTCAGCTGATTTACAAAGCTATTCCTTATGTTTAGCGGTTTCAGCAGTGATCCAGGTAATGGTAGGCTGCCCTCAAACATGTTATATCCCGCCAAATTATGTAATATGCATGTCCAAATTCAGAATCCTGTACTATAGATGTTTTAGTTTGATGCTCTATCATGTCTACATCATGTCTATTATTCTTTTACTTTTTTTTTTTACCTAACCCAGGCCATGAGATTGCCTTCACATTAATATTCAAGTCGAGACCTTTTATATCAAACTATACGGTGCATGTATGTGTTCTGTTCATTGTAGAAAGCAATACGACGACCTGTAATTGTTTACGTCTATATTATTTAGTCTCTGTTTTATTAACAATACTACTGCATCGTTTTATTCTTGTATACAATCACTTTTACAGGACCGAAAAATGCATTGAAGGGAAAGTGCAGCCATGGTGGCCTCAATGATGATAGTAGAAATTTTATAGCAAAGTGTGGAATTAACAAGGAGACAACAGTGGAAGCCTTATCTCCGCACTATCACCTACATCATCAAGCATATGAAGCAGCTGTTGAAGCGACAAAACAGTTCTTTATTGCTGAAGGTAATACTATATTCGTAAATTATTAGAACCAATATGGATTTTTTTAAGACAAATTGCAATATATCTATGTGTTTTTTTTATTACATAAGAATTCGCTGTTTTAAATCATTGTTGTTCATATTTGTCATTTTGATACCGTAAAATTGTATTACGTATTATCCGTATTGATCATGGCTGAAGACAGCATGGTGAATAATATTTATAAAACTCAACATCATGCACAACTGGCTAACGTTAGAGGTGTATATTGATATATAAAAAATAACATTCACCTGTAATTTGAACGTGCACAATCGGTACAAATGGAAAATGGTCTTTGATGAAAAATTTGGCTTTTTGAATTTCGTATCCGTTCTTATCTGGAATACTATAACTGTCAATTCTGTTTTCAGATACAGGAATTTTAAACATTCTTGGAGATGAGTTGTTCAAAACCCTATTTCAAATAAAACAACGTACACAAGTCTCGCTCTCGTTTGCTGTCGATTTTAGTGGATCAATGGGTGGCGAGATTGCAGCTGTCAAGGAACAGATTATTCAGCTTGTAACAAGTACCATCGGATCAAACAATGAACCAACAGATTATGTTTTGTCCTTGTTTAATGATCCAGGTAAAAGACAACTGTTTGCCTGTAGAAAAAGTCAATATATAAGATAATCTGCCTATCCGTCTGGAGAATATATGAGCTCATAATTTTTTTTTGATTTCTTTCGCTTAGTATGTATAATGTTGTATTTTGTATACTTTTGTTTGTTTGTCTGTTTTTCTTTCTTTTTCACCATGTTTTGTCAGTTCATGATCGACAAATGAATTTAAATATCCCTTTAATTTTGTTTATCGCTCTCTTCTTTGCCAAGATAGACAACTCTAAAAGAGTATTTTCTTGTGTAGCTCTAAGTAAAATTACAGTTTTGGTTTGACAAATTTAATTATTCATTATGTATAACATGCATAAAGGGCTTACACTATTTTGTTGTATATCATTTGAACCATTGAACAAACCCTTCCCTGACTGAAGTAACCATTTGTCAAAACGATTACGCTCGAAAATCATGTTGTATCTATCAATATTTCACGCATTTACAAGCAAAGATGACTCTTTATGTATGGATCTAAAAAAGATCATTGACGCTATATACTCCAGGCACATTTTAGATGAATACTGACTTGGTCCTTATGGTGTTGTCACTCAATTTTACGTCACGTTGCATTTTTTTTCTTTACATACGATTGCCATGTCAGGATCGTGTGACTTTATTAACAATACTGATACTTTAAATAACAAATAAAATGAAGGTTTTTAACCAAATGAAAAACTATCAAATAAATCGGTAAACAGTTGTCGTAACTCGTGACGAATATTTACACAAGAACATGCTAGTTTCATAAATGTATGATTTCGTTTGCCTTCAGCTAGTCTTAATGAAGGATTCGTTTACACAAGTGGACAAGACATGATAGATAAGATTGCCACTATAGTCGTCAGTGGTGGTGGAGATTGTCCCGAATTTGCAGCAGCTGGCATTTTAAAAGGTATTAGAAAATTACTTCAATTTGAATATTTTAAGAAACGTTAACATAACATAACATAACATGTACATCCAAAAGACACAATCATGAGTATTTCTAAATTATGTTTACAAACGATGCATGGGTTTGAAAATGTATTATGTAGATTATGATTTAAGGGGCGAGATAAACTACGTAAGGGCATACGATACAGTTACAGAGGAGGTAATGAAGTTGCTAACGTAAAATGCTATTTTCGCGACGTGAAACTGTGACATACCGGGAAAAGATGCATTTTTCGATAGATATTTATCATTCAAACTGATTTAATTTAAAACGAGTGCATGGACCACTATTTTGTAAAACGACATTATTTTAAGTTAATAAATATACAGCAAAAAAATACGTTTTTTTCTCAATTCATGACCATTTGATAAATATGAGTTATTTCTGAATAAAAAATGCATAAGGTTTTAGGAATTTTATAAAATACAGATATTACAAATTATTCACAAAAAGAAATTTGTGTTTATTTTTTCAAACAAAAATGTTATGGCTTTCTTTCGGAAGGGAAAATACGGCCACAAATCCAAATTTTGAGCAAATATACAAAATTTCGACGTCATTTAACTCAAACAGTAGCACAGGAAGGTATATTGTTTTTATTACATAATTGATTTAATCATGGACACGAAATAGAAAGAACAAGTTATATAAATAAAACAAAACATTTCAAGTTATGTTAATACGCCAGTTTATACTCCAGTACTTTTTAAAACATTGATTCTTTGGTTTTGTATGTTTTTTTTCTTTTTGTTGAAAATAGATCTGTTTTTTGTATATTACATGTATTAGCCATTGAACTGTCCAAACCAAGATCGACTGTTATTGTTTTTACGGACGCTGACGCTAAAGATGATGACAGACTCCAGGAAGTAACAGATGCAGCTCTGGCAAAAAACATTCCTATTACATCTGTATTGTCAAGTCAGTGTTCATCCAGAAAACGACGTGATATACTTGGTAAACTTAAATCCATATTGATTTGAAATATATAATTTCATGTAGGTTAATAATAAGCTTGAAAATTGTATTTAAAAAATATACTCATCAGATTATATTCTGAAAACAAATTGAAGTGTCAATACGTTTGTAAACAAGGTTAATGGCTTCCCACATCGTGGTGTGTGAAATAATTTTCCATAACTCACTATACAACCATATCATAGGATTACATACCAAAAAATGCTTAAACATCATGTACATAACAAAAAACCAAAATAACATAAACGCTATATCCAGCTTTAAAAATCTTTGTATTTTATTTTGTCGACAGATATGATTCATTATTCAACTTAAATATAAACTGATTTTTTTTTATAAATATGGTGAAGATTCTCTACTAAAACATAGATTACCTCAGCTGTATTTGGCTAAACCTTTCCGAATTTTCGGTTCTATGTCCTCTTCTTCTTCTTTTTTTTTTTTGCTGTTTTAAATGTTTGATTTGAGCGTTAATGACGAGTCTTTTTTAGACAAAGACCTGTCTGAAGTATACATTTGAAATCCTTGTAACTACAACGTATTGTGATTTTTTTTAAACTTTGTTTTTATATTTTAATTGTATGAAAACGCATTGACCTTAAATCCAATGATTATCTTAGATTATGAGATCTTGCATTTTTACAGTTCGAAAACGACGTGAAACGCAACTTTTCTACCAAAGTCTTTCTGAGTCAACTGGTGGGACAGTATATAGTACAGATAAAGATAATTTTGGTTCAGTTTTAACTGAAGTTGTCGAGGTATATTATTTTTTTTTTCCAAATTTTAAAGGCTGTTAATACAAACGGAAATATTTGAACCTCAAAAGTAGTAAACAACAAGACAAACGAAAAACAACAAATATGCAAAACAAAGCCACCAAAAAACACTAAATATCAAACGAAATATCTAGTAAGAGTTAACCCTGATTATTAAGGAGCTGGTACAGGATAAGCAGAGTAAGCAGATCTAGCTCACTAGTGCCACCACTATTTTTCTCATAAGATTAAGGAAATTTGAGAAAAAAAAATTGTATCAAATGTTTCTACTGAAGTAATGGCCAATATAACAGAGATGTTCTGGAACTTTTAGAAATTATTTAAGGAGATACTTGTATACTTAACATGATGAATGCTACTCATTTTGGGCAATCATTTTATTTGTTTGCGTTTAGAATTATCATACCATTAAACTTGTCTTTCAATTTAAGACTTTTACAGATAAATCAAAACCAATACATGGGTTGAATCTCTATTAATTGTGAACGTTAACACTTTTGACAACTGTGATGAATTCTTAATCGTTCTAGATTAATTGATCAAATTATTCTTCCTCACAGGTCGTTTTTCCTACATCGGAGGTACTTATAGAGACATATGAATGGCAAGACAATGAGGTGGGAAACAAACTTATAAATGTTGATGGTTCAATTCAGCTCCTGAAAATCAGCATTAAGGGAGGTTCAGACAAACGCGATATTGACTTCCTCTATCAAAATGGTATTATTTATTTTATGTATAAGTTATCTTTCAAACAAGGTCTGTTTCAATTAGATAATTATTTTGTCAGTTCTTCGTTGTTATTTTAACTTACGTTCTGGCCAACTGCATATTGCTAGTTCCATGCACATATGTTATATATATATATATATATATAACAGAAGATGTGGTATGATTGCCATTGAGACACCTCTCCATAAGAGACAAAATGACACATACATTAACAACAATAGGTTATCCATGCTACCGTACGGCTTTCGAAAATCACCAAAGCGCATATCTCATAGTCAACTATAGAAAGCCTCGAAATGAAAAACGTAAAACTATTATATCCTTACCTGGATCAGTGTAGTAACAGTAACATAAGCAAAAACTATAAAAAAAATCCCATCTGCATGGTTCTTCAATAACTAATCATTACAGGAGATAATAAAAGCACACATAAATAGAAACTATCACGGGCAGAGTTTTGTACTGTAAATACAGGAGACAAACATTAGTAAAACTGGTGATATCAATTGTGCATACCTGTGTCTGTAATTGTTTATAACATTTTTAAAAATATTTCTGAAATGAAAATGACGGAAAACAAGAATTAAGATCACACTTAAGTTGTTCAATAAATACAATATTAATGTATTAAATTCTGTTACACTAATATTAGAAATACAACCTTCGTTTTGTTATGTATTTCATTCAGGTACTGCCATTACATTCCCCTCAACAGGAGCTTCCAGAGTAATAACAAGTAATAATGAGGTTATAATGTCAATACAAGTAAGTAGTAGCGTGTTGTTTGATACGGTATAGTGTATTAGTGTATATCATACAGATATAGTTTATCGGTCTGTATCAGTCAATTGCTTGTTTGATATTGGTAGTGTACCAGAGTGTACCTTCACATGTATAATGAACTGGTTGTATCGATCTATTATATTGACGTTTTTTTTTGGTACGTTTTGAAATTACACTGTTCAACATTAAGTTGCATGGGTGTTCATATGATAATACACATTTTAATTCAGCTAATTTCCCTTAATAAATAAGCCTACTTCTGATGAAACATCTCCTTTTTTTTTCTTTCTTTGCTGTTGTTTTTTTAAACACATATATAATAGATAACAAATCTACAACTACTTTGTTTAAACCAAGTCAAAACGTGTATATGAATGCGACATTGGCATTTTTTAACGGTATTCTTTTCATTTTAGAACCTCACACCTGGAACTTATTTTCTACACAAAAACATAAACCACACATATGTCGTTAACATAACAGCACAAAGTTCTATCAAAGTGGTGGACGGAATGTATCAGCAATCAACCAGCGGGTCACTTGTCACACTAAAAGGGTCTCCAGTATCAGGTCTGTTTTGTCAATATTGTTTAATTAAATACCGAAATATGACCTTTAAATGTTTAATATATTCGTTTTTGTCTGTGTATGCTTTGTACATTAATTTTTAGATAAACAAAAACAAAAAAAACCCAGATCTTTAAAGGAGATAGTTTGACACTTGCGTGACAGGTACATGTATACAGTTATTATTGTTGCATTTTTGTTGATCACTCTTTTGTTTCTACGCGTATGTAGTATTTTGTGGGCTTGTTTTCGCACCTTTTTCCCATTTTTTTTTGTTTTGCAATTCTGTTCTAAAATTTCTCTTCGACTTTTGAATTTAAGAATGTCCCCTTGGTACTTTGGATTGAACAAATGCTTTTTTAACGAAATGTACAAGTACTATATGTCGATGTATTTCGATTCAGACAGCATTGGTTCTGATCTGTTTGCTATGATGTAGATTGTTTGGTGTACTGGTTTTCTATGAAAATATTGTTTTGTTTTCTTACAGAAAAACGTTGCTTCTCCGCAAAATGTTGGTTTTATCTTCATTTGACACTTGGTTTGGTCTTCCTTCTAAATCATAATAAAGTATACATCTATTGTTTTGCTATCAGAAACTTTACACAGAATCATTTTGGAAACAGCTTTATTCTGAGTCTGATCAGTACCGTACAATGACTACTATTAAGTGAAGATAACACTTACAACCCGCATTCGTCTAAAGCACTCACTTTTCTAAAAGTCAGTTTTGAATGTTTACAAAGGAGACTGCATAACATTTTGCATATGTGTTCCTTTCTTTCTCATCTTTTTTTAAATGATTACTTCTACGTTTGTGCATCTATGTTGAACTTCTATTCATATACACAAGTCGCCACAAAAAAAACCAAGAGTAATGCAAAGGGACATAAGTATTAAATGGGGTAACGGTGGCCAAATTTGCTATGTAGGACATAATCATTTCAACTCAATGGGTATGAGTTTGAACCCCATCTGTGGCAATGTATGTTTAATTTGAGTCTGTCACTGGGGATATACGGAGAAATGTTTAACACGAGGAAACAAAGTTTTGATAGTTTTAATTGTCTTTAATTCAAGGAAAGACATAAACTAGACAAATTTATATAAGGTCAACTTTCCCTGAGGGAGTTGACACCTCATTTACTATTTTCAAATTAAGTAACGGGCAATTTTAGAAAGGTTTGCTATAAATCGTGTCAGTACAGAACTTATCTGATGATACCTTCCAGGACTACTGGCCCACTAGCAGAGGTATTGACCCAGAGCTGTTAAAAATGCAAACAATACGTTATTATTGTACCTCGTCTGGAGCACTTTCCTGGCTTTCCCTTCATCAGGTACACTAAAAACCGAATATTTGAAAGAAGTGGATATATAGGAACCTAGACAGTTCAAGACCTATATTACCAAAAAAGATATGGAAAGCTTTCTATAAAATAAGAACAAAATTGATAAATTGAAAAGAAAATATAATATTTATGTGTTTTATCAAAATTTAGGGAATAATTACACCTACTTCGTTGTGGTGTTCAATATGGTAAATGGTACGTGTAACAACCTGTACATGGTTAACTCGTCTGGATATAATATGGTATCATACACACCTGATAGCAGATCTTCAGAATATGACATGCTTTGCTCAACAGATATAGTTATTCCTGACTACGTAAGTCACTAAGTTCAACATTACAATATCAAGTACTTGAATTAACTTGAAAGTAAAAAAAAAATAATAATCAGTGAACAGTAGAGGTTTGTACTATCATTTTAATGATGTACACCTCTGAGGTGCCAACTTAGCATCTTTCTGAACCTGATTTTTGGGTTTATACTACTCTTTTGCAACGGCCTTTTGAAAGTGCACAATTTTGAATAGTTTCCCATTTTTCCTCAATTTTTACCGTGAAAAAATCACAGTTTCACAATTAAACTTTCGTTCATACTTTTAATAAAGATAAAGAGGCCAATCCTGATAAAATTAACTTAAAAAACTATAGGTAGGTGTTAAGATAAGTTATGTTCTAATTCATAACTTCACGCGAACATAAATTCTTTCAAAACTAAATTCAACACCTTTGTAAGGGATCAGCTCGTATGACAGTGTGCAGCAAAGCTTTACTTTTATTAAAGACAAATGCAAAGTACTAAATGTTCATCTGTTACTGTTTGCCTAGGCCGCTGCAGGTAACGAACAAAAAAACCAATCTACAAAAGCAATTTTCATTATGTACTCAAAGACATATTATGAATCAATTTAAAGATTCTGTTTTTAAACACATTATTCAAAATAAACAAAAATAACATAAGAAAAATACATCAAGTCGGGTGGGAGGGTGGGAAACTTTACTGAACCAAAAGCGAACCTCGAATGACAATATCTTAAATTCGCACAACCGCCAAAAGTATAGCACGAAATATTTGAATTGACCTTATTCAAATATCATGGTCAGTTCTAACTCGACCAATGAAAAACATTTAACCTATTATATACTTTCAACACGTGTATAGTTATAAACAAAAACACGTGGTACTGTTTACATACCGATGTGCGTAACTTTAATAAATATATACAGTTTAATCATATTTTAAAGCTTTCTCGCGTTAAATTTACCATGCTGTTAATTTTGTAAAGGAGTAAGTTCGGTAAGGGCCATATTTGGCCCCAATTATAAAGTTCATAGTTACAAGACAATAAATGCTTTAGGTTGCCTTAAAGACATGTGAGAAAGTTAAACAGAACTGTTTTTGTCAAAGTTTAATTCTAACACGTTGATTTTTACATCCCAAAAAGGTCAAGATAAGGGATTTTTGTGAAATTTGACAAAATCAGCTGGATTTCAACCAAATAAAGGACCAGGAAACATAGAGCGCAGGCGTCGACAAGCTTAATATTCAAATAAGACATTTGAAATGTCTTCATACACATTATTTTAAAAGATCTTTGTTGTCGACGTATGCGCTCTATGTTTCCTGTCCAATAATCTATGGAAATTTACCCATTTTCATTGATTTTTTCGTGACAAATCAATATGAGTACAACTTGTGACGTCATAATGAAACGCAGAAACGTGAAATTTTCAATAAAATGACTTATATCCTATCTAGTCAATGTATTAGCTATAATTTATCGTGATATTGGTAAATAAATCTGAATTTGAAATTTACGCTAAAAAAGGGGGCCATTTTAGGACCTTATCGAACATACTCCTTTGTGTTTTTTTTTACTGTTTTCAGAACAAAATGCATATTATTTCAACTTGTCTGTTGGAAATGATTAAAAACATCCATATCTTATAAATTTAAACAGAAAAAAGTTATATGGGATGTACATGTTTCTGGTAAAATATTTTTTTCTCAAAGTTTTGTCAAAAAGACTCAAAAACGTCTGATTGTAAATACACAATTTTAAGTTTGAAAAAGATATTTATTAAATCATGCTATTTTTTCACCTGTATTACATATTTTTGAAATATTTCCAGAACGAGATTTCAACGAGACTGAAACGTCTCAAGAATGCATCCTTAATAACACATATTGTAGATTGCAATGCAACAAAACAAGCAAAATTCACAACCACCACAAATATGTCGACATTTGCAACTGCAATCATATGGTTAGATATATTTAAGTTTATACAACTCTTTTATATTAAATAGGCTTTCCAAATGAAGCTAAACGTCTCAAATATATTTGGGGATCCTGTAGTCAGAACAGCACGATCAGTATACAGACCTACTAGTGTGGAGTTAAACGTTATAGCATCTTCAGGTTATTTTCTTTTTAAATAAAAGAAAAACGATGGCTGGAAAATTAAAAAAAATAGAATAGGTGGAACCATTATGATATATAAAAGAAAATTATATTTTATCTTTAAAACGAAGATGAAATGAATCAAATATAATTCAGCTAATTATTGACAGGTGCTAAGTATATCACTCGCCGATGATTAATAAACGTACTCTATCATATGGATATGAGTGAAGCTTGCCTCACTATGAAAGTCAAAACAAAGACAGCTGCTTAAACTGCAACTTACTTATGAAATCGAAATGCACTGATACATTGATATAATAGAGGAAAATAAACAATTAAGAATATATAATAGGTATTACAATAAATTATTTGGAGGTGATTTGTTTCGTAGTTCCGTGCTTCCAATTGCTGTCTAGAAACCCCATGAAATATAGCCTGCATTATAACTTTGTAACAACGTTGGGAAGATTGTGCTAAGCACATGGGTCTACAACATAACGTTGTATTCACGTCATTCTGAGACTTTGTCACAACAGTAAACTAATTGTGTCACAACATTGTAACGACGTTGAATTTTTCGCCGGGTATGCATAGCATATCCATCATTTGTGAAGGGTGGAGTATATGTATAAACTTAGAATAATATATGAGTTAGTGTTGTTTTAACCTTTCTAATGAGACATTTAAAAAAAAGAACAGTTGCTTAATCATTATCTTTTTTCAAAAGTTGAGCATGATATAATTGTCAACATTGTTATTTGTCATTTACAAATACTTTTTATGGTACTTACTCTTGGTCAACTATTACAATTTATATTCTAGACGACGTTCCTATAGGTAATGAACGAGTTGTAACATATGAAGTTACAAATACTGGTGCCAATATTGATAGCTACATTGTGCAGATATCGGATGACCATTCATATGTTTTGGCGCCAGATTCAATGAACCATACGCTAGGTCCTGGAGAAAAGACTGATGGAAATTTTACCTTACTTCCAAACTCTACAATTGGACTGTTGTATGTAATGTTAATAAAGACAAAAATTATATGTATTATATTTTAAAACAAATACCTGCTCTATAGGTTGCATTTCTGTAAATATCTACAATGCAATTTCCCATAGGAACTCCCTTTACGGCTAAAACTGTACAATTGTTTTACAGCTAAAACTTTTACTATGAAGTTTAAAAAAATTATATCCTAGAATGAAAAGTTTATATTCAATAATATCTTTTTCGAAGGTCAAAATATAGGGCTGTGCGGCATATTTTCAACATTTATATGACCCGAACTTCTAAGAGTTTAAACTAACACTAAAATTCTTTACTATCCCAATCTTGACTTTAGGGTTCCCATAGATTTCAATTAGACCAAAATGCATACGCTTATTTACTGTTAACATTCCTCAGTTAGATCTCTACGATATGAATCATAGAAATCATATCTGAATCCAGTACGTACTTATAATTAGTTATCTAAAAATAGTATATATCTCCCCAAAGAAGGCGTGTTTTGAGAAACAGCTGTATTGACAAAGTGCAACATAAACTAGTGTTTTGTTATCTAATTGGTCATATATACTGGTGACTAGACTAAGCAACATACAATAACGTGTAATGAATAACCATGTCTATCAATTCAGGATATAAAGTCTGTACACGACACTTATAATCTCAGAATGCGTTTAGAAGGTTTATGTGGACCTTTGTCGTTTATTGTTTGTTGGAATGTCCTTTTCTACAGTTCTTCAATAAAGACGAATAATATAAATAAGACTCTTGCATATTTTAATACTTTAATAAACGCAAGGTTATGCTTATTGCGAATTGCAATTTTGAATAGAGGAATAACAATTGAAATCGCCATTCATTTCTGTGCTAATAAACATTAAGATCTATTTTAACGTGTGTCATCATGTGATTATATCGAGGAGATAGATACTACAATTATATTATTGAATATAAAATTCTTATATGAGACAGCTCTGACGTGGAATATTTCAAATTATGTCATTTTTTTCGTTTTAAGATATATTGGTTGTTTTCTTTAACTGCACCTAAAACTATGCCTGTTGCTTTGGCCGCCATATCTCATGCACAATTGATTTTTTTACACCTTTCTTGCACTTTGTTTCCAGTTTGGAGCTAAATTAACAATGGTCAACAGCAAAACTAAATATAAAAATTCAACCTGTAGTATGAGAAACAATATAAAAATTTGAAGAAAAAGATTTTATTTTTCTTTTGGCATGCAATTGTTTAAGAACTTTGTAAACTTCGACCTTCCCCAGTTTCTAAGATTTATACAAAACAGGGGGAATTTGCCGACTTTGAACAAATATTGCATTTAGATTGATATTATATGTCTCGATGTGTATACACCTTCTGAATTAACGAGCTTAAACGTATAAACACTCTGAATATGTATAGAGTATCTGTCGATATTAAGCAACCAATATATGATCAGGTTTGTCAGAATAGATGAGTTGAATATGCGGCTAACTTTTTCTGTTTGTGTAGTTTGAATAATATAGCAGATGTCGCGAAAATGTCTCGCTTTACGGTAATGCCAGAGAAAATACTTTTGAATTCTAACTTTATTAGACAATTCGTATAATACATCTAATGGAATATTTTTATTTTCTTTTAAAGTAAATATACTGTTGCAGTATTTGTAAATTCTTCAGCGGAAGTCAAGCAGACCATTTCAAGAACACTAATAGTAAGTTTTTTTTAAACTAAAGTCTATATTTTTACTCATAATACTAACACATTTTTGACTCTGAGAATTGCCGAAATAAACCTTAAAATATATGTAATGCAGACACGACAGTTTTGCGTTAGAAAAATGAAAATACAAAATGATCAACATATTTAAATGTGCAGTCGAACTTAGCTTTTTTTTTGTGTAAGCCAAGCTTTTTGATATAGATATATGTCTGAGTTTGACTTGTTTAAACACGATATTAGTTGTTTTTGAACCCAAGGTTCACACTTTTCTTTCTTTAGCTGCCAGGTTCTTCAAAAATGACAATCGCATGAAATTTAAAACAGACCCCGTAAGTGTTAGTTCGTCACAAATGTATGCCGAGTCAAAGTTATAACTTATAGATCATGGACCCATATATACATATAAGCATAACTAATTGAATAAATACATACGCATTAGGGTAAATCTAGTTTCAATGTTCACTGTACCGTGACATACATTTGATATCAATTTAGGTAACTGACATTCAAAGACCTAACTGCAATGTACTGATGACAAGTGGTGAATGTAATGTACCATCACTCAATACTGCAAATTGTTCTAAATATACTTGGAGTGCAAAGGCAGAAGTTACTTTTAAGGGAACACAGCTTGAAAGTCTATCGTCTACCATTGGCAACAATAGCATGTTACAATATGCTAATATATCTGGTCGTATGGAAGGTCCTGTTGCGGTCAACATAAGGTTTGGTTATTATATATGACATGTGTAATAAAACAATGCAATGATGGGAAGTACAAATCAATCAGATACATATATATTGTTACATATACATACTAAGTTTAAAACTGTATATTTTACAAAGTCGCATAAAATAGTTCACATATACGTCGACTGCAAAGTTGAAAAGTAACTGAGATAAATTTAGATATATCTATTCAAAATTTTTGTTTAACATATGTAAAGCAACACCGTATTTTGTAGATATTGAAACAAATAACTGGTTTCAATGTTTTATCATTCTAACAAAAAATTCACTTTACTTATATCGAAATTATTACTAGATGGCTAATAAAAACGGTTAAAGGGGTAAATCATGATATATTTACATGAATACATATAACTAAACAATTACAGATTTTGATTGCTCATACCAAATTAACTTTTAACCATTTTTCAAAGCTGATTTGTGTACCGGAAAGTGATACATCGACTCCATGTTCCTGCAACATTTGATTTTATTTGTCTTCATTTACAGAGGTGATTGTTGTAACCCGTCACTATCCATCAGTGCTGTTGATGTTGATGGCTATATTTCACAGTGTCATTTTGAGTTGTCTCATGGTTTACCGGTACAATCTGTAGAACCAATAATTGAGCAGGTCATTTACCCAATACTGAATCAGGTAAGTAATTTGTTATCAGGAAGGGTTTTTTGAATTTATTGAACATGTTGAAGAAACAAAAAGTTGAAGGAAAACTAATCGGTCACACGTTTGCTAAATCACTTGAAAATAAATGCAATATTTGTTTTTACTTAGATTTCCTTGTCAAAAACATATAACCATGTCATTCATTTACTTTGGAATTCAATATTTTGGTTAATACTTTATAAGACAAAAAAGAGGCTTAGTTGTATAAAAAAAGTTGCCAAAACGTCCGGGACACATTAAAGGACAAACTTAAGTTGAGGTTATATGAAATATTTAGCATGATTCTGGAAAGACTTAAGATGGGACAATATCAATTAATTGGCATAAACAATCGAAAAACCTGAGTAGTATTAGTGGAAATGAAAATATATTTTTTCTTTTTTTAGAATATCTTCAGCAAGACCTTTGCAGTAATTGTAGCTGTTAGTGTGTGCTTCGTTGTTCTGTGTATTGTTATATTTGCTGGAGTAATAACGTATAAATATTTCGGCCAAACGAAAAGAATGAAAGAAAAACATATCAATTCGAAGACGCATGCTCAGAACAGAACAATGAAAGAAGTTGAAAACAAACCAAAGACTAATGGCCAAAACAGACCATATTCGTTTGAAAATAGACTTGTTAGATGTAAAGATAGACAAAATGATTCATATATTGAATGGTATTAACGAAGATATATATTGTATCTTTTGTATTTCTGAATCATTTTATATTTTCAATGGAACTTCCCCCAGCTAGCACTTTGATAGTAATGCAATATATCGCAAGAGACAATGTATACACAAAGAGTTATCATACATAAAAATTTATAAGTTGATATTAAAGAAATTACTTATTTTCTAGATATTGAAATATTTACTATCATTTCTGTACCTTTTCTATAATGCAGGTGTTTGTGAAAGGATTTATAAGGTCATTAATTCATATATACCTGACAATTTGGTTTCCAATTCCGAGCATATTCATAACCATGATAACTCGAGTATTTGTATATCTGATACATTAACAGCCAATTTGTGCAGAAAGTTGTTTCACAAGAATCATTGTAAGGATTTACAATAACTAAGTTTTGCAATACGTGAAATTAATTTCTAGATGTTGTTACGTATGAGCAATTTAGGAAAGCCCTTTTCCAAGCAATTCCCTGTAACCAACAAAGAAATTCTAATAGGGTACACATGGTCTCAGGTTTTGATGAAACTTTTATATAATAGCCAGTACCATACCTAAAGGCAATAACAGGCAACAGTGTTTCGGAATATTCCGGTTGCCATGGAAACCACATAGGTTGATTTTAGCAATAAAAGGTCATATTTTAACTCTTGAAAAAGTGACAAAAAACCGATATTTTGCACTGTTTAGAACTTGGTTTATGTACAGCATAACCTTTTTTCTGAATAATATATAATATAAAATTCACATATGATTTACATTTACCGTTATCAATTATTCTGCTACCAGCTAGTGCAGATATGGTCAAATGGCTAATTTGGATTTCAGTGAAATACGCGTAAATACAGGATATTCAAGTGGATTTTTTTTCATAAATGCAGCGTCTCTTAGTTAATGTGAGGTATATTTAGAAAGAACATATGAAGAGCTTTTAAATTATAAAATAAAATGATTAATGAATGAAAAACACAATATTTTCAAATTCTGTAAAAAAAAAATTCTACAGGTCAATAATGATCCAAGTTATTTACATATTTACACAATACAAACATGGCATTATAATACAGCGAAATTAATCAGTTAAATTTTTCAGTCCAGAAAAATATTTTTGGTAAATGAAATTTAATAAGAATGGTTGCTATGGTAACCGAATTTCCAAAATTTTACAAGTTTTTTCTTTCTCAAATTTGGTATAATTTTTTCATTTCTTAAGATTTGTACTTGTAATTGAATACAGAGGGAAGAAAGAACTGATTGTGCATATTAGTTTTTAATTGATACAGATCCATAAAGTTTGCTATTTATAAAGCAATGTTGGTTAAATGCTGGTACGACTTAATTTTTTTAAAATCAAGTAAAACACCTTCTAAGTACATGCAAATTTCATTATATTAAACTCATATTGGTAAATCATGTGAAGGTTATTTAGGAGATAACTGTATTGTATTTTAACCTTTTCAGACATAAAATATAGATATTACCACTACAAAAGTCAAAAAGTCTGAAAAGACCAGTTTTTGTCTGAATTTGCATGAATTTTTACTCGACATTCTTAAATTGTCTGAATAATTTTTAAAAATTCTTGACATAGTATTAATTTGTCTAATAAGGTTCTTGATTTTACAAGTGACAGTATGGACATTGTCGTAAAATTTCTCGACACATCCTGTATCATCTGTTTAGAGTCTGGATTAGTCTCGATCAATTCTTGACTGTCTTAAATTTGTCTCGATCTGTCTTGACATATTATTGACATTTTTAATAATGTCTTGATCTGTCTTGACATATTCTTGACATTCTTAATAATGTCTGAATGTGTCTTGACATATTCTTGGCATTCTAAATAATGTCTGAATATGTCTCGACACATTCTTGACAGTCTTAAATATGTCTTGACACTATCTCAACAGTATAAATTTCGCCTTAGAATATGAACAGACTTATTCTGCACTGATTATGACATTCTATTGCTGTTATATACTTATTATGGCTAAACTAAACTTTGAAGAATCAATGATTTATTTGGTATAGTAAGATGCCCTTTTGGTGCACCTAAATTGGAATACTCTGAATAATCCCTTATGTAGTTTAATTTTTGTTTTTATTAAACGTTGAATTAATTGTTTTAACATGGAATATAAGTTGAAGTTACTGACAAACAGCATTTAGATTTTTGCCGTTCGCAACAAAACTGCCAGTCAAATTTGCTTTCTTTACTAAAACATGTAACATAGGTGTCGTGTAGGCTGTTTTAAAATGTGAACATGCGTCTCTTTTGGACCCAAAAATTCATCATCTGTGTGTGTGTGGCTACAAAAAGAGGGGGGGGGGAGGGGCTTTTGTGAAGGCTAAAGAATTTGTTTCCATCTTGATTTGAATTTTTTAGGACAACCAAAACACATTCTTTATTCCAATTTGAGTGTTGAATTTTATAATTTGTTAACAAACATAAATATTTGTGATAAGTCCTTCCGTAAAAAATATGTTTAAATCTATATTATGCATATCTTTTTGAGATCCATTTCATAAGACCAATGATTTCTATAGAAAATGAACCAATTATAAATACATTTTTTTTTATGCCTGGAGAAGATAATACTTTTCTTTTAATTTTTGGGGAATATTTATTGCTTTTTTTTTATAATAATTAACTTCATAATTTTGATGAAGAAAATCAATTCTAATTCAATTTTTTTTCTCATCAAAATGATGATTTTCATGTTCATATATGAACAAACTTTTACAATTGTAGTCACCAGGCATGGTCGGTCAACTGGTAAGTTGTATGGCTAATTACAGGTAAAGCAGTAATTTCTATTTGACAGTTGCGTGTACTCTGGGGTGTGGAATACCTTATTTTTATGAGGAACATCCTGTTCATGTGTAATACTTAATATATATTCCAACAGATGACATTACACAAATTTTTCTTCTGTTAAATGAATGATTTGTATATCATCATAATTTGCTTTTTATAAGAGCCACATTTGGGTACAATAATTATTTACCATATAAACATTGAATATTATGAATGTAGATTTAAATATGTCTACCGTATGATAGGTTTTAATCATTTAATTTATAAGATTTAGGAATCAAAATTTGTAATTATTCAAAAACCCAATTTTAAATTGTTTTATATCAACACACCCACATTTAAATTATTTTATACATTAGATTTCATAGCCATACATGCATTTGTAAAGCTATTTATATACCCATATTTTCAATTATTTTACATGCCCAACTTTTATTTTTGAAGTGTAACTTGAAACAACAGTATATTATATAAAGAGAAACAAAGATTAAAGTTATATTATGAATATTGGTCATGATTTGTAAAACTCAGAACTGTCAAGTAAATTTAAGACACAATTCAAAATGTTCAGAATATGTCAAACCATACTGAGAAAATATAAGAATGTCAAGAACATGTCTAGAAATTTCAAGACAGTATTCAAATGTCAAGAAATTTTTAGACCATATTCAGAATGTCGAAAAGATGGCAAGTAAATTTCATACAAATTTGATATAAATGAGAATTTTTCAAGAACAATTAAGACACAAGTCATACTTTTGGAGAATGTAGAGTAAAAGTTAATGCAAATTAAGACAAAAAATGGTCTTTTCAGACTTTTCGACTTTTGTAGTGTGCTGTTGCAGATTTAGTTTACCTAGCGACCTGTAGCAGAGCTAGGTAAATGGATAATTGCAACAGCAAAATCTAGATTTACGTCCACAAACCTTAAAATACAGTACAGTTATATCCATTATCATGCAAAAGTCAATCAAGATATTGTTTTTGTTTTTTATTTGGACATATGATTGCTTAAAATAAAAATTTCACGAAATGTTGTTGACTTCTTTGGCACATAAACTTCATAGTAACATCATGACGTCATATGAATACTTCCAGTGTAAATTTTTAACATATTATGTTTTGGGGCTTTGTTAACACTTCAAATTTGGATATACGTTATTAAAAAGTAGTTTAGTGTAGGCTTTTTTTTCTTTCTATTTTGCCTATTTATTGGAAAAATATAATGTCGTTGAATCCAATATGGCTGCTTCTCGCATCCTTTCAAGAAAAATAAAATAAATCCGTCATGAATTCTTTCTGTTTGATGCTAAAGAAAATCTTTTTTTTTTCTTTTTCACGTTCAATGCCCATCACATTTTTTTGTCAATCAAGTCTGTAGTACATGTATTTTCTAGTAAGACTGCTTGCATATCAGGACAATAATTTTTCCACAGCTTCTGTGCATATATAACTTTTGCCTGATCTTTAAATGGGCATTTCTTTAGCTTATATTCACAGCTGCCTTAAAGGAGTTGTTGATCAAGACTGATCTGGTTCTTGAACTCTTGAATGCAGTCATCCATAAAACAAATGAATGACTGGTTCTGTTGTTTTGGAGCCTGTTCTGTTCTTTAAAATAAATAAATAAAATAAAAGTTCAGTGAAATACAAATGCCAAACGAACTCAAAGTAGGCCAGGTGGTTTAAAAAGACAACAATACTACATGTATAAATTTCTCTGTCAACATTGAACAACCGGTTTATAGCAATATTCTGTTTAAACCCATAATCCTGTAACCAACAAGCAGGGAATTTAACATATATGAATTTTGAGCTAGTTTTCTCTGTTGTTGTGACAAAATAAAATAAGGCCACACCAATTTGATAAATAGTTTTTCGGAAATTTGCTCAAATGAGGCGAGCGAGCGAAACATTTTTGTTTTTAAAAAAATTCTTGAAAATGAGTTTTTGACAGGCGAGTGGTCTGCAAAAAGAGCGAAGGATATCTTGTTTTGTTTAAATTGTTACAAGCTAGGTTTATCAAACATGATAAGACTGAAAAACCCTGATGTTTTGATGCATAAGGCTTGTTATCCAATTTGATAACATTATTCTGACTCTTAAGCAAATAACCGTAGACTCTTTCACCTTGCAGCAGCAAATATTTGAAAAAAACCTTCTTAAATGTGACTAAGAAATGGCAATATCAATGACCTTCACAATTGCAAAACACATGACAATCATGAAATTGATACTTTCAGTTGGTAAATATTTGGTGAACAGCCTTTTCTGACAATTTTTAAGGTTTAATTAACTTCCACCAAGGGCTGTTCCAAAAAAAATGTATGGGGGAGGGGAGGGAAGGAAGACACTTTTTGTTTATCACCCCCCCCCCCCTCATGTATACATTTTAAATTGGATATTTCTTTTCAATGTCTAAGCAATCTTTCTTAAATACCCACCACCAATCAAATTTTAATACAGGTGCCTTCCTCCCCCGTACAATTAATTCTGGAAAGGCCCTAAACAAAACATGGGATTTTGTCATTGAAGAATGTTTGGTTGCCTATAATTGCTTACATCATTCTACTTTTAGAAAGTTCGATCTTATTTGAATCGTTCTTTTTTTTTGTAATTGGTTAGATTGACCGCGATCGATCTTTTTTCAGGTGCTTATTGTATTTAGATAGAAAAATAAAGATCAGACCATTTCTTTTTATGTGGTAGTGTAAACGAACTGGATTTAGAAAGATCGATCTTGCTTGTGCAAAGTAAACGTGAACTGGCCGTTTTAAGATCGATTCTAATAAAAATCGATTCAAATTCGTTGCCAGTGTAAACGAGGTTTAATTCATATTTCATAATATATGATAAAGTGACTGATTGATCGCTGACGGGTGTCACGTTAATTGTAAAATAGAACCTGTCAGATAAGTCAAATAAGCTTTACTGTATTGGTCACAGAGGCGATCATTCAAGAACTAGTCTAGAACTAATCAAGAACTTGATTAATCACTAATCAGTTAGTTTTACGACAAACAGTAACACTGACAGTTGCAAATAATGTTGCTAAACATCTGACTTGTATGGCAGTTATTTATAAATACGTTATATTGACAAACTTGCATGAGCAAAAAAACAGACTAAATAATACTAGCAGGTATATGTGATAATATGAATAGAAGAGTTGGTATGTTATCTAATGAGACAACTCTCTATGCAGGTCACAATGTATAACACAGTTAACAATTATAGGTTAAAAGTTGATCTTCAACACGGAGTCTTGGCTTACATCGAACAGAAAGCTATCAAGGGCCAGAAATATCTAGTGTACAACAATTAAGAACAGGAAAACCAACTTTGTTTTCAATATAAAAAAATGAGAACGAGATAACACCTGTGAATAACACCTAACAAATACAACCACTGAACAACAGGTTTCTGAGGTAGGACAGGAACAGAAAATACAGCGGGTTTAAAAGTTTTTACAGGCGCCATACTTCAGCCTAACCTGAGACAGAATTGTAAAATTACCACATATGTTCAATCAATTAAGAAAACAGGGAAGTATTTAAGATTTGTCACCAGCATCAAGTTTTGAATCTAGGCCATATAAATGATTAATACTTAATAACAAATTGAATAGCCGGTGATGAAATATAAATATGTGACAATGTGTAATACAAAATCGAAAAAAAAAAAAATACCACACACTTATAAACTTAGTGTAAATTTTATTATTACGATGTTTAAAGAGTATAACTGAATTGTTTCCTTTTTGAAAGTATTTATTATGAGGAAATTGTAGTATTATGATATTACAAATCTTCATATTGTTGCCAATAAGTTTTAACTCGACAAGGAAGATTTAAATCTAAACTACAATAGCAGTACAAAGATCGAAAAAATTCAACTGCCGTTATTTATAAGGTTAATTTGTCATATCTTTACACAGTTTACACTAGGCACTTCTATAAGTATCAAATAAATTGACCTATTTAAATTGAGTTTTCCGACCAGTTTGGAACATTATATTCAATAAGGTATGTACTCTTTAAATTTATTTCTGGTTCTCCGTACGTGATTTCTCACCACGTTTCAAATACATGTAGTAGTTTCAAATCTTAATTACTACAGTGTAAGAAGACCAAATGATTATTTAGAGTCTAATTTTTAGAAGATATTCGTATGAGAAATAGAATTCAAGAAGTCATAACAGGGATCGGAAAAAAATAAACTGTGACATAAGGCTGATTTTTTCTTAGCAATACAAAGATAGTTTTATCCTTATTTGAAACATGATTGATACAATTCTGCCAAATACGTCCAGTTAAAATGTACAAAAAATATTACCATACTCCACAAAGTAAAATTAAAAAGATGTCTATGAACACTACAAAAAAAATCAAACTTCATATCTAACAAAAAACTTTCAAAACAATATTCCTAGCTCGGCACAGAACAACACAAACAGATATGATAGACTATTTTGAAAACAATTCAGACCCTGAAACCAAAACTGTGTCAACGTTTAACACAAACATGCAATACAAACAACTTAAACATTAAAAAAATATTCGAAGAAATCCAACAACGACGCCAAGAAACATGATTACGTAGTTGATAGTTTATGGAGAAAGACGCTGAATAATATGTTTTTGTAATAGATGGAAAAAACTGTGTATGATGTAAACTATCTCGATGAAGTAGGTGTTTAGTCATATAGAAATATAAGAGCACACAAAATGAAAACAACACTATAAAGGCTATTCGGAAGCTCCTCACCCTAGTGTTCAAAAAACATAATAGCACGAAGACAATAAAGGGAACACTGTAAAGTAAATTAAAAGACACACAACTTTATTAAAATTAAAGGACACACACACTTAAAAACAAATAAACGCAGTATATTTTTTATTCAGGACTTTCAAAGCACTATCTGGTTATATAATGTATTTGAAAATACTGCTACGTTATCTATTATCACAGTGCTTAGTTTTGTACAATTACTCCATAACAAAATATGTTGTGTTGTGTTGTGTTGTGTATTGTATTATATGTCGTTATTTCTTGTTATATGCCAATTTGCTAAAAAAGCAAGTTCCTCCCTTTTTTTTTTATCTATTAGCTAATGTCTGCCTAATTTGCAATTGGTAAGCTATTGTTTCTTTTTCAGTTATCAAATTTCTCATTTTTAGAAATATCCCTAAATGCGATGAAATATCTTTTTTTTTAATTAGCACGCTTGTAAGTTTCCATTCGTTATTATAAAGTCTGGTTTTGTTACATTGTGCTCTGATGCGCGTTTCATTTATGTTTACGAGAAGTTATTATTTTTTCATATCTAAGCAGCTAAATCGTTTCATCTTGTGAAATGACATTTATCATTGGTCCCTCTATTTTATAGGTTATTCTTAAAATGAGAACATACATCATATTTGTGATGACGTTTGGTTTCCTTTATATGATCAAAAGTCATGTAGCGCAGAAGGAATGCCATAAACATTGTAAATGCACAATTGTGCCTTCAAAGAAACGCCAAGCTATCTGCACCGGACGAGATTTACATTATATTCCACAATTTCCAGACGCTATAACTTCTGTAATAATGAGCGGAACAAATTTGACGCATATCGGTGAAAATGGATTCCAGAATTTGACTGGCATTAGATTGAAAGACTTAAAATTACATAGCAATCTAATTTCATTCATTCATGAATATGCGTTTGTAAATCTAAAATATCTGGCTAGTTTGCGTATTGTCCAAGAAACACATTTAGAGGTTAATGTTATAAAAGTATCCGTTGGGAAAATGAAAACAACAAATCTCCGATCTTTGTATTTTCAACATAATAACTGGCTTTTTCTTCCAGTCGATATGTTTTCAAGTTTTTCAAACAGTCAAATCCGAAATGTTCGAATTGGAGGTAACAGTTTTTCCAAACTAAATTTTACGATATTTTCACCATTAAAAAAATTAGAAAAGCTGCTTTTGAATGCAAACGAGATTGAACATATTGATTTAAAAGGCATTCCGAAGGATCTAATGGACTTTCGTTTGAGTGAAAATCTTCTCCCAAAGGTTCCGGAATGGTGTAGGAAGGATACACGCGATGTCAGTTTAGTACCAAAATTGGAAATTTTAGATTTAAGCGATAATAATATTGGGGATATAGGAATAAAAGCTTTTCAATGTTTACCAAATTTGAAGAAGCTTTTACTCAATAGAATACCAATGAGGAGAATTCGGTCAAATATTTTCGAATCCCTCCCAGTTTTGTATTCTTTACAACTCTCCAAAATAGGGTTTCCTTTGCAAAAAATTGACGATTATGCGTTCAATAGTTCGTCTCTGTCACGCCTGTGTATGGATGTTGCAAATTTCCATTTCAATCGAGAGGAGTTTAATCCACAGACTATTTTTTCCTTGTCACCAAATCTAAGTTTTTTAAACTTAGACCGTAATTTTTTCCCTAAAAACGAGACAAAGATGCAACACATATTTTTACCTTTAGAAAGGCTGAAAACTTTAATAATATCCTCAACAAGTCTTCATATTCTTCCAAAAAATGTCTTCCCGTACTTAAAAACACTGGAGACATTGACCCTAAGTTCAAATAGATTGTCAGATTGGACTGACGGTAGTGAAATATTTCAGAATATGACGTCTCTTAGAAACCTTAATCTGAAAGATAATTTCCTCAAAATCATAGACAAAAAACTGCAGACGTGCTCAAATCGTTAAAAGTTCTGGATTTGAGCTATAATTCTTTTGTATGCACGTGTGATCAACTATGGTTTACAGAATGGATTAAATCAAAAAAAGTAAAGCTTCTAGGTTATCCAACGCAATATAAATGCAGGGCACCACCCGTGCTTGATGGAACGTTACTTCAAAAGTATGTGAACTCGTTTAAGGAGTGTCCTCCATGGAATCCTATTTATACAATGGTGATAATCTTGTTATTGTCAGCAACGGTATTAGCTGTGATATTTGCGATAATAATCAAATGTCAAACAAACATTAAAAACTATTTATACCTATGGAGAATCAATTACAACAGAAGAAAAGGTTATCTCCCCTTGCAGGATGCAGATGATTTCGAATATCATGCATTTGTTGTGTATTGTGATGCTGATCGCCAATGGGTTCACCAAAAATTTCTAAAGAAACTAGAACAAGATGAAGGAATGAAACTTTGCATTCATCATAGAGATTTTGAAATCGGGGAATCAATTACTGCAAATATCAATAACTATCTAGAGAAATCATGGAAAGTGGTTGTTATTTTATCAAATGATTTTGCAAAAAGTGAATGGTGTCAATGGGAGGTTGATGTCGTTCAAGAGCGGAGGCGCAGACAGGGAAGGGATGTATTTTTATTGATTATGCTTAAAAATATTGACTCTAAACATATGACCAATCAACTCAGAGCACTTCTAGACAGTGCATCAAGTCTGAAATATCCTGTTGGTGTTGGCGAAGAACTGTTCTGGACGGCAGCAGTGGAGACACTGAGAAAGCCATTGGGGCATCCACCGACAGCACTGTTATGATAACTTTAACAACAGTGTAACACTTCTTAATGTGAGCATTTAGGAAGTATTAACTATGATGGTTATTTGATTAACGATTACATTTAAATGCATTATGTATTTGTGTTTCTAGTAATGCATATTTCTACACGAAATCATAACCATGGAATTGTTAGATAAAAACATGTATAATTACAAATATATCTGGTTTGAAACCATATATCTTGAAAAAGAACTTTTAAGCAATTAGTATTGTTTTCCCTACGGTGTCCTATTGTTGCTAACTTCTATGTCAATTTGTCTTTGGTGGAGCGTTGTATTTGAAATATCCTACAATATACTCTGGTTTAAATAATTATTAAAGCATTCAAAGATTATTTTAGTTTGTTCTTTATTTGGTCTTAACTGTTTTAGATATGAGCGTCACTGATGAGTCTTTTGTATGTAGACGAAATGCGCGTCTGGGGTACTTAATTTAGTCCTGGTATCTATGATGAGTTTATTTATTGCTTGTTTCAAGTCACGATGATATGCACGTTCAAGCTACAAAATGCAAAGTTGATCGTTGATGATTTTTCTGACAGTTGATAATTTGTTTTATCTATTTGATGATTTCTGTTTTCCTATTGCAGCTATCTTCCAGTCCTCGCAGCACAGTTTATCTAATTTGAATTTATCTAAACCATTGCAATCCTTTTATCCCCGTCGTTATCACTTACACAACTTACACATTAATTATTCGTTTGTTTTTTAATTTCGTCTTTGATATGCATTTAAGATTTACCGTTGGACGTTAGGCATGCCAAAACCAATCAAATCATGTATTTGATAAAGAGTCCTGTCAGTATAGGTATGCATAAAAAATAAAATTGAGAATGGAAATAGTGAATGTGTCAAAGAGACAGCAACCCGACCAAAGAGCGGGAAAAACAGCACAATGCCACAAATGGATTTATAAAACAGCGAGAAAATCAATGATAAATCTAAGTACAGTAAACCATATGTGTCACGGGATACATGAGATAGTAAGTTTTTATAACGTCATGAGATTGCTGTCTCATATAGCTGAAAAAAGTCTGACCATTAAAAATGGTGGAAGATACAAATGTAATATTTAAGACGCCAACCGGAGGTAAACCGAACGTAAACTGACAATGCAATAGTCCCCCCTTTTAAAAAACCCGACAAAAATAAACCGACAAAAAGAAGAAAAAAGTCAACAATACACTCCAAAAAAAAAACTACAGAATGGCAAACATGAAATATACTAAAAACAGTGTCGAACTCATTAACTCGGGAAAGTAAGATGTTTCCGATTAACAAGTGGTACCAGTCGTGTTGATGGTGTTAGTACAACACATGATTCGTCCTTAAGTTGTAAGTTGTACACATTAATATTCAACAGAAACGGATTTGTCGTATAAGGGAATTACATGCAAAAATAAGTATATGCAATTTTAATTTCTCGACCGACATAATTCACATAAATACATAGTGTTGAAAGCTTCTGAACATTCTTACATTCATAACCTTGAAGTTTTGCCAACGAGATAAGTATGTACTTATGATTATTTCCGGTTAATATTTGTTTTATTAGTAATTGTACCTTTTTTGTAAACATATTTGTATTGCAATGTATGTCGATGCAACATAATGTCTATCCTTGCTTGTTGTGCACGCCATTCTATTCAATAATTATTGCCCATTATAGAGCAGAACATTTATAATTAATGTCTTTTTTTAATTGGAACACAATAGAATAAATTGTATGACTCTTTCTACGATTGCCTGAAACGTTAATAAAATGTACCTTGTAAATTCATCCAAACAAAACATCAGTCCTTGTCACGGAATAGAAGTTCCTTCATACTATAAGTTCCAATTGGAAAAAATATTCTGGAATATTATTTCCACAGGAATAAATATTACAGTATATGTTCCTAACGGAATAAAAAAGTATAGAATATTTATTCCACCAGGTACAGGTATTATGACATTGTTTATAACAAAGTTTCCACTGGAACAAATATACGTTGAAAGTTCAACATCCAATATCTTACATTTTTTCTATAATTTTCACAATAAATAGATTTTTCAAAGTACCCTTACTTTATATACGTACTTTTAAGGATGTTTTTAAAACAATCATTATTTCGTCTTCTCATTAACACAGTAAATCATAGTCCCTTTAACAATTCACTATAATTACTGTATTGCATAATAATAAAATGTATATGATGATTCACAGAAGTAATAAATATGAAAATATTATTCATAATCAATATATGAACTCATGTGTATAAATTCATTATATAGCTGCTTTGTTTATTTCAAAACTCAATCGAAACTTCAGCATATTAAGTGTTTGATATAATTAAACCTTGTAAGATCTCTGTAATCAAAGAGAATAGAAGAATACCAAGGAAATAATGTATGTTTGAAGAATGCAGGTTTTTCTTACATCAATTAAAATTTGACTCTAAAGACCAATGGCATTTGTTAAAAATATGCATACATTTACAATAAACAGAAGCTATCATGTTTATAAGGAAGCTGTCTTTAAATAAAACAGCAGGTAGAATAATTGCAGTCATCAAATGGATTAACATGTAAACGCTGTACAGTATTTGCTATAAAACTTAAGATTTTGTTTAATTCATATATAATTTTTCGTTGAATCAGACATGCAACTGTATGTTTTAGCTTCGATTGGTAGCTTCCTATTTCAAAATGCGGTAGCGGCAGTTGGAAATTATCAGACGAGAAAAGAATACTTTAAAGTAGAAAAGAATAAGAAAATTAGGACAGGGAATCTCACTGTCGTAGGTAGAATGTCTGAAAATCAATGTGCAGCGTTTTGTGTCACACACGGTGACCGATGTTGTGAGATTACTTACATAAACTCGACGAAGGAGTGTAAACTTGATCAGTCCGGATGCTGTCATACGGATTTTGTCAATGCATCAGGTTCAAACATCCTACACCCCAGACGTACATATGTAGGTAAGTCTATCCTTTTTTTACTCATGAATAAAAGCGATGGAAAAATGTAAATAATAGGGGATGTGTAGGATACCAAAAATATTTCCTTTCAATTGTGTGTTTAAGTATTAACATTGCTTTGAAAGAAAAAAAATGTATTTCCATTGCCAACTGTGAGAAAAATAAAAAAAAAATAAAAAAATATTAGTTCTTAAACTATGATAGGTTATACAGAATAGCAAGAAACAAAATGCATCAGATGACAAAATGTTAACTTTTCAACTGATAAAGTCGGCAGTCCAATCGTCTGAATAATTTTTATCAACCTCTTTTGATATCATTTAAGTTTAAAAAACTACTGACAAGAAAAGAATGTACAATCTTGTTGTTTGTCAAGAACGTTGTGAGTGCTTGCATTTGGTTTCATTTGTATGTATATTTATTGTTTTCTTTGTTTACATTAAAACCATTGTAATGAAAAGTGTTGTTGACTATTTCAGACTATAATAAGATATTGTCTGTAACGAATGGAGGATGTTTGGGTGATTGGGCAAACGAAGAATTTTGTAAGAAAGGTCATTATGCTATTGGTTACAGAATGAAAGTATGTATACTTCTATGATTATTGTCAAATTGTTACATTTCAAACGTTAAAATTAAAACTACTACAATCAGACACACACTACACGTGGTGACTATCTAACTTAATACTAAAAAAACGTAAACAAGTTATTGTCAAAATTTTAAAATAACTCTTTGATTAACTATATAACTGGTAAATGTAAATCAAATAAATAACAAATCGTCCATAAAAAAAAGAAAAAAAAAAAAACAAACATACCAAACTTCATGACAATTTTAAATGGGGACATCCCTTATCAAATGACAAAGTCTAAAGCTCAAACACATCAAACGAATGGTAAACTACTGACATATTCCTAACTTCTTGCATGTATTTATTTTTAATGAAAAAAAAAATGATTGAAGATACCTGTTTTCTTTTACTTAACTTAATATCTTACCTTTATGAAAGTCACATAAAACTCATGTGTGAGCAAAACACACTCATAAAACTCATGTGTGAGCAAAATACACTCATAAACTCATGTGTGAGCAAAACACAAAGGCATAATGGATAAACACATCAATATTAAAATGTTTTTATTATAGATTCTATGTTCAATGCCATTATGCCAATTCAAAAGTCATTTTTCACATTGATGCATGTGATTTTCCCGGATGTACAATTACACGAACCGTAACAAAGGATTAAAATTATAAGTTGATGGACGATTTGTTTCCCTCAGTTTTAGTTTGTTTCCCCGTTTTGTTTTGTCCATCGATTTACGAGTTTTGAACAGCGGTATACTACTGTTGCCTTTAGTGTGCACAAAAAATTTGCAAAGACAGCACAAAAAAATATTACTCTCATATTAGTACATAACAAGCACAGAGGTCAAGTGCACAGATTCGGAAATTACTATGAGTAAAAGAGGATATTTAACATAAAAGAATTTGACAGAAAACGAAAGGCACAACTTAGAAATTACTACAACATTATCAGAGCGTCTTAAAAGCATTTTAAGTTAACGCTACACCAAGTAACATAAAGTGACATTAACAGCAATTAATCACAAGTTTCCTAAGCTATAAATTTCAATTAGTAATTAGTATCAGAAGATCATAAAAATATTAATAAGAAGAAATGTGAAAACTCTCCATCAAATTCACAATGTACAAAAAGTAATAATTATAGGTCACAAATCGGTCCACAGCTTTGAGTCTTGTCTCGCACCAAACAGCAAGATATTAAGGATCCTTAAATGACCAGTGTAAAACAATTCAACCATACTACATGTTTGTAAATATACTCATCATAGGTACCGGGATTAAAATGTTATATTTGCACGAGACGCGCATTTCGTCTACACAAGACTCATAAGTGACGCTCGAATAAAAAAATGTTAAAGACCGGATAAATACGAAGTAACTGTTCATTAAATATATGCATTTCACTGACAGATCGAAGGACTGCATTTTGATAGGACAGAACTGAATGCCATAGAAATTATATGTGGAAGTACAAGTGGTGAACGTTGTGGCGATACGGCCATTTCTGGTCAGCAGCAATGGGGAACATGGACAGTGGAAGCACTTTGTCCAGCAAAGACATTTTTTACCGCATTTTCTCTTCAAGTAGATCAATATAATGTAAGTTGAATACATCCAAAGATGTAACAAATATTTACTCATTTAAAGCTATTGCAAATCTGAACAGATTCAGACTAAAAATGCTTTAAAAATAAACCACTTTTTTATTTGTTGAAATTTCTTTTGTCAGTGTAATTAATATTATAGGACATACGTAGCAAATAAGTATAAGTTTAATTTTTTTACTAATTGACAATATATAAGAATACTGCTTAAGATATATTTGTAGCTTCATGTAAAATACTCCTTTGAGACTTGTATTTTCAATTAAGGTTCATAGTATTTTTACGCTGATCAAACCTTCAGTAATTTACCTAATTGAACAAATCAAAACTATATGTCATGCTCTGATGTATACATTGTTTGAAAATTTATCCGAAACTATATAAACTTGGATAACGCTGCCACATATTATGCCTTTAAAGTCGCGTTTCATTACATAACTTCCACACCAAATTCATAAATTTATGGTTAGTGGAAAATACTCAATACGTGTTGGTTTTTTTTTGTGTTTTTTTTTGTAGACTTATCACGATAATACAGGTGCCAACTACGTTAGATTCAGATGCAGATATTTCAAAGATGAATATTTTGATTTTGAACTGAGCGTTTCTCCTGGGAATGGCACATTTGGCTTCTACGGTGAATGGAGTGACGCCTGTCCAGCGAACAGTGCCATATGTGGTGTTAAAACTAAAATACAGGCTTACCAAGTATATGGAGATGATACCGCACTTAATGATGTTCAATTCTTTTGTTGTGAATAAAGAACCGTATCCACTTAAGCAAAATGTACTACACTAAAACACTTTTAGTAATTTTGAATTAAGTCAAGATGGGAAATTCAGAATATAATAAGTGATTTAATTAACTTAAAACAAAAGTGCAATATTTTAATTTTATAGATTACAATGTTACTGTATGTAGCAAACTGTATTGTATATTTTATTTCAGTTGATATTTTTGTCTGTCTCATTGTTAGTGATATAAGACGCATACATCGAGTTTTCTTTCCTAAACCTACCATTGTCTGTTCCAATATGATAGGCAAATTAAAGCGTTCTATATTGCAGTAAACAATTTTTAAAAAGTTCGAATTTAACGTCATTGGCACCCATTTCTTTTATCACTCTCCATCAAGGAATGTAATGTATTGATCGTGATGGCATCATTAGGTCAGTTAATATTTTGACCACAACTTCTACCTGACATATTATTTAATTTCAATTTCAGTTTAAAAAGACGACGTATAATATAACGTGTATGATGAATAAGAATATAATCATCAGCTTCCGACTTTAATAAGTAATTTGTAAACTGACTTTTTGTTTTATTCGTAATACAGTTTTCCTTGCAAATTCTTTTGTCCAAGTAGTGTTTGGGATTTCCCTTTCACGTAAAAGAAGATGATTTTAGACCTTCTGCAAACATGTACCTATTTTGTGTCCGCAGTACATTGCACTATTCTCAGATCCAATTGTTGATTATAAATACAGCAAGAGAGCAAAGTTTGGTAATTTTGTAAAAAAAACATGTAGATGAATAATTTTTTGTTAGATTTTAACTGAGCTCAACTGCTAGAAGTTATATGGGTATAAAAATTCTTAACAATAACCCCTGTTATACAAATTGAAGATAAAACAATCTTAAATCATGTATATCAACAGTGGACAGAAGTTTGTGACTTGATCAAATCATTTTGAGAGTTGCTAAAAGTGACAATTTCATTACTAGTTTTCGTTAAATATTGATACGTGTAAATCTTAACTTTTGTGTCAAATTAACTTTATATTTATGTTGTTTGCTTTACCCGTATGAGTGTAAATTGCAATAAATAATAATATATCATTCCTATGTTTTGACTGACTCCACATTGAGATATCAAAGTGATAAAATATACTGTTGTAATTGATTTTTTTTCTGAACAACCATTTGTCGGTTATATGTGCTAAACCATCTTACATGTTTCATGCTTTTTCGAACTCTGCTTGTTTTCATATCAGTAATGACATTCTAATAAAATGATGATCTTCTCTCCATCAAAAATCCAGAACGTTTCTGATAAGCCTCAATTAATATATCCTATATAAATTGAAGAAATAATCGACACATGGGTCATCTGCTTTTTTTCAATATTTATACCTCGAATTATACATACACGATGATTCCAGTACCAGATTCTATTACAAACGAGTCGCTCTAAATTTTGCCTCACCTGTTAGTACTATAACATATTTGAAATCAAATGAAATATACATTTCCGTACTTATTCGGTATTTAAGAGCTTGTAAGTGATACTGAGATGATCGCATAATTTTATGTCAGATTTATTCCTGAAAACACTTGCATTCAATTATATGTTATTATGCTTCTGATTACTAGTACCTTGACTGATTTCTAAGCAAATTATCCTATGTACCCATGGTCATTTGACTAAAATTTCTAATGAAGCTAGTGGCAATATGTGTTGCATTTAATTTTAACTTTTGTTGACGAGGGCTATTCATATCTTGAAAAAAGTATACATGTCTTGATGTTTTTTTTATGTCTATACGTTTTTTTTATCGACATCTATCAATCATATTCGTTTCTACCTATGACAAAGTATTTGCGAAAAAAAATGGGAATAAGAGAAACAAAGTTGCATATAATAAATAGAAAACGAAAATGTACACATCAAAAACAAAATATAAAACTGGAATACTGAGTAACTAGAGGCCCACCTAAACTCTAGTTGATAACATATAAATATGTTCGGGAATGGTTATTGTAGCTTTATATTTACAAGCCAAGTTTACAAATCTTGAAAGCTGAACGATCAGGATTAAAATATTGCAACAGCTTCATCAGTCGCCTGTAATCAATAAAATTCTGTTTTATGTCCTGGTGTTCCAGAATTCAAAAAAATTATCAAATGAATGTTATTTCAAGTCCATTATGTTTTTGTCTACCCCTCTAAACATACATCACCGATTACTAGTATTAAGTAGTTTGAGTTAATATATAAATATAATTGAACCTTCATCACGAGTTTTTGCATACTGTGTAAAAAGATGATGACAACTATTCACAGACAGGTTGCATCAATGTGACTTTGATTGACATTAATTGTATCGCACTAAAGTAAGTTATATGTTTCAACATTATAAACACACATTATACTGAATAAATTGAAAGAAGCGGTAATGAATTACTGACTGAACGTAGCAAGATAGCACAACAAAGCTAAACTATACATCTTTGCATTGCATCTGCTGCCTTGTCTGATTTTAGTACTATAAAATTTCAAAAGAAAAAAGTATTTTTTTCAAAAGTATTAACATGTGTAGTTTGTTCCGTAGAATGATTTTATATTAAAAAAAGGCGTCACACTGTATACTCATGTTGTCTATGGAATATTTAGTGTAATATGAGTGTGTTTAGATGCTAATGTCTGTTAAACCTTTCGTGCAGGCTAATACATTCTGATAATTTTAACGTCAGATTGTCTGATAAATTGTTGGCGCATAAGTGTGTTTTGATGTCTTTGTCGATTAAACCTTTCGTAGAGGTTGATACACGTTCATCATTTTAACCCGGTGTTAACCGAAAAGAATAAACTGACGTGACCTTATACAAAATACAAATTAAAAGTCATTGCAAAGTCCACTAATATGTATAAAAAAGTAAAATAAAAAAAGATATTGATTTCCGAGGAAAATTCAAAACGGAAAGTCCCTAATCAAATTTCAAAATCAAAAGCTCAAAACATCAAACGAATGGATTACAACTGTCGTATTCCTGACTTGGTACAGACATTTTCTTATGCAGAAAATGGTGGATTAAACCTGCTTTTAAAGCCAGATAAACCTCTCACTTGTATGACAGTAGCATCAAATTCCATTATATTGACAACCAGACATAATAGGTAAACATGATATTTGTTCCACAGTTTACATAGATTTGTGTTTAATTTATAGAGTTATCACACTCTTGAATGCATTGTATATAATGAAAGATGGCATATTATTAAATCATTTTCTGTATATGATATATATAGCCATATACAAATAAGGAAAATGCTTAGAGAAACATAACTAAATTACAGTGATCAGGCTTGTTGTAGTTGTATTGAACACATTTAAATTATGTTGTATTTTCGATCAGTGTTTTTTTTAAAAAAACAGATAATTTTATGCACTTATAGAATGCAAAGATTGAGACGTTTCAAAATATGAAATAACTATTAATTTTACAATTTTCCATGAAATTAGGAAAATTCGATTATATCGATATCTGTACAATTTTTGTACTTATCTTTTTCATGTTTTTGAAATTGAAATAGTGAAATTGACTTTGTAGTTTTAATGATAGACATTGTGTGACAATTAATAAATGAGTGGAATATTGAATCATTTTTATGAGTGATGACTCTCAAAGAAAAGGCTTTTAATTATTAATTGAAAAGAAAATATTATGGGAGACAGTAATTAGCGATTTAAAAAAAAAAATTAACTATTTACAGCAGAAACCAATAGTATAGACATTTAAACGAGTTTTTAATATAATTAGTTCAATTTTGCCAATCAGAAGCACTTAATACTAAACACGTTAGCAATATGTACGCTTTGATAACCATGCAAAATTACAAAAAGAAGCACTCATTTCGTATAAGTACATTTGGATGTTGCAACTATGAAATTTATTTGCCAATGTATACTGTATAAATCAGGCGGTGGTGAAAACATGACAATCAAGCACCTGAAATTTACATTTGCTATAGGTCAACACGAATAACGCTACACAAAGATACCATGATTTTTCTTTTCCTATTATGGTATTTTAAAATACGGATCGGTTGAATTAAAAATTAATGGGAACTAACGCCGTTATTTACTATTATTTAAATTAAAATTTCATAACCCTTTTTTTTTTTTTATTAAACTTGTATCCGGTTTTTTTTAATGTTCACAAAATCAAACTCTAAACCCGGTATAGATAACAGTTAAACTACAGCAAATGTGTTTTAAATTAGGGATTGGATCTACAATCTATATGAGATCCGTGGTGTAGTAGTTAGTGCATCGGACGACTAACACAAAGGTTCCTGGTTCGATTCCCGTCCGGGATGAAAATTTCAGGGACTTAATTTTCGGCTCTCCCTTGACACCATTTGCGAGTATGGTCTTGAGGAAACGATGATAGTCCGTCGGAAGGGGACGACAAATGGCTGACCCGTGTTAAGAGAGAGTCATATCTCTTGCACGTTAAAGACACCCTTGTAGATTTCGAAAAAGAGCAGGCTAATGCCGCTACAAGGCAGCACTCGCACCGCAATGTGGAAAGGGATTAATAAAAAATGCAAAAAACTTGTTTCCCAATCCACTATAAATAAATATGTTTAAACTAAACTATATGTCAATTGATCGTACTGTGAAATTGAAGGAACGATACAACAAATTCGGTTGGAGAAATATGTTTAACCCCGCCTGCATGTTTGCGCCTGTCCCAAGTCAGCAGCCTCTGGCCTTAGTTAGTCTTGTATTATTTTAATTTTAGTTTCTTGTGTACAATTTGGAAATTAGTATGGCGTTCATTATCACTGAACAAGTATATATTTGTTTAGAGCCAGTTGAAAGACGCCTCCGGGTGCGGGAATTTCTCGCTACATTGAAGACCTTTTGGTGACCTTCTGCTGTTGTTTTTTCTTTGGTCGTGTTGTTGTCTCTTTGACACATTCCCCATTTCCATTCTCAATTTTATACAAAACTTGCCGGATGAAAAAAGACGAGACAACGACTTTTTATAAATTATTGCAAATATCTTAGCAACACAAAAATTAATCAACCCAATAAAAAACAAGACCCCAAGTCCCTATAAAAACCAATGTGCCCGGTTTACCATCCAACATCATATGCGATCTTTTTTTAGACTCTGATATCACGTACTGAATTAAAAACTACACAAATAAGTGAACTCTTTATTGGAAAATTATTGAAATTGCAGTCTATATATATATATGTTTTGAATGAATTTGTAGGTTATATTATATCTTGTGATTGTTGCATCGAAATGTATCGTATATGAGATACAATGTATAAGCGTTGGTTCAATTATGTTTTCTATTTTCTCGGAGGTATAGATATTAGCAGATCAATACGAAACAAATACAGTACTGTTCTATAAATTATAGAAGATGGCGAACAATTTGATTTGAATTTTTTGACAACACTTTATCCCTATCAACAAGAATTCCGGCGATTTGAAAGTATCTGAAAGACAATTCACAACTATATTCAATTTGTGATTTAGATAAACTAATAACGTGACTCTGTAACTTGAAAATCCCGTCAGTATGATATTGTTCTATTTTATGTCATTATGATATATTTCTATTATGAATTAAAAAATACGTTGAACTTCAAACGTCAAAATCATTCAATCGCGTAGTGGAATTAACTATTTGTGGATTCTTATCAATTCTATATAACTTTTGGACTACTGATTCTGACGTCAGACACTCAAATCAAAGAATGTGTTTGTAGATAGATGTATTTGTGCTCTGTTAAATTGTTCCTTTTAAAATTGTTACACGATGATGACTGCTGTACCCATATTTTGATTATTTTATCTATTGTGTCGGTTTAGTTCACGCATCATTGTAAATATAACTGAATTTGATGAGACTGTCATCAAAGTGACAGGGTTAGCGCTATAAAACCAGGTTTAATCCACCATTTTCTACATTTGAGAATGCCTGTACCAGGAATCAGTCAGGAATATGACAGATCTTGTCCATTCGTTTTTGATGTGTTTTGTTTTTTTCTGATGATGGACTTTCCGAATTGACTTTCCTCTAGGTTCAGTATTTTTGTGATTTTACTTTATAATTTATCGAAATTGTACTGTAGTCATGTGACTCAAGCTATTGATATTTGACATTTATTGAAAACATATCCATCTAGAATATCGGAGATAACCATATCTCAAAAATGTTTTACCTGCAGCATTTTGCGCCTATCCCAAGTCCTGAACCTCTGGCCTGTTTATTTTTTTATTTTTTTTTTTTTTTTTATATATATTTTTCAAATTGGTATGACGTCCATTGTCACTGAACTACAATATGCATTTCTGTAGGGGACGGGTGAAGCATACCAACTGGTGCGGGATTTTCTCGCTACATTGAAGACAAATAGTTGCGTTTGGCTGGTATTTGCTCTTTGGTCGGGTTGTTGTCCCTTTGACACATTCCCCATTTCCTTTCTCAATTTTATATCTATATTTTGATAAATTGATTATCACACTTTCAGTTTAAAAATAAAATTTGAAAACACATTTTACATTTGGTAGAACGCGCATTACTACTAGACTATATATGCCTATTTTGGACTCAATCTATTCATGCAGCAAAGTAGTCATCCAATTATGACTACTGTACACCACCAAATATCATCTTTTCTTTTCTTTCATTATGCGTTTGGTTGAAAAGAGGGACAGTCAAACTCATAAATCGAAAATAAACTGACAACGCCATGGCTAAAAAAGGATAAAAGACCAACAGACAAACAACAGTACACAAGGCACAACATAGACAATCAAAGACTTAGGAACACGAAATTCCCTACGGATCACTTATAGTGTAAAATATAATGCACCTCATAGTTTGATATAAACTTGAATATTCATGAAGTAAGAACAAATGTTACAGTGTATGAACAATACAAATTCGTTGTAAGTGATTATGAAACGAACTTTATTAATAAGGCATACACTGTTTTCTATTCATTTTTTTAATGATAAATTTACCACAATTTTTTTTAGTTAAATTCAGGTTTTAACGAATTATTTAAAATAAATATGTTCTATCTTTTGTCTGGCCACATTTCCTTGAAAAGGTCAAAACTGTACATGTTATACAGCAATTTAAATGACAATTATGTTGTTTTTACTTGTATTTGTATAACCCATAAAACTATCAATTTCCTGAAAGTATTTCTTCTCCATTTAATGCTGATCACAGTGGCTATTCTACAAATTTAAAAAAAAAGCGGATTACTTGTTATATTGTTATCTCGGGTTCCAAATAAGTTTGAAATTCAATTTGTTTATCTTGTTTTATATGTTGTTATGTTGGATAGTACCTAATAATTAATGCATAAAATTATTTGATCAATTGGTCCAAAATGGTCAATAAATACGCAGATCTATCATGACATAATGTACAACGCACTTCCGTTAATGCTGAACCGAATCGAATATTACGTTATAAGATATGAAACTGACTGTAGAAGATATTTGAGAATTTAAGATTAGGAACAATACATTTTAAAACATTAACACAATAAAGAGTCATGAAATGAAGGTACCGCAACTAAACTTTATCGACATATACATTAAGGATAAACTAGATGGACAATTGCTTTTGCTTGAACTTGAATCTCATCTTAATCCAATTTTTATAACCTTGAACATACACACATACAAATGAAAGGAGAGTGTGGACTAAAATGACAAATTGCAATTTGTTTATTTTCATAACTTACCATAGGTCGCTTGCAAACAAATCTTGCCTTTCGACTGCACATAATATCATTCCATTTACCATTGTCATACATGCCATACATGTGGCAACAGTTTTCGCCTTGATCTCTGTGGTTATTTGGTTCTCCGGTATTCCAATTAGAGTAGGTTAAAGGTACATAATCGTATGACCAGATCCAAATTCCTGTTTCACTATCTGTTGCTCCAATCCAGTAAAGATCAGTACCTGCAGTAGACATATGTGTAAGTATGTATGTGTGTGTGTGTGTGTATGTGTGTGTGTGAGAGAGAGAGAGAGAGAGAGAGAGAGAGAGAGAGAGAGAGAGAGTACAACAGATTGGTATGCCTAAACAGGTATTTAAACTTGTTTATCTTAATTTAACTTTTTTTTTAAATTTTAACCAACTTAACTCTTCTGGCATTTAAAATAATGGACACACGTATTGAATTTGAAGGTTGTGTGATGAAAGAGCATCTAGTAACTGTATATAACAACATCATAACATTATTGTTGATAGTCTGTTTTGCAACTGTAACACATCTAATTATTTCTATTTCTATGTTATTCCGTTATTTTGTTTCTAATGATATACATATTCCTTCATTCTTGATTATTCAATATTTATATTACTATTCATGTTGCTCAGGTTGAACTGTATCCAATTGTTTTCAGTAACATCTCTTATGTATGCAAGGAATGCATTTTGGGACCTGCAGTATCTCTGAAATTCAAAAGTATCGATTTTGAAAATAAATATGTGATATATGCATCAAGAGTTTAATACTAAGGGCATACCATACAATTTTGATCCCACGGTAATGTTTTGAATAAAATTTGTATGCACACTATTTTTACGTAGCCAATTCAAATAATATGTAATAAAGAATAATACTTTTTGTTCTACTTTTGAAAATAAATTTGTCGAACTTTTGGACATTTACATTTGTAAACAAGATACATTTATTCTTTGAATAGACTTACTTAACTTGTTTTTTTCAAGATACACAAATGTAATCAAAGCCGAGTTTTGATAATACATTCATTTAATCGTCTCTACATAAATTGACTCTTGGTTTGTGTTTCAAAAGTTTGCAAATGATTCATTTCTATAACATGAAGCTAAAAAAAAATGTTTGTCCGATTTTTGAAAAATCACTGTTTGTTTTAATAATCTCAATACTGAATCAAGTACATGTATTTTAAAATGAGGGCCCCTGTTAAAGGCTGTACATTAACCTATAAGTGTTTTCTTTTCGTACATTGTGAATTGGATGTTAAGTTGTCATTTTGACACTCATGCTATACCTTCATATTAAGAATTGTTAAAATCAGTCGAAGAATGTATTGTTTCAAGTATGGATAGTTTGGCGTCACAAAAAAAAAATACATTTTATGTTAGCACCGTAATTGCTTCCCCGTTACTACGTCGAGTGCCTCCAAGTCAGAACAATATTACTATATAGTAAAGCAACAACAATACTTCAAGAATATTTGAAGCGTATTATCATACTGTATATAAAGTTTGATTTACTATACTATCGATACATTTTTGGGATGACTAAGCAGAATATTCACCCTTTCAGTGAAACAAATTCTTAACACGCAATATTCTGTCAATATCACGTATAGGCCCTCTCATTTCCTGAAGTTATTTATATCAGTCATTTGATACACATTTACAAAACAAAGAGAAACACACGTTTTCAAACTAGTTAAGAAACATATACAATACAACAACTGACTGTTGTGTTAAACAAAAGACATGATAGACATACCTCTGCTTCAAACCAGGACCTCTGGTCATCGCTAAAATAATAGCAGTGACCTTTGAACTGTTCCCATTCTGACTTACAGGAGCTGTCCTTATCTAATGAAGAAGAAAAGGAATCGATAGTTACATGTGAAAATGTTAGAATTCAGTATTGTTTGCTTTCTACACCCAACAATTTAGGAACCTATGTTGTAAAAAATCCGTCTGGACATAATCGTAACATTTATAATAAAGGCACTTACTGGTTTATAGATATAAGTTCCACGAAAAATTATGATATGTTCTAAAATTAAAGAACCTAATTACCTTGGAGGTCTACTTCTAAATCTTTTACTGTTTGTTCTATGTATTCTAAATTAGTTCTCCACTGTTGTTGTTTTGACTCCGTAAGACATATATCAGCATTTGCGGAGGCTATTACCAAGATGATTGTGAGCAGCAACATCTCTAAAAAATTTAAAATACATGGTGGAAATTATTCTAACAATGAAATATTCTACAGTGTTACATAAACTGTGAAGAGCAAAACAGTCATAAAATATATGTAAAACAATTGGAAGACTTGAATACTGTATCTATATGGTCGGCAGCTCCTATACCAATGTCCTTTTCGATCATATAGCTCTTAAACTGTTTAGTTTTTGATACATTCTTGGCTTCCGAATATTTGACTTTGAGCATTCATGTTCAAAGTGAATCAATAAAGGCGCGTCGGACGCATGAAATTTATTACATGTTGTTTAAAAAAAAATTATCATTGTTCGATGCTTATTACATTTTCAAGAATGTCTTTTGGATTTATCCTTAACAGAAGGTGTGAATAAAGTTAAAAATGAAAGCGAGGAATGTGTCAAAGAGACAACAACTAGAACCAAGAAGCAAAAGCAGCTCTAGGCCACCGAAGGGTTTTCAAAAAATAGAGAAAATCCCACACCCAGAGGCAGACATAATTTAGCCTCTAATCAAAATGTGTACAAGTTCACACGCCATGTAAAGAGTCAATTCTCTCTGCTATTGAACATGAATGAGAAAACTGGACAGGTAGATCCACGTTAAAAACTATAACGTCTCCATATTCCATTTTGACAGATTTAGAAAATACATGTTATATATATTTAGATCCTTGGACATTAAATCAAGGGTGTGCCATTTCTTAATCTGTGTACGTGTTACCGAGGTCATACATTGTTCGGCCAGCAACTGCTATCTGTAGTTACGATATTTCAAGTAATAAATGTGCAATCGTTTCTGCACATATATATAAATGATGATGTTAGTTGTAAGTTCATGATCAATGAGACACAGTTACCAAAATGTAAAAAAATGTGCATACAAACTTATCTTAAAAAATGGCTTGCAAATTTTAAAAGTTTTAACACATGTACATCCAGGATGTACTACAAGGGATTAACAAAGGGACATGTACAGCTATAAAGAAGAAGTTTAAACCCATAAGAACTTCATTTACATGTAGCATATGTTATTTTATATACTACTGTATATAGTAACAAACAAATACATGTGCCTGCCCTGCAACTGTTAAGATCTTTCAAAAAGGAGATACAAGGTTGACTTCTGTAATACAGCTATTTAACGAAACAATAAACAAAAATAATGTTTGTGTTTTATTTGTGCTTGTTTTTATTTTCTCAATATTGTTTTTTTTCTTTTAATTATTGATGCCTGACCTACCTCGTATTCTTATCACACCATGCATCTTCATCTTTATGTTAAAGAATACTTTCACGTAGATTAATCACTGTCTATTCGTAATACAGTATTTTCCTGTTACAATGTAGTTTACATGTACGGAAGAACGACACATTAGTTTCCGAATAAAAAAACAACGTAATAAGATGCGTAAATATAGCATGTACCAGTTTTTGGCTAAATCTAAAATATTAATATAAATTTTGATAGAATATTTGTAAATAATTGAACAGGTTTTTTTTTATCAACATCGCCTACTATTCGTCCACACGTTTTTTCATCTCAAAGGCTCTCTAACAAAAATCTTTCTAGGTTTATGCAAAATGTTATTTTGCAAATGATTTTTTTCTTGGATTTTGCAGTTACCTCAGTGAAAAAATATATGAAGTTTATTTCACTTAGTAAGCAATATTCAATACATACCTTTAAAGAAATTAGTGTTACCATCCAAATTGTAAACGTTATCTTCACAGACAACTCTCGTTTTCTTTCATTATAATGATTTACACTACCAGTGCAACATACTTTGCTTTAACTTGTGTTTTAGCTGATTTGAAATAACCAGAACGTTCAGGATAGAAAAGAACAAAGAAAGCCTTATATTCATAAACTAAGAATTTAGAGAAATTGCGAAATCGGTTAAAGTTCTAGTTTACAATGTTCTAGTTTTTTTATTTGACATCAACATCTTTTATTTAAAACACGTTTAACATTATATTTGCAGGTTCCCATATTCATTTCTATGTATTCACTTTAGTATTTACATCAATTTAAGAATAATCAAATAGCTGTACATTCCCCCAAACAAATTAGACTAGAAAGTTAAGCTAAATGTAAAATGTGTATATAGCAGGTCTACACGATATTACTGGTTTCTGTTTAAAGTTGAATAGCTTTTGACATTTGAATTGTCGGTTTAATAAATAAATTCAAAACAAATAAATTTTCTGATATCTCTTTTTTTGTTAAAGAAAAAGCAGAGGAAGCCATACAGTATCCTATTTATTTCATTGCTAAATGCAGTACGGTGATAAATAATGGCTTCCATCCACCCATGTGAACTTTGTGGATAGTTGTTACATTACCAGTCGAACCACAGGTACTTACTTATATATTAAGCAGACGGCCAAAAATTACAAAAGGACAATTAAACTATTCGTAAATCTCAATTTTTAAGCAAGCTCTTATTTAAGCAGTTAGGCCCGGTTTTGGCTCAAGAAAATAAAATGTTTGATAACTGTTTCCAAATGGCACATACTATTTGGAAATGAATTGGGTCAAGCAATGTAAATGAAAAACATAAAGATTTTTATCTGATGACGTCCAAATTTAGTTATAATAAGAACAGTTTTTGCAAAAACACTGAAAAATGCAGAATTTATGCAATTTCCATCGTTATGTCCCTCGTTGAAACATCATAGGCAGGCAAGAAACAACACAGATACGCTTTATCATAACTATTGACATAATTTCACCAATTTTAAAGTTGTTTTTTGGGTGCGCACATACTTTTCCAAAAAAGCATACTTCAAATTTTATGACAAACATGGAAAATCAGGATTTGTTTTCAAAATATGCAAATTTAGTCATGGTTTGTTGCCATGGTTTGTTGGAATGGTGTTGTTAAATGTGATTGTTTTTCTCTGAAAATACCTTGTACAAATGTAGTTTAGTCTTGTTTGGACACATTTATTAATATGTGTGATAATTTTTTAAATTTAGGTTATATATGCCCCTACTCCTTTGTTTTCCCATGCGTATATTGACGCCTACAGAAAAAACGAATTAAATCAAGTTGGCATGCATTTAATACATTTAAGTAATTTAATGATTAAATGATGCACATGTTGTTACTTTTTAAATACAAATATAATTACTACTATGTGTTACAATGAGCAATTATATATATAAATTTTTAATTAAATATATATGTACATGCTGTTATAGTACGTACACTTATAACTCTTTCTTCTTTTTGTTTTAAATATTTAACTATTTTTTTCTTTGAAATGTTACCTAATTCTACATTGGCTAAAGGTATTTAGGATGGGAGGGGGTTGAGATCTCACGAAAATCATTTTTAACCCCGTAACATTTTCAGGAGCCTCATGCCTTTTTCAGTCTTGCATTTTGTTTTTAATTTTAGTTCATATATATGGTTTGGAGTTTAGTTTTACGTCCATTTTCACTGACAAGTACACAATTTTATTTAAGAACCAGCTTAGGACCACCTCGGGGTGCGAGATTTTCTTGCTGCGTTGAAGACCTACTGGTGGCATCCAGCTGTTATCAGCTCTGTGGTCGATTTGTTGTCTCTTTGACATATTTCCAATTTTCATTCTCAATTTTTTTGCATTTAAATTTTTCCATTCAAAACTTTGAGGACAAGTTGAAAATTTTTTTCAACAAATAATCTGTATTCTATCAAATCATTATCTTCGAATATAACCATCTTACATCAGTACAGTCGTGGATATCTTTATAATATTGATTAAGAGCCAGTCTGCCATAAAACCATGCAAAATCTCATATTTCGTCCAAATTGGTAGTTACAACTTGGCAACATTATATATATTTTCAAAATCTTTGGGTATTTAGGAGTTAAGATAAAAAAATTTTTTTTTGTTAATTCACACTATTTTCCATTTAACAGCCTTATTTGCATATTTGTGAATTATTAAAAAAAAATGCAAAAAAAATCACCAATATTTAGGTACTTTTTAAAGGTCTGGATAATTGATATATCTCTTAAATATAACATTATCTTGTTATATTTTGCAAAGAAAATCATTAAAAAACAAAAAAAAAATGCATTTTGAGATTTTTTTACCTTTTGGCAGGTTGCCAGAGAGGTTCATGCAACATATGTATTAGATAACTTGCATGTAGTACATGTACTAAGTAGGTGTTTTCTCTCAAGATCATATTTATTTTTTTTAACTTTTAGGATTTTTTTAAAGGTGCATATCAGTTCTAAGACAAGTGAAAAAATTTAGCTTGGCAAATAATGGGAAGTTAGTAAAAAATGCTCTCAAAATATCTATAAAATGCACTAATTTCGGACAATAACTTTAGTTAAAGTGTATAGATCTTTATGATTTTTTTTCAGAAGGTTTAATACCACAAAAGGAAGGTTGGGATCGATTTTGGGGATGATGGTCCCAACCGTTTAGGAATTAAGGGCCCAAGAGGGGCCCAAAACAAGTAATTTATATTTTAAGGATAATTACTTGTGTATAAGTATTTCAATCGCTCTGATATTGTACCACAATGTTTAAAACCACAAGTAGAAGGTTTGGATTCATTTAATGTGTTATGGGTTCAAAGTTAGGAATTAAGGGCCAAAAAGGGGCCAAAGACAAGCATTTTCTAGTTTCAAGACAATATCTTGTGTGTAATTGCATGGATCTCTCTAAAATTGTACCACAATGTTCCATATAACAAAGGGGAGGCTGGGATTAAGTTTTGGATTAATTGCCCAAAATATGTAGGAATTAGGGGCCAAAAAAAGGCCAAAAAGAAGCATGTTTCTAGTTTCCAAACAATAACTTGGGTTTAAGTGTATGGATCTCTCTGTAATTGTACTACAAGGTTCCATACTATAAAGGAAAGGATGGGAATGATGAGTTTAAGGGTTATTGCTTAAAGGGGTTTTTCAATAAGTGGGGGGGGGGGGGATCTGCTTACAATTTTAAGTGATTTCTTTTTTTTTCAAAATTTTTCAAATTTCAAATTTTGAAAAGTTTCAAGAAGAAATCTTCAAGTGCACAGTATTGTGCAATAGATTTGTTTGATCTTTGACCACATTTATTTTGTAACAAAAATTCAATCACAATCCAAATTCAGACAGCATCAAGCTTGAACATTGTGACCAAATTTAATTTGCTCCAATCGTTCAGGGTCCAACCACTGCGGTTGTATTAAGCTGCGCCCTGCAGAGCACCTGTTTTTCACATACTTTCAATTGATGACAGTCTTTTATAAAGCTTGTTATATGAAACAGAGTTGTGAACATACTTGTACATCAAAATATCTTCCTCTTTAAAACTTTTGATTGGAATGAAACCAATTATAGGGGCAATCACTCATTGAGTGTCTAGATTAGAAAGTTGTGTCTATCAGAGCGTATGTAAAAAAAATGTCGCCATTTTTTTTTCTACGAAAAAAGTTTATATGTGCATATATAATGTGCCATATAACAGTTTTTGATTGATATCTCAGATTAAATCCAGATAAAAGAGAGACAGTTGAGGTGACCCTACTTCTTCAATAACCGAAAGCTTTTCCAAGATTATCTTGAATGTCCCCTCTCCAAAGAGCATCTCTTTCCTGTTTGTTGATACTTTGAGATTTTCATTTTTAGTCCCCTAACGGCTAACGTCGAAGTGGACTTAGGTTTGCACTGCGTCTGTCCGTCTGTCTATCTGTCAGTTCGGCAAATCAGACTTTTTTTGTGCTTGTAGATTTTGATTTGATATTTAGTTTATTGATTTATTATGACAAGTTACAGGTCAAATTCAATTTTCACGCTTTAAGATTTTCTCTTTGTTCAGTTAAAGCCCTTTCTCTAGAATTAAATTTTTGATGAAATACTTATTCATTAGAAGATTTCTGTTCAAACGGAAATAACTCATTTTTTAGCTCAGCTTTTCTCATCACTTGGCGTCCGTCGTCTGTCGTCGTTAACTTTTACAAAAATCTTCTCCTCTGAAACTACTGGCCACAATCATCATTGAGGTATCTAGTTTAAAAAATGTGTCCGATGATTCGGCCAAACTACCAAGATGGCCGCCATGGCTAAAAATAGAACATAGGGGTAAAATGCAGTATTTGGCTTATAACTCAAAAACCAAAGCATTTAGAGAAAATCTGAAAGAGGGCGACATTGTTTATCAGGTCAAAATCTATCTGCCCTGGAATTTTCAGATGAATCGGATAACCGGTTGTTAGGTTGCTGCCCCTTAATTGGTAATTTTAAGGAAATTTTGCCGTTTTTTGTTATTATCTTGAATATTATTATAGATAGAGATAAACTGTAAACAGCAATAATGTACAGCAAAGTAAGACCTAAAAATAAGTCAACATGACCGAAATGGTCAATTAACCTCCTAAGGAGTTATTGCCCTTTATAGTCAATTTTAAACAATTTTCATAAAATTTGTAAATTTTTACTAGCATTTTCCACTGAAACTACTGGGCCAATTTCATTATAGATATATATAATTGTAAGCAGCAAGAATGTTTAGTAAAGTAAGATCTACAAACTCATCACCATCACCAAAACACAATTTTGTCATGAATCCATCTGTGTCCTTTGTTTTAATATTCACATCGACCAAGGCGACGGACACAGGCTCTCTAGGGCCTCTAGTTTAAAGACAAAATGATATTTTGGCTGTTTTTGGAATTTAGTGGTTCAATTTCGTTCCAGTCTGATATTTGTGTTCAGAGTTGTGGTCTTTGGACATAGGAAATTCACTTAGATAGTCAGAATTCAACAAGTTTTTCATTATGATTGAAGATTTTGTCTCGATATTTTTATGTTGTTTAAACCATGACAAATTATAGATCAAGTTAAAATTTTGTTCCATTACAATGAATTTGTATCGGGTTGGGGAGTATGTATTGCCATGCATTACTCACAAAATGCTTGTTTTTATCAAAATTTTCCCAACTCTGATGCTGCAAAATTGTTTGATATTTAGTTAAAATAGATATTGATGACTTTATTTTGTTAATTTTTTTTCAGATCTATCAAACTTTTATATTCTTTTTTGCTAATACCTTCATCTTGTTAATTCATGACTAAAAACATGTATTTAGACTATTTTGCACTTTTTTAGTACTTTTACGATAGTCTTTTTGTCTAAATTGTAAGGAGCTGCATTCATGTTGAGTCTCTATCTTTTATATGTTAAACAGTTTTATGAATCATTATCAAATACAACATGTTTTAAAACTTTGAGACTGAACTCAATTGTGGCCACTTTGGATTTAGACAAAAAGCGTCTAAAAACTAGAATATTATAAAATGCTAAAATTATGAAGAACTCATGATGATATTACCTGATGAGTGTGCATAGTATTGTAAATAAAACAGCCCATTTTTATGCCCCACCTACGATAGTAGAGGGGCATTATGTTTTCAGGTCCGTCCGTCCGTCCTTTCGTCTGTTCGTTTAGGTTAAAGTTTTTGGTCAAGATAGTTTTTGATGAAGTTGAAGTCCAATCAACTTCAAACTTAGTACACATGTTCCCTATGATATGATCTTTCTAATTTAATTGCCAAATTAGAGTTTTGTCCCCAATTTTACGGTCTACTAAACATAGAAAATGATAATGCAAGTGGGACATCCGTGTACTATGGACACATTCTTGTTAAGTTTCTAAAGTAGTTTTCTTTTTAATAAGTTTATATTTTAAACATATTGTAAAAATGCTCAGTTTAGGGGCAAAAAAGGCAAAAAAAGGGGTCTTACTGGGTTTACTCCTTTAGTATATTTTCTAACTTAAACTAAATTAAACTTGGTTTATTCAATTAATATAACCAGTAAACATTAGTTCAGTCATTATTTTTTTTTTTATATTCTGACTATCACATACTTTTGAAAAGTTTCTATTGAAACAGATAAAAAAATCAAAAATTCGGCAAAATTGCCATCATGCCTATCTTTAATTATTATTTTATCGTAAGAAGGTATCATTTGCCGAGCACCGTTTTCTTGCATTTTGTAGATAAATATATAAGCTTCATGAAATATTACATTTTTTTGAAAATAAAACATGATCTTACAAGATTCAAGCCTTTAAAAATATACAAATTTTGCAGAATCAGGCCTTTTTCAAAACCATGCAATTTCAACCTGTCAGTAGGGGTATTGAGAAATGTCACAACTTTTTGAATTATCCTAATTTCCTTTCATTTTAAGTTGTTTGTTAATATATTTGTTATCATTTAGCTGTAATTTTTCTATAAAACAAAAAAAAATCAGGTCAAAATACCCTAAAATAGGCTTAAAATTGCCTTTTGTCAGTACAGAAATGGACAATTATCGAATGTTCGGCATACTCAAATAATGGCTGAATATTTTTTCAAAATATTTTGCACAAATAGTTATTACATATAAGGTATCTAAAATACAAAATATTTGTTTATCGATTAGTGATTGTAATATTATTGAGAAAATATTATTCAAGAAAAATATAAAATTACCTCTTTCTGCAATTACAATTGAAGTATTAAAAAGACATTTTATATATAATTCTGTTTTATTCTATTGTAAACATACGAAGATATCAAAGACATTTTTTTTATAGTGCTATTCCAGAAATAAACCATCCACCCTATGGAAGACATCAAATGTAAAAAAATATTCCGTGGAAATAGTTTTTCGCCATTGCCAAAATCTTCCGGAATTCCAGAATTTAACTGATCAATTAGTTAAGTCTGGTAATAGATATCAAAATCTGTATTTTTCATCCTTTTTATATATAAGGATTAATCAACACAAATAAATTATGCAATTTGATATATCCTTAATTTTAGGATGAAATTTAGGGTTTGTCCTATACCAGCCTATAACATTATTATCGAATGCCAGACTTTAGGTCACTTCATCTATATAGTCAGAACACTTACCAATTACCAGGTAATTGATACATCATTTATTCAAACACACTTGTTTGTCTTCACAGCAGGAAATTGTCTGATTACCACAATATTGTAGAAGACTGACCAGAAATGACTAGCTGTGGATTATGACTCTACTATGAATTGCAAAATACTGATACAAATAATAGATTGTTATCAGAGTCAATGGAAACTTTCTATTGACTTTTGAATTTACATACAGAAGATCCCCCTTTTTGTTCTAAAATTTAAAAAAAAACAAGGCATTAGTTGAGTATTTCTGTTAGTGTTTTATTTTCACTTGAAAGCATATATAAAGATTAGTAAAATGAATATGAATAAGACATTACAGATGTTTTTAAAAAGAACTAAGTATGTGCCTGTCCTAAGCCAGGAGCCAGTAATTAAGTGGTTGTCGTTTGTTTATATGTTACATATTTGTTTATTGTTCCTCTTTAGAAAAAAAAAATAAGGTCATTAGTTTTCGATTGATTTTTTTACATTGCCATATCGGTGCCTTTTATAGCTGACTGTGCTTTACGGGTCTTGCTCATTGTTGAAGACCGTACGCTGACCTATAGTTGTGCATTTCTGTGTCATTGGCAATCATACCACATCTTCTTTTTTGTAACCTTATTTTAAAAATATTTTTTGTGTGCAAGTTTGAATGAAACTGTAAAGATATGAAATGCAATATTCTACACCAATTGCGTAATCTGAAATTGATGTCTAAAACCTGCCATGAGTTTTGAAAATTTAAAAAGTTGATAAAAATTCATTTCACAAAAAAAAACCTCACATTCTAAATATATATCCTGTTTGACAATTTACTATTTGTCTAGCCTGCAACAACTGACAGACACGTCTTCTATACAAAGATAGAATCCAGAGATTTTATTCTTTTTTACAGTACTTAGTATTTCATTCATATAATGCACCATGGAAATAAAATGACTATAGAAATTCCATGAATGGACTAAGTTTCATTTTGCATTAACATTTATGTAATACTATTCTAATCTTCGAATTTTTCAAAATACTAAGGTTTTTTTTATTCCAGGAATAGATTAGAAGAAATGGCGATGTAACTTTCATCTGTTAAATAGGGCTACCACTAATCGAATAAGAAATATTGATATTCAACAGGTCACATGTACATTATTTAATAGTTGACACGATTGATGTTTAGTACAAACATCCAAGCATGAGCAATATGTCATCTAATTCATTTGTAAATAGCTGTTGATTCTATAAGTTAACAGCGAAATTGTACATGTATTATTTGCAACTTTTGATCTAAATATTTATAGTTACTGCAGCGAATAAGAGAATGAACCCAAAACCACTTTTTTATGCAGTTAAGCTGCATTATGTGAGCACCCTAGATTTATGTTCTACCCAATAAATGCTTAAATACTTGCCATTATTATTATCTAGCTGGCTACTATGTTATATATAATTAATTGAACCCTTTTTGGTACTTTTTATTCTGGATAACAATTAATATTACCAGAAAAAACTTAAATGATCTTCGAATCACCGAAAAGTTTTGATGTTGCACATAGGAAGTAGTGCTCATTAGGAATCCTTATGTAGTTTATTATTGCCTGTGCTTTTGGCTAAGATTCCAAAGAACAAGTGTATGAAATATTTAATCGGCGAAAATCTCTGAAGACAAGTAGTTTAGATTTCCCAAATGGCAAAAGTCTTAGGGATATTGTTTGTCGTCAATACGTAGTCAACTACGTCAGTAGTCTATTATATAATAAGTTCAACTGTTTATGCTGTTGGCGGCAATTTCAAATTAGAAGACGAAATTTTCGTATCTTTTCAGTTTTGAGACAGGGGTTCAAATTAGCGGTGGTCCGAGTCCCTGACCTTCCACTTTTGCGATCTGACTTTCAACTTGGTTACTTGCTACATTTTTACGCCCGACAGACCATCTACTGACTTGAAAGAAAATAAAAAATAACTTTGCAAACTTTTTCAACAAAGTCTCCAAATACATGATCTCAAAACTTATTTTCATCATTATTATTCATGTAAGCGATGTTCATTTTGTTCAACCGCTAGCTTTATACAGAAAATCGCCAACAAATTATGTGTAGATTCGAGTAAAATCATATATGACTGACAAAAACAACATTGTAAACAAAATGACGATAGATGCCTTTATTACAATATCGGATCCGATTCCGGAAGCGGATAAGGGTAATTCCGGGTTTTGGCGATCAACCTAAAAAAAAAAATCCAGGCAGGTGACAAAATACATCTTTGTATGGTAAATGATTATAAAAACTTGAATTGAAAACCAAAAGATATATGTAAAAGAAAGAAAAGCAGAAAATATTTTATACAGAAACTCAAAATAACTTTTTGACAAATTTTAATGTCAAAATCCAATACAATGTGACAGCTGGGAACAGTTAACAGTATATATAGGGGAGTCCCTGTGGTCACTGTACACCCTCCTGTTTGAGAACTTGAAACTGGTCGAGATCCACATCCATAAACCATATAAACTCATGTATTGTACTATACATCAAATCAAATGAAATATAAGGGGAGTTCCTGTGTTTACCCTACCCCCTCCTGGTTGATAACTTAATATATTTTATATACAACGTCTTCTTCTAGTAGCGGAGACAGGTAAACGGACAGTAAAACTACCAATGGACGTCCGCAAAGCTTCAGATACAATACAGTTATCTCTATTCTCATGCAAAACAAGTTCATAATTAAATTTCAATCATTATTTCAGTGTAAAATCTTCATTAAAGAAAATTCCGCTAAAAGATGTAATCTTCATGGGTCCTTACACTAGGTGACGTCATAGGTATGCTTCCGGCGTCAAACATAAACACCGGGCGTATTCTGGCTTCTGTGCCGCTTCAGAATGTTGTAGTTGACTGTAGTGCTAGATATCAAGGTCATTCTTTGAATGATCATTTGTAACAAGGATCTGACAAGGACCTGACCTAACGAACACTCTTATTGGAGTACTGTGATTTTGGAAAGAACAATTAGCTGTGATTTGTGATATAGAACAAATGTTTCTTTAGTTCAAAGTAAATAAAGATCATAGAGTCTACTTCAGATTTTTGTGGTGGAAAGACGACAATCTTCATGGAGATCTTATAGAATATCGTATGAACGTTAACTTATTCGGAGCCGCTTCTTCTACGGGTTGTGCCAACTTTAGTCCGAAAAGAGTTGCTGACGATTACGAAGATGAGTTTGGATCAGATATTTCAGACTTTTTGCGAAATGATTTCTACGTGGATGACGGTTTGAAGTCTGTTGCGTCCGTCGGTGATGCTGTAAGCGTAGTCAAACGAAGTCAGAATATGTGTAACAAAGGAGGTTTAAGATTGCATAAGTTTCAGGCTAACTCAAAAGACGTTTTAAATCTAATACCAATCGAAGATAGAGCAAAAGATCTAAAGAAATTAGATTTATTAAATGACAAACTACCGATTACGAAGACTCTAGGCATACAATGGTGTATCGAATCCGATTCTTTTCAACTTCGCCTTGAACTTACGAACAAACCACTCACTTTCAACGTTAAGTCCTGTGTATGATCCCTTGTGATTTCTTTCTCCTTTCGTACTTCTACGAAAACAGATTCTACAAGAATGTTGTAGCGATCAAATTAATTGGGACGAACCGCCTTCTGAAACTTTGATACACAGATGGCAACAGTGGCGAAATGACATACAGAATCTAGTGCAACTGGGAACTCAGCGATGTTTAAAACCAAAAGACTTTGGAAATATAACAGTATGCGAACTTCATCATTTTTCTGATGCTAGCACTTTAGGTTATGGACAATGCTCGCATCTCCGATTAATCGATGAAAATGGACTCATTAATTGTACACTTCTAATGGAAAAAGCCAGAGTTACTCCACGACGTTTATTAACAATTCCTCGTTTGGAATTGTCCGCCGCTCTAGTATCAGTCAGAATAAGTCAACTTCTGAAACACGAACTTCGATATGAGAACATTACTGAGTGGTTTTGGACTAATAGCAATATCGTTCTCGGTTATATTGCGAACGATAACCGAAGATTTCATATATTTGTTTCAAATGGAGTGCAACACAGTGGAAGTATGTATACACGGAGGAAAACCCTGCAGATGTAGCCTCACGAGGGTCAAGCGTAAATGATTTGGTGAAGAACTCAAATTAGTTAACCGGACCGAAATGTTTATGGACACTTCAATCTTTCGACGTAGATGCGAATAAACCCGATTTGACACTTACTACTTAATGACCCTGAAATACGGGTAGTGAAAGCATTTTCTACTAGGATGAATGTTATTGAATTTGCGTCAATGATTGAACGCTTGGAATATTTTTCTAATTGGAATCACGCAAAGCGAGCTGTTAGCATTTGCTTAAAACTAAAGGACACACTAAGAACAAAGAATAAGAGTAAAAACAATTCACCCGTGAGTAAATTGTGCGTAAACGACATGCAACGTGCAGAAATTGAAATTATCAAACAATTGCAAGCATCGTCATTTAACGAAGAAATAGCTGTTTTACCATCGATGGATGAAGGTAAAACCTATGAAGATAGACATTCAACCCGAATTCGAAATGTTAAATTGAAAAGAACTTCATCATTATATATACAAGTTAGACACGTTTCTCGATTCGGATGGAATTATTAGAGTTGGTGGTCGTATTCGACGAGCCGAGTTTAACTTAGTAGTTAAACATCCAGTGATCATTTCAAGACATTCACACGTAACAAAACTAATCATACGACATTTCCACGAGAAAGCCGAACACCAAGTAAGAAAGCATGACAATAAATGTAATACGTGCGAACGGATTTTCGATAATTGGTTGTAGTACTGCCGTTTCCAAATATCCAGCAACATATATTATTTGTAGAAAACATAGAAGTAATACTCAAGAACAAAAAATGACTGACTTACCGATTGACAGGTTTAATCCGGTACCGCCTTTCACCTATAGCGGAGTTGATTTATTTGGACGATGGTACATTGAAGAAGGACGTAAAGAACTTAAACGCTATATGGGGTCCTGTTTACGTGTCTATCATGCCGAGGAGTACATATAGAGACAGCAAACTCACTTGATACCATTCATAAATGCAATGCGTTGCGTAGATTTATAGCCATACGTTGCCCTGTAAGACATCTAAGGTCAGATAGAGAAACCAATTTTGTAGATGCGGAACGAGAATTGCGAGAAGCTATTCAGAAATGAACGATAAAAGTATAAGACAATTTCTTTCGAATGAAAGGTGTGATTTTGTAGAATTCAAATTGAATGTCCCATTTGCCAGTCACATGGGCGGAGTTTGGGAACGCCAAATCCGGATGTTAGAAATGTTCTTGCGTCATTAACAGATTAATGCATCAATCTGGTACACAATTGGACGATGAATCTTTGAGAACTTTTATGGGAAGCCGCAGCAATTGTGAACGGCCGTCCTTTAACTCTTTACTATTTGAATGATCCCTTATCAGAGGAACCCCTAACACCAAATAATATACTTACGATGAAGTCAAAGATTATTCTTCCTCCACCTGGACAATTTCAAAGAAGTGATATTTACTTTCGAAAACGCTGGAGGCGAGTTCAGTTCTTAGCAAACGAGTTTTTGAATAGATGGAGAAAGGAGTATTTGTCTAATCTACAATCTAGAAAGAAGTGGACTGCTCCGAGACGAAAGTCCGCGATATAGTAATGATCAAAGATGAACAAGCCGCGCGAAATCAGTGGAGTCTTGGGAAGATCAACACAGCACACGTAGATGAGGATGGACTTGTTACAAAAGTGCGGGTGACGATCGGTGCTCAAATTGATAATAGTGGAAGGAGGAATTCACCTCTTCAGGAATTAGATAGGCCGATTCAAAAACTAGTGTTAGTATAAGAAGTAGGAGAAACCGAGGAAGTCCCCATCGAGGAGCTTGATGACATTTAGTATGCGATGTCCAATAATGGTAGTATAGTGGTTATAGGACTATGATATATTGAAAAAAAAATAAACATTAACTTTGGGGCGCCATGTTACCGTTGTACATTGATTAGGAGTAAAATACATTTTACAATTAGAAAAAAGTAAAATCACAATTAGCGGAAAATCGATTCAGAAAGTCCATAATCACATGGCCTAAAAAAAAAAAAAAAAAAAAACGCATAAAAAACGAATGGACAAGAACTGTCATATTCTTGACTTGATACAGGTATTTTCAAAAGTAGAAAATGGTGGATTAAACTGGTTTTATATCGCTAACCCTCTCACTTTGGTGGCAGTCTCATCCGTTAGATTTACAATGGTGAGTTAACTAAACAGACACAATAAATAAAATAGTCAAAATATGGGTACAGCAGTCATCATCGTGTAACAATTTAAAAAGGAACAATTTAACAGAACACAAAAACATCTATCTACAAACACATTCATTGATTTGCGTGTCTGACGTCAGAAATTTTATACGTCACATATATTTGTCGCTCGATGTACATACAAACAATTTTAAAATTTCCCATAGGCAATGTTATAATACAGGGTTAAAAAATCAAAAGTATGTAAGAATAAATTTCAGAAATAGACCGAGATTTAAAATAGTACAAACGTTATATAGAATTTATAAGAATTCACAAATAGTTAATTCCAATACGCGATTGAATGATTTTGACGTTTGTGGTTCTAAGAACCTAAGTAGTAAATTGTCGTTTCTTTCCCCGATACATCAGATTCCCGTGAACGAAGCACGATGCTATGAACACAAATTTGGACATGTTAATGGCCCAAAGATGTAATTTGAACGTTATTAATGTAATAAATGTCTTATAATATGCATAATTGATATATTCGCATAGTCATTATGCTATTGTGTAAGGTTATACTGCGATTTGTTTATATTTGGTATGCAACAGGGGTTTTGCATTGAAACTTATTTATAGTTCTTTTTTGTCTACTTTCAGTTCTTACTTGCGTAACAACATATACTAGATCATGAACTTTGTATAATGTTAGACAACTGGGTGAATGTAAGCGATGCACTGTATGTTTATTTGATAATTGCGACATGAATAAAGTATCAGAACTTTCAGTGTATTTTCTTTGCGACGCCCACAGCTACGGTTTCGATGTCTATATTATATTATTTTTGAAACATATATTCCATAACAGACCACGAACTATTGGTGACATTCATAAAGCAAAAATATTTTGCCTGAAGTTGACTTTAAGGAAATAAGAAAAAAAAAAAAACACTGCACCTTCTTTTACAGATTATATGAATCTTAATCTTTCTGCGCTTCGTTGGGGTGACGATCATTTTAAGAATTTAAATCTAAAAATTAAATGTATAATTTGCACAACGGTTAATAGGAATTGGCTCTGTCTAACATAATGTATATATTAAATAATTGATGATTTCGTTAATTTCTTTTCATTTCTGGTATCACCTCTCTCTCCATAAAACCAGGTTCAATCTGCCATTTTCTACATTTGAAAATGCCTGTACCAGGTCAGGAATATGACAGTTGGTGGCCATTTCTTTGAAGTGCTTTGACATTTGATTTTGCCATTTGATTAGGAACTTTATGATTACATTTTTCTTGGAGTTCAGTGTTTTTGTGATTTTACATTTTCCAGATAATGTAAAATGTACTCAAAATTTGTCTTCAGTAATAAAAAGGCTAAACGATTGGTGAACAATTTAACAATTAGTGGGAGTTCCTTAATTTAGATAATGAGCATTACGTAAATTTTGTCTGACATGACATCATCCAACCAACATAATTGGCATGCATGTAATCGCCTGTTGTATAATACCTCATCAAGGGTAAGAAACCATCAACTGACGAAATCAGAAGTAAGGCTAAATGTGCTAACTTCTAATTTTTTTTTTAAATTGTCATTTTGGTTATCACTAGCAGAGCCTTGCTTCTGAACGAGTCATGTGAAATATTGAATATATATTGTTATGATATTGTAATTATTGTATTTATGTTGGCCTGATTTGTGTTGTGTGGCCTGATAGTTGTTTACAGAATAATCTTAGAACTGTGCAGTTTAGAAATCACTGGAACAGTTACAGAATGATTGGAACTTTCCAGAATGATCCTAATAAAAGATACGTTATATAAAACTTCTACATTTTACTAGAAACTTCTGTTGTAACTTTCTAGGATGTTCCATTATAGACTGTTCTAGAATCTTCCATGACAACTATATATATATACAGACACTAAAGTTAAAGACTCACTCTTGGACTTAGACATCGATAGACATTAATATTCATAGCATTTGGATTGAAACTTTAATTCTACAAACAACTTCATACTGGATTTTGACCTTAGTCGTGAATGTAATATTCAGATTGGATTCCTATAAGATTTCCGGATACAGATAAAGATAAAAGATTGGACTCATATTTTGACAGTTAAGTTGACAGTAATATTTGTGTAATACTTCTTGTAAACTTTTGTATAATAAATATTGTTAAATTTTACTATTGATTTGTGTCTTTTGTTGGCTACAATTTAAAGGTAATTTCTGGCCGTAACAATATAACAGTTGAAGAACTATATTAGACAATGATAATATACCAATGGCATATACAGCATGATGTTTTATACGCACATGATGCATTGTAACCATATAAGAAGAAACATTCCTAACAAACACAAAATATGAGACCATAAAATTGTTGCCTCTTTACCGATAGTTTCAATTTTAACCTAGCAGTGTCGTGTTTAGTGAAACCATGCCTCTCTTGGATTGCTGTGTTATATCTTTAACAGAATAAAAGAATGGTCATTGCATTGTTTTTCAGCTAATGGTTTAACTAAATCGTGAGATTATATTCTTTCCTAGACCATTTATAGATTGATTAAAAATATACACTAATTCAACAAAATCAGAACCAATGAATCTCTCGAAGTCTATTCAATCTTTTTATATTTTTTTCAACAATATTATTGCACATGCTGTTAACATATTTCTTCACTGGTACAGCTATTTTAGTAGAGATCCCTGTATATTAGTACCTTAAGATTGGATTATCTTCAGGTATATATTTATAATTTCGATAATATATAAATGACTGAATAAATAGTCAACGATTAATTTTACAGGGTGATGGATCATGTAATATGTTACAATACACTACAAAATATAATATATAACAAGTCAAAAAGAGGACAACATCACCATCAAATAACTATAAAATGAACAAATATTAGATATTTCGGATAAAATATATCCTTCTTAGGTAATAGCACGATGCAAAATATATATTATATGTTATTCAGGTCTCAGACAGGGTATATACTGTGACATTCGGGGCTTAGAGTTTATATCCCCAGAGACCTGAATTACACATATATTGCGGATTACCCCTGACTTGATGTTATTTTTCAGTGCAGGTATTTGTTGAACATTCACAATGCAGCTTGTATATTCATTAAATGTTTTTTGTCTTTTTAACATTTTGAGTAATCCATTTAAATGCACGTTTTTTATCTTGACAATTTTTTTTTCCGTTAAAAATAGTTTCAATAAAGTTTTTAGATATCATATTTTGTGTTTGTATGTGTATATGGCTTTGCTTTTTACAACACATACATTGAAAAACCCAACCTGATATGTTTGGCATACGTGAGGAACTTTCTAATTTGCTGTGAACATAATTTTATTGTGTATGTAACAATTTATAACATTTTTAACATTAAATTTAAGTATTAAAAGTGTAAATTGCATGATTGTGTATTAAAAATGTATTGTTTACTGAAGCACGTCATTATTTTCCCTCTGTGAGCCTCTGTCATTCCTTACTGTTCTGTATAGCTTATGACTACGTCACATAGTAACCGGTGCAATGATGACGTTATTAAGGATCTAATTGGGGATAAAAACGTCGTATATACCCCGGCAGTTTCCTGAAAATATACTGACATCTCTGTGTTGTTATCCAATCACAAACCTTGACACATTTGTATATATATATATATATATATATATATATATATCATCTGTCATTCATTAATAAATTATTTTCCATTAAAACATTATTCATCATCAAAATATGATTTCTCTATCATTTTACTATTATTTAACTCTGAATATGAACTTTATATATACAAAAAAAAACAGTTTCCCTTAATATATATAAATTGCAACTATCTGAAAGGTAAAACTAAACAAAGGGTTATAGTAGCATGTTAGTAATTTGGTTTGTGGTTTTATAAATTTTCTCTGTCGCCCAGTATAAAAGAGGGGCGAAGGATACCAGAGGTACATGCAAAGTAATAGACCGAGAGAAAACTGACAACGTCATGGATAAAGAGGAGAAAAACAACTAGACAAACAATAGTACACAAGACACAACAATGAAAACTAAAGACTAAGCAACACGCATCCTAACAACAACTTGGGGTGATCGCAGTTGCTCCATAAGGTTAGGCAGATCTAGCTCCTTCTTGGCACCCGTCGTGTTGTTCATGTTATTACAAACCCAGTTATTCGGTAGGACACATTTGTGAAAAAGAAGGGGATTGCAGTTACGACATAATAAACATATACGATATCATCTGTGGAACGGTAACTCCATAACGGTCAAACAGCTCGCGATGGTGTCCGTAATATTTACGAAGGGATGATTTCAACTTCACCATTTGCAACACTTGGTTTAATAACTTCCTTGTGATCAGAAACCCTCTATCAAGGAGATCATAATAGGAAATAAAAGTCCGGGAATATTGTATCATTTGGGAGATATATACACCGTATGTAGACGCTGCTGGAATGTCGCTACATTTGTACATAGAAATGGACAGTTTACATTTTGGAAGCTGTAATCATCTCTTTGGTCTGAAAGTTTTGAAGTTTTGTTTTAAACCGACCCTCATGACATTTTGTTTTGTCTTTTCCTGATTAATTACTTTAACCACGTGATTGCCAAACATGATTGTATTAGCTACGGAAGTCAAGTTAACATACAAATTTGGGTCTCATGTTGTAAGCATAATTTGTATTTTTTTCCATATACTATACAAATATAGTATATACATATGAGAAAGAAATAAGAGGTACTTTTTTTTAGATTGAACAAGTTTTGATATTTTAGCTCGAGCGCAAAGGACATGAAGGAAAAAACTTCAATTATATTGTTTAACGAGTGGTTTCATGCACAATAACGGGTGCCACATGTGACGCAGGGTCTGCTAAATCGTTCGTAACCTTTGAGATTACCCCTTGATTTTGTGTGGTTCTTGTTGCACTTCCGTCTTCTCTGTTTTGTTTTATTTACTGTTGTTTGTATGTTTTTCTTTTTCAATTTTTAGCCTGGGCGTTGTCAGTTTGTGTTTGCCTCGCGAGTAGGGATATCCCTTTTTCACTCTTTCTGGTACGTGGTTTTATAGCAAGACAAAATCGGCAACTTGTATGACAATTGTTTATAGTTTTGTTATTTTGACAACATTGAATGAGCTACCCAGTCAGTAGTTATAAATGTTACTATCAAATAGGTCAACAATAATGAAATATCGGGATCCAGCAACAACATTGTGTTACTCAAAGGCCCAACATAATGTGTGCCGTTATCCATAAATTAGAAACACAACTTTAAAGAACTAACAAATCAGTTTGTGATTATTCCACGCATTTTGCAAAATGTGCACAATTAGATGTCAACAAATGTTTCGGCTGTGCGTTCATTGATAATAATTTTAAATAAAAACTATGTGGGTCTGTGGATACACATGCTACATATATTCATCAAGACTAAAATGTTTCAGAGTACCAGACCTACCGCCATTACACTTCTATGCTATTATTGTCTCGTCAACAAAGCCCCAAACATTATCGTGTGAATCACACAACACGAAAACTGTTTAAAAATTAGAAGATTATTTATTGACATTATGGACCTTTTTTTGGAAAATATGACCCAAACATAATTACTGTATGAGAGCGTATATTTCGAGGTTGTACTGTCATGCAATTCACAGCAATTACCAGGATTGGTCAAATGAAAGACAGAAATGGTTTCCTATTTTACCGCCCACATTACAAATGGTGAAGTTGAAATCATCCCTTCGTATATTTTACGCACGCCATCACGAGTTGGTTGACCATCATGTAATAACCGTTTCACAGATGATATAGGATGTGTTCCTTACGTTGTGACTACACTACGGATTTGTTATCACATCAGCAATGCAACGGGTGCTACATGTAGAGCAGGATCTGCCTACCCTTCCAGAGAACCTGATATCACCCTAGTTTTTGATGGGGTTCGTGTTGATTATTTTCTAGTTTTCCATGTTGTGTCATGTGAACTATTGTTTGTCTTTTTCATTTTTAGCCATGGCGTTGTCAGTTTATTTTTATTTGTGAGTTTGACTGTCCCTCTGATATCTTTCGTCCCTCTTTTACAGTGAAATATTCTGTTTTCACGTGTTTGGTTTTAAAAAGGCACCTTGAATCATTTATAATGTAAAATATAATGCACCTAATGACGTGACTGTTTGTCTTTTTCTTTTTGAGCCATGGCGTTGTTAGTTTTTTCTTTTATCAATGAGTTTGAATGTCCCTCTGGTATCCTTCGCCGCTCTTGCTTAATATTACTGATATAAACCTTAGAATCACTTTCAAGTTAACATACTCATAAAGAAGAAAAAATGATACAGTGTTAAGATATTAGTATACTTTCTTGAGAAGCTCTGGTTGCTTACTACATTTCATCATATATGTACCACGGCAAACCAAGTCAAATTTGGTTTTTAACGAACTAATCAAATACTGATTTTCTCTGTATTGTCTGGATATTTCATATTTTCTTAAAAGGGGCGAACTTACAAATGTTATGCAGTGATTAAAATGACGACTTTGTAGTTTTTATTTTTATTTGTGTACTTCATCAAACTTTCCATTTTCTGAAGGTATTTCTACTCCATTTACCGCTGATCAAAGTGGTTATTCTAAAAAAGAAAAAAAAAACTTGTTATATTCTGTAGGTATAAATTATCAGTGTTGTTTTTGGTTTCTAATTAGTTTGGTATTCAATTTGTTTAGCTCATAGATATATCTTGTGTTTGTGGATAATAACTAATAAGTGATATGTATGGTTAAGAGATCGATTGGTTAAAATGGCCAAGAAATAAGCAGATCGTTCAAATGTTTTCCTGATTTACAAAATACTTTCGTTCAAGCCGATTTGAAACAATTACCGTGTAATAAAATATGAAAACAAAACTGTGGAAGACATTTAGGCATTTTACGTAATGAACAATACCTTGCAATACTTTACATATTTAATAGTGGGAAAATATAATCGACAAAAATTAACATGTTGGAAATATGCTTCAAAAGACATTAACATACAATGAAATTAATTTTTGAATACATTTTAAGCTTTTTGTAAAAATACGTCAAGAAAGACTTACTGTATCATGTATATTTGTTTTTCTCTAAACGAGAAATGCAATACCGGAACTACCGCTAAACTTAATCTATGATTTATATACTGAAAAATAACCACACTACACATGTAAAGAGAGTGTTGATTAAAATATCAATGTATATATACTCATTACTTACTGCATGTCGCTTGCAGACAAATTTTGCTTTACGTCTGCACAATGTATCATTCCATTTTCCGGTTACATACATGTGACAACAGTTTTCGCCTTGACCTTTGGCATGTCGTCTGTTATTTGGTTCCCCCGTATTCCAATTAGAGTATGTCAAAAGTGAGTAATCATATGACCAGATCCACTCTCCTGCATCAAAATTTGTTGCTCCAATCCAGTAAATATCAGTGCCTGCAAAAATAAATCTCTTTCGATTAACCATACTTGGAACAGGTGTAGGAATGCAACGTTTATCCATGTTTTATGAGATCAATACCCCTTTTTTTAGCATTTTATGATAAGTCACAAGCAGAGGTAACATATTGGTTGGTTAAATGATTGTTGTTATTTTTAGCGCCACTTCGGCTATTTCATGGAGACCGGTTTTATTTGGTTGAAAAATTTGGTTGCAGAAGCCGGATTGTCCTAGGAAAACTGAAAATCCTTATCAATTAAGATTAGGGTCGAGTCCACGGGTGTTGTACCAACTCACAACCTGAGTATTGACTGACTGGTAATTACAGCACTGTAGTGGAACTACTAAAACCGCATGGTCACAACCCCCTCCCCGGATGTAACACAAAACACTTATCAATATAACAATGATTAACATGAATTAAAAAAAGAAGTACTAGCAGTTATTGATATGCCAGTTTAAGACCTCTATCAAGTCATTGAAAGATTATTTCTTCGTTGTATGAAAATCAAACTCAATCCTTCTTGTAGGATTCCAGTATCATATCATCATAAAGTATACGAGTAGAACATAACCCGTACCAACAACTTGCTGTAGAATAAATGTTTTGTATTTCAATGCAATGGGACTATGAGTAAATCAATATTAATCCTACAGAGTGGCATATGTAAGGACATGCTAACAGTACCGTTACGGTCACTATATCCCTCCTTTATAAATCTGTTTAAAGGTTAGTTAAGCCTCTGAGATGAATGAGGACATTTGTGTGGTTTATATAGAATATTACCATACATTATGGGATTTGAAATATCTTAACGTATCAGATGTCTCATGTAGATTAAAAGTTACGAATGCTGTCATGTGCCAATGATACAATTTGATATTTGATAAGTACCTGCAGAAAAAAATGGTCTTTCGATGTGTCTTACTTGGAACTGGTGTAAACATGCAACAGGGTTAAACATTTTTTATGAGATCAACTTCTCCCCTAAGCATTATAAGAAGTTACAATACGAGGTAACAGATTGCTTGATTGATTGTTGTTTTTTTAAACGCCACTTTTTAGTGCCACTTTCGGTATATTTAATGGAGGCTGGTTTTAATTGGTTGAGAAAGCCGGATTGTCCTAGGAAAACTGACAATCCTAGTCATTTAAGATAAGGGTCGAGTGCATCCGCACGGGTGGGGTTCCAACTCCCAACCTCAGTGTTGACTGACTGGTAATTACAATACTGTAGTGGAACTACTAGGATCACATTACTACAACCCCCCTCCCCGGAGGGAACACAAATCACTTATCAACATAACAATGATCAACATGATTTAAAAAAGAAGTACTAGCAGTTACTGATATTCCAGCTCAAGTCATTGAAAGATTGTATCTCCGTCGTATGAAAATTAAGCACAATCCCTCTTGTAGGAATTTAGTATCATATCATCATAAAGTATACACGAGTAGAACATAACCCGTACCATGCATGCAAACAACTAGGACTAGGAGTAAATCAATAATAATACCACAAAATGGCGTCTTTAATGGCATACCAACAGTATCGTTACAATAATTATATCCCTTTATAAGTCTGTTTAAAGGTTAGATAAGTTTTAAAGATGAATGAAGACATGTGTGTGGTTTGTATAGAATATTACCATACATGATAAGATGTGACATATCTGAAAGTATCACATGTCTACAGGTAGATTGATATACCGGAACACTGGCATGTATCAATGATACAATTTTGTAAATGTTATAGAGAGTCCGAAATATCAAAAACAGTGTAATAATGTTCCAATACTACATAGAATTCTTAAGTTGCAATCAATTACGTTGTTTCAAACACGAGTGCATCGAACAAGTCGAAATAAATAAACACCATTAGATGTTGCTTAGTGAACTTTACCATCTAAAAATGAATAACTAACGATTAGAATTCTAAAGATATTTTTTTTCATTTGGCTTTGAGATTGTATTGCTATTCAGTTTTTTGTTTACCCTTTAGGTTCGATTGTATCCAGTTATTTTCAGTAACATCTCTCACATCTGCAAGAAATGCATTTTGAGTCCTGCAGTATCTCTGAAATTTATAATTATCTAATTTGATGTACAGTTATTAATATCATGAATATCTGAATAAAACATCAATTTACGTTAGCAACGTCATAACTTTCCTCATATATCATGTATATGTATCTTATTGCTTGATTCAGAAGTAGGAACCTTCAAATAATTTTATCTTATAATTTCCATATACTAGTAAAGTGAATAATTTAATACTTACAAAAATAATTATAGTATATTGTCCTTCAGTATTATAAATGTTAAATTATTATTGTCACGAGGTTTCATTGGTGGTATAAGCAGATTATCATGTTTGTATGTTAAACATGTTAAACAAAAGCTTATAAAGCATATACTGTATATAATATTCCGTCACAAAAAGGTATGCATCTTTTCATTATTTGATTTATTTAAACCCGTCGTATTAGATAAACTCATCATAGATACCAGGACTAAATTTTATATATACGCCAGACGCGCGTTTCGTCTACAAAAGATTCATCAGTGACGCTCGAATCCACAAAAGTTATAAAAAGCCAAATAAAGTACGAAGTTGAAGAGCATTGAGATCCAAAATTCCTAAAAGTGTTGCCAAATACAGCTAATGCACATTGCAAGTACGAAGAGAAACCCTCTGTTAAAAACTAGTTTTTAAACACATACAATTTAAATACTGAATGTTATGTTTACAAACATGACATTAAATACATACTTCAGCTTCAAACCATGTCTTTTTATCATCGCTAAAATAATAACAGTGAGAGTTGAACTGTTTCCAACCTGACTTACAGGGGATTGCAGGATCTAATGAAATAAAATGAAACACATTTATTATGATGTACATTTTGCATAGTATGACAGCTACCTAAAACCTGCCCCAAAGGAAACAAGTATACAATTGATTCAAATTGTTTACAGTTGTATCGGCCTATGGTTTTTCTGTTATATTTATAACTGTTTTGTTTTAAAATTTTGAATACTAGGTGTTTTAATTGGTTGTATCTAACTTGAAATTTTAACTTTGCAATAATGGATTTGTAGCAGTACGACGTGGTTTGTAACTATGCAACTATATTAATTTTGAACACTTACGTTCCATGTTAGAAAATACATTAATGGATATGTTATGATTTATTCCCTTTGGCACTTAAAACATGCGTAAATAATCCAACTAAACACAATATAAGCTCCTTATACTATTTAGTATTTCAGCCGCGTTGGATAGAAATCGACCTTTTGCAATTGAATATCAATACTACTGTAAACTTATTTCGGGTTGGAAATATCTATATGCAAAGTATGTAACTGTTTAAAATTAAGATCATATAAGAAACCTACAAAACAAACCATAATTCAATTTTTATTCAATATTTGAATGTTCCAAAATCAATCACAGTTTCATACATGTTCATGTATACATATATTATGTTAAATATTTGCCAGTTCACGTATGAATAAACCAAAAACACAATATAATTTGTACTTAACTTTGAACAAAGAATTACTTTGTAGTAATTGTTCAATGTCTCCTAACTTAGTTCTCATCTGTGACCATTTGGACTCCGTCAGACATATATCAGCATTTGCAGAGGCTATTACCAAGATGATAGTCAGTAGATACATCGCTTCAAAAATGAAAAAAAAATGATGTATTCTTACATGTTTTCAAACTACCTTTGGTTTTGGACTACTTTAAACGCGTTATACCACTTGAACACATAGCTCTACAATAATAAATCTTTCCGTGACCGGGTGTTACCTTTCCTCGTCAGTACTTATCTAACGTTGCATCACAATACATGATATATAAGGCATGATGATAGTATATTTACAGATTAGCTGAATCATCTATCGATAAATATACCAGCTACATGTGTCAGGCAAAGTGGTAGGCGATTTGGTGCCACAATATCACAGTAGCATGAGGTCAAATCACGGAAGATTAGAATAAAAAAGTTGCCTACGCAGATTTAAAGATCTAACATTCGTTTTGTATTGTATGGGGTTAAAAAGATGTAACAGCTACCTAAGAGGGTATTTAAAGTCGATCAATGATTGGCAAAGTCAAAAAAAAGTTGGACGAAAGATACCAGAGGGACAGTCAAACTCATTAATCGAAAATAAACTGACAACGACTGGCTAAAAATGAAATAAGATAAACAGACAAACAAAAGAACACATGACACAACACAGAAAACTAAAGAATAAGAAACACGAACCCCATCAAAAACTTGGCGTCATCTCAGGTGCTCCGGAAGGGTGAACAGATCCTGCTGCACATGTGGCACCCGTCGTATTGGTTATGTTATAACAAACAATAAAAGTTGAGGATGTGTCATCGTGTTTGAAATAATTTTTTTCTACAATCAAACTTAAAAACAAAATCTTTATATCTGTGGAAAATTGCAGTAAAGATTTCAATAAATTGTAGTAACGAAATCACTGACTCAATAGTTTTTCTAGTTATACATAGATTATCTATACTATTAAACGAGAAGACCTCATTTTGGGTGTCGCTTCTCTTCCTTCCACAATAAATCAATCATCATGCCTCTGTGTCTTATAGGTAACATGCATAGTCGCATTTGTCATCCATTCTTATGATTATTCAGATTGAGTTATTTTGGGAGAAAAACGACAAAAAAGGAGTTCGGATATGATTCCGTCATCGGACTGACTTTTAGTCATAGATAAGACTTCCGGTTTTAAAGATGCACAAATACAACCAATCGTATGATAGATGACAAAAATGAAGAATAAATAAGCCAATCAGAGCGTTCTCCATATCATGGTGTTTAGATCGCAAGAACCACAACTATTATACCTCCTTATAGAGGACAATTATTTTTCGGGTTTATCTACATGTAAACTACGATGAAACTACTTTAATATATAGAGACAAGCTGTATATGCCCGCGATTTCGCGGGTGTGTTCTAGTGTTCATTAAAATCTGAAAAGTCACAATAGACGCGGCCATCTGTAAATCACCAATCAAAAAAAAAGAAGAAAAAGTTACAATAGGGAACGAATAATCTTCTTTTTAGTCATAGTGACGAGTTTCCCGTGTAAAACTGACCTATCTAAATCTATGAAAGAACAGGTATAACTGTTTACATTCAATTTATTTAAAGTAAGTTGGTTTTGGTAAATTTATGCAGTATATTCAGAAATCCTTGATTATTTAAAAAAAATATCATTAATATAACGGAAATTGTTGTTGAATTTATCAAATAAACTAAAATAAATTCATCATTGATATCAGAATATCACCATGGAGTTCCAAAAATTCCTGCAAGGTTTTGCTAATAAAAGCTAAGGTAATCTGTTTCTGAGTTAGATATTTATACGGGTCATTATTAAGTTCGATCATAAACTGTGATCAACAACATATCAAAACAAGTCTGATATTAAAAGGGCACAATTAGTGCCCACAGGAATACCTACAATCTTTTAAAAAACGTTGTTGGCGAAACGTTCATAAATATAACCAAAGATAAAAGTAACAACTGAAATCATCTCATTACACCTCAAGAAGTATAGCTAGCTTGTTTCCTTTCTCATTAGGGAAGAAGGCTGAAATGATTTACAAAAAATATATTCGCATTCAGATACACCAAAGGACAATTTGATTAAATACGAAAACTTCTGTTTGATGTGGTTGTATGGAAATGAAGAGTAGGCAAGAAAAAATATGTCCAAAGAATCAAAAGAACCACCAAAAGCACGTAATTTATCAAAATACTTTTTTATCCTTAACAAAGGTGTACATACGTATGTGGTACAACAATTCAAAGCAAAACTAAACTTTTGACTGTTTGTATTTTATTTCACTTCTATTTACTTGCTTTTGTATTGCTTCTTTTAATTGTAAATGATACTGTAAACCAACTTATTTTCGCGGATACTTTATTGCGCGTTTAGCCCTTTCTAGTCCATTTCGCGGCGATTTAATTTCGCGATTCTCAAATTTACTTGGTGTAGTTAAGTAAGGAAACATCCGAGTTTGACATATGTGCGACGATTCATATTCGCAATATTTTTTCCAATCGCGAAAGTCGTGAAATTAAATCGCTCGCGAAAACTAGTTGGTTTACAGTATAGAGAAATTATTGACTTACCGTGCATTCTTATAACAAAACAAATCTCCTTCCCCGTGTAAAAGAACTCTTCGACGTAGAATAAAGTGTGTTTTTATACTTGTGCATTTTCCGGTAGGTTAACATGTACGGAAGAGCGCAACATTTTTATCCGGATGAAATTACCACGAATAAATGCGTATATGTAGTTGTCATGTACCTGTTGCAGTCCAAGTTTAAAATCATGATATGTAATTTGAAAGGGGCAAATTGTGTATATTTGCAAATATTTGAAAACATGTTTATTTTTTTATTCAAATCGCTAACAATTTGTCCACAGATATCTAAACGTTCTCTACAAATACTAAATCTCTATGCTATTTCCTGATTCCAAGTTATAATTTAAAAAAAAGATGCTAATTGATACGTTTATATAAAGAGATATGCAACAAATTTTTAAATAGACATTTTAAATTGGTAATTTCAAACTCTTACTTTACTATATCTCAACCAAATGTTATGAAACTTAAACACAATGCCTGGCTAATCTTATCACAAAGTATACAGCAACAAATGGTATTTAGTTTCAAAGATGCCGCATCCCGAGTTTGTTTGTAAAAATACATTGATTCATGCATATGATAAAAGAGATGATTTTTCATATCCTATCGTTAATTATCCATGTTCAGATGGTGACGTTCCCTTGTCACAATCTTACGGTGTTTATATATCTCAACGTGTACGATTCGCTCGTGTATGTAACAATGTTTTAGATTTTAACGAGAGAAATTTATGTATTACTGAAAAATTATTACACCAGAGTTTTCGACATCACAAACTAGTCAAAACATTTACTAAACTTTAACATCCATAAAAGGACATCATTCGTAAATATAGCTCAACATACAGACGTCTTATACGTTCAGGTATTTCACATCCAATTTTTATGGAAATATTCTTTATAAAGCACAAACATGTCAGTATTCAACTAAGAAGCCAACAAAACCTTTGAATAGACTTATTAAGAAGGGGTATAGTTACGATACTGTTGTCAGGTCATTAAATATTGCATATGTTAGCGTTAATATTGATTCACTTATAGGTTCTTTGCATCGGAACTAAAAACATTTATTTAAAAACCAGTTGTTGGCATGACACGGGTTATGTTCTTCTCATATATATATTATGATGGTATGATACTAAACCCCTAACGGGAAGGATTGTTCCTGATATTCATATGATGAAGACATAATCTTTCAATCAGTGTATTTGAAGTCTGGAGCTGGCATGTCAGTTAACTGCTAGTAGTCTTTTGTTATTTATGACTTGTATTATTGTCATTTTTGTTTATTTTCTTTAGTTACATCTTCTGACATCAGACTCGGACTTCTCTTGAACTGAATTTTAATGTGCGTATTGTTATACGTTTACTGTTCAACATTGGCTAGAGGTATAGGGGAGGGTTGAGATCTCATAAACATGTTTAACCCCGCCGCATTTTTTGCGCCTATCCCAAGTCAGGAGCCTCTAGCCTATGTTAGTCCTGTAATATTTTTAATTTTAGGTTCTTGTGTACAATTTGGAGTTTAGTATGGCGTTCATTATCACTGAATTAGTATATGTATTTTTTTAGGGACCAGCTGAAGAAAGCCTCCGGGTGCGGGAATTTCTCGCTATATTGAAGACCTGTTGTTGACCTTCTGCTGTTGTCTGTTCTATAGCGGGTTGTTGTTTCCTTGACACACTGCCCATTTCCATTCTCAATTTTAAATAAACAAGCAAAGGTAACATCCTTTAGATAGGACAGGATATTAGAGAAGTAAGCATTGAACAGACCATGTGTTGGTCCATCGATATTAAAACTCATACTGGCATACTTTAAATTTATCAAAATCATCCATTATACTTCAGTTTTGTTACGGATACATGTACGGAAATACGAAACATTATAATCCGGATGAAATTACAAGTAAAAACAATGACTACATGTATATGACATGTACTAGATGCAGGACAAGTTCAAAATTTTAATATAGGATTTGAAAAGGAATTTTATATGCATATTTGCAGTGTTTAAATTTATTAAAATCGTAAACTATGTGTTGGTCAATTGATATTAAAACTCATACAGGCATATTTCAAATTTGTTAAAATCATCTATTACATGTGCACATGAACAAATTTTGAAAGTACAAAAAATATACAGTGAAACCCGTTTAAACCGAACCTCTCCGGGACTTAAGATTTTGGTCGGTTCAACCGATGTTCGCTTTTATCAGGTTCATAACGCACATAATTTGATATGACGGTACATAAGAACATGTTTGGTTTAGGCAGGTTTTCGGTTTATGCAGGATTGAATTTAGTCAGGTTTCACTGTATTTGCATTTTGCCAGGTTATTTTCTTTAAACTTCAGTATTTTCCGGGCTCAACTTCGATTCGTCCAACTCGGGTTAACTCTAGTTGAAAGGTCAGTGTTAATGCGCATGTGCGCAACCGTTCCGAATCGAAGTCAAAACTCTACCATCGAATTGACTATTATAAGGGAGGTGAAAACAATGTTTCTGCTGAGTATTAAAATAAAAAAAATAAAGATATAAAGTCCTGATCCTGTTTGCTTTTGAAAAATAGTTTGTTAGTGAGGTAAAAAAAACAGTTGAAAAAAATTCGTTCAAAGAAAAAATTTAATTTCTATTTCATTTCTAACCACCACCGACAGCTGATATACACATGAACAATATTGGCTGATTCCGAAATACAAGCAATACATAAATTCCCCTTGTCAGCTTTATTTTTTTTTGGTCAAATACCAGTTTATTTGTATCACTTTTATTTGTTGCAACTACTTGACGCCATCTTGGAACTCGACTAATCCTGCCCCGACCCAGAGTTGATGTCGAGTTACCTCGGGTAGGTTCAGAAGGTCAAAATCGGGGGGGGGGGGTTCGGTTGTCAGTCGAGTCAACTCGAAAGACTCTACTAACCCGAGTTGGACGAATCGAAGTAGGCCCGGTAGGTTAACATGCACGGAATAACCTATCGGCAATCCTCGGGTGACTCCGCTACTCTCCTTCTTCGGAATCGGCCGAGTTGTTACGAATGCGGAAGAACGAAACATTAGTATCCGGATGAAGTTATCACGCAATTAAATACATACATGAAGTTGTCATTTACCAATTGTAGGCCAAGTTTAAAATATTAATATATAAATTGAAAAGGAATTGATTATGTATATTTACAAATAATCAAAAACATGACTTTTTTTTATCTATTAACATCGCCAACTATGTTTTGGTCAATTGATATTAAAACTAGTACATGCATCTTTCAAATTTAGTAAAAGCATCCATAAGATGTGCACATGAAATAATTCTGAAAGATAATAACACATGTACTTGCATTTTGCCAAGTTATTTTCTTTTTTTCTTTAAATTTTTAATGCTTGAGTTAAGATATACACAATTTGCGTGTCGGAGTTCTCTGCAGTCCCTATTAATATATAATAAATTAGGTAAATATTATGCAAGTAACATTCATTTCTTAAATATCTTGCAGCTACCACCTGGTAGGTATTTCCTTTTTCACATTGTAAATAAGTTTATTTTTTTATTCATGGTGATTTTAAATGTGATAATAGACTGATATCTTTTTAAACAAGTTTTAACCTACAAAACATCCAAGGCTGCAGCTTGTTTTTTTTTGTGTTAATGGAGTGGGAAAAAAGGTAACTCTAATAGTATACATGCAGATATTGGAACAGAATATATTGACATTGACCGATTTATAACTGCTCTGTGAAGATGAATGGGGAAGTTTTATAACAGAAACAATTATCCATAGTAACCGAAGTAAAACAACTAGAGGGTGAGTGGGGGAACGTTTACTGCAAAAATATTGACATATATTACAAACTACAGTATCTTGTCTGATTGTAGAACATACGCGTACACATTGTTATATATAACTAATAAAATCCCTAGATGTTGTTTCACTGAATAGTATGACATGAAGTTGTTAAGCACAGAAAAACATTACAATCATTTACATTTGTAGAATTGAAAATAACAAAACGCCACACATGGTGTCGTTTTCGTTGCTCTTTTAAAGTAATCCACAGTAAGAAAACACGAGTCCGCCTCATTGAACATCCTCTGATACACATAATTCAGCACGACCTTAAACTTGGCCGTGATGATGAACAACATTTGCAAAATAGAGGTGAAAGATACCAAAGGGACATTCAAACTCATAAGTCGAAAATAATTGACAAAGCCATGGTTGAATGAGAAAAAAACAACAGGTAAATAACAGTACAAAATACGCACGTAAGATTGAGAAACACAAACCCAATTAAAAATTTGTAACATTGTTATGTGCTCCGCAAGGGTAAGCTGATTTTGTTCCACATGTTGCACCGTTTTGTTGCTTATGCAAGTCTTCGTAAGGCTGTTACTGTAAACAAAATGAGATAAAAAAGTACTGATTTCCGAGGAAAATTCCAAAATGGAAAGCCCTTATTCAAATGGCAAAATCAAATAATTAAAAACATCAAACGAATGAACAACAACTGTCATATTCCTGACTTGGTACAGGCATTTTTAAAAGTAGAAAATGATGGATTGAACCTGATTTTAAAGCACTAAACCACTCACTTTTATGGCAATCGCATCAAATTCCACTATATTTACATTGATGACGTTTGATTAATTTGAGATCTTCAACATGTAGCTATAAATATTTTACACTTTTCGAAATGTTTATCCTAACGAGATTCTTCATATTATAATATAACACAGAAATGAGAGGAATACATTTTCGGATTAACTTTAATTCTATCAGAATATGAGAAATTAAACATTACAAATGTTCCTATAGAACACTAGACCCTTCACCTGATTTATATTACGGTTTGTTTCATCTTCCTATTTCTTTGTTTCTTTGAACTGATGTTTGACCGTTCGTTACTTTTTCTTGGTCATGGGGTTGTCTTTCGACTCTGGACATATTTTGTTTATTGTGATTTTGAGTTTACTTTTATTCATTACCCTAATTAGAAAGCTACATGTAGTCATGAGATTAGGATACCAATCAATAACCATTTGAAATTGCGACTGCATGAATCACTACGTAGAACGTCACTTGCGGGTAAATTGCTATTTGTTTCCTTTTTAAGAACTGTTAGCACAACAAAATGTATCGCACGGAAGGAAATGATAACTGATATATTACCAAGAAGCAGAAGTAATCTTCCATTTTGGTCTTTAACCTGAAACGACCCTCCTAAGTTTCACGTGTCACATATTTCAAGACTTTAAACATTGTTAAATAAAAGTGTTATCAAATAAAATTCTTTTTGGCGGCTTTTTTTTTATATAGAAATGAATTTCACAGAACCCAACGAAGTGCTTGCTCTACAGTCAATATTTCTTAATTCTTATCATAATTTTCATCAACATGTATAGTGGCGCACTTGTACGCATATTTGGCATCTAAAAAGGGACGAAAGATATCAGAGGGATTGACCAACTAATCAATCGAAAATAAACGGATAACGCCATGGCTAAAAATGAAAAAGACAAACAGACAAACAATAGTACACATGACACAACATAGAAAACTTAAGAACCACACCACACCAAAAACTAGGGATGATCTCATGTGCTCTGGAAGGGTAAGCAGATCCTGCTCCACATGTGGCACCCGTCGTCTTGCTCATGTTATAACAAATCTAGTAAATAGTCTAATTCGGTAGGTCCCATTTGTGAAAGGGAAGGGGATTGTAGTTACGACGTAAGGAACATATTCGATAACATCTGTAAAACGGTTATTCCATAATAGTCAACCAACTCGTGATGGCGTCCGTTAAATTTACGAAGAGATGAATTCAACTTCACCATTTGGAATTCTTGGTTCAATAGCATCCTTGTTGTGAGTAATTACCCTCTATCAAGAAAATCATGTTAGGAAATACAAGCACGGGAATATAGTATCAATTTGGAGATATATCCTCCGTATGTAGGTTCTGTTGCAATGTTGCTACATAGAAATGAAAAGTTCACAATTGGAAAGCTGAAATCATCTCTTTTGTCGTAAAGTTTTGTTTTCAACCGACCCTCATTGTCAATTTATAGATGTAAGTCAAGATATGAGGCCGAGTTAACTATATCTGTTGTATCCTTTATCTCCAGTTCGATGGGATAAATGCATTCCACATAGTCATCTAACGGGAGTTAGACATTCATTGACATAGGAATATATTTGTATTAAGACTAAGTGTACGTAATACACTACTCAATATATTTTGTTTCAAATTTTACATGTGGATGCTCCTTGTAAAAAAAAACACCAGAAAATAAAATGAAAAAAGGGGGTAACTGTTTCCGTTTTGCAGAATCAAGCTGTTGAAATTATCAGCATGAACCATCAGAAATACAAAGGATATATAGGAAAAAAACATAAAAAATGGCATACATTTTTATTTTATTAAGTTTCTATAATTCGTTGGTCTACAGTAAAATAAATCGAAAGGCGATTCTCAAATGAACATCGAATCCATTGGTACACATAATTCGTGGACAACCGTGCTAGTTTTCAAGTTGTATCCACTGAAAATTTAATTTTGAGCAGATATCTAACAATTATTCAGCGACATAGCGGCTTAGGAATAAACTCATCGGAGATACCAGAATCGAAAGTTTATATTGACACCAGACGCGCGTTTTGTCTACAAAAGACTCATAAGTGACGCTAGACTAAAAAAAAAAATAAAAAAAAAAATAAAATAAAGTACGAAGTTGAAGAGCATTGAGGACCAAAAATTTCTAAAAGTGCTCCAGTAATTATATATAAGACGTCATATGTTCCTTTCCGGTTTCAAACATTAACATCAAACATTATAAGACTGTGTGTACGCTTCGGAATGTAATAAAATTTAAAAAAAAAAAAAAAAAATTCGGATGAAAATTTTTTTTTATATACTATAGGACAAATTATAATTGTATGTTGCCATGGTATTAACCAGTAAGTATATAATTCGTGTAGGAAGAAAAGTTAAACGATTAATGTTACAATAAAAAAACCCACTTTAAATTTGACTCTTCAAAGGACCGACATTAAGTCATAAAAAGTAAGTAAAATATATTTTTATTGTTCAAGGATTATAATATTTCAATGTACACGGGTAACCGCTTGACCAAGAATTCAATAACAAATCATGCCTGCTTATATTCATTTGAATTGATTGTTTTTTTTTTTATATTCTCCATATCTGTTTTTTTATTTATAGTGCAGCAAATTTGTAGATACATTTAAATCTGTGAACCCTTCACTAGGATCAAAAGCATCATCGAATGCCAAAAGTTTGCAAGACTAACATGATAAATATTATTTCTTCAAATTTACTTATTGCAGCTTATGTATATCAAACGTGTTTAAGAAATTACTATAGCTCGTGATATCTATGGTGATACAACAATGGAAATATAAACAACTTGTTTTTTTATATAACGTGTTGAATGTAATAAGGTGACAAACTCTGAATGAATCCGAAACTTAAAGATATAGCCATATATATAAAAGAAGACGTGTTGTAGTTGCCAATGAAATAACTCTAAATAAAAGACAACATTACACAGAAATAATTAACTTAAGGTCACCGTATTATGGCCTTCAATAATAAACAAGGCTTATACCACATAGTCATCTTCAAAAAGCTTCGAAATTACCCCCTTCATGTTAAGGTATTGAAGAGAGCAAAATTTATTTACAAAATAACTGGCAACTGCAACCTTGACCTATCATCAGAAAATCGACTGAACTGCTTAAATGATTATCTCTATACATGCAGTTAAGACCATTTTTGGAAGAAAGATGTCGAAATAATTGAATTCTAAACATATATTTTTTTTTCATTTTAAAAATGTAAATATCAATTTTGAAAATAACTAATCATTTCATCCGAAATATATACAGAACAATTGCATTTAAAATTGATTAGTCATTGATTCATGTAATCATCCTCTTCCACTTCGTCCACTTCATCATATCCATGTTCCGTACAAATTTCGTAGTCACCAAAAAAGTGGGATATGTATTCAAATGTTATTCGAGAATCCGGGTCTTTAGACCAGCAATCTATGGCATGATCATAAATAGCTTCAGGACAACAATCAGGTCGTATGTGCCTTAAGTCCCTTTTTATTCTGTTAAATACCTCTGGATCTTTCAAGTCTGAAATGAAAACAACAATATATAAAATACTTGAAATATATGTGTAAATGGTTTATAAGATTAGTACAATTTATGATTAGATTGCAATAAAGGAAAATAAAAAAAATTATAACAACACAATCAAAATTTCCTGTAATTATAATTTGCTGAGATAGTGACTAAAGTTCACATTCATGGGAAAATATTTTTCGCTATTCGAACACACTCCGTATTTTAACACAAGTCTTTTGGTGTAAACAGATCTTACATGTCATATATGTGTCCAGAGAAACTCTTCTATGATCGTGAATTTTTACTATCATTTTAGGAAATTCAGTTTTAGTCGAACAATAGTCTTACGCATTGTTTGTGTTAGTATTACCAAGGGTATGGTTGATTCATTTAAATTGTTCCGTGTATATATATTTTGTATGTTATTCGTCAACTTAAAAAACCTGGCCATCATATCATAATTATTTTTATATTTGTATACGATTGACAAGATAAAATAACAAACGTATGTGACACAATTTTCGAAATTCAATTGTTTAAACTTCTTCCACTTGTTAATTCTTTTATTTGACCATTTAGATTTTATTTATAGTAGGTAACACTGGTTTAGTTTAAACATATTTTATTTGCTGAATTAAAGCAAAATGGATAAGACACAAGTAAATTGTACTTATGAAGTCTTCTCTATAATACAATATAAAGTTACAATAATAGTATAATATAATAATATAATGGACATGCATATAAAACAAACAGTTTCTACAATATAATACTAGCTTTCATAGGTGAACAAAGAGGAGAGAAAGTAAAAAGAGAAAAAGAAAGTTTGAAAAGTCGTATTATTCTGTGCCGATGACTTGTGAATTGATGCTAACGATGACGCTCCATGTCAGCAATAACAACGCTCTATCAAGGCATAAGAAATCTGTTTGACCTTTTTATGAAATTTTGAACATGTTTGAAAATTTGAGAATATTTTGTTCGTTCGAAAGTTCCAAGTGTCCGCAAATTAATAGTTTTGTATCTAAAACTAAGTTTTCAGATAGCCAGTTAATGTTATGAAATAAGGTTTTTCTACATAATGTGTATTTTGGACAAACCAAGAAGTAATGGTAGACATCCTCAATATCGGACCCACAATAAAGGTAACACTTGTGAGTCACAGAAAGATGAAACGATGTCTTGCGTACAAAATATAAGTCATTTTTACCGAACCTAAATTAGGCGAATGGTGGATTTACATTGTTTAAATTATAAATTGTTAACCAAAAATGTCAAGAATACAATTTCCTTATACATGTGACGTATGTAATTTTTACCATTTCAATAATATTATCTAAAAGCGAAATTTAAAAAAAAAAAACAATATATCTTTTAAATTTACTGTAACATCTGGAAACATTACCTTCATAAGGTATTTGACAGTGTCCAAACACTTCCATTAATAGTATTCCAAAAGACCACACATCAGATTTGGTTGTTGCTTTTTCACCTTCGATTATCTCTTGTGCCAACCATCTTACCGGAGGAATAGTGCCTACATGTAGTTTAATAACATACTTTAATTGTATTTTCTATTGCTAGCTAAGGTAAAGATAATGCTTTCTCTATCTGTTTTTCATTCAACTTGGGTAGTTGTAGATTTTAAAAAATAAATATTATATTCTCTAAAAAAACAAGCCAAAAAAAAAAAAAACCAGACATTGCTATCCAATTTCTAAGTGCTCACCATTTATAACTATGCTGTTTTATTCTGTAAACTAGAACTACAGCAGCTAAATATGGACAACTATTATTTTTTTTACATTTAACTGAAAGGGATTAGTTTTTATCCGTTAGATGAATTAACGTGAACCTGCATTCAAATGATTGACGAGTTGAATATTTTTTATAAAGAGTTATACAGACTTTGGCAATATCCCAAATAGAAAATCCAAGAAAATATCATTGCTTCTCTACCCCCTAAAAATTGTAACCAAGGAAAATAATCAAATTTAAGTATTTAAAATTGATTTGATACTAATGTAATGACGTAATATTCCAATTTGAATCAGTATCATTGGCTCTTAAACGTATTAGATAACATTTTTATCAATTTCGTAATTTTAACACCGATTTACGCACTTTTAGCTTTTGCATTGCTGTCAGCTTTTATTGATCGAGGAAGCAGTAGTATAAACTATTATTACTGGATTAGCAAATATTTCTTCATCTTGTTCCTCTGCGTCATTGGTTTGATTTATAGGTACAAGAATCGTCGTCTGATCATAATTGTACTTATTTGTGTCATATTCCTGATAACGAAATTATGACAGAAAATGCATGCAAAGTATGATACGGGTTCAGTCCCAAGCCATACTTTGATTGGTTTCCTATATACCGATATGACAGATCTGAATATCAGTCAACATGTTGCCGTTATTCATACAAAACTATGTTAGATCTAGACGTTTAATATCAATGTTTTCAGACATTTGCATTTACATATTTTAGCTAGTTTAGATGTTACTCACGTCTTCGTTTGGGATCTATTGTATGGTCGTTTGTCATATGCGCAAACTTAAACCCACAAACTTTCGGGGTCCAATTAGTTCCAAATAATATATTGTCTGCTCTTAAATCGGAATGGATAATCTCCCTTGTTCCTAGAAAATCCATTCCTTTAGCAATCTAGAATATACAAAATTTAAACTCAACGTACAGTTTTTTTTTATATTGATAAACTTTATATTTCGTCGTGAACGAATACATACATACGGTTAACTATGTTAAATATAATTAAACAAGGTAGCTTTTACATTAACTCCAAAAACTGTTACATTTCGGCTATTGTTTTTGATCTGACAGACTATGAGCATAGACTTATTGTAGTTTCTTACTAGTTTTCATATAGATTCAACCACTGTATTAACATGATCGAATGTGTAAAGATATTTCTTGCATCGAGGCAGATTAATTTAAGAAATGTAAACATGAGGCTTACTGAGCTTTTCAAGTGTTTAAAATTGAACTGTTCAGAATGGAGAAAATCGTAATGCATGATATATTTATAGTGGCTGTATTTGTTCCTCTCGTGAGATTTAGACGATACTGAAAACAAATGTATCTTTTCTTTTTTAACATTCTCAGAACGTTGTGGTTTTATATAATTAAATAATCAGGCATTGTCTTTTTTTAAGAAGTCATATAGGAACTCTAGAAGAAAGCAACAAAATGGAGGTTATAATTGAATTTTGACCAATTAATTGGCGAAAAAAAATCTTTTCTGTATGAAAAACCTTTCTTTTTAAGCTAATCATGAAATGTAAAAATAGCTTCAAAATCCTTATTAACTATATGGAAAGATACCCGATACTGCGATTTTTTTCGAGTTAATTTCAAAGAATTTTATATAAAACGCCTTATTCAAGAAATGTCTATAGAAACTAAAAAATATTTTGTGTATTAAAACGACATGAAAAGTTTTAGTGGAAACACAAATCGAGCATTACAGTTTATATCTTGGGATGGGAATGAAGAACGTAGATATATTGTACATTCTGTTAAAAGCGTCAACTACCTAAGTCTTGACATATATGGTTTATCTATTGAGTAGTATGAAAAAAGGTAAGATTGAAAAGACTCGTGAAAACATTATTTGTTTTGGAAAAGAACACTGTCACCTTAGATGTCATTTCAGTCATATGCTTCATAGACGTGTCCATTGATGTATGCTCATCTAATAAAATCTGTTTTAAGGTATATTCCGTAAGATATTCCATAACTAGAGATACTGGATGGTGCTCTGTGCTGACTCCTATCATTTTGATCACGTTCTCATGAGATGTCCCCTTTAAAATGTGAGCTTCCTTCAAAAAGGACAACGGGTTATTATCAACGTTTTTCTTCACGGCTATTGTAGAACCTTGAAACGTTGCTGCAAATAATCAGAGGTCAAAATGTTGTTTGTTTCTTTTTCAAATATCAAATTGTATTGGAAATACATATTAAATGCAAAACAAACAATACAAAAATAGAAAAAATACAATGCGAGCCCTACGTGGTTGGTGGATCCAATGATTTAGTTTTAGGTATATGACTTTGCATGTAATACAGTCTTTACAACTGAGGGTCTATTGTGTGACTTTACATTTTGATACAAACTTTCTAGTGATCAGATAACATCTATAATAATCAGACTTCAATAAGACAATGAATGCATAAACATTTTTGTTATTCATATGACATGTATAAAGGCAAAACAGTTGACATTGTTTGGTGAGTAATTATCCCTATTGCATACATACCTCGTATTTGTATGTTCCAATTGCAGATTAATCACTTTTATTTATTGTACGAATATTTATATTTATATATATTATGTTAAATAGACATTCATTTCAATTTGAACTGTATCACATTTTCAATTGTTCGTTTTTAGCTTACCCTTCCAAACTCGCCCGGAATAAACAGTTTTTTCAAACCGATCAAGGGATGATCTTTTAATATCAGGAAACCATCCTACAGTGATAAAAAATAGTTTGAAATGCATTATTCTCTGGTATTTTATTGAACAAAAGAATACGATTCAAAAATATTATATAGATCTACATGTAGAAACTTTCAAAAATAAACAAAAACTCTGCAATAAACTATGAGATAATATTCGATTCTGCAAAACGAAATGTTAGTATTATAGCTGGTATATTTTTCACAATATTAACAGCATTTATAAACAATATTTCAGATGAACATTAATTAATGTAATAAGGATGGTAGCGTTTTTTTTTTTTATTCCAAAATGAGACTATTGTAAATAGTACGATTAGCTTACACATGTTCTTCAGAAAAAGACTGTACCAAGATAGGAATACAACTGTCGTTTTCCATTCATAAAGTCGAATATACGAAGTGTTTCCGAAAAAGAAAATTTTTGGCATACTTTTACGAGGAACTTTGAGGTTTGAAACATATATCTATATATATATACGAGTCTAAATTGAAAACTACGTTCAAACCTATGATTGAGTTGGATAAAAACCGCAATTTTTATACGTGTGCATGTAAAACAAATTTCGTTGTAGAAGGGTCTAAAATCAGCACAAACAACATTTTCAAAAAGACCAAAAAAGTGAAAAAGTATATCTAAACAAAAAGCATTTGACTAACAGGTCGAACAACTGATGTCCTTTAACCCTGCTGACTGCCATTGGCGATTGCCAAATAAAATTGATCACAAGATGTAACAAAATGTATCTTAATATAAATTTAATAAAAAAAACAGAAAGAAATAAAATTTTGGCCACGATGTTATACCACAAACATACGGTATCAATATTTTTTTAGTACACCAGATCCGGATTTCGACAATAAATGAAGTACGTCTGAGTCAGTGACAACTCTACAACAGATATATATCCACTTTCATTTTTCGATAATAGTGTCGAAATTTTTAAAATCGTATACAATTTATTACTAGGATTTTGATATACGGTGACTAGACACGCCTAACTTTTTTGTTTTAGAAGATAATTGCTAGCTGAGTTTTATAATTATAGATTCTACCACTGCATCGAGTGTAATACGATATTTATCACCTCGAGACAGTTAAATTTTCAAATTTAAAACGCGAGGCTTGTCCGAGCGTTTTAGATATTTAAAATTTAACTGTCGAGAGTGGATAAATATCGTATTACACGAGATTTGGTGGTAGAATCTGTTTCTCTTAAGATTTTCTAACATTATGCAGGCAAACTTATTCCGTATTTTCGAATTATCTGCAAAATGTGTGTTCTTTCTATGTGACGTCACCAGTCATGATCGCCTTTTTTCACGCCGTCACAATAGGAAATTCAGAAGAAATCAAGAAAATTCGATGTCATGATCGGATTTTAACCAATGAAGTACTGAGATCAAACTAACTACACGTTGATTAAATTTTTTTATACAATGGGAGCAGAAAGGGATAAATTGACGAACGAAGAATTAGAGAACAACATATCCAATATCGTTTCATCATAAATATACAATAATCTTGTACTAAAGTTCTTTAAACTCGTTTTTAAGGATTCATGCCCGTAAATTTCATATATTTATCAAATTAGAAAAATAATATTCATGATTTCTTCATAAAAAGTGGTACAAATAGTCTTCATATATAAGCAAGTCATTTATAAAAAAATAGTTAATGTATTCATTTTAAACTAATTAATAAAATCTGTCGAACATGCATCTTTTCCCGATATTTCATTGTTTGACGTGGCGAATAATAATATTTTACTCTAGCGACGTCATGACCTCCCCTCTCACTGTGTCTTATGCCTTAAAAGTGGTTACTTACATTAGTCATTATGGTATAACGTGTTTGTTGTGAACTTTATACATACCGGTCGAGGTTTTTGTTTTAGGTTCTGTTAATGCAGTTTTCGGATCTGAAAAATAAAAATACTATTTCTATAAAGCATGGATATATTTTGAGTCATTGTCATATGGTAGAATAATCCACTGATATGTTTGCATTCATTTGTTATAAAACTTACCTGTATATTCTAGAAGCATCTGATTGTGAACATAGATAAAAATGTTAAATATACGTTTAAAAGTATAACAAAACTTTCTAACTCCAAGTTATTTTCAAAATGCAGGAAATGGAGAAAAAATATCTGCCAAAGTCAAGTTATACTGTGTCCACTAACTGAATAAATGAAAAACAACTATCATATTTAGTTTTGGGACAAGATTTCTCAAAAGAAAAATGCTAGATTTAACAAGGATTGAAAAAAAAAAGAAGTATGACCTCTCGCTATTAATATAGTAGGTAATTGAGTTAAACAAAACATAAAATATGTATGGCGAAATATTCGAATTCAAACTGTGTCAACACTATCAGATAAAATTGAGAATGGAGATGAGGAATGTATCAAAGAGACAACAACCCTACCATAGAACAGACACCAGCAGAAGGACAGCAACAGGTTTTCAATGCAGCGAGAGAAAAAAATATAAAAAGACTAACAAAGACCAGAGGCTCCTGACTTAGGAAAGGCGCAAAAATGCGGCAAGGTTAAACATGTTTATAAGATCTCAACCCTCCCCCTATACCAGTAGCCAATGTAGAAAAGTAAACGCATAACAATACGCACATTAAAATTTAGTTGAAGAAAAGTCCGAGACTGACGTTAGAAGATGTAACCAAAGAGAATAAACAAAATGACAATAATATATAAATAACAACAGACTACGAGCAGTTAACTGACATGCAAGCTCCAGACTTAAATCAAACTGATTGAAAAATTATGTCTTCATATTAATATCAGGCACAATCCTTCTCGTTAGGGGTTTAGTATCAAACCATGAAAACAAATATGAGAAGAAAAGCCTACATCATTAACACATTAAACACCTGGAAAAAAATCTAACAAGCAAACAAAAGAATCTCAGAAAGACTTACAACTCACAACTGTTTAATCGGGATTTCCCATCTATCTATTTTCAATTTTTGGAATATACTTTATTTCTCGTTTCTCACCTAAGCAATGCGATTTGATGCGCTCTTTCGGGATATTCTTTTCTTTGATGCTTTCAGCATTTTGTCTGTGTTCATGTTCTTCGCCTTCATTATGCATTAACACATTGTCTTCTGTTTTAACGATAATTGATCCAAGTTTCTGGATACGAATGATGTTAGTATTTGCTAATTTGATATAGAATTTCTGCATTTTAGCGTTAGTTGTCTCATATCTCTTTTTGATAGTAGACAACTCCTTGATCATATTTCCTCTAAGTCCAAATTTATTATTTGCAAAATCGTAATTTTCTACAGATGCAAGATGTTGTAGAAACTCGTCCAAAGATTTTTGAATATCAAGAAGTTCTCTTTTCTGGGTATCGTACGATCCTTTGCATTTGTCTATTTCAGATGATAACGTACCCTTTAGCTCAGACTCAAGCTTCAAAAATGTACACTCGATTTCTTGTCTTACTTCTGCAATTGCATCAACAACTTCATTTTCTTGAACTTTAAGGTTTAGGTTATTGTGTTCAGTTAGCTCTACCAATTCATGTATTTTGTTTTTCACATCTGTACATTCATGTACCATTTCTTTGTACCATGAAGATCGTTGTGGTAATTTCTCATTACAATCAGGACTTTGAGCTTTATTCCAGCAAACCTCGTAACCTGTACTAGATAAAATCACCTCATGTTGTAATGTAAACTTGTTACGCTTATGTGCGTCTGCGCATGCCACACACAACGGTTCTGAGCACTCAGTACACCAGGCCGCTGTGCTGTTGTGTAAATTGCCTCTTTTGCAAGACTCACATAGTTGTGGGACTACCAGATTATAGCTACATAGAAAGAAAGGTGTTAACGTCAATGTTTTTAAGAACTTTATTGTCTATTATCCCCTTCACTGTCTTTAAGATACAAGGAGAGAAAAGTCAAACACAGTGTTGGCTTATGTTTTAAATTCTACTAAAATAAATATTTACATTCATATACATACAAAGAGGAAAAAAAAACAGGTCACTAATTAACAACAAAAAAAATAAAAATAAAATATTTTAATAATAAAAAACCAAGCGTTGTCAAAATTGAATAAAATTAAACTTAACAGATAGATTTCGCGATCGTTATCACTTCTTTAACCACTTATCTATTAAAAAAGATATGTAATTATATAATAAACATATACCAGAAATATGATAACGTAGAACTTCAACTGACTTAATAAAATAAGGTCTGAAAATACTGTTTGATGCATACTAAAATATAGCTTTCTTTTATTGTGGTAAACAATATTCATTTCCTGTTGATAGACTAATTCGATGGTACTAATTGTTTTGTATATTGAAGGCGATACCAGTATAATGGTAACAATATAAAGACATGAAGAAATATCAAATACAATATCTTTCAAGAATCCCCAGACTTCGTGTGTTTAGAACCAGTTTTAATTGATTACGGTTAAAGCTTCAAAACAGTTTACGTGTGCACACCAATTAGTTTCATTGTTAAAATTAAATGACCTCCCAATAAACATAACAACTTTTTTTAATGTCTTGATACACAGTCCCTTTGTTCTACGTTGATTGTATCTGGTTTACCTTGATTGTATTAATTACATATTGTCCTACTTATATATTTATTTGATTATAACAATAAACACACATAAATATATAGTTAAGATGTTTGATCCATAACCGTATTAATTACGACATTTTAAAAGTGATATAATATCAAAACAACAAAGGTAATGTATAGCACATATTTGCCATTTTGTACCTATACCAAAGATAAACTTAATTCACAGCAACATAATTTATGGTTTCATAGTATTTGATAGAAATTTGAAATTGTATGGCAAATAAATGCATGACGAAATTATGTTAAAAGATCATAGTATAGCTAACTAGGTAGCATTATGTCATAAAACTAGAAAAACATATAATTCACGTTATCATAGTTATGGTCCCTTTAAATTTAAAAAAGTTAAATTCAATTTATTTATTATAATTATGTATTCCGTAAAATTATATTTTAAATGAGGTCAATGGTAGTTAATACTTAAAAAAGGAATTTCTGTTCTTCCTCGTAAACCGTAATACGAATGTAGATCTAGTTGAATAAAAGTATAAAATCAAAGTAAAAAAAAAAATGTTTTCTAGAATCAACGTAACAAAATATGAATGCCTTAGCTTGTTTTAAGATGACATCTGTATTTCAAAAATGATGCAATACACATAATACATAGAACCATTGACAACTTATAACTTTTACTTGCTTAAATATACTTAAATTGCAAAATGTAGGAAAGAGGATTAGGGTTGGAACCAAGTTAAAAGCTAATGTAATGATATATTCTGTTGATTTAATCATTGCAATGTTTGCACACTTCTTGTTGCTTCGTTGATACATAATTTCTGTATACAAGCATATTTCAATTCATATCATTTTATGAAATCCATAAAAGTCGATATCATAGGAAAAATGACTAATCGATGTTATGCTGTCGACATTGTGACATTAACCTTTATTTGTGTAAAAATGAACTATCTTTTATTTTATTATCTAAAAACTGCAGTTGGTTGAGTTGTTTGTTCGTGCAGATATATAAGAGCATTTTTTCAGCTTTCTTTGCACAAATAGTTTATTTCATTAGTATACAGAAGGAGAAAGATGATAGCATTTTCAACATTTGGTTTTGTTAGTTTATTTGTATCCTTGAGCATGATAACAGTCATGTATAATTTGAACTTTAAAAAAAAATGAAATTGCGTCAATGTTTTTGTTGATTCGCAAACACGATTGGCAAAGTTTACATGTTTGATCCATTTTTTAGCAAAGCTAATGATCCTGTAAGTATACACTCGCTTTGATTGGTATTTATAATGACTGCATTTGTACTGTTTCTGCTTGTAACTTCGATGTATCTCGTAATAAAAGTAACCCTGTTTCAAAATTCAAGGTCCAGGTTAACATATAATATGCTATGATTCACTTGTAATTTTAGTTTTATTGAAATAAATGTAAACCGATTTAACTGCATTGATATTTAAATCATTGCGTGATAGTTTTATAGATACCATACAGACAATATGCATTTTAACTTCCTGATTTGAACGTTGTTCATGTTCAGTCTATGGAAGAAGCGAATCGATAAAAACTTGTCATATATCAACGAGCGATATTGCCTTATACCAACGAGTTGCATTGTGGGAAATTTCAGACGCATGTTAGCATTTGAACGAAGTAAGGCAGATTTCTCGGTATAAAGTAATGACTCTTTTCTTAACACAGGGTGACATTTAACTCCGACATACGTCTGCTGTATAACTTCCATGAATTATTTTATATTATAGCAAGCGATGTGTATTTAAACGAGAAAATTGAATTGTTGAATAAATGAAACATAAATGCACGATTTATCATTTGTAGATGTACACATTCAATAAATATCACGTAGCAAATTCAGTGGAATGCAATTGAGATGAATTCAATTGTTTGCTAAGTCAAAATCACCTATAAGACAAAGATACTGCTATATTTTATTACAACAATGCAATGTTTGTCTTATGTCATAGCGATCCTTTTTAAATATCAAAATTTAAAACAAAATGCGATATCGATTTATATTTAAAAAGTACTCACGCATGTGTCAATGTTATTTTATTTAATCTATGAGCCGCTGTACAACTGGGACATAGAAATTCATCACACGACGGACAAAATGAAATTGCGTCAATGTTTTTGTTGATTCGCAAACACGATTGGCAAAGTTTACATGTTTGATCCATTTTTCAGCAAAGCTAATGATCCTGTAAGTATACACTCGCTTTGATTGGTATTTATAATGACTGCATTTGTACTGTTTCTGCTTGTAACTTCGTTATATCTCGTAATAAAAGTAACCCTGTTTCACAATTCAAGGTCCAGGTTAACATATAATATGCCATGATTCACTTGTATTTTTAGTTTTATTGAAATAAATTTAAATCGATTTAACTGCATTGATATTTAAATCATTGTGTGATAGTTTTATAGATACCATACAGAAATGTGCATTTTAACTTCCTGATTTGAACGTTGTACATGTTCAATCTATGGAAGACGCGAATCGATAAAAAACTTTTCTTATATCAACGAGCGATATTGTCTTATATCAACGAGTTGCATTGTGGCAAATTTCAGACGAATGTTAGCATTTGTAAAACAGGGTGACATTTAACACGACATACGTCTGCTGTATAATTTCCATGAATTATTTTATGTAATAACAAGCAAGTTGTATTTAAACGAGAAAATTGAATTGTTGAATAAATGAAACATAAATGCACGATTTATCATTTGTAGATGTATACATTCAATAAATATCACGTAGCAAATTCAGTGGAATGCAATTGAGATGAATTCAATTGTTTGCTAAGCCAAAATCACCTATAAGTCAAAGATACTGCTATATTTCAATGCGATGCTTGTCTTATATGATAACGATGCTTTTAAAATATCAAAAATTTATGAATGCGATACTTTTCTAATATAACTGCTATAGTTTTCTTATATAAAATGAATACGATGACACGTCACAATGCATGTCAAGAAAACCGCAAACATAATTCACAAACTTAGTTCATGACGACAGACCGGCTTAATGTTTGAGGATCAATATCACTTGATAGTTGAAAGTATTAACAACCTGTTCAGTCTTTTGTTTTCAATCACATGGTTTAACCGACTAATTCTATTTGAAATGGTGATGCAATGGAAGAATTTAAATGCGGTTGTAAATACTCTACCGACCTATTAGATTCTAATATAGGTCCAATGGTGGATCAAGGGAGGAGGGTCCGGGGGTTGGAAACCCCCTTTTTTTTGCCGATCATTGCATTTGAATGGGGACATATTGTTGGACCCCCCTTTATCCTCGGTTTGAAATCCCCATTTTGAAAACGTCTAGATCCACCCTTTAGGTCACACTGTTATAGCCTATCCACATGGGTAATATCGAAATAGACAAAAAATAGCATTACTTAAAAGAAAAAAAATATTCCAATTAAATCAAAATGTACAAATGCTGATGTCCCGAACTTTGAAGATACCAACTGAGTTGCCTCAGACTATAAATTGAACGACTTCAGATACAACGAAAATCAAAACTGTCGTTCCTGTTAAAGCTTTAGAAGTGTGCTAGTTCATATTGCACTTTACAAAAGATTCAGCACCCAAATGACGTTTTTGTAGGACTGGAAAGCAACTATTTATTAGGGAAAATTTAAAAAGATTTATAAATATAAGAAGATGGTGCATGAGTTCGAATGAGACAACTTTCCATCAAAGTAAAAAATTGATTCAAGTAAACCATTATAAATCAAAGTAGGGCCTTAAACACGGAGCCTTAGCTCACAGCGAACACCACGCTATATAAGAACAAAAACATTACTAGTGTTAAACAGGGTTGGCAAAAAACCGGGTTTTATGAGTATTGCCAAGCCCAGTGGGAAATACTGGGAAAACCCGGGTTTTACTGGGTTTTAGTGGGTAATACTGGGCAATACTGGGTAATATAAAACACTGGTCTAAATTGTATAGAGGATTCAGTGATCTAACACAAATGTTATACATTTAAGATATTTATAATCTATTTTGTTTGTCTGGATTGGTAAAACTGTAAAAAAATTATTTTCTTTTAAATAAATATAACTCCTACTAGGAATTAACAATTACATGTAAGAAAAATTACATTTAAATAATGTATATTTACTGTCACTAATTAATAAGTAATTATTCAGATTAGAATGCAGTTTGTTTATGTAGCAATAATCAGCCCTTTCAATTCTATAAGTGTTAATGGCATGACCCCTTAGGGTGTTTATTTAGCAGTATGAATGTATAACATTTAAAATTAACAATGCACTTAAACACTTTTTTTTCAAAGTCTGAATTATTGAAACAATGCTTGGTAATTAACAAGCTAGGTATCCCTAAATGTGCAAAATCTTGTATTGTGTCTACATACATGACATAGAAGAGAACGAAATTGAATTATTCATTCTTCTAGAAATAACTGTCAATGGTTATCTGTATAAAAAGTATATATTTAACTGTAATACTATGAAACTACACTAAGTCTTTGCTATTTTGTGTTAAAATAAGCTTAAAAAATCATATTGCCCAGTAATGCCCAGTATTACCTAATTCTGGGAGTATTGCCCAGCCCGGGAAAACCAGGGTTTTCCCACCCGGGAATTCCCGGGCTGGTAATACTTTGCCAACCCTGGTGTTAAACCATTCAAACAGGAAAACCAACGGTCTGATTTGTATAAAAAGGGAGATTCAAAAGTACAGGTCAGATTTTGTCGAATCAATCTGAACGAGGACAATATGATTCATTTTTGTCACAAGTTAGTTTCATTGTTATCAATAAAGAAAGTCTTCCATGCGTGCGTTGCGAGCATATCAGATATATATTATTTTGGTGCGATCATTATAGAATTTGCTAAATGTTATATATGTGAACAATAATGTTGATACTTAGCTATTTGATTAAGACATTGTTTATTAAACCCAAAAGGTACTGGCATTTTCAAATTTTTAAATGGTGGATTGAACCTGGTTTGATAGTGCTAAACATCTCACGGGTATGACAGTCTCATCAAATTCTGTCATATTTACAATGATGCGTGAACAGAACACACATAATAGGTAAAATTGTCAAAATATAGGTACAGCAGTCAAATATTAATACTAATGAGTACTAATATTGATATAACAAAAACACCGCTATGATATTTTAAAAGTATCGCATTGATATTAGAAATAATAGCATTTGTATATTCATGTATATAAGAAAAACACAGCACTTCAAATTTTACACGGACATAAACGTTTGCTTCTAACTAACTTCTAAATGTATATTTAGACTCAATTGTTGTTAATATTTGAACAATAAGTTTTAAAGTTAGTATTTTCTTAATTTTTCGTTGCCGAAAACAACATTTTCCACATAGAATGTCTGCATATTTACAATTGATATTAGACAATATCGCTATGTGATATAAGAAAAGTTTTTATCGATTCGCTTCTTCCATAGACTGATGTTATAAACATGAATTACTTTAAGTGTTTTATAATATTACTATAAAACTTAATATTAAACATGAGACCTGATAAAAACAATAAGGAAATAATCTAAGTTAAATATTGGAAAGCACATATACTGATATTTCACATAATATTGTTTCAAAAAGTAAAATCCAAAAAATAGCGAACGCCGAGCAAAATTCAAATCGGAAAGTCCCAAAAAATGGCAAAACCAAAAACTTGATCACATCAAACGAATGGATAACAACTCTCATATTCCTGACTTGGAACAGACATTTGTTTTATGTAAAATAGCGGATCAAACCTGGTTTTATAGTTAGCTTAACTTCTAACTGGTATAACAGTCGCGTCAAATTTCATTATATAGACAATGAGGCGTACACAAAACAAACAGACATAATAGCTAAAATGTCAAAAGATACAGCAGTCACCATCTTAAAACAATCTTAATCACAATAAAAAAACAACGAATACGTAATTTATTAATGACTTGTTTCACCTCAACACGCAGTACTTACAAATTAGAATTATCAAAATATATTAATGTGATTTTTATGGATATTTAGCAATGTTAAACAAATCAGAGGTTAATCTTGTCATTACTACATTTAAACATCAGATAATCTCGATTAAAACAGATGATTAATTGTACTAGTTTTTCGGATGTCATAAATGAATGGTGCAATGACACATATTTAAACTACCTGCTCACATTATTTAAACAATGAATCATTTAACAACTGATATTTCAATATCAAAGAGTGCCATACATGTCATATAATCAGATTTTATGATATTCACATAAACAAGGTTGAGTCTTCTTTTCCTATTACTGAATGTGCACTTACATCAGCAACACGACGGGTACCACATGTGAAACAGGATCTGCCAAAGCACTGAAGATTAGTCCTAGCATTTGTTTAAGTTCGTGTTACTCTGTCTTCAGATTGTGAACTACTGTTTGTCTTTTTACTGAATCTTATTACACAGGGATTATACAATACTTTCATACACAGACTCTTTGAGAGAAAAAAAAATGATTTGATTCACGCCAAAATTAAGATGTGATGGATTACACGGATGAGTGTAAGGTAGAAGGATTTATTTTATATTTGGATAATATTATAATGTTTCATACTTAAGAATATTTTGGTTTCAATAAAACCTTCATAAATGACACATTAAAATGGAATAATATGTTTTATTCTCTAGAACATTGTATACAATAATTTATAACTGTATATGAAACAACAGATAGATGTCTGCCCCGTTTGGAGCCTTTAGAGGCTTCCGGCTGGGAAGCGCGTGCTTTTCATCTTCTTTTCGTAAAGTCGGTAAAATTACAACTTTATTCCTAAAATCGTAGGGAGAAATATGAATAGAAATGGAAATAAAGAATGTGTCGAAGGGACAAAACCCGACAAAGAGCAGAGAACAGCCAAGGGCAACCAATGGTTCTTCAATACAGCGAGAAAATCCCTATACCTCTACTCAATCTAGAAAAAACAAACACACGACAATACACACAGCTAAACTTAGTTTAAAAAGAGACCGAGTCCGATGTCAGAGTAGACAAGACACTAAACAAAAGGACAATGATATATGAATGAATAAAGGACTATCATCAGTCACTTACTTAAGCTACAGAACTCCATTAAGTTGCTAGAAAGATTATGTCTCTACATATTTATATATATCGAAATGTTTTGTATTTTTTCCGGACTACAACTTGTTCTTATATCACGTGCTTCTTTTGCTTTGTGAATAAACCCATGCCCTAAATCAAATAAAGTTTGTTTGTACATGCGTATATTAATTACAGCAGGATAATGAATTTTATCAAATTGGTATGCATTTAATTTACTTAAAGTACGGAGTTACGTTATAAGAACAAAAAACAAAAACAAAAAGTCGCATATACAAAACACACCAGCAAAAAAGAAAGATAATACAAACACATTGACGGGATGTTTGAGTACCTAGCCATGTTAAATGGATATCAAATTAAACAATCAAACAGTAAAAGTAATATTGATAATAGAACACAGACAAATGAATGAACAATATAACACGTTTTTAAGATGATAAACAACATCAGTACACAGAATCTATACATCAAGACCATCATGTATTATTTGTGCAGTTTATACGGAATAATTATCAACAAGGTCTTGGTACCTTCGATGAACTTTTTTAGGGAAAAGGCGAGACTAATTCATTCATTATGGCTGTCATGTGCTGCAATTCGAAATTGACATATTTGACCTAGATACGACAACGGTTCATGATGGCTGTTCATAACTCATCCCTCTGAAAATCACATTGCCAGTCGTTTACTTTTTTTCCAAACAAAAAGGGCGGTTCATGGAAGAGCCTACACAATCTCTCCATACCTATACTCATCGGACAAATAAATTACCTTAATTCTCCTAATCAAAATCGACATAATTGATGCAAGTTATACTTTATTGTAGTATTAACATGGGCAGGCATTATATTTGTGTTATTTTAGCCCTCACTGTCGCTCAGGAAAAATAATCACGAATATAATGCCTTATCATGTTAAAACTAGCTTGCATAAATTATTTCTTAAATACACACCAAACAGAGGGAGAGGTTGGATTGGTAATCTTGAACATTATAGAGACAAAGTAGATGACACATATTTGAGGTTTTACACGTAAAGTGCTAGGAATATATTTTTGCATTAATAAAGAAGATTGTGAGAAGCTAAATTGGGTTACTATATAAGTCCGTAGCACACATTAAATCATATTCTGAAACACAATATACATAAAAAAAAAAACTAAGGAAAAATTCGTATAGTCAAAACCCTCAATACACCATTATTTATTTGTTAGCGAACGTTATTTTTTTTATGAATTTCAATATATTTGATCTAGAGAGACACATCTTGATTTTTGTATGAGATGGTAAAAATAAAAGAGATAGAATATATAAGTTTGATAGAATATTTTAATCACTGAGGGCTTCAACAACTTCAATAGCTTCTTACCATCTCTCAAGAAAAGATGGGTGTCAAGATTGCCACAATAATAAACAAATAATTGGAGGATGATCCTTAAACTATTCTAAAAAATCCGGAAAAATTCTAATAGTCAAAACCCTCAATACACCATAATCTATTTGTTAGCGAACGTTAATTTATTATGAATTTAAATATATTTGAACTAGAGAGTCAATTCTTGATTTCTGTATTATATGGTAAAATGGAAAGAGATAGAATATATAAGTTTGATAGAATATTAAGATTATGGAGGGCTTCAACGACATCAATAGCTACTTATCATCTCTTAAGAAAAGATGGGTGTAAAGATTGCAACAATCATTAACAAATAATTGGAAAATGATCCCAAAACTATTCGAAAAAATCCGGAAAAAAACTAATTCATTTTATAATGAAATTTAACAACGATGTCCAAATGCTCTAGATATACAATGATATAACTAAAGATATTACTATTATCTATTAAGGTACTAATAAATGTAAGTTTGATTATAATTTTTGTAATACAAACACAAAATTGAATCAAAGCGCGAAAGCGCTGTAAAGGCAGTTAATTACAGGTTGTGTGTATTTCTAGTCCATGACCAGTTATATCATTATCTTCCACAGAACAGAGGTGGCTTGTAGTATTTAAGATTTAGAGTTCTCTTGTTCCTAGTTCACCTATGTTTATAGTCTACTGTTTACTGTATATTTTCTGTACCTCGCCATGGAACGCATTTTTAAGACATAAAAGAACTTTTCCTTATTAATATAAATAGACGATTTTGAATTATTAATTATATAAGCATTATCATTTAATGACTCCCATTCTATGAAAAATAGTTCACAATGATTGACTAGTCACCGTACTGTGCGTATTGCAAGAACACGAAGAACATCAAGTAACATAATGGTAAATGCACATAGTAACATGTCAACTCTTTTGATGACCATACTTTTTCTAACTCCAAGCAAAATTATTTTTCAGTATAAACATGATAAAGTAATTTACCGGTAGTCGGTATGAATGAAAAAGGAGTTTTTAATTAAGAAAACAATGACATCTGGTGGTCATAATAGCTGTCTCATTAGCATTTTAACCACTCCCCATATTTGCAATTAAGACAATAGAAGAAAATAATTCAACGCAAAAACAAAACTTACTTGTAAATCTATGAAATTCTCTTTACGGTATGAGTTTTTCTCATTGTTGATGACAGTAGTACCTGTAACTGCTTATACCAATTTCTTGTGCCCTTTTGTTTGATAAACTCACTAAATATCATGTATATACAACATCTCCTTATTTTTATATGCATTACAATAACATGTACAGTTGTAATTCAAATCTATGTATCAAAGCAAAATGAATTGCACCACTTTCATTCATGCATCCTTTGGCAAAATACAAGTTCTAAAATTACACCATATAAATTTATTTATAGAAAAATAAAATTTAGTATACGACTCTTAACAGGTATAAAAAAAAAATGCACGGCTGTGTCATGATTTGTGAAATCTTTGCTGAAATCATAGGCATTGGTGTTTGCATAATTCCATCTGTGAAGTTCAACATTAGCTCGTCAGTTGGTGGTGGACAGTCATAAATCCTTTCTGCAGGATGAATGACTTTTCAGGAAAAACCAATTTCGCAAATAAACTTTTCTCTAGATTTCTCCTACAACATTCATCCAGTTTAGTTCTTTTAGTTTAACAGGACACTATCCGGATTTTTATTTTTGCAGACCATTAAGTCTCTTGCTTGCAAATGGTGCAGGACAATAGGCTGGGAATGGCAGTAGACATGAGTCTCTTTAAGGTGGGTTTGTGCCCTGAAAAAAGTTTTATAACATTAGCTTTCTTGAAACTTGAATAAATTCCATTAGCAATCTGGCAATGTTTACTTTTACTACCCTGCACAATATTAACTTAACTAGATCTATTCATTACAATGTGGATAAAACTATGTTTGGCTGATTCAATGTACACTGTATGTTATGCCAATCCCAGGCCCGTACCCAGGAATTTGCCAAGGAGGTTATTTGGACTCACGAACTTGACTTTAACAGTCACAATTCAAACATAACGTTGACGTTAACAGTGCTTATCTGTTTGCCACCCCCCCCTGAAACCACCCTGGCTATGCCTTTGGGTATGAATCCAAAAGGACAACAATGAAAGACTTATGCAACACACATACCTAAATAACTATGATATAGAAGAGAGCATCTTTCATGTCGTTGTTTTGTTCCTGTTAACATTGTCATTGATATTTTTTCAAGAAAGCCAATGAGGCATAGCTTATACATTCCTGTCATTACATCATAAATTGACATAGTTCCTGCTAAAATAATTCTCAGTATGATACACCTCTTATAGGAAAACCTTATTATTGTAGCATTCACCAAAAAATCTCAAACAGATCACATTGAATCGTAATCCCAAAAATTATGACATCTTGAATTAATCCCCTTTTTTAATTATTCTAAAGCGATAATTGCGGTTGCAAACAGATTTTGGTTTAATTGCATGGCGATTATATAAATAACAGTATATATTTCTTAAAGAAAATAAAGTTTTACCATGAAGAGTTTCCTGCACGTAGTCGTTTTCGGTAAAATGTGCCTTGCAAACAACAGCTGATTGAGATGGACTCCACAAATCGTGACGATCTACGTATGAGCACAGGAGTTTGAAATCCTATCAATAAGGGGGTAAAAATATACTGTGATATTCGACTTTGGTAGTTTGAAATCCTATCAATAAGGGGGTAAAAATATACCAAAGTCGACTATCACAGTAGAGCTTCTCTGAGAGAAGCTCTATTTGGTATATTTTTACCCCCTTATTGATAGGATTTCAAACTCCTGTGGTTGATCCAACTTTTCCTTCTTATTAGGTCATTTGGAAATGCATGTCCTCCTCTTAAATGCAAAGGTACACAACAACAAGGACTAAACATCGAAAATGTGGTTGTTTTACAGTACAGAAACGGAGGTCAAGGACGGAACCGCTAATTAGAGACAAGAAGAATTTTAGCGACAAAAAGCGACAAGAAGAATTTTAGCGACAAAAAGCGACAATACGAATTTTAGCGACAAAAAGCGACAATAAGAATAATTTAATGACGAAGCGACAATACGAAACAAGGGTAACGCGTATCGCTATTCATTAACGAGGCTGTTCTCATTTGGTGTGATAGTGTGAAGTCACACCTATTAATGATGTTCCTATCAAGAACGACGAATTGCACTGTTAGAAAGGAAATGATATTTTATGGTTTTGATTCAATAAATTCGTTAAAAGCGTGTACATAAAACATATTCTTTATATTCAATAAAAACTAGACTATCCCTTTCTTCTTTACAAAATCTTAATTTTTCATCTATCAATGTAATATAAAAAAATGTTTTAAAAGCGCCCCTTTAATAGAATTAATGCATATTTTTTTTCAATATCTATTGGGAATAAGTTGTTTCAATGATAATTTTTAATTTATGTATTGTCGCTAAACATGCTAAATAGTCTTCTAATCTCGCTAAATTAATTTTATTGTCGCTTCTTATCACCTTTTGACGCTTCTTGTCGCTAATAAGTGAGACCCAGATCGGCTACTACGGCGCCACCTTTTCAGGAACGATAATTTTATATGTTATATAACTGAGACCGAAATAACTTTAACGTCATACGGCTTCACGTACAGAAATATGCTTTAAATTGTATGATATGCAATATAATTCATGTTCAGTCGACTTTTAATTGTATTATCAACGACTGAAATGATTTAAAAATATATTTAGATGGCAGATAACACTCGAAATTGACCAGACCTCTTTCCACACGGAATTCAAATAATGATAGTTTGTAATCAGGTTGACTGCTTATTAAAGTAATAAAAAGGTTTTAAAACGGACAATACCCACTGATCGTTTCTTTATTTCCCAATGTATATGAAAGAAACAAAAACCATTTCATACCACAAAAAGAAGGAGGAGAAAATTGAACATTTCCGGATCTACTTCTGGCCAAATGACCCCCGACATAGATTTGTTGGACGTTGCGTAAGGAAAGATGAACGCGATGACTTGAAAGTCAGGCCTTAAAGCACTGCCTTTAAAAACTCTGTCGTTATAAGGAAGCAAATATTCTGGGATTATGAGTGCAACAAATCTAATAAAAAGTCGCTTGTACATGTATGATGTATCCACTATTGGATACAAGCTGACTTCATATTCATCTAAATGAAATTAATGACGAAAATGCAAAAATTGCCGTAGAAACAAAATATAAAAAAATACGAAACTTCAAATTTGGAAATTGATGATTAAAGCAGCAACACAATAAATCAATGCAATCGCTTAAATACAAACAAATATAGCCTAAACAAATGAACAGTTTAACAAAAAAATATGTTTAAATTTTTGCATTAACAAAACACCTAAAAAAAAAACAGAAAAAAAAAAACAGAAAAAAAAAACAATACAACTAAATGATGAGATGGAAATTGATAAGTTAAATTTTTCAAACTAGAAAATCGAATCTAGCCCAAATTGTCAAATGAATATTGTTTATTTAAGGATACGTATAAGATTTGTTTTTTATTTGATGTTTTCTTTTAATAATTTTAGGAATTCGTAAATATCATTTTATCTCAACTTTATTAATAAATTTAAAAATAAAATAATCAAAATGAACTAGAATATAAAATAACATACTAGCTATCTTGATCTCATTGATTTCCTTTCTTATATATGACTGTGAACGTATAGTTTGAAATGCGGTGAAAAGTACTCATTTTTTAATAAAATTTTGTTTTTGATTTAAATCTAATTCAACAATCAAGATAAGGACAAATTGTGATTGAATAACAGTAATGAACACAGTGAATATTTATATTGTATATAGCAAATTAATCCATTATTATTGATTTTAATCAAAACTAAATTGATGAACGTATTAGTATATTTTAAAATAGTATGAACAATATAAATGTATGTTTGAAACTCAGAACGTGTATCATATCATATATTTAGCTTACGTAGTATTAAAGGGTTATCTTAAGATTATTGCTACAGTAATACTGATAGATATCATTTATAAAATTGAGAATGGAAATGGGGAATGTGTCAAAGAGACAACAACCCGACCAAATAAAAAACAACAGCAAAGGGTCACCAACAGGTCTCCAATGTAGCGAGAAATTCCCGCACCCGGAGGCGTCCTTCAGCTGGCCCCTAAACAAATATATACTAGTCCAGTGATAATGAACGCCATACTAATTTCCAAATTGTACACAAGAAACTAAAATTAAAATAATACAAGACTAACAAAGGCCAGAGGCTCCTGACTTGGGAAAGGCGCAAATCATTTAACATGTTTTACATATGAACACTTTTTATTCATTTTAAAATTAATAAATAAGATATAAGTTGGAGTAATTAAAAAGGACACTGTGTATCTCATATACAGTTTTTGGTAATCAGCCATGAATGCATTTTGTGTTAAAATCTATATAAATGACTATTAGTTGAAATATATTAACTACATGTACCAACTGAGGTATTTGAATACCTATATAAAAGTGATCGATACGAGTAATACATTTTTTATTGATTTGTTGAAGCCTGTCAATTGAAAAATGGCAGATGTATACATTGTTGACGGTGTTATTTTTTTCAAAGGTAAGTAAAACATTCTGTTTTTGTTGATGATCAGTGTTATATTAAAGAAATCTGTACCTTCTTCATGATAAATCAATTGATTGACACTTAATTAATAACAAATACTTCTTTAAGAACCTGACTTACTACGCATACATCTAATGCATTTGTTAGGTTCACTTATATTTGACTCTAATTTCTCCGAAACACTAGGAACAAATTGAAAGGCTTCTCACGAACATGTTATTGTATCACTGATCTTTGAAAAGTTCTTGTTTTTATGACTCTATTGTAAACGGAGGAGGCGTTAATGTTATTCCTTATCCATTTTAATGTAAGAACGAATGTCAGGAGTCCGTCATTGATTTTTGAACTCCTACTTTGGTTTGTCTGTACTTCATGATATGAAACTGATACACAATATAGATTACCGCAAAAAAAAAATCAAGTGTGAAGTTGGTTGGTGACAACCACATCTCATGTGTTACTTCTCTTTAACATATTTGCTTGTAAACTTCATTAAATATTGAATTTACTGTTTCCGTACTGTTACTTTACTTTGTCTCAAATACATCTTATGAATCTTATCTACAATGCTTTTTACAAATAAAAATATCAGTAACTTTGAAATTAATTTACGGAATTGAAAAATCTACATACTTGTCCCTCTGATATCTTTCGCTCTTCTTTTTTACTGTATTTGCTATATCTGTTCAAATATACTTAAACTCAAGACGAGAAGGGTCAAGTATTTAAAAAGTTGTGTATATGTTTTATCATTTTGTTTAATAAAAATTAAATAGAACGATGAAATGTAGTGCTGTCGTTAAAGGTTCTATCAATACTTTGTAACTCGTTGCTATTAATCACAGATGGTCGAATGTCACCAGAAACAGTTTAACTCAGTTAATGTTAATGAAAACTTGTCAAGCTAATCGACAATGTTTTGTAGTTTCTGTTGCATTTAGGTTTGTCAACTGAACTTTAATTTGACTTACCGAATAAGACTATTTACCGTGTTAGTGAAAACATGAAAACTATGACTGATATCGCATGTGAAGCATGTTTGATTACCCTTCCGGAGCACCTGAATTTTAGATGGGTTCGTGTTTCTTAAAATGTCCTGAACCAATTCAGAAAAATGGCAGTTGTTATCTCATAGTTTGTTTCTGTGTATGTTGTTTTGTCGTTTGATTGTTCACTTCAGTGTTTCTGTTGTTTCGTTGTTTTCCTGTTATATATGTTATAGTTTCCTTCGGTTTAAGTTTGTTACCCGGATTTGTTTTTGTCTCAATCGATTGATGTGTCTTGTGTACTGTTATGTGTTTGTTTGTCTTTTTCTGTGTTAACCAAAGTGTTGTAATTTTATTCACGACCTATGAGTTTGAATGTCCCTCTGGTATCTTTAGTCCCTCTTTCAACTTGTTAGGATGATCGCTCTTCCTGTTTTTCATTTGTTGCCAGATATTCGGAATCCTCTAATTTTATCAATGTTGTGCTTCTTACCAACAGTTTTCGTTCCATAGTTTTATTAGATATATAGATATAAAAAAATGTGAAGCGAGTGCCAAAGAGACAACTCTTCATCCAAATCCAAAAGTACAACATTCAAGGTCAAAATACGGCCTTCAACACGGAGAACAGCACACTATAAACGGTCACCCAAACCATTCAAACAAAAAAATATGGTTTTAAATGTCATCTTTAAAAATCTTATAGAATCCTTGTTATTTTTCATCGGTTTGAAAGAAAAAAATGAACCAAATTAAAAAAAAAGAATGTAAAATATATGAAAAATCTATAGATACAATGTAATTAGGTTCCTCCAAATTGTCATTGGCTTGCATCTCCAAAACGAGCACATGAACAATTCATTTTGTTCTGTTTTTAGCTCTCTTCTCAGTATACTATCGATGTATAACAGTCTTTTAAAAAATCTGTTTATTTTAAAATCGGGAGGCGAACATCCTTAATTGGGTGTATAAAATTAAGACTTGAAAGGTATATTTCAAGCATACTCGGTATCGCTGTACTCATAAAACACATATAGACATACGAAAATGTGATGTGAGTGTCGACGAGACAACTCTTTATCCAAGTTACGATCCATATATGTTTATAGATCATTGGATTAACATGTGTGTATCTGATCAAACATCCAAATAAAATTGAGAATGGAAATGGGGAATGTGTCAAAGAGACAACAACCCGACCAAATAAAAAACAACAGCAGAAGGTCACCAACAGGTCTTCAATGTAGCGAGAAATTCCCGCACCAGGAGGCGTCCTTCAGCTGGCCCCTAAACAAATATATACTAGTCCAGTGATAATGAACGCCATACTAATTTCCAAATTGTACACAAGAAACTAAAATTATAATAATACAAGACTAACAAAGGCCAGAGGCTCCTGACTTGGGACAGGCGCAAAAATGCGGCGGGGTTAAACATGTTTGTGAGATCTCAACCCTCCCCCTATACCTCTAACCAATGTAGAAAAGTAAACGCATAACAATACGCACATTAAAATTCAGTTCAAAAGAAGTCCGAGTCTGATGTCAGAAGATGTAACCAAAGAAAATAAACAAAATGACAATAATACATAAATAACAACATACTACTAGCAGTTAACTGACATGCTAGCTCCAGACTTCAATTAAACTGACTGAAAGATTATGATTTCATCATATGAACATCAGGCACAATTCTTCCCGTTAGGGGTTTAGTATCATACCATCATAACATATATGAGAAGAACATAACCCGTGTCATGCCAACAACTGTTTTTAGAATAAATGTGTTTAGTTCCGATGCAAAGATCTTATCAGTGACTCAATATTAACGCCAAAATATGCAATCTTTAATGACTTGACAACAGTATCGTAATTATATCCCTTCTTAATAAGTCTATTCAAAGGTTTTGTAAGTTTCTGAGGTGAGTACTGACACCTTTGTGCTTTATAAAGAATATTTCCATAAAAAATTGGATGTGAAATACCTGAACGTATTAGAAGTCTGCATGTTAAGCTATATTTACGAATGATGTCTTTATACCGATGATAAAATTTAGTAAATGTGTTGACTAGTTTGTGATATCGAAAACCCTGGTGTGATAATTTTTCAGTAATACATAAATTTCTCTCGTTAAAATCTAAAACATTGCTACATACACGAGCGAATCGTACAAGTTGAGATATATAAACACCGTAAGATGGTGACAAGGGAACGTCACCATCTAAACACGGATAATTAACGATAGGAAATAAAAAATCATCCCTTTTATCATAAATTTTAGTATTCAGCTTTCCATTAGTGATATAGATATCAAGATCGAGAAAAGGGCAGTGGTCATTGTTAATATTAGCTTTATTTAAAGTAAGTTCAACAGGATAAATTTCATTAATATACATACTGAAGTCATCATTATTGAGAGCCAAAATATCATCCAAATATCTAAAAGTATTATTAAATTTGTTTATCAGATGTTGTTTCGATGGGTCTTTGCTTATTTTTGTCATAAATTGTAACTCATAACAATACAAAAACAGGTCTGCAATAAGTGGTGCACAGTTAGTCCCCATTGGAATTCCGATAATCTGACGATATCCAAAGAAGATTTTAAGGTGTTTAAGACATTATATCTTGAAGTATTAGGTATGTAACCACATGAGATGTTCAAATGTATAAGTAAAAGAATAGTTCAAAACTAATTTCAATATTGTTATCAAAATATATTTTGTTTGTATTATTGTGTTGTCTTTGGGTTGCTGTCGTATTGAACTATTAATATTGATCCATTTATTCACACGACACAATGATCAGTTTAGGTTGTATCAATAATCCAACATCAATGCTATGCCATCTAAGAAACTAGACGGAGTGTGATCATTGGACTGAGCAATTCACTCTATATTGTACCACTGTTGTCAAAGTCGTAAAACGAAGACATGGGAAATTCAAGTAGCAAAGAGTAAGTATTATATACCATAGCAATACTATTGGACTGGATGCAATTGATTCCAACCTACATTTCGATATGAAGGAGGCACGACGCTTGTTTGAAAAATAACTTGAATATGATTTTTGTTCTAGAAGAAAAAAAAGTATGATTTCATATTGGTATGGTCGTGTTAACATTTACATGTTTACATGTTAACGACACAGATTGATTTTGTTTTTATTCTGATAATTGTTCAGCACGTGTAATACCGATTTAAATGTGCTTCTTAAAATGAAAATGTGAGGCCGATGTTACTAGTGAAAGATGACGACAATAATTGTTTAGGGTGGGTTTTTGTTAAGGTACATGTAAACAATATAACGAATAATGAGATAAATAATTGAAATAAGAACAAGTAGGATTTTTGTATACCCTTGATTTAAAATAAGCAAGAGAAATAAATGTACGTGATGTTGGGAAGCCACGTTATCCAGCTCCATCAAATCATTTATACTGAACGCAACTTAGTTTTTGTCATATATTAAAAAAAAATTCAAAACGGAAAACCCTTAATCAAATGTAAACATCAAAAGCTCAAATACATCAAACGAATGGATATCAACTGTCATATTCCTGACTTGGTAAGAACAATGATGGATTGAACCTGGTATTATAGCTAGCTAAACCTCTCACGTGTATGACAGTCGCATCACATTCCATTATATTAACAACGGTACGTGAACAAAACAAACAGACATAATTTAATAGTTGACGGTCAACATTCTGTTATAATCCAAAACACTTAAAAAAACAAACAAATATGTAACAAAGCAGCACAAAATGGCATTTAGACCAAGCATATTAGCAAATATTAAAGACAAGAGTACACATATTAACATAGTGCGACGGGATGTATAAGTTCAGAGCTACGTCATACATGTAAAAAAGAAAGATAAAGAGGCATATAAACAAACAACATCGTAAAAATGAAAAACAAGCAACACACATGTTTGAAAATTGACAAGGACATTAGCAAAAAAATAAAGACAAGAATACGAGAATATCATAAACAATAATGACAGGATGTACAAGTAACACAAGTACCTTAATCACAATTACAACAAACAAATATCTAACAAAGAAGCAAAAAAGGGAATATGTCAAATCTAACAACCACACTCATTGCTTTCTTATTTTTTAATTTGATTTATGTATGTGAAATACACAACGTCAGAATGTAAACGTTACATAATGTTGTTGGTTTCAGTATTTAAAGAATATAGTCTAAACTAATTTTGTCGTTCAAAGCATGACAATAATATAGTCTAAAAATTACTTTACAAATAATGATTTATGTATTTTACATCGATTGATGATTCTTTGGGTCTTATTGGTGTTATTGAAAGGTAATGTTTCGAAAACTTATATAAACCCGATTACAATCCGAGATTCTCTAATGTGTCTAGAACTCCGGCTTTACTCTTGTCACCCGTCGTGCAACTCAATTTGCTGATTAGTCTCATCTACCGAGTCTGATTTATAATCAACTGCATCACATTTTCAATTACAAGATGAAGATTAATATATTTGGCAAACCAGACTTAAGAGTAAAAATCATCTTATCTACAACATAATAGATTAAAATAAAAAATGCATTTATGCCAAATAAATGAATAAGTCAAACTTCCGCTACGTTCATAAACAAAATATCTCCATATATATAATTGACATGTGAACGTTTGAGATACAAAATGACAGACAGACAAAAAAAAACAATAACTTTGCTAAATTTGCGCATATGAATAATTGTTTTTCTCGTAGAAAATTTGATTTGAATTACATAAATTAAGAAGGAATTCTTAAAAGAAAATGAAAAGAAATATGTTAAAAGACCACTTGATTTTAAAAATTTACGACTGAATAGATATAAATCAGGGGTTTTATTCTGTACTAGGAATCCATGTTTTTGTCCATGAAATCTGAATGTTATAACTTATCATTTAACGGATAAATACATTTAAACCCACGAAATAAATCCCCGGCTTACCCTTAAATGACCCAAGTTAGACATTTATGTACATTTATACATCATAGATACCGGTAAACTAATAAAGAAAGTCAAAATATGTTGTCTAAGTCTAATGCAAATAACAACTCACCTACGTCATTCACCAATCAAAAACCATTGGAAGGGGACATTTAAAATGAAACAAATCAATACTCTAGTTTGAACGACACGAAATACAGATATTGTAGATAATAACAAACTGTTTGATAACCTGACATAAAACAAGATCGTAAAATGATCGCGTGATTCACTATTCAAATCTTTTTTTTTGGGGATCAGATCATTGTCACGCTATTTATGCATCCCTCATTAATAATTATAAAATAACAATAAATAATGAAAACATAAACACACAGTTACATATATAACATAATCTTTGAAATGGAAACTTTGATTGAGTTTATACAAGTTGTTCAAATGTAAGTGTTATTTTTACTTCAATTACCTCAATACGCAAGTGTAACTTGAACTCTTTCGTATGACTTTCAGTTAGAAAGAGTTCAAAATAATGTATGAACAACAATTCCAAGTTTTAGATGAATTTTACTTTTTTTTCTATTCAAAAGGTTTCAATCTAGAATGAAGTCGGATTACAGGAGCAACGGTTTAGACGTTCAACAAAAAAGTCAGAACAAGGGAATATTCCACAATTGCAGTTGTATTGATGCAAAGGTTCACCATGTTCACAATGTTAAACCGTCTCATACAACCAAAATTTATCCGTTAAAAAAACCAACCAAATGGTAGTATTTCTTAAAGAATTATTTGTTTTTTGTATAGTTTAACAAATGTTTAATGTACAATCTGTGTATAAGAGTTTATAATGGAGATAGTCAGACATAAGGCTATCTCTAGTTTTATAAATTGATATAGAAAATTAAACGACTCATACATCGATCAACATATTTATGAACATGCTATATACATGTATATAGCTAGTGAATTCTTTCGGATATATTTTCTACGAAACAAATTAAATATCCTAGTTTGTATCCCATTGATGAAAAAATATTAAAGGAAACAATAAAAATGTTCACAAAGTAAAGCTCAGGTCCATTATATCCTGTATGCAAAATTAAAACGTAGACAATAAACACACGACGCAATTCATAGGCGTGTAAACTTGTTGTCTGTGACTACTATATGACTTTTACTGAACACAGTAAGATAATAGTCGAGCTCACTATAAGTTACCAAGAGTATTGCGTCAAAAATTAGATGGATAATAAAAGTGTCAATGCCAATGCGTATATAACGAGTATTTAGCAAAGTTTGCATCTCTTTAAAGAGTCATTTTGTTTATTCCATTTTTAACTCGATTCACAACACTTTTCAGCAAAATCATTATATTAATCTTGATATTAATATTTAAAAACAATACAAAACAATGATTCTGTTTATTGTCATTAAAGCATCCATCGAGACTACAAAGAGTTAGTTCTCTACGACATATATACGGAACCGTCTCTACTTTTGTAAGACGGAAGGAGTTAAAAATATTTTACCGTCACATGAAAGACTATAAAAGGGAAAAAAATTCAACGAGAACTGTCATAATCTAAAATATCAAAAAACAAACACACAATAATGCATTGTTATAAACGATGTGTTACATTTCATATTTCTTTGATAACAATAATTGAATCTTAAGAATGCAAGACATGGTTAATGCATATTCAAGTTTATATTTATACACCATACACTGTTTTTTTTTGTTGATTGGTATTTTTCTAAATATTGTTTTTTAAGTTGTTTTTTTTTCTAGTTAATTGTTTTACATTTGGACGATTTTATACCTTTCATAGTTTGATATACGTTAAGAGTTTTGCACATTGATGAGGTTCTCAAAGTAGCTTTAAATGCTAACATCAACATCAATTCTTCACCAATAAAGAGATGTATCAGTATACAATCTAATCCGCTGCTGAAGTAAATATCCAATGGTCAACCCGAAGAGAATTATTTCGATATTCATGGACTCAATAGGACACAATTGTTTCATTATACCGAATGAACATATTACTGTTAGAAGTAACATAGTGTAACAGATTGTAAAAACACTAACGTTAGAAAGCCTTTTGCGTCTATTGACTTTTCGAGTATGTACAACAAAGGGCCGTTTAAAAGATATATTATCGACACTAGTTGACTTTCCACGTCTTTTATAATCCTGTTCCGTCCTCACTTGATGTACTGTTAACCTGGCCGTTGCCATATTTATTTTTGTTTTTCTGACGTCATATTTTAAAAAGAATAAACTCTTGATTATGGAGTACGACAAGGGTTATTCATCGATGACTAATAGGTTTGTTCGATGGAGGCTGCAATCTGTCGGGGTCATTCAGCAGGGAATAATAGGGTTGTTCGATTGAGGCTTCAATCTGTCAGAGTTAATCAACAGGGGATATAGGGTTGTTCGATAGATGATTCATTTTTTTAGGGTAATTCATTGCTCCTGACATTTTTTGGAAAAAATATAGAAATAAACTATGACATGGGAATCCTTATTAGCCAATCAAGTATTTACTATATAACATGTACTTATTAGCCAATCAAATATTTACTATATAACATGTATATTGTACGGTACAATATTAGCAAATGTATCCCATCTTCTCTTTTTTTATAGGACAGAAGTAGCAAGTGCGAATCAAAGAGAACATGCACGTCCACTTCCTCACATAGTCAGCTCAATTGATCTCGATGTCAAACAAGAACGCGACGGTGAGTTCTCATAAAAAATAGATACCACTTCAAATGAAGACTTCATATATTTATAGTAAGAAAGCTATAATACAAAATAACTCTTTTTATATGTCTCTTTTTCTACAGAAGGATAAGACGTATATGAAATAATAGTTAAGAAATGTTAACTACTTTACACCTCATATTACATATTACCTGTATGCACATCAGTAAACTGCGCATAGTCTGAAAAGACCAGTTTTTGTCTCGACCAGTAAAGTCGAGCACACATTTGCATTGTCTCGACAGTAATTAACTTTACTTAATTGTACTCGACTAGGTCTGAACTTTACTTAATTAGTCTGATAGAGTACTTAATTGTCGTGGTGTAGTTGAAAAGGTTAATACCAAAGCTCGACAAGTCTTGACCTGTCTCGACCTGTCTTGATTCAGTTTCAACCAGTCTCAACCAGTCTCGACCAGTCCTGACTAGTCTGGACTTTCACATTTAGTCTTGACTAGTGTAAATCATCCCATCTAACTAGATTACATATAAATCTTACAAAATACCAGTCTATTTGGTGGTTTGATTCATTGCTGTGACATGAAAATTTTTAATTTAAAGGTAAACAAAATGACTAAATTTAGATAGGCATCTTTAATTGATTTATAACTTTTTTAAATCAACTTGGATTTTCATCAAACTATGCAGCTATCTTAGTTATATATTGATCTTACGGATTTACTGCTTTCTGTACGTTAATTTGACTCGAAAATTCATCATTTTTACAGGCTAGCACTTTTGGGTCAAAGTTAACGTGTTTCTCAAGTTTTCGGGTCCGACATTGTCTAAAAACGCACAAGCGACTTTCAAAGGGAAGGAATTCTGTGAACAGAAATAAAAATTTCACACATCGGGAAATTGTTGCTGATCTTTATTTAAATGTTCTTTTTGTTGCATCTTCTCCATAATCAATTGATTCAGTTTAAGAAACAAACCGTTTAAATATTTTACTCGGAGAATTGATCAGAATGATTATTTCACATCGTCGTGGGGTATGAAGCCCCCTTTTCTTTCTGTTTTGTGTTTATTTTTTTACAATAACATTAATAAATTGTTCTACGGACACTGTAGCGTTATCAACCAATAAAACATGACCACCATGTAATCCCACACCAGTGCCAAAAACGTTGTTAAACATCATTCAATCAATCGATTCTTTGAATAGTTTTTTTCTATTTTGTCAGATAGGGTGCCTCTCATGTTTCAATTTGCTCATTGCTTAAAAAACATACAGAGCCATACACTGTACATCATTCGGGCGTTGGTCACAGTGGCAATCACACCATTTACAATAACAGCTTGGAACATTCAATTCCCTGCTTATTTTTCTCTCAATACATTACCCACATTGATAAAAAAAAATCATGTTTTAACATGTACAAAACTTATGATAGTCAGTAAGTATGGGACTATGTAATCAATTTATACCAAATACTATATGATAGTCCAAGAGCAAATGAGAATGTAAATAATATTTCAAATCCTGCAACCTTAACAATATTTTTCACATATACCCTTACACATTCAATGAACATCCTGTGTCACATTAAAAGTCCAGAATATTTTCTTTTAATCTATGCCTCCTCTTAAAGTACAGCAGACATGTATATATAGGGTGTTATCAATATTTGGAAAATAAAATATTCTTATTCTTATTCTGATACAGAAAGGGAACTTCAATATAATCAATTTGAGTAAGCTAAAAAGTCGGTGCCACTACTGGTGGACATTTCGTCCCCGAGGGTATCACCAGCCCAGTAGTCAACACTTCGGTGTTGACATGAACATCAATAATGTGGTCATTTTTTGTAAATTTCCTGCTTACAAAACTTTGAATTTTTCGAAAAACTAAGGATTTTTTTTTATCCCAGGCATAGATTACCTTAACCGTATTTGTCACAACTTTTTGGAAATTTGGATCCTCAATGCTCTTCAAATTTGTTCTTGTTTGGCTATGTAAATATTTTGATATGAGCGTCACTGTTGAGTCTTATGTAGACGAAACGGGCGTCTGGCGTACTAAATTATAATCCTGGTACCTTTGATAACCAATCAATAGCCTATTAGCAGTGATTAGTAAAACCAATGGTAAACTTACATGTTTGTAAGAAAATAATTGCCATGTTTGTTTACTTTTTCTAAACTCATTAGCAATTAACCTTTAATTAGCTTTAATATCACTACATGTACCTAGACAGTAAGTATTCAACAATATTATAATATTTGAACGCTTACATTAGGCAGATTTCCTACATGTCAAGTCACTGGGAAGCAGTAGACAAATCTAGTGAATAAAACTTCTGCAAAAGACAAATATAAATGCATAATCCAAACTTTTAAAGCAATAAACACATCAATATTTTTTTGAAAACATGTAAGCAATATGCAATGGAGGAGATACTGTTTAAAAAATTAATACTTTTAGGTACTTAATCTGTATGATATTGAAATATTTGAAATGTAGATTGACAACTTTTTATGTAAATTTAATAAATTATGATATTTGGATTATAACATTTTAATACTTATCAAGCAAATCCTATAAATAATCAATAGTCTTTATGTCATTTGAATGAAAATGGTGATCAATTTAAAGTATTCATATCTAAAATGGATAATATATTAACTAAGATGAGCAAATTCTCTCATTTATATAAAATCTCAGTAGCCTGTTAACTAAAATGTGACTAAGTATGTTTAATTTGTTTGTACATGCATTTACAAATGCTTTGTCTTTGTGTGACTGGTATTTTCTCCATTTCTCATTAACTTAAAAACTAACTATGGAAATAATACAATTTGTGTAATCCAAGATTTATATTTATAAAATTTATGCTCAAATCAAAATGAAAGAAAAATATTTCTGAGCTGAAACAATGTCCTTCTCTGTTTAAAAAACACCAACACTGTTCATTTGTGTTGGTGGTATAGGAAACATGACAAAGTCTAAGGAGAGGCAGACTGGGGTGGATATATAGGAGGTGTACCCCTTACTACCCAAGGCCAAATTATTGACCTTTAAATTAATGAATTCATTGCTAACACTACACCCAGGGGGAATTAAGGGGGGGGGGAGTTAAAATTATTTAATAGTTAGCTTGGAAAAAAACAAGTATATTTATTAACAATCTTTCTCCTAGCATTGTTTTGATTTAGCTTAATTTATTGATTGATTCATAAGATCAACGGTTTTCGTGTCGTTTATCGAAAAAAAAATGAAGAAATATGAATGTTTTGATTCGCTTTCAACAAATTCAATAAGAAGAACTGGGTACCGGTGGTAAAGAGTTACAATTTACAACGTCTTTACCTCAAAATGTATGCAAAGTCCACCTTCCCATTGTGATTTCCATTTGCTGACTTCTGTGACAAGGTGCTCAAACGCTGATGATAATGAGTGTAACGTGACAAGCAAACATTTGACGTTGATGAATTTTAGTTTTTGGCGATTTTCTTACTTAAAACCGAAAGTGTTCAAGGGAACAATGGTCATGGACGAAGATATTCTTAAATGTCGCAATGCCGTTGTCGAGAAACAAACAGTTGATAAATTCTTGACCTCAGTGTAGCCAAAATATTACCATCCCATAACAAATTCTCCCAACGTCTGATTTAGCCAATCAGAACTCGAATAATAAACTAAAACTGAGGGAAACGCATTAAATATAAAAGGAGAAAGACGACACAACATTAAAATGTAACACACACAGAAACGTACTAAGCATTAGACAAAATCATATGAGAATAACAAATATAACATCAAAACCAAATACATGAATTTGGGATAGATAAGTACCGTGACACATCTTAAAGTAATGTGAATTCACACTCATATAGATGAGATTCACATGCAATCACCAAAAAAATCGATTTGAAACCGCATTCACGTACCCGAGGAATCAAACTACCACATAAACTGGAATTTTATAAGATCTATATTTAGTTTAGTTAGATGGGCTGATTTACACTATTCAAAATTTGCAGGTCGAGACCAGAAGAGACAGATTGAGACTTGTTGAGACAAAGTCGAGACTAGTTCAGAGAGGTCAAGACTAGTCGGGACTAGTCTAGACAGGTCCAGTCTGGTCGAGCCTTGGTCGAGACCATTTCAGACTACACCAAGATCATCAAGTACTGAATCGGACTAATTAAGTAAATTACAGTTTAGTACTGTCGAGACTAGTCAAGTAAAATGTGTGCTCGACTTTACTTGTCGAGCACAAAAACTGGTCATTTCATACTCAGTTTGTACATATGATATGATCTTGTTAATTCATCATTTACAATGAACTTCATTTCAAAGGCTTAAAAAAAATGCTATATTTTAAATTTTATGGTCCGAATAATATCTCTTACATATATATGACGCATGCCCCTTCTCTTATAATCGTGTTTTGTTTTTAATCATGTAAGTTTGACTAATTTCAATGGATAGTATCTGCATATCAGGAGACTATATCCCGCTGCACATCAAAAGCTCGATGGGAATCGTTATCAAAGGTACCAGGATTTTAATTTAGTACGCCAGACGCACGTTTCGTCTACGTAAGACTCATCAGTGACGCTCATATCAAAAAAGCCAAACAAGTATAATGTTGAAGAGCTTTCAGGATCCAAAATTCCAAAAAGTTGTGCCAAATACGGCTAAGCTAATCTTTGCCTGGGATTTCGAAAACATCACTGTTTTGTAAACGGGAAATTTATAAAACTGACCACATTATTGATATTCATGTCAACACCGAAGTGTTAACTACTGAGACAAAATAATGCATACAAACTTGCGCTAAAATGTAATACAGTAATGTCTATAACGACTGTTACGGCAGAGTTTAATTTACAATTAGAACGACTGGTAAATATTATAATCGATATCATGCTTTATCAATTCAGCTAATTGTCACGTGACAACAACTTTTTCAGGATAGGGTGAAGGTTGTTGCTTGTTTAATCATTTAAATCCGATGCATTCGTTTTCACCTGACCTATTTTGGAACCTGTTCAATGATTGTCGTTTTTTGAAGTGGTTCTAAAGTGTTTATCGTTTATCATTTTGATTTTACGAAAACATTGAAAAGACCGTTAGTTTTCCAGATTGAATTGTTTTACACTTGTAATTGTGGGTCTCTTGATTCATGTTATAAATCATTGTATACATGTTAAAGCTTGCTGTTCGTTGTGAACCAATGCTTTGTATTGAGTCCGTACTTTTACATGTAATTGGTTTTTTTTTTAAATGTGACTTTGATGGAGAATTGTCTCATCGCCACTCATACCTCATCTTCTTAATTCTATCCATGTTTTAGTTCAGTTGATACATGTGATATGAAATCATTAGTTCAATAACATTACAATTAGAAGACTGTATGGCTGTCTTATTCTTGTTTGCTAATGCTATTTGGTATCATTCGTATGCAAACAACCATTTTATATAATACAAAAATAAATATTTATAATCAAGTCACATGTATCTTGAAAATTCGAAATTTATGGTAATGAATGTAAACACAAATTTAATTCAGTAAATTTTTTCCCATCTTTCTTTTAATGCACTTTTCATTATAATAGATGAAATTCATAACAAAAAGAAGACGAAGAAGAGGAAGCAAAAGAATATGCAGAATACGGACGAAGCAACTGAATTTATAGTAGATAAACCGATGTAAGTAACGAGCCATTTTAGACATTATAAGAACGAAGTTCGAATATAACGAGAACTTATGATCAAAAGAACGAACTGAAGCAGATTTATCATGGCATACAACAGCGTTGTGTTGACATTTTGTTTTAATATTATAATTAATTTTAAGGTGCAACCATATCGTACTTGGCATAAGACTTTCCTAAATGGCAATATTACATACATAGTTTATGCATATTGTTTTTGTTAATTAATATACAAACGATCAAATTTGTTTTTAATCAAACTAATTCTACTCAAAAAAGCATATCCATGTTATTTTTGAGGTTAACACTTATTCATTGCAAGAGAAACGTCAACAACATGTTGTAAGATTATTGTACAAACAAAAATGAAAAAAAATGTATAAATGATATAGAGTCCGGTATGTCGCCATGATACATGTTTTGAAAAGCCAATTATTTTTTAACTGATGGCAAACTCCCTTTATACGTTCTCAAGACAAAATAAACATTTGAAAAAATTGCAACACGTGAACCGAAAATATATATTTTCTTAAACATGTTATAAAATTACTGTATAAACAAAACTGAAAACTTTGTATAAATGAGTCCGATATGTCGCCATCAAACATGTAATGACGTCAAACAAAGTTTTTTCTGATGTTTGCGACACTATAAGATAAACACCTAACAAAAACAAAACATTTTAATTGTCATTAAAGAAATCACTAGTATTGATGCATTTAAAAGCAAATTGTTATTTCAATTACAAACCAATTTATTTGTCTTGTCTATTGATTTATATAGTGTTTAGCAAATACAGGTTTTTAAATCCATAATTTAAAACATTTCACCCTGTTATAATTAACCTTTTACTTCAGAGCATCAGTGCAATCAGTATTCTATCCAAGAACGGGTGAGTTTAAAAAAAAAACACGCTCCGAATGAAGACTAATCAAATGTGTCTTCGTGGTCATGATGTTGATATGCATGTTTTTATTTCTAAGCCTATCTGTTTTTGTTTCTTCTAAAGAAGTAGATAATGGGATTTTATGCAACATAAACATTACAAACTGTAGGTCATGTCTGTGTGTCCTTGTTTTCCGTATTCATTAGCGTATCTTCTTTCACTCATTTCTTTTTATTTTTTTCCTACATATACCACGAAAAAAAAACCTCTAAATGTTCGTCCTTAAGGATGTACTTAGATGAGGTTTTGGAATTCGTGTCAAATGTTCGGACTACTCGATGTCTTTTCCATTTAATACAAGGTAAAATAGCTTGCCCCATAACACCCATTTATTTTTTCATATAAGACTTAATAGCTCATGAAAGGTCATTTACCAAAATTTTAGAAAATTTTTGATTTTCTTTCTTTTGTTTTTGAGACCCAAATAATATGAATGCAAATAATATAAAGTAAAAGTCCGAGTCAGCTTATTCCCGCCATATTTTAAATTCCAATTATCTCGAAAAGTAGGTCCATGATCTATCAATATGTTTAGCTTATTTTTATCCTTAACTATACCACCTTAAAATATCAATTCTAAGTTCTTTATTAATTAATTGTCACCTAACCTTACCTCAGTACATCCTTAAATACATTGTATATTGCAGTTATGAAGGAAATAACAATTATACAATAAAAAAAACAATTCTTCAGAGAACAATTGAAGGTCTTTCCACATCAAAGAAATTTTGAAAAGAAGCTAGTTTCTCAAGCTGATGCTATAACTAATAGTTTTGATATGCTTTAAAGTGAACTAAAGGAGATATTGTGCTACTTCCGGTTGAGGAAATGTTACTTCCGGTGTCAAATGATAGATTATTTCACTCTGATTCCAAAAAATATATAGTTTCTATATACTTGTATGTGTACAACGTAAGATAATTGACCACTTCCGGTTTATCGAAAGTTATTTCTAGTCTTGAGGGATAAGTTTATGTATCTATAATTACAAAATATATGGATTCCGAGTACTTTTACATGAAAAAAGTGCAAAAATATATACTTCCGGTTTTCTCAAGGTCACTTCCTGTTGTCATTTTTTAAGGTCATATGTCATCTAACCTTTTGTTGAAGGTCAAATTGCTTTATAATGAACCAAGTTGAAGTTGTATTCAAATAACTTTATAATCAGATGTTTCAGGGGCATTTTCTCCTGTAAGATGTCATTAGATGGTATCAGACCAAATGTAACATAACTTTATTACCATCTAGCAATCATTTTGCATTAATTTTGTTATTTTATACATATCTTTTAAAGTGTTGGAGAAAATGCAAAAACATTAAAAAGTCAAAATTTAGAACTTGACCTTGAACTTTGACCTTGACCTCATTTTCTATGTTAGGACCTCAAATAAAAAGGTTCCAGGGGTATACGGTCAAAGGTTTATGAGTTAAATAAACATTAAATTCATTTCGTAAAGGTAGATAACTCCTATAAATTTATCGATCCAAATTAGCCAAAAAATTCTGAGGATGTAGAAAAATAATTTTATAGATATCTTTTTTTGTTACGAAGGAGATACACTCATTTGATAAAAAGTGAATAGGGAGATAACTTTTACAAAGAAATTTGTTTGGTCGAGAATGGATAAAAATAAAAAGCGTATAAACTGTATGATACTATATAAGTAATATCTAAGCGACATATTGCGAAACAAAAATTTTACGCGACAACAAAATTTGGCTGAAGAAAAAAAAAATAATAATAATAATCAGAACAAATACAATAGGTTCTTCCACAGAAAAGTGGAAATACCTAATTATAATGTTCCCTCGTTAAAACAAATTATATAGCATCATAGGACATTAAACTGAGGTGCATTTAAACAGCCTGTCACTTTTGCAAAAATAAAAAGATTTTCTCTTCAAACTTCAACTGTATTAATAAGCAATAAGTTGGCAAGTTCGTGCTGTGGTATTGTTGATTAAGCGTCTTTTTCAATTATTGTTCATTTATATATCAAGGAAAAACATATTTCATGAAGCTGCTTAGGCTTTTTTGTGTATATGTTATTTTTGTAAATGTACAAAATAGTAAATGTCAACCTAAAATATTAACTCGCATTTGAATTCGATGATGATAACAATAAAAGTCTGTATCTTAATCGAAAAAAAATATATATATATCGTTAGGAATTGTGTTTTTTTTTTAAAGTTTTTAAAGTGTGTAAATGTATTGTTTATATACGTGTAGCTTACATTGTACGGTTCAAACTCCAACAACTTACAATTTTGTATCATTAGTACGGGATAATTCACCCTTTGTTTTGGTCACGCATCATTGTCAATATAATTAAATTTGATACGACTGTCGTACAAGAGAGAGGTTAAGCGCTATACAACCAGGTTCAATCAATGTTTTTCTACATGCCTGTACCACATCAGGAATATGACAGTTGTTGTCCATTCCTTTGATGTGATTTATCCTTTGATATTGCAATTTGATTAGAGACTTTCCGTTTTGAATTTTCGTCGGAGTTCAGTATTTTAAAAAAAAAATTCATCATGCATTATCGTTATTGTTATAGTTATAAACATTTCAGGAAGAATCTATGCAAACCAGTTACCGCCAATAGAACAACTTCAAATAATCACACAATTTCAGAAACGATTCATAATACGTATATCGCGCAGGTCGATACAGCAGTGAGTCATGAACAGATACCGTTACACGCATTGCAACCAATCAGGTAAGTTAATGCACTAAAAATAGATAAGAATGGTTATATAATCGGCATCTATAATGGTCAATTTCCAAGGTATGCGAAATATGATAGGCAGGATCAGACGTTTGGAAAAATGTCACATCTTATACTGATTGTTTTATCTATTACATGTATGATTATCATGTGTTAGTGATATGTTTTACCTAAACACGAACAGGACAAGATATGGTATTATATTAATGAATGCTGTTCACCAAAATCCATCATGAACAGGTAGATATTAGCAGTACAGGTTTTTCGTAAACGCCAAGCTTGGGCTAGTCATATCAAAATTCGTTATCGACAGCTGAGTATTCACCTTGCCATAATGGCATAATGTCTATAAACACCTCGAGCTCTCTTTTCCATTATGGACAAATGGGAAAACATTCAGTTGCATGATCTGGTTATATTTGTTCACTGGAAATCAGTTAATTTTTCCTTTTTATGTTAAATGAAAAACAACTGAAGTGTTTTAAAGCATGAATAAACAGCATATTTAAGAAATAACATATTTGAGTTTTGAACATGATACTCAAGAATTCACAATCACTAACAAATAAGGCATATACAACAAACTGGTTCATCATCTTATCTTGATCATTATGACTTCCGGCTTCATAAGAAGATCGGAAATACACTAGCATTATCACAATGTTTGGTGATTATGTTGAACGCATCGCTATAGTCGTACATAAAATAGGTAATAATACAGGTAAAGTTACATAGCATATCATATAACTTGTCATTTCTAAGCAGTTACAATATGTATATATATATATATATATATATATATATATATATATATATATATATATATATATATATATATATATATATATAAGTACGTCTGAGTCAGTGACAACTCTACAACAGATGTATCCATCGGATCGCCATCAATGATGGTGATACATGGCTGTGTACATAATGTATATACAACTCGTCTAAACATCAACCCAACAATGTTAGATCTGTAAATTTGCTTTCGCAAATTTTTGGTTCTTCCCTCGCCGGGATTCGAACCCATGCTACTGTGATACCGTGACACCAAATCGCCTGCACTAAGTGGTACGTGTATATATATATATATACACCATGTATATCTCCAAGCCTATACGGTTTTCATAATCTTGTAGTTATTTTTTTTTATCCTAAAATAATATCTTTATTGCACTTTTCTTTGATGTTTTGAAAAATAACTTGCCCTTCCTGCAGCAGTTGGCCTAGTATCCTTGTAAAATAGTCATTGGATAACCAGGGAATTTATTCAGTGACATCATATCTATAGGTAGTTTGTTAGTTTTACAATTCATAGTTTCTACATACATTTTGCAAAATATATTGTTTTATATTACAGAAAGTTTACAGTTTTTTTTATATTACAGAAAGTTTACAGTTTTGTAACGATATACCTTCTGTTTTAGATTTATTCCGTTGTTTACCAGAAAGCGTACCAAATATTTCTATTAGGTGCAATGTTTGGTGAATTTCATTTTTAGAACTGAGAAAGAGGGTTGTGTCATCAGCCAATTGGGAAATTTTTAGACTAGATGTGTTTTTTCGTCAAGTTTAATTTGTCTTACTCTACAGGCCAGAATTTCAACTGCTATTACAAAAATACGAGAACTTAACGGACATCCTTGTTTTATTCCATGGTGAAACCTATTGGTTTCTGAGTTCTAGCCGTTATTATACAGGCATTCTTAAGTATCATTATAAACAGTTTTTAACCATTTTAAGAAGGAATGTGGTACTCCATATGTTAAATAGGGATTGATACACGAAGGGCAATTCTAAAGAATCAAAGGCGTTGGAAAAGTCTATCAACAATAAAACCCGAACTATATTATTTATTTTAGTATTCTTTTATATCTTGAATCTGGCGAATGTTAAAACCTATGTATCGATTTTTTATATATCCATTCTGATTACTATGAATAATTTTGGACAACACCAACTTTAATCGCTGAGCTAAGGCATAGGCCATAAGCTTAGTGTCTACATTTAATAAAGTGATTGGCCAGTTTCTATCTTGATCTCCTTTATATAGTGCGCTTGCCTACAAAGAGAGTTCCAACTGGTGAGATTGACTGTATGCTTTTGTAACTTTACGAACGCCATTACATAATGGTTGACCCTTATTAAAAATCTGTTTTACAGATGACGACAAATATGTTCCAATTCTTGTTATTCTTCAAAAGATACGTACCGATTTAGACTCATCACTGTGTTATTTACACGAGCAACGCGACGTTTGCAACACGTAAAGCATTATGTGTAAAAAGCATTCGAAACACCCGATATTTCCGACATCTTTTTTTTTTGGGGGGGGGGGGGGTCGGGTATTTTGCCAAATTATTGTAAATTCCTTTACCATTAATATATTTTGACACTAGTGTATTCAGTATATAATGAATGAAAAAATGCATTGTCTCTTTAATATCAAATTTCAGTTTACTGGATTGCAATGTGAGTCATACACTTTTTAGGTAAAATTCACTATTATTTTGAATGATTTATTAACAGAATATAATTATATGTTATCGCACAAAAAGGTGTTTCATAAAACTTATGTTAAAAATGTATGTGATTTATAAATTGCTTTAATGCTATAATTTTTTCTCTTGTTTATTTTTTCAGTTCAGAGACTACATTTCCGAGAGAAAATGAAGACATAGTCGGTTAGTTTTCTTGATACAAAACAACAACAACTTCAAATGGCAATTTAATCATGACTAGTTATAAGACAATAAATATATCTCTTCTTTTTTATCGTATAAATAGGTGTTGCGTGTAGCTTCGTCGATCAAACATAGGTAACCTTTGGTGACAGCTATAGACAAACAAGTTTGCTCTAGACTGGATATGTGAACGGGTTTCATCTTGAATAAAATGATACTGACTTATAAAATTAGAATTCGTTTGTCGACTTTAATACGTACAGGTATCATACAAAATGGAGAGGTGGAATTATCACTTTATTTTTTATCAATTTTGTTATCCATAGAATAAAGGGGATTTTATATGATGGTTCAATTGATTTTTGTAGTACTGAACGTCCAGTGACAAATATTTCATGTATGTCCAGAACGATAACGTATGAAAATTAAAACGGGATTTACCTATCAATTCGAATACACAACCTTTATCAGCTAAACAAAGGCTATAAGACACTGTATAACGAAATGGTTATTGAACCTAAATATTATAATTTCTATAACCATATACTAAAGTTTTGACCACACAAGGTACTATACCATAACTAATTTTGCTACTGATGAATGATAATTGTTACAGAAGTAAAGAATAAGAAGAGGAGAAAGAGAAAACGTAAACAGGAAGTGTACGGACGCTTAAATAAGGAAATATTATATTCATCACCAAGGTAAATCTGCAGCTTTATCAAAGAACAAACAAATGCAACGTAACGAGTAAAATTGTAAAAACAAAATAAGGTTATGTCAAATTGTCTTTGTGTTGCCATCAGGGTGTAACACATATTACAGTTTCGTGTTCATGTTTTGAGGATTACCATAAATGATGTTCTATGCATCTCATACATATGACTATTTCAGGCATGCCTTTGTTTACCTTTAATGTTTGATCAACATGCATACCAGAAAGAAAATCTTAAACAAACAAGTGAATTAAAAGCAAACTAAATTTTACTTGTATGTTCTATACATATACGCATTCATGGATCTGCAATCTGTCGATACCAGTATCTTGGCATTGTAAAAGGTCATGTTTTTCACTGACTGTTTTTGACGTCTTTACACTAAATCTATTGAATGTTTGATGTGTACAAATTGAAAATTTAGTCATTATTTTTTTATTAGTTGTAAGTGGCTTTGAACATGCTGTCAGTTAACTGTGAGTACTCTCAGATCTGTTCCTAGTGTCTTTTTGTTGTTGAGATGTACACGTGTCCGGCAACGTCCACTTGTATTTGTATCCTTCTGATTAGTCTTTTTCAACTGATTTTTATAGTTCGTTCTTATGTTGTATTGTTATACAACCGTCCCATGTAAGTTGGCGGGTTGGGATCATGCTAACATGTTTAACCCGCCACATTCTGTATGTACAAATGTGTGTGCCTGTCCCAAGGAGCCTGTAATGCAGTAGTTGTCGTTTTTTATTTGTTTCATATTTGTTTATCGTTCATTTTTTTAACATAAATTAGGCCGATAGTTTTCTCGTTTGAATTGTTTTACCTTGTCATTTCTTGGCCTTTTATAGCTGACTGTGCGGTATGGGAATCTCAAATTTCACAATTGATTATCTTCACAGTTTGAACTCCTTGTAATTTATATATCACTTGTCCTAATAAACCGACCACAGATGTTACACAAAGATTCAACAAGAAAATCAACATTTGGGCATTTTCTGTCTTTACTTGAAAAATAACTATTTTTACTTCATGTAACATTATCTATGTATATACATGTATCTGACAATCAAGTCACTGTTTTTTTATCAATCATGTTCAAATACAGTTAAAAATATAAAATAAAGTTATGAATATTTTTTTTTATTAATTTTCATTTTTGTTTAAACATGTTAAATGTAGAATCATTATAGAGTAATAATTATTGTCATTTTGAAGATTAATTTTTATTAGAAATGATTATTCTTTGTAATTTTCACATTTTTTTTATAAATTTGATTTTGATGATAAAACAAAATTTCCTTACTATCTTAACAATTTTTTTATAAATTATTCCTGAAGCAAAAACAATTTTGGATAAGAACACCTCTCCCCCTTTTTATACGCCTGATTAAAGGCAGTATTATGGTACATATTTGTCCGTCCATCTTTAACATATAAGACATTAACATTTTCTAGTATTAGTATTTTCCGTTAGACGTATCTAGCTCATTGTGCAGGTGTGCATTATTTCTATGTCCCACCTACAATCGTAGAGGGGATTTATGTTTTCTGATTGTAGGGTCCGTTTGTCCGTTCGTTCGTCCGTCTGTTCGGTTTGTTCGTCCGTCTGTTTGTTTGTTCGTCCGTCATTATGTCTGTCCCGCTTCAATTTAACTTTTTGGTTAAGGTAGTGTATGATGAAGTTGGAGTCCGATCAACTTGAAACTTAGTACACAATCATGTTCCCTATTATATGATCTTTCTAATTTAATACAAAATTAGAATTTTACCCCAATTTTATGGTTCTCTATCCATCCATGAAAGTGCGAGTGGGGCCTCCGTGTACTGCAGACACATTATTGTTGTGTTTAATTTTCCTTTTAAAACTTCCTCAAGTGCTGGGGTTTCCCCCTGTGTTGAAGACCCATTGGTGGCCTTCATCTGTTTTCTGCTCTTTTGTCGGGTTGTTGTCTCTTTGACACATTCTTCATTTCCATTCTAAATTGTATTTCATATTTCAACTTATTTTCTGTTAACTCTCACTCATTCAATACGATACTATAACAATAAAAGTGGTTTATGTACATATTGCCCCTCTATTTAGTGGAACATAAAAGGGTTGTGTGTCCACTCCACATTTGCACGTGAATAGAATTATGTAATACTTTAACCTTAAAATGAAAAATATATGGATTGGTCTTGGACCCGATTGATTTCAATATAGTTAGTTGAGTATCCCCATAAGTGAAACCAAATTCGAACCATGCGAAGTTTTACAAAAAAGAAAACATATAGGTTAGGTATACCTGATGAGGATATGTCTAAGTCTACTTTACCGTAACTGAAACACCTTCTTTAGTATTATATTTTGATTTTTATTCTTTTTTATAGAAGAAATTTTTATCCTTCACTCAATATATCAGCTTCAAATACATGTATATGCATATGAAAATGGAACTAATTACGAAGGACTATTATAAGAAAGACCGAATTGATCCTGGACCCGATTGATAATAATGTAATATTAAAACATATCAAATTTGCTAAATTTAAAATATTCATCACAGTATTTCCAAGTAAGCTGCTGAAATCCTAAAGAAAAAATAAATTTATATATTATTTAAATGAATTTTTGAAGAAAAAATTTTAAAAATGTTAATTAAAAATACCTTGACTATGAGAATATTTTGTAGACAAGAATATAAAATGTATTTAGTGCAGAGGACATGGAAATTAAATAATCTTGACCAGCTAACCATCTGTGTTCATTTGATAACATCAGTGAACACCAACTGTGCACGAAGCACTTAACCTGATCATTTAATTGCTTGTATAAACAATCAATTACATGTTTTCAATGTTGAATATCAGGGAAAATCCGGGCTGTTTTGTAGTTTGTCCAATGTCTGTGAGTAGTGTACTGATGTAGCTCCGACTTTTTCTTAATGTCGGATGATTTAAAACTGCTTGTCAAGAGAGTAATAACCTAAGTATTTGACTTAACGTAATGAAGGAATTAAATGAACGTTCAAGATTGAGAACTATTTGTTTTCTCTTTTTATTTCTAGGGATACAAAACTACAAAGTAAACATACATTTTAGAAGTTATCAATAATTAATTTCTTAATTTGCTATTGAGAATAATCTTCAATTCTTTTATGCCTGATTTTATCAAAATTATTCATAGATTGAATATAATGACTGTGATGTATTTTACTATTGTAAATCAAGTTTTTTTAATATCAGAGTACACTCTATTGACCATGTGCGAGACAAAGTAAGCATTATATTCACACGTTAATGAAACTTAAGTATTCTGTAATAACATATAAAGAGAATGTACCATGCTGAGACAAAGAGACTGTAAAACTGAGGTCGTAGTGAACACAATATAAACTGTACAGAATGCTATATATGTTGGACTAACAGGCGATAAACTGTATCAAATGATGTAATTGAATTTTCTAATAATAATCAGAAGAAAAAAAGACAATCCAGTAGAAAGCCTCTTCTTTCAACCCAACATTCGATACTAAATCTATCAATCACTGTTATTGACGGAGTATTTGTTAATAACATTTACTGTAAAACAAATTATGCCTTTTGGATTAAAAACATAAAACTTTTGAGCATGACGGACGGATAGGATAGTTATACACGAACGAAAAAAAAAATCATACAAGTAATTGGAACGTACTGTATCTAAGCGATGCAATTGGTTATTCAATGATGTAATGTATTCCAGAAGTCCGTAATAGCTGAAAAGTATGAACACGTGTGTAATAATTACTTGAATGTGTCAATATTGAGATCAAAACGGCCGAATTTGTAAGCATGTACTAGAATATGTATATCAAACGCAGACTACAATTTGCATTGAGTAAGCAATGTAAATACTGAAATGTTTTATTGATGATTTCAGTTTAAAGACTTCACTAACCTCGCAGAAAGGCATGACTATTGGTGAGTTGTTTTACACCATATACTGAATGTGAATAGTCTGAACATGTTTGCGAACATTCAATCTTCCTCTACTGAAAGACAGTTGTGTAAAAGCAAGATTCCAAAACAATGTACAAATAGGGTGTTGCTATACATAGATTTATATTTCATATTAACTACTGCATATCAAACAACTTACTGTTTAAGTTGTAAGGACAAAATGTTTTGATGTCAGTTACGCCTTTTGACCTTCACACTACATATTATTAACATTGTTCTTCTTTGAGCGGATGTTTTCTTTTTCAATAAGGTCTGTAATCAGATTGCAAATTTTTATGATGCAACTCATACATTACCTACTTTACGCATGCTGATATAGGATTATAATCATACTGTGTACATACCGGAACTGTTATGAGGCGATTTATGCTGAAAATATCTAATGTTTTACTGGATACCTAAATAAGAGAGATACGAAATATATCAAAGGGACATTTAAATTTATTAGTCGAAAAAAACTGACTACGCAATTGCAAATACAAAGATAATAAAGAAAAAAACGAACACCATCCAAAAGCATAACATAGAAAACTGAAGACTGAGCAAGAAGACACGCACCAGAAACGTCCGAAGGGTAGGCAGATCCTGACCTACAGTTTGCACCATCTTGATGATCATGTCAGTAGAAACCTGATGCTAAGTATTTTCGGTAGGTCAATAGTTTGTCATACCACAATTAAAAAGAACAACATGCATCCTGGTTATTTTAGTGATCGATTTAGGTGGCTCGTTGGTACAAAAATTTCAGCAAAAAATTAAACATTCATTTTTTCATTACAAATTTTATTTATTACACTATACACTATTAGTTTTTACCCTATGATATGGCACAAAAATCAACCAAAAAAAAAACCGATTCGGTTTTGCCCCAGATGACTTTTAAAATGTTTATATCATTGAAAAAGCTCCAAATTATCTCCCTTTGGTGCAAACATTACATGTTTTGGCATTAAATGTGAAATATCATTTTTAACTCATCGGTGACCTATATTTATTATTATTGTTTTCAAATAGGCTGTACATCAACTAAATAATTGTAAAATTTAAGCGATTTCTGTAATTAGGTTATTTTTTTATTTCGATATTACCTCTATTTCTCCTATTAGCTCAACAGAAAAAAAGGACATTAACAAAAATGTATGCTTTTTCCGGAGGCAAATTGTGAGCTTAATTGAACGGTGACCCCATTTTTTATTTTCTTTTTCTTTTAAGTATATGATAAAGTTCATTTATGAAAAAATATAGCGAAATCCTACATAAGAAAAAAAATTGATTTATACCCAGGAGCCCCCTTAAATTTTTTTTTGTGCGAATTAAAGGTAAAAGATGGCTTCAGAAATATTTTAATGAAATATATTCATCCGATCTATAGGGTATTTAAAAGATTTAGATTTTGAAATTACTAAAGATCAATTACAAAATCTTTAAATACACGATTTACAAGTTTGCAGGACTACCACTACTTCAGATTGTTTTACGCTTCAAACTAGACTCTACAATTGTTTACGCACAGTTGAAATATTTAAAATATTTTAAATTATGAATTAATATTCTGTTGTGAAAACACGCCCTGATACTAATAACACATACACTAAAAATGAAATATATTTACTAGTCCAAAACATTTCGGTTTGATGAATTTATATTGCAACTGGAAGTCGATATTCGAAAGGAATCTCCTATTCAAACTTACTGTTTGACACATAATTGTACTGATATTTATCATAATTCTTACAAAAAAACATTACAAAAAAGAAGAATAAAAACACATTTTCACCATGTTTAATGTGCCTTTCTGATATGTTTTTGGTTTTCTGCCACGCCAAACCTTTCAGTTATTAATTGCGTTCCATATATCCCGATGAACTTTAGATTTAAGATATTCTATAATACTAGGTCTGTTTTATAAGATGGTATTTCCATTGGTATTTACGAAGAAGAACGATTTCGAAATCGAACTTATCACAAACGTAAATGATTATATCTTTCAAATCGTCAAATACATATTTGTCAGCAATCACACAACCTCTTCTACACAGGTAAATTAGCTACGAAGCTAAAACTTCGTATGAATCGGATGTTTTACGGACGATTCGTACCACGGACATTAAACGTCCGTGTTTTTCTCGTCTGATAACGTCTGCTTTTCCCCATCCGTAAAACGTACGTATTCACCCGGTTACGTGTCTATTATACAGATTATAAAATTACATCTAATTTACTGACGAATGGATAATAATGACATAGAACAGTATAACCACTTCTTACTCGGTTGTTCCCAAATAACTTTGTCCGGATGAATACTGTTTTATCTCCTCATCCTGCTTTTTAATAATTGATTGAAAGGTGAATAACTACAAAAAGGTGTTATGCATATATCAATGATCAACACCTGACCTTGACCTTTGACCTTCATGTAAAAAATGTTTGATATTTTTTTCACACTGGTGCCCTATTTTGATTAGAATATTGAGTTCGTCAAACGTTTTTTGTCTTAAGATACGTCAAGATTGTCTCAACAGCTTGTTAAAGTTTGTTTAACACAGTGTTGATATTTTCAAAAGGAAATAACCCTTTTTTGTTGGTAAATTTAGACAGTAATTGTGATAAAAATAAGTTTTTGTTGAAAAAATCTGACAGAAGCTTATTCTTGAGCTAATATTACATTTTCAAAGAAGTTGTGATATAGGTGTCATATGCTATTCAAAACTGTTTTAATATTGATATTTCAAAACCATTTTTTTTTAATTATAGAAGGGAAGGGAATTTTTGTGAAATTAAGAATATTTATAGTTACAATATACTTCCAAATTTACCATGTTTACAACGAAAAAAAAAATGTTTTTGTTAAGTTGCAGGCAAAAGCACCATAATTGTTTTAATTTCTTTAAAACGTTTGAGAAAAAAATATCTATGATGGTTGGATTTTAAGAAAAATTGATGTATATATGTAAACATGCTACATGTATTTAAGAAAGTTCCCAGGTCTCAAAACTTGTTTTGTTTTTGTTTTTGTTTTTGCTACCAATCAATGATGATTGTTACAGAAGTAAGGAATAAGAAGAGGACAAATAAAAAATGCAAACCTGAAGGGAACGGACGCTCAAAACAGGAATCAGAAATTGATGTATCAAACTTAGCACCAAGGTAAATCTTCAGCTTGGTCTCAGTCATTCAAGACTTAAAAGGAACAAACAAATGCATCGTAACGAGTAAAATTGTAAAAAAAAATAAGGTTATGTCATTTTGTCCTTGTGTTGACATCAGTGTTTAACATATATTACAGTTTTTTGTTCATGTTGCGAGGATTAGCATCAACGATGTACTATGTGTTATTTCAGGTATGCCTTTGTATACTTTTAATGTTTGATCAACAGGCAGGAAGAAAATCTTAATCTAAACAAACAGTTCACTAGAATTCAATTTCCTTTTAACATGCAACTTAATTTTAGTTACAAAATGCATACAAAACATTTTGTAGTTTGTCCTATGAGTAGTGTACTGATGTAGCTCCGCCTTTTTTATTATGTCGGATGATTTATAACTGCTTATCGAGAGAGCAACAACCTATATATTTGACTTAAAGTAATGAAGGAATTTAATTAAAGTTCAAGATTGCGAAATATTTGTTTTGGTTTTTTTTTATTTCTAGGAATACAAAACTATAGCAAAAATATACATTTTAGAAAGTAAAAATAGTATTTTATCTAATTTCTATTGCGGAATAATCTCCCATTCTTTAATGAAAGATTATATCAAAATTATTCATATATTGAATAATAATGATTGAGATTTTCTTTCTATTTATTGTAAATGAAGTATTTGCACATAAACTCCTATTAATATCAGAGTAGATTCCGAGGACCATGAACGACGAAAAATTGAGCATTATATTCACATGTTAATGAAATTTAAGTATTCTGTGATAACACATGAAAACACATGTAGCATTCAGAGACAAACGTACTGTAAAACTGTGGTTGTAGTTAACACAATATTAACTGTATAAAATGCAAAACACTTATTCGTGCTATTTATGTGGGACTAGCAGGCGATCAACTGTATCAAATGATGTAATTGAACGTTTTAATAATAAGAAGAAAACAGACGATCCAGTAGAAAGCCCATTCATTCAACATAACCATTCAATACTAAATCTATCAGTTACTATTATAGACTGGATATTTGGTACTGACACTTACCGTAAAACAAAGTATGTTTTTTGGATTAAAAACATAGAGCTGTCGAGCATGACGGACTGATAGTTATACACGAACAATAGTCAAAAAAGAGAAACAAAGAAACAAAAGCGTTAAAGGAACATACTACTAGTTATTGGAACGTATAGTATCTAAGCGATGGAATTGATTATAAAATGATGTAATATATTCCAGGGAAGAAGTCCGTAATAGCTGAAATGTATGAACACGTGTGTAATAATTTTTAAATATATATCAATCTTAATTTCTAATAAAAAATGGACATAAAACAAAAACTAATGCTAATGAAATAATATGATTTATTTCATCTTTTTGCAGTATTGCTAAAGCGAAATGATAGATTGCTATGAGTGCAAAAATACATGTAATAATTGTAGAACTTTCAAATCGAAAAATTATTTGAATGTGTCAATATTAAGATTAAAACGGCCGAATTTTTAAACATGTACTAGTATATGTATATCAAATGCAGACTAAAATTTGCATTGAGTAAGCAATGTAAATACTGAAATATTTTATTGATTATTTCAGTTTAAAGACTTCACTAACCTCGCAGAAAGGCATGATCATTGGTGAGTTGTTTCACACCATATACTGAATCTGAATAGTCTGAACACGTTTACGAACATTCAATCTTCCTTTACTGAAAGACAGTTGTGTAAAAGCAAGATTCAAAAACAATGTACAAATAGTGTGTTGCTATACATATGTATTTATATTTCATATTAACCACTGCATATCAAACAACTTACAGTATAAGTTGTACGGACAAAATGTTTTGATGTCAGTTACGCCTTTTGACCTTCTACACTACATAGTATTAACATTGTTCTTCTTTGAGCGGAAGTTTTCTTTTTCAATAAGGTCATGTTTTGATTAATCAGATTGCAAATTGTATTGATGCAACTCATACATTACCTACTTTACGCATGCTGATATAGGTTCATAAACATACTCTGTACATACCGGAATTGTTATGAGGCGATTTATGCTGAAAATATCTCCTATTTTACTGGATACCTAAATAAGGGAGATACGAAATATATCAAAGGGACATTTACATGCATTAGTCGAAAAATAAACTGACTAAGGCATTGCAAATACAAAGATATAAAAGAAAAAGACGAACATCCTTCAAAAGCATAACATAGTAAACTAAAGACTGAGCAACGAGACCCGCACCAGAAACGTCGGAAGGGTAGGCAGATCCTGACCTACAGTTTGCACCATTTTGGTGATCATGTCAGTGGAAACCTGGTGTTAAGTATTTTTCGGTAGGTCAATAGTTTGTCATACCACAATTAAAAAGAACAACATGCATCCTGGTTATTGTAGTGATCGATTAAATTTCTTTTTGGAAACTTAAGTGCAAATGAAAGGTAAAAGATGGCATTCAGAAATATTTGAATGAAATATATTCATTCGATCTATAGGGTATTTATAAGATTGGGATTTTAAGAATACTAAAGATCCATTACAAATCTTTAAATACACGATTTACAAGTTTGCAGTACTACCAATACTTCAGATTGTTTTACGCTTCACATTAGACTGTACAATTGTTTACGCACAGTTGAAATATTTAAAAATGTCATCTCATTAAACTGAGTTTTGATCTTCCACAATATGGATACATGTTTTTGATTTTAAATTATGAATTAATATTCTGTTGTGAAAAAACGCCCTGATACTAATAACACATACACTAAAAATGAAATGTATTTATGGTCCAAATATTTCGGTCTGAATATAATGAATTGATATTGCAACTGGAAGACGATATTCGAAAGGAATCTCCTATTCAAACTTACTGTTTGACACATAATTGTACTGATATTTATCATAATTCTTACAAAAAAAACATTACAAAAAAGAAGAATAAAAACAAATTTTCACCATGTTTTATGTACCTTTCAGATATGTTTTTGGTTTTCTGCCACGCCAAACCTTTCAGTTATTAATTGCCTTCCATATATCCCGATGACTTTAGATTTAAGATATTCCATAATACTAAGTCTGTTTTATAAGATAGTATCTCCATTTGTATTTACGAAGAAGAACGATTTCGAACTCAAACTTATCACAAACGTAATGATTGTATCTTTCAAATCGTCAAATACATATTTATCAGCAATCACACAAACTCTTCTACACAGGTAAAATAGCTACGAACGTAAAACCTCCGTATGAAACGGATGTTTTACGGACGATTCGTACCACGGACGTAAAACGTCCGTTTTTTTCCAGTCTGATAACGTCTGTTTTTCCCCATCCGTAAAACGTACGTATTCACCCGGTTATGTGTCTATTAGACAGATTATTAAATTACATCTAATTTACTGACGAATGGATAATAATGACATAGAACAGTATAACCACTGTTCGAGACATAAATATAATTACACACATAATATTTAAATGTATGTTATTCTTTAAGACAAAGATATGGCCCTAAAATATGTTTAATTAGGTTTCTTCTTACTCAGTTGTTCCCAAGTAACCTTGTCCAGATGAATACTGTTTTATCTCCTCACAATGCTTTTTAATAATTGATTGAAAGGTGAATAACTACAAAAAGATGTTATGCATATATCAATGATCAACACCTGACCTTGACCTCTGACCTTCATTTAAAAAATGTTTGATATTTTTTTCACACTGGTGCCCTATTTTGATTAGAATACTGAGTTCGTCAAACGTCTTTTGTCTTAAGATACGTCAAAATTTTCTCAGCTTATTCTTGAGCTAATGTTACATTTTCAAAGAATTTGTGATAAAGGTGTCATATGCTATTCAAAACTGTTTTAATATTGATATGACAAAACCATTTATTTAATTATAGAAGGGAAGGGAATTTTAGTGAAATTTAAGATATTTATAGTTACAATATAATTCCAAATTTACAACAAAAAAACAAAATGTTATTGTTAAGTTGCAGGCAAAAGTACCATGATTGTTTTAATTTCATTAAAACGTTTGAGAAAAATTTGGAATTATTTATGATGGTTGGATTTTAAGAAAAATTTATGTATATACATGTATGTATACATGCTATTCAAGAAAGTTCTCAGGTCTCAAAACTGGTTTTGTTTTTGTTTTTATTTTGCTACCGATCAATGATGATTGTTACAGGAGTAAAGAATAAAAAGAGGACAAATAAAAAACGCAAACCTGAAGGGAACGGACGCTCAAATATGGAATCAGAAATTGATGTTTCAAATTTAGCACCAAGGTAAGTCTTCAACTTTGTCTCAGTCATTCAAGACTTAAAACAAATGCATCGTAACGAGTAAAATTAGGATGTCAAAAATATTACAGTTCATGTTGCGAGGATTAGCATCAACAATGTACTATGTATTATTTCAGGTATGCCTTTGTATACTTTTAATGTTTGATCAACATGTATACCAGAAAGAAAATCTTAATCTAAACAAACAGTTCACTAGAATTAAATTTCGTTTCAACACGCAACTTAATTGTAGTTACTAAATAAGAAGACATTTTGTAGTTTGTCCTGTGAGAAGTATATTAATTTAGCTCCGACTTTTTCTTAATGTCGGATGATTTATAAATGCTTCTTGAGAGAGCAACAACATATTTATTTGACTTAAAGTAATGAAGTAATTTAATTAAAGTTCAAGATTGAGATTATTTTTTTAATTTTTTTATTTCTAGGGATACAAAACCACAGCAAAAATATACATTTTAGAAAGTAAAAATAATATATTATCTAATTTTCTATTGCGTAATAATCTGAAATTCTGTAATGAAAGATTATATCAAAATTATTGATATATTGAATAATAATGAATGAGATTTTCTTTTTATTTATTGTAAATGAAGTATTTGCGCATCAACTTCTTTTAATTTCAGAGTAAATTCTGAGGACCATGAACGAAAAATTAAGCATTATATTCACACATTAATATAACTTAAGTATTCTGTGATAACAAATAAAAAGCATGTAGCATTCAGAGACAAACATACTGTAACACTAGGGTTGTAGTAAACACAATATTAACTGTATAAAATGCGAAACACTTATTCATGTTATTTATGTCGGACAAGCAGGCGATAAACTGTATGATGTAATTGAACGTTTTAATAATAAGAAAAAAACAGACGATCAGACGATCAAGTACAAAGCCTCTTCATTCAACATATCCATTCGATACTAAATCTATCAGTTACTACTATAGACTGGATATTTGGCACTAACACTTACCATAAAACATATTATGCCTTTTGGATTAAAAACATAAAGCTTTCGAGCATGACGGAAAAAAAGACAAACAAAGAAATAAAAGAGTCAAAAGAACATCATACAAGTTATTGGAGCGTACTGTATCTAAGCGATGCAATTGATTAAAAAAATGATGTAATATATTCCAGGGAAGAATTCCGTAATAACTGAAATGTATGAACACGTGTGTTATAATTTTTTAAATTTATATCAATCTTAATTTTAAATCAAAAATGGACATATAAAAAAAAACTATTGCTAATGAAATAATATGATTTATTTCATATTTTTGCAATATTGCTAAAGCGAAATAATAGATTGCTATGAGTGCAAAAATACATAAAATAATTGAGGAACTTTCAAAACGAAAAATTATTTGAATGTGTCAATATTGAGATTAAAACGGCCGAATTTTTAAGCATGTACTAGTATATGTATATCAAATGCAGACTACAATTTGAATTGAGTATGCAATGTAAATACTAAAATGTTTTATTGATTATTACAGTTCAAAGACTTCGCTTACCTCGCAGAAATTCATGATCATTGGTGAGTTGTTTCGCAACATATACGTCATGTGCATAGTTTGAACACGATTGCGAGCATTTAATCTTCCTTTACTGAAAGACAGTTGTGTAAAAGCAAGATTCAAAACCATTGTACAAATAAGTTGAATTATAACGTTATGTTGATATACATATATTTATATAGTGTTATTAACTGGCTGTTTCAGTATTGGCACTGGGATAGATTCATGATTTGCTGTATTGGCCTCGAGACCCGTAGAGTCGAGGGCCAATACAGCTGACCGAGAATCTATACTAGTGCCAATACAGAAATAGCCAGGTCATTACACTTTTATAAAATGATTATAAGAAAATTAAAAACCGTTATCAATACAGAGCCAATACGGATTTTTTTCTGCCTTTTTCTGTATTGGCCCTGTTTTTCTTTCGTATAGGCCTTGTTCAAAGAGCAAAATTGAGTCTTGATTTATATTGACAGTGAAACGTAGTATTAGGGCTTATTTGCTCATATCATTTATAATAATAGTACATATTAACTACTGCATATCGAACAACTTACTGTATAGTTGTACGGACAAAGTATTTTGATGTCAGTTACGTCTTTTGACCTTCTACACTACACATTCTTAACATTGTTCTTTTTTGAAAGGGAAGTTTTCTTTTTCAATTAGGTCGTGATTTGAATAATCAGATTGCAATTTTTCATTTCAACCCATACATTTCTTTACACACACTGATATAGGTCCATAAACTTTATACTGTGTACATACCGGAACTGTTATGAGACGATTTATGCTGATTTTATAACGGTATTGGCCGAGGAAACTGAAGGGTTAACACTGGTTCACTGCACAATACAAGCTAAATCTCCCACTTCTTTTATCAAATAACGTTTCAATAATATTGCAAGGCATCTCTTAATTTTCCCAGGAGATGACGGTGAATTATTACACTGTGATGGTCACATTATCCTTTGTGTGTCTGATCGAAGACTCTCTCGAAAAGTTTGTGAGGCAGGGAAAGTAGGTACGAATTATAACTTAACATTTGATTTCAGATAAAAAAAAATGAAAAAAGTTCCTACTGATGTCAATAAATAAAAGGCTTTATTGAGTTTTTATGTGTTTTATATGAAATATTTTTCTGATTATTCCGTGTAACTTCTTTTGTTCACGTCTTTATATATCCATTTGAAAAGTATAATAAAAAAAGAACAATTCTTAACTACATGATAAGTTCAAAACGGTCTATACTACCTGGTAAAATCTAACATTCGACTCTATCGAGATATAAAAACTGTCGTATTCCTGATTTAATTAAAAACAATATAGGGTTAAATCTTTTGTATAGCTTCAAAAACCTCACACTTATATAACAGATGTTTATTAGTGCGTTTAATTTTACGCAATTGGATGAACAATGCAACTAGATGTTGTTGGTATATGTAACCTTTGTTAATATTCAGCAGCCATTCTTTTATCAAAATGCATCACAGACATAAAACCCTACTGATTTAAAAGTTCAAACAAATATACAAATAAATGTAACAACGATATTGAAATATTCGTATATGCATATACACTGACTCAAAAAATATGTCAAAAAGAACGTAAACATGATAAAATTCAAATGTTTTCCAATGCATTTATGTTTTTTTTAAATTATAATAATCAGTTGATGATGAATTGGTTCACTGCAATGGTTACATTATCCACTGTATGAATGATAAAAAACGCCAAAATAAAGTTTGTGAGGCAGCGAGAAGAGGTAAGATTTAAAAAATGGCTTTATAATACTATTTATTTTTCTCGTTGTTAAGAAAGGAAGGATTTGAAATACCAAAAACCAAAGAATCATTAACTCTAACATTTTCGTTTTTTTTTTAAAATTAGATATATCTCTTTTTTATTTTGAATATTGTTGACCCCTTTCATGTTATAGAAATATAAGGTTGACTAGCCCTTATCTGTCATTAAGTCGGTAAGAATTAAGAGGTTGTCCATATTTGAAAAAAAAATCATTGAGACATGACTGTATCCTAATGCCATTTAAAAATAACAAAACACATTTAGAAATGTTTAGATAACAGTCCTAGAAATATTATACTAATATAGTAAGCTCTATTTCAGCCAGACTCATACTTACTTATTATCAATTTTTATCAATAATTAATGTGCATCCAAGTGTATGTAAAATAAAAAGAGATAACGTTGTTTTATAAAAAATAATTTGGTTGTATATTGCAGATCAATATAGAGTTCAATTGCATAGGGAGTCATAATTTATATTTTGGAATGCTTTCAGGAGTTCGGAAGGAAATTGTACATAAACCAGAAGAACTCAGTATAATAAATAGACTGATAGCGGACGGAAAGTCCTATAATGACACTAGGCACATCTTTAATATGTGTGTACAAAACGGAAATAGCCTGTGTTGCAGGTATCTTTTCAAGTGCAACCAGTGGATATGTTCAATTCCAGGTTTGGTAAAAGCCGTTAAAACATCAATTGGTCTGTCTACCAAAACTAGCATTAATACGAAAAAAGCTAAACACGTAGACACAGCTAAGGCAATATCTTGGCAGATTAGTCGAATGTTTTATTTAGGTCAACAAATGTCACGCAAAATCAAAAACATTTATCCGGCCTTCAAATGCATTTGTAAAAACAAATCTTCGGCAGAATTCTTTTGCTCTGACTTTTTATATATTGTGGTTGTTGTTGTAAAGATTATCCCTAGTTTACCAAAGAACTACGAAGGCATTCTTATCTATCAAAAAGTTTCTCATGGAATGTGTACGGAAGGAGAACGTATAAAACAAAAGCACGAAAAATTATTGCGTAGACAATTACGCTCTGTTTGTTTGTTACACGGAGTGTCTTCGCAGTATGCCCATCATTTTTTTAGTAACCATTCCAATCTGTTTTCCATTGTTCCTTCTTTAATAAGGTCAAAGTCTTTTAAAACTAGGAATCGATTTACTGTAGAGAAGTGTGCAACTTTTACCTGTGGACTGAAAGGCTTTATTCCAATTGGTGAAAGACACTTCCCAGATTCCGTTTTTGCCTCAGATGGAACGAAAGTTAAAACTGATGTGATTGAAGGATCTGTGAATCTTACTAATTTAATGGTAGGTGATCACATTGAAAGTACTACAATGAGTGGTACTCTTGGTGGCATTTTGCTTTATTATAACAGAAATTGCTTCATTACCTGTGCACATGTCATGCTGGACGAACAAAGCATGATTTCAAGAAAAAACAATCCAATCCATAACAAGGATCTTCGTGTATTTGTTAAAGACGCCAATGGACAAAAAATTGAATGCGGGAATGCCCTGCGGTGTGATTTTGAAACAGGTTCAGATACTAAACCAGGCATAGATGTTGCTGTTATTGAAATGAAATCTGACTGTAAAGTAAACCCCAACTCCATGGTACAGGATAGTGCAAAGAATCCACATTCGCATCTTTACCTGGGTATGTATCTGTTCAAATGTAAGATCGAATGCATCAATAATAATATATACCTTCCTTTTAAAAGTGAACAGCGGACAGATTGGTTCTTTTTTTTATTGTATGTGGGATTTGATTACCTTTTACTCTTATTAGGAAAAATCACGAAATAGCTCAACGCCGCTGAAAATGGCGTTTAACATTATTCAATAACATATGTACGGCCTCTTTTTTTTTACATAACACATACATCGTGATATTAAATAAAACTAAATCTTTACGGGTAAGTTTATTTGTATTTTATGAAAGGAAATCAAAAGTTTGAAACATAACTCGAACATTTTACTGTCAGGAAAAGATACCAGAGCAAATTTAAAAACCGTTATACTTTTGCTTTAGTTTCAGAGATATAGGCAAATAATAGCATTTCCCCCTCCCCCCGTATGTTCAATTTTTAGTCATGTCTAATATGTTGGTGGGCAAGTAGGTTCCTCAGTAACGTTTATTTCTGAAACAAATTACCCTAATGCTAATTGTGGCAAAGTTTTGTTAAACTTGTCTCATGCAGGAAGGAGAAGGCTTTTGTGGAAGATTACAAAAATTTAGAAAAAAATTGTAAACTTTGACTTTAAAGGCCAATAACTCCTTATGGATTCAATTGACCATTTTGGTCAACATTGATTCATTTGTAAGTTTTACTTTGCTGAACATTATTGCTGGTTTAAATTTATCTCTATCTATAATAATATTCAAGATAATAACCAAACACAACAAATTTTCATTAAAATTACCAATTATCAGATGTCTGATTCATTTGAAAAATTCAAAACATATAGATCTTAACCTAATAAACATTTTTATTCCATGTCAGATTTGCTCTAAATGAAAATGATTGAGTTTGAGCTATAAGCCAGAAACTAAATGTTACCCTATATGTTTTATTTTTCGCCATGTCGGCCATCTTGGTTGGCAGGACAATTTAACTAAACTGGCCCAGTTGTTTCAGAGGAGAAGATTTTTGTAAAAATTAACGGACGACGGTGAAGACGGACGACCGATGGAAAGTGATGAGAAATGCTCACTTGGCCATATGGGCCAGGTGAGTTAAAAAGTAGAAATTTTGAATGAACGTTCATTTTAAGTCTTTTTTCGATAAAATTTCAAGTCACACATTCGTATATAACTAGTGTGGTGGTAAATTTTGAACAATACAACATATATTAAATACCAACTGTGAAATGAAGACCTTTAACAAAATAATAAGAAATTTTAAATACTAGAATACATATTGTGCATTATCGTTAGATATTATAATAAGTTATTGATTTTCTCTATAGGAATGTCAAATGAGTACCTGAATGACAACTACATAGACTATGAACTGCTTACGTTAACCCATTCTGAAGTAGATACTATGGCATTTGGACAGCTGACGACAGTCGAACATTGTAAAACAGTATTTGGGCCAGAAAGGATGATTGAAGTGGAGTTGAAAAATTTGGGACAGGCTATCGCTTCTGCAAACGGCAGTTCGATATTCCCAGTAATGATTGCACAACCGGCTCATTTTCAGGTGTTGCAAGGCCCATTTCCCGCTACAACAACATTCCGAATGTACAATCAATTATGTTTAAATGTTCCGCTAGTTCCAGGTGACTCTGGCACATGTATCTACATACGAAACTGTCCATATTCAAGCGACAAAGTCAAATGCAAACTTTCAGATAAGAACGGCAAGTGTCCTCATTCTGGTTGTCTTGGAATGGCTATTGCATTTTCAAATGGAATGTCAATAGTTACACCACTGAAAAAAATATTTGAATACATATTATAACATAATAAAAACAATGAAAAGTTGACGAAGCTGCATTTATACAATAAAAATATTTTTCTTTGTTAATTCACCTTACTATCACTGATGAACAATACAATGATCAAGTTCAATTAAATTGTGTGCAAACAAATCATAAAATATACATAATATCAGATAATTTTTCAATGGCATCATAATATATTTCTTTTCTCTCCTTACATGTTTTCTTGCAACAACCATATGCACGTTTTGCTTTTAAAATAAACATTAGAAAACATATTTAGACTTATGTTTTACAATTTCAAATTTTATTAAAAAAAATGTGAGCATACACAATATCATATTTTCTCATTCAGGGATCTGTATGTCAACTTGTCTCTATATTACATATAAAATGAACCATGCTTAACGTCCAGCGTCAATTTGTTATGCCCCACCTACGATAGCAGAGGGGCATTATGTTTGCTGGTCTGTGCGTCCGTTCGTCCGTCCGTCCGTCCGTTCGTCCATCTGTTCGTTCGTTCGTCCGTCCCGCTTCAGGTTTGAGTTTTTGGTCGAGGTAGTGATTCATGTCCAATCAACTTGTAACTTAGTAAACATGTTACCTATATTATGGTCTTTCTAATTGTAGTGCCAAATTAGAGATGAAATCCCATTTTCACGGTCCACTGAACATAGAAACTGATAGTGCCTGTGCATGCGTGTACTTTGGACATATTCTTGTTTATCTTTTTATGTATTCGTTACATTCTGAAATATTTGTAATTGTATATTAAATATCATATATCGGGACCTTGAATAACATTCAGATATCTTATTTCATTTCTACATTTCATAGCAAAATCCTTTCTTGTCTGGAATTTATTACTCAGTAAAACAGTTGCTGTTCTTTCGTTAAAATTTAAAAAAAAAAAACAAGCGTTTTTAAAGTAAATCTTACAGGTAGATGAAAAGGTTACTATATAAAATGACATTATACTTAAATATACATCATTGTACAATGTGTCGTTACAGTCCATTTTCCATTAAGAAAACATATATTGTCTCTAACACGATAACTAGAAGCTCCTAAGAGCCTGTGTCGCTCACCGTGTATAGGTGGATATCAATCAAAGCACACTTTACAACATTGTAGATGGGAATAGACCAAGACAACAATCTCTGTTTTGCTGATCTGGTATTACTGGGCTTTAATTCTGTTAAGTTTCTATGACTTATCAATAAATTTGCCTTACTGATTTTTTTTTCTGATTTGAAGTGTTTTGTATCTATCAAAATGAAGCATAACAGATTAAAATATTTCTCTCTAAATATCATTGTTTTCATAATAAACAGCAAAAATGACGAAAACAAATATCGTTAAATGTGTCATTTATGGGCAAAAGCTCATATGAGAATTTATAAGAAAATGTTGACGTATAAAAGAGGAACGAAATATAACAAAGGCACAGACAAATATAAATGAACTATTGGTAAAGCTGATTATTCTAAAAATGTTTTTTTCTCTATTTATAACGGTTCAAAAAATAATATACAAAACTTGTTCTTTACCCCTATGTTCTACTTTTAGCGATGTTAGCCATTTTGGTTGGTAGGACCGGCCTCACGGTCATAAAACTTTCGACCATGATTTTTGTACTCAGACTCAAAAATCAACCAATCAAATTGCTGGATTTCATGTTTCGAGCATGATTTTTGTGCTCCGAGCACTGAGCAAAGTGTTATGCCTTCAAGGCCCGGTTTTCTGATATGTTTTAGCTTAATGATGATTTTGGCCTAGTTTGGTTAAGTTTGTCTTAGTAGTTTCAGAGGAGAAGATTTTTGTAAAAGATAACATTTTTTTTATTTTTTTATTTTCCATACTTACTACGAAGGACAATACCTCCATTTGTAGATTTACTTTGTTGAACAATTTTGCTGTTTCAGTTTATCTCTATCTATTATATTATTCAAAAGTGTAAAATTTCCTTAAAATTACTAATTCTGAGACAGCAACCAAGCAGCAGGTTGTCTGGTGCGTCTAAAAATTTCAGGGCAGATAGATCTTGTTCTACTATTGAACATGTTTTGTAACATTTCAGATTTGCTCTAAATGTTTTAGTTTCAGAACTATAAACATTGTGGTCATCTTGGTCGATGAGCGGGGTCATCGGATACATTTAGATACCCTCAGAAGTATTTAGGCCAAGTCTGGTTTCATTTGACCCAGTAGTTTCAGTAAGGGATATAAGCCGATAACAGTCCATTCTGTTCAATTTTTTAAAAGAATGGCCTGTTGAAGGCTTATATCTTACTTAAAACATTACTTAACATGTCGAAAAAGGAAAACAAATGAAAACACAGGCAAAGATTTATTTCCATCAAGTATGAAAATTGTTTTGTGAATGAACTTTCTATACATTAGAATATATCCTATATGTTGGCCCCTTCAAACAGTAGTTCAACTTAAAGGAACAAGGAAGGTACAGCTGAAAGTAAAAAAACATGCATTGGTGCATAGAGAATAAGACACACGGAATGCCTATCGTGATTTTTGCGTGGGCAAGGACTACTCATATTTTCCGCTCATAGAATAGTCTTAATGCACAAAAACGAAGAAAGATATTTCGTTATTATTGATTGTATTGTTTCAAACTTTGGATTAAATTTAAGTTAAAAAGTGTATTCAGACTCTACTCAGATACATTATTTCTGTGTGGATTGCAAAGAGGATATAGTCATAGCAACTTATAATGGCAAGTTTTATATATATTATATTTCAAAATGTAGTCCTTTCCTATTAGTTTCTTGTTTCATCCCGGGTTTTATTTTTCACAAGGTCAATGAGAAAAAAAAAGAATAGCATATGAAGATAGGTTCTTGTTGAACCATATCCTCGATTCGAGTGCACCGCAGTCGATTTTATTTCAAATATATTATTAATATGAACTATTGAAGAGATAACAACATGCAATCAGTTATATTATTATACTAGAATTTTCCAGAGACTGTTTCTGTTGACCCAAATGTACCACCTGAATACCTCCCCCTTTTTTTTCTTTTTTTTTCTACCTGCAAGGTCGTGTCGCTTTTTTTCGTTTATTTGTGTATTGAATTCTTTGTGTCTTGTAAATGTTACCGAAACGTAATTTTGTCTGAGTGTTCAGTGTACTGTGAAAATGGGGTAAAAACTCTAATTTGGAATTAAAAGTAGAAAGATCTTATCATATGGAATATTTGTAATAAGTTTCATGTTGACTGGACTTCAACTACATCACAAACGTAAATGTTACCGAAACGTAATTTTGTCTCAGTGTTCAGTGTACTGTGAAAATGGAGTAAAAACTCTAATTTAGCATTAAAAGTAGAAAGATCTTATCATATGGAATATTTGTAATAAATTTCAAGTTGATTGGACTTCAACTACATCACAAACGTAAATGTTACCGAAACGTAATTTTGTCTCAGTGTTCAGTGTACTGTGAAAATGAGGGTAAAAACTCTAATTTGGCATTAAAAGTAGAAAGATCTTATCATATGGAATATTTGTAATAAGTTTCATGTTGACTGGACTTCAACTACATCACAAACGTAAATGTTACCGAAACGTAATTTTGTCTCAGTGTTCAGTGTACTGTGAAAATGGGGTAAAAACTCTAATTTAGCATTAAAAGTAGAAAGATCTTATCATATGGAATATTTGTAATAAATTTCAAGTTGATTGGACTTCAACTACATCACAAACGTAAATGTTACCGAAACGTAATTTTGTCTCAGTGTTCAGTGTACTGTGAAAATGGGGTTAAAACTCTAATTTGTCATTAAAAGTAGAAAGATCTTATCATATGGAATATTTGTACTAAGTTTCAAGTTGATTGGACTTCAACTTCATCAAAAACTACCTTGACCAAAAACTTTAACCTGAAGCGGGACAGACGGACGAACGAACAGACGAACGAACGGACAGACAGACAGACAGACGGACGAACGGACGCACAGACCAGAAAACATAATGCCCCTCTACTATCGTAGGTGGGGCATAAAAATACTTACTCGTGATAACTAAATGAGAGGACCATTGAAAGGGGCGTTTTTAAACCTCTTTTGGACACTTCTTTTTGGTCTAACACCTTGTTTTTTATCAATAAGATAATGAAGTTGAATTATATCCAAAAAAAAATTGCAGTACCCTGGGGTGTAATACAAACTCCTTAACTAGAGCGCTTTTGAAAACTAGCTAATAGACTATTATAGACCCCTAATTCATGAAGGAAGTTCTAGATTCGCACTTTGTACACATGATAAGGTTTATGTTGTGCGCGACCCTTGTATTGCGGCATGATCTAGCATTTCTTTGTTGCGTTGTTTTCACTTTAATTGTAGTTGAAAATGATGTTAGGTAGAATAAGAGCAACACCAGAGGTCAATTTCTATAACCTTAAGACGGAAGAGAATACAATTTTTTGAAATAAGAAATACATAAAAGCAACAAAGACAAGACTTACAACGAGTATATTCAACTTATTGAATTAGTGCTAAAAGAGACAAACCAAAAACATGAGAAAATGGTAGTGATATAAGTATTGGTATTGTTAAAAATCAATTTGAAAGTGATTATTTTACTGAAGAAACCGTTTTGATGAGTGACAAAATTATTGTATTGGAAGGTGACTTTAATAAAAAAAAAACTTAATTGTTATTTGTTGGTTGTATTTTAGTTAACATGATGAAAACAATTTGGGTAATTTATAGCTTTTTTTTATTTCAGTGATTGAACTATCATTTACCAGTAAGAATCAGTTATGCTACCTTTAGCTGTCAAATATTTTCCAGACAGAGGATGGCTATTCTTAAAAATATTGGACATCTACAGGTAACATAATGGTTTCTCACATGTAAATGATAGTCCAATTACTGAAATAAAGAATGGTAAAACAGTAAAATGAAGTCATAACAATGTTTTAAGAGGAGGTTAAGATTTTTGTTAAAGTTAACGGACGGTGGACGACGACGACGACGACAACGAGGGACGACGGAGGACGGACGCCAAGTGATGAGAAAAGCTCACTTGGCCCTTTTTTACCAGATGAGAAAAAATCGGATAAACGGCAGTTGCAAGGTTTAATTATAATTTTGTTTTATTACTTCTAGATTGACTTTCCTTCTATTAGAATAGCAATAGTTTAACTCTGAAAAAACTCTCATCAAAGATACAAGGATTAAGTTTGTTGGTTTTAGCTGTGCAAAATCATCTATTGATATTACAAATGTTCCTCATGTTAGCACTGATCGTCTGATTTCATTATTTGAAACAGTTTTCATTCTCCTTAAGACTGCGAATGGTTACAAAATATATTTACGTTCAAGTAGATGCCACTTAACACATTCGTTTTTTATGAGTTTGGGTTGTTCAATTCCTTAATTCATATTTTAAGCTTTAGATGACTTTCTGTTTGTACCACGTTGATATCTGCCATTTTTTCTCATGATTTCTATTGGTACCTAGGCATATTCTCTATTTTTGCTATTTTTAATTACATGGAATTGATTTAGAAAGTCGTCAGTTTCAAACCGAATGGAAATTCCAACGTTTTCCTCGTACTCATTTAATTGGTGGTCTAATAGGCAGATAAATACATGTATGATCAATCTAATTATTTTGTAGCAATAGTTCTACAGGAAGACATACATAATTGAAGTATTTAACAAACTGCTATCATATAAAGGAAAAGGCCTGACATCTGAAACTTTTCGGCAGTAGCTATTTTTTTTCATAGTAAAACCATTAGATAAACAGTTGTATAAATATCTGAACAAAAGGTCATACAACTTTTACTACTGAAATTAGCATTGAACATTTTTATTGGAAAATTTTTGCAAACAATTAAACATCGAATAAAATGAAGCAATTCCCTTGCATAATATCATTCATCTGAATAACATCATTCAAATATGGTGTTCACAACATATCAGATGTTTCTTTTGTGTCTATATTTAGAATATCCTGCAACGGAAGAATATACTCTAAATAATAATGTGGTATAATACTTTAAAATTTACAATAGTTACTCAGCATAACAATCAGCTATCACAATTAAATCTAAGTTATTTTGCAAACTAAAAATTACAGTCATCCAGGCCAATATGAATTAACAATCTTCCAAGCGAAACACATTTTACAGGGACAAGTTTGATAGTTTTCCACATCATCATGTACTAGCCGTAACCCGCGATTCATTACACAAGATATAGAATGACACCGGAGGAAGCACTCCATAGTGTAGTATTATTTGACACTAGCGTTTGTACATTTTCTTCACACAAAGAAATTGTTGTAAAATAAATCGTAAAACCATTAACAAAAACAGTAGAATTCCTCTCGTAAGAAAAGGTAAAACAAAATACATATCATAACAGAAATAAGCTGGTCCTTGCAGAAACATGACGTTCAAAGCGTTTACAGATATAGCCATATAGAATATAATGTTATTACATCACTGTAAAATTAGTTGTAAAATGGCGTCCTTTAAGCTCTGGTCTATCGGTTAACCGATGTAAACCATTCACACTTTTGGTGTATAAAGTTTTGTATTAAAAGATGTAAACATTTATTCACCCACGAGTTCAAATGTTCAAGAATATCTCTTTTTTTTCTTTGAAGACCTTTTTTGTTTAAATAAAAAAACTGTTTAAACCTGTTGTTAATACATAAAAAAAAAACGTGGTATCCGTGTTTTTTAGGGGGGTTAATCTAAGTTGAGATGATATCATTCAATAAATGAAGTATATATAAATATATACTATGTGTCATTACAAGACATTATTAAAGACTACTCTCAGTTAAAGTTGCTGAAAGACAGCAACAAAAAGAAGAAACTAGCGAAGGGTAAGTGTATTCATTTTTATTTACTTCTATTTTTCTTTATCTTTCTATTTGAATTAAAATCAAAAGTATTTGCTGGTATTTGATGTTCTTGTGAGCTACACAAAATACACTTAACATACATGTATTCAACATGTTCAAGTTTTCGATATGGTTATGGTCATGTCGACTGGACTATTTAATCAGGGCCGTAAATTGCATCCGCCAAGCGGAGTGAGGCAAACATTTTTTTGGACCCTTTTTAGACAAAAAATGATTTTGTTTTCGTTTTTTTTTTTCATGTATGCAATGTACCTCCCCAGAATCCACCACTTTTTAATTTTGTTACATTTCAATAATTAAGCGCCTAAAATATTGAATACAGCTGTCTGCTCTATGGTCGGGTTGTTGTCTCTTTGACACATTCCTCATTTTCATTCTCAATTTTATAATTCAGAGTAAGATTAGGTGTAAAGTAATATTTTTTTACGTTTTATACTGCTTTATGACTTCACAAGCCATTTTTACTAAGTTTTAGTGAAACAATTTGCTAACTTAAAATGAAAGACTCCCTGACATTGCCAACTTGGGCATTTCTTTTGTGGTTTATCCTGCTTTTTTTGTCTGTTCAAATCGAGCTATTTTAACTTTGCTTCACAGACACAATTTACAAACCTTAAACTGAAAATTCACATGATGGAATTTATTACTAATAATTTTGATCATAAAACTCAAATGAATACAAACTGTGTGTTTATACTGAAAGTTTTATTTAGTTAAGCTTTATCAAATGCCAAGGCGATTTTTCTGTGACCGGATGAATCCCATCTCTTGATGTTTTTTTTCGTATTGTTTTTTTTTTGGGGGGGGGGGTCAGCCAACAATAGGAGGCAACTGCCTACATGCCTCCTTGCCATTTACGGCCCTGTTAATATTTTGATATTACTCAGTAACGCTAGAAATAATTATATCAAACTGTATATATATCGTCTTTGGTTTCTGTTAAAAGTTGAATGGACTATTAAAATCAAACACAAAAAAGGAAAAGGGTCTACCAATCGCGACAAATATCAAGACTTTTTTTTTCTTTTTTTTTCTTTTTTTATCGTAAATGGATTTAGCAAAAGCAGAATTAAAATCTGGTAGTATCAAGAGTTGAAGCGTAATTTTTTCGAGTTAGTCTCTTAACGCTCTAACTGTTTCTATATTCCCATGGCATTTTAGTATTCCTCTTTTCTGTTGGTGCACCTGTTTTCGAAATTGTAAGAAAACGCAGTTTATGAGGAGTTTTTAATTCTTTCTGGTCTTCGTTACTGTTTTTCTAAGATTTTTGGGACAATTGTCCTAACACTTTAACAGTAACGCTTATTTTGTACAATTGTCAAGTAAAAAACCCATTATTGATGTATTATCTGTATTTATATGATGTCTTTACTTTGTACACCCAATATTCTCTCTTCTGTATTTTATGTATCGTTTTTCTCTAATTTTCAATTTTTGGGGTATAATTTGCTTTTGTAAACCCTATTTATACCATCATTAAGTGAATTGCAAATAGGAGTAGGGCTAGGAAGTGGAAATTTTGACCATGAAAATCAAGCTTTCTTAAAAAATTTCTTTTAACGAATACTTACAATTTAACACATTCAAATAAGAATAAAAAAATACAAGTTGTTTCTGCTAATCAATTTAGTAGGTCAAATGGATTTTAAATACCTCTAAAAATGATATATTTGATATACTAGTTTTTAACTACCTTGGTGTTTCAATCTAGTTAAAGGTATATCTCCACCTTAACAATATACTAGCCGATACCACAAATATATTATAAAACATGTCAATTGATGAGATATACATAAACCAATTAGTAAAATTTCATTAATTTAAATAATACATAGAGCTGTTTTTTTTTTGTTAGTTTGTCTTTTTGTCGTTTTTCGGTTTACCTCTATTTTGTCTTCTCTGTCTTCTCTTTGAATTTGAAAACAAGGAACGATTTGAATTGTTGCTGAGTTTAAATGTATTTTTTTTATTTTCGTCTATTTTTGAATATATTAAATAAAAAAAGAAACCGAATTTAATTTGACCCTCTGCGAGTTAATATTCTTTTAATTGTAAATTGTCAGTTTTCTAACAAATCAAGAGACAGTGTTTTAATGAAGATGAAACGTATATAAACTACAAAACAAAACAAAATGATTTAGTTTTATGTCAGCCGATATCTTTCTTTAACAAAATCTTAATAGAAAATTTAAGGGTCAAAGCGTCCATACTTTTATTAATTAGTTGTTTCTCATTTGATATTATTTGCAAATATGTCATGCATATTGATAATCACAACAGTTAGAGTTTTATAAAAATACTGGTAGTAGTTCTTCAAACTAGGTAATCCGTAAAAGCGGGGGCTTGTCAGAAGAAAAAATATTTTTCATTTGCAACACTAGTGACTAATAGCAATGAATTCAAATATCTGAAAATAATATACACTAATTTTGTTTTTATTTTAGATTAAAAAGAGATGACGAACTATACTTCTTTCGTTGTACTCTTTGTGACCTGTTATATAACATATACACAAGCATGCTTTTGTATGAGAGGTCATTTACAAAACTTTGTTTGTGATCCAAAATCTTTCGGTGAGTATAGGTATTTTGTCTTTTCTATATGTGAATAGTCTGATATGGCATTTTGAACACTAAAATACCTTATAATATTGAATGTTTTCAAACAGATATCAGCTAAGCATGTACCATAATGATTTTTGTGTTTATCCTGAAGTCGGAGTGCCAGAATACTACACTACATTCTGCATACATTAGTCAACGTGGATTGGGGTATACAAACTTTGGTGTTTGTCTTGAAATTAAATTATCTACACTTGTTAAGGACAATTTAAGTAGAAACCGATAAAAATAAGCATATCGTTTCGTTACATGTATATTAAATAGTCCTTTTAATGTGCTGTTTTTACATTGAAGATTTCAAAATATTGCAAAGTTGTTTTATTCATAAAAAAGAAAACTAAACTTCAGATAAAAGTAGCATAAACACAAAAGATTAATTTGGAAAAAAATCATACTTAAATGTGAATGAGTCAGACCGTATGTAACATCAAAAACAAAAAGACATCGCTAAGTCATTAGTATTGGTTACAATTACAACAATAGTAAATTATAAGAAAAGTTTTCAAATCCAATCATTTGTTAGGAACAATCTTAAAAAGAAAGTTTTGGAAATCAATCTATCTGACTTCACGTATTTTGTAGTTATCAAAGCTCATGTTTTGAGTTCAGCTGTTGTTCCTGCTAAAACAGGAAACTATAACGTAAAGGAGATAACTGTTGATGTACTAGAAGATTTCAAGGTACGTGAATTATTTAGGTGTTTTTTTTTTCGTGTACTGGTGTGCATGTGTGTTCGTGTGTTTTAGTTAACGCATGATTTGTTTAGTTTATTTTCATCCTTTACCATTCCACTGTGGTATAACATATATTTCTCTTGCTGTAAGTATACTTTGTTTCAAATAGACAACGATCCATATACTATTATATCTTAAAATAATCCAACGCCAAAGACACAGCGTCGATGATACACAATCTTGCTCTTGTTTCAAATCATACGACTATATTAAGCTCTCATCCCATATGATATTTACTGACCCCATATATATCGTATGAGGTAACTAGCACACTATGTAACTAGCAATATTGTGTTATATATTTTCAATGACAGCGAAGGTACCAACACATTTATATTTTCTTACAGAATAACATTCAAGGAGACCGGATAATTTTGACAACAGCAGAGTACAACATATTTTGCGGTGTTTCCCTTCCAGATGACTCATGTTACGTTCTGTCCGGTAATACAAATATCAACTGGCATGTGAATCAAACTAATGTGTGATGAGTGCTAATGAGACACCTCTCTCTCAAGGTTAAAATTTATCAAAGGTACCATTATAGGTAGGAACATGTCGTTTGCTTCCGACGTTTATAATTGGACATTTGCCTTTTTTACTATAAATGCCAAACCACATTTATAGTTAAAAAAAATATCCGATTACAATTATCAAAAGCAAACAATATGAGCCAGTGAAGGCTTATTGTATAGAACTAACAGATAGTTCAAAGCCAAATACATCTATTAAAATTTATTATACATCGACGACTAAAATGTCGATCAATTTGCATGTTGTCCGGTCTGATTTAAGGAGCTTCTGACCGTTGTCAGTCTTTTGATAATTTAAGCTCATTATATTTTTGAAGTTAAGTATGAAATCCAGTTTTATTGAACAGGACAAAATTTTCTTTTGGAGACCAACTGAAGCCAGCCGCCGGGTGTCAGAAATTGCTCGCTCTGTTAAAGACCCATTGGTGACATTCGACTGTGTTCCTCTCTTTGGTCGGGTTGTTGTCTCTTTGAAACATTTTACAATTCCATTCTCAATGTTATCGAATATCCAATTGATTTAGTAGATAACGTCATTATCAGTCATAAAAAAGCATGACCTTGAGCAACAAATGCTAATCTTATTAACAAAATCGACAAATTAATATTCACATGGTCCGTTTCTAATTTATTACCAGGTTCAGTAAACAACACGTCCTTTAAATTTAGAATGTGCCATTTCATTTCAAGTAACTCCTTTTAGACCTCATATGGTAATTAACCAAATATGATAACTAACCACATAATATTAAGAACACTCTATATTAATCATATGTAGTCACCACGTGTGGTCATTTAACCAATCATAGTTTTACTAATAAATCTATAGAAGGTAAGATAATTATTATAATGGTATATACGTCATTCAGCTTATTTTTATATCTTTAAAGGTACATTTGAAGAAAGTTCTCCTCAACGATATCGTATCAATACTTGTGGTTTCCAAAGAAGATGTAGTGCAATGACTGATGTACAGTTGAGTGGACTTAACGGAGGTTATGAAGAGGGTTGCAAAAATAACTGCAAAGTAAGTTGAAAAGAAGATTAATAAATGTATCAATTATCTTTGATACATTTAATGATATTTCCTAGGAAATTTTTTGGTAAGATATTTGGAATCCTCTTGTTTTATGTTTTAATGCCAATAAGAACAAGCTAACACATAAGTTTTTCTTTTAATACTTTGATTATGTATAGTTAATAGGTCATCAATTTTGAAATCTTATAAAATCTCGGTTCCATTTTATGTATCATAGAACATGTTCTTAGGTTTATTTGCAATTTTTTTATCCTATAGGATATTTGTCTAATAAAATAATCCTGTAGGATAAAATAAATCCTAAAGAAGAATACAATTCTTTTGGGTTTGACATGGAGGAAGAACTTTCAATCGATCTTTTCTGTTCTCCTTGTTTTTAATTCCATTATGTTTATACTATATTTTTTTTAATATTCTTTTAAATTTTTTTTTTTAATATAACATTATCATGTACCGACAGTACCGTACAAATTTAAGAAACCAACACGAGTCAAATACAAACAAAACCACCATATACTGTTTAAACTTGTTTTGCAGGTATTAAGCCCTTATGCAGCTGAGGAAGATATTGGTTGTAAAGTGAATTATCAGACAGACAACATATCCTGTCTCCAGAACTATGGTGTATGTGATAAATGTGACAACGACCAATGTAATGGCCGTAAATGTATGTGGAGAATTACAAATACTCCTAACCCGGGATGCAGTAAAATAATATATCATAAATGAGACAAAGGATATTAAAAGAAATTTTACAACTCCACAATTTAGATTTTTCTTATTGCCATTAATTTCCTATAATAAAATATAAAAAATTAATCTATCAACACATGACAAATAAACTGTATCTATAAAACAATAAATTATAATTAACGCTTCTTGATCAGATGCGCATCCCGACAATCAATGTATCAACAGTTTTGCTCGAGGCAATTATATTTAAAAAAAACGCCTTTTTTAGAGTTTAAATAAAAAAGGACAAAACAGTATAGCAAAACCCAGGTAAGCAATTAGAGCTGCTTTGTATGAGGGAGATACATTCCTTAATTTCAAATAATTTCCTTTATTTTCTAACAGCAAAAACTGTTAATACCACAAAATCATTCATTCATGCCATTACCGAATAGCTGCCTACTTGGCTAGTTATACCCTCAATATTATCAGTCCACCCGCGGTGGCAACAACAATTATACCATATATTACATGTGTTTCAAAAACAAATTTACACTATTGACCAAGAAACTGTGTAATACTCTAAGTGTCATAATGTTACTGACGTGTTCGAAAACCAATAACGACCATACAGGATCAAATCAAAACGGCAGTATATTAGTGTCAACTACATTCAATGATCACCATAATGCGACGCATTACAACTTTCCAGCAAAATAAAAGGAGTTTTGATCACAGGATCACATTCTGTTAAAAAAGTTAATGTTATATAATCTAAATCTATCAGTAGAAATTAGTTTATTTCCCTTCTTTGTCATAAAAAACAAGCACTTGACTGCCAGAGAACACATACCGTTAACTCCCGGCCGTTCATATCTTAAAAAAAAACTCGTGATTGTCAGAAACACATATCGTTAAATTCCCGTCCATCGTCTCCAGTAAGACTCTCGACTGTCCGAAAACAACTATCGTTATTCCCCGTTCATGGTCTTCAATAAAACACAAGACTATAAAAAAAAATCATCATTAATAACTTGTCGATGGTCTTCAATAATACGTGACTGTCAGCGGATAATAATCTTTAATTCCCCGTACAGGAGTTCCACTACAACACTCGACTGGCAGAAAACAAATATAGTTATTTCCCCGTCCTTGTCTCAAGTAAAACACTCGACTCGCAGAGAACAAATATAATTATTTCCACGTCCTGGTCTCAAGTAGAACATTCGACTGGCAGAGAACAAACATAATTGTTTCCCCGTCCTGGTTTCAAATAAAACACTCGACTGGCAGAGAACAAACATAATTATTTCCCGTCTTGGTTTCAAGTAAAACACTCTACTGGCAGAGAACAAATATAATTATTTCCCGTCTTGGTCTCAAGTTAAACACTCAACTGCCAGAGAACAAATATCATTATGTCCCCGTCCTAGTCTCAAGTAAAAAACGCGACTGGCAGAGAACAGATATCATTATGTCCCCGTCTTGGTCTCAAGTTACACACTCTAATTGGCAGAGAACAGATATCATTATGTCCCCGTCCTAGTCTCAAGTAAAAAACGCGACTGGCAGAGAACAAATATAATTATTTACCCGTCATACTCTCACTTTAAACACGCGACGATAAGTGGACAAATGTTGTTATTCGTTGTCTGTGCTGTCCAGTACAACACATAACTGACAGATAAACCTACTACTAAATCACATGCTTCCTTATTATGTTCAGTAACATAGCTATTGACATAGAGTTAGAATTACTGTTCCTAGTAATGTTCATATCAAAATTAAAAAAAATATATCATACTTAAATTAATATTGTGTCATTTATTGTACTATTAAGGTGTAATACCACCAACACATAGGACGTCACATCCAGTTTGATACGAAAAAAGGGTCGAAATAAAAATGGATTTGCCAGTTGTTGTTTATTAATTCTTTATTTTTATTAAATTATAGTAAAACATATCTGGGTCATCAACAGATATCTTGGCTATTTCAAAGCAATTTTCTACATAGAATATTTTATAAACTTGAGGTTTTATGGTTACTAAAGCTTATGCACAGGGGAAAAAAAGAGATGAACACTTGAGTGGTTAACTTCCAGTGATGGTTATTTTTTTATAATATTAGTAACATAGTGTGCTAGTGACCTAATGCGGTATATATGGGGTCAGTAATTTCCATATGGAATTTACTGACCCCATATATACTGTATTAGGTCACTAGCACACTATGTAACGAATTTATCTTACCGACTATCTAAATTTAGACTTGTGACCTATCAAAATGAGCAAATCTTCAATACTGTTAGCATTAAGAAACTATTTCCATAGATCCTACAAAAACAGATACCAACAATAACAACTTGTTAGGTTTAAATATAATTTATGAATTTACTTTAATCTTAATCATCAATTTCTTTGCCTGTTGAAACCTTTACGATTTTTTCTCAGTACCGTTTTGTTTTTATAAAGGGACGTAACACCACTACTGATCATGTATGAAATAAGTCCCGCCTTCCTGCTACCTTATATGGTATACAAAGGGACGTAACACCATTACTAACCATAAGCATCGCCTCCCTACTAGCCTAATATCAAATACACACGGTCTCCACGAGGGCGCTTTTAACCAATCACATTCCTAGAAATGTAAAGGAGGTAAAATAATACATGTTATATGCAACGAATTGATATGTGAAATCTTGTCTATAGTACTTAAAAGGATAACACTTTACTCGTGCTAAGTATTTCTTTATTTGAAACAAAGATAATTTCTGCTGCACTATTTTTACTCTAAAGTACAAATTTAACAAAGACTAAGAAGGGATAATCAATGGTGGTATTAAACCTAACTATAATTACCCTGCCTTGATTTCCGCCCTGTAAGAAACGTGGCTTTTTTGCTTTCAAACTTTCCTGACAAGAAGAAATTGCATATTATTCGTAACCCATCAAGTGCATCTCTAGTGAAATATAGTATGACAATTTGTTTTGACTGTTTATTCAAATGCATATACCAGATGGTGTTGTCTCGATTAGAGGGTAAAAGAGACGCAAAAGTACTAGAGGCTTAATCTATCTCATTATCAAAAACAAACTGACAACACCATGGCTAACAAGACCTGCAGTCAAATAAAAGTACATAAAAATCTTAACAAATATAACTTACACTTGTTTTTAGATTCATCCATTCAAATGTTGTGTTTAGATAGGGTTATCATGTGTAAATGAATAAAAACGTAAAAATGAATAAGATGGATGGACGACAATGGACGACATTCTTATATATGTGAATAGAGAAAAAGGAGAACGTTTTATTACCGGAACAACTATCAAAAACCAGCGAACCGACACACATTTATTAAAATAAAAAAATATTAAAAACACTTTTTCTCACAACAATGAAAGAATGGTCTTTAAAGTACTTGGCATTTTTTAAAGGTCTTTTATATATATATTTAACTACGTCAGATAGCAACGTTCGTTATATTGAAGTAATTAAATTGCCGATGGTTATAAGCTCCGATAATTTCCGGTTTATATATATTGACATATCTGTGTTGTTATTCAGTAAAAAATACTCGACACATTTGTAATCCAAAATGAAATAAAAGGAATTTAAAGAAGAAAGTAGCTTCTTTTTTTAGTTTTTGACAACAACATCAGGTATATAATTCAAAAGGAAAGTAAAACAAAAATCTGGGAGCATGTGTCATTCGATATTAGCTTTAGATAATACAGATATATAGTACAAAAACGTTGTAAGTAAATTATCGATTTGATATAACAGTGATGAAAATTCATTTTTAAATAAAATATATGTATGTCAGACCTTTTTCTTTGGAGCACGTCTATTTTATATGATGTTAAGGAGGCAGTTACCATTCTGAATTCTTGCAGATCAATGCCTGCAATTTATACCTGGTCGTGATTAGTACTAATACAATTACCATGGATGTGTAGGTTGAAAACAAAACTTTACGACAAAAGAGATGATTTCAGCTTTCCAATTGTGAACTTTCCATTTCTAAGTAGCAACATTCCAGCAGCACCTGCATACGGGGTATATATCTCCCAATTGATACGATATTCCCGGGCTTGCATTTCCTATCATGATTTTCTTGATAGAGGGTTGCTGCTCACAAGGAAGCTATTAAACCAAGAGTTCCAAATGGTGAAGTTGAAATCATCCCTTCGTAAATTTTACGGACGCCATCACGAGTTGGTTGACCGTTATGGAATAACCGTATCACAAATGATATCGGATATGTTCCTTACGTCGTAACTACAATCCCCTTCCCTTTCCTGAATGTGACCTACCGAATTAGACTATTTACCGGATTTGTTATCACATAAGCAACACGACGGGTGCCGCATGTGGAGCAGGATCTGCTTACCCTTCCGGAGCACCTGAGATCACCCCTAGTTTTTGGTGGGGTTCGTGTTGTTTATTTTTTAGTTTTCTATGTTGTGTCATGTGTACTATTGTTTTTCTGTTTGTCTTTTTTCATTTTTAGCCATGGCGTTGTCAGTTTGTTTTAGATTTATGAGTTTGACTGTCCCTTTGGTATCTTTCGTCCCTCTTTTACAGCATTGTGATTTTAAGTAAGTATAAGTAAAATTGAAGACATATATTTAACATTTGCTATATATTATACTGGATGTTTTATTACAGTTATTTGTATATGAAGTCACAAGTACGAATCAAGATACCTATATTTCTTATGTATAATGCATGTGTACTCTTTTAATGGACGTTTTTTGTTAGAAATGCAGAAAGTATAATCAAAATGTCTTTACAGCTTTTAACGTTTTCATTATACTTTGGATTTCTTCACTACTTACAAATATGTGTATTTAAAATATAAAGGACAAGTAGCAGGTGATTTTGTATTTAATTGTATACTGTATTATCAGTAAGAAATCAGTAAGTTTTCATGAAACAAAAAAGCATTTTAAATATATTTATATATGTCACTCTATACCTTACATTATTAATTTACAAGGTTGAGTTTTATATACGTGAATTGTCTGGTATGAGATGACAATTTTTGTAAATACCTCCCTGGTGAACCTTATTCTTTAGTTTTGAATAAAATTATATTCTTTGTATGTAAGTGTTTACACTTCAATGATTCATAAAGGCAATTATCGTTTTCTAAATATCCTATCTTAATAGAGCTTTCTTACAAATTGACGAAAGGTACGTACGCCTGACGAATCATACGTAAGACTCGTTTTAGGGATCCTTTATTTTGACATATTTAAATAATAGTCATGGAACCTCGAACCTTTAACCTACATGCAACGACACTTATTAAATTAATTTTTTTTTTATGTATAGGATTTCGGGACGTTCGATAGATTAAATTATAATACCACCAGGTGGAAGTGGATAACTCTACAAGATATCTTAAATATAGGGTAGTCAAAAGAAAAAATGTCCCTAAAAATTGAAAAAAAAGTGCTCCAACCCCCCTCCCCACTCTTCAAAATTACAATGTTGCATTTAACCTAAGAAAATATCAAAGCAAATACATTGTCTTCTTCCCTTTAAACAGAAAAATAAGAAAAATAAAAAAAAAAATACTTCCTTGCAATTGATTCAATATTTGCAAATGTCAAAATAATATAGAATGAAGAAAAAAAGATGATCTTAATTTTATGGCATATGCTGCTATATGATACACCGGAGTTAGGTTCTCCTATGGAACCGTTTTTTAGCGTAAAATTGCGTTTTGCTTACAGTACTGAACATTCATGAAATATATGCCACTGGACGTTAAGTGACAACTTCGCGTCTATCTTTTAAGCATGTGTACTGTTAAATCGTCATTTTAAAAAATCCACAATATATATGATGCAAATTTGTAGATTTATATTTTTGATATACATTTAGGTGTTTAAATGTGTATGTAAATGAACCAAACAATCTACATGTATATAATTAGCTGACCTATAAATAAAGCTCAAGTGCAGATGTAGGAGGGATTCGCACAAAAGTACCTCTACTCAACAGACACATTCCTAGCCTCCAATTCTAAATCTTTGTCTAAATTTATTATATACAATTAAGTCAGAGAGAGCGAGAGACGGCTTAATTTTTCAAACTCCAAAGTTTTTCGTTTTTGCTTTGACGGTAAGTGAACAATTCAATTCCGAAGAGTGTTATACCTTTTTCCTTTGAAAATATTCTGATTCCCTATTTGACCAACAAAAATATTGTGGTCATGCAGATTACAAACAAAAATTCTGAATCCAGATTTTCTCTTTACCATAAAGTGTTAAAATGTTGAAGAAAACAAAATTGATTAATAGCGTCGAAAAACAAAGAAAAGATCAAAAACATAACCCCTCCTCTTTTGAGGTTCAATGGTTGCTCCCATAACTTGTTTGTTTTTATTCTTTTTTCCCACCCATTTTATACTTGTTTAACAGTGTGAACTTTGTAACGTTCATATTAAACTAAATTTGCAATTAAAGTTATAGTTTCACATTTGTTACATTACCTTTTCTAACAATTAACATAAAATTAATAGAAAAAAGGTTGATCACAAAATCTTTTTTTTTTTCTAGATTATTTTATTATGGACTTTCCGAATTGATTTTCCTTTAAGTTCAGTATTTTTGTGATTTTACTTTTCACATTACTTTTTCAAAATAATGTAGCATCATTGTTTTGAAAATCTCGATATTCCACGTTGACAATTTGCTGATAGTGCAATATAAAAAAAAATGTGAATATTGTCTTAAATATAGACTAACGTACGTACTTCAATAACAATGAATAATGCATTTTAAAATTTTAAACGTGAAACTCGTGCTTAAACTATTCCCGCGGAAATGAGTGTACTCGTGGTTTACGTAAGCAACGTATCGGACGTAAGTGTATTTGACACTTAGTCTAGTATTCTTTGTTTTCTTATATTAAAGTATTATTTGCGATATGCTTATTCATGAAAGATAAATTTGATCTAGAAAAGAACGCTGTTTACCGGATAAAACAAAGACTTTAAATTGTTATTGTGGAAATGTAATACGTGCTCCCCTTACGTTCGTTCGTATCTTTCGTCAATTTGTAAGAAAGCTCTAGCATAACATATTGACTTATGTTATAAAACTTAACGACATCCTGACAAATTTCTCTCAATAAATACAAAATCGACTGAACAAAGATATTGAGTGAGATTTTAACTTTGATTTAGTTACAATTTATTAAGGGTCGTGTATAAGTGCTACAGAATGCTTGCTTCTAGCACATGTGGTTTCTTTACGATTCAGGCAAAATGTAAAATGTTATAAATTATAGAAAATATAATGTGTGTCATTTTGTTTAGATAATTGGCTAGGTGTTCCTTCAAAGGATCTCATAATTACTAAAACAAATACATATATGGTCTAATTAGTTATTAAAGCTACCGGGCTTATAATCTAATACACCAAACGCGCGTTTCGTCTACATAAGATTTATCAGTGACGATCATATCACAAATAGTTACAAAGCAAAACAGGTACAAAGTTGAAGAGCAAATACTAATACGGTCTGGTTCGATAATGATTAATCAAACGAGTAAATTACTCATATAGTCCGACCATACGCGTATAAACAGATCGTAGAAGGGTACGCATACAGTCCAAATATTTCTATGGTTCGGATACACGAGGTGAAAATCTTATCATTATTTCCAATAAAAAAAAAGAAAAAACCCACCATGAGTAAACAACATAACTCATTTGATAATATGCATTTCATTTTTTCCACATTTTCGTTATGTGATTTATACAAATTCTATTATTTTTTTTGTGCCAAAATTGAAATCTTTATCAGCTTATAAGGTTGTTTTTACTTCTTGATTTGATATGTCTAAATTAAGACAAAGTTGTATTCAAATAATTGGAAAATGGGTCATGACTTTGTATGTGTTTGTTTTATTAGATATCTTGGGTTACCCTATTGCATTACCTTGTCTTACATTTTAAAGAAATTATTCGATTGGCTATGACGTGTCATAGTTTATTTCGATGTTTTTTCCAAAAAAAAGACAGGATCGATGAACTACCCTAACAAACTGAAGACTCCTTTGAAGAACAATATTATTCCACGGTAAATAACCCCGACAAATGGAAGCTTCCATTGAACACCCTTATTATTTCCCATGTGAATAATCCTTGTCATACCTCTATGACCACAAGTTAACTCCCTTGACAGAATGACGTCACTTAACGTCAGATAATCAAAAAACAAATATGACTACGGCCAGGTTAGAAGTTCACCAAGTTACAAAGAATAAAACCAAACAAGACTTAGTAATTCACCCAGTCTCGATCATATCTCTTTTAAAAGGCCCTTTTCAGGATATCTATATTTTAAAGAGAGAGCGAACCGTTGTTGTACATACTTAAATGTCAAAATAAACTAAATAGTTTTCTAGCGTAAGTGTCTTATCGTAATTTGCTCGATCGGTATAATAAAACAATTATGACCCATTAAATAGGTGAATATCAAATAGTGTCATCCCGAGTAATGGTTATTCCCTTCGGGCTACAGCCCTTATTCGGGTTGATGATGTTGGATATACACTTCTTCAGCAGGCCATACTGGTATATTATTTCCCGTCCATGGTCTCCAATAAAACACAGACTGTTAAGAAAAAATATCATTAATTTCTCGTCGATGGTCAGTTAAACGTGACTGTAAAAAAATAACAATCGTTAATTCCCCGTCCATGGTCTCCAGTAAGACACGCGAATGTCAGCAACAACAAATGGAACGACCTTGACTGACTATACAGCCCTTGCACGGTCGGTGACTGTCAGCATGGCCAGGGGACAACTATTGTTATTCCTCTTTCATGATGTCCAATTTACTGTTCCCACATGATAATCAAAATTCAGAATAAACAAATACAACTAGAACGGGGTTATTATACTTAATATTGTGTTATTAATTCTACTATTTAGGTGTTATACCACCAAATCATAGGACGTCACATCCAGATGCATACGAAAAAGAGTCGAAATAAAATACTCCCTTGGAATTGCCAGTTGTGGGTTATGACTTCTACATTCTTATTGCAGTAAAACATTTCTGGGTCATCAACATATATCTTGACTATTTCAAAGCACTGTAATGTTTTTGAGAGTTTCTTTATAGAATATTCTGGAAACTTGAGGTTACAAGGTTACTGAAGCTTGTGCACAGGTAAAAAGAGAGAGGTGAACACTTGATTGGTTCTTCTCTTATATGCAACGAATTGATCTGTGAAATCTTGTCTATGTACTGGACAGGGTAACACTTTACTCATGCCAATTATTTCTTTATTTGAAACAAAAATAATGTCTGCACTATTTTCAAATTCAACAAAGACTAAGAGGGGACAAACAGTGGTGGTATTACACCTAACTATAACTAACCTGCAGTGATTTCCGACCGGTAAGAACAGTTGGCTTTTGTGATTTCCAAAAGAATTGTCACTAGCAATCAGGAATTGCATCTTATTCGTAACCCATCAAGTGCATCCCTAGTGAAATATACTATGAAAATTTGTTTTTGCTGTTTATTCAAATGCATATACCAGATGGTGTTGAATCAAATGGAGGGTAAAAGGGATGCGAAAGTACCAGAGGCTCAGTCTTACTCATAAGTAAAAAAAACGGACAACGCCATGGCTGTAAATTCCACTTGTTTTTAGCTTCATCCTTTCAAATTGTGTGTTAACTAAGCGTTGTCGTTTAAAATGAATACAAACGTATAAATGAATAATTTGGATAGACGAAATTGGCCGATATTGTTATATAATTCTTATATCATTTGCATATCTATAAATACTTGAATTGGATTGGTCAATTAGAATATTTATCTTGGTTTACACTTCGATAAACCATGTTTCCGAAACTACTTTCGTAATCTATTCATGCGCGATACACATTCTTGCTAGGATACTGGGATTTTCAGCAAATTGAGATTATAAAACAATTGCATACCAGTTGTTTCTATTCTAATGCATTTATAACCAAAAAAGAAGAAATAAAATAAATGCCCTAAAGCTTCGAAAATGTATAAAAATAAAATTTTAATAAAATTCCGCGATATTTCATGAAGGATTTGGCGAATTTACGTCATGGCAAAACACGACGTCACACGAATGAAAGTTTTCAAGGGAAAGATTATTTCGTAACGTGTACGCTTCAAATTCGGATAATATCTAATTAAAATGAAGTTTTTGAGGTAGGTGCTATTTCATTTTAAATTCTGTTGCATTTATCGGATATTTACGGTTTTTAGAAAGTCAAGATGGCGGCGTACTCCTTAGTTATGACATGCCATTGTGCTTTTGATGGTAAATATAGTAGCCGTCAACCAAATAATGTAAAATAATAATGGCGTATGTTTGGCTGAAGAATTATAGGATTGAACACATTTTTTATAGAGGTTATTGATGTGTAAACCGGGTCTCTTACTCACACACTTTCGGACTTTTATTCAGTTTGTGAGTTAATCGCCCCGGTTTACACATCAATAACCTCTAGAAAAAATGTGTTCAATCCTATAATATGTGAACAAAGAAGAAGGAGGAAGTTTGATTTACCAGAACAAATAGCAATCGCCAGCAAATAAACAAACGATTATTAAAATAAAAAAAATACTTATAAATAACGTTTTCTCACAACAATGAAAGTATGGTCTTTTCAGACTCTGAACATTGTGTAGTGTATGCTATACATAATTGTAACTATTATTTCCCCTTATTGAATATTTGCGTTGTCAATCGCATAATTTTAAATACAAAATATATTCGTGACGGATACTCAAAACTATTTATTACCCTTTGTGAGCCATTGACATTTTTAAATGTCTTTTTTATAGATTTCAACTACGTCACATAGCAACGTTCGTTCTATAGATGTTATTAAAGTTCCGAGGGTTTTAAATCCTAATAATTTTCAGTATATATATATATATATATATATATATATATATATATATATATATATATATATATATATATATATATATATTATATATATATATATATATCAACAACTCTGTGTTGTTATTAAAAAACAAACTTGACACAATTGTAATTCAAACTGAACTAAAAGAAAATTTTAAGAAGAAAGTAGCTCACTTTGAGTTTTTGACAACAACATTAAGTATATAATTCAAAAGGAAAGTAAATACAGAAATCTGGGAGCAAGTGTTATTCGATATTACCTTTAAATAATTCGGATATAAAGTACAAAAACGTTGTAAGTAAATCATCGATTTTCATAGAACATTGACTATAATTTATTCTGAGATAAAATATATGTCTGTCAGACCTTTTTCTGTGTAGCACGTTCAAGTTATATGATGTAAAGAAGACAATAACCATTCTGAATTATTGCAGATCAATGCCAGCAATTCCTACCTGGTCGTGATTAGTACTAATACCACTACCATTGGTGTGTAGTTCGTAGCATTGTGAGTTTAAGTAAGTATAAGTAAAATTGAGGACATTTATTTCAAATTTGCTATAAATCATACCTGATGTTTAATTACAGTTAATTTTATATTAAGTCACAAGTACGAATCAAAATACCTATATTTATCATGTAAAATGCATATGTACTCTTTTAATGGACATTTTTTGTTAGAAATGCAGAAAGTATAATCAAAATGTCTTTACAGCTTTTGACAAAATCACTATACTTTGGATTTCTTCACTACTTACAAATATGTGTATTTAAAATATAAAGGGCAAGTATCAGGTGATTTTCTATTTAATTGTATACTGTATTATCAGTAAGAAATCAGTAAGTTTTCATGAAACAAAAAAGCATTTTAAATATATTTATATGTGTCACTCTATACCTTACATTATTAATCTACAGGGTTGAGTTTTATATACGTGAATTGCCTGGTATGAGATGACAATTTTTGTAAATACCTCCCTGGTGAATCTTTTTCTTTAGTTTTGAATATATTATTTGTATGTAAGTGTTTACACTTCAATGATTCATAAAGGCAATTACCGTTTTTTAAATATTTTATCTTAATATAACATATTGACTTATGTTACAAAACAACCTCACGAAATCCTGACAAATTTCTCTCAATAAATACAAAATCGACTAAACAAAGATATTGAGTGAGAATTTAACTTTGATTTAGTTACAATTAATTAAGTGTCATGTATCAGTGCTACGAAATCCTTGCTTCTAACACATGTGGTTTCTTTACGATTCAGGCAAAATGTAAAATGTTATAAATTATAGAAAATATAATGTGTGTCATTTTTGTTTAGATAATTGGCTAGGTGTTCCTTCAAAGGAACTCATAATTACTAAAACAAATACATATATGGTCTAATTAGTTATTAAAGCTACTGGGCTTATAACCTAATACACCAAACGCGCGTTTCGTCTACATAAGACTTATCAGTAACGATTAGATCACAAATAGTTACAAAGCCAAACAAGTATAAAGTTGAAGAGCAAATACTAATACGGTGTGGTCCGTTAATGAATAATCAAACGAGTAAATTACTCATATAGTCTGACCATACGCGTATGAACGGACCGTAGGAGGGTACGCATACAGTCCAAATAATCCTATGGTTCGGATACACGAGGTGAAAAACTAATCATTATTTCCAATAAAAATAAAGAAGAACCCACCATGAGTAAACAACATAACTCATTTGATAACATGCATTTCATTTTTTCCACATTTTCGTTATGTGATTTATACAAATTCTATTATTTTTCATATGTGTCAACATTAAATCATTATCAACTTATAATGTTGTTTTTACTTCTTGATTTAATATGTCAAAATTAAAACAAAGTTGTATTCAAATAATTGGAAAATGGGTCATGACCTTGTATGTGTATGTTTTATTTAATATATTGGGTTACCCTCTTGCATGCATATTATTTCTTATATATTTAGAAAAGATGTGCATTGAATTTTATGATAGAAGTATCAGGAAAAAATTAGCGAAAGTATTTAAAATGCGAAAAGGTGCAATAAAAGTTGTACTTTTAATTTCACACTTTGAAACAATTATTCGCAAAACATGTGTGTTATTCACGTATCTATCAACAATAATATACCAACAGGACATGTGGCAAAAGAGCTGCTTTACACGCGACATAATTTCCCAAATACAGTTATCTGTTTAATATTTGATTTGTGATATCAAGAACAGATTATTCGAACATTACAAAAAGCTAATTAATACAAGTAGACGAACAATTTTGTTTCATATGCAAACATTACTATTCTCTATTGTTCACACATGTTCTGTTATTGATTGCAGATTGAATTATCGATACCAGCATGGCATCGTCAATTAATGAGCAAGAGGATAATTTCCTCAGATTTTTTAAGCTGGTAAATGGTCCTGGTACTGAAGCAGTAAGAATATTTTTTGACAGTTTTTTTCCTAACAATACATTAGATATCGAATTGCGCAGGGAAGAGAGTAATATTAGACGAAATGCTAAACGCTGGAGACTTACAGGGAAGCAGCTTGACTTGATGTTTCCGGCAGTTGGTAAGGAACAAAAACATTTATTGTGAATAGTTTACTAAGCAACAGAGATTGCTGTGATTCACTGGTTAATTCGTTATCGAATAAAAGTTTATTTGCTTTGTTACTCTGCAACTTTCACGATTTCCTTTGTTAACAATGTTCCTATACAATGTTTACAAATATGCATTATCTGTATTTCATAACTTGACAATCTAGGCACACCTCAATATATTTATTTTTTTTACTGAAAAGCATGCGTTTATAACGCACACTCTTAAAGTATATTCATTTTATATCAATCAATATCTAAAAATACTACATGTTCAATACTAATTCAACAACCTCACGCACACATGTTACCTAAAATTAGGACAGAGCGAAGCAGTCCATAGCTTTTCAGAAAACTCAAACTTGTTTCTTTTATCTCACGACATATTAGATGTTTCATTAAAATGTATAAAAATAGGCTAATTTCGAAAGATCTTTTCGCAGTTGTTTGTATTTCTTTTTACACTTAGATAAATAACACGAAATTATACACATTCATAGACGTAACCAAATAAAGTGTATACCAAGGTACGGTTTCGACGGTAGGCTATATTATTTAGATTGTTTATAGTGTTCATAATTCATATCATGTCCTAGGTATATTAAAGTGTTTTAATGAGATCGTACGTGGTATTTGTAGGTAGAGTAACATCTAAGGTGTTTGACATAACTTTATTGATTGGTTTGATACGGAATTTTGTTAGAACAATTGGACGTGTAGTTATTCCAACAAATAAAGATTGGGAGAGCCTACCAGACCCTAAACACATAGCAAAAGGGGACGATTTGGTAAGGATTAAATTTCATAGGAATGAAATGGCACATTCTGGGGATGACGTATTGGATACGGCTACCTTCAAGTCAAACTGGAAAAACATTAAAGAAGTAAGATAACATTCTCTCAGTGGAATATAAGTATTGCATTCTATTCATGTCTCTATCTACGTTGAAAAAATAATGAGCGTTATATTTAAGTTAACTTAGTTTCATTGAAGATATATATGTTGACCAATGAGTTTTTCCATATTTTAAGAGATTGTATCAATTGCCTAATATTGACAGAACAATACGCTCAATGATCTTACATGTATTCATCATTTTATGAATTTCTAAATTTCTGTTTTTCTATTGGGGTAGAATCTATTACGAGAAATACTTTGGACAAAATGTATGGAGTAATGATAGTCATGATAAATAAATAGTAAAAAAAGAAAGAAACAATAACAATATGTCATCAGACCCCCGTCAGGATGACATAACTAGATCTATTATTGCTGAAAATAACGGGTGACACCCTCATCAACTCGTTTCCAAGGTGATGTCATTCATTTTAAAAATAGCAAAAAGTTTGAAATAATAAAAAAAAAAAATAATAATAAAAAATTGATCGAACAATAAAAATATGTCAACCGACTTTGCTCAGGGTGACATGATAATAATAACATTAATTATAAATTTTATGCCGACTAAAACAAAGAAAAAACCAAGTCAACCGAAATTGTCTTACGGGTTCCATAATAACACAATGGGAAAAAAATCAAATATAGAAAAATATGAGAACAATATGTAACACTTCTTTCGTTTGCATGGGATGATATTATTAAAAACATGTTGATTGTAAATGTAATAGTTTCTTTTTCCAGGCAATATCTAGACTAAGTGGATCACGTCTAGATCAAAGAATCATTCAACTTGGAACAATGAGATTAGATAACATCAGTGAAGTGCGGGAAGAAATTAAAAGTTTAAAGGCTGATATGATTGAAATTATCAACGAACTGCAAATTCCTGGAAGAGGTATGCGTAAAAGTAGATTAAAGAATATGCAAGGTGTTGTAACAGTTGTTTGTTCATTATGCATTTTCAAATTACCCGTTTTTTGTCTATTATTCTGAGCTATGTTGTTCTTTTACTGGAGTTTTGACGAGTTACGAAGAATTTAATAATTCTAATTTTTAATGATACATCTCCCCCTCTCTTCATCTTTCTTTAGCTGTATTTTCATGGGTAATATCATATGATAATCAGTTATATACTGAAAAAATAATCTTAATATATGTGCAATGTTACTGTTACTGTTCGGTAAAGTCAGTACATTTACACAACGAGTTAATTTTGTATAAAGTTAAATTGTTATAAATGTCTGTATGAAGCCACTGCATACTCCGAGGTTGACAGCACTTTTTTTTATATAATGACGATACTGAATTCTAATAATCATTAATATTCGTTAGGCACCAAGTCTTGTGGATTTCATGGTACCAGGGGAACCACAAATTATAATGTTCAACGAAACAAAAATGTTCTAAATGAATGTATGCAAACTTTCAAAAACCACATGTAAAAAATAACATAACAACTCGAAAAAGAAACGAACTTTGATTAAAAATTCAAACGACAATTCGTAATCAAATATCAATTCATAACAGTACAAACACACCAAACGAAAGAATATCAATATATATATTACGTGTTTATCTATTGACCCAAATCTCTATTTCCAGGCACAGGCTATTATAATTCTTATTTTAAACCGCTGTCATGAATCTTTAACTTGCTTTTGATACAGAATTACTAATGTATTAAGGCATTCAAAATGCAACTCTTGATAGTAAAAATAGTTAGATTTAAACGTAAAAAAATCAATATTTAAAGTTTAGTATTAAAATGGTCGTAATTTGTAAAATATATATTGCACAGCCTTAAAGTGTAATAAACTGTGATATAAATCCCTCGGCGTAGGTCATGCATAGTTTTATTAGAATTGGTCAAGTCTTTCTATCCTATTAGACCAGAGGAAACAAGTATTTTCCTGGGTTTTTCCTTGTTTACAAAAAGTAAAATCACAAAATGTAGAAAATGAAAGATTTTCCTGTTATTAATAGCTATATTTGTGTAAACCTCTAACTTATCAACAATCGCATAAAATTCCATTATATTGACAACAATGTTTACGCAAAACAAGCAGGCACAAAAGGCAAAAACGTCAAAATAGGGGACAGCCGTCGACATTATGTTATAATCTTAGTTATTTAAAAAATAAATATGGTACTTAGTGTTTAACAGTGTAGAAACTGAGACATTGTACTAAATGTCTCTCGTATAACTTGAAATATATTTTAATACACTTACCAGATTGATTTTTTATACGTTATGCATGAAATATTTAGAGGGGGCTGAGATCAATATTACAAAAAAGATGAATTGTATATAAAGAAGTAATTTGGTTCAGTTCGAAATGTCATTCTGTAGTATTTCTGAAGTTGTCAAACTAAATTATGGACCACCCTCAACACGCTTAGTCTTTAAATTTCCATATTTGCAGTATGTTTGTAAGCTTTTTCTATTAATTTGATACGATTCGTCTCAACAGTTTATTTTATTGTCTTTAAGCACTACGTATAACTGTGTAGTACTTCAAGCTTAACAAGGTTCACCTGATATCAACCTCATTTTTTGAATTTTAAATGACACACCCCATTTTATCGACATTTTCGTTGGGTTCGAGATTATTAAAGATTAATGAAATCATGTGTCAAAACTTGCAAATCATTCGTGTTAACTTTCACAGGATTATATTAGAATAGAAATGTTGGTTTTTTTTTTACAGATTCGCATATAATAGACATAGGAAAATGGGAGGAGGATAACCACAAATTTGTGAAAACAGACGCTGTCGATGCCATAGTGTATGCCCTTCAAAATAGAAACTGTCTTCCCGTAATAGGTTCGTTTGGACAAGGAAAATCATCCCTCATTCAACATGTAGCACTGCGGTTGCGGGATGAAGAAGGATATGACATAATTCCATGTCGAAACCCCATGGAAATGAAATTGTTTTACGCAAAAGAGAAAAATCAAATCTTTATTGTAGATGACGTATATGGTGAAAGATATTTGATGCCAACCAAGTTTGAATCCTGGCAGGACTATGAAAAATTCCTAAACAGTATTTTAAGTGTTGGTGGAACTAAAATTATTGCCACTAGTGCACTCCATATCTTTAATGATGCTAATTCAAAATGTCAAAATAGCATATTTAAGGACCCCATATACATGAACAACTTTCCGTTAACAAATATACAAAAGCAGGATCTACTAAATATGCATATTCAGTCTTTAGAACAATCAGAGATAGACTCAGTAGTAGCCATTTCTGATGAAGACATAGCTGAACACTTCCCTCTGTTGTGTGCTATGTATAATACTTATAGAAGCACACTGAGTTTGAAGTTAGGCGTTTATTACTTTTTCTGTAACAGAAGGCGCATTCATGAAGAATTTCTCGACTCTTTAAATAAACATGACGAGCATTCCTACAAAACCATTCTAATATTTGTTTTACTGAATGGAAAAGTAAGCCAGATTGATAATTTTAAAAAAGAAATCATTGGCAGGCAGGAAGTTAAATTAAATTTTTTTACAGAATACCTTGACATAAAGAAAGATACCTTTTACAGGTGTCTTGAGAATCTCACAGGTACATATATAAGGAAGGGCGGGGCTATGTTCTTGCCTATAAACATCCGTATCTTTTATATGCTATTGAAATTTTCTGCACGTGTTTCACAACAAACTATTATTCAACATTTGAATAGTGATTTGTTATTTAGTCATGCACATTTTACTTCCATTGATTTGTGTGTTTCTGACATAATTATTCCGGTTAGTCATGTGAATGAAAATCTATTCTTTCAAAGAATGCTAGATGTAATGAAAGAACGACAGATATTCAAAGCTTTTAATTACCACGGCATGAATAACTGGCAATTCAGACAGAAATTTATACAATTTATCAAAAGTGAAAATTCAGGGGACAACACGCGAATAGCGCAAATTTTGAACACAAAAGATGCTGCTAAGACCGACGGCACTTTACCTATGTTACCTATTCAAATTGCCAGTAATAGAGCTTGGGCTGATATGGTTCAGATGCTAGCAGCATACGTCGATGTTAATTTCTATGGTGTAGTTGGTTTTTCCGCCCTCCATGCTGCCTGTATACATGGGGATATCCATACGGTTAAAGTGTTAATTGACAACAAAGCAGATGTCAATAAAACAGCTAACTGGGGACACTTCATATATACACTTGATAGATATATCCAATATCAACAACCTTTAAAAGCAAAACAAATTATAGACTTTTCCGAAAAAGCAGAAATTTCGCCACTACTGATTGCATGTATATTTAAGCACAAGTCTATTGTAGAACTGTTGCTTAAAAATGGTGCATGTTTGCCAACTCATATTGATATCGTAAATATAGAAACTGTCCCTGAGTTTTTTCGACCAGTGATTAGAGGCATGTCTCCCGGATCTCTTTTACTAAATTTAGCATCATTAAACAATGACATCGATATGTTTAATCTACTTAAAAGATACGGCGCAAAATATGTTGTTGATATAAAAGTTCCATCATCTTATCATGTTGATATTCCATTAGATTAGTTGTTCATATCATAAAGTGTAGATACGCTGTCTATATGTATTTATATTCAAAGCATGTGTGTTACAACATACACTAGTGTTCAAGTTATTGGAATCATATTGGTCTAAATTAAATAAAAATAAAAAGTCATATTTAACGAATAATGTATTAAATTAAAATAACCTTAAGAATTGTGTATATTTGGTGAGACTGTTTGAGTTTGTTTTCATCAACAATGAAAAATAAGGATCCATAACACCTTTACTCATGAATATCTATATGACCACGAACGGGCAACAAAAACCATATTCATGCAACTTAGGTAAACATTGTCTCATCAAATCTGAACCATAGTTTCTTATTAATCTGTGATTTAAATAAACGGAATAGTTAAGTCTGTTATAAATAATGCCAGTAGATATACGCTTCTCCCTGAAATAATGTCACCCTTGTTGACTTAACTGTGTGCCAGGAAATGAAATTAAAAAATTTAATTTTCATGTCCAGAGCGTTTATATATATATATATTAATCTTGATGACGACCACTCAAACCAAAAATTCGAAATACAAGAATGAACAAGACTACCTCATAAAAAGTTATATTACCAAAGGCCACCTTATACAATATAAAAAAGTTTGTTTCTAAACATATTTTGTTCATTTAAAAGATATGAAAAAGATCGAGCTGCAGGAACAGACTATAAATATTTCTATATATTGCTTGTACAAAGTAAAAATAAAGTATTGCAACTGCGTCTAAAATCATATAATATAGTGGAAAATACGGTCTTTAAGACTACACACAAATATATACCCGCAGTGAGCATCACTAAAAGTATAGAATATTCAAGTGTGTAGGCAATTAATCATCAAATTCTTCATATAAAATGAGGCATGTAAATATCCTTGAAGCTTATAAGTCACTAAAAATATATGAAAATAAGGCTTGCAAAAGATACTCAGCATACTCAGTGAATAAATGAATAAATATATTTTCTGGAAAAAGGAAACAAATGAAGAAGAAAAAAAAACTAACACTAACTTAAACATTTGTCTAAGGTCAACTTTGCCTGAGAGCATTGAATAGAGAAATGCAGCAATGCATTTGTTAAAGAGACAACAACCGGAACAAAAATCGTATAAGGTCACCAATAGGTCTTCAACGCAGCAAGTAAGTCGCTCTGAAGAGATCAACAGCTGGACCCAAAACAATAATAATAACTTGTTAGATGTTTCCAAATGGTAACTGTTGCTTGCCTGTTTGCCATAATTATTCCGATATTATTTGATATTATTTAGAATGAGTTATGAATAAGTAGACGATGGACTTAACTTCAAACAATAAAAATGAACCTAAAATACACCAGACTTATACAGGCTAGAGGTTCCTGACTCGTACATGCATATAATCTGAGGGTAAGCGATGATGTTCACCTTCAGTGTTGAAGCTGATAAAATATTGGTTCAATTTGGTTAAATGATATTTCAACAGACAATTGTTTTTTTTTTTAAAGTGGTACTTGTTGTGCTCCCATATTAAAACGACATATGTTTGTCTAATAAAATAATCATAACTCAAACAAACAATCGATTAATGTACCTTGCGCTCATGCACGCGCAGACTATAGTGATTCTAGAGTATACTTTTATTTTAGCAACTTTTTCCTAGTATTGCCTATTACATCAGGTCTTATCATTTTTTTTGCACGGTAACGATAAAATTCAATGGTCAATTGACACAACTATCCACCAAAGTTCTAAAAACGTGGATATAAACAATCGTATGACATCATACAACCTTCGACAATGAGGAACCTCATACCATATACATGTATATAGTAAACTATAGAAAGGCCAGACTTGAAAAATGGGGAACAGTTCATACGATAAAACTGTTGGTTTAATTTGACCATTTAAATGAACGAAACAGAAAATGACAGGCATGAAAAAACTCTAATTACTGAATTACAGGTTTCTGAAATTGACCAAACACATACACATAAACGGGAATATACTTGTTAACGAACACTGAACCGTCCGACGATTCGACAGTGGTATAACAACATCACAACTTTAGACCAAATTGTAATAATCAGTTGCAAATGACTTAAAAACAAAGGGTACAGAGCAATTAGGTCAAACATTCATTTTTTTTAATAAGAGACTTTCTCCTGTTTCATATAAAAAAACCGGAACAATCAACATTTTCAGAATGATATGGTACATCAAAAAAGTGTCTCAAAATGAAAACACCTTCGGTTTAAATTCATTACAGCAACCGCTGTTTTGACTTATGCCCGCATTCATTTGTAAGCCACTTTTTTACTAGGCTAATATATTTACAAACTCCCATACCAACGAACAACGTTTATATGAATTCAAATGCACAAAGTAAGAGCCCCTTTACTTCTAAAGTAAATAATCGATATCATTGAGTCGCAACTCCTCTGAAATCATACAGAGTCGGCAATATTTGTGATATGACGTATACAAGTAGTGTTTTGTACTTCCTTAAGAGGTAGGGCCATTTCCCCCTAATATTTTTTCATTTTATTAGGTAGGTAAAAATGTTATTAAATAGCCCGAGATTTGTACATTTTCATTTCTCAGAAACGGGTATCCCTACAATAAAAAGCCATGACTATTATTTTTGTTGGTTTATCAAAACCATTATTTATTTTGTTTGTTAACACCCTTGGAAAGCATTAAAATATGAATGATAAACTAATAGATATTTTAAAAAATGTATGTATTCCAAAACATGTTGCTTCAATTAGCGTGTTAATGATTTTAAGGTTTTATTAACCGTTCATATAAAGCTTCTTAAACACATTATGTAACAAACACATGTAATCTGGCCTTTTCTGGGATTGTCATAAATGGATCTTGTGTTGTGAAACAACTCTTTCCTGACGTTTTACCTACATTCACGATTCTTAGTGTAAAGATGTGGTCAAACCTTACCGGATAGCATGAACGGACGTCTAGCGGATGAAAAACAGGTTTTCTGTTGACAAAAGTTTATCCGTTGGGAGTAAACTGGTTTTGGTCTTTTCTTCAAAATCCTGTCAACGTGTAAGGTCTGGCCTGAATATGAGTTGCTTGATAGTGAAGACGTGCTCTTACTCTTAGGTCAATTACGAATAATAAGGTTAAAGCAATCATGACACTCATGAAATCTGACATATAAATAATTGTCATTTCTGACTGGAAGTTTTCAATTGACTTTTTTTCCGTTTCACATCCGTTCATCATCCGTTTAATCCGTTATACGTCCGGTAGAAGTCCGTTGGTGAATTTATCTACCGGACCCCTTACAAATAAATAACGGACAAGTAACGAATACAAAACGGAAACAGAACGACAAGTACCGTTAAAAACAGATGGCTACCGGATGTACAACGGACACTTCATCCGTTGAACGTCCGATTAAAGTTTTGAACATGCTCAAAATTTTCCACCAACCAGAACGGACAACGACGGACTAAACGGACGCTGAACGGACATCAAACGTAGCGCTTTCCGTTAAGCTGTGACCGGGGCTTAATTTATTTGTTCTGTGGTATTGTTTTTTCTTCTTCTGATGACTTACGTACCGTTGCGGGGGTAACAATATCAGTACAAGTATCTACACACGTGGTGGATTGGCAACAAATCTGCTGTCAATGGTGCCCAACGTAATTTAGAGCTCTTAATGACAACGACACTAAAAGACGTTTTCGTGATCATCCAACATGTGACAAATGATACTATTTTTATAAAATAAAAAAGTTTTCGTTGCTTTGAAACATTTTGCGGCTATGGAACTTTTCGATATGTTTTACATGACATGGGTCAAATATTTTTATTCTTTTTGTGCTATAATCTGGATAATGCACAGCAAAGGTGTGCATTAACTACCTAAGATATACTGCACAGTTCAAAAGTACTCTGACCTTTAAGTGCGGACCCTTGATTTTGAAGATGTGTATTACTAATTCCATAGAATTAAAAAGTTATCACCCATTGTAGCGCGACTAAAAACATCTTTTGACGATTTTAAGCTAAAACAGTATGTTATCAAATTAAAGGGTGGGGCTAAGAATGGAATATTTAATAAACCAGATAAAAATATGTGTTTAAGTTACCAAAAAGGGATGTATTTTCGAATATACAAATAAATACGCGCTCAGGATGACCCTTTAACCCGAAGTCCTACGTCGTTCGGGTTAATAAGGGTCACCTGAGCTGTGCAGATTAAATTCTATATACCGACTTGCTTGGTCAATAACTATAACTTAACAGTTTATATAATTACTCACACGCTATATAATCAATGTTCGTGTTAAAGTTTGTGTACAAGGACCAAAATGATCCATAATGACTCAATTGAAACATAACAAGCATTAGCCTTTCAAAAAGGGCTAGTCGACTATTAGCTGATGAAAATGGAAAGTGCTCTCGCTTTGTAGATTAATTCATTTACTAGAATAGCCACTTGCATCAATCAACAAATTTTACCACACACGTGAGGTCACACGTTATGAAGTAGTATATATCGTTTAACGTTGTTGTTTACGAAACTCCATGTTTTGGACGTATCGATAATAAAGGCGAGTAAACACAAAAGCGTCTTCAATGTTTCGTATGCTTTACTAGAGTCTGAGATACAGATATACAAAGAGACGTCGGCAAGTAACGACGTTGCGGGCCTATTGTTACGTAAATGGTGGTAAAACGTTAAGCAAATAAAAGAGTATAAAATACTAAACTGAAACTATAACTAATTCACAACATTCTGGGGGCCGCAAAATGCAATTACTGTTCATGTATTGTTCATAAAAAGGGTATTGAAAAAACACTTTTAACAATTAAAGTTCATATTTCCAATGGCACCAGTTTCACGATTGGTCTCGTGGTAATCAGTCCATTTGATGTCCGAAGTTTAATTGCTCTCACTACTCCATCATTCCCGGTGATTAAATCTTCTATAACTGCTAGTTTCCACATTGTTCTCGCTGAACTGTCCATGATTTGTACGACGGAACCGATTTTCACATGTGCCCTTTGGTCTCCGGCGACGCGATGAAATTCTCTTAATCCGGTGAGGTATTCCAGTCTCCATCGTTTTGCAAAGTGTTAAATTAAAGTTACTTTATGGTTGTAACGTTTGTTTGCTTCTGTAAAATCAATATTTGAATAATTGTCCTCTGAATCAGAATTGTTCTCTTATGATAATCTTCTTCCCTGTAGCAGATGTGACGGTGTAAGCGACTCTGGATCTCGGATGTCGGACGACACATACGTGATCGGACGATCGTTGATTACACGTTCGATTTCTATCAGAGTTGTTCGTAATATGTCAGAATTTACTTGTGATTTTCCGAGCACTTTTTTCAATGTCGTTTTTCGTAATTCCAACTAGTCTCTCCCACCATCCACCGTACCATGGTGCTGCTTTCGGAATAAATTTCCAATTAATCTAAATGCTCATTTCCTTCGGAATATCATGTGAAGCGGAAACAAAGGTTGGTGCATTGTCGGAATACACAGTAATGGGAATTCCTCTCCTACTAACGAATTGTCTAAACGCTAATTTGAATGACTCGATTGTCATATCCGTAACTAGTTCTAGGTGTACGGCACGAATACAAGCACATGTGAATAGGCAAATATACGATTTTGTAACAAGTCCATTATCTTATAGTGGTCCAGCGAAATCAACACCAGTTGTCGTAAACGGAATCATATCGGTGACTCTATCCTTTGGTAGCGGAGGCGAAATTTGCTGTGGAAATGCCTTTCCGGTCACTTTTCGGCACTTTACACATTTCTGAACGATGTGGTTAACGCATTGTCTAATGGAAGGTATCCAATATGATTGGCGGATTTGCGTAATTTTCTGTCCAGCACAACAACGCACAGTACTTAACTATGGAGTGACAGTCAGATCGTTCTGCACTGGATTTCGTCTTTAAAATCATTTGGAAGATTTGTTCAGAATCGTGTGCTAGAAATTAAAGAAACGACACAAATTAAAAAATACTAAACTGAAACTATAACAATTACTAATTCACAACACTCCAGAAGATTCGACTATTTATAGATAAAAGTTACCTGTGTACCAATATCATGAATATGCATGATTGATGACCAGGCAAAATCTAATAGCTAAAATAGAGAGGACAAATCCGATACTCCACGGGATTGAAGGACATTTACTAGGTTTGGATTGTCCTAACCAATAACTTTGATTATTCACGTCTCGTAATATCTTCCAATCAGGTAGCAAGAAAAATTCACGCACTAACTGTCCATCTTTCAATTCTTAATATCGACTCAGGAGTCGATAACAAAAAATATGATAGAAACATAAAAATTCAATATTTCAGCACAAACAATGCAAAAAATCTGCGTGATATTTGATTCCATCCGTGAAAACAATCAAACAATGTTATATGCGTTACCGATGGAGCCTTGTCGACTCGTATAGCCAACTGTATTATTAGGTAGCTTTTCAAAGGTACAATTTAGTGATGTTCCACTCTTTTTCTAATAAAAATAGTTTATTATGCAATTAAGGACACACTCAACCCTTTTTATTTGTGAGAAAAAAGTTACAACAACAAAAAGCATAACTTTGTTTTTGGTTTGAATTTTCCTACTCGGTGGATTCCCTGTTTATTCCACATGAACACAGGGTTACTTCCGTATATATTTGACTTTTTTTGCTACCGCTCGAGGTACACTGTAAAATAGTGAGCATAAAGGGTCAATCTGTGGTAAAATAAGTATAAATTCAAACCAGTAGGACATATTTCTTATATATACTGACGGTGCTTTTGTCTTCTCAATAAGATTGCAGTCGCGATCCCATAGCACATCTTGCACGATCAAATCACTATACTTGACCACCGTTACTTATTCTTTTGCGATGAGTGTTCTCGATACACCGAATAACCGCCGTGTTTTAGTTGAAGTTTTTCTGATGACCATATCAAATATACGTATTATAACACATGTAGTTTACTCATAAATTAAAAGTTGTTCAACTGCGCTGTTGGGGTCAATCTAAGATGAACAGGTAACAATACTGACAAAAAAACATAATGATAATAATGAATATGCAAAATGTCGTATTATCGATTATGTATAATAAGAAGATGTTGCGATAAGACAAAGAAAACATTAACAAAATAGAAGAAAGGTAAGTCGTTCTATTTTTCAAAATAATTATCCCCTCTTTTTTTCTTATTATCACATGCTTCTAACAAACACCTTTACTGTAGGATTAAACGCCTTTTTAAAGAAATTTATTGGTGTGTATAAACTCCACCAATTCACTCACAAACAAACAAAGGTCCGAAGGACTTTTATGATATGATTGTTAGTGACTTGGTCCAGTTTATACACCAATAAATTCCGTTTTAAAAGGTGTTTAATCCTTACAATTCTTTCAGGTTGGAGATAAGGAATACATTTTTCCACACTCTAACCTCTATTACACGTAAATTGTACATGTGCGTCAATGAATAGGCATGGCGCATAGATATTTTAATATTTTAATATATGAGGGTCTGGGTAGGCGAGGGGGTAATCATTTCTTTAATGTTACGGAGCATTTTTCTAAAACTTTTAAAAATAACGCTTATTTTTTAAAATTCTAATGAAAAAAGTTTTACAATTATTTCTATCTATAATTATATGATTTCTTTATTTTGTACAACCCATGAATCTTTTTTGTATCAGTATTGTATTATCTAAAAATAAAAATAGTTTATTATGCAATTCAGGACACACTCAACCCTTTTTATTTGTGAGAAAAAAGTTAATATTATCTAATTAAATTATTTTCGACAGTTATTTTTGATGCCTTTGCGCCCCTTTAATTTCTCGATTTTGTTTTAGGGGATAGGGCAATTGTTCTCTAATCTGTTAAAACCCGATCATGAATTGAATAGCATACAAGGGGAAGACGAGGAAGGTGATCATTTGACCTTGAACACATACATTCTAATATTGTGTCTTATAGCCAGTATTGATGATTAAGGAAGTTCGCTGCTCAGTTTCAAAATAAATAGATTTCCATAACACTAGTAGTCTTTGATTAATTAAGGAATAAAAAAGCCAAAAAAATATAGGGGTCATTGTGCTTGTTTTCGAGATATTAACCATTGAAATTTTGGCGGGAAAATGTTCTCTCTTGATTTTTCATAGTTTTATCATTGACCAGTTAAAGTTCTCAAAACCTATAAAAAAAATAAGACTTTATTAGTCTTTTACACATGGCTTATAATTATACATGTTAAAGATTTATAAAAAGAAAAATAGGGGTCTAGGGGCAATTTTTTTAAGGCGTTCCAATCGATAAAACCAGAGGATTTCAAAAATCTGACAAAAATTATCACCGGTGTGTAGTTTTAAATTTAAGGTCTTTTACCTACAAAACCATTTATTGATAATTTCGTCTGGATAAATGATTTTTTTTTAATTTGTTGGTTATTGGCTAAGTCCGAGCTGTCAGTGACTGCAATACTCTCAGATCAGTACTAAGTGTTTTTTCTGTAAGGATATACAAGTACCCAACAACTTTTAGTTAGGAGTACATGTATATCTACTTGTATAAATCTAATGAGCTAAGCCTTTTTCACTGATTTATTTAGTTTGTTCTTATGGTGAACTGTTACACCACTGTCCCAGGTTAGAGGTATGGTTTGGATTGCATTGCATTGCATATATGTATGAACTGATAGAGGGTTATATAAACAATCGGGTACATATATATAAACACAAATGTGTCCCCAGTACACGGATGCCCCATCCGCACTTTTATTTTCTTTGTTCAGTGGATCGTGAAAATGGGATAATAACTCTAATCTGGCATTAAAATTAGAAAGATCATATCATAGGGAACATTTCTACTAAGCTTCAAGTTGATCGGACTTCATCAAAAACTACCTTGACCAAAAAGTTTAACCTGAAGCGGGACAAACGGACGGACGAATGGACGAAAGAACGAACGACAGGACGAACGAACAAATAGATACACAGACCAGAAAACATAATGCCCCTCTACTATTGCGGTGGGGCATAAAAAAAGAGATATGTTATGATTGTTAATGAAACAATTCTCCAAAAATGACCAGGAAATAACAACTTGTATCATCATACGGCTTTTAATATTGATTTTTTTATTGAACAGATTTAAAAATAATCATGGCCAAAATTATTTGATTTATCATGAAAAGTATTAAAACTATGTTGCATTAAGTCGAGATGAGAGTTGGATAATGTAAAATATGTCAAAGAGACAACAACCCGACCATAGAGCATAAATAAAACAGTTATTCTTCAATACAGCGAGAGAATCCCGCACCCGGAGGTGAACTTCGGCTGGCCCCCAATTAATTCAATAAAAATGGACGTCACACTAATCTCGGAAGTGCATAAATCAACTTAATTGAAACAAAACGTTCAAGATTAACAAAGGCCAGAGGCTCCTGACTTTAGACAGGCGCATACATGTGGCATGGTTAAACATGTTTTGTGAGATCTCAACCATCCCACTATACTTTTAACCAATGCATAGGAAAACAAACGAAAAATCTACTACAACTCATGAGTTCATGATATATCAATGCAAATATAATAAAAAGAGTTGCATGCTTCCTGTTATACTTTAACAGGACTGATTAACTGATTTGTGTATGATTAACGTCCAGTGGCAAATATTTTACGGTTGTGAAGGCGTTGATCGTGCAAATATTTTAAGTAAGAACCGCTCTTTTTATCCATGTGACTATCAAAGGAATAATACAACGTAGACTGAGTGGATTGACGTCTTCCACGCAAAATGTCCATATAATTTGTTGTGTCCGTGTTGTCATTTATCACGTTCTTTTATTCTTTTAAACTCCAATTTGTATATATATATATATGTAAGGCAATGTGTGTCTGCGAGTTAATACATTAAGGGTTAACTGGTTAAGTTACTATAGGTGCTGGTTTTTTCTGTGTAACCTTTTTTTAGGTTGAATATCTATATCATTATTTCCGTAAAATCATAACCGTGCATTTGTGTTTCTTCTAGTGTGATATATAAATAGTTCCTTTAGATATTAATAAAAAAATAAATATCGCCATTGAAAATCGAAAAAATAAAATCCAAATCTATACAAAAAATGTGTTTAGAAAACCCTTTTGGGTTTAATTTATTAACTGGAATAGGTTCGCTATACATATATATATATGCGAAATGTTCTGAATACAGAGTTTAGCAAATCGATTTATGTGACTACCTCACGTTTGTAGTTATCCAATTTAATGTTGGAGTGTTCAGAGATGTTCAAGGAGATGTAACGGAATCTAAAGTAAGGGAGATAACTGTTGATGTACAAAAGGATTTCAAGGTAAGTCTAACGTTTATTTTGAGTATTGTGTGTTGTATGTGCGCATTTCTTTTATTTTAAACTACGTTAAGAGTCAACCTGAATGTTAACTGCCATCTGCTTGCTTTCCTAGTCTGTACGCAGTAGTATTAAACGAATAAAAAATATTTTATTCAAATACGCGCTTTTTCAATTGTCTATTAATGCAACTACAAGTACAAATATACGTAAGATACATTAAATGTTAACGATACATTTTTGACGAAACAGAAGCCTCTCTGTGTCCAAATGAAGACAAAACAATTATTGAGCTTATATATGTACTACCTGTTACGTTTGAAAGTATAAATGATTTGATTTATTATTAAGAAAAACGCTGCATGAAAGCAAATAAATATACTAATATTTTTGACAGAATAATGTTAGAGGCGAGCGGATAAGTTTGACAACAGCAGTGTAGAGTGCCTTATGTGGTGTTTCCCTTCCAGACAATTCGTGCTACGTTCTGTCAGGTAATACAGCCAGCACTATTCAGGTTACAAATATGAACGACACCTCCAGATGGGTGCATAATATTCAAACTCATGATCAAATGAAAATGCCCTTGCACAATTCTGAAAATTAAGCATTAGCACGTAATTTAGCATTATTAAGGTCAGAGGTAATGCATTCGACACAATTATCGACTGTGTTATAAAGAGACATAATTAAATTGTGACTTGGGTGAAGTTGTATCATTGGCACTCATACCACATCTTCTTGTATCTTTTGTTAATTAACAGAATGAAACACTTACTGTTAACTGTGTACGTCAGTTGTTTTCCTTGTACGGTTTGCATTATTTACAGAACCAATATGGAAAAGACCGTGCATTATTTATATATTATATACCTCCGATTTTTTACTACAGACTAACAAAACTGATATCCCACCAATACCAATATGGAAGTAAATATCTGTTTCTTGGTATAAACATACTTGAAAGAATAAGATTCGTGTAGATATTAAACTAGGGTGGAATGATAATAGTACCGATATACATGATATATGGAAACTGCTATGGAATAATCTCTACTTCTGTTTTAATTAGTTATCTAGTATGTCTAGTATGCCATTATTTGAGTTGGGTGCTTATATCGTACTGATTATTTATTGATATGTTCATCATTCAACTAATGTTAATATCTTTATAGGAACATTTGAAAAAGGCAATCGATTGAGATATCGTATTAATAACTGCGCCTTCCATATGAAATGTAGTGCGATAACTAATTTACAGTGGAGGGGACAGTACAGAGATTACAGAAGGACTTGCTCGAGTAACTGCAAAGTAAGTAGAAAATTATTTGACAAACATGTCTTCTTCATTTGAAAGTGCCAGTAACAAGTTTGAATATATAACAGTTAATTTTTTCACTCGTTGAATGTGTTTGAGCTTTTGAGTTTGCCACTTTCTTAGAGACTTTCCCTTTTGAACTTTCCTCGAAGTTCGATAGTTTTGTTATTTCACTTTTTTTATTTTTTTTTTTTTATCATATTTGATATTGATAAGAACCTGTAGTACAATTCTATAAAAAGTGTCGCCGTGAAATAGCCTTTTGTGATGATGCGGCATAAAGCAATTACTAATCAATAAATCTCTAAAGAGTACATGACATTGCTGATTTGCAATGTTTTCGTTTCAAAAGAAGCCTAACGTGTGTGTGTGTGTGTGTGTGTGTTAATACTAGTGAAATTTTAATCAACAGTAATATAAAATAGGAATTGAAAAGAAGATATCGTAACGGTTCAGCGGAAGAATTCTGGAATGTGTAAATGGAATATCATATACCTTTTTATATTAATAGTTATTTTGTTAGATTACAACTCAAAGTATTCTAAATCAACGCTCTAAAATGAGTTTGTTTGAAAAGATGAAAAAAAAACTGTTTACGATGATAAAAGAGAGGCGAAAGATACCAGAGGGGCATTCAAGATCATAAATCAAAAACATACTGACAAAGCCTTGGCTAAATAATAATTGATAAATAACCAACTATACTTACATACATGCACATTGTAACTATGCATTACTTTTGATACACTGTTTATTTTCAAACACGTATGCATTAATGGTTACATTTTATCAATTTATTTTGTACAAATGTAAGGATATAACACAACACGAGTCATTCTAATCAAAAATAATAAATATAATATTGTTTTACTTATCTTGCAGGTATTAAGTCCTCACGAAGATGACAACGTTTGCGGTTGTAGAATGAATCCAACACAGAACGTTATATCTTGTCTCAAGAGTTATGGTATATGTCAAGGATGTAGACGGCGTCGATGTAACCGCCGTCGATCTAGATGTTCGTTGAAAATTGGTAGAAATTCCAATCGGAGATGCACTCGAAACTAATACATAAGATGAAGGGGTGGGGCATACGCTGTCATTTAGACGAAAAAACTGTTTCTGTTTCAAAAGTTTATACGTAACAAGTGAAGTAATGATACAAACAATTGCTATTAGCAGTCGAAAAAAGATCTAAAACATCGCACTTGCAAGTCAATAATTCAATCCCAGTTGAACACTAATTTACATTTTCCCAACTTTAAATTTTGACCGTTATTAAAGAGATGAGAATGTGAACACTGAAAAGTGAAACTAGGGCCATCGGGCACTCTTTCACATGTGAATGTAGGTAAAACGATGATTTTCATTATTTCAATCTATGACATGAAGTCAAACAGACCTGGAAAACAACGAAATTACACTACTCCACGTGCTTTTCAGTCTATTTATAGCCATTTATATTTATATAGGGTCGAATAATTATCAGTCTTCGAACCTATCTCAATTTTCAATTAAATATCATATAAGTAATAACTAAAAACAAAGTATGCAAGAAAATCTTATAACATAATTTGCACATTTGTTATAGTCCATGAACTAGAGATTGTTTCTTTTTGACTTTTTGTATTTTGGAATTAATCAAGTATGAGCATAAAGAATTTGACAGCTTTTATATGCCCCTTGGAGATAAATATTAATCTTAAAATAAATTATACAACTCCACAACTTACTTGTCTTGTTATGTAATTCATAACCTGGGTACAAACAAATCTAAAACTTACTACATTACACGTGGACACAATGTAACTGTATCTGCAAAACGAAACTTCATAGCGAATCTACATTTACATAGTAACGCAAGTGTATCAACATAACGCAACTGCATCCACATTAGCAACTGTATCCATATAACAAAGCTGCATCCAAATAACGCAAATTTATTGCAAGGAAACAGATGCTCAGCAAAGGTTTGGAATAATATAGGATCATCACTAATGGACAATGGTTCAACTTAAAAAAAAAAAATCTCGTACACCGTAGAATTATCTGCTGTGCAATTGTGCGAAGTCAGTCCTAAAACAAATTTGGAACACTCTTTGTGTTATATAAAGTGAAGAAAGATGAGTTTATATGAGTGTGATCCCTCATGTCCATGCATACAATGTAGGATAAGAACAAATTATATACAAAATATAGAACGAAAAACAAGATGTCACACAGCAACAAAAAACAACCATTGAAATACAGGCTCCTGACTTGGGACAGACAGAACCAAATAAAGTGAGGTTGAACATTTTAGCGGGCTCCAAACTCTCCCCATAACATGGGAAAGTGATGTAACAGTTCAACATGAGAACAAACTATAAATTTGCGTTCTTATGTTGTACTTTTACACCACTATCTCGGGTTGTTGTGAGGGTTGGGATCCTGCTCAAAATCATGTTTAACACACCACATTCGTTATGTATGTGCATGTCCTAAGTCAGGAGCCTGACATTGATTCAGTGGTTGTCGTTTGTTAATGGGTTACATATTTGTTTTTCATTCAATTTTTGTATATAAATTTGGCTGTTAGTTTTCTCGTTGGAATTGTTTAACATTTGTCATTTCTGTTTTTTTTATAGCTGACTATGTGTAATGGGCTTCACTCAATGTTGAAGACCGTACGGTTGACTATAGTTGTTAATATCTGTGTCATTTGGTCTCTTGCGGAGAGTTTTCGCAATGGAAATCATGCCACATCTTCTTTTTTATGTAAACATCATTTAAAAAAGGCGTAACGCATCAGCTGGTTACAAATTATTGAAAAACAGCTTACAAAAGCACAAAGTGGACATTGCTAAGTACTTGTACACCCCAACAACAAATGACACCAAGTAGAGTATAGATATGAGAGCACATGTAGTTACTGGGAGGTAAAAAGCCAATAACAACTGTTAAACAGGTCATGCATCTAAGACTAAATTATCAGTACATCCAATTGATATAGTGTAAAGACTTCATAAACAGTAAGAGAAAAAAATTACCTTGCATGAGCAATGCTAAGAAAAGGGTATCGACAGATTGTATGACAATTGTCCGGCAAATTTTCTAAGAGGAGTTGTGTTTACAAGATGTCGCATTTGAAGAAAAGATAATGGATCCATAACTGCTTGAATGTATTTTGAAATCAGTCTGGGAGCACACGAAATCGGCATTAATTGCTATTAGCTTGGAACAAACTGCGAGTTTTAGAACTGTTTAATTGGTACTTTTATATGATTATTTGTAATGCCTACGCCGCTAGGCATAGAGGACATTAATTGTTTCCCTATATCGTACTTCCGTCCGGCCGGCCGTCTATCAGTCCGCCGTTTCGTCCGTTTTTAAAAAATATTTCACATGTAAGGCAGCTTGAGCGGGGGTTATTAGTGTTCTTGGACACATTATTCGTTCAATGTTGGCTTTTCGTGTCGATCTGTCGAGGTTTAATATTCCAAACAAATGTGTAGAGTTCATAGGCTCTGTCATCCCACTATAATCAAACGTTTAAGTGTGGGTTAAATTGGATTACCTTTATTAGCTGTGTCTAAAAAAAAACTTCGGACGATTTTATTCACAATACTCATCAACTTTATATGCCTTTTTAGCTCACCTGGCCGAAAGGCCAAGTGAGCTTTTCTCATCACTTGGCGTCCGTCGTCCGTCGTCCGTCGTCGTCGTCCGGCGTCGTCCGGCGTTAACTTTTACAAAAATCTTCTCCTCTGAAACTACTGGGCCAAATTTATCCAAACTTTGCCACAATCATCATTGGGGTATCTAGTTTAAAAAATGTGTCCGGTGCCCCGCCCAACCAACCAAGATGGCCGCCATGGCTAAAAATAGAACATAGGGGTAAAATGCAGTTTTTGGCTTATTACTCAAAAACCAAAGCATTTAGAGTAAATCTGACAGGGGTAATATTGTTCATCAGGTCAAGATCTATCTGCCCTGAAATTTTCAGATGAATCGGACATTTCGTTGTTGGGTTGCTGCCCCTGAAATGGTAATTTTAAGGAAATTTTGCTGTTTTTGGTTATTATCTTGAATATTATTATAGATAGAGATAAACTGTACACAGCAATAATGTTCAGCAAAGTAAGATCTACAAATAAGTCAACATGACCGAAATGGTCAGTTGACCACTTTAGGAGTTATTGCCCTTTATAGTCAATTTTTAACCATTTTTCGTAAATCTTAGTAATCCTTTTGGAAAATCTTCTCCTCTGAAACTACTGGGCCAAATTTAACCAAACTTAGCCATACTCATCATTGGGGTATCTAGTTAAAAAAAAATGTGTCCGGTAACTCGGCCAACAAACCAAGATGGCCGCCATGGCTAAAAATAGAACATGGGGGTAAAATGCAGTTTTTGGCTTATAACTCAAAAACCAAAGCATTAAGAGCAAATCTGACAGGAAGTAAAATTGTTGATCAGGTCACGATTTATCTGCCATGGAATTTTCAGATAAATCGGATAATCGGTTGTTAGGTTGCTGCCCCTGAATTGGTAATTTTGAGGAGTTATTGCCCTTCATAGTCAATTTTTAACAATTTTCATAAAATTTGAAGATTTTCAATAACATTTTCCACAGAAAGTACTGTTATAGATAGAGATAATTGTAAGCAGCAAGAATGTTTAGTAAAGTAAGATCTACAAACACATCACCATCACCTAAACACAATTTTGTCATGAATCCATCTGTGTCCATTGTTTAATATTCCCATAGACCAAGGTGAGCAACACAGGCTCTTTAGAGCCTCTAGTTTTTACTGTTTTTTTTTTAATTTTAGTGTCTCTAAAGAGTCTTTCTGAGACAAATCGTTTAGCTTATATACTTATTACCTGTTTATGTTTAATTGGATACATTATTACCCCAATTCAGGAGCTTTAAAAATGCCGATATTAAGTCTGAAATTAAAGACCTTCAGTTTGTCACTGGAAGCAAAACAAGTTCATCTTTTATCATCATAAATCTATTATAATTCGGTGATTATTATCTTTTTTTTTGCACATGGTTGTTAATTTATTGTTTTATAAATAAGACATATTGGTAAGAATTAAGAGAAGCGATGCTATTTAATTCCGAATGGCAGGAGAGAGGTGAAAGGAAATCTTTCGGACATTCAAACCCATTAGTCGGACATAAATTGACAACTCCACAACTACAGAATGTAAAGAAGGGATTTACCAACTTACAAATTACAGCACATAAAACACAACATAAAATAAGACTGAACAACAAGAACTCCACCAGAAACAGGGGGATAATCTCAGAGGCTCCGGAATGTTGACCACATCCTGCTCATGTGGTAACCACCGTGCTGCTTATAATAGTACAATCAAATTCAATGAAAACAGATTTTTTTTTTCAATGTAATGTCATTAACTGTTGAACGCGGACACGGATTTGAATTGATTAATGCTAGCTTTAATAAGCCATACGGTTATCCTTACCTGTTGACATAATTTTCTCTGGTCATGAGGTCTATGGATGGTTGTATCATTGGAAATCATGTCGCATCCTATGTTTTTATATGACAGTTACATAAAGATTATATTATGACCACCATAAATTTCACACTTTAGCTGATAAATAAAACACAGATTAAGACAGTTCCATATAATGTAAAGCCATTTTATTGAAATATTATATTTACACAATCACTAGTCTAGTGCATCTGAACAAACAAAATCTGCGAAAATTAAAGTGTAAAACTTCCCAAAACCTCTGTGCTATGTACAAATTTGACTTAATTAAAATTATTATAAATAATAAAGTAAAATAGTCTATTACATAACAAACATAAATTATGTAGATACAACAAATATTTATAGGAGTCTTTACTTGTTGGAATTTGCATAAATTTATGTTTCCACCTATTTAGTTAAATTGTCATTTGCAACTTCTAATCACCACTTAGTCTTTTATATAGCTTCTGTCTGGTAAACTGTGTGCATTGGTTTATTATATGCAAATATGGCTGCATAACGCTGAATCTGATCAATCTGAGTTATGTGATGCATTTTGTACGGAATCCAAACATGTGAAAAGTAATCAACGACTGGACAGACACATGATGTGTACGAAAGGTTTTTATCCTTACGGTCGCAGTGTCCAACCTTACGGGTGCAGTTTTGCAAACCTTTACGAAGAAAACCTATGGATTTATTTGCCTTATATATTATATTATTTACCTATGTTCCATTGGCAGATTCAGGGGGGTACGGGGGTTGGAAACCCCCCCTTTTTTTTGATGATCAATGCAATTGAATGGGAGCATATAGTTGGAACCCCTCCTTTACTCTGGGTTCGTATACCCCCTTTTTAACTTTTTAAAATGGCTGCATCCGCCCCTGTGTTCCATAACTTGTTCTCCTCAAAACACCAAATCTAGCATTTTCATTGGTTGAATGCTTAGTCTGAGAACTAAAATCATACTCCAAAGCCAGATTTTGAATTTAGAAGCGTCATTTCTAAATTTTTGTTTACACTTCATAAAATAAAATAAATATACATATTTGTTTAGGGGCCACCTGAAGGACGCCTCCGGGTGCACGAGTTTCTCGCTGCATTGAAGATCTATTGTTGACGTACCTTCTGCTGTTTTCTGTTCATTGGTCGGGTTGTTGTCTCATTGACACATTTCCCATTTCCATTTTCAATTTTATGGTAATCAATTACATAAATATATTTTTATACAAAAAAAAAAGGTTTCAAATGTTTTAAAATATAAACAAATTGGTTAACGTGATTGTAACGGACAAATGTCTTGCAATTACATAACAGTATAACATGTACTTTATGATTGTTTTTTTAATCATTTATACGAATCTTGTCAACAAAAAAGTAAAATAAAAAAAATACTCCAAGGAAATTCAAAACGAAATGAAGTCCTTAAAAAAATGTAGAATTGTATGTTCAAATATAACAAACGAATGGAAAACAACTGTCATCTTCCTGACTTCATACACGCATATCCTTATTTAGTAAACCATTTTACAAATTTGCACATCCACCATTCTTTTCTAATGTATAAACATACAAATAAAAATGTATAAGAATATTTCACACATCCCGAGTTTCAATATTAAAACATGTAATAAGCGATTTTCGAATTGAATCAAACAATGCAGTAAACAACATAATACCAATACTTGTTTTGAATACACAAAAAAATCCGAATTTTAGCAAACTATCATCAAAATTACATAATTAAGTGGGACGTGATATTTAAGGGCATACGATACAGTTTTGATCCCGTATTTACAGTTTGTTGAAAATTTCTATATAGGCTATTTTTTGCCTGAATAAATCAAATATGTAATAAAATATATACCTTCATGTGTTACTTTTTGAGTTAAATGAGGTCGAAATTTTGTATATTTGCTCAAAATTCGGACTTGTGGCGGTATTTTTCTTTTCTAAAGAAAGACATAACTTTTTTGTTTTTAAAGATAAACACATATTGTTTTTTTTAATGATTTGTAATTTCTGTATTTTATAGGTATTCAAGAAATGTCTGCGTTTTTTATTCTGACAGAAATAACTCATATCTATCAAATAGTCATGAGTTGAGAAAAAAAAACCTCATTTTTTGCTGTATATTTATTTAAATTAAAAAAATTGCACTATTTACAGTTTTATAAAAGGTTCACATAATCTCCCTGCAAAATGAAACAAAATATCGTTTTAAAAAATAGGGGTCCATGCACTCTTTTTGAAATTAAATCAGTTTGAATAATAAAAATCAGTCGAAAATTTCATCTTTTCCCGATATGTCACAGTTTGACGTCGCGAAAATAACATTTTACGTTAGCAACGTCATTATCTCCCCTGTAACTGTATCGTATGCCCTTAATTAATAATTTCACTTTAATATAAGAAAGCCAGATTATGATTAGTTGAAAGCCAGTGTATTTTTTGCATATTCTAATATTTTTTCCTCATTTCAAACGAATTTGCCTATTTTTCACCACTGCTGGTAAATTTTCCTCAAATATCATGGTATTTGCCATTTTGGATATTCATTTTTTACCCTCTCTAGCATCTTCCCGCCAAAATGTTATGGATATGACGTTACATAAAAAAAGTGAGCTAACGCGTATTTGTACAATTACCGCGGTTCTAAATGTTCTATGATAATATCCTCTTATCCTCAAAATTATGCATAAACATGTTATAAATTAAGGAATTATAGCTTTCAATTAGAAAAAAATATCTTCACCTGTACAGAGAGTTTCAAACCAATCTTATTCGGTGTGATTAAACAGATGTATCATGCTATACAGGGTTATTTCCGAAAAATACCAGTCTTGGGACCAGTCCCTTGACTGGTATTTTTCGCAAATACACCCCATAACATGATATATATCTGTTCAACATCTCACATTTGATTCCAGAATCGTCAATCAACGGGGAAAATGTTCGGATAACTGTCACAATTTTCTAGAATTTCTCTAATCAAGTTTGGATTTCGTCCAGATCTCGCTAAAGCATAGAGTAGTTCTCTGATGGTTGCGTTGTCATCCCTGTTTCTCCAGCAATAAAGCATATGCCTACTGACCTCGCGGAGTACTTTGGGGCTTTCATACTCGATTTGTTCCAAACGTTCAATTTCAAGACCAAGTTCTAATCCCAAAACCATCCATTCCTTACCAATGCGGAGACATAATTTATCTAACATCTCATCACTTGGTGGCAGATTAAGAATCTTGTCTGGTAATTCTACAAAACATGTTTTAAATATTCATCAACAACCGTAGAGTCGACAAATCAGGAACATTCAGTATTTTTGGTAAAGGACAATGACTGCTTTTAGGTTTTAGAACTTTAACAATGAAACTATGGCACACAATTTTTTTACCCACACTATGTGTGTAGCACAATGTAACTGTGCGCTCCTCTATTGTCGTTTGCCTGTATAAATGTATACTGCATGCGCTGATGAAGATGTAATGTGCGAAAGATGCATCCGTGTTGTTTTTAGACTTCAAACATGTAACATTGTTTTCTTAATAAAATAAATAATTATTTTGATGACATTTATTTATTTTCAGGGGTCAAGCTCAAGTAGGGAACAAAAATTATCTTGTCAGTGACATTTATATATCTAGAATTTTATCCTGTATTTTCAATTTTCAAATCTAAAAATCAAATGTCATGCTCAAATTTATCTACAATTTGATGACGGTTTATGTAAGAAAATTCCACTTTATATTTAAATATAAAAATTTGATTTGCTTTTGTAAAATTTTAGAAGTCTTTTTTGAATGAAGTACGACTCCCTGACGCTTAGATCTGTAGTCTGATCTTGGCTTGGCTTTACGCTTATTTAAGATTCTTCCAAACTATTTTGGAGCTATCATACACCAAACAGACATTATTTTTTGAAATGCACAACTAATGCAGTAACACTTAAAACTTGAAGAAAAAGAATGGTATAGCCTGAAATCAATCTTGAGGATATTCTTAAAGTTCTCCATTTGAATGTATAAATAACGTTACAAACGACTGAGAAGACAACGTTAATGAAATAGTGTATGTACACAATAAAAGAATACACTGTTATGCATTAAAACGTATTATTATATGACTACATTTTTTTGGTTTCCTCATTGACTTAAAGTAAAGGAAATCCTTTTTGATAAAACGTTTATCTTCACTGCGGCAAAACAATCGCGAGGGGTAAATATAAGATTTGGAACAGCCTCCGTATAGCTAAATATAAATTTTCCAAGGTTCATCAATGGCGTAGGATTCAGACGTCAGGTTAATTCCCGTTATTTCCTTTCTTTTTAATCTTATTTTTGGTCAAGGTATTTTTTCTCTAGTAAACTTTATTGACAATGTCGACCGATGAAATTTAGCAAATGCAAAAACATATGCTAATTATATAAAAAGGGAACAGTTTACACAATATCCTGAGCAAGTGATAAAACAATCAAGAAGAATAAAAAGTCTCTTAATAATTGTTGACATTTGATTCCAGTTGATACAATGATTTGTCAACCCAAAAGATATGACATTCGCTCTCGGTCGTTGGCCTCGGTGAATATCATAAGTCTGGCGTTGATAAATCATTGCATTAACCTCATCAAAAGTCAATAATTGTATATATAATGATAAACACGTATAAGCATACCAGTCATTACTTCTGGTTGTCGTAGAATCTACAACGAAACAAATGTTTGAGATGTAATGAAACAGCATTTTTAAAACATACAAGTTGAAAAAGCTTAAAGACATTATTTTATGCTCTATCTCAACATGTGTCAGTTTAAAAACTCTAATAAAAAGAAGAAAACAGTTTCTCTCACTTGTTGGAAATTTGTCAGTATGTTTATGATTTTATATTCTTGTATTAGCATTCACAAGTTATTCGTGTGTAAATAATCATTTTCTTTTAACTTACTTGTGAAAATTAGATCCTATAGTTTTTAGGTAACAGACATAATGCAAAAATAAACATAAACATTACTTTCTGATAATAATTTTGGATTTTGAATAAAACAGTACATTAGCCTTTTCAAAAATGTACATCTGACATAAAAAAAATGTTTTTTTTTTTAAATAAGTGTAAACATATGCATCTTAAAACTAAACGGTAAATTTGACTACAAGTCCCCTTTGCAACTATCTTTTATTTCATTAACCCTACGATTTTTGATAATGTAAGCTGAACATTTCTAAAAAAAAAAGTTGAAAGTTGTCATATAAAAAAGTACGCTATCAAAATGTCTTATTATGCTATTGTATATATTGCCTTCACCTTTAACAAATATGTTTATTATGAAATGTATGAAGTAATATGGACTGTTTTTTTTTTCTTACTGACAATACATTTTCCATTTATAATAAATTAAATGTTTATATAAATAACTCGTGTTTGGTAAATATTACAATAAAACCTCACTGAAAACCTACGACATTGTGAACACTCACAATGACATATTGCTAAGACCTGTAATTTAATCCGCCAACAATACTGATAAAAAAATTCTAAAGTCGTCCTTGCAGACTGATCGAGTATAATATTTAGCAAACCAAATCAGACCATGTTTATTAAGTATATTGTTTAGATGAAAAACAAGATTGTATAAGTACCTGACACATTGTATGCTTGTTGATTCCAGAAGCCTCCATTGCAATGATAAAATCTTTACATGATTTATTATTCTCCCTGCAGAGACGAAGGCTATAAAATTTTAGCATTGCAGTTGTATCAGTTTCAATGGCATCAAAATCAGGGTTAGAGATTCCAAGATGGACTGCCAAGCTACGAACTTCTTCCTTTGTTAGATTATTGCAAATTCGAATCAATTGTGCGTCGTTGGGTAACATCAACAGAACTGCGTCTAGTATACCTGAACACATAGTATTAACTTTAGTATGTTTCTCTTATAATTACACTGTTATCAATATGTTTTTATCTAAAAGTTCAATGCACAATGAAATTATTTGAAACTGACAGATTAATTATTTATATAACTTTTGCAAGATACGGTGATTTGTCATTTCGTCTCCCTACATGTCAGTTAGAATATAAACACACATATACAATGCTTATCATTTTGATGTTTAAATAAAAATTGAAAATAACTTGTTAGTTTTTCCGTCGTTATTCTGAAATATTATCATTCATTTTTTGCTTATGATAATTATTCCAGTATACTTCTTTTTCCGATAAGTTAAGCAACACGTTTACTAGCTATAACCTTCGCAAATTATATTTCACTTTTATATTTGAAATCTCAAAAACAAATAGACATACAAACAATAATAAGAGGTTACTTTTTTGAGGGGCTGATATGTTTCGCAGTTATATTGTTTTGATAAGAAGTGTATCAAACCAACTTAACTACATGCAATCGATTACCAAACACTAAAGAAATTATTTCTTACGGTTTATTAAGTCTAAAAAAAATGTTAGATATCGATATGTAAATATGTGCACACATGATGATTACAAGTGAGTACTCTTTCTATATTTAACCGAACCATTTATTGCACATTCATTGTCCATTGAAGATATATATATCAAACTATAAAATACACTTTTTTTAAGAACAATGCCGACAAATCTATCAACAGAAGCCTTTGTTTAATCCAAATGCCTTTATAGGAAAGATTTTATAACACCTATTCAAAGACATCAGGCTTATAACTTCTTAATCGGAGAATTTGATCTGTCTCAGTAAATCACATTTGACCACCTTTCTTTGGTAAAATTCGGTGGCAAATTTAACATTTGTAATCGGAGAGCATGCTTTTCATGTGAATATGTGTAATCACCTCCGGGGTTGGAACCCGAGACTTCTGTGCTAAAGGTCAGCGACGCAATCGACCAAGCTAAAGCAGTACCTCTCTAGCTCAGTCGCTTATGACTGTCTAAGTATCTACTTTTAATATGTTAAAATGTAAGATAGCCCGCCACTTTTATGATCGTTACACGCACGTTTCGTCTTTAAAAGATTTATAATTAAAGTTTGAAATTTTAAGATACTGAAAATTAATTCTGTCATATCAATGCCAATTATTATAAACACGGAGGTGCTGACTAATGGACTAGTGATTAAACTATTGGATTTTGTGTTGGACTTGTTACTATCCTCAATTATCTGGAATGTCCTATCATTGCCTGAACCCAGTCGTTTTAGTTCGTAACGGGTCGGGAAGGGTCCGAATAGTTCGGCGAAGCACCCCGACAGTTAGGTGCGTCCCGTGACATTCGGGGAAACTCAGCCGATTTTGTCTAGTCGGATTACAATCGTGCCTATGTCGTGACAGATTCTGCTGTATCGGATCAAAATCCTAACAATATTCTGTGTATTCTGGACGGTGTCCTGTGGAACAGGAATGATCTGGAGAAATTTGTCATTGCTGTTTTTCTGCCGATTGAGTCCAGATTGCATTCAGATCTTTTCGATTGCGAACCGTTTTTGCCGAAACCGTTCCGGAACAGTCCCGTTATTAATACGAAATTTGTCAATGATACCCACGTCAGAGTCCCAACAATTACAGAATACAATACGACTGAGATCAGACAAAGCCGTTTGCAATGCGATAGAGCGGGCCGTGATAGGATTACGTTCCGACAGTACCTGATCATCCCGAGTTTTCGAACGGATAACTTCCGTCAACGTTGGTTAATTGTCTGGTCACTGTCTGATATCTGTCGGATTACATTCGGTACAATCGGGACGCAGTCGTGACAAATTCGGTCGAATTTTACCAGGCGAAATATACAAATTCGTTTAGAAGCGGATTGAGAACGGGATTGTCGGGATAAATTCGCTTGGCAACGGTTGAATATCGACGCTTCCTGAACAATATCTGATTGTTGTCGTGATTAAATTATTGGTTTTACAAATTTTAATTAAAGTTTATGTTTCCATCCACGATTCACAGTATCTTGATCAGACTTTTGACAAATTTTAATCGGGAATGGTCCTGTCAAGGACGGCAGTAAAAATCGTGAATGTGTGACCCCAGCTTTACAATTAATATATTATTGATATAAAGTGTGAATATATATAATATGAGTGTGCTACGTAAAAAAAATCAGTTTTCATGGTTTTAGAGAAAAGAAATATTTACGAAATATTCAACAAGACCGCAACTTAATCGGTCTACAAAATTTCCAATTAAGGAAATCATCACAATTCTTAAGAATAAAGGAAACAAATCTAGTTATGAAGAACCTGTTTTACTGATATTTTCTGATGTTCATTCATCAGGCTTATCTATTAGTTTTCACGATAGTTGTTAATATTGGTTTAATATCTTTATTGATATGAGTCATCTGATATTTGTATTTGCAAGTGCCCCGCATGCTGGATATGGTGTGAGGCACAGTCATAATTTTAATCATGCTGATTCAAATAAGGCAATCTATACTGATTGGTTATTAATTGTATTTGATGTTAATATCAACCGTTAATTCAAGATGTTCTACGGAGAACTCATGCTTTGTTAGAATCCAATGTCTCAATGATTATTTTTTGTATATTGCCGGCAATTAGCAAAAAACCTGGTAGCTGTTTAAAAATAGTCTGCACCGGAAAGCAATTTGAAATATGTTCCCCTATTTCACGTGTTAAGGAAATTTTAGTCGATTTTCTTCTTCTATATTGTGAATGTTTTAATCATATTTTGCATAGATTAATTGTATTTAAAACAATACAACAATGGCATACAAGTGTAACCATATACTAGTACCCAACAGTAAATGATGGACACAAAAATGTTTCTTGTTTTAGAAAAGAATTTTGTTTCGTTCACACCCATGAAAACTGAGTTTAAATAATGGCAACCTTTCAGATTTAATATTAACAGTATTAAATGTTGTGATGTTACACTATTGTTTCAAATAAGGATGAAGGTTGGTACCTTATAAAACGTTTACCCCATCTGCATTTGTTTGCATCTGTCCTAAGACAGGAATCTGATGTTCAGTAGTTGTCGTTTGTTGATATTGTTCATAAGCGTTTCCACATTTTTGATATAGATTAGACTGTTGGTTTTCCCTTTTCAAATGTTTTACACCAGTCATTTAGAGCACTTTAAAGCTTGCTGTTCGGTGTGAGCCAGCGCTCCGTGTTGAAGACCGTACATTGACCTATAAGGCTTTACTTTTACAAATTGTGACTTGGAGGAGAGTTGTCTCATTGCTACTCATACCACATATTGTTATTTCTAAGGCTAACGGAAATGACCATACCTTGACAAGAATCTGTGCACTGTAAGAATGTCTGAAAGAACAAAATATCAATTAAAACTATATAAAATCTTGCAAATGTTACATTATGTATTTGTCACGCCAAAATCTGAAAATTAATCACGATAGCATCACGAGCTTCATTACCTAAGCGAGGATGCATATAGAACCAAATTGCAGACTTTCAAAAAAAGAAATTGCATGGCGATGGAAACCATCTAAAAATGAACGTTATGCTTTATCTTACACTAAAGGATACTGCAAGGTAAGCTGTTTCATACTTATAGCCATCCAAATGAATTACCATTCGTAGTTATTCGAATATATGATAACCAGTATCACACGGAAAGTCTATAATCTTGAATCGACACAATCTATTTGCAAAAATTAACACAAAATCATAACAATATTCAACAACACATAAAAGTAAAAAAAATCATATTTGTGGTCTTCATGAATAGCGTTACATAAATAAGGCCGTTAGTTTTCTCGTTTTAATTATTTTACATTGTCATCTCGGGGCCTTTTATATCTGCCTATGCGGTATTGACTTTGCTCATTATTGAAGGCCGTACGGTGACATATAGTTGTTAATTCTGTGTCGTTTTGGTACTTGTGAAGAGTTGTCTCATTTGCAATGATACCACATCTTTTTTTGATTTTTTAAACATATATTATAATAAACCAAGATACGAAGGATAAAACCAATCATTATATTTAAAAAAAAGACTAATATCAGAACAGTCAAAGGGGAAAAATGATTGAATATACTATTATATATGAATAATGAATCATGTTATTCATAAATTCGAGATATGAATTTGGGATAAAAATTGCATGATGCATGTTTTAACTTGACTATGAAAGCTTTGTCTGTTGAGAATCTTTTGGTTTGTCGTCAATTTTTTTGTCAGTTATGTGGTTTTTTTTTATAATTTCTGTGATTAGCTCATTGTAGCTTCTATGGGCTTTTGTTAAAGTTTTCGCTTTGTACTTCTTTACGAAGTGATGTCTGTTTTTATCATCTTTGAATTATCTGCCTTATTTTGGCGTTCGGTATAATATGTTCATTATTGTGAAAAACAAGGTTTGAAATACATCCTCTACTCTTTAACAGATAGTAACTTACCCTGTTAGTGAACCAAATATCAAGTTCTGACTTTGGTGTTTTATAACCATGATTATCACATATCAATTTGGTCTCATTTCCGTCTATTTCTTCTGCGACCAACACACAATCTTGTGAAAGACATCCATGTTTCAACTTCAATTCAAATGGTACATATTTCTTTGAAGTGATCTCTCTTGTGAAGGAAAGAGAATACACCTCTGAGATTCTGGATAGATTCTGCTCTAAACATTGTCGTACACTGGAGGCAAGATCTTTGATTATCAACTCTTTTTTTTCCTTGTGAACTATGTACACGGCTACTGTGTTGCGTTCAGTCTTTAACAGTAAGTCGTGTTTTCTATCCAGAACAACAACTACAAAGCCTGGGAAGAGTAACTCTACATTATCATAACGTTTTACATTCCAGATACTAATAACGCTAGCGATGAGTCTGCTGGGTATTGCGTCTGGAACATCTGAAGCCATAAATTCAAATACAAAACCGACACATTTGCTGGGTTTAAGATATTGTTTGGTATATTTTGTCGTATTTCGATTAGTTACCATACAAGGTACTAGATAACAATCATCAGAAATTGTTTTCCCGCTTTCCTTGTCGTAGCGTTTCATCTCTGACAGGATGTCATAGTGTACCAACAGGTGCCGAAAATATTCTTCATGCTGCAGAAAATGGACGTATTTTTCTTCACTCCAGATTTTTGTCAAATCAGCTTTTGTAAGGCGTCCTTGATTTAAGCTGTCCAAAGCTGGAATTGATGTTACAATGGACTTCAAGACATCGATTAAGCAAGTTGGGTTAATGACTATGAAGTTTCGGAGGTTTGGATACTCGATATATGTCATTTTCCCGCAAATATTCTGAACTCGTAAAAAAAGCTCTAACTCTGCTTCTGACAACGGTAGCACACCCATTTGTGTATTAATTTTTTCAACATCTTCATGACTAATGATATGTTTTCCCTCCTCTACTAACATTGCCAACATCATCTCAAGAATGAGAAACTGTTTCGGTACCTTTTGTTTCCACTGTGGATTTTTGGTTATTGTCTTTGATAGACTTTTCTTTAATTCCTCCATCTCAGGGTCTTCATTATTTGTGGCATTAATGAAGAACACTTTTTGTAACATAAGATGGCTTTTAACTTTCTCATCTGTGAAGCAGGAGGATAAACTACCCAACAGTTGTGATCGTCTTGTTGGTATGTCATCCTGTAAAAATCATCAGGACCATCATTATGACCCAGATAATAAAATAAATATAGCTGTGACGTAAAATCAATAAAATATTAGAGTTGGAAACATAAAAGTAGCAAACTGTAAGTGTACAAATATTAATAATGGATAGGTAGTCAGGAAGTCTCAGAAAACGCGGGTAGCTGACTCTTCATTCGATTGCCTTTATCGTGAGTAAAACGAAGCAATCTACAATCACATGTTGCAGATGTAATCAAACTTACACAACTACGTCAAAGTCTTGTGGGTCGTTATTCCTAGTTGAATAAAAAAATATCATTATACTCGTAGAATGTCTTTTATTAAAAAGTGTTCAATATGTATATTTTGATAATGGTAGTTGTGTCGCATATGCTTTATAAACATTGATCTTTTAATGTCGAATTACCTGACTAACAACGTCTTTGTGTGTTGCTACAAACATCAACCGTGGATAGACTTTACTATCTGGGTGGCTGTACATAAGAATTGATGAAACCCATTGTCGAATATTGTCTACAATAACAATGTAATATTATCAAAAACAGACGCCTGAATATGTTAAAAGTTTCCTGTAATAACCAAGTGACGTTTATGATGATATTTTAAATCCGTTTTTTCATCTTAAAGAAAGAAAGACGCCATACATGTTATACAAACTCAATATAAAGCAATTATTTAATTTATTTATTTTAAAGACTATCTATAACAATCATGACAATAATGTATCAAATCTATTATTTATATCATTGTTAGTGATGCTGAATGAGTAAAAAACATAGGCATTTATTTTGAGAAGACTTTGGCAATTGACAAACAAATTAGTGCTGTTTCAAAAATGTTTTAATCAGATTAGAAACATTGGACGAATTCGACCATATATTACCGAAGACGCATGCAAAACGTCAGTATGCTCTCTGGTAACCTCTCGTTTGGATTATGGAAACGCATTACTTTATGGACTCCCAGTAACGTCTATTCAAAGATTACAAAGAGTCCAAAACACAGCAGCCAGGGTCATTACACGGAAGAGGAAGTACGACCACATAACACCGATCCTCAAGTCTCTCCATTGGCTACCCGTAACATATCGATGTCAGTATAAACTTCTTGTGTCTGTGTTCAAAGCTTTGCAGGAGGAGGCACCGGTCTACCTTCAAGAACTCGTTCAATTATATAAACCAATGCGAGCACTTAGATCTGAAAATTCCATGATTTTAACAACGCCACGTGTGAGAACTAAAACATATGGAGAAAGAAGATTCGACAAAGCAGCAGCCGTTCAGTGGAATGTTTTACCAAGTGATCTACGGAACATCAATTGTGTGAACGTTTTTTAAGAAAAACCTGAAAACTCATTTATTCAGACATGCTTTTCATATTTCTTAAAATATTTCTATATGATTGTAATTTGTTTTTGAATTTTTAACTTACTTTTATTGGTTATTTTTGCAAATATTTTGAAGTTTTAACCTTACTTTTATTGGTTATTTTTGCAAATATTTTGAAGTTTTAACTTACTTTTAATTGTTAATTTTGCAAATATTTTGAAGTTTTAACTTACTTTTATTGGTACGGATTCAATATCTCCTTAATTTTATCATTCCCATTTTATATAAATCTTAATGTTTATCAGTGCTATATTTTTAAAATCTGTTTGTTTTAGATTTTTTAACATGGGCTTTCATATTTTATTGTAAATACTTATATATGTGAATTGATATAATTTTATGTTGTGAAGCGCTTAGAGTAATCGTAGTTTTATATAATGTGCTGTTATAAATACTGTATATTAATAATAATATATCAATAGTGTATTGATTTATTATCTATATCAATATGTGTACATGTATATCATATTTGGAGTTTTAATTTACGATTCTGACATGACTAGAATTAAAATTTATATCTACAGGCTTAAATTTTCTTTTTGTCATCCTGCTTGGCATGAATAAAAAGGCAATTGAGGAATTCGGTTGACAAAGCTCGTAAGTTTTGTTCAAACCTTTTTAATTATATTCTTGTGATCAGTATTTATGCGACAAACTTCGATATATATATATATATAAGATGATTTTTCTTTTCTGGTACTCAAGCGTCCTTTACCAATAACATTAAAACCTCATGACAACAAACCAATGAAGTAGACAGTGGCATAAAACAACAAACTTAAGGTCTATAACAAAATTCATATATTGTAATTGTATTCTCAACGAGTTGTCAACTATTCATATGGGTGCTTTCAAATCACGAAAGTCTGTAAGGTCAACTTATTGATACAGTGAAATCGAACGCATATGCAACAATCACATATAATACTTGGTCACCGATGTCCCATTTTCAAATATGATATTTTCTTGATGATTATACATTGATAACTAAAGAGGCTATTAACATATTGTCCTTTTTCAACGTGTACATGTATGATACTGATATAGATTGTTCTATAGAGACCTACCAAGTATTGTTATCATTCTTCCTCCTCCCTTTGCAACCAATGGATCATCGAGATTTTTACTGCCATCAAATGTAATCAGATATATACCATGTGAAGTGATAAAGGTCTGATGGGTTGCATGGTAAACTATCTGTCCAGCAAAATCTAAAACAGGTATTGGGATAACTTCCCTATTACGCAGTTCCTTGGAAATGCCATACTTATCCATATTATTAGAAAGTTTTTGTAAAACGTCATCGTCTAGAATATCTGTATGAGTTTTCTTCGAGCAGGCACCCAACTCTTCTAAAGCAACGTCTTTCTCAATTGATTTAATATACGATAGTACCTTTTGGTAAGTTGCCTTAGGAAAACTGTGGCAACCTAGAACAAATAAAAATTGAAAAAAATAAGTCAGTGTAAAAAAATACGTTACAAATAACAATCACGTGACAAATAAGTTCTTACACGAACCGAAATATAAAGTACATGTAGGTCTTTAGAAAAAATTAATCAAAGAGCAGATTGCCATGAGGGATACGATTGCCATTGTTTTCATTGACACATGTATACATGTAGCTGGATAATATTATTTTCAAAACTAATTCAACTGCACATGGAAAATGTAATTTACGTAATCTGAATAGTTACAAAATAGCCAATCCCGGTTAAAAGTGTATGAACAATGTACTTAGGCATATTGTGTTTTATTTTTGTACCATCAATTCCAAGTTAACTTTCCACAGCAGTCACTGAGACGCAGAGTGGGAGAAGTATTTCACTTCGTATCTTATCACCTATTTTCCTACTTGTATCTGTATCTGTATCAATATAAATTCTGCCAATGTAGCAACACCTCCAAAGGAGTTAAATATGTAATCCTCCATCACACAATGTTATAATACACAATGAATGTCTAATCTAATTATGAATACACAGTAATATGTCGGTAAAAAGTGACTACTATAATGCCACCGTTATCATGGTTATATAAATTTAATATTTAATTTGACAATAAAAAGATACGTTAATTCTAGGAGGAACCCCATTCCTAACTCTTTAAATATTCAATTTCCTTTGGGTCAGTGATCATGACTCCTTTCCGTACACATTCCTCGGTTTAAATTGCGATCGTTTTTAATATAATACGACGTTTATCGACAGAACGAGTAAATTTTTCTAAACGTGTTGTTTTGATTCAAAATTAACGGAAGTTACTTCCGGAAGGAAGACAACTCGAAACGATAATATGGAAACCCTCCATTTTGCCTGAAGGGGTGTTTAAGTTAAACCTTTACGATGTGGACTACATTTATTTTAATTTAAATCATGCATATGATTTAAAATTATGCAACAACAATAACCCTCAATAGCAGACGTACATAGAAAGGATCCCATGAGTTATAAATTAATCAATTGAGTGTGAAATCCAGAGCAACCATTTAATCTAATACCCCTTTAAGTCAAGAAAACTATACGCATGCGCATAATTACATAAACAAACCCTGTAGTAAGAACGTATACTAAATCTAGATGGTTCTATATTTCTTTATGGAAGTACAATATCAAATATCAGTTTAATAACGATGACATACAAGTAAAACTCCACTTCAGTTCTTATATGACAGAAATAGATTGATCAAGATTAAGAGAACTCTCGCATTTTTATCACAACTGGGGAATTCCCTCTGACGTGTTTCTAAATTTATAAAAACACTAAATATAAATACTGCTGAATTCTGATATTGCGTGTTGTTAAAAACACGCATATACGTCAAGAGAAATATCAAACATGAAGATTATGAAAAGAATATTATAGGACAGTTGTTTAAGTTCAATCTCTTTGTTTGTTTTTACCTTTTAAACCAAGACAATCAGAAGAATCTGAGATGGTTCAAATGTTTAGAATAAAACGGTTGACGTGAGGGCATTGTCCTGAGCCAATGGTATAAGTCTACAGATTGCTTGAAAGCAATCGTATCCCAAAAATGATTCAAATCATGTGTGCATGCTTCAATTCTTCGAACAACTTTTTTGAATTTTGGATCCACAATGCTTTCAACTTTGTACTTGTTTAGCTTTATAACTATTTTGATATGAGTGCTACTGTTAAGACGAAACGCGCGTCTGGCGTACTAAATTATAATCCTGTTACCCGGTACTATTCGTATTGAGTTGATAAAGATTTGTCATTACTTGATATGGTTTTGTCATTACTCCATGTGGTTTTACCATTATCTAATGTTGTTGTTTCATTAAGCAATGTGGTTGTGGTATAACTTTATGTGTATGTGACTTAACGTAATGTAATTGTTTAATTACATGATGTGGTTGTGTTATTTCGTAATGATGATTTGCCAATTCTTTATATGGCTTTAACATTACGTAATGATGTTTCACAATTTCCCGGTTTTACACATGATGTGTTTGTTTCAGTATTTGATGTGGTTCTTTCTTTCTTCTTTGATATTGTTATCACGTTACTTGTTGAGGTGAAATCACGGAAAAATTTGGAAAAAATGGTTCTATTGTTAGGAAACATCCAGGGAGGAGTGTGACCGTCCATCGAGTTAGACTTTAAATTAAAGTTCAAATTAAACTTTGAGTTAGTCTTCCATTTAAGTTAGAATTCAAGCCATTATTTTAATTAAAATTAAAGATTTAGAACAATGAATTCGACTTCAACTTAAATTTGAGTCATGAATAAAAGGACCACATCAAATATCGTGTAGCGTAAAAAAGGCATATAAATAATTGGCAAATCGTCATTAAGAAGAAACAAAACCACATTGCGTTAAGTCACATACACAACAAGTCATATAAACTTAAGATATCGATAAATCATTAAGTAATTGCTATTTCATATTGAGTTATATTAAAACATCATTACGTTATCTCAAAACCATATCATGTAAACACAAAATATCCTAAAAAAAATAATGAAATAACATGACGTTATATCAGACATCTGTGGAGTTCCATACAAGTGTCTACCTTTATTTCATTTTACATTTGTCTTGATTTTGAAATTCTAAATTAGCATTGACTAAATCACGATCATGCTAGGAACTATGTGAAACATTTGATCAGACTATCTGAACTGTGGTTTAATTGCCAGTGAAGCACCTAATTTTTCATTATTGTCTTTGCAACCTTGCTATTTGTGTGTTTAGTACATATCGTTTTTATTTCTCTGGATAGTTGAAATACTACTGACTTCATATGCCCTTGTTTACACTCGATGCTCATCAACTTCGTACTTTATTTGTTGTTGGTTTTTTTTTTAACTTTTTTTATTTCAGGCGTCACTGATAAGTTTTGTATACAAAACCTGCGTCTGGCGTCAATACAAAATTTCAATCCTGGTATCTATGATGAGTTTTTATACACTCTTACATGAAACATGCATATTTAGATGTTTATTATTTTTTGAATTGAGTTATCAAATTTTACCCTCCGTATTTGGCAGAAGTTTCCGCGTCTTCAGATCAAACATCAATTTTCCAAAGTACACATCTATACCATCAGTACTCTGTCTATTTCTAGGAATTTTTTTGCCGATTAGATTTGCCACAAGAGTTGTTTTTCCAGCTCCAAAAGCTCCAACTACTAAAATTCGGCTATCAAACGATGGAACTAATTCTTCAGACAGAAGTTGACGAAGACTCGTTTTGCTGTCTACAAAAATGACAGACGATATTAATATCAAAACAATTTTTAGACTATTTACCCTATTATTATTAAAGTAATCAACATTTCGTTAGTTGCCGAATTCCAAAATCTGTTTTTGAATAAATTAGGCCGCTGGACTTTATAGCTAATACAACGCAATATTTTTGTTTTAACACTTTTGAATTCTTAAAGGTGTCTTGTTATTTTCATTTGTATCATATTGATGTTTCATTCAATACCAAATCTTTTTATAAGATAAGATTCAAAACTGGCATACACATTGATAACAAGAGTGCACACGCTGAAATGTCTCTCCTTCTCAACTTACTATTGCAAATATGATGATAGTTCTAAATATCAAGCCCTATTACAACTCGGATAAATCAAACCGGAAATACACGTAAACCTTGCAATAACTTTAAAAATACTTTGAACGACATCAATATTTCATGTATCTAACTGAGTGACATTTACATTCTGACGTCAAACACACGATTATACATTAGAGTTAATGTGATCCTAGCCATTCAATCACAGGACTTAAAATATTTCAATCCTTTAGGGGTTGATTTAAAATAAAAAATTAAGTAAGAAATGAACGTGGTTGTAAAATATGATATATGCTTTTTTGTGCTTCTTTGTTAAATATTTGTTTGTTTTTGTTCTATTTGAGATTGTGACACAGTGATGACTGCTTTGCCCCTATTTGGACAATTTCACCTAGTATGTCTGTTTTGTTCATGCATCATTGTAAATATAATACAATTTCATGCGACTGTCATACATGTAAGAGATTTAACGCTATAAAACCAGGTTCAATTCACCATTTTCTACATTTGAAATTGCCTGTACCGAGTCATTAAAATTATAGTTGTTTTCCATTCGTTTGATGTGTTTTATCATTTGATTTTGCCATTTGATTAGGGACTTTCCGTGTTGAATTTTCCTCGGAGTTCAGTTTTGTTGTTGTTGTGATTTTACTTTTTCCATACACCAATATTCTTCAAAGATAGTTTACCTTTACATGACAAAGCCCATCGAAGAAACAGCTTTACATTAATTAATGACAATTGCAAAAAAATTAACAGTGAGCACTGAACCCAAAAAATAAGGTTATGGTCCAATAAAATATTGCCAGACTGACATGTAGATCTAAAATCATTTGCTAAACAAATATAATTGCCCTATTGCAAACAGCATTAGAACAACATACCAAAACACGAAAACCTAACTTTAACAACTGGACCATGACAAATTAAAATGTCATGGTCAATGACACCTGCCAGATTTACATATACTCCTTACAATCAGTTCATACATATAATTAAGCAGACATATAGCATACAGTATTAGAAAACAGATCAAAACACAAAATGTAGCTATAACCACTGAACCATGACTATAAGGTCAATTTCAGATGACACTTGCCAGTTGGACACATTAAATCATTCCATACACCAAATATAATTGACTTATTGGTTAAAGTATCTGATATATACTTAACCATACAAATTTAACCTTATTCAATGGCACATGAAATGAGGTCGAGGTCACGTGAAAATTTCTGACGGGCAAAAATATACTACGCATAAAACATTACTAGTTATAGTTTATCCGTGATCTGTCTTTATATAATTTAAAAAACGATATTGGTTACAATTCTTATGGGCAAAACTGACCATATTTGCACTTTATCATGTACATTTATATATCTGCATAATAATTCAGTAATATTTATGCCAGGATTCAATGTAAAATACAGTTGACAGCAATATTGGAATACAATAACTACAAAAAATTTGTCCGCATAAATTAAGGGTACTAGCATGTCCTCCTTTTATTCAATATATGGATACGTAACAAAATCTCCGTAGTTTTGATACCTCAGGCTGACTTATACAACAAAATCATTTGACCGCATCAACCTTAACTGACCATATTTGCACTTCATTAGGTAAAGATCTATATAGCCGCATAGTAAATCAGTCATATTTTTTATGCCAGGATTAAATGTAAAATACAATTGACAGCAATATTGAAATGCTATTTAAGACTATTTGCGGAGCTACAGAATTGCGACATAGGTTCAGGTCGCACTAATTTCCCTGGAAAAATGTGATCACTCGTGCATAGCCTGTGTATGTATATGTTTTTGGAACATCAAGGCGAAATGTAATATGGCTGAACAATTAATTGGCGAAGAATGTATACAAAAGGGAAAAAATAATAGTGTCAGGGAAATGAATATTTAAACATAAATAAGTAAATCTTTCCCTAAACAAATTCTAACGAAACGAACTATTAACATTGCAAATAATATTTTTGGGAGAAATAAGTACGATGCAAACCTGGGTATCAATTCCGCATTTTTTTTATTAATGTCTACAAACAATCACAAGGACATAGTAGCTACAGTTACGCAGCTAGTCTAGGGCTTTTCATTTTAAAAATCTATACATAAATGATGAATATTTAAGAACAGCACATATATATTAAAAGCCACAAGTAGGTGTTTTCAGAAATATACACTTTTTAATATAAGCAATCATGTTATATGACCTCCAATAGTTATTAAGTATCTTGATATTGAATTCCAATTTGCTGTTTTTAAAATGATTTAACACGTTTAAGAAGAAAACAATGATACAACTCACAATATGTTTTTCCCAAAATTGGAACTTAACGCAACAGTAAAATACCGCTGTACAAAAGTAATATGTATCGATTAAAAAGCATTATGATAGTATTGTATGGTATTAAAAGACCCGTACCCAGTTAAAAACTCATTGTACTTTAACATAATGATAACTTGATCACTAACTTATCATGGTGTGAACTATATAACAAATATCAAGTATCAAATAAAAGTCTTCAAGCTTCCTGTAAAATACAGGTGAGAAAAAAACTGATAATTTGAGTTAATTTCTAAGTTCAAGGACCATAACCCTTGACAAAATCATCAGACTGAAACAACACTCAAACTTGATTTCATATTTGCAATAATAAAACTATATAACAAATATCAATTACCGAAAACGAAGAATGACGAAAAAGGTGCAGAAAACAAATTATTTAATTTTATATTCTAAGTTTAAAACAAAAACTGTAAATACAATCATCAGCCCTGAACTATTTTCAAATTTAATCTGTTAAATGTTATGATAAAATAACTAAAACCAATTATTAATTCAATGTCTGTATGCATTATGAAAAAAATACGGAATACTGATTATGTTCGTATATTTTTTTAAGTTATAGGAACATAACTCTGGACAAAATATTCAGACCCAAGCAACATTCGAACTTGATCTATAACCTGTCATGATAAAACTATATACCAATTATCAAATCAATATCTGAAGCATAAACCAAAACGTGTTGAAAACGGATTGGCATGACTGCCGGATGGACAGACAGAACCACCGACTGAGCGCAAACATAAAGTCCCCTTTGACTTCGTCGGTAGGACACTAAAGAACCAAATCCGGGCTACCAAAAAGAACAGAGGGAACGAATCTATTAAAAAAGAAAAACAATGAAACAACGGAAACACTGATCTGAAACAAAAACAGAAACGCCAACATACATAGAAACAGAATATTTAAACAACTGTCATAATGATAACTTTCTACATGACATTTAAAAAAACCTATGTGGGTTGAACCTTGCTTTTTAGCATAGCCACATCTCCCGTTTATATATAGCAATGATGAAAATCATCACTAAAACGACAATAAAACGTGACTAGAATACAGTTCTAACAAATTCAAGAAGATTCAGAGAAATGCATCAATAAATACAAGTAATGCAATATAAAAGCATATTACATGTAAAATACACTTTGACAATATAATTTTTTGGACACACACAATAGTCAACTCGACTATACTGACAAACAAAACATATGTGAAATTAACAGAAAATACGAAATTCAAATGCTTACCTTTTTGCTTTTGTATTTCAAAATGAGGCATGTTGTACAATTCATGAACATCATCATCCCACACCGAATAGCTGTTATCTGTTTGAAACAATTGAAGGTTATCAACAATAAAAACGCAAAGGTTATCCAATACAGACGTGTTTTTTTATATAATATCCACCAGTTATTTCAGCTTTCTCTGAAGACAGAATATTTGTCACCGTGACACTCTCTATGTAGGTCAACCATAACAAGATTGAATATCATATTAAAGTCCAAGAAATTTAGCAACAATATATTGTTAAATATATCAAAAACGAGGAGACAAAAATTCAAAAAATAAAGAAGCTATAACCTTGGATACTTTATTTTTATATTTTTGATTGTATCTCAGATTATTTACCATTGATCATCGTTCCCTTACTATGCACAGAAAAACCATGTTTTATGTTGTTCGACATGTCCTTATTTCAATATACTTTCCACTGCTGGAGGATTAATATTTTTGTGAGAAACAGTGAGCGTGTTTTATCAAAATAATTCAAATATTTGTCAATACAAATCAAAATGCACTTTTAATTACATAATACATCGATGCTAATTAATACAATGTAATACATCAAAAAGTAGGTGACAACGTACATATCAAGATTTTTTTTCGGTTTAAAGCATTTTCTTGAATCAAATACCTAAGTAGAAGACATTTGGTCGATGTCATTGCTGGTTGATTTCATCTCCAATAATTGATTACCTACCCATAATGACACCGCACTTCAACCAAACAATCAGCGATAATTTTTGGTTGATATAAAAAAAATTCCCCGCTAAACGCAGCTTGATACGATATTAGAGTTCGAACCCTCTAAAATTCGGGCAAGTATGCACATTTCATTCAAGCTTTATAAAGTTTTAAAGTTGGATTGTGATTGAAAATATTACATAGCATATTTTCAGACACAGTATGATTGTGATCCAGGAATTTCAAATTTTGCATAGTATGGTCCAATCCAATATCCAAAATCTAAATATACGGTTGAAATTAGCATATCCATATACTTAAGAAATCAATCATGTATTCATTAAAAGGTGTATGATACATACAGTTGTAAGTACACGAAGACTCTTTTTGTCTACTTATTTTAAATAGATAATATCAACTTGGTTATCAAAAGAGTCTTTTACATAAAACAAATTATTTATATTTGTTATGTTTGGCTTTATAGTTATGTTTATGTATATATATATATATATATATATATATATATATATATAATAAAAACTATAAAACAAATTCCCATACGTTTCGGCCATTACGGCCTTCTTCATTGGAATAAATTACAACATTGAAACAACAATTACATCACTTGGATACATTACGTTATAATAACTTTTATGACGTTCATTTGCCGCGTTATTCGCTTTTTCAATATAAATATATTTATATTGAAAAAGCGAATAACGCGGCAAATGAACGTCATAAAAGTTATTATAACGTAATGTATCCAAGTGATGTAATTGTTGTTTCAATGTTGTAATTTATTCCAATGAAGAAGGCCGTAATGGCCGAAACGTATGGGAATTTGTTTTATAGTTTTTATTATACAATCATTCAGAGACTTTATGTATATATATATATATATATATATATTTATAATTAGATGTATATAACAGTCCTTTTATTCATTTATACAGATTAATAACAAAAAATCCTACCCCGTAGTTTTTCAACAAATGTACAAAGTAAAAACCAAACAAAAACAATTAAACTGTAAAATATCACACCTCATTCATAGTGTCTATAGATGATATATTAAACTAAAACCTGTATATTAATTTTCCAAATTTCGTATCATGGTAAAAAATATAAAACAAAATTATACATAATTTCTGCTCTAAAATAAGAGAAAATGCTGTATATATTTTATCCATTACCCATTTAAGAAGCATGCAATGATGCAACTCACAATAAGTTGTTTCTCTTAAGGGAGACTTACAATCTTTCTTTTGCATTCCAAAATTACCCGTGGTGTTACTTGTATGACAAGCACCGCACCATACCGAGTGTCCTCTATCTGTTTGAAAGAATCCAAGGTTATCAAAACATTTGAATAACTACTGGTACCTTTGATAACTATTTACATGACTGGGTCGATGCCACTGCTCGTGGACGTTTCGGTGTTGACAGGAATATCAATAATGTGGTCATTTTTATAAATTTTCTGTTTACAAAACTTTAATTTTTTTCGAAAAATTAAGGATTTTTTTAATCCCAGGCAAAGATTTGGCACAACTTTTGGGAATTTTGGATCCGCAATGCTCTTCAACTTTGTATTTGTTTGGCTTTATAGTTATGTTGATATGAGCGTCACTGATGAGTCTAATGTAGACGAAACGCGCGTCTGGCGTACTAAATTATAATCCTGGTACCTTAAATAACCATTCGTCTACTCTATGGGAAAAATGGATATTGTTTTGCCGCTTCCTGATATATTCAATAAAATGTGCATAGTCAACACACTGAATGGATCTGTTATTTGTACTTAATATATAACTGTAATGTATTTGAAGCTTTAAGGACGTCCATCGGAAGTTTTACTGTCGCAAATTTAGTTTACCTGCGACAGTAAAACTACCGATGGACGTCCGAAAAGCTTCAAATACAATACAGTTATCTCTAAAACAATGCAAAAAAAAAGTTCATAATTAAATTCCAATCATTATTTTTAATGTTAAATCTTCATTAAAGAAAATATCGCGAAAAGATGTTATCTTCTTTGGTCCCTACACTAGGTGACGTCATAGGTATGATTCCGGCGTCAAACATAAACACAGGGCGTTTTCTGGCTTCTGTGTCACTTCAGAATGTAATAAAATTTGATAAAAAGAAGATTTTTAGGTGCAACATGTGAGTTTTTGGATTATTATTGTAGAAATTACATGTCAATATATTTAGCAATTCAAAATGTCGGCTACCTTAGTTACAGACAAGGAGATAGAGAATTTTACGCTTACTGTCATCCAATCAGAACCATTGATACAAAATAATTGCATTAGAATTATACTTGGAGGAGTTAAACTGTCCATCCTCCAGTGTTTTTGTAAGTATATCTGTATCATAAAATAAAGTAGCATTTTTCACAGGAGCTTTAAATCAGAGCTTCTTGATATCTAGTAAGATGAATTCCTCCAATTGAAAAGTGTCCAAGAAGTGAATATTGTCTTCTCATACAGTTAGTAATAAAGCAGTTCATATTTTGCATATTACCTCTGATTTGAACTCTCAATTTTCTCTAACCAGACACTCAAACACTCTTTCGATCGATAAACCGGATGACCGGTAAGTTAATGTGTTAAACATTGATAGTACTATCTACTAATGCACGGTTTAATGTTAAAATGAATTGAAGTATAGATGAAATTTAATTTTCAATATTCATGATATTCTAATACTACCTTTTATTCTATGACGTTCATGAAAATCATTAAAATTAAAAAGAATACTATTAGATTGATTTAACCCATTTAAGATGCATGCAATGATTCAACTCACAACATGCACAATAAGTTGTTTCTCAAAAGGGAGACTTACAATCATTCTTTTGCATTCCAAAAGAGTACGTGTTGTCCCATTGATGTCTTGCTCTGCACCATACCGATTGTCCTCTATCTGTTTTTGAAAAAATCTAAGGTTATCAAATCATTTTAATGCAGAAAAATTATTAAACGTGTTGTTTCCATTTTTACATCAATGGGTCGATACCTCTTCTGGTGGATTATTAGTTCCGAGGGTATCATCAGCTCAGTAGTCAGTATATCGGTGCTGACATGATTTAACAAACTTTATTAAAATTGTCCGTTTATAAATTTTGAAATGATTAATAAACTATGGTTTCAACTCCCTTAGGCAAAGTTGGCTTTAGATGAATTTGGCCATTTATTTTAGGTGTTTTTGACATATAGCTCTTCAACGGTTTCGGTACTTATACATCTTCGGATTTTAAATGTTTGGCTTTGAGCGTTCCTGATGAAGGTAAATCTATTACTTCGTGCGCAGGAAATTATTAAATGGTTATTTCTATTTTTCTTTATCCATTGTTATCCAATACAGAGTTTCTTTATAAAATGACACCATCTTTTCAGTTTGTCTTTGAAGACGCAGATTTTTTCATGGTGATATCCTCCTTTAATGTCAATCATAGACTAAAATAAACTTGCATTACAAAGTCCTTGACATTTTACATCAATATATTATCAAGTAAAATCAGGATAACGGAGACCAAACCATGAACTAATGAAAAGGTTATTAACTTGAATACTTAAATTGTGATAATTTTGGTTGTATGTTAAAGAATTTTAAATTCATTATCGTTCACCAACTATGAACTGAAAACTATCATAAAATTTTAAGGAAGATCCTAATTTTAATACACTTTTCACTTCTTGAGGTTTCAACATGAAAGTGAAAAAGGAGCATGTTGTGTAAAATTAATTTAAACATGCATTATGTGAGTATTGCATGGCGATACATAGTCCCCTACCGGATGACCGGTAAGTTAATGTTTTGAAGATTGGCAGTACTATGTACAAACGCACAGTTATAAATGATAAAATGAATTGAAGTATCGGTGAAATTTAATTTTCAATATTCATGATATTCTAATACTACCATATATTCTATATAGCTATGACGTTCGTAAAAATCATTTACATTGAAAATGCTGTTAAAATGATTTAACCCATTTAAGAAGCATGCAATGATTCAACTCACAATATGCGCAATAAGTTGTTTTTCAAAAGGAGACTTACAATCATTATTTTGCATTCCAAAAGGGTCCGTGTTGCCCCATAGATGACTAGCACGGCACCATACCGATTGCCGTCTATCTGTTTGAAAAAATCTAAGGTTATCAAATTATTTTAATGCAAAGAAATTATAAGTTCCGAGGGTATCATCAGCTCAGTAGTCAGTATATCGGTGCTGAAATGATTTAACAAACTTTATTAAAATTGTCCGTTTATAAATTTTGAAATGATTAATAAACTATGGTTTCAACTCCCTTAGGCAAAGTTGGCTTTAGATGAATTTGGCCATTTATTTTAGGTGTTTTTGACATATAGCTCTTCAACGGTTTCGGTACTTATACATCTTCGGAGTTTAAATGTTTGGCTTTGGGCGTTCCTGATGAAGGTAAATCTATTACTTCGTATGCAGGAAATTATTAAATGGTTATTTCTATTTTTCTTTATCCATTGTTATCCAATACAAAGTTTCTTTATAAAATGACACCATCTTTTCAGTTTGTCTTTGAAGACGCAGATTTTTTCATGGTGATATCCACCTTTAATGTCAATCATAGACTAAAATAAACTTGCATTACAAAGTCCTTGACATTTTACATCAATATATTATCAAGTAAAATCAGGATAACGGAGACCAAACCATGAACTAATGAAAAGGTTATTAACTTGAATACTTAAATTGTGATAATTTTGGTTGTATGTTAAAGATTTTTAAATTCATTATCGTTCACCAACTATGAACTGAAAACTATCATAAAATTTTAAGGAAGATCCTAATTTTAATACACTTTTCACTTCTTGAGGTTTCGACATGAAGTGAAAAAGGAGCATGTTATGTAAAATTAATTTAAACATGCATTATGTGAGTATTGCATGGCGATACATAGTCCCCTACCGGATGACCGGTAAGTTAATATTTTGTAGATTGGCAGTACTATGTTCAAACGCACAGTTATAAATGATAAAATGAATTGAAGTATAGGTGAAATTTAATTTTCAATATTCATGATATTCTGATACTACCATATATTCTATATAGCTATGACGTTCGTAAAAATCATTTACATTGAAAATGCTGTTAAAATGATTTAACCCATTTAAGAAGCATGCATAATTCAACTCACAACGTGCGCAATAAGTTGTTTCTCAAAAGGAGACTTACAATCTATATTTTGCATTCCAAAAGGGTCCGTGTTGTCCCATTGATGACTAGCACGGCACCATACCGATTGTCGTCTATCTGTTTGAAAAAATCTAAGGTTATCAAATCATTTTAATGCAAAGAAATTATAAGTTCCGAGGGTATCATCAGCTCAGTAGTCAGTATATCGGTGCTGACATGATTTAACAAACTTTATTAAAATTTTCCGTTTATAAATATTGAAATTATTAATAAACTATGGTTTCAACTCCCATAGGCAAAGTTGGCTTTAAATGAATTTGGATATTTATTTTAGGTTTTTGACATATAGCTCTTCAACAGTTTCGGTACTTATACATCTTCGACTTTTAAATGTTTGGCTTTGAACGTTCCTGATAAAGGTAAATCTACTACTTCGTACGCAAGAAATTATTAAATGGTTGTTTTCATTTTTCTTTATCCAATATAGAGTTTCTTTTATAAAATGACACCAGCTTTTCAGTTTGTCTTTGAAGACGCAGGTTTTTTCATGGTGATATTCTCCTTTAATGTCAATCATAAACTAAAATAAACTTGTATTACAGAGTCCTTGACATTTTACATCAATATATTATCAAGTAAAATCAGGATAACGGAGACCAAAACATGAACTAATGAAAGGATTATTAACTTGAATACTTAAATTGTGATAATTTTGATTGTATATTAAAGAATTTCAAAGTTATTATCGTTCAACAACTATGAACTGAAAAAACTATCTTTAAATTTTAAAGAAGATGCTAATTTAAATACACTTTTCACTTCTTGAGGCTTCGACATGAAAGTGTAAAAGGAGCATGTTATGTAAAACTAATTTAAACATGCATTATGTGAGTATTGCATGGCAATACATAGTCCCCTACCGGATGACCGGTAAGATAATGTTTTGAAAATTGGCAGTACTATGTACAAATGCACAGTTATAAATGATAAAATGAATTGAAGTATCGGTGAAATTTAATTTTCAATATTCATGATATTCTAATACTACCATATATTCCATATAGCTATGACGTTCGTGAAAATCATTTACATTGAAAATGCTGTTAAAATGATTTAACCCATTTAAGAAGCATGCAATGATACAACTCACAATGAGTTGTTTCTCAAAAGCGAGACTTACCATCTATCTTTTGTATTTTAAAAGGGTTCGCTTTGGTCCGGATCCATGGATTACTTACACCACGCACTGCCGAGTGTCTTCCATCTGTTTGGAAGAATCGAAGGTTATTAAAACATTTTAATGCAAATATTATCCAATACAGAGTCTCTTTTATAAAATAAAACCATTTTTTCAGTTAGTCTTTGAAGACGCAGACTTTTTCATGGTGATATTTTCTTTTAATGTCAATCAAAAACTAAAATAAACTTGTATTAAAAAGTCCTTGACATTTTACATCAATATATTATCAAGTAAAATCGGGATAACGGAGACCAAAACATGAACTGAAAAAAAATATGAAGATTGACAGTACTATGTACAAATGCACAAATATAAATGATAAAATGAATTGAAGCATCGGTGACATTTAATTATCAATATTCATGATATGCCAAGAATACCATATATTCTATGACGTTCGTGAAAATCACTTAAATTGAAAATGCTGTTAAATTGATTTAACCCATTTAAGAATCATGCAATGATACCACTCCGAATGAGTTGTTTCTCAAAAGGGAGACTTACCCTTTTCACTACCTGGGAGCTTCTACATGAAAGTATGGGTAAAATAGGAGCATTCAATGTAAAAATAATTTAAACATGCACTATGTGATTATTGCATGGCAATACATAGTTACTACCGGTAAACAGATCGTTGTAATGAAAATAAACTTTAAGGTGATCTATAACTTGTTATGCCATATGGTGTATACTACATAAAAATATCAAGTCAAAATTTTGACGCATGACGAAAACAATTGTTTAAAACTGATTATTTTTGTGAATTTCATTATTTTGCAGCCCTTTTCTGAAATAACAAACGCATGCACAAGAAGGAATAAATGTGAGATGTAGACAGAGACTTATTAAATCATTACGAAATGCCTGTTCTTTTATCAGAAAAGGCAGGAAGACTCGTCTATGGTTAAAATTGATATTAGTGTAGCTGCTTGCTGCCGAATGGATCTGTCATTTGTACTAATACTTGGAGGAGTTAAACTGATAAAACCTCTGTCCAACCATCAGTGTATTTGTATGTATATCTGTCTCTCAAAATATAGTAGCATTTTCACAGTAGCTTTAAATCAGACCTTTTTGCAATTAAGAAAAGTTGAATTCTTCCAGTTGAAAATTGTCAAAGAAGTGAGTTTGTACGTATACTTGGAGGAGTTAAACTGATTAACATCTGTCCATCCTTCAGTGTATTTGGATGTATATTTGTCTTTCAAAATATAGTGTCATTTTCCCCAGTAGGTTATTGAAATTAAGAAAAGTTGAATTCCACAAGTTGAAAATTGTCAAATAAGTGGGTGTTTGTCGAAAATATTGTCTTCTCATACAGTTATTCTACCAGCAGGTCATGTTTTGCATATTATCTCTGATTTGTCCTCTTTCACAGAAAATATATAAAATGTGTGGTTCATGAAAATGACCAAAATCACAGTAACAATAAAGCCTGTTGGCCACTAATAAAGTTCCACTGTTACATTAAACCTCAAGATAATAAACAGTTATTGTTCTCAAGGAGTCTAGGTGTCTTCATTAAAATCCATAGATGTTTTTAATGGTCTGTTATTCTTTATTAGACCTTGACCTCATTTTAATGGTTCATTGATCAATGTTAAATTCTGGTTTTCGGTCTATTTATATTTAATATAAGTCTGTCTGGCAATTATTATCTGAACAGGATCTCATTTCCATGGTTCATCGGTCAATACTGTAAGTAATATAAGAACTAAAAGTTTTTCTTTTACCAACGCCTTCACTGTATATAAATTTAGCATTCAATATTTTATGTGTTTGTTACACATGGTGTAACTCCTTTTAAATAGTTTTACCAATTCGTTGATCATCGGGCAATAGTAGAAAAGAAATTAATTCTTAACAAACCATCAAAGTTCAACAACTTTGTTCACCATCGGTCATATATATTTTCTATCTTCGAATGACAAATTAAAAAAAAATCAATGGATATACAAGAATCTCATGAATCTAACTGGTGTAAACGTTGTAGACATTCAAACATTAAAAAGCATCAGCAACAATAATTAAACATCAGCGAGAACCTCTTACCAATATATCTCAGTTAACAAAACGAAGTCGATGTTGTCACATTTTAAAAAAGGAAATAAAAAATACTTCATAGTTCCTATTGCATCATATTTGTTAAATTTGTAGGTAAATCAAATTTAATACTCCGATGGACGCAGCTTGATACTACCTAACTGATCGAACCCTGGACAATTGGAGAAAGTATGGACACTACATGTACATTCAAGTTCAGTACAACTCTGAATTTTAATTGTGATTAAATATGTGACACCGTATAGTTATAGACGCAGTATGGTTGTGATCTAAGAACTTAAAAAATACACGGTTAGATCCAGCATATCTAAGAAAACCAAGATTACAATTTATTATCTTTTAATGGAAACTATTAACTAAATTATAAAGGTCAATTGTTTATTTATAGTTCAGTTTAGTCTTTCAAGATATTCGAACAATGTCTCGATTGAGTACCGGTTAGCCAGATAGGTAATATTTTAAAAATCATCAGTACTATCTACTACCTTACGGTTTATTATAAGATCAATTGAAGTATACCCTTGACGTTAAAAGGCTTTGCTTTGATTTTGCTCATATATACAATGTCAACTATGAGAGGATTATGCTTTGTTATCAGTACCACAAAGTATCATACATTAACTCACATTATTTGCGTTTTACCATTTTTGAGTTTGACAAAGCCTTTCATGATCAAAGTGAAATAATGAAGTAAACGAATCGAATACATGTACCCTCATCATATTGGCTCATGATCTTGCTGATAGACAACTTGACTATGTGTTAAATAATTTCCTAAAATTTAAATGTTTTCAAGATAAACAATAATAATCAATACATTAGCCAATTTATAATTCAAATAAATTCATTTAACCAAAAAATGTTTAAGTATCATTTTAATCATGTACTGATTATTAATATACACATGTATGTCAAATATATATGAATTTAAAAACAAATCTGAACAACCAGTATTTAGGGATTCGATATTGGGTCTATCAGTCGAATAAATTATAATCTACTGTTTTTGAATACATTTTACACGTTTAAGAAGTAAGCCATGTTATCGTTTTTTGTGCATTTTTCCTTTGATCTTCTTTTTGTGATATCATGCTACTCGCTTGAGATGGAAAATTATCGCTAGAAACTAAGCATGCACGTGGCGTTGCTAACGAAATTGACATGAAATTGACAACGTCGTCATAGGTAAAATAGCGATAAAAATAGTATCATTGTTCATCTCAACTCGATTGCCTTTCTTGCTTTCGTCGTCCCGGCTCAAGCGAGAAAGTCAATCTCGTTGAGATGATCATCGATAATCTATAAATACAGTTCATAATAATTTGTTTCTCAAAATTGATACTAGTACGTACCTTCTTTCTTGTGCTTTGAAATATGGCTATGTCCGACCAATGATTTACTATGCACGGACAAACTTTCTACTGTTAAAAAAGATGATAGGTTTATTATCTATTAATGGTAACTATAAACTAAATAATAAAGGGACGACTCGCTTCATCAATTGGTTATTTATAGTATAGTTTAGTCTACCAAGTTATTCGAACAATGTCTCAATGTACTGGTTAACCAGAAAGGTAATATTTTATTGTTTGTAAAAATCGACACTACTATCTACTATCTTACGGTTTATTATAAGATCAATTGAAGTATACCCTTGACGTTATACATGTTATAAGGCTCATATCTACAATGTCAACTATGGCGTTTGTGATGACTTTAAATTCGGAATATTAAACGAATTGAAAACGTCCGAAAATGGTGACTGCTCCAATACCTCTAGTGTTCCAAAAACTTCTATGGAGTGCTTCAATTTGAGAGGATTATGCTTTGTTATCAGTACCAAAAAGTATCATACATTAACTCACATCATTTGCATTTTACCATTTTTGAGTTTGACAAAGCCTTTGACGATCAAAGTGAAATAATGAAGTAAATGAGTTGAATACATGTACCCTCATCATATTTGCTCGTGATCTTGCTGATAGACAACTTGACTATGTGTTAAATAATTTTCTAAAATTTAAATGTTTTCAAGATAAACAATAATAATCAATACATCAGCCAATTTATAATTCAAATAAATTCATTCAACCAAAAAATGTTTAAGTATCATTTTAATCATGTATTGATTATTAATATACACATGTATGTCAAATATATAAGAATTTAAAAACAAATCTGAACAACCAGTATTTAGGGATTCGATATTGGGTCTATCAGTCGAATAAATTATAATCTACTGTTTTTGAATACATTTTACACGTTTAAGAAGTAAGCCATGTTATCGTTTTTTGTGCATTTTTCCTTTGATCTTCTTTTTGTGATATCATGCTACTCGTTTGAGATGGAAAATTATCGCTAGAAACTAAGCATGCACGTGGCGTTGCTAACGAAATTGACATGAAATTGACAACGTCGTCATAGGTAAAATAGCGATAAAAAGAGTATCATTGTTCATCTCAACTCGATTGCCTTTCTTGCTTTCGTCGTCCCGGCTCAAGCGAGAAAGTCAATCTCGTTGAGATGATCATCGATAATCTATAAATACAGTTCATAATAATTTGTTTCTCAAAATTGATACTAGTACGTACCTTCTTTCTTGTGCTTTGAAATATGGCCATGTCCGACCAATGATTTACTATGCACGAACAAACTTTCTACTGTTCAAAAAGATGATAGGTTTATTATCTATTAATGGTAACTATAAACTAAATAATAAAGGGACGACTCGCTTCATCAATTGGTTATTTATAGTTCAGTTTAGTCTACCAAGTTATTCGAACAATGTCTCAATGTACTGGTTAACCAGAAAGGTAATATTTTATTGTTTGTAAAAATCGACACTACTATCTACTATCTTACGGTTTATTATAAGATCAATTGAAGTATACCCTTGACGTTATACATGTTATAAGGCTCATATCTACAATGTCAACTATGGCGTTTGTGATGACTTTAAATTCGGAATATTAAACGAATTGAAAACGTCCGAAAATGGTGACTGCTCCAATACCTCTAGTGTTCCAAAAACTTCTATGGAGTGCTTCAATTTGAGAGGATTATGCTTTGTTATCAGTACCAAAAAGTATCATACATTAACTCACATCATTTGCATTTTACCATTTTTGAGTTTGACAAAGCCTTTGACGATCAAAGTGAAATAATGAAGTAAATGAGTTGAATACATGTACCCTCATCATATTTGCTCGTGATCTTGCTGATAGACAACTTGACTATGTGTTAAATAATTTTCAAAAATTTAAATGTTTTCAAGATAAACAATAATAATCAATACATCAGACAATTCATAATTCAGTAAATTCATTTAAGTATCACTTTAATCATGCATTGATGATTAATATACACATATATTTCAAATATATAAGAATTTAAAAACAGATCTGAACAACCAGCATTTTTGGAATTCGATATTGGGTCTATCAGACGAATAAATTCTATTCTACTGTTTTTGAATACATTTTAGACGTTTAAGAAGTAAGCAATGCTACAGCTCATAATAATGTGCTTCTCAAAGTTGATACTTGTACTTACCTTCTTTCTTGTGCTGTGAAATATGGTCATGTCCGTGAAATGATTTGCTATGCACGGACACCCTTCCTTCTGTTAAAAAAGATGATAGGTTGTCAAACATATAAATGACAAGACTATCCTACTGATGAGTCTTATGACGTCACTGATGAGTCTTATGTAGACGAAACGCGTGTCTGACGTACTTAATTATAATGCTGGTACATTTGATAACTTTCTACTTAAATAACAAAATATATATATAAAATTGAAACTTGCAATTTTAATTAGTCTTTGAAGACAGAAATATTGTATTTGTTCAGTTATATAAGTATTGCAGTGTACTGTTTGATAACAGAAATTTAGACGTATAAATGAAATAGTGAGCGTCGTTCATCACATAAATTCAAATAATTAACAAGGAAAATTGAATCCCACATGAAATTACATAATTCATCCATGATAATTAATATGATCAAGCTGAATCATTAACTAACAATGTTCAAGTTAAGCATGTTAAGTTTGTTCGATCAAAAATATTTTAGTGTTTAATACTAAAGAAAGAAACATTACATTGTAGGTCGATGCCAATGCTGATGACATTTTCACAGTACAGTTGCCAGCACTCTAGTAGGAATTATTGATATGTTAATTTTGCATAAACGTTATTTTATAGATATTGATTTACATATGGTATCTTTTAAGATTTTATAATAGTTTGTTTTATTTAAATTTTTTACAAAATTGTTCAGTTGAAAACTTGAAAACTTGAAAAATGATCAAAAAACAAAGGTAAGATTTTCATCTGACAAAATACATTATTTTGTCTAGTTTTGTCCCTTTTGTTCTTGGTCTTTTAGTGTTTTATATCTTCTGCTTCCTTGTCTTGTATTAAAGTGGCTTTGAGCGTTTTTAATTAAGTAAATTCACAAAAGCGATTCAGATGCATGAAATTAAATAAGTATGTAACAGGTTCGTGTTTAACTTTTTAAACGCAACTTTTATGAACCTTCACTAGTTTGATCTTGTATTTCATATCATTAGAATATTGTTTGCAGAAAATTTCTATTGCAAAATGTTTTAAATTGTGACATAGCTCTATTGTCAGCAAATAGTCAAACAATAAAATTAAGGCCTTGAAGCTATATGTTTCACAATCGAGTTGTGATAACGATACATAAATGAATGTTTAAGAACAAAACGTGCATGATTGTATATCTTTAAAGCAGCACTTAAGTCTTTTTTCAGAAAAAAAAAATACACCTTTTAACATAAGCAATCAGGGTACATGACTTCCATTAGGTTTTCTGTTTAGGTTCTTGCTATTAAAATCCAATTTGCCGCTTTTAAAATGATTGAGCACGTTTAAGAAGTAAGCAATTATACACCTCACAATACAATTTTTTCTCAAAATGGATACTTAAAAAGGCAACAGTACAATGTCGCTATTCAAGCGTCATACATTGATTAAAAACAAGCATTATGATAGTATTGCATGGCAATACATAGTCCCCTATCGGTAAATAAGAATTGTACTCGAAAACAATGCCATTTTGATCAATTTCTTGTAATCTTTTGAATTTTTTATTGTGTAAACTACATATGAAGTATGAAATAAAAAAATTTAAGCATGACAACTCAAAGTGAGGAAAACTATTTGAGTTTCTATGTCCAAGGCAATAACTCAGGTATTTACATTTTTCACAGGAGCTTCAAATCAGAGCTTCTTGAAATTTAGAAAAAGTTGATTTTTTCCTGTTGAAAATTGGCAAAGAAGTGAGTGTTTGTCAAAAATATCGTCTTCTCATACAGTTAGTAAACAAGCAGGTCATGCATTTCCTCTTTCACAGAAAAATATATAAAATTTTCGGTTCAGGAAAATGATCAAAATCTCAGAAACAAACAAAGCGTTATTATACTTCATGTCAAAATGCAAGATTTTGATTGGCTAATACGAGGGTGTTAATTTACTCTATTACGCTTCATGGAGACGCTTGATCAAGTGTTCGCCTTATTGAATACGACTCTTCATTTGGTAAATACTCTATTACCCTTCACGGAGACGCTTGATCAAGTGTGTGCTTTATTAAATACGGATGGTTTTAATGTACAAGACGTCATAGTTTTATATTTCTTTGAATTTAGAACTTTATCGACAGTAATAACAGAACATTCAGTATAATAAATTTAATAACACATATCTGAGAGGGTGATAGAGCTGATTGTTATCCCTCGAAAAGACATTGTCAATGTTTTCTCGGGGTAACAATCTGCTCTTTCCCCCTCTCAGCTATGTGTTATTTATATATTGGCCAATTATAAAGTTCCACTGTTAAAGCTCAAGATAATAAACAGTAATTGCTCTCAAGATGGCTGGGTGTCTTAATTAAAATCCATAGAATTTTTAAATGGTCTGTTATACTTTATTTGACCTTGACCTCCTTTTAATGGTTTAATGATCAGTGTTAAATTCAGGTTTTTGGTCTGTTTTTCTAATACTATTAGCAATATGTCAATTATAATTGGTGTATGGAATGATTGTAAGGTATATAAGTCTGTCTGGCAATTATTATCTGACTATGATCTCATTTTCATGGTTCATCGGTCAATACTGTAAGTAATATTATCAATAAAAATTTACTTTATTGTTTCTATTGCATCATATTTGTTAAACATTCAGGTAAATCAATTGTAATAATCCGATGGACGCAGCTTGATACTACCTAACTGACCGAAACCTGGACAGTTGGAAAAGTATGGACACTACATGTACATTCAAGCTGAGTACAACTCTGAATTTTAATTGTGATTAAATATGTGACACCGTATAGTTTCAGACGCAGTATGGTTGTGATCTAAGAACCTCAAAAATACACGGTTAGATTCAGCATACCTAAGAAAGCCAAGAATTTAATTTATAATCTATTAATTGAAATTATTAACTAAATTATAAAGGGACTTGCTTCATCAATAGGTTATTTATATTTCTGTTTAGTCTACCAAGTTATTCGAACAATGTCTCGATTGAGTACCGGTTAACCAGAAATGTATAATTTAAAAAATCAACAGTGCTATCTTCTATCTTACGGTTTATCATAAGACCAATTGATGTATACCCTTGATGTTATAAGGCTTTGCTTTGATTTAGCCTATATCTACAATGTCAACTATGGCGTTTGTGATGAATTATAGATTCGGCATATTAAACGAATTGAAAACGTCCGAAAATGGTGACTGCTCCAATACCTCTGGTGTTCCAAAAACTTCTGTGGAGTGCTTCAATTTGAGAGGATTATGCTTTGTTATCAGTACCACAAAGTATCATACATTAACTCACATCATTTGCGTTTTACCATTTTTGAGTTTGACAAAGCCTTTGACGATCAAAGTGAAATAATGAAGAAAATGAATCGAATACATGTACCCTCATCATATTTGCTCATGATCTTGCTGATAGACAACTTGACTATGTGTTAAATAATTTTCAAAAATTTAAATGTTTTCAAGATAAACAATTATAATCAATACATCAGACAACTTATAATTCAAATAAATTCATTTAACAAAAAAATGTTAAAGTATCACATTAATCATGTATTAATTATTAATATACACATGAATGTCAAATATATAAGAATTTAAAAACAAATCTGAACAACCAGTGTTTATGGATTCGATATTGGGTCTATCAGACGAATAAATTCTAATCTACTGTTTTTGAATACATTTTACACGTTTAAGAAATAAGTAATGTTATCGTTTTTTGTGCATTTTTCCTTTGATTTTTTTTTTGTGATAATTTTCATATCATGCTACTCGCCTGAGATGGAAAATTATCGCTAGAAACTAAGCATGCACGTGGCGTTGCTAACGAAATTGACATGAAATTGACAACGTCGTCATAGGTAAAATAGCGATAAAAAGAGTATCATTGTTCATCTTAACTCGATTGCCTTTCTTGCTTTCGCCGTCCCGGCTCAAGCGAGAAGTCAATCTCGTTGAGTTGATCACCGATAATCTATAAATACAGCTCATAATAATTTGTTTCTCAAAATTGATACTAGCACGTACCTTCTTTCTTGTGCTTTGAAATATGGCCATGTCCGACAAATGATTTACTATGCACGAACAAACTTTCTTCTGTTAAAAAAGATGATAGGTTGTCAAACATATAAATGACAAGTCTATCCTACTTAGATAAAAAAAATATATATATAAAATAAAAACTATTAATTTTGATTAGTCTTTCAAGACCGCATTATTGTATTTTTACAGTTATATAGGTATCTCAATGTTCTGCTTGATAACAAAAGCTTAGACGTATAAATGAAATAGTGAGCGTAGTTTATCAAATTAATTCAAATAATTAACAAGGTAAATTGAATTCCACATATAATTACATAATACATCCATGATAATTAATATGATCAGAACTGAATCATTAACTAACAATGTTCATGTTAAGTTTGTTCGATCAAAAGTATTTTAGTGTTAAATACTAACTATAGGCTCTTAAGAGTCAGTGTCGCTCACCTTGGTCTATGTGCATACATGTATTAAACAAAGGACACAGATGGATTCATGACAAATTGTGTTTGATGATGGTGATGTGTTTGTAGATCTTACTTTACTGAATATTCTTGCTACTTACAATTTCCTATCTATAATAAACTTGGCCCTTTAGTTACAAAGGAAAATATTTTGTAAAAAATACAAAAAAATACCAAATTAATGAAAATTGTTAAAAAGTGACTATATAGGGCAATAACTCCTTAAGGGGTCAACTGACCATTTTGTTCATGTTGACTTATTTGTATATCTTACTTTGCTGAACATTATTGCTATTTACAGTTTATCGCTATCTATAATAGTATGTATTCAAGATAATAACAAAAAACTGCAAAATTTCTTTAAAAATTACCAATTGGGGGGCAGCCACCCACAACCCGTTGTCCAATTCATCTGAAAATTTCAGGGCAGATAACTATTGGCTTGATAAATAATTTAACCCCTCGTCAGATTTGCTCTATATGCTTGGTTTCAGATTTATAAGCCAAAATCTACATTTTACCCCCATGTTCTATTTTTAGTCATGGCGGCCATCTTGGTTGGTAGGCTGGGTCACCGGACACATTTTTCAAACTACACAATGTCGATACCGCAATGATGATTGTGGCCAAGTTTCATTTGGCCCAGTAGTTTCAGAGGAGAAGATTTTTGTAAAAGTTAACGACGACGGACGACGACGGACGCCGGACGCAAAGTGATGAGAAAAGATCACTTGGCCCTTTGGGCCAGGTGAGCTAAAAAAGGAAAAAGTAGGTCGATGCCAATGCTGATGACATTTTCACAGTACAGTTGCCAGCACTCTAGTAGGGAACCATTAATATGTTAATTTTCAATAAATGTTCTTTTATAGATATTGATTTACATATGGTATCTTTTGAGATTTTATAATAGTTTGTTTTATTTAAATTTTTTTTACAAAATTGTGCAGTTGAAAACTTGAAAAATGATCAAGAAACAAAGGTAACACTTTCATCTGCCAAAATAGATTATTTTGTCTATTTTTTTTTCCTCTTTTGTTCTTGGTCTTATAATTGTTAATATGAATGGATTTTCAGCTTTCTTGACTTTTATTAAAGTGGGTTTGAGCGTTATTTATGAAGTAAATTTAGAAAAGCGATTCGGATGCATGAAATTAATTAAGTCTTACATTGATAATAAAATTAGTCAATTAAATATTAAGTATGTAGCAGTTTCTTGTTAAAAAAATTTAACGAAACTTTTATGAACCTTCACTAGTTTGATCTTGTATTTCTTGTCATTAGACTATAATAATTGTTTGCAGAAAATTCCTATTTCAAAATGTTCGAAATTGTGACATAGCTCCATTGTCAGCAAATAGTAAAAAAAAATAAGGCATTGAAGCTATATGTTTCACAATCGAGTTGTGATAACGATCCATACATGAATATTCAAGAACATAACGTGCTTGGTTATTTATTAAAGGCAGCACTACAGTCTTTTTGTCAGAAAATTACACCTTTTAACATTAGCATTCATGTAACATGACTTCCATTAGATTTTTCATTTAGGTTTTTGCTATTAAATTAAAATTTGCTGCTTTCAAAATGATTGATCAAGTTTAAGAAGTTAGCAATTATTATACACCTCACAATATTTTTTTTTTCTCCATAAATGGATACTTGAAAAATGGCAACAGTACAATGCTGCTATTCAAAAGCCATACATTGATGAAAAACAAGCTTGATAGCACTGTATTTCTGAATTAATATCACCACGAACGTACAAAGAACAACAATAACAACTTAAGCAAGATAACTATGAACTCCTAAGTATTTAAGCCAAGTAAAACTCACTTTTTGGTTGGTGTCGATTTAAACCGCCTGAAACGAGAAAAAATGAACTTTTACTTCATAGTTTCTGTTGCAAAATATGTTCAGTGAATAATCAGTCTACACATAATTTCACCTTAAATTCAATCAGGTAGATATTTTCGATTTGAAACAAAAAGTTTATCAAAATACCATATATATAACGGTCAAACAGTCTTAGTTTTCTTAAAAAATAATTTTGTTTGTTGCAAGACTTGCTGATGTGACCCTTTCATCCATAATATTTGCAATTCAAAAACTGTCGAATTATAGCATACTTATTGTTTATAAAACAACGTATCAAAATTCAATCATATCGAATAACCATCAAATACACTCTTGAATTTTGCCATTGATCATGTATGCATTAAACTAGTCTCTTCATGTACATGTATACCTCATTTTCATTTTCTTTATTTGAGATTGAAGAAATAGAGATTCTAGCCACTGTATTTGAACATCTAATATATCTCAATTCTTATATATGTAACATCCCCTAACGTGTCCGATTCCCCCAAACGTGTCCGTTCCCCAAAACGTGTCAATTATAATCAAATTTGCCCAAACGTGTCCAATTTCATAACCCCCATAGCGAAACGTGTCCGATTATTTTTATTCGCCGAAACGTGTGCACTGTTAATCGCCAAAATCGTCTTATACATGAATAATTCTTATATGATTTGCATATTTGGGAATGCTTTAATATGATTGGTCGAGAGAGAGAACTACCGGTAGTTAATCTTGACGTTAGTTATTTTTCGTTAGACGACGTTGACCGAACTTCTTTTCGTAACCAATGTAAAGACGGCGATAATAACACCGACGTTACCAAATTTATTTTCACTGCACGTTAATCGTTAACTAAAATAATACACAACAAAAATCATTTGAATGATAATAAGAGATTTTGAAGTTTACTTTTTATCAAATAGCAAATCTCATTGAGTGCATATTTTTAAGTTAACCAACAAATATATTCATGTGCCAGGCCTTTTCAATGACATAAATAAATTATGTGGAAAAATGTATTCCCTATCTCAAATTTTAAAGAATTATAAGGATAAAACGCCTTTTTTAAAGGTATTTATTAGTGTATAAACTGGACCAAGTCACTCACAAACATATAATAAGAGTTTGAGAGTGAACGAGTTAATACACCAATTAGAGAGTGAACGAGTTAATACACCAATTAGAGAGTGAACGAGTTAATACACCAATTAATTCGTTTAAAAAGACGTTCAATCCTATAATGTCCTAGATGACATCAATATTAACGTTTACGGTAATTCTATGATGGGGGACATAGTTGATGAAGTGGTCATTTATTATTATTAGTTTGTTCAATGCCGGTTGTATTATCACAATAGCAAATATTTGACTGAAATATGCTCATTGTCCAGTTGCAATATATATTTCATGCTCATTAAGAGCGAACATACAAATAATTTTAGTACAGTTGAATCAATCTTTTACTAAAATGAACAATTTTGTACTAATAAACTGCATTGATACCTTTTATATTAATCCGAATATTTCACGGCGGACCTTTAGCAAAATTGACTTCCCTTTTTTCAACAGTTCTAGTAAATTTAAAGGTTATTCGGAATTAAACTTGATGGGATTTTCATAAAAAAACATTAAGAGCGAGTAAAGACCGATTTGTTTATGACTTCAGTAAGAAACTACTTCAATCTCCAAAATGTAATAGAAGCCTTTTTAAATACAAGTTGCGGAAATTAAAATATTGTCTTTCAAAATACAACTGATAGCACAATGAAAGAGTGAAATGCTACAAAAGTTTTTATGGGCAGAGAATAAGACATTCATCTACACGAGGTATCTGATTTAATACCTACAATTTAACTGAGTATGGCTGCTTACATTTACATTAAGCATAGCCGAACAGACACTTTTACCAGGGTTATACTGCCTAAAGTTATGTAGTTTTATTTGTTTAATGATAATGAGTAAACGTTAACAAAAAACATTTACCAAAAAATAAACATACGTATTTTAAAAAAGGACACGAATGATAGTTCCAGTAAAAGAGAGGAAAAAAAGCTTGACATGGACACGTTTGAGCGTGTATACAAATGACACGATGTGGCGCCCTTTTACATTTAGACATGGTTTGCAGATAAGTGACGTTATCCCCGGCTTTGTATATATCTAGGACTTTGATTGGTTAACGCACGTCGTTACAAAACCCATAGCCCATGGTTGTTGCTAACCCATATCCCTGAACGTTGCTAACCATTATCCCGGGGAACTTCACGCAAGTTTTCATTAGTTCCATGATTGCTCCTTGTGAAATATTGAATTCTGTAGATTATCCATGATGTTTGTAATTAAGTATTTAATTCATTAACGATTTTGTCCTATTATGCCGATCATTTACACTCATTTCATTAAATGCATCACTTGACTGCCACATTTACAAGGAATGGGACTACTGGGTTGAGTTCAATATCGTAGCAGCTACGTAGCGACTACGTAGCTGCTATCAATGTCTATGTAACAACTAGTCTTTAGCTACACATTCAATAGTCAAAATCTACGTAGCACTACGTAGCAGCTACGATATTGAACGCGGCCCAGACCTAGCTATGCAAATGAACCACGTTGAAGTCACACCATTTATGACGTAACTCTCACAATAATGAGCGATAAAGGTAGTACCCTACACCCCGTTAAAGTTATGTAAAATTTCCAAATTTCAGTAAAACCTTTTTAGATAATGAAAAAAACGTTGTTTTCACGTTACACTTTGTACCCGAATTTCCATAAAACTCGCACGATTCGGACTAAGACCAGGGATAAATTCGTTATCTACGTTCATATCCGTAGATATGGACGTACATTGTAGATAACTTATATTATGTGGAAACTTTAATTTCGGAGAATCGAACACATTATTGGGGAAGGACACGTTTCTGAGTGTTACATATATTTGCATATCCCCGGAGCTGATTTTGGTGCTTGTAATACAGAGAAAATGTAATACAGAGAAAATGCTTTTGTATAACATTGCATTCATGAAAAAATTTAATGGGTTAAAGTAAAACTTTTGTGGGACTTGATTTGTCCAAATTTTATTTTGGCTGAAAATATACTCTTTTTGGTTCGTAGGGGTGGCCTCTTGTTTTTGGCTATGAGATGCACTAAACAAACAACTACCCATAAAACAAAATGATGTTTTATTAAAAATGCATCATGTTGATTAAATCAAAAGAGTATTCATAAAAAAATGAACTTTCGAACACTTTTTAGTTATTCTTAAATGTATAAGGATGGATGATTGTTTGAGTACATGGTTCAAATTTTATTTCGATTTTAACCAGAAACTAATCAAACTACTGTATTTATACTCAAAACAGTATTTTTCTGTAATATGCCAGGCATTGAACCTCAAGAATTCCCCAAGAATTCATAGAGGGGCTACTAGTTTGATAAAGTCATAGAATTTTGCAGTCTAATGTATACAACAGAAAATCTGATCCTCAATTATGATAGCATTTGGGTTCCCGTTACATATGTATTCTGTGAGTAAAGTTTCTGCATAGTGTCGTCTCATTCGATTGTAGATCATTATGATCTGTTCAATTACTTCAATGTATGCAAGTTCTTTTCACGTATTCATGTACAATGTAAAGAATTGTCAAGTGGTCGTGACTGGACAAAATATCTCTACATCGAAATGGACTTCGGTCGGACAATGATTGCAATTCTTGTAGTTTTACAATGTATTTGGAAAACGTTATGTATACAACCTATAAATAAAGAATACGATTGCCAGGAACATCGGTCAGATGTATAGTGTGTACTCAACCCAGTCAACATTGCAATGGTGTGATATAATCTATGACGTAGGAATTTTTCAGCAAAAACATAGGGGAATTGGCGATATTGTGTATTTGACTCATCGGTGGTTTGTATGTTTGTGTCTTAACTTTTAATTGATGTTTTATATGATGCCTGCATGTCGCATTTTACGGAATATGCAGAGACAGATTACGAAAATAAACAATTACTTTACATGGAATCAAACTACGATAATACATATTTCTATCATCTACCAATAGTTACCTTCATCTGCTTTTCGTTTGCTCATTATTATTTATTTCGTTGCTGCAGATCGGATCTATACAGGCTGCAAGTAAGTTAAGAACCCTGAGTAAGAACCTTTCTCCATTTTCTATGGTGATAATCGAAAGTAGGAAATTGGAGTTCCCCTGTTACTATAAATAGATGATATAATTAAAAACCAGTATAACATTTATTGAATATTTAAATACACCTTACAAAGAACACTAAAGTGGAAATAAGTTTTGTTCAAATTCAATAAAAAAAAGATTGAGAATGGAAATGGGGGATATATCGAAGACACTTCACAAATGCCCTTTATCGAAAGCGTCTAATAGGTTAAAATTTTACCGTTATTCGTCAAAGTATCCTAATCATAGTGTTTCGTCATAGGTCTCAAATAATAGACCACTTTCGGGTTATTTCCTTCACCGTAAAAAAAATCGTCGATTACTTTTACGCCTTTATCACGCCATTTACCAGATGGTAAGAATTTAATTAATTTGTCGTATAATTCGTGCAATAAAGAATCATATTTTACCCAACCACTCGCGTAAGATGGGAATGAAAGTGACGAAACCCATAACCGCAAGAATGGTGTTCACTTTTAAAAAACTAAGTTTTTGACGTTAATGCATCGAAATCAAAAATATCTATTTCGTTTCGTTATTATTTGAAAAAAGATTAACGTGATTCGTCAAAATAAGTCGATATATTTTTTTAATCGTCTTAAAAGAAGTGTACACTTTATCGTCGTGCAGCAATAATTACCGTTAACGTCATTTGGCAAGACTTAATTTTAACGTTCTATATAATATATTCGTCATACGACAATTAATTTAAGATTTATTGAAAATTATCCGTTACATAAAATTGAGAATTGAAATAGTTTCTATTAATGTTTTAAAGTCTTCTGTTGGTAACTTGATAAACAAACACACAATAGACAATCATAGCAGAAACACTTTTTTTCATTTCGGAACACCGATGAAAGAAGTCTATGTATTTTGTGTTGTATTGTGTGTACTTTTAATTTGTTTGTCTGCTTGTCTATTTTAGTCAATTTAAAAAAGAAGTTGTGGTATGATTGCCAATGACACAACTCTCCAAAACAGTCTAAATGACACAGAAATTACCAGCTATAGATTTTCGGAAAGCCCATACCGCATAGTCAGCTTAAAAAGGCCCCGAAATCACAAATATAACACAATTTAAACGAGAAAACTAAGAGCCTAATTAATGTACAAAAAATGAACGAAAAACAAATAGTACCTAGCACAGGAACAAAAGTCAAGTACTGAGTTACAGGCTCCTGACTTGGGACAGGCACATGCATACAGAATGGTGGGGTTAAACATGATTCTTGGCAGCTTTTTGTATAATTTAAGTCTATTCAGTAGAATTTGCATGGAATCAATGAGACAAAAATTGTTATATTTTAGAAGTTAAATTATACACAGTCAGATTGCAAACCTACGGAGCCCCGCTAGGGACATGCAAAGAAAAAAAATATATTGTGCGCACAAAATAATATATTGTGCGCACAACTTAAATATATTGTGTGCACAAAATAATATATTGTGCGCACAACTTTAATATATTGTGCGCACAAAATAATATATTGTGCGCACGAAATAAAATATTGTCCGCACAATTTCAATATATTGTGCGCACAACTTAAACATATTGTGAACAAAAGTCAAGTACTGAGTTACAGGCTCCTGACTTGGGACAGGCACATGCATACAGAATGGTTGGGTTAAACATGATTCTTGGCAGCTTTTTGTATAATTTAAGTCCATTCAGTAGAATTTGCATGGAATCAATGAGACAAAAAATGTTATATTTTAGAAGTTAAATTATACACAGTCAGATTGCAAACCTACGTAGCCCCGCTAGGGGCATGCAAAGAAAACAAATATATTGTGCGCACGAAATAATATATTGTGCGCACAACTTAAATATATTGTGTGCACAAAATAATATATTGTGCGCACAACTTAAATATATTGTGCGCACAAAATAATATATTGTGCGCACCAAATAAAATATTGTCCGCACAACTTGAATATATTGTCCGCACAATTTCAATATATTGTGCGCACAACTTAAACATATTGTGGGCACAATATGATATGGTGTGCGCACAAAATTAGGAAAACAGTTTTCACTTGACCATGATCTCATTTAATTGATCATTCAACAAGGTTAAATGTTCGTGGTTTAAACGAAATCTCAGATACCAAATGCAATAGTTCTTCTATATTTGGTTGTATGAAACGATTTTAATGTCTCAATGTCAACTTGACAGGTGTCATCTGACCTTGACCTCATTTTCAGGGTTAAGTGGTCCGGCAAAGTATTTGTTTGCGTTTTGGCGTATTTCTCGGATACTATAAGCATTTAACTAGATATATTTGGTGTACGGAATGTTTGTATGGTGTAATTATCTATCTTGCAGTAATATTAATCAGACTTTGATTTTATATTCATGGTTCGTTTTACTTGATTATTGTTTGGTCTGTTTTTCAGATACTATAAGGAATAAGTGAACTTTTTTTGTTTTATGGAATGATTGTAATGTATATATATTTGTCTGACCTTGACTTTATTTTCATGGTTTATTGGTCAATTTTAAATATTTCAGAATTGGTCTATTTTTTAGATATGATAATAAAGGTATAGTTTAATTGTATTTAATGTACAAAATAATTATAAGGCGCGCATGTTTTATAAGGTTTGTTTCTAAGATACATTTGGGTCTTCAATACAGCAAGAAAATCTCGCACCCAAAGGCGCGCTTCAGCCGGCCCATAAACAAAAATATGTACTAGTTCAGCGATAATGAACGTCATACTAAACTTCTTAAGTGTTTCTCGTTTCTCGTTTTTATGCCCCACCTACGATAGTAGAGGGGCATTATGTTTTCTGGTCTGTGCCTCCGTTCGTCCGTTCGTCCGTCCGTCTGTGCGTCCGTTCGCTTCGGGTTAAAGTTTTTGGTCAAGGTAGTTTTTGAAGAAGTGGAAGTCTAATCAACTTGAAACTTAGTACACATGTTCCCTATGATATGATCTTTCTAATTTTAGTTCCAAATTAAAGTTTTGACCCCAATTTCACAGTCCACTGAACATAGAAAATGATAGTGCGAGTGGGGCATCCGTGTACTTGGGACACATTCTTGTTTTATATAGATTAGGCCGTTGGTTTTCCGGTTTGAATGGTTTTACACTAGTAATTTTAGGGACCCTTTATAGCTTGCTGTTTGTTGTGAGCCTAAGCTACGTGTTAAAGACCGTACCTTGACCTATAATGGTTTACTTTTATAAATTATGACTTGGATGGAGAGTTGTCTCATTGGCACTCATACCACATCTTCCTTTATCTATCCAAAATATATAAAAGAAGCTAAAATTAAAATTCATAGAAGACCAACACAAGGGCCAGAGGCTCCTGACCTTGGACGGACACAAAAATGCGGCGGAGTTAAACATGTTTTGTGAGATCTGAACCCTCCTTTTGTACCTCTAGCCAATGCAGATAAAAAACCAGCAATACCGACAGTAAATCTCTGTTTAAAAGAAGTCAAGAATAGGTAACAAATGAAATTTAACAAAATGACAATGATACATAAATTAACAATTAAAGGACTACTAGCAGTTACTTACATGCCAGCTCCACACCTCAACTAAACTGATTGAAAGATTATGACTGTCTTAATTATTTGAATATCAAGCACAATCCATCTCGTTAGGGGTTAGGTATCATACCATCATAAAATATATGAGAAGAAAATAACCCGTATTTGTATGAGCTATGGTGTATATGTATTATGTTGTCTCATTGGTACTCGCATCGATCGCGATCAATCGGACCACAAGTTTGTGAATAAATGATGCCCCAAGACGGACCATATTTGGAAAAATTGAATCATAATTGTTTCGTTTGTTTTCAAATATACCACTGAGGAATACTTTTTCATTGGCTATTCCTAAATTGCTTCGTAACATTTCAGTTTCATAATAAATACGAACAATGCAATATTCTGTAAAATTGTATAATGAAATCGATCAAAAATAGATACTATCAGTGACCTCTTTCCCTCTCTTCTTTTAATCAGAATGAATCTATAACTTGGCCTGAAACATTTGTACACAACTCTTAAAAAAAATCTAAATCATAATTAGCATACTGTTCTATGTCGGAAACTTGTTATTTAGTGGACCAGACTCAAGCTAGCGACCAATCCTAGCGACCAATCAAGCTAGCGACCAATTCTAGCGACCACTAAAGAACACAATGAGAATCAACTTGTCAAAGAATCATAATGTGGTATATGAGAAAACCACAAAACGACATAATGAAACAACGTTCAGTTAAAAATGAAATCTGGCTCCCAATACGGTTTATATTGTTTTTTAACCTTCAAATAACTAGAGAGATCCATCATATCAAGTCAGAAGAGACACTACAACACCAATGTCGTCTGTAGCCTAATGTACTGACTAGTTTGGCTGCTAAATGTCAGCATCAATATAGATCAGTAAAGGGAGAACGTCCCAGAAAATCGTAAAAAGTCAAAATATCGTAATACAATAGAAACACAAAGGAGGTAGGGTATCTTTAATCAGCAAATGCACAGCGAAAAATACACAAAAAGCAAAGGAACAGAACAATCTTTTTTAGCGAACAATTTTTATTCCCCTACATAAACACATACTTTATTTTATTTTATATGTATTTATAGAATGGAAAGTGCGCTCCTCTACGTATTTTACTTTATCGAGAAGGACACTAGTTGGGGAAAAAATGTAAACTACATTTTGAAGTCTTCTTTACGATTTCTCGGTTTTCCAAACTATTAACCGAGATCGTAAACAAAAATCAAGGATTGCAAATAAAAAATTAAAAACGGATCGTATATCCACCAATAACATAATAGTTATAAATATCAGTGTATGTAAAGTGCGGATCCTAAAATATCATTTTTACTGTATATGCCATAAATGTCTAATGTAGAATGATAAATAAACAGACGAACTTTTTTTTACTTTCGAAGAAAATGAAGAAAATTAGTTAAAATGTATATGTTCAGAAATACATAATACTAATAAAACAAAGTAAGAGATGCGAGCGGGGTTTTATCGCGCCTAAAGCCATCCAGCTTTGAAATATATACCAAAATAGGTGAATATTTATGACATTTCACGAACAGATCGTGCAGGTGCTTTTTATAACTAACAGGTAAGATGTTGTTGCAGTACAAAATATTCATTTTAATACAATTAATAAAGTTGTATAACGTAGAATATGTTTTGTCATTCAGTTTCTTCATATTTAACTAAATTCCACTATGATGATTTCGTAATGCTAGTCATGTTTACTGTCGAATAATGATACTATTCTTTCATTTTTACTGTGGAGCGAATCATTAGTACTGTATATGCGGTGCATTTTCACTGTATAATTTTTTATTTATTTTTTTATCTATTACAGCTCATTTCTTTAAGCATGTAGAGCAAGACTTTAGTTGACTTGCTTGTTTTTCTTTTATTGGATAATCGTTATGATAACACCCAATTTAATTCAAATATTAAAAATACAGGTTAAACTATCATATGCCTAATCATATTGTTTAAAAATGTCAATCTTATTTACAAAGTTTGTATAAACAATTAAACAAACAAAGCAAGCAAGCCAACCAAAGTTTTGCTTTGCATGCATTATGAAATTAGCTGTAAGGCCTTAATTTAGCCGACTTGCTCAAACAATAGATAAAGTAAGAGAAAGATTTGATAAAATTTAACTTACGGAGGAAAGTTTGGTTTTAAAACACTCTAATAAATTCAATAGAAATAACATTTATTTCAAATGTATTCCATTTAGTTTCTTATAAAGCGTATAGGGATCTTTATCCTTATTTTTTTTTATCCATTTCCATGACACTTTACCACTAATTACGTACATCTTGATATATATTGAATCTTTGTTTTCCCGTTTAAAAGGTTTTACACTGGAGCCATTTATAACTTGCTGTTCGGTGTGAGCCAAGACTCCATGTTGAAGACCGTATGTTTACGTATAATGGTCTACTTTCATAAATTGTGACTCGGATGGAGAGTTGTCTCATTGTCACATACGAGATCTATATATGGCTCAAAAACGAAACGAGACGGGATAAAAAGGTATAAAAAAACCCACACTACTTTTTTAATATATGTATAATGGGCTTAATATGATTCAGAATAGAGTAAAATAGTGGGTCGCATTTGGGTATAAGCGTGACGCCAGATTGCCGATTTTTTGCAAGCGTGACAGGTGAAAGTCAAATGATTGTGTCGTGAAAAACGAGAAATGAAGTCTAGCGGGACACAAGAATCTGACAAAACAATAAGCGGAATACGGGAATCTGCCAAAACAGTAAGCGGGATCCGGGATCAGAACCCCCACCCCCCCCCCCCAATGAGACCCCCAGAATAAGATATTTGTGTATATCAATCCTATTGTTACAGTCATGCCTTCAATAACAAATGTATCCGATGCATGCATTTTTTTTTTTTATATATTTTTGGTCCCTTTTTCAATTTTGAGGGGTCCAAATTTAAAGACAAAAGTCCTTTAATATAGATATTTGGGATTCGTTGACATGCTGAATCTAACCGTGTATCTAGTTTGGGGATTTTTTGTTTAGTTGCTGAAACAGCCCACATAGAGTTCCAAAGGGTCTAAAATCAACAAAAATGAATTGTAGCAATCATTTCGTGTACAATTCAATAACCCAAATGTGTATGGTTTTACCTCTGCGGTAGTATCCATTCGCGGATCTAGAATTTTTCATTTTGAGAATCGCTTTTGTTACAAGTTTGAAAAGCTATATATTTGATGAAGAATGAATGAGGAGTTTGTATTTCAATTCGAAAATACATGTATCATAAATCCTAAAGTCATCAACTAAGTTTTTTCGTTTGTTGCAAGTGCATTTATCACATAATTCTACAATAAAAATTCCTCGCATCTTTGAAAATTCTACATTAATAATGACTGCACTAACAGTGATAATTCATCGCATCTATAGCTAAATTGGATCGCTTTCAATAATCGATATGCTATATTATGATGCTTTTATAACACTTATTTGAACTTTAATGCTATGTTTGTATATTATAAAGACATATCACAATGAAAATATGTTAAAACTTATCTTCAAATCACTTAACTTGATATTTTCAAAACATAAACAAATACAGTTTTCCCATGATCTTTTATTCTACAATAGACATACCCGCATATAACAGTAAAAATGAACTAGCTGGATTCGTACTTTATATACACTGTATATACGAGTAATAAACGGATACGAAATGAGAATAAAAAGTAAACGAATCGAATTATAGAGAAAAAAAAAAACAACAGTGTTTTTCTATGATGATTTGCTCGCACAATTATTTTCTAAATTCAGAGAACCGTAAATAATTTTAAAAAGAACATATTTTAATAAATACGTGTACCTAGTTTCAACTTGATCTGACTACAACGTCGTCTTAGATTCAATCTAATACATTATAAATGGATAGATACACGGACAAACAAACCTACAGACCAGAAACATTATGGTCTTTACTGTTGTAGGCGTAGCATATATAATAACTATTTAATGTGAGTTGACTTAAACTCGTTCCTATGTACAATGTATAAGCTTTCAAATAAACGAAATAAGAAATATATTATGTTCGAAAGAATTACTATATATATACTGGCTTTCTATACATTCCGCATCCTCAAATGGTCCGAGTACACAGTTATCGTCCTTTGATTTTTCGTTGATTTTTCGTTGTCCACAAATATAGTCCTAAGTGTGGACAGTGTTTTACTTGCCATTTTTTTATACCCCTTCCTTATGTATTTCTTCATGTTTTATGCCTCAAATAGCAAGTTGGGGGATTAAAGCCCAATGTAAAAAAAATTGGGTCATGAATTTTAAAATAAAGTAATGATTTGGTCCGGTTAATAAGAAAAGGTTAAAAAATAGCACATCGGAAGCTTTCAAAAGATTTCAGGACCCCCTTAACATAAAATTGTCCATATTTGGAGTTAGAGTGAATGAATGTTTCTTTGATATTTGGATATTATTGAGAAAGTGTTGGTGGGTTTCAATTTCCAGAAGGTTTTAACCCCAAAAAAATCATTTCATCGGGCCCTGCTATGATTTATTACCTTTTATTTGAGCCATGTCCGGCGACAAATTTTGCAGTATGGAGCTTACGAGGCTTGCCGAAAGAATGTACGTTGGACACAAAAAAACATCATCGCCAGGTGTGGGTAAAAACTTTGCCGTAGGGAACTGTACAGAAAGAGTGAAAATTGAGCCCATACCCATAACTGTATAGGTACCTCAGACTTTGGATGGCCAGTGAAGTCTTCAGGTGCACTTTCCCACCCAGGGATTGATACGAGTTGAAGATATGGATAATAGCTTTCAATCTAACCACCTGCGGTCAAGAACTTTGCCGTAGGGGGATGAGAGTAAAGCGACTGCTGCCACCACCCGTCCTGGACCAAAATGAGAAATTGAGTATGTTGTTGTCAGCTTCCGGTGCACTTTCCCAACCGGGCATTTACATGAATAAAAGATCTGGGACAAGCTTTCAATCCCACTAGGTGTGGGTAAAAACTTTGCCGTAGGGAACTGTACAGAAAGAGTGAAAATTGAGCCCATACCCATAACTGTATAGGTACCTCAGACTTTGGATGGCCAGTGAAGTCTTCAGGTGCACTTTCCCACCCAGGGATTGATACGAGTTGAAGATATGGATAATAGCTTTCAATCTAACCACCTGCGGTCAAGAACTTTGCCGTAGGGGGATGAGAGTAAAGCGACTGCTGCCACCACCCGTCCTGGACCAAAATGAGAAATTGAGTATGTTGTTGTCAGCTTCCGGTGCACTTTCCCAACCGGGCATTTACATGAATAAAAGATCTGGGACAAGCTTTCAATCCCACTAGGTGTGGGTAAAAACTTTGCCGTAGGGAACTGTACAGAAAGAGTGAAAATTGAGCCCATACCCATAACTGTATAGGTACCTCAGACTTTGGATGGCCAGTGAAGTCTTCACGTGCACTTTCCCACCCAGGGATTGATACGAGTTGAAGATATGGATAATAGCTTTCAATCTAACCACCTGCGGTCAAGAACTTTGCCGTAGGGGGATGAGAGTAAAGCGACTGCTGCCACCACCCGTCCTGGACCAAAATGAGAAATTGAGTATGTTGTTGTCAGCTTCCGGTGCACTTTCCCAACCGGGCATTTACATGAATAAAAGATCTGGGACAAGCTTTCAATCCCACTAGGTGTGGGTAAAAACTTTGCCGTAGGGAACTGTACAGAAAGAGTGAAAATTGAGCCCATACCCATAACTGTATAGGTACCTCAGACTTTGGATGGCCAGTGAAGTCTTCAGGTGCACTTTCCCACCCAGGGATTGATACGAGTTGAAGATATGGATAATAGCTTTCAATCTAACCACCTGCGGTCAAGAACTTTGCCGTAGGGGGATGAGAGTAAAGCGACTGCTGCCACCACCCGTCCTGGACCAAAATGAGAAATTGAGTATGTTGTTGTCAGCTTCCGGTGCACTTTCCCAACCGGGCATTTACATGAATAAAAGATCTGGGACAAGCTTTCAATCCCACTAGGTGTGGGTAAAAACTTTGCCGTAGGGAACTGTACAGAAAGAGTGAAAATTGAGCCCATACCCATAACTGTATAGGTACCTCAGACTTTGGATGGCCAGTGAAGTCTTCAGGTGCACTTTCCCACCCAGGGATTGATACGAGTTGAAGATATGGATAATAGCTTTCAATCTAACCACCTGCGGTCAATAACTTTGCCGTAGGGGGATGAGAGTAAAGCGACTGCTGCCACCACCCGTCCTGGACCAAAATGAGAAATTGAGTATGTTGTTGTCAGCTTCCGGTGCACTTTCCCACCCGGGCATTTACATGAATAAAAGGGTCTGGGACAAGCTTTCAATCCCACTAGGTGTGGGTTAAAACTTTGCCGTAGGGAACTGTACAGACCCTTTTATTCATGTAAATGCCCGGGTGGGAAAGTGCACCAGACGCTGACAACCCCATATCCAATTTCTCATTTTTGTCCATTACGGGTGGAGGCACCAGTGGCTTTACTGCCACTCCCCTACGGCAAAGTTCTTGACCGCAGGTGGTTAAATTGATAACTATTATCCATATCTTCAACTCGTATAAATTCCAGGGTGGGAAAGTGCACCTGAAGACTTCACTGTCCATCCAAAGTCTTAGGTACCTATACAGTAATGGGTATGGGCTCATGTTTTCACTCTTTCTGTACAGTTCCCTACGGCAAAGTTTTTACCCACACCTAGTGGGATTGAAAGCTTGTCCCAGACCCTTTTATTCATGTAAATGCCCGGGTGGGAAAATGCACCAGACGCTGACAACCCCATATCCAATTTCTCATTTTTGTTCATTACGGGTGGTGGCACCAGTGGCTTTACTGCTACTCCCCTACGGCAAAGTTCTTGACCGCAGGTGGTTAAATTGATAACTATTATCCATATCTTCAACTCGTATAAATTCCAGGGTGGGAAAGTGCACCTGAAGACTTCACTGTCCATCCAAAGTCTGAGGTACCTATACAGTAATGGGTATGGGCTCATGTTTTCACTCTTTCGGTACATTTCCCTACGGCAAAGTTTTTACCCACACCTAGTGGGATTGAAAGCTTGTCCCAGACCCTTTTATTTATGTAAATGCCCGGGTGGGAAAGTGCACCAGAAGCTGACAACCCCATATCCAATTTCTCATTTTTGTCCATTACGGGTGGAGGCACCAGTGGCTTTACTGCCACTCCCCTACGGCAAAGTTCTTGACCGCAGGTGGTTAAATTGATAACTATTATCCGTATCTTCAACTCGTATAAATTCCAGGGTGGGAAAGTGCACCTGAAGACTTCACTGTCCATCCAAAGTCTGAGGTACCTATACAGTAATGGGTATGGGCTCATGTTTTCACTCTTTCTGTACAGTTCCCTACGGCAAAGTTTTTACCCACACCTAGTGGGATTGAAAGCTTGTCCCAGACCCTTTTATTCATGTAAATGCCCGGGTGGGAAAATGCACCAGACGCTGACAACCCCATATCCAATTTCTCATTTTTGTTCATTACGGGTGGTGGCACCAGTGGCTTTACTGCCACTCCCCTACGGCAAAGTTCTTGACCGCAGGTGGTTAAATTGATAACTATTATCCATATCTTCAACTCGTATAAATTCCAGGGTGGGAAAGTGCACCTGAAGACTTCACTGTCCATCCAAAGTCTTAGGTACCTATACAGTAATGGGTATGGGCTCATGTTTTCACTCTTTCTGTACAGTTCCCTACGGCAAAGTTTTTACCCACACCTAGTGGGATTGAAAGCTTGTCCCAGACCCTTTTATTCATGTAAATGCCAGGGTGGGAAAATGCACCAGAAATATTACATTAATTTCTGGATCGATGGCTGGTATTGCTATGACAATACGAAAAGTCGAACAGAAAATAGCCCATTAAACATGTAAAAATAACATTGATGTTTTTATAAACCATCTTTGAAGGCTGAATTAGTAGTCAGCTGTCTGAAAATGAATGTTATTGCACAACAACTTTCATATATAAAGAATTCACCGGGGCCAAAATGCGAAACCAAACTCCTAACTGTGTATTGGTGTCTTCTGGTTCCCCAGAAATTCCAGAATAAAAAACAGGTACTAAGCCAACTATACAGCGGGGAAAATATGCCCTGAATTTTATTATTTTTTTTCTGATTATTATTCAACACGGGTCTTTAGTGATCCTAATTATCACGTGAATGCGCTTTCATTTGATACAAAAATGAACTAAATATTATACTTATTGACAAAGACTTATAAATATGCAACTTACTATTTTGTTTGATATATGTACTACTTTGTATTTTCTCTTGATCGGGCCGATATGGTATTTGTTTTATCAATGTAATAGGACTAGATTGTTTCCCTTTTCAGTTATCAATTATTTTCGACTGTTATTTTTTATTTGCTTATCATATTAAATTTTCATTTTATTCATTCTAATTGATATTAAATAATTGAACAAGACTGACATTCCAGCTCCTTTATTTATTTGACGTTTGTTATAATTTTGTTATGTTATTTACTTTTGCTGACCATTTTTTAATACTCATTTAGATGAAATAATAATAATATTTAATAGATTTGTTACATACTGATTTGTAAACATTAAAATTACTATCTGTAAAGATAAAAAAAAACTATCTGTTATAAAGATAATCAAATTAAAAATTGCAGACGTGTCTTTTAAAGATACAAAAAAAATTGCAGATGTATCTCCATGTGAAATATATAACAATTTAATTGTAAATATATATATATGTTGAATGATTATTAATAACATGCTACATAATGTCTGAATAAAAGTTGAAACGAGAAAAAGAAATAAAAGTTGTATCTTCACAGAAGGAATTTACTTTAGAGTTTAAACAGTAAAGTTGACCTTATACAGTATAAAACATTATATAACTATTCTGTATGAATACTTGTGTGATGCAAGATGTATGTGAAATATTTTTGAGAAACACTTTTTTTAAAAGAACAACATTCCATGACATTGCTGTACTAGAAACCGAAGGATTCATAACATTTATTTTCTAATTTTCGTGTTGATTATTTATGTCATTATATTTAAAACATTCTTGTGATATTTTTGAGTAATATGTAACATATCTGTTGTATATAGATGTTGAATTAAAGATTTAAAAAAAAGTGCATCTGGCTAACCGAGAGATTGGTCGGTTAATCTATATTGAGTATGCGGCTATATCGGCGGTTAGTCTGTTAATCGGGTTGGCTAAAGTCTGTTAATCAGGTGTTATCGAGAAAATCATTGAAAGTTCAGCATGTTTCATTGTATAACTTTTTAAATATATTTTTATCATAACAAATATTCATGTCTAACAAAACAATTCAATGTACTGAATCCAGTGGTGTAATTATTATTTTTCTAGCTTCAATGTACGATCTATAAAATGAAAAGGCTGGTTACTCATCAATAAATTTATACACATTTTACACAAACAAACTGTACACAAAATGACACGTTGGTTGAATTTACGTGCATGCAATATTTTGAACATCGAGAAAAGACAGGCATTATGTTTGTTAACCATAATGAAATCATTGTGTGAAAAATCTTCACGAAAATCTGTATTTTGGTGACATCAATCAATCTTTATTTAAAACCTGGTCTGTTAATGGGTCGGATGTATAAAACCCAGTCTGTTAATTGGTCTGTTAAGAGTTATGAATGGCAATAAAAGTATAATTGTATTGCTATATGGGGTGTTATTGGATCAAATGGGTAGGCTCAAGACGAGCGGCTAAAATATACGGAAACAACACATGAGCAATGAAACATAAAATATACGGAAACAACACATGAACAATGAACAATTTAAACAATGGAAATTGAAAATTGATAAAAACGGTTTCAAAAAGTGTAATATTAAAGTAATGTTAATTTTATCCAAGAATGGTCGCATATGTCATGTGGATTCTGTTTAATTGTCATGAATGACACCAATTTGTCATCTACATTGGTAACCAGTATATAGATCAGAGATAAACATCGTAATGTTACTAAACATCAGTAAGTAAAATATATTGGGATGCTAAAATATGAAGAATAGAGAAAGAATAATGAGTAAGATAAATAAAAGGTAAAAGGAAAAAAAGTCACGGAGGAAACGTGACATAACAATTTAATGAATACAGAAATAAACACCCCCACCCCCCCCCCCCCCAATCCGAACCCTCATGGTATAAACGATAATCTGGATGGAGTAGCAGAATATAGAACAATAGATAAGGACAGTAGAGAGTGATGCATTGCTACAAAAGAGAGAAAAAATAATAATTGTTTAAGAAACATCCCTGGGTGTTGAAACAGTAACAGATTTCGATATACTCTAATTGGTGAAAAATGCTAGAAGTTTACATGCGGACAACTGCCGTTCTCCTCTACACTTATGAAGAAAGGATCTAAACGGAATAAAATGTATTAAAACTCAAGATGACCAAATGTAGCTGCATTCGCTCATTTCCATTTACTACTTGAGAATGATTTGTAAACAACATATGATTAAGTAATAGAAATAAAGAACCAATTGGACGATGCTTACAAATTAGGTTTAAACGCCCAGTGACAAATATCATGTGCATATGAGAATGACAACACGTTATATGTACCCTGTGTTGTATTAGAAAGACACTTTCAGTCGGATTTGAGAACGTGCTACTTTGAACAGACACAAAAATTGAGGCTGATTGAAAACGTTAATAATAAATTCATGCGTATTCCAGCGGCCAATCCATATCACACTATATTGAAGTGACACACCCTTCAATAAAATGCAAAGAAAGTCAAAATAAAAATGCTCTTACTAGTAAATCACAGCCGAAATGAATGACAGACGGACATTTTTTACAAAACTTAATGAACAATTAAAATCAAGATATTTGAGGTTTGCGTTATTTCGCAAAGGTTTGCGTTAAACGCAAAGGTTTGCGTTACAACGCAAAAGTCTGCGTTTTATCGCAAAGGTTTGCATTATAACGCAAAAGGTTTGCGTTGTAACGCAAATATAGGACGAAAAATTAAAAAAAAAAATGTGTTGCGCTAATTCGCTTCCGTAGGATACTGTTGCACCGTATTATCATTTTTTTTTACTCAGGAACATCACATTCTTAACTTTTTCTATAGGAAAATATAAAGGTAGCAAAAATAACTGTGGCTAAATTACTCTTAACTGACACAATTTCAATTGTCCAACCCATTAACAGACTTTATTCCCATAATTTTCACTAAAACGTGGTAATATTCACTTTTTATTACAATTATGAAATATTTACCAATGTAAATTTATGTTTTAGAACCAAAGTACTGTTTTGTGTCCTTTAAATGATATCTAAAATTGTTTGTTCCGACTTTTATTAAAAAAAAATGCTATGCGTATAAGCATAAATACTACATACTTGCGCGACGCCTTTTGATTTTACTGAAAACTGCATAGACTATGAAATGTTTTTACAAGTGGAAAATGTTTTATGATAGATATCATTTGGTCAGACAGTTTTCTTTTTTTGATTTGGTTCTTATAATATGCCAAAAATCTTTATATTTAATAGAGTTTAACATTAAATTGTGGGTTTTACTCTTAACAGACGTATAACCAACCCGATTAACAGACCAATCTCCCATATAGCCGCATACTCAATATAGATCAACCGACCAATCTCTCGGTTAGCCGAGTGTCGGCCGTGTAGTTTCAATGTTATGACTTAATGAATGTTGCATTGAATAAATTTTGTTTTTTCTTTCTTATTATATTTTTATTTGCTTTACTGCTTTCAGTATTATCTGAAGTGTCTTGGACTATACCCATTGTACTGTTTCGAGAACCACTCCCCTCAAACCTAAATAGTTTTGAGGAAATACTCAATATTTTTCTAGTTCCTTGTTCACTTAAAGTTTTATTAATCTCACCGTAAGTTGACATTTGAACGGCTGAACTTAGATTTTTTTTTTATTCTGTTTTACAATACTTACGAATATGTTCCGAACCATATCAATATTTGGACCATATGCGTGCGGTCATGACCATATGCGTATACTCATATGGTCTGACCGTACGCGTATGATTGGACCATATTAGTATTATACTCGTTTTATTATCAACGGCCCGGATCATATCAGATATTTGGACCATAAAGGTTTTTTTTTTTAAATATCTAATCTGGAAACAGTATATCTAGTTAAACAAAAATCTCGATTTGAAATAAATGTATAATACCATGTTATTTAAAGTCTTCAAAAACTGATTTAGAATATTAGGGACCGTTCAATATTTATCAGATGGATGGGCCGGTGCAAAATGGGGAGGGGCAAGCACTTTTTTTGTGGAAATATTTGGATGGGCAAGAACTTTTTTTTAAATATTTAGTGGATGGGCCAGAACATATTTTATAGGAAAAATTTTGCTATCAATTTTATTGGTTTGTAGGATATTTCTTTTGCGGGCACTCGAAACATGTCGCAACAAACTGGTAGCTTGGCTCATTTTTGTCAATTTTAAGGATTTAATTAAGGAATAAAAAGCTAAAATTTTCTGTTCAGACTATCTTTTAAATTATTTTGACCTTATAGAATACCAAATTGTTTAATAGTTTGGTGTATTGCGGTAAAATTTATGGATTTAAGTAATAGGTAAGAAAAAAAAGCTCAAATTTTTAGATAAGGCTAAATTCAGATAGTAAACTTTAAATTTTTTTCTAACTTTTTCAAATCAACTTGGATTTTCCTAAAACTCTACAGCTATCTCATTTATATATTGATCTTATAAAAAGGCAGGTTGCTTGGTAGTTAGGTGTATTGCTGTTAAATTTATAGATTTAATTAATAGGTAAGAAAAAAAAGCTCAAATTTTAAGTTTAGGCTGAATCTAGATAGTCATCTTTGATTTTTTTTATAACTTTTTTAAATCAACATGGACTTTCATAAAACTCTACAGCTATTTCATTTATATATTGATCTTACAGAATGCCAGGTGATTGGTAGTTTGGTGTATTACTGTCATTCTTATGGATTTAATAAAAAGGTTAAAAAAAAAGCTCAAATTTTCAGTTTAGGCTAAATCCAGATAGTCATCTTTAAAAAAATTTATAACTTTTTCAAATCAACATGGATTTTCATAAAACTTTACAGCTATTTCATTTATATATTGATCTTATAGAATGCCTAGTTGTTTGGTAGTTTGGTGTGTTGCTGTCATTCTTATGGATTCAATAAAAAGGTTTAAGAAAAAGCTTAAATTTTCAGTTTTTGGTTATTTCAAGATAGTCATCTTTAATTTTTTTCATAACTTTTTCAAATCAATTTGCATTTTCATAAAACTCTACTGCTATATCATTTTTATATTGATCTTACTGAATGCCAGGCTGTTTAGTACTTTGGTTTTTTGCTGTCATTTTATGAATTTGTTAATAGGTTGAAAAAAAGCTACAATTTTAAGTTTAGACTAAGTTCAGATGGTCATCTTTCATTTTTTTTTTATAATTTTTTCAAATCAACTTAAATTTTCATATAACTGTACAGCTATCTCATTTATATATTGATCTTAAAGAATGCCCGGTTGTTTTATAGTTTTGTGTTATTAAGCTGTCAAATTTAGGGAATTAATTAATAGGCGAAAAAGGCTGCATCATTAAAGTCAAAAACATATCTGCCTATATTTGCTTAAAAAGACCATATTAAATTTCTTTTTTGAAAAGTAGAATAGATAAAGGGACATTGCTATTTGAACTATAAACATGTTCTGTTATTAGGACAATAATTAGTAATTCAGTATATGATAATATGTTTACTAGTCCAAGAGTTATTGTCCCTTAATTTAAATTATTTCCTTTATTTTAAATCAATATTGTATTTTAGGCTGTACATATAAAATCAAATCTGTACATGTATATTCATACTGGTTTTGAAAATCAATAAAATGTATGGTTCTGATACACACATAGATATATACATATAGAATTAACTAGCACATTTTAAATTTTGTATAAAGTCTATTCTTTGATTTCAAGACATAAAAATTTAAAAACTTAAAAATAGAAAAAGAACCTAAATAATTTTTGATTGTCTTTATAGAGTTTTAGAGGGGCAAGGACTTTTTTTATAGATTTTTTTAGATGGACAAGGACTTTTTTTCGGAATTTAAAAGGATGGGCAATAACTTTTTTAATGAAACAATATTAAGAATGCACCGGCCCATCCATCTGATAAATATTGAACGGTCCCTTAGCCTCCAACAAGCAAGTACTTATGTTTATTTGTTGGAATCCATAATAAGATTAAAACAAAATTAATAGGTGTTTCCTTTGCAATGTTTCCTTTCCAAAGTATATTAAGTATTTATTTTTTCTATCAAAAGCGATACATCACGTATTAAATAATAATAGAACGTTGTAATGTAATGTCATTTTGTGAGTTTTAGACATATCTCGGAATGGTTCTGATATGTGTTTATGCTCAGTGTTAACTTAAGTGGTCGATATAATTGGTCGCTAGAATTGGTCGCTAGCTTGAGTCTGGTGATATATATTACATATTAATCAAAAATATCACAAGAATGTTTTAAGTATAATGACATAGATAATCAACACGAAAATTAGAAAATAAATGTTATGAATCCTTCGGTTTCTAGTACAACAATGTTGTTCTTTAAAAAGTGTTTCTCAAAAATATTTCTCATACATCTTGCATCACACAAGTATTCATACAGAATAGTTATGCAATGTTTTATACTGTATAAGGTCAACTTTACTGTTTAACCTCTTAAGTAGATTCCTTCTGTGAAGATACAACTTTTTTTTTCTCGTTTCAACCTTTATTCAGACATTATGTAGCATGTTATTAATAAAGTGCCCGATAAAGACAAAAGAGTAATAAGTTGTCTAACAGATAACATTTTATATATTATTCCTTATACAATACATTCTTTTTAGATAAATTATTCGTATTTTAATTTATCAATTACACAATGCAATGTCAAGAAAAAATTCTGATTTAGTGACAAAAACTAATGTTGTGTGAATATTCTTTCTTATCTTCTCAAATGTAATCAGAGAAAGTTTCAAATATATCTCGTTGATTTTGTGTATCAATTTGTTTTTATTTTACCTTTATTCAATAATTCAACATATATACACTTGTAATTATATTATCGTATATTACACATAAAGATGCATCTGTTATTTTAATTTATCTTTAAAAGATACGTCGGCAATCTATTTGTTTACCATTCAGTATTTAAAAGATTAATTGAAATATTAGTATTATTTCATCTAAATAAGTGTTAAACAAATGGTAACCAAAAGTAAATAACATTGCAAAATTATAACAAACGTCAAAAAAAAGGAGTTGGAATGTCAGTCTTTTTCAATTATTAAACATCAATTAGAATGAATAAAATGAAAATATAATATGATAAGCAAATAAAATAAACAGTCGAAAATAACTGAAAAGGGAAACAATCCAGTCCTATTACATTTATGATAAATTACTATATCGGCCCGATCAAGAGAATATACAAAGTAGTACATATATCAAACAAAATAGTTACTATGCATATTTATAAATCTTTGTCAATAAGTATAATATTTAGTTCATTTTGGAATCAAATGAAAGCGTATTCACTTAGGATCACTAAAGACCCGTGTTGAATAATAATCAGAAAAAAAAATAATAAAAAAACAAGGCATATTTCCCCCGTTGTATAATTGGCTTTTTACCTGTTTTTTATTTTGGAATTTCTGGAGAACCAGAAGATAGCAATACACAGTTAGGAGTTTGGTTTCGCATTTTGGCCCCTGTGGATTTTTTATATATGAAAGTTTTTGTGCAATAAAATTCATTTTCAGACAGTTGACTACTAATTTAGCCTTCAAAGATGGTTTATAAAAACATCAATGTTATTTTTACATGTTTAATGGGCTATTTTCTGTTTGACTTTCCGTATTTTCGTATATCGTCAACTCGTATCAATCCCTGGGTGGGAAAGTGCACCTGCAGACTTCACTGGCCATCCAAAGTCTGAGGTACCTATACAGTTATGGGTATGGGCTCATTTTTCAGTCTTTCTGTACAGTTCCCTACGGCAAAGTTTTGTCCCACACCTAGTGGGATTGAAAGCTTGTCCAAGACCCTTTTATTCATGAAAATGCCCAGGTGGGAAAGTGCACCAGAAGCTGACAACAACATACTCAATTTCTCATTTTGGTCCATTATGGGTGGTGGCAGCAGTCGCTTTACTCCCATCCCCCCTACGGCAAAGTTCTTGACCGCAGGTAGTTAGATTGAAAGCTATTATCCATATCTTCAACTCGTATCAATCCCTGGGTGGGAAAGTGCACCTGCAGACTTCACTGGTCGTCCAAAGTCTGAGGTACCTATACAGTTATGGGTATGGGCTCATTTTTCAGTCTTTCTGTACAGTTCCCTACGGCAAAGTTTTGTCCCACACCTAGTGGGATTGAAAGCTTGTCCTAGACCCTTTTATTCATGAAAATGCCCAGGTGGGAAAGTGCACCGGAAGCTGACAAAAACACACTCAATTTCTCATTTTGGTCCATTATGGGTGGTGGCAGCAGTCGCTTTACTCCCATCCCCCTACGGCAAAGTTCTTGACCGCAGGTGGTTAGATTGAAAGCTTATATCCGTATCTTCAACTCGTATCAATCCTGAATACTTCACTGGCCATCCAAAGTCTGAGGTACCTATACAGTTATGGGTATGGGCTCATTTTTCAGTCTTTCTGTACAGTTCCCTACGGCAAAGTTTTTTCGCACAAGTGTCGATGTTGTTTTTTTCGTGTCCAACTTACATTCTTTCGGCAAGCCTCGCAAGCTCCATAAGGAAAAGTTCGCCACTTGACATGTCTCAAATGTAAGGTAATTGATCAGAGCAGGGCTTACTGAAATGATTTTTTGGGGGTTAAAACCTTCCAGGAACTTAATCCCACCTACACTTTCTCAATAATATCTAAATATTAAAGAAATATTCCTTGGTTCTAACTCCAAATATGGACAATTTTATGTTAAGGGGGTCCTAAAATCTTTTGAAAGCTTGTGCTATTTTTTAACCTTTCCTAATTAACCGGACCAAAGCACTACTTTACTTTAAAATTCATGACCCAATTTGTTTTTACACTGTGCTTTAATCCCCCTTACTTGCTATTTGAGGCATGAAACATGAAAAAATACATTAGGAATAGGTATAAAAAAAATGGCAAGTAACACACTGTCCACACTAAGGACTATATTCGTGGACAACGAAAAATCAAAGGACGATAACTGTGTACTCGGACCATTTGAGGATGCCGAATGTATAGAATGCCAGTATATAGTAATTCTTTCGAAGATAAGATATTTCTTATTTCGTTTATTTGAAAGCTTATACATTGTACACAAGAACGAGTTTAAGTCAACTCGCATTATATAGGTATTCTATGCTACGCCTACAACAGTAAAGTCCGTAATGTTATCTGATCTGTAGGTTTGTTCGTTCGTTCGTTTTTCCGTGTATCCATCCATTTATACTGTATTAGATTGAATCTAAGACGAAATTGTAGTCAGGTCAAGTTGAAACTAGGTACACATGTTTATTAAAATATGTTATTTTAAAATTATTTACGGTTCTCTGAATATGGAAAATAATTGTGCGAGCAAATCATCATAGACAAACGCTGTTGTTTTTTTTCTAATTCAATTCGTTTACATTTTATTCTCATTTCATATCCGTAAATTACTCGTATATATAACTATTATGTGATTGGGGGATATACGATCCGTTTTTAATTGTTTATTTGCAATCCTTGATTTTTGTTTACCATCTCAGTTAAGAGTTTGGAAAACCGAGAAAACGTAAAGAAGACCTCAAAATATAGTATATGCCCTTCTCTGTAGAGTAAAATACGAAGAGGATCGCACTTTCCATTCTACAAATACATATATAATAACATAAAGTATGTGTTTATGTAGGGGAATAAAAATCGTTCGCTAAAAAAAGATTGTTCCTTTGCTTTTTGTGTATTTTTCGCTGTGCATTTGGTGATTAAAGATACCTTATCTCCTTTGTTGTTCTATTGTGTTACGATATTTTGACTTTTTACGATTTTCTGAGACTTTCTCCCCTTCCTGATTGTTATTGATGCAGACATTTAGCAAGCAAACTAGTCACTACATTAGGCTACAGACGACATTGATGTTGTAGTTTCCCTTCTGACTTGATATGATGGATATCTCTAGTTATTTAAAGGTTGAAAAATAAAATAAACCGTATTGGTAGCCATATTTTATTTTTAACAGAACGTTGTTTCATTGTGTCGTTTTGTGGTTTTCTCATATACCACATTATGATTCTTTGACAAGTTGGTCGCTAGAATTGGTCGCTAGCTTGATTGGTCGCTAGAATTGGTCGCTAGCTTGAGTCTGGTATTTAGTGGTAGTCGTTTATTGGTGTGGTTCATATATGTTTATCGTTTTGTTACAGTCATTTTGGGCCTTTTATAGTTTGCTCTTAGGTGTGAGCCAACGCTCCGTAATGAAGACCGTACTATAACCAATAATTGTTAACTTTTAATAAATTATGATTTGGATGGAGAGCTGTCTCATTGGCACTCATATTGCATCTTTTGATTTATATATGTACTCAGTTTTATCTCTATTTGATCACAACTTTGTGGTGAATTTCTTACACTGAACACACCGTCACATTTCAATAACGAACAGTACATTTTGGGTCAAAACCGTACTTAATCATGAACAAACATAGTCATCTTTAATGATAAAAAAAACTTGTGTACGTGTATTTAGTTTTCAGTGGATTTGACTAAGGCCGTGTTCACATTGACCTAAACTCGGTGTTGTGTAAGTGTAACTCACACGTAAACTAAACATAATTACGTTCCCATTGATAAAATTCAATGTTTACGTGTAGTGTAAAACATGTTTTATCTACATGCAGTCGATACTCGATGTAGGCCTTGTGTAGATTAAGTGTACACAAAACTAGGCATTTAAAACATTAGTTTCACCATGCATATTCAAGGAAGAAACAATTTTTGAATTAAATTGATATTTATAACAATTATTAATAAAGTTCGTTACAGAAATATTTGTCTAAACTTGATATATTTTTATTTTTTTTAAACTTAACGTAGCTTTATTAAGCCCTTATCAAGACTCAGAGCAGCATCATTGCCGAACACATAATTCATTTGAAAAATAAGGTATTTCCGAATCGACTTGACTTGCACAGAAATGTTTGCCACTGGTCTTTACTCAAAAAAACGATTCACTCATAAATGCATTACTTAAAAAGTGTGAGGTAAATGTATTGTTTGTCTAGTATATGTATCTCGGATCCACTAAATTACCCTTAAAACTAGAAAAAAAAACATTACCCCCTCCCTTTGCCAAATACTCCTTGGAGAAGAAATACCATTTGAAACAAACAGAAAAGATAGGAATAAAGTGATCCCTAATATATCATTCCTTCTTCTCCTGCAATCTCTGTACCGATGTAATGCATTGGCTTTATGAGAATACAAATATTTATTCTTCGCCTGTAAGCACGCTGCTGCAGCCTACGTTTTCTAATGCTTAATCGCGACATCTTTATTATTGTTAAACTACTGCAAATCGTCAAAATGGCTTTCACAAAGAAGCAACCACTTAACTTAAAAAGGGGGGATGGGTATTTTGTTAATTTATCTGAGCCAGAATTTTTTCCGAGCAAACGTTTTATTCCGGTTTTTTTTCGAAACTGGTAATCAATTTTTTTTTCAACATTTAACACTATAATGTATGGGGAAACTTTTGATTTAGAATATTTTTGTATCATCTGTAGGACCTTTTTTTTTATCCAATTGGGGTTCGAAATATTTCCATCGAGACCCACACCCCCGTTTGAAGTCAAATGGTCGTTCCCTTACTGCTAGAAAAGTTGTCCGAAAACTTTGCACTCGGTTCTACGTAATGAACATTTAAATGACATAAAGTTTACAAGTGTGAACAAATCTTATGTACAGGTAATTAAACAAGGTGTATATTTGTGAACAAATTTAATGTGAAACCAATGTCCAGTACATTAAACTAATTGTAAACAAGTTTAGTGTACATGGCGTTTGGTGTGAACACGGCCTTACTCTACACTTTTACAATGATATGTTTAGAGAAACCACATTATTCATTTAAGTTGATGTCACTAAAACTTCATCATAAAGTATAAACAAATCATTTACCATAAACAGAGACGGACGGATGAACGGACGTAAAGACTTAAATTAAAATACAATGGCCATCTCTATCGTCGACGGAGCATTACAAAATCAAAGTCGTGAATTGAGAAACATGTCAGTCTTGTGTCAATCAAAACAAAATCTTGAGATTTTCAGAAATGAAGTATAATGCATAAGTGCAAATAGTAGTTGTATATTTGTATAATCTACATAGGTTCGATAGTGTCCTCGCTCTATTGACAAGTCTGTTTCAAACCGTTCCAATAAACTCTAATATAAAGTGGAGGCTTCCGACGCATCTGTTGGTAAACCAAGTTTCAGACGAAATAAACGTAATTTATTCAGTATTCATGTCAGGAGTCGATACAAATGCACTGATGATTTTTTGCTAGAGTATTTCAATGTAATCTAGCCCCATTTCAAAAGAAAACCTTATGAATTTCTCCATTCTGTCACTTTAAAAAGGAGGCATTGAAGCCCCGTACCATGTGTAAGGTCAAAGAATTTAACGCACACTATATTATGTTGTGCACACAATATATTTAATTGTGCGCACAATATGTTTAAGTTGTGCGCACAATATATTTAAGTTGTGCGCACAATATATTTAAGTTGTGCGCACAATATATTTAAGTTGTGCGCACAATATATTATTTTGTGCGCACACTATATTATTTTGTGTGCACAATTTATTTAAGTTGTGCGCACAATATAATTTTTTTTCTTTGCATGTCCCTAGCGGGGCTCCGTACAAACCAAATTTCCCTTTATTTAATATTATGAAAAATTTACATCGAGGACACTTTGATTATTATTTTTGTTAAATGTATATAAAAAGGTAGGAACAGTATTGAAAGGGAATTCATTTGAACCCTCTCCAGATCCAGTATTTATGCATATTTTAGCTACCCCTGGTCTTTATGTATTACAAATTAATTTCTGTGTTTATAATATTTAGTTACAGCAAGAAAACTATTCACCAAAATATTAAAGTAACTCTAGATCTAGGAATAGTATAATATGGCACAGAGTAAAAAATTATATATCAAAGCCATATTTTAGTTCTGAAACTGTTTTGAAAATGATAAAATGTGTTTTACATGTATCTGTAGCATCAAAATAAATTAAGCAAAAAGATATTTAATTATTTAAATAATATGCACTTGTAAATAATTTTATAAAAGCAGAAAAAAGTTTGTTCATGAAAAGTGTCAACAAAGGAACGTAACTCGTAAATTACTACCGGCAACGCTTCGTTAGAAATTCTGAAACATCGAAGTGACACACTTGCGTATTACAGCGTATTAAAAAGTGGCCGGCATTCGACATAGACCAGTCATCACATATTTGAATCATATTTTGAATTCAGCATAGGTTCTTCCACCTAGAGTACGTCATTTATCTTCCAAAAAAAGGGGGGGGGGGAGAGGAGGCATGATTTTTTTTCTAGAAAATGTGCGGATCCCAAAATGACCAACGTTAATTATTTATTTATCCCTCCACAACCATTTTCTCATAATGTATGAAGTGCAAGAGTTATCTTATTTACCAATTTAGTTCATACATACTGTTTGAAAAGGGTTTAGTTACTAGTATGAGAATAATCTATCGAATCAGAAGTGGGGTCTTCGATAGAGAATTTTCAACGCCATTGGCACCACGTTTGACATTAACGACAGGTATTTGTGCTTTTAAGTTGGAAAATCGATAGATATTTTAAGACATTAAAATTCCATGAGGTTCTTAGTTTATTTTAACCCAATTGCCAAGCGTCTTTTTTAACATCTTCACTCAACTACTAGTATAATATATATAAAAATGGATCAAATCACTTCACCTCAGGATCGCAAAAACTACATCTGTTTTAAAATTTGATGCCATGGTTGCATTATACCTGAGTCACCAATATCGAAATCAGTTCTAGTAATCACTTGATTTCGTCTGTAATTCCGTGTTTACGCCAAAATGACATTGGTTAGAAAAAATTTCTGTGGCCGAAATTGATTGTATACTTAGAATGCAGCTTAAAAGTGTTAGGTTGTAGTAAGAAATTTTTAGAACTGATGTGTAACTAGTTTGGTTTACCGATAGTTTGAAATTTTACAACACACAATGTATACATAAATAAGATATGGTATGATTGCCAATGTTATAACTCTTGACAAAACATCAAATGACACAGAAATTACCGTACGGGCTTCAAATATTAGCAAAGCTAATATCGCATAGTCATCTATAAAAGGAGGCCATAATGCAACTCAAACGAAGTTAACGACCTAATTCCTGTACAAATTAAATGATAAAAACGAATCTGTTAAACAGCAACAAATGACAACCACTGAATTACAGGATCCCGACATTAGACAAACAAATTCAGAACAAGCCGGGATTAAACTCGTTTCATGACGCCAACTCTCCCCCTTACCCGGGAAAATGGTATGTACGATTTTTTGACAACTTATCTTTGCTTCTATATGGAAGCCACGAGATGTATGTTTAGTCCGGAGTTTGATTATATTAAGATACTAGTATAGCGTGCAAGCAATTGTTTACATCTTTCCTACAGCTACTTCGTGTTTCTCAATAGAATGAAATTTGAAAACATAGTAATTGACAGAAGAAGGCGGAGTGTATATAAGCTTAAAGTCAGCTGTTAATATCGCAAGCACATTTGATACCACATTTACGAAAACATGTAATGAATATTGCTTTTTACTAGACCAACAGTCCCAGCCAGATATATGTCCTCACAAGGTATAAACAGTTGACATGAAAATGTGTTTCCTTTTTGTACACATGCATGAACCATTAGAATAATACGTGGTTCAAAATAGAGTCGCACATTTGATCTAAATGTGTTTGAAAAAAATCCAACTTAAACATGTATTTGTATTGCTTTTTTTTCTTTCCATTATTTTAAAGCTGTCCTTGTTCACTCCAAATATGATATAAGTTGATATTAAGGTAGCACAATACAAAGAATTTTTTACTTCCAAACACTAACCTTTGAAATGCTGTAACTTTCTTATGAATGCATAGAAAATAATAAAATAGGTATATATAGATAGATAAAAGATTAATCTTTTAAATGAATGCAATATTTTTATTATGCAATCATTATGTAATCAATTACTATTTAATTAGTGGCAAAATCTGGGTAAGTTCACTTGAATGAATTTAGCTCTATCATCTCTTTAACTATACAGAAATCTTAATCAACACATCATGGACTTCAAAAGGGTGTCTCAGATTGTCTCTATGGTATTCTATTCTCTCATAAATCTCTAATTAGTGTAAACATCCTGACCACATAAAAGAAGATAATGTTTAATTAGGTGTAAAATTTGTTCTATACACTCTATCTGAAATCTGAGACACCCTTTTGTAGATAATGGCCATAGGAACAACATATAATAAATTCAACCCTCTATGGATACCTATGCAGAAGCTAATTTCATTTGAAAGTGGAAATTTGATGAAAAATATTTTAGACACAGTTAACATTATAATTGGTTACATAATTGTTGCATAATACTAACATTGCATTAATTTGAAAGAGTAATTTGTTAGCTATCAAAAACTACCACTATTATAAATTTTCAAGCATTATTAAGAAAGTTACAGCATTTTAAAACTTGGGAGTTGGAGTTATAAAATCTTTGTATTGTGCTACCTTAATGAACTCTTTATTTATGAAAGTTTCTGTTGGAAATGTTGATAGAAGAATATCTGCAGAGTTATAGTCTTGAGACTTCTGAATATAGTGCATTACTTCTGTTCAGTGTTTGTGAGATATCAACCACGCATCCCCCATTAACTTAACTGCCTTTTCCTGAAATTAAAAAGAAAACAAATAGTAAGTGTGCAGACATATGTAATTACGTACGACTGACTGTTTCTGTCAAGTTCATTAAATTCGTTTTTTTTTAACATCCTGAAGATTTAAAGCATGACAAATTGCATAGGCTTGTGAAGACTGTCTTGTGTAGTCACCAAAAAGATATTGCAGTATTTTGTTCTATTTTTGCCGTTGGGTTGTAACAGTTGTCTTAATTCACTTATATCCAAAGCTCTCCTTTCAGATGTTTGTGATTTAATTGACTTATGAAGAATAAAAATCTGATATTCACTTCTGACCTTGGTGTGAAATATCCTGGATAATTTCTGAAATTTGATTTGATACAGTAAACGGTGATATTACACCATGTCCCCTGTGGAAGGTAGCACAGGACATTCTAGTATATTAAAACTATGTTTTTGGCTCCACAGGGAATATTAGCTCTTATTCCTATGAAATATATTTCAAATAGCCATTTGAAGATACCGACTTTACATATAGTATTAGACATGTTTTAATGCATACCTGATATGATTGTTCTTTCGACATGATAGAACTTCTTCGCATTAAGTACTAAAACAGAAACAGAAAAATACAAAATAAGAAATAAAATGATTCTTAATTATAAAATTGCAAATTTCATTTATAAAGCTTTCCTCGTCCTTTTTGGCTTGAAAATACTAAAACCCCATTACGTTTGAAATATACAGCGACAGTAATAAATACCTTGTATGACGGAGGGTATATTAACATATCGAGAGGACTAAAAATAACACTATTATTCTTGATATTTGATAAGGCTTTTAATATTATGTGTGTTGTTGTTAGGTTTTTTTAGACTGTTTTGTTTTGGGTTTTTTGGGTTTTTTTTTTTTGTTTCTTTTTTCTCCAAATATCCCCATAATATTATTAACTAGTCATGTATGTGTATACATGGTATACTCGCAGATCGATATAATATAATATACTGCAGCTGTGCTATTTGAGCAGTCAAATTGCATTGACCGTATATTCATATGTGATATACAGTCACTGACCGTATATCACCTTGTTTGTGACGTTGACAATGTGTTTCCGTAGAGTCTTATTTATGACGTCAATAAAACATACAGGTTCGCGGAGATTTTACGTCTTCCACTCAAAATTTAGAAATGAGGGTTTTTACCCTAAATACTTCATTTAGAACAGTTATAAGAGTTGCAGTATATAAAGAATAACCATACATTGTCTCGAAATATCAATGTTATTTGTACTCGGCTCGAAACAGATAGAAATGCTCGGCACAGCCTCGCTTTCTACCTGTTTCTAAGCCTTGTACAAATAACATTGATATTTCGAGACAATGTATGGTTATTCTATATTTAGAACTTCACAACTTTTTAGCGGACAATTTAAACCTCGTCAAATAGTATATGTAAATTCAGTCACTTACTAGATGGTTAACCAACATACCTTTATTAAAACAACGGAAATGAAAATCAGATGATAAAGTGCATATAATATGACAAGAGAGACAAACGCCCAGAGGTCAGCTGTGTATTGTATGTCAAGGTCATCTATTCTGGACAATATACTATGCCAAATAGTACAAAGGAACATGAATATCATACACACCAATATGTATTTATCCTACAAAGAGAGTACATACATATGTAGGAACATTAATATCATACAAGCCAATATGTATTTATCTACAAAGATAGTACATAGGAACATGAATATCATACGCACCAATATGTATTTATCCTACAATAGTATATACATGTAGGAACATGAATATCATACAAGCCGATATGTATTTATCCTACAAAGATAATACATAAGAACATGAATATCACACAAGCCAATATGTATTTATCCTACAATAGTATATAGGAACATGAATATCATACACACCAATATGTATTTATCCTACAATAGATTAGGAACATGAATATCATACACACCAATATGTATTTATCCTACAATAGTATATAGGAACATGAATATCATACAAGCCGATATGTATTTATCCTACAAAGATAATACATAAGAACATGAATATCACACAAGCCAATATGTATTTATCCTACAATAGTATATAGGAACATGAATATCATACACACCAATATGTATTTATCCTGCAAAGATAGTACATAGGAACATGAATATCATACAAGCCGATATGTATTTATCCTACAAAGATAGTACATAAGAACATGAATATCATACAAGCCAATATGTATTTATCCTACAAAGAAAAAAATGACATTGTTGCTGGCTTATTTCATTTTATTTTCCCTTTTTTTTATGTTACATAAAAGTCCTTCAACTTTTCGTATACTAGTACATTAAAATGCTAAAAACAAAAGCATCAGAAAGCCAAAAAAAATAACTGAATAACCAAAACGACACGACTCTTTTATGTACTGTTTTAGTACACTTATCGTTTGAAATTAAATTTCTACTGTACTTCCTAGTTTATCAAGCATAAAACATAATATCAAGACATTTGTTAAAGGGGATATGCCAAACATTATTAGTTACACAGTGTGCTTATGCATTTGGATTGCTTTCTCACAACAAAATGGGTGTTATATATATATGTTACAGTAAATAGGTGAAATTAGGAATAACATGTAATTACTAAAATTTAGGAATTACATGTAATTCCCGATGCACTTAGTAAATACAAGTAATTCCTAAAACTGCCCAGTTATTACCAGTAATTACTATTTTTTAAATGATTTTTTACACCTATTTACTAACTATTAAAACAATGTTGTACTATGGTCAGCTGATCAAAAGTTATGGTAATACCTACTAGAAGATCAGTGAATACTCTTCGAAAGTGATCAACCTAAAATAATCTTTTTTGTTATTGGTGCATAAGCTACGAAATATATAGCAAATTAAATATGATTTTTGTGTTGTTAAGACTTAGTCATTAATTATAATGAAATTATAATTCACTTTTAGCAGGCAATCTCACTTGTTCTATTTTGTTAAATATGCTGAGAAACAAAATTTAGTCGCTGATGACGGAACATAGGTCGGTTCGCTACGTCTCGCGTTTTTGCGACAAAAGTCCCATGCATGCTCGACAAAAATGGAAATGATGTCAACAAAAGCGGTGAAATTTTATGGTGACTTATTCAATCCACAAAAAGATTAGAATCATCACAAATGTCCGACAGAAGAAGTCATTGTTGTCGCTTTGACACATTCCTCATTTCCTTTCTCAAGTTTATAGTTAATAGATATAGGAAGATGTGGTATGAATGCAAATGAGAAAACTCTTAATTCAAGTAACATTTTTTTTTTTTTTTTTTTTAAAGTAAACCATTGTATGTCAAGGTATGGCCTTCAATACTTAGCCTTGACTCACACCGAACAACAAGCTATAAAAGCCTTCCAAAAATACTAGTGTAAAACCATTCAAATGGGAAAAAGAACAGCCCCCCCCCCCCCCTATATAAAAACGAGAAACTAGGAAAACTGATGAACTATTTAGAAAAAGGAATTTAACTTTTGTCATTGGGCAACTTGAAAAGCAAAATTATAAAATATAATATAAACAATAGGCTCTCAAGATCCTCAATCGCTCACCTCATTTAATTAACTCAATTTATTCATCAATCATGATTTATATTTTTGAGTTATAATGTATATCAGTGTTTGCTTTAAATTGCTTTTTTTGGGTCATATATGCCACAAAATGAATATATTATAAGTTATGTAGAAAATCATCAGATATAAACAAAATTTGAACTTGATCTGTAATTTGTCAACTTAATACCAATTCTGAAATCATTTTTTTAAAAGCAAAAGGGGTAAGTTTGAAGTTAATTTTCAAAGTTCAAGGACCACAACTCTGCACAAAATCATCAGCCTGAAATAAAATTCCAACTTCATCTATAACTTGTCTGGATAAAACTTTTTACCAATTTTCAAATCAATATCACTTCAAACTTCCCACAAATGTCTGTTTAAATTTTGGATTGATATCAATGTCTTGCATGCTGATTTTTAGGGAGTTTCAAAACGTATTAAACCACAATTTTCCAGTTTCGATTCACAATTAGCTCTAAAGAGTATGCACTTTTGATGTGCCTTATATTCCTTAATCCTTAAGTATAAGCCCTAAAAATCCCTATCCCTTTACTTTCTTGTTTTGTATCTTGAATTATGTCTTTCATTTTAAAGCAAAAAAAATCAAGTCAGTAAATAGCTGTAAAAATGACAAAAATAATCAGTAAATACTAGTAATCACTGAATCAACTAGTAAATACATGTAATTACTAAATTGGCTAGTGATTACAGGTATTTACTGAAATGTTTAGTAATTACGTGTAATTCCTAATTTCACCTATTTACTGTAACATATACATATATATGATCTGATTTTAACTACATAGCTCTGGTGTTATTTTCATCTGTACTTTCATATTTTAAATTTTTACACCAAAAAAGGCTTATTTCTGTGCCTATTTGCGGTGTTTTAAAGTGTACATGTATCAGATCAGCTTATATATTCTTATTACGGCCTTTTCCATGTAAATTAAATATGGAGGTGAAAAAGAGTCATTCGCAATGACTTTGAGATCAATAAATCTTTGTACAGAAAGACATAAACAGCTTAATGTGTATAACCTATTTAATTCATGACTGTAAAGATGTCATACATTTCTTTATAATGTCAATTTAGGTTTTCTGTGTATGTTATCGAAGAATATTTTCCCATAATGGTTGGTTCTGTAGATATCACACCAAAGCATTTCGGCTCAATGGACGCGAACATATTACTGGTTGTATTTTTTTGTTGTTGGAATAACTTTTTTTTAAAGCACTGTTAAACATAAATAATAAAGTTCAGAACGGAAAGGATAAATATGTCAGAGACAACAAAACCGTGTTTTTTTTTTTTTTTGTTATACGTATTTGTAATTGTGTCCGTTTTATTAAGCTTTTTTCAACTGATTTTCAAAGTGCGTTTTTATGTTGAACATTGTAATGTTACACTACTGTCCCAGGTTATGGGAGGGTTTGGATCCCGCTAATATGTTTAGCCCCGCAACATTCTGTTTGTCTGCCTGTCACAAATCAGGAGCCTGTATTTCAGTGGTTGTCGTTTTTTGCTGTGCTTCATGTTTGTTTTCCTTTTCTGTACATTAATTAGGCCTTTTGTTTTCTCTTTGAATTGTTTTACATTTGTGAATTCGGGGCCTTTTATCGCTGACTGTGCGATATGTACTTTGCTCATTGTTAAAGGTCGCACGGTGACCTATAGCTGTTAATGTCTGTGTCATTTAGTCTCTTTTGGACATTTGTCTCATTGGCAATCATACCACGTCTTTTATATTGACACACATAGCAATATCATAAATTCATACTTACAAGTGTTGTTAAATATGAAATCTTCGGAAGAACTTTATTGGTGATGAATCTAAACGTTACACCAATGAGAATCAGTAAAAATCCCAGGAATATCCTGTTCTCTATCAGATCACGACTTACCGCAAATATTGTCAAAGGGAGACAACTAATAAAGGTCTAAAATATAAAGCGGGATTTCTATATTACCTTTGTGTCTGAATATGAATTTACTTCGATAAAACACAAATCCATGTGCATGTGCTATTTCATGTAAACAAAATTTTTATGCGCTTTGAATTTTGCTCATTGTTGAAGACTGCACTGTGAAGTATACAGAACTATTCACACCTTTGTTTTTGTCAATGATCCATAGTGTTTGGCAATCATATCACAACTCCACCTGTTCTTAATATAAAGACAGAAAACTTTCAAAATGTAAATTATAAAGGATTATATATTCAATGGTTTAAATATCATTCATCCCATCGGAAAATCTAGGCAGACTCGGGTAATTTATCTGCCGAGGTGTCCCGAATAAAATATGTTGTTTTTTAAATTCTTTATTGATCTTTTGGATGTTCAAACTACAGTCATGCGCATACATACTTTGAAATATCAGCATGGGAGAAAATCGATCAGAATCGCATGAACTCTAAAATTAATCATACTTGTCTGGTGCTTTGTCTGTATATATACACATCTTCTGCTTCGTGTGCCTTAACTTGATAAAAACATTTAATTTCAACTGAATCACTGACAGTTACGAATAGGCATATCGTCCTGAATATGCGTGAACTATTTTCCACTGGACGCAAATTGTGTAAGTCAGATGTGAATTTACAATGTGTATATACAGTACATTGTGTGTTGTAATTAAGTATTATTCTGCTTCTGTGTTCTAACTTATCTAAAAAAAAGTATTTACAAATCTTTAAATAAACCTTTCTAGTAACTCACCATTACTAAGAGTATGTTCAATATAAAATAACCAAACTTCCTTCTAGCCAAAGTCTTCAGTTTTAACAATGGAAACGTTGCGGAAACGAAGTCTGAAATGTCTTTAGAAATTTCTTTAATTTCAGCTTCAACAACATCCCTAAGTTCCCATTCATGGTCTCCAGTAAAACACGTGACTGTGAGAGAACTAATCTCGTTTTCATCTTCCAATAAAACTACTTCATCTAAGGGATGTTCAGAGGTCACGGATACACTTATTTCCTTCAAATAAATGAATGAACAGACAATAATAAATATATACATATAACAGTACATTTAACATATTGGTTTCAGAAGTTATGACCCTGTCCTAGTCCAAATAATTATGACGTCTTGCAAAGCTTTTCAAATTTTTTTCTGGGACTTATTTGGACTAATTCTGTCCGTAAAAGTACTTAAATGAACATTTAAGAGATGACACAAATGAATATTAAAATAGGCCTAGGCAATTATTTGCCTGCTGTTTAAACCTAAAATGCATAACTATACAGAAGGCTGTTTTCTTGATATTGCGCAGTCATTATTTTCTTATTTGTTTTCGTGGAAAAAATTACTACAAGCCTTTCAAAAATAATGTTCTCCACAGGTTCACGTGTGACCAAAATGTAGATGTGCACATTTGTTAAGTGCAATTCGTTCATCTGTACTGAAATGTGTCTTTGACTGAGCTGCAATTTTAATCACACTATAAGACTTACTTGGAAGTCAAAAGGGAAATCATGCAATTCTTGTCTTTCTTTAAATGTTCCTTTTATCCGACGTTTTTCTACAATGTAAGCCTCGTTATTTTTATCAACCGTAACTTCCTTCCACACATTGTTTAAAACACTATTCTCTAAGTTTTGTACAACTAACTTCGGACTCCAGTACTCACTAAAGTTGACTTTATCCTGCAAAGGTATAATGTAAAAGAAAAACTGGTGTATTAATTCTTGAAACAAAATATCTGCACGTATATGAATAAAAAATCATGGTAAAATAATTGCTTTTTTTTTTATTCCTTATTATTTCGACAGGTTGTGAAGTAAGTGATAGCATGTCGGTCTGATAAATTGATGGAGGTCTTGTGATTATAAAGCCACTCCCAGTACTCTATGATGTGGTTACTTTTTTTTCTTCTTTTTTTTTGCGGAGGAAGCCGAAGTACATTGGGGAAATAATTATAACCACCGATTTTCGACAGGAAAACTGACAATTCTCGTCAATTACATCTGGACATCAAGGTTTCCTGTCTAATACAAATCCGGACTCATATTGACTTCACATTACCATGTTCCGGTCCAGATATGTATGAGATATTTGCCTACGAACGTCTTGTAGCATTATTTATTCACCTTTGTTGTCAAGCATCACATCTGAAATAAAGCTTCGTTTCTGCATAAATTGACTTTTTCTGACTAGATTTATATAAATCACATGTGAAAAACTCTCCGTCTAAGTCACCATTTGTAAAAGTAAACCATTATAAGTCAAAGTTAGGTCTTCAACACGGAGCCTTGACTCACACCGAACAGCAAGAAATAAAGGCCCCAAACAATGACTTAGTCTAGACTAAGTGTAAATCTATTCAAACCGGAAAACCAACGGTCTAATCTATATAAAAAACGAGAAGTCTATATCAAAAGCCTAAATTTTAGTGACCTTAAAAGCTTTGTATGATGAAATCTAGTGATTTCCTTTTTCCATTTATTTAACAAACCAGATGTTAGTCAGACGTATTGGATTTTAATGGTTTTAATAATTCCATAGACAATATTTATAGTACAAAAGGTTTTCAATACTTTTGCATCGATTATTGTAAAAACAATATTTGGTACAAACAATGGAAAACATTGACTAAAAATACTCTCCCTATTCGTTCAATTAAGTTCACTTGTTAACTTGTTTCAAGAAATACTAAAACAAAATGGCAGCTACCGTAAGGATTGAAGCATATACATCTACAAGAAGTAATGGTGAGAGGAAAGGAAACCAAAGGTAGGCTCATAATTAGTCTAAAAGATATTTTTGAAATCGAATGCTGAGTTCACATAGAGGTTTACATGCAAATAAAGATCACACAATATTTGGTCATATCTTATACAAAATTGTGGTCTGAGGCGTAGTCGAGAGCTTTTTTATAAGTTTGCAACAAAATAAATCTATTTTTTTAATAACAGCTAAAATATATCAAAGCTATAAATTTGAAAATACTCGAAGCTGTTAGATGATAATTAAATATAGGTTTGAATGCATGTCTAATTATTGTTTAGTATTATTATAAGTTAAGTAGCTTTCATACACAAATATGTTGCATTTGGTCATGTAGTGAAAACTCATCCTTTCAGACTTGATGCCGATGTAGTATGGGTGTTGCGATCTCACCAATAATCTGATAATAGAGGAAACTTTTAGTATTATACTTTACCTTTGTATTTCCATCTAGTTTCTTCTCTCTCCATCTTGCCTGGATGAAAACATTAGCTGCATAGTTTTCTGCTACAGTCTCTATATCAGTTATCTTTAAGAAAACGATCTTTAGATATACCTTTTTCTGTAACAAAATATTATATGAATAATATGCAAAACGTCATGTTGGTCGTAAACAAGATATATCATTATAAGAATAAAAAAAAACTTAATGGCAATGATAGTCGGTCTTGGTTTTAAGCATTGCAAGAACCACAGTGGTTATAAAGAATGTAAAGAGTGGCTTTTATAGATGTAAAAAAAAACATGAAGTAAGACTTTGTATTCGAAAAGCAGAGACAAATGAACGTGTAATGTATACGATGTATACTTCATTTTCCTTTAAATATTGGACCTGCAGTGAATATACATGTATTCATGTATTTAAAAGTAAACCCTTACAGTTTAAACTAACTAGGTTATTAATGAAATAAACCCACCATAATTTTGTATGGTTAATCCTTCCCAATTAAATACAATTTCAGTTTTAGTATTGTATAATATTATAAACAATGTCCAATTCTAATGCAGTAGTCCTTGTTAAAAATAGTATTCGAGATCGGACAATCTTACGAGCCTCAAATGTAAGTAAATATTCGGAAGTTAGAGATACATCAAGTTTGAAGTGGTCATAAACCAATTGTAATATGTTTGACATTTTGGTTCGATAAGGTTATAAAGGTTATCATTACATAATGATTTAATTTCGATACAATATGCATGCTCTCTCCTATATTGAATGACAATACATCATAAGACCGGAAAACTCGTGTACAACAAACCAGACCAGTAAAAACAACTTATCGCCCTTTCGTCCAATTTACTCTGTAAGTGTATTTTTTTTAATCCATTATTTTGTATATTGATCAGAATTTTGATATATGTATTATTTTTGTAAGTAAACATTTGTTAGTTAAATATAATATGACATTACATTTACTATACCCCCCTTTTTTATTCGTTTGTCACTAGTAGTAGTAAGGTAATCAAAGGGGATATATAAACAATTATATTCAGTTTGAAAAATAGAATAATTTACATCTATGCGCTTTATGAGAATAAAAAAATCAAAAAATTATATAACATACGATGAGCTACTTATAAATTTTAGGAACGAATACTACATGTACATGTAAAAATGTACCAGACTAGTATAAAGAACTTACCGCTTTTTCGTCCATTTTATTACATAGTGCATTTAATTAAGTTATTTTTAAACCATTATTGTGGGTTTGTGTATTGATCAGAATTGTGATATATGTCTATATTGTTTTCATTGTCCACTCTATATAGAAGACATTTAAAAATCAATTATGAAGGTTTAAATTTCTGTGAGGTTCCAAATGGGTTAGTTTTCTCATTTGAATTGATTTACATTTGTCATTTCTAGGCCTTTTATAGCTGACTATGCGATATGGGCTACGCCGTACGGTGACCTTTAGCTGTTTATTTTAGGTCTAATTGCCAATCATACTGCATCTTCCTATTTTTGTAGTTTACCAACTATTACAATAATTCATACAGATTATGTGTTTGCGCGAAAAGCTATTATACTGGATTATCAAATAGGCAGAATCAGTTGATTTTCTGTACCAGGGATATCTTCTTCACACTTTACCACGGGGATGTTTGAAGGGGAGGGGGAGGGGGAGGTTAATTAAACTGACTTATATAAACTTTGAAATCAAAATCAGTGAGGAATTCAGAGCAATTTCCCTTTCTTTCTATTAAATTTGGACAAATGTAGTCATGAATAAATAAATCATTTGAGTAGTTTTTAATTTACTGTGACAAAAAACAAAAACTTGATATCCGGATCCCACCAGTATAAAATTTTGTCAAATAATATTGATAGAACTATTATATTTCTTTTTACCAATGATTTAAATATACAATGCAAGTTTAAAAGTATTTGGTTATACATAATATATATTTTCTCAACTAAAATTACCAAGTGTAATTGAAAGATATCCCATCTTGGCATAGTTAAATACAAATGTATGTAATAGTTGACATTTAGAATGAATTGAACATGGCCGAAATAGTAAACGGGGAAAGTAAATCTACAAAACCAAAACCCAAGGTAAGTTACTGTGATAGAACAGTTTTATTGTTAAGAGTTTAAACTTTCTTACTAAGCAAATCAAAATGTAGAAACTTGTTTTTTAACACAGTTATTTATAATAACTTATAAAAACATCAACTGATCTGATATTATGTAAACTGGAATGATTTTGTGTGTGTATTTCGTAAGCCCGACTGCTTACAAACATTTGAGAGCGATTTAGTTGAAACGTACATGTAAACTAGTCACACATTGGGCTGTATATATAAAAAGAAGATGTATTATGTTTGCAATGAAACAACTTTCCACCAGAGACCAAATCACACAGAAATTAACAGCTATAGGTCTTCGTACGGTCTTCAACAATGAGCAAACCCCATACCGCATAGACTAATTGCGAAGTCATTTATGGAACATTAGACTGGCATATGTCATATATGTTAATATGCACTTTTTCTTTTTATAAAATATATCCTATGGAACCCTCGACAATCATTGTAAATACAGTTATAATAGTATCATTCGTATTATTGACACGAATTTATTTAAATTATTGCTCCTTGATCTTCGTTCTGAATACAAGCATGACTACAGAGTCTATCATATAACATTCCTTATAAATATAAACTATATACAAGACAAAGAAAAAACAACCGTTAATGTTTTGTATGTATAGTTGTTATGCTACACATGTGTGATATTGATATAATTAAACTTTATAATGGAAAAAAAGGTAGGCATATTTAAACTATGTATTTTATACTATTTTTTCTCAGAAGTAAAACCCTTCAGCAATTCAGTTGCCTGAATTGTTAAATATCTCAAGAGTGCCCAGAGTAAAACATTGGTACAACAAAAGTACAAGTCATGTAACATGTATAATGAAAAACGCGATGCTTCTCAAGCAAATTTAACCTCTTTCAACTGATACCGTTTCGTTGGTCTCGTGGGAACGTGAAAGCCTCGAGTGATGTGAGTCAGGGAGTTCTTGGGTTCGATCTACAGTCGAGGTCAAATCAAAGACTGGCAATTGGGTATTTGAAGGTTCTCCTTATGAGCAAGGACTAGTCAGCTCTGAGTTAGAATAATGTTTTTCGATAGGGTGACATGCCTTTCTGTGGTCCCGTGAAAAATCATATGCAAAATCCAGCTAAGCATGTCGGGATAGTACAAAGCAAGGTTTATTATCATATTACATTAATACGTTCTTGCTCTGAGTTAACATTTAGTTTTCCACTGGACGTTAAATTGTCATCTATCCATCTTTATCAGCTATATCTATTACATGTATATAGTGCAATAAATGAAATCGTGTAGCAACAAATAAGCCTATCGATATTAGCAAATTTCTCTTCTTATCTAGCTTCGATGTACCACAAATATGTCAGGCTCGAAGGTGAGTATACTGCTAAGTGTCCATCCTTCTAATTCCTTATAAACATAGTAATAGCGTTCAAGTACCTATGTATACAGTTACCCAATCCTCAACTTGTAACAAAATAATAATAAAAAATATGTCCATCCCTCGACGTATGTACATGTATATGTAAATGTGTCCTGTGCAAAATTGTAAATCTTCTAACATGATGTTAACAAATATAGTGTAAATTAATAAATAATTGTTTTATTTTTTAGGAATAATTATATAGAATATTTTTTAGTTTATACGTAATACTTTTTTTTTAATAATCGTGCAGGTGCACATAAATGGTTTACTGTTAGATATATAGATATATTGTCTATAAACTCTGTATGAAAGCTGAGTATTGCAATCTCTTTTGTAATCTAATATTTGAAAACCTACATTATTCCGCATTTTCTCTCTCGTTATAGCTTAGTTTAAAGCTTTGAGCCCCAGTCACATTGTCACGTTTCAAAAGCTACGTTTTACTCCGTTTTGAAAGCGTAGCGAAACGGAAATATACGTAACGGATCGTATCGAAACGAACTGATCCTTTGTTCAAAACGGGACCTGGCCCGTACGTTTTGAAAATTCAACAACAAACGTAGCGAAAATTGAAACGAAGAAGAAACCTAGTAAATTCGTATCAAAGCTTAGCGGAACGTAACAAAACGTGTTTACTACGTGGGTCTACACGTACTTATACCTAGCAAAACGTGACAAGAACGTGATAAGAACGTAGCACAATCATAGTAAAACCTGCAATGTAGCTTTCAAAATAACGGGACATTTTTATTTAAAAAGTAGTTGAAACGGAGCATCTTAAAACTGAATAAAACGTGACAGTGTGACTGGGGCTTATAATGTTCCTTCATCTCTACGTTTAAATAAACATTGTGTATAAACTCTACTAAAAACTTTTTATAAAAATATGATAAGTGTTTCTACAAAATGGATGCATCCTATTACTAGCATGTACAGATATTCAATGCATTTATCATTCCATGTGGCAATTATCAGTATTATTTATTTTGCTTATCTTCATTAAAACTTCACATTGAACAATTATTCATCATGTATGCTGCCCCCTGAAATTGTCAAATTAGTTAGATATTTATGAAGCTTTATTGTTTTTCCAGAAAAGCGTTTTCATAAAGGTAACTTTTCTCAAAATTAGTAACATTGAAACAGTCAAAGAGCAGTTCTCAGCAGACGTCTTTATCAAAGCAAGATGGCGGGAACCAAGCTTAGACCATAGCAAGGTATACGACAGCATTAATTAAAAACAACGTATTTTTTACATTCAATGTATGTCCTCTTTGTTAGTGAGATTTGCCTTATATAAGTTATATGATCCAGTATATTAGAGCACCTGTTGATTATTTGTTGTGTTGGGCTACTGTCAAGTGAACGTTTATTACGTATTACCATTTATTTTTATGTAATATGTGCCATTGTCCTTGGGACCAAAGCACATACCAATCCCACTAATGTTGTACATACCCAATAAAGTATCAGTGCTAGAAGTTGTTTGATGCAAATACATTGGTGTTGTAGGCCTAAAGAAAGATATATAAAATCAAGGATAGCTCGCCTATTACACAACTCTTATTTATAAGATAACGTTGTTCCTTGTGTTAGTTCTGTTCGTGTTTTTTTTTTTTTTTTTTTTTTTTTTCTTTTTCCGAAATAGTGTAGCATCAAGCATATGGCGTACTGTGCACAACACCCTTACCCAACATACGGATACTATCGATAGAAAATGTAAACTCTTAATATGAGAGATACAAGCATGACCAATTCAAAAACACCCCTCTGTTTTGCATATATGATATGAAAAAAATATTATCTTGTCCATTCTGCAAAAGACGTCCAAGGCATACAATACGAATATAAGTTTTACAAGATCCGTTCCGGCAATAATTTAATGCCAACAAACAAGTGAGATGTTGGCTTATGTCAGTCAGACAGCAACCCGACGAAATGAATAACATGACATCTTAGGGTCATCACATAAACTTAAACGCTAGTCGATGTTTTTTTTTTTATATTCACTTACATTGAAAAGATTTCACTCAACAAAAAAGCGGGGAAAAAAAAAAACAAAAAATGATGAATAAACTTTACCTGATGTTATTTATTAGTTTGTAATTTTGTTCTCGTTCAGCATATGTAGAACTTGGCACTGGACATTAGACAAATAACAATCGACAAATCAATCTTACTTTTTTTATAATTTCATAGTAAAAAGAAAAATGCAATAACTAGATATAGGAAGATGTGGTACGAGTGCCAATGAGACAACTCTCCATCCAAATAACATTTATAAAAGTAATCCATTATAGGTCAATGTACAGCCTTCAACACGGAGCCTTGGCTCACACCGAACAACAAGCAATAAAGGGCCCCAAAATTACTAGTGTAAAACCATGCAAACGGGAAAACCAACGGTCTAATCTATATAAAAAAAAACGAGAAACGAGAAACGCGTATAAATTTTAAAAACAAACGACAACTACTGTACATCAGATTCCTGACTTAGGACATATTCTGTTTTGTAGGGTTCAGATAATTTAAAGTTAGACAATTTATGGAACCCCAAGTTAGTAGTACAGAATGTTCTCGGTAGTCCTAAGCAGTCCTCATGGAAGGAACTTAACTTTGGTAAAGGAGGAGAGGCGTTTATTGTGGAGAAGAGAAGAATCAAAGGAACTTTCGCAGAAATGTTGGAACTAAGAATGTTTCCGTTTGATTTTCAAGTATGTACAGAGCACATGTAAGGGAACAACTATTTAACTTCAAAAGGGGTTGGGGGGGGGATATTTTTTCTTTTTTTTTCTTTTTACCTTTTTTTTTTTATTTCAAATAAAACAATTTGATTGATAGCGTTGAAAAACTAAATAAAAAATCTGACTCGGGCAAAAAAACATAACCTCCTCCTCCTTTGAAGTTGAATAGTTGCTACCTAATTTTTCGTATTGTTGGACCGTAAGAAGACACGAAAGCCAAACATGCATATGGCTTAAATAATGCTATTTCAAATTCCACACTCATAAGAATTTGAGACAGGTTAAAATCTGTAACTAAATTCTAAACCACGTGTGTACAAGTATAGTCGTAGGCTGATAACACGATTGATTTAAATGTATACATTGCAATAGTTAGATGCCTTGATGAACACAGATAAAACAAATAATATTCGCATTGTATGCTATTATTTGCGGACTTATTAACACCGTCTTGCTATGATCTTCTTTTGTCTTGTCAAATCTTTTGTTCAATAGATCACTATCACATACATATATCATTGTTTTATCTCAATATCGGATATATTGATTTCGTCTTAATGTAGTTCTGATATACCTCTGTAACAAAATAGAATGTGTATTTGATATACATGTAGATGAGACGTAAATTAATAACGGGGTAATCTTATGTTGTTTGTCTCGAGATCAAATTACTTTTGAATTAAGAGACCTTTTAACCTTTAAATTTAAGATAGACCGCTGATGTTAGTTTGCTGCATATAAAACAGACACAATTATAGATAGAATTTTAATTAAATGTTGTTCGCTCCTAACGGACTATAACGTTTAGCATTCATATGAATAACTTCAACTAAAGAATACGAAAATAATTTACAGGCTTAATTCCAGCCCCAGCCTCCCCCTTTCCCCATAAAAAAAAATACACTTGCCACACACACAATCGCACACACATCCATCGAATTATTTGGCTTAACAATGACAGTTAACACGCACAGATATAAAAATATTGTTTTCTCTTTTGAATTATTTCTATTTTGTGACTACAGTGTATACTCTAAGGACTTTCCTTGTTGTTAAAGGCCGTTTAGCGACCACTATTTCAAAACATAACCATGTTCTTGGTAAATATTTCAGGACATCAGTGTAGTACTAACATCAGAGCACCCTATCCAAGAGCTTGAAATTCTAGAAGACGAACAAGAACTTAGCTCGATGAATGTATCTTGTTTTGTGGATGTTCAAGAATGGGAACTTAAAGACTATGTAGTAACAGAAGCTAAACAGATGACAAAAGAATTCTCCGAAACTAAAAATATATCATTTCCGTTATTGACAGTGAAAACTTTAGCTGTCAGACAATTTGGATTCTTCGTGTGGAATATACTTATCATAATGGTAAGTAAACTAAGAGACCAAGATATCTTGGGACAATAATTGAAAAAAATCTTTCTGCTTGTATATGAATCAATTATTCATCTCCCCTCTCACTCATTGTTATAGGCCGTTTAGTGACTAGCAACTGTTAACATCTTCGTCCTTTTGCCTCCGTTATATATTTGTCTCATTGGTAATCGTTCTATGACTTCTTATTTATACTAATTATAATGGTACTAAGTAAATTAAGGAATACAGATATCTGGGTAAAATAGTTAAAAAAAATACTTTCTTCTTGTATATGAACCAAATAGTCCTCGCCCCTTTCAATTTCATTCTTCTATCTTTTCTTCCCGGTTCCTTTCTCTTAATTTCCTTGGTCTCATTGTACTATGTCTACCAAAAAGTTGTTACATTCTTTTTTTATCATGATGTTTTATTCGCTTGCTGAAGATATTACAACTTTTGTGAAAGACAGAGAGGTAATGGCGACTTTTTGTTCATCAATATCATTCAATGAGATTACAAAAAAACATTATGTTCTGATCAAACGTCTAGACATTTCTTGTATGAGTTCAATAGAGAGATAAATATCAAAAGATTTTAGAAATGTCTAAATTTATCCTGGAATTGTCCTTTACAAATTTCTGTGAAAAATACAAAATAAAAAGAAGGCACATAGTCAGTTGCGGGTTCAGAAGGGGTCGATGGGAGAGTAGCAAGCATAAAATTATATTCAAGACAATAAACATGGTCACAATCCTTGTGATACATTTATCGTTAAGGCTATTCACCCCGCCACCACCCTTTTCCCTCAAGTCCTGTATTCGTTAATATGATTGTTCTACAATCTTTCCAACAGCAATATATTATTTAAACAATTTTTATGACATTTGTTATATATGTATACATTTACTCAGTTGTAGTTTTACAATCGAGTACTACCTAGTATATACAAATGGTATTAGTATATGTCATACGTATTCTTCATTACTATAAGATGTATTCTTAACTGAAATTACATAAACTCTAAATCAAAATATCTCTGGATTTTTTTATTTTTTTACAGACCATCATCAGTTTGTTATCCTTTACAACATTTGCTGTTGACAACACTAAACCACAGAACAGATTACAGCTAGGGTTTACATTAACATTGACAGGCGTTACCTTCAGATTTGTCACCAATCAGAGTTTACCTAAGATATCCTATCTTACTAAATTGGTAAGTATTCCTTTTATACATGTAAAGGTTTTTAGACAATTGTATGGTTTAAGAACAACTGTACATGAACAATTAATGTTAAATGCTAAAACATACGAGAGAAGATATCAAATATGTAATTTATCTGAACTCATCATAGATATAAGCCAAAAATTGTGTTCGCCAGACGCTCGCTTTGATATTATGCGTATACTCATATGGTCCGACCATACGCGTATGGTCGGACCATATGAGTATATACTGGTTTGGTTATTATCGGGCCGGACCATATGAGTATTTGGACCATATAGGTATTTTGTTTTCAAATATGCATTAGAACCGTTTCAATGATACAATAAATTTTATAATTCAAAGGCTACATAAACAATTAATATTGATGCCATAGTTAGTTTTCATCGCTATTTGTATTCTTATATTTATGCGTAGGGTGAAATTTATTTCCACACGGTCGTAGTCGCCGTACATAACTTTTTCGCATTAGCTCGTCTTGGTAGTGCACGATCCTTGGTAGTTTCACTTTTTGCTTTCTAGTGAAAAGTCAACCTTCTCAGCAGCTTCCTGTAGTGATGACGAGGTCTTGATAATTCCATAACGGATTTTGAGAAATTTTGGGAAATGTTTTTTTTTATGCAAGATCGACATGTTGCCATTCAAGCATAATAACAAAATCAATAATAAGGTATAAAATGTGTAAAATCAGATGCGTGAAACTGTTTTTCTTTTTCTCTAGTTAATCTTTTTCTCATTATGATATAAAACAATGACCTTAATTGGTGTCGTCTTCTTACTGACTTGACAACTAGAAGGTTCATACCTTATGAGGAGTTAAGTATTAACTGTAAACTTATTAATTATCCCGACCATGTGAGTATATACCCTTACGATCATGACCATACGCGTATGGTCTAAATACTCATATGGTCCGGAACATCTACACAAGACTCGCCAGTGATGCTCAGATAAGATAAAAAAAAGTTAAACAGCCAAATAAAGTACGAAGTTAAAAAGAATCAAAGATCTAAACTTACAAAAGGTACGAGTTACAAGTACTTGTGGTGTCCAACGACGAACAACTTACACATACGCATACACATACATGTATATGTGTAATCTTGTACAAACATTGAACGAAAAACCGTCGAAGGCAAATGAGGAATTGTCTGAGCTTTTTATTCAGGTATAAACAATGGTTTGAAAATGTTTTAATAGTAAGTATAATTCATGTATCAGATCGCTTAATATTTTTCAACTGTTGCTGCACAATAGAGATTAGGAAACTATTCTAGTCTTTAAATGAAAAGAAAGTTCAAAGTCCGGAAAATCATTTCAAGATATATGAGTTAAGAACGTATAATTTTAGTATTTGCATAAATTTTATTGTTAGTCGTAATATGTGTACATATTATTCTGTGTTTAATTGTTTTTTTTAGGATGTGTACATATTATTTTGTATGATATTCAACTTTTGCATCAGTATATGGCACGCAGTTATAACCCGGTTTAAAGACAACTCGGACCAAGATTCAATGGACTTCTGGGCATTTATTATCTTTATAATTATATACAGCGTCTTCCAATTGATATATTTTATGATAGTCGTCGGGAGTGTAAGTATACATAAAGGCAATTGTAATACTGGTATACAACTGTACAATAGTCATAATTAGATTAAGCAAAAACAAATACGATTACTAACAAAAACCAAGGGAAAAACATCAACTATAAGAGGAACACAACAGAACAACAGAAACATTGAACTGCAACAAAAACAAACAGCAACATACAGTGGAGATCACTTCTAACCTCTCATTAGAACTGTCAGAATAATCTGTCATAGAACTGTTCTAACCTGTCCTAGAACAGTTCTAGCTAGAACAGTTCTACCTTAGAACTGTTCTAAGTAGAACTGCCAGAATCATTTCTAGGTAGACTTCATGAAGTCTTGGAGTGCTTTCAATTCCCGGTTAACCATATTATACAGTCATGAAGATGACGCTACAAAAATGGTTGTTCAGCGACAGTAGTAAGATATAAAAGACAAAACAAAAAACAAATGAATATATTCGTGTAGAATATTTAGAATGGATCAAAATAGAATAATCTTTTGCAAAGAATATATTCAATCGTGGAACTTATCTTCTTCATATTGCTGTGCATTCTGAAATCTAACTACTAGTGGTTCTAAGAAAAGCATCAATATTAAAAAATTAAAATTACACATTATGTTTTTTTGTTGTTTTTTTTTTTTGATTGTGTCTGCCTTCTATGACTGAAGTAGTACATGTAATGTCATATCTTCTTGTAAACTACTTTCTACATTTTTCCTCAGTATATCTGGAGAAGAAGAAAAGTACAACAACAGGAAAAAGAATACCAGGTACATGTAATTATGAGAGGCATTATACATCAAACATATTTGGCAACACCAACAGTAAATCGAATATAGAGAAAACTAAATTACTATAACAATATTTTTTCGAAACAAAGCCGTTAATTAAACTTTTTCAAGACCAAGTAAACCTGATTTGATTCTGATAAACTGAAATTAATGCCAATCGTAACATAAACAGCTTTACACGAACTCCGACTATCTTTAACTAATTTGACTGGCTGTCTATTGTTTTGAAGGCACATTTTCTATATAAACATATGATAGTTTGGTATGATACCAAATGAGACAACTTTCCACCAGATACCGAATGTCGCACAAGTTTATTTTAATTATTTATTGAAACTGCCCTGTTTTTTTGTTTTTAGGAGAAAGCAGTTAAGCTGATAGGAGAATCATGGAAAAGCAATAGAAAAATTACAAGTAGATCGAAAGTTAGAGATGGTCGAGCATCACTTTTCTTTGGATAAAACAATACCTGTAAAACACATGAAACAATACACCTTATCGCTATTTGTCCGCCATTGCTGGAAATCACACAGGTTCCCGTAAAATTTTGACGTCATGAAACAAAATATCTGACACCACAATGGAAAAGTGATTGTTGTTGACGTCAAAAGTTCGAGCGGCCGGGTCAGCCGGGATTAGCAATAAGGTGTATTGCACAAGTTCAAACATTTAGAAAAATCTTCAACTGTATTAAAGATTTCAAGTTTAAGAGACAGCAAATTTGCATGTTATTTGGAATATAAAATGACATATAAATCAAAATATTTTCAAAATTAAAAAAGACATTTTTTACGCACAACTTGTACTTACAAATGTTTTTAAATGCATCTAATCGGATACTCCAATTAAAAGAGAAAAAAAAGACCCAGACCTTTGATACAGAAAGAACAAATCATTGGAGTTTGTGTGTTATCAGATTTTTAGATTCAATATATACATCACATTGTAATTGACATTTCTTGTCCTTATTGCAACACTATGCGATTTTTTTTTATTCAACAAAAATGCGCTTTGTAAAATTTGCTTGATTTGTTTGAGTTTGTGATTTTGTCTTTTGATTTAAAACTTTCTGTTTCGAATCTTCCTTGAATTTCGGTTTTTTTATATAGATAGCAGTCCCGGCCTGTTTATATTGATATTATCGGCTGGGCAATACATGTACATGTGTCTTTATTTTTTGTATGTTTTGATTTAATCTTGCTCCATTAACATGTTTTGGAGTTTATTGTGACGTCCATTTTCACTGCATTTAAGAATTGAATGCTTCTTTTTGTAACTTTATTGGGGGGTAAAATCGTTGACCGAAGTACATTTAGTAGAGCTTCATTCTAAAAATGTGCACACGGTCAACGCTTTTACAACCCTCTGAAGTTACAAAAAGAAGCATGCAATACTTATAATTATATTTTTTTAGCTAGAATCATGAAAACACGATTTACATCAAGTTTTTATTTAATTTACCTGTGCACTTTATTATGGGACCTCGTGTCATCATGAATGAAAACTTTTATTGTGTATGCAACTGCTTAAGAAATGACACGTGATGTGCAGTTAGCCAATCAGAATAACGTATTATAATAAAACATACATCTAATGTAATTATTGATGTATATAAATATATATATGATATACGAGTCTTAATTGAAAATATGATTGCGTTGGATAAAAACCTTTTTTTATACGTGTGCATGTAAAACAAATTTCGTTGTAGAAGGGTCTAAATACAGCACAAACAACATTTTCCATAAGACCAAAAAAGTGAAAAAGTATATTTAAACAAAACGCATTTGGCTAACAGGTCGAACAACTGATGTTCTTAAACTCTGCTGACTGCCATTGGCGATTGCCAAATAAAATTGATCACGAGATGTAACAAAATGGATCTTAATATAAATTTAATACTTAACAGAAAGCGATAATCTTGTGGCCAAGATGTTATGCCACAAACACAAGGTGTCAATATTTTTTTTGTACACCAGATCTAGATTTCGACAATATATGTCTCTTCAGTGATGTTAGGGATCGAAACGGTATTTGGAAGGCCATATAATTTACCCTCAATTTCAGATAGACTCTTGAATTTTAAGAGCCAATGTAGGATGAACGGATCATATAAACCGGAGGGAAAATATGATACAAGCCCAAAACGAAAAAATAAACGAGTCTTAATTGAAAACTACGTTCAAACCTATGATTGCGTTAGATAAAAACCGCAATTTTTATACGTGTGCATGTAAAACAAATTTCGTTGTAGAAGGGTCTAAATCATGTAAATACAGCACAAACAATATTTCCAAAAGACCAAAAAGTGAAAAAGTATATTTAAACAAAACGCATTTGACTAACAGGTCGAACAACTGATGTTCTTAAACCCTACTGACTGCTATTGGCGATTGCCAAATAAAATTGATCACGAGATGTAACAAAATGGATCTTAATATAAATTTAATACTTAACAGAAAACGATAAACTTGTGGCCAAGATGTTTTGCCACAAACACAAGGTGTCAATATTTTTTTTGTACACCAGATCTAGATTTCGACAATATAATTATATGTCTCTTCAGTGATGTTAGGGATCGAAACGGTATTTGGAAGGCCCTATAATTTACCCTCAATTTCAGATAGACTCTTGAATTTTAAGAGTCAATGTAGGATGAACGGATCATATAAACCGGAGGGAAAATATGATACAAGCCCAAAACGAAAAAATAAACGAGTCTTAATTGAAAACTACGTTCAAACCTATGATTGCGTTAGATAAAAACCGCAATTTTTATACGTGTGCATGTAAAACAAATTTCGTTGTAGAAGGGTCTAAATCATGTAAATACAGCACAAACAATATTTCCAAAAGACCAAAAAGTGAAAAAGTATATTTAAACAAAACGCATTTGACTAACAGGTCGAACAACTGATGTTCTTAAACCCTACTGACTGCCATTGGCGATTGCCAAATAAAATTGATCACGAGATGTAACAAAATGGATCTTAATATAAATTTAATACTTAACAGAAAACGATAAACTTGTGGCCAAGATGTTTTGCCACAAACACAAGGTGTCAATATTTTTTTTGTACACCAGATCTAGATTTCGACAATATATGTCTCTTCAGTGATGTTAGGGATCGAAACGGTATTTGGAAGGCCCTATAATTTACCCTCAATTTCAGATAGACTCTTGAATTTTAAGGGTCAATTTAGGATGAACGGATCATATAAACCGGAGGGAAAATATGATACAAGCCCAAAACGAAAAAATAAACGAGTCTTAATTGAAAACTACGTTCAAACCTATGATTGCGTTGGATAAAAACCGCAATTTTTATACGTGAAACTGAAATAACAATCTTAACCGTCATACAAAATATTTGTCAGCGAGTTTAAAATGTAGGTTAGCGAAAGATAATTTTTTAAAGAACTGATTGAATAAAAATAGCTTCCTTGTCGATATATTTAAACGATTTATTTGAAATACTGTTGTATTTCCCGGAACCCTATACAATCGAATTAAATAAACACCTATAAATTATTTATTTACCATACTTATCTATACAATATTTGTCTTTTAAATTTAGGTAAAAATTGAAATCAGGTAAAAATAGTGGTTGTCAAACGAAATGCCTGTAGTTTTTAATCGACGGGTGCTACATTTAACACTACATGTTGGACATGTTTTTATGATAACATACACATGTTCATACTATTATGATTTTATTTAAAACGAATTTCTAATTATTGCGTTAAAAAAATAAGTTTCTCTCTCTGAAAATAAGAGATGTATAATTGCACCAAACCATTCATTTTATTCGTATTTATTTGTCTTGGCATTGTCAGTTCATTTTCGTAGGGAGGAATGATACCAAAGCGACATTCCTACTGGTAACCTAAACATTACCTGACCACGCCATAGATAAAAAATACAGTACACATGCCAATATAGAAAGCTAAGGACTGAGCAATTAGGTGATCGCAGGTGCCCCGGAAAGGTATGCAATTCATGCTTCATGTGTAGCGCCCATCGTATTTATCATGTAAGTACAAACCCGGTGGTAAGTTTAACTCGGTATGTACCATTCGACTTATTAGTTTTCAATATTTTCCGTTTGGTACCTTTTGCCTCTAGGCACGATATAATACATCGACAAGTTAGGTTATTTGAGCTTGCTAAGTTACTCCCCGAATGTATGAATTATATCACAATAAACGTCTTTTCATTTCAAGCGGATAACATTGCCACACATCTATCAAACAAGAGAAGGCGCAACAGTCTGAGAGAAAGAAATATTTTGATTTAGATACATGATAACACTTGATAGTTATAAAACGTACATAGACATTTTTAAGTCTATATCATTTATAAGTCTATTGAATAGCACAACAATCCAAGGACTCGGATGTTGAAGAATAAATCCATTCATCATTGTTCTTTGTAGTATTATTAACAACCCTTGTGAGTCTGTACATAGGAGCTCTATAATGTTCGTTCATCCAGCTATTTTTATAGACCATAAACTTTTTAACGGAAACCTGAACAGAACCAACGAAGACACTTTGAGAGGCAACAAATCCAGTCTCTGTAGAATCCACTCTAAAAAATCTGTTACCGAAGTTCCCAGCGTTACATATCTCTTCCGAATGAAAAATGCATTTACCTTCTAACTTATCTGGCGAAACAAGATGACATTGACGAATTAATTCCTTCTCTTCTTCACTGGTCAAAAGGTAATATTTTTTGTAATCTATAAGTCTTTGTATGTTGTAGTCACTAACTTCTAACTGCAAAGCTTTACACATACAATTTAAATAATACATTAACATTGCTGTATCCTTTTCTGAAACAGTAACTTTTACAGTTGTATCAGTTATTTTTACCTCCTGTCGATTATAGGCGACGGCCATATTTATGACATAAAGTCCTCAATCAAATGTCAATACATATATTAGTTTACAATAATTTCTTTTTTTGTGAAAAACCTTAAGTAATCCGTATATTAAAAGTTACACTGTTAATGAAATAAGAATCTGATAAATTGAGCTATTGACTATTAAATGAACAAGGAAGTGAACTATTCCAAGTAAATGATGAAAAAGGTTTGGCTTGGTTTCAACTTAGGTAACACTACTTCGTTGTCTTTTTCGTGCCAAGTGATTTGAGGTATTTTAGCGTAGTTTAAACAGAAATGGCTATCTACTGATTACAAGGTATAATAGACCTGTTTCATAATACACTGTCATGTATAATACACATCAAAGAGACGAAATCCAGGCATAACAGATCACTAGTATTTCAGACAAATTGGAAATAGCACCATACATGTTCATTGTAGATTAGGTTTCAGTTAGCCTGTCCAATCAAAGGAAAAGTTTTGACTTACAAAATACTTTCAAGAAAAGACATACAATAGAAATTTGAACGTACTTAAAACTGACACTTTTGTTCAAAATGCAGTTCTGATATATAAACAACAAAAAAGCAGATGACTTGTTGTTGAAACCTCAGCATCAATATTAACATAATTGAGAACTCCAAAAATGTAATGGGCTGGTTTCAAATTCTTTCAAGCTAAATACAAAAGAATTGTCTCTATTGATCAGTAACCCGACTTCAGCATCCACTAAAGACACAATGTATATATTAAATAATTTCCATACGCTATAATAATGAGTAAGTGTTTGCACTGCATGACTGATGCAGCCGTAGTCATCTTTTATACCAGTAATGGTGAAGTGTGTTTTTATTGTAGACTGGAATATTGCCAAGGGAATTTCTAGGGAAAATAAGGTTGTTGTTTGCAGTCAATGATCAAACTATAAAATAAAAGCGTCTATTTTTTCACTGATAGTATACATTAAACTGATATCTGCTATATGTGTAATTTTTACTTACTTTAGAAAACCTATCTTGTCATATCATCTTAGATGCATGCACGTAATGGGCTTGGAAAATGACAGATATATTGAAATTGCTTGAACATCTAAATATATATTACACAAAGGCCTATCTATAAATAACATGTATGTTTGTTCATATCTAGAAGTGCCCCAGCACCTGTTAAGATAATGTGTATTCTACTCTTAAGTACAGTCGTTGATATTAGACTCGGATAAGGTCGTTTTAAGTAATCAGTTACTGCGAGTTTTATTTGATATTGCATTATTCTGTTTAGGTTTACTGTATTTGTGTTTTTGTTGTATATACATTAGACAGGGTTAAAACAATAGTTACGGGCTTTGTTTTACTTTACGATCTATCTTCATGATCTTACACATTTGCCATTGAAGGAATTTGGGTTCATATTAAACTGTAATAATCTTTTGAATTGTATTCAAAACTTTTAGAGTTTTAGAATAGTATGTCTTATATTTTTGTTTTTCACTATTTACCATAATTGCAATTCAATTTTTTTGGTAGCTCACATTCTACAAACGTGTGCATATTTTCCTCATCATAATACATAAATGATCCAATTGTAATAACTACATTTTATTTTAAGCTGTAATTTAAAATTCGTAATATTTAACAAACCATTCAAATCAAAAGAATATAGTTCAAATGTCTGTCAAGGTAAGTTGTTTCCTTGATATGTTATTTAAATCGTTTGTAATGTGTGTAGTGTCAAATTTAAATGAAGATACTAATACATGTGTGTTCTGTTGATCAATAGTTACATAGCTACACGTAAACAATACCACATGTGGAGTCTCTTTAAACAAAAACAGGAGCTATCCGGAGACAATATATTATGGCCATCACAGTGACTATAGAATACCAGTGAGTTTATTATTTTAGCTTTATTTTTAAAAGCAAACATTAGACTTACTAGATCAATTTTTGTATGTGTATATGTTTGGTCAATTCATGACTGAATTCATCACTGAAACAAGGGAGATAAATCTAAAGGCTAACATGTAATATGCATATTGAATTGTCTTGAAAGATTTCATCTTCGCCAGCCAAGGGTTACGATCCACTTCCCGAGGATAGCTAGTGAAGATGGAAAGATTTATAATGTGACACCAACTTCAAAACATGCCATACTATTCCATTTATCGGCTTGGATTGGTACATGTGAGATTTTGCTTTTTCCGACGTAGTCGGTATAGTTTCGGTTTGTGCCCTTTGAACTTAAGGACGCTTAACTATTGCAACAGAATACGCATGCTCGAAAATCCTTTCTGTGATTGGACAAAAATGCTGTCATGGTGGGTGATTTGGTTGTGTTTGCAAAAACGTCTCGTTAATTATATCGTGATGGAAAGCAAGTGAAAAACTATAAATATTTGAACTAGATCTTACAAAGATTTATATTTTTATTAAAATAATTGTTTCTCCAATAGCTCTTTGCATCCGTGACAGCTGTTTATTCGGGACAATTATATAATTTTTAATGTAAACTTTGTTGTAAGAACGAACATGACTTTTGGAACGCACCTACGCATGTGAGATTTCCGCGGGTTTTGGTGAATGTAAACAGAAAGATACGAGGACCGAAAATACTGAACACAAACAGAGAAAACGTTATTTAAATGGTATCTTTGTGTTTCTGAAGGTTATCGAAATGATAGTTTTAAACATATACTCAAAATTAATTACGTCGGATATCTTTTTTAAAGATAGTTCTTGTTTCAATTCTGCTAAACACAAATTTTATCTCAGTAACTATTAGGTTGTTACATAAAGAAACAAGAAACTTTAGAACACGAATGTGAAGTATATTTAACCAGCATTCAGCATTGATTTTAACCTAGTAAACTCCTAAGCCTGAACTCATCCTTTTATATACATTGTGGTACATAAATCGGTTATTATTCATACACAATAAACCTTCTTTCAGTTTCCTATTTAAGTTTGCAGATCTATTGGTTAAATCATGTTCCCAAGGCTAGTCTGGAATAAAGGCGAAATGTATTTATTAATTTTACCTCTTTCTGCTTTAATTTGGATCTAAACAGTCACATTTATATAAATAACCTAATCCTAATAAATTGCAGTTTGTATTTGAAAGACCAAAATTATGGTAAGTACTTAGCCATGTTAGCCAAGTATTCTGAGTAACCAAGGACGCACATATACATGCGACACCATGTCTTTAAATGAAACTTGGAACTGAGTTTCATAAAACAAAAAACAGTGAGAAGTGAAGAATAAAACTATCCTTTAAATGATTTTTTCTTTACATTGCAGCGTGAGAATGAACATTTTCAGTCGACAAATGACCTGAAATTGTCTTTGGTTTATATTATTTGAGATTATTGCTTTTTTTTCAAATTTCCCATAACAGATTAATATTTATAACCTCTGCCTCGTCTTAACTTATCATAAGAATTCAAAGATAACAATACAATACAATACAATACAATATGCTTTATTTCAAAAACACTTCGCCACATTGACATGTGAAACAAGAGGTAAATTACAAAATAACAAATGTACTGTTTTGCTTTATTTGTATCAGGACAGTCAAGAACAACGCTGATTTATATTTGTTATTTGTGATTCCTCTTATTTTATATAGGTATGGGTGATGTTCAGGTGGACGATTTGAGAGGTTGAAGGAGGAGATTCTTGTCGTGTACCCGGACGCAGTCGTTATGAGCACCATGGGACCAGAATGTAAAACAATTATTATATATTATGGCATGCATCCGTAAATAAAAAAAATCCTTTTTATTGGTTGAACAATCTAATTTAAAAATTTGTCACGGAAATGAAGATTAATAAAATTTCCTAATTGCTTTAACAACCCCAAGAACCTGAATAAACTAAACGTTATTGCCATATTCCTAAAAGTGTCATATTTGCTCCTCGATGAAGAGAGAAGCATACCGTGTCAATTGTTGGATCTTAAATAAAGAAACACATTAAAACGGCGCTGCTTAATCAAAAGAAAAAAACAAAATCCTATTTTTTGTTCCTTGATATGGTGTTCACAGTCTTTAATGTTTAAGTGATCGAAGAAATAATGATGAACACAGTAATATATTCGATTTTTTTTTTTACTTTATACTACAATATCAGTGCTATGACGTTTTCTAACTTCTAATTTGAATTGTTTAACACTTGTCATTTCTTGACCTTTTATAGCTTTCAATGCGGAATGGGTTTTGCTCATTGATGAAGGCCGTACGGTGATAATTAATGGTTACTTTTGTGCATGTCATTTGGTTTATCCTAGAGATTGTCTCATTTAATTTGGCAATATTACCACATCTGCTTGCTTTTATATACACAGTAGTATACTCTTCTGTTCCTGAATGGGCGTTAATCAATCCATAATCAATTTACCAATAAGTTTATGAGTTGGTTTTTTTTTTTTTTTTTTTTTTTTTAGTTTTCTGACTTTGATTTATCTGACACCTGGTTTAAGTATTGGATGCATGATTTTGTTTTTTTAATTTGTTACTGGCTTTGAACAAGCTGTCAGTAACTCTGTGAACTCTCAAATATGTTACAGTACTTAGCTATGATTTGTTGTCGGGATACATAAATACCCTGTCACATCCACTCTGTGTTTTTGTAATATGTATTTCTGTTTTGTATCAATATAATGAGATAAACTCTTTTCAGTGAATTTTTTAGTTAGTTCTTATGTTGAACTGTTACCCTTCTGTTCCTGGTTGGCGAAGAGTTACCGCGCCCCCCTTCTAACTAGTTTAGCCCCGCCAAATTCTGTATGTACCTTTATTCCAGCGGTTGCTATTTGTTGCTGTATATGTTATTTGTTTTTCGGTCATTATTTTGTTCTGAAATTATACCGTTATTTTTCGTGTTTGAATTGTTTTACACTCGTCATTTAGAGGCCTTTTCTAGCTGACTAATAGTCTATGCGGTTTGAGTTTTACGCATTGTTTGAAGGCCGTATGGTGACCTTTACTTGTTAACTGATGTGTCATGTCATGTCTCGCGTTGAGATTTGCTCGTTGACGCACATCTACTTTGTTTGTAATGACCCAGTTACATGTTTAAATACATGTAGATCTCAATGTACATTTACGATACACAGACATAGAAAAACCTCTTATTCAAAATTGGCGATCAATAGATCAGTTATTGTGAAAGGTCTATATCGCCTCGCAAGCTTGACATTGTACCTAATCTGGACGAATTGTAAAATGGTTATTTAACTTTCATAAACTACGCATTATATAATTTTCACAAAAAACGAATACAAGTTACTATAAATGGTCTTAGATCGAAGGACAAGCTTGCTTGTTTCTTTAATATATTATTACTAATTGTCCTGAAAATTGTTTATCATACACATGTAAGATGGGCTTTTTTATTGTAGCTTCATATGAAATTACAGTAGACGGTCATTTCGTTTTCTCAAAACTCAAACTCGGGGGTTATCCATATAATGATGACGTAAGTACCTTGTATGATATTGTCACGAAGTGTAAGTTACCTCATAATATAAGTTCCGAATGGAAAACGTATTCTTGCATATCCACTGGAATAAATACTACAGTACATGTATTTTTCTATCGAAATAGATGGTATAGAATATTTGTTCCAGCAGGAACAGATATTATGATAGTTATCAAAAGTACCAGGATTATAATTTAGTACGCCAGACGCGCGTTTCGTCTACATAAGACTCATCAGTGACGCTCATATCAAATATTTATAAAGCAAAACAAGTACAAAGTTGAAGAGCATTGCGGACCCTTGTTTATAAGAAAGTTTCCTGGGAAACGTCAGTTAGGTAGAACAAGTATACAATGTAGCGCAAGGACGACGTTTCAACTGTTTTAGAGTTTGGTATGCTATATTCTGACACAATATTATTTTCAGCCATGCATGGCATAACACGAATAAAACAACAGTATACAAATCATATTATAGAAAATCTAAGACCTAGCAACACGAACCCAAGCAAAAACCGGGGTAGTACGATAAACCAATGATAGGTCGAGGAACGTTTAAACAATTTTTTTAATCTTTTTTTTTTATTTGACGATAATTTAAACATTTCCTGAAATTCCATTGTTTTGCCATGAAAAGCCAGAATGTCTCTTATTCTTTTCGTGTACTTAATTATAGCGTACATGATAATATTAAATTAATAGTTTATCGAAAGTACTCCATTCTTGATAAAAAAAAAAACTTCACATTGTTTTTATTGTATTATATTTTTAGTGGTAACTGATTATGTATTTTGAAATATAACAACATATTTCAAGGTTGATTCATTACAGATAATGCAATGTGTACGGATAGTTCACACTGGTGGTACGCCGGAAGTTGTAAAGCGAGCTAAAAAGCCTACCTTTCTAAAATAGAGAGGAAAAGAACTGTTGCGATAAGGAGATCAGATTAATCATTAATTCAGCATATAGTTCAATTTAAATCTCAGAAGTGCACAAACAATAGTAAAATTTAAGAAGCTCTCTGATGTATCGATAACGTTCAAGGACATCAACTCTGTAATTGTTTACAATCAGAAGACATGTATGTTCTTAAAAAATGACATCTAAACATAAAAATCTGAATCATAAGATGAGTTTAGATTGATGAATTATAAGAATGATCTGTCTTCTAAATATAGCTCGTTTATAATAAAATTATTTCAAAGTTCTATCTTTTTCCATTTATAGATACCATTTTCAAATAACTAGTTACCAAAGACAAACAAGAAGCCATTTTAATTGGTGTGGGGGTCTTCCGTCATCTTGGATGCATAATGACAGAACAAAATTCGTTTAGATTTTTTTTTATACAATATGCAATTCTTTAGGTAGGATTGTAATTTATTGGCCAGACATTTATTTAAAGTGGTACCTAACACCTTGTCAGACTAAAATCAATTTGGCTCGTTTAATTTTCATTAAATTTTGACAAAATATTTACTTTCAATTGACCCTTTGACAAAAAAATGAAAATTTCAAAATAACTTTAACCTAACACTTTTTCATTGGATATTTTGCAGTTTGACAAACACTAATTTTGATCATCGAGAAGCTTAATATTTCCTTAACAAGACAACGTCATTAAAACGTTTAACTGATTTTACAGAGTTGCATGTATCTCTCTGTAGTGTTAGGTACCATATTAAATGCAGAAATTGTATGATTTAAATTCGTTATTGGTGAACTTTAAGGTGATTTTGAAAAATAAAACAGCATATTTTCTGATAGATTGGGGCCTTGGTAACCGAGTGATCTTGGCAGCGCGTCTTCACCGTCCAGTAGCATATCTGCACAGGTTGAGAGTTCTTACCAAGCTTATAATGTGCGTTAGACTTCAATCTGATAATTGAATAGAACTGCAAATTTCCTGTAGAAGATTTCTCCGGCTACCTCTAACAATAAATGATTGCCATGATAAAGACAAGAGTTAAATAAGTGGCATCAACAAGCACGTTTAATAAATCAATTGATGTATTGATACAATTATTGTGTTTAGTGGTAGGTGAATAAATGGTCAATTCTAGCCCTGTTTTGACTGAACATCATTCTTATGTATGTTACAATGTGTTGTTAGAAGTGTGTTAAAATTGGCATTTAAGTTATACATTTTGATCTGAAGATCAGGTTGTTTAGAATTGCAAATGTTATCGGATTTGCTTTTATTCAGACTCATTTCTGTCAGACATTGACAAAAGGACACATATTTCTAAAAATGTTATCCTGGTCGTCAACGAAACAATTATATAAACATGATAAACGTAAAAGATATTAGAAAATTTTATGATTGCCGCAGTTCAAATGTCTCTTGATACATGTATGACATGTTTGTGTATATTCATTGAATGACATTGGCAGGTAAGAAAATATACAAACAGCAAACTAGTCAATCATACGTTTGTGTTTCAGTTGTCCTATTGGTAAAAAGTTGTGTTACGTTAAGGACATAAAGTATACATAGAAAGACCTAGATTTTATTCAGAAATGTACATTTAAATTTTCTTTATTGTAGCATAGCAAGAAAACAAGTATAACAAAATTCTTTTGCTAATTGTCGAAGACCGTATATTGACCTGTTCTTGCTTAAATCCGGCTTATTCGAATATGAATAGTACTTTGTTTCATTCGCACTCATACAAAACCACCGTATGATAGAAGGGCATTGTACAGCACAGTCTATATGGTGTACCTTTATTGAATTCACATAAGTGGCCAATATATATAAAACAGGTATATATACAGAACCACAAGTTTAACTTTTCTAAAAATATACGAAGTGCTTAATTACGCCAATATGAAACAATAAGTGTTGGTTTGTTCTTAAATACCAATTTCGTTAAATTGATTCCTTGACTTCCGTATTTCATCCTTTCTTCAATTTGGTACATTACCCAATTATATATCTCATTCTAGTATATTGCACTTTAGCCACATCATAAGCAACTAATCAGAACCGATATTTGTTATAAAATGTAAAGAATTTCTACCGCTCCCCTTACCAAAGAGAGGGGTGAACGATAACAGCGTGCCATTCAAACTTATAAGTCGAAAATAAACTGACAACGCCATTGCTAATAAAAGAAAAAACCAACAGACATTTTATTTCACAAAATACAACATCGACAACTAAAATAACAGCCAGCAGCACAGACCATAACAAAAACTAGGGATGAATATAGGTGCTCCAGAAGCAATGACATAGCAGTTTCGTGCTAAAAATCCCATGAGTGGTTTCAGGTCATATATTGTTTATTTGGTTTATACGGCAAATCATTGATTGTATTTTTTCATGCATTTATAATCTCTCGATAAATAAGATGATATTATATCATATTGACACATTTGACGACTTAATGTTGGCCTGTACATGATTCTGGTTATTTTTTTTCATCGTTGTGTGACTGCCTAACTCATGTATGCTTACATCATAATGTAGAGATGGAAATATATAAGAGGGATTCATTTTCAATTGACATTTTTGTGATAAAGATTAAGAATCTTACAATTATCTCCTTGCTTTAATTTGCTTTTAAAAAAATGTTAAAAGTCAGAATTAAGAAAAAACGCAACCAAGTTGGACTGTAATAAGATATAAGAGGATGTGGTATGAGCGCCTTTGATATAACTGTCCACCCAAGTCCCAATTTATAAAAGTAAATCATAATGTCAATTTAGTGCAAAGAAAAATAAAATAAAAGTGTCCCTGCTTCACATTTCTGTATGGCAAGAGACATCTAATACAGATTTGTATTCGGTGCTGTTGAGAACATAAACATGAGTATTTAATGAAAAAGAAATTGAGGGCAACGACACAGCAATGATATCTGTATATATGGGACAAATTAAACATAATTTAAGGTAAAATCGGTAATGAAATATCCTTGCACAGAGAATAACATACGCAATATGCATAATGTATCATTCAAAGTAGTGTTGCTCCTTTCTCTATTTATAACGTTTAAAACAATAATGGCCAAAACTTGCATTTTACCCCTATGTGCTCTATTTAACCAAGTCTGTCATGTTCAATCCACCATTTTCTACAATTGAAAATGCCTGTACAAAGTCAGGAATATGACAGTTGTTTTCCATTCGATTGATGTGTTTAATCATTTGATTGTGCCATTTGATAAGGACTTGCCGTTTCGAATTTTCCTCGAAGTTCAGTATTTATGCGATTTTACTTTTAGATTGCTAGTCGAGGTCATTAGATCGTAATGATCGTGGCCAAGTTTGGTTAAATTTGTCTCTATAGTTTCAGAGCAAATGACTGTACTAAGTCAGGAATATGTCTATTGTGATCCATTTGTTTGATGTGATTGAGCTTTCGATAATTCAATTTTATAAGGGACTTTTCTTTTGGAATTTTATTTGAATTTTATTATTTTTTGTGATTTTATTTTAGATTGATAGGCGGGGTCATCAGACACTTTTTTTTGTTAAAACTAGATACCCCAATAATGATCGTTGGCAAGTTTGGTTTATTTTGTCTCTGTAGTTTCAGAGCAAATGCCTGTACCAAGTCAAGAATATGTCTGTTGTGATCCATTCGTCTGACGTGTTTGAGCTTTTGATTTTGCCATTTTATAAAGGACTGTCCTTTTTAAATTTTCCTTTGAGTTCCATATTTTTGTGATTTTATTGTTTCAGAGGAGAAGCTTTTCGTAAAAGATTAAACAAAATTACCAAAAAATGTTAAAATTGAATATAAAAGTCACTTACTCCTCAAGGGGTCAATTGACCACTTTGGTCATGATGACTAATTAGTAGATCCTACTATGCTGAATATTATTGCTATTTACTGTTTATCTCTATCTATAATAATATCAAAGGTAATAACCGAATAATGCAAAATTTCCTTAAAATAACTAATTCACGGATAGCAACACAACTATGAGTTATCTGAAATTACAGGGCTGATAGATCTTATCCTATTTTAACCAATGTCATTACGACCCAATATTTTAAAATCGGAAGTGGACTGTTTAATTATGAATTTTTGACCAAAAACGAAATATAGAGAGCTCATCACGACAATACAACGTGGAGGCGGAATATACTAAAAATATTGTAAAATAAAGGCAACTGTAGTACACCGCTGTTAAAGAAAACGAAGTCATGATGTCATGGGAAAAAACGAAAAACTACTGTTATAAATTAACAGTTTATTTTAACACTACACAGTAACTAAAAGAACGCGCATCTCTAAACTAACAACAACCATTCAGATGCTCCGGAAGGGTACAAAATGTAAATGGATCCGGCTATAAATCGCATTATTTCTTTCTTTGTTTTTTCCTCGAATATTTTATTCTTTTAATGACGTTTTTTTATATTTTTTTAAGATATATATCTGCTATACAATATTTCAGCTATATTGTTTTCCGGTAAAATTATTTGTGAGGGAAAATTTGAAAAAACGAAACATGGTAATATATAGGTTGCACTTTGTAAATACAGCTGTTTCTCAAACCACGCCTCTTTTAGAATAGTCATAGAAAATCAATTTTGTTTACATACTGGTTCCTAGTAATGCTCTCTGTGTTCAATCTCATAGAGACATAACTTAGAAATGTTACCAGTAACTATACTTGTGCATATTGTTTACATTGAAATTTGTGGTAGCCCTTCATGCGAGGTAGGGGTAGTTAAGAAAATTAGTGTTAGTTCAGGGCATATAAACGTTGAAAATATGCCGCACAGCCCTACATTTTGACCTTTGAAAAAAAAAGGTAGTGCATATGATCTTTCAATTATAGGATAAGATTTTTTTCAAAACTTCTAATAAAAAGTAAAAGTGGTACAGTTTTAGCCGTAAAAGGAGTTCCTATGGGAAATTACATTGTCAATATTTACAGAAATGCAACCTTTAATCATTTGGATTTAAAAAAAAAAAACGATTGCATCAAACAAGATAATTTCAAAATTAGTTCGATGATAACTATCACGGATGTTTAGTTTTCATTTCCTTAATGTAGACTTTTATAAATGTTATTTATTCCTGGTATCTATGATAAGTTTATTTAAATACTTAAGATAAGTGTTCATCACTTTGTTAAAATATGATCATGATCTATGGTATTTTTCCCTGGACTGAAATATCATCAATTTTTTTCTAAAATGAAGTTTTAAGAAGTGGTGTGCTGACCAGAGAGTACAACTTTTAGTGAATCTTCCTGAAGAAAAGGTAAAGTTTATATCATAGCAGTATAAATTACTAGATATCAAATATATTTCGCAAATACAACTTTCTTTGCAAAGTCAGGAATATAACATTTGGTTTTGAGTCGATAAGTTGGTTGATATAGACAATTTTTTGTTTGTTTTACTGACTTCCAATTTTTAGAATTTACATTGTAGTTCGATAATGATTTTATAACATTTTTTGTCTTGTATAAAGGAGATATGTGGCAAGTGGGTTTTATCTTTGACATTTTTTTAACTACTGTAAACAATCATTTTCTATGACGATAAGTATACCAGAGTCTATCTAGTGTTTCAACTGTTTCGACATTAGCCAGTTGTACATGGTACATGTAGTAGGTTTTTTTTTATTGAACTCTCATTTTGCTATTTGCTATTTACTGTTTGACTCTTTCCAGAGAAGCCGGAAGAACGTCGATAGCTAATTGAAGTTATGTAAAATATTGATAATTCTTACTTTTCATTTAAATTGTTTCTGTTTTGAACTTCAGCCTTTTTAGAGCTTCAAAAATGTAAGCGAATAAAAAACTAAAACTGTAAATATATGCATATGAGATAACTGTACAATTTCGGAACTTCTAGTTTATACGTTTTTATCAGTTTTTTTCACAGATTGTCTGCGAAATCATACACCACATGTTTTTTACTTTGCAACGTACATGTTGTTTTTAGTAGTTTTGTAATTTTCAAACAATAGACTGTTTTTTTCTTCTTAAAATACTACCGCTACTACCTCTACCATTAGATTCAATAGATGACACGAAATCATGCATGCCATATAAAATCTAAACGGACACAGTAGGGAACGTGACGGCATTTAACCAATCACAACGGCTCAATGTATCCGAGGTGCGATTGTTATAATCACAACTACAATACATTTCTATATTTGGAATTTATTTTATTTGTCTTAAAACAATCGAAAGAAATGTCTTTTGCCAAATCTTTTTATAAGCTTTCTATCATCATGAACGACCAAAATCTATACATTTAAAAGCAAATGGTTTATATAGGAGATAAAGAGCATAATCAAAATGTATTCTATAATAAATCTCTGTTTAATATACTACATATGGTGTTGATGGGCAAATGGTAGGAATACTTTCTATACTGATACTCCAACATCAGTGGAACATGTTATAAACATTGGAGACAAAACCAATCAAATAGATAGGGTAAAAACACTTTTCAAATTTTAATTTTGTAACTGTAAAACACTGTGACTTTCTTTTTTAGTCGTCTAAACCAATTGAACCTGCCATCTTGTGGTTGTCTTATGTTCTGGTATAATTATTTTTATCGTTCACTATTGTTGGTGTAAGACATTTTCTCATCGACAACTGCCTTAACGTTGTTCAAGTCGTTATATGTTAGTTTGCAAAGTGTCCTCATCGGTAACATGTCTCATCTGCTTGAAGGATTCGATTGCATCATTGACATAACCACTTTTATAAAACAAGTCTGACATTAAGTTTTTTGAGCAGATAACATTTTAGATAAAAAAAAAAAAAAAAAAAAAACGTTCCTTGATGTACCTCACATTGATGTTTGATGGAATTTGAAGTGGTCAGTCTTTAGTTTTTCCTTGTTTGCCATGGCACTGCCAATTTTAAAGGAAAGGTATGTATCAAATGTTAGATTTTTAACTAACATCACAAACGTTGTATTACGATTTCCTTTAAGTACAGGTGTTTAACATTAATGATACGTTACTTCAAACTGCTAGTTTTAATACTAACAAAATTATATATTCTTGGTAAAATACGTACTTAACACCCCTCGTATACGGAAGTTGTTCTGTCTTTGTTTCAGTTTCCATTTATTACTATTTCGAATAATTCTTGAATAGTGAACTAAACTAAACCAATAACAATGTGAAATAGAACTGTCAAAACTCATCAAAGGTATCAAGGTTATTATTTAGAACGCCAGACGCACGTTTCGTCTACATAAGATAGAAGAAGGTCCTTCATTTCTCTATTTGTTAATTTTTTAGGCTAATTTTCTCCCTTCTTTTAACTGTTTGTTCGTTATACTATCTGCTTGTTATGTTTGAGCCCCTCTTTTGTCACTATCCTCTTTTTTGGTTCATTTGCTCTATTCTCTTTTTTATGTGGTCTTTTTTTTTTCTTTTTTATATGCCGTTATTCTCTATTCTACAAACCCTTATCCACACCTTCACACAAGCCAGTGGTACATGATTCAAAACGACAAATATCTCTGAAATGTTTCTTTCTCTCAGTGAACACAATGTAGTGAATATGTACATTGATCGGATTTGTTTTGGAAATAAGGAAAAAAAAACAAATGGCAAATGTAAAAAAACATTTTTTTTATTTTTTTCTGAATTTGTGCCTTAAAATCATTTCTTTTGTGTTAAACATTACAATTATTTATTAATGATATATGGTCAAGATTGGCTCATAAAAAATTATTTTAATTAATGTACTTTTTAACTTGATATAAAACAAATGTTTTGCACTACATATGTATGTATAAAAAGTATAAATAACACTGATATAAGTTTCAATTTCCTTCAACGTGATTCAATATAAGTGTTTAACACTTTTGATGACGTTGGTTTTGATGTGACTACTATAAATTTAGATGAGGAAAAGTACTTTAAAAATAATTAACCAGAGGTTTTTTTCTCTGTCTTTGTTTCATTAGCTTTAAACGAATGCTTAATCAATTAAACTGATATGTATGTATAAAGTGAAAAATAAAAAAAAAATCAATGACATGATGTTACTGTCTTTAAGTAGAAAGTAAAGGTTACAAGTTAATTGTCAAATTCTTTTGTAGACGTTCATTATCCTGTACCAGTACTGTATTTACAACTTGCTTTTGCGATCATGTCCGTTGTAGCATTTTTGATTTAAATAAACGCAATTTATGTATAACTGATAATTTAGGTTTTTTTTGTTATCACAGATTAAATAAAACCTTTAAAAATTCCTTCATAGATACAACTATTTGGTTATAAAGTTTGACTATACCTGTTCAGTTCTTATACAAACAACCGAATATCAAATTCACATTTTACAACACTGTTTTATGAATCACGATAACTTAGGTACGATCCATGGAAACTTATTGTTCCCTTCAAAATCTTATCTTTAAAGCTTATCAATTAAACTCAGTAATTAAAATCTTAAACTATTGTCTTTATTGGTATTAACATTTATTTTGTTGTTGAGAAACTAACATTTAAACATAAACATGATAAATACTTTTATTTGTACAGTTGAGAAAATTAATCATCCAACGTTCTGTTGATACTGTTTACTTACAGTTTGGCATGTCTGAAGGTCACGCGCCTCTCAGATAGCTCATAACTTTTATGACCGAGTAAAAATCGGAAAAGTCAAATTGAGTAAAGATTGATTGGAAGTAATTTCCAATAAATTCAGATTTATTTAAAATTGTCGAGTGAGAATCAGTACAGTCGAGTACAAATATTGGCTATTTCAGACGTTGACTGGTTTGTAGTACATGAAATTCCGCGTCGCTCAACAATATTTGCAATTTTACATACAGTCTAATATGTTTACCAGACTGTACAAAAATATGTAATTATAGCTATGTCAGGTTTTTAAATTGACTGAAAAGTAAACAACAACACACGACATTAAATATCGTGATGTCAAACTTCAAATATAATGCTTAATAACTTTATATCTTTTTAGTTTTATGTAATGATCAGTTATATAATAATTATAAACCTGCTTTAAAAGAGTGGGGTATACTGTTTTACCTCTGTTTGTCTGTCCATCCATTCAATCATTCATAAGTCCATCCGTTAGTCCGTCTGTCTGTCCGTCCGTCCAATAAATATCTTTTGTCGCATCTTTCTCAGGAACTACATTACAATGATTTCTGAAATTTGGTTTCATGGTTTATATGAGTTGGCTATACAGTGTGATGCGTTCCAAATTCATCATTCAACAACTTCCTGACATTATACTTTTAGCGCGGTGGGTTATCATTAATCAGCAGTATTAGACATATTCACTTGTTTCTGTTTTTAGACTCGTCATGGACAGAGTTCACAATAACCAAAAAAATGACGAAGATGAAAATGTTTATGGAATGAGAAAAAATACTTTGTTGGAAAAATACGGGGTTAAACGATTTCCTTATCGTGGAAGGCGTAAATACACACCATTAGTTTACCAATATTCAGACGGAGGGATAACAATCTCAAATGATGTTTTCGGCTTGACAATCAGGCAGTTTGAGCGAATGTTCAAAAAATGCTTAGATAGACGGAAAACAAAAGAACAGTGGATACTGAACCTTAGATATCCTGACAAGTCTTCAAATGAATATCTGGAATACTTAGACAAATGTACAGACTGCGATGAAGGTATTTTCTTTGATATATATGTATAATTTTAGATGATGACATGTGTCTACTAGGTTTCGATGTAAAAAGTAAACTATAAACAATACCATACTCTAACATGGCATTCAAAAATTCAAAACATTAAGTTCCTTATTAAATGGCAAAATTAAAGTTTCAAACACATCACCCTTATCAAATAGTTATTGTAGATATATTATAGATTTTGATGTTGCACAAATTAGTAAATCATCGAAAAAAGGGGTGGAAACCAAGATTGAAATCAAAAATAGAGTCATGAGCCTATACTTAAGTTCTTGTCATTTGCTTTTATAGAAAACTGAAGGATTAAACCTGGTTTTATAGCAAGCTAAACATGTCACTTATATGACAGTCGCATAAAATTCCATTTTATTGACAATAGTAGTAATTAAAAAAAACACAATCTATACTTGGTTTTGAAAGCCTTCTCTTTCTGAAACGTTCATCATTTTATGACAATAAATACTTGGCTTACATTTTACGACGCTGTACGATATTTTTTAATGCATGCAACAAATCTCTGAAATATACTTTGGCATGTACAAATTTCATTTTAACAGTTTTAAAATGTGTAAGTATATAGATATATGTATATTTGTACATATTTGTAGGGTACTTAGCTTGGGCTGACAATTACTCAAAAGTAAAAGACTTGGTAAAACAACTTATATAAAAAAAATGTTACTGAAATAGACATACGTAACAGACAACGACTATTTATAATACTTGATATGATCCATAAAGTCCATACCCCAAATTTAAAAAAAATATCAAGTGGAAGTTTAGCAGAAGGGCTGGATTTACCAGGTAGTGACTTTGATGTGATGTATGTCACTTATGAAGTACATAGTGATATTGAGAATATACGGGATATCAAAGACCAAGCACAACGTAGTGAACTAGTTATGGAGAAATCTATTGATCATCCTGGATTTACTAGACTTAAATTCATTGCAAAAGGACAAACGGAATTGGATTCTCATACAAGTACTGGAAAAGGCTCATATTTTTCAATCAACGATTTTTTTAATACAATGAAGCCAACATTTGGGAAGTTACCACTTTCTCTACATGGCCCTTGTCTTTCAGACCCCAGTCAGAATTTTGATCTAGCATTCTGCTTACGAAGTAAATATTTACCTACTTCTGTAATTCCATGGACAATACGTCATCGACAGCAATGGCCCCCTAATCTCGTAATTGACAAGATTAAAAAGGGTGGATGTTTGTTAGTACCCATAGGACCTAAGATCGGGTCAGGTTGCAATTTATTATGGCGAATATCGTTCTCCGTTGCAGAAAAACTACTTGTTCATTCGTTCAACTTCACTCAACTCTTATGTTATAGTCTTCTCAAAGTAACATTAAAGAGTATTGTTAACAAGAATGAAGATGTCAACGATTTACTGTGTTCTTACTTTTTGAAGACGGCTTTATTCTGGGTCTCAGAAGAGGTCAACTTAGAAATGTTTCAATTGCCCAAACTGTTTATTTGTTTTTCTCTCTGCCTTGATAAATTAATGTTATGGGTAAACAACTGTTATTGTCCGAATTTCTTTATACCTGAACATAACATGTTTCTAGGAAAGATTGATCAAAGTAATAATAGAAGACTGCTCAGTGTACTTGAAAGTATTAAATATGGTGGGATTTGTGGGTTGATGACAGATTTAGTTTCGTCTGACAATGGAAATAATAGTTTATTGAGAACAAAGGATGAAACTTCGTTCATCATGTTAGACTTTTTATTTTACAGGATGTGTGGATCGTATATGGCTCCAATATATTCACGTTTTTATGAAGTATTGTCATTTATTGAATCTTTACTCATGTATGAACAATCTGCATTTATTGTTGGTGTGTGTAATTATTGTAAGGCTAAAATCAGTCAATTTGCAGCACAAATACCGCCACTACAAACCACCTTAAATAAAGACTCCTACATGCACAAACGTTATCATAGACATTTACAATACGGTACCGAGACAGATGCCGTGTCAGGTTGGTTGTTATACGCGTCATATTATTATGTGACAGGTCAGTACAAAGCTACACTTGAAATAATAGATTATATTCTTCCACGATGTACACCAGAAATGATCCCAATTGGCTGTCATGACTATGATGATTGTGATGTGTATTACTACAGAAAAAATGCTCATCCCACATTCACATTAGTTGAAAGAATGAAAATGGCTATTAATTACGTGCAACACTCAGGATTAATACCTGAAGAACTAGTACTGGAGGTTCAAGACAGGGATATTGATATACCGGTCATTGTAATGTCTCACTGCCTTAGATTTCTATGCTTTTATCATCTAGGTGATATTTCCAGTAAAAAACGTGCATTACGAGATTTATATTTAACATTAAAAGATCCACATAATATGCAGTTAGGTAAATTATCAGACTCGATTACAATACTTGGTATATGTTATGAGATAGCTGGTGATAAAAACAGAGCATATCAGTGTTATGAAGAGGCTCTGAAATGCGTAGGCATATTACGTAGTACAGCAAAAATAAGGAAATCAAAACTTTTGGAGATTTAAAACATATCTGTTTGAATGACGAATGTGATGCGTATCTCTACAGAAAGTTTCAATCCGGATTGACAGTAATGAAGAGATTATTTTGCATTTCCTATTGTTAATTGTCCGTCTTTAGATAGTGACTTTGCCTAAGCAGCATCATCATATGGGTTTTTTATATCTCAACTTATTCCATTTTCTTGTAAATGTAACAAACATAAGAAATGTTATTGAAATAAATATATCTATATCTAAAAATGTGTGTGTACACGACGGTTTTCAAATAGCAAACTAGATAACAGCGAAGCTCGAATCCCCAAATGGAATTTACTAGTCCCATATATACCGTTTTACGTCACTAGCAACACTATGCAACGAATTTATCTTACCGACTATCTTAACGTGTAAAATTTAGACTAGTGACCTATCAAAATGAGCAAGTCTGCAATACATTTAGCATTAACATGATTAAGAAATTACTTCCTTTGATCCTACAAAAACAGGTGCCAACACTGACAACTTGTTAGATTTGAATGTGTTTTATGAATTTATTTCACATTATCATCACTTTCTCCGTCTGTTGAAACCTTTAAGATTTGTTCTCAGTACTGTTTTGTTTTTCCAAAGGGACGTAACATGTTCATCTGGTTTGTCATAGCTTTATCGTTGACAAGTTTAAGTTCTCAAAAAGTATTTAAGAATAACGCAGATTTTATAGAATTTTAACGATGGCTTCCAATTACAAATGTAAAATATTTATAACTAAATGTGTCAAAGCGACACGAATGGCCCCGTCCAAAAAGAGTTGAAAAATCTGCAATTTCAATAGAAACACATGTGGACACAAACATGATGGTAGTCTCACATATCAAAAATCAGCTCAAAATCTGGAGGGGAATAGAGAAAAAATCCGTATAACTTCGATTTTCAATAATTTATCATAGTCCAAAGCCCTCAATTTCAGCGAGAATAAGCAGAGCGGAAGAAACTTAAGCTTGTCCTATAACTCATCATGGTTAACTCACATACCAAAAATCAGCCCAAGATCTGAATGCGTTAAGAAAAAAAATCCGTATAACTGTGATTTTCAACAATTTCTCAAAGTCCCGTAATTTCGACAAAAACTAGTGGAGCGGAACGAAACTTAAACTTGATCTGTAACTCATCATAGTTAACTCACATACCAAAATTCAGCTCAATATCTGAAGGCGTTTAGAAAAAAAGTTCGTATAACTGTGATTTTCAACAATTTTTCAAAGTCCAAAGCCCGTAATTTCGACAAAAAATAGTGAAGCGGAACGAAACTTAAACTTGATTTGTAATTCATCATGGTTAACTTACATACCAAAAATCAGCCCAATATCTGAAGGCGTTTAGAAAAAACTCCGTATAATGGTTTGTTGTGGAATGACGGAATTACGGAAAGACGGAATTTTGGAATTTCGAACAAGGGTAAAACTATATGGCACCGACAACTTCGTTGCGGGGCCATAAAAAGAAAAATGACCTCTAGGGGAAAATTTGTTGAACGCATTCAAATGGATAAAGCCAGAGGATTCCAAAAATCTGACAAAAAATCAAAAACATTACAAGCGAACATCTTTTATCCTGGTATTTAGAAAGTACAACCCTATCTTGATCGTATCCGCAATGTTCTTTTAGTTATTGCTTTCAATGTTAAATATGGCAATTTGTTAAGGCAACTTTTCTTGCCCTCTGGTGATTTGTTTTCCCTTTTTGCTTTTGTCAATTAATTATTCCCCCTACTTACCATTAATAAGCCTATATCACGTAACGATATTGTACCCTAAATACAAAGATGATTTATGTCATACAAGTAAGAGGTTTAGCGCTTTAAAACCAGGTTTAATCCACCATTTTCTACATTTGAAAATGCCTGTACCAAGTCAGGAATATGACAGTGTCCTTTCGTTTTTGATGTGTTTTGTCATTTGATTTTGCCATGGGATATATATGGACTTTCCTATTAGATTTTCCTCTGAGTTTAGATTTTGTGATTTTACTTTTTGTTTTAAACACCTTGTTTCCCGTTATCACTCCGTTTCTTAGGAAAGTATTGCACTGTAGTTGGAATTGATAGTTATTTAATATCGCTTGTACGCATAAAAGCGTTATGCTATTGCTCAAGAAGCAACAAAGTGACTAGTTAACATGGTAGAGCGCTCGCATGCCAGGGTTGATGCCCGTCTCCAATAAGGACTACATGTATATGTTTGGGTTTTTTCAGTTTAAAAAAAATGAACAAAAGACTTATACATAATCAATACAGCAACAGGATCTGCTTCAGTGTTTTTGTACCCAAGATGTCATAACAACTTGATAGTGGCGAATATACACATGTAGCAGAGTTTGAGTTGAAGGCATCGTAATACAAATAATTAAAAAAACAAAATGTACAATTTAATAATTCTATTTAAATCATCACAAACACGACTGAATAAGGAAACAAACAATATTACTATCATATACTTATTTTTAGTGCACGTGTTGAAGACCGTACTTTGACTTATAATGGTTTATTTTATAAAATCTGACTTGGATGGAGAGTCATTGGCACTTATTCAACATCTTCTTAAATCTATTTTACATAAAATAGACCAAATATTCTATAGGGTGAAATTTATTAAAAGAATTAAACATTTTATTCTTCAAAGAAATGAAAAGTAGTCATCAGATATGCATCTTCATTATCAAAATTGAGAATGGAAATTGTGAATATGTCAAAAAAACAACAACCCAAACAATAAGTAGACAACCAACGACGGCCACCAATGGACCTTCAAAGCAGCGAGAAAATCGTGTTCCGGGAGTTGGGCCTTAGCTGGCCCTTAAATAAAACTGTGTCCTAGTTCAGTGAAAATGAGCGTCACACTAAACTCCAAAACATATAAATGAATTCAAATAAAAAAACATGCAAGACTAACAAAGGCTAGAAGCTCCAGACTTGGGACAGGCGCAAAATGTTAGTATTTTGTCCATTTTGTATTCAGAGGTATCAACATGTGTTGGTCATAGACCCGTTTTATTCTTGATGATACTGAATGATTTTGGCGAAAATTGATTTTCACTGGCTATATTTTTTGCTGGTGACAATGCATGGTTTCTCAAACTCAATAATGAAGTTTGTAAGACAAAATGATATAAAAAAAATCAATGGTTTCTCTTAAAATGGGCGTATGCATGTTCGAAATTATACTGAAATTAATGGCAATCGATTTCGACCATAAAGCTCGATGAATACTTTATATATTGACCATCGACAAACAAGTTTGCGTGTGAAGATATACATTCATTTCTGGTGTTACAGAAAGTCTATCGTCTATTCCCAAGTATATCATAACAGTAGTCATACTAGAGTGATCGAAGTCAAGACTCTAGCCTCTATGGAATGCTCAACAACAAAACCAGACATGATGGCAGCGTTATTTGGTTTAATGGTGAAGGCTGATGAATTGGTATCCGAATTTACTGTTGCTATGACTTGGTAAAGTCCAGCATCCCTGGTTGTAAACCTCCTGAGGAATTTAATTCGGTCGACTTTCAACTCCCAATGATGTGTTGATGTCTCCAAATTTGTTGGTATGTCCCCTTTGCACAGTTGCATCTGCACTTAAGCAAGCTGTAAATGCCACTTAAACGAAAGAATAGAAAACAACATACATGTATATTTATATCTATCATATTAAGCAAAAACACCATATAAATAGTCTCCATTACTTAAGATTAAGATCATTATTTGTTAATTGAATATTATTAAGCATAATCAGTATCATTTACAGGACTTATGAATTACATGTTATCAATAGCGATTAAAGGCATTTCCATTTACCTGCATTACCTGTAATCAGTAACGTTAAAGAAGGCTTTTAAATTTACCTGCTATTCAAGTAATTAGTTACTGTAGTGTTAGGGTGGCTTTTAGATTAACCATCATTAAATGTAACCAGTAGCATTTAGAGGGCTCTTTGATGTATCTGCATTTACCTGCATTTAACTACATTATATATTTAAGTTAATCACGGAATACATTAAAAAAAAAATGAAATGTCCGACTTTTGTATATTAAATACATGCTGACTTTTATCAGCAATGGAGGATCTATTATATTTAAATACGATTGATGAGATAGTGTGTTAAGGGTGTGGAACCGTTAAGCAGATTTAAAACATTAATAAATGATTTAGGTAGGATATTTTTTTTCTACACACATAAGCAGCATGTCAAGTTATCCAATCAACTTAATCAGTATGAAAATTGATATATATTTTTAATATAATTAACAAGAATTTTTAAAAAACTTAATTGTTAAGCAGCTGAAAGAGCTTTTTCAATACAGATTAACTTCTCATTATTCTTTATCATTCATCAAATTAAAAAAAAAATTGAAGTACTGAACGCATAGAGTTAAATTCTGTTGTGGTTATATACAGTTTAATTGATTGATGTATTGTTGTTTTCTTAACGTCCTGTGTCAGATATAAAGTTTAATAAACGGAAGAGATGATACATGTATCAAGATAAATAACGAGTTTCTGACATCCCCGCCGTATTGTGAGACAATGAAGTCAAAGTTGATGTCATCTGAAATCTTATGATTTATATAGATTGCCATGGCTGTGCAATATGCAATATGTCAAACTGTATGGTATTTGAAAAAAATGTGGTAAATTATGCTCAAAATTTCAACATATCCTTATAAAAAGCATCATTTCTAATACCAATTTCAAAAAAGCAACAACATGAAGGCATACATTTAATTTAAACCATGTAATGATACTACCTGGTTCGGCCTACGGTGTTTATTCCTCTGCCTTCATTTAAATTTTATAAAAAAAAAACAATATATAATAAAATTGAGAATGGAAATGGGGAATGTGTCAAAGAGACAACAACCTGACCATAGAATAGACAACAGCAGAAGGTCTCCAATAGGTCCTCAATGCAGCGAGAAATTTCCGCACCCGGAGGCCTCCTTTAGCTGGTCCCTAAACAAATATATATACTAGTTCAGTGATGATGAACGCCATACTAAACTCCGAATTGTACACAAGAAACAAAACTAAAAATAATACAAGACTACCAAAGGCCAGATGTTCCTGACTTGGGACAGGCGCAAACATGCGGCGTGGTTAAACATGTTTATGAGATCCCAATGGATAATTTGTTGATCCGCTGTTGTAGAGCTGTTTGATTGGGTTGGTTTACAGCACAGTTCTCCTTAAAAAGAACAAAAAAATGTGTTTGTCACGTTCCCTAAAATTACTTTAATGCTATATCCATAGCGTTATCATCGATATACGGAACAATTTATATCGGTTACATATTTTCCCGCTGTAAATATATAAAAAATATTCACGATATTTTGTGCAAAACTGTATATGCATTTACATGAACATTTAAAAAAGACGCATGGCATAGACATTGATATTGATTACCAAGCACCAGCTATTTATCGTGAAAGTGAGATCTTTCTAAATCTCGAACAATTTGTAAATAAAACATTCATTTTATAATTAACCTGTCGTTTTATGCACAGATATAAATGTTGTAGAAGTTTACCAATCAAAATACAAAAAGAGATGTAGTATGATGGCAATGAAATAACTAACCAACAAAGTTCATATGAAGTGTATGTTAGCAATTATAGGCAACCGTGTGGCCTTAGACAATGTGAGAAAATGCCGTACCGTGTAGTCGACTATGTAAGTCCCGGACATGAAAACTACTGATATACTACACGATGGACAATATTTCTACTAGTTTTCAATATAAAAAGTAAAACAAGGGCCAGGATTTAGTTTGCATAGAATATATTATGGATGCAACGTAGCCAGAACAGCAAAAAATATAGAAAAAGGTGGAATAGCAGCTTGGAGGCCTTATATGCAACTTCTGGCGCGGAGAAAGTTAAGGTTAAGGTAAGGTTAAGTGAGTTATTCAATTTAAAACTTTTACCACATAATGAATGTAATGTTGACTGGTATAAAAACTAAGTACATTTATATGTTAAGTACAGATAACCATGATTATTTATTTACAAATTTTACTAATTTCAGTATATTGTTTGAATATGTTATTTGTTTAGTAAATTGGTGGCTAGTTGCTTATAGTAAAGGCAATTTTGTTTAATTTACTTTATGTTAAACACTGTCTTGATCCAGTATTAAACGCATCCGTAATGTCGTAATATTTTTGCTTTCATGTTAAGCAATATGTTTTAATCGTAACCCATCCGTCATTCTACTTTTGTTTCTTATCTGTTTTTTTGCTGATATATTGCATTTTCTAAATGAATAATTCCCCTTACTTGTCCTTAAAAGTCTCTTATTCTATTTATATATTTCAAATCTTTTTATATATATACACGGATATACGTATAAATCATGAATTGTAACCAACAACAACATGTATTCTTCAGTATTGAGGCCTTGTTGACCTAAAGAAGAAGAAGAAGAAGAAGAAGAACCCTTAACAAACAGATCCCGTGATAGCCCAGTTTGTAGAGCGGAAGACTGTTACTGTAGTGGAATCAGAAAAAAAGACGCCCTTATGTCGGTGGATAAAATCTGACAAGAAGGGTATTTTTACCAGTTTACCTCTCAATCTTTACGTTTTTTGATGGATACTACAAGCGCATTCACAACTTAATAGTAATGAATAAATATATGAGTTTGGGTTGATTTCAACTAATTTAATGAAAAAATAAGTAAATGAAAACTGGGAAATTTTTGAATTTGTGTTATTATGAAACAGCATCCGTTATTACAATATGACCCTATTTTTATAACATCGCAAACAGGATTGTATAAAGAAGCTGACAAAATTTTCCCGACTAGAAATCAATAATTTGAGACAAAAACTAAGATTTTATCAAAAATTCAATGAAAATAGGAAACCTGAAAATTATGCGATTTTTAACATAGCAAAAATGATTGTTTTTGGAAGCTCACAACATTTGAGAATTAACAGAAATAGATACTATACTAAGAATTTTATCATAAAATAATTAGAACATTTGTGAAATGTAGGGCAATTTTAGATCTATTTTGACAATATCTTCCGAAATATGAAAAAAATAAGTTAAAAAATTGAACTTTTTTTCTCTTTCAATCAATATTAAGTGTTATTTACATCCTAGTTAACATTTTCAACTAAAAACAAAATCAAACAAAAAAGAAAACGTAAATAAAATGTATGTTGTGACCCTGTCTTCCTCTGTTGTCAAGATTTTTTAAGGGTATGACTGGATCATAAATTTGATATAGATATGGACAAGTTGTTTCAGATCTAGAGTCTAAGAGGTATTATAAAGAAAGGATTATTGATACATATTACGTCGAAGTATAGGAACTTTATTAGTTTTGCTATTACGCAGATTATACATAGAGCTGGTGATTAATATAAAAGGGTTGATATAATATATGTAAGATAATACGGCCGCAGTCTGACTTTTAAAGTGAATGTATATAAAAATAATTAGACTTGGCATGATTGCCAATGAGACAACTATCCACCAAGTATCTACCACCGAGACAAAAATGATGTGGGTGTAAGCATCAAAAAGCACCGTAAAAATATGAACAACTGGATAGTCAGATATAAAAAAGGCTACAACTTGACAAAAAGTGAAACAGCTTAAAAGAACAAACTATAACGGCCTGATTTATTACAAAAACATTAACGAAAAACAAGTATTACAGTTATTTCCCCTTCTGTATTTGATATAAGTGAAAAACATAGTTTTTAACTGACAAACCATATGTGATAGAGACATAGGAATTTTATATTTGAAGTCCTGTGTCCGTCCTCCGAAAAAAAGAATGAGGTCAAAAGTCAAGTTCATGTTCTAAATTTTGAATTTGGCTTATTATCGCCTATTCCGAGGAACCGTTAAAGATATCAACGAAGACCTTAAATGGCTTTGTAAATTTCGAATGAAACTAAACTGAAGTTTACAGATGCTTTGTGAGTTCTGAGTTCCCTAAAAGGAAATATAGTATATGATGTTAAGAAAATACGGAGAGTTATATAGTAAATATACTAATTACTTTTAAAAAAAAGACCTGAGCCAGATATAATCAGTCAGAAAAGGCTTCAAATAACACCCGAAAAAATCAGGTCATAAACTTTGGTTTATTATATCTGTGGTCTATATTCGTCCTATCTTTGAGTATGCATATGATGCTGATGATGGATTGCGGCTTAACGTCCAGCGGTAATTGTGAATTAGTATGTATATATATTCAGGACGAGAACATGTTTATGTACTATGAATATTAACCATGTTTTGTTCAAGACCGACACGCTCAGCTGTATTTTTAACGTGCTAGTTCACAAGGTGACAGTCCGCAGGAAGAGAGATGTCATCTAACCCGGACATGTTATTTGAATAATATTATGTGATTAAATTCCTCTACCTATACAACGTACAACTGTTTATCCATAGCGTAATGGCAATAATTTAATCGTCCCCTTTTGTAGACTCTCCTTATACTAACAAATTCTTCGTGTATACCTTCATCAGGAGACAGGAACAAGCTTGATCAATCTATTCGTACCCTTGATATTCTATCTAAGTTCAAAGCTCTATGTTGAATTAAACAAACGAAATAAAAAAAAACAAAAAAAAACTGTACTTCGCATTTCATTAATGGTCCGTGGAAATTGAATACAACCTTAAAACAGCACAAAAATTATTAATACAACTGATTAGCTCATCTGGCCAAATGGGCCAAGTGAACTTTTTTTATCACTTCGCGTCTGTCGTCCGTCGTCGTTGTCGTCGTCCGTTTACTTTAACACAAAAAAATTCCTGAAACTACTGGGCCAAATTTAACCAAACTTAGCCACAATTATTATTGGCGTATCTAGTTAAATAAATGTGTCCGATGACCTAGCCCGCAAACAAAGATGGACGCCATGGCTAAAAATAGAACATGAGGATAAAATGCATATTTTGGCTTATATCTCTGAAACCAAAGCATTTAAAACAAATTTGACAGGTGATAAAGCTGGTCACCAAGTTAATATATATCTGCCAAGAAATGTTCAGACAAATCAGACAATCCGTTGTTTGATTGCTGCCCCTGAATAATAGTTTTAAGAATATTTTGCAGTTTTTGGTTATTATCTTCAATATCATTGAAGATAGAGATAAAATTAATGTAATTTAAACATTAATAATGTAGAGCAAAGTAATATCTACAAATAATTCAACATGACCAACATGGTCAATTGACCCCTTAAGAAGTTATTGCCCTTTATAATCCATTTTTAACAATTTTGTGTCAATTTTTGTGATCGTTTACAAAAATATTCTCCCCTGAAACTATTGAGACAAATTTAACCAAACTTGGCCACAATCTTAATTAGGGTATGTAGTTCAAAAACTGTGTCCGATGATCCGGCCCGCCAACCAACATGGCGGACATGGTTAAAATAGAACACCTAGGTAAAATGCATATCTTGGCTTATATCTCTGAAACAATAGCATTTAGAGCAAATCTGACAAAGGGATAACATGTTCATCAGGGTAAGATCTATCTGCACGGAAATTTTCAGACAAATTAGACAACCCGTAGTTGGGTTGCTGTCCCTGAATTGGTAATTTTAAGGAAATTTTGCAGTTTTGGGTTATTATCTTGAATATTATTATAGATAGAGATAAACTGTAAGCAGCAAGAGTGTTCAGCAAAGTAATATCTACAAATAATTCAACATGACCAAAATAATCAATTGACCCCTTAAGGAGTTGTTGCCCTTGATAGACAATTTTTAACATTTTTGTAATGGTTTACAAAAAAATCTCCTCTGAAACTACTGAGACAAATTTGACCATACTTGGCCACAATCATCATTAGGCTTTTTAGTTTTAAAAATGTGTCTAATGAGCCCACCTACCTACCAACATGGCGGACATGGCTAAAAATAAGACATAGGGGGTGAAATGCAAGTTTTGTTTATTATTGTTTGAAACGTTATAAATAGAGATAATCTGAACGCAGAAAGAATGTTCAGCATAATGAGCTCTACCAATTTTCCTTATACGTCAAAACTGTAGGGCATATTCGTTTAGGAGTTATTGCCCATAAATGAAAAATTTCACCATTGTTTTTCATTTTTGCCTATTATTATGAAAACTATGATATTTAGAGAAAAACATTTTTTTTCTGTTATGCCTTATATGATATAATTATATTAGATAGATAAACATTTTAAATCACAAAAATGACCAGCAAGGCCAGATCTATTAAAAAGTCAAATTTCGCCGATATTGTTAGTAGACTGTTACTCTCTATAGGAGTGATTGCCCTTAATCGAGGATTTTTTTTACCCTCTTTTGTGTTTGAGCAAAAACTAAAGAAGATAGAGAGAAACTAAACAGATTAAAATATCAGTAGTACAAGTTCAACAAAATAGAGATTTTTGTCATGAAGTCTATTCTCGACTTCAATTTTGGAGAGTGTCCTTTGTTTGATTTTCTTTCTTCACATAGACCAAGGTGAGCGACAACGGCTCTTTAGAGCTTCTAGTTGTAAATTTCAACTTATAGTTTTGTGTGTGCTTCACAATGCTTGTATATATAAAAATCTCTGAATTTGCAGTAGGTAATGTTATAGTATGTCCATAAATCAAACGGGCAGTTGGTGTGTTCCAGAAATCCATCATGCATTTAAAAAGTTTTCGATAAAGATTAAGTCTTAAAAATGACATCTAATTAACTTCACACCTACACCTACACTATATCTACAAAACGTTTTATTTAACACACTGGTCTGCTTTTATTTCATGTCAAAGATAATATGTTATATTTGGGAGGCAAATTGGTAGGTGTCAATGAGTTAAATAAAAAACATGGAGTAAGCAGTTGCATGACTGTCATGAAAATTTATTTCAGCAACTTTGATAGAAAAAGAGCGGTTGATATCATTTTCTCATATTCAAAATAAGACTAACAAACAGATAAATCTTATAACAGCATTTACATTTTGTTTTTCATCTTCGTTGTCACATATGTCTTATATTGAATACATTGTCTTATATTATATCCTACACATGTACGGCGACCGATCCAAAGATAAATAGTTTATATCTTGACCATTGACAAACAGGTTTCTTTGTGCAGATATACCTCGATATCAGGTGTAATCGAAATCGTATCACCTTTATACAAGAATACCATAACAACAGCTATACCGATGTGATCGAAGTTTGTACCCACACCTCTATCGGTATGCTGGGCAACATAACCAGCCATGATATTTGCTTTATTTCTGTTGACTGTAAAGGCCGCTGCATCGGTATGCGATTTTACGATAGCTATGACTTGATAAAGCCCATAATCCCTGGTTGTAAATCTTCCTGAGGACTTTAATTCTGTCAAACTTCCAACTCTATATGATGTTTTGATGTCTCCAAATTGGATGTTATGTCCCCTTTGCACAGTTGCATCTGCACTTAAGCAAGCTGTAAATGCCACTTAAACGGAAAAAAAAAACAATCATGATATGAATATTTGTATTTATCATTTCACTTAGAACACTTATTAAAAATCATTTTCTAATCTATAATAAAATTATTATTGATAATAAAATACTATTAAGCATAATCAGCAGCTTTATAGGGCTTTGGGATTTATCTTGATTGTATGTTATCAGTAGCGTTTAGGGGCTTAAGCATTCACTTGCACTCCATATAATCAATACCGTTTAAAAGGAGGCGTTTGAATTTAACTGCATTTCATAAAATCAGAAGGCTTTTGGTTTTGCTATTATACATGTAACATGTAATAAGTAGCTTTTATAAGGCTTCTTGATTTACCTTCTTCACATATAATAAGTAATATCTAGACGGCTTTTGAATTTAACAACGTGATATATAATCAAAAGCGTTTAGAAGTCTTTTGGATTTACCTGCATTACATATAATGAGTAACATTTATAGGGCTTTTTGATGTACCAGTATGACATACAATCAGTAGCGTTAAGAGGTTTTTTTATATTTACCTGCTTTTCATATGATAAGTAGCGTTTATAGGGCTTTTGGATTAACAAACATGACATATAATCGCTAACGTTTAGAGTGTTGTTTGATTAAACTGCATTACATATTATTAGTAGAGTTTAGAGGGCCTTTGAATATACCAGAATGACATATAAGCAGTAGCGTTAAGAGGGCTTTTGAATTAACTTGCTTTACATATAATCAGAGGGCTTCTCACTGATATTTTTTTTTATATTTTTGTTAAAGGGCACAGTAAATACTTTGTCAAAATGAAATGAAAATTAAAACGAGCCAATTTAATTTTAGTCAAGGGGTTTGGTTCCACCTTAAGAATTGAAATACAAAAACGTTTTTGAGATCCTTTCTGTATTGTGAAACAATGATTTAAAACAGTTCCCCTATAAATAGCAAAATATCTGAAAGACATTTAAAAAAGTACAACATGAAGACAGACATTAGTTGTATCCCATGTAATGTCATTACCTAGTTTTGTCTTCATTGTTAACGTCTCTGTCTTCCGTTGAATAGTATCAACTTTATTTGATATGATTAATATCTGTTGATTCACGGTTGTAGAGCTGTCTGATTGGGTTGATTTACAGCATAATTCTCCTTAAATAGAGTATCTTTTTTCTTTTATTTCTCGTCTTATTCTTGTCCTTAATTTTTGTTAATATGCTTGGTTCATATTTCATTTTTTGCTTCCTTGTTAATTTGTTTTAGTGATTAAGATTATAACACAATGTTGACTGCTGTATACGTGACATTTCTTCCTATCATGTCTATTTGTTTTGTTCACACATCGTTGTCAATATAATGGAATTGTATGCGACTGTCATACAAAAGAGAGGTTTAGATAGCTTTAAAACCAGGTTCAATCCACCATTTCTACATAAAAAAATGTCTGTACCAAGTCAGTAATATGACAGTTGTTATATATTCATTCGTTTGATGTGTTTTAGCTTTTGATTTTGCCATTTGATTAGGGACTTTCCGTTTTGAATTTTCCTCGGATTTCAGTATTTTTGTGATTTTATTTTCTTTCTCACGCGCAATGAACTTTCTTTACACAATGAGTCAAAAGCGTAAAGCTACCCGAATCATTCACATACGGAAAGACATAATCATGCACACAGATCGAAAAATATTTTCCATCTATCAATATATAAAAAATATACGAGAGCGTTGATACAAAATTTGATATGCATCTAAATTTTTCATTAATAAAAGACGAATGGCAATGGCATTAACTAGAACAGACAACAGCCGAAGGCCACCAATGGGTCTCCAATGCAACACGAACCTCCCGCACCCGGAGGAGTCCTTCAGCTGGCCCCTTAACAAATATATTACTAGTTCAGTGATAATGAACGTCATACAAAACTCCGAAATATACACAAGAAACCAAAATTAAAAAGCATACAAGACTAACAAAGGTCAGAGGCTCCAGACTTGGGACAGGCGCAAGCATGCAGCGGGGTTAAACATGTTTTTTTTTAGATCTCAACCCTCCCCCTATACCTCTAGTCAATGTAGAAAAACAAACACACAACAATACGCATAGTAAAACTAAGTTTAAGAAAACTCCGAGTTCTATGTCAAAAGAGAGTCCTTCAGCTTTTAACTTTCAGGATATCTTCGATGTATATTGAGGAGCGCGAAAGATTTTTATTTGTTTGTTCTTGTTATGTATCTAATTAAATGTTAACCCTCATGACTACCACGACTAAAAACCAAGTTAACAGAACATAGGAATTATATGAATTTAATTAGGCTAAAGCATATATCTAGGAAATCAAATAGATAGAGAAATAAATCATACGCGTAAACAAATCCTCAGACAAAAAAAAATGTCCAGGATAAGAGTATTTCGGAAGAGTAAATTATCCCGGATAAGTGTATAGAAGACGCTAGTATAAAGTTGAAGAGCATTGAGGATCCATTATAACCTTCGATTGTGTAAGTTCCGTATTTGAATATCTTGTTGTATTCAACAGAATATATTTTAGCAAATAACATGAATGCATATAGGACGATGAAAAGCAATGGTAGTAGACCGCTGTTCGAATGTCATAAATTGATTGAGACAAACATAGATCCGGGTTACAAACTGAAACCAAGGGAAACACTACAACTATAACAGGAAAACAACGAAACAACGTTAACAGAAACGCTGAAGTGCTAAGTCGCTTTTTACCTCTCATATTACGACTTATAGATGGGAACGGGGCATTTTCAGCGACGTCACAACGTGTATTGAGACGTTATCAAGCTTGCTTTTGACATGATAAAAAAAATGTCCAAGGAAGGCAAAAAGAAATTCATTTCAACAGATTATCGCGTTTTCTACATATATACATCGTTATATATCAATGTGAAAAACCCGATAATCTTAACACAACGACATCATTTGAAATCTGGTAGATGGTTACCATAATTATTGGAAATCCTACCACATCTTCTTTTTTATATATAGTTGCACATGTCTGCGCAACATTAAATATGTCAGTATATACCAAAAAAGTGGAAAATTTTGCTAAAAAAATCAAAAATGATTTGAAAATGTCTTAAAGAAATTAAAAACTAAGTGAAACACGGGAAAACATGAATTTTATTTAAACATATACCATGTCCTTACCTAGTTTTCCCTGTTGTGTTAATTTCTCTGACTTTATTTGGATCATATCAAGTTTCTTTGACATGATTGATATCTGTTGGTCCACTGTTGCAGAACTGTTTGATGGGGTTTTTTTGCAGCATAATTCTCCTTAAATAAACAAGCAAATATAAGTGTTTCTCAAGCTCCCTAAAATTTTAAGTTATCATCCACATGCGGAATTCCTCAACTGATAGATATCGACAAAATATTATTCCGCGGTGAATATATTTCCCTATGTCGAACAATTATACATAATTATACTTATGATTAACACATCGTTTTATCTACAGACAATCATAGTGTGGGCTGAAGGTCACCAAACTTATCTAACTCTTAAAATCAAACAAAGGCTTCATTTACTTTCAATTAAGTGTGCTGACTATAAGTTATTTTTTAAACTTGCCAGTGGCTCTCATATTAAGTCAGTTGAAAAGCCGAATTAAATAAGAGGAAAGCCTTTACTTTGAATATATTCTGATATACTCGCGGACTTCCAATTCCATTACATTATAACTTGCATATGAATACTAAACGTGGCTGCATTTGTTAAGGTGTCAGACCACCAATACTTCCATCAATTTAGAACGTAAAAATAGCCCTACTCTGACACAAAATAGTGCTGTTGGTGTCATTGTTTACTTAACCAACTAATTTGCAGAAATAAAACTTTTGGTTTTAAAATTTACTTGTCTATAAGTTTTCTTTAAAAACTCAGGATAAATGCGCCTCATAGTATACTAAGGCCGTAAGTTTTTTCCGTTTGAATTGTTTTACATTTCATTTCGGGGCCTTTTATAGCTGACTATGCGGAATGGACTTTGCTCATTGTTGAAGGCCGTACGAAGACCTATAATTGTTAATTTCTGTGTTATTTTAGTCTCTTGTGGACAGTTGTCTCATTGGCAATCATACCACATCTTCTTTTTTATACTTAGGCCACAGCATTAAAAATATGATACAATTCAATTTAAAAAAAACTTGCCTTATTTGTCACAAAACAATTATCGAAAAACAAATATGACAGACGTGAACTAATGACAATCACTGAACTACTGGCTTCTTACTTGGGTGAGGCACATAGAGAACGAGGTCTGGCGTATTTAATTAGTCCTGGTACCTTTGTTAACTATTTACACCACTGGGTCGATGCCTCTGCTGGTGGACGTTTCGTCCCTGATGGTATCACCAGCCCAGTAGTCAGAACTTCGGTGTTGACATGAATATCAATTATATGGTCATTTTTTTTAAATTTCCTGTTTACAAAACTATGAATTTTTCGAAACTAAGGATTTTCATATTCAAGGCACAACGTTGTGGAATTTTGGGTTATCAATGCTCTTCCACTTTGTACTTGTTTGGCTTTATAACTATTTTGATCTGAGCGTCACTCATGGTCTTATGTAGACGAAACGCGCGGCTGGCGTATTAAATTAGTCCTGGTACCTTTGATAACTATTAATTGCAAATTATGATACATAATCTTGTCGACAAAATAAAGTCAGTAATTTATAAGTACTACTGGATTCAAAACATTAAAATTATAGAACATCAAATAAATTCACATAAGCAAGGTAAAAAAGTTAACTGTGAAACACGGCCTTGTCGTGCTGAATGGCTATATGGCTTGAAGCGCAGGAATACAAATAGCGGTCTATTGGCAGACAACTAGAAGATATAATTTTCAATCTAATTCAGTTCCTTCAAACGGTTGAAATTACATTTCTGTGCTCAATGCAAGCCTACGGTTAGTCAGAGTTTTATAACATTTACAAAATATCACCCCTAGTTTTTGGTGGGGTTCGTGTTGTTTATTCTTAAGTTTTCTATGTTGTTTATTCTTAAGTTTTCTATGTTGTTTATTCTTGAGTTTTTCTATGTTGTTTCATGTGTACTATTGTTTGTCTGTTTGTCTTTTTCATTTTTAGCCATGGCCTTGTCAGTTTATTTTAGATTTATGAGTTTGACTGTCCCTTTGGTATCTTTTGTCCCTCTTTTAAAAACATCACAACACTTTATGGTACCTTGATAGAAAATAAAAACCTAAAGGCACGACAATTTAACTTCAAAGGGGGAATATGTGTTTTTCCTATAAACAAATATTCTGATCCCTAATTTGAGGGGGAAATATTGTGGTCAAGCAGATGGAAAAAAAGTATTCTGAATTTGGATTTTCTCCATATCTTATAGTGTTAAGTTTTGAAAATATTATTTGATTAATAGCTTCGAAACATTCAAAATAAAACAATTCTGACTAAGATGATAAAAACATAACCCCGTCCCTTGAGGTTCAATAGTTGTCCCTAAGACCACCAAATTAAAGATTCTAATAAGGTGACTTACCTCGCATCAAAAGGTATGTGATTGTCACTCCTAACACGGAACACACCAATGATACTGTCATTACTAGAATAACAATTTTGATCCATTGTTTACGTGAGGAGAAAGTCTCTTTGGTTATATTACTCTTTGTATACACATTTTCATAATTATGATCGTATTTGACTTCACAATCCTCGTATTCCGCCATTTCTGTTCCTGAAAATTTTATATTCTCTGTTAATTACAACCAGTCATTCACGATGAGATAGACATTGGGAAGAAAAAGATATCTCTTTCAATCATCTACTAGATTAATTTTAACAAGGAAACAAAATGTCCTTTCCCACGGTAAACTGTTTCTGAATCGAAAGATGTCTGAGTATTTCATGTATTTCATACCCCACTTGATTTTTTTTTGTTCGGAATTTTTCACAAGGTAATTACTGGTTAACGTTTTAACACATTTGATTACTACCAAAATGCAATGCTTCTTTAAAATTATGAATTATATTCATTTTGTAAAGAGTTTTAATTGCTTTTTGTTACTTAAAACGTCCAGTGGCGAATATATCATGCTTGTCTGAGACGAGAACAAGTAAATCAAAAACAAATATGATAAATATGTTCTGAAATAAAGATGAAATTTAAATTGCCACTGCAGAGTTAGACATTTGTCAGTTCAACAGGTCACCTACGGATATTGATACACTTCTTGTAAGTAGTTTTTTTCTTGTGTGTATAGAGCGTGTCGCTCTCTTTCAGACATTTGATTTAGAGTAATCTTTTTAACCATATGTGCCTGCATACTTGTATGAAACTGGTGAGGCTTTTGTAGACGACATGCGCTTCTGGGCCGAATACACACTTTCAATCCTGATATCTATGATGAGTTTATTTTTGGATTTTTTTTATTTACTGCAGTGGGGATTTTTAAATCAGATAAAGAGAGACGGTATGCGATTGTCACATATTTTCATTTATGCATAGTTTACTCACTACATTCGAATATCTATTCGAGACGACTCAAAACGATCAGTTATCACTAAACTGTCCATTATGAGGCTGTAAACACGTGCAAACCTCGGCACGTGGTAAGGTGTGTTCGACACGGGTCTTGTTCGGCAAGCTTAATGATTGACAGCTTTCCTGTCGACAGTTCTCCCGGGGACACTGGCTACATTTACCTGCAACAATAGAAATTGTCTTTATTATATAAGCATGTTTTGTCAATGTTAGATTAATATTGTCTGAATAGTCATTACATCCCAGCTCCTTTGTTCTAACAGGGGTGATCTTAGCCGGATCACCCTTACCAGATCACCCCAATTTAAGTTTCTTTGTTATGCATGCTTTCCTTTGTTCTGTAACATTTTGGCGGGAATGTCAAATCCAGTATAAAACTTATAATTAATTATACGGAGAAGACTTTCAAAATTCACGTAGAAAAAATCCAGTGTATATGCTGGGATTCGAACCCAAGACCTTTAGCATATCAAGCCATGACACATACCACTTCACCAGGACGACTGGCTACGAACGATCAGAAATTTAACATACTTAAAAGAAGCAAGATAATTTTATAACTGGGGCGAGTTGGCAGACCTTTAATCAGTGGGGTTTAAACCCTTTTCGTTAAATAAATGAGTTGTCAGACTGATTGTTCAATTTGATTTTACACTTTTTAAAGTTGGGCGAGTCGGTTACAAGAGTGGGGCGATTTTTTCATAAAGTGGCGATATAGTGTGGGCCGATTGGCCAGTGGGACGAGTTGACATTGTTTGATATCTACTCATCGTGTTAGGGGGTCATAAAGGGTATACATCATATAGTAATATATAAAGTATATAATAATGGTTGTGTGGCGTTCTAAGCTAGATTTTATGAATTGTAAATGGTTTTTCGTTCAATCTGAAACAGCTGGGATGTAAAATAGTTATCCCATTCGGACTGGGTGTGTCAGTGTAAGATCACCCTCTGGCCTCCGGCCATCGGAATGATCTTACTCTGACACACCGCGTCCTTATGGGATAACTATTAAAGAAGGCCTTAAAGCCATATGCAAGGCTCTTAGAAAATGTTCCTAGTAAGATAATGTAGGTTGAACATATGTATGTATGATTTAAGTTTTTGAAGATGGATAACTTTCATTTTTTTATTTATGCCTTTTTCTGAATTGTTACAGCAATCGAAGAATTGGATGTCAATCGCAGATTTTGATTTTTGTTTCTGTAAGATTTAATCACAAGATCGTTCAAATAAATAACAATATACATAGAAATGAAAACAGAGTATTATTTGTTACATGGTGTGTTAGTGACCTAATATGAGATATATGGGTCAGTAAATTCCATTTGGGGTGAAAGCGAAGCTTAAATCCCCATATGGAATTTACTGACCCCATATGTCTCGTATTATGTCACCAGCACACCGAGTAACGAATTTATCTTACCGACTATCTTCACATTTGGTATTTTGACTAGCGGCCTATCAAAGTGACCAAGTCTTCAATACTTAGTATTATTAAGATCATATTTCCATTTGTCTATACAGAAAACAAATGCCAACAAAAACACCTTTTTAGCTTTAAATTTGTTTTATGGATTTATTTCAATCGTTCATTGCATATATTGATTTCTACGTCTGTTAAATCCTTTCAGATTTCTTTTTTTGTGTAACCGGAGAGCACGAATTTCATTACAAAATTGCTTGTCTCCACCGGGACTCGAACCCGGGACCTCTGTGTTACAAGGCAGCGCGCTAACCGACTGAGCTAAAGAAGTACTTCCTTAGTTCAACCGCTTACGGCTGACTAAGTATCTACCAAATGTTCTAAGGGAAGCAATCCCGTCACACTTCCCCCACCTCAAGAGTCATCATACCATTATGAAATGGAAGTAACTATGTTAGGCAAACAATAACAACTTGTTAGCTTTAAATATACTTTATTAACTCATTTCAACCTTACATCATCAATGTTTTCGTCTGTTGAATCAGATTTTTCCTCAACACGTGTTTTTTATGTTATAAAGGGTTGTGGCATCTTCATTGTTTTGAAAGGGAAGTAACTTCTTACTAACCCCATATGATTGCTAACCCTATAAGGTAACTAACAATGTATTTGTTAGGGCACCCTATACACATTATACATTGTCACCACGTGTAGTCCGTTAACCAATCATATCTCTGTAAATCTATGGGATGTAAGATAAAAATACTTATACCATAGCTATCTATAACAATTACGCTTTGAATGAGCTTTTGAACTGCCATAAACGGTGAAGATCTTTATAGATCACAGGTTTATGTATTAGATAAAATACAAAGGTAACAAAGAAACAGGCCGGTAACAACCGTTGCCGGATAGTTTTTCTGTACGAGTAGTCAGGTCAAGGTCCGAGGCATATACATGTACTTTAATTTTTTTTAAATTCATGCTCGTCTCCAGATCTGCAAGTGTTGATCGGGAATAAACACGTGTTACATTATGATCCAATCGCAGCTTGCCGCCCAAAATTGATGACATAAGTTGAATGATTTTCTTCTAGATGTGCTGGTTATTTAGATGCATTTTTGCGCCTGTCCCAAGTCAGGAGCCTCTGGCCTTTGTTAGTCTTGTATCATTTTAATTTTAGTTTCTTGTGTACAATTTGGAAATTAGTATGGCGTTCATTATCACTGAACTAGTATATATTTGTTTATGGGCCAGTTGAAGGACGCCTCCAGGTGCGGGAATTTCTCGCTACATTGAAGACCTGTTGGTGACCTTCTGCTGTTGTTTTTTTTCTATGGTCGGGTTGTTGTCTCTTTGACACATTCCCCATTTCCATTCTCAATTTTATTACATGAACACTTTTTTTTTATATGATCAATCGTGCATTGGTGAGTTGATAGGGATTTTATCTTTTGATAAGATTTGATTTTAATTTACTTATTTCCTGTCTTATTTTTATTGAAATATACACGTCAGTATCATCATTTCTTTACTTTCAGCATTGTTCAAAATACTATTCATGTCCATATATTGAACAAAACATTTATTGACCGCATATTTTGCTTCATAAAGGATGCGGTATGTTCTTTTTTGAGTATATTAGCTATATACTTTTCAACGCCATCACCCAAATGTTTTTGTTTAAATTAGCACTATTTACGGTATTCGGAAAATCAGGAATCATGCAAAACATTGATTTGTCATCTGCTTGACCATAATAATTTTTTTCTCATAAAATTTGTGATCAACATATCTTTTTTAGGAGAACACCTCCCCCCCCCCCCTTTTTGAAGTTATATGTCTAATCTCTTAGTGTACTGATATGAATAGTATTTTACTAGAAATGTTTGAAAAAAGATATTGATGCTAACGTAAATATTTTGTTCAATACGAAAAGACAGGAAATAAGTTGGTGAACCAAAAAGTTCAAATCTAATTGAAAGTTGCCCATGAACTCACTGATCATGCACGAGTGATTCTATTCATAAAAAGTGTCCGTGTAACAACTAAAAAGGGTCCGTGTATCATCTAAAAAGAGTCCGTGTAACACCCGTTAATGTACTGTTTTTCTATAGCTCTGCGGGGGGCAAAGTCGTACAAGATTTGATACGCCAGACGCGGCTTTCGTCTTCCTAAGATTCATCACTGACGCTCTATTCAAAATAGTTTCGAAGTAAAGCAAATACAAAATTGATGAGCATTGAGGACTTAACATTCAAATAAAGTTGGTCAAATACGGCTTAGTTAATCTATGCCTGGGATAAGAAAATCCTGAGTATTTCGAATAATTCATTCTTTTGTAAACAGTTAATTGATATAAAAAAAATGACCATAAAAATGATATTCATGTCAACCTCAAAGTGCTGACAACTGGGCTGGTAATACACTTGGGGTCGAAACGTCAACCAGCAATGGCATCGATCAAGTGGTGTAAATAGTTATTAAATGTACCAGGCTTATAATTTGATACGCAAAACGAGCGTTATGTCTTCATAAGACTCATTAGTGACGCGCAGATCAAAATACTAGTAGTTTCAAAGCCAAACAAGCACACAGTTGAAGAGCATTGATGACTAAAATTTTCAAAAATATGTTGTCCCAAATAGGCTTATGTAACATGTTGTTTAGACACCTGTCCATTTGTGATCACTGTTGTTGCTCTCTGTTGCTTTGGTGGATGTTGTCATTTGATTGCTGTCTTATTTTTATATATCACATCTACAGTGTTTGCAAATTGTAGTTTTAAATCGGCGTATAAAAAAATCATACATATTGGTTTATAATAATCGCTCTTTTTCCCACAAGAATATTCTCAGAGGAAAATAATTTATAGTGAAAGGTTAACAAACCAAATCAAGTTTCATTCAGCAGTCTGTTTTGGCACATACTTGACTTTAAACCTAATACCGGGGTCAAACATCAGCGTATAGCACCGATGTACGCCGGGCGTGGTAAACAAAACATGTATTCTGCCAATACGCTAGTAATTTTCGACGCATTCAACCTGTCAATTATATCTGTATCATATGTTGGCGTTTGTCTAACTTATCGATGGAATGCACTCTGTGAAGAAAAAAACTCTTGAACGTATTTGAGACGCGTCCCGGTCATATCTGGGACGATAATCCGTGCTTTCATCGTGTCTGGGATGTTTTAATATATGGTGTTTGTTACAAATAAACCCGCATACGTTTTAGTGAAAGTCGAACGATCTTGAAACGTGTCTCAAACTAATCTGTAGCGTTTTTAACGCACTTGTTTAACGATTGCCTAAAGTGTTCCTGTTGCGTCCAACTGACGTATACCGACTTTGTCTATTTTTTCTGTAAGTCTGGTGCACGCCGGTCTATACGTCAATGTGTGATGCCGACATAAACAAACTTGATTCAAAAGAGTCCCTTAATTAAAAGGAGATGATATTATTTGTAATAAATTCCATTGAGAACCAAACTGCTTCAATATGCAAATCAGGTTTCAGCATTTTAACATTTTAAGAAATTAAAAGTGTATTTATAGTTTTTTTTTATCATTTATGCCCTAATTGCCAAGCCAATAATAACACGGCTAAGAGCAAAAAAAATCTTCCAATAAGATGATCTGGTAATTACACGGTGTCACTATCATAACACTTTGTTCGTACCCATGATGAAGAAAACATCAAAACAAGTTTCATTGTAAATGAAAGTAAGGACACACATATAAAAAAAGAAGATGTGGTATGATTGCCAATGAGAAAACTCTTTACATGAGACCAATTGACACAGAAATTACCAATAACAGGTCATGAACGGCCTGCAACAATGAGAAAATCCCACGCCGCATAGTCAGCCATAAATGTCGTCGAAATAACAATTCAAACGAGAAAACTAACGGTATAATTTATGCACAAAAATAAAAACAAAAAAACAAATATTTAACATTAAACATAAATATCAGGCTCCTGACTTAGGACACTTGCATCTATACAGAAAGTGACGGGGTTAAACATGTTGGCGAGATCCCAAACATCTCCTAATCTTGAACAATGATGTAACAGTACGGACTATAAAAATCAGTTCAAAAAGGCTTACATAATTGAAAACAACACATTTGATTATTAATATAATGATTATTATCGTACAATTTAAGAAAGGTTTGTTAAAACATGTCGGTATCGAAGTACTGACTACTGAGCTGATGATACCCTTGAGGACTGATAGTCCACCAGCAGATCTAGAGGTATCGACCCAGTGATGTGAAACATTCAAACCAAAACGTTTATAACCAAAATGAATAACCAAATTTATCTAAGATCAACTTTGCCTGAGGGAGTTGAAACCTTAGTTTCTTAATAATTTCAAAATTTATAAATGGACAATTTAAGAAGGGTTTGTTAAATCATGCTAGGACCGAAGTACTGACTACTGAGCTGATGATACGCCCAGGGACTGATAGTCCAGCAGCAGAGGTATCGACCCAGTGATGTGAAAAATTGACAACAATAGTTTCAAGCATCCAAAGCGCTTTTCTGGATTAACCTTCATCAGGAACGCTCAAAGCCAAACAATTGAAGTCCAAGGATGTATAAGTACCGAAACCGTTGAAGAGCTACATGTATATGTCAAACATAGCCAAATTCATTTAATCATTAGATGGATAAAAACAAAGGTAAAATACAAAAAACACAAAGTGGACGTGGCCGGGTACTTATACATCTCAACAATATGTACTTTGTTTTAATAATTATTTGATTTTAGTTATTGACAGACACGAGTTCCAACTGCTTATACTCATAATCTTTCCAGCCTGCACGTACATTATGTCATTTACTTCAAGTCTTGCTGTAAAGATGATGGTTCCAGGATGTTCAAAATTTCCAATGTCGGTGTAATCCGTTGGAGAGTGTTTCGACACAAAACCATTGAATTCTTTCTTAGAGTTTATGTATACGTAATAATGTGCATTAAAGGTCCCAGACGTCACTGTAACAGTAATAAGATACAATCCTGCAGATGGACATCTAAATGTACCATTGGTTTTAAATGATGCTACATCGAATGTACCAATGATCGTTTTAATATCCGAAAACAAAATTACTGATTCCGCAGAATGTATCTTATCTGCATCAACACAGCCGGTCATGCTCACTGAAAGCAGAAACTAAGGTTATCTAAATAAGAACGCATAAGCTTATGAAATCATTTGTAACTCAATGCAAAAAAATCACACATTTTTGAAACTTCATAACAACGCACTGAACAAAGTAACTGACACAATCCTTGACATTTTCGCATTACATTGGGTTTTTTAGGGTTTTTTTGTAGATCTTTGCAACTTACAATTTTTCTCTTTCCTTATTAGATTTTGCAAAATATTTAGGCTTGTTTTGAGGTAAAACAAAGACCAAATATGTGAAAAAAGAATGTGTTCCAAGAATACTGATGTCCAGTCCGCATTATCGTTTTCTATGTTTAGCGAACCGTGAAAATGTGATAAAATCTCTAATTTGGCATTGGAATTAGAATGATCATATCAAAAGGAACATGTGTACTAAGTTTCCAGTTAATTGGACTTCAACTTTATCAAAAACTATCTCGACCAAAATCTTTAACCTGAAGCGGGACAGACGGACGAACGGACGGACGCACATATATTTTGTAGCAGGAAAAAAAATGCCCCAAGATGGGACATAAAAACAAGTTCCAAAATTCGATCTAAAACATTTCATTAAATTGAATGTTATAAGGGAAAATAAGATACTGAAAATGTATGTTCACAATACACTAGTCAAGACAAAGTAAATAGATATCTGTATTATTGCCTGGATTTCGTAGTCAGACCAGATTCAGATATTTCGCATGCATGTGCAATCTCGGCTTATAGCAGATTTTTTTTAAACTGGTTAAAAAACAATTTTACGTTTATTTTCCCAATTAAGTTGTATCACATTTTTAATGTCCAATCTTTTAAAAGTCGACTGTGCGGCATTGGTTTTTGTCATTGTTGAAGGCCGTATGTTGCCTTTAATGGCTTACATCTACTTCATATGAAATTTTGAGGATAATTGTCTCATAGGTATCATAACACATCTTCTTATTTCTATATTTATAGTTAAGTACATTTGTACAAAGCACTGTTTTAAAGATGTTGTCTTCCTGCGTATGTATGAAATTAAGACATCACTAAGTCCATATGTTCAGCACCCTTTTTACAACACCATGTAATCTATATAAAACATACAACACTTACCTGCATTACTGACATTTGCAATCTGTTGTTGATGCTTATCCAACTGTAACGACAAACCAGTTATACGATGTGCTACAATTTAGAAAGAAAACTATCAAAATACTTTGAAAGGTTAGATCTTTGTTCACAAATAAAATTGTTTTCGACTGTCAAATGAGAGGTTAAACTAAAGGTATAACACCATAGTTAATTCAACATTTTCTACAAAATGAAATGCCTGTACCAAGTCAGCATTATGACATTTGTTTTCCATTCGTATGATGTGTTAAGCTTTTCATTTGGCGATTTGAAAAGGTTCTATCTCTTATGATTTTTCTTTAGAGTTCGGCATTTTGGTTATATGACTTTTTCTTACTAGTGCCAAAAATATTTAGAATATGAAAATATGTCAAAATGACTCTTTGCTCCTCTTACGCTATCGTATTTTAATGTCGAGCGGTCTGAAAACCGTGTTTTGGCATATATTTTTAAAGTTCATAGGATAGTGTAGTTCAAAAAGTTATGACATCTTTGCAGCCTTTTTTTATTTTTGTTTTTAGTTTTGTTAACAGATTCAGTGATCACTTACATTTAATATATCCAAGTGAACTTGAAATTACAAATACTACCGACACAGATAAATCTGCTTTATATTTAGACCTTTTTCTCGAAATGACTACTGATGGGAGGTTGAATACATAAATTTATGACAAACGCGATGATTTTAATGTTCCTATAGTCAACTTTCCATTTCTGTGTAGCAACATCCCAGCGGCACCAGCATATGTGTCTTAATTGATACGTTACTCTAAGTTAGATCAAAGTACGTCGATTTTGTTGAACGAGGAATACTGCTTTCTCAACAGTTGCTAAGATAGGGCTATGAATCAATCAAATTAAGGTCATCACTCAAGAAATTTTACGGTCGCCATCATGAGCTAATTGGCCATTATGACACAAACGTGTTAGAAATCATATCTGATATTCTTCCTCAGTCATAATAACCTTCCATCATTACCGAACTGAACAAAGAAATAACACGACGGGTGCCGTATACGGTGCAGGAATTGTTTACCCTTATGGAGCACCTGATTTCACTCCCGGTTTTAGTGGAGTTCGTGTTGTTTCTTATTTATTATTTATAACTGTTGATGTAAATGTCCTTTTTTTTTTTAGTCTTTGTTTACTCCTTGATTTTGATTGTTATTGTCTTAATCTATAATTATGAAAGTAAATGTATCAATGATAACTCAAGTCAACAAAGAAGTGCTGACTACTGGGCTGGTGATACTCTCGGGGAATTAAAACTCCACCAGCAGTGGCAAAATGGGCGCAGGACAATTGAGCGAAAAAATTAAAACTAATAAGGGACATTTGAGCGCCAACATTAGAGCCCATTTAAGCGCCGGATTAATCCGCTCACCTATATTTTCGATAGCCTATTTTTTTCACCAAATTTACCTGGTTGAATAATGCTCACCTTACTTTATATACCATAAACAGTAATTAGGGCCCCGTCAAAGCCGGGTCGCCCTATAGTGATCAGTCTGTCCGTCCGTCCGTTCGTCTGTCCGTCCGTCCGTAACACTTTGTGTCCGCTCCATATCTAGAGAACCATTATGATTTCATACTTTATACTTTACATGTTTATTAACCACCATCAGAGGGCGTGTCATGATGTATGTACAACTTCCTAGGTCAAAGGTCAAGGTAAAACAACTTTGGTTTCAGTTGACAACCCTGTGTCCTGTGGTGAAGATCGTGTCCGCTCTATATCTTGAGAACCGTTATGATTTCAAAGTTTATACTTGACATGTATATGAACCAACACCAGAGGGTGTGTCATAATTTATGAACGACTGCCTAGGGCAAAGTTCAAGGTCAAAAACTTTGGTTTCAGTTTACAACCCCATGTCCTATGGTAAAGATTGTGTCCGCTCTATATCTTGAGAACCGTTATCATTTTAAAGGTTATACCTGAAATGTATATAACCCAATATCAGAGGGTATCTCATAATTTATGTACAACTTCCAAGGTCAAAGGTCAAGGTCAAAAACTTTGGTTTCAGTAGAAAACCCCATGTCCTATGGTAAAGATCGTGTCCGCTCTATATCTTGAGAACCGTTATCATTTCAAAGTTTATACTTGACATGTATATAAACCAACACCAAAGGGTGTGTCATAATTTATTTACAACTTCCTAGGTCAAAGGTCAAGGTCAAAAACTTTGATTTCAGTTGTCAAACCCATGTCCTATGGTAAAGATACAATTTTTTAATGCACATTATTCACAGCGGGGCCCACAGAGATGGCTTCCATCTCAATGATATCTAGTTTATATTGGTTTAATTTTTTAAGTTGTTTATATTTTCATCATGGAAATACAAGTTGTTGAAACGAACCAAGGAATAAAAAGTTTAATTTGTGATGGATTCCGATATAGGATAAACAAAAATAAAGATAAAGTATTGAAATACCAAGTATTGTACTTAGAGCCCATTTCGTACGTTCTCTAGGTTATAAATTCCAGGCTAGAACAGGCTTTTAACATTTGATTTAATTTTTTAGACTTTTAGTGCTGTATTTTAGTTGAAAAGTTTTATACTGTTTTATGTTGTGCTGTCTTGAGTCTATTAGTGCTGTATTTTAATGGACATGTTTTATATTGTTTTATATTGTGCTGTCTTGAGTCTATTTAACATTTTTTAAATTTATTATATATTATTTATTTATTTATTAAAAAGTGTTAAAAATATTTCGCTAAAATGGGCTTTGACAATTTTAATTTTGCTAAAATCGGTTAACAGTCTGGCGCTCAAATTGGTTCTACTATGGCGCTCAAATGTCCACTTTTTTTTTCTCGCTAAAATGTCCTATCGCTCAAATGTCTTCCGCCGGGCAAAACCATCCCTCGAACCTGTTGGCCTTCTGGCTGATTTCATGACCTAGGGCTGATAATGGGTCTGATATGAAAAATTCCAAATTATAATTTATATATAATATATATTAGGATATGCATTTGTATGTAGGACGCCAAAAGACGTCCAAAAGTTCGTACGACGACGTTAAACATGTACAAATGTAGTCCATTAGATTTTAAAGATGCAAATTTTACATGCATCTACCCTCAACATACCTTGTGCTTCAGACAATGATCTTAGATATAACGTCATATTATAAAGGGCTAGGAAGTCTTGTCCTCTAGCTTGTTGAGTGATGTTCACTTGCAGTAAGCCTTGTTGGAGTGTTTTCATTACCGATTGTAAACTTGTCACATCTTTTAACTGGTTGACATTTTTCAACTGCGCCAAATCGTCAACCTCTTTTTGGAATTTTGACATATTTGAAGTTAAATCCGAAACGTAACGCATTATTTGAGCTTGGAATATTTTTTCAATTGCTATATTTAGATTAATTTCATCTAATTTAATCTGTTGAAGCTCAGTCTCGTTTTTTAGACGTGAATACTCCTCAAAAATAGTTGAACAATTGTTTTCCAAATCCGAATAATTCTTATGTAAACTCTGAAAATCAGAGTGTAGTTGGGTAACAGCAAGTTCTAGTGTATGTCTTTGTTCTTTTTCTTCCACAAGAAGCTTCATTAAAGTGATAAAATGATTTTCTGTCAAACCACCGGAAGAGTCAGTTTGACCATCGAGTAAAAATCCCTCTGTTTTACATAGAAAACACAAAACGAGAACAACACATATGTACTTTCCAGTCATTTTGACAAATGTTATAGCGAAGTATAAAAGATAATACTGCGTTAGGAGGACTTGTATAGATTACATTTTTTAATCTCCTTGATATATGCCAAAATTCCTCAGCTGGCCGTTATATTATTAAACTGCTTTATAAACATGTCACACTTAACACGATTTAGATAAAACTGTTTACATTAAAATGCATAACAGATTTACTATCCAGATACATGCACTCTGTGTCTAAATACCCCAAAAGTTGAATAGAAAGAAGACATGTAATCATATTGACATCTGCATTTCGAAAGTTGATGTCTGTATTTATAATGGAGAAATGTAAATTCGGATGAAATTGTTCAGCTGTAAAATCCATGAAATGAAAAGAGTTATACTGTAGATATTTAACTACTATTGCAGATTTTAATTGAGTCCATTGATTCAACGTTTGAATTAAGGGAAGCACAGCCCGGAGTATTTATAGTTGTTTTATATGCATATAAAAAAAAAGATGTGGTTTGATTTCCAATGAGACGACTCTCCCTTGGCTAAGAGACCAAATGACACAGAAATTAACAGCAATATGTCACCGTACGGCCTTCAACAATGATCAAAGCCCATACCGCATTGTGAGCTTTAAAAGACCCCGAAATGACATGTAAAACAATTCAAACGAGAAAACTAACGGCCTAATCTATGTACAAATAATGAACGCAAACATAAAATATGTAACACATCAACAAACGACAACCACTGAATTACAGGCTCCTGAATTGTGAAGGGCACATACATACATATTGTGTCAGGGTTAAACATGTTAACCCTAAACCTAACTTGGGACAGTAAGTGACATCTGCATTTCGAAAGTTGATGTCTGTATTTATAATGGAGAAATGTAAATTCGGATGAAATTGTTCAGCTGTAAAATCTATGAAATGAAAAGAGTTATACTGTAGATATTTAACTTCTATTGCAGAGTTTAATTGAGTCCATTGATTCAACGTTTGAATTACGGGACGCACAGCCCGGAGTATTTATGGTTGTTTTATATGCATATAAAAAAAGAAGAAGAAAGCTTCTAACAACATGCAGTTTGTATAAAGTTTAAGTTGAATTTAAAATAGATAAAATAGCGAGTAAATAAAATAAAAAGATAAGATACAAAGTAAGTTAAAATAAACTGAGTAACTATTTTAAAATGTAATATGTCTTAGAAGTTAACTTTCAGGCGGTTCAAATTCATTTAACGTAAACGAGTTTGGATGTAGCTTCAAATATGTCTATAAGTACTGATCTGAGAGTACTTGCAGTAAATGACAGCTAGTTCAAAGCTTCTAACAACATGCAGTTTGTATAAAGTTTAAGTTGAATTTAAAATAGATAAAATAGCGAGTAAATAAAATAAAAAGATAAGATACAAAGTAAGTTAAAATAAAAAGAATATATGTAAAATACGGTTAAATTAAAGATGGAGTCAATGATAAGGCTAAAAAGTAAAATCACAAAAATACTGAACTTAGAGGAAGATCAATTGGGAAAGTCCATAATCACATAACAAAACGCATAAATCAAAGCGCTGTAAGCGCTGAAGGCAGTTAACCAAAAACCAAGGCAACCGTAATTATGAAAACTGTGGCAAAGTTGCCTCAACATTAAACATTCATATATAGTACATTTATGTTTATCTAATGATTTATTTATTAAGGAAAATAATATATATCTAATCAAGGTTTCAAAAGCAATGCATATAGCAATGTATATTTTTTATGGTGAGTCTGCAGTGGTACAAGTTCCCAATGATTGCAGTTGTTCTACTTGGTAGTTAACCTTGGTTTTATTTGAATGCTAGAAGTTCAAGTTGACTTAGTATGAACATGTAATAGTATGAATGGACTGGTTTCCCTGGAAAGAAAACTGAATTTGTGTTCTATAGTACAAAAGTTATGAGACACGAATCAGACAAATGTTCACTACAACAGGGATCAAAGGTGAGGTCTGACTGTAAAGGATTTGTTATTTTGTCCCATACATATGAATATATATAATTTAGGGGTGGGGATCTCAACGGTTTTCGAGTTCTCAAACAGGTAGGGGTAGGCAGAGGATTTAGGGGAGGCGCCCCCCCCCTTTTTGGGAAAAAAAATTGGTTGCTTATATAGGGAATCACTGAAGCGTATCTGGAGCGGGTCCCCTCTTAGGTCAGTCAGTGGGCCCCCACTGGGGGTAGGGTGACCCTAGGGACTTCCACTACATTTCATTTTATTTGTTATATTGTCCCATACATAAATATATATGGTTTAGGGGTGGTGATCTCATTGGTTTCCAAGTTCTCAAACAGGAGGGGTAGGGTGACCCCAGGGACTCACTCCCCCTATATTTCATTTAATTAGTTATATTGGCCCATATATGAATATATATTGTTTTGGTGTGGGGATCTCGACCGTTTCCAAGTTCTCAAACAGGAGGGTTGGGGTGACTACAGGGACTTCCCCTATATTTCATTTGATTTGTTATATTGTCCCATACATGAGTATATATGGTTTAGGGGTGAGGATCTTGACCATTTCCAAGTTCTCAAACAGGAGGGCGTACAGTGACCCAAGGGACTCCCCTATCTTTCGTTTGAATTGTTATATTGTCCCGTACATGAATATATATGGTTAAAGGGTGGGGATCTCAACGGGTTTCAAATTCTCTAACAGGAGGGGGTTGGGGTGACCCCAGCGACTCTTCCTATATTTCGTTGATTTTTTACTGTAGTATTGTCATAAACATGAATATATATGGTTAAGGGGTGCGGATCTCGACCGTTTCCAAGTTCTCAAACAGGAGGGGTAGGGTAACTCCAGGGACTCCCCCTATATTTAATTTTATTCATTATATTGTCCTATACTTGAATATATGCAGGGGCGGATTCAGTCGGAAAAGGGGGGGGGGGCGTGCACCCCCTTAAATTTGCAAAGCATGGGTTGTTCTCAGCTTAATAAAGAATATTCCGATAATTTTACCTCAAATTTTTTTTAGCCTCGCCCTTTAAGTTTGTGCCCCTCCTAACCTAAAATCCTGGATCTGCCCCTCATATGGTTTAGGGGTGGGGAGCTCGACCTTTTCCAAGTTATTAAACAGGAGGGGGTAGAGTGGCCCAAAGGATTGAGATAAAAAAAAAAAAAACAACCCTTCGAAATTGCAGTAATATGTTTACACTTTAAAAGCATCTCACATGCATTTTCATCATTTATCACTGATAAAGAAAATTTATACTGTGACCATGAACATGTTTATTGTTAGATTATACTATTCCCAGCTATCACGTTGTATTGGATTTTTAAATTAAAATTTGTCAAAAAGAATTTTGAGTTTCTGTATAAAATATTTTTCTGCTTTTTCTTTCTTTTACATATATCTTTTGGTTTACAATTCTAGTGTTCATATTCATTTACCATGCACAGATGTATTTTTTCACCTGCTTAGATTTATTTTGTAATCGATCGCCAAACCCGGAATTACCCTTATCCGCTTCCGGAATCGGATCCGATATTGTACAATTTGTCTTCACGGCCGCCATTGTTATGTGTTTACAATGTTGTTTTTGTCGATCAGATACGATTTTACTCGAATTTATACAATATTTTTCGGCGATTTTCTGTATAAAGCTGGCGGTTGGACAAAATGAACATCGCTGTCATGAATAATATTGATAAAAATAAGTTTTTATCTCGTTCAATTTGAGACTTTCGTGAACATGGTGAAAAGCTTTGCAAAGTTAATTCTTATTTTCTTTCAGTGGAAGGTGACTACGTCGAGCGTAGCTAGAAACTAACTACTTTAATTGAAATTTCGCTTGCAAAAGTGGAAGGTCGCGGACCTCGGACCACCGCTAATTTGCACACCTGCCTCCAAATTGAAAAGATACGAAAAATTCTTTTTCTAATTTGAAATTGCCGCCAACAGCATGAACAGTTGAACTTATTATATAATAGACTACTGACGTAGTTGTACTACGTATTGATGACAAACAATATTCCTACGACTTTTGCCATTTGGGAAATCTAAACTACTTGTCTTAAGAGATTTTCGGCGATTAAATATTTCATACCATTGTTCTTTGACATCTTGGCCAAAAGCACAAGTCAGAACGAACTACACAAGGATTCTTAATAAGAACTACTTCCTATGTGTAACTTCAAAACTTTTGGATAAATCGACGATCATTTAAGGTTTTTCTGGTCATATTTTTTGTAATCCAGAATAAAAAGTATTAAAAAAGTGTTCAATTAGTTATATATAACCTAGAAGCAAGCTAGATAATAACAATGGCAAGTATTTCAGCATTTATTGGGTAGAACACAAATCTAGGGTGCTCGCATAATGCAGCTTAACTGCATAAAAACGAATGGACAAGAACTGTCATATTCCTGACTTGGTACAGGCATTTTCAAATGTAGAAAATGGTGGATTAAACCTGGTTCTATAGCGCTAACCCTCTCACTTTATTTGAAAAGAAAAGTCTAAATTCAAATAAATGCAATATGAATTATTATATTTAAGTACCTAAATATCTTTATAAAAAAGTGTTGATAAAGAAAAATATTTAATTTGGAAGACTGTAAATGACAAATAAGATACTAAAATGATGATGACTGATGTAAAAGAAAATAAAGAAATATGAGATGAGAAGTAAAATATTTATAGTTAAACTGAATAGAAAATACAAAAAGTAACTTAGATTACCTATTTTGAAATGTAATATCTAAGAAGTTAACGTTCAGGCGATTCAAATTCATTTAACGTTAAAGAGTAGAAAGAATTACCCTTGTTTATATGAGAGCCGTAAAATAATGCCTGAAACTTTAACCTTCAAAAGATAAAAGTACATAAAAAAATAAAATCTTAAGAAGAGGTTGGTTGTTTAAAGACTTAAAATTAAAAAAAAAAAAAAAAAGCAGAAAATGTCGAGGCATGGCACAGTGTACTATAATGAATAAATATAGATGAATAAATAAATAGTAATTCAAAGAGAAACGCACGTGTAAAAATAAACAAATGTTGGTTGATTGTTCAAGTTTGTAAAGGTTCTATAGCGATACCGATAAAGTGTTGAGTGAAACATGTGTTTTAAGGTTCCCGTATATATGTAAGAATTTAATGTAAGTTTAATTGTAAGAATTAGAATGGTACCGACCTAATTTAGTGCTAAATGTGTTGACCTAGCTAGTCATCATGTAAAACCCTGATTATAGCAAACATAATGTATTCTAGCATAAAATGATAAGCAAATTATTATTCATAATGTAAAATCTTAACTGTAATCAAATGTTTTAGAAAACTATCCATTGTAAAACAAACAACAAATCCGACTAAAGAAAGATAATAGAAAATGAGGGTATGACTTGCGGTAGTTCTGGAGTCGGAGCAAAGTACATTTACCTAGAAAAATGAGCACATACCCCAGAGAGAGGAAATGACTCGGGTATATTTGGAGTTCGAGCAGACTACCAAGAAAAGCAGGCTTACCACATATAAGAAATAGAGAAACGATAATAATAATAATGATAATAAAAAGAAAAAAACACCAACGCTCTTACAATAAAAATGAAGAGATCGAAAACTGAAAATATTAAATAATGAAATTGTTTTATTAATAAGAAAAATTAGAATAAGAATATCTAAAACGCAATAAGTCATCTTGGTCATAACAACTTGTATAACCAAAACATCTAATATAAACTGATTATAAGCCACAAAGTCAAATAGTCAAATTCAGTTTTTAAAATTTAAACAAGTTTTAAAAGAAATAAATTCGAATGTAAAATTGCGCAGCAATTTCTTCTAAAAACAGGGATATATAATGAAGGTAAATTGAGGTAAAATATTTAGAGAAATAAATTTTAATATTTCATATAAAACTAAGTGAATCTTCTATGTACTTGTAGAAAATAACTAATTCTTGTATAAAGCTTTTTGTATAAAAAGATATAATTAGAAAGTCTATAATGTTATGTAACTTTTAATATATATAAGTATTAGATGTGAAATTCATTTTATTTGACACTTAGCGACATACATAAGGTTTGACAGCTTAAACTCTTCGAAGTATTTCCTTTAGCAAATATATCTAATTCTTCTATTGTTCACTTAGAATTCTATCGAACCAAATAATCGGATTTCCCTAGTGGTCGTAAAAACAAAGTATTAAGTAATTGAAAATTATGCAAAAATGTGAATAAGGTAAAAGAGATCTAACCAATTGAAACTGTCCTTATAAAAATAAGTATTCTAAAAGTCATTTTGATTGGTGAATAAAACAAGTCCAACTAGCACATGTTCTTGGGTTTTAAAATAGGAAACCCTAAGGAATCAAACATTAATTTACTCGTGTGATTGGACTCGAAATAAGCATATATAGACATCTTTGTTTTATTCACCAGGAGGCCTCGAAAGAATGCGAACGACAGTCCCCAAAATTATTGTAGTTAAGAATAGTGAAAAGATATGTAAACAGCAGAGCGACAACAACACTAAAACCCTTTAGCGGGAGAGGGGAGGCAACTGCCTTAGTCTGCGCTTTCCCCTCTTTCCCGCATCATATAATGGTTTAGTTGATATGAGTATTGCAGCACGTCTTCTTGATACTGATGAAGTCGCTGTATATTTTCGTTTATATTTGTTATTGTATGCAGATGATACTGTAATTTTAGCCGAATCGGCAGCAGAGTTACAAGCCTCATTAAATGCCATGTATTTATATTGCCAAACTTGGAAAATGCAAGTAAACATATCTAAGACAAAAGCTGTAATATTTTCAAGATCTAGACTTAACACAGATAATATGAACTTTAAATATAGTGGTGAAAGCCTTAATATTGTTACAAATTTTCAATACCTTGGTATTATATTTTCATGTAAGGGTTAATTTAATGACGCCAAAGCACATCTTGTACAGCAAGCAAGAAAAGCCATGTTTATAGTCTTAAGAAAGGCTAGGAAGTTGAATTTACCAATTGATATGCAATTAGAGCTATTTGATACAATGGTTGTACCTATTTTGTTATATGGTGCAGAAGTATGGGGTTTTGAAAATTGTAATATTATAGAAAACTTGCATATGCAATTTTGTAAAATAATTTTGAAGGTTAAAAAAAGTACTGCTCATTGTATGATTTATGGAGAATTGGGTAGAATACCATTACATATTTTTATTAAAGCTAGAGTGGTTGGTTTCTGGCAACGTATCATGTGTGGTAAAAGAGAAAAAATTTCATATACACTGTATTCTATATTGTATCAGCTTAGTAAAAGGGGTATCTACCACTCTAAATGGTTGTTAGAAATTAGAAATACTTTATATGAATGTGGATTTAATTTGATTTGGGATGATCAAATAATTGCTAAATCTGATAATATTAGTAAGAATGTCAAGAAATGTTTAAGTGATAAATTTATGTTGAACTGGAGTAATAATGTTATGAATTCTGCAAAATGTCTTAATTACAGAATATACAAGTCTGATTTTTGTTTTGAGAAATATTTATCGGTGTTACCATCTGATCTAAGAATGTATTTATGTAAATTCCGTTGCCTTAGTGATAAATTGCCCATTGAAACGGGCAGATTTTTTAATATTGATAGATCTGAAAGACATTGTAATCTTTGTAATGCTAATGAACTTGGTGATGAGTTGCATTACTTATTCAAATGTACCTTTTTCAACAATGTAAGAGCTAAATTTTTACCTTTAAATATATGTAAAAACCCAAATGTTTTAAAATTTAAAGAATTGATGAATCAGATTTATTTACACTTACTGGAATAGCAAAATTTTCAATTTTGCTAAATTTTGCAAAAGTGTTATTAAAACCTTTTAATGCATGTGCTTAATCATGTTACTATAATTTGTACTTCCTGTCAAATATCTGTATTAATTATATATATACTATTATTGCACCTTTGTTATTAAATCATGTTGTTCTAATGTATATATGTTCACACTTTTATTGTTTGTTAAAAAATGTTGTACTAACATACCCCATGTGGGGGCTTTAGTGAAATAAAATGTCTTATGTCTTATGTCTTATGTCGCATAACATTGCTGTCAGAATGATCTTCCCAATTTCATTAATACTGCATATTTTAGATTTTGTTCATATACGTAATTCAGAGATCTTTAGATTATTCATGCTAATTTAATTGATAAAAAATATTTTCCAAGTATCTATCTAGAGCATTGAAGGATATTGAAAACGACCCTTAAACAACACGTTATTCCCGTCTATACATATATTCTCAGTCATCCTTTGGTTGCCTCTTAAAGTAATCATCAACGACACAATTGTTGACCTTGTAGATATTAAAGTTCTCCGTTAAATATGCGTAGATGTCTTGAGCCACAGAAGCTTGATGGTAAGCGAAACATTAAATTGTCTTTAATGCTCTATAATTTATTAACATGTAATGGCTTTACCTAAAACAAAAGTATTTTTTAGAGTTTTTACGAAATATGCAAGAGAATCTATGCAGTGAATCGAATAAATTATCTAATATCTGTATATATTTCAGAGGCATGCTAAGGTTTTTTTTTAGCAAATCAAAATGTAATGTTCAGCGTATTTGCAGGCTTTTCATATATAAAATATCTAATAAACCATTAAAAAACCTCACACCTGCGACTATGTAGATTATTTAGTGAAGGGCTCCTTTTAAAGCTGTGGTAGGAAAAATATCACAAAATAACACTATATGACATTTGATAGTCCTATATAATAATAATTGCCTTCGCATTATATATTTTCATTATTTAAATGTTTTCATGCTGATATTTTCATTTTTTTTTTCTCATACATTGATGGTAAAAAAAAGATGAATAAAAAAAATATAGCAATCTAACTGAGAAAATATAAGAAATAAACAGAAATTTACAGAAAAAAACAGAAAAAAACAGAAATAAACAGAAATAGAAAATAATGCCCTCAAGTTCATATTCTAGTATTATCACTGATGTTATTTTTGTCCGATGAGTCTCCGTTATAATTGAGTATTTATTTTATGCGGAAATTAATTGATTCGTCGGGAGAAAGGTAGATAAGAAAGACCAGTCACAATTTGTTTTACATTCGTTTTTCTCTTTTAATTAAATAAAAATAATAATAAACCTTTCAAATGTAGAGTTCATAAGATAAAAATATTCCCTGTGGAACACCTCCCCCCCCCCTTTTGTGCTCTCTATTTTCAACCCTCGAATTAAGCTTTCCAATCTAATTAAAATTAAAACCTTGCTTTCTAACCAATGAATCTGTTCATGTACCGGACCGGCAACTTTCTTTATTTAATACGAAAATCTACAGTGCCGTTATACACATGCATATTGTTTGCTTGGAGTATACGCCCGAAAAGAAAGAAATAGCCTAACTCCAAGATACTATATTCCTGCATCACGTGATTTTTACCACGTTGAGCTTACATTAGAATAAATACCGAATATGGAAAGTGAAACTACAATTCAAAACATAAAGTCCGAAGGCACAAATAAGAAAAAGAAGGTTTTTTTGTCAAAGGGCGCCGGGGTATTATTCTCTCTGTGTTCAAAATTTACATGAAATATTTGCCACTGCCATTTTTTTGTTCTATGAATTCTAACCCTGAGTTTTCTATCTGTTACTCGGAGAAAGGTAGATAAGAAAGACCATTCACAATTTGTTTTACATTCGTTTTTCTCTTTTAATTAAATAAAAATAATAATTAACCTTTCAAATGTAGAGTTCATAAGATAAAAATATTCCCTGTGGAACACCCCCCCCCCTTTTTTTCTTTTGTGCTCTCTATTTTCAGCCCTCGAATTAAGCTTTCCAATCTAGTTAAAATTAAAACCTTGCTTTCTACCCAATCTGTTCATCTACCGGACCGGCAACTTTCTTTATTTAATACGAAAATCTACAGTGCCGTTATACACATGCATGTTGTTTGCTTGGAGTATACGCCCGAAAAGAAAGAAATAAACTCCAAGGTACTATATTCCTGCATCACGTGATTTTTACCATGTTGAGCTTACATTAGAATAAATACCGAATATGGAAAGTGAAACTACAATTCAAAACATAAAGTCCGAAGGCACAAATAAGAAAAAGAAGATTTTTTGGCAAAGGGCGCCGGGGTAATTCACTCTGTGTTCAAAATATACATGAAATATTTGCCACTGCCCCTTTTTGTTCTATGAATTCTAACCCTGAGTTTTCTATCTGTTACATGCCAAGAAATCCTCGCTAAAAATTGCGGTCGACCTCCTACGGCACCCATTATAATTAGTAGTTAAAGATTTGATTTCATTCAACAAATTAATTTATGACCTTCATGTACATTTTTTGTACGTGTGTCGCTAGGAACACAGCCATATACCAAATGGTCAATATTAATCAGCCATGTAATTTGCTCTACGGGGTGTTTGCAGAATTTCAACGTAGGCAATGTCTTGGCATGGGTGACTTCTGTCAGATATTGAGGTCGAATACTGAGACGACATCAATATCGTTTTACAATTTACGAGGAAAGAAATATCATTCAAGCTAAACATCTACAGCTAGTAAAAATAATAATATAATGTATTTATGTATTAAAACTTGAAGCTTGCAAATCTTGACTCTTACCGTAGTATTCGGTAGTTACATGTACGTTCTAGATTCAAAGTACAGGACATCGTTAGTAGCTCGAGTAAGTACATGTAGTTTAATGGTTGTAGTTGGTTTCTCAGGTATTTATTACATCATGTTACATAAGTTGTTGAATACATAATGCAGGCCTACCTTAGTCAACTGTCTTAAAAAAAAAATTGTATAGTGTTTCAGCATAGTACTTGTGTCTGATCCTTTTGTCATTTTGAACAATAAAATATGTTTAAACTAGCATACTCACTAGTACAGGACTATTGTGTTGCCATGAGCTTATTTTTTACATTTTATTGTGTCGATGTCTATTATCTTTTCTTTACGGTATGTCAGAGACATATATGTTTCTGGGTATGTGCTGTGCTCTGTATTGGAGATCTTTCGAAGACCTATAGTTTCTTCAGTACGTCAATTGGTCTTTGTTGAATATTTGTCTCATTGGCAATCATACCATTTTTGTTTTTAATTTTGTTTTATGAAATAAGCATAAAGTAAGGGAAACGTTTTTTTTTTGTTTTCTTTTAGTTTCATCAGATGATGATAAAAATCCAGAAGTTTACGAGGAAAGATTCAATACCATAGTTTATAATGGAGTTGTCGCTCTTGGTATAGGACTTGGACACAAAGTTGGTCTTTTTAAAACGCTTCTTAAATTGTCCGAACCAGAGACCTCACAATCAATAGCAGACAATGCAGGATTACAGGAGAGGTACAAAATGATATTTAGACATATGTTAAAGATGATAGTTACAACCCTCTTACAACTTATGTAATGTACCTAAATATGTACAATATATATCAAGTTTTTTTTTTTTATTAAATCCACATTCGACTAATTTCAACCATGGGAATGTATTTGATTTGTAGTGCATCGACATGATCATGAGATTTGTTAATGGGATATGGAAACCTTTTAATTTTATAACGAAAAACATGAGTTTGAACAAAAGTCGCTCGAGTAGTTTTCCAATTGCAGGATGAGAATTGATGGATACCTGGACACTAGTAAACAACGAGTAAAGTTTACTAAATATTACTTCAAAAATGAAATACTTTTCCTTCTTTGTTATTATATATACAGTGCACATGAAAAATAAATAAATGCCTTTAATATATGTATAATGATATAGGAGAACATTTTCGTTGACAATCTCATATTTATCCCTCAAAAGCATTATCATAAACGATCTTATTCGCATAAGAACGATACAAAATAGTATATCATATTCATTTAAACATACGAAACATAAAGGAGGTATCTTTACTGTTTCAGTAATATTTTTTTTATAGATATGTTAGAGAGTGGTTGTTTTCAATGGTTGCCGCCAAAATCGTGTTTATAACAGACGACAACAAATACTACATACCAGCTGATTGTAAGACGAAAACATCTAAAAGTTTGATGGCGACATTGATACCAGCCGCTGCTCCTCTCACCAAGGACGTGGAGAAATGTTTCAGGTCAACAGATCCATCAGCAGCTGGTAAATTTGTATGCCCCATTTTATGGGAATTATGTTTTCTGGTCTGTGCGCCCGTTTGTTCGTCCGCCCGTTCGTCTATACCGCTTCAGGTTAAAGTTTTTGGTCGAGGTACATGTAGTTTTTGATGAAGTTGGAGTCCAATCAACTTGTAACTTAGTATACATGTCCCTATGATTTGATCTTTCTAATTTAAATGCCAATTTAGAGTTTTGACCCTAATTTCACGGTCCAATACAAAGAAAAGGATATTGCGAGTGGGGCGTCCGTGTACTATGGACACATTCTTGTTATTATATTTTTTTAGCTCATCTGGCTAAAGGAACAGACGTTCACTATCTTCTTTAATATCAACATGCCTGCAATCGTCTGTCAATTCATTATAAAAATTATTATCGCTATTTTGTGCATTTTTCCTTTGATCTTTTTTTGTGATATTTTTCATATCATTCTACTCGCTTGAGATGGGAAATTATCGCTAGAAACTAAGGAGCCACGTGGAGTTGCTAACGAATTTGACATGAAATTGACAACGTCGTCATAGGTAAAACAGCGATAAACAGATTATCATCAGTCATCTCAACTCGATTGCCTTTCTCGCTTTCGCCGTGACTGGCTCAAGCGAGAAAAGCAATCTCGTTGAGATAACCAATGATAATCTATAATTATCTTAGCATTATGAATTTAAACAATCTATAATAACTATTACATACATGTATTGTTAAAGGTATTCTAAAATTCTAAGTTAGCCATCCCCTCTCCTCGTAGCCTCTAGTTCTTCCTTCTCTATAATGCACTATTCTTAAAATACCTGTCACTGGACGTAAGGCAAGCAGCAGTCAATCAACCGACTTTTTAAAGATATAATATCTATTATAATTGCTGTCTTTCAAACGTATTATTATACTGAATATGATCTATTTAACTAATTGCCTTGTCTTTTTTACCAATAGGGTATGACTTTTCAAAACTGGGTGAAGTATTCGAGTTTATGAATCAGGACAGGGCGAGTTGTGACGGAAAATGGATAGAAGAAAATTTAGTTCCCTCTCAATGCAAAACTAAAGGTAATTAAAAATCCAATTATTGCAATGATTAAAATGTACATTGACAGATATTTCTCGTTCTTCACGTTTATTTTCCTGTATACAAATGTATAATTTTTGCGTCAAATAGAAATCGACCTTATGAAACTTTTCGGATACATGTACATGTATAAGACTGTTGATAGATTTTGGAACATTCAATTACGAAATATAAGAATTGTGCTCTTTTTGATAGGGTTTTTATATCAACTCAATTTTTCAAACAGAATTTGCATATAATTTTTTTAACCCCGAAATAGCTAGCTTAACAGATGTATTGATATTAATTTGAATAAGGTCGATTTCTATCCGACGCAGCTCATGTATTGATCTTAGTTTTTGCTGATTAAAACAACGTGCGTATTTACTCACTAAAATTAAAAGTTAAACAAAGTGTACATGTAGCAAAGTATGAAAGGCGTTATGTTCAAGGGTGAATAATGCTATGTACTGGGTAGGTAACCATAGCTGTACTTGGCAAAATTTCTCGGGAATCAATGCTCTTCAACTTCGTACTTTATCTAGCCATTTTAACGTCTTTGATTCGAGCGTCACTGATGAGTCTTTCATAGACATTATGCGCGATGGCGTACAAAGTTTCAATCCTGGTATCTATGATGAGTTTCGTACGTTTGATATTGAACTAAATGCATTTTTAGTTTCGCATGATGCCTTTTTATTATTTGTTTTAATGTGTTCATCCATCTGATGAGTTAGGCCTTTTTCAAATGATTGTTATAGTTCGTTCTTATGTTGTACTCACTACTGTTATACCACTGTCCCAGGTTAGGGGGAGGGTTGGGAACCCGCTAACATGTTTAACCCCGCCACATTATTTATGTATGTGCCTGTCCCATGTCAGGAGCCTGTAATTCAGTGGTTGTCGTTTGTTTATGTGTTACATATTTGTTTTTCGTTCATTTGTTTACATAAATGAGGCTGTTAGTTTTCTCGTTTGAATTGTTTTACATTATCTTATCGGGCCTATTATAGCTGACTATGCGGTATGGGCTTTGCTCATTGTTGAAGGCCGTACGGTGACCTATAGTTGTTATTGTCTGTGTCATTTTGATCTTTTGTGGATAGTTGTCTCATTGGCAATCATACCACATCTTCTTTTTTATATTGTCGTTTTAGTTGGTTACTAAGCTTTAAATTTTACCATACACAACATATATGATTTTATTCATAATGACATATTGTTAATGAATTGGTTTTTACAGTCAAAAACGATAAATTTCCCGTTTATTTCAGACAAAATCAGAACAATACTGGACATCGGATGTGGGGTTGGTAGAATAACTGTAAACATGGCGAAGTATTTTCCTGATTCTAAACTTATCGGAATTGATGTAGATCAGTATGCAATAGAAACTGCGCTTAAAATGAAGGAGGAGGAAAAGCTAACAAACGTTGAATTCTATCTTATGGGTGCGGAAGATTTAAAACAAGAGTGGACAGGAATATTTGATTGGGTAACGATGCTTACCGTTCTGCATGATCTCCCAAATCCAGATCCATGTCTTCAACAAGCTTTACGTGTCATGAAAGACGATGGCGTAATGACTATTCTAGACCCACTATGTCATTCGGATCCGAAACTAAACGTTGGAAGTAAACTGTTTGCATCGTCACTAACAATGAGCTGTTATGTTTGCCTCCCTAGTAGTTTGTCAGAACCGCCTGCAGTGGGAAATGGAATTGGTTGGGGATTCGAAAACAGGGCAAATTACTTGAAACAAAATGGACTGACTGTACACGGAGACGATTCTGTTGCTGTCATCCATTGTTCAAAAGCCGGAAAATAGCTGGGACATTTTTTTAAATTATTTTGGTAAAATTTGTTTTTTGGGGTCAGCAAACTGACTATTGTTTTTTCTTCTTAAATTGATAAAATCAAACGTGTATCCATGAAACATTGATATATTAGTAAGAAATACTTTTACCTCATATCAAATTCATATATAAGAATATATAATGGTGGTACGATTGTTAATGGAAAAACTAAAAACATATCACTTTATGGACTTCAACAATGACCAAAATTAAATATCGTATAGGCAGCAATTAAAGGCCCGGCATGGGCAAAAGTATGAAACAATTCAAAAGGGAAAACCAATGGCCAGATGTATGCTTAAAACAATAAACGAAACTCAGATTTAGATTGAGGAACTTATGTGGGTTCTGAGGAACTTATGTGGGTTCTAAAAACATCCGTTATAAATAACCCGCTAATTTTTTTATATTAGCATTTTAGATCGTGTTATACCTAAATGTAACATAATTTAGATTCGCACTCTTACTGAAGTTGCCTCATACATATGTTACGAAACTCATACACAATGCTGAGAACTACAACAAGTAAACAGAGTTCTGATTTGTTCTGGTAACCATTAACAGTTCTAGAGTTACGCCCCTTTTTTAATTAAAAAATTACAAAGCTTGAGCGGACGCATTCGTGTCCTTTTTTATTTTACTTTACTACTTTACTTCTGTCTGCATTTACCATTTTGTTTGCAGGCGATTATTGAAGCGAGGAAACTTACTTGATTTCATTTAAAATATATAGGACAGGTATTACTAATAAGCAATACGATATGGAATTGAGACCAGTGTCTAAAGTGTAACTCAAATGATATGTCAACGATGGAATATGAGTTAATATAATCTTTAATCTATCTTGATGACTTGAAATCCTATCTGTTGTTGATTTTGTCTTTTTTTTTTTTTTTTTTTTTTTTAAATATATTTTTTTTTTGTTGCGACGTCTTCTGTTTATTTGTAATATCCAAACTTATTTCTTTTATAATTGTTGGAAAAACAAATTTCACTTGTTAATGTTTTATGTTTAAAACCTAAAAACCATTTGTTTCATGGTTATTGTTGCAATGTTAGTCCATACTCAAACGAATTCGTTTACCATCGATTGCGGGTTTCATCAGGTAATAAAATTGAGACTGGAAATGGGGAATGTGCCAAAGAGACAACAACCCGACCATAGAGCAGACAACAACAGAAGGTCACCAACAGGTCTTCAGTGCAGCGAGAAATTCCCGCACTCGGGAGGCGTCATTCAGCTGACCCCTTAACAAATATATATACAAGTTCATAGATAATGAACGCCATACTAAACTCCAAATTGTACACAAGTAACTAAAAGTTAAAATAATACAAGACTAACAAAGGCAAGAGGCCCCTGACTTGAGACAGGGGCAAAAATGCGTCGGGGTTAAACATGTTTATGAGATCTCAACCCTCCCCCTATACCTCTAGCCAATACAGAAAAGTAAACGCATAACAATACACACATTAACATTTATTTCAAGAGGAGTCAGAGTCTGATGCCAGAAGATGTAATCAAAGAAAATAAACAAAATGACAATAATACACAAATAACATCAGACTACTAGCAGTTAACTGGCACTTCAGTTAAACTGATTGAAAGATTATGTCTTCATCAAATGAATATCAGGCACAATCCTTTCCATGATGGGTTTAGTACAATACCATCAAAACATATATGAGAAGAACATAACCCGTGTCATGCCAACAACTGGTTTTTAGATAAATGTGTTTAGTTCCGATACAAAGACCCTATAATAAAATAAAATATGCAGTCTTTACTGACCTGACAACAATATCGTGACTATATCCCTTCTTAATAAGTCTATTTAAAGGTTTTGTTAGCTTCTGAGGTTAATACTGACATTTTTGTGCTTTATAAAGAATATTACCATAAAATTTTGGATGTGAAATACCTGAACCTATAAGAAGTCAGCATGTTGAGCTATATTTACGAATTATGTCCATGTACCGATGATAAATGTACATTTCTACGGAAGCGTATAAGCGCCACACATTTTTTATTTTTTTATTTTTCTTCCTATGTTTGCCTTATAACGCAAACCTTTTCGAAATAACGCTAATATCTTGATTTCAATTATTCATTAAGTTTTGTATGTTATGTCCGTCTGTCATTCATTTCGGATGTGATTTACTAGTAGATAAAAAAGAACCATACATACAAGGCCAAATCATTATAATAAATATGCATAGGAATAAGGGAATACTTGAAGTGCAATTATACATTAATTAAGCCTGATTTGTGAATCAGAAAAGTATATGATATAAGAAGAAAATAGATATAGTATGTATATAGTCATGTTTAAATTGAATGATCAAATAATGTCGTACAATTGGGAAACCTCCAAGTCAAATAGAAAACATGATCTTTCTGCTTAAAAATGAATTATTAATAAGGAAACATTAATTCTCAGAATATGATCAAGATTCTTTGATAGAAAGTAATTGAATTTTCATTTCAATATAATGAAGGATTTTAATGATGCTTAAGTAGCAATTAGAATGGAGAGAACATTGTTGTATTAATAAAACATCTTCATTTATTGCCAAAAGGGTAGCTTGTTTGAATCTAAGCTACTTTACAAAGTTCTAAAACGAGAGTTTACTTTGGAAATATATTTATATTCGGTAATAGCTATATACACAGGGTTGATTTTTCTTCTTCGGTATAACCTAAATTATCTCAATTTTCTTTGTAATATATATGCTAGTAGTAACCTGGATATTGTTTTCGGGGGCATTTATAGTTTTTTTGTTTAGTGTGAGCCAATGCTCTGTGTTGAAGACCGTACTTTGGCCTATGATAGTTTACTCTTACGAAAAGTGACTTAAATGGAGAGTTTTCTTATTGGCACCCATACCACATCTTCTTATGTTATTCTGATCATTATTAGTCAATGATATGATTTAATTAATCAAGCATTTTACTTTGCAATGTCTACAAGGGTGATAAATTTTAATATATACAGCCTCTTCCATTAATTATTACTGTTTCCTTTGAATCTTAAATAAGAAATAAGATAAAACAAACGTTTGCGTTGGAAGAAAAAAAATGTGTGGCGCTAATACGCTTCCGTACATTTCATTGAGTTAGTTGTGTATTTCTCCGCCAGATACGAGGTATTTTAAACGGGGTGTTTTTCCAATAATTAAATCAAATAAATAACAATCAAACAATAAAACAACAATTGAAAATGTATTTTATGACTCCAATGGTAAATATTAGCAAATGAAACACATTGTAGCGTGTGCAGCATTTAATTCTTATAGAATCAAATATGTTGTTGACCACGCGAGCACAGAAGCTGTTGTTTTGTTCTATATATACAAATTAGCTTGAGGCTTCTGAAGTTTTTAATATCAAATGTAATTAAAAGATGATTACAAATACAAGTATTCCCTACTGATAACATGTAACAGATGTAAAGAGCACATGTTTTACATAATCCGTAGAAATACACAGTTAACTGCCACAGATACAAGATAGGTTAAAAATATAATAAATCACGAACAACTATATACAACAATGAGAAACATAAAGTCATCTAGTTTTGCCCTTTATTATACATAATTATGTTTACGATTTAAATAAGTTTTTATTCAAATTAGACGACGGATTTTTTTTTTTTGCGTATTTATATGACAGGAATTAGTGTACATATACCATAAAACATTTACATATAATAACTTTCTTTAACTAGTAGAGGTTATGTAAAGAGATACATATTTATTTCAATATTTGATAAATACAATTCATACGACAAATGTTGTACAATATCTTCCCTTTTCGAAAGTCAGTCTGAAAAACTTAACGAAAAGTAGAAAAACAAAATCGCACAAGAAAAAAAACCTCCTGATTTATGTACAAAACAATAAACCATTTTAAACGATAACATCAAATAATGTATACTTGTATACAGAAATAAACGATAATTACTGAATTGCAGAATCCAAGTGGTACATACATAATGTGTGTGTAGGTTTACCATGTTCGCAAACGGCAACTCGACTTCCCTATTATCGAAAAATGTTGATATACAGACTCTGGACAGAATATCGGTCTAGTACATATCAATGTATTGTGCAATTACACATTGCTATGAACTCGCCGTGAATGTGCATGATAAATTTGCAGTTGCGCTTTACACAGGCACCTGTCTTTCTATTAATAAGTACATTAATCATGCTGTTGAAAACAAAATACATGCTGCTCTTTACAGAGAAGACACCACTTTGAAGTCTTAAACTGCTTGGTAATGTCTCGCGTTTAAAGGTTTGCGTTCAGGTCATCCGATATTTCCATTACAGCTTTGATCTGTGTCAGTTTATATGCTTTAATATGTACCTACATGATGAGCAACATGATCTGCGAACCTTTCTCAAACCTCAGAGATCAGCACGAATTTTAATTGGGGTTCGTGTTACTTAATATTTAGTTTCTAAATTGTGTTTTGTAAACTGTTTTGGTCATATATTTTTTTTTTTGTAATATGGCGCTGCCAGTATATTTCACCTCTATTTTATAATAGACTCAGTGGTTGGGATTAGTATAAAGGATATGACGATATTATTTTTTCACACTTACCCGAATATTCCCGAATATGCATGCTATATAATGTATTTGCTAGTTTATACATATTTATTCATAGTGAATTGGGTAGTATATTTCCTACTGTACTCTACATATATATACATCTCTCATTCAATTAAAAATTGATAAAATCTAAGCTGTATATGTATTTAATATACTAGTTAGAAAACCGAAGTACTGGTATTATACAATATGTCTTCAACAAAACATTATACAATGAACTCTGGAATAATTTTATACACTTTTCGTAATAAGTGATGTAATAGAGGAAAAACCATATTAAACCTTAACTATAAAACCTGGTTAATCTACAATTTTCTACATAAGAAAATGTATGTACCAAGTGAGTAATTTGACAGTTGTTATCCATTCGTTTGATGCGTTTGAGCTTTTGCTTTTGCCATTTGATTAGGGACTTTCTATTTTGAATTTCCTCGGAATTTTTTTGTGAATTTACTTTAAAATAAACAAATTCATGTACAAGCACAGGAAGGCAATAAATGAATAGCAGTATACTTTTGAGTTTAATAGTACAGTGAAACCTGTTTAAACTTCTTCAGGACTTAAGATTTTGTTCGATTTGGGTCGATGTTCGTTTTATCAGGTTCACAACGCATACCGTAGGTAGAACGGTGCTTAAGAACATGTTTGGTGTATACGGGTTAACGGTTTATGCAAGATTCGGTTTAACCAGGTGTCACTGTATAAAGGATGTGTCTTCACATAAAACTTCAAGTACACTTGTTTAAAAGTAAAACGTATTTATTTAGTACATAAACAACATATTCAACTTTCTTTTGTTAATTTGAAGTTTCATATGTGACTTTAAAATAATACAATTTCAATTTATGTTAACGCCCAGTAGATTTTTCAGTCCACTGGTCCGGCTGGCCAGTACTCAGAAAAGCTTAAATTCGACCCCTGGTAACACTGGTTACAGTAATTGTTTTCAGTATTACATTTTGTATATGGTAGCATCGGTCCATTGGTCACAATGTACTGTTAACTTTTGCACATATGTAGAGTTCTATCCCTTCGGCTTCAAAATATATTTTAAAATAACAATGAGGTTTTCAACTAATGAAATCATAACCGTGCTTATAGCGTGAATTTATAATATTTTTAATTAAGTAACATCTGCATCATTTTCTCCAAAAGTATATAAACTCTGGTAAGAGAATCCTCAATACATTGAACTGGAACCATGTTACAATATATTCTACTCCTCGCTGTCACCGTTATTGCTATTCAGGTAAGAAATTGTCATATTATTATTATTCTATTATTATTATTATTATTATTATTATTATTATTATTATTATTTTTATTATTATTATTGTTATTATTATTATTATTATTATTATTATTTTGATTATTATTATTATTTTTTTTATTGATAATATTATTATTTTTATTACTTTTATTATTATTATTCTTATTATTATTATTATTATTATTATTATTATTATTGTTATTATTTTTTTTTTTTTTTTTTTTTGGTTTCGTCACTTCTTGGACAATTTAAAGATTCTCAATTGAAATTTTGTGCAATGTCTCCTCTGCTCTTATGCAAATCATATTCATTATAGTATTAATTTGGACTAATATATACACCTTTTTTGAAAAGAAAATTTGCTATACAATTAAATTATATCTCAGAAAGATAATATACTCACGGGGGAACCTTATTTACTTATTTGTGTTTTCTTTTTTAGGCTCGATCACCACTAATTTGTAAGTAAATCTATGCTTTTAAAGAGGCAATTATTTAAGATCATGGCACATATTTTTATACAAGGTAATGCCTTTCTACTATTCAGCTTGAAATATACACATACAATTTATTTCTAATCTTGAATCTCATCATAGATGAAGGTAATAGTCTGTATTTTTCCCGATATTTCTTTCTTTCTGACATGACACAATAATTTTATAATAAAATCATGTCTCAAATGAATGTAAGAGTTAAGATTCTTCAGGTTTTTTTTTTAAATAATTTAAATTGTATTATGAGTTCGTCGATATGACAAGAAAATATAAAAGATTATGCTTTATAAAGATAAAACCGAAAAAGAACGACCAATACAGACGGTCATCTGAGTCAGAGAGATATAGCACGAAACATGGTACTTCAATAGCTTGTAAACTGAATCGAGTGCCCCTGTGTTACAGTAAGATTTTAAGTACAAAAACTGGCGGCAAGTTAAAGTGTGATCTTAAAAACAAAACTTCCGCGTTATCCTATGTTTTGTATATTATTGTTTGTCAAATCGTCGATTATGAGGATTTTAATGCCATGTTATTGTCAGTTTTTTATTTGACTGATGTTTTTGAATCTCGCTTTGTTATCTTTCCCTTGTCTTTGAACTAAATTGATCAAGTGTTATTGTTTTATTTTTCAGACGAATGCAGTAATAAACCTGTATGTAATATATATTGTAAATACGGTAACCATGTCGACCAAGATGGATGTGACATTTGTAAATGTAAACAACCTCGTAAGTACACACTAAACACACAATAGTAAATTATTGTTGATCCAATCTAATAAAAATACAGATCTTCAGTTCACGCTTGGCTTACAAGGATCTGACAACACTTCATTCTACTTTCTGTTTTATAAAGCTTTCGTGGTCTTCTGGTTTTGTTGTAAATTAAAATGCACACCTTAAAATACTTAAAAGATATTTCATTGGTTCATTTAATAGTGAACAGAAAGAAGAAAGGAGTATATTTATTGATGTGAATTAACTAACCATAGCAACAAAATGTCAATATATTATAACAGCAATAAAAATACTGATCCAATACTATATAGCTTATTTCTTGTGTTCCAATGGACTGCTGTCTCAAATATATCAGCTGAAATTGCTTTCATTTTACTTGTTTCAAAGACATTTGTTCATTGACAAGCCCATGAAGTTTGCTTCTTTTCTATTTTCAGCTCACTGCTCGAACGTTATGTGTGCTATGTACTGTGAACATGGCTTTCAAGTTGGAGCTGATGGATGTGAAATTTGTAAATGTAACCAGCCACGTAAGTCTATATAATATCTGAATCTTATATTCCAAATATTTCCACAATAAAGGTTTTACTCCATTGAAATCAGTGCTGTTTAATATGTAATTTCTGGTTACTTAATCTTGAGATATTTTCTAACATCTTTCGATTTTTAACATTTTATGATGCCCTTAAGGGATTAGGTGAAAGATGATCATTTTGTTCTTTTATCACTTTCATGCTTTGATTAAACGCTCAATGATACGAGTTAAAAAAAAAATGCAATTAATGATGGAGTGGAAATTTCAAAGGAAAAAAAAGTTAATGTTGAACCTACACAATATGTCATACCTAGTATTTGTTACACGTGATTATGGTAAACACTCAAAAACCCTGTATATTTAGTTATTGAAGTTCTGTTTATGATGATGCCACAAGTTTTACCAAAATTGATTTCCCACAATAGCGAAAGACTTTTCGATTCAACCCTCAACTTTTACGAGATGCAGAGAAATACCATATCTACATGGTCGGTTGATTAGTCCTCTATTGAATATAAGTATTCTGATAAAATCTAATTTCATGTACTTTGATTAGCAAAGAACGTACAAACAATAAGCTATAACCTAAATAACAACACTAAGATGTTCTTATTTGATACTTCAGCTCACTGTCAGCCTGTAAGGTGTCAAATGTTCTGTGACCATGGCTTCAAAGTCGGCGTTGATGGATGTGAGATTTGTAAATGCAACAAACCACGTAAGCCTTTACATTTAGCTTTATTTCTAAAGATTTGAACCGGACTCGCTTACCGTTTAAAGCAACTTGTTTTAAAGCTATGGCGATCTTCATTGTACGTTTTGTTTGTCGTGATTTTTCAACAGTTAGTTAATGATTATAAAGATATTTGTATTGTATTTCTAGAGGTGGTAAACACATATTATAAAGACTAAATTAGAATGTAAATAAATGTTATTGATACATTTTGTAATTGATAACGGAAAAAAAACATGACTTCAATAAAAGTACAATTTTGGTTTTTAAATTCTTGGTTCCATGGTTTATGATAGCTTCTTGATAGGTTCCTGCAAAAAGATCATTCGGATAATGTAATAAGTTTTCCAAAACATTGTGTTTTATTTTCTTACACTATGTAATGTTTAGACTGTAGTCAGGTTAAAAATCCCCAACGGTATCATAACCATATCATTCAGCAGTTCACATTAGGATATTTCTCCAATTTGCTGTTGAAAGATTTCAAGACATTTTAGATGTGTAGGTTCGAGCTCTATCTAAACATCATAGAGACGATGTTTATCATTTTTCAAGTGATAATACATCTTGACTTTTGTTTCGATCGTTCCATATGTATGTTAATACAGAAAATTGCTTTCAACCCACAAACTGTATAAAGTGTTACATTTATATATGTTTTAGTATGCCACGTATACATAGTTTTGTCACTGTATTTCAGCTGGAGCTGGGTACGCATAAAAAAGATGATGTATAAAGTTCATGTATACAAAAACTAATAACAAAGACTTTGAGCGGATTGTATTCAATAAAACTATTAAAGTTTATTTCTTATTTATATTTATTTATTTTTGCTAACTGAATCAAGTCATTGGGTAACATGAATTACTAGTCTTTGATCCTGGCACAATAAAAAAAGGCGAAAGATACCAGAGTGATAGTCAAAATCATAGATTGAAAATAAACTGACAGCGCCATGGCTAAGAATAAAAAGCCAAACAGTCAAAGTATAGTATAGAAAACATAGTCAACCAACCCGTGATGGCGTCCGTAAAATTTACGAAGGGATGATCTCAACTTCACAATTTGAAACTCTTGGTTTATTAGCTTTCTTGTGAGCAGCAATCCTCCATGGAGGAAATCATGATAGAAAATACAAGTTCGGGAATATTGTATCAATTAGGAGATATATACTCCGTATACAATCGCTGCTGGAATGTTGCTATATAGAAATGGAAATTTCACAATTGGGAAGCAGAAATCATCTCTTTTTTCGTAAAGTTTTGTCTTCAACCCACCCTCATTGACAATTTCTATATGTAAGTCAAGAGATATCAAGTTATTAGTGTAATAGAAATTAACTTCTTAGTGATTATAATTGAATGTGCAAAACTGAGTTGTAACAAAACAAATCAAAATATTTCACAAACACAGCAGATTATTGACAGTTAAAAATACCAACATTGACCTGTAATTATTTTCTTTCTGTACATTGTGACTTGGATCGAGAGTTGTCTTATATGCCCAATCTTATAACTTCTATTGAAGTCAAATAAAATTTCACATTTGGAAGAGGATGGGTGATAATGGGACTTGAAAGTGTCCCCCAGAAATCTACTTCTCAGTCAGTCAATACATTCAGACAACAGTGGTTAGTAGCCGACATTTAAGAAGAAGACATGTTCAGAATTAAGAAGACATGTTTAGGTTATAAACAAAAACCCAGCAATTTTTATGAATTTCAAAAAAAAACAAGACAGAATTATTTAAAACGGAAAGCCCTCAATATTCATATTATTTGCCGAGATACTTCCGTCTACATATCAATTCGATAAGATACTATAAAAATACATGTACTGCTATAGTGCTGACGAAATATTCTCAGAAGGTACACAAAAAGGCAGTAACAAGAGAGAACAACACAATTCTTTTTTCTCCAAATTCTGATCTTTGGAGAGTTCAGATTTTTCAAACTGGCTGCTATGCACAACTAAATATATGGAGTCATACATTCAGGAAATGATGCTCTTTACGTTGCATTACAAGAAATAAATTTTTGGTCTTTCAAACGTGTCCACAGGTGGAAAAAAAAACAGCGGTAACAGGATGGAAAGTACCCCTTGGGACAATTTAAAAGACTTTTAAAAATGCAAAATTTTCTTACATGCTTTAGTTATAACAAAATCAGACCAGTTATGGAGAAGTGTGATATATAATCTACTCGATTTGTGAACCTCGGAAGGCTGTTTACTTAATTTAGATATTCTTTGAATGATTTAATTTTCAGAAAAAATACAGGGGACAACATGATTTTATTTTTTTTGGGGGGGGGGGGTGACCATTAAAATCATAATATTTTATTGGAAGAAATATTAAAAAGAATGTTTCATTGGGTGCAGTTGGTGCATTATATACTCTAGTTAATACTAAAACTTAAAATTTTCAAATAAGGTGCCTGAATAAAAAAATAATTGCTGGTGAAAGATGGGACATGGAAATAAGACTTTTTCAGATATTGTCTCATATATACATACATTTACCTTTGGTAGCTTTGTCTAACTAGTAGAGAACTTATAATTATATGGAGCTTATTTAAACGGGTACATATTTATTTCAATATTTAATAATTACAACTCGTACATTTTGTACAACAAATGTTGTACACTGCCTTCCCTTTTCGATAAGTTTTTCAAACTGACCTTTTTTTCATGTATTTCCGAAAACCAATTTCCAAAAACTATTTGGACAATTCCAACAGGGAAATAATTCGAAAATTAGAAAACATATTGATGTGAAAATAGCAAATGATTCTACAAGATGTACTTAAGATAAAAAGTACAGTTTTTTCTCAAATTTATTAATATATTGATTTCAGAATTGAATGCTTCATTTTGTAAATTTATTTTGATATAGACATGATAGAAGCGCTGATCTACGTACATACAGTTTCAAAACCCTTTAAAGTTACTAAAAGTAGCATTCAATTCTCATAAGATACCTGTGTATATATATATTTGATTGGAACATATATTATGTTCCGTAATTATTCAAAAAATATAAAAAAATTAGCAAGTTATAAAACTCCCAGAAATGACAAATGTAGAAAACAAAATCAAACAAAAAAAACCTCCTGAATTATGTACAAAACAATAAACGATAACATCAAATAGTGTATGCTAGTATACAATAATAAAAGATAATTACTGAATTGTAGAATCGAATAGGTAAATACATAATGTGTGTGTAGGTTTACCATGTTTGCGGACGCCCAATCTCCTCCAATAATCTGGGGCAATATTGTAACAGCGCAACAAAAGAATTAACTGAGAAACATCAAACTGAAAATGTCATTGCATTATAGTTAGCTTGCACGTTGATATACAGACTCAGGCAATGATATTGATCTTATCCTAGCGAAATCTCACGAAATGTCACGATACCTTTCGATTTAAATCATATTTCGAGATGCAGTCGGTCTAAGGATGGAGATTGAATCTTCCTCTCTCTGACATAGCATTTGTTTGTTGGTTTGGTGAACTTCTTGTTCGTTAGAGTAAGAACTCTCCGCTACTATTTTTCCCCTCCCGCCCTCCCTCGTTGTCTGTGTTTTATCACACACCAAGAATTGGGTGGTCTCTTAAATTTAACGCTCCAATACTAAACGTATCTAGTTACTTGGATAGTCGTAACTCTTATGATAGCCCAAAGTACACAGCAATGCATTGTGCAATGACACATTACCATGTTCTTGCACTGAATGTGCATGATAAATTTGAATTTGCGGTTTACGCAGGCTCCTGTCATTCTATTTATAAGTATATTCATCATGCTGTTGTAAACAAAATACCTGCTGCTCTAGACAGAGATGAGACCACTTTGAAGTCTTGAATTGCTTGGTGCTGTCTCGCTTATGTAAATATGTAAAATATACTATATCATTTTTTTTTATTAAATCCACATTCGACTAATTTCGACCATGAACAATTATTTAATTTATATTGCACAGACATGATTACGAAATTTGTTAATGGGATACGGAAACCTTTTAATTTTATATATAAACATCAAAAACCATCAGTTTAAAAAAAAGGCGCTGTAGTAGTTTTCCAATTGCAGGATGAGAATTGATGGATACCTTGACACTAGTAAACAACGAGTTAAGTTTGCTATTTATTACTCCACAAATGAAATACTTTCTTTCTTTGTTATGATATATACAGTATACATGAACAATAAATAAATGCCTTTAATACATGTATAATGATATAGGAGAACATTTTGGTTGACAATCTCATATTTATCCCTCAAAAACATTATCATAAACGATCTTATTCGCATAAGAACGATACAAAATAGCATATCATATTCATTTAAACATACGAAACATAAAGGAGGTATCTTTACTGTTTCAGTAATATTTTTTTTATAGATATGTTAGAGAGTGGTTGTTTTCAATGGTTGCCGCCAAAATCGTTTTTATAACAGACACAACATATACTACATACCAGCTGATTGTAAGAAGAAAACATCTAAAAGTTTGTTTGCGACAATGATACCTGCCGCTGCTCCTCTCACCAAAGACGTGGAGAAATGTTTCAGGTCAAAAGACCAATCAGTGGCTGGTAAATTTTGTATATCATCTTTTAGCTCACCTGGCCACAGGAATCAATTTCTGGCGCAGATATCATATCCGTTCCGTTCAATATTTCGTAACACAACACTCACATTAAGTGCAGTATTGCAGAGCAAGTATGGAACTGATATGAACTCGGCGCCGGATTTTTTGTTATCATTTAGTCATACTAAATTTCATTCCCATATCACGATTTGCACAATCATTTCCTTAGAAATATCTCCCACTTTCTTATGGTAGGTTCATGACTTTGTACTAAGCCTGTACCAAGGTCCAATTGACCTCCCCCTATTAAACAGCATATCATCCTTCCTGTCCTTTATCCCGGTTGAAATATCTTAAATACTAAAACATTGTTTTTATTGCTAGTTTGTTATTGTCTATACGTCATGAGTGTGCATGTCATATTTACTTGTACCACATGTCGCACCAAGCATCAATTATGAATATTTCAATATTTGTATAAAAACATGATATAATTTTACAAAATAGATTCATTTAGTTTCTTTATATTTTTTTTTTTTTGTAATCTTGTATGTTTTATTAATAGGGTATGACTTTTCAAAACTTGGTGAAGTATTCGAGTTTATGAATCAGGACAGAATGAGCTGTAACGGAAAATGGATAGAGGAAAATCTAGTTCCCTCTCAATACAAAACTAAAGGTAATTAAAAAACATTAATTGCAATGATTAAAATAAGAATTGACATATATTTCTTATTTTTTACATTTATTTTCCTGCATACAAAAATGTTTTTCTTTGTCAAATAGAAAGCGACGTTTTTAGATACATGCACATATATATATATAAGACTTTTGGTAGATTTTGGAACATTCAATTACGAACTATGAGAATTGTGCTCTTTTTTATAGGGTTTTTATGTATCAACTCAATTTCAAACAGCTTGTATAGATTTGTATAACCAGAAATATGTTAATAGATGTATTGATATTAATATTGAATAATGTCGATTTTTTATCCGACGGGGCTCATATATTGGTCTTTGTTTTTGCTGATTAAACAACGTGCAAATTTATCCCACTAAAATTCAAAAGTTATAAAAAGGGTCAAGCTCATAAATCGAAAATAAACTGACAACGCCATGGCTAAAAATGAAAAAGACAAATAGACAAACACGTGTACACATGAAAAAACACAGCTAGAAGACTTTGAATAAGTTACACGAACCCCACCAAAAACTAGGAGTGGTCACAAGTGCTTCGGAAGGTGTTAGCAGATCCTGCTCAACATGTGGCAGCCGTCGTGTTGCTCTTGCTGTAACATGTCATAAGTATGAAAGGCATTATTGTCGAGGGCAAATATTGCCATGTAATGGATAGGTTGCTTAATCTGTATTTGGAAAAAATCAATGCTCTTCAACTTCGTACTTTATTTGGCCTTTTTAACTTCTTTGATTCGAGCTTCATGGATGAGTTTGTTAAAGACATTATGCGCGTCTGGCGTACAGAATTTCAATCCTGGTATCCATTATGAGTTCCTCAGTTTGATATCGAACTAAATGCGTTTTTAGTTTAGCATGGTGTCTTTTTTTAATGTGTTTGACTCTTATATATTAGTTGGCTACTAGGTTTAAAAAAATCGAACAATACACAACATATATGGTTCAATTCATATTGTAAATGAATTGGTCCCAAAAGTCAATAAAGATTAATTCTCGTTTGTTGCAGACAAAATCAGGACAATATTGGACATTGGTTGTGGGGTTGGTAGAATAACTGTAAACATGGCTAAGTACTTCCCCGATGCTAAACTTATCGAAATTGATGTAGATAAGTTTGCAATAGAGACTGCGCTTAAACTGAAGGAAGAGGAGAAACTAACAAACATTGAATTCTACCTTATGGGTGCGAAAGATTTAAAACATGAATGGACAAGAATGTTTGATTTGGTGACGATTCTTACATGCAGTTCTGCATGATCTCCCAAATTCAGATCCTTGTCTTCAGCAAGCTTTACGTGTAATGAAAGACGATGGCGTAATGACTATTCTAGACCCACTGTGTCATTCGGATCCGAAACTAAACGTTGGCAGTAAACTGCATGCATCATCACTAACAATAAGCTGTTATGTTTGCCTCCCTAGTAGTTTGTCAGAACCACCAGCAGTGGGAAATGGAATTGGCTGGGGAAAACAGGGCAACATACTTGAAACAAAATGGACTGAGTGTACATGGAGACGATTCTGTTGCTGTCATCCATTGTTCAAAAGCCGGGAAATAGCTGGGACATTTTTTTAAATTATTTTTGTAAAAGTTTGTTTTTTGGGGTCATTAAACGGATTATTTTGTTTTTCTTCAATTGATAAAATTAAACGTGTATTTATGAAATATTGATCTATTAGAAATAGTTTTACATTATATTAGATTCATATATAATAGATATAGGAAGATGTGGTATTAGTGCCAATGAGACAACTCTCCATCAAAATAACAATTCATAAAAGTAAACCATTAAAGGTCAATGTACGGCCTTCTATTTATAATAGTAGTGTAACCGGAGAGCATGATTTATCTTACAAAATCGCATGTCTCCACCGGGACTTGAACCCGGTACCTCTGTGTTACAAGGCAGCGCGTTAACCGACTGAGCTTAAGAAGTACTTCCTTAGCTCAACCGCATACGGCTGACTAAGTATCTACCAAATATTCAAAGGAAAGCAATCCCGTCACACTTCCCCCCACCTCAAGAGTCATCATACCATTATGACTCTTACACAAACATACCCTAGCTAGAATTCCTCTCTAACTAACGTGGGGTTTTTAGTTGGGCGCCAATGTAACCGGAGAGCATGATTCATCTTACAAAATCGACGGTGTCCACAGGGACTCGAACCCGGTACCTCTGTGTTACAAGGCAGCGCGTTAACCGACTGAGTTAAAGAAGTACTTCCTTAGCTCAACCGCTTACGGCTGACTAATTATCTACCAAATGTTCTAAGGAAAGCAATCCCGTCACACTTCCCCCCACCTCAAGAGTCATCATACCATTATGACTCTCACACAAACATACCCTAGCTAGAATTCCTCTCTAACTAACGTGGGGTTTTTAGTTGGGCGCCAATGTAACCGGAGAGCATGATTCATCTTACAAAATCGACAGTGTCCACAGGGACTCGAACCCGGTACCTCTGTGTTACAAGGCAGCGCGTTAACCGACTGAGTTAAAGAAGTACTTCCTTAGCTCAACCGCTTACGGTTGACTAAGTATCTACCAAATGTTCTAAGGGAAGCAATCCCGTCACAGTAGTATGATTACTAATAAGAAAACTAACAGCTGGAGACATAAAAATATGATGTAAATGAATACAGATCATTTAATGGACTTCAACAATGATCATAAAACAAATATCGTATAGGCAGCAATAAAATGCCCGATATGGACAATAATATGATACAATTCAAAAGAGTAAACAAATGGCCAAATGTATTGTTAAAACAATTAACAAAAGACAGATTCAGATTTCGGAACTCATAAAGGTTCTAGAAACATTGGTAATATAGCACCCGCTAGATTGTCTTTTTATTGTAGCATTTAATATCATTTAAAACAGCCGTGTCTTTTCGATCCGCACTTTAACTAAAGTTGCCTCGTTATTTTAATGTTTTATGAAACTCAAACACAATACTATCAGAGTTCTGATTTGTGCGGTAAGTCATTGAAAGTTCTAGAGTTATTCCTCTTAGAAAAATGCATACTAGTAGATTGAGTAGACGCATTCGTGTCATCAGACAAATTCTTCTTTTTTTTACTTCAATACTATTTTTCTGTCAGTTTTTTCCATTTAGTTAGCAGGCTTTTTTTTTTTTTGTTGCTCATACATTCTACTTGATTTCATTTAAACATTTTGGACAGGTATCAATTATATAATTTTACATGTCCAATTCTTTTAGATGAAAAATTAAAACAAATTAAGTTCATTCATTATTCTTTTTCAATGCTACTGGGTATGGTTCAATGAGGTTCAAATGTATTTGCTCTGTTTTGAAGGCCTCAATGTGGTTTAAAATGAAAACAAACCCAGCAATGAAAATGCTGTTCTTATGCTGTATTTGTGATTTTTGCTGTGTTTGTACGAATTTTGTGCCATGAATAAATATCCATATCTACATGTATTTTCTTTCTTTTTCTCTCTATTGAGTGAAGTTAATTTATTAATTTTAAATTGTTCCGAAAAGAATACTTCTCCCGTCGTCAGCTGTCCTCGTAGACTATTTCAAAAATCTTCTCCTCTTAAACTATTGGGTCAAATACCTTCAAAATTAAACTAAATGTTCCTTGGGGTATCTAGTTTATCAATGGTATTCGGAGTTTAATTCTACCACAAACATGGCCGCCATGGCTAAAAATTAAAACAAAAACATTGGGGTTAAATGGTGTTTTGGGCGTATATCTCAAGCTTTTAGAGATTATCTGAAATGGGAGTAAAACGTAAAATTGTTCAATTCGTTAATATCTATCAGCCCTGAAATTTTTAGACCAATCGAACAACCACATGTTGGCTTGCTGCCATTAAATTGGTAATGTTAAGGAAATTTTGCAGTTTTATGTTATTATCTTGAATATTATTATAAATAGATATAAACTGTAAACAGCAATAATGTTCAGCAACATAAGATGTACAAAAATATCGAAATGATGAAATTGTCAACTAACCCCTTAAGGAGTTATTGTCCTTTAAAGACAATTTTACACAATTTAAATTTGTTTATCAAGTTTGCTAACATTTTAAAATCTTCTGCCTAATACTTTTTAATTGTAAATGATTGTTCATTTAGGAATCTTGTTTATGAATTGTATCCGAATTTTTTATCACTCAACAAACATGGCCACCATGGCTAAAATAGAACATAAGGGTCAAATGAAGTTTTTAGCTTATATCTCAGCAACTAGAGCTTTTGGAGCAAATCTGAAGTCGGTTAAACATGTTTAAAGGTCAAGATCTATCTGCCCTAAAATTTTCAGTCAAACTGAACAACCTATTATTGGGTTGATGCCACTAATGAAATTGGTTATTTTACGAAAATGTTGCATATTTTAATTACTATCTTGAATATTATTGAAGATAAAGATTAACTGTAAACGTTCGGCAAAGTAAAATTTACAAATAAATTAATATGTTCAAATTTATCAATTTGCTTCTTATGAAGTAATTGCACATTAAGTACAATTTGACACACGTTGTTTATTCTATTTACACTTTAATCTTCTAAAAATAAATCTAGTATCGATTTTGTATTTTATTTCCTTGTACAAATGCACGTCAGGAAACATAGACACTCTTGACTTTTGAAAGCCTCTTGTTATAGAATCATATATAGTTTTGACCACAGAAGCTGTAGTCCTATGTTTACAATCTAGCTTAAGGCTTCTGAAGTTTTTAATATTAAAAGATAACACATACAAGTATTTCTACAGATAATATGAAACAGATGTAAATAGCACATGTGTTATACAAATCTGAAAAAAATACGTAGTTTACCTCTCACAGATATAAGATAGGTCAAATATATAATAAATCACGAACAATTATACAACAAATGAGAAACATAAATTCATCTATTTTTGCCCTTTATTAAACATGATATGTTAACTATTAAAATAAGTTATTATTCAAACTAGTTTTCAAACATTTTACGTATTTATATAACCGGAATTAGTGTACATATACAGACATTATTTACATGTAGTAACTATTTCCAACTAGTACAGAGCTTTTACTTAATATATGGAGCTAGATAAACGGGACATGTTTATTTCAATATTTGATAAATATTATTCATACGACAAATGATGTACAATGTCTTTCCCTTTTCTATAAGTTTTTCAAAATGACTTTTTTAAAAGTATTTCTTAACACCGATTTCTTAAAACGGATATATATTTTTTACAGGGACACGATGCGAAAAAAATAGAAACCATATTGATATATATATGAATAGCAAATGATTCTACAAAATGTACCAAAGACAAAAAGTACAGTTCGTCTCAATTCTATTGATATGTTGATTTTAGAAAGTATTTTGTAAATCTATGTTGAAATAAAAGGTTCGTTTAAATTTCATAAAATTTTGACACAAAAAAGTAAAATCACAAAAATACTGAACTCAGAGGAAACTCAATTCGGAAAGTCCATAATCACATGGCAAAATCAAATAACAAAACGCATCAAAAACGAATGGACAAGAACTGTCATATTCCTGACTTGGTACAGGCATTTTCAAATGTAGAAAATGGTGGATTGAACCTGGTTTTAAAGCTAGCTAAACCTCTCACTTGTATGACAGTCGCATCAAATTCCATTAATGCTTACTTTGACTCTTAGGCAAAAATGTAAAAAAAAATTGAACCAACCACTTAATCAGAAAAATGTCATATAGCAGTTTGACAAATACTAATTTTTATCATTGAGGAGCATAATAATATTTCTTTTAGGTTACAAGGAAGTAATTATTTACATAGGCGACAATGATAGCCTTATTTGGACCTGCCTTTTCACTATCAAAGATCCATTGAAAAGAAAAAATAGGAATTTTGGATTATCAACACCTTTGGGTGTAATTGCAATGGTCAAACACATATGGTGCCGCACTTTTTTTTGATAGAAAAATTGCATTTTTTTAGGGTAGTCAACGGTTCCGGAATTTTCGAAATAGTATGAATGAAGAACACCCCTTGCTTAATTTGGCACAGAAAATGTCGCTTGTCTTAGAGAGTTTTCTCTAAATTTATCACTATTTCTACACCAATGGCCAACACCCATTTCTCACTATTTCAATTTTAATTTCTAATTACCAAGGCAGCAGAAAATAAATTTACTTCTACCTATTATCTTGGATGTAAAATCTAGGTGGCGCCAGTCATCTTTATTTACTTCCTTTTAACCTTAACAGTACAACTTGATTAAAATATTTATCTGATTTTTACAGAGTAAATACGTGTAGTCGTAGGTACCACCTTAACAAAATATGTAGAAAAATATTGAAATTACGTAAGGTATGAATAATAATGAGTCAACTTTCCACCCATGACCAAATAATGTAGAAGCTATATAATTTGAAAATCACCTTACGGACTCGTTAAGAATGAGAAATAACGCATATAATGTAGCAAGTTATAAAAATCCCCAACATTACAAAATGCAGAAAAACAAAATCAAACAAGACAAAAAATCCTGATTTATGTACAAAAGAGTAAACAATAGCATCAAATACTGTATATACAATGTACCTGTTTGTCTATTGATAAGAACATTCATCATTTTGTTGAAAACAAAATACATGCTTCTCTTTACAGGGAATATACCACTTTGAAATCTAGACATGCTTAGTAATGTCTCGCGTTGACAACATGATGAGCAACATGATCTGCTCACCATTGGTAGACCTCTGAATTCACCCCATGTTTTAATTTGGGTTAATGTTACTTAGTATTTAGTTTTCTAGATTGTGTTCCGTTTACTGTTTTGGTCATATAAATATACAAACTCCGAAACAGTGATGACGTTGCTTCGCTAAACTATCAAAGTTAACGTAGCGTAGTAAAGAGGACGTAACCGCTGTTTCGGAGTTCGATAAATATATGTTTGACAATATTGCACTGCCATTATAGTTCACCTCTTTTTCACAATACTAGACTCAGCGGGTGGGCTTAGTATAACAATGTATAAAGGATATGATGTTTTCACACTAAACCGAACATTGCTGGATACGCTTGATATACAATGTATTTGCTAGTTTGAACATACATGTATTTATTTATAGTGGATTGGGAAACACGTTATTGTAACTTGTATTAATCCCTTTCCATCTTGCGGGTGCGATTGCTGCCTTTTAGCGACATTAGCCTGGTCCTTTTTTAAATGTAACAGGGTGTCTTTTAAGTGTAGGATATATTTCTCTCTCTAAACACCGGTCAACCATTGCCGTTCCTTTTATCCAACCATATTAGCAAATGATGTCAAGAGACAGCCTGACAAAAAATTCAGTTACCAGTCGAGCAAGGAACCATTTTGTTAGTAGTCCGATGCACTTATCACTTTACCACGGCTTTCTATGTTTGTTTATGTACTCTACACAGACATCTCTCATTCATTTAAAGAATTGATGTATTCAATATACTAGTTAGAAACCCGGAGCACTGTATTATACAATATGTCTTCAATAATTCATATATTGAATTATGTAATTATTTTATTTACTTCGTTATGAGTGGTGGACTAACGAAAAACTATGATAAACGATAACTATAAAACCTGGCTTAATTCATCATTTCTTAATAATCAAATGCATGTACCAAGTGAGGAATATGACAGTTATTATCCATTCGTTTAAAGTGTTTGTGCTTTTGATTTTGCCATCTGATTAGGGACTTTCTGTTTTGAATTTCTTAGGAGCTTGTTTTGTGTTTTTACTTTTAAAGAAGCGAATTCATGTACAGACACAAGTAGGCATCAAATGAATAATAGTATACTTATGAATTAAATAGTACAGTGAAACCTCGTTTAAACTTCTTCGGGACTTAACATTTTGTTCGGTTTTGGCCGATGTTCTGTTTCATCAGGTTCACCAGTGATATTGCGTTGCTTAAGAACATTTTTGGTGTTTACAGGTTTACGGTTTAAGCAAGATTCGGTTCGTTTGGCTGTATAAATGATGTTTCTTTACATAAAAGTTCAAGTACATTTTTTTTAAAGTCAAACGTATTTATTTAGTATATAAACAACATATTCAACTTTCTTTTGTTAATTTGAAGTCTCATTTTCGACTTTAAAATAATACAATTACAATTTATTTGACGGACCAGTAGATTTTTCAGTTCACTTGTCCGGCTGGCCAGTACTTAAAAAAGCTTAAATTTGACCTCTGCTTACAGTTATTGTTTTCATTACTGCATTTTGTAAATGGTAACATCGGTCAGTAGGTCACTATGTACTGGTAACTTTTGCACATATGGAGAGTTCCCATCGGCTACAATATAATTCTAAAAATAATAATGAGAATTCCAACAATTGCAATCATAATTATGCTTTAGGCAAGAATTTATGATATTTTAATTAAATAACATCTGTATCATTTAAAAGTATATAAACTGTGTTGTGAGAATACTCAATACATAGAACTGGAACCATGTTACGATATATTCTACTCCTCGCTGTGGCCGTTATTGCTATTCAGGTAAGAAATTGTCATATTATTATTATTATTATTATTATTATTATTATTATTATTATTATTATTATTATTATTATTATTATTACTAACCCTTTACTTCGTTCTGTTTGAATTAATTAATCCCGGTGTTTCTGTTATACATTAAATAACGTTAGATCATGTATTATCATTTATGGAATCAAAATGTCAATTGATAGGTATTTCAAGCAACAATAATACTTAATTTCCTTTTTTTGTTTCGTCACTTCTTAGACAATTCAAAAATTTTCAAATTAAATTTTGTGCCACGTCTCCTCTGCAGTTATGCAAATCATATTCACTATAGTATTGGTATCGAAAGGTATATACACTTTTTTTTAAAAGAAAATTTGCTATACTATCAACTTATATCTCAGAAAGATAATATACTCTCGGGGAACCTTATTTACTTATTTGTGTTTTCTTTTTTAGGCTCGATCACCACTAAAGTGTAAGTAGATCTATGCTTTTAAAGAGGCAATTATTTAAGATCATGGAACATATTCTTATACAAAGTACTGCCTTTTCACTTTTGGCCTCGATATATACACATACATTAGATGTCTGTCCTTGAAGCTTATCATAAATGTACGTACTATTCTTTGTTTCTCCCGAGATGACTTTTTTTAGGACATGCCACATTGATTTTATGTTAGCATATAAGCCAAACGATGTCTCAAATGAATATATGGGTTAAGATTATTAAATTTGATACCTAGAACTTGAAATAGTTCAAATTTTATTAGGAGTGTGTCGATATAAAAAGATATTCTATATACAATTAAAATGAAAAAATCGGTCATATGAGTCTTGAATATGTAAGACAATATGCTATATAAAGATAAAATTGAAGAAAAAACGACCACAAGAGTCGATCATCTGAGTCAGAGAGAAATAGCTTGCAACTTGGTACTTCAATAGCTTGTTAACCGAGTCGAGTGCACCTGTGTTACTGTATCATTCTAACAACAAAAAATGGCGGCAATTTAAAGTTTAACACTTAAAAACGAAACTTTGGTCAACTGAGTCAGAGACAGATAGCTTGGTACTTCAATACCTTGGAAATTTACTCGAGTACACCTGTGTTACTGTAACATCCTAATTACAAAAACAACTGATTTCAATGTATTTCATGTTTTGTATTTTATTGTTTATCAAATCGTCAATTTTGAGGATTTTAAAGCCATGTCATGTCAAATTTTGTCATCGACTGATGATTTTGAATCTCGCTTTGTTATCTTCTTCCTGTCGTCGAACAAAGTGAAAAGTGTTATTGTTTTATTCTTCAGACGACAAATGCAGTGATAAACCTCTATGTATGATGTATTGTGAATATGGTAACCATGTCGACCAAGATGGCTGTGCTATTTGTAAATGTAAACAACCTCGTAAGTAAACTTTAAACGCACAATAGTAAATTATTTTTGATTCAATCCGATTAAATTACACAGAAACATCCTCGGTCCTGGCTTGGCTTACAACGATACAAAGGATATTTGAAGGCTGAATTTCATTGGCTTATTTCATAATGAACAGAAAGTAGAAAGGAGGATAATTATTGCAGTTAATGTTTCTCCCAATTGCAAACTCAGTAGCATCATGTCATGCAAATGTCAAAATATCATTTATAACAATGATATAAAGTTTAATCCTAGTGTTCCAATGGACCACTGTCTCGAAATATATAAGCTCAAATTACTTTTTTCCCCTTGTTTCAAAGGAATTTATTAATTAAAAAAACGTAGTAAATGTAAATTATGAACTAGCGACTACCTCTGAAGTTCTGTTTTGACATTTTAGCTCACTGCCAGCCTGTAAAGTGTAGAATGAACTGTGACCGTGGATTCAAAGTTGGAACCGACGGATGCCAGATTTGTAAATGCAACTAGCACGTAAGCCTATACAATATTAATCACATGTTTTTTTAAAAGACATAAACAGGGATGGCGTCCCTATAAAGCACGTGGTTTCAAAGCCATAATGATGTTCATCATACATTTAGTTTGTGTTGGTTATTCAAAGATTGGTATTTGATTAAACACTTATGTGATTGTATTTCTAGTAGAAGTAAAAAATATGAAAAAGAAGTAAAGTATAAATAAATGTTATTGATAGCTTTTGTATTTTATTTTGATTTAAAGATTAGACATATGACATCAGGTAAAGATCAGATGTAACAGTTCTGCTAAAAATACATTGTGTTGTGTTGACTTTTTCTATACTATGAGGTATCTCAGACTGTAGTTACAATGAATATCACGAATGTATCATAACATTAGCATTTATCGGTATACACTACTAGATATTTTTCCAATTTACCGTTGAAAGATTTCAAATAATTGAAAAAATATGTAAATTCAATTTTTATCAGTACATCATAGAGGCGATATATAACATTTTGATACCAAACACGGGTCAAAAAGTAAAAATCACAAAAATACTAAACTCCGATGAAAATTTAAAACGGAAAGTCCTCAATCAAACGTCAAGATAAAATGATAAAACAAATCAAACGAATTGACAACTGTCATATTCCTGACTCGGCACAGGCATTTTCAAATGTAGATGCGTTAACAAAACAAAAAGACACACTGGGAATATATTTCACAAAAATGTGTACACTAGGCTCGTCATCCTGACTTTTGGTTTGAGTGTTCCATGTTTAAGTGAATACAAAAAATTTGCTTCCAACCCACAAGCTGTATAGAGCGTTAAATTCATATATATTTTAGAATGACATACAAATGAATATATCAAATTTCGCTTTTACATTTCAGCTCGAGCTTGGTAAACATCCAAAAGATGATGGACAGAGTGAATAGAGTCACTAATAACAAAGAATTTAAACGGAAATATATTCAATAACATTATTGAAGTTTATTTCTTATTCTTATTTTTTCTTTCTTTCTGAATCAAGTCATTGGGTAACACATATTACCAGTCTTTGATCCTTACACAATATATGCAATACCGTCAGCGAATTTCTAGTTCTAGACAATCAGGGGAAATCGAAAACATTTCATAACGATTCAAGACACCAAATAACCTATAACTAAATATACTGTAATTTACAAGAAATGTATACCACCTTCATCTCCCCTTGTGTAATTTGTTATCAAAGGTGACACACTTATAATTTATAAGCCTAATCTGTGTTTCGTCTACACAAGACTCATCAGTGACGCTCAGATCAAAATATTTATCCAGCCAACGAGGAACAAAGTTGAAGAGCATTGAGGACTTAAAATTCTATAAAGTTATGCCAAATACGTAAATCTATTCCTGGAATAAAAAAAATCCTTATTTTGAAAAAGTTGTTTACAGTTCCGTAACATCGACAACATTGAAATATCAATCCAAAAAGACATAGAAGGTTATTCTGACCTGCTCTGTACCAAGAAAGAAAACTACGTAAAAAATCATCACAAATATATAACACAACTGAAACGAATATCTATTGAAGACAACAACTAATTTATGTAAATATTAAATTTAACAATGATATCAACAGAAACGTTTTGTGATTGATAGTACAGACTGCACAGACTAGTAGTGGAAACATTAGTAGTAAAGTTAAAGATAAGCAAATATAAATACAAAGGTAAAAACAGCACAAACATAAGTTGTAACATAGAACATCCATCAATTCATAAACACTCAAGATACTCGACAGTTGAAAATGCATGCCTGGAAGGCAAATAGTATTCAAAAACGTTCTAACAGACAACAACTCAAACATAAAGCAGAAAATTCTAATGGGTGTTCAATAAAGTGAGAAAATCGAGTACTCAGAACCGGTTGTGCGCTGACCTCTAATCAAAATGTGACTACAATTCAGCGGAAATAAACGTACCTCTAAACTTCAATACATATACATGAACTAAACAATATTCACAAAGGTCAGATAATCCGGACACTTGGCACTTGCGCAAAAATGCGACAGGATTTATAAGTATAAGAAGATGTGGTATAAGTGTCAATGACACAACCCTCCATCCAAGGTATAATTTGTAAAAACAAGTTCAAAGTACGATATTGTTTTGTGAGATATTAACCCTCCCTTTAAAAATCTTGCTAATGTAGAATAAACGAAAACACATCAATACGCACAGCAATACTCAGCATTTAACTTACAGAATCAGATAAAGCACGGAAGCTGTAGTCTCATGTTTACAATTTAGATTAAGGCTTCTGAAGTTTTTAATATTAAATGAAATTATAAGATGATAACAAATACAAGTATTCCCTACAGATAACATGGAACAGGTGTTATACAAATCTGGAAAATACGCGTTAACTGCCACATATATAAGATAGGTTAAATATATAATAAATCACGAACAAATATTCAACAAATGAGAAACACATAGTCATCTATTTTTGCCTTTTATTATACATGTGTTATATATGATATTTTAACAATTAAAAAAAGTTATTATTCAAACTAGATTTAAAACATTTTACGTAGTTATATGACCGAAATTGGTGTACATATACCAACAAAAATTTACATATAATAACGTTGTTCAACTAGTAGAGAGCTTATTGAAACGGGTACATAACTATTTCATTACTTCTTTAATGTAATTCATACGACAAATCTTGTACAAGGTCTTCTGTTTTTTTAAACTGATTTTTTTTCATGTTTTTCCTAAAACCCAAATGCAATTTTGAAATGTTCGACGAGGACATGATTCGAAAACTAGAAAACATAGTGATTTGCCAAATTAATTTTACAAGATAAACTTAAGGATGTTTGCTTGTGATATTTTGGAATTTTTGTCAGATTTTTTAAATCCTCGTGTTTTATCCATTTGAATGTCTTTAGAAATTTTGGCCATGGACCCCAGTTTTTCTTTTTATAAATCTTTTACGTTTATAATTATAAGCCATTTGTCATTTTTTTATAAAATCTTATTTATTTTTTAATAGCTTTTGAGAACTGTAATATCTTGAAAACAAGCACATTGACCCCTATATTTTTTGTGCTTTTTTGATTCCTCAATTAAATCCGTATCAATATATACTAGTGTTATAGAAAGCTATTTATTTAGAAACTGAGCAGCAATCGTCCTTAAGATAAAAAGTACAGTTTTTCTCAAATTTATTAATATGTTGATTTTGGAAGCGCGGAAGAACTTTGTACGAAATGTGTGAACAAACAATTTTTTTTAAAATCCTTTAAAATTAAAAATAGTAGCATTCAATTCTCATAAATACATGACTTTTTGTATATACCACCATATATGCCATTTAAAAGTACGAATTCTTTAGAAGTATATATTATGTTCCGTTAATTATTCAAAAAAAAATTGAAAATGTAGCAGATGCCCACAGTATGATTTATGACTCAACTTTCAACCCAAACCAACTGATGTAGAAGCTATATAATTTATAGGTTATCGTACGGTCTCTTGAGAATGAACAAAATCTCATACTTCGTAGCAAGTAATAAAAATCAAATATTTGACAAAATGTAAAAAAATGAAATCAAACAATATAAAACTCATGATTTATGTACAAAACAATAATCGATAACATCAAATAGTGTTTACTAGTATACAGTAATAAACGATAATAACATTAACGGTACCAATTTTTTCTGCACCAGATGCGCATTTCGACAATACATGTCTCTTCAGTGATGCTCGTGGCCAAAATATGTAAAATCCAAAGCTTATATAAAAGATGAAGGAAGAGCTATAATCCAAAAGTTCCAAAAAGTCAAAAACTAGATAATTACTGAATTACAGAATCGGGCAAAGTTGGTTTTAGATGAATTGGAATATTTATTTTAGGTATTTTTGGCATATGGCTCTTCAACGATTTTCGGTACTTATTCATCTTCGGATTTCAAATGTTTGGCTTTGAGCGTTACTGATGAAGATTTATCCAGAAAAGCCTTTTTGACGCAAGAAATTAGTAGATGTGTTGTTTTCACTTTTTTAACATCATTGGGTCGATACCTCTGCTGGTGGACTATCAGTCTACCAGGGCATCATCAGCTCTGTGGTGAGTCTTTCGATACTGACATGATTTTACTAACTTTACTTAAATTGTCCGTTTTATAAAATTTTGAAATTATTAAGAAACTAAGATTTCAACTCCCTCAGGCAAAGTTGGCTTGAGATGAATTTGGCTATTTATTTTAGGTATTTTTGACATACAGCTCTCCAACGGTGTCGGTATTTATACATCTTCGGATTTTAAATGTTCTGCTTTGAGTGTTCCTGATGTAGGTAAATCCAGAAAAGGTGCAAATACACAAATTAAATCCCAGTATATTTGATGAGTGTATTGGACAAGTTCGAAAATCAGTGCCGATTGACAATTTTTATACGAGTTATGGCCATTGAAAATAGTAACCAAATGGAAGATCACATTGGTTACGCTCACCTGGGCAAATTTCTTTCCTGGTTTTTATTAAACTTATATTATAAGTCTATATTATCAGTGTCTCGATCAAGTTTGAAAAAGGATTATTTAGGTATCGCAGATCAAATTTATTCGTTCATAGTGTGTTAATTTACGTTTCTTGATTGAGTTAAGCTTTCCAATCGATATTTTATCGAATGTTTTTCTATGTTGTGATGTTATACTATTGTTTCAGAAAAAGGGAGAAGGTTTGGTAACATTAAAACGTTTAATCCTGCTGCAAATGTTTGCACCTACCCTAAATCAGCAATCTGATGTACAGTAGTGGTCGTTTGTTTATGTTATTTATACGTGTTTCTCGTTTGTCGTTTTTTATATAGATTAGAACGTTGGTTTTCCCGTTTGAATAAAATTACTTTAGTAATTTCAGGTCATTTATAGCTTGTTGTTCGGTGTGAGTCATAACTTAGTGTTGAAGGCCGTACCTTGACCGATGATGGTTTCCTTTTATAGATTGTGTCTTGGATAGCGAGTTGTTTCATTGGCACTCGTACCACATCTTCCTATATCTAATTTAAACCCAAAAAAATGTGGACCTTGAATTATTACTGATATGGAAGATTACTTTTTGGCAATCTAAGGGTTCATTTTATTTTTATCAAATACAAAACAAAGGATTATATCAGTAATATCATGGATCATTTCCAAAAACAATAAGTGTTATAATAAAAAAAAATGGAAGAAGGGGTGTGATTGTCAATGAGACAACTCTTCAAAGATATTACGCGATACATAAACTACAAACTATAGATGACTATACGGCCTTCAACAATGAGCAAAGCCAATATCGCAAAGTTAGCTATAAAATTCCCCCAAATAACAAATATATACAATTAAAACTAGAAAACTAGAAAAACTAACAGCCTAATTTACCTTCCAAATATTGAACGAAAACAAATAAGAAACGCAAAACAAACAACAACAACTATTTTACAGGGTTCTCAACGAAGGACAACCCATGTGGTGTGGTTAAACTTGTTAGCGGTAGCTAAACTCGCATTTAACATTGGACAGATGTATAACAGTACATCATAAGAACAAATTATGAAAATCAACTGAAAAAGTCTTTAGTCATCAGGTGGATACATATAGAAATATATCAAACAAAACACTGAGTTTTGCCAGGTTGTTTTACACTTCAGCGACAGAATGACACTAGTACTGACCTGAGTGTTTAACGCCAAAAACTACAATAATTTTGTAACAAGGAAATCATGTATCTATGACTTAATTATAAATCACTTCACTTTCAAGATCCAATGGGTTTAGTGAAAGACGTTTATAAACAGTGAGAGAAAAAAGCTTGACCTTGTGCAATGCCAAAATTGATACCTCGATAAATTTTAGAGCCATTGATTTGCATATGTACAGATGAGTGTGGTCCTAACCTTGACAAAAGTTAACTTGGAGCAGACTTGTTGACTGCTTTCTAAGTTAACTTGAGAATTTTTAAGCAGTCAAGCTAGTTAACTTCGTCGTTGGTGGACCAGGCCTGTGGTCTGTTTTTTTTTAGGTCTGCTCCAGACCAGACCTGTGGACAAGTCTGCTTTTGACCAGTCCTGAGGACAGGTCTGCCTCAGACCAGACCTGTGGACATGTCTGCTCCTGACCAGACCTGAGGACAGGTTTGCTTCTGTGACCAGACCTGTGGACAAGTCTGCTATTGACCAGACCTGAGGACAGGTCTGCTTATGACAGATTGTCGTTATAAGAGTTTTCAAATCAGACTTGAGCTTTATGTATGTATGTACTGGTAAATGCCTCCGATATCCGAAGAATCCCTCGAAAGCTGCGAGGGTACAGTGGCATCCGTGTACACTCCCTAACGAGATTAATAGAGATGTGTCACTAACGTATGTTTATACGACAATTATTTTTACAAGGACAATCAATCCCAACACAACACAAAGGGAGTGCTAGGACAGTCTGTTATTATGGTGAAGGAAGCCGAAGTACTCGGAGAGAACCACCGGGCCACTCGGTGGAAACAGACAAACCAGAGAGATATCAGAAGATTGATCTCCAGGTCAAAGTAAGAGACAACTTTGACCAACCGAGGCCCCCAATCAAAATTATTTAAAATATGTAAACAACATTCGCATTGTTTTTCCACAGATATCAAATTTATTTATTTAATTACTGGCTATAGACTCTACTAGATATTATACAAAACTCTCTTTTTTTAATTTGATATACATGTATTCTTATATACATAAAACAGTGGCTATACAAGTACATACAGCTACTCATAGAGGAAATGAGTGGGTTTTTTTATTAGAAGGCGGATAGAAAGGTTATCCAACGCATCGGAACAATATTCTTATATCACGGGATATCAACAACATTGTCGACTTTGCTTCGTTCCCTATTTTTTACCTGTCCCTTCCTAAGTTTTACTTTATGCATAAATTTATACATGCATGGATATTTCATTGTTATTCAACTTGTTTGCAATGGATTTACTATTCTATTTTCTGCAGAATATTCTAACAGAAATTGTACAGTGTCCGTAAGCATACGGTGTGGTAAAACTATCAACAATCTCGTCAAATTCGTCAGATTTGTCGAGAGATTTTTCTTTGCCGATTGACTGATATATAGGATGTCCCAAAATTATACTCAATGCGCACTTGAATGAAATAGTTGCCACTTGACGTTTAACTACAAACAAAATCAATCAACCGACATAATAGATTAACAGTATACTATTCCCAGAAGAGAACCTCATATACTTTTGTTTGTTTGTTAAATAGTACAAATGAATTCAGACATGTCAGTGTTGGTACTTTGATGATGCGGCCTAATAATTTTGTTTTACACACCATCATGAACTACTATATCTAGTGACTGTTCAATATTATGAATATAGAGATGCAATGCTGACACACTCAATTTATGTGGAACAGTTTTTGCATTAATTGTTTTCCTTCAAATAAAAGTGCACATATTGTCAGTTTTGGTCAAAGTATTTTCTTGTACAAGTCAGCATGAAGTATCAAAACTACTCAAATTTCATTACGTATCAATATTTTGAATAAAAGAAGGACATGCTGACACCCTAAATTTATGCGAACAAAAATTTGTAGTCATGTGTTTAAATGAATTAAATTATTGCTGATTGTGCTTGCATAGTTCAAGGATGAATACAACTTACATCAAATATACGTCTTTTCAAAAATATACATAAAATTTGGTTGAATTTGATAGGTATTGGAATATATATTCAGTGTCCGTTATCATTGTAACCAAGATCATTTTTACAATTGATAGATTGTCAGATCACAGATAAATTTGTGTTACAAGCAACGTCTTATCCGTACTTTATTTTCAAATATTTGTATTAAATCCTGTTTATATAACGGAAGTATTAATTTTACTTTATTCCCGATGTTTATACGGGTCCTACTAAAATGCGCCCTGGAGCGCCCGGGTGAAGAAAAAACGCCCGGGGAAAAGAAAACTCGCCCGGGGAAGAAAATATAGCGCCCCGGGAACAGAAAAAGCGCCCGTGGAAAATATATAGATATTTTATTGGCATGAGACAACTTTGTTAAGTTATGGACATTGATATTTTTTTATTTAAAAAAAGTCATTTGCAAATTCAGATAATAGACATTTGTTTTAAAGCACAAAAACAAGTATGAATATTCAATTTTAACAATAATATATGAATAATATTTCGAAAGACTAATAATAATGGATCACAGTTTATGCGGAAGATTTATAACATGTAAGACATCAAAAGACATGTTTTTCAAAAACGATATCAAAATGAAAAGTGTATAAGACAACTCAAATTTCACAGATAAGTATTAATTTAATCAAAATTAAAAGAGGTACACATAATAACTCAGTACTATAATGTACCGTAGTTAAAACAAGGAGGTAAAAAGCAGGTATTAATCTTGATAGACTCAAATAAAGTTTTGACCACGCGAGCACAGAAGCTGTAGTCCGATGTTAACAATTTTACTTAAGGCTTTTTTTTTTAATATTTAATATAATTAAAAGAGGATAACAAACAAAAAACGTATACCTCCTCCAAATAACATGTACCAGTTGCAATGTTTTATACAAATCTGGAAAATATGCAGTTAACTGCCACAGATATAAAATAGGTTAAAGATATTACAAATCACGTATAATTATACAACAAGTGAAAAAAAACATCTATTTTTGCCCTTTATTATACATGATATTTACGATTGAAATAAGTTATAATTCAAATTAGTCGACGGATTTTTTTAACGTATTAATATGACCGGAATTAGTGTGACATATCATAAAGCATTTACATATAATAACTTTGTCCAACTAGTAGAGCGTATTTAATCGGGTGCATATTTATTTCAATATTTGATAAATGTAAACAAATCATACGACAAATCTTGTACAATGTCTTCCGTTTTCGAAAATTTTTTCAAACTGCCCCTTTTTAATGTATTTCCGATAACCGATTTCCCAGGAGAATTTGTAATTAAGAACAAAAGTACTGTTTTATCATATTTATTAGTATGTTGACTTCAGAATTGTATGCTTCATTTAGTAAATTTATTTTCATATGAAAGCGGTGATCTACGCACAATCTGTTTGAAGCGCAAAAAGTAGCATTCAATTCTCATAAATACGTATATACAAAAGTATTTCGTTGAAAAGTACGAATTCGATTGAAACATATATTATGTCCGTACTTATTCCAAAAATGTGAAAATGTAAAAGATACGTATAGTATAGTTTTAATGAGTCAACTTTCAAACCCAGACCAAGTAATATAGAAGCTATAGAATTTAAAGGTTACCGTACGGTCTCTTAGAAATGAGCAAAAACTCATACTTCGTAGCACGTTATACAAATCCAATACACGACAAAGTGCAGAAAAACAAAATCAAACAAAAAAAAAAACCTCCTGATTTATGTACAAAACAGTAAACGCTAACATCAAATAGTGTATATACAATGTTCAGTAATAAAAGCTAATTACTGAATCGTAGAATCGAATAGGTACATACATAATGTGTGTGTAGAACAGGATATAGGTCTTATCCTAAACGACATCTCACGAGAAGTTACCAGACCTTAAGATTGATCATACTCGCAAATGGTGTCAAGGGAGAATCGCAAATTAAATCCCCATTCGAACCAAGAACCCTTGTGTTAGAAGTCCGATGCATTATTCACTTCACCCCGGCTCTCTTTATACGCTATTGTACTCTACACATCTCTCATTCAATTAAAGATTATGTATAGGCACAAGAAGGCAACACATAAATAGCAGTATAATTATGAATTTAATAGTACAGTGAAACCTGTTTAAACTGTTCGGGACTTAAGATTTGGTTCGGGTTTGGCAGTTGTTCGGTTTTATCAGGTTTACAACGCATACAATTGGTATGACGTTGTTTAAGAACATGTTTTGTGCATACAGGTTTACGCGTACACTTTCTTTACATAAAAGTTCAAGTATTTAGTACTTAGTATATAAACACCATACATGTATTCAATTTTCTTTTGTTAATTTGAAGTTTCAGATGGGATTTTTAAATAATACAATTTCAATTTATGTGATGGACCAGTAGATTTTTTAGTCCTCCGGTCCAGCTGACCAGTACTCTTTAAGGGGGCTCCTGGGTATAAATCAAATTTTGTTTCTAATATAAGATTTCGCTATATTTTTTTATAAACGAACTTTATTATATACTTAAAAGAAAAATGAAATAAAAAAATGGGGCCACCGTTCAATTAAGCTCACAATCTGACTCCGGAAAAAGCATACATTTTTGTTAATGTCCTTTTTTTCTGTTGAACTAATAGGCGAAATAGAGGTAATATCGAAATAAAAAAATAACCTAATTACAGAAATCGCTTAAATTTTACAATTATTTAGTTTATGTACAGCGTTTTTGAAAACAATAATGAAAAATATAGGTCACCGACGAGTGAAAAAAGATATTTCAAATTTAATGCACAAAAATAGCATTTTTGCACCAAAGGGAGATAATTTGGAACTTTTTCAATGATATAAACATTTAAAAAGTCATCTGGGGCAAAACCGAATTGATTTTTTGGGTTGATTTGTTTTACCATATCATAAAGTAATTACTAATAGTGTAATAAATAAAATGTGTAATGAAAAAATAAAGGTTCATTTTTTGCTGAAATTTTTGTACCCACGAGCCACCTTAAAGCTTAAATTTGAACCTTGGTTACAGTTGTTGTATTTAGTATTCCATTTTGTATATGGTAGCATCGGTCAATTGGTCACAATGTATTGTTAACTTTTGCACATATGGAGAGTTCTATCCCTTTGGCTACAATATAATTCTAAGAATAACAATGAGATTTTCAACAAATGAAATCATAATTGTGCTTTAGGTGTAAACTTATAATATTTTAATTAAGTAACATCTGTATCATGCAAAAGTATATAAACTCTGGTAGGTAAATCCTCAATACATTAAACTGGAACCATGTTACGATATATTCTACTCCTCGCTGTGGCCGTTATTGCTATTCAGGTAAGAAACTGTCATATTATTATTATTTTATTATTGTTATTATTAATAATATTATTATTATTGTTATTATTATTACAATGTAAATATATAATTAATATTATTATTCATATTACTAATATAATTATTTATATAATCAATATTATTACGAATAATTTTGATAATATTATTAATATTATTATTAATATTATTTTTAATATTATTAATATTATCATCAATATTATTAATATTATTATCAATATTATTAATATTATTATCAATATTATTAATATTATTCTCAATATTATTAATATTATTATCAATATTATTATTATTATATCAATATTATTAATATTATTAATATTATTATAATTATTTAAGAAATAATTGATGCAAGGTACTATTGTAGTTTTAACAGGAGTAGGCATTATATTCGTGATTATTTTTGCACGAGCGATAATATAATGCCTACCCATGTTAAAACTACAATAAAGTATAGCTTGCATCAATATTTCGATTCTGATTAGGACAATTAAGGTAATTTCTATGTCCAACATGTATTAAGTGTAAAGCTTTGTGTATGCTCTTCTATGAACCCCTCGCTTTTGTTTGTAAACAAGCAAACGACTGGCAATGCGATTTGTCAGAGGGAGGAGTTTTGAAAATCCAGGATGAACTTTTGTCGTACCTAGTTCAAATATGTCAATTTCAAGTTGCAACACATGACAGTCATAATAAATGAATTAGTTACACCAAACACAACACAAAAGTTTGGAAGTGTTTTGAGTTAAAGAAAAAATTAAATACATGCAAATTTGATAAAATTCATTATCCAGCAGTCAATATACGCATGTGCAAACTAATTTTATTGGATTTACAGCATGAGTTTATACACAAAGCAAAAGGATCACGTCATATTATAAATATTTTTATTACTTTTACTAACCCTCTTTTTCGTTCTATTGAAATTAAATAATCCCGGTATTTCTGTTATAAGAAACAATATGTTAAATCATGTATGGTATATGGCATCAAAAAGTCAATTGATTGGTATTTCAAGCAACAATAATAGTTGCTTTCCCTTTTTTGTTGCATTCGTCATCTCTAGAACAATTTTAAATTGTCTATTTAAATTTTGTGCATGTGTCTTCTGAACTTATGCGAATCATATTCATTATAATATTGATATCGATAAGTATATACACCTTTTTTTATAGAAAATTGGCTACACAATCATAGTATGTATCAAAAGGATAATATACTCACGGGGGAATCTTATTTACTTATTTGTGTTTTCCTTTTTAGGCTCGATCACCACCAAGTAAGTAAATCTATGCGTTTAAAAAAAGTTATTATTTAAAATTATGGAACATATTCTTATACAAAATAAGATTCAATAAATTCTGTTACAAAATGTTAAAAATTATTATAAATTAAGGAATGTATCTCCCTCATGCAAAGCTCTGATTCCTTTCACGGATTTGGCTATACTTTTTGGAACTATTGGATTATAGCTCTACAAACTTTGTATAAGCCTTGGATTTTATATATTTTGGCCACGAGTATCACTGAAGAGACATTATTTGTCAAAATGCGCATCTGGTGCAGCAAAATTGGTACCGTTAATGTTATTAATACCACTGGGTCGATGCCTCTGCTGGTGGACTGTTAGTCCCCGAGGGTATCACCAGCCCAGTAGCCAGTACTCCGGTACTGGCATGAAAATACGGATTTTTTGTGTTTTTAAATTTGCTGTTACAAAATGTTAAAAATTATTATAAATTAAGGAATGTATCTCCCTCATGTAAAGCTCTGATTCCTTTCACGGATTTGGCTTTACATTTTGGAACTATTGGATTATAGCTCTACAAACTTTATATAAGTTTGGATTTTACATATTTTGGCCACGAGCATCACTGAAGAGACATTATTTGTCGAAATGCGCATCTGGTGCAGCAAAATTGGTAGCGTTAATGTTATTATACAAGTCACAGACTTTTCACTGTTTGGCATGAAATTTACACATACAATTTACTTCTCATAAATGTACGTACTATTCTTTGTTTCTCCATATATGTCTTTTCTTAGGACATGACACAATAATGCTATATCAGAATATTAACAAAACGATGCATCAAATGATTATTAGAGTTAAGATTATTCAATTTGATACCTAAACCTTGCAATATTTAAAAATTTGTTAAGAGTCTATCGATATAAAAAGAAAATATGTAATAAGATATGCGATATAAAGATAAAACAGGAAAAGAACGACCACAACAATCGGCCAACTGAGAGAGAAAGAGATAGCTTGAAACTTGGTACTTCAATAGCTTGTAGATTTAATCGAGTGCACCTGTCTAAGTGTATCATTCTAAGTACAAAAACTGCCTGCAGTCTAAAGTTTAATACTAAAAAAACGAAATTTCCATGTATCTTATGTTTTGTATATTATTGTTTGTCAATTCGTCGATTTTGAGGGTTTTAACGCAATGTCATTGTCTATTTTTCATTCCATGAGTTTAAATAATGCTTTGTTATCTTCCTCCTGTCTTCCAACTAAATTGATAAAGTGTTATTAATTTGTTTTTAGACCCGTGCTGGAATAAACCACTATGCATGATGCAGTGTGAATATGGTAACCATGTCGATCAAGATGGCTGTGCTATTTGTAAATGTAAACAACCTCGTAAGTAAACTTTAAACGCACAATAGTAAATAATTGTTGATCAAATTTGATTAGAATACACATCTTCTGTTCACGCCTGTATTAGAAGAATTTGACAACACTCATTCTACTTTCCGTTTTAAAAAGCTTTCGGGGTTCTGGTTCTATCGTAAAATGCAAACCTTAAAATACTTGAAAGGCTGAAATTTCATTGGCTGATTTAATAATGAACAGAAAGAAGAAAGGAGTATAATTATTAAAGTGAATGTTACTTCCAATGGAAACTCGGGTGCATCATGCAAATGTCAATATATTTTAACAGCAATGCATATCCAATAATCAAATAATATATAGCTTATTTCTTATTTCCAATGGACTGTTAACTCGTGTATATCAGCTGAAATTGCTATCATTTTACTTGCTTCAAAGTAAATTTTACATTAGAAAACCCATGATGTTTGTTTTTTTTTCAGCTCACTGCCCGCACGTTATGTGTGCTATGTATTGTGAACACGGATTTCAAGTTGGAGCTGATGAATGTGAAACTTGTAAATGCAACCAGCCTCGTAAGTCTATATGATATCTGAATCTTATATTCCAAATATTTCCACAATAAATATTTGACTCCATTGAAATACGCTCTGTTTAATATGTAATTTCTGGTTACTTAAGCTCAAGATATTTTCAAACATCTTTCGATTTTTAAAATTTGCTGATGCCCTTTAGGGGTTTGTCACTGTCATGCTTTGACTATACGCTACATGATACGAGTTATAAAAAAAATGCAATTATTTTGGGAGTGGATATTTCAAATAAAAAAGTTAATGTTGCAAAGCGTTTCAATTTAATTTCACCTACACAGTTTTCAAACCTTGTATTTGTTAAACGTGATTATGGTAAACACTAACAAACCCATTATATTTACCTATTGAAGCGCTTTTTGTTATGATGCCACACATTTTATCAAAATTGATTTCCACTATAGTGAAAGACTTTTCGATTCAAACCTCGACTTCTACCAGGTGCAGAGAAATACCATATCTAAATGGTCGGTTGATAAGTTCTTTATTGTATATAAGTATTCTGATTGAATCTAGTTTCATGTACTTTTATTAGCAAAGAACATACAAACAATAATCTATGACCTAAATAAAAACAATTATATGCTATTATTTAATATTTCAGCTCACTGTCAGCCTGTAAGATGCAGAATGAACTGTGAGCATGGGTTCAAAGTAGGCACTGACGGATGCCAGATTTGCAAATGCAACTAACCACGTAAGCCTATACAACATAAATCTCATGTCTTTTTTAAGACAGGAACAAGAATCGCTTTCCATCATACATTTAGTTTGTCTTGGTTATTCAAAGGTTGGTTTTCGGTAAAACACTTTTACAATTGTATTTCTAGTGAAAGTAAAAATATGAAAAAAGCAATTAACATGTAAATAAATGGTATTGATACCTTTTGTATTATATGTTGAATTAAGGATGAGACACAACACTTCAGGTAAAGATAAGATGTAACAGTTCTACTAAAGACATTATGTTTTGTTGGTGTATATTTTATACTGGGTGGTATCTCAGACTCTAGTTACAATATATGTCCCCAAATGTATCATAACATTGGCATTCAGTGATACACTACAACATATTTTTCCAGTTTACTGTTAAAAGATTTCAAAATATTTTTTATCTGAACATCATTGAGGCGATGTTCATCATTTTTTTGCCAATTACGAGTCAAAAAGTAAAACCCCAAAAATACTAAACTCCGATGAAAATTTAAAACGGAAAGTCCTCAATCAAACCACAAAATCAAATGATAAAACAAATCAAACGAATGGACAACAACTGTCATATTCCTGACTTGGCACAGGCATTTTCAAACGTAGATGCGTAACCAAAACAAACAAACACACTGGCTATATAAATCACAAAATAGGGGTACACATGGCTCGTCATCGTGAATTTTGTATTGAGCGTTCCATATGTAAGTGAATACAAACAAGAATGTGTCCATAGTACAATGATGCCCCACTCGCAATATCTCTTTCTATTTTTAGAGGACCGTGAAATTGGGGTCAAAACTTAATTTAAAATTAAAAAGATCATATCATAGGGCACATATGTACTAAGTTTCAAGTTGATTGGACTTCAACTTCATCAAGAACTACCTTTACCAAAAACTTTAACGTGAAACTCGCATTATCATTTTCTATCATCAGTGGACTGTGAAATTTGGGTCAAAACTCTAATTTGGCATTTGAATTAGAAATATCATATCATAGGGCACATGTGTACTAAGTTTCAAGTTGATTGGACTTCAACTTCATCGACAACTACCTTGACCAACAACTTTAACCTAAAGCGGGACGAACAGACAAACAGACGAACGAACATACAGACGGACGGACGAACAGACGCACAGACCAGAAAACATAATGCCCCTTTACTATCGAAGTTGGGGCATACAAAGTGTTTCCAACCCACAAACTGTATACAGTGTTAAGTTCATATATATTTTAGTATAACATATATAAACTTTCGTTTTTCATTTCAGCTCGAGGATGGTAAGCAGCTAACAGATGATAGACAAAGTACATGCATACAGTATTTAAAAACAAAGAATTTAAATGGATATGCATTCAATAAAATTCTTGAAGTTTTATTTCTTATTTGTATTTCTTTTTTCTTACTGAATACTGTCACCGAACTTCCAGTTCAGATATAATTGATTAAAATTAGGGGACACGAATCGTAATGCCAAAAACGGGTAATGTAATTTATGAATGGGATAAGAAAATCCTTAGTATTTAAAAAAAATGAAAAACAGGAAATTTAAAACAAAAATGACCACATAATTGATAAAAGTTGTTTACAGTTCCGTTATATCGACAACATTGAAATATCAATCTTAAAAGACAAAGTAGGTTAATTTGACCCTAATTTGTATCAAGAAGTCAAAGCTACGTACTAAACATACATCACAGATATACAACACAACTGAAACGAATATTTATCAAAAGGAACAGCTAAAATATGTTGATATTTAATTTAACAATGATGACAACAGAAACGACTTGTTATTGATAGTACATACCAAATATAGAAGAGGGACGAAAGATACCAAAGGGACAGTTAAACTCATAAATCGAAAATAAACTGCCAACGCCTGGCTAAAAATAAAAAGAAGACAAACAGACAAATAATAAAACACAGGACACAACATAGAAAACTATAGAATAACACGAACTCCAAAACTTTCCGTTTGAACTTTTCTCGGATTCAGTATTTTTGTGATTTTATACTTTTTATATGCTATCAATAAAGACAAGAGTAATGATATTATACAACATGTCTTCAATAAATCATGATAAAATGAATTCTGGAATCATTTTATACACTTTTTGAAATAACAGGTGTCATAGCGAACAATCATATTAAATAATGGCTATAAAACCTAGTTTAATCCACCATTATCTACATAAGAAAATGCATGAACCAAGTCAGGCTATCGTTTCACAAAGAATCATACAACAATCTTAGATCGTACGTCGGTCGTACGTCAAATCGTAAGTTTTTGACCGTTTCATAAACAATCGTAAGTCGAAATTTATCGCAAGTTTGATCGTAAACTTACGACTGTTAACAGGCAGTCGTAAGTCAAATCGTAGGGATTTTACCTGTCGAAAATCAACAACATTACATTATCTTCAAGAAAAATAAGTGTTATTGGATCATTAGAATACATGTATTTATGTAATATTGTCCAATCATAAGTAACTGAAACTTTACATTTCTGAAATAATCGTATTTTTCAGATCATTTGACTTTATTTTCCTTTAATTCAACGCAGCATCTTGCTTCCAATAGTCCAAATATTTGACCATAAAAACATAGAAGTGAGTGAGCTAGCACAGCACTATAAAGTCTAACAATATAAGAAGGGGATCGGTACGTCATGCCATGGTTAATTTGTTGTAACTCTCTGACTTCATAATTTACAAGTCAAATATTATATTGCACCATCCAAAAATGTAAAATCATGAATAGAGAACGAAAATCGTCCCTTTTATCGTAAATTTTGTGTTGAGTTGCCTGTGTAACACTGAACCCAAATCTAGGAAGGACAGTTATGTAAGTTTATTCTGGTCTTGATCTATCTTAAGTACGTTAGGTTGTTCTATTCCAAAACAAGCAAGATCGCCCATCCTATAATCTATCTACTCCAATTAATTTCTGACTGCATGCTTTTTTTAGGTGCAGATGCACTGTATGAATCCAATGCCGCCAAAACATCATGTATGCGTGTGACTTGGCAGCCCTGGAGTAAAGAGAGGTGGTATAACTGCTAATGAGAGAACTAACTAGCAAGATTCGAATGAAGTAGATGTATGCACTGATAGGCAACCGTGCAGCCTTTAATAATGATGGAGAAGAAAATAAAACAAAGACCCTGACATAAAAAATATGAAGCAATATATTCAACTTAGGAAGCTAATGTTGTTCAGCCAAAATGATTTTTTTTATCAATTGAATTGCATTTAGGCAAAAGCCTTCATTTCTCTTATATATTTATTAAAAGAAATTAAGTACAAGTAAGAACATAAAATATCGCTCTTCCGGAGATAAAATGCTGGTGACAGTTGAACTCAATTCTATCATTCTATCATCACACGTCGTTTTACGGGTATTGATTCACGCATTACGTATTGTGCAATATACGATAAGACAAGATAAGATAGTATTGTATCAGATATCTTTGATGAGTCTTTTGTAGACGAAACGCACGTCTGGCGTATATACTAAATTTAGTCCTGGTATCTATGATGAGTTTATTTATTCCAATTAAAGGCCACAGCAGTAATGTATTACAACGCTTAAGATAATTGACATTTTTACGCATTGTACATGATAGCAGCTGTTCAAAGGTTACAATGTAACTGTTACATAAAAAAAAAATCAGCCCTTCGGCTACAACATATTTCATATTTATATCTATTTTTTTACGTTGTTGTATTCAGTTTCATAATAGTGTACATGGTAGTATCTGTTCAAGGTCACAGTGTACTGTTCTACGTTGTTATATTAGGTATAATATAGTGTACGGGGTAACATCAATCTTAGGTAAATTTATAACATAACAATTCTAGTCCTTCGACTACAAAATACATTTTAAAAATGACCATAAGATTATACAACAAATGCAAATGATAATCGTGCTGAAGGGGAGAATTTATAACATTTCTATCAAGCAATACCAGATTCATTACCTAAAATAGTAATAAACTATGTTGTGTTAATAATTTTTCTATCAAGAACTATGCTTCAATGTATTCTCCTCATCACATTGTCCGTTATCGCAATTCAGGTAAGTAATTGATTTCAATATGATTTTATTACTTATATTATTGATTTACTATTATTGTTATTATTGTTATTATAATCATTATTAATATTATTATTATTATTATTATTATTATTATTATTATTATTATTATTATTATTATTATTATTATTATTAGTTGTTGTAATATTATTGATAATATCAATAACATTTTTTTTCTCTAACTAAAATATTTATTGTTAAATATTAATGTGTTTATAGTTTTCCTATTTTTGCATTTTCTTAATTCCTTGGATAATTTAGCAATCTAACAAGCCATTTCAAATTCGATGTGTCTCTTTTTTTTTTACTTCTTCAATTAATAAACATCGTAGTTATAATATTAACTAGAAAATACACACGTTTGTGGATAACAAACAGTTTTGAAAATGCAATTATTCAGAGGACATCTTAATAATCTATTTTCGTCTTCTTTTTTAAGGCACGACCGCCAACACATTGTAAGTAAAGTAAAAAGTATTAGGGATCAATCATTTAACAAATTATAACACACGATATACATTTTTATAAATATCCAAGTCTTTTCAATGTCCGTCTTCAAATCAACACATACTTCTTTTCTTGAAACTTATTGACAGTGGTGTAGTATTCATAGTTGTTTTCCTCAATTTGTCCTTCTTTGCGAAATGAAATAGAAATTAACATGAGAAAGTTGACAAAAACGAATTCTCACACGTGTATTACATGTATTAGAGTTAAGGTCATAAATGTTGACAACGGGACTTCAAAAAAAGAATATAAATAAGGTGTCTGTCGATTCACTAAAACAGATCTTGCACGTTTTGGAAACGATTAAAAATTCAAAACCGACGAAAACAGCCAATGCAAGAGAGGCATTGCACGTGTGTTTGTAGAGTATTTAAAGCAGGAACATTTGGTGCAGTAGGTAAACATAAAACACGAAATGTCAACGCAAAAAATGCAAATACAAAACTAAATTTAAACAAAATAAACTAATATCGATTACGTTTGATTTCTTGATGGTGTTTATAACGAAAATTTCGTTTGTAATTTTGAGTTAAAGAACTTTCATTTTTATTTTCCAGACAAATGCATTAATAAACCGCTATGCATGAATTATTGTAAATACGGTAACCACGTGGCCCGAGATGGATGTGATATTTGTAAATGTAAACAACCTCGTAAGTACACACTAAACACACAATCATAGTAAAAAGTAAAATAGAAAAAATACTGAGGTCAGAGGAAACTTCAATCTGAATGTCCATAATCACATGGCAATATCAAATGACAAAACACATCAAAAACGAATGGACAAGAACTGTCATATTCCTGACTTGGTACAGGCATTTTCAAATGTAGAAATGGTGGATTAAACCTTGTTGTGTAGCGCAAACCCTTGAACTTTGTCGAAAGTCTGATCAAATTCCGTAACATTTACATTGATGCGTGAACTAAACAGACAAATCACGTCAAGTTATTTGAAGGATTATATTCGCTTACTGTAATGATTATCACAACGTACTGTACATTTTTTTTTTCGTAGAACGTAGTATGATTAAAGATGTTAACGTTATTTGATATTTTTAATTCGGGAGAATCTCAACAAATGGCAAAGCTGTTCCAATTATAGCTTATTTCTAATGGTTCATGTGAATCAGCTCATATAGATTTGATTGTCCTCGATCGACAGGAAATTTTACATTTAAAACGATGTTAAAATCTATAACATTTTCCTTATCTATTTTCAGCCCACTGCCCAAAGCTTGTGTGTACTTATTACTGTGAACACGGCTTTCAACTTGCTGCTAATGAATGTGAAACATGTAAATGCAAACTGCCACGTAAGTCTATATGATAGCCTAATCTTATAATAAAATACAATGAAATATTTTGCAGAATTATGTTGACTGAATTGAAATCAGAACTTTTAAATATTGTTGTTTGGATGGAGAGTTGTCTCATTGGCACTCACACCACATCTTCCTATATCTAAGTTAGTTGAAGTTGACTATTCTGTTATTTTTATTCCCCACCTACGATAGTAGAGGGGCATTATGTTTTCTGGTCTGTGGCTCCGTTCGTTCGTTCGTCCGTCCGTCCGTCCGTCTGTTCGTTCGTTCGTCCCGCTTCAGGTTAAAGTTTTTGGTCAAGGTAGTTTTTGATGAAATTGAAGTCCAATCAACTTGAAACTTAGTACACATGTTCCCTATAGTATAATATTTTTCTCATTTTAATGCCAAATTAGATATTTACCCAATTTCAAAGTCCATAAAACATGGAAAATGATAGTGCGAGTGGGGCATCCATGTACTTTGGACACATTCTTGTTGTTGTTAAGTAGGATGTGATGAACTTTAATTTCACCCCTATGATGAAAGGAAACAATGCAGTTACTTGAGAATGGTTAATTCCAATGGCGTTTATGTTGTCAAGCATTTCAGTTGAATTTTAACTATGCTGATTACATATAGAAATAAGACGATGCATAATTATTGATGATAAAACAACTCTCCACAGGAGACCAAATGAAACAGAAATACCTTGTATTTGTTAAATGTGATTCTGGAACTGAACATCTCTGAAACCCCGTAGTTTCTGGTTATGTAAAGTCAGACGTTTTGTGATGATGCTATAGGGTTATTGCATGAATATTGGGGAATATTATCCCGAGTAGAATTTTATATTGCACGAGCTTGCGAGTGCAATATATGATCTACGAGGGACAATACTCCCCAATATTCATACAATAACTCTTTTATTGTATAGAAATATAATATGTTAAAGTAAAAATTGGTTTAAACTAAGATTTTGTCGTCGATGACGTCATAATGTTTTAGGATTTATTGCACTAGTGCAATATTAGAATTTATTGCACGCTTACCTTTGGTTTATTTCTGTGGGAAATATTATATTGTTATGCAATAATATACGTTAAACTGCCCACGGTACAACAAGATGAATGCTAACTATTTGTGGATCAGACTCTGCTGAACTACCTGGTCACTAGATATTACCGCTAGTTTGGCTTTTGTTGATTCGTGTTTCTTTGAACCTTTCTATACTTCCTTAAATACGCTAATTGAACGTCGTTTACGTCATCACATCACTTATATTGTGCATTAAATGATTCAAAAAGTTGATTTCCTTCTCTTGTGAAATGCCTTTCGATATAGACCTGGACTGTTACCTCGTATAGATACATACCACGTGTTTATTGTTCATTTTGGCCAATTCATTATTGTATATTGGTTCATACTATAAAACATTTTGACCAAATTATAATCTGAAGTACTTTTACTATAAAAATTCTCTTAACAAATAACACACAAAAAAAGTAAAATCTCAAAAATACTGAACTCAGAGGAAAATCAATTCGGAAAGTCCATAATCACATGGCAAAATCAAATAACAAAACGCATCAAAAATGAATGGACAAGAACTGTCATATTCCTGACTTGGTACAGGCATTTTCAAAAGATTAATAATGAACTTACACTTTGTGAAGTTCTGCTTTCATATTTCAGCCCACTGTTCACAAGTGAAGTGTGAAGCCATTTGTTACCATGGGTTCAAAGTTGGCGCAGACGGATGTGAGATTTGTCAATGCAAAAATTCATGTAAGCTTGTACATTTATTTCATCTTTTTTTTTGAAGTACGTGTAACTGTAATTGCTGTCTTTTTGAAATACGTTTCAGCATTATGGTGATGTTCATTATTCATTTTGTTAACTTTTTTTTTCGGTTTTTCAATGAATGGTTATTTGTTATAAATGTATCTAGCGGAAATAAAACACATACTATGAAAAAGAAATTAAAATGTAAAATCTGAAATTTGTACAGTTTGTTATACGTGTTGAATTAACGTGGAGACACAGACTTTAAAAGGTTTGGTTACAGAATTCCGAATAAAGATAATCCGGAATCTGTAACGTTCGTTCTAGCAAATCAACATGTGTTTTTTATAGCACCGATTAGATTATAAGGACACGAGCTAAATATAGATTCTACCACTGCATCGAGTGTAATACGATATTTATCCACTCGCGACAGTTAAAGTGTCAGGGGAAATCAAGAAAATTCGACGTCATAATCGGATTTTAATCAATGAAGAACTGCAATCAAACGAACCACACGTTGATTATTTTTTTTTTACGATGGGTGCGGAAAGGGATAAATTGACGAAGAATGAAAGAATAGTATTTAGCAATTAACTCATATATATTTCGTTAAAATTTTAAAAACTTATGTTCGAACTCTTTTAATGAAGCATAGAAGGCGATGGTTATTGTTTTGGTGCTAATTACGGGTCAAACAACTCTTACTGTACATGTAACTACCTTTATGACTTCTGGTTTGAGTGTTCCAGATGTAGGTTAATTACGAAAAGAACTCCAAAACAACAAAATGTATATATTTTTTTTTTGTCTACGTACATTTTAATACTCAATAAATATCATCTCCTTTATTATATTTCAGCTCTTTTAGAGTAAACATCCTAAACATGATGGACAGAGTACAATAACATTCACTATTAACAAAGACTTTGAGCCTGATAACTGGATATGTATTCAATAAAAAATTATCTTATTTCTATTTCTTGGATCTTGCTGAAGTCAGAGAGTAACAGAAATTACTAGTTTTTGATCTTAACATAATATTTTCAATACCATTTAGATTTGCTAACTTATATGCAATCAAATATGAAGTTAAATCTGTAGTACTTATAATAATACATATTTTATCATGCAAAGTACCGTAAATCGGGTTATTTTCGCGGGTATTAAATTTCGCAATTTCCATTAAATACGGTATACGAAATATTTTGGCAGTGATTATTTTGGCGGATTCAAAACTTTAATCAGTACCTTAACATTATCCCTTTTAAACTTTTGCGACTTGGTTCTATCCGCAAAAATAAGTGAAAACTTACACCCTACGACAAAAACCCGCTATACGGTATTTTTTTTATCTGAAACAAAGATAAATGCTGCACAATTATTAAAAAATCACAAAATTAAGGAAGACAAATAGGGGCAAGCAATGGTTGTTATACACTTTTCACGTCCATAAATCGCGATTAAACCTTTCAGACCTTTTTTGTGAATCTACTATGCTATAAATTGAAGTGAAAATTAGAGGATAATTAGAAAAATGGCCCATAACACATTTATCACGAAAATATCTGTTTAGGGATCGTAGGTGCTTTATAGATGTTTAAGTGCGGTAGTAAGACAGAACTTGTTGTTTTTTATGGACTGCCGTTTTGTCTTATGTATATATATAAGCTGAACATATTTATTGCACTTGTGTTTTCCTTGTGACCTCATAAATACTATTTTTATTACTTATAGATCTTATTTTTTCAGTTTTGTAATGGGTACTGGTATGAATGGACAATAACCTTTTAATATAGCTCCTATGGTTGTGGCACTGGGCTCTCAATTCTTCTATAATTCTATAGACCATAATAACAACAATTGTCTTTATGTTCTTGTCAAGGTAAAAGTCAACTTGTTTGCATTAAGGTGGCTCGTGGGTACAAAACTGTCATCAAAAAATTAAATCTTTATTTTTTCATTACAAATTTTATTTATTACACTATTAGTTATTACTTTATAATGATATGGTACAAAAATCAACCCAAAAAAAAACGATTCAGTTTGACCCCAGATAACTTTTAACATGTTTATATCTCCCTTTGGTGCAAAACTGCCATTTCTTGGCATTAAATGTGAAATATCTTTTTTAACTCATCGGTGACCTATATTTTTTATAATGTTTTCAAATAAGCCGTACATAAACTAAATAATTGTAAAATTTACGCGATTTCTGTAATTATATTATTTTTTTTATTTCGATATTACCTCTATTTTTCCTATTAGCTCAACAGAAAAAAGGACATTAACAAAAATGTATGCTTCTTCCGGAGGCAGATTGTAAGCTTAAATGAACGGTGACCCCATTTTTTTATTTCATTTTTCTTTTAAGTTGATGATAAAGTTCATCTATAAAAAAAATATAGCGAAATCCTACATTAGAAAAAACAATTGATTTATACCCAGAAGCCCCCTTAAGTAGTGTTTTAAAATTATACATGCACTATTACTATTACAGTGAACGGGGTATGATTCGTGGAAAGGGATGATTTAACTTCTGCAGTGGATTTTGTTTTTGAAATCTGCTGTTGGTTATTTCGTTATTTGGTTATTTGGTTAAGTACGATAGAATGCGGCATTTTATTAACAAGATATAGGTCAGCAAACAGACTTTTCTGATATTGATATTACGGTAAACGAGGAACTAATAAAAGGAATCAAGTAAAAATAACATATTAAGTAGAGAATTGTGTCCGCATGCAGCAAATCACAGAGGACGGTAAATCATGAAGTACAGTGTATGCAACTGTAACTGAGGACATACATGGAAAATAACTTCGTATATCTTTAAAATCTAACACTCTCGAAAATCTGTGGATTTTTAAACTTCCCAGCCTGTGTAATATAGACTAAGACCAAGGACATCATCGAATGACCATCGTCTTTGAGTATATAGTTATCAAAGGTACCAGGATTATAATTTAGTACGCCAGACGTGCGTTTCCTCTTCATAAGACTCATCAGTGACGCTCATATCAAAATATTTATAAAACCAAACAAGTACAAAGTTGAAGAGCATTGAGGATCCAAAATTCCAAAACGTTGTGCCAAATACGGCTAAGTTAATCTATACCTGGGATAAGAAAATCCTTAGTTTATCGAAAAATTCAAAGTTTTGTAACAGGAAATTTATAAAAATGACCACATTATTGATATTCATGTCAACATCGAAGTGTTGACTACTGGGATGGTGATAACCTCGAGGACGAAACGGCCATCAGCAGTGGCATCGACCCAGTGGTGTAAATAGTTATCAAAGGTACCAGGATTATAATTGAGTACGCCAGACGCGCGTTTCGTCTTCATAAGACTCATCAGTGACGCTCATATCAAAATATTTATAAAGCCAAACAAGTTCAAAGTTGAAAAGCATTGAGATTCCAAAATTCCAAAAAGTTGTGCCAAATACGGCTAAGGTAATCTATGTCTAGGATAAAAAAATCCTTAGTTTTTCGAAAAATTCAAAGTTTTGTAACAGGAAATTTATTAAAATGACCACATTATTGAAGTGTTGACTACTGGGCTGGTGATACCATCGGGGACGAAACGTCCACCACCAGTGGCATCGACCCAGTGGTGTAAATAGTTTGAACTTGACCATTGCAACTCCAAGTTTGACATATATCAAGTATATATTCAACATACATAAATCAGATGATAAGTTTCCTACAATAGTTCATCAACAAAACAGGGTGCAATGAACTCTTGATATCTTCTATACATTTTTATAAAATATATAAAATATATCTGGTGAACTTACAGTAATATAATTAGAGTTTGTTACTACAGTTATTGTTTTAAATTTATAATGTTGTCTGAAGGGATCTGTCTGAATGTCATTGCGTGGTCAGTCTGGTAACATTTGTATATACGAAGAACTCTAGCCCTTCAGCTACAATATATATAAAAAAAATAACAAAGAAGTTACGCAACCTGATACAATGAAGAGAAAATTTAATTCAAGCTTCAGGCAATTTTTTTAATATTTCAATTAAATAACATCTGCTTCATTTACTAAAAAGTATATAAACTATGTTGTGTTAATAGTTATCAGGATTATAATTCAATACGTTATCTGTATTACTGAACTGGAAGTATGTTTGGATATATTCTACTCCTCGCCGTTACCGTAATCGCTATTCAAGTGAGTAGTTTTTCATACATGGCTCAATTGTTATATTATTGTGATTATAATTATAATTATTAGTTTTATTAACATTTTCAATATCATTTTTTATTATCAATTATCATTATTATTATTATTATTATTATTATTATTATTATTATTATTATTATTATTATCATTATTATTATTATTATTATTATTATTATTATTATTATTATTATTATTATTATTATTATCATTATTATTATTATTATTATAATTATTATTATTATTATTATTATAGTTTTATTATTATAAAAATCATACTATAGTTAGGTACAATGATATTGATGATTGTAATAATATGTTTTTCCTTTCCTTTTTATCTGCGTTTTTTCTACACTTGCTTTGTTCTGTGTTTTTTTGTTCTATTTAAATCAACCTCGATATTTCTGTTAACAAGATTTTTCGAGATATTGGATTTTTTATTCAATTAAAATCTTGGTTGGCAAATACGTTTGACCTTTGTATTCAGCCTTGGACAATTTAGTTATTGGAGAAGCCAATTCAAATGTTCTGCGTCTCTCCTCTTGTTTTATTCATATGATGAACAATGTAGTCTTGATATAAAATAGTGCATGTGCACATTGTTGGTAAACAAATAGTTTGCTCCATTTGTAACTATAGTGGATCAATTTTGTCATCAGGAAACTAAAACACAATTAAATTTGTGTTCTTTTTAAAATGGGATGTATCAAGACATCCCCACGCCTGTATCAAGACATCCCCACGCCTGTATCAAGACATCCCACGCCTGTATCAAGACATACCCACGCCTGTATCAAGACATACCTACGCCTGTATCAAGACATCCCAACGCCTGTATCAAGACATACCCACGCCTGTATCAAGACATACCCACGCCTGTATCAAGACATACCCACGCATGTATCAAGACATACTCACGCCTATATATACAATTTTTTTTGGCACTGCACAATTCAGGAGATTTGGTAATTTCTTATGAAAAAGTTTATGTTGCAAAATGTTTCTATTGATATTTACACATAGAGCCTGCATAACTAAATTGTTCATTTGACCTTATGTACAAAACCGTAATCTTTGCTGTTTTCATTTTAATTTTTTATTACTCTAAATGAGGTTTATCAGTTGAACAAATGTGAAAAAAAAATCTCTGATCTTAGTTTAGTCATTTCTATTCTCATTTTATTCAAAGGAAAATTAACATATTAGCTTATTAATCTATAATTAGTGGTTATATATATATATATATATATATATATATAATTTAAAAGTAAAAAACACAAAAAATCACATCATAAATCGAACATTGTTTCTGTTAGCGCTTTCACCGCATCTCCAGCGGTTCATCAGACAGAATTGTTATCGTTAATAGTAACGACTTGTGACGTTACGTTATAGTAACGACTTGTGACGTTACGTTATAGTAACGGACTTATACTGTAAACCCACTGATACCCATCAGTATTTGGATTTTAGGTCATGTCACCCGTCACATACCAAACGAAATATTCCTTTTAATTTAGCCCGACGTATATGCACAATAGTAATAAATTTGGAGTTACGTGATAAGAGACCACAGGAATTGAAAAATTATCTAAAAAGACAAAACTACCCAGTCAGATTAATTGAAAATGGAATTAAAAATGCATTGAAAATTCCAATCGCTGAACTAAGAAAAACAGTATCAAGGGAAGACAAAAAAGATAAACAACAATCAATTCCTTTTGTTATAACTCATAATCCACGTAATCATCAGATCTTAAATTCTGCTAAAGGGTTTTTACCTATTCTTCACAATTCAGAGAAAATGAAAGATCTTGTCGACAAATCACAGCTTATTGGGAGCCGTCGACAAGCACCAAATCTGAAGAAATTTCTCACACGAGCACAATTCAGTACACAGAAGGTAGCAGAAATACAAAAATGCGGGGATCCCAGATGTGGAACGTGCGAAATGCTAGAAGTGGGACAAAGTAAAACCCTGAAATCCGGCACAGTAATCAAACCGAATAAAAGCATGAACTGCAAATCGGAAAATGTCATTTATTGTGCAACCTGTCCCACTTGTAATAAAAACTACATAGGTCAAACAAATAGACTAATTGATAGAGTGAGAGTTCATAAACAGCAGATAAAAGACCCGTCAATTCGAAATTCTCCCTGTTCTGAACACTTTGACCGATGTGGAAAGGGAAAATTTAAAATATATCCCTTTTTTAAGATGTGGACCGAAGATAAAATTCCGCGTGAAGCCAAGGAACAATATTTTATTGAACTTTATAAGCCCACACTAAATAGGAAGTGAAATTCGATCCGTTAATAAAATTCCGTAAGATATATACAATTACCGCATGACGTTACTATAACGTAACGTCACAAGTCGTTACTATAACGTAACGTCACAAGTCGTTACTATTAACGATAACAATTCTGTCTGATGAACCGCTGGAGATGCGGTGAAAGCGCTAACAGAAACAATGTTCGATTTATGATGTGATTTTTTGTGTTTTTTACTTTTAAATTATATTTTCTGTACCAAGGACTTTTTATTTATCAAAATATATATATATATATATATATATATATATGTTTAGCTCACAGCCCCGATGTGATGTGTTCTAAGTTGTGTGAACACGGATTTAAAGTTGGAACTAACGGATGTGAAATTTGTAAATGCAACCAGCCGCGTAAGTATATGAGATAACTTAATCTCATTTTTGCAAATCGTTTCACAAATCTCTTGACTTTGAACAACATACATGTATGATGATTGGTTATCTAAACCTTACAATTATACAAAAAAAAAGTTTTTTTCGGTCTGTGAATCCGTTCGGTCTGTTCCGCTTCTGATTAAAGTTTTGGGTCAAGGAAGGTTTTAATGAAGTTAAAGTCCAATCAACTTGAAACTTAGTACCTATGTTCCCTATTATATGATCTTCGTAATTTTAATGCATAATTAGAAGTTTGACCCCCAATTACACGGTTCACTGAATAAAGAAAATAATAGTGCGAGATAGGCATTTGTGTACTATGGACATTTTCTTGTTTTATTATAATTTTTTTGGGGGGGGCGGGTAGGATGTATACTATTTTTTTATAATTTGTTTGGTTGTGTTGACTGGTTGACTGTGATTTAAACAAAGCCTGTTATGCAAAGCCTCCATACCATGTATTTTGTTAATAAACAATCAAGGAACACATGCAACAAATCCGTATGTTAAGTTAGCGCAATATTTTGTTTTGTGATGATACCATACATTCTACTGTGTAGGGTTAAAACAATATCACACCTGTTTTTTATGCTTGATTGTGTTCGTGTTGTATTGATCCGTTTCATTAATTATAACTTATTCAACGTATCTGTGTTTAAACTAATAAGAAGTAATCGAACTCACAACTTATGTATGGTTCGAATGTATAAGGTGGGCCTCGGTGGCCGAGTTGTCCTAGTTGTTACTACTGTAATCTCTATTCAGTCAACACTGATGTTGTGAGTTCGAATCCCGCTCGTGTGGGTGCACTTGACTCTAGTCTTTACTGACTAGGATTATGCATTTTCCTATCGAAGGTCGGTAGTGTTCTCTTGGCACTCCAGCATCTTCCACCAGTAAAAACTAGCCATTATGAAATAGCTTAAATGCAGTGCTTAAAAATGGGGTTAAGGCACCAAAAACCAAATCAAATCATAGTGTATAAGACTTTATTTCGAACAATCTGTTTGTGAAACTTTTACCAGATACATATCATGTGTCTAGTAAAGTTGATCTTTATCCAGTTCAATTATTTCATTTTAGTATATATTTGGAAATTTTAGAAATTATTTAAAATGAAGGAATGTATCTCCCTCATGGAAAGTTCAGATTCCTTGCATAGCTTTGACTATACTTTTTGTCCTTTTTTGGAATATAGTTATTCATCTTTTAATAAACTTTTGATTTCAAGATATTTCAGCCTCGTTCATCACCAAAGAAATATTGGTTGTCGAAATGCGCATCTGGTACAGAACAATTAATACCGTTAAAATTCCGACACATTCTCAATGTGTTGTAATTTTGTTGGTAAGTTTATTTTAACAAAACTTAGCATTATACATAATATACATTTGACATTAGCATTCGGCTCTTTGGTCAGGCTGTTCTCCCTTTGACGCAATCCCAATTTCAATTTTCAATTCAATGTCATTATAAACAAACGAGGTAAAATATCGGACGTTCTATTTTGATATTTTAGCCCACTGTCCCAATCTGAGGTGTAAAATTTTCTGCGATCATGAATTCAGAGTTGTTGCTGACGCATGTGAGATTTGTAAATGCAAAACACCAGGTAAGCCTGTACATTAACATGATCAACGTCCTCGATCCTCTTTAATTAACTTCCTTCTTTATTTTGCCTTTTTATCATATTTTCATTCGAGCGTCACTGGTGAGTCTTTTGTAGACGAAACGCGCGTCTGGTGCAAATATAAAAACAAAATCTGATATCTATTATGAGTTTATTATGAATAAGCTCATTCTTTTGAAGAGTGAAACGAAAAGTACTTACTTTTTTTCAAACGTACATAGTTTCAGAATTATGACGATGTTTGTTGTACATTTCTATTGCTTACATTATTCAAAGATAAGTAATTGGTAGGACATAAGATGTCATTCTATTTCTAGATACAATAGGACATACATTATAAAATTCAAATTACACTGTAAAAAATGATATTGATTTATTTTTGTAATATATTTTAAACGAGGAGACACATGACTCAAATAAAGTTACAAAAAGAGAGGCATATCAAATCGACGACTTTACATTATTTTAAATTATATATTTTCCCACCGTATATTTGAAAGCAAATGTATATGTCAGCAAATTTGAATAAAGATTCCTATGGTTATCCTGTTAATGTTCATCATGGGACCAAACAGCTCTTTGTGTATTTATACATTCTGACTTTCAATTTTTGATTTAAACGTTCCAAATGCTTAATCAGGAAAAGAGCTTAAAACCCGCGCAATGTTTAAAAGACTATTTATATTTATATAATAAATTAATATCAAATTTAATCATTTATTACAGCTCGAGTTGGGTACGGAATCTAAAGATGAAAGACAAAGTGTAAACAACATATACGAACATACAGATTCTCTAATTTTTGTGCTATTTTCACATTTCCTGACTGGTGTGAGAAAAATATTTCTCCTCACTAGTGAAAAATCCGTTCTCGGCAAATGATTTGTCGAAATTTGATTAAGACGTCAAAAGGTTTTGTTTTCTTCTCAATTTTCCTATTGTGACGTCATGAAAAAAGGCGACCTTGCCTGATGACGTCGCATATAAAGAACACAAGTTTCTGAAAATCTTTGAAAAAAAAATGATTAAAGTCATCAGAGAAACAGATTCCGACACTATAACTCGTATATTACGATATTTCTCCACTGTCGACAGTTTAATTTAATTATCTAAAATGCTCGGCAAGCCTCGCGCTTTAAATAATAAAATTTAACTATCTCGAGTGGAGAAATATCGTAATACACTTGTTGCAGTGTAGGAATCTATATTTCAACAATAAAATTTAAAGTTTATTTCTTATGTTTGTTCCTTTTCCTTCCTGAATCAAGTTATTAGTTTAAAAGAAATTGACTCTTAAGTAATTATAATGGAATGTGTAAAAATTATTTGTTCATTTTTTTAAAAAGAAAGTAAAAGAATTTCACAAACACACCAGATGAGTTGTGTCGTAGGCACTCATGCCTCATCTTATAATTGCTTTTGAGGTCAAATAATATTTCACACTTGTTAGGGAAAAAAATCCCTTTGATACATGGGACTTGAAAGTGTCCTGTGGAAATCCACTTCTCAGTCAGTCAATATATTTTGGAAACAATGGTTAGTAGCAGACATTTAAATCTCATCAGTGAATTGAGAAGACATGTTAAGGTTATAAACAAAAACCCAACAATGTGTATGAATTATAAAATAAACAAGACAGAAAGGGAAAGTTTCCAATGTGCATATTACTTGCATTACGAGCCGAGAAATTGAATAGATGTGGCAGAAATTATTGTTTATAAGTAGTTGAGTGATAAATAATTTGTTATATTCTTTAATTTTTTTAATGCGGTTATAGAATATTAATAACAGAGTATTGCAATGAGACCGCCACTATGTCAACTTCATTTTGATTTCAAATATTACTTACATATTTGATTATTTGATAAACATTTTTGAATTGCCTGCTTTGTTTTACAAATGATTCAGATAACTTTGAAACGGGGACACCTAGCCCAAAGTTATAATTTAGGTAAAGAAATTGTAACTACAAAACGTGCAATAAGGATTATTTACTTGACTGTGTTAAAAGTGTGCGCTAACATGTTGTTACAAAAAAAAGTAAAATCACAAAAATACTGAACTCAGAGGAAAATCAATTCGGAAAGTCCATAATCACATGGCAAAATCAAATAACAAAACGCATCAAAAACGAATGGACAAGAACTTTCATATTCCTGACTTGGTACAGGCATTTTCAAATGTAGAAAATGGTGGATTTGAACCTGGTTGGATAGCTAGCTAAACCTCTCACTTGTATGACAGTCGCATCAAATTCCATTATATTGTCACCGATGCGTGAACAAAACAAACAGACACAATAGGTAAAAATGTCAAAAATAGGGGTACAGCAGTCAACATTGTGTTATCAAAATACAAAATAGTTGTGTTACAAAATAGTTACGTCTCTACCATTGACCAGAAACACGCAGATATACTAGCACTGAAATCCAGACTAAGATTTAGGAAAAAAATTAAATCAGTACCAGAACAAAAAACGACATGAAGAGAACTACTAATAGTTATATCTGATAAAGTTCTTTTTTTTTCCTTTGCGGATTTATTTTATTTGATAATGATGTCTTTACACTACATTATTGATTGGTTGATGTGTACTCATATACTTCTTTTTATAAGAAGCTGTTGGCGTTTAACTTACTCATGTTAATTGCAGTGTCTTCGAGAATACTCAGATCTGTACTTTTAGTCTTTTGTGTCTGTATGATGAGTTTTCACATATTGGACCTTTTTTTTTGTTTTTGTGTAGTATTGTTACACAATTGGTATATGTTATGGGAGGGTTTGTTGACAAGAAACCTGTTGAACCTCGCCACATTATTGTAGTAGTGTTACACAATTGGTTTATGTAAGGGGAGGGTTTGTTGTCAGAAAACCTGTTAGACCTTGCCCCATTATTGTAGTATTGTTACACAATTGGTTTATGTTAGGGGAGGGTTTGTTGACAGAAAATCTGTTAAACCTCGCCACATTATTTTAGTATTGTTACACAATTGGTATATGTTAGGGGAGGGTTTGTTGACAGAAAACCTGTTAAACCTCGCCACATTATTCACATACCTGCCAGTGTCCGTAATTCAGTTGTCATTTAAGGTGATACCTAACACAACAGGGAGATAAACGCTTTAATTACGTCATGTTGTTAATGAAATATTTTTCAATGATCAAAATTAGTGTTGATGAAAATTGTTATATAACCAGTGTAATATTTCTGATCAAATTGTTGGTTTAAATTTTCTGAACTTTTATATTTTTGTCAAAGGGTCAATTAAATACTTTGTCAAAATTTTATGAAAATTAAACGAGCCAAATCAATTTTAGTGAAGGTGTTGGGTATCACCTTAACTGTTTATATCATGTATATTACATTATTTTCTTTTTTTGTTGTGAACATACAGTTTTTCGTTCGACTAATTAACACTTGTAATTTCTGTGCCTTTGAAAGCTTTGAAAGCTCGTAGTTCTCCTGTTTCCCTCAGTTTTAGTTTGTAACGCAGATTTGTTTTTTTTCTCATTCGATTTATGAATTTCGAACAGGGTATATTATTGTTGAATTTATATACTAACCGGTATGGATTTTACTCATTAGTTAAAGCCGTATTGTGGTCTAAGGTTATTCACTTCTACTTCATCTGATCTCTGATGGAGATTTGTTCTCCTTTGAAATCATACAGTGTCTTCCAAATTTTATTTTGATACATTGACAAATTAACTTAACGGAGTTTCCAATTATATATGACTTGTTAACTAAACTGTACAGGCAGCATGCACTATACATACATTTGAATTATATCAGTACAAAAAAAAAATTATACAGCTGAATGATTCTGGAGTTCTCTTAGAATTAAGACCTATTGTGGGCATTCTTATTTGCCAACAATCGAAAACCAATAACAACAACAACAATCGAAAGTCTGTCACAAATGCTTCCATATAGAACCTTATCGAAGTCAATGTTTCGACGATGGTTAAATGTCCACAATAGAAGGTTAAAAAAATGTCCAACAGTGTGACAATTTTATTTCATAATTTTGTCATTTAACTCTTGGTGTCCTAATAATGAAGGTAATTCTTGTACTTCTCTGAAATATAGATAAATAATAACTTACGATAAATAGTTAATTAGTATTTAAAAATCATAATAATGGTAATACAAACACGCTTACGGGTGCGGGAGTTTCTCGCTACATTGAAGACCCATAGATGACTTTCAGCTGTTGTCTGCTCTATAGTTGGGTTGTTGTCGCTTTGACACATTCCTCATTTCGATTCATTATTTTATACATATTATCAAACTGATTCCATTGACAGGAAGATTCGGTCACATATTAATTCAGACGCTGTTTCTCTATACTTTCGTCTTTGTTTCTTTTTATACAAATTAGAGTATCCAAATATAAATATGATATAAAATATATAAGTGTGTGTGTGAAGGTGCAATAGTAAGACAGTGTATATTGTAAAATATGGTTATTTGTGCCATATTTTTTTTTGTAATTTGTTCAATTGAATTTTTATTATGTTTTGTTCATTAATCTCACTACAGGTAGCGTAAATTTAACATTAAATCTTAGACTCGCCCTGCCTATGTATAACATGATGACGTCAGGACGTAAAGCAGACATCAAGCTTAGACTCGCCCTGCCTATGTTTAATATGATGACATCGGGACGTATAGCAGACATCAAGCTTAGACTCGCCCTGCCTATGTTTAATATGATGACATCGGGACGTAAAGCAGACATCAAGCTTAGACTCGCCCTGCCTATGTATAGCATGATGACATCGGGACGTAAAGCAGACATCAAGCAATCAACAGATCAATCAAAACTTAAAGATGTTCTGGAATCCTCTAGTTTTATCTATTCAAATGCCCATTGACCCCCACTTTTCTATTTAGATCTTTTATATGTATGATAATAAACCATCTCTAAAAGTCTTTTAAAATCCTTGTCATTTGTAAATAGTTTTTGAGAACCTACATACGTCAATGATAAAGCTATGAAAAAGCAAAAGAGAACAGTTTACCGCCAAAGTTTCAATGGCTAATATCTCGAAAACAAACATATTGACCTATATTTCTTTTTGCTCTTTTAGATCCTACAATAATTCCCTTATCAATATAGTGTTATGAAAAGCTAGTTATGTTGAATCTGAGTAGCGAACCTCTTTAAGTAAAATGTTTTGTCAGCGTATTTGTAACTTTGTATGACAGTGTGGATGTCGGTTCCTTCATCGCTGTATTATTTTGCGTTAAGAAATTTATTTCTATTTTACAAGTATTGTCAATTATTTATCATTCTTAATGTCTTATCATCCCATAATTCTTCATTCCTGGTTGTTTTTATCAATTAGTGTCTATTCTTTTTTTTTTCTTATCCTTATTTCTTTGAATATGCTTATCATTCAGTCCCTCTTATAATAATTTAATTTTGGATGTAACGCTCTTCTGATTGGCTGACGTTATTTTGTTATGAGCCCATAGACATAATTTAGTCATGTAATCGTGACGTCAGTAACATTTTTTCATGGTTTTCTACGGTTTAAAATGGATTTTAGAATTAAATTATAAGAAATGACTGTAATATTTTTTCTGTCTATTCGAAATAACATAAAAAATGTGGTGCACACTGTTAAATAATCCGCTACGCGCGTTATGCAGTGTGCACCAAATTTTTATGTTATTTCTTTATAGACAGAAAAAATATTACAGTCATTCCTTAAAGAAATTTAAGAAAATGCATTGAACGAACTGTTTACCCCACAGTTGAATATACATGATAAGTTGGTCATTACTGGTAATCATCGTCCTAAAGAAAAGTGTTCCGAATTTATAAGAATTACTATAAAAACTTACTTTTACAATAGGCAGCAGTGTTTCTACCATATCCGTAAGGTGATCTGGAAGGTGCTTGTCGGCACTTACAAAACGCTGCGCACAATGTTTTTGAAGGTCCTGTGATCAAACAAAAGATGGAATTATATGACATTTCATTTAAAAAATATCTATTTTGAAAATAACTGTTAATAACAAAAGTGTGATCAATGTTCATTGGCAACATTTGCTTCCCAGCCAATTTACATTTTTTGACAAAAGTTTCTATAGTTCCTGTGTTTCTATATGTAACGGACAAATACTAGTTAGTTCTTAAATAGATTTGAAGAATAACTATCAAAACTTATATTTGGTAAATTGTAACCTTACTAATCGAAGAGACATATGTTGTATAAAAAGTAAAATAACAAAAATACTGAACTTAAAGGAAAATCAATTCCGAAAGTCCATAATCAATTCCGAAAGTCCATAATCAATTCGGAAAGTCCATAATCAATTCGGAAAGTCCATATCAAATGTAATTGTGTGCGCACAGTAATTGAGTTGCCTCCTTGAGGGGTTTTACAAAGTAAAGCAAACGCCATTTAAGGATAAATTTTAGCTGGGGGTTAAACGTATGTTTCCGTTTTGTGCTGTTTTTGAAAGAAGGAAAATGATAGAAAAGCGGCATACCATAGAAATCTGCAAAGTCGAAAAAACACACAACTTGAAGGCAAAAAAACACGGGCATGACGTCATATATCAAATGACGTTAAAGTTTGATCTATGACGTCTAGCTGGTGTATTTCCTTGAATGATACGAAATGTATTCTCATTAAGTTAAAAAATACTTGCTAAATTGGGTCATTTATGACACCGAGTAAGACCAAAGATTTTCATTTTGGAAAATGATCAATTACCCACGATTCTATCTCAAATTCCTATGTGCTAAAAAGTACATATATCATTACAATGGAAGGTGGGTCCAGAATCTGTATTCTTTATGTGTGACAAGAAATCATTATTTGTTTTCATGCAAAAGAGGTGGACCTGAATATTTATTTTTAAAATCTGCCCAACCCCACCTTATATATCAGGAATAAGATTTCGTTCAAATAGACGACAAACTTATCAATTCATTGCAAAATCCTTGGGACTCATATTGGTTTCTAGTGGTGATACAGCATGCGATACGGATTTTGCCATGTATTATTCTGTGTATAATAATTAATAGACACAGTATTGATATTATACATGTGGGTTTAAACCATCGTTATTCTTAACTCTGTACAAGTCAGAAATATGATAGTGTTGGTGTTCTTTCGTTCGTTAGATGATATAGTTAAACGTTTGAACTTGTCAGGTTTTATATACTTGCCACCTTTTACAATCGACGTTTCGGAATCTAATGCATCCTGGGTAATATTTTCAAAAGTGAACACCAAAACGTCGTGATTAGTTCAAGATGTAATAAAAAATGGAAATTCTACAAATGACGTGACGTTATTTTTATTTTAGGGTACGAACAATGAGATTACACACGGCTTTTCAGATTATGAAACGGCGAATTAACCTTTGACCTAGGTATTAGTATCAAATACTCATATACTTACTGCATTCATATTCTGCATAGAATGATATTGACTTTACATGGTAGGAACATCCGGTATTGAAGGCGTATCTTTTCCCGAACAGCCTATTATCCACCTTGGCTGTACATTGTTTTTTATAGTCGCAATTTTCTCTAGCGTTTTTCAGAACTTGACCACGATTAGCTTGACACGATGGGTGACCGTTGAATCTTTTATTACTTGGATGACAGGGTATATTTCCATATTGTGCATTTTGAATTTTCAGAAAATAATTTTCATGGCAATAAAGCCTTATGGAATGTTTATTGCAAAACCTCTGCCAATAATTTTGTCTCCATGCTGAAATATAAATGGAATTTCTGATCGATATGAATTATTCGAAGGTATGATTAGAAGACGAAATTACAGTATAGATTATGTGTTATGTATTGCAACTCGTAAACCTCGGCCATAAATAAATATTCCATGTTGAATTTTAATTCGAAATTTTGGTCGGTATCAGCATGTGTAAGGTGTGAAACTAGTTGGAATTGCAGTATAGATGATTTAGTTTATGTGATGTTAATAACAAAACCTTTGCAAATAATTTATTGACTACGCTGTCGAATTGCATTTCGGTATTACTTTTGTAAAGTTGGTTGGAAATTAGTCAGAATTACATTGGAGCCCTGTGTGTGCATTGCAAAACTTCTGCTTATGATATTCTCCATGTTAAAATATAAATCAGAATATTTGCTTGTACTAGACTTTATATGGAGTTAGGAAAATCGTCGGCAATGGAAAATTTAAAAGATGTTCAAAGTTCAAAGTTACGTTTAAGAAAAATTTCTGTTAACATGATGTTTAGAAAATTATGACGTTCACTCGTAATTCATTTTTTTAAAATATCGTTAAGGAACAAGATAAAATGTATAAAAGAAGTTAAGCTAAACATTACAATCACTCGTAATTCTTTTCTTGAAAATATCGTAAAGGTACAAGATAAAATTTATAAAAGAAGTTGTAAGAAGTATCATTTATACGTTAGTTTAGTGAAAATACATGCCTAATCCGATTACGGACTAGACTATAGCGTTCAAAACATGTATATACCTACCTTTACATTTTCTGAGGCATTCTGTAAAAAAAATACAAAATCACTATATAAAGAATGTATTTAGATAACAACATGTAAGTTGTTGTTTTGTATATGTTTTTAACTCGAAATACTGTTTAATGCATCTATAGACATAATAATCAATAAAGACCCTAACACAATATTAATCTAAAACTTTTGGGCCTGCCACAGATGCATACTGAAAGTATTCATTTTTTTCTGCTTTTGTTTCAGCTTAATACACGACAGGTATAAGTGAGATGAAAGTAATATGATTACAGTCTGAGTTAGTTGTTTTTCTTATATTTTTGGGGGTATTTTTTGTTATGTATAATAAATTTCAGTTTTTGTAGCGGGTATTTGGTAGTTTCTTTTCAAAATAATGCAAATGAAATATTCTTCATTATCATTCATAAACAATTGCCGTAAAACCAGGTTCAACCCACCATTTTTTTCTTTAAATATCCTGTACCAAGTCAGGAAAATGGTAGTTGTTATCTTATAGTACATTTCTGTGTATGTTGCATTGGTTTCTAACCCTGATTTGTTTACACTCGGCATATTGATGACTTTCGAACAGTTTTATACCATGTTGCGCTTATTTACATAAGTAAATGAGAGAAAAACTAGATATTTAATTGTTAGAAGATTTCATTGAGCTGTTTTTTCATAGACAGTTACTCTTTATCCCTTGTGATAAATACTAATGATGCTAGAATATATCAGAAGCAAGGAAGACTTCTCAAACAAAAAGTACATCGTGATATTTCATGATCGAATGAATTAAGTACATTGTACTTACCTAGATGTCCAAATCTATGGCCAAAGCTACGTTCACCACCATACTGCCCGTTACCTTGTCCACCATACGATGCGTAACTGTGTCCACCATAAGGAGAGTAACTGTGTCCACTATTGTGGAGGCTTACACGTGCATCATACGGGTAGAAATTATTTCCACCATTTGAGTAACCAGAATTATACCGATTACGTGCATAGGCAGGGGGATCACCGTGCTGCTCGTTTAGATCGGCATCACTAATTGGAGCATTGCCTCTGCTTCCAAAGACCACAACAAACACAACAGGGAGATAGAAAAGTTTCATTCTTCCTAAATGGAAATGTACTTAAAATGGTGACTTTCCGAAAGTTGATAAAGTATATATATACAAGTATTGAAATTTTATTGACCTATACGTGTAAAATTGTGGTTGGTTAGTTTTGCATACGTTATGTTTACTGAACTGTAAAATTGCCGATGTAAATGGAGAAAAAGTCATATAGAAACAAAAGTGTACATGGAAACATATGGGTGTTAAAATAACTCTATGTCAGATCTGTCAGATGAAAAATTCAAATATTAATATAACCTGAACAAATAAAAATAGATGACATCATACGTTATAAACTTTTTAATAGATAACCGTATCGAAATTATAATCATCATTTATTGCAATAAATGGATTTTGTTAAATTATTACGCTCATATCTAAATATGTCCTTACGGAGAATTAAATTAAAGGAGAACCAAATACATGAAGTAGTCAATCGTATCAATTGTCCAACTCAGTATAAAGTCTGATCTAAAATCTTGAATAGCATATCAAATCGACATTTCACAATGTTTTGTGAGAGTTTAAAAGCTTATCATTCTGTATTTTAATACCATTTGCAAGTAATAACCATAAGATAAACGGTACCTATGCTCATTTCGACAATCAATGTTTTTTCAGTGATGATCAAGCCCAAAAAATAAAAATCCAAAGCTATTGAAAATATTAGGAGCTAAAAACCGATAAGGACCAAAAAGTATATCCAAAGCTGGAATTAAGGCTTTGCATAAGGGAGATACCTTACTTAAATTATTTGTAAGATTGTGTAACAGAATCTTTTGATGATAGACAATCAGTTTTTTTATTCCAGTACCAAAGTACTGGCTACTGGGTTGGTAATACAACCGAGGACTATCAGTCCACCAGCAGTGACATCGATCGACTGGTAGCAATAAAATATATCAAGAAACTACCGTGATAAGCCAAATTCAGCGAGAGATTTTGTTGACAACATTTTTATTATGTGTGACACTTGATGCCTTACCTTCTTGTAAGCAGCATTTCTTTATGCGATGAATAATGATAAAACAAATTAAAAACTTTTTTTTTCATCAACGGACACACGTTATATATATTGTTGCTGCTGAAATGTTGTTTCACACAACGCAAACATAGAAAACTCAATGTTGGAAAATCCAAATAGTCTCTTTTGTGGGATAGTTTAATTTAGGTCGAACTTATGGTTAATATCTAGATGTTATTAGGTTATCAAATAGAATATCAGACTTCTTGAATCCAAGGCATCCCGTATTTCAAGTTCGAAATTATCATGAAACTTTAATTTATTTAATGACAGGACATCATCTATATATCGGAACGCATTTGTAGAGGTTAAAATCAGCCTCATGTACATGTTCTGGAGCCATTTTTGACTTTGGGAACAAGTTTTCAAGGAAGGCAGGGAATAGGTGGTTCCAAAATGACATCTATGAATGCCGAGTATAACAAGAAAATTTATCAAAAGTATTGAATATGTTCCAATGTCTAACCATTTTATACCATTATTTTTAGATAGATAGAAGAAGAAGATGTATTTGTATCTGCCTTTGGGTTTTATTGTTATTAGATGTATGACTTCTTTCAACAATCACTGTTGAGAGAATATGGAAAGCTTGAACTCGTACATGGATTTGAAACGGTAATTTTGATCGTAAGGATAAATTATTTAGTAATTTTTAAGATTTTCAATTATTTTTTGACATTATCCACTGCGGAAAACTGTTCAAATCCTTCGAGAGAAGCCAAATCTGTTCAGTCGATATCTGTTTAGTTTTTATTTTCACATATATATATATATATATATATAACTGAATTGTCTAAAAAGGTACTGAACAGTACTGAATTAATCGCAAGCACATTTTCTGTACTATGTTAAATTTGCCTAAGTCAGATACTCTGACTATTGACTGATGTTTTAAGCTGACTGTGTGGTATGTGTTTTACTCAGTTTTTACTTGTACGTCCGCAGTTGTTAATTTCTGTGTCAGTTGGTCTCTTGATGAGAATTTTAACATTGGCAATCATATAACACGTTCTTATTTAAATGAAGGACTGAACATAACTAGACAATTTTATTTCATTCTTCTTTTATTAATGTAAGATCATAATAAAATTGAGAATGGAAATAGGGAATGTGCCAAAGAGACAACAACCCGATCATATAACAGACAACAGCAGAAGGTCACCAACAGGTCTTCAATGCAGCAAGAAATTCCCGCACCCGGAGGCGTCCGTCAGCTGGCCCCTAAATAAATATATATACTAGTTCAGTGATAATGAACGCCATACTAAACTCTAAATTATACACAAGAAACTTAAGTTTAAATTAATACAAGACTAAACAAAGACGGGGTTAAACATGTTTATGAGATCTCAACCCTTCCCCTATACCTCTGGCCAATGTAGAAAAGTAATCAACTGTTTCAGACTAATAGTAAATCTATTGAATACTATTTACAATGGAATCAAAAGAAATGCACGAGGTATCCTTATGTTTTGATGTGTTAAGTACCCAGTTGTGATTACACTGTTTCAAGAGGGGGATGAAGATCCAGTTCTACATCTTTAGTTGAAATCCTAAAGGAAAGCAGACTCTTGTTTGATCAAAATGACCTCTCAGATTTCAAAATTTACTATTTTTTACAGAATGTGTTTTGAGATAGGGCCAAACATGGCCCTTAATGACCCTTCTCCTTTAGAATGCTAATTGAATACTTAATTCATATACATCAATCAAATCATATATCGAGGACGGAACTGACAAAAATCAGGGGAGTTGCTTAGACCCATAAGATTCGAGTAAAATATAAGAATTATAAATAAATTCATAAGTTAAGGACTTTTAGTGAACTCTGGATTAATTGCTCAGCCATGTGTACAATGTAGTAACAATGATTACATTCAAATATACCACTTGATCAAGGAACAGGAATAAACATATAACTATGTACATATTCCGTATTAATAACCAAAATGTTCCAATAAAATTTTCACTTGGTCCGTTGATTGATAGCATTAAATGTTGTCAGCTTTATTGCATAAGCGTTAAGATATAAAACCACTTATCCATAGCCCCATTGCTTTCTGTATTAAATACTTCTTTATTATTCAACTAAAACTTTCAACAAGGGTTCTAAATTGATCCCAAGTCCCCAGGCTTTCATTTTATAGTAAAACTACCCAAATATGCCAGTTATTGACAGAGATACAGCTATGTGTAAAAACTATTTTATTTAAATAATACTTTTGTACTACTTTCTTGTTTGTTCTTTCCGACCGGGCCTGAATTAGTTGTTATATGCCAATAATTGCACCAAACTTGTTATATTGACTTCTGCTTCATTCAATTCCCTTCTATGATCTATTTCTAGCATAGAGAACACATAAAGCTTTTGTCAAAACACTGTATCACTGAATTCAACCTCAAATTGGACTGGTAGTAACATATGCGTTAAACAAGAAAAATACTTATGGATACTTATAGTGACAGATATGACACTTTTGTCAATTTATATCAGTTCTGATTTGTTAATCGCTACTCAAGTAACAGTGTTCTTACCTATATGAAAAAAAAACATACATTTATGTATAAAAATAGATCAGTAAGAGCAATTTATGTATCTCCAACTAGACAACTTGCTAAAATGTTTATAAGATGCATTTCAAGTGAGATTTTGGAATTCCTATATAAGTATACACCAATTTTCCTTAAAATAATTAATTCATTAAAAAAGACACGATAAAACATGAACACTCACCAGATGATTTGACTAAACACAATATGTATACTATAAACTACATGTAGTAATAATACAAAGGCTAATATACTTTATTGTAGTAATTTGGGGTGTAATATGACACTGAAATCATTGTAACATGATGTCTGACAACAAATGTAACCAATTTTCACTGTAAAGGGTATGATTCTAAAAAAAGAATTACACATGCCTGTCAGTAACATTAACATATTAGAGCGTACTGGTTCCCAGAAGTTTGATAGTACAAAAAAAAGGAACGTCTGATCTGTAGAGTAGGCCAAATGTACTCTTTTTAATAAAATTTCATATACTTATACTTCTTTATTATTCAACTAAAACTTTCGACAAGGGTTCTAAAGGGTCCCCAGGCTTTCATTTCATACAAAAACTACCCAAATGCCTTAGTGCATTACCGTTGAATGTTGTAAGCTTTTTTTTTTTGCCTTAGTGCATTACCGTTTTATGTTGTCAGCTCTTTTGTTTGCCTTTGTGCATTGCCGTTTATTGTTGGCAGCTTTTTTTTGCCTTAGTGCATTACCGTTTTATGTTGTCAGCTTTTTTGTTTGCCTTAGTGCATTATCGTTTAATGTTGTCAGCTTTTTGCCTTATTGTATTTAACTGTCTTAGTTCAACATATAATTTTTGATTCATTGTCGTAATTGACAGAGATGATATAAACAATGCTACGTCATATTGTTAACGATCCCAATCATATCTAATTACTACGATTTTTTCACCTATATATTTGGCACAGCTACATTAAAGCACCCAACAGTAGGGGGATTAGTGATAATTACAGTGTTTCAATGTTAAGTTTTCCAATCACATACACATAACACATTTACTTCATACATATGTCAAAGCTGTAAGTCTTTGTTTCAATATTTATATCTCACCCTTACATGTTACACATGACACTTAGAAGGCATTTACTAGATGTACTTTAATCGCATTAACGAAATATCATACATTTCATAAGGAATATGACAAGTTGTATTTCAGTTGTTTGATGTGTTTGGGACTTTTTATCAATATACTATCAAACCAAGTGACGAAATGAAAAACAACTATACACGCTATACCAAATGATGAAATGTTAAAAAAACACAACTATAGGACACTATACTGAGTGTAACAAAGATCGCAGCTCATATAGTTGCTTCAATGAAATATATTGTCTATCTCAATTTTTGTTACAAGCGTTGTACAATTAAGAGACCGAACACCATAGCCCTATCATAACACGGCAGCGATTTGTCAGTACTGCTGAAAGGTGAAATTTATAGTGTAATCACTTCCTTTACCTAGCGCGTTTCTGTACCGTTAGTATTATACGAGACTCTATTAATATTTGTTATTATATTATCAAAAAAACAAAAAGTGAACTACTGAGATATTCCAGTCAGTTTTCACATTGTGGAATAACATAAATTTTCCGGGAAAAAACGGGAAAAAATCGACATTTTGATATAGCAAATTTAAAGAGAAGAGAACGAATTTGAAAACTATTAAAATGTGGCTATTGAGCTTTAGGAGGAAAATATGTTTCCATAGGAATACCGCCAGTTTGCAATTACCTTTATCACCCAAACAAAAACAAATCTAATGTTGTCGAAGAGATCATTTTCAGCTTCTATCACGTCATCAGCATATCTTGAAATTGAAAATGGAAAAGGGAATGTGTCAAAGAGACAACAACCAGACCAAAAGGCAGATAACAGCCTAAGGCCACCAATGGGTCTTCAAAGCAGCAAGAAACCCTCTCAACCAGAAGCGTGCTTCAGATGGCACCTAAACTACATATTTACCTTTCTTATTGAAGAAGAAAATTCTTAAATTAGTTGCCAGTATCAGCACAAATATTGCAATTAGATTATCCAAAAAAAAAAGCATTTTGGTAAATAGAAAAATAAACATTTTTTAAGATAGTGGGGGGTGATATATAAATAGTGGAAGAGTCAAAGCTGTCAACCGAATTAAAAGGGCTATTTTAAACATGTAATTTATATGTAAAATCCACAATGAATATAATTTATTACACATGTGAAAAACCTTTAAGATGGTGACGTTCCCTCTTTTCCGTTTTCAAATACTAGTCAAAACATTTACTAAATTTTATCATAGAGACAAGGACATCATTCGTAAATATAATTCAACATGCAGATATCTTAAACGTTCAGGTATAATTTGTACATCAATTTTTATAGTAATATTCTATTCATAGCACAAATAGTTATCAAAAGTACCAGGATTATAATTTTATACGCCAGACGCGCGTTTCGTCTACATAAGACTCATCAGTGACGCTCAGATCAAAATAGTTAAAAAGCCAAACAAATACAAAGTTGAAGAGCATTGAGGACTCAAAATTCCAAAAAGTTGTGCCAAATACAGCTAAGGTAATCTACTCCTGGGGTAAGAAAATCCTTAGTTTGTCGAAAAAATCAAAGTTTTGTAAACAGAAAATTTATAAAATGACCATATAATTGATATTCATGTCAACACCGAAGTGCTGACTACTGGGCTGGTGATACCCTCGGGGACGAAACGTCCACCAGCAGTGGCATCGACCCAGTGGTGTTAATAGTTATCAAAAGTACCAGGATTATAATTTTATACGCCAGATATCTCAAAATCTAACAAAACCTTTAAACAGAAGGGCTATAGTTACGATACTGCTGTCAGATCATTAAAGTTTGCATATTTTTGATGTAATATTGATTCACTTATAGGGTCTTTGCATCAGAAATAAACACATGTATTCTAAAACCAGTTGTTTGCATGATACGGGTTATGTTCTTCATATATTTTTTATGATGGTATAATACTAAATCCAATAACGGGAGGGATTGAACTTGATGACGACATAATCTTTTAATCAGTTTATTTGGGGTCTGCGATATCAGTAATTGCTAGTAGTCCTTTGTTCATTTGTGTATTATCGTCATTTTGTTTAGTTTGTTTTGTTACCTTTTCTGAGTATTTTTGTTCGTATTTTGCGTGTTTGTTTTATCTACATTTGCTAGAAGCATAGGGGTAGGGTTGAGATCTCAAAAAATGTTTAACTCCGCCGCATTTTGTGCGCCTTTCCCAAGTCAGGAACCCTGACTTTTGTTTGTCTTGTGTGATTTTTAATTTTAGTTTCTTGTGTATATTTCGGAGTTAAGTATGACGTCCATTATCACTGAACTATAATGCATTTCGGTTTAGGGGCCAGCTGGAGCACGCCTCCGGATGCGAGAGTTTCTTGCTGCATTGATGACCAATTAGTGGCCTTCGGTTGTTGTCTGCTCTTTGGTCGAGTTGTCGTCTTTTTGACACGTTCCCTATCTCCATTCTCAAATTTATTGACAATAGTTAAGGAACTCGTTTACAGCAGTGACAGTTTAGTAGTATAAATCTGCTAGAGACCAAAAGGAAACGATAACTGGGCGATACGTTTGTCCTTTTTCAAATTGTTGTAATTCTGTCGGTCTTTAATGACCTGACATGGACATCAGGATGTTTCACTCTCACCTATTTGGGGGGAGGGGGGATTTTTCTATACTGACGTCTGATGTAATTGTCAAAAAATTAAAACAAATTAACGTGAGACGAGCGTCTCCAAAAATTAATCCATGTCGGTAAAATACTAAGTTAATCATGTTAATAGTTTTGCCGAATACAGCTACGGAAAAGAAAAAAGCCTTAGTGTTTTACCAATCAAAAGTTGTGTAAACAGTTAATTTATAATTATGCCCTTATCAATGATAAATCATCTCAATACATAAATGCTAACTTGAAAGTTAAAAAGTTCACCTACAATACTAAGTCGAATGGATAATGAAATGCTTTATGTTTGTCATTGCCACAGCTCGCCAGGTAACTTTTAACCAAAATTTAAGATCAAAATTGTTCCAATTTTTGGTTTTGAACATTATGAAAGGTCACAGGTTCTTTTAAAATACAAGCAAACGATAGTAGTCGGACATTCAAACTCATAGGGCGAACATAATTTGGCAAAAAAAGAAAAAAAGGTAAACAAATACACAAAAAACAACATAGAAAACCAGAGACTGAGCAACACGAACTAAATCGAAAACAAGTGGTGATTTAGGCTCACAGGAAGGATAAGCATATCTTGCACCTTATGCGACAACCGTCGTGTTGGTCATGTTAGTACACAGCCGGTACTAAGTTTAATTTGGTAGGTCACATTCGGGAAAGGGGATGGGATTGTAGTTATCGATTGTGATGAACCATAATGAACCTATCGTTTTCATTGTGAAACGGATTTCTCATAACGGTACACTAATTAATGATGGTGTCCGTAAAACACACGAAGTGATGATTTCAACTTCACCACTTGGACCTCTTGGTGTAAAATCTACCTTGTGAGCAGCAATCCTTCATCAAGGAAATAATGTACGAAATGCCAGCCATGGAATATCTTTTCAACTTGTTATACACCATGCTTTAATGTTTGGTCTTCTTGGAACAAATATTCTATACTATTTATTCCGTTATGAACATATTGTGTAATAATTATTTCTTATTTCATGAACGAACATCCATTTCGTAACAGCAATGTTATTACGATATTAGAACTGTATTGGGAGCATCTTAATTCAAGGTTATTTGTAAATTTTAAATTAGGTTTGCAACTATGTATTTAAAAGTCGAGATATCTTCTTCAATGTATTGTCTGTTATACAATGGGAACAATCTTACACATTTGAGCGACAACAAATGAAGAAATAATCCAGCGTGGTCAATAGGGATGAAGGAGACAAAAATGACACTCTTGGGAATGAGACAGTATTTTTGATAAAAGCGGGACATTGAAACTTTAGACCACAAAAAAACTCTCCAAGGTTCTTACTCTTGTCAAATACTCGAAAGCAGATATTAGATTTAACCTAATAGTTCTTACCAAACGAGGATACCATTTTTTCATATCAGTATTTGCTGATTAGTTTATTGGAGAAAAAAGAATGAAGCTAACCACATGTTTTAATAGAGTAGCTAAAGATACCCGAGGCACATTCAAACTCATAGATCGAAAACAAACTGACTGATATTTATAGTTCGGTTTTATGTTGTACTATTACACCACTGTTCCAGGTTAGGGAAGGGATGGTATCCCGGTAACATGTTAAACTCCTCCATATTATGTATCTATGTGCCTGTCCTACGTCAGGAGACTGTAGTTCAGTGGTTGGCGTTTGTTTATATGTACGACTCTAAAGTGCGATGGTCACGCTAAAGTGCGATGGTCACGCTAAAGTGCGATGGTCACGCTAAAGTGCGATGGTCACGCTTAAGTGCGATTGTCTACGCTAAAGTGCGATGGTCTACGCTAAAGTACGATGGTGTCTTATGCTAAAGTGCGTTGGTTGTTTGTATGCTAAAGTACGATTGTATATCACGCTAACGTGCGATGGACCAAAAGGATAAGATAATAGGGATAAAAAATGTGAAAGTACATGGATTTATATTTTCTTTGTTGCAAAAGCTAGTAGCTAAGGTATAAATAAGTGATAGGCTTTTTAATTTTCCGGTTGGCTTAAATGATTATTTCTTAATTTTAAAGACCGTTTTTTTATTGCTAAAAAAGTAATTAGGTGTCACAAAATACTATATTTCCTGGAAATGAATTTTTAACAATTAAGACGTATCAAATATTTGAATCATTGGTGTAGCTTACCGTTCACACAGTCTATCAATTATGCGAACACCTCCCCGTAGAGTCGTTATTGTAAATTACAAATACAAAATTCGTTTATTTTAGGAATGTGTAACATTTATTTGTTTAGGCTTTAATTCAAATACGAGAGAAAGGAGATATTGTCCGAGTTTTCTATTTTTTCGTAGCGAGTACACTTACATGTTGTATTTCCTTACAATATACAAACTAGTGATTTAGCGGACAATCGTATAATTTACACATAAAACATGTACCCTTATTTTACAGACATTACTTATAAAATCCACAATATTTTAACGGGTACCGACTAGTAATTTATAAAACTCTAATTAACATTAAAATAATTTAAATGTATCTGTTTGCTTCGAATAAAAGCAGGATACAAGAAACTATTTTGTATTTATAAATTAACTGCAGATACAAGTCCTCCTTCCAGCACCAACTAAAAATACACATATGCTTTAGCCGACAAAGCACTGTTTGGTTTAAATTAATTAAGTCATGGACACTTGTTTTCCGACTGCTTAGTTTATAAGTTGGTTATGAATCAAATCTTCCTGCATTTACCATTTTTAGTTTGCAAACGTCTGTTAACGTCATAATCCAACTACGTTCCGTACGTCTATACTTTCGCGGACCATCGCACTCGTGTATGGCGGCATCGGACTTGAGTGCAGACCATCGCACTTTAGCGTGACCACCGTACTTTATCGTCATATACTATTTTATGAAATTTCAACACAATCATTGTGATCATATATTATATAATATTTACATACATTATATAATATTTACATATATTATATAATATTTACATAATTATATAATACTAATTTATTCATAATCAGGTATATTGATTATCGATTGTCATCAATTCATTACATGTATATACTCCACTGTCAACCATGCTGAATAACCATTACATATCTAGTATCTGGCGTAGTTTTCTGAGAAAAAAATACAGTATAAGATACATGGTACATGAAAAAGGATTTTAACGATATGTATCTATTTTTCGTGCACAATATGTTGCTGATCATAGCGAAACACTATAAATGGTTTTATATTCTCTTTTCCGGTATTCTAATTTGGTTTGTCTTCGTTTGTCAATTTTGAAACTATGTTGATCCTTTGATATCAAAACCTAATATATACAATTGCCCACTTACTTAGACATTGCTCATTGATATTGCTCATTTAACGCATCACGTATTCAAGAAACAAAAATCTAGAAATTACTTACATCGCACAAAATGTATTAAGTATTGCGTTCTTTCAGTTAAACTCATTATGACTTGATTTTGTTCACTGCTGTTTTGGTTAGTGTTTTTAGTTTGTAGTATATTAGGACTATTTGTACTTTTGTATGATTTTAGATTCCTTAATATGTCTGGTTTTAATATCACTGTAATGTTTAGTTTATAAACATGACCTTTGGAAACTGTAAACAACAGTCATACAAGTGGGAAGTTTAACTAGATAGAAAAGAAAACAGGTTTAAACCATAAGTTTCCTTGGAAAATTACTGCACAAAGTCAGAAATATGACAAATGATTTACATTTAGGTTTTATTCTATGAAAATGTTTAATATATGGAATTGTTAGTAAATTGTTTTTGACCTCCACCTGTTTCATTAGCCATTGAGTCCAAGATATTTGTTTATACTTTTTTCTAGAGATTACTAGTACTTACTTTTGCAGTAACTGTCACCGTAGGTCTTTTTACAGGTACAGAAACTTGAGCAAAAACTCTTTCTAGCTTCTACAAAACACAGAACGAAAAGATATACAATGATCAATAAATGGACTTAAGGGTTATACATAAAAAAATTCAGCTGCGCGACAATCCTCAACAGTGTCTGGCTTCAACATGTGGCACTACAATGTTTCAAATTTTATGTGAAAAGATAGTTATCAAAGGTACCAGGATTATAATTTAGTACGCAAGACGCGTGTTTCGTCTACAGAAGACTTATCAGTGACGCTCATATCAAACTATTTATCAAGCCAAACAAGTACAAAGTTGAAGAGCATTGAGGACTTAAAATTCCAAAAAGTTGTGCCAAATACGGCTAAGGTAATCTATGCCTGGGATAAGAAAATCCTAAGTCTTTCGAAAAATTCAAAGTTTTGTAAGCAGGAAATTAAGAAAAATGACCACATTATTGATATTCATGTCAACACCGAAATGTATGAAATGAACTATTATTTGCTCCTAAAAATGCGGAAAAATCAAAACTTATTTAAGTCCTTTCAAAATCATATTCGTTATATCTTTAAATAAACTGCTTACAATTATTTGAACACTTTAGTGAAGAAATTAAAATTCGTATTTCAAGTTGGCGTCATAAACATGTCTGGCGTACACAATGTAAAGCCTGTATCTATGAAACACATCTTTGTAAAGTATATTTTGTTTCAATGTATTATTTTATATAAAGTTCTAGTTTTTATGTGTACCTCAAATGATACTTGATAAGATCTCAGAATTATGGTACTTTGGAAGAATAGCATGTTTCTCTTAAAAACGAATTAACTTAATATTCTAACGATTTCTACCCCAGGAATTGGCCGTTTCAGAATCTAAAGGACTATCGGTAATTTTATTGTTCGTACCCCAAAAATGAAAATAACGTCACGTCATTGGTTGAATTTCCATTGTTTAGCACGTCTTTAATCAATTACAACGTGTTGGTGTACACTTTTGAAAATATTACCCAGGATGCATTAGATTCCAAAACGGCGCATTGATAACCTAAGTTGTATTTGGCTAACCATTCAAACGTTTGGTATCTCAATGCTCTTATTTTTTTACTTTAATTAGACTTTTTATCATGTCAGTTTAGCGTCATTGGTGGGTCTTTTGTAGACAAAGCGCACGTCTAGCGCACACAATTGTACTGCTTGTATCAATGGTGAGTTTATTATATACAACTTTCACCAATGTCATTATGGATAAAACTTGAAATTGAGATGTCACTAACACTTATGATCAGTGTTGACAGGCTTGAAATAAAGTAGTTCCCTTCTTATACCACTCAGCAAACGAGGCGCCATCAAGTTAAGAAACTCTTCTTATTAATGATAACGATATTAAAACTATACAATCGCTTACTCTTATAGTATAAAACAAACATTATTTCTTAGTTTAGATAGTAAACTTACTGCAAGCATATTTGACATAAAAGGACGCTTTAGCATGACCACAGGAATGGTAAAACAAGTATGACTTTGCCATCAGCATTCCATTTGCATAACCATAACATTTATTTTGATAGTCACAGTACTGCTTGGTATGGGCCAAAATCTTAGCATCAGCAGGTCCACACGTCTGGTGTCCGTGGTATTGATAATTACTGGGACGACAAGGGATATTTCCATACTGGGCCTTAATGATCTTCAGATACTGGAATGGATAGCACCATATCTTTACATGCTCGTTGAAACAAAATCTTTGCCAATATGATACTGTCCATGCTAAAAATAAAATTGTTTAAATGTTAAAGATTGAAATAAACAATATTGTACAAGTGAGAAGGAGGGGATAATCTCTAATTTTTATCAAGTTATGCCCATGATAAATATGAAAATCTCTTCAATGTTAAAGTTTAAAAGTACCAGAATAGTAGTGTTTGAAGAAGGGAAGATAATCTCAAGTTACAAAAGAAATATGAGCATGCTTAATTTAAATCTCTTCAATGTTAAAGTTTAAAATAAACATTATGGTACAAGTTTGAAGAAAGAAAGATACACTCAAATTATAAGAAAATTATGTCCATGCTTAATATAAAATCTTTCAATGTCAAAGTTTAAGATAAACATTATGGAACAAGTCTGAAGAAAGGAAGATAATCTCAAATCATAAAAAAAATATATCAATCAACCTTAAACCGCTTCACAGATGATATCGGATATGTTTTTCATGTCGTAACTACAATACCCTTCCATTTTCACGAATGTGACCTACCGAATAAGGCTATTAATCGGATAAGTAATAACATAAGCAACACGACGGGTGCCACATTTGGAGCAGAATCTGCTTACCCGACTGAGCACATGAAATCACCCCCAGGTTTTTGGTGGGGTTGGTGTTGCTTAGTCTTTAGTTTTCTATGTTGTGTCTTCTGTACTATTATTTGTCTGTTTGTCTTTTAATTTTTAGGCATGGCGTTGTCAGTTCATTTTCAATCTATGAGTTTGACTGTCTCTCTGGTATTTGTCTTCCCTCTCTTAAAAGTAATTCATATGGACATTTTGTTTAAAAAAACGTTTCTTTTCTCTTCTTTGTATTATACTACCGGTATAGTGATTATCTCGTATAGGTTAGAACAATCTTAGCATATATTCCCAGCTCGCTTCTTAAGAATCTAAAGGAGTATAGGTCAAGTTTTTTTTCATTGATCTTAAACCGAAATGAAAATAACGTGACTTCGGTAACTTAAAAACCAATCAGAATGTTTGGAATGTTTTTCAAAATATAACCACGAATGCATCATGTTTTGAAACGGCGAATAGTTGTTAATAAGTAAACACATTGCAGTTTAAATGTTGCCTGAATCTACATAACTAATAAGTGAAATACCTTTGTCGTATTGCCATCTTGTATAGACTAACAAACGGTTAAAGTTGTCCAAATGCCGTAGAATGAATATACTCAATCAATTCATTGACAATTATACCACATGTCAGTCTTATATTCAAATTTTTATAAAAAAAAAAAGATATAACTAGAAAACTTCACTTTCTTACCTTTACATTTTTCAATACAACCTGTAAATAAAAATAGAAATACAACTTTGAATTATTCAATGATAAAATTGTTGCTCGATGAATAATGGCAATCGATAAATGTATGTACTTTTTCCTTTTTGAAATTGAAATTGACAAAACTTCAGTTTCAAAAACGGTAACGTGCTTATAAAGCAGCATAACCAGTAGCTTTTGAGCTAATTTTTTAATACCGGTAAAATTTAATTAATTTTTAACTAAAATTTTGATACAAAACAAATTTTATTTCAAAGTATAGTTTTTATCATCTAAACTTACACTCTTTTGGTTAAAAGACACTCCATACCATTCAAAAAACAATTCAAAATTAAAGTTCAATTCTTCTTGAATAATTGATAGGTCTTTCCTTCCATTTTCTTTTAATTATACTGTCATAAATAAAAATATCATATATATTGATTGATTAATTTATTGGTTAGTTGGTTGATTGGTTTATTAATTAAACACTTGATATAGGGTCTCTTGAAACAAGCGAAAAAAAAGAGACCTTGGATTCCGTATTAAACACATGAAACGGAAACATGCATTGATTGATAGGTTGGCTGGTTAAACACGTTGGTTGGTTAGTTAAATACGTTTGTTAAACATGTTGGTTAAACACGTTGGTTAAACATGTTGGTTAAACACGTTGGTTGGATAGGCTCAATTAAAAAGAGCGAAAAAAAAACCTTGGATCCCGTATGAAACACATGAAACGGAAACATGCATTGATTGATTGATTGGTTGGTTGGTTGATTGATTGGTTAAACACGTTGGTTAAACATGTTGGTTGGTTAAACACGTTGGTTGGTAAAACACGTTGGATAGGCTCAATTAAAACAAGCGGGGAAAAAATCTTGGATCCCGTAATAAACACATGAAACGGAAACATGCATTGATTGATTGGTTGGTTATTCACGTTGGTTGGTTAGTTAAACACGTTGGTTAAACATGTTGGTTAAACACGTTGGTTAAACACGTTGGTTGGATAGGCTCAATTAAAACAAGCGGAAAAAAAACTTGGATCCCGTTTCAAGTTTTGGTCCAATGAACTCGAATCTGAAGACCCGCAGTCTTTACGACTTACGGTTCATGAGATTTATATGCATATCGAAAATTAAAATATTCAAGGGGAAATAACTCCTATAATAAGTCACCGGATCGCTTCGGTTAAAATTATTTGAACTTGTATCATTTGGCAAGGAACATTTTAAAAAAAAACATTTGCCACTAAGTCTTATAGTTTATGAGATATAGCGATAACAGTGTTTTTTGTAATTGGGGAGATAACTCCTATAAAGTAAATAGTACACTTCGGTGCCCCTAATACAAGATACCTTTTATTAACCCGATAATTGATACTAAAGATCATTTTGATATCTTGCGTACTTTTATCACCGATTAACTTTGAAAAACGGCGGAAGAAAAAGAATAATAATTAAAAACCAATTGTTCAGAGAACAATTGAAGGTCTTTCCACCAAAACAATGTATTTTAATATGAAAGGTGTAAAAATAGGTTTAATAAATGTCATTTCAATCGTCAAATGATAGCTTATTGTACGCTGATTCCAAAAAATATATGGTTTCTAAACAATATTTTTTTTAGATAAGGGAGATAATTTCTTACTTCCGGTTTGAAAAACTCTATTTCCGATAATATTTGACTATTTCCTTGACACTGATTCCAAAAATATCTTGTTTTTTATACTTTTATGTAATAAAGTACAATAAATAGCTATTTCCGGTTTACACAAGGTCACTTCCGGTTGTTTTTTTAAGTTTAAATGGTTTGATACCGTTTGTCAAAAAGTCTCATGACTTTATTATGTATACAGATGGGGTAAAAGCAAAGGTCAAAATATAGAACGTCAAATTAAGCTATGACCTTGTGATCAATTTCAAGGTCATTAACCAAGAACCTCAAATCAAAAGACCATAGGTCTTAATTATGTTTAGTTAATGAGTTATATCACCATACGCGTATTTTTAAATACCAAAGGGGAGAAAACTCCCTTTCACATTCAACGTACCCTTGCAATCAAAATTTACGTGTTACAACATGTCACAACAAACGATTTAGAAAAAATAATTTGTCGATATCTTAAACGTTTTTTGGAAATGAGTGGAAATGAGCCATATTCAAAAATTAGAATATGACCTTGACCTTTGACCTTGACCTAATTTTCATTTTTTTGGACCAAGGACCTCAAATCAAAAGATCCTAGGTCTCTATCAATTATGGTTTACCAGTTAGAAATGCAATTCACTTATATCAAATGAATAAGGGGAAATAACTCTCGTATGGAGCATTCATATCACTTCGGTCAAAATAGGACAAATCATGCAAAGGATATAACGAGCAATTTTGTAAAATAAATTTGTCATAATATTTAACGTTTGCGAAGGAGTTGTGCTCACAAGGAAAACAGTGTTTGGGGAGATTACTCCTACAAAGAAAAGTTTTCGGTTACGCAGGGTAAATTTCAAAAGCACATCAATTGTTCGATATCATATACCAAATATCTAAGCGACATATTGCAAAACAAATGTTTATCGCAAGAACAAAATTAGGCGGAAGAAAAAAAAAATTCAGAGAACAATTGAAGGTCTTTCCATCCTTTTTGATATGAAAAGTTGTGAAACTAAGTTTAAAATGTCATTTCAATTGTCAAATGATAGCTCCTAGTAAGCTGATTCCAAAAATATATTGTTTCCATACATTTTTTTTAAATAAGGGAGATAATTTGTTACTTCCGGTTTGAAAAATGTTACTTCCAATTATATTTAAATATTTACTTGAAACCGATTCCAAAAATATCTGGTTCTATATACTTTTATCTTAATAAAGTACAAAAAATAGCTACTTCCGGTTTACAAAAGGTCACTTCCGGTTGTTTTTTTTCAAGGTTAAATGGCTTGATACCTTTTTCTAAAAGTTGTATATCTTTATCATGTATACATATAGAATAAAAGCAAAGGTCAAAATATAGAACGTCAAATTAAGCTATGACCTTGAGATCAATTTCAAGGTCATAAACCAAGGACCTCAAATCAAAAGACCATAGGTCTTAATTATATTTAGTTAATGAGTTATATCACCAAACGCGTATTTTTTAATACAAGAGGGGAGAAAACTCCCTTTCACATTCAACGTACGCTTGCAATCAAAATTTACATCTTACGACATGTCGCAACTAACAATTTAGTAAAAATAATTTGTTGATATCTTATACAGTCTTTGGATATAAGTGAAAATAAGCCAAATTCAAATATTAAAATATGACCTTGACCTTTGACCTTGACCTAATTTTCATTTTTTGGGACCAAGGACCTCAAATCAAAAGATCCTAGGTCTCTATCACTTATGGTTTATAAGATAGAAATTCATATACCTTATATCAGATGCATAAGGGGAAATAACTCTCATATGGAGCGGTCATGTCGCTTCGGTCAAAATAGGACAAATCATGCGAAGGATATAACGAGCAATTTTGTAAAATAAATTTGTCATAATCTTTTACGGTTGCGAAGGAGATGCGCTAACAAGGAAAACAGTGTTTGGGGAGATAACTCCTACAAAGAAAAGTATTTGTTTACGCAGGGTAAATTTCAAAAGCGCATAAACTGTTCGATATCATATACAAAATATCTAAGCGACATATTGCGAAACAAATGTTTATCGCAAGAACAAAATTAGGCGGAAGAAAAAAAAAAAAAAAAAAATAATCAGAAGAAAAACAATAGGTCTTTCCACAGAAAAGTGGAAAGACCTAATAATAAACAAACGAAATACAGTAAGGTCTTTCCATTTAAGAAAGGAAAGACCTTAATTAGTGGCCACGACCTCATGGTAGTAATTATTCCTTTTTGTTCATATTAACTTACACTGTCTAAACATTCCTCTTGTAAAAAAAATCGCTATATTTTCTAAGCATACAATCTGTTTGAGAATCTCTTAAATTTTAATTTGTAACATTCTGTCAATATTTACAGAATGAATAAATGCATTTTTATACTAATCACAATAATGTACATACTCACATTAAAGTGAGACTTTACTGTAAAATCTTACAGTGAATGTGTATTACTGTGAACGGAAATGTCTCATATGTAAGTGTGTCACAAACGCGATAAATAGGAAGCACAACATATTCATTTTGATCATTTTATGTCTAGTTCGAAGTTGTTTTGCATCGTGGCTTATATGTCGGCACTTTAGTGTGTATTGTTTTCTGACAGAAAGCTCAGAACAGATAAGGTCTCTTATCATGCCTTTTATTCTATACTAAAATGTCTATGGAGTGCTGAGGATAGACAAATATGTGAAGACATCAACCATTATAATAAAAAAAAATCATTTGTCGTATCTCTGTTATCATTTTAATATTTTCTGTTAAATCATAAGAATATCTTTAGATTGTGCATACTCAATGGTAAATGTTATCTTAAGGTCTTCGAATTTTTAATCTGAACCGATCAATATTTCGGAGATAAATATTTTAAACAATACTTAAGAAGTTTCGCCGTCTATAATTGAAAACGGCTACCTTTAATCCTTACGCGATAAAGGCTTTGATGGCGTTCATTCGCTTCAGTATAATACAAAATTTGACAGTGAATCTAATTCAAAGATAAAACTTTTTGTTTGTGTAGATGTTTTAGAAAAAAACTTGAAATCTTTTGAGTCTACAAAACGGCAAGATGCCGAGAAACATAACACATTTATTCAGTTTGTAATAATTGTACTTAATGTAAAGAAGATGAGGATTAAAATACTTTTTTTTATTACTTTTAAACTTTTAGAAAGTTTTCCTGAGTTAACGAGTAAAAAGCAATCAGTCTGTACATATAAAATGCATTTCCTAACAATTTAGGGTGTAGATACAAATCATGTAATGTTTATAATCAGAATCTGAAATATGTATATGTTTATCAAATGGTTGTTTAAGAATATATTAAAAAATATAACGTAAACATGAAAATTAAATCAAATTTAATTATTGAAGTCAATGAAAAAAGTATCGAAAATTGAATAGACAAATACATAAAGCTTAAAACTTGTAAAACTTTTGTGCCTATTTCATGAAATAGATATATATCCATATATATCTATACGTATCAATACTGTGTTAAAAGTGGCACATTTTTGGATACATAAAGAGAAGCTATGACTCTTGAATATAACAATGTAACAAGCATGTTTGGTGCATGAGTACATAATTATAACAAAAATAATAATTTTACTTACATTTATGATCGCATCTAGGAATAGCTGAGTATGCCCCGAACACAGCATTAAACGCAATAAATAATACAGCAATAGATAACAAATGCATTTTTCAGTGAGACTTCTATGATACCAGCACCTACAGAAATAAAAAAGCAATGGCAAACTACAGTTATATTTGAAAAGCGTAGGTGGTAACATATGGTATTTGTCGTCCTAAAACAATTTATGCAAATTAGAAAATGTTTGATTGAACAATAATTGTTATGTACGTTGTAACACATGCAGGTTTAATTTTGTAAATATCAATCATGCACTGATACTCTTAAAATATGGAGGAGGGACGCCAGTTAAATTTTTGTTCATTCAGATTTTCTTAAGAGGCAATGATAGTTTGTATGAATTCTTGTTATTGACAATTTAGGTAAAATTTCTTTTGTCCTTTTTGTGTATATTTTCATTTGACTGGGTTTTTATGAGGAATATTCATCGATTCAATGTTTCTCTTTTAATGCCCCTTGGCCAAATAATCAAAGTATATCTTTTAATCGAATACACGTGTATTTGCTACCTTTTCTACGTTTACTTTCTCTCGAATGTGTTCATTTATTCCCATACACATTTGCCGTTCGAAAAAGAACATTAACTTATGTTAGATTCTGAGTGTTAATTCATAATTACAACTGACATTGTACGAATCTAAAAAGTTTTTTTGTTTATCAAACTCATGATAGCAATTGTTATAAAGTTCACCTCACTTTATTACCGTATCATCTGTTACAGTAATTATAATTGACAGATCAGCAACTCTCACATGTCTGCCCGTTCTTAAATAAACATGCAATTAAATAGATCAATTGAAGTTCTTATACACATGTTGTCATTCTGTAGTCTGACCATCAAACGATGTACTTGTTAATAAATTAGTTATAGAAACTGGATTGTATTATTACATAGCAAATATATTACACATTTTGGCGACGAGGAAAAAACTGGATATTAAAATAAATGTGAATTTCTACAAGTGACAATGCCGACTTACGGGAAATTAGACTCTTTTGATGAATCCGAAGATTGGACACAATATGTAGAACGTATGGAACATTATTTTAATGCTAATGAGATAGACGAAGAAGACCAGAAAAGGGATATTTTCTTAAGTGTATGTGGGAAGAATACCTACAAATTAATAAGGGATTTATTAGCACCAGCCAAACCAGGAACGAAATCACTGGCCGATTTAACAAAACTAGTGAAAGATCACCGAGATCCAGTACCATCACAAATCATTCAGAGATTTAAATTTAACAGTAGGACAAGACACAGCGATGAGTCAGTGAGGACATTTATTGCAGCACTAAGAAGTCTGACAGAACACTGTAATTAGGTGACACGTTAAACGCGATGTTACGTGACAGGTTAGTCGTCGGGATAAAGAGTGACCGCATACAGAGGAGGCTGTTAGCAGAGCCGAATTTAACATTTGAAAAGGCATTGGACATTGCTACCGCTATGGAGACTGCAGAGAAGAATGCACAGGACATCCAAGCGAGTGGGACAAATGGAACATTTCAGAAACAAATCAACAAAGTTTCAAAATCATATACAAGAAACAACTCTGGAAATTCGAAACAAGGAGATTGTTACCGTTGTGGAGGAAATCACTTAGCCGCTGAATGCAGGTTCAAGGATGCAAAATGCCACAGTTGTAAAAAGAAAGGACATATCACAAAGAAATGCCGTAACAAATCTGCCAATGGGAATTTAAGTGAAAATCACAGAGAGTTTAAATCACGTTTTAAACCATGTGCTCATTTCATGGAGCAGGATGAAAGTAGTGAAAGTGAAAATGAAGTTTACTCAGTTTTTCATTTTGGAAATAAATCTAATGAGGCATACAAAGTGCAAATCAATGTAAATGAATGTGAAATAGCCATGGAAATAGATACCGGAGCGTCAGTTTCTATCATGAGCGAGGATACTTACAAGGAATACAAGTCGAAATTCAGAATCGAATCGACAAGTGCTAAACTCCGAACATACATGGGAGAGCAGATTCCTGTAATAGGACGTGCAATCGTCAATGTCAACTACAAGAAGGAAAGCGCAAAATTACCATTACTGATAGTGAAGCGTAAAGGTCCGAATTTACTTGGCCGAGACTGGTTGAACAAACTCCAACTGGATTGGAAGGATATTTTCTCCGTCGTTGGAAGTGATAATCAATCGAGTGATTTGAATGTGATCTTGGAAGCAAATAAGGAGGTTTTCAAAGATGAACTTGGAACTGTAAAAGGCATGAAATCCAAGATTTATGTTGATGAGAGTGCCGTACCGAAATATTTCAAGGCTCGCCCTTTACCGTATGCATTGAAGGATAAAGTGGAGATGGAACTTGAACGTCTTGAGAAGGAGGGTCAGATTCAGCAAGTGGAATTTTCCGACTGGGCCGCTCCGATAGTACCTGTAGTTAAGGAGAACGGATCTATTAGAATTTGTGGTGACTACAAGGTAACCGTTAATGCCGTTTCAAAGTTGGATAATTATCCTATTCCTAAAACAGAGGATTTATACGCAACGCTTGGAGGAGGACAAGAATATACAAAATTGGATTTAAACCAAGCATATCAACAGATTGAACTTGATGAGGACAGTAAGAGGTATGTGACTATAAACACGCATAAGGGTTTATTCAGATACAATAGACTTCCGTATGGTGTAGCGTCCAGCCCAGGTATTTTCCAAAGAACACTTGAAAATGTTGTTCAAGGTATAGCCAATGTTTTGGTTCGAGTAGATGATATACTGATAACGGGTAAAACAAGGGAGGAACATCTTAATACTCTTTCTGAGGTATTGTCTAGATTTAAGAGAATCGGAATTCGGTTAAAGAAACAGAAGTGTGTGTTCATGGCCGAAGAAGTTGTTTATTTGGGATTTAAAATAAACAAACACGGAATATATCCAGTGGAAAGTAAAGTTGAGGCGATCGATAAAGCACCAAGTCCGACAAACGTGACAGAACTGAAAGCTTATCTTGGAATGCTGAACTATTACAATAGATTCTTAGCGAATTTGTCTCACTTGTTAAAGCCGCTACATGTACTTCTACAGAAAGACACAAAATGGAGTTGGGAAAAAGAACAGGAAAAAGCGTTCATAGAGTCAAAACAGCTGTTGAAATCCGCATCAGTACTTGTACATTTCGATCCGAAAAAGAAATTAATATTAGCATGTGATGCATCACCATATGGATTAGGCGCCGTACTTTCGCATAAAATGGACGACGGCAGCGACAAACCAATAGCTTATACATCTCGAACACTTACATCAGCAGAGAAGAATTATTCCGTTGTTGAGAAGGAGAGTCTAGCCATAATATTTGGTATCAAGAAATTTCATCAATATTTGTATGGACACCCCGTTACAATCATAACCGATCACAAGCCGCTCATAGGTTTATTTCGAGAAGATAAACCTATACCTACAATGGCCGCATCTCGAATTCAAGGTGGGCACTGACGTTAGCTGCATATGAGTACACGATTGTATACAAAGAAGGGAGTTTGAATGGTAATGCGGATGGACTAAGTAGACTACCGCTGAAAACAAACATTGAAAAGACACCAACGCCAGGTGATACTATATTATTAATAGAACATTTAGCCACTACGCCAGTTGATGCTAAACAAATTCAAAAGTGGACACGCAAGGACACAATACTATTTATGGTGCTTAGATACATTTTGAATGGATGGCCGTCAAAATGTCCAAATGAAGAAATAAGACCGTATCATAGTAGGAAAAATGAACTCAGTAGTCAGGACGGATGCATATTGTGGGGAGGAAGAGTAATTATATCACAACCAGGACGTGAAGCCATGTTAAATGAATTACACCAAGGACATCCAGGGATTACTAGAATGAAAAGTCTAGCAAGAAGCTACATATGGTGGCCGGGAATGGACAATGACTTGGAATTAACTGTAATTAATTGTTATAGTTGTCAGGAAAACCTCAAGTTACCAGCAGAAGCACCGTTACATCCGTGGGAATATCCGAGCCATCCGTGGTCAAGAATACACATAGACTTTGCAGGACCATTCATGAACAAATCATTTCTAATTATGGTTGATGCGTATTCAAAATGGATAGACATACACGTAATGAATTCTACAACATCCGAAGCTACGATTGCAAAACTTGAACAAACGTTTGCAACACATGGATTATGTGATCTCATTATTAGTGATAATGGAGCCGCATTTACTAGCAAGGAATTCGCCAATTATGTGAAATCAAATGGAATTGAACATCGTACTTCCGCGCCGTGGCATCCAGCTAGTAATGGTTGTGCTGAACGAGCAGTTCAGAGTTTCAAAGAAGGTATGAAGAAAATCAAAGAAGGAACTGTCCAGGAAAGGTTGAACCGTTTTCTTTTCAACTACCGTATAACGCCACAAACAACGACAGGATTGGCACCATCAGAATTGCTTATGAAAAGGAAACTCAAGTCGCGTCTAGATTTAGTTTTTCCAAATATCGAGAAGCGAGTTCAGGAGAGACAACAAAAACAAAAACATTATCACGATAAGAAATCTGTGAACAGACAAATTAATGTAGGACAGGGAGTATTTGCCCGAAATTTCGCAATTGGTTCGAAGATTAAATGGATTCCGGGAGAAGTTATAAAACAATCAGGACCACTTTCATTTCATATTAAATTGCAAGATGGACGTGTCATTCGGAGACATATTGACCACATCAGAGTACGAAACTTGGATTGCACAAACAACGAAAATGAAGAAAAATATGACAATGACAGTGATTTGTTTGAGCCAGAAATAACTATACCGATAAGTACTCCTGAGACCAAACAACCGCAAATCGAGAAACCGTCAAACATGACTGAACAAATGGAACCACGCTATCCGAAGAGAATAAGAAAAGAACCATCGCATTTAGAGGATTTTGTGTTAAAATAAATGGTTGATTTATAAAGAGGCATAATAATCCTCACAACCGTTTGAAGTGCATTAAGTACTTCGCAGTGCATGTGTGTACATATCAATTAGTGTAAGAAATAACAACAAGACCAGTGCGAACATTTTTATTTTTATTTTCATAGTAGGACATTATAGTTTCAGTGCAGACAAACTTTAACGAATGAATCGTTGTGATCTGACATTTTTATTTGTTTCAAACTGATATGGACTTATCAATCAGTAGCCGTGAAAAGACATTAATTTTCTGTAATTGAGTTAATTTGTTTTTAATTTGTTTTTATCTAAGGCCGGAGAAGTGTTATAAAGTTCACCTCACTTTATTACCGTATCATCTGTTACAGTAATTATAATTGACAGATCAGCAACTCTCACATGTCTGCCCGTTCTTAAATAAACATGCAATTAAATAGATCAATTGAAGTTCTTTTACACATGTTGTCATTCTGTAGTCTGACCATCAAACGATGTACTTGTTAATAAATTAGTTATAGAAACTGGATTGTATTATTACATAGCAAATATATTACAGCAATCACTTGAAACTTTTTTTAAATTAGTTCTAGCTAAACTTAATCTCTGTTTTATTTATATTTGTTGTTTGGTGTCTGTCGTATTGACGTGTTCATGAATACACAGCCTTGGTTTCTTTGTGGAAGGACATAACTCATGTTAATCATTATATCAGTTCAAAAATGTACTTTTTTTGTTTTCGTTAAAGCTTTTCTTTTTGACGTAAACAAACTATATGTTGTTTTTTGTTTGAATAATTTACATATTAGAAGTGTTATTCAGTAAGATTTGTTAAAAACAATTTTTCATGTACTCCCATGTGTTGCAAAAACATATTCATAAGACATATACTACACTACAAGACACGTTTTAACTAAAATATTTCACTATGTATTACAAGATTTATAAAATTGTTATTTTATGATAGCTGCATTGCACACAATGTTTTGTTCACACATCTTGTCAATATAATATAATTTGTGGCGACTTTCATACAAGTGAGAGGTTCGGCTAGCTTTAAAACCAGGTTTATTCAACCATTTTCTACATAAGAAAATGACTATATCAAGTCAGAAATATGACAGTTGTTATCCATTCGTTTGCTATGTTTTGGCTTTTGATGTTGCCATTTGATTAGGGATTTACCTATTTAAATTTTCCTCAAAGTTCAGAATGTTTTTGGTTTTGTTTTGCAGGTATGTCTGTAGTTCGTGTATCATATAATGACAGACTCACGGGAAGCTATTTCTATCCTAGTACTTGACATTTACTCTGACTTTGTGTAGCTCAATAATATTGTCCTTAACACTTTGGAAATACATTACTTTTATCAAACTATGCAGATAATTTGTGTGAATATTAGAAAAGGAATTTAGAATCAAGGATAATTCATTCGATTAAACTACAAAAACTAATATTAAAATCATTAGAGCACGTGACAGTATGTCACTATTTCATACACACAAAAACAGAAGGCTAGGAGCAAACAATGCATTTCTTTTGGAGTTTAGTATGACGTCAATTATCACTTTCCATTACACATTTTGGTTTAGAAGCCACTTGAAGCACGCTTCCGGGAGCGGGATTTTCTCGCTGTATTGAAGACCCATTGGTGGCCAGCGGCTGTTTTCTGCTCTTTGGACGGGTTGTTGTCTCTTTGAAACATGCCCTCTTTCCATTCTCAATTTAACTGACTGTTCTTCGACCTTATTTATACAGATAACGATTGAAATATTATTGTTAAATCAATATGATTGCTAATGAGAAACAACTATATACCATAGACCAAATTACGAAATCAAAAACAACTATAATACACTATACTGAGCATAACAATGAGAGCACCTTATTCTCAATTTTAATGACACAGTACAAATGTACCTTTACTGTTTGAAATTTCATGTTGGTCTTTAAAAGTAGCAATCTGTATACACCATATACCTTATATATCATAGATAATTGCTGTTACAAAATTTTTAATCAATATTTTTTTAATAAGGAAGAAGTGTGCTTTATACAAATCTCAAGTGTATCATTCTCTTTACTTTTTTTCATGTCTTTCTTTTGTTTATACGCTTTTTGTTTCTTAAACATGTTAAAAAAATAGTTATCAAAGGTACCAGGCCCATAATTTAATACATCAGACGCGCGTTTCTTTTACAAAAGACCCATCAGTTACGCTCAGATAAAAAATCTTTAAAGGTTGCACTTTGTAAATACAGCTGTTTCTCAAAACGCGCCTCTTTTGGGGAGTAATTGAATATTCATAGAAAATTAATTTTGTTTACATACTGGTTCCCAGTTATGCTCTCTGTGTTCCATATCGCAGAGACAGAGCTTGGAAATGTTACCAGTAAATAAACACGTGCATATTGTTTACATTGAAATCTGTGGTAACCTTTCATTCAAGGTAGGGGTAGTTAAGAAAATTAGTGTAAGTTTAAACTCTGAGAAGTTCAGGGCATATAAACGTTGAAAATATGCCGCACAGCCCTATATTTTGACCTTTGAAAAAAATTGTGGTGCATATGAACTTTCAATTCTAGGATAAGATTTTTTTCAAAACTTCATAGTAAAAGTGGTACAGTTTTAGCCGTAAAAGGAGTTCCTATGGGAAATTGCATTGTCAATATTTACAGAAATGCAACCTATATAGGGTGAAAAAGGGGAACATTCAGAATTTAACCAAATTTGCTTTATTTCACAGATTTTAAAGAAATTAACTCAAATAAGAAGTTTTATAAATATTTAATGAAGATTGATAGAATCCTGGGCCTTAACTATGATGACTCAGCATAAATTCACAGTTTACAGTATGCATAGTTTACTTAAAGTCCTGGATACAAAATTAAATCATAATATTTGCATATTTGTAAGTTAAATTGTTAAGAAGTGCTTATATTTACTCTTCACAGTCATTGAAACTCATAGATCCTTCCTGAATATTATTTATGGGGTATTTGTGTCCTTTCGATAACCCAAAAGTAAGCCGCAACACCTAAATCTGCTTTTTTGTCACCACGGCATAATAAATACAAGCTAGAAAAACAAAAATATCTCAAGAAAACTTACAATAGTGTGTTCTATCCTGAATATGTACTAAATATTCCAAATTGCTAAAAACAGCAGAATGATTTAGGAAATTTGAGGCCCCAGGGAAAAAAAACATAGAAAAATTGCCTACCCCCTGGGTCATAAAACAAATATTAACTTGTAAATGCTATGATTTTATGATTTTAAAGTTCTTGATATAGAAAACAATATTTATGCTTGGAAGTTATGCAAAAATCAGATGTTAGCAGTCATCTCTACAACATTTTAAGTGAATTTATATCTCAGACTGGTATCTGCATACATACAACTATTGCAAATATGGCTTTGTTTGAACACTTCTAGTATATATAGTAGCTAAATTGTGTCAGATAGATGGTTACAGATGATACTGTTGTGACAAGAATTCTAAATTGACCATTTGAGGCAGAAAATGTGTTCTTTAATTGACAAATAGGCATACCGTAAGATGTGGACTGGAGATAGAGGCTGGATTGGATACTTTATATAATCTTGAATGTTGTAATGATTGACTGCTAAACATTACATTTATGATATTCTGATATGCTTTCAATATGTTATCAAAACAGTTTTTAACAGGTTCTAGGCATTTTTTATCAGAAAATGTTCAAATAGGGTAAGCCGGCAATAATTAAAGTCTTGTTTTCAAATTCTTTAAAAAATTGAAACAGGGGAGGGGGTATAAAATGTATAGTAAAGAAAAACTTAGAGTATACACAGTGATTTCTTTAAGACTTTAATTCTGATAAATGAGTACTAATGTGAGAAAAACTGATTTTAGAGAGTTTTCTATTTGAATAAATGTCTGTATAGGTTGCACTTTGTAAATACAGCTGTTTCTCAAAACACGCCTCTTTTGGGGAGTAATTGAATATTCATAGAAAATTAATTTTGTTTACATACTGGTTCCCAGTTATGCTCTCTGTGTTCCATATCGCAGAGACAGAGCTTGGGAATGTTACCAGTAAATAAACACGTGCATATTGTTTACATTGAAATCTGTGGTAACCTTTCATTCAAGGTAGGGGTAGTTAAGAAAATTAGTGTAAGTTTAAACTCTGAGAAGTTCAGGGCATATAAACGTTGAAAATATGCCGCACAGCCCTATATTTTGACCTTTGAAAAAAATTGTGGTGCATATGAACTTTCAATTCTAGGATAAGATTTTTTTCAAAACTTCATAGTAAAAGTGGTACAGTTTTAGCCGTAAAAGGAGTTCCTATGGGAAATTGCATTGTCAATATTTACAGAAATGCAACCTATAGATCTTTATGAACCAAAATTCTAAAAGATTGTAATAAATACGGCTATGGGTGTTTATCCCTGGGATAAGAAAATGCTAAGTATTTCAAATAATTCAAACTTTTGCAAACAATTAATTTATATAGATGACCATACAATTGATATTCATGTCAACACTGAAGTGCTGACTACTGGGCTGGTGATACCCTCGGGGACGAAATCTCCAACAGCAGTTGATATAAAATAATGCTTTTTTAGATATACTCAATTTCGAGCGTTATCAAAAAGACATTTATTAAAAACAATATTAGTTAATAAAGGTACCAGGATAATAATCTAATACGCCAGATGCGCGGTTTGTCTACATAAGACTCATCCGTGATGCTCAGATAAAAATATTTAAAATCCAAACAAGTACAAAGTTGAAGAGCATTCATGAACCAAAATTCCTAAAAGTTCTGCCAAATACAGCTAAGTTTATCTTTGTCTGGGATAGGAAAATCCTCAGTATTTCGAATAATTCATACCTTTTCAAACAGTAAATTTTTAGAATTGACCATATAATTGATATTCCTGTCAACACCGAAGTGCTGACTACTGGGCTGGTTATACCCTTGGGAACGAAATGTCCACCAGCAATGGCTTCGACCCAGTGGTGTAAATAGCTACCAAATGGTATCAGGCTTATAATTTAATACGCCAGAAAAAAAACGTCTTAATTTCACCCATATACATACAAAAGTAAGAGAGGCAATTCTTTATTTTAATAATATTATAGCTTACTTGCTTAAAACGTTAAATAAATCAGAAAAGACAGATAATATGTTAAGTACGATTTATCATCTAATTCTTAAGAATGTATTTCTCACTACACATGTATTGTACAACCTCTTAAAACTACTGATAAACGATGATGCAGTAAATTGAAAAAAAAATGCCCCTCAATCAGCTTGTCAAATATTTAACATCTTATAATATATTTTTTCAAAATAAAAATATTCGATTACTCTTTTTTTCTATTTTACTATACATGCTATAATTCATATGTGTGTAAATTGGTTTCCAATGTACATAAATACATGATAAGCTAGTCGTGTAACGGTAACGGTTGTTGCTTTTAAAAAAACAATTTCACTCATAACAGTATATACTACCCCAAGTCAAGGTTAATTTTGTCGTTTAGCTTTGACGGGATTCATATTGTTACCTTAGCCTAGCAATACAACAGTTGAGTTATGGCGATAATTAAAATAGTCTAATGGTCACCATCATGAATTGGTCCACCAGTTATATGATGCATATGTATATCAGCAGTGTCACTATTTTTCGTATGTTTCCTTCTGTGAAAGTACTTTAATTCGTGGGTATCAATTTTCGTGGTTTCAGCAACATTTACTTGTTCGTGGTTTTTTTTTTAAATTCGTGGATTTTAGTTTTCTAAGGAAAAAAAATGAAAAATTGAAGCTATTAGAAAGGAAGGTTGTCTGGATTAAAAGAAATTGCAAAGTAAACGTTGACCCGTGTAAATCGTAGTGACCACACAGTCTAATTAACCCAGAGTGATCAACATATTAAAGACCATCAAAGGTGTTAATTATGCCATAAACATGTCACCTTAAGAAAACAGTAACATAAACAAATGCTATAAACGTATCTTGAATTGTAAAATAATTCTTATGCAAACCAAAATTATTTCCCATACGTACCAGAACTATGAGGATATAAAATGAACACTTTATCATACTAGCATATCAATACCGGAAATCTCACTTGCATTGATCAAACATATTTTTTTATGAGAATTAAAAGATCAAAAGTTTTAAAATTAAGGTTATTATACTATAGATTAAATGGGTATAATCCTTCAGCAGCTGTAGTTCATAGTGCCTTTGCCCTATGATTATTATCATGATTATAGTATTCTCAGATTTGGCGATATTCAATATATTCTCTAGATCATATCAGTAGTCACACCTACATGGGGATCATTCCATGTCTTTTTTCGGACAACGGTTATTTTATTTCGTTGGACACTTAAATTCATGGATACAGTCATCTACGAAAACCATTAATATTGGTTCCCAACGAATAAAAGTACTTGCACAGTATTTCCGACTGTACCAAGTGTAGATTCGCATAGCAAGTGAAACATACATATAAATAGGCAATTTAACGGTCCACGCATCTAGTCTCGCTGCTTTGGAGTTCATAATTTTCATACCAATTTTGTTCGGTACACTGATATGATTTTTCGTAGTTGGTTTTAGGTATTTGAACATTGGTGAACTATTATTGTTTAGATATATCATTATAAGTAAACATTTACAGACGCTATCATAGCCTGTCCTTTCTGTATTGCATTCAATTTGAGAAAAAAAAGAGTCGCCAAAAGTATAAGACAGTTCAAAACTTAAAACATAATACCCGAAATGTTTCTAATATTACGAAATTAACGAACACACAAAGAAAAACAATAGTTAACAACACGTAGGTAAGATAACCACACTTCGAACAGGCATACAATGTCGTGTTTTGGTTTGTTTTTTTTTATTTTATTAACGAATTTTTATTGTTAGAATGAAATCAAAATACAAAAATAAAAAAAATATATATCTCTTTCATTTCATTTATTTTTATAGTATTAGCATCCAAAAATTATATATTTTGTATGGCCGAAAAACTATATAAAATAGAAGAAAGTCAAAACTATGTGTAAATTTGATATTTCCATTTCTTATGGTTTAATAGAAACTGCATAAACGTAGAGAATGGCAGCAAGTATTTGCTGTTACTTATCATTTTTATATTTATTTTACGAAGGAAATACATGTAAGTTAAAAACTCAAAGAACATTGTGAAAATTAAAAACTGAACTATAAAATCAAATGATTATTTCACCCTATTAAGTTTATTAGGTTGCCTAGTCAAAAAAGAAAGGGCGGGTGCAAATGGCTATTTATTCATATAAATAACACAACAAAGTGATATTCCGACGACATATTGATGTAAATATCATATAGATACATTGTGTATAAGGCAATAAGAATATAATTGCAGAACTTATATTTTAAGTAACTTCTATATAATTTATATTTTTCTTACAGAATAGTGACATGTAACATAATTAATTTGTAAAGATTCTCGAGAAGATTGACAACATTTACTTGTAGTTGTACTTGATTTGAATTCACCTAGTTATTATGATTTTACAAATATACAGGACCGCATTCCTTTATTTCACTTGTGTCACAAATAACACACTCTTGAATTACCCGATATATTGAACATGAGGTTCAGTTCAATCATGTCACCGGATCTATAAAGGTTAATGTATTTCGTTTTATAATTATCGAGTTCAAATATAATTAATCCTAAAATAAACATCGCATGGCGCACATTGGTTAATTTAGTACATTTATATAATTGTATGATTTTAGTAATTATACTGATTTAAGATAGACTAGAAAAATACAATCATTTGACGAATAAAAAATCATTTTACGGCATGTATTATGTCATAATTCAGTGTATTTTTTCTTCAATGAAACATATCATCATGCTAACAAATAATCCAAGAAAATATAAAAGTGGTTGTTTTAAATATCGGACCATGAAACTACTTTTCAATCTAATATTTGAGAAAAAATGTCATTTTTTCTTATTTGTACCTGCAAATATCTAGATTTGCTTACTCATCCGAAGCACCTGACATTACTCAAAATATGCATGTTTCTGTTCCTTGACAAGTGTTTTGTCGTCGTCTTTTGCCATCGCGTTGGTTTTTTTCTTAAACATATGCATTATCACGTACATATTGGAGAAAAAAAAAAACTCGCAAATTTAATTCAAACAAACGATTATTTAACCATGTACAACAACTGGAAATAATTTCAGTGAAAATATTTCATGTACATATATGTTCTGAATACTGTAAACAACAAAGTTAAAACAAATCGTTGATTTACAAACGTGAATTTGCAAGAATTTTTATCATTAATAAACTTATGGTTATCAATTATCAATTATGACATTTGAAATTCTAATAACTAAGGTAAACATAAGCCCATTAGTTGTGTCAAACAAAGAGGGGCGAAAGATAACAGAGGGACAGTCAAACTCATAGATCAAAAATAAACTGACAACGCCAGAGCTAGAAAAAAAGATATACAGACAAATAATAGTACACAAGACCCAACATAGAAAACTATAGACTAAACAACACCAACCCCACCAAAACTGGTAGTGCTCTCACGTGCTTCAGATGGGTCAGCCGATCCTGTTCCATATAAGGCACCCGCCATGTTGTTTATATTAATACAAACCTTATAAATAGTCTACATCGGAAGATCACATTCGAGAACAGAAAAGGGTATTGTTCTAACAACATAAGGAACATATAGGATATAATTTGTGAACGGTAATACCCTAACGGTCAATCAACTCATGATTGCGAAGTGTTGTAAATCAAAATTCAAAACATAAAACAAAATGTCAGTCAATGAATCTATATCCGACATAAGTGATTGAAAAGTTGGTAATTGAATGATCTTCAATGTTAAATTCAAGGTGTGTCTTGCATTCTTCTCCTTATCGGATATCTGTTCATTTTGAAACAAATATCCTATATATACATAATTTAGTCAAAGTTTTCACTTTGTACAGTTTTTATTGACCACGACACTTGTCTACCAATTTACAGTAATAATGGACATTACTAACCATGTACTGATCAAACTAAGAACAAGTTCTTCCAGAGATGATGAAATTTTCCTGTTGAATTGGGTATCTGAGGTTTAGAAGCCATATATTTCAGTCCAGTGTAGACTACATAATCCGACTACTTCAAAGATAAATAAATTTCATTCTGCGATTGTCATACAAGTGAGATTTTTAGATAGCTATAAAACCAGGTTTCCCTCATTTTCTGTACCAATGCAGGAATATTTCCATTTGTCAGATGTGTTTGAACTCTTGATTTTGCAATTCGAATACGGAGTTTCCATTTTGAAATTTCCTCGGAGTTCAGTATTTTTGTGATTTTTAACACCAATGCATAATTGAAATCGCTACAGTTTTGCAGTATTACTAAATAAAGGAAACAGTAGTATACCTCTGTTCAATATTCATAAATCGATTTATCTAAAACAAATTCGCGTCACAAACCAAACATAATAAAACACAACTATAAGAGGAAAACAAAAGAACAACAGAAACACTGAACTCTAACAAAAACAGCCCTTTCTTTAAAACATTCGGCTTTTGGCGTTCCTGGCGAAGACAATATCTAAAACGGAACAATTGTTCCTATGCTTTACGCTGCACTTATATAAGCAAGAAACTATATTTAAAAAAAAACAAATAATTACAGATCCACGTGTGTTTAATTTGTTTATGCTGAAAAAGTGTGTACAATGGGAGATGACTCCATCGTATTGCAACTTAACAAACATGTATTTGCTTCATTTAACAAACCAATACATGTACATGTTATTACTAATATCAATATTTTTAAATTGTGTATGCATTCAAATATCAACTGATATTAAATCAATTTTAAATGGACACACAAGGATTGTAATTTATTTGAAAAAAAATGAGCATATATCTTTTCTATCATTAGATATAGAAAGATGTGGTATGAGTGCCTATAAAAGTAAACCATTATAGGTCAAGGTACGGCCTTCAACACGGAGCCGTGGCTCACACCGAACAACAAGCTATAAAGGGCCCAAAAATTACTAATGTAAAACCATTCGAACGGGAAAACCAACGGTCTAATCTATATATAAAACATACCCGTGTACACTACGGTCAAGAAACTTAACATTGCTATATGCTGTGATCTTGAAAATCATATCATTTGCTGTCTTTTTTTAAAGATTAGTTTATGCAATGAGACACAGAACTAAGAATCAAACTGAAGATATTAATGAATTATTGATTATAGTTTTTTTTATTATATAACCCCTGCGCAAAATTATATCGGATCAACATCAAGAAGTATGCATACTGTCGTCACATAAACAAAAATTATGGATACTTCTGTCTAACTTAAAAGTGCCAATTTCAAATCAAATGTCACTTATGTGATGTTTATAACGTATGAATATATCCGAAATTAAATCTTCTTTAAAATAGTGTTATTTTCTTAATTTTAAGGCACTGAATTATATGTTACTTAAAGTTTACTACAAAGTACGTATGTTAAAATAAAGACGTTATCCTCAAAGAAATGTGGTTCAATTCCGATCAAGACGTTAGATTCGTCAATAATACAGTTGTAGTTCTGATTTTGATTATCTTCCTTTCTTAGTGTTACGAAACAAACAATGAGGTATTTACTTTTTTTTACTAAGGAGTCGAATATACATATAGGTGGAAAGTGTCGTCTATTGTTTTGTTAAATATTTTTGATAATTCGTATTGTCATTTTGTGAGCTAACTAGAGGTTTTGAAATTGAAGATACTCTCAGGTTTGGCTGAGGACCACGTTTTATACTTAACAGGTCTTACATGAATATTCATGTATTCTTATAACTCTTTTTCCTAGTAGCTTGATATTAAGTTCATTTTGCCTACCCGTTCAGTGAACGGAAAAATAAAGCAGTAATTTGGGTCATCAGTACTCTTCAATTTTATACTTGTTTTGGCTTTCTAACTGTTTTTTTAATTTGAGCGTCACTGAAGAGTCTCACGCGCGCCTGACGTATCAAATTATAGCCTGGTATTTTTGATGACTATCGACAAGTGGAAAGAAAAGAAAGTGTTGTCAAATTTCGTTCTTTTTTTGTAGCGGTGAATTATTTGTTGATGCAGTCATGTAGTACAGACCATGCAATATGTAGGCTTCATATGATCACTCTGTCTCTTTCATTCCGGTTATTCATTGTACAATTTAAACATAGTTTCTAAATAAATACATAAATACAAAAATAAAAAAATATATCTCTTTCATTTCATTTATTTTTATAGTATTAGCATCCAAAAATTATATATTTTGTATGGCCGAAAAACTATATAAAATAGAAGAAAGTCAAAACTATGTGTAAATTTGATATTTCCATTTAATATGGTTTGATTGAAACTGCATAAACGTAGAGAATGGCAGCAAGTATTTGCTGTTACTTATCATTTTTATATTTATTTTACGAAGGAAATAAATGTAAGTTAAAAACTCAAAGAACATTGTGAAAATTAAAAACTGAACTATAAAATCAAATGATTATTTCACCCTATTAAGTTTATTAGGTTGCCTAGTCAAAAAAGAAAGGGCGGGTGCAAATGGCTATTTATTTATATAAATAACACAACAAAGTGATATTCCGACGACATATTGATGTAAATATAATATAGATACATTGTGTATAAGGCAATAAGAATATAATTGCAGAACTTATATTTTAAGTAACTTCTATATAATTTATATTTTTCTTACAGAACAGTGACATGTAACATAATTAATTTGTAAAGATTCTCGAGAAGATTGACAACAATTTCTTGTAGTTGTACTTGATTTGAATTCACCTAGTTATTATGATTTTACAAATATACAGGACCGCATTCCTTTATTTCACTTGTGTCACAAATAACACACTCTTGAATTACCCGATATTTTGAACATGAGGTTCAGGTCAATCATGTCACCGGATCTATAAAGGTTAATGTATTTCGTTTTTTAATTATCGAGTTCAAATATAATTAATCCTAAAATAAACATCGCAGAGTGCACATTGGTTAATTTAGTACATTTATATAAGTGTATGATTTTAGTAATTATACTGATTTAAGATAGACTAGAAAAATACAATCATTTGACGAATAAAAAATCATTTTACGGCATGTATTATGTCATAGTTCAGTGTATTTTTTCTTCAATGAAACATATCATCATGCTAACAAATAATCCAAGAAAATATAAAAGTGGTTGTTTTAAATATCGGACCATGAAACTACTTTTCAATCTAATATTTGAGAAAAAATGTCATTTTTTCTTATTTGTACCTGCAAATATCTAGATTTGCTTACTCATCCGAAGCACCTGACATTACTCAAAATATGCATGTTTCTGTTCCTTGACAAGTGTTTTGTCGTCGTCTTTTGCCATCGCGTTGGTTTTTTTCTTAAACATATGCATTATCACGTACATGTCAGATTGAAATTCAAATATTGATACAACCTGATCGAATTTTTTAATCTGATAGAAACAAATAAAAATAGATGACAGCGTACGTCCATAACTTTTTAATGCATAATCCTATCGAAATTATAACCACCATTAATTGCAATAAATCTCTTATATCTAAACATTTGCTAAAGGAGAAGTACATTAAGGAGAATCAGAAATATAAATTTTGTTGATAGGATTTTTATCATGCGTGACCCTTGATGCCCTACCTTCTTTGTAAGAAGTATGCTTTGCCTGTATGCGATCATTAATGATAAAAAGAACTTTAAAATTTAAAGTGTCTCATCAACGGACACACGTTGTACATAATGGTGCTGCTGAAATAATGTTTCACATAACGCACACATATCAAACTTAATATTGGAATATCAAATTATTCACTTTTGGGGTTTAGTTTCGAACAGAACTTATGGTAAATATCTTAATGTTATTTAGATATGAAGTAGACTAGCATGCTTAATTCATTCAAGGCATCCCTTATTTCAAGTTCGAAATTATCATTTAACGTTGATTTATCTAATGAAAGAACATATATCGGAACGCAATTCTAGAGGTTAACATCAGATTTTTGTGAATTTTCTGAAGTTACATGTATTTCTGTAGAAAGTCTGCTTTAAAAAAAACAAGTTGGTAAGGACGGTAGGGGACAGGTGGTTCCAAAATGGCGTCTAGGAATGCCGAGTATTAAAAACAAGTTTATCAAACGTATAATTAGTTATCAAAAGTACCAGGATTATAATTTTATACGCCAGACGCGCGTTTCGTCTACATAAGACTCATCAGTGACGCTCAGATCAAAATAGTTAAAAAGCCAAATCAATACAAAGTTGAAGAGCATTGAGGATCCAAAATTCCAAAAAGTTGTGCCAAATACGGCTAAGGTAATCTACTCCTGGGGTAAGAAAATCCTTAGTTTTTCGAAAAATTCAAGGTTTTGTAAACAGAAAATTTATAAAAATGACCATATAATTGATATTCATGTCAACACCGAAGTGCTGACTACTGGGCTGGTGATACCCTCGGGGACGAAACGTCCACCAGCAGTGGCATCGACCCAGTGGTGTAAATAGTTATCAAAAGTACCAGGATTATAATTTTATACGCCAGACGCGCGTTTCGTCTACATAAGACTCATCAGTGACGCTCAGATCAAAATAGTTAAAAAGCCAAATCAATACAAAGTTGAAGAGCATTGAGGATCCAAAATTCCAAAAAGTTGTGCCAAATACGGCTAAGGTAATCTACTCCTGGGGTAAGAAAATCCTTAGTTTTTCGAAAAATTCAAGGTTTTGTAAACAGAAAATTTATAAAAATGACCATATAATTGATATTCATGTCAACACCGAAGTGCTGACTACTGGACTGGTGATACCCTCGGGGACGAAACGTCCACCAGCAGTGGCATCGACCCAGTGGTGTAAATAGTTATCAAAAGTACCAGGATTATAATTTTATACGCCAGACGCGCGTTTCGTCTACATAAGACTCATCAGTGACGCTCAGATCAAAATAGTTAAAAAGCCAAATCAATGCAAAGTTGAAGAGCATTGAGGATCCAAAATTCCAAAAAGTTGTGCCAAATACGGCTAAGGTAATCTACTCCTGGGGTAAGAAAATCCTTAGTTTTTCGAAAAATTCAAGGTTTTGTAAACAGAAAATTTATAAAAATGACCATATAATTGATATTCATGTCAACACCGAAGTGCTGACTACTGGGCTGGTGATACCCTCGGGGACGAAACGTCCACCAGCAGTGGCATCGACCCAGTGGTGTAAATAGTTATCAAAAGTACCAGGATTATAATTTTATACGCCAGACGCGCGTTTCGTCTACATAAGACTCATCAGTGACGCTCAGATCAAAATAGTTAAAAAGCCAAATCAATACAAAGTTGAAGAGCATTGAGGATCCAAAATTCCAAAAAGTTGTGCCAAATACGGCTAAGGTAATCTACTCCTGGGGTAAGAAAATCCTTAGTTTTTCGAAAAATTCAAGGTTTTGTAAACAGAAAATTTATAAAAATGACCATATAATTGATATTCATGTCAACACCGAAGTGCTGACTACTGGGCTGGTGATACCCTCGGGGACGAAACGTCCACCAGCAGTGGCATCGACCCAGTGGTGTAAATAGTTATCAAAAGTACCAGGATTATAATTTTATACGAATATGGTTCGTGTTGCTTAGTATTTAGTTTTCTAAGGTGTGTCTTGTATACTATTGTTTGTCGTTTTTTTCTTTTTTGGCAATGAAGGTGTCAGTTTGAATGTCCCTCTGATATCTTTCGCCTCTACTTTTTTTCAATGAAATATCCACCATTTTTTATTTATAGACATTGTTTTTGATATACTCAAAGTGAGTGACCCTTTCTTATAACAAACTCAGTATATTTTTATCTGCCTTTGGGCTTTATTGTTATTATATTTCTGGTTATGACTTCAGAGAATATGTTACGCTTGAACTAGGGCATGGATTTTTATCTATACACATTGAATAAAGTATTGCAACATCTTGATGTTTTAAACTTTGAAAATTAGCCTCCTTTTTTGGATAGAATAAGATAAAACATTTGCATAATAATATGGACACATTGTTAACGATAACACTGGCATTGAAACGTATTAAAAAAAAATGTTTTAAAAAAATGAAGTAATTTTTGTACAAAAAATGCATTTTTCAACTTTTACTGTAATCGAACTTAACATTTTCAGACTTTTCAAAATAAATCTTAAAGGTTGATTGTTCACAGAATGGTTGCTCGTTAGACGCCAAAGTATCAATATTTGGTACAGCCTCCGTTCTCACGGATAACCGCCTCTTAACGTCTTCTCATGCCGGCCAACAATCGACGAATTTGTTGCTGAGGTAATTAATTGATTAAACTCTGGTGAGATTTAGATAAAGTTTAACTAGTTCTATTTCAATAAATTATATCACAAATCAATGTAGAGTGTTTTTTTTATTTGAATTTCAATTAAGTGTTGCAATACTTTTTCAACAACGGTCATTTTTTATCTTAATAGCTCTTCAAAGACTGAAGAATAAATAATTAAGTCATTTTCAGATTTTTAAATTATATTTTAGCCATAATCCACTGCGGTTAGTTCAGTACTATTCAGATCATTTGAATGAACCCAAATGAGACCTGTCCAGTCTATAGATATAGGAAGATGTGATATGAAGGCCATTGAGACAACTCTTCATCCAATTCACAATTTATAAAAGTACACCATTATAGGTAAAGGTACGCTCTTCAACACGGAGCCTCACATCGAACAGCAAACTATAGAGGGCCCCAACAATTACTAGTGTAAAACCATTCAAACAGCAAAAACCAACGGTCTAATCTATATAAAACACGAGAAACGAGAAACACTTATGAACCACATAAACAAACGACAAATACTGAATCACGGTCAGATCATCTACATACTGAATTGTTGATAAAGCTACTGAAATGTACTGAATTGACAGTAATGAATTTACCATATTCAGATCATCTGAATTTTGACTGATTTTGTAGTTGACCAAGTGGAATGTATTTAACTCAGCCATACGACGACCTTTGCTAGTTTCATTTGGTTTCTTGTTGAGAGTTGTCTCAATGGTAATCATATTACATTTTGTGATAGACTAAACAGTTTATTTTTCTATTTAGATGATGTTAAGATCATAATATATATATAAAAAAACAAGATGTTGTATGTTTGCAAATGAGACTTCTCTTCACAAGAAACCTAATGACACAGACATTAACAACTTAAGGATGCCTTAAATATTAACTTAACTTAATTTACTAGTGTCATTTGAATGGTAGACATATTAGATTATTTTTAAGAGAGGTATACCGAGTAGTCTTATATATGTTTTGATGTGATGAGTATCTAACATGTCTAAAACGTATTAACACCGTTCCTAGAATGAATAGGAGTTTTAATGTCTCCGATAAGATAGATATTTTTAACATTTTAAAAAATTCGTAAATCATGTATTTTTCCGGTAGACTGTAATATTTTTTCTGTCTATGAAGAAATAACATAAAAAAATGTGGTGCACACTGAATAACGCGCGTAGCGGGTAATTTACAGTGTGCACCACATTTTTTATGTTATTTCGAATAGAAAGAAAAAATATTACTGTCATTTCTTATAATTTAATTTTAAATTCCATTTTAAACCGTAGAAAACCATGAAAAAACGTTGATGACGTCACGGACTAAATTATGTCTATGGGCTGATAACAAAATAACGTCAGCCAATCAGAAGACGCGTTATATCCAAAATTACTATTCGACAGAGACGATGATTCAGTTCTAAATCTTAAGTTGTAATCACAAAGGAAACAAAACATATCCTTGGTGTATAAACATACCCATGGTGTATAAATATACCCTTGGTGTGTACAAAATGACCGCTCAGATTTCAAAATTAACATTTTTGTTCTAAATGTGCAAATATAGAATGCTGTTATTATTCATTACACTTATTGGTCCAATAATTTCGTCATATAAATCAATCAAATCATAAATCTCGAGGACGGAATTGACAATAATCAAGGGAGTTAATTAAACCCATAAGGTTCGAGGACAATATAAGAATTGCAAATAAGTTCATAGGTTAAGGACCTCTATTACACTCTTGATTAATTGCTCAGCCATGTGTACAATGTAGTAACAATGATGAAATCTAATTTTACCATTTTATAGAGGAACACGAACAAAGATAGGAATGTGTGCATAAACCGTATTAACAACCAAAATGTTCCAATAGAATTTTCACTTGGTCCGTTGATTGATAGCATTTAATGTAATCAGCATTTTTGCCTGATTCAATTTGCCTGTCTGATTTTAAAATATACTTTTTGATTTTTTTAGCGTAATTCACAGAGATGATATAACCACATCATATCGTAAACGATCCCAATCATACCAAATTACTACGAACTTTTCACCTTTATATTTGGCACAGCTATCTTAAAGCACCAAACGGTGGGGGATTAGTGATAGTTACATTGTTTTAATGTTAAATTTTCCAATCACATACACATAACATACTCACTACATACATATGTCAAAGGTTTAAGTCTTTGTTTTACTATTTATATCTCGCCCTTACATGTTAAACATGTTACTTAAAAGGCAGTAGCTAAATGTATTTTTTTATGTCTAATCGCATTGAGGAAATAGTATACATTTCATATGTAATATTACAAGTTGTATTTCAGTTGTTGGATGTGTTTGAGACTTGTATATCAATATAATATCAATGTAATTGCCAATGAAAAAACAACTATACTCTCTAGACCAAATGATGAAATGAAAAAACAACTATAGGACACTATACTATATATAACAATGATCGCACCCCATATCGTTGCTTCAATGAAATGTATAGACCATCATACTTTTTTGTTACTAACGTTGTACAATTCAGAGACCGAACACCATAGCCCTATCATAACATGGAAGCGCTCTACGGAACGAATAATTGAAATAGTTGAAGATGTTGCATTCTATTATTTGTAGTGATATTATCTAAAAAAAAAAAAAAAGTTAAATTCTGAGATATTCCTGTCAGTTTTTACTTTGTGGAATAACCTAAACTTTGCGCGAAAAAAAACGACAGAAAACCCACATTTTGATATAGCAAATTTAATGAAAAGGGTCCGAATTTGAAATCTATCATAATGTGGCTATTGAGGAGGACAATATGTGTCCATATGAATACCTACAGTCTGCGATTACCTTTATCGCCCAAACAAAAACAAATATAATGTTGTCGAGGAGATCATTTCAGCTTTAATCACGTCATCAGTATATCTTAAAATTGAGAATGGAAATGCGGAATGTGTCAAAGAAACAACAACCCGACCTAAGAGTAGAAAACAACCGAAGGCCACCAATGGGTCTTCAATGCAGTAGGAAACTGCCACACCAAAAGGCGTGCTTCAGCTGGCCCTTAAACTACATATTTACCTTTCTTATTAAAGAAGAAAATTCTAAAATTAGTTGCCAGTATCAGCACAAACATTGCAATTAGATTATCCAAAGAAGCATTTTGATGAATAGGAAAATTTGCATTTTTTAAGATAGTGGGGAGGTGATATATAAATAACGGAAGAGTCAAAGCTGTTAACCGAATTCAAAGGGATATTTTAAACATGTAATTTATATGAACAATCCACATGTGAATGACTTATTAGATGGTGACGTTCCCTCGTTTTCGATATCAAAAACTAGTCAAAACATATACTTAATTTTATTATAGAGACAAGGACATCATTCGTAAATATAATTCAACATGCAGAAATCTTATACGATCAGGTATTTCACATCCATTTTTTTATGGTAATATTCTGTTCAGAGCACAAAAATGTTGGCATTCACCTCAAAAGCTAACAAAACCTTCAAACAGACTTATTAAGAAGGGATATAGTTACGATAATGTTGTCAGATCATTAAAGATTGCATATTTTGGCTTTAATATTGATTCACTAATAAAATTATAGGGTCTTTGCATCAGAAATAAACACATTTATTCTGAAACCGGTTGTTTGCATGATACTGGTTTTGTTCTTCTCATATATTTCAGGTCGTATGATACTAAACCCAATAACGGGAGGGATTGAACTTGATGTTCATATGATGAAGACATAATCTGTCAATCAGCTTATTTGGGGTCTGTAGCTGTAAAATCAGTAATTGCTAGTAGTCCTTTGTTCATTTATGTATTATTGTCATTTTGTTTAGTTTCTTTTGTTACCTTTTCTGACATCGGATTTGGACTTTTTAAACTGTGTGTTTTTGTGCGAAATTTTACGTGTTTGTTTTATCTACATTTGCGAGAGGTAAACGTGCAGGGTTGCGATCTCAAAAGACATGTTTAACCCGGCTGCATTTTTAGCGCCTGTCCCAAGTCATGAGCCTCTGACCTTTGTTTGTCTTGTGTGATTTTTAATTTTAGTTTCTTGTGTATATTTCGGAGTTAAGTATGACGTCCATTATCACTGAACTATAATGCATTTCGGTTTAGAGGCCAGCTGGAGCACGCCTCTGGGTGCGAGAGTTTCTTGCTGCATTGATGACCAATTGGTGGCCTTCGGTTGTTGTCTGCTATTTGGTCGAGTTGTCGTCTCTTTCACACATTCCCTATCTCCATTTTCAAATTTATTGACAATAGTTAAGGAACTCGTTTACAGCACTGACAGTTTAGTAGTATAAATCTGCTAGAGACCGAAAGGAAACGATAACTGGGCGATACGTTTGTCCTTTTTCAAATTGTTGTCATTATGTCGGTCGTTAATGACCTGACATGACCATCAGAATCACGTTTTAACTGTGATGTTTCACTGCTACCTGTTGAAGGGACCTTTTCTATACTGACGTCTGATGTAATTGTCAAAATATTAAAACAAATTAACGCCAGACGAGCGTCTACAAAAGACTAAGTACTAAGTTATAGATTTTGCCGAATACAGCTACGGAAAAGAAAAAAGCCTAAGTGTTTTACCAATCAAACGTTGTGTAAACAGTTAATTTATAATTATGCCCTTATCAATGATAAATCATCTCAATACATAAATGCTAACTTGAAAGTTAAAAAGTTCACCTACAATACTATAAGTTGAATGGATAAGGAAATGCTTTATGTTTGTCATAGCCACAGCTCGCCAGGTAACTTTTTACCAAAATTTAAGATCAAAATTGTTCTAATTTTTGGTTTTGAACATTATGAAAGGTCACAGGTTCTTTTAAAATGTCGCGAACATAATTTTGCCAAAAAAAAGGTAAACAAATAAACAAAAAACAACATAGAAAACCAGAGAATAAGCATCACGAACCAAATCGAAAACAAGTGGTGATTTAGGTTGGCAGGAAGGATAAGCAGATCCTGCACCACATGCGACAACCGTCGTGTTGGTCATGTTAGTACACAGCCGGTATTAAGTTTAATTTGGTAGGTTACATTCGGGAAAGGGAATGGGATTGTAGTTATCGATTGTGATGAACCATAATGAACCTATCGTTTTCATTGTGAAACGGATTTCTCATAACGGTACACTTACTAATGATGGTGTCCGTAAAACATACGAAGTGATGATTTCAACTTCACTCCTTGGAAATCTTGGTCTAAAAGCTACCTTGTGAGCAGCAATACCTTGATCAAGGAAATAATGTACGAAATGCAAGCCCTGAAATATCTTTTCAACTTGTTATAAACCATGCTATAATATATGTTCTTCTTAGAACAAATATTCTATACTATTTATTCCATTATGAACATATTGTGTAATAATGTATCCTTTTTTTATGAACGAACTTCCATTTCGGAACAGCAATGATATTTCGACACTAGAAATTAATAAGGAAAACTTAAATTCAAGTTTATTTGTAAATTTGAATTGTGTTTGCAACTATATATCTATAAGTCGAGATATTTTCTCTAATGTATTGTCTGCTGTACAATGGGAACAATCTTATACATTTTTATGTATTGTCTGCTGTACAATGGGAACATTCTTACACACTTTATTGTATTGTCTGCTGTACAATGGGAATGTTACAACCAAAGTTGGTTACTTTTATTTTGTCAAAGATCGACACTTTATTTTCTATTGAATTATCACCCTTAGTTCATTCGTCTATTTTGGAAGCACAATCATGTTTGCTAGAATTTTTGATTGTTTTAAACAACTATTTCGAATACCATGGTCAACCGATACGGTAGGTTTGTTATATAAGTGCACTGGATAATGCGTATGCACATATTACGGTTTATCTCTTTCATAAGATAAACCAATTTAATTAAAGAGAAATGGTTACTGCATCATTCGGATCCGGTTCTCGTTTCTCGCCAATCAACGTCACATGACTCGTCAGCATTACATTGCACTAGCCACTCTTGTAGCCAGATATGTAAAAGTTTCAAAAACGTAATCGTAAAAAATCATTGACATCCGCATATCATATTCCAATATTTTCATATGAAACTATCGAAGAGACGGTAATTCTACAAGAAAGGATTTTCATTTGCAAGTGCCAGCAAATGACGAAATTAAAAGGTAAACCGACTTCCGGTGACAGCCATGTTGTGAGACGTGCAGAAAAATTGCCCCTGGTAAATTGTTTGTATCTGCCTTATATTTAACATTTCAATTAAACAGAGTAATACACAGAGCGTAATATTCATATAGGATTTCCTTTTTACACTGAACGAGGTGACTTTCATTCAATTATCTTCTTAACTAACCAGTCTTTAATCGGCGATTCCCGCCTCTACCTGTTTAAACAATCACAATGGCTGATTATGAGTGCAAAGATTTTGCCGACATTGGGAAATGTTTCCAGAAACTACATGTATATATCAATACCGAAGAGGAGAAACTAAAAGAAAAACAAGAACAGATCGACGAGAGGGTTAAAGTTCTTGAAAACCAGGCCGAGTTTGCCAATGGTGTGCTCCATGATATTCATAACTCTAAAATCCCCAACTTGGAGTCACTAATTGCTGAGGAGGCTAATGAACGTCTGAAATTGGAGGTGTGGGGAAGAAAATTGAATATGGTTATCCATGGGATTGAGGGGAAAGTCGGTAAATCCCCTAAGGTCACTGAAAACATCGTCCGTATATGGTTGCATAATGATAAAAAAGGGGCTTGGGTTTACTGCTCCGCAGGTGAAAAGTATGCTATTTACAGCAGTACATAGATTGCCGAATGGTCCTGAAAAGAAACGCAATATAATCCTTAGGCTATCAAACTTGATAGATAGGGATGATATCCTTAGTGCTGCCACAAAACTGCCTAGGGGGTGCGGATACAGTGTGGTACCGGACCTCCCACCCTCACTTGCAGTTCGTCGCGGTGAACTCCTGGCAGAGAGAAGCAAGATGTCCAATGAGGAAAAAAGAAAATTCAGACTTGTATACTTGAAAGATCCACCTTTCGTCCAACTCGTAAAGAAAAGATCATAAACATGACGCGTCTAGCATAGAGATCGTTTTGAAAATCGAATAATTATCGCTTACAAGACTTATTGGAACATTGTAATAAAAATGATGCTACTTTTTCTTTTTTTCACCTTTAGTTACTTTTTTTGTTAGCCTGTTTATATTTTATTTTTAATGTACCTTTTCTCTTTATTTAGTTTTGTACTGCGCCAGGCAAAATTTTATGTAACACTATTTGTGTTAATCGTGAGTTCTCCTCTCAGTATTAACATTTCTTAACGTGAATAGTGGGTGTGGCATAATTGTACATTTCACATTCCTGTAGGCGGAGTCTTGTGTATTCATAATGTAAACATTTGGATACTCGGAATCTCTCTATAGTCTTGTTCTGCTACAATCACACAACACAATGGAAGCCTCCGTGGATAAACACATGTTATTGTTTAATCACAAGTCTCGTCACATAAGTGCTGTTTACAGGTAAAAACAATAAGAACAGGGTTTACCCTTCCAAGTCCTACACATGCATCTTTTGATTTATTTTTTTTTTTCAAATTTCAGATCCCGAATTCATACAATAAGTGTTAAGGTTCATCATAAGGAATTGAAAAATATGGCCGTGTTTACACCTCCAAAATTGCTATGAGTGCGGACGAACTGGTACATCCGGGAAGGTTTTGGGGCTTGGCGGGAGCTAGATGTATAAAAGTTATATGAAGTCTACGTTTCAGAGGATTGGAAGCTTACCTGGATTTTGATGTTCATTTTTTTCCAGTCTGCAGAAGATAGCAAAATAAACAAACACCCGAGTTTCATTTGATACGGTCCACTCAGTTACACAGTTTAAACCTGTTAAATCACCTTTTGTTTACAGGTGTCTATTGTCCATCTATTGTTCATTTAAATCAATACTACTCACAACATTGATTATATGAGGGGAGCTTCTCAATCGTTTTCACTACTTAGTTAATTTTTGCACCTTCTGCAGGAACGAAAGGGAATGGATAGCAAAATCTAGAATAGTTTGTAATTTTCTGAAACATAAAATGTATTTAAAATTTATATGTCTAGTTCCTGTCATCCCTTGGGGCTGTTGCGGGTGTATAGGTTGGTCTGTGCTCAGGGTAGGATTTGGGGTGTGAATACGTCCATTTTAGCCAAAAGGTTATGGTGAACCTTAATTATATTTATATGATTTGTTTAATACTATAATAAACAGAAAAATATCTATTTGTTTTAGATACAATCAGATTACGGATAAAACTTAATCTAGGTAACAAGGTATGGTCTCCGTTTATTTACGCATTATGCTTCCAATTTTGGAGTGAGCTGCAAAACCATAATATATAGTTAAGTAACTAGAAACATTTAGAACTTTCTCAAAATCAACTCCTACATTGAATGGCAGCTTAGACCAAAGTTGAGCATGCTGACTGCTTTTGGTGCTTAAATGCATTATTTATCTTGTGTTTTCATGTTGACAAAATGCTGAGCTGTTTACTCCATTCTACTTCTGCTGCTTTAGTTTAAGCTTTGTTTTTGTCATAGCATGTTGCTTGATATGTTTATTTCCTTGCTGCATGTTATGCTTATAATTTATTTAACTGTTTGTTGCTCATGCATGACGAGTAGTGGTAAAGTTCTGTTTACATGTGTGTATTGTCCATATTTTATATGTATTTGCTTTGTCTAAAATTCACTGTTTAGTTTAAAAGTTATTAAATCATGGCCTAAAACAAATGCTTAAGGGGCTTGTAAAATTTGCACATTCATTATAAAGTGAATTTTGTACTATGTTATACCAACAATATTAGGGATTTAGGGGAATGGTATATATGTTTAATTAATTTTGGCTATATATTTTCCAACAGTTTATGAGGAGAAAATGATTTACCTGCAGATCTGTTATCAAAATTCTTACTATACCAGGACCATAACTATTACTTAATGAATTTGAACAACTTATTCACGGTCTTGCAAATTTGGTTACTATTTATGATGACCCGGAAGGGGGGAGTAAAAAGGGAGGGAATTTAAAAGGGTGGGGAGTTATTATTTTGAAAACCCTGAATTGTTACCAAGCTTATTGTGATCTTATTTACTTTATATATTTTTTACAGATGTCTAAATGTATGATATTGTTTATTTGTCAGTATGTTAAACAATCAGGAATGACATACCATCATAGATATAGGAAGATGTGGTGTGAGTGCCAATGAGACAACTCTCCATACAAATAACAATTCAAAAAGTAAACCATTATAGGTTAAAGTACGGCCTTCAACACGGAGCCTTGGCTCACACCGAACAACAAGCTATAAAGGGCCCCAAAATTACTAGTGTAAAACCATTCAAACGGGAAAACCAACGGTCTAATCTATATAAACAAAACGAGAAACGAGAAACACGTATATATTACATAAACAAACGACAACTACTGTACATCAGATTCCTGACTTCGGACAGGTGCAAACATTTGCAGCGGGATTAAACGTTTTAATGGATCCAAACCTTCTCCCTTTTTCTGAAACAATAGCATAACATCACAACAAAGAAAAACATACGATAAAATATCAATTGGCAGACTTAACTCAATCAAAAAACGTATGATTAAACAATGAACGAATAAATTTGATCTGCGATATCTGAATACAAATGCACAGTTAATTAAATATTAGAGACAAACATTCATGACCAAAAAGCTAACAAACAAATTCAAACACAGGACATGACTGAGAAATATTTAACCAATCAATGTTCACTTTAGAAAAAAAACCGGTTTTTTTATAATCTTGAAGTTTATACAACTGTTGTAAGAATAAGTGAAAAATTGAAGATATTACAAATAATCAAAGCTGGTGTACAGACAAGATCCATATAAATAAAAAATAACAAAAAAGCATTATAAACAGTATCAACAGGTCGAATAGTTTACTTAAAACATTTGACTGTTGGATAGAGTTACATATCACACCTATTGAACTGTTTGATAAATGACTAGTTTGAAAATAGGATCTCTTAACTGTAGGGGTCTGTCAGAGGAGGTGAAGAGAAGAGATTTTTTTTCAAGATATAGGAAAAGATATGATATAATTATATTAACAGATACACATTGTACTAAAGAAAAAGAAAAGCAGTTGCAAATGAGTGGGGGTATAAGGCATTCTTTAGCTCTGGTTCCAGCCGCTCAAGAGAGGTAGCAATTCTAATAAAAACTGGTTTTACATTTACTATTCACCAAGAAAAAAAGGATCAGGAAGGCAATTTTATCATTTTAGATATGACCATTCAAGATTATCGACTTTCTCTTGTTGCAATATATGGTCCCAATGGGGACTCTCCAACTTTTTTTGAAAATATAAAAGGTCTAGTATCTGGTATAAAAAAATAGCTCCTTAATTATGGCTGGAGACTGGAATGTGGTGCAAGACTTTGATAAGGACACCTCAAATTATAGTGCTAAAAACAATATAAGAGCACATAATAAAATTTTAGATATGATAGAGTCCCTGGACCTTGTTGATATATGGCGAGCATTAAATCCAGATACAAAAAGATTTACATGGCGTGGTCCTGGGCTTAAGCAAAGCCGTTTGGGTTACTTTTTGATTTCATCTGATCTTGAACCATTTGTAAAAAATGTAGACATGGATATAAGTTACAGGTCTGATCATTCTCCAGTGTACCTTACCTTACAGTTTTACAATCAAATTAAAGGTAAAGGCACATGGAAGTTTAATAATAGCTTACTACATGATATGGTATATGTAACTGAAATAAAAAATTGCATTAGGGAAAATATAAATCAATACTCTCTGCCTGGGAATGACCTAGAAACAGAATTATCAGTAAACCCACACATGTTTTGGGAACTCTTAAAATGTATGATAAGAGGGAAAACAATATCATATGCCAGTTATATAAAAAAGAAAAACACAAAAAATGAAAATAATTTAGAACTCAAGCTAGCTAAATTACTTGAAAATTATGAAATAGACCCCTCAGAATTATTAAATTCAGAAATTAAAATTTTAGAAAATGAACTTGTTCAACACAGAGAGAAAATAGTAACAGGTATTATGGCAAGAGCAAAGGCAAGATGGGTAGCAGAAGGTGAAAAATGTACTAACTATTTTTGTAATCTTGAAAAAAGAAATTATATTGAAAAGATAATTCCAAAATTAATTACTGATAATGTGAAGGAAATTTTCAACCAAAGTGAAATTTTAGAAGAACAAAAATCATTTTATGAAAAACTGTACTCCTCAACAAATCCTATTCTTCATCAAGAACATAAAAATCTATTTTTTGATGAAAATGATCCTTTTATCCGCAAACTTTCTGATGAACAGAGGTTACAGGCAGAGGGTAATTTGAATACTAATGAATGCTTAAAAACATTGAAAAATATGAAAAATGGTAAATCTCCAGGGATGGATGGATTTACAACAGAATTTTATAAATTTTTTTGGATAGACCTCCATGAGTTTATTATAAAATCTTTTAATTATAGCTTAGAAACTGGATCTTTTTCGGTTAGTCAGAAACAAGGAGTAATAACATGCATTCCAAAAGAAGGTAAATCAAAATTTCAATTAAAAAACTGGAGACCTATCACTTTATTAAATGTTGATAAAAAAATCGCATCAGCTGCATTAGCAAATAGAATAAAACCTTTTCATGGGGATATAATTAGTGAAACACAGCAAGGTTTCATAAAGGGAAGGTATATTGGAGAATGTACCAGACTTATTTTTGACATTATGGAAAAGGCAGAAGATGATAATCTACCAGGTCTTTTACTTTTATTAGACTTTGAGAAAGCTTTTGATACTCTTGAGTGGTCATTTATAGACTTGGCTTTGTCTTTTCTAGGATTTGGTCCTATTTTTTGTAGATGGGTCAAGACCTTATATTCAGAATCTCAGAGCTGTATTATAAATAATGGACATTGCTCTCAATTTTTTAATATTGGTCGGGGTGTTAGACAAGGTGATCCTCTATCTCCATATCTCTTTATATTATCTTTAGAGCTTATGAGTGCTGCACTTAAAAATAACCCAGATATAAATGGTATGAAAATAAATGATTCTGAGTATCTACTAAGCCAGTATGCAGATGACTCATGTATCTTATTAGACGAGGATGAGAAATCTTTAGATAAATGTTTATATACTTTAGAAAAAAATTCTGAGTGTGCGGGACTTAGGGCTAATTTTGATAAAACGGAAGCCATATGGATTGGGTCAAAGGTTCACTCAAGGGATAAACTAACAACTACAAGAAATTTGAACTGGAATCATTCAGGAAAATTTAAACTTTTAGGAATAAAATTTGATCTGTTCAGTGAAAATAAAACGCTTGTAAATTTTGAAAAAAAAATACAGAGCCTGCTAAATTCCTGGGTTTATAGAGATATAACATATATGGGAAAGATCACTGTCATTAAATCACTAGCTCTACCTATTCTAATTCAATCATTGACAGTTTTGCCAAATCCGCCGGATGATAAAATAAAATAAATTCAAAATATTTTTTTTTTACTTTCTTGTGGTCAGGAAAACCAGACAAGATTAAAAGAAAAGTTATGATAGGGTTATTTGAAAATGGGGGGTTGCAAATGCCAGATATAAGATCCTTTTGTTATTTATTAAAGATGACATGGATAAATAAACTTTTAGACCCCTTGAATATATCCCCATGGAAAACATTGTTAATAGATCAATACAACAGATTAGGAGCAGACAAAATATGGTTGATGACCCCTGATGGTATCCAAAAGATTTCTTCAAATTTTAATAATTTCTGGAAAGATATTTTACTAAACTGGAATATCCTAAACACTGTCACTAATGGCACTGCTGAAGGGATCATGAAACAATCCATATGGCTAAACAAGAGTTTGAAAATTAAAATAAAACTGTCTTTTACCAGAGGTGGGTTGAATCAGGAGTTTTCTTTATAGGTGATTTACTTGATGAAAACAGTATTTTTTTTTTACTTTAAAAGAATTCTGCGAAAAATTTAATCTTAATATTAATTTCTTGGAATACCATTCTTTGCTGCATATGATACCAAACGACTGGAAAAATTTAATCACTTCTTCAGAGAAAATTACTCACATATCTAACGATAAATTTGAATTTATAAAAAAACAATAAAAAGTCATGTCAGTTCTTTTATAAAAAATTCTTGTCAATGTATACAGAACGTCCTACAAAACAAGAAGACAAAATGTGTAAGGAACTAGGCACTCATATAGAAAATTGGGATTTCATTTATAGTTTACCCTTTTGTTGCACTAAAAACAACAAATTTAATATGTTCCAGTTTAAGATTTTACATAGAACTCTCGCTACAAATGCATTATTGCAGAAATACGGGTTAAAAGAAACTAACTTGTGTAGTTTCTGTAATGAAACTAAAGAAACTATAAGGCACCTTTTTCTGGGAATGTATGCTAGTTAGAAATTTGTGGTTAGAAATTGCAGCACTTTTTCTAGTTGAAAATAATTTAACTTTAATTCTTAATGTGGAAAATATTGTTCTTGGGTCAGAGTCTTGGGATATTTCCCTTAACTTATTCACTATTCTGGTTAAATATTATATTTATACATGTCGCTTTAATACTTCATTACCGACTCTTAAAGGTGTCATGGCTATGATTAAAAATTCCTACCAAATAGAAAAAATATCTACCTCCTTTTACAGATCCCCTAGAGCAAGAGAGAAATTTGATAGTAAATGGAATTAATTAAAAACTTAGTTCACATGTGAGGAGAGATCTTTCTATTTATGTACTTACTTAAGGCTTTATAATAGTTCATGTAGAATTAATAATATGTTGATGCACATCACAACTGGACAGTGATTTGTGTGCATCTTAAAAGTACTATCTATGTTTATTACTATTGTTATATATATATTGATATACTAGTTTTTGTTTGATTGTATTTGAATTATCTCCCCTTGACTTAGGTTGACATTTATTATGTGACTCTGTCCAACATGTTGTCCAACATGTTATCTGTTAATCACCTCTGGTGGCCTCTCCTGGTACCTCTCATGTTTTACATCACTGTATAGGCAGTGATGCATGTGGCTATAGGAGAAGGCTGATGCAATCATTAACCTTATCAGCATATTCAGGTATTCTAATCCAGAGTGATAAAGGATGTGTATGATCCAGTAGAAAATTTAGAACAATTAGCATAACTAACTTTTTAATTTTAGACTGTTATTGAAAAATTTAATATCAATATATGTATTATGAATTAATTATATAATTATGTATCACAATATATACTTGGTGTATTTTCAGATGAAATAAAAATAAATTACAAAAAATAAAGGTAAACCGAACTGTCACCACACGATCCGATGCCATCAACACGAGGAACACATCCAGCTTCTTTCGACATGTGTGGATGTGTAAAGATCATTGAACAATTTAATTAATGAATCACATGTGAGGAGAGATCTTTCTATTTATGTACTTACTTAAGGCTTTATAATAGTTCATGTAGAATTAATAATATGTTGATGCACATCACAACTGGACAGTGATTTGTGTGCATCTTAAAAGTACTATCTATGTTTATTGCTATTGTTATATATATATTGATATACTAGTTTTTGTTTGATTGTATTTGAATTATCTCCCCTTGACTTAGGTTGACATTTATTATGTGACTCTGTCCAACATGTTGTCCAACATGTTATCTGTTAATCACCTCTGGTGGCCTCTCCTGGTACCTCTCATGTTTTACATCACTGTATAGGCAGTGATGCATGTGGCTATAGGAGAAGGCTGATGCAATCATTAACCTTATCAGCATATTCAGGTATTCTAATCCAGAGTGATAAAGGATGTGTATGATCCAGTAGAAAATTTAGAACAATTAGCATAACTAACTTTTTAATTTTAGACTGTTATTGAAAAATTTAATATCAATATATGTATTATGAATTAATTATATAATTATGTATCACAATATATACTTGGTGTATTTTCAGATGAAATAAAAATAAATTACAAAAAATAAAGGTAAACCGAACTGTCACCACACGATCCGATGCCATCAACACGAGGAACACATCCAGCTTCTTTCGACATGTGTGGATGTGTAAAGATCATTGAACAATTTAATTAATGAATCACATGTGAGGAGAGATCTTTCTATTTATGTACTTACTTAAGGCTTTATAATAGTTCATGTAGAATTAATAATATGTTGATGCACATCACAACTGGACAGTGATTTGTGTGCATCTTAAAAGTACTATCTATGTTTATTGCTATTGTTATATATATATTGATATACTAGTTTTTGTTTGATTGTATTTGAATTATCTCCCCTTGACTTAGGTTGACATTTATTATGTGACTCTGTCCAACATGTTGTCCAACATGTTATCTGTTAATCACCTCTGGTGGCCTCTCCTGGTACCTCTCATGTTTTACATCACTGTATAGGCAGTGATGCATGTGGCTATAGGAGAAGGCTGATGCAATCATTAACCTTATCAGCATATTCAGGTATTCTAATCCAGAGTGATAAAGGATGTGTATGATCCAGTAGAAAATTTAGAACAATTAGCATAACTAACTTTTTAATTTTAGACTGTTATTGAAAAATTTAATATCAATATATGTATTATGAATTAATTATATAATTATGTATCACAATATATACTTGGTGTATTTTCAGATGAAATAAAAATAAATTACAAAAAATAAAGGTAAACCGAACTGTCACCACACGATCCGATGCCATCAACACGAGGAACACATCCAGCTTCTTTCGACATGTGTGGATGTGTAAAGATCATTGAACAATTTAATTAATGAATCTTCGCCATTAAACTTATACAATTCACGAATGACAGGGACAGCTTCCAAATCTTCACACCAGGAGCCCCATTTAGAATTCCACACGACACAAGATGCACAAGGAAAACACGATTCAAAAAGAGAACCACTAGCACTGATCCAAAGAATTCCTTACCTGGTTTCAGCGGTTTGCAGATTTCGTCAAACATCAATCTTGGTATGTTTAATTTATAAAAAAGTTGATGTTTTGTGGCGTATAATTATTCTAATTTATATTTATCTCATAATGAATAAGATTAATATGATAAAGATAAGATTTACTGAAAGGATTATTTTATTATTATAATTTGATGTCATATATTTAATTTGAATTTCACATGAGCAATATGATCGCACTCTGGCCTTTTTACATGTCGCTGCTTTAATGTACAATATCTTGTATAACCATGATAACCATGCAGTCATTTGGAAGACGCACATAGCGCTATTACACACAAGATACACACGAGGGCAATAAGTGCAAATTCGTCAACCTTTATCTCAATAACATGATACCACTAATTATACACAATTATACACTATGTGGTAGTTGGCTCAGCTGACGGTTAAATGAAATACACTATACGAGAGTTCGAAGACAAAGGACAAATTTTGTGGCGGATGACGCTATATATAGCTTTAGAATAAATCCAATCAGAGTCGATGGCTTCGATTATTTACACGTGCAAATTCTTTGAACAGTCTTTAATATTTCCTAATACTGTTCGATACACTTTAATCGGCATTACTATAAATAAAAATGTACATAATTTATGCCTACAGTTTTCTCGTTTGATTGTTTAAAATGTTTAATAACATTTTTCTTTTTGGGTTTTTAATTACTTACTAATGCGGTATGGGCTCTATTTGTAATATTGTGAAATTAGTAGCAACTATTTCTAGGATTTTCTAATACTTAATTGAACTTATTTTGTATTTTCAGTCAATCTTTTCTGCCTTATCATGCTTATGGAATAAAGAAATTGATATGACACTTTTGACTTTTTTGGTATAAACCCATTGGATTATAGATCCACAGGGAACAATCTTACACACTTTAATGTATTGTCTGCTGTACAATGGGAACAATTTTACACATTTTTATGTATTGTCTGCTGTACAATGGGAACAATCTTACACATTTTAATGTATTTTCTGCTGTACAATGATGGGAACAATCTTACACACTTTAATGTATTGTCTGCTGTACAATGGCGACATTTTAACACATTTTGAGCGACAACAATCGAAGAACTAATCCAGTGTGGTCAATAGGAATGAAGGCAAAACATTGACACCCTTTTGGAATGAGACAGTATTTTGAATAAAAGTGGGACATTGAAACGATAGGCCACAAGAGAAACCCTCCAAGGTTCTTAATCTTGTCAAAAACTAGAAATCAGATATTAGATTTAACCTTATAGTTTTTACTAAACGAGGATACCATTTTCATATCAGTATTTGCTGATTATTTTAGTGGAGAAAAAAAAGGATGAAGCTAACCACATGCTTTAATAGAGCAGAGAAAGATACCCGAGGGAAATTCAAACTCATAGATCGAAAACAATCTGACTCATTTTTATAGTTCGGTTTATGATGTACTATTACACCACTGTTCCAGGTGAGGGGAGTGATGGTATCCCGCTAACATGTTAAACCCCTCCATATTATGTATATATGTGCCTGTCCCACGTCAGGAGACTGTAGTTCAGTGGTTTGCGTTTGTTATGTGTTACACATGTGTTTTTCGTTCAATTTTTGTACATAAATTAGGCTGACAGTATTCTCGTTTACATTGTTTTACATTGTCATTTCGGGGCCTTTTATAGCTGACTATGTGGTATTGGCTTTTCTCATTGTTGAAGGCCGTACGGTGACCTGTAATTTTGAAAATTATGTGTCAATTTGTTTCCTGTGGAGATTTAACTCATTGGCAATCATACCACATACTCCGTTTTTATATTGACGACACTATTGTTTAACCAATGCAAATCAAATAATATTTTATGATATTTACTTTTTTGAATTGTCAAAACAACAAACTTGCATATAACATATATCATTTTATGAAATTTCAACACAATCATTGTAGTCATATATTATATAATATTTACATATATTATATAATACTAATTTATTCATAATCAGGTATATTGATTATCGATTGTCATCAATTTATGACATGTATATACGCCACTGTCGACCATGCTGAATAACCATTACACATAGCTGGCGTAGTTTTCTGAAAAGAAAAAGAAAAAAAATACAGTATAAGATACATGGTACATGAAGGAAAGGATTTTAACGATATGTATCTATTTTTCGTGCACAATATATTGCTGATCATAGCGAAACACTATAAATGGTTTTATATTCTCTTTTCCGGTATTCTAATTTGGTTTGTCTTCGTTTGTCAATTTTGAAACTATATTGATCCTTTGATATCAAAACCTAATATATACAATTGCCCACTTACTTGTTGCTCATTGATATTGCTCATTTAACGCATCACGTATTCAAGAAACAAAAATCTAGAAATTACTTACATCGCACAAAATGTATTAAGTATTGCGTTCTTTCAGTTGTGACTACTATTTTTTTAATTTAATAAAACTGTTAGGAAACTCATAAGTACCAAAGTTAATATTTTTTTTATTTATATTGCTATCAGACTCTCATTTGAAGGTTGAATTCACACTCCATTTGTACATTAGTTTGGTCTTTTTTAAACTCATTATGACTTGATTTTGTTCACTGCTGTTTTGGTTAGTGTTTTTAGTTTTGTAGTATATTAGGACTATTTGTACTTTTGTATGATTTTAGATTCCTTAAGGTGGTACCCAACACTTTAACTAAAATTAATTTGGCTCGTTTAATTTTCTTAAAATTTTGACAAAGTATTCACTTTAATCCTTTTACAAAAATATAAAAATTTCAAAAAATTTGAACCAACCGTTTCATCAGAAAAATTACACTTGTTATATAGCAGTTTGACAAACACTTATTTTGATCATTGAGAAGCTTGATATTCCCTTAACAACACAACGTAATTAAAACCTTTAGCTGATTTTACAGAGTTATTTTCCTGTAGTGTTAGGTACCACCTTAATATGTCTGGTTTTAATATCACTGTAATATTTAGTTTATAAACATGACCTTTGGAAACTGTAAATAACAGTCATACGAGTGGGAGGTTTAACTAGATAGAAAAGAAAACAGGTTTAAACCACAAGTTTCCTTGGAAAATTACTGCACAAAGTCAGAAATATGACAATTGATTTACATTTAGGTTTTATTCTATGAAAATGTTTAATATATGGGATTGTTAGTAAATTGTTTTTGTCCTCCACCTGTTTCATTAGCCATTGAGTCCAAGATATTTGTTTATACTTTTTTCTAGAGATTACTAGTACTTACTGTTGCAGTAATGGGCACCATAGGTCTTTCTACAGGTACAGAAACCTGAGCAAAAACTCTTTCTAGCTTCTACAAAACACAGAACGAAAAGATATACAATGATGAATAAATGGACTTATAAAAGGGTTATACATAATAAGTTCAACTGCGCGACAATCCTCAACAGTGTCTGGCTTCAACAATATTTCAAATTGTATGGGAAGAGATAGTTATCAAAGATACCAGGATTATCATTTAGTACACAAGACGCGCTTTTCGTCTACATAAGACTCATCAGTGACGCTCATATCAAACTATTTATAAAGCCAAACAAGTACAAAGTTGAAGAGCATTGAGGACTCAAAATTCCAAAAAGTTGTGCCAAATACGGCTAAGGTAATCTATGCCTGGGATAAGAAAATCCTAAGTTTTTCGAAAAATTCAAAGTTTTGTAAGCAGGAATTTATAAAAATGACCACATTATTGATATTCATGTCAACACCGAAATGTATGAAATGAACTATTATTTTGCTCCTAAAAATGCGGAAAAACAAAAACTTATTTAAGTCCTTTCAAAATCATATTCGTTATATCCATAGATAAACTGGTTACAATTATTTGAACACTTTAGTGAAGAAATTAAAATTCGTATTTCAAGTTGGCGTCATAAACATGTCTGGCGTACACAATGTAAAGCCTGTATCTATGAAACATATCTTTGTAAAGTATATTCTGTTTCAATGTATTTTTTTATATATAGTTCTAGCTCTTATATGTACCTAAAAAAATACTTGACAAAATCTCAGAATTATGGTACTTTGGAAGAATATCATGTTTCTTTTAAAAAAGAATTAACTAAATATTCTAAGGATATCTACCCCAGGAATTGGCCGTTTCAGAATCTAAAGCATCATGGGTAATTTCAATGTTCGGACCCCAAAATGAAAAATAACGTCACGTCATTGGTTAAATTGCCATTGTTTATGACATTTTTAACCAATCAGGACGTTTTGGTGTACACTTTTGAAAATATTACCCATGATGCATTAGATTCTGAAACGGCGAATTGATAACCTAAGTTGTATTTGGCTAACCATTCAGACGTTTGGTATCTCAATGCTCTTAATCTTTTACTTTATTTTGACTCTTTAACTTGTCAGTTTAGCGTCACTGATGGATCTTTTGTAGACAAAGCGCACGTCTAGCGCACACAATTGTACTGCTTGTATCAATAATGAGCTTATTATATACAACTTTCACCAATTTCCATTATGAATAAACTATGAAATTTAGATGTCAATAACACTTATGATCAGAGTTGACAGGCTTGTAATAAAGTAGTTCCCTCCTTATACCACTCGGCCACCGAGGCGCCGCCACGATAAGAGATTCTTCTCATTAATGATAACGATATACTATACAATCGCTTACTCGCATGTTATGAAACAAACATTATTTCTTAGTTTAGCTAATTAACTTACTGCAATCATATTTGACATAAAAGGAAGCTTTAGCATGACCACAGGAATCAGAAAACAAGTATGACTTTGCCATCAGCTTTCCATTTGCAATACCGTAACATGTGTTTTGGTAGTCACAGTACTGTTTGGTATGGGCCAAAATCTTAGCATCAGCAGGTCCACACGTCTGGTGGCCGTGGAATTGATAATTACTGGGACGACAAGGGATATTTCCATACTGTGCCTTTGTGATCTTCAAATACTGGAATGGATAGCACCATAACTTCACATTCTCGTTGTAACAAAATCTTTGCCAATGTGATGCTGTCCATGCTTAAAATAAACATTGCTTACATTTTAAAGTTAAAAATAGAAAGTTATGTCCATGCTAAATATGAAAATCTCTTCAATGTTAAAGTTTAAAATAAACAATTTGGAACAAGTTTGAAGAAGGGAAGATAATCTTAAGTTACAAAAAAATTATGACCATGCTTAATTTAAATCTCTTCAATGTTAAAGTTTAAAATAAACATTATGGTACAAGTTTGAAGAAAGAAAGATACACTCAAATAATAAGAAAAATTATGTCCATGCTTAATATAAAATCTTTCAATGTCAAAGTTTAAGATAAACATTATGGAACAAGTCTGAAGAAAGGAAGATATTCTCAAATCATAAAAAAAAATATGTCAATCAACCCTAAACCACTTCACAGATGATATCGGATATGTTCATTATGTCGTAACTACAATACCCTTCCATTTTCACGAATGTGATCTACCGAATAAGACTATTAAACGGATTAGTAATAGCATAAGCAACACGACGGGTGCCACATTTGGAGCAGAATCTGCTTACCCGTCTGAGCATATGAGATCACCCCCAGGTTTTTGGTGGGGTTGGTGTTGCTTAGTCTTTAGTTTTCTATGTTGTGTCTTCTGTATTATTATTTGTCTGTTTGTCTTTTATTTTTTAGGCATTACGTTGTCAGTTCATTTTCAATATATGAGTTTGACTGTCTGTCTGTCTTCTTTTGTATTATACTACCAGTATAGTGATTATTTCGTATAGGTTAGAAAAATCTTAGCATATATTCCCAGCTCGCTTCTTAAGAATCTAAAGGAGCATAGGTCAAGTTTTTTTCATTGATCTTAAACCGAAATGAAAATTACGTGACTTCGGTACCTTAAAAACCAATCAGAATGTTTGGAATGTTTTTCAAAATATTACCACGAATGCATCATGTTTTGAAACGGCGAATAATTGTTAATAAGTAAACACATTGCAGTTTAAATGTTGCCTGAATCTACATAACTAATAAGTGAGATACCTTTGTCGTATTGCCTTCTTTTTAGACTAACAAACGGTTTAAGTTGTCCAAATGCCGTAGAATGAATATACTCACTCACTTCATTGACAATTATACCACATCTCAGTCTTATATTTAAATTTTATAAAAAAAAAAGAAATATAATTAAAAAACTTTACTTTCTTACCTTTACATTTATCAATACAACCTGTAAATAAAAATAGAAATACAACTTTGAATTATTCAATGATAAAATTGTTGTTGAATAATGGCAATCGATAAATGTATGTACTTTTTCCTTTTTGAAATTGATTATATTACAAACTGTATAGCTACGGCGAAACAACTATGCTTATAAATTACCGACGAACTGGTTCCTTGAAATAATTTAGCGATGAAAACTTGTAATTTTATAAGGCATTAACATGATTAAATGATTTTATTTTTTAAATTGGAAAGTAAGTTTCATAAGCTCTCAAAAACAATTGATGAGAAGTACTAAAGATTCATAGTACAATAAAACTTCAGTTTCAAAAACGGTATATAAAGCAGCATAACCAGTAGCTTTTGAGCTAATTTTTTAATACCGGTAAAATTTAATTAATTTTTAGCTAAAATTTTGATACAAAATAAATTTTATTTCAAAGTATAGTTTTTATCATCTAAGCTTACACTCTTTTGGTTAAAAGACACTCCATTCAAAAAACAATTCAAAATTAGTGGCCACGACCTCATGGTAGTAATTATTCCTTTTTGTTCATATTTACTTACACTGTCTAAACATTCCTCTTGTAAAAAATATCGCTATATTTTCTAAGCATACAATCTGTTTGAGAATCTCTTAAATTTTAATTTGTAACATTCTGTCAATATTTACAGAATGAATAAATGCACTTTTATACTAATCACAATAATGTACATACTCACATTAAAGTGAGACTTTACTGTAAAATCTTACAGTGAATGTGTATTACTGTAAACGGAAATGTCTCATATGTAAGTGTGTCACAAACGCGATAAATAGGAAGCACAACATATCCATTTTGATCATTTTATGTCTAGTTCGAAGTTGTTTTGCATCGTGGCTTATATGTCGGCACTTTAGTGTGTATTGTTTTCTGTCAGAAAGCTCAGAACAGATAAGGTCTCTTATCATGCCTTTTATTCTATACTAAAATGTTTATGGAGTGCTGAGGATAGACAAATATGTGAAGACATCAATCATTATAATAAAAAAAAATCATATTTTAAACAATACTTAAGAAGTTTCGCAGTCTATAATTGAAAACGGCTACCTTTAATCCTTACGCGATAAAGGCTTTGATGGCGTTCATTCGCTTGAGTATAATATAAAATTTGACAGTGAATCTAATTCAAAGATAAAACTTGATATTTTTAAATGCATCATTATAGTATTTTGTTTGTGTAAACATGAAAAATTAAATCAAATTTAATTATTGAAGTCAATGAAAAAAGTATACAAAATTGAATAGACAAATACATAAAGCTTAAAACTTGTAAAACTTTTGTGCCTATTTCATGAAATACATATATATCCATATATATCTATACGTATCAATAACTATTAACTAGCCTGTGTTAAAAGTGGCACATTTTTGGATACATAAAGAGGCGCTGTGACTCTTGAATATAACAATGTAACAAGCATGTTTGGTGCATGAGTACATAATTATAACAAAAATAATAATTTTACTTACATTTATGATCGCATCTAGGAATAGCTGAGTATGCCCCGAACACAGCATTAAACGCAATAAATAATGCAGCAATAGATAACAAATGCATTTTTCAGTGAGACTTCTATGATACCAGCACCCACAGAAATAAAAAAGCAATGGCAAACTTCAGTTATATTTGAAAAGCGTAGGTGGTTACATATGGTATTTGTCGTCCTAAAACAATTTATGCAAATTAGAAAATGTTTAATTGAACAATAATTGTTATGTACGTTGTAACACATGCATGTTTAATTTTGTAAATATCAATATAGTTGTACTTTTACTAAATTCTACTTGTTCAAGGCAGTTCTTGCAAATGTTTCATCATCTTTAAAAAAGCACACTTTTTTATTAAGGCTTCGGTTTATGTTCTAATCTGCCACAGCCTTTATACAAAATAGACACTAAAATGCAATTGTTTCTTTTTCAACTTGTCCAAAAGTACATGACTTAAAGCCACAAAAACATTACATGTACGTGTTAGAAAAGAACAAGATACATTAAAGTGCAATTGTACATTGATGAACCCGGTAAAAATAGAATTCAAACTTGTCTGAGAACGAATGCACATAATTGAATATATATAAATAGGAAATCAACAATACATACATGTAAGAAAAGAACAAGATATACTAAAGTGCATTTGTACATTAATGAGGCCTTTCAAAATCGAATTTTACCTTGTCTGAGCACGCATGCAAGTAATTAATGAATATATATATATATAGGAACATACTCGAAGTTTTTAGTCTTCCGCATCGTACATTTTCAATAAAATCATGCACTGATACTCCTAAAATATGGAAGAGGGACGCCAGTTAAATTTTTGTTCATTCAGATTTTCTTTAGAGGCAATGATAGTTTGTATGAATTCTTGTTATTGACAATTTAGGTAAAATTTCTTTTGTCCTTTTTGTGTATATTTTCATTTGACTGGGTTTTTATGCGGAATATTCATCGATTCAATGTTTCTCTTTTAATGCCCCTTGGCCAAATAATCAAAGTATATCTTTTAATCGAATACACGTGTATTTGCTACCTTTTCTACGTTTACTTTCTCTCGAATGTGTTCATTTATTCCCATACACCTTTGCCGTTCGAAAAGGAACATTAACGTATGTTAGATTCTGAGTGTTAATTCAAAATTACAACTGACATTGTACGAATCTTAAAAGTTTTTTGTTTACCAAACTCATGATAGCAATCACTTGAAACTTTTTTTAAATTAGTTCTAGCTTAACTTAATCTCTGTTTTATTTATCTTCGTTGTTTGGTGTCTGTCGTATTGACGTGTTCATGAATACACAGCCTTGGTTTCTTTGTGGAAGGACATAACTCATGTTAATCATTACATCACTTCAAAAATGTACTTTTGTTTGTTTTCGTTAAAGCTTTTCTTTTTGACGTAAACAAATTATATGTTGTTTTTTGTTTGACTAATTTACATATGTGAAGTATTATTCAGTATGATTTGTTAAAAACAATTTTTCATGTACTCCCATGTGTTGCAAAAATATTTGTAGTAATGAACATATTCATAAGACATATACTACACTACAAGACCCGATTTAACTAAAATATTTCACTATGTATTACAAGATTTATAAAATTGTTATTTTATGATAGCTGCATTGCATACAATGTTTTGTTCACACATCGTTGTCAATATAATATAATTTGTTTGTTACATTCATACAAGTGAGAGGTTCGGCTAGCTTTGAAACCAGGTTTATTCCACCATTTTCTACATAAGAAAATGGCAAACTAGTCAGGAATATGACAGTTGTTATCCATTCGTTTGCTATGTTTTGGCTTTTGATGTTACCATTTGATTAGGGATTTACCTACTTTTATTTTTTTTTTTATTTTGTTTTGCAAGTATGTCTGTAGTTCGTGTATCATATAATGACAGACTCACGGGAAGCTATTTCTATCCTAGTACTTGACATTTACTCTGACTTTGTGTGACTCAATAATATCGTCCTTAACACTTTGGAAAGACATTACCTTTATCAAACTATGCAGATAATTTGTGTGAATATAAGAAAAGGAATTTAGAATCAAAGGTAAACAGATAATTCATTCGATTAAACTACTAAAACTAATATTAAAATCATTAGAGACAGTATGTCACTATTTCATACACACAAAAAACAGAAGGCTAGGAGCAAACAATGCATTTCTTTTGGAGTTTATTATGACGTCAATTATCATCAAAATACACATTTAGATTTAGAAGCCACTTGGAGCACGCTACCGGGAGCGGGATTTTAACGCTGTATGGAAGACCCATTGGTGGCCAGCGGCTGTTTTCTGCTCTTTGGACGGGTTGTTGTCTCTTTGAAACATGACCTCTTTCCATTCTCAATTAAACTGACTGTTCGTCGACCTTATTTATTCAGATAACGATTGAAATATTATTGTAAAATAAATATGATTGCTAATGAAAAACAACTATATACCATAGACCAAATTACGAAATCAAACACAACTATAGGACACTATACTGAGCATAACACTGAGAGCACCCCATTCTCAATTCAAATGACACAGTACCTTTACTGTTTGAAACTTCATGTTGGTCTTTCAAAGTAGCAATCTGTATACACCATATACCTTATGTATCATAGATAATTGCTGTTACAAAATTTTTAAATATGTTTTGATAAGGAAGAAGTGTGCTTTATACAAATCTCAAGTGTATCATTCTCTTTACTTTTATTCATATCTTTCTTTTCTTTATACGCTTTTTGTTTCTTAAATTTTTTTATCAAAGGTACCAGGCCCATTATTTGATACACCAGACGCGCGTTTCTTTTACATAAGACCCATCAGTTACGCTCAGATAAAAAAGTAAGAAAGCCAAACAAGTACAATAGTTATCAAAGGTACCAGGATTATAATTGAGTACGCAGGGCGCGCGTTTCGTCTACATAAGACTCATCAGTGACGCTTATATCAAAATATGTATAAAGCCAAACAAGAACAAAGTTGAAGAGCATTAGGATCCAAAATTCCAAAAAGTTGTGCCAAATAAAGCTAAGGTAATCTATGCCTGGGATAAGAAAATCCTTAGTTTTTCGAAAAATTCAAAGTTTTGTAAGCAGGAAATTTATAAAAATGACCACATTATTGATATTCATGTCAACAACGAAGTGTTGTCTACTGGACTTGTGATACTCTCGAGGACGAAACGTCCACCAGCAGTGGCATCGACCCAGTGGTGTAAATAGTTATCAAAGGTACCAGGATTATAATTTAGTACGCCAGACGCGCGTTTCGTCTACATAAGACTCATCAGTGACGCTCATATCCAAATATTTATAAAGCCAAACAAGAACAAAGTTTAAGAGCATTAGAATAGAAAATTCCAAAAAGTTGTGCCAAATAATGCTAAGGTAATCTATGCCTCGGATAAGAAAATCCTTAGTTTTTCCAAAAATTCAAAGTTTTGAAAGCAAGAAATTTATAAAAATGACCACAATATTGATATTCATGTCAACACCGAAGTGTTGACTACTGGCCTGGGCTGGTGATACCCTCGGGGACGAAACGTCCACCAGCAGTGGCATCGACCCAGTGGTGTAAATAGTTATCAAAGGTACCAGGATTATAATTAAGTACGCCAGACGCGCGTTTCGTCTGGATAAGACTTATCAGTGACGCTCATATCAAAATATTTATAAAGCCAAACAAGAACAAAGTTGAAGAGCATTAGGATCCAAAATTCCAAAAAGTTGTGTCAAATAATGCGAAGGTAATCTATGCCTTATTGAAGAGCTTTATGAACCAAAATTCTAAAAGATTGTAATAAATACGGCTATGGGTGTCTATGCCTGGGATAAGAAAATGCTAAGTATTTCAAATAATTCAAACTTTTGCAAACAATTAATTTATTAAAATGACCATACAATTGATATGCATGTCAACACTGAAGTGCTGACTACTGGGCTGGTGATATCCTCGGGTACGGAATGTCTACCAGCAGTGGATATAAAAGAATGGTGTTTAAGATATACTCAATTTCGAGCGTTTTCAAAAAGACATTTATTAAAAACAATATTAGTTATCAAAAGTACCAGGATACTAATCTAATACGCCAGATGCGCGGTTTGTCTACATAAGATTCATCCGTGACGCTCTGATAAAAATATTTAAAATCCAAACAAGTACAAAGTTGAAGAGCATTCATGAACAAAAATTCCTAAAAGTTCTGCCAAATACAGCTTATCTGTGTCTAGGATATGAAAATCCTCAGTATTTCGAATAATTCATACCTTTTCAAACAGTATTTTTTTGTTGACCATATAATTGATTTTCCTGTCAACACCGAAGGACTACTAGGCTTGCTATACCCTTGGGAACGAAATGTCCCCCAGTAATGTCTGCGACCCAGTGGTGTAAATAGCTACCAATGGTATCAGGCTTATAATTTAATACACCAGAAAATACGTCTAAATTTCACCCATGTACATACAAAATTTATAGAGACAATTCTGTATTGGAATATTATTATAGTTTACTTGCTAAAAAGGTTAAATAAATCAGAAGAGACAGAAAAGATATTAAAGTACTATGCATCATCTAATTCTTAAGAATATGTTTCCAAATACAAATATATCAAAACATCTCAAAATTACTGAGTAATGATGATGAAATAAGATAATAATACATCCCTCCTAAATTAGCTTGTCAAATATTAAATAACTTATAAAATAATTTTTTTCAAAATAAAAATTCGATTCTTCTTTTTTTTCTATTTATATGCCACTGCTGGTGGAGATTTATTTCCCCGAGGGTATCACAAGCCCAGAAGTCAGCACTTTTTGTGCTGGCATGAATTAAAATTGATATTGTTATATTTATAAATTAACTGTTTACAAAATTTAGATTTTTTTGAAATACTAAGGCTTTTCTACCTCAGTCATAGATTACTTTAGCTGTATTTGGCAACACTTTTAGAAATTTTGGATCTCAATGCTCTTCAACTTCGTACATGTTTGCTTTTTTTTTTTTTTTTTGGCGTTTTTCTATTTTTTACTTTTTTGGATTCGAGCGTCACTGATGAGTCTTTTGTAGACGAAACGCGCGTCTGGCATATATATAAGTCATCGTATCTTTGATGAGTTTATTTACTATACATCATGTACATGCTATAATTCATATGTGTGTAAATTGATTTTCAATGTACATAAATATATGATAAGCTAGTCGTGTAATGGTAACGGTTGTTGCTTATAAAATCATACGGAATCATAACAGTATATACTACATCAAGTCAAGGTTAATTTTGATGATTTTGTTTTTTAACTTTGACGAGATTCATGTTGTTCCCTTAGCATAGCAATACGACAGTTGAGTTATGGCGATAATTAACATTAGTCTGATGGCCACCATCATGAATTGATCCACCAATTATATGATGTATACGTGTATCAGCAGTTTCACTATTTTTCTTATGTTTCCCATTTCCGATTGTTTCCATTTTACGAAGTGTGGATTCGCATGAAAAGTGATATAAACATATAAATACATAATAGAACGGTCCACGCATCTAGTCTCGCTGCCTTTGAGTTCATACTTTTCATACTTATTTTGTTTTGTATCTTGATATGAATCTTCTTTTAAGGTATCTGAACATTGGTGAACAAAATTTAAGGTATTTGAACATAAGTGAACATAAGTGAACAAAAATTACTTTAAACTTTTAATAAATTCTTTCAAAGAGACAAACATTAATTATAAACCTGTAGTTCAAATTTACGTTAATATTATACTAAAAGTCTAGAAATCACTTTGTGATCTGTGTTAACTAATTTAAAGATGATAACTCCTGACTTCCCCCAGATATTTTTTTTTTAGCATCAAACAGGTCATATCTTCTTTGACTGTCCATGACGTTCAAATAATAAATCCATGGGAAGTATTATATGATTCTTCGTAGTATGTGTAAGGTATTTGAGTATTATTGATCTATTATTGTTTCAATATATCATTATAAGTATTTTACATTTGCTAACATAGCCTTGGAGTTCTGTGTTGCATTCAATCGGGCAAAAAGATTCGCCAAAAGTATTAAACAGTTGAAAACTTAAAACATAATATTTGACATGATTCTAATATTACCGAAATTAACGAACAAATAAAGAAAAAAATTAACAACACACAGCGCAGATAACCATAATGTCGTGTTTTTGGGTTGGTTTTTTTTTCATTTTGTCAACGAATTTTTAGTGTAAGCATGAAATCAAAATACAAAAATAAAAAACGTATGTTTTTATTTTCATTTATTGTTATAGCATTAGCATAAAAAAAAAATATTTTGTTTGACCTGAATAAAAAAATAGAAGAGAAATAAAAGTGTGTGTAAATTTGATATTTCTATTTCTTTTTGTTTCATTGAAACTGCATATACGGCGAGAGTAACAGCAAGAACTTGCCTTTTCTTATCATTTTTATATTTATTTCCAGAACTACGTACGAAAAAATGTAAATTAATACCCGATGAACATTGGACAAGAAAAACTGAACTATAAAATTCTATGTTTATTTCAACGAACTGGATTACCTTGTTAAAAAGTAAAAGGCAGGTGAAATTAGCAATTTATTGATAAAAAAGCATATTTTCTTTAAATATTGCACAATAAACAATAATTTCAGTTCGCATTTGATTTGAAATTATCAGATTTTGTTTTATAAGGTTAAGATAATGTATAGAAAAAAACATCATTCAAGTAAAAGAAAATGGAATTTTGTTTAATTTAAGCAGCAGTTACATGTAGAAATGTTGGAATGTTAAGAAATGTACAAAACGAAGTATTAGCGAACGGACAAAACAGACATTACAGTGAATTAGCTTTCGCATGATATTTAATACAGCCATATGTTAGATTTGTGCATCAAAGTTGTTAACTTAGTGTCTTTGTGAAGACTGTCATTCGTCTATAATGTGATGATTCTTGAGGATTGACAAAGATTTCTTGTGGTTGTACATGACTTAAATTCACCTAATAATTATAACTTACAAATAGAGCTGAATTGACCGCATTTTTTTTACTTGTGTCACAAATGACACACTCTCGAATCACCCGATATATTTAACCTGAGGTTCAGTGCGAACATGTCACCGAATCTAAGATTAATGTATCTTGTTTTATAATTATCCAGTTCAAACATAATATATACTGAAATTAAAATCGCATAGTGCAATTGGATACTTAGTACATTTATATAAATGTTTGATTTTTAAGGTAATAGTACTGATTTAAGATAGACTAGAAAAATACAATCATTTGACAAATAAAAAATCATTTTACGGCATGTATTATGTCAAAATTGATTTTTTTTTTCTCCAATGAAATATATCATCATGCTAACAAATAATCCAAGAAAATATAAAAGTGGTTGTTTAAAAATATCAGACAATGAAATCTTTTTTGAGAACAAAGTGTTATTTGTTCTTATTTGTACCTGCAATTATCTAGATTTGCTAACTCAAACTAAGCACCTGACATTAATTAAAATCAGCATGTTTCTGTTGTTAAACATCTGTTTTTTCGTCTTTTTTTTTGCCATAGCGTTGGGTTTTTTTTTCTTCTTTAATATATGCACTATCAGGTTCATATTTGAAAAAAACTCAAAACTTTAATTCAAACAAATGATTATGCGGTATGGGTTTTGCTCATTGTTGAAGGTTGTACGGTGACCTATAGTTGTTAATATCTGTGTCATTTTGGTCTTTTGTGGATAGTTGACAGTTGTCTCATTTGCAATCATACCACATCTTCTTTTTTAGATTATTAACCATGTACAACAACTGGAAATAATTGTTGCTTATATTATCACAAACCTAATAAATAGTCTACTTCGGTAGGTCACATTCGAGAAAAGAAAAGAGCATTGTACTAACGACATAAGGAACATATAATTCTGAACGGTAATATCCTAACGGTCAATCAACTCATGATGGCGAAGTGTTGTTAAGCAAAACTCAAGATCATAAAACAAAATGTAAATCAATGAATCTATATCGACATAAGTGATTGAATAGTTGGTAATTGAATGAGCTTCAAAGTTAAATTCAAGGTGTGTCTTGCATTCTTCTCCTTATCAGATATTTTTTTTCATTTTGAAACACATGTCCTATATATAATCTAAATTTTCACTTTCTACAGTTTTTTACGACACTTGTCTACTAATTTACAATAATAATGGAGATTTCTAACTAAGGACAAACATTTCCAAAGATGATGAAATTTTCCTGTTGAATTGGTTATCTGAGGTTTAGATGCTTTCAATATTAACCATATCTTTCAGTCCAGTATAGACTTCATAAACCGACTACTTCACAGATAAATAAATGTCACTCTGCGATTGTCATACAAATCAGATGTTTAGAAAACCAGGTTCGCCTCATTTTCTGCTGAAGAAAATGCCTGAACCAATGCATAAATATGTCCATTTGTTTGATGTGTTTGAGCTTTTGATTTTGCCATTAGAATACGGTGTTTCCATTTTGAAATTTCCTCGAAGTTCAGTATTTTTGTGATTTTTAACACAAATTCATGATTGAAATCGCTACAGTTTTGCAGTATTATTAAATAAAGGAAACAGTAGTATACCTCTGTTCAATATTCATAACTCGATTAATCTAAAACAAATCTTGGTCACAAACCAAACAGAAAAATAGCCCTGGTTTTAAATTATTCGGCTTTGTGCGTTCCTAGCCAAGATATTATCTAAAACAGAACAATTTTTCCTATGCTTTACGCTGCACATATATAAACAAGAAACTATATTTGAAAAAAAAATTATTACAGATCCACGTGTGTTTAATTTCTTTATGCTGAAACAGCGTGTAGAAAGGGAGATGACTCTATCGTATTGTAACTAAACATACATCAATTTGCTTCATTTATCAAACCAATACATGTACATGCATGTTATTTCTAAGATCAATAACTTTTTGTATGCAATCAAATATCAACTGATATTAAATCAACTTTAAATGGACACACAAATTGATTGTTATTGATTTGAAGTGTATTAGTCATATGTCTTTTCTCTAAGATTTATTTTTAAGAGTTTTCTGAACATACACGTGTACACTACGGTAAAAAAAATACCATTTTTATATGTTGTGATCTTAGTTTATGAAAATGAGCCACAGAACTAAGAATAAAATTGAAAAAATTAAATGCATTATTGATTATATTCTTTTTTAATGATATAACCCCTGCGCAAAATTATATCGGATCAATATCAAGAGGTATGAATACTGTCTTCACATAAATAAAATTGATGGATACTTCAGTCTAACTTAAAGTGTCAAATTCAAGTCAAATGTCACGTATGTGATGTTTATAACGTATGAATATATCCGAAATTATATCTTCTTTGGAATTGTGTTGTTTTCTTACTTTTAAGGCACTGAATTATATGTAACTTAAAGTTTACTTCACAGTACTTATGTTCAAAAAAATACGTCTCCTCAATTAAATGTTGTTTGAATTCCGATCCAGACGTTAAATTCGTCAATAATGCAATTATAGTTCTGATTTAGTTTAAATTCCCTTCTTAGTGTAACGAAAAATATATAGAGAATATCATATGGCTTTTTCAATATCGCATCCGTATCAAGCCGAGACACCAATATTATCCCAAGAGCTCTGCTCGAGGGATTATATTGGTTGAGGGTTGATATGGTGTATGATATTGAAAAAGCCATATCATATACACTTTATTATATACATATATCTCAAGTAGATGTTTTTTATGTAACATGACGTCATACAGATTATAGGTTTGAGATGACGTCATACAGATTAAGGATTTGAAAGCCTTTGCAACAGTGACTGCAATCGATGACGTGACGTCATACAGATTAAAGGTGTGATAAAACTTTTGTAACCGTGCTGATATCGATATCCTCACGGGTGGCTGATACAGCACGCTTGCCAATGATTGTATTACACATACAATTTATCTGTATTTACTACTAAGTATATAATAAAATGAGATATTTACTTAATTTCTTTTACAAAGGAGTCGAATATAGGTGAGTCGTCTATTGTTTTGTTGAATATTTTTGATAATTCGTGTTGTCATTCTGTGAACTAATTAGAGGTTTTGAAATTGCAGATATACTCAGATTTGGCTGAATACTATGTGCTAGACTTAACAGGTCTTAGATTTACATGATGAATATTCATGTATTCTTATAACTCTTTTTTCCTAAAGGCTCCATATTAATTGCATTTTGCCTACACGGTCAGTGAACGGAATCAAAAAGCAGTTATTTGGGTCCTCAGTGCTCTTCAACTTTATACATTTCTGACTTTCTAACTGTTTTTTTTTATTTGAGCGTCACTGATGAGTCATCCGTGCGCCTGGCGTACCAATTTATAGCCTGGTACTTTTGATAACTATCGACAGGTGGAAAGAATAGAAAGTGTTGTTAACTTTCGTTCTTTTTTGTAGCGGTGATTTGTTTGTTGATGCAATTGTGTGGTTCAGAACATGCAATATGTAGGCTTCATATGATTCACTTGTATCTGTCTTTTTCATTCCGGTTATTCATTGTACTATTGACACATAGTTTCTGTTGATATTCAATAATTTTACCTTTTAAATTTTCTTGACAAGTTTATTGTACAACTATTACTGATTATGTAGGATTTTATTTGATTTCCACTTGTGAGCGTTTTTTGTTTTAGTTTTCAAAAAGATTGTCCTCGAGAATCACTAAGGAACAATTAATTCTCGATGTAGTAAAAAAAAACTTTTTTTCCGAAGTTGTTTTCCACCTTGTGTTGTTGCATCCCTATTCAGAGGAAACTATCTTATCAATATATTTTCAAATATAATAACCTGTTATAGAAAATGAAAACGTATTGTGTTACGAGACTGTATTTGCTGAGATGAGTAGAAAAGATCTTCGTTTTCATGACCAGCATTGCACAAAAAAAAAAACTCACGGAGATTTCTGATACTATACATTTATTTCCCCAATCTGAGGGATATATGAAGATTTGTTCACCCAAGAATATTCATGTTTGACAAGTGCTATGTCCGAGTGAAATATGATTTTTCGAGGGTTGAGCGAATACTACTGTCTCCCAAAGCCAATGGAAATGAAAGATTAACATTTATGGATTTTGACTTGGATGAAGAGTTGTCTCATTGGCACTCAAACCACATCTTCTTATATCTATTTGTAAAACGGCACCAATGTCTGATCAGAAAGTTGATGAATTGGGTCGGGGTATGTAAAAGAACGTATCGTCCTTTTACTAAATAAATTTATCGTAAGGTAATAGGACCTGGTTGATAAATATTCCGTATCAACTTCACAAATATAACACGATGGTCTTGAAGTATAGATTCTTGTTACTGACGTTGTTTGTCAACTTATTAACGTGTTACATTATTCTTTTATTTGTCTTTTTTAGTATAACTTTGACTGTTAAGGCTTTTTGTATTATTCATTTGACCCGGATCTGTACTTATACATTCCAGCATCGGCTTATTGTTTTATGATAACTTCTGTATTCCTGTCTTTCGTTTTTTTTTACTGTGCTTTGTCTGTGTGTCTTTTTGTGTATTTAATTTGATAGACTAATATTTAAAACCTAAGACGGAATACCATATGTCTTTTTAGTTGATATTTCATCACCGAGTCCTGTTAAAACTGTATCAACAAAATAAATCCATCGATGCATAAGTTTATTTAACTGTAAGTGTTAACCAAAACTGATATTGGAGGTATGTTCCGACATGTCCAATAACAAAAAAGCAAAAAGTAAACACATATAGACATCAAGAGGTATTCCTGGTGACTCTTTGTTTTTTCTGTTAAATTGGTATGTTATTGGCATGTCCGGTCATTTTATAACTTATACAGTATGGCTTTTACGCAATGTGTAACAATGTTTAAGGTTGTACGGTGACCTGATGTTGTTAACTTATAATGTGGTTGATTTCTGATGGTGAACAGCTCATTGCCTATCAAATCATATCTCCTTATTTTTTAATGTAGTCCGATCTGTTATAAATGTACCTGTCCTGGATCCATACCTTGTAAAATAATGGTTGTGTTTGTTTATGGATATTTTAGGAAGAAAGATTCCTACTCACCCAGACAATTTATCTTAATTGAATTTGGCTAAATGTATTTGTACTTTCCTTTGTCATATAGCTCTTCGCCTGTTTTACTTCTATACATTCTTAGTTTTTTGTAGATGTTTCAGTTTGAAAATTTCGAATGAACGCAAATACAGTAATCACTAGATGCAAGGAAACAAACTAGTAATGTGTTATTTTTTTTTTTATCTTTTTTCCTGTCAATAATTTTGTCATAAAAAATGTCTAACGATGGTTATTTGGTTCGCAACAAGCAGGATTTGTCTATATACGAATCATCAGTGCTGAATCATATCAAAACATTTAAAATGATTGAATATATCTGAATGTAACTAGCATTAAAAATTGAAATTTCGAAAAGTTACAGAATAAGTAGGTCAATCTGTGCCTGCCAGAAGAAAAACGTGAAAGTTTTTAAAACATTTTACATCTTACAAACAGTACATTTACAGGAAATAAAAACATCAATGATTTTTCATGTATTTCTTGTCGACACAAAAGTGATGACAAGAAGGCTTGCGGTACAATTACGGACAAAAACTCTACCAACAGTTCAATCGTCACAGTGCCTGTAAAAACCTAACAAGGCAAACAGGTAGATAATCAAATCAGGCCATTATACATGTGTACATTTGAGTGCTAAATATAGATGTTTTTATACTGTGAGTTTTGCTCCCAGGCATAGATAATCGTAGCAGTATTTCAGACAATCAGACAGTTTGAAAGAATGTATAAAGCTTGTTTGGATAGACGGAAATCACAAGAGCAGTGGATAATAAAACTTAGATATCCGGATAAATATTCAAATGAATATCTGGTATATTTACAGAACCGTACCGATTGCAATAAAGGTAAAAACTAAGTCTAAAATTCTAGACGATGCGAGGTGTCTTAAAGGTTTAAAATTAAAACATCAAATATAAAAAGATAAGGCAAATATAACACGGACAGTTCCTTTTCAAATGACAAACACATCAACGAATGAATAACAACTACTAGTATCATATTCCTACAGGCGATGAAATAGCCGTAATGTAGCTTGGGTGTGTTCCTTCATCTTAGATGTTTTTCTTTGTTTTATCTGAAAGCATATCATTAGAGCTATCGTCTCATATTTTATCTATAATTTATTTGGTGTACTACACACAGTTGCGTTTCCAAGCATAATCTATGCAACTTGTGCCAATTTTGCATAACCTCTAACGTGATGAAAGTCCGGTGATCTATACAGTTTATTATCAAAAGCATGAAACAAACTACAACATGAAAAGTTTTGTTTTCAACCAACCCTCATTGTCAAGATATGAGGCAGATGTAATCGTATCTGTTGTATCCTATATCTCTAATTCGATGGGATAGATTCGTTCAACATAGTCACCAAATGTTGAATTATTTAGTGAGAGAACATCATCTATATAGCGGAAAGTAAAGTTAAAGGATATAGCTAACTTCTTATATTTTATCCTAAGAAGTTCCTGTATGAAGTCAGCCTCATAACAATAAAGAAACAAGTCCGCTAGAAAGGGGCACAATTGGTTCCCATTGGAATGCCGACAGTCTGTTGAAAAACACATCATCCAAACGTAACAAATATGTCGCGTTCACGAATTTCTTGACGTGGTTTAAACAGGTTTAACTTTAAACATTCAAATGTTGAGAATTCAAATTAACCAACTTCAAAAAATTTTGACTGCATTAAACTGTAAAAATATTCCAGTGCAAAAATGAGTTGCAACATCCAGGTAGGATTTAACAATTAAGTCAAACTAATGGTCACTCAAGTTATCATTTTGACGTGTGTATTCTCCGATTTCTTCATTCATCTACACTGGTAGTGGAAAAAGTTATACCTTACCATCAAAAAAAGTCTATATTGTACAATTGCAGGCTAAAAGACCCAAGTTATTAGACAGATATCATACCTTTGAGATAGCTTTAGGTAAGATCCATTCGAATCGAATTTCATTTTTTGCCAAGGCGTCCAAACATCTTTTATTTGAACAGATGGACATTTTTCAAACGGTAAAACAAGTCTACTATATAAGCCTTTTAATGCGATTTCCTTTTTCTCTACATGTTTAACATGTCAAGTTGAAATATAACTACTTTAAAATAAATAGTCACATATGTTATATAATCTGAAAGTCGGATATTCTAACAATGTTAACACTAATTCTTCCACATTTGTAAAATCAAAGGGGCGAACATTCCAGAAAAACATTCAAACTCATAGATCAAAAGATTGTAAGATTATATACATTGGTAATCATCTGACTTGTTTGGTCGTACATGATTGGTATTCTGTATGAACAGTACATCCACCGACCGGCATCCCTACAGCATAATCAAGTGTTCAGATCCTGTTTCCACCACCCTATAGTCTAGAACTCTTTCTATAGCAGTACATTGTCTGGTATACTTATGGCACAAACATGCTTACCCATCGGGAGAATCTCTGTTTAACAACTGTTTTCTATTGACGCCTGATATAAATTTTTACTACGTCCAAACTTAATACTGTGGTACTTCAGAAAATAACGACTTTTATAAGGTCCCCGTGAAAAAATTGCAAACCAAGGCGTGAGCTTTGGATTTAATAATTCTCTTTTGATTTAATGCCATTTTTTAAATATGTAAGTACATATGGTAATTCTGTTAATAAACTCAACATCTATACCAGGATTAACATTTTGTACGCCAGACGCTTGTTCCAAATACAAACAACACCAACAACAACAATGACTGCAGGAAAGCTTAAATAAAAAATGTTCCAAAGACCAATAAAAGTACGAAGAGCTCTAATGATCCAAAAGTTCTACATATTTTGCAAAATACTGGTAAGGTAAACTAGAAAAATTATTTCCTAGAGTAGACATCCCTTTGTAATTGTCTATCAAATGTCAACACAGTTTACAGTTTAGTATATGGAAGAAAACACTAGGGTATATAATTCCGAAGTCTGTCGAATATGAATCAAGAGAAGCGATAGAAGCCAAAGGGACAATCAAAGTCATAAGTAAAAAACAGACTTAAATTGCCAAAATACAAATTACTAAAAAGAAAGACGAAATATTTTTTTACACAAAATGCAACATAACAAATTAAAGACTGATAAATAAGTAATTCGACTACAGGTTTTCCCCTATACACTGCTACTTTTGCATAAGTTCTGTTACTGTACTTGAAATCTGTAGTACTGGAAAATTATTTTTAATTAATACTTTTATTTAAATTATGGTTATATTTAGGTACCTGTATTTTACAGTTCTTGATTTGTACTTAAAATATTGTTACAGAAATAGAATCAACACTGATCACAGTATATCATGTTTGAACATCATAACTATAAGGGATTTGAAATAGACAACCTTTCAAAATGCTGAAAATGTAACGTGTAAACAAAAGTCTGTCGTACTTAAATTTCAAGTACAAATCAAGTACTGTAAAATAAAGGTGCCTTGATATTACAATAATTTTTATAAGTAACAAAATAGTACTGAATATTAAAATTAGATTTCTAGTACTACAGATTTTTGGTACTGAAATAGTACCTGTGCAAAAGTAGCTGTGTAAGTCTTTGACAAATTGGATTTTGCATGAAGTATAATTGATATAGTCTTGTTTATAAATTGACCTGTTACAAAATAAAGGTGTAATACCATGACTGGTGTTCCACTATTATTCTTTTTTAAACCTGAACTTTTCCCAAAAATGTATGAATTTGTATGTGTTTCAGATATAAAAAATACTTTGAGTAAAGTTTCCTCCTAGCCAGTACTACAGAAAATATTTCACATGACATTTCATCATTTAAAATTTTGTAAACAATTAAGTCATTTTATTCTGTAAACCACGTCCGTGGAAAGTAATTCGTCACGTTTTACCAATTTATAAACCTCTTGTAGTTCTCTGAAACAAAGATAAATAGAGATTTACATTTTGGTTGTTCAATCAACATTAGTGTAACAACTTCATTTATTGTCAATAAACATTTACACGTACAATGTGTGGAAATACAATTTTAAAAGTTTAAACAAACAATAAAAAAACAGTTTACAAAGAAAAAAACATAATAAAACAAATCTTAAAAACATCAGTGATATATATATATATATATATATACAATATCCTTGTTACAATGGACCTCTGCGCTCAGTTCTAATGGCCTTTAAAAAACAATAGGCCATTAAGTATAACATTACGAAAGAAAAATGGGTTTATCATATAATTGTTTAGGGCAATGAATGACATTTTCCTCAGCTATAATTGCATATCATTATAAAAATTGTATCTGATATTTTCGTTAACCTTGCAATTGAGAATGCTATAAGAATAGAAAAAATCCATACTGTTTAGTCGACTAAAAAAGGCGCCTACACGAACAAATTGAAATAATTATTTTTCTTTAAACATGAATTTGGTGTGAGCCAAGGATCCATGTTGAAGCCTTACTATGAAATTTCATTGTTAATTTTTTATGCATTGTGACTGAGAGAGCAAGTGTCTCATTGGCACGCATACCACATCTTCTTATTTATATATTTCTACTGTATATTTTATAAGCGTTCAAAACAAATAAATCAATGTAAAACCAGTCTAGCATATCACTATACGCTTAATAGTCGGTCGAGTTTAATTAATGTGTTGTTGGATTAAAATAAACAATATCTGAATAAAGGTAACAGAAGTATACCGCTGTTCAAAAGTCATTCATTGAACATTTTTATTCGTGGTTCATTTGTTTCCACTACACCCACGAATAATAATGAATCCACAGTAGTCCAAATAATGTAATAATGCTTACCTTTACAATAGTCTACACTGTGTTGTCTCCCTTGGTCGTATGATATATATGGAGATGCACTCCGGCATTTGCAATACGATCCACAAAATGATTTTGAAGGGACTATGAAAAAAAAACATCAAATTAATAGATTTTCTGTTTTGAGTAAACATTTTGTACAAGATACTTCATAAAAAATTGTAAAATATTTTTTGCATAAGCTATCAAATTGATAGATCCATTAAATGCATATACAAATCTTATACATTTCTATATTATTCCGTAGTTGCACTATTCCAAAACAAAACATTGCGGATTCGTATTATATTGATATGTTTTCATGTGTTATATAATTTCTTATAGTTGGTGTGTTTCTCTGGGTTTTAGTTTGTAACCTGTTATCTCAATCAATTTATGACTTTTGAACAGCGGTATACTTCTGTTACCTTTATTCAATTATTGATTATTTTAATCCAACAACACATTAATTTAACTCGACCGACTATTAAGCGTATAGTGACTTTGAGACTAATGGATTTATGTACGTGTATACTTTTGTATATAATAATATTAACATATGCAAGTCATCCGTTTGCAAAAATAACCTGTGTATAAGTATTGTTCGTTTAATTTTTTGTGATAGTACGAGACACTTCCACGTCATGGAATTGTTACCTCACTTTTCCACATAATAATATTTTATCGAAGTTTTTGTTGAATGGTTTTTAAACTATCCAATACAATAAATTCATACAAAAAATATGATGCTGAAAATTTGGAACGCAAAACGCTCACAAAAGATTCATTAGTGATGCAGGCTATAATATCAAATTAAATATGGTAAGTTTAGTACGAAGATAAATAGCGTTGAAGGACATATGGTCGTCCTGAATATAGAAGATATGTACTCATAGTTACTTTATACAAATTATTCAATAATTAATTCATGAGTTCAGGAGAACATGTATGAAATATTTAAATAATTACAAGCAATACGCTATGCAGTTATTACTGTAAATATATCATTTTGGTGGGTACCAATGTTCGTAGATTGAAGAAAAAAGATACTCTGGTTGATACTTGATAACATGGGTTTACTTAAGTTACTTACCATCTTATAAGAAATCTATACTTCGTTGAAAATATAATTCCTTGTTCAGCAAATGCAAACGAAATCCACGAGCATTGGTACTCAACAAATCATAATGAATAAACTCGACATAAGAGTCCAGGATTACAATTTTGTACGACAGACACGCGTTTTGTCTTAAAAAGATTATAACAACATGAACATTGACGCTAGAACTTACATCAATATTGAGAATGGAAATGGGGAATATGTCAATGAGACAACGACCCGACCTAAGAGCAGACAACAGTCGAAGTCAACCAATGGGTCTTCGTCGAAGCGTGAAATACCGGAGGTGGTCCACAGGGCCCCTACATACAATAGTGTACTAGTTCAGTGAAAATATACCTCACTCTAAATTCCAAAACATATGAATGAAATATATAGCTTGCTGTTCTTTGTTAGCTGAGGCTCCGTGTTGAAGACCGAACTTTGACCTATAATGGTTTACTTTTATAAATTACGACTTGGATGGAAGGTTTCTCTTTGTCATTCATACCACATCTTCGTATATCTATAAAATACAAAAACATACAGGACTAACAAAGGTTTATACTTTTATAAATTGCGACTTTGATGGGGGGTTGTCTCATTGGCACTCATACCCCATCTTTGTATATCTATACTATTAAGCAAGAAGACAAGAAGACCTCATTTTGTGTGTCGCTTCTCTTCCTCCCACGATAAATTAATCAACACGCCTCTGTGTCCTATAGGTACAGTGCATAGTCGCATTTGTCATCCATTCATATGATTATTCAGACTGAGTTATTTTGGGAGAAAAACGAGAAAAAGGGCATATGGATATTGTCCCGTCATTGGGCGGAGTTTTAAGTCAGATTAGACTTCCGGTTTGCGTTTTTCTGTATACTTTCAACATACATATTCATTGGACAAAATTTTAAGTCAGATTAGACTTCCGGTTTGCGTTTTTTTCTGTATACTTTCAGCATACATATACTACGAATAAAGTGTATTTTCAGAATTCTATCTGCTATCCTTTTCAAGTTTACAATCCACGGCGGTCACAGAGTTTATTAAATAAAGAGGGTGTGTATACTATATCAATGACCACCATGGATCGATTAGTAAACTTAGAATTGAAAGTAAATACACTATATTTATATAGTAATGAATGTTCATAATATACAGATAAGCGCTAAAATTATTCATGTGAACTTTTGATACCTTTCCTGAAATTCTCCAGTCATTAAATCTTTTACAAAATTCATTGATTACAAAAAAAACAAGATGTGGTATGATTGCCATGTTGAGACAACTCTCCACAAGAGACCAAAATGACACAGAAATTAACAACTATAGGTCACCGTACGGCCTTCAACAATGAGCAATGTTCATAACATACTAAATGTATGTTCATATTGAAATTGATAAGAAACCAAAAAATTGGAATTTTGGAAATAAAGGAATAACCAATAACCTATGACTTTTGATACTTTTGCTGAAATTCTCAGGTTATTCAATATTTTACAAAATTTTTCCAACAACACTTTACATACTTTAAACTACGCTGTGGAATGCCCGCGATTTCGCGGGTGTGTTCTGGTATCTATAAAATTTAAAAACATACAGGACTACAAAAGGTTTATACTTTTATAAATTGCGACTTGGATGGGGGTTGTCTCATTGGTACTCATACCCCATCTTTGTACATATCTATAAAATTTAAAAACATACATGACTACAAAAAGCTTATACTTACTACATTGGTATTCAGCATAGAAGCTTAGTTTATGTTTCTTCGCACAAGCTTGGTAAAATAGAGCTAACTTCCCGAAAAGTGTTCTACTAGCGTGGCCTGTACATTCTCTCTGGTTTTCACAGAATGCTTTAGTGTACGCCAAAACTTTTGCTGGAGCAATTTGACATTTGATATATCCTTTGAATTGTTTATTGGTAGGATGACATGGGAAGCTTCCATACTTGGCAGTTTTGATTTTAATTGAGTAATTGTTATCACAGTGTAATCTAGTCCGCTTGTTTGGACAAAACCTTTGCCAGTAATCTGTTTTACTTGCTGAAATATTTTTGAGCATGTTCATACCAGTTATGAGGTTTTTATTTTGTTATTTGATAGTGTAAATTCAGAAATTATTGCGTGCATTTATTATTGATTTTTTCAATTAAGACTAAAATTGGATTTTAAGTTTTCCGATATTGAGGTAAATCATGTTTAAATCATATGAAAAAACAAATGCTAGTTAAACTTATTGCAATTAAGCATCGCAATAATTTTTGAATTTATAGTATTTATTTTTGCATAATTTGAAGAAGTAGCTGCTACCTTGATATTATTTTACAAAAAAACAAGATTAAGAATAGATAATCAGAACCTTTTCATCAATTGTCTGCGGAAAAACGACTTTAAATAGCTGTTTACAAGGACAATATATAGACCCTGATAATATGTCAAGTAGCAGTAAAACGCTTACAAGTGTCAGTGTGTCAGTTGCTCTTAACCGTATCAAGAGTTAAGTTGAAGTGGAATTCGAACCCAAACATTCTTAAAGGTTTTGCAATATACCAGTTATCTAATGCTTGGGCTAGAAAATTCATAATATTTTGAAAGTTCTCAAGATACTATACCACCAATTTACAGTACGTCACATCCGGTTGCATTTGAAAAAGAGTAAACAAAATATTCCCTTAAATTTGACAGTTGTAGGAAAATAATCTTCCTAAATTTCATTGCAGTACACCCTTTTTTTTAAGTGTAAATTTAACAAAAACTAATAAGAAAGAAAACAATGGTGGTATTACACTTTAAGTTTGTAACCAGTCAAGTTAAACATGTTATAATCATGACCATATCAATTATACTTCATGTCAACACAGAAGTTCCGAAAACTAGGCAAACAACGTCACTGTACCCAAATTGCACCCATTCAACAAAAATAGCTGCGGAAATCTTACAAGTCTTCTTTGAGACTTAACCATTTGTATTTTTATGATTTGACATTATACATGTCTTTCAACATAAGTCAATGTATTTAAATATGCACAAAACGTGCACCGTATATATCTACAGATGAAGCATTCCATGGAAAAAGTAAATTTACAGAAACGTCCCTATGCGACTTTCTCAAAATGTCATCCTTTAAAAATGAGCAAATTAAGCATGGTACATGTCATCAACTCACGTAAAAACTAATAGTAAGCATGTAATAGTGTCAAGTTGTTCAAAACATTTGAAGAAATAAAACAAAACATCGGTTATTCGATTTGAAGGGTGTGAATACACCTTTATCGCTATTTTTCTGTCATTACTGAACATCACACAGGTTCCCGTACAATGTTGACGTCATAATACAAAATGTATGACGCCACAATGGAAAAGTGATTGTTGTATGAGGTCAATAGTTCAAGCGGTACAGATTCTCGGGTCAGCCGGGTTTAGTGATAATGAGTATTTAAACATGGATGCAATTTGTGTACTCCTTATTACAAAATCATGGATCCTTTAGAGTTCGGTTCAAGCCCATTTTTATCAGATTAAAAATGGAGACAAAATTAAATCGAAGTATGTATCGTTATTACGAATACGTCTACAAAATAAACATAGAATGGACACTTTTGTCTGGGTTATAAAAAACACGGAGATGGAAAACCTATCAAAGTAGATTCAATTTGGGCTCTCCAATGAAAACCGTTTAAGTAGATTAATAAAATAATTTACTGTATGTTCGAAAATGATTTATGCGAGAGAAAAACTGAAGTGGTAGCAAAACATGAATATTTCGCTTTGAATAACAATCTCTCTAATGGCAATTTTTAGCAAACGTTATTTAATTTACACACACAAAATGTTTACAAAATATTGTGCATGTTAAGTATCAACTGTTGTTGATCAGGTGCTTATTGCTAGGTTGATACTAAAACAACCCTTATCCGATCATATATAAAAAAAAAATAGTTCCTTATCAAATAACAAAATCAAAAGGTCAAAGACATAAAAAGAATGAAAAACAATATCTTATTCTTGACTTTGTAAAGGCATTTTCGTATATAGAAAATGGCAGGTTAAACCTTGTATATGATTAACTGTCATTGGTATTTTTTTTGTCGTGTCCTTATTGAAATGTGAATAATATTACATAACTAATCAGATTATACACATTTCAAAAAAGTTGTTAACATACCTTTACATTTTCTTATGCATTCTGGAAAGAAAAATAACAAACCAGTGATAAAGTATATTATTGAATATAAAAAAAGCACAATCACAAAAAATATTGAACTCCGCGGAAAAGTCAAAATCAAAAGCTCAAACAAATCAAACGAATGGATATCAACTGTCATATTCCTGACTTGGTACAGGCATTTTCTTATGAAAAAATGGTGGATTCAACCTGGTTTTATTGTTTAACCAATGATATATAATATTTGATTATGATAATTTCAAACATATGTTATATGATATAGAAATTTCCTAACCTTTGATATAGATTATTTGATAAAGATTTGTTGTACGCTTCAGAATGTAATAAAATCTGACAATCTAAAAAAGAAAATACGGTGTGATTGCCAATGAGACAACTCTCTTAAAAGAGATGTTTGAAAAACGAAGTCTGTCGGTTGAATGTTTTGTATATTATTGAGCAAATCGAACAATGTTCGTTGCCATGAACGAAATGTATTATGTACTAACCTTTGAAAGTCCTCATTGAAATAACTAATAAACAATGGAAATACCGTAATATCGTCATGTAATGTTAGATAAGCCAATAAAATTAACACAAATTTGCGTATCACTTTTTCGTTTCACACCGGGGCGGTTTGATACGAGAAATATATATTCATGCATGAAATAGATAAAATGCAGAAAACAATCATAAGAGAAATGTTATTTAATGGATATATTTTCAAGCCATTGCTGTTATATCTATTTTTGATAATTATAGAAAAGAAGATATGGTATGATTGCCAATGATACAACTCTCTACAGGAGACCATATAACACAGAAACTAACAACTATAGGTCACCATACGGCCTTCAACAATGAGCAAATGTCATAAAGTATTATATAATAAAGAAAATTCCAAAAATAAAAATACACATCAGACTCGTTAACAAAAAATACTCATAACTTATTTTTAACATGCTTAACAGGAGCGTCATTAAATAACTATATGTAATAAATATAATAAATGAGACATATTAAAATTTTTCGCAAATAAAACACCTATATATCTACCAGATCCAAAAGCAGAAACAAAATATGAATCGCCTTTCAACATTTTAAGATCAACAAATCAGATACCACATTATGAATAGTATCAAATCAATATAAGGAAGAAAGGGCATCGATTTCACGAGCAATGAATCATTTAAAAGAGAAAGGGATAGGCCTGATACATTTTGTAAATAATAAAGGGAAAAGACATATGGAAGTCAATCATCAACGGCAACCACTAAACGACTGAATCCTCAGTTGGGCGTCCGTCTTTCGGCCATCAACAATTTGGGTATTTTAGTGATGATCATAACAAAATAATTTTCTTTTCTTAAATCTTTTTGAAACCGTTGAGTCATTTCGAAATAGGAATGAACGTGCATTGAGTTATAACAACCTAACACTAAAAACCAAACCACAAACGTAAAAGTACCCAGATGCCAGCATATTGGCAATCAGTTTGTATTGGGATGCAATTGTTTGGATATGATTAATAGAGTGAGTTGAAGGCCATTACATCAAAAGTCTTGCTACTAAAAAAAGAATTAAAAAATATATAAACCGGAGACTATGATTTTCTATTGACGTGAGCAACCGTTAATATTTAACACTATTTTTATATAATAATAATTAAGCCCAATCTAAGAAACCAGTGTTATATAAATAAATTCCTTACCAAGACGGTCATAATTATTGCGGGAGCTTCCTAGTCCTTGATACGGATAGTTGGTATTGTATCCACCATACTGATCGTAATAGAGACAATCATAACCATGGACGAGAGCAAATAAAACTGAAAGATGTAAAATTTGCATTTTACCTTGTGAAAATGTATATCAGGTTTCTAATGCTAAAAAGATTTGCACATATATACACTAAGGCTGTGTTGCAAAGTAAGAGTGACACATTTTGGTTGGTTATGTATTTTACATAATAATCTAAATAATTATGATGTAAGTTCTTTCAAGTGGAAAACATTAGAAAACATAAGGATGACAATGTATTAAATGCATACAGACAAAATCGAAAACATGCTACTATGAATTAATCCATCTAATGCATTGTTGTTGTTTAAACAATGTTTTGCGTCACTTTTTATCACACAACATGTTCAGTGTTAATATTTCCACACATGCTTTGCAACAACCTTCAGGTGAATAACCTCAAGGTCGATCGATATCCATGTGTTGGAAACAGGATATTTGTGTCTCAGTGACCACAAGAGCTATGCCGACTGTATAGTCATACATTAGAAGAGTTGTCCATTTTTATGAGGTCGACGGGTAAAGACCAGACAAAAAACATTCCAATATTGTACGAGTTGCTCGAAGCATAAAAATTAATCCATTTGAACTTATAGGCACTAGATTTATTTGTCGGTGGATGACGAAATGTGTTCGGAATAAACTCACCATAGATACCAGGACTAAATTTTGCATTTACGTCAACCGCGTTTCGTCTACAAAAGTCTCATTACACGCTCGAACCCAAAAAAGTTAAAAAGGCCCAATAAAGTACGAAGTTGAGGATCAAAATTCCTAAAAGTTTTGCCTAATACATCTTAAGTACTAACAATCTATTCCTGAGGTAGAAAAGCCTTTGGATTTCAAAAATTCAAAAGTTTTGTAAACAGTTAATATATAAATATGACCATATCAATGATAGTTCGTGTCAGCACAGAAAAAACAGAAGGATATGCACAATAGCGAGACTCATAGTAGTCAAACAATTTCAATTCTACTTTGTTTCAAATGTCAGTGTTTAACAATAGGCTCTGAAGGATAAAATCTTTGCTAATAATCTATCTTCAAGGCTGAAACATTACTAATTTAGTTTGTGCGTACAGCTTATGTAAGTGTGTCAATTTCTCTTGACGATAAGCGAAATTCTCGACCGGGTCTTCTCTGAATGATGACTTTTAATTCAATGTTTGGTGTGAGAGAGTGCCACCATTTTTGCAAGTTAAAGAATATTTTTGAAGTTGTATGTCCCTTGGTGTTTTCGTGAATAGTTTATTACAGCATATTCAGTGTTTGATCAATATCCTTGTCATAGAAATGTATGTGAATGTGTTTGTGTTTTTGTGTCTGTCTAGGGTGGGGTATAAATCTAAGTGACCCCAAGAGATATCAAATTTCTACTGATAAAAAGGTTTTCACATATATACAGGTTGTGTTCCAAAGTAAGTGTGAAACATTTGGTGGTTATGTATTCTACATAATCAACTGAATAATTATGATGTAACTTCTGTCAAGTGGAAAATTTATCAAAAAGCTGACGGAAATAACGTAATGAAAACGATGTATGATAGAAAACACATAGATGACAATGTATTAAATGCATGAAAACAAAATGGAAAACACGTTTAAACAATGTTTTGCGTCATTTTTAATCACACAAAATGTTTAGTGTTAATATTTCTACACATGTTTTGCAACAACATTAAGGTGAATGACCTCAAGGTCGATCGATATCAATGAGTTGGAAAGAGGATAATTGTGTGTCTCAATGACCACAAGAGCTATGCCGGCTGTAGAGTCATTCATTAGATGAGTCGTCCATTTTGATGAAGTTGACGGGTAAAGACCAGACAAGAAAGATTAGAACATTATTCGAGTTGCTCGAAGCATAAAATAAGTTCGTTCGAAGTTATAGGTAATCAATGATTTTTTCGGCGGAGGACGTAATGTGTTCGGATAGTGACAGAAGCTAGACTCGTAGCAGTCAAATAATTTCAACTATAATTGAAACATTTGAAATGGATATGCTTCTATCTATGATCAACTTTTAAAAATAACCTATTATATAATTGACTACTGAAAAGATAATTTAATCATTATTGCTATAGATAAAAGTAATTACGGTCACCCTGATATTCTGTCAACCTACAGTAAAAACCCATACGAATGTACGGTCTGCGCAATTCTCTGTCAAGTCCTCTCTGACTAAAGAATTGTAATTCAATGTTTCGTGTGAGACCACCATTTTTGCAAATTTAAGAACTCATACAAAATCGTATGTCCCTTGGTGTTTTCATAAATAGTTCATTACAGTATATTCGGTGTTTGATCATCATCCTTAGGAAATGAATGAGAAAATCAAAACAACATCTCAAAGAAAGACAAACGTTAGTGTGCTTGGGAAAAAAACGAAGATGTAATTAAGTAACAATCCGCAACAAGTTACACGAAAGAAAACAAATGATCCAAGTATACCTGTGTGTGCTTTGAGAAATAAATAAAAGATAAACTTTACCAAGTACCAAGATCGGCCTATTCAAGTAAATAGTTGCAGTTGCATTCAAACTCAGAAACCGATAACCAACGATAACTACGATTTAGAAGTAAAAAATATTTAAAAAGATTAATAAAACGCAATATTTTCATCAATTAATGTCAACCACCGAAAGATAAACAACGGTGACTGAGTACAAACTGGAGTGTTTCATGCGCATAGATCTAGATCCACATGGAGTCTCCGTTGTAATGCCGGTGTAAGTACCAATATTCAATAAGAAAATTTACGATAATTCTAATTATCACATAAAGGGTTTACTGTTTCACGGTACCTTAATAGAAAAAATCAGATAGAGACACGGTATTAAAAGGGGAACTGTGGAATGTCACTTGAATGAACAATTTTGATATTTGAAATGGAACAGAAGCTATGCCTCACAACAGTCCAATATGGGAACTTTCAAATTTATTCTTTACTCGCATATAGTTTGATACCCTCTATACACAAAGCCAATGGGACATGAATGCACGACCCCAGCAATAATTAAACAGCTACTGAGTCCTAGTGTTAATATAACACCCCTACAGTCCCGTTAGTGTTTGAGCAATTGGACATCTTAAGCGGTAGCATGTGTGAAAAAAGACAGAATATAGAAATGGGAAATTCAAAATTCGAAGAAAAATAACAACACCAAGGCAAAAAACAATTTTCAAAAAGACGATTAAATTCACAAATCACTACATTGAATACTATAGCTACCGAGTTGCAAAACTAACTCCATCAAAACCGAGATTGAATTTTTTGTCCACAGGAAGAGTAAGCAGTCTTTGCTTTAAAAATGACACCGGTCTTGATGTCGATAAAGGTACAAATCCAGTGATAAGTCTCATGTAACGATGTCAAATTCGATAAGTCTCATGTAACGATGTCATAATCGACAGGTCTCATGTTATGATGTCATAATCGATAAGTCTCATGTTACGATGTCACAATCAATAAATTTCATGTAACGATGTCATAATCGACAGGTCTCATGTAACGATGTCACAATTAATAAGTCTCATGTAACGATGCCACAATCGATAAGTCTCATGTAACGATGTCACACTCAATAGGTCTCATGTAACGATGTCACAATCATTAGTCTCATGTAACGATGCCATAATCGAAAAGTCTCATGTAACGATGTCACAATCAATAAGTTTCATGTAACGATGTCACAATCAGTAGTCTCATGTAACGATGTCACAATCAATAAGTCTCATGTAACGATGTCACAATCAGTAAGTCTCATGTAACGATGCCACAATCGATAAGTCTCATGTAACGATGTCTCAATCCATAAGTCTCATGTAACGATGTCACAATCAATAAGTTTCAGGTAACGATGCCACATTCGATAAGTATCATGTAACGATGTCACAATAGATAAGTCTCATGTAACGATGTCACAATTGAGAAAAGGATGATAAATTGTCCTCATAATTTAAATCCGTCGTAATTTGTTTTTTAATGTGAACATCCTGTTTGAAATTTGTCCCCTATGCATATAGAAACAAGTCGGCAAAAAAGGCGCACAGTCAATTATCATTCGAGTGCTGATGAGTATTGAAAAAGATGCACTGAAAGGCCAACAGATATGTTTTCAATAAATATTGTGGTTTTTATTTGGGTAATATACATCAGTAATATTTGAGGTTCTATAAATTACGCGTAACTGAACAGGGAATTTGTAAATTTGGTTTAAAACCAATTACATATATTTTACAAAATGACTAGAAATGATAAGTCATTTTGAAAAACGATTGTTGAGTTACACATTTTAGTAATTATATTTTTTTTATATCACGTCAGGTTGGACATTGCTCAACTTAACTGTAGCAATACACTATTAAACTATTCTCCTTTACGCAGGTGTCTCGGTGGCCGAATGATCTTGATAGTTCATCTACTGTGTCACCACGTGGTCAACACCACGTGGTAAACACCACCGAGATTGTGAATTCGAACCCCCAATGTAGCATACGTGTTCGATTGAAATTTGAATTTACTAGGACTGTTTTTTTTTTTTCGTCTGACGAAAGGCGTTGATTACTTTTGGGCATTTTGTTTTCCACTATGAATAAAAACCGTAGCTACAATAGCGCTGAAGATGATGGTTTACACCAACAAAAAAACGCACGACAGTTACAAGACCAATGTTAACAATAATAAAAATGACAGAAATAGACGGCATATATTATCGACACAGCAACAGCTAAAATGCACCAAATTGTTATCCTCATGTATTATAGAGTCTATAGTCGGCCTTGTGTTGCCTAGTATACAATATATAAAGGCACAGTAGTATACCGCTGTTCTAAAGTCATAAATAGATTAGGAGAAAACAATTCCGGTTTACAAACTAAAACTGAAGGAAACACATCAACTATAAGAGAAAAACAACAAAACAACGGAAACACTGTGCGATAAAAAAAAACGACAATGCAACCCACACAGAAACGAACTAAAATATAGCAACTGCCATTATGATCGTTTTCGTTGCTGAGGGCCGTACGATGTACTCTAACATAAGCTAACGATACAGACACAATCAAATATTAACTAATATCAAGTTAAACATTTGAGACACCAAGACAAGGACAATTGATCAGGTTATTAGCATCCTATCTAAAGCTACATCATACGAACTTATCAAAGAATTGTTATAATCTATTGTGTTTTTATCATAAAGAAATGATTACGTTAATGAATAAAAAAACACAATTCAAATGATATTGAACAATGCAGTATCTGATTTTCCTAAGGAGTTCGGAATTCTTTTTATTTTACTTTTTATTTCTTTCCTATTACAATTTTAAAATTTATTTTCCTTACCTACGTCATACAATGTCATAAATATAGCTACTGTACGGACGATACCTATAGATTGTTAAATCACGCCATTTTGTCGCAGGTTGATAGTTCTCTTCATTCAACACATGTATTCTTATAGTTTATAATTGTTATTTATTATATACTTAGTAGTAAATACAGATAAATTGTATGTGTAATGCAATCATTGGCAAGCGTGCTGTATCAGCCACCCGTGATGATATTGATATCAGCACGGTTGCAAAAGCTTTATCACACCTTTAATCTGTATGACGTCACGTCATAGATTGCAGTCACTGTTGCAAAGGCTTTCAAATCCCTAATCTGTATGACGTCATGTCAAACCTATAATCTGTATGACGTCATGTTACATAAAAAACATCTACTTGAGGTATATGTATATAATAAAGTGTATAAGATATGGATTTTTCAATATCACACACCATATCAACCCTCAACCAATATAATCCCTCGAGCAGAGCTCTTGGGGTTATATTGGTGTCTCGGGTTGATACGGATGCGATATTGAAAAAGCCATATGATATTCTCTATTTATTATGGTCATATTTTATCATCTATATAAATAAATGTTACAAATACTTTTTTGTGTTTTACCCACATCCGATTTATTGTATGTCATTATTTTCTTCAAATTCAATGACTTTGTATTCCTTTAACACATTTCATAGTTTTTTGCTTTATTTACGCATTTTACTTGCGAATACTATCTTTCTCCGGATATAAAATAAATATGCTATTCGTTTTTTTTTTCTTTCGAGCGAAAAGACTTATATAAATTTAATAAATACATCAAACAATTACTGAATCGCATTCCTTATAAATTAACCTCTTTTTTCGGGGTAAACTTTTTTTCTTTTTTCTTCATCTCTAAAGCCGTTGAATAAATCGCTTGAAACTATTCTCATAATCTGTTTATTCCTTCCGTCGGAAGTTCTGTCAAATTTCAACAAAATCAATTCGTTTTTATGTGATGATAGTTATTTCCATTTTAGTATATGTTATAAATTTTATATGAGATGAATTGTTTCACCGACCACCGTTAGTCATATAAACCTAACTCTTTTGATATGAGGTCCTTTACAAATTGGCAGGAACTTAAGGTCCAGGTCATACTTTATGTTAATGTTCTAAATGTTTAACTTCGGTTGTATCATAAATGCTTAAAAACGTTGTTTTTTTTTAAATAATCGAATTTGGGTTTTGTCAGAATCGTAGTTACGGCATCACTTGGTGCAATGCCCGTCCTTTAGGTCGAACGACTTTTTTTTAGTTTTACAGAACGTAAATATGCAAAATAGGATAGCTGGTATGATAACTTTCTTAAACTATACGTTTTAGCGATTTTAATTCGTTCTATTTAAGATTCTTCACCTTCAACACTTTTAAGATTTAGGTCATGTTCAAGGGGTAAATAAACTCGTCATAGATACCAGGATTAAATTTGTATTTACGCCAGACGCGCGTTTCTTCTACAAAACATACTCATAAGTGACGATCGAATCCAAAAAAGTTAAAAAGGGCAAATAAAGTACGAAGTTGCAGAGCATTGAGGACCAAAATTCATTAAAGTTTTGCCAAATACAGCTAAGGTATTCTATTCAATATTCAAAAGCTGTTTAAGCAGTTGATATATAAAAAGTAAAATCACGAAAATACTGAACTCAGACGAAAATCAAATCGGAAAGTCCCTAATCATGGCAAAATAAAAATGACAAATCACATCAAAAACGAACGGACAACAACTGTCATATTCCTGACTTGGTACCGGCATTTTCAAATGTAGAAAATGGTGAATTAACCCTGGTTTTATAGCGCTAAACCTCTCACTTTGTATGACAGTCTCATCAAATTCCGTTATATTTACAGTGATGCGTATACTATATATGCCCCTATCAATGTTATTTCATGTCAGCACAGTGCTGACTACTGGGCTGGTGATACCCTCGGGGGAAAATCTCCACCAGCAGTGTCATCGACCCTGTGGTTGTAAATAAACTCATCATATACTGTAGATTCATTAATATTTGTGGGATACCAATTTTCGTGGATTTCGTTGGTACAAGCAAACCACGAAATCAATTGTTCAACGAAAGACACATTTTACGTAGGCTTGTATGCAGGCAAAACGACGAAATTAAATATCCACGAATATTTAAGTGTTCCTGAATCCACGAAAATTGGTACCCACGAAAATAAATGGATCCACAGTATACCAGGATGAAATTTTGTTTTTTTAAGCCAGACTATTTGATCTTTGCTTGTTTACTGAAAAAGATTAAAACAAATGAAGAGATGCTGCATTCTGTTATTATACGATATATTGACTTTACAGCTGAAGGACGCCTCCGGGTGCGGGAATTTTTCGCTGCATTGAAGACCTGTTGGTGACCTTCTGCTATAGTCTGTTCTATGGTCGGGTTGTTGTCTCTTTGACACTTTCCCCATTTCCATTCACAATTTTATTTACTGCTAGTAACTAATTTTCTTCTCAATACAAATCAAAATTGAAATATCTTCATACAATTATATTTAAAATTAACACACTACGAAGTGAGAAAATTGTGTTAATAAAAATATAAAACAATATTAACTAACGGACACAGCAGCAAGTACAAAATGACCCAACCTTTAGCCCAATCAACGCATTCAATCTTACTTATCCTTATTATCTTAGTTATGTTGTTTCTATACTAGTCTGTTGTATGTATGACGTATTTGGACATTTATCAATTAAATCAACCTTATCTTTGAAACATATTTCCTTTACCTTTAGAATTAGGGGTTATTGGCATCATCAATAATAAATTTATCCTTAACAAGTTAAACATTACCTTTGGATAAGTTAAGTCTATGAAACAAGTCATGAACTTTTTGGTGTTTAATGGTTCTGGAAATGACATAATGTAAAAACCAGTATAAATCAGCAAATTTACGAATAACATTTGGCATCATCTAGAATGTGTTTTGGTTACGTGAAAGACAAGCTTTATCAACAAGAATGTGTCCATAGTACAGGGATGCCCCACTCCCATTATCCTTTCCCATGTTCAGTGGACCGTAAAATTTGGGCTATTTCTTACATTTGGCATTAGAAGTAGAAAGTTTAATCATAGGGAACATGTGTAATAAGTTTCAAGTTGATTAGACTTCAACTTCAGCAAAAGCTACCTTGACCAAATTGTTAACCTGACTTTGTGCATATTGTACATTTGTATTCTTATATTCGGCTCTAACATTTTGTTATTTACACGTACGCCAAAGGGGTGTGTTATTAACTGTTTCTTAACCTACACGTTTTAGTTGCATGACATCGACCAATACAAATATCGTTTATACATAAACTATGGTATCAAGTATGTGAGTCTTCTCGTTGATATCTCGTCCATTCACATTATATAACGTTTGAAAACAGTTTGAAAGAACGGCCTTCAGAAAAAGCTTTTGACGCATAAAATTTGCAATTAGGTTTTTTTCATTCTTATAAAGAAATGCAGCAAGTTTCTTTTACAAACACGAAATTAACAATTTTGATTGGTTCATTGCATTGTTAGTCATCACTTGATCACATGACGAAAACCAATCAGATTGCTAATATATAATTGTATTGCTTCAATATATGTCGTCATGGATTTGCTAGAATGTAAAGGTGAGTTAATTCAACACAATTTTAATTGCTTTTTTATATTCATGAATAGTTTTAGATCATATTTCTTTAGGAATTTGGGTATTATCTTTTGACAGATATTATATATTTTGAAGTCCAGCATTAATTTTCACTGTAAACTATATTGCTAGCTGCAATTCAACAATTCAAATTATATATTTCACATTCGTCAATATTTAGCTTACGAGTTGTTAAAAGATTGTTTAAGCAGGAAATTAAAATTACACCCAGTCTTTCAATTTGGACAGTAAATTCAGTCTTAAAACATGCAAAATTTGAGAAGAATTTACTTCTTGTAGTCGAAATGTATTCCCCTTAGAATAAAGGTTCTATATTTTATAAGAATCTTCGTTTTGCAAACTATAATGAAATAAATGTTCGCATTCGAGCGTCACTGATGAGTCTTTTCTAGAAGAAACGCGCGTTTGGCGTAAATAAAAAAAATAATCTGGTATATATGATGAGTTTATTTACAACCACAGGGTCGATGCCATTGCTGGTGGAATTTTAATTCCCCGAGGGTATCACCAGCCCAGTAATTAGCACTTCTGTGCTGACATGAATTATCATTGATATGGTCATATTTATGAATTAACTGTTTACAACACATTTGAAATTTTTAAAAACTAAGGCTTTTCTACCTCAGGAATAGATTACCTTAGATGTATTTGGCTAAACTTTTAAGAATTGTGGTCCTCAATGCTATTCAACCTCGTACTTTATTTGGCCTTTTAAACTTTTTAGCTTTTGTTGACGAAATGCGCGTCTCACATAAATACAAAATTTAATCCTGGTATCTATGATGAATTTATTTCCTACTGTTTACCATAAAATAATGCTTTTTAAGTCCGCGAATGTTATATATGGTAAAATCAAACCAGAAATGACATATAATTGACATCATTTTTATCTGAATTCGAAGTTCTACAACACATTAGAATAAATAAAGCTTGACGTACATTTCAAATATCACCTGATCAAAACAATTATTTTTTTCTTTCAAGAAATAATTTTGCTTCCTAAATCAAATTGTACAAAGGTGATCTATCAAATCATTTATAATAAACGCATGGCAAGGTGTGGCACATTTTAAAAAGGTAAATTCAGTAAACTGCTTCGAACGCTAGAAGTTTATAAGTTGTTTTAATTTTATTTATAGGCTGAGCGCATTTGACAATAATGGCATTTTTGTAGCACTAGGTCCATACTTTTTGTCATTACAAATTCTATTTAATACACTATTAGTTATTACCTTATGATATGGACCAAAAATAACCCAAACAAATCGATTCGGTTTGGCCACAGATGACTTCTGAATTGTTTATATCATTAAAAAAAGCTCCAAATTATCTCCCTTTGGTGCAAAAATGCCATTTTTGTGCATTACAATTGAAATATCTTTTTTAACTCATCGGTGACCTATATTTTTTATTATTGTTTTCAAATAAGCTGTACATACACTAAATAATTGTAAAAACTAAGCGATTTCTGTAATTTAGTTCTTATCTTATTTCGATATTACCTCTATTTCTCCTATTAGTTCAACAGACAAAAAGGACATTAACAAAAGAGCAGATAGTGAGCTTAAATAAACGGTGACCCCATTTTTTATTTCATTTTTCTATAAAGTATATGATAAAGTTCATTTATAGAAAATTAAAGCAAAATCCTATATTAAAAAAAAAAGGATTTATACCCGCGAGCTCCCTAAGCCCACTACTGACATGATTACATCAAACCGTTATCAAAATATTCCTTCATAAATTAATGCATTTATTAAGAAACTAAGATTTCAACTTCTTTAGACAAAATTGACCTAAGATGGATTTTTTTTTATTATTTTAAGGTCATTTTTGTGTATTTAACTCTTCAGCTATTGCTGTTTTTGATAATTCTAGTCGTTTTGTTTGGGATTGATAAAAGTTGATAACCAAAAGCGCGTAGGCGCTTGAAATTTATTGAGTTTTCAGATTCTACATCTTTACCTGTACATGTACTCTAAAACGCTTGTTTATCTTTCCCATTAACTAGTTGTAAAAAGCATTAGGGAATAAATATTTTCTATTTGAAATAAGTTTTTATTTTGAAATTTAAACATAAAACTTAACATTTTTTTTAAAAGTACGTACTTTCCGATGAAATATGTGAATCTTGATTAAAATAAGAGTGAATGATTTCCTTTTATTCATCCAACAGCTTATTTGCAAATAATAAATTAATTTAATTGTTGTTAATTATCATTTTCATAAATTATTGATTAATCAAATACGGCAAAACATTTTACAAAATTTTTGTCAATATTTTTCAATTTGTCAGTGCTTCAAGACTTGAAATAAATCAAGCAACATAAAATGGTCTATGAAAAACAACATATCACATAATACACCCTTATTTCAAATCACTTGCAATTATTCATTGATCACTGTATATGAAAAAGATTTTATTTAATCATGTATTTCATGTGTTTTTATCAAAGAAACGTTTTCAAACAAATCTAAGGAAATCTGTCTCATTCTGTAGTGCTTGCTGTCAATGTTTTTTCGCATTCATCATGTTTATGTCTGTTATCATTTTACTATAATGTGATCACATGTCCATTGTCAAATGGCGTCAAGTCAGGAATAGAGATGTACACACGACGGCTGCATTGTGCATCATTTTCTACAAATATTTGTAGTACTTAATCACGTTTGATATATACTAAATCAAATATAAGAGTTTATTTTAATTAGGCATAATTTTTTTTGTGGATTGAATCTGGTTTTATAGCGCTAAACCTCTCATTTTATTAATATTATTGAACTTCATCCTTATCTTCAACAATATATATGTTGCATTTATACTTTCAAAGTTACAATGAATTTATAATTAGTTAAATATGTCTTTCAATGTATAGAAAAACCCCGATAATCGGCGATAAAATGCGTACTTCAAGTAACTTTGAACTAAAAATCTGTCGACAGAATTTTGATTGATTTTAAACAGATCTATTTGACGATACTTAAACAGTCATGAGACACTGTACAAATATGATATATGCAAGGTATACTTTACCTTAAAATAATTTTTTCTAAGCGACATTTTACGATTGGAAGGTTGGTTGCTTTATACTTTGTAATTCGTTTTCCTTTTGGCTGTTTGCAGAAAATGATGACAATGGTAAATCTATTATAGTCTTTTATAGATGTATTCACAACAATTAAACTGGGTAAGGCAGAGATTGACATTTAGTTATATATATTTTGCTAATTGGAGAAATTGGCATTTACATGAATCTGTCGTACAGTTGGGTGCAAACCAAGCATAACATAACGTAAAAGAGGGACGAAAGATACCAAAGGGACAGTCAAACTCATAAATCTAAAACAAACTGACAACGCCATGGCTAAAAATGAAAAAGACAAACAAACAACAGCACACATGACAAAACATAGAAAACTAAAGAATAAACAACACGAACCCCACCAAAAAACTAGGGGTGATCTCAGGTGCTCCGGAAGGGTAAGCAGATCCTGCTCCACATGTGGCACCCGTCGTTTTGCTTATGTGATAACAAATCCGGTAAATAGTCTAATTCGGTAGGTCACATTCATGAAAGGGAATGGGATTGTAGTTACGACGTAAGGAACATATCCGATATCATTTGTGAAACGGTTATTCCATAACGGTCAACCAACTCGTGATGGCGTCCGTAAAATTTACGAAGGGATGATTTCAACTTCACCATTTGGAACTCTTGGTTTAATAGCTTCATTGTGAGCAGCAACCCTCTATCAAGAAAATCATGAGAGGAAATGCAAGCACGGAAATATCGTATAACGTAAACGTACGTTAACGCTATGTGCACTTGTTTCACTTGTCAACTCCAGTTTTGGCGTTTACCAGTAAATGCTTGTATATTAGAATTGCGCTTACGCGATCAAAAATAAATATTTGAAATGTCTACTCGAGTAAACGCACGTTTTCTCTGTGTCCCTTCGTCAGTAGTAAACGGGCGTTTACGACTTTCTACAGAAAAAGGTAACATCACAAAAAATACAAAACGGATAGTCCCTCTTTACCTGTGTACGTGCACTCAATAAACTCCCGTTTACTATAACCGTTAACTATTTGTGGAAATTATAAATATAACGGTTTCTTGCTTATTCATGAATTGCAAATAATCATTATTTAAACTATCGCTTAAAAAAATGTTTTTAGAATTTTTTGGGGGTAATTTTTAATATACTGCAAACATAAAACAAATGTATGTGTTAACATGGTTAACAACAATTAATATTCTTTACCGTACATTTAGCTAGGCAATGTTTCAAGACTTGAAATAAAACAGACTGCATCAAATGATCTCAAACATGTTGTTTTCAGCATATTTGCCGTAGTTCATGTTTGATTGAATTTGAAAATCGAAATGGAAAATGTCTATTTTATTAAATCTGATCATTCCTTCAGACATAAAGATTTGTTTTGATTGTTTTTTTTTCGTCGGAATGATTCCCTCCCTTTTATGTCAATCAATTTTTCCTGAGAGAATTCATCCCACAAGTACAATATCGGTTAAACCCAACTATTATATAAAAAGAAATATTTGCAATTTTCATTATTATCGTTTTACATACAATTAACCGTAAACTTACAGAATTCTAATGTTGTGTAAAAATGTCTGCCATTCTGTACCAAAAGTACAGGGCCTGTATTCATAAAGCTACTCAAACCAAGACACCTAATAGTTCTGTTGTTTACATATTTGAGAGAAGGGTTTTAGTTGTTTACCATTAAAAATGGTTAATTCTAAACTCTCTCGTTATTTTTACCATGACGCCTACCGTATCAAATTGATTTATGTATTTTTTTTAAAACGCAAATCTCATATAAATAACAAATTTGTAGAAAACGTTGACAGCTTACCTACTTCAAGTTTTTTTGCTCACGCGACAATCCTTGTTTGTTCAATTTTTTTGTCTTGATTTTTGTGATTTTATTGTGATTCTGCCTTATATAACCAGGCTATTGGCCAGTACTAAGGTACTAGCCAGAAAATACGGATACTGGATTTTGCTAAAAGATGTTTTCATACAATTTATTTTAAAAATCATTTAAAAGGAAGGAAATAAGTGTAAATGTTCCAGACCGTATGAGTATTTGGACCGTACGCGTATGGTCTAACTAATATTAAGAAGTTGGTCAAGTTTGTTATATACAAATGCATATAACAGATCAACATAACTTAACTCTCAAATTAATATAAAATAGTTCAATTGAAATTGAAAAAAAACCTTTATATTTTAACTATTTTAAAAATTCATGTTAATTTTTAATCTGTTAATCTTTTTTATCATATGTTTAGTACAAAATACAGCAATTTTGTATATCTAATAAAGGTTCTTTTTTCCAGTCTGTATCACCTACCCTGTATTGCATACCCCGTATCGCATGGCTAAACCCGTATCGCATACCCCGTATCGCATAGCAATCCCGTATCGCATACCTGGCATGACGTCACAATTCGAATGACGTCAACGTTTGACCTATGACGTCCAGTTGCTGTTCCTACTTTTTAAAAAAAATCATTACCCAGTAACTTTACTAGCGATTTTCATAAAAAAATAAATACAATAAGATGTAGAAATGGCTGTAAAACCTGATCACGGGAACTGTGTTGCGTCTACATGATCACGGGACCTGTGTTGCGTCTACTTGATAACAGGAACTGTGTTTACAATTCGTCAATTTGATTAATGTTGTTGTTGGGTCTTTATCCTGACAGTATTTATATTTTGTCAGGTTATGGAACCAATCTTAACGTCAGTTAAATATCATCACGAGAATATGTCCTTACGAAACTTTGATTCAAAAGATTATTGGAATCATAGAATGGATGTTACTTCTGCTGATGCTAGATCATTTGGTTTATAAATATGTCTCTGATAATAAACTGTGTATAGATAAATACATGTTTTGTAATCATAGTAGATTGACGGACATATACTTATTGATAACGTATATAAGTTGATCGTATACCTTGCAATTACAACATTACAGCCAAGCATATCCCATAAGAATTATCCCATAAGAATTATTATAATAAAAATATCAAGTTTTACAATAGATATAGGAAGATGTGGTATGAGGGCCAACTCTCCATCTAAGTAAAAATTTATAAAAGTAAACCATGATACGTCAGTTATTTTAGTATCCCACGAGAAACGTTATCAAATTATTATATTAAAACATTGGACTGTATTATAACATTGAATTTCGTGATTATATATGTTTTACTGAAGTTAACTTACCTTATTAATCTTCGGTTAAGGTTTGCTTTGTACAAATGCATTAGAAAATCTCAAAATCATCTTGTTATCCATTCGTTTGATGTGTCTGAGCTTTGATTTTGCCATCTGATTAGGGACTTTCCGTTTTGGAACTTTCCTCAGAGCTAGTTCAGTATTTTTGTGATTTTACTTTTCTTTATGGAAGGTTATCTTGCTGATAACACTGCTGCAGTACAATGTCATCGAGTTAGCTTATCAATCAGATGTAAATTCAACTAACATAGACTTACACGACCTGAAACACTGATGTATGATGCAAAAGAAGCAAACCTTGTCATGTGGTCAATTAGAACCCATATAGATATATAACTCGAAGAATGGTTACTTTTGAGTAAAACATGGGAAGTATAAATCCACAGCGATCACAACCATATTCATTCTGATATTAACATTGATTGTTGAAGACTATCAAATACGAATGGTTGATGTGTTTTATTCAAATTTCATGTCTTTGAGTTCATTGTTGCTGGATACTAGACTGTTAAGGCATCAATGTGTTTTTCAGAAAAGCATAAACTGCATGGAAAGTTGTCAAGGGACATCTTGCTAAATCATGTAAATGGTATTGGGGCTATTTAATGTAAGTCCATCAGTTATAAGGAATTTGAAACTTACAATAACTAACACACTGAAAAAGAAGCAGTATGTGTCCTAGGCCACTAAGGTCCAATAGAAATATACAATATCAAGACTGCATGTAGCATCAGTGATACATAAGAACTATATGATGGGTAGAATAAAAGCCAGATCGATTACATTATCAATCTTCGTTCTGATATTGGTATCGCTGGTATAACACAGTGGAATCGTTGAAGTTTCTATGGCAAATTATTAAAAACTAAATGTGTCAAAGCGACACGAATGGCCCGGTCTCAAAAAGTTGAAAAATCTGCAATTTCAATAACACATGTGGACATGTAGTCTCCATATCAAAAATCAGTTCAAAATCTGGAGGCGTATAAAAGAAAGTCTGTATAACTGTGATTTTCAACAATTTATTAAAGTTCATAGCCCGTAATTTGGGCATTAATTAGCCGAGCGGAACGACACTTAAACTTGATCTGTAACTCATCATGAGTAACTCACATACCAAAAATCAGCCAAATATCTGAAACCGTTTAGAAAAAAAGTCTGTATACATTTGTAACTGTGATTTTCAACAAATTATGACAGTCCAATGCCCGTAATTCTGGAAAAAATTATCGGAGCGGAACGAAACTTGAACTTGATCTGTAATTAATCATGGTTAACTCACATACCAAATATCAGCCCAATATCTAAAGGCGTTTAGAAAAAAAACTCCGTATAATGGTTGGTTGGGGAATGACGGAATTTTGGAATTTTGGAATTACGGAATTTCGGAATTTCGGACAAGAGTAATACTATATGGCACCGACAACTTCGTTGCGGAGCCATAAAAACATCACAATGGTCACAATCTAAAGCTTGAGCAAAACCGATGTCCTTTGAAAACTGAACCACAAAATGTTCATGTTGGAACAAATGTAGGGAAACCAGTTTTTGTATACAGACTGATGAAGCCACCATACAAATTATATTATTCCCTTTGACAAAGGACTCCAGAATTGCAATGGGTATATACAGTTCTCAGTTTTAGTTATTGTCTAAAAGACATTTGTATTGAAGTGTTTTTGTTCTCCTTACTACTGTTTGAGATTTGTTTGTCTTCAATAAATGGTTTTTATATGTTGTTTTTTTTCTCTCTATGTATTCTTATTTTATTTTCATTTGTATGAAGCAAATATTTATTGCATAAAATGGCATAAAGTTTCTGATTTTTTCGATGAACAGTTTTCTTCGTTTGTTCATGGATTGACAAGGACGTTTTGTGAAGAAATTATTGTTTAGATGAAATACTAGTGCTACGATAGTAGTGTATATGCTAATCGCTAATCGAGCTTTTTTAGACCGAGATGGTAAATAAATATATGACAAAATAATCAAGATACAGCAAGAATAAGGCTGGTGAAAATGTTATCTTTGCATATGTAGAATAATTCTTTCTTTGGTTTCTTAAAACCTCATCATTTGTTTGATATTTGACGGAACAAAAAAAAAATGGCAGATAAATTAAATTTTGAGTATTTGATTTATGCAGTTGTTTGCTCTTCAAACTGAAAGAATCTGTCAATTTTTCATATGTAGTCCTTATTTGAATACATTTTGAAGGTTATCTTTGGAAATTTGGTTGATGTAGTTGTTGGCTCTTTAAACTGACAGTTTGTTTATTTTGTCAGGTTATAGAACCACATCTTCGTCAATTTAACGTCATCCAGGAAATCGACCTTGACCTACAGAAAACAAGTTTGAAATAACGATGTTTCATTTCTATTAAAAGAAGGTTCTTTGTTTTATTTCACCATAATTTGTATTCTCAATGCTGAACCATAGAATCAAGAAATGTCAGAGCAAAATGAAATCATATCCATTTTAGGTATGACACGATAAATTAACTGTCAAAAAGTTCTTATTTTAAACTATCTTATTTAGCGTCAAAACAGATTGCTCTGTGCAGTTAGAAGAAACAATTATAACTTGAAGACAGTGGAATATAAGCTTCCTGGTAACCTGACTAAATATTAACCACGCTGTTTTATACAAATGAGTTCATACACATCACTAGACATAAAAGACGATTACTGATTTCATATTTTACCAACCGTTCAACCGTACAACCGTACTTCATTAGGCAAACAGGAACCCGACATTGCTCTTTTAAAGAAATCAAAATAAAAAACAATTTACGGCGCCTTATAATTAATCAATCACATTTTTATGTTTTTTGTTTTGTTTTTTGTTGTTGTTTTTTGTAGGGTGGTTTTTTTTTTTTTTTTTTTTTTTTTTGGGGGGGGGGGATATTTAAAGAATGTTTGTGTGCGATTTGATATTAATTTCATTCTCCTATTAAGAGAAAATAGCTTTAGTTATACTCGATGATACACTCAAGCAACCTCTGCAAATAGTTTTAGGACGAATGACATTTTTTAATGTTATTTTCAATGAAATTCCGTTAATGAAGAGAAATGTGAAATAGTAGTAGTAATAGTGCGAGCAGTATGAGCCCCATAAAGGTGGACGTCGGACACAAGCACCATATTTAGACCTGCGCGCGTACACTGACGCTATATTTGGGACTCAGCGCGGACGTCATAGTTAGACTTGACATTGGAATGCATACCTTAGGATAGGACTCGCACGAACGCCGTATTTGGGCGCGGACGCTGACGCTATAGTTGGGCTTAAACCCTGGACGCTATACCTAAATGTTGGACCAGGCTTCCCTCCAAGGTGGACACTATTAATGACCATAGAGAGTGGTTTTCGGATAAATCTCTCTCACGCTTCCAGATACCAGATCTGGTTCAGCACTTGAGACCTGCTACATATCCATGTAGATAGTTTAAGAAATTTATTTCCCTTTTTTTTCTCTTTTTTTTCCTTCTTTTTTTCTTCTTTTTTTTCAATTTGTTCTGTTTAACCAATAAGGGCTACCCGTTTGCTGTCATTCTTAATCAAGTCAGTGGATAAAAAGTTGTTGATAATGTCCTTCATCTCGAGTCCTCGGCATCTCAATTTGACGTAATAAATGCAATACAGGCCACAGTTATTTGAATCATCGGGTTGATTTTGATTGCCAACCACACAGTATTCCGTTCCATTCACGATGAGTACATTTCTTAAATAGCGTTGGTACGTTTCCGGGTATTGTCCTAAGGAGTCGAAAAATTCGGGTGGACCCGATGCGTGAAAATGAAAAGCCGCCCAATGACTCCCCTTTTGATCACAGATGTCCGTATTGACCACAAACGTTCTAGGCCTGTCGCTCACATAGCTAGGCAAGTCTTCTACACAGCACATGGTCACGGGCAATCCGCTCAAAGCATCCTCTACGTCCTTTCCGGTCATCGGGAGAGCAATGCCGTTTTTCTTCCCACACCTTTGCTGACTATGGGCTTCCAATCCACGAAAGTGAGCAAACAGTACTCCACAATCCCGACAGGCTATGAGATCGTCTCGTCTTTCAGAATCTTCCGATGAACTATGTGTTGTCTCTTCGGCCATGTCTTCGTCTTATGAGACCGCACTATCGTCTTCGTCTGGTGTCTCTCCTTGACCGATCTGCAAAACCTCTGTGCGCAATCTGGAGGCTTCCGGGGTTCTAGCTTTTAGGTCAATAAGAAGGTATCCGAAAGGTGTCTTCGTTGCCTCTTCGAATTTCAGGAGATCGAAGTCCCCTCAAGAAGGATACATCTGTCTGCCAAGAGTCATGATGGGCTGTCGATCAATGGGGTTATTAAAGAAAACGAGATGGGTGGGGTCTTTACCAAAGTTTAAATTCTGATTTAAAACGACGACCGATAAATTTCTATGGTGACTCCCTTCTGTAAACAAATTATTTATTCTCGAGTCTTTGGCCGATGTCGACATGAGGTCATCTAATAGGATCATGTTTCGAATGTTGGGATCGAAAAAATCGTCCCTTTCGAGATAAAACGAAATTCCACGAATGAATTCAACGCACTGTTCGTTGTATTTCCTCGTAAAGAGGTTGCCACCTTTTAAACAACCAAACTATCCTGTCTGGACTACGACTACACAGCCTTTCTTTTTGTTGAAGCACAATTTTCATAAAATGAGTTTTTCCACAAGAAGTGGGACCGGACACGATCATGGTGAAAGGGTGTCTAAACACGAAAGCCTGCTGTTGCTGCTTTTGCTGATGTTGTTGTTGCTGCTGCTGTTGCTGTTCTTGCTGTTGCTTTTGCTGCTGCTGCTGCTGCTGCTGGGTAACATCTGGGTGAAATAGTGGTTCATCAGAAGAATGCTTACTTATCATATGTCTTTGAAGATCGTGCGGCCACATATATACTTTACGGCAAATATTGCAATTAAACATATTTGTAATGTCCTAAATGAAAGTGAGTATAGTTTCCTCTTATAGATTCTTCCTTCGAAAGTGAAGCAAAATAAATACGTGGTCATCTTTAAGACGACATATTTGCAGATGATCGTCTCTCAACACAAATTCGATGTGATACAATCCGTTCCTGGTAACCGTGAAATAGATTGGTTTCTCAAACGTCACGTCCGTGATATCCTCATTTAATAATCGTATCGACTGGAGAATAGGGAGAGATGTTTCTCTCACATATGACTGGTGCACGAAATCGGAACAGAAATAAATGCGTCTCGTTGAGGCCTCTAATTCCGGTATGAACGACACCTCCAATAATGCACATTCCCACGATCCATCTAACGTATAGCGTTTGGGCAAGTGCACTTTGAAATTGCCACCTACGTTATTTGCAAACGTTGAAAGCAAGTCTTCGCTATTAATAAATAAGCAAAACTCGTCCATAGTGTTCATTCTAGTTTAAACTTTAGTCTCTCTTATAGCTTTATTATACTCAAAACACGTATCTCAGAAATAAACGTAAATGATTGCTTAACGTCCAGTGGCCAATAGTTTATGCATGTTCAGAACAAGTTAACCATGAATTTAATAGGTATAGGTCTTGTAATGGAGGCCATCCTGGATAAATTTGGACTTCCAGAAAATGGGGGTGTATTGGATAGAAACAGACATTTTGGCAACAGGCTAAAAAGTGTTGTGGATAACTATATATTAGTACAGATTGATCTTCTTTGCGGCTTGAAAAAAATTATAAATACAACTTTAATTGTTTCTGTATAAAAAGTGTCTTGAACTATCTGTTTTCCTAAGCATTTAGTTATCTTCATCATAATTTTATGTGGAGGAATATATAGACATAAAACTTGTTTGATTGGACCGTATGTTAAGAGCCGCCCACCTACAGAGCCAGTATCGTCTCATTTAAACTGGTTCAAACCGGTTCTCGTTTCTCTATTCCTTACAGTTTAGCAGCCTACATTTCACTATTCTTCATAATTTTTTTATCATCTTTCTTTATGCTTTATTATCACATTTCTTTATTCTTTATTTTTTTTCGCTCATAAAGTCTCTAATCTTTATTTATTTGTTTGTCCATTATTCTCTATTTTATAAACTCCATCAAAAACTCCACGTATATAAATATAGATAGATTAAATATATTATCCGTGTATTTTTGAAGATAAAACTCAATTACGGCCGTGGACTTTACAACTATATAGATAGGATTATGTTAAATGAGAAACAATTTTTAATGACCAGCTGTGGATTTCGGTTAATCATTTGGGGGGAGGGGTAATCACAACTATATAATTACATTAGATGTATATTTCATTATAATACGTTATTCTGATTGGCTAACTAGCAATCTCGTGATATTCCTTAATCAATTGCATTACACAATGCAATTTTTCATTCATGATGACACGAGGTTCCACAATAAAGTGAACTGGTAAATGAAATAAAAACTTGTTAAAGGGCGTGTTTTCATGATCCTTTAGGTAAAAATGTAATTATAAGTATTTAATGCTTTTTTTTTTGTAACTTTATAGGGTTGTAAAAGCGTTGACCGTGCGCACATCTTTAGTATGAAGCGCTTCCGCGCTTCATACAAAATGTACTTCGGTCAACGCTTTTACACCCCAATAAATTTACAAAAAAGAGCATTCAATTCTTAAATGATATTAAATAAGTGGTTCAAGGAAGTCGGACTGAAAGCAATACTACTGATTTTTTTACGGTTTTCATGCTTATATATTATAAGATAAGAAATAGAAAAGCTAAAGATAAATATTTTATGTCATAGACGATATTTCTATAGTTGCTTATGTCAGTTGATTAGGACCAGATAAAACAGTGTACACCTGTAAACATGTCATTGAAAGAAAGTTTATAAAGATAATTATTTTCAATCACCAGAAGTTCTTTATCTCTTAATTCAATTATTTGAGGTGTCATTTTAATCAGCGCCATATGATATTAATTAAGTGGTTCAAAGAAATCGAAAAGCAATACTACTGAATGTTTTACGATTGTCATGTTTATAAGATAAGCAATCCAAAAAATAAAAAATAAAAAGATAAATATTTTATGTATTGGTATCAACCATTTTAATCCAATTATATTTACACGTGCATCTATTTATAGTGCCGCCTACTGGATTGAGTGACAGTTTATCTGATTAACTGATTAATATAAATAGTGTATCTTGGAGAATTCTTAAATTTGTAATAAGCATGTAAGAGCAGTTACTTATTTAAGAGTTAGTCTATTTTTTTTTCAGAATTATCACAAACTTATTATCTAGGGGTTGGGTAAGCGTTTAACAAAGAAAAAATTCGCATCCGTTTTGGAGGGTATACCGTCCACTTTTAAGGGTGTGACGTAGCGTCAACCTTGGAGGGTAGCCTGGTCCAACATTTAGGTATAGTGTCCAGGGTTTAAGCCCAACTATAGCGTCAGTGTCCGCGCCCAAATACGGCGTTCGTGCGAGTCATATCCTTAGGTATGCATCCCAATGTCAAGTCCAACTATCACGTCCGCGCTGTGGCCCAAATATAGCGTCAGTGTACGCGCGCAGGTCTCAATATGGTGCTGGTGTCCGACGTCCACCTTTATGGGGCTCATACTGCTCACACTATTACTACTAATAGTATTTTCATTTAGTGTTTTCTGAACGTATCTGTTAAATCATTGTAAAAATACAGAATAATTTTGCTATGAGTTTTTGTTCTAAGCTTGAACATTTTTTTAAAAATAATAGCCATTATGATTCACAACATGGAATCCGAAATTTTGAATTAAAGCTTGTAAAAATCAATAAATAAGATATTAAATACAAACACAAATATTAATAGCAGACAACATAAAAACGAACAAACATATCAATTTATTATTAATGGGCCAAATTTGTAATATGACGAGTTTGTAACGTGCCGAGTTTGTTATTTGCCGAGATGTCTTGCTTCGGCAACATGTACCTTTAGTATGCACTGATTTGAAAAAGTAGGTGCATGACATTATATTCACAAGTAGTTGTACAATAGCTTGGTTCCTAAATCTAAACAAACATTAATCCTGCACCATAATAATATATCACAATACAATTAAATAAACTCTTACAACTACTAAGCACCATATTAATGCAACCGTTCAATATAATTTAGGGATGTCAAAAGATACGAAATTTAATACTCGGATACTCGGTTATGGGTACTCGAGTACTCTGATGAATCTTAAACGTCTATTCAAAAGTTAAGATTTTAGGTGGGATACGTTTTTTTTTTTGTTACAACCTTTCACAAACATATTAACGAAACACAAACGTACTACAAAAATACCTTGATACTCGGTTACGTGTATCGGTCCTCCTTTTTTGTGTCAATTAAATAATAAACTACTGACGGCCGTTTCTACAAAGAACCTATCATAATAGCAATTATTGTTTGTGTCCGTGTTCATGAACCAAATTAGAAACATAAATATTTGTACATAATAACAGTCCGGCAAAGTAGACAATATATATCATCTGTTCCCGTTGAGTATTAAGACTTGTAAATTAATTTGGCAACAAAAATATTGGACTAGTACTCCAATTACTTTTGCTTGTTCGTGTAGTTTAGTCTGAAGTTTTCTGACATTATTTTTTTTTTTTTTTTTTTTGCACTATGGTTTGTCTGTTTGTGGTTTTCCTTATGTTTTAGTTATGAAGTTGTCATTTCATTTGAAAATGCCTGTACCAAGTCAGGAATATGACAGTTCTTGTCCATTCGTTTTTGATGCGTTTTGTTATTTGATTTTGCCATGTGATTATGGACTTTCCGAATTGATTTTCCTCTGAGTTCAGTATTTTGTGATTTTACTTTTTTTCATATTGGACTATAATGAGTTTGAATGTCGTACTCGTATTTAAATTGTAAATTAATATAGTTTCAAATAAAGAGTAATTTAATAAATTTTAATTGTAAATATCATACCAATAACGTTTACATAGAAGTCTTGATTAACAAATAAAGGTAAGTTTACGGCTTGTGGTGAGTTATTAATCTGTAACCGGAGAGCACGAATTTCATTACAAAATTGCTTGTCTCCACCGGGACTCGAACCCGGGACCTCTTTGTTACAAGGCAGCGCGCTAACCGACTGAGCTAAACAAGTACTTCCTTAGCTCAACCGCTTACGGCTGACTAAGTATCTACTAAGTTTTTCTAAGGGAAGCAATCCCGTCACACTTCCCTCACCTCAAGAGTCATTATACTCTATTATGATGATATTTTCATCTTTTTTTTTATATCTATATTTTAACCTGGCTAGGTAATTGTTCTAACCGTGGGTTATTATTGATACTCTATAATGATGATATTTTCATCTTTTTTTTTTATATTTATATTTTAACCTGGCTAGGTAATTCTTCTAACCGTGGGTTATTATTGTTGGGCGCCAATGTAACCGGAGAGCACGAATTTCATTACAAAATTGCTTGTCTCCACCGGGACTCGAACCCGGGACCTGTGTGTTACAAGGCAGCGCGCTTAAACCGACTCAGCTAAACAACTACTTCCTTAGCTCAACCGCTTACGGCTGACTAAGTATCTACTAAGTTTTTCTAAGGGAAGCAATCCCGTCACAAATCCATGAAAGTGTTGATCCGTGTACAAACACCGTTCAAAATGTCTCTAAGCAGAAGGGTTCACAGCAGGGCACTTTGATCTAGTCAACAACTTCAGATGAAAGACCGTTTGACTTTCTATTTTGTTATGCACATGAATGCATCCCCTCTGAAGGAACGAACTACTATATACTAGCACCATGGAAGTAATATTGAAATAAAATAATTTCATGCTATTACCAAAGATAGATTTCAGGATAAAAGTATTTACGTTGTTAATGAATTTCAAATAGTATAACGAAGGGGATATTTCAACGGAACTAACATGAGCGGAAATGTGAAGTTGAAGTTAAAATAGCAATACTTAAACATGTAAGTTATGCAAATATTCAAAGTCGATGAACCATGACTAAAGGTATATGACGAAACAATCTACATGAAAATGAGATCTGCCAATACTAATACAACTGCATACCAAATACCATCGACTTATTATAAGTGGTTCTTTCAAACAAACCTAAACACACACATTAATTTGTAAACTATGTACAAGTTTCAAAGACAATGAACCATGAGGGGGTGGGTCTATAAAATCCCCATGGAAATGATACTTACATATGCCAATAAATTTGCATACCAAATGTCATTGACATAACATTAGCAGTTCATTTAAAACTGATCTTATCAACAACAAATACATGTAAATTAAGCAAACGTTTCAAAAGCCAACAGACATTGACTAAGGGGGGAGCCATATAATCTCAATGGAAATGCTAAGTACCAATGCTTATGTAACTGCATATCAAATATCATTGACCTACCACTAATGGTTCCCTATAAACTGACCTAATCAAAACTTATACATGTTAACTAACCAAAAGTTTCGAAGTCAATAGACTATGACTGAGGGGGAGACCTACGACTTGACGTAATATATTGTTGACAATGTCGCTGCAAACTCCGGAAACAGCATACCTATGTCTCGCTTTGACGTGTCACAGTAAACAAATCATGCAAATATAAGAAATGTATTATTAAAGCTTAATGAAATTTGGTAAAAAAGTAACACAATTTCCCGTCTGAGGGATTCGATACACGAGATATAACTTTCCATAAATATCAGTTGAATTGTTTTGCTTTTATCTCACATTAAGGTTGAAACTTGTTCAAGCAAAATGAACGTTGACGTTCTTGACTATTCTGTATAAATTGTACTTAGTATTTTTCAGCAGTGTAAGAAGAGATCATGCTGGACAGTGCTACTCAGTGTTGCTGTAGAAAGGTGCTTGTTACCAGACAGCGTTTGGTAAGAATAAAAAAGAGAAGCTAAACTATAACAAAGTTAATTTAATTTGTGGACTTGTAAAGGACTTAAATGAAAGACACAATTTACAAAATGAATATTCAAACAAACCCGTAAGTTTGATTCAAACTAACAATCTGATGACAAGAAAAGAAAAACGACGAGAACAGTATACACTCACAACATAGAAAAGTAAAGACTGAGCACCACGAACTCCATCGAAAACAGAGGCTGATCTCAGGTGCTCCGGAGAACGCAGTTCTTGCTCCACATGTGAAATCAGTCACGATGTTCAACTTAACCTCTTGAAACTCATGGCTTAATACCTTCCTGGAAAGCAGATACCCTCTAGAAAAATAGAAATGTAATCAATGACATATTGTATCAACGTGGAGATATATAACCCACAACTGCTGGAAAGTTGATGCATAGAAATGAAAAGTTCACTTTTGGGGAGCAGAAATCATTTATTTTATAGTAAAGTTTGTTCTCGACCGACCTTCATTTTCAATTTCTAGATGTATGTGAACATGATGACGCAAACTTACATTTGTAACTGTATCTGTTGTTTATTTCATGTTAGATGCGATAAAGGCTTCAACATAGTCACAAAACTTTAATACATCTCAATACAATTATATATTTTAATTTTTATTAGAAGTTACTGTATGAAGTCATCCTCGTATAAATAAAGTAAAATTTCGACAAGAAGAGAGGCATAATTGGTTCTTATGATAATGCCAAATGAGTCCTATTAACGTTATAAATATGTTGTCTATCAAGAAATCGAGCTCAGTGAAAATGTCTGTTTGTTTATAAAGTATGATATGTCCTTTTCAAAATCAGAATACATGTATCTACATTTGTGCTTCTTTTCTATGACACAAAGAAGGACTTATTCTTTTAGTTTGGCATGGGGAATACTTGTGTACGGGTAAAGGTGAGTAATATTATTGTATGAGGTAGTATGCACTCAACAGATATTTGAATGTAATTACTATCAACATCTGATTCAAGCTACCCCTATTTTCACAATATCACCTTTTAAAAAGTGAGAGCAAATCAGCAAAACAAAAAGCGAAACATGATAAGAGAAATAGGTGATATAAAAACTACACACACGTTGCACGAAAATAACACTTTTTAAAAATAAGATGTAGTATGATTGGAACTGAGACAACTCTGTGTCAGAGACCAGATGGCGCCGGTCTAATTGTCCACCCCCTTGTAACAATATCAAAAGACGCAGATGTTTGAAGGCATCCAGGCGTTTGTTAGACAATTATGTATTGTGACATTTATATAGAAAATAAAAAAAGACAAACAAAAGAAAATAGCAATGGGAAGAACTAACAATATGTTTTCTTTGTTAATTGTGTCCATGACGTATAACGTTCATTTAAATCAGTTGTACATGATGGAATTAATGACATCGTTTTTTTAAGTTTTTTTTAGAGCTTATTGATTCACAAGATAGACCAAAAAACTAAATAAATCCAAAAACTTCCTTTACGTGTACTCAAAATTGGCACTAAATGGACAAGTACATCAGAAAATGCCTATACCAAGTCAGGAATATGACAGTTATCTATTTGTTTGATGTATTTGAGCTGTTAATTTTGTCACTTGATGAGGGACTCACATTTTAAATATTCTTCAGAGTTAAGTTTTTTTGTGATTTTACTTTTTACTTTCGTCAGTGTGGTATTAAAACTACTGTGCCAAACTAATTTCCAAACAATACCCTCCCAGAGCACCTTAGATCACCCCCTGGGTTCTTGTTGCTCAATCTTTAGTTTTCTATGTTGTGTTGTGTCTGTCTTTTTCTTTTTTACAATGAACCATGGCCATGATGGCGTTGTCAGTTTATTTTCGACGTACAAGTTTGAATGTTCACTAGTATTATATACCTCTCTTTTTCCGACGTAGTCGGTATAGTTTCGGTTTGTGCCCTTTGAACTTAAGGACGCTTTACTATGGCAACAGAATACGCATGCTCGAAAATCCTTTCTGTGATTGGTTGTGTTTGAAAAAACGTCTCGTTAATTATATCGTGATGGAAAGCAAGTGAAAAACTATAAATATTTGAACTAAATCTTACAAAGATTTATATTTTTATTAAAATAATTGTTTCTCCAATAGCTCTTTGCATCCGTGACAGATGTTTATTCGGGACAATTATATAATTTTTAATGTAAACTTTGTTGTACGAACGTACATGACTTTTAGAACGCACCTATGCATGAGAGCTTTCCGCGGGGTTTTGGTGAATGTAAACAGAAAGATACGAGGACCGAGAATACTGAACACAAACAGGGAAAACGTTATTTAAATGGTATCTTTGTGCTTCTGAAGGTTATCGAAATGATAGTTTTAAAAATATACTCAAATTTAAATACGTCGGATATCTTTTTTAAAGATAGTTCTTGTTATTATTAAATCCCAAGTAGAGATAATGACTGTACTTTTTACGTGATGACCGTACAGGAAGGAAATGTTGTATAACCAGAAATCAAGTCAGAACGTGGGTTTTTCTTGTGTTTCTTAAATTTTCAAAAACATTTTGGTCTTCTATTTGATAAATGAAATAAAAATATGGCATTCAATTTATCAGTGGGAAGTTAATTTAATTATTGCATTGGTTGTAGTTTTAATTCAAGACAAAGGAAAATAACTCGATTTTAACAATGACATCATTCAATTTTTAGAACAGATATTAGATGCCTGCACCTTGCAAAGTTATTTAATTTTCTTGATCGATATCAGTACATTGTGCCTAGAATATCTGAGCATATATTACATCCATAAAGTTCTTGAAATGTTCATGGATAGGATTTATAGAATGTTTTGATCAATGCACTATATTTTGGTATAAAAAAAAGGTAGTGACAAGGCTTGGAACATTAAGATATCAAGTCAGTCCTGTAATGTTTTGATTGCATTTCATGCAATCTTTACCTAAAAAACCACAAAGTTTTGAAAATAGAAACAGAAAAACATGTCAAAAAGATTTTTCATATTGAAGCCTTAATTTAGGGTCTTTAATGATCAAATTAGTTCAAATCTTTTTTAAGAAACTAATTAAATCGACTAAAGGAGGCACTTAACATGCTTAAGTGTTTAAAAATGTCAAACATTTTAAAACAGAGGTACTTAAAATTTTAGGCCAAAATAAGCACTTTACCAGACCTTCTGCTTTCATAAAATCAATTAAAATGTATGTTTCATTCTGCTCACAATGTAAATTTTTCAGTTTTTTTACATCAATTATTTTACTTCTTGAACAAACAAAATGCCAGAGAAGTAGAGATTCTGGGTCTGTTTGACTAAAAACATGTTTGCATCCTTTTTAGTGATTTTGTGTTAGGTAATTTGTGATCAAGTTTTGGAAAGTGTATTGCTTCACAAAAATAATCATTTTTTAAAGCAATTGCTTTTATGCCGTCGCGTATGGCCATCTTTGTGACCCAGATCAGAGACTCCGCCCAGATCAAGCCATAGTATTTTGTTAAACAGGCTCCTGGTCAGTCATTCTTTAACACCTATGTATGTTTTCTAATGCAATACATAGCTTGAAACTTTAAAAAAAAGTTAGTGGGTTTAAGAAGTTTCAGAATATGTTCTTGTAGATGTATTTTTGTATTTAAAGGGTCAACCGTTTGACTATCAAATAACATAGAAGTCCGAGTGAAAAAAAGTACATTTTTATAAATGCGATTCCGTTTTCCGCCGTTCGTACGATGTTTCAACAAAATATGGATTCATTTCAGTTGTTGATTTAGTATGGAAAATTTAACTGAATTATCTCCTAATAAATACGGTTTTTTATGTTTAATTTGTGTTTCTTTAAGAGGTCAGGTGCTCTTGTTCATTCATAAAATTATCGTTCATTCATACATTTATCGTAAAATCAAAATCACTACACAGGTTAATGCGTAGTGTCAAATTATTACCTGTAATCTAAAAATAGACAAACTTTATTTGCGCAAATAATTTAGCGGAACGAAACCCTTGTTGAAAACACATAACAATAAGTTCGTTTTCCTTTTCTGTCAAAACTCCGTAATATTTATCGATCACCTTACTAATGAAATGGACCCGTCCAAACGTAGTAGATGCCAAGTCGGTCCAGATGAAGAGATATTTACAATTTGGACTGATTTTCTAGTTTATTAATTATACATAGATTGAAAAAAAGTACGTCTTTTTAAATATCATGATCAAAACTGGGTTTGCATAACAAATGTCAGATGAAACCATTATCCTCGTCTTTTCAGTGAACAAGTCTACTACGTTTGTTGACACTCGACGGTCCACCGTGTTAGCAATTTTATTTCACATGTTTTCGAAATATTGAAGATCATGTTTCGCAATGTTTCCTGAAAATTGATAAATATCAAAGCAACGTAGAGCTGTTTGTTCTTGTTCGTATAATAAAATTGAGAATGGAAATGGGGAATTTGTCAAAGAGACAACAACCCGACCATAGAAAAACATACAACAGCAGAATTAAGGTCCCCAACAGGTCTTCAATGCAGCGAAAAATTCCCGCACCCGGAGGCGTCCTTCAGCTGGCCCCTATACAATATATATACTAGTTCAGTGATAACGATTTAATGTCATGTTTGTCTGTGATGATCCCCCTTTTCGGGATTGCATGAGAATTGTAGTTATCTCGTACCCACATGCACTTGTTTCTATCCATAGGAAGGTCGACTATCCATATAAAACTATTTATATGGATAATCGACCTTCCTATGGATAGAAACAAGTGCCTGTGCTCGTACCGCATCAGAAGGACACATATCAACTGAGCAATAATGTTTGGAACTTAGTTTTAAAAATGATGACAAAGTAACATTATGAAAATATTTTTATTAAGCTGAAATATACATTTATTCTTTACATGTTTATGTCTTGTAAGATATTTTATTTCTTTCCCGTTTTTTAACATTTGCGTCTGGAAAGTTGAAATGTTTTAACTTAATCATTTGTGTTAATGGTTAAATATAAATTAATAATGAAAATTGTTAAAATTAAATCAATAAAGGAAATTATTGCCAAGGAAGTTACAAACACTACCAGGGGATAATCCATGATGATTTCTTTTTGAGTTATATGTTTCAGCACATGTATATTTGACCCCAACTTTAGCCTGGTAAACGTGTTGTCTCCTTGTGAAATATAAAACATATTAAAAATGACTTTCTGCTAAAGTCTTTTATTTATATAAAGTTAAAACCTTCTTACTTTTAACTAGACAACACTCATGTCAGGTTTAATTCTTGTATATATGTGGATGAAAAATAAAAGTCCCCAAACATTAACATGGCAGCAATTGCTTTTACAGCCTTTAAGGCTTTGATTTCGAAATAAAGTGAGATTTTAACAACATTTTTTTGGTGTTGAATAAATCTTAATCCCATCTTGGTTAGTGTACTACTAATTTTTTTTTCTTCATTTTTAAAAATAAAGTGAGCTTAATGGGACCAAGCTGTTATAACAATTATCTTGCAAACGGAACTAGGGTGCAAACTGTGAGGTGCAAACATGTAGGGTGCGAGCATGTATTGGGTGCGAACGGAACTAATACCAGAAGAGGATAGCAATTCAGCCCTGTTCTTAGTTGCAGGTGTAATAATACAATCAGAAAAGGATTTTAAAGGATATTTTCAACAGCAAGTGGGACAAATAAATGGTGTTACCATATTATATGACAGACAGCCATCTTTTAAACACAATGAGAATTATTGAACCTAGCTGTCAATGAACTGTTTACAAAACTTTAAATATTATGCCCTAAGCACTGAAACATGTAGATTAATGAATGTTCTGCAGCAGTCCCTAAAGTGTTTTTGTTATAAGATTAAACTTGATCCTATGATATTTTTGAAACAAGCAAAACTGATGAATGAAGCTTTTGTAGATGACACACAACATCTGGCATACAAGTTAGAAAGTCTGGTATCTATGATGAGGTTTTTATTCACTGGAATGTTTTACACATGAAATGAGTTTAAACATTTAAAAAAAAAATCTAAATGTTATACAAATTAAAAATCAAACTACATAGTTTTATGTATATTAATTTGAAATAACTGAAAAATACTTTGGTGAAATCTTCCTTTAATTTACTTTTTAAAATTAGTCAATAATGAACACACTTTAAAAATGATATCTCTAGATTCTTTGAGGGAACATGGTATACCATCTGATATAATCTTAAACCTTTTAAGTTCACTAAAGACTCTATCAATTAAATCCACTTGACATGGTTCTGTACTGTTGGTATGAACTTTTTGACATAGTATATCATTATGTGGAAGTAACATCGGACTGTTAGAAGGCAATGATTGACACGGTTGAGCACTTTTAGAAGGCAATGATTGACACGGTTGAGCACTTTTAGAAGGCAATGATTGACGTGGTACAGCTCTATAAAGATGCAATGATTCACGCTGTTCTACACTATCACCACTGTTAACATGCAATATTTGACAGGGATCAGCTTTATAAAGACGCAGTGATTGACCTGGTTCAGCACTTTCAGATTGACACGGTACAGCTCTATACAAATGCAATGATCGACATGGTTCATCACTGTCAGAATGTAATGATTGACACAGTACAGATCTATGAGGATTAAATGATTGACATGGTTCACCGCTAACCAAATGCAATGACTGACACGGTTCACCGTTTACAGAATGCAATGATGGACATGGTTCAGTTCTATCATAATGCAATGATTGACATTCATGATTGATTCCTTTTGATTTAATAAATTGAAGTCCCATATTTTGTATTTTATTCTCAATAGCAACTTCACCTTCAAATACAATTGCATCAAATTTCTTAAGCATTCCTTCTCTAAGACAAGACTCAAGTTTTCCCTTTAATCCACACTTATGGAATATTTCTGTGTCTTTAGTAATATCACATACATTGACAAGCTTTGAACACCACATAACTGACCCACTCAGATCAATAACAACAAATCCTTTATAAGTCGTTGAATTATCTCCCTTTGTGCAGATAGATGAGTAACAGTGATCCCCTGTCGTACTGGTTTCTTTCTTTTTACTAGTACCATTATTTAGCACCGTACTTTCAGACTCTATTTGACTGTTTTCAGGAACTGTCACCAACTTAACTAAAGCTATTAAGTTTGGGATTTTTTGTTCCAAATCTTTTGGAATCCTAGCTAGCAAAGTTTCACGATTAGGCCAGATAAAGTGGTTTTCTAGTCTGTCAGCTGTTATCCCTAAGAAAGTCTTGAAAATATGTCCCACTGAAGTCTCGTTCACTAAGTCGCATGCAAAAGATTCAAATAATTTATTATTCCAAAGCTTGCTTAAAACCATTAAAAAATTTGTTTTCAATGTTAAGTTTCTTTCTTTGTTTTTTCCTTGGAAAATCAAATTATAAATAATCTCAAATCGAGTGAAGCTCAAACCGCAATAGTCCTTGAATGCATCTGGTTGACTTTTAAGCTCGTTATACAAGTACATAACATTGGTTCCAGTTGAACTTATGTCATTCTTAATTGCAGAATCATTGATTTTAGCTAATGCCTTTTTCAAAACTTTGTTCTGGAAATCCTTCTCTTGCATCTGTTTTTCATAACTTTTTATCTTCTCCTTTAATGAATCATTTTTTATTTTCAATCTGTCTTCTTGGTGCTTCTGCATTATATCTGAAATCAACAAATTCATTTTACTTACTGTAAATCATAGTTGCCAATAGACATGATATTTGTGTATACGTATAATACACGCTTTTTCAACGGTTTACACGCCAGGAAATAGCCACATGGCGTGAACACGCTTTTCACCACTTTACACGCAATTACATGCTTTTTCGTTGTTTTGATTTTTGATCGTTAGTGATATCCCAATTTTCTGGGTTTTTCCCCTTAATCGGCAATAAATACCGAAAAAGTTAAAAGTAATTGTTTGGACGCCATATTGTTTTTTTTTTTCTATACAGACGAACACCAAAAGCACTTTAGGTAAGTTGTTTGTGATTAGTTTTTACGATTTTGTGACTTTCTGTTTTTGAGATTCATTTTATAGGGGAAATGTGGAAATGTCCACAGAAAGAGTTCGCTATCTGGGCCTGTATTGTCTTCTGAAGAGCGGATTATGAAGGGGAAAACGATGTGTACATACCAAGATTCAAGATATTTGAATACTATTTTTGGAGTTCGAGTTTAAATGATCGAGTGACAAGTAACGCATTGTGCATCCTATGTTGCAATGATATAAACAATACATGTGAGAGGAGAAATACAATGTAGCTATTTGAATAGGCAAGTAAATTCTTTATTCTAATGGAAATCAAATCATAAAACATTTTTCTTTTTCAGTTTTAAATCTAGTCAAATGATTTCCACAGACCATAGAGGATTGAAATATCACGAAACTGTTGGATCAGTTCTCATAGTACCAGCTTTCTTCTGATGAACTACCCAGTTTTGACCAGGCAATTGCAATTGGTATCAGGATCGTTAGCCCTAATAACATGTTCGCCCTGAGTTCATTCGCCCATATAGGCCGTTCACCCTAATAAAAAAAATATTAATATTCAGAGCATTGAAGTTGAATAAACTAATTCAGATATTTCTATGGTATATATTCTTGAAATTTATGGAAACAGGGAAATATTTAAAAGTTTATGGCTTGTTTAGGATCATTAATTGTTCAATAACAAAATAATTTGGATCACTGATTATTTTGATACTTGTCTTTTGATGAATTATTATTGAAATTATCGTTGTGTTTTGATAAAATATTCAGCTTGAAATTAATAAAAACAATGATGTACGAACTGTAAATCATAAAACGGATTTACAAGTGCATTTATTATTATACTCTGAGAATAGTCATCAATAAAGAGAAAAACATTCATGTATTCCAGTATTCTACTCTGTAAATCAAAGGGAATATGTTCAATTGATTGCGGCAATATAAATATTCTGTCAATTTTTCAACAAACTTTAACATATTTTGTTCAAATACTTAAAATACCGGTAATGCAATTAGACAACAATTAGAAAAAACAAAAATCAGGGCGAATGGACCCTGGGGGAACAGGTATCAGGGCGAACAGGTACTAGGGTGAACGTGAATCAGGGGGAACGGACCCGGACTCATATTGCAATGGGAGCAAAGATTAGAAAGTTGTGGCATTTTTGCTAGATTAATTTACTGTTGTCAAAGGCATATAAAATTTTAAAAGTAAAATGCAAATGTTGCATACTATAAAAGATTAAAGATTATAAAAATTTTAAGTAAGAGATTCAATATCATTAAAAGAAATTACAATTTCAGTTGTCAAAGCGTTTATTTGTTGCAGTAAAAAAAATAAAGCGCAAATTTTGCATACTATCACAGATTACAGATTATTAAAGTTCTAAGTAAGAGATTCGATATCATATAAAGAAATTACTATTTCAGTTGTCTAATAAAATTGAGAATGGAAATGGGTAATGTGTCAAAGAGACAACAACCCAACCATAGAAGAGACAAAAGCAGAAGATCATCAATAGGTCTTCAATGCAGGGAGAAATTCCCACACTCGGATGCGTCCTTCAGCTGGTCCCTCAACAAATATATATACTAGTTCAGTGATAATGAACGCCATACTAAACTCCAAATGTGTATTTGATTCAGTGTTTAGTATTATTATTTACCTATTTCTGTCTTGTTTAACATGTTTAAAGCAGCCACTTTATTCTCCTCCCTTATTTTACCCTGGTTCTGGAAATATTTAAGCTGCTTTTCTGATGTCATCTTTGAAACTTCAAGTGCCAGCATATAATACATATATCTCTCCTGCTGGTTAAGTTCTATCCACTGCAATTAAAGGTATATAGGAATGCAAGAATTGAAATATTTGCCACTAGACATTTTTTACAACCAATCCATCAATCAATTTAAAGAGATGTGGACAAATACAGAAAAACTAAATTTTTAGAATACCTTGATGTGAACAAACATTTCTAGGAATATGATTGGTTAAAAGCGACCGTGTATATTCCATATTAGGTCAGTAGGATTTACGACTTAGGCACTGTTTGATTATTTAAAAGTATTGAAAGTTCTGTTTAATATTGTTATATCAAGGTTGTTGATAAAAGATATGTATCTTTTACATTAGTTTTTTTTGTGCAAACCAATTGAAGAAGGTTCTTAAAATTGAACACTTGCACACTTTAATACAGAAATAAGAAGATGTGTTATGATAGCAGATAAGGTCCCAGTCTTGTATTACAACTCCAGTTTCTGGTACATGTCAAAACATGGAGGGAAAAAAAATAGTCCATTTTTTTCTGAATTTTTTTCTGAACTCAATTTATTCTGTTTGATTATAGGTACAGTCAAACCTCGTTGTGTCGAACTCGGTTGTGTCGAAAACTTGGATGAGTCGAAGTAATTTCTCGGTCCCGGCATAATTCCCATTTGATCAATGCATTTTAACCTCTGATGATTCGAACTCGGATGATTCGAATTCTCGGTTAAGTCGAGGTAATTTTTAAGTCCTGTCGATGTAAAATTGATGTTAATTGACCCCGAGTTCAAAATTTTTAAAAAAATCGAAAGAAATAAAAACTTTAAAAATAAAATTCATAACGGATGTTTTTCTTGTTTAACCTATTCATTTCCATAAGTGATTAAAGCTGTGTAAATTCCATAAGTGATAAAAGCTGTGTAAACATACTTGTTTGTAAAACAGTTAAAATGACATGTTTAGGATGACCGCTAATCAACACCTTTGTTGATCGTCCAAGCGGAACTTGAATGTGTTGAACCTATTTCACTTGGTATAAAAACGAAACGAATTTTAATGACCCAAGCTGAGATTAAATTAACCGTTAGAATAAGAACAATAATTAAAAGGATTAAATCATTTTATTAATTATTATGAGTCGGTCTTTTTAATCTATGAACACTGTTCACGTTCTTTAAAGATTAGTTATGAAAATATTTTCGCGAGTGATTCCATATTTTATAGTGACTGACCTTTGTAAATATTTGTGTATAGATTTTATTTGTGAATGTTGTGTGTTGAATCTTTAAAAATACGGAACATAAATACACAATCATATATTATCATATCGAAAAAAGCACAATGATCAATAAACATGCATCTAGTTTACAGAAATCACATATTGGTATTTCATACATTTCAAATATATGACGTTACAATCGACCTCGGATGAGTCGAAACTCGGATGAGTCGAACACTTTCGTCTGTTCCCTTCGACTTCGACATGAGGTCGACTGTATATGCTGAATTGAACATATATATAGACTTAAAAAAAATCTTGCATCTTTTGGGGTATATCAATCCAGAAAAGTGGAAGGATATCATGTTTACTGGAAGTGATGTGGCCTAGTAAAAACAGCAAACAGAAAGTAAAAAAAAATGTTTTGACTTTTTATTCTTCGTTGCATGACCCATTTTTTTTTCGATTAAATCAGAATTTCACATTAGTACATACATGATATGAATATGAAATTTTTTTTCTATGTAGCATTTTTTAATTTTTAATTTTCAAAGATCAGCTGTTTTGCATGTAAGCCTATGGAGCAGTCAATTACAAGATTACAACCATAAGACAACTTCAGTCTAAAGTCAACAAATATAGATAGTCGGTAAGATAAATTCGTTACATAGTGTGCTAGTGACCTAATATGATATATACAGGGTCAGTTAATTCCATATGGGGGTAGAGCGAAATATACAGGGTCAGTAAATTTCATATGGGGTTAGAGCTTCGCTCTACCCCCATATGGAATTTACTGACCCTGTATATATCATATTAGGGTACTAACACACTATGTAACTAATATTATCTTACAATGTGTCAAGCTGCGGTATTCCAAATTTTTACAAAACACGCAAATATTTACCAAAGATCTGACAAAAACATCAATTTTGAAAAGGATAGAGAAAATCAATATATTGTAATCTTAGTTGAAGTTATAGGTAGATTATGATCAAGTCATATGACCTATAAAATGGTCATTTTACACTGAATGTTGGGTAAAATTATGAATTACCCAATAATTTACCCGTTTTTAAAAAGACATGTTGAAGCAATTGAAACAATATCTTCAGGTTATTGCCTTGGCTCAATAATAAATAATAATGATAAGATATTGACCAGGGTAGCCTTCAATATGATAGCTGCTACCAAACGCTCACCTACATTTTTTTTTACCATAGAAAAAAAGTAATATAAAAAATACCAAACTCAGAGGAAAATCTGAGGAGAGCAAAGTTAGCCTAGGCGCTAAATAGATCTAGAGAGCCCAAAGTTAGCCAAGGCGCTAAATAGATCTAGAGAGCCCCAAGTTTTATTTTATCTAAGGAATCCAAAGTTGTGTTGGAAAGTTTATTAATAATAATGGTATGCTTCATGTAGCTACATAGCATATCTTTCAACATAAGATATATATTTTAGACATACTGTGGATTCATTTATTTTCATGGGTATCAATTTTCGTGGATTTCGGAAAACCAGCATTTTCGTGGATATTTGATTTTGTAGTTTTGTCAATCTCTGCATACAAAGCCTATAGAATATGTGTTTATTCGTTGAACATTTGAATTCATGGTTCACTTGTACTCACGAAAACCACGAAAATTGGGGCCATAAAAAAGAATAGGTTTGTTTGCCCAAACCCTACCTACCCAGAAAAAAGCTGTCTACTCAAATTCTTTTATTGTCCTGATTTAAGAAGTTTTGTTTTAATCGGGTAGGCATGAAGACTAATAAACACCCGATACTTCAATTTCTTTTTTTGAAGAAAAAAAAAAAGAAAATGCCTACCTACCTACTCACTGTCTCAACCTTGGGTAGGGTTTAGGCAAACCAAAATATTTTTAATTGTGGCCTGGTATACCATGAAAAATAATGAATCCACAGTAGCAGGTATATGAGCTGCTACAATATTGAATGTAACCCTGTTCTAGCTGATTATCTCTACAACTGAAACCATAATGAGTGACTCTCAGGCAAACCAGCTCTAAATTATAAGTAATTAATAAATAACTCTTACCTTATTTTCTATAATCTTCTTCAAACCAATGTCGTCACAGTTCGGGTACAAATCCTTAATGTTATTTAATCTGAATCTGTAGAAGACCTCATACCCTGTTGTACTGGTTCCAACTGCAGGTAACTCCTATAAAATGAAAAAAATATGGTGTACATGTTTCCATAATCAAGATAAGCCCTACAAAGTTTTAAGGTAATTCCTTTAGAAAAACAATCAATTTGTTCTGGTTCTTTTTGAGCTAGTGGATTTCAGAACTAACAAGTGAAACTGCGAGCTACTGCTCACTGATGATACCCCCGCCGCAAGTGGATAATATTAATAGTGTAAAAATATGCAAGTGTTCTGTAAACAGGAAGTAGTCGAGTGATGAATCTGAAAACGCATCACACGGTATAGCTGACTTATATAAATCCTGAAACCAAATTTCAGAAATCCTTGTATTGTAGTTCCTGAGAAAAATGTGACGAAAATTTTCAACTTGGCTATCATGTGTAAAATCATACAAGTGTTCGGTAAACAGGAAGTTGTCGAGTGATGAATCTAAAAATGCATCACACGGTATAGCTGACTTATATAAATCCTGAAACCAAATTTCAGAAATCCTTGTATTGTAGTTCCTGAGAAAAATGTGACGAAAATTTTCAACTTGGCTATCATGTGTAAAATCAGACAAGTGTTTGGTAAACAGGAAATTGTCAAGTGATGAATCTGAAAACGCATCACACGGTATGGCTGACATATATAAATGTTGATACCAAATTACAGAAAGGGTGGATGTGTAGTTCCTAAGAAAAATGTGACGAAAGTTTCATGGGACGGACTGACTGACGGACGGACTGATGGACGGACGGACAGACAGAGGTAAAACAGTATACCCCCCCTTTTTTAAAGCGGGGGTATAATTATTGTGCAATTTTCACATTTCTAGATTGGTGTAAGAAATGTATTTCTCCTCAAGTGGATCTGAAGTAAATGATTGATACATTTTTAAGATAAAGAGTTTGCTAGAGGTAAAACGTATACTGTGCTAGAATAAAGGTGAATAAGATCAAGAATTTTATTTTTCTCAAAAAAACAATTTTTTTTCATTTTTCACAAGTAAAACCAAACTTTTAGTTTTCTATCCTGAATGACAAAATCTTTAAAAAAATTTGGTAAAGAATTAATAACAATTTGCATTCTAATGCAATAATAAATCATTACGCATTGGCTCTCGTTGTTTTCTACTGTATTGAAGATAATTTAAATAAAATGGAAACTTAAGTAAGTATGGTCTATAATGATCTAGATAATTGCATTTCTTTTATAATAGACCAAGAGGACAAAGATATCTTTAAAGATTTGATTTCTATTCCTATCAATATTCTGTATGACTTTTTTGCCGATTCCAGCCGTGCCTTTCCTTTGAGGAAAGAACCCGCTCTTTCCAGACGTCCATAGCAATTCCAATGGTGATTCTGTTACGATGTCGTTGAAACAACGCTAAATCATGGGAAACAATAAACAACGTTTACGTTTGTTATTACCTCCCCTGAAACTGTTGAATATGCCCTTAATTATTTCATACCTTTAGCAAAGTGCTGGCATCTCCTTGTTTTTCTGTTCCTACATCATTTAAGACAGTAATCGTTTCTGTTTTATCTTGTGGACAAGAGTCCTACAAATTAAGACATTATCCATCAAATTTTTAAAACTGTTCCTTGTATAAAGCATTCAATAACTACAACTCATCACTGGCAAGTTGATTATCCAATATATAAAGTAATTTTGCTTGATAGTACCTCAGAAAAAAATATCTTCTTGATTGGTCAAACGATTCACAAGGTAAAGGCAATACATTATACAACCCCAATTTATATAGTGGAGGTACAACTGTATGGGTACTTGTGCTGATATTAAAACATAAAATGAAAAAGAAAAAAAAATCTGATTCAGGAATTATAGATGGTAGTTAGGTGATCAACCACTGTTATTTTCAGGAAAAAAACTGCAACAGTAAGGGTTTTGAAAAAATCAAAATTATTTTTTTTTAAAGTCTGAACTTTAAATTGCAATAACTTATTTTGCACATTTGATCCATATTTAGTCCCACTATCACAATAATAATTTCTTAAATTTCTTCTTTCTTTTTAGAACCATAAAAGTAGTTACCGTTACCGTTTTCTGTCTCTTCTCTGGGGATACCATGAAAGAGTCCGAAAGTTTCCTCTTCAGTTCTTCTTTAGACTTCTTCTTGCGTTCAAATTGAGCAACAAGTTCAGGACAATCTATATTATCCTCTGGTTCCCAGGTATTGTCAGAGCTGAAATAAAATCAAGTTATAAGTAATATGTTTACTGTAAATTCAGAAATTATTGCGTGCATTTATTATTGCGATTTTGTCATTTTAGACTTAAATGCGATTTTAATTTTTACGATTTTTTGAAAAATCTTCTTTAATTCATGTAAAATATTTCAAAATGCCAGTTTAAATTATTGCGTTTACAACTCTTACATTTTTCGCAATAATAAAAACCTGGCAATAATTTCTGAATTTACAGTACGTTTTTACTTTAAATTTACATTTTACAATTGTTTATTTCATTAATTCTATTATTCATCATCAGAGTTTGAAGAATTATGGTATACTGTTGAGCCCCTTCTGTTTATATCTCAGCACTTTTCCATACCTCAATTTTGCTAGTGAAATTTAAATTTAAATATAACTATAATTATTTATTATAAATATATAAAAAAGCTAAAGTTCCCTTTTGACTTTAACCCTTAAAAGTTATACAATTTTTTACAATTATGCTTAGATTGATTTCCTCATAACTGTTCTCTATTTGGTATTTAAAAAGAAGTACTTTTTCTGCTTATAAAAATGAATGGTTTGTCATTCCAAAGTTATTAAACTTTAAATGTCAGATTTAAGTAAATTTTTAACATTTATCATAAAAAATTTAAAAATTCCTTAGCTGAGTTACATTCTGTGGAAATTACATGTAATTATACATACTCTGGGTATCCCTCCCATTTCAGTAAATATTCTACTTGGCCATTTTTGATCCTGGAATCAACCACCTTTTCTACAGAGTATTCTTCTTCCTCTTTTTCTTCTTCATGCTCTGATGCTGATGCTTCATCTGTTTCTTCCGTCTTCTGCAAGTAAGAAGAAATAAACTAAATACCTAATTAATACGTCTTACAAAAAAAAGAAGAAATAAAAAGGTCAGTTTATTTTTATTTTTTATGAATATAACTTTAATATTTATTCATTTCTACTTTTTGGTAATTAGTGAAATATAAAAATGTAAAAACAATCTTTATTGAACACAAACTGGATTGTTAAATTACTTAAACAGTTTTTAAGTAACATGAGAGAAATATATATGTTTTTAAAACAGGTGAAAACACAAATTTTTCACATTTTCTTTTAAAATGATAAACTATACATGTCATTAAAGTATTCCATATTGTAATACTCACAGATATATCTGCCTTTGTGGTTCTCTTGACCTTTGACTCACTATCTGTTTTCTGATTGGATACACTGTTTCCCTGCCTCTGGTCATCATGTTTCTGACTGATTAATGATGCCCTACTTCTAGTAATCCTCACTTCAGAAGGACTTATTTGATTTATACTAACTGATTGTTCACTAATATCTTCAGAGGTCTCACTATGATTAACTGGTTCCACACATACTGGTTCCTGTTTGATCAATGATATACTGGTACCTTCCATTTCAATAAGAGGTTCCTGTGTGATAACTGAATCTTTCTTTTCCCTAACAATGTCCTGTCTGACATTCAATTTCATGGGAGCCTTTATTTCACCGTGAAAGCCCTGACTTACACCTGATGATGTGGTAGTACCAGGATCCAATTTGGTTATTGATAGATTGTCATCTATAAGCATATCATCACTTATAAGATTCCAGTTAATAAGTGATGTCCTGATATCCTTCATATCAATGATTGACTTGAGATTGGTAATCGAGGAACTATTACCCTTGTGATCGATAATTGGTGTACTGTTACCTTTGTGGTCAATATTTGGTATACTGTTACCCTTGTGGTTGATGATTGATGAACTGTTACCCTTGTGGTCCATAATTGATGATCTGTTACCCTTGTGGTCGATAATTGATGGAATGATACCCATGTGACCGATTGGTTCTACTGTGATCAATGAACTATTTGATGGTAACACATCAACAGAAGTTTTTTTACCAATTAAAGATGAACTGGTTTCCTTTAAGTCAATGACTGGTTCATGATTGATGGCATATTTTCTGGATTGCTCAACTTGGAACAATGACTCTGATCTGGTATCTGTCAGGTCAATTACTGGTTCCTTGTTGAGAGATGAATTTCTGACAGATACTTCTTGTTTCTTAGGTGAACATATCTTTTTCACTTCAATGATTGGTTCGTTGCTGTCAGCTGATGTTCTGATATGCTTCACTTCAAAAACTGGTTCCTGGTTGTGAGATAAGATTTTGCTGTCCCTTAATTTCATGTCAGGTTCTTTCACACAATTAACAGAGTCTTGATTCTTTAATGATGGATTCTCATCTTTCGGCGTACCAACTTGATTTTTGTGTAATAAAGAAGACCCAAAAACAATATGAGATTCTGGCTTCCAAAACCTCCTGTCAACATTGGGTGATTTACCAAAACGGTTACCATTTCCATAGAGTTCTGAAGTAATTCTGTTTTTGTCTAAATAAAGATACATTAGAATATAAAATAAGGAGATGTTGTTTGATTGCCAATGATATCTATCCACCCATTTAAATAAAATGGATGAAAGCAACTAACAGGCAACCGTACAGTCTTTAACAGTTAGAAAATTCCATATTCTATGGTCAGCTATAAAAGTATGTGTGTCATGCCCTATTATAAATTTTTTTTTTATATATTTTGAAAATTAGAAATTAGAAAAATTAGCTTTGACTACATTGACATTAGATTGAAAATATAAAAAAATCTATTTAATTTGTTTATCTCTTAATCTATCTTCATCTGTTAATTCCATTTGCATCAAAGGAATTAAATAAAGTCTTGACAAACCATAGAATCCTGCATTTGTTTGAAATTATGCTAGTTGCTAGTAATTATGACAACTGTAACCCCTATGTTATATTTCTAACCATATCACCCATGTTGGTTGGTAAACATCGAATACATGGTTTAAACAAGATATCCTAATAATGATAGTGGCCAAGTTTGGCTAAAATTGGCCTAATTATTTATTTTTTTAAAGGTTTTGTATTGAAGAACAAGAGTTCACACCCAAAACTATCTCACCTGCTTTACTATCCCAGGCTATTAAAAGCAAAAAACAATTATAGTTCAATGTTAAAACTCACCAATTTTTGAGTAGTCTACATCCATTCTACGTTTAGCCCTTGCATTCTTGAACCAGACTTGTGCAGCTATTGTGTTAATGTCAACTTTGTGAGCTAGTTTTGCCAAACTCCATGCATCTGGATATTTCCTTTGGTTGAAGGAAGACTGGAGTATTTCTACTTGTTTCTTGGTAAAGCAGGTACGCCTTTTTCTGCTGCGCTGGTTCCAATAACTCATCTGTCTGACATCTTGCAAATTGGTTTGTTCATCTTTATCAGAATCTGAAAAGAAAGATGAGGTTATATAAATTATCTATTGTGTATTCATTTATTTTCGTGGGTACCAATTTTCGTGGATAAAGGAAAACTTGAATGTTCGTGGATATTTAATTTCGTGGTTTTTCCAAGTTCTGCATACAAGCCTATAGAAAATTTGTCATTCGTTGATAATTTAATTTCGTGGTTTACCTTTACCCACGAAATCCACGGAAATTGGTATTCAACGAATAATAATGACTCCACAGTATACCAATTTTTGTTGCTTGAGCAAAAATTGTACATTTTTGTATATTTGATTTCACGATTTTGTCAATTTCAGCATATGTAACATAAAGTAATGACCGACATGAAAATTGTCCGCTTAATAAAAGTTTTATAGAAAAATCATAACGTGGGTATAAAAAAATTGTATTTACTTGAATATTTCAATTCAAGGCTCACATATACATATCATGCATATTATATTAATGAAAATTAGTACACAAGGGTCAAAAATAAATCCTCATGTGAGAATGTATAAATATTAACACTAAGTGGAAGCAGCAGGAGTTTATATCAATGTAAAACTTAGAATGGAAATGGGGAATGTGCCAAAGAGACAACAACCTGACCATAGAGCAGACAACAACAGAAGGTCACCAATAGGTCTTCAATGTAATGTGAAATTCCCACACCCAGAGGCGTCTTTCAGCTAACACTACAAGGAGATAACTCTTTTAAAATCAGCTGAATTATAGCGGAAATATTGAGCTTTTCAATAATCAAAATTAGTGTTTGTCAAACTGCAATATTTCCAAAACAAATCTGAAGAGGTCAGTGGTTCTAGTTATTTGAAATTTTTATATTATGTTTGGTACCACCTTAAAGTTTATATATATACAGATAAATAAAGGCAACAGTAGTATACTGCTGTTCAAAAATCGTAAATCTATGAACAAAAAACAAAATCGGGGAAACAAACTAAAACTGAGGGAAACGCATTAAATATAAGAGGAGAACAATGACACAACATTCAAATGTAACATACATAGCAACTGATTAAGCATTAGACAAAATCCGATGAGAATAACCAATATAACATGAAAAAAAATACATGAATTTGGGATAGAAAAGTACCGTGACACGTCTTATAGTAATGTGAATTCACACTCAAATATAGGAGAAAACAAACGACACAACGAAAACACAACGTAAAAATGTTACACACACAGAAACGAACTATGATATAACAATGGTCATTTTCCTGACTTGGTACAGGACATTTTTAAAGGAAAAAATGGTGGGTTGAACCTGGTTTTGTGGCATGCCAAACCTCGCACTTTGATGGCATTGTTAAATATAACATTAAAATGACAACATAATAATACAGGACTTCAATAAAAATAAATAGAACATATTAGGCAAAGAAAAACATGAATAATAGATAACAAAAGGCATCAGGTTTAAAATTCAATACGTCAAAACCGCACCTTGTCCACACAGTAAAACAGTAAACGTCAGTATACTAGTTTATACATGTAGCACAGTTTACATACTTATCAAAGCTGCAAACTGTAGCCAACTGACTTTATGAAGTCCAACCTCATAATCTCTTCTCTACCATACTTGACAAACTGTCAGTTGGATACAAATTGAATTCATTCGCGGTAATTTTTACAAACTGGTACTATTGCTGATAAAGACCAAAAAATAAAGTCTTATATATCATTATTACATGTACCATTTTTTTAACAGGTGAAATACATTTAATTTTGGAAAAGTAAGGCACAAAAATGCAGAAACGTAAAATTCGATTTTTTCTTAAAATGCGGAAACATAATACGCTCAACCAATGAACTAAAGAGATGTATATCCTACATCAATATCAAGGTATAACTAAACTGGAGTCTGACCTGAATTGTGTATTTTAATGGTTTTTTTTTCAGCTATTTTTTATTTATTTTTGGAGAGACTGGCAATTTTTTTTTTTTTTTTTTAAACCTAACAAAATCAGAAGCTGATCTATATCAACAGAATTATTGAATGCAAAACAACTGTCAAATTCCTGATATAAAACAGGTATTTTTAAAAGAAAAAGTTGGTTAAACCTGGTTTTAAAGCTTGGTTATCATCTCACTGGTGTGACAGTTCTTTTATAGTTCCATTATATTGACAGAATTCGATGAGCAACCCAAAGTTTAAAAAAAATCCACACCGTACCAGTCCATTTATTAAAAAATTTATAAAGGCACTTTTCACAAAAAATCTTTTTCTATTAACCCTTTTGTTGACGTCCATTGTGAACACATTGGTTCTGTTTCCTGAATTGAATTTGCATTGAAATTTGGTATGTGTGTTCAATCTTTTTTTTCTATAAATACCTTTGTCATCATCACTCTCTATGGACATGTATATAGGTGATGGGATTCTCTCTCCTTGTACTTCTGTAGAATGTTCTGATGCTTGTAAATCATCAACTTCAATTGAAGAGTTACATTCACTCTCCTGGCCCAATTCTTCTTGTAGAATCTTCGTATCACTTAGAAGACTGTCGTAAAATGGTGGTGGTGATCTAATGCTACAAAGAATAAAAGGAATAAAAGCTAGTAATACCATGTAATGCATTACTTTCACAGCCTGACAGGTGTAAAATTTTACGATATTCAGTGAAAAAGGAATACAAAATATGTGAGCAGATTCAAAACTTTAATTGAAACCATTCCATTTGAAATTTAAAATTGACGTCTTCATTTTAGCATTTTTTTTCTATTCGCTACAATAAGCAAAAAATGTTCACCCAGTGAAAAAACTTTGCTCTACGGTATTGCATGGAAAAATATTATACACATATTTATTGACTATGTGGATGATAGAAAGTTGATTGTGCATGTGACATCAACCATTTCTCCTGATGAGAGGTGAGTGTCAAGGGTGAAATAAAATAAAAATCCATAGGACAGACAAAAGGTTACACACTAACAGATAGTTCCAAAAACACATAAACAGATGGACAAAACTATAGTATAAAAGACCATTTTTTAGTTAGTTGCATTTCTGTTAAAAACTTTTGTTTTAGTAAACACCATGCATATGTTTAGAGGCATAGTCACTCCCTACCCATGTTTAGCAAGCTACTGGGTGGAAAATTAAGATGCTATATTGTAAAATAAAATTATTCAGTGAAATAAATTTTATAATATCAGCACTGTTGTCATTAGAGAACTGTTATTAAGGTGGTACCTAACACTTTCGCTAAGATTAATTTGGCTCGTTTAATTTTCCTAAAATTTTGTCAAAGTATTTACTTTGATCCTTTAACCAAAATATATAAATTTCAAAAATTTTGAACCAACCATTTTATCAGAAAAATTACACTGGTTATATAGCAGTTTCATAAACACTTATTTTGATCACTGAGAAGCTTAATATTCCCTTAACAACACAACGTAATTAAAAACATTTAGCTGATTTTACAGAGTTATCTCCCTGTAGTGTTAGGTACCACCTTAAGTATCCACAAAACAGCAACTATGTCTAGCTTATTCTGCATAATAACAATCATATGAAGATCCCAATACACATAATTGACAATCTTTTCTGGATAAGGGAATACCTCAAAGTGGTCTATACCCTTGCCTTTGGAACATGGGGTATAATAAATTACAAAATAAGACTTACTGTAAATTCAGAAATTATTGGGTGCATTTATTGTCATTTGTCAGATTAAAGTGAGATTTAAATTTGTGAGATATTTAGAAACAAAAATGTGTCCCAATCCACACTATCATTTTCCATTTTCATATTCAATGGACCTTGAAACTGGAGGAAAACCTTGAATTTGGCATTACAAGATCATATAATAGGGAACATGTGAACTAAGCTTCAAGTTGATTGGACTTCCAACTTCATCAAAAACTACCTCGACCAAAAACTTCAACCTAAAGCAGGACAGACGGACGAACTAATAACCAACAGATAGACAAACGGATGCACAGACCAGAAAACATAATGCCCATATAAATGGGGAATAAAAATGCTGTTTATTTCATATAAAAAAATTTAAAACGAGAGTTTAAATTACTGCGATTATAACCCTGCTGCATTTTTCGCAAAAATAAAAACGTCACAATAATTTCTAAATTTACAGTGTAGATAACTTACTTGTTAACAAGATTTTGTAGTTTCTGTACAGGCTCTGGTTCCCCAGCTTTTCTAGACAATACTTCCTTACACTCATCAACTATACAATCAGGCTCTGGTTCCCCTGCTTTTCTAGATAATAGTTCCTTACACTCATCAACTATACAATCTATAGCCGCTTCTGGTGACTCTTGGTAAAGATGTTCATTCTGCTCAGTTTGATGTTTGGCGTTCTGGAAAAAAATATCCCTATATGCTTAGGCTATAACGTCACTGTAAGCATTGATTGGTCAATGACGTCATCTACATTGCTTGACCTCAGGTCAACTAGTGAAACCCTTTCATGAAAAACAACCTTAGATTAATTTATAGACCTTATTACTATTTTGTGAAGTTTGACTTTTTTACTTCAAATAACAATCACTTTTGGTTTGATACTTTTTCTCTTGTGATGTAAAAATTTAATCTAGAAAGCCTGTGTGGCTCACCTGGATTTATGCACATTTCTAACATTACTAGGATCTAATAAGATAATCTCATTTTGTTAACCTTTTATTACTGATCATTTTTACTAGTTTCAGTTACTAATTACATATCTACTACTTTATGACCAGAATACAAAAACAAAAGGTTGAACCTGTTAAAACGTTTTAACATGCTACATTTGTTTAAATTTGCACCAGTCCAAAGTCAGGAACTGAAACTAGTAAAAATGATCAGTAATAAAAGGTTCAGGGGTTGTCATTGTTGATGTGGTTCATAAGTGTTTCATGTTTCTCGTTTTTTATACTGAGATTAGACCGTTGGTTTTCATGTTTGTATTGTTATACACTAGTCATTTGTGGGGTGAAATTGTAATTCAAGGGCAATAATTTCCATAAGAAGTGGATAGAAAATTTCTGCTTTGTTGTTTGTCTGGCTAGCTGCTACTTATCATTAAACTAACACGGTGGATTCATTTGTTTTCGTGGATACCAATTTTCGTGGATTAAGGAAAACTTCCATGTTCGGGGATATTTGATTTCTTGGTCTTGCCTAACTAAGTCTGTATCAACAAACCTATATACAATTTGGTATTCGTTGAACATTTAATTTCGTGAATCTCCTGTACCCATGAAATCCACGAAAATTGGTTTCCAATGAATAATAATGAATCCACAATATATAATTTTTGCAAAATAAAAAGGTAAATTTAACGAACTTTGAGCATGTACATGTCTGGTAGATATCCCTCTCATTCGCAATCTTATATGTTTATGTTAACTTACCTTAATCCCTGAATTGGGATCATTTACAGATTTACTGCTTCTTTTATCAAAACAGCTACAACGATAATAAAAAAGTAGAAAAGATTGCTGCAACTAGCTTATAATTATAACAAGATACTTTACATCCAGAAGCAAATGTTACATTCATTTTAAGTACAATAAATATTTTGTTAATGAGATATGAATTATTCATGCTTGGTATGTTATATAACCAAATACAGTTTTAAATTGTAATTTATGAGACCTTGAGTTTAAATATTGATTTTAGGAAAAAACACTTTACCATGAGCAATAGTGATAAGATAAAAGCCATCACTATTTTTACTTTTCTCCTAATTGAACAAACTACAAAAATATAAAAAAGAAGATGTGGTATGATTGCCAATGAGACAACTATCCACAAAAAACCAAAATGACACAGACATTAACAACTATAGGTCACCGTATGGCCTTCAACAATGAGCAAAGCCCATACCGCATAGTCAGCTATAAAAGGCCCTGATAAGACAATGTAAAACAATTAAAATAGTTTGTAAAAGGCAAAGAAAATTTAATATTATGGGATTTTCAATTACAAGAACTAAACATATTTAATCAAACAGATTTTTATTTTAAAACTTTTAACAAGTTTATCATGTAGTCTGTTTATGTATTTCCTTGTTTATTGGAGTAAATTGAATTAGGCAAAACAACATATGATATGCTGATAAGGCCGTTAGTTTTCTGGTCTGAATTGTTTGACATTGTCATATCTGGGCCTTTTATAGCTGACTATGTGGTTTCGGCTTTGCTGATTGTTGAAGGCCGTACGGTGACCTATAGTTGTTAATGTCTGTGTCATTTTGGTCTCTTGTAGACAGTTCTCTCATTGGCAATCATACCACATCTTCTTTTTTATATGATGAGCTCTCACATACAATGTATTCAAATTCTATGGACCCAAACTGTTGTATTTAATTACCCGACTAATCTTGTATGTGGTGCTTTAAGTTTGTCAAATTCTTTCTCATCAACTGTCCATACTCCTTCGTTCTTGTCGTTAATTACTCGGACAAAACATTTATGATAACTCAGTACTTGTCTGGCATTGTTCTACAAGCAAAAATAACAAAAAAATATTAAAGTGCTTGTAAGCACTGAATGGTAAAGATAACTGCAATATATCATTGGGAAGTAACATTAAATATTGCATTGGTTGTTGTGGATTTACCAGCTATTCTAGCCAAAGGAATACAGAAAGGTTAACAATGACATAAATTATATTTTTAGAACAGATATTAGATTCCTGCACCTTGCAAAAGTTATGTTATTTTCTTGACAAGTGAAACATAATTTTGTGCCTTGAATATCTGAGCATATATTACATCAAAATATTTCTGGAAATGTTCGTGGATAGGATGAATAGAATGTTATGGTCAATTCACTTAAATATGTCTATTTGTATTGTAATTGATAAAATCTCATTTCCTAATTAAATAGAAAACAATTGCCTTTTATTCAACCAATAAAATCTTGATTTCCAAATCTAACAGAGAACTGCACATGACACTTAAATAGGGCTGGTAGTACTAAGTGTTTTGAACATATTCTGGTACATGATCATTGTCTGGTATTTAAATAAACTTTGATTGGCAGAATAAGCATTTAGTACATACCTTCATTGTTGTAATATCATCTGTCTGATTATATGAATATGCATTAAGCAACCATTGATAGATTTCACTTAATGTTAAGTTTTGGTTAGGAGAATCTACAATAGCCTGAAAAATAAAATCATTACCTCCCTTCAATTTAGATTGTTTATTACCTCCCCTTAATAAAATATCATCTGTCTGTTTGTATGAATATGCATTGTGTAACCATCGATAGATTTCACTTAATGTGAAGTTTTGGTTAGGAGAATCTACAATAGCCTGAAAAATAAAATCATTACCTCCCTTTAATCAAAACTGTTTGTTACCTCCCCATACCTGTCAACCTGTGACGATGAAAATGCAGGTCATGACCTGCATTGAAGAATCAAATCTCAGGTCATAACGCGTACGAACTTTTTCGAGCTGAATTTCAGTATTTATGGTACATTTTCTTATAATATATATCAAAGATAACAAAACATCAATGCATGTTCACTTGGTTAAGTTATTTTAAACCTTATTTATTATGATTTCATTACACTTTTAAAGATTTTTATAAACTTGTGTATCACAGTCTTATGTCCTTTACCTTTTGTCATCATCTAAATTTATTTTTCAAGTGTAATTTTAAAATGAGACTACTAGCCTTTAAACATACCATGTAGAGGTATTTCATGTGTGAACATTTACCTCTCAATTGACAAGGAAATTAGACTATGATAAAATATAGTAATACAGTTAAAGAAAGTATAAATGTAAAAAATAATTTTCAACTTTTTTTTAAAAATTGTATAAAAGTATAAAAATAATGAAAAGTTATTTTACAATATGTATTTGAATTTTATATTATTATGATTTAATCTCCCTTTAATAATATATGATGTTTTAGACAAATGTAATTCATTTTGTTTAACATTTGTCAAATGTTAGAATAAAATGTGTTTTGTTAATAAGTTACAAGAGTTAACACCAGGCCAAAGTATTTGACATCATTGAACAAAAAGTTCTTACTTTGATGCAATAAAAGAAGCATTGCGACTTAAGTAAAGTTCACAAATTAGAAAGTTGTCTATAAATTCTAAGTCTATGACATTTCACATTTTAGTTTATGTCAACAATCAACAGTTGAAATTTTGTTTTCCCTTGCGTTTTGGATGCGTTTCTTTGACCCGGGTTCACTTTTTAGGGGGTTCAAAATACCATATGACACCGGCTGACCCATGAATCTGTAGCGCTTGAAATTTTTACGTCGTACAACAATCACTTTTCCACTGTGGCGTTAGATGTTTTGTATTATGATGTCAACATTTTACAGGAACCTGTGTGATGTTCAGTAATGGTGGATAAATAGCTATATAAGGTGTATTGGCTACAGGTAGAGGGGGAGGGTTGAGATTTCACAAAACATGTTTAACCTCATTGCATTTTTGCACCTGTCTCAAGTCAGGAGCCTCTGGCCTTTGTATGTCTTCTATGTCTTTAAAGTTTAGTTCATTTATATATTTGGAGTTTAGTGTGATATCCATTTTTAATAATTTGTTATCAGATGAATCAGATGAATCAGAATTCAATTATGGATGTAATCTTTAACATACCTTATCTTAAAATTAAGATTCCAATTGATCATATGGCATACATAGCCCATTAGGTAAAATCATACTTAAATTAAAGTGATAATTGTGGTTTTATAGCAATATAGTTGAAATTTACTGTCAAAAAGTAGCTCCAATTCTGAAAATGTTAATATTTTCATGTTTTGGGGTAAAAATTTATTTAGATTTAGTGATTATTGATGCTTAATGTCACTTTCAACACCATTGTCATGGTGGCCAATTTTTATTTGTTGGAGAAAGTTGGAGTTCCAAGAAAGAACCAGGAAAACTTACAATCCTAGTCAATTAAGTTGGTATGGGTGTCTTCCTCCATCTTGGATTGTAAAAAACGGAAAACCTAAGGTCCACATTTTCTGTCAAGTTAGCAAAATTTGATACAGGAATGCAGATATTTAATTTGCATTTTCATTCAAAAGAACCAATTTATAAGAATACAACTTATAAATATTAATATTTTTACAAGCGTTGATAATTTTGGTTGTTTTTAAATGTTTTTGAATTGACATTTTAAGGGGAGGTAACTCTAAAACAGTGCATTTTCTGAAGGATTCTACATGGAATTTTCCTATTCTGTATTCTAGCCGGAAAAAATGTACAGTGACTTTATCTTTTCTTTTGATATTCCTAAAGCATTGTCTGAAAGCTATCTTTTTTTTTTCTTATTTATTTTACAATTCTATCATTTTGTTTAGTGTCTAATCACCAAATGGTGTTTTTTTCTGTATAACCCATACAAAATGTGTCATTTTGTCACAACCTGTAGCTTGAGAAAATGTGCGGTGACCTATCATTTTTATTATATTTTTGAACATGTATCAATAGATACTACGTTTTGGCAAAGTATGAACAAATTCTATCATTTTTATTTTAGACTCCCATACCACCTTAAGATTGGAGTAAAGTGCACATTCCATGTGCAAGGTTCCTACTCTTAACCTTAGTGTTGATAGGCTAGACAGTAGTTGGACTACTTACCTTTCGTATCAAAGAAGCATATGTAAATGGCTGAGGGGGTCTTCTAACGTAAACTCGTCTGGGCTTCCTCACTGAAAAAATAGAAAAAAAATGTTGATATCAAAAACTTAAAATTGTTTATGTAAAATGTTATAATTTTCAAATTTATGTTTTATAAAAATTTATAAAATTTTTGTCATTTTTTTCTATACCTACTTATTATTATTGACCCTTATACTGTGGAATCATTATTATTCGTTGGATACCAATTTTTGTGGATTTTGTGGGTATAGGTAAACCATGAAATTAAATGTTAAATGAATGGCAAATTTGCTGCATGATTAAAGAGGGTGGTAAAGGGTTATTTTCGTGCAACGTGTTTCGCCATTTTTATTTCACGTTCAGCTGTGAAAAAGGTACGTTATTCAAAGTGTTTCGTGAAATTGGTAAAAAGATCAACGTGCAAGACATTTTTAATTGTTCGTTCATTGTAAAATTGGAATTTTATTTCGCGTTTTTTCGTGCAGATACCCCCCTATACACCCCTCATTAAATGCAGATTTTTGAAAAACCATGAAACAAAAAATCCTCAAAAAATGCAAGTTTTTCTCAATCCATGAAAATTGGTACCCATGAAAAATAAATGAATCCACAGTTAACCAAAACACGTGTTTTTTCTCTGACTGCCTATGATAATAATTGTGAGCAGGGTTCCACAGACACATCAGACCTGCCAACTATCCCGATTTTCGCGGTATCATCCCGATTTTTATCCCTCAACCCGAATCCCGATATCGGGATCGTAAAACTAGTCAAAATCCCGATTTTCACCAAATATACCAGAAAAAATTATTGTTTAAGTTTTTCTGATCAATTAAAAAAGATCTATAATTTTACCTGGGGACATATTCATATTCTGACAAGTTAACGACCCTACGCTAATCAACAGTCACAACAGGTGTCATAATTAGTGGTTGTATGTAATCAGATTACCTAATGGTTCGTATCAGTCCTCAAAATTAATTTGTATACACAAATTTGGTCAAACAGCCTTTCAATTAATTTTAATCAATTTATCATACAAGCACTATTTGCAACATTTGCCGTAGTTCCACAACAAAATCATAATTAATAGAAAGATGAGAACTGTAATGAACTCTCAAGAAAACATCGTTTATCTTGAAATCCGTTTAATTTTTGAAACCAGACGTTGTGTGTCTGTTGATTTAAAATCGACGCCATTTTGTATTCACTTCTACTGTGTTACTGTGTAAGCCTCCACCGGTAAGAGAACCTCTGAATACAAAGAAAGATAACTCAAATTTTATCCATTTTCTCATTGATACTGACAAGACCATAAGTCAGACTAAATCAAAATCTGTCTTCATCCTTCTAACTTTAGGACATGTAGTTTTAGGTCTTTTGAGTCAAGGATCATAGATAGGAAGGTCTTTGGACGGGGAAAAGGGGGGGTGGGGTCTCTACTTTGAATCCTTTATTTTTTAATGCCATTTTTCTCTATTCTTCAGTTATTTTGTCAATTTTATAATTTAATAGTACAAGAATCATGCAAATAAAAGAAATCAGGCCTACAAACTCATCATTAGTATACCAAAAGAAAACTAGAGGCTCTCAAGAGCCTGTGTCGCTCACCTGTTAATGTGTTTACTGATGTCGGCCATCTTCGTTGGTAGGCGGGGTCATTAGACACTTTTTTTTTAAATAGATACCCTAGTATTATGATTGTGGCCAAGTTTGGTTAAATTTGGCCAAGTCGTTTCAGAAAAGATTTTTATACAAGTTACAAAAATGACGAAAAGTTGTTCAATATTGACTATAAAGGGCAATAACTCCTTAAGGGGTCCTCTAACAATTTTGATCACGCTGACTTATTTGTAGATCTTACTTTGCTGAACATTATTGCTGTTTACAGTTTATCTCTATCTATAATAGTATTCATGATAATAACCAAAAACTGCAAAATTTCCTTAAAATCACCAATTTTAGGGCAGCAACCCAACAACAGGTTGTCCGATTCAACTCAAAATTTGTGAGGGGATATATCTTATTCTGATGGACATTTAAATCTTGAAAGATTTGCCCTAAATGTCTTAGTTTCAAAGATATAAAGCAAAAACTGCATTTTACCACTATGTTCTAATTTTAGCCATGTCGGCCATTTGGTTTGGCAGGCTGGGTCATCGGACACATTTTTTAAACAATAAACCACAATGATAATTGTGGCCAAGTTTGGTTAAATTTGGCAAAGTAGTTTTGGAGAAGAAGATTTTTAGAAAAGTTACAAAAAATGACGAAAAGTTGTTAAAAATTGACTATAAAGGGCAATAACTCCTTAAGGGGTCAACTGACAATTTTGGTCATGTTGACTTATTTGTAGGTCTTACTTTGCTGAACATTATTGCTGTTTACAGTTTATCTCTATCTATAATAGTATTCAAGATAATAACCAAAAACTGCAAAATTTCCTTAAAATAACCATTTCACAGGCAGCAACCCAACAACAGGTTGTCCTATTCGTCTGAAAATTTCAAGGCAGATAGATCTTGACCTGATCAACCATTTTACCCTATCTCAGATTTGCTTTAAATGCTTTGGTTTTTGAGTTATTAGCCAAAAACTGCATTTTACCCCTATGTTCTATTTTTAGCCATGGTGGCCATCTTGGTTGGTTTGACGGGTCACGCCACACATTTTTTAAACTAGATACCCCAAGGATGATTGTGGCCAAGTTTGGTAGAATTTGGCCCAGTAGTTTCAGAGGAGAAGATTTTTGTAAAAGTTTACGGACGACGGACGACAGACGACGGACGCAGGACGACGGACGACGGACGCCAAGTGATGAGAAAAGCTCACTTGACCTTTCAGGTCAGGTGAGCTAAAAAGAAGAGAACCTAGACTATTTTAGTAGTAAAAAACAATGCACACAGAAAAGTCGCTAAAATTGTAACCCTTAAAAATCTGGTCGCGCGCTAAATCCCCCATGGAGATTTTCAAAAGTTGGCAGGTCTGACACATCTGTTTCCTTAACAATACATGCATTAGAATTTTACAGAGTTATCTCCCTGTAGTGTTTAGAACCACCTCACAGATGATATAGAATATGTTTCTAACATCATAACTACAATCCCCTTTCCTTTTCACTAATGTGACCTACTGAATTAGATTATTTACCAGGTTTGTAATAACATGTGGAGCAGGATCTTCTTACCCTTCCTGAGCACCTGAGATTCCTCACATTTTTTGGTAAGGTTCGTGTTGCTCATTCCTTGGTTTTCTATGTTGTTTCTTGTATTTGATAAATTGATATCTATAGGTCACTGTACAGCCTTCAACAATGAGCAAGGCCCATACTGCATTGTCACAGGGATCTCCATGGCCTGTTTAACGATGGAGCCCCGCCATCGTTCAAATGTCTTGCGCCATCGTCAAATGACTCACGCCATCGTTAAATTGTCTTGCGCCATCGTTAAATTGTCTTCCGCCATCGTTCAAAACTTCATCGTTTTTTGTAGCCCAACGCCATTTTTTTTATCAATTATAATCAAATGCATGTAATTGCATAACCCTTAGGCTTTTTATGTTATAATCCAATACAGTTCTAACGCCTGAGGGATATCCAGATTAAGATCGCTAATTACTTGTACCTGAGCTTGTACAGGTAGATCAACAAACCAAACAGGAGAATACTATCTGAGGATAGACGATCCATTTGTCGAAGTAATCAACTAAGTTTCAGCAAATGATTATGATCATTTAGATTAAATAAATAAATTAATAAATTAATCCAGTTACAAAGAAAACAGTTTAACAAGTCGAACACGTGCTTTATTTTGACTTACGCAATCAGCATCCCCCTTTTTTAAGAAGTACAAAATAAGACGCAAAACAGTAAATATTATTTCATCGTAAATAAATCGAGTACTGCTGTAACGATAATTTAGAATTACTTTAAAAGTTTAAAAGTAAAAACTTAAATATTTCCTGTAAAGAAATATCGTATCTAAATTCCGAATTCATTTCGTATATTACAATCAAATTGATACATCCGCGTTTCCGGTTTCTATTCAGACTCGAAAGATGCATGTTGCAGAGCATCAATTTTTCCAGATAGTCATTAAAAACCTTTTCATTTGTCGACGTTTGCTTTACAAATCTCTTTAACCTTTTACATAACCCGTACGAATTGTTTTGTTGTTGCTGCAAATCAGCCATACCGGTAATGGGCTCTGAATTTGACAGTGTCCACGAAAAATAAGCTCCACATTATATAGATGATTTTTAACCCCCATAACAATTACCAAAAATAAAAGAAATCTGCATGGGGACCTTCATGACAGCTTTTGGTCATTCTCGACTAAGGGGGGGGGGCCATGATGACTTGGCATTTGAATGGTTAAAAACGGCAATAAATGAAAATATTGATACTTCTAATTCTATAATGAAAATTCAAATAAATATAATTTAAATAAGCAATGAATTAGCATTTTCACCATTCCTTGTATGGAGGGATAAAATACTTCCGATCGCGCTACACTGTACAGCGTAGACAAGGTTTGTAATGGTGAAAGTTCCTCCATGGTTCAATTTTCATCCATGGAGATCCCTGTTGTCAGCTATAAAAGAACCTGACATATCTTGGTAATATACCTGAAAATATATGTTCCTCTTCAACTGAAGTGTAGAATTCTTCTTCCATTCCATGTGATTTCAGTAACTAAAAAAAAGAATGAATATTGAGCTCCCAATGCTAGAAATACAAGGTGTAAAAGTTTTATGTGCAGCATAGCTTTTCTATAGAATATTACGAACAGTTACTGTGGATTCATTTATTTTCAGGGGCACCTGTTTTTGTCAATATTTGATTTTGTGGTTTTACCAAAGTCTACTTAAATTGCATTATAACATGTGTAATTAGTTGGACAATGTGATTCATGATTAATGAGTAACCTACTTAAATTGCATTAGAACATGTGTAATTAGTTGGACATTGTGATTCCTGATTAATGAGTAATCAAGGAATCCTAGAAAATTGGTGTTCAATGAATAATAACTCTTTCCTCCATTGAATTTATTTTTTTGCATATTTGATTCGCATAAGGATTTTTCGATAAAATGCTAAAAATATGCTTAAAAGCATAACGTCGCTGGGCTTCTAAAATGTTGTATATTACAAATTTTTCAAGAATTTTTTTTCTTACAAACAGGCTTTGAAAATTTTGGCAAAATGCATGCTTCCAAAATGTCGTATGTGAACTTGAACATTTTTGTAAATAGCAGTGAAATAAAAACGTTGACATTTCTGGATCATCCAAGAACTTAAATTATTTTCACAAAAATAAAGAAATGTACAATTATTTTTTTTCCAAAGCCATTCTACAACGATTTTCAAGTTTTAACATTTTGGAAGCAAACTTTACAAACAACTGACATTGGCAATTTTGTAATATGTCTTATTTCACACATTTTGATTGGTCTAACTGTATGCTATTTTGTGATACTAAAGATTTCCTCCCGCCCACACCATTAGTGTCAAAAAGTATTTTTAGCCAAAAAAGTCATATACGACATTTTAGAAGCCCAGCGACGATAAATGCATTGCGAAAAACAATTATTTCATCAAATAAATTTTTAAGTCGGATATTCTTATGATATTCCTTTTCATATTGGATACAAATTTTATTGAGTCTACTGCAGACACTTTGTAGTCAAATCATTTCAACTGAGGCACTACACAGGCGTCAAAAGGCGTCATTATGGAGTGAAGGGGTTGGTGTCAAAAGGGGTCATTATGGAGGAAAGGGATAATGAATCCACAATTCTTGAAACTAATGTAAAAAAAAATGTTTAAGGACCTTTTGAAAATGTGTGAATTCCTGAAGCATTCTGTGTGATGTCTTCACTTAAATCTTAAACCCTGATTATAATTACAGAACTTTGCAATTTTGGCATGATATAAGTCTAGGCATTTTACTTTTAGATCAGTAAAATAAACTACTGTTGTTTCAGAAACTATTGCGATGTGTTTATTACATGTATTGAGAAAAATGTGACGATGTTATAATTGCAACTTTTTTTTTAACAAAGTTCTGTACATTGTAACTTACCCTTGATGCATTGTCATGTGACTCACAGTTTTCCATGTCACATGATCTAGGAGGGGATGAGATTTGAAAGTCATGTGATCCAGATGTTGAGTTGTCAAGGTCACATGATTGAGATATTGTGTTATCCACATTTACAACTAGTTTATTGTCATGTGATCTAGAGGATGTATCAATGCTGTTGTCCTCACAGTTTAAATTTGTACTTCCAAATTGATCTGAAACAGAATTTTGTAGAATACAAAAATGTCATAAAAATATGAAAACATTTGCCATCAATTGAAGAAGAGGGGGGTGGGAGGGGGTCCTGAACCCAAAATCCCTGACTTAAAAACACAAAATCCTGAGGTCCCAAATTTGAATAAATTTAAATCTCAACATGCAGACATGAAAAAAGAATTCCCAGATCCCAAAAGGGCTACACCTGATCCTGGAGTCCCCATAATGGTCCTATCCCCCTCCTTGTAATTATAGAAAATATGGCTGCTAAAGTCACGACTTGGTACATGCAGGTATTGAACATTAAAAAAAAACATAAAATTGTGGAAGCATACTTTATGATCAGCAAAAACGTCAATTTGTAAGACCAGTCTGTTTTGTCCCAATCTACCGATGCATCTTATATGAAAGCAACAACATACAAAGCATATGCTATAAATGTTGATACAATTTAACAACTGAACAGTATTACTCTTGCCAAGAGAAGGTTTAACTTTTTTAGCCAGTTTATTTCGATCTTTGAGTTTGAATGTCCCTCTGGTGTCTTTTGTCCCTGATTGATATACCTCAATAGATCAAATTTGTAATTCTTAATGATATATCAAACTCATTATCTGAACCTGTTGTACCTTGTTCATCATCACTGTCTACTGAAAACACATTCTCACATTCTAAGTGAAGTGGAACATCTTGGCCCTCTAGGGGTTCCAATTCTTCTGATACAGATTCGTTTTCACTCAGGTGACTGTCTTGAGACTGTCCTGGTGATTCATTGCTGTAACGTACAAGTAATGGTAAAATTGATTTTTAATATCACTGTTTGAAAAAAACCTTAAACTTATTATATATTATGTAATAAAAACTTTCAAACTTCAGTCCTCAAATAACACTAATGAGTGAAAATTTGTCATCGATCATTGCATGTAAATAATAGCAGACACCTTTCCAATAACAAAAAATATATATATATAAAACAAGAATGTGTCCATAGCACATAGATGCCCCGCTCACACTATCATTTGGATGTGCAGTGAACCGTGAAATTGGGGTAAACAAATTAATTTAAAACGAACGAAAAGAGGTACAGACCAAAAAACATAATGCCCATCTACTATCGTAGGTGGGGCATAAAGAAGGTCAGCTTGGTTGCATATAATATTTTTAAACAATGTATAATGGTCTATAAGGTAATCATGACCTATATTTGTTTATATCCTGGTACTTTGATCTCTGGTGGATATACAGTTGCCTCGCTGGCATTATACTACATCTCTGAATTTTCATACTTGAATAACTATAAGGTCAAGGTTTAAAATAATAAACGCACACGTTAATTTCTAAATTTATATTAAATATTTGAATTTAAGTAAGAAAACATTGCATAGTTATACATTTTGAACCGCCCTGTCTGGTTGGCTCGATGGTTGTGTGGTGTGCCGACCTTGACCAAATGACCCTCATGTGTGTTAACTGTCGCTTTACAGGATGGTTCTGCACATCGCCAGTAAATTCGGTTGTTTCGTTTTGTCTTTGCACTGTAACGGTAACCTCCAAGGACCAGACTTGCTCTGCCAAACTTATTCTTTACATACTTAAGTTGCTTTGTCTTTCCCATACTTGGTACCTTCCACGACATTAAGTCAACCAACCTTATATATAAACATTGAGTGCTTGTTTATAAAAAGAATACACTGTGTATAAAATAGATTTATTGTAATTATGAGGAACCATTTACACAATTTAAAGAATAAAGATATAAACATAGTTTTGGAATTGGCCATTTCAGAGTCTAAGAATCATGGGTTATATCATTGTAAGTACCCCAAAATGAAAATAATGTCACATCATTGGTTCTATTGTTTATGACATTTTTGACCAATCAGGACGTTTTGGTGTACACTGTTGAAAATATTACCCAGGATGCATTAGATTCTGAAATGGGGAATTGAGCCTTACGTTGTATTCCATTTTAATGATGCTATGGCAGATAATTATTCTGAATGTCATGGACAATGCCCCACCCACAAGTTGTTGAGTGATAAATTTGAAATGCATCCCACTGTATAGCTGAATAATACATTGTTATATAAATCCTGAAACCAAATTTCAGAAATCCTTGTATTGTAATTCCTGAGAAAGATGCGACATATATTCATGGGGCAGAATGACAGATGGACTGACAGAGTGAGAGGTAAAACAGGTTACCCCCACTTTTTTAGAGCAGGGGTATAATAAAACAATAAAAGTTCAATAAGTGAGTTTTCATTTGATTCTATTGAGGTGAAGAAATGCACAGTCATTTTCAGACTAGAATACCCCAAAAATGTAGCTCTAATGTTTTCACCTGATAGGGCAAAAACAACAAGAGGCTGTCACAACGACAGCAAACCGGATTTATTAATATTTATTTGTGTCCTGGCAATATCGCAAGAACCATTACTGATGAATGGTGAAAGTGAAAATCGTCAATATCAAATTTGACCTCCATTTTGTCATCAGTATCAACATATTAAAATTAGAAAAGCTTAGATTGAATGGTTCATGAGAAAATGCAACAATGTAAATAGAAACGCCATTTTACAATCTTTCATGAACCATAACTCCTGAACGGTAAAAGTCAAAATCGTCATTATTGAACTTGACCTCTATTTTGTCATCAATAACAACATATAAAAATTTCAAAAGCTTTGGTTGAATGGTTCATGAGAAAATGCACGGACACAACTGGAAACACCATTTTTCAATCTTTCAAGAACCATAACTCCTGAACGGTAAAAGTCAAAATCATCATTATTGAACTTGACCTATATTTTGTCATCAGTAACAACATATCAAAATTTGGGAAGCTTTGGTAGAACAGTTCATGAGAAAATGCACGGACACAACTGGAAACACCATTTTTCAATCTTTCAAGAACCATAACTCCTGAACGGTAAAAGTCAAAATCATCATTATTGAACTTGACCTCTATTTTGTCATCAGTAACAACATATCAAAATTTGGGAAGCTTTGGTAGAACAGTTCATGCGTAAATGCACGGACACGACTGGAAACTCCATTTTTCAATCTTTCAAGAACCATAACTCCTGAACGATAAAAGTCAAAATCGTCATTATTGAATTTGACCTCCATTTTGTCATCAGTAACAACATATTAAAATTTGGGAAGCTTTGGTAGAACAGTTCATGCGTTAATGCACGGACACGACTGGAAACTCCATTTTTCAATCTTTCAAGAACCATAACTCCTGAACAGTAAGAGTAAAAATCGCCATTATTGAACTTGACCTTTATTTAGTTGTCAGTAACAACATATTAAAATTTTAAAAGCTTTGGTTGAACGGTTCATGAGTAAATGCACGGACAACATTTGATTCCCGCCCGCCCGCCGTACATCCCCAAATCAATAACCGACATTTTTGTCACAAAAATCCGGTTAAAAATTAAAAAATCAACAAGAATGTGTCCAAAGTACACGGATGCCCCACTAGCACTATCATTTTCTATGTTCAGTGGACCATAACATTGGGGTCAAAACTCTAATTTGGAATTAAAATTAGAAATATAATATCATTGGGATCATGTGTACTAAGTTTCAAGTTGATTGGACTTCAACTTCATCAAAAACAACCTTGACCAAAAACTTTAACCTGAAGCGGGACAGATGAATGAACATACAAACGGACAGACGGACTGACGAATGGACAAACTGACGCACAGACCAGAAAACATAATGCCCCTCTACTATCGTAGGTGGTCCATAAAAATATTAGGACTGATTCTACTCATACCTTTTCTGTTCCAAGTTGTTTTCGTTTTGGGAAGTGGCAGTGATATCTGTGTTCCGGTCTGCCACAGTGTTTAACTGTTTCAATGAGGTCTGCTCAGAAGAAGCATTTATTACAGCTGGTAATAATGAGGTCTGTTTAACAGTACTGCTTAATACAGAGGAGTCTAGCACGGTTGGTTCATCAGCAGTGTTTGATGCAAAAGGTTCATACTGCTTCAGTTCTACACCAGTAATGATGGTCACAGCAGGTTCAAATGACGTCTGTTTATCAGTAGTGTTTAATACAGGCTGTGTGTGTTTAACAGTACTGTTAAATACAGAGGGTTCCAGCACAGTTGGTTCGTCAGTAGTGTTTAATACAAAAGATTCATTTTGCTTACGTTCTACAACACAATGTACTCCAGTTATGGTTACAGCAGGTTCAAGTGAGGTCTGGTCTGTACAATTGTTTAATTCAGAAGTTTTTATTGGTGCTGTTCTTGTAAATAAATAAACGTCATCCCTGTCAAAATACAAAGTATTGAAGAAAAATCAATTATATTTTGCATCTGACAATAAAATTGAGAATGGAAATGGGGAATGTGTCAAAAAGATAACAACCAAAAAGCAGAAAACAGCCAAATATCCCCAATGGTTTTTAACACAGCAAGAAAATCCTGCACCTAGAGACCAGCATCAGCTTGCAAATGTTCAATGAATAACAGATTTTCAATAGGATTTGTATGCAGATATAATTCAGTCTGCACCGTTAGCCACTAGTCCGATGCCCCAGACTCGTAAAATTTTATTTGGACTAGCAAGTATTTGCAAAACTTTGTTTAGACACATAAGAAGAGTGACAGAAACCACGAAATCAAATATCCACTAATATGCAAGTTTGTAGCAATTCACGAAAAAATTGATACCCAAGAAAATAAATGAATCCACAGTATCACTTACGCATCCAGTTTTCTATGAGGTTTTTTCATTTTTTCAAACAATTCTTCATCCACAGCCCATACCCCTTGATTGTCACTGGGAAGTCTTACAAAACAATCATGAGCAGTCAAAGCATGTCTGATGTTATTCTATAAAAAAAGATACAGAAATATAGTTTCATTTCAGTATTTTTGTAGTATATCAATAGCTACCCATGCTAAAAATATAGACTCAAACTTATTCACTCATTTTAAAAAATGATAAAGGATTTTGTGGGTAACACAATTTTTTTTTTTAATCATTCTACCTAACATTTAATAAATACATTGGTATATATTTACTGTTTTCTGATTGGTTAAAATTATTACTTTTATTTTCAATGTTGTCAATTTTTATGGTGACAAGCCCACTCTTGACGTTTATGCATACGCCAACATGTGTATGCATTGTTATTGTTAATATAAAAAGATTTTTGAGCCTTATTTCTGATAGAAATTTATTTATAATGAATGGCAACAATTTATTTCGAATTTATTGACCCATAAAATTAAGGGAGCTGGCTTCTCAGTTTCAAAGTAATTAACTTTTCAAAACAGTAGCATTAATTGATAGGGGATTAATAAAGAAATCATAAGAGCAAAAAAAATATATAGGTCACCGTGCTTGTTTTCGAGATATTAGCCATTGAAATTTTGGCGGGGAAATGTTCTCTCTTGACTTTTCATAGCTTTATCATTTACAAGTTCAAGTCTTCAAAAACTATTAAAAAGTAATTAAAATTTTATAAGACTTTAACAGACAGCTTATCATTATACATGTAAAAGAATTATAAAAAGAAAAATGGGGGTCACCAGGCAAATTTTGTTAAGGCATTCAAATGGATAAAACCAGAGGATTTCGAAAATCTGACCAAAATTCCAAAACATGCCAAGCGAACTTCCTTAATTTTTTACTTCACATTTTACATTATCTGCTTCACACATTATTCAATGTGAGGAGTCAAAAATTTTACGGCTCAAAAAATTCAAAATAAATAATAGCCATTCATTAAATATACAACTAAAGAAACACAAATCCAACAAAAACCAGTAAGGTGATTTATTGTGCTCTTGATGGATTATCAGATTATAACTGCACAGGTGAAATCTATTGTACATTATAATGATGGGTGCCACATGTTGAGCAGGATCTGCTACTGTGGATTCACTATTATTCGTTGGATACCAATTTTCGTGGATTTCGTAGGTACAGGTGAATAACGAAATTAAATGTTCAATTAATAACAAATTTTCTATAGGCTGTTATTTAGACTTCCGCAAAACAACAAAATTAAAGTTTTCCTAAATCCACAAATATTGGTATCCACGAAAATACATAAATCCACAGTAACTACTCCTTAGGAAAAGCATCTGAGATTACTGCCAGTTTTTGCTGGAGTTGCTATTTTGCTGTCAAGTTTTATATGTTGTGTTTTGTGTACTATTGTCTGTCTGTTGGTATTTTTCTATTTCGTTTAGCTATGCCTTTGTAAGTTTTTTTTCAACTTATGATTTGAGTGTCTCTCTGGTATCTTTCTCCCCTTTCTAATGATGAATGAAGCAGATACAAACAAAAGTATAGATTATAAAACCATCCCGATCTGGCTCTTAACTTTCCAGCAAACAGGCTTACCTTCATTGTTAAAATATGAGCCTCTGTTTCATAATGTTTAAATGTCCTCAGAGTCCACGAATATATGTCACTTGTTGACAATTGCCTTTTTGGAGATTCTATAATCGCCTGAAAAATAGGATTTATTTTATATCAATACAAGTGGATTTCATATTAAATAAAGTACACTTAGTCTAATATTGATTAAAATGTTCAGCAGCAAACATTTAATAGAAATTTTGAAACAAACTTAAGTTTACGTAATGACATGTCCTGCTTGTATTGTGCAAGCATTTTTTTTTTATTTCTGTGAATTCATTAGAGCATTTTCTTATTTCTGTGAATTCATCATTTATTAAAAAGAATATGTGGTATGATTGCTAATGAGACAACTCTCCACAGGAGACCAAATAACACAGAAATTAACAACTATACGGCCTTCAATGATGAGCAAAGGTCTTACCAGATAGTCAGCAAAAAAGAACACTTAATCCAATATTCCAGAGAGAGAAAAATAATTTCTTCCCAGAACCCATAAAATAGTTTATTACAAAAGTCTTGAAAAATAAATCTTAACTTCCAGACTCTTAATAAATGTAAATCCTGAATACCATGAAAAAAAATAAAGCCTTTTCCTGACTTGCAAGGTCACCCCCCTCCCCCAACCCCTTCAACCAACCTTCTTTTAGAATTATAAATCAATAAATACCTGTCTAACTAACGATGCATATGTATATGGTGGGCGGTCCTTTCTTTTGAAATTTTTCTTCTTTTTCTTTGGAATAACTGAAAAGAGGAACTTTATTATGCATTTAACCATTTCTAACCAACTTGAGGCAAATTTGATTTCACGATTATCAAATTCACTTGATGTAATGTGATAAGGAGAGATCCAAGACTTAAATTTTCATTACAATATATTATGGTAGAATGCTCATGAAAATTCATTGGTTAACAGTAAAGGGTCCAAAGGTGCATACAAATTAAGCAGATGAAACAAATGAAACTGCAAGCTACTGCTCACTGATGATACCCCCAACGAAAGTGGATAATCTTAATAGTGTAAAAATATGCAAATGTTTGCTAAGGAAGTTGTTGAGTGATGTATCTGAAAATGCATCAATCAGTATAGCTGACTTGTATAAATCCTGAAACCAAATTTCAGAATCCTTGTATTGTAGTTCCTGAGAAAAATATAACGAAAATATTCAACTTGGTTATCAAGTGTAAAATCATACAAGTGTTTGGTAAACAGGAAGTTGTCGAGTGATGAATCTGAAAACACATCAAACCGTATAGCAGACTTATATAAACCCTGAAACCAAATTTCAGAAATCTTCGTATTGTAGTTTCTGAGAAAAAAATATGACAAAAATTTTCAACTTGGTAACATCATGTGGAAAATAATACAAGTGTTCGGTAATCAGGAAGTTGTCAAGTGATGAATCTGAAAACCAAATTTCAGAAATCCTTGTATTGTAGTTCCTGAAAAAAATGTGACGAAAAATATTCATGGGACAGATGGACTGACAGACTGACTAATGGATGGACGGACAGAGGTAAAACAGTATACCCCCCCTTTTTGAAAGCAGGGGTATAATTTGAAAGTGGGTGTATAAAAAGGCACTAACCTAGCTTAACCTTAACATAAAATAGTAGTATAACATTACATCGTAAAAACTAGATGTGTCAAAGTGACACCAATGGCCCTGTCCCAAAAAGTTGAAAAATCTGCAATTTCAATGTAAGCACATGTGGACACAAACATGATGGTAGTAATGTATCATATCAAAAATCAGCTCAAAATCTGGAGGCTTTTAGAAAAAAAGCCATATAACTGTGATTTTCAATAATTTATCAAAGTCCAAACGCGTAGTTTCAGCAAAAATTAGCAGAGCGGACAAAACTTAAACTTGATCTGGACCTCATCATGGTCAACTCACATACCAAAAATCAGCCCAATATCTGAAGGCGTTTTAGAAAAAAAGTTCGTATAATTGTGATTTTCAACAATTTCTCAAAGTCAAAAACCCATATTTTTTCGGCAAAAATTAGTGAAGCGGAACGAAACTTAAACTTGATCTGTAACTCATCATAGTTAACTCACATACCAAAAATCAGTCCAATATCTGAAGGCGTTAAGAAAAAAACTCTGTATAATGGTTTGTTGCGGAATGACAGGATGACAGAATTACAGAATTAGGGAAATTCAGAAGGACGGGCAAGGGTACAGGGGTTAAAAAATTTTGTAACAGCTAACTAGCCCAGGACTTATTGGCAGCAGGATTTCACTAGCCCTGTTGGCAGAACTGCTAGTCCATCAAAACTGACCTGCTAGCCCTAGTATGCCGTAAAAATCAAGAGTTTGCTGCCTAATACAAAGTGTGTGTCCTTTGTTTTGAAGAAGACATTATACATGATATACACTGTATTTCATATTTTTTGTTATTTATTCTGTTGGTGCTTAACCTAACTTAGTTGTTTATTCTGTTGGTGTTATTCTGTTGGTGCTTAACCTAACTTAGTTGTTCCCACATTCAAAGCAGACTTTTTATTTGCGTGCTTGGGGTAATTAACGGCAATTTTTACAGAGCATCGTCTGTTTTTTTCATCACCAACAGCCAACCTTGCCAGAGGAATCATTGTGTCCTAGTTCTGCCAACTTTTTTTACAGGTAGTAAATATGGTAAATGCGTGAGTTTTTGGCCAAATTGTAAAGATCAAAGAAAAAACAATAGATCAAAGGCAAATCCTTCCAAATTAGCATGAAAATGTGTGAATCTCGCGATAAAGACTTGGTAGGCTTCCTGTTTTAGACACTATAAAAACATTTCCACTTTTCCCGGTCGTATTTGGCATTTGGGGGGGGGGATGAATTGTCAGTCTCATTACCCCCTTCATCTATAGTTTTTCGTTTTGAAACTGATAAAGTTCCTGGGGTTCCCGTATTAAAATATTAAGAAATATTTTGTTGCATGGTTTCGTGCTCAAAAGCTGTGCGACAAGACAGGTCAATACCGATCAATACATCATATCCCCAAATACCGTTAATTGAAAATCTCGGCATCAGCAATGTACAATACCCCAGGCCATGGTATGAGAAATCAATATTTAAAGTACTAGAATTGCAATAAACACACGATACCGAGTTGTTTTTCTATTTTTAAAATATGTACAACAGGACCTGTACAAACCAGTTCAAATTCTTGGAATCCCGGATGACTTAATTGATTCGGATTGGCTAACATAGAATAGTGATGAAGGGATTTTCCACTTTCTATTTTGGAAACGTCAAGAATTTTGTGTTACTAGTCCGTCGGGCATATCGGGTTACACATTTTAACTGCCCGAGGCGTAATTGATCTAGCCCCGGGCGTCGGGCTAGTGGAATTTTTAACCCCTGGGGTAAAACTTAGTTGCGGGGCCATAAAAACACTTTACCGAGGTATAATATACTCACTTTGATATCTGTGGTTTTCATAAAACAATGTGGTTTGTTCACTTTCATCCTTCTGACTATTATCTGGTGATTGATGGCTACAAAATAATAATCAAAATATATACATGGAAATCTAAAAGGTTTCATAGTAACAATGTATGTATTGTATTGTACCAAGTCAGGAATATGACAGTTCTTCTCCATTAGTTTTTGATGCATTTTGTTATTTGATTTTGCCATATGATTATGGACTTTCCAAATTGATTTTCCTCTAAGTTTAGTATTTTTGTGATTTTACTTTTTTGTAAAGTAGTTTATATTGGAAATGCAATTTTCTGATACAGTTAATATATTTCTTTTAGAGAATGTCCAAGTTGACATATACATTGTATCTTGTGAAAAGTTGTCTCATTGGCAATCACACCACCTCTTTTTTTTTATCTATATGAAATTTTTGCTTTATTTTTCTACAGTTGAGAGCAATGAAAACAAAAAAGTTTGTGACAATTAGTTGGATGATAGTATATGCATATGCTATCAAAATCAAAGAATTATGATTCTTTTTTATTCCTGGTTTTTTATTTTTATATTTAACAAGAGTGCACATGCTGAAATGTCTCGCCTTCTAAACTAATCATTGACATTATGTTGATAGTCCTAAGTATAAAGCTAAGCTTTATTACAACTGTCACATAAACTTAACATTAACCAAGATAACTAAACAAAGACCAATGAACCTTGAAAATGAGGTCAAGGTCAGATGAACCAAGCCAGGCAGACATGTACAGCTAACAATGCTTCTATACAACATATTATAAAGTTGACCCATTACTTATAGTTTAAGAAAAATAGACCAAAACGCAAAAACTTAACACTGTGCAATGAACCGTGGAAATGAGGTCATGGTCAAATAAAACCTGCGCGACTGACATGAAGATCATAAAATATTTCCATACACCAAATATAGTTGACCTATGGAAAATAGTATTGATGAAAAGACCAAATCTCAAAAACTTAACTTTGACCACTGAACCATGAAAATGAGGTCAAAGTCACATGACATCTGCCCGCTAGACATGTACACCTTACAATCATTCCATACAACAAATATAGTAGACCTATTTCATATAGTATGAGAAAAACAGACCAAAACACAAAAATGTAACTATAACCACTGAACCATGAAAATGAGGTCAAAGTCACATGACATCTGCCGGCTAGACATGTACACCTTACAATCATTCCATACAACAAATATAGTAGACCTATTGCATATAGAATGAGAAAAACAGACCAAAACACAAAAATTTAACTATAACCACTGAACCATGAAAATGAGGTCAAGGTCAGATGACACCTGCCAGTTGGACATGTACACTGTACAGTCCTTCCATACACCGAATATACTAGCCCTATTGCTTATAGTATCTGAGATATGGAACATATACGCACATATCAAATATAGTTATCCTATTTCTTATAATAAGAGAGAATTCAACATTACAAAAAATTTGAACTTTTTTTTCAAGTGGTCACTGAACCATGAAAATGAGGTCAAGGACATTGGACATGTGACTGACAGAAACTTCGTAACATGAAGCATCTATATACAAAGTATGAAGCATCCAGGTCTTCCATCTTCTAAAATATAAAGCTTTTAAGAAGTGAGCTAACGCCGCCGCCGGATCACTATCCCTATGTCGAGCTTTCTGCAACAAAAGTTGCAGGCTCGACAAAAATTTACCCTTATAATTGTGTGCCAGTTAAAAGGCAAAAGGGTGAGTTCCAAAGTATTTTTAGTTTCAATTTAGAGATTAAAAAGTTGTATCTTGTGACCTTTATCTGTGTCTCCTCCTAGTTCAGCTGTGATAGGTTGCTTCCCTTAGACATTTAGTAGATACTTTATCAGCCGTAAGTAGTTGAGATAAGGAAGTACTTCTTTTCATATAATTAAAAAAACTATTTTCGAACTCAAGTATCAAACCTTGTTGTTTTATGATTAACATTATCCGTCACTTCAGGTTTCATCTCTACGACTGCATCTGAACTTGACACTGTGTCCTCTGTGCCAGTTTCTGACTGTGTGAACATTGTCAAACTTCTTGAAGAACTTTCTTGGTCATCTGGTGTAATGAACTCTGGGGTCTGTGTTTCTACTTTATCATTAAGATCAGGTTCAATTTTAATAGTCTGAAATATCATAGATTTGTGATATTTACCTTTACGCAGGGAAAAAGTCAAGACTCTTTTTCCGACGTAGTCGGTATAGTTTCGGTTTGTGCCCTTTGAACTTAAGGACGCTTAACTATGGCAACACAATATGCATGCTCGAAAATTCTTTCAGTGATTGGACAAAATGCTGTCATGGTGGGTGATTTGGTTGTGTTTGAAAAAACTTCTCGTTAATTATATGGTGATGGAAAGCAAATGAAAAACTATAAATATTTGAACTAGATCTTACAAAGATTTATATTTTTATTAAAATAATTGTTTCTCCAATAGCTCTTTGCATTAGTGACAGCTGTTTTTTCGGGACAATTATATAATTTTTAATGTAAACTTTGTTATACGAACGTAGATGACTTTTAGAACGCACCTACGCATGTGAGTTTTCCGCGGGGTTTTGGTGAATGTAAACAAAAAGATACGAGGACCGAGAATACTGAACACAAACAGAGAAAACGTTATTTAAATGGTATCTTTGTGCTTCTGAAGGTTATTGAAATGATAGTTTTAAACATATACTCAAATTTAAATACGTCGGATATCTTTTTTAAAGATAGTTCTTGTTTCAAGTGATTTTTATAATGGATTGCGGATTTGATACATCTTACATCTTGTGGGGTTAGGAGGAAAATGGATTAATAAAAAAAAAGATGTGGTATGATTGCCAATAAAACAACTAAGAAGACCATCTAAATATCAGGGGGAAAAAAATTCTCTTCCCAATATGAATATTTTTCTTTTCCGGTGGGAAAGGGGGGTTGATTGATAGTGAGTGTATCTTATAACAACTTAATTGTCTCACATTGTGATATTACTTTTTGTTCCATAATTAATTAATTCACACCAGCACTTTTCCGATCCAACCGATCTAAATTACAGTAAATTCAGAAACTATTGCAATGTTTTTATTATTGTGAAAAATGGGCATAGTTATAAGCGTAATCATTTAAACTCGTATTTTGATATTTTTCGTTGAATTCAACAGGATTTTTATCAATATTGCAAAACTTTAATTCGCATTTTAGTCTAAAGTGAAAAAATCACAATAATAATTGAACGCAATAATTTCTGAATTTACAGTAAATGCTTACGACAGGACTATTAGACGCTTTATCACAAATTGGCTCATTCAGTATATGTTCTTCCTTGCCATCATCATCTTCATCAATAAAAAGTTCATCTTCATCCACAGCACCATTTTGTTGATCTACAAAAAAAATCCAAAATATACTGAGTTTAGGGATCATAGATTTATTCTTACAAGAAAGCTCCAATCATGCTCAGAGGAAGCTGCAAGCTTTTTTAAGACGTCTCTTCTCAGCAGTTTATGTGAGGGCTATTCCAGAAAAAATGTATAGGGGTGTTGGAAGGCACATTATATTAATAATACATGGGTGATGGTATCAGAGCAACTTTTCACACTATAATGCACCATAATTCTCAATTACAATTGTCTGGGTGGTGGATGCTGATAAAAACTGCCTTCCCCCCCCCCCCTCCCCTCCCTCCCCATACATTTTTTTCTGGAATAGCCCTGACATTAATTGTCAATGGATCATAATTATTGTCACATAAACTCCTGAGAAGAGCCTACTTAAAAGCTCCAAGCATGCTCGAAGCTTCCTCTTAAGAATAAATCTATGATCCCTGACATACAATGTTTTTGTTCGTTTTTTTGTATATGAATTAGGCTGTTAGTTTTTGGTATGAATTGTTTTACATTAGTTATTTTCGCAGCTTTTATTGCTGTTTTTGAGGTATTGGCTTTGATAATTGTTGAACGGCAAACAGTGACCTTTAGCTGTTGATTTAGGTGTCATCTGGTCTCTTGTGAAAAGTTGGAACTCATACCACATCTTCTTTTTTGTATATGTCTATGTATTAACAGTCTTTCATGAAATATTTTTTTTCATGTGTTTTGAAATTAAGAATAACAAATTCACTTATGTAAAAAAAAAAAATCATAGAATTTCTATTTGAACTAACCAATAAAATATACAATTATTTTTGCTCAAATATATCAGGTAGAACATTATTTGGAAGCTGTTGAAATAAAGATTCTTTGCCACTTTTCTTTACAGGAGACATTTTGTTATGAGATTTCTAATAATAAAATGAACCAGGTGCTCCGCAGGGCGCAGCTTTATACGACCGCAGAGGTCGAACCCTGAACAGTTTGGCAAGTATGGACAAAACATTCAAGCATGATACAGCTCTGAATTTGGATTGTGATCAAATTTTTGACATTATATGTTTTTTTTTTACACAAAACAAATGTCAAGATTTTACAAATCAATTAAAAATTTCTTCAAACTTTTTAAATCTAAAATTAAATAGTTGACACAGCATAGGTTTCTGACACAGAATGAATGTGGTCTAATGAACTTAAAAGTTGTTTTTTTGCCTTTGAGCAATTCACTATGCTGTTGAATATTAATCCTCTCAAAAAAATGTTTGAAGAAATTTTCTTTTTATTTCTGAAATCTGAAATGAGAAAAATTTAAACCCCCCCCCCCCCCCCCCTTTTTTTCACATCCCCGTTTCCCTTTTTCCAAAACTGATATCAATTCAAATTTCTAATGGAGTTTGCAACAATAACTACTCTTTTAAATACATCATAAGATATTAAAATGTAAAATAAAGTGCTTGTTATCACTGAATGGTAAAGATTGGTTGGTAGTAAAAGTGAATATACATTGTTTATTGTATAAAACAATAAAAAAAACATCAGCAACATTTTATATTGGCAAATTTCCAATGAAGTTATTTACATAAAGTTATTGGCAAATAAAAATAGAAAATGACATCATAGTCATGTCTGGTAAATTTCCAACATATATTATCAACTACTATTCTATACAAAGAAAGATAACTCCAATTGAAAATTAATTGCTATTGCACAATATTGTGCAATTAGATATTTCTTGCTATTGTGCAATACTGTGCAATTGAAAATTTCTTGCTATTGCACAATACTTGATATGGAATCCTGATTTGGACAAACTTGAAAACTGGGCCCATAATCAAAAATCAAAGTACATATTTAGATAAAGCATATCAAATAAGCCCAAGAATTTAATTTTTGTTAAAATCAAACTTAGTTTAATTTTGGACCCTTTGGACGTTAATGTAAACCAATTTGAAAACGGGACCAAAAATTAAGAATCTACATACACAGTCAGATTTGGCATATCAAAGAACCCCAATTATTCAATTTTTGATGAAATCAAACAAAGTTTAATTTTGGACCCCGATTTGGACCAACTTGAAAACTGGGCCAATAATAAAAAATCTAAGTACATTTTTAGATTCAGCATATCAAAGAACCCCAAGGATTCAATTTTTGTTAAAATCAAACTAAGTTTAATTTTGGACCCTTTGGACCTTAATGTAGACCAATTTGAAAACGGGACCAAAAATTAAGAATCTACATACACAGTTAGATTCGGCATATCAAAGAACCCCAATTATTAAATTTTTGATAAAATCAAACAAAATTTAAATCTGGACCCTTTGGGCCCTTTATTCCTAAACTGTTGGGACCAAAACTCCCAAAATCAATACCAACCTTCCTTTTATGGTCATAAACCTTGTGTTTAAATTTCATAGATTTCTATTTACTTATACTAAAGTTATGGTGCGAAAACCAAAAAAAATGCTTATTTGGGTCCCTTTTTGGCCCCTAATTCCTAAACTGTTGGGACCTAAACTCCCAAAATCAATACCAACCTTCCTTTTGTGGTCATAAACATTGTGTTTAAATTTCATTGATTTCTATTTACTTAAACTAAAGTAATTGTGCGAAAACCAAGAATAATGCTTATTTGGGCCCTTTTTTGGCCCCTAATTCCTAAACTGTTGGAACCAAAACTCCCAAAATCAATCCCAACCTTTCTTTTGTGGTCATAAACCTTATGTCAAAATTTCATAGATTTCTATTTACTTAAACTAAAGTTATAGTGCGAAAACCAAGAAAATGCTTATTTTGGCCCTTTTTGGCCCCTAATTCCTAAAATGTTGGGACTAAAACTCCCAAAATCAATCCCAACCTTCCTTTTGTGGTCATAAACCTTGTGTTTAAATTTCATAGATTTCTATTCACTTTTACTAAAGTTAGAGTGCGAAAACTAAAAGTATTCGGACGACGACGACGACGCCGACGACGACGAAGCCGACGACGACGACGACACCAACGTGATAGCAATAAAAATGAATTCTTTGAAAACTCCCAGACATAGATTACCTTTCCTGTATTTGGCACAACTTTTTGGAATTTTTGGTCCTCAATGCACTTCAACTTTGTACTTGTTTGGCTTTATAACTATTTCGATAAGAGCATCACTGATAAGTCTTATGTAGACGAAATGCATGTCTGGCATTTTAAATTATAATCCTGGTACCTTTGATTATTAATTAATTAACTATTAATTAGGAGATGTCTAATTATAAACAATATAAATGCTTTGATCTGTTCCATATATGAGTTTTTTTAATGTGTTAGCTTTCTTTATCACAGTTTTTCTATTCTGTTGAAACTGCAAAATGATTTGGGAGGGGGGGTATAACAGACTATTATGTTTTTTCTTTTGTTCACACATCTTGTAAATATAATGGACATTAATGTGACTGTTATACAAGTGAGAGGTTTAGCTAGCTATAAAACTAGGTTTAATTCACCATGTTCTACATGAGAATATGTCTGCATCAAGTCAGGATTATGACATTTATCCATTCGTTTGATGTGTTTGAGCTTACGATTTTGGCTTTTGATTACGAACTTTCCATTTTGAATTTTCCTGGGAGTTACGTATTTTTGTTGATTTACTTTTAATGCAAAATGAAGAAGTCTTCTCTCACCAACTTGCTGATCATCTGTCAAATTTTCTTTCCTACTTCGAGCTCTGGCATTTCGAAACCAACTTTGTACGACTTGTTTCCTCAACCCACATTGTTTTGCTATATCTATCACTGTATCTGTGTTAGGAAATGGTATAAGAAGGAAAATTGACTGCAGTAATTTTAATTGTTCTGGATTGAAATAAGTTCGGAAATGTGTTTTTCCTATTTGTGATTTCGTTGTTGTATCTTTTATACTAGACATATTTATGCCACTGGTTCCTGGTAATGGAATATCTGAAAAAAAACATCAATATGAATTATAAATTATGAATCACCATGGTTACAGTATAAATATAAATAAAAAAAATCCTAGATGCACTGTGTCAATTCTAGGCCTGTGATTGCTGCTGTCTGTATAAATAACTAATGTTGACTGTTAAAAACTGAGTCCATTTATTAATTTTAAACAAGAATGTGTCCTCAGTACACGAATGCCCCACTCGCACTTTCATTTTCTATGTTCAGTGGACCGTGACATTGGGATAAAAACTCTAATTTGGCATTAAAATTAGAAAGATCATATCATAGGGAACATGTGTACTAAGTTTGAAGTTGATTGGACTTCAACTTCATCAAAAACTACCTTGACCAAAAACTTTAACCTGAAGCGGGACAGACGGACGGACGAACGGACAGACGGACGGACAGACAGATGGACGGACAGACGAACGGACACACAGACCAGAAAACATAATGCCCCTCTACTATCGTAAGTGGGGCATAAAAATGCTAAATTGTTCCATCGTTATATTCTCAGTTCTGCTGTCCCTAAATAAAATAAGATCATGTATCATTTCTGATATGTTGCAAACTATGCATTCGTCTCATACTGCAAACTGTTAAATAGACCCTTCAAAAAATTTACAACTGACATATTTTTTAATGGTTTAGTAAATCCCTATTTGACATGCCTAAGGTTTTCAAAATTTAAAATTTTTCTCCTAGTGAATAAATATCTTACTGGAAGAAATGCCAAAATACAAATTCTTCATAATCTTAAATTTGCGTTTCAATTTTGTTATATTTCATGTGTGAAGTTGAGATATTTACAATGAACTCCAGGGCTTTCGCTTGAATTTTGAAGTAGAAGGATAAATTAAAATTATAGGCGGCTGTAACATGCGTTCGGGGAAGCCGAATGCCAACAAAGCTGTAAGCTTGGTGCCTTACGGCAGGGGGTCTGAGGGCCATTCAAGGCCCCCTTAAGCTCTGGCATAAATAGAGCAAAATTTTGCATTCTCGCAATCTCCTGGCACCTAATTTCTTCTTTAAAATGACCATTTTTTATGTTTGAAATTAAAGGGAAAAAAAAATCGCAAAGAAATTTCATTTTTTTTTATGTAAAAAGCTTTTTTATTTTCTTTACCTTGTGCTTAAAATTCATTTGCTATAAAGGAGTTTTATTTATATAATAATCCTATTTATCAGAAATCTTGATCGATTTATTTTGCATAACTATGTGCATTTGTAAACAAATGACCCCCCTTTTTCTCCAAAGACTTACCCGTATTTAAATCATGCAATTATTTCTCAAACATTAACAGAAAATTGATATATCCCATGATTTTCTCCTTTTTTTTTGTTAACTGTTCAATAAGTCAGATACATAAATCATTGGGAAATGTTAATTATTTGTGGTCGAGACGGCAATATTCTACTTTCGTTTTTGACCTTGATTCTCTGAACACCACGTGGGCTTTGAAAAATGAATTTCAAAAGATACTGTTTTCCAGATTCTGAACAACATGCTCTACTACACTTTATTTTATTTGACTGATATTATTCCATAACATAAGATTGTCATCCTATCTTAGTCTTCACGTTCTAAAAGCCAAAACCATTAACGAGTTAAATAACATTGGAAGGTCTCTTTTTTTATCGTTCAAAGACCACCGGAACATCTCTCTTGTTATCTTTGAAAAGAAACGATGCATTTTGACTTTAAATAGACAACCAATCAGTGACCTGAATTCATGTGAATTATATTTAGCCCAAGGTAAACACTGATTTTTCATCCTTGTTAATTGTGTCTGCCACTTTGCGACAATACGTCTCTCAGCTGCCTGTAAACATTTGAAAAAGATAAAAAAAAAATCATTTTGATTTTATATTTTTGTCAGTGAAGTAGCTGGCACTTGAAACCACCGTAAACGGCGGAAATCCTCCATCTACTGGCTACCGTAGAAAGCGCTGGAACTCAGTAAATGCATAAAGATTAAATTCAGCTACTTTATATCAATATACTAGAACACAGCCGTGATATCGCGGGTCCGTGACTGAATTAAAGAATACAACTATGCGTAAGCCTTATTTTAGCATTGGTATTGTCATCTGATAAAGTCATGCCGATTATAAGATACACAGTTTTCTCTCCTTTCAAACTCTTTCTGTGTGAACAGGTCGACAGTTTTCTCTGCTTTCAAACTTTTTCTGTGTGAACCCATTGACCTGGAACTTGTCAATTATTGGTAATATTAATAATTTGGAAAACAAAAGGTCCTGGAATGCAGTCTTTTTTAATCAACAGCATTGTCCTATATTAGTTATAAATAAAGTTAAATTCTTTGATTTGCTGTTTTACGTCATGCCCGCTAACAAATAATTAGATTTTTAGAATTTGTATTGTTATCTTAGACAGTCTTACTTATTAAAATACTACAAAAGGGAACAATTTGACAATGATTGAATTTAGAAGTGTCAACCCTGTGATTATGATCCGTGTATATAGCAAAATCCTAAATACACCGTTCAACTTTGGTGGTGCGCCTGTCAGATGCGGAACGTACAGATAAGGTAATAGGTAACAGGTGAATATACTATTGGTATGGGTATAGGATTTGAGCCGGAACTTGTTAATTATTGGCAATATTAATTATGTGGAAAACAAAAGGGCCTGGAGTGGTGTAATTTTTAATGTACACCATTGTCCTATATTAACTATATAAAAAGTTGAATTCTTTGATTTGTCGTTTTTACCAGATGACGGCTGACAAATTGGACCTCGTTATTTTAGTATTATAGATATAACCAATACTTTTTTGACAAAAGTATAAAAATACAAAAAAAAGATTATATTGCAGACATCATTCGTCTCAAAACATATTTACCTTGTTGATCAAAATCCTTCAAACCTTCCTGTGCTAAACCAACAATTATTCCAACATTCTGAATAACCTTATTGGATGCCTCTGATAATGTTTCCCGTTTTTTACTTCGTCTTTCCAATTTAACCTCTAATGCTACCACCAGCTGAGCTGTGCATAGTGCTATTTCCTTAGAGTAGGCAATAAGTTTCCCAGAATTCCCTTCTCCACTTACTAGTTTGTCGGCAGCCTCACTGTGAATAAACATTGTCATGATAATGAGTTATCTCCCCTGCAATTCAAATATAACATTGTACCCTATTCAGATTAGTCCCCTTGTGTGACATGGAACAGTAGTTTTATGGAGGTAACTAATACGAGTTTTCAGCTGATATTTGATCAATGATTACATGTATGTATTAGGTTTCAGCAGTCTAAATACTTTACATGACAATGAGTTATCTCCCCTTCAATTCAAATATAACATTGTACCCTATTCAGATTACTCCCCTTATGTGACATGGAACAGTAGTTTTATGGAGGTAACTAATATGAGTTTTCAGCTGCTATTTGATTAATGATTGCATGTATGTATTAGGTTTCTGCAGTCTAGATACTTTACATGAAAATGAGTTATCTCCACTTCAATTCAAATATATTATTGTACCCTATTCATATTACTCCCCTTGTGTGACATGGAACAGTAGTTATATGGAGGTAACTAATATGAGTTTTCAGCTGATCTTTGATTAATGATTGCACGCATGTATTAGGTTTCTACAGTCTAGATACATGTACATGACTATCAACTGTGTAACATGCAGAACACCAACATTAATTTTCTAGAAGATACTTCATTTCCTGTTTAACACTTCCTTACTCAATTCAGACAATTCATTTTCATGATTTTCTAACTGTCTTGATGTATCAAAAACATATATTTAAACCTGTCACATTTTTTGTGCCTGTCCCAAGTCAGGAGCCTCTGGCCTTTGTGAGTCAAAAGTATGACGTCCATTATCACTGAACTGGTATATGTTTTTGTTTAGGGGCCGGCTGAAGCACACCTCAGGGTGCGGCAGTTTTTCACTGTATTGAAGACCCACTGGTGGCCTAGGCTGTCTGCTCTTTGGTCGGGTTGTCATCTCTTTGAAACATTCCCCATAAATTCCATTCTTAATTTTACATAATGGAAGATCCAAGTTTAACATGTTTGCACTTACTTATATTCAGAATTTTTCCTTCTTGTGAAAGTGGCGCAAATAAATTTCTCACTAAAATTAGTTAACAGTAATAATCTGTTTTCAATTTACTTACATTATCGCTGTGACACCTAAGCCAACAGATCTAGTTATTGATAACAAACGTTCTGTCCATCTATGACTGTTTTTATAAAATTCGTTTTGGGAAGATTTTGCCTGTAATGTAATTTCAAAAATCAGAGCTCAGAACTTACTTTCTCATCATGACACATAAATAATCCTGTTTAAAAATCTACTTGAAGTATAAATCTCATACTTTTAATAATAGTGTTAATTACAGATATTATTTGACAATGCTTTGTAAGCCTTTAAAGGCTGGCCGATTGACTTCGTATTAGTGTATGTAAAAATGTTATATCAGGTTGCACTATAAATAAAATTATATATATATATATAATATACAATAGGGACATTTGTACACCGACAAATAGAGCAAACAGTAGGAACTGAATGTTTATTAAATCCAACATTTTTCCGTTAAATGTTTTAATTTGTTTCAACTACCAAATTAATAAACTACTCACCCTACCCTGTGCCACTATTTCTCTTTCCAACTCTATTGTTTTCTCCATTAATATTTTTATTGCCTACAATTAAAACATCTGTAGGTAAATACTTTCCCATGTACAAATACAATATTAGTCTAGTAATTTAAAAAGCACTTTGAAATCCGGTATTATGATAAAATACATTTAATATGTACTGTGTATTTCCATTGTTTTATCTCATATCAAACAGAAATAGGACAAGATGTCAAGCCCACATGATCACAATTCTGTATTCCTGCAGTGAACAATCTCTATTGTGATAGTAATATTGCAAAAACTGAACAACACGAATGAAGGGGAGGACAGGGGGGTACCCTTCTCCCTTCTCCCACCCGTCTTCTCCTTTCTCCTACCCCCGTTCTCCTTTCTCCCATTAGAATAAAACATCTCCTTTTGAGATATTTTTTCTTGAAATATTAGAAAAAAATTTAAAAGGAGAGATATTTTATTTTTTCTCCTTTCTCCAACTTTTTCTCCTTTTTCCCAGTCTTCCTCTCCTTTCTCCTACCCCTTTCTTCTTTCTCCCACCCCCTTTCTCCTTTCTCCCACCCCCTTTCTCCTTTCTCCTATCCCCTTTCTCCCTGTCTCCCTTACCCCTGTCCTCCCCCTCACGAATGGCCCAACTAGCAAAAAAATTCATGAAGTCATTATTAGGAGTTGAAATTTGAGAATGAAGTCTGCATAACTGTTATTTTATTAAACAAAATATTCAGTCCAAAGCAGGACAGGTTATACATAATATGATAATCAAATTGTTTGTAAGCACTGAATGGTAATCAATTGCATAATTTATCAGTGGGAAGTAAAATTAAATATTGCATCTTAATTGTCAATGAAGCATTGGTTGTAGATAATTCAACTACAGTTCTGGATAATGGGAGATAACTCCAATTTTAAAGATGACCTTCACAATGACATCATTTATATTTTTAGAACAGATATTAGATTCCTGCAACTTGCAAAATTTATGTAATTTTCTTGAAAGGTGTAACATCTTTTTGTGACTTGAATATCTAAGCATATAACATTGATAAATTTCTGATAAGATGTATATAGAATGTTATGATCAATGCACTATATTTTGTGTATCAAAAATTTGAGATAAACCTTGGAAGATTTAGATATCAAGTCAGTTACATTGAATGCATTTCATCCAATTGTTACCCAAAAATCATTTCTTAATTAATAAATAAATAAATCGTTCTTAAAAAAAATCTTACTTGTATAAGGTCAGCACATGAGTCAAGAATATTCTCCTTATTTTTCAAGTTGATACTATTTGTCTTGCCTATAATTTCCTGTAATAAACACAAACATACATTGTTGTTACAGGATTTTCAGTAGACAGGTTTGCTGTTTATACAGTATCACCAGCGAAAAAACTATCCACCAGCTAGTAACACTTATGATATGTCATGGGGTAGGTCACTGAGTTTTGTTTTAAGGTGGTACATAACACTACAGGGAGATAACTCTGTAAAAATCGGCTAAACATTTTTATCACTTTCTATTTTTATCAATTTCCTACATAATGACGCCTTTTGATGCCAACCCCTTTACTTTTTCTTATATTATGCTATTGATGTTTTCTCTTGTAATGAATATGATGTCCTCGTCATGCTCATGGAAGTTACCCCTTTGTTTGTTAATGTTATTGTCTGGAAATGTCTTGACCAGACAACATCCCAAACTGCATACTTAAGGAATTTGCTGAACACATAGCACCCATCCTGCAAATAATAATGCAATGCTCGCTTAGCACTAACAGGTGATGTTGCAGGACATGTAGGACCAACAATAAAGTCATTGTCAGCTTCTGTGTTTCACTGTTTGGTTTTGTAACCCACTGTAGCAGTGTACTGTTAACTTACGACGTTTGACAGAAATTGACATTTTTTAGCATAATGATTTCTCATTTTTCTAACCGTTATGTTTTATAATATTTAAATGGCTTCATCCAAGCTGGACATGGAGAAAGTGAATTTCTCAAGACGTATCAGCATGGGGTTTGTTTTTCTAATCATATACTCTCAATTGTTTTCAAATGGTAAAATTCATTACTGTAGAATTGCTGACTAAACAATTATTAGTTCGAATAGGTGATAATTAATACTTCAAATACTTGCTCATTTTCAGGGTTCGTATGGATAGTAAACCCTGCAAATTGTAACAAATCCCTGTGTTTGATCGTTTTTAAAATCATTGTTTGTTAAAAGTTCGTAAAACACTTTGTGAGTGTCGTGGGGAAATGCGGTCAATTTATTTCATCTCATTTCATTCATATATGCCTCAATATATTCTTTGAATTAAAAAAATAGATGTTAATGTTGAAGTCTTTGTTTATTTTGATCTTTCAGTCGCCATTTTGTAAAATATATTAGACTGGTCCCGTGGAGTTACTTAATACAACGGAAATAATTCATTCAGAAATAGTAAACCAGTCGATCACGTGATCCGAAGTGAAAAATAAGCGGGAAATTTGTAAAAATTACGAAAAAAATATAGAGACGCGCTTGCGTTCGATAGCACTGCAGTCAGTGCAATAGAACAGCGGGAAATTGTCGTAGCGCTGAAAAGCGCAGCGCTAAAACGGCCTGGGGAGAACACTGCATTGAAATTGTTTTTACAGCATCACTTACACCTATCCTTGTATCAGCTGTATGAATGGCTAATGTTACTGACTCCATCTCCTTGTCCACTGTATCTCCAATCTCTTTCTCTCTGATATCAGTAATAATCAATTCTTCTGTATTCATGATCTCAGAAGGTTTAGCAGTAGATTCTTTGTTAAGAGATGGAAGAGCTGCAAAATATTCATATTTATGTTGAACATTATTCTTTTCTGTGACAACTCTGAAATTCTACCATTTGCATTTTGAGACTTAAAAAATAAAAGGATTTTCTACAGGATTTAAATGTAATTCCTTCCTTCTTTTTTAAAGAGAAAAAAAGGTAAAAAATCTTTCCCAAAATTTTTTCCTTTGAAGTAGTTCCTGAGAAAGATATGACAAACAAGATTCATGGGATTGACAGACAGATGGATGGAGTGACTGACGGATGGATGGACAGAAAGACATACAGAAGTAAAACAGTATACCCCCACTTTTTTTTTATAAAGCAGGGGTATGATGAAGTTGGGGTATAATAAGATTAATACACTAACCTTTCTTATCAAATTGATCAGATGATATAAATTCTTCAACATTCATATGTTCTGGAACAACACGACACTCCATACTCTGATAGCCTTTGTCCTCATTTTGTAAGCCGTTATACAATATGTCCTGTCTATCCCTTCTACAATAGATAATGTTATGATTTGAAAAGCTGATTTTTAAATACTTCAAGTTAGCCAGAGGCAGCTGCAACCAATCAAACCAGGCCTGAACTGAAGAACCGATTCTTGTTTTACTGTTTTTAAACTGGCCTATTCAAAGGTTCCAAGCTTGCCTTATTAAAAATTTGCTGCACCTAAGTCCAAAATGAAAATCATATACAATATTACTAAACATTGAATTGGTTCACATATTCTCAACTTGCAAGGATCACTTCCATTGGGCAAGGCAAAATAAACAAAATTCTGCAGCAGTCATTTTAGAAATCTTAGAAATATTCCTGCCAAAGTTTGATGCTCCTTTAGGCTTTAATTACATTTATATCAATGCATTCACTAATTTTCTCCAATTAATCTATGGTTGCCATAGAATTTCTAAACATGCAGTTTGTTATTTCTCAGTTCAACTAAACAACTTTGACTTGTGTAATAATATGTTCAATTCACCTCAAACATGGCAAGCTATCATCTACGATTTCTATCAATGAGTCTTTTTCAGATTCACCAATGTCCTCTGGTTCTGTCTTGATGGTAACCTGCAAATAACAGATTTAGACCAATCAAACTTGATATTCAATTTTTCAAATTAAAATCATTTATTTCAGAATTATTATCATCGTGACTGTTTGTACATAATAACTGCAGTATTTCTCATCTAGACGTAATGTACTGTATTGTGGATCCATTATTATTATTATTCATAGAATATCAGTTTTGGTAGTTAGATTTCAAGGGTTAAGGTGAACAACAAATTTAAATGTTTACAGAATGAAAATGAATGATTAATGCTTGCTTGCATGCAAACAGATCTAGACAACCATATATAAAGTTATTTCACCTTCAGTTTTATTTACAATTTTGGCCTTGGATGGGACGACAGCTTAATATTAATTGTTGTTAATTATTATACTGTAATGATCCTCAACAATGCATTTAAATACTGTATAGCAGGTTATTTTCACGGGGTTTAAATTTTAGCTTAGTTTCGCGGTTAGAACAAAATTGCCAAAATAAATTTCACCAATTTTGAAAGTGTACAATCAAAGGTATTGTTGAAAGTTTTGAATCCGCCAAAATAATAACAGCCAAATATTTCATATACCTTATTCAAGGTAAATCACGAAATTTTACACCCGCAAAAATAACACACTTTAAGGTACTAGAGAAATGTTGTAGTAAATGCAAAATGTCTATACTGCAAAAAAAAAAGTTAGTATCAGACACATGAGAAAATGTTCTGATATTCATACTTCGAGCACTATAGCTACCTACCACTGACATTATGTCAAGAGGTTTGTCAGATATCTTGGTCTGGTACTGGTACCCGAACTGGTTGCTATTATCTACCTTGTCTGCTTCATACATGTACATACTAGAATTACTACAATCCAAGTTTGGTAATTTATTCTGTTGACCTGAAAGAAACCAAACATTTATGAGATGTCACATAACATGTTTAACCCAGCCTCATTTGTTGTGCCTGTCCCAAGTCAGGTGCCTCTATCCTTTGTAAGTCTTGTATGATTTTTAATTTTAGTTCATTTATATATGTTTTGGAGTTTAGTAATAGCAAATGCAGTATGGCCTCCATTATCAAATTTGTGTCTTCTGTACTATATTTTGTCTGTTTTTATTTTTATTTTTAGCCAAGGCATTGTCAGTTTATTCTTGATCTATGAGTTTGACTGTCCCTCTGGTATCTTACGTCCCTCTTTCACTGAACTAATACACATTTTTGTTTAGCAGGGCCAGCTTAAGCACGCCTTCAGGTATGTGATTTTTTCTGCTGTGTTGAAGACCCATTGATGGCCATCAGTATTTTTTGCTCTTTAGTTGGGTTGTTGACTCTTTGACACATTCACCATTTCCTTTCTCAATTTAATAGTGTTATCTGCAGGTCACCCTTATATCTGAGAAACTTCATACCAATCAAAGAAGCAGAAAATTAGGTCACATTGACCTACTGTAATAAGGATGCTTTATCAACCAAATATTGGACTTATGAGTGTTCCTGATAAATGTAAACAAAAAAAGAGCATCGGACTCATGAAGAGTTGTTTTCATTATTTCTATATTTTTCCAATGTAATGTTTACCGGTACATTAAAAATACCATAGTTTGACTGGTCAGCAATTATTTTATGTCTGTTGCTCAAACAAGGGAGCATTCTGCACACATTTTCTTCAATAAGAAACAAAGTTTCTATACTGCAGACAATTGCAAACAATAAAAAACAAAACATGCAGCAATTGAAGACTAAGCAACACAAACCTATCCAAAAAGTAAGCATGATGTCAGGTGCTTTGGCAAAATGAGCAAATTCTGTTCTACAATTATGACACTTGTCATTTAAGAATGGCAGACACACCAACAGGTCATTAAAGTGGTTCTGATTTTACAAATTTAACATTTATGTTATTCCTATTAAAAATAACTGACTACAAAGAGAGTAAACTAACCTTTGAACTTTGTATTTATGTCAAAATTTCTGTTTCTTATAAAATTTCGCCGTTTCTCTTTAGTTTTTAATTCCCTCCGTTTTTTAGCTCTAGCATTTTGGAACCATACTCTTGCCACTTGTTCACTTATTCCAATAGAATTTGCTATTTCTATTAATGTGTCCGTGTGAGGCATTTGATCCCTTAAGAAATGAAATTTGAGTGCTTGTAATTGATACTCCCTAAACAAAGTACGTTGACCACGTCGACTATGTTTATTTTGTGTCCCTCCACTTTTAGTTTTTTCTGTGAAATCTGTTTCTGGTGAAACAAGACCTGTAAAATATAAAAGAACTTTTTTTTCTATTTTAAAGAATGATAAACACAGAACACATATACAAGTTAACATTTTTCACAAAGAATGCAATAAATGCACAAATAACACCACAAAAGAGTAATCAAACAAAAAACCTAATAAACATGTAAACAATCAAATAATGCAACAAACAAGTAAACAAACAAATTAACACTATTAACAATGTTAAGGTGGTACCTAACACTACAGGGAGATAACTCTGTAAAATCAGCTAAACGTTTTAATTACGTTGTGTTGTAAAAGGAATATTAAGCTTCTCAATGATCAAAATTGGTGGTTGTCAAATTGCTATATAACCAGTGTAATTTTTCTGACAAAACGGTTGGTTCAAATCTTTTTTAAATTTTTATATTTTTGTTAAAGTGTCAAAGTAAATACATACTTTGACAAAATTTTATGAAAATTAAATGAGCCAAATTAATTTTAGTGAAAGTGTTGGGTACCACCTTAAGTAATCTTACAGCATTGATGAATAACAAATTAATAATTATGTCTCTCTCATCATTTCTCATATCAAATGTATCATGTATATCTTTTATATTCATTTGAAAAAATTTACTGTTTCCAATAGCATAAATTGTTCTAAATAATACGGATGTTCTTATCCCAAGCAAAAAACCCTAGCCGTATTTGGCACAACCTTTTTGAACTTTTGATCCTCAGTGCTGTACAACTTTGTACTTGTTTTGACTTTCGAACTTTTATATCTGGGCATTGGTAAGTCTTGTGTGGACGAGGTGCGTTTCTGGCGTATTGAATTTTAATCCTGATGCCTTTGGTTAGCTATTATTCATGTGTTTCTTTGTTAAATATATTCAAATACCATGTACTGTGGATTCATTTATTTTCGTGGATATCAATTCTTGTGGATTGCTGAAAACTTGCATATTCGTGGATATTTGATTTTGTGGTTTTACCAATCTCTGTATACAAACCCTATTGAACATTTGATATTCGTTGACCATTTGAATTTGTGGTTCATCTGTATCCACGAAACTCCCAAAAATTTGGTATCCAACGAATAATAATGATTCCACAGTACATGGTATATGAATACAGTGACTGCCAAACACCTTCAAAAACAAAAAGGAGCATGTCTGATATGTGGTTTATTAGTTCTACTCATAACAGACCTGTCTCTGAATCATTTTCTTCTTCCTCAAAACTATCAGATAATATGAGTTCATCAACCTCCATATGTAATGGTACACTGTTATCTTCATACTCTAAAGACTGGTTCACTGTTCCTACTCTAGCTTCTGTTCCCTCCATGACTACATTTCTGCTGTGAAGGGTTTCATCACTTTCTGATACACAGCTCTGTTGATCTAAAAATTATATGGGAATTTTTGTCTACTAGTTATATGCCTGTTCCAGGATACGGTAGTTAGTTGAATCTGTTATATATGTGATTTCCATGAAAAATGAGGATATCTTATTGATGAAATTATTATACAATATTTATTTGTATGGCCAAATTAGAAGCTTGACTGACCTTACATAAAAATAAATTCTGTATGAATGTTAGAAAGATTCGTGGATTTTTTAAGCAGATTACTTTCTGAAACCAAATCTTAAAATTTTCAAACTTTAAAGTTGTGCACCTTTTAAATCTCATGTGTATACTATAAATCTGAAAACGATTAAGACTAGTAAGGAATTCTGTAATTTTTTGGCATTAAAATTGAAATATCTTTTTCAACTCATCGGTGACCTATATTTTTTATTATCATTTTCAAATAAGATGTACTTAAACTAAACTATTGTAAAATTTGAGCGATTTCTGTAATTTAGTTCTTTTATTTCGATATTACATCTATTTCTCCTATTAGTTCAACAGAAAAAAGTACCTTTACAAAAATGTATGCTTCTTGCGAAGACAGATTGTGAGCGTAAATGAACGGTGACCCCATTTTTTATTTTATTTTTCTATTAAGTATGAAATAAAGTTCATCTATAGAAAAATATAGCAAAACCCTATATTAAGAAAAAAATATCGATTCAGACCCACAAGCCCTCTTAACAAGAAATTTGAAGGAATGATAAAATGTTCTCACAGAAATTCATTAGTTTACTGTTAAGAAATATTGTTGATGATGTTAAGGCCAAATAAAATATATGTGTGGTTCCAGTAACCCTACCGTCTCTACTTTTTCGGCTTAAAAATAGCCTTCCCTAAAGATTTTATTGTAATTTTTCATTAAGCACTGTTAAAGTCAGAATGTTGCTCCCATAGATTCAATGTAAAAAAAAACATAAAATTAAAAAAAATCCCTACCTACCTACACTAACTTTTTTTCAGATGTAACTGGAACCACACATACTTTTTTATTTGGCCTAAGTATGACAGTTCTAGCATGCCAAACTGGGTAATTGATGAAATTTTAAGCTAACCTAATATCTTCACTCCTTGTTGGTATGTTGCATCAGCAATGGCATTTTGGAACCAAATTACTGCAGCTTGTAAGCTGATTCCTGCTTCCTTAGCTACATCCAATATTTTGAAGTCGAGATTTCTTCTATTTATCAAGTGTGATTCAAGTATTTCTATTTGTTTCTTAGTGAAATAGGTTTGTGATGATTCCCGTGGTGGATTTTTCTTCTGTTCAATACTTTCCTTGTGACAAAGAATTGTAGAATCAGCACCTACAAATGATGAACTAATACATGCAATAGATTGTTTTCCTTTCACATATTCTTTCCATAAAATGCACAATGACACTATGATATTATGGATGTGTTAACAAATTAGATAACAAAGATTTCAATTAAAAGTCTTTATATTTTTATTAATATTATAAAAAAAAGCATGCAAGTAATTTATAGGTATGTGAAAATAACAAAGTTATCTCCCCTGAATGGATAAATTATACCTTCTGCTACACTATCTGATGATACAAATTCCATAACTTTTTTATACAGTGGTACATTATCCTTTGACTCTGTAGACAAACTGCATACATCTTTCTTTGCTTTTGTCTCATTCTGATGACTGCCATATAATATTCTACAAGTGCTGAAGAAAAAATATAAATACCAATGTATTACACTTAATAATGTATGTAAAACATCTTATTTTTTGGTTGCTACACCAATGTCCCAGGTTAATTCAGAGCTTTCTAACTAGTTTAACTCACCACTTTCTGTATGTGCCTGTCCCAAATCATGAGCCTGTAATTTAGTGGTTGTCGTTTGTTTGTGTTTATCATTTATATTTATTTTTCAATATTCTGTACATAAAATAGGCCATTAGTGTTCCCGATTGAAATGTTTTACAATTGTCATTTCCATGTATTTCATAGCTGATAATGCATTATGGGCTTTGCTGATTGTTGACGGCAGTATGGTGACCTAAAGTTGTTAGTTTTTGAGTCGTTATGTCTCTTGTAAAAAATTTTAAATCTAACAATTTTTTTTTATATGTTTTAATAATGGAAGTAACTAATTCTGTCAAAACATGTGATTTATTAATTGTATGGAGGATATTTTCATATTAGATTTTTTCAACATTTGTGTGTATATCTATCAAAGAGAAAAGTTTACGTTTAGGACCAACAAGAAAACTCAGAAAAAGGGACAACCTTGAAACCAATTACTGGTTTTAAACCTCTTTCTGAGTAGTAACTGTACATAACATATATGTCAAAAACAAACCTATCTACAATTTGTACATCTCCAGCTGGCATTGATGGTTCATACATATTTTCAGGACTTGAAAATGTGTTGCTCCTTGCTTTCATCAACTCTGTTCTTGCATTTATAATTTCAGGACTTGTAATTGTGCTGTTCAATGCCCCTGGTCTTGCATGCATCATGTAAGGACTCTTTATTGTGCCGCCCAATGCCCCTGTTAGCTCTGGATGTACATGTGTAATTTCAGAAGGTGTAACTGATTTGTTCCATGTTCCAGCAGCTTCAAGTTTAACAGGGATAATTTCAGAATCTCCAACAGTTGAACTGTTAAAAGTCCCTGCCAGATCTGGCCTTTCAAATGTAATTTTAGGATTTAAACCTATTCTGTTCCAAGTTTGTGCCAGGTCTGGTCTTACTTGTGAAAACTCATTATATGTAACTACACTGTTCCATGTTCCTGCAAGCTCTGGTGTTACATTCGTAGTTTTAGGACTTAAAATAGTGCTGTTCCACGCTTCATCGACTTCTAGTTTTACAGGGGTAATAGCAGGACCTGTAACCATATTGTTTAATGTTGTTGTCAGCTCTGGTGTTACATGTGTAACTTCAGGACTTAAAACTTTTCTGTTCCATGCTTCAGCAATCTCTAGTTTTACAGGTCTAATTTCAGGACACATAATTTCTGAACCCGTGTCTGTCCTGTTATATGTTCCTTCTGATACCTGCTGCACGTCTGTAATTCTAATATTTGAAACTGTACTGTTATTAGATTCTGTTTCTTGTTGCGACTTTTCAGTGTGGGTTTTTACTTTCTGTTAAAAAAAAAAAATACAATGTTCTGATTAAATTCCGAAAGCATTCATTCAAAAATAAATCACAACTGCATACATTTTGTACATATTTCCATTCTCAATTTTATATTAAAAATTGAGTACCCAACAGGTTTAATACCACCAAATCATAGTAATTTACACATGGTTACATTACATAAAAGGGTAGAAACAAATATGACCTTGAACATGAGTTGCAAGAAATTGATCATTAAGCATGTTTTAAAAGTATAAAAAACAAGGTAATCATGGTAATATAGAGAAAACCAATTGTATCATTTTCCTGAATTTGCTGGATATATCTAACCTTCATACGGATTGGGTTTTTATTGATTGATTTTAATTCTATGAGAGAATTAATAAGCTATTGCTTGTTTTTATCTTTAAGGTGGTACCCAACACCTTGAATAAAATTAATTTTGCTCGTTTAATTTGCATAAAATTTTGTTACCACAAAAATATTTACTTTGACTTTTTAAAAAAAAATAGAAAAATTTCAAAAAAATTGAACCAATCACTTTCTTGTAAAAAAATTGGTTGGTTACATAGCAGTTTGACAAATGCTCATTTTGATCATTGAGAAGCTTAATATTTCCTTTACATTACAACTTGATTAAAATGTTTAGCTGATTTTTCAGAGTTATCTCCCTGTAGTGTAAGGTACTACCTTAAGTTACAAGGATAGTTTCTCAGCGGCATGCACTAAAAAAAAAGTACTAAAATTACTGTTGCGAAACACCTAACACTTCAGCTTTTAGATCCACAACTAAAGTTTGTTTTTACTAATTAAGCTTGTAAAAAGATATAATGAATTCTTTGCATATAAGTCTTTGTATTCTTTTTGTCAGTGTTCAATGGCATATTTATAATGCAATTAACCTGAACAATTGCATGCTAAATTTTGAATCTTCTTTGATCATAAATCTCATACCTGTACCCAGAGGGGTATGACCCCACCCCTTGAAAACAAATAAGCAGTGTTAAAGTCAACATTCTGTTTGAATAGTGACTGTTAAAGTTAAGTTTTTGGGTCCAAATGACCCCTCTTTGGAATTTCCTGGCTACAGGCCTGAATCTTACACATACTTTTTTGCATTCTGATGACGTCATCACATTCTTCAGTACTCCCGGTACAGAGAGACGTGTCATAGTGGTTGGAGTAGAGCAACACTTGGTAATAGTATCAATGACACTTGCCACATTAGTTTCTGTAATAGAGCGGTTAGAATAGACTTTGGATAATTTACATGTATGGCTAAGGTCCGTCATAAAAGTCATCAGAGAATCAATGTCAGCTGTCCCATCGTACCAGACAAGGTCGTCTGTCTTTACCGAATTCCTTGGAACTTGCCATAGAGCGTCATTGGATGGATCAAGTGCCTCTATATACTTTTTAAATGATTGAACAGGACAATATGGGGATTCAGGAAGCTCGTAGATAACTATCTGATTTTCTTCCGATTTCATTTCATTTTCAGCTCTTCGTACAAACTGCAAATTTTCCTTTGAGTCGTTGATGATTTCAAATGAAGACTTTGTCATTTCAGACATATCTGATGTAACTTCATAGTGTCGATCAAAATGGAGTCTAACTTCAAACTGAACTTTGTTAAATAGTCCATTTGGAGTAAAAGGGTTCATGAGTTCGGACTGGTAAATCTTCTTCAAATCCCTTGCAGTGATCGGGGGGACTTTCTCTCCTTCATATTCTGTAATAAACAAATACTGTTAATTCAGAAATTTTTTAGTGCATTTATTATTGCTATCTTGTTATTTTAGACTAAAATGTGATTTTAATTTTTGTGATAGGGAGAATAATCCAGTGTAATTCATATAAATAATTTCAAAATGTAAGTTTAAATCATTGCGATTATAACCCTGTCGCATTTTTCGCAATAATAAAAACATCGCAATAATTTCTAAATTTACAGTAATAATAAACAATATGCATGGTTCTTTAAAAACATGTTATTTTAGTTATTTACTTAATGGTGCAATATTTATAGAGATTCTTGTATTGGATCCTTTAATTTATTCAATCCAGATAGTAATACATGTATGATCGAATCTTAAACAAGTAATTAACATGATTAACTATGTAAGATTCTGTTTCTCTAATAACTACCAAATAAATTTTCATTTTTGATAATGGAAAATAACCTTAGAGCGCTTTCAACATTCTCATGATTCTGAAATTTCTACAGCATACAAATGTTACACTATATTGACCTGAGTGACTGAAGCAGACTCACCATTTGTTCTTGACTGTATACAAATATTATTTTTGTGCTGACTGAATGAACCTGAGTGACTGAAGCGTCTTAAACAGTGTTTACACTGGTATGGCTTCTCTCCCGTATGAATTCTCATGTGTTCCTTCATATGGTGATTATGTTTAAAGCCTTGTCCACAGGTATCACAAATGAATGGACGACAATCTGAAATATCCAATTAAAAATCAAAAATAATATGAATTGTGCTTGAATATAATCATGTTGAATTGTAAATCAGGTTGACCTACTTTTGACTGCAGGTTTCAAAAAACTAGTAAATGGTGAAAGTGGCGGCACAAAAAAAGATATATGTCATGTATTGTTAAGTAGTGATTTAGCATCCTTTCATTTTTATAAACGTGTATTTTAACATGATACACAATAAGTAAATTTCAAAACTTAAGAACTTAAATGCTTAAGAACAGAAACTAATTTTGAGACCCTACAGTCAAACACCATGTAAATCTTAATGCCACCTAAGCTTAGCTGCTGCAGGATATAAATTGTTGAGGGTTTCAGATTACAAAAACAATGCTCACGGTCATTATTATTAAATAAGAAGATATATATGTAGTTACGATTGCCAATGAGGGAAATTTCCATCAGAGACCAAACAATGTAAATTTTAACAATTATATGGACTTCAACAATTAGTGAAATATATAAGCTGCAAAAGAGAGGCGAAGATTCCAAAGGGATATTCAAATGCATAAGGCAGCAACCATTTGATTTTCTGGGGCGGGGGGGGGGGGCTATGGATTTTTTTTCTGGACAAACTTTTTTTTTCGCCTGCGGGGAAAAACAATCTATTTTTTTCAAGACAAGTCGAAAACAATTTTTTTCTTTCAATTTCAGCATTACACATAGTGGCAGCTGAGGGGGAAACAAATATTTTTTTTTTTCTCAGAATCAAAAACAAATTATTTTTTTCTCCAAAAACTGGAAACAAACTTTTTTTTCCAAAAAAATCCATAGCAAACCTCCCCCCCCCCCCTCCGCCATGGTTGCTGTCTAAGCTGAAACTAAACAATGCATAGCAAGCTATAAAAGACACTAACATGCATCAAATAACAAAATGTAAAACCATTCAAAAGAGAAAATAAGCAGCTTGATATAAACCAACTAACAGGCCAATATCAATCAGGTGTCATACCACCAATTACTCCCTCAAATTTAGAATGTATGTGAAAGTAGGCCTACTCGGACAAAAAATAGTGCATTTGATGTCATTGTTCACCTAAACTAACCAACAAATTTGCAGAAATGAAAGTTTTCTTGAAAGAGAAATATATTAAGACCATTTTAAGCCAAAATTTACCTATTAATGAGTTTGCATTAACAAATTGAGGATTAATGCGCTCCATAGTATACTAATTTAAGATTTCAAGAAAACCAGGGGTTATTTTTAGTGGTACATTTGTCCCTCCTTTCGGAAGCTCTCTTCTTTCTTATATGATTTTGAATGTATGTTGAAAATTGGCATGCAGAAATTGAAGGTGACAGCTGAACGATTCAGGATATACCTAGTTTCTATGAAGTTAAACTTAAGGTAAAATATTTAGAAAGCTGTGAAAATTGCAAAATTTGGTTGAACAGATAGGGACTTTTAATTGGTGGTATGACACCATCACTACAGTATTTGGTTTGGACTTTAGTTTTCTATACAAAAGACTTCTGCATTTTTATCATCCCTTAAAGTTTTCTCCCTGCTACTAAAGATCTTCAAACTGACTGGAAACTGACTAACCTGGTTCATGGGGAAAATAAAATACTTACAATTGAGGGTCTGCATGGGTTTTACAGAATAGAGAATGTGCAAAACAATTGACAGCCGGAAGGTTTTTAAACAAGATCAATTTTACCTTTATTTATATACTGTGAATTCATTACTGTAAACCAACTTATTTTCGCGTATACTTTATTTCGCGTTTACTGCTTACTGACACTTTTCGCGGCGATTTAATTTCGCGATTTTCAAATTTGCTTGATCATGTTGATGTAGTTAAATATGTAACGATCCAAATTGGACATATCCGTGACTATTTATATTTGCGTTATTTTTGTACCTGCGAATGTCGCGAAAATAAATCACTCACGAAAATTAGTTGGATTGCAGTATTCATGTTATTCATTGGATATCAATTTTCGTGGATTTGGTGGTGACCCAAAACCACAAATTCAAATGTCCAAAGAATTACAAATCGAATATATATATATAGGAGTTTATGCAGACTTTTAAAAAGCCACGAAATCAAATATCCACGAAAAATGCAAGTTTTCCTCATTGTCCCTGAAAATTGATACCCACAAAAATAAGGGAGCTACCATTTGATTTTTATGGGGGGGCTAGGATAAAAAATTTTGTCCTGCATTTTTTTTTAGCTGTAATCTCTGTCCTGCCTTTTTATTTTTCACTCTGTTCGGTCCTGCCTTTTTTTTTTTTTAGTTTATCCTGACTTTTTTTTACCTAAATTGTCGTCCTGACTATTTTTTTTTGCAAGTGTCTCATCCTGCTTTTTTTTTTTACTCCAAACTCCTGTCCTGCCTATTTTTTTCAAATTTCATCCTAGCCCCCCCATAAAAATCAAATGGTAGCTCCCTAAGTGAATCTACTGTAGTTAGCTGACATACATCGTGAGAATCCTGACTTTGTCCATGATTCCATCTTTCTCTTTAGGAGTTTCGATTCTTAAAATGTCTTTTGTCTTTGTCTGCAGATTTCATTCCATAGCTCTGTTACCATGGCAACTGCCTTCCATCATTTTCTAGGAGAATTGAGAATGTTATATGATGGCATCAATAATGAAAATAAAATAAAAATATTAATCATCAAAAAACTATTTTTACTATCATGTACTATAACATGTGTACGGTAAATTCAGAAAATTATTCATGTTAAGTTATTTAAGGTGGTACCGACACTTTCACTAAAACTAATTTGGCTCGTTTAATTTTCATAAAATGTTGTCAAAGTATTTACTTTTGATCCTTTAGTCAAATAAATATATATATAAAAAATTTGAAAATTTCGAACCAACCGTTTTGTCAGAAATATTACACTGGTTATATAGAAATTTGACAAACACCAACTTTGATCATTGAGAAGCTTAATATTCCTTTTACAACACAACGTAATTGAAACGTTTAGCTGACTTTACAGAGTTATCTCCCTGTAGTGTTAGGTACCACCTTAAAGGTTTTTATTATGCAAATAATGCAATTTGTTGAATATTGCAATAATAAGAACTTGCATTCTGATAGCTGTTACTCCTGTTTGTATGCAGATTTACAAGAAATCACAGTAATCATAATCATGTTTATCATACATTTTTGTCCATACTTTTAGTACCTTTAAAAATCAATAATTTCTGAGTTTACAGCATTACATTGTATTTATGATGTGAACTCAGATTGAGAAGTTTTATTTTATATTTTTTTATTATTTTTTTTTAAATTATTTTGAGCCTCTAAAATAACTAAAATAAACAGTTGCACAATGAGTGCAATGATACGCCCCTAACATTTTCAAAGAATAAAGTTTAATTACTTCTCCATGTCATATAAGAAATAAATATGAAAGTCAGAAGGGAGCTTTCATCAAAAGATATAAACCAAATTTTCATGAGAATTGCTAAAAGCATTTTAAGTTATTGTCGGAAAACGGAAAAATCCCCAAATGAAATCGCAAGACATAATTATACATCATTATCATAAATTATATGTGGTAACCTTCAGCTGTTATCTGCTCTTTGGTCAGGTTGTCTCTTTGACATATTCACATTTCCATTCACAATTTTATGAAATAAATTTGATTAAGTTTTTTCTTATACACTATACTGGAGAATATTTATATTTATAAATGAATGGCAATAATTTATTTTGAATTTATCGAACAGACAATAATTTGACTTTCACGTGCCACCCTTACAAAAATCAGCATTCCCGCGTCACCCTTAGGCTTAGACCCCAATGAGACCCACTTATAAATGCATGGTACAAAAAAGTGTAACTTAGAATACACCTTATGCTAATCCCGGCTGACTCGGCTGCTTGAACTTTGACACATACAACAATCACTTTTCCATTGTGGCGTCAGATATTTTGTATTGTGACGTCAAAATTTTACAGGAACCTGTGTGATATCCAGTATAAATGGCTTACAAATAGCGATAAGGTGTATATGTGAGCCAAAATTTGTTCCTGTGAAAAAAGTTCCAGTGGAACTAATATCACAGGAAATATGTTCTGGGAGAACTTTTTTCATAGATAATTTCAATATAATTTGTTCCATCTCTATGAAATAAGTTCCACACTTTACCTGGTGAAATAAGTACTGTGTTGGTGAAATTTGTTCCTTACCTAGTGAAATAGGTTCCAGGTTTATGAAATTTGTTCCTTACCTGGTGAAATAAGTTCTGGGTTTGTGAAATTTGTTCCTCACCTGGTAAAATAAGTTCCTAGTCTGTGAAATATGTTCCACTGGTTAAACAGGTTATCTTATATACTGAACATTTGTCATCAATGAGTTTAAAGTTATCATTCAAGTGCATTATAAAAATAAGTATAATATATTGATAATACAATAAATGAAAAATGTAAATCATCCAAAAAGAATCTTGTGGACTATAGCAAATGTTTAATTATAAACGTAATTCATCGAAATCAAAATTAAAAATATCAAAATGACAGTCCCACTTTGAGCCAGAAAAGAGAAAGATAAGAAAAAATCTTTCAGAAAAAATTAAAGTCAAAGATAACATGAACATATGAACTAACTGTTCCATGACAAGTACATGTATGGCTAGAAACAGGGCCATGACAGTTAACAGGAACCACGCAGGAATACCACATAAAACATAGATACAAATTATGATAAATTACCATCACTTTATCCTGTAAAACTTAACAGTCTTGCCTGCAATTACACATGTATCCCATGCCAGCACACTCAGTACAGCATTTAGCTTGCTTTATAATTAAAGTGTAACAAGAAAATGTTTCGCTGTGCAATATGTTGCAAAGGTACTTATTTCAGTGAAAATAGGTTTGAGAAGAACTTATTCATTGATTTCTTTGACATATGTACATATTGGTCTTAAACTAATATCACAGGAACTTATTTAAAACTCTTAATATTAACTGGAACAAAATTCATGGATCTATGATATTTGTTCCGGAACTTATTTCATATTTGGTCTAAAAATTAGTTCCGGAACAAATTTTACAGTGTTGGAACATATTTTCTGTGATATAGGTTCCGGCGGAACATATTTCCTATGAAATTTGTTCCAGCGGAACAAATGTCACACCGGAACATATTTTTTGTTACATATATGACCAAACTACTGTCCAAAATTTAGCATTGACCAATGAACCATGAAATCAGGTCAAAGACAAATGACAACATGGACAACTGCTAGACAGACATATGCATGCACACCTTACAATTATTCCAATTAAGCCAAATTTAGAACTTTGAACTATTCCTTATTATATGTATACATGCAGGGAAATAAAGGTCATTCTGAGCATTTATGAACCTGTCACATTTTATTATAATCTGTTATATCGTTATCTTTAAGATACATGCATGTAATGATCATGTATAAGACTAGTCCAAAATAAAATAGCCTTGCCGGACTAGTATAAGACATAATGCATTTCACACTTATATATTCTATTTTTAGCCATCACGGCCATGTTTGTTGGCTGAAGGGGATTAAAAAAAAATTGTACATTGCCTCGTACCCTGTCTACTTCTTTTGGTGCACGATACCTCGAAACCGTAACCCAGATCTATACTAGACTGCATTGTTCTTTTCTGTAAGTTTCTCCTGATCTGCATGGTGCACATCATTCGTGGGGAATATTTAAATATTACCGCGGGAAAGTCTATTTGTTTACTGAATCAAACGAAATAATCTTTAAATTTTCCATTAACAATCAACTGCCGAGCATGTTAAGATAATCTTCTCTATAAATCGCATTACAGGGACAACTTAATAAAACACGTGCCAGTTTGTTTTTAATAAAATTGTCACATGACATTCACCATCTGTGTTAATACCTAATAAGTATTCAAAAACTACATCAGTTATCGGCCGTCATATGTAACGTTTGTTGTGATCTGTTTTATTACCTATGAACTTCTTACCTGTATTGCACACAACATTCACAATGCCACTAGTGGTTAATTATCCTATTTACAAGCTAGCTATGTATAGGCCATGCATGAACCATTGTTATATGTATAACATGGTAAATGTAATTGTGTATCAGTGTCAGTAATATGTGTAATGCAATATATGACATATATAAAAACACAAATTTATACGTCTTACCTTTTCTCGTAACTAATTCTTATTTCCTTCTACAATTGATCTTCTGCAAAAACTAGACTTCAGTTCAACACCAATTTACATTTCACCAATATATACGTGTATTTTACCTGTATAGTATTTACCTGTACAATGGTACACTGTCCCCAATAAACATCCTTTAGGGCGACATTTAAATCGTCTGCTCTGAATGGCACATACGTTTAAAGCTAATTAGCAGGTGTTAAACATTTTATTGTGATCAATTTGGTCCATTTAACAAACAAAATGTGTACAATGTATGGGTATAACATTCAAGGTCTCTTTTAAAATGAATCAAGTGGGAATCAAGTGGCGTCTCTTGTGCATATAATTTAATTAGCAACTATATCATGTATATAGGCATGAAAATATATATGAGTTGAAACGAGGGAGTTTACAATAATACAAAACATAAATTATAAAACTAAATTTAGCATGTTTAAATCGAAGTTTAACATGTTTAATAATAAAGATATATTGTTGATATTTTATAGTATACAAAGCACAGACGTATGTACACATGGTACAAACAAAGTTTACAAAAAAAACATCTTTCTTTTGAATATTTAACAAAATAATATTCATATTCTATACACTGCGGGATAGGTGTGTCTGGATTAGAAACCCGACAACACTGAGGACACGCTTTTTAAAACAGTAATATGGGTCATTTTAAAAAAATGTCGAATTTTCAGTACACAGTACACCCATGCTAACATTTGTATTTCTAATGGAAATTTCAGTTGTAATGGTTTAAATGAAAGCTTGTCGGATTTGTGATTCAGAACACTAATAAAAAAACACACCTTTCATCTATTTTGATATGTTAAACTGCGTTTAAGGCCGATTTTGGGGGTATTTGTGTGCGTACAGTGTCAGAAAAACACATTTCAAATGATTTTTTTTTTCGATTTTCTGATCGCCTTGATATCTGCAAATTTTTAAAGTGACTTTTTAAGAACGTAAATTATTACTCTAACGAAAAATCGTAGCTTCTTTATCATTGTATGTAACATATTATCTACACACTAAATTCAATCAGCGTACGGGAGGTTCATGTCCATCCTGTTACCGCTACTTAAAACAGCCGTTAAATTATTCTCCCTATGAATATTCAATCTAATTAAAATATAGATCTCCGATTTCGTTATACTACGTTACTACATATGAGCTCATATGTAGTAACGTAGTATAACGAAATCGGAGATCTATATTTTAATATGTAGTAACGCAGTATAACGAAATCGGAGATCTATATTTTAATTAGATTGCATATGTAGTAACGTAGTATAACGAAATCGGAGATCTATATTTTAATTAGATTGATGAATATTGAATCAGTCAGTGTTGATTTCAAAAGTGCAAAGTAATCTTTACATTTAAAACGCCTCGTTTCTTGAACGACAGTGTAGAGAAAAGAAATTTCAAGACATTTAGTGAAAAAAAATAGAGTGTACTTTTTTTTAATGTCTATGCTGTTACCAACAATTTTGATTAATTACACCAACAGTATGCTTGTAAAAAGTGCAATACCGTGTTGGAAACCAAATTAACAATAGAAAACCATAATCATTTCACCAAAGGGAGTAGTTATTCCACAACAACAATCAAAAACGAAGAAATTTGTCTATCCTGTTATGTCTATCCTGTTACTATGGTTGCTATGGTAACAGTAACAGGATAGACAATTGTAGACAAAAACGTCGTTAAATTTTTTTATCTTAACATATAGGTGCAAAACGAATGAAATATTTCGTTGTTTGAACTCATCTTAAGGTTATAACGTCTTAATCTTCCCAATTAACCATTTGCAGGTACAATACTGATATCGGTAACAGGATAGACAAAAAGGTAACAGGATAGACTTTTATATAGTGATATATCAGAAACGTACGTTCCTGTTACCAATGAAATAAAGAGAAAAGTAAACTAACTTATGAGGGATTTACTTGATGTTGGGTTTATTTGAAAGGGTGAAAAAATGCCGAACAATATAAATTGCTATCTTAGACTTGCATTACTGGTGGTAATTTTTACAACCGTTAAAAACCAATTTTTAGAGGCATTTTTCAGTACAACCTGGAAAATTGGCAAACAATCTATTATTTTACAGAATGAATATATATAGAAGTTTATTTTCTTGAAAACCATTTAATTGGCTACGTAGAACAAGCTTAACATTTTATCTGAACCTTTTCTTAATAACACAAAATTTCTTTTGAAAATGGTAACAGGATAGACAAAATATTGTACCACCGATAAAAATATGTTTCAAGATACTCTTGTTTAATATGTTGTTCTTAAAGTACTGTTTGTTTTGATTTGCTAATGTAGAGGGTTGTTTGAATAAGAAACTTTTAATTTTTTTGGCAATTTCAAAATTCGACATTTTTTTTAAATGACCCATATGAAACTTCAAATAAAAAAAAATGATGCGTCTGTTTTTTATAACAAGTTTGAATTGGCTAGTTTTATTATAAAACTTAAAGTCATATGAACCGTGAACCGCAAATTAAAAAAAAAATGATGCATATTTTTTTTTATAACTAAATGGATAGTTTTCATTATAAAACTTATTTGTACATAATATACTTTTTTCTCAAGATTTTTTTAATCCGTCCAAATTTAGAAGAAATTTACTCTTTTTTATATCTATTTCACAGACAACAATTCGGTGACATGTTTTCCATTTGCAGTGAACTCAGCGTCTCCTATCATGCAAAAACCCAGTGGTCGCAATAAGCATCGCTCTGTTATCGAAATAAACTATGGTATACACATGCTTAATTACCTCAATATCCAGGCTTCTTTGTTGATTGTTTACTTAGACATGTTAGATGACAATCGTAAACTAATTCGGCCTAAAACATGACAATTGATTAGCTGTCATATTTTCACATCATAACAGACCAAGTGAAATATTTTTTACGATTATTCTATATGGATGATTATAAAAAAGATAAAAACGTGCACAGAACTAAGTTTATGATACATACATGCAATGGGTACAAACATTCCCTTATCACGAGAACTGAAACGTTTGCCGCAAACTTGCAGCAGACTTTCCGCAATTTTGCGACAAACAAAAAGTTTGCAGGAAAACAGAAAGTAGTATTTGCAGATATTTGCCGCTTGCTGCAAACTTCAAGCACACATTAATATTGCTGCAATCTTGCGACAAGTTTGCAGAAACATCAATGTTTACAGTGAGGTTGCAAGAATGTTAAGATAATAAAGAACGTTAGCCGTAAGATTGCAGAAATTTTTTCAAACTACCATTCTCACAAGGTCGTCAAGTTGGTTACTTATTCCTTATTCCTTATTCGTTACTTATTCATTATTCGTTATCTATTCGTTACTTATTCCTTATTCCTTATTCGTTCCCTATTCGTTACTTATTCCTTATTCCTTATTCGATTTCTAATATCCTTCCCACTTTTTAATTCTTTATATTCTTATCTCTGGTAAATTTGTTGAGGTAAACATGGTAAAATGACCCTTACCTTTTACCACCTATTTATACGTTTAAACTATATTATTGTTTGTGTTCAACCGATGTACCCGTTTCAGCGCACGGTTGATACCCTGTTACTTATTCATTCCTTATTCGCTTTTAATACGCGTGTTATACATTGCACCTTGAAATAAATCGATTTTCAATTGTTTTCATGTCTCTGGTGGCAGCTGTGTGTTCTTCGTGGTGAAATAATCATATTAGTGCGTATGTACCCGTTTAAGCGCTGGACTGATACACAGTTACTTATATTCGTTCCTTATTCTCTTATAATACGTGTGTTATACGTTGTACTTTTAAAAATAAATATTTTCGTGTCTCTGGTGGTAACTTTGGGTTCTTAGGGGTGAAATAACCCTATTATAATAATTGAATAAGGAACGAATAAGTAACAGGGTATCAATCGAGCGCTGAAACGGGTACATAAGTTCTAATAAGGTTATTTTACCTCTCACGTACAACGTATAATACACGTATTATAGAGGTTTCCCGCTTTGCGACCGTACCAACCGTAGTACGAACTGGGAGCCGTCATTGAACTTTTTTTAAAATAATGCATTTATGCCCTTAATGTCAAAGTATGTTTTATGAATTGTTAACAAAAGTATTTGTATGATTTTTAGCTACTGCAAGTCAACTTTCCTTCCTTGTCACCATTTATCCTCCCATTAAGTATAAAACAGTTATTCCCCTTGCAAAAGTCCAATAATAAAGAACCAGACCTATTTTTTTCCAATATCTCTATTTATTCCTTCCCTCGGAATATCTAAAAAGCCTAAAATCGACACACTATTTTCTATTAAATCAGAGAAATTATTTGAAAGATCATGAGAATCTAAAATAAGAAAATCTTTCTCTGATGCTGTTCGACCATTAAAATCGCCAACCTAACTGACAAATTTATATCGTGATGACAACTCATTTTCGGTGATAGAGATAAACTGTAAACAGCAATAATGTTCAGCAAAGTTAGATAATCAAATAAGTCAATATGACCAAAATGGTAAAATAATGCATGTGGATCAGGATCTGCTTACCCTTCCGGAGCATCTACGATGTTGGGGATTGTGTTGCTTAGTCTTTAGTTTTCTATGTTGTGTCATTTTTACTAAAATATTATTTGTGATTTTTGTCTGTTTGCCTTTTTTCGCCATGGCGTTGGCAGTTTATTTTTTTATCTATGAGTGTGAATGTCGCTCCTGTATCGTTCGCGCCTCTTTTGTTTCATATTTTTGATGATTACAGAATAATTCAACCTATAATGATATTCAAGATGTTTACCCAAGTCGCGCGTTTCGTCTACAAAAGACTCATTAATGACGCTCGAATCCAACAGAGTTAAAAAGGCCAAAATAAAGTACGAAGTTGAAGAGCATTGAGGACCAAAATTCCTAAAAGTTTTGCCAAATAAAGCTAAGGTTATCTATTTCTGAGGTAGAAACGCCTTAGTATTTCGAAAATTCAAAAGTTCTGTAAACAGTTAATTTATTAATATGACCATATCAATGATAATTCATGTCAGCACAAAAGTGCTGACTACTGGGCTGGTGATACCCTCGGGGAATTAAAATTCCACAAGCAGTGACATCGACCCAGTGGTTGTAAATAAACTCATCATATATACCAGGATTAAATTTTGTATTTACGCCAGACGCGAAAAGTAACACTGAATAAGTCTGAAAATAGAATATATCAAGGAGAAATCATTAGCCACCTATAAAAATTGCGACCCATGGAAAAAATTCATGTCATCCCATTGTAGTCTTACAATATCTAATGAAGACCCCTTATCATTATTTAAATAAGTTTTTCAAGTTCTGAACATATATATTGTTTTTACATTTCCCAATATAGTTAACCCCCATGTTCTATTTTTACTAATTGGGACCATTTTGGTTTTAGGGTAGGGTTATCGAATACATTTTCAGTATATTGCAGTACTATTTGTAATTCATTGCTGCAAGGGCGATCCTTCTATAACAAAAGACTCTCGAGTCTGAAATTGTATATTTTGGAATAGGATTCATAATAATTTTGAATGGCAAATGCTCTAAAAATTAATCGAAATATAAGTATTGGGCCTATAAATGAAAATATTTGAACATTAATGTAGTATCATTCATGGGCACAAAAGAGCGTAAATCCAAAGCCTTCCGATTCTCAATTGGTCTGACAAAGTTAATTACATCACTAATTATATTTTAGTATTTTTTTGCATGGTTTATAGATCGGTACTTGGAAATATCATTTTCGCGGAAATTTTAACCGTATATCTGTATCTGTCTGATCCAAAGTATTGTTCGGCGTTATCGACATATATTAAACCAATTCTCGCTAAAATCAATGCAAATCAGAGTAAGCTTTGTCTCTATTTTGAGGACCTATTTCCCCGTTTTAAACGAATAACAACTACAAGTGTTATTTTTTTCTTTATCTTTCCTTTGCCAACAAAGGTCTCGATGGCATAAACTTAGCCAATATCCTTCATTATAAATGAGTTCAGTCGAAAATTCCTCCTTACTATACCAATCATTTCTTATACCTTAACCAAACCTATTGCAACTACTAAAATTTTCAATTACAAACAAGTTTTACAGGACCTCAATATTGACGACTACAAGTCTAAACCTCCTGATTGCACTTCTGCTATTTCCCAATTCACAGATAATCCGACTGGCCACGTTATTACCGGCGACTTCAATATTGTCAATAACACTTCCCTGCGAAATATATTATCGAAAGGTCCGAAATGTCGTGAGCCTAAATCCATCAATTGGAAATACAACTAAAAAATGTTGATGGATTCAGTCGAGTATTAAGCCAGGCATTGGGCTAAGCGCGAGATGGAAGACGTAGACACTCTTTCCGAATGGATTCACGCTGTGAGGTCGTTGATTCAAATCAGAATTAAGAAACTGAATGGGTCTATCAATAATAGTACCCATGCTACGTCAATCTTTAAAGAACCAAATGTTGCAAAACACTTATCCTACCTCCATCACAAATATGTTGTTGTCCCCACAGATAAAACCTCAAACAAAATCGTTTTTGTGTGTAAAACTCATTACATTAACTGCTTGATAAACGAATTAGGTATTGACAATTCACTTGAAAACTCAACATATTCCCTCACGACACTAACCAAAGAGGAAATCCTGGATAATCATGATAGGTCTCTTCTATGTTCCTTTAGAATGTCAACCAAAGATGAAGAACTGGATCTTCCATCACCTTATTGGATACATAAATTACATAAGTGCAAACAACGGTATATTGCTGGGTATTGCAAGTGCTCCACGAAACCTCTTTCTAAATATTAACATCTATTTTATCAGCAATCAAAGCCGGGCTTCAAAGTTATTGTGAAAGTGACTATACTTGAGGTGGCGTGATTCAGATGTAGATACTAAATTTTTTTTTAGAGTACATACAATCTAACTCTCTTCCATCTTACAATAGTATTAAAACATTTGTCTTTTCTACACTTACACAAGTATTCCACATTCCAAACTAAAAGACAAAATGAAATAGTTGGTATTGCTTTGTTTTATAAAGAAGAATGGCCAACGTAGATACAAGTATCTTGTCTTAGGGAGGGATAAATCCTACTTTGTAAAGAATCACTCTGATTCAAACAAAAAATTCTCTGAAACTGACATTATCAAGATGCTTGATTTCTTGATTGACAACATATTTGTTACGTTCGGAGGACGTGTTTTCAACAGACTGTCGGCATTCCAATGGGAACCAACTGTGCCCCTCTTCTTGCGGACTTGTTTCTTTTTTTATTTCTGAGGCTGACTTCATACAGGAACTTCTTAGGAAGAAAGATAAGAGTTAGCAATATCCTTTAACTTTATTTTCCGCTATATATATGGATGATGTTTTCTCACTAAATAATTCAAAATTTGGATTCTATGTTGAACGCATCAATCCCATCGAACTAGAGATAAAGGATACAACAGATACAGTTAAGTCGGTCTCATATCTTGACGTACATCTAGAAATTGACAATGAGGGCCGGTTGAAAACAAAACTTTACGACAAAAGAGATGATTTTAGCTTTCCAATACTAAGTAGCAACACTCCAGCAGCACCTGCATACGGGGTATATATCTCCCAATGCTACGATATTCCCGTGCTCATGATTTTCCTGATAGAGTGTTGCAGCTCACAAGAAAACTATTAAACCAATAGTTCCAAATGGTGAAGTTGAAATCATCCCTTCGTAAATTTTACGGACGCCATCACGAGTTGGTTGACCGTTATGGAATAACTGTTTCACAGATGATATCGGATATGTTTCTTATATCGTAACTACAATAACCTTCCCTTTCATGAATGTGACCTACAGAATTAGACTAATTACCGTATTTGTTATAACATGAGCAACCCAACGGGTGCCCACATGTGGAGCAGGATCTGCTTACCCTTCCGAAGCACCTGATATCACCCCAAGTTTTTGTTGGGGTTCGTGCTGCTTGTTCTTTAGTTTTCTATGTTGTGTAATGTGTACTTTTTTTAGCCATCATGATGACGTTGTCAGTTTATTTTCGATTTATGAGTTTGAATGTCCCTCTGGTATCTTTCGTCCCTCTTTTGGACACAGGGAATAACCATTTAATTTGCTAGAATCAGATTGTATAGCCTCGCCATGACACTAATGAGCCAACGTTTTACAAATGACTATTGATGGGTCTCTTTATGCTCAAATCGTACTCGATAATAATTGTTGACAAGTTTGACAAGTTGACTGCTTCGCTCTATCCTAATTTAAGGTAATCTGGTAAAATGTGTGCATGTGGTTGTAGATTTAGTATTGGAAATGTGTTTTTATGGAAAATGGTTAACTTTCTAGTTCTTTCAGCTGGGTCATTGCCTTGCGATTTTGATTATACTAGTTCTATATATAATGTATTTAACTATATTATAAGACCTATTGGTGACCTTCTGCTGTTGTCTGTTCTATTGTCGGGTTGTTGTCTCTTTGACATTTCCTCATTTCCATTCTCAATTTTATGTATTTTCTATGTTGTGTCATGTGTACTATTGTTTGTCTGTTTTTGTTTAATTTTTAACCATGACGTTGTCAGTTTGTTTTCGATTTATGAGTTCGACTGTCCCTCTGGTATCTTTCGTCCCTCTTTTAGAGTATGTTGATTAAGAGTAACATGATTTCGAGTTCACTTTACTTGTTGAAAACATCTACAAATAGACACAAATCTGATGTGTACCTCTCTGGAGGTATGCCTAGATTGGCATTAGTTATAAATACAGGCTTTTCTAACTCAGGAATAGATAACATTAGCTGTATTTAACGAATTTTAGTCCTCAATGCTCTTCAATATCGTTCTTTAATTGGCCTTTTTAACCTTTGTTGATTCAAGCGTCTCTGATGAATCTTTTGTAGACGAAACGCGCATCTGGCGTAAATAAAAATAGTAATGCATTTTTGTTAACGTTGTATAGGATAAAATAGGGAAAGGAAATGGGGATTGTGTCAAAGCGACAACAACCCGACTATAGAACAGCCGAAGGCCACAACGGGTCTTCAATGTAGCGAGAACCTCTCGCACCCAGAGGCGTCATTCAGCTGGCCCCCTAAAAATATGTTTACTAGTTCAATGATAATGGACCTCATTCTAAATTATACACACGAAACTAAAATTAAAAATTATACAAGACTAACAAAGACCAGAGGCTTTTGACTTGGGACAGGCGCAAAATTGCGGCGGTGTTGAACATGTTTATGAGATCTCAACCCTCCCCCTATACCTCTATATAGTCAATCTAGAAAAGTAAACGCATAACAATACGTACATTAAAATTCAGTTCAAGAGAAGTCCGAGTCTGATGTTAGAAGATGTAGCAAAAGAAAATAAACAAAATGACAATAATACATAGATAACAACAGACTACCAGTATTTAACTGACACGCCAACTCCAGACCTCAATTAAACTACTAGTAATTGAAAGATTATGTCTTCATCATATGAATATCAGGCACAATCCCTCCCGTTAGGGGTTTAGTATCATACTATCATAAAATATATGAGAAGAACATAACCCGTGTCATGCCAACAACTGTTTTTGTTTTTAATTAAATGTATTTAGTTCCGTTGCAAAGACCCTATAAGTGAATCAATATTAAAGCCAAAATATGCAATCTTTAATGACCTGACAACAGTATCGTAACTATATCCCTTCTTGATAAGTCTGTTTAAAGGTTTTGTAAGCTTTTGAGGTGAATACTGACATTTTTGTGCTTTGTAAAGAGTATTACCATAAAAGATTGGATGTGAAATACCTTAACGTATAAGATGTCTGCATATTGAGTACGAATTATTTCCTTATACCAATGATAAAATTTTGAAAATGTTTTGACTAGTTTGTGATATCGAAAACCCTGGTGTAATAATTTTTCAGTAACACATAAATTTCTCTCGCTGAAATCTAATACGTTATTACATACACGAGCGAATCATACAAGTTGTGGTATATAAACACCATAAGATGGTGAAAAGGGAACGTCACCATCTTAAATGGATAATAAACGATAGGAAATGAAAAATCATCTCTTTTATTATTTACTAAATTATAATCCTGGTACCTTTGATAACTATTATCATAATTTTTTGTATTAAGCTTCCCGTTAATGATAAAGATATCGAGATCGAGGAAAGGGCAGTGGTCATTGTTAGTTTTAGCTTTATTTAAAGTAAGTTCAACAGGATAAATTTCTTTAGTATACATACTGCAGTCGTCATTATTGAGAGCCAATATATCATCCAAATATCTAAAAGTATTAGTTAAATTTTTGTATCAAATGTTGTTTCGATGGATCTTTGCTAATTTTAGTCATAAATTGTAACTCATAACAAAACAAAAATGTTATTAAATAAAACTTCAAGCGCAGATATAGTATCAAAACATGTCCAATTGATATAGTTCTATTGTTTATTGCTACTAAAAAATGACTTAAAAGAGTTTGAACATACATACTCGCATTCTGACTTTTTAATGCCCAGTTAATTAGGGAAGTGATTTTTTTCTTAATAAGAATATGAGGCAAAGTGGTATATAGGGTAGACAAATCAAAACTTTGAACAGATTCAAAATCACCAATATATACATGCAATTTATTTAGTACTTCCAACGAGTTTTTGACACTCCAAAAGTAATTAATTTCACTATTTTCAATTTATTATCAGGTTTTTTATTGTACCAATTGTACTAGTAAGTAGAATAGACAATCTAGTAGTGGAACAATGGATTGGAGATGAAATACATCTATATTTGTAAGGTTTTTTGTGTAGCTTCGGAAGCCAGTATACAGTTGAGACTTTCATTGTATTTGGCTCTGCTTGTAAAGAAGTAGTTAAAAGTATGTGTTTGTTACAGATGTCGTTTTCAAAAAATGAAGTCAGTTGAAATGTTGGTGAATTCGTGATTTCCTTTTGCAGAACCTCAATATAAAATTTACGTCAAACAATAATGGTATTATAAGCAGCTTTATCAGCCGGGACAAAAACAAATGCCTTGGCTAGATCGTTTAGTTTATGTTTGATACACGAAATAGGGTTTTTATGGTTGTTGTTCAAAGTAAAATGTTCTGTAAAATGTTGTATACGAATATCATCACTGAATTAAAAAAAGAGTCCAAAGATTTTTTGTCAGCTTTTTCCCGTTTTACCCATTTCAAACAGTAAGTACGGAGTGAGTCGTGAATGGAATTACGACACTTATTCCAATTAATAATTGACGGGTGACGATATTTTAATAGGTCCTTTACTGAAGAATGATTTTAACTCTCAGTCGCGAACGATGTTAAGGTCTCCTGTTATGACATGGGAAATGGGGTCATAAGTGTATTCGGAATTACTGCAATTACATGACATATGTGCATTTTCACTGATATTTACATCTTTACACAATTGGCTATAATTAAACACACATTATTTCCTGGTAGATTTCTTGTAAATATAACAAATAAGAGGAACATTGTTTAGCAAAACAAATCGTGCATATTGCAGATTAACGAAGCAAATACACACGCCATTTATAATTGATATTCATTTTTTAATTCTGTGTGCAATATACATGATATATGCAAATAAAACGAACAAGAATTAATGGCAATTTATCGGAACTGAAATACACATATTAGTTGATTTTCCGTCATTTGATGTCTTATCTTTAGACGAGAAAAGTCTGTAATTCTTATCTCATTTAAACCAATATATAATGTTGCTGTATTTCAGCCGGCCCGCATCATAAAGCAACCAATCAGAATGTATATGTGATAAGTGAGTATTTCAAGATTGTGTGTATATCTACTGAAACTAATAGCTCGGCACCGTGATGCAAAGCAAATATTAGAAAAGACCGTACAAATCGTAGATGATCCTTGCATGGCAGCGTTAACATGGTTAACTTACGATATCAGTCAGAAAAAGCTTGTCAAATTTCTTTTGCCCAGGGTACATTCGGTTAAAATCATTGATAAAACGACCGAGCTCTTAATTTATCTTCATGCAATTGAGCGTGTGTACATGCAAACATCAAGACGCAAAATACAAGAAATATGCCAACGCACACGTTCACAATTCGTTGGTCTCCAATATAAAAAACAAATTCGCGGTAATTAACTCTTCTTATTTTAGCTTCTAAATAGGGTCTGCAAAAAATACAAGTTTTTCTTAGATAAAATTGTGGGAAAGTAGTTGGATATTTCTCAACAAATTTTCTATAAAATTTCAAGCCGACATTGTTGCAGATAAGCGAAATATTAAACGAGTTTGTTGGTCCATGGTAAGATACAATGGCTGTAATCGTAAAGAAAGGTAAACTGATGGAATTTCTGTCACATAATTTAAAAGTTCCATTCATGTGCTCAGTAAAGTATCCGATGGTGTTTTGTTCAAAATTATATCTCATCAGGATAATAAAGAAATAGTCGGTTCCAAAATATTTTTTGCCTAAAGTACCGACTTCGAATAAAATCGTGTTGTTCGGAAGAAATCTGTGTTCTTTTATAATTATTTCAACAGTGTAGAACATCTCCTCTTGCGACTTCGAAATCATAGGTTCAGAAAAGATATATGAGGAAATCGGATTATGAAAATGATAATCCGACACAGAATTATTCCAATTAGCAAATACTTTGGCGTCTTTTGATACAAACAAACCAGGAAATAATGTTGATGCATCAAATGTGACAAACGAAGGATATGACGAAATAATGGACACAGAAATAAAACTGTCATTGCGATAAATGCCAAATATTGGCCACAATTCGCCCTCTGCTGCTGATACATTTTTAAATGTATATGTAACAGTTGAAGAATTTGATGACACTTGCAGACTTTTCGTTTTTGGTTCCAACCTCAGTACCAAACGAGTTTCCAAGAGACCACTTTCTTTATCGTGTTTAATTCTTTGTATGTATGGCGATATCCTATCGTTGTATTGGAGGCATATATCGGTACCACAGTTTACGCCATAAACAACCCAAGAGTTTTCTGTGTTTTCATACGAATATGAGTCATGGACTTTGTTTCTTGATATACCAATTTCAAAAATTTCCATTTCGTCGTGTATTCCCTGCTTTAATATACCTTCAATTTTGACAGAAATATCTAACTCGTACGCCTGGTCATTTTTATACGATGTATTCCCGAATATCCCTTTAAACTTATATCGTCGATCACTGCAGATGAATCCTCTCGAGTATGGTTTTGAAGACACTGTTTTGTTGTCAAACGATCTACATGGGAATAGGGTTGGACTGTTGTTGAATATAAAATGTAAATCTGGAACTGATCAGAAAAAGAGCTTAGTACATAATTACAAAACATCAACTATATATATAATTACACATTTGAAAACGAAGTTAATTTTCACAAGAGAAACAGCAATTATATATTGATTCGAACTCATGCTACTGAGATACTATTCGTCTCAACATAAGACTAACAATAATATTTTGATTGTTACAGTATATATATAATTTTGACATACGTATATAATTTTATTTACAATCAAAATATATAATTTAACATACATTTTGACATGATTTTTTTTATTGTTTAGAAAACATCACTGAAATAGCCCTAAAAATTAAATAGATCACCGAACATTTCACATGGTATATCGAGCCAACTGTACTAATATATAAAACAATATTTACATCTGGAATTTAAACATTAAAAAAAATGTATAATTCATATCGTTTGTAAATCTCAAACATTTGTTGTTATTCAAATAAGACATTTGAAATCGTATGAATATTCTTAGTAACCTCATGTCAAAATGTCAGTTTTGATTGCATGGTTGGTACGAGGGAAACAATTTACTCTATCACATGGCAAGTACTCTTCTATCCTTCACGGCGAAGCTTGATCAAGTGTGCGCTTTCATAAAAAGCAATGAGTATTATGTACAATTAAGACGTCATAGTTTATAACTGTGAATTTGAAATTTAATATACAGTTATAACAGAGCATGCAATATACTAAATTAAATAACACATATTAGAAAGGGTGATAGAGAAAATTGTTATATCCCTCGAAAAAATAAATATCGTTAATAGTTATCAAATGTACCAGGCTTATAATGTTATTCGCATGACTCGCGTTTAGTTTAAATAAGACTCATCAGTGACGCTCAGATCAAAATAATTAGAAGGACAAACAAGTGTGAAGTTGAAGAGCTAGGCTGACAATGTTTTCTTAAGGTAACGATTTGCTCTATTACCCTCTCAGCTATGTGTTATTTATATAATATACCGGCAGATTTTTTTCGTTATCTATTCATAAAATGCTATATTTAGGGTGATTTTACAAAACAACCTAAAAATCTACATCAATAATAGGACAAAATTTCCTTCGCAGAAAACATATGAAGACATAAAGATTAATTCAAATGGCGAAAGAGAAACAGTTATAGATCAATAAATACCTATGTCTGAACCAAGCCATAGATGCGGGATTTCATCAGCAAAAACATATACTGTTGTTGTAAACACTGTGAAAAGGAGTGCGATAAAGGTCACTATGTGCACTGTATACTGAGTTGTCTGTTCTATAAATTCAATAATTTCAATAGCACTGTGAAACCATGGAAAGCCGGTTATCTTTCCTACAAAGTAAAACAATATTACACAATCTTATTTACCAGCTAGCGCATGTCTTAAGTCTTGTATCTTCTAACGAGTTAAAAGTGATAATATAAAGTGTGTGTTTTAAGTCGATATTTAATAAAACCATCAGGAATGAAATTGGTGAATGCAGTAAACATATATATTTCATGTCCAGTATATATATGTAATTTTAAAAAAGTTTTCCATTCGCCTGTCCGTTGAAAAAGAATACTAGTATTGATTTTCATTTTAAGAAAAATAATTTGATGTTTTTTTAACGGTTGGTTTTTATGTGTTTTTTATATTTTGCTCATAACATTTCGCCGAAAAGCGGGGTCATTAATTGTGGTCTTGGGTCTATTAAGAACAGATGTATTCCGAATAACATCCGGTGTTCCGAAAGACTACGGACATCGTCGAATATATACTGCGTAAACCCCCTCAGGGGTTTACGCAACTGAGGGTTTACGCAATAAATTTCAAGACTTAACATCGTTTTTTGCTAACTCGTATTCATAAGTTATTTGTCAATATAATTCAGATTAATATTAGAGATATATAATACATGTCTCTGGTTATATTTTGTAAAGAGAGTAAGTGGGTATTTTTCATGTTCTATTAGTATTTAACGTTGTATTGCTAATGTATTTTATCAAAGATTTGGCACCAGATTGAAGGACTTACGAGTTATGTCCCCTACTTGTTTTAAGCTTGTAATAGATTAAGATTACGTATGCTAATTAGATATTTTCGCATAAAAAGTGCGCACAAATCTCAGTGTGTAATTTTAAATTCTCAGTGTGTGTTTTTCAGTTTATTTCATCTCAGTGTGTCTTTTTAAAATCTCAGTGTATAATTTTCAATTCTCAGTGTGTAATATTCAATTCTCAGTGTGTGTTTTTCTTTTTTCGTAATCTCAGTGCGTCTTTTTAAAATCCCAGTGTGTAATTCATGTAATTCCTTATTCTCAGTGTGTTTTAAAAAAAATTCTCAGTGTAAAATTTTCGAAAAATGTTTTAAACATAGTTTTGACGAGAACGGCTTGCCATAATGACTGATGTATTGCCTATCTTTTAAATTAAAAATATAGCTTGTTGTAATAGACAATTTTTACTTATTTCATTTTTTTTGTTTGTATTTGTTTGTTTGATTGTTTATAGATGCATGTTCAATGAACTTTCATCGACATTGGCTATATATATTTTTTTGTATTAGTGGAGGACACCGGATAACCCATGGAGAACCACCGATCGATATGAGGAAAGTTAACAATTTTAGTCGATTAGATCGAAGTTTGCCACACAACTCGAGATCACCACAAGCGAGGTACGAACTCACAACCTATTAGCAATGACAGACCCAGTGGCGGATCCAGGGGGGGGGGGGGTTCCGGGGGTGCGCACCCCCCCTTTATTTTTGCCGATCAATGCATTTGTATCGGGACATATGTTTTGCACCCCCCCTGCACCCCCCCCCCCTTTCGAAAATTCCTGCATCCGCCCCTGAGACCAATGCAGTGAAGATGACCTCCTAAGTCTAGTTGGCCACTAAATCCATAAAATTTAATTGTAGGTTAAAAGATAATGTTAGTATACAAACTTAGTCCCCGTCTGCAGCTTTTGTTTAAGGAAACCAGAAATAGAATGTCATTAAACTGGTCAGCCTTTTCTGCAAGCTCTTTACTTTGATGATGGTATTTTTGTATCATTTCATCCATCTTCATGTTTAGGTGATCACATATTTTTTCTTTCATGGCTTGTTCAAGTACAAAAAACGTATTTTGTTTTGAGCTTTGTAATATTTGTTCTGAAAACTCGCAGCAGTCTCTTGCATGCCAAACAAATGCTTGTAAAATATTTTCTGTATTCAAAATAAATTGAATTTGTTCATCCTTCAGTTTTAACAATTCTTCAAGTTCACTGAAAATCTGGTTTAAAATACAGCTATTGATATGTCTTATGTTCTCCTGAAAAAACTTTGTGGTAATTGTATTAAAACGGGGGAGAAGTGAATCTTTGAACGACTCAGCTCTTGATATTTTGTCTTTCAGACGTTCGATAAGATATGACAAGAACTCCTTTTCGTTTGTAATAACACTTTCAATATCTTCAATGTTATGGCCTTCGTGCCCTGTAATTGCACATGTAGGACAGATAAGTATGTTGCATTTAGTTTCCTTGCAAACATATCGCATATGTCCATTGTCGTGTCCAGTTAATTTACAAGTATAGCCGTTTGAAAGACGAGGAGCGGCATAATTTTCAAAGCAATGTTCCTCGAATATCTTTTTGTGTTGTCTCTGACAATCTACACACATATCTATATCACATGTGTTACATATTCGAATGTTAAGATCCGTTTTATTACATACGCCACAGTTGATTTCTGTATTATTCTGTAGAAAACATGTCAAATCGCGCCTAGTGTTGTCCTTTGGTAGATTTGCGATGTCTTCTCTTTTGATAAGATGTGACTTGTTACAAAACGGACATTTTATTTTATTTCCACTGTTCAGTCCGACTAGACACGCCATGCATAAAGTATGAAGACATGGCAATAATTTTGGAATTCGGGTTTGTTCGTCATTCAGTTCAGAACATATACCACATTCTAGGTACCTTTGTTGAAGTTGCTCAACTAAATCTTGTCTACTGTTTGCCATCGAACATTTGCTATAAATATTAAAGACGAGGCATAATTTGGTTGCAGATATCATTGACATTCAATGTTAAATAAATTAGGTATATTTTTTGCTGTAATATTACAATATTATAGAGATCTCAGTTTTTAGAAATTATATTAACTATACCCTGATATAGCACGTTTTTGTTGACATAAATTATAATTGATAAGACGGTGAACTGTTTATAAAACTTTTTTTTTCGAAAGATTTTCTACCCCAGATATAGACAACCTTAGCTTTTCTGGGGCATATTAAACTATCAGAATTCTGGGTCTTCAATACTCTTCCACTTATATAGTACTTGTTTAGCCTGTTTAACTCTTTTGATTCTAGTGTCACTTGTGAGTATTTTGTAAACGAAACGCGGGTCTGGTGCACAATATTTCAATGCATAGACAACCAACAAAAAAGTGGGTATAGTAGTACTACATACATGTGGTCAAAATATGACCGTCTCTCCCATTTTATCTTTTTTTATATACAAAGTCAATTTGTCCATTCTAAGGTCTGATTCGTCTTCCCCACACAATTTTGTGAAGCATTGTATGTAATCATAATCTTTCAATTAGTTTAATTGAAGTCTGGAGCTGGCATGTCAGTTAACAGCTAGTAGTCTGTTGTTATTTATGTATTATTGTCATTTTGTTTATTTTCTTTGGTTACATCTTCTGACATCAGACTCGGACTTCTCTTGAACTGAATTGTAATGTGCGTATTGTTATGCGTTTACTTTTCTACATTGGCTAGAGGTCTAGGGGAGGGTTGAGATCTCATAGACATGTTTAACCCCGCCGCATTTTTGCGCCTGTCCTAAGTCAGGAGCCTCTGGCCTTTGTTAGTCTTGTATTATTTTTAATTTTAGTTGCTTGTGTATACAATTTGGAGTTTAGTATGGCGTTCATTATCACTGAACTAGTATATATTTGTTTAGGGGCCAGCTGAAGGACGCCTCCAGGTGCGGGAATTTCTCGCTACATTGAAGACATGTTGGTGACCTTCTGCTGTTGTCTTTTCTATGGTCGGGTTGTTGTCTCTTTGACACATTCCCCATTTCCATTCTCAATTTTAGTACTACTACGTCAATCGGAATATAAATTCACACGTTCATTATAATTTTGAGCACGGTTGCGAAGAAAAGGATAATTATGGCGTCGTAAATAATTAATTGTTTAAAACAGAAAAAAATCATCGTAATATGCATAAGTTCGCAGCATTCTGGAAGGCATATCGTCCTACCATGACTCGATATTTTGACTCTAAGTCGATCAGTCTCTGCGTTAACTCATGTATGTTACCCATTTTACTCTACTCTATATTTAGACCTATATTCTCTAGTCTCTAAACCAATACCCAGTAAGGTATAAGTTACTGCGCTTGTGTGGTATAACTCTATGGAAACAAAGTTGAGTTTGCTACGATGGTGTAATCGCACGTTTTGTTACATGTATAAATTGAACACTACCATGACTACATTTGTTTTTGTTTTGAGCGTACATGCATGATCATGTTTATCCGCCGCTAAATTATTCAGATTGTTCATGGTTTAAAATATTAGTAAGTAAATGTTTGAAGAGCATTTGTAGATTATTAAAGGGGAAAAATAGCACTATTTTCTTACCTTTTTAATTTTTGTCCACTTATATGATGTTTATTCGACCTAAATCGATGAATGCAGACGGAAACTCCGCCAAATTTGTATTTCATGCATAATAGTTTTAAAATATCGATTTAAAGTACACTTCTAAAGAATTCAGTGGTTTACTATAATAGAATTATATTCTGTCGTGTTGAAAACAATTATACATAATATAATTATATATATAGCTATAGGTCAAACAAAAGACTAGTACGTAGTGTTTTCTTTAGTAACGGAGAATTATGTATAGAGAAATACGTTAGTTCAAAATGTGCTCAAGTTTCTAAACTATAATTATCTATAATAATAGATTGAAAATACATGCGGGGATTGAGTGGATAACGAAGGTTCATTATTAATTATAAAAATGAAAGCATGGAAAAGTGAAGAATAAAATACGACTATGTTTAACTTTGAAGGAAAGAAAAAAAGTCAGAATTCAACTGTAATTTAATCCACTAACGTATCATTCAGATTGAAAAATTCCCAGAGGTCACAGTGTCATAAAATGAAAGAGGGGCGAAACATACCCGAGGGACATTCAAACTCTTGAAAATAAACTGACAACGCCAATGGCCCATGGCATAAAAAAAAAGACGAACAGACAAATACTAGTACACAAGACACAACATAAAAAACTAAAGAATTCGCAACACGAACCACAAGCATAGGATTTCTATAAACGATTACAAAAATGTCGAGAAGCTTTTTTTAGATTTTCGAAATTGATAAAGGGTGCAAACTGAAATTGGTTTTTTTTTCATATTAAGAGATTCATGACTATTGTTCAATACAAGTTGTTTCAAAACACATTTCGGTAAATCCCAATAGCGAGAAAATTATTCAGTTTCTATTTTGAATATATAAAAAAATCTATAAATACTTCTGGTTGCTTGAAGCTAAGAATTTTGGCAATTTCTTAAAGAACATTCATTTTAAGAACTTTTATTTGGTATTAAGTCAGCGCCGTTTTAACTAGCTTCATTTAAAAATTAAAGTTGGGGAAAATATGTTTGCCGAGCGGAACGAGGAAAATATAAAATTGTTAGCTTCCTAAGGAAGTGCCAACTATGCATGCCCAGTCAATATTGTGTAATTCTTGCAATGATTTTCTACCCCAGAAATAGACAACCTTAGCTTTTCTGGGGCATATTAAACTTCAGAATTCTGGGTCTTCAATACTCTTCCACTTATATAGTACTTGTTAACAGTTTAGCCTGTTTAACTCTTTTGATTCTTGTGTCACTTGTGAGTATTTTGTAAACGAAACGCGGGTCTGGTGCACAATATTTCAATGCATAGACAACCAACAAAAAATGTTGATATAATAGTACTACATACATGAGGTCAAAATATGACCGCCTCTCCCAGTTTTTTTTTTGAAAGTCAAGTTGTTTCAAAACACATTTCGGTAAATCCCAATAGCGAGAAAATTATTCAGTTCCTATTTTGAATATATAAAAAAATCTATAAATACTTCTGGTTGCTTGAAGCTAAGAATTTTGGCAATTTCTTAAAGAACATTCATTTTAAGAACTTTTATTTGGTATTAAGTCAGCGCCGTTTTAACTAGCTTCATTTAAAAATTAAAGTTGGGGAAAATATGTTTGCCGAGCGGAACGAGGAAAATATAAAATTGTTAGCTTCCTAAGGAAGTGCCAACTATGCATGCCCAGTCAATATTGTGTAATTCTTGCAATGTTCTGGCAAAAATATAGAATGGTTAAAAGTTTTCTGCAATATCCTAATTGTGACAAAAATATATAGAGTGGTAATTTAAGAAGATTTCTAAAATCTTACGGCAAACGTTCAGACTCTTAATTATCTTAGTTTTCTTACAATCTTAATGCAAACATTGACGTTTCTGTAAACTTGCCTCAAGCTTGACGCATGATGATTGCAGGAAATTTGTAGCAAGCGGCAAACATATGCATACACTATTTTCTGTATTCCTGCAAACGTTTTGTTAAACGGAAACATATGTAGCTAGTCTGCTGCAAGTTTGCGACACACATTTCAGCTAGTCCTGCTCGTAAAATCATGAGGCATTCCCTCCTCAATTATCAAAACCAGCAGTAACTATTTACAGTAATTATTATTTACAAATCAAAACTATATACATCTGGGATCTAAGGAGTTCTAGGTGTGAGAAGCTCCTGTCAAGGCCTATGGCAGGATGGTAAATAAAGGCTGGCCTTGAACTCTTCTTGACTGTGTAGCTGCTGTTGTAGCTTTTTCTAATAGTGCGTTCCACATGTTCCATTCCCTGGTTGATCTTGGGAAGAAGGAGTACATGTACTGGTCTTATAGAGTACGCTGTTGGTGTATGCGGTGGCCTAGCTCCTTTGGTCCGTGTCGGAATCTCCGGGTTCAGTGTAATAGTTTGAAGGGTCAATATCCACTAAGGCCAGTGGCGGATCCAGAAATTCTCATAAGTGGGGGCCCACTGACTGACCAGTCACGCTTCCGTGATTCCCTATATAAGCAACCAGATTTTCCCAAAAAGGGGGGGGGCGGCCCCCCTTCCCCCTAAATCCGCCTCTGAAGGCTATTGTCTGTGGATCTTGAAGGCCATAGTGAGACGTTCACTTCCACTTGTATTTTTGTCCATCTGATGAGCTAAGCCTTTTTCAACTGATTTTTATAGTTCGTTAAAATTCTTATGTTGTACTGTTATACGACTGTCCCAGGTTAGGGGGAGGGTTGGGATCCCGCTAACATGTTTAACCCCGCAACATTATTCATGTGTGTGCCTGTCCCAAGTCAGTAGCCTGTAATTCAGTGGTTGTCGTTTGTTTATGTGTTACATATTTGTTTTTCGTTCATTTTTTTTTACATAAATAAGGCCGTTATACATGTTATACTAAGTTTCTCGTTTGAATTGTGTTACATTGTCTTATCGGGGCCTATTACAGCTGACTATGCGGTATGGGCTTTGCTCATTGTTGAAGGCCGTACGGTGACCTATAGTTGTTAATGTCTGTGTCATTTTGGTCTTTTGTGAATAGTCTCTTTTTTATAAAGTGCAGCGGCGATCTTTAAGAGGCTCCCATCTTAGTCTCTCCATCAAAGTGCTGACACAACCTGGGGATACGTCTTAGTATTCATTGAACACGAACCTAGTTGCCCTTCTCTGTACTTGTTCTAGGTCTTTTTTAAGGTTTTTCCATGATTTGGTGGAGTTTCTAAAAATATGGTACGATTTAGCGAAGGTACGAGTTGGTGTATACCTTGGGAAGAATAGCTTCTATCATTAAAAAAAAGTAATGTTTTATCTATTTACTTTTAATACCGATTTTAATGAAATCATCAAATATGAAATTAATTATTTTGATGGGCTTATTTAAAACACAACGTGTTTAATTAGGTGATTGAAGACTATTTAGTATTCGTAATGACAGAAGCGGTAACCGAATATTGGGCAAAAATAACAAAATGAAACCCAGGTAAGTGTAATTATTCATAATCATATGCACAATGTATTCCGACAATTTGTCGTTATATCGCAGTTCATAGTGAAAAAAAATAAGTTGAAAAAACAGTGAAACGATTCAGAGTCGTTTTAGAGAGATATCAAATTAAATGACACATTTATTACAGCCATAAAGGGGGGTCTCATTGTGGGGGGGGGGGGGGGGGGGGGTTCTGATCCTGGATTCCACTTACTGTTTTGTCAGATTCCCATATCACGTTTACACTATGTACCTAAGCAATCCTCATTTTTTTTGGATTTTTCCAGGTCCTGCTGTACTTCATTTCCTGTTTTTATGAAACAATAATCGTATTTCACGTGTCACGTTTACGAAAAATTGGCAATCTCGTGTCATGCTTAGACCCCATTGAGACCCACATTAAAAATAATGCTCAGTTCACAATTCACCTTATTGCCAATCCTGGCTGACCCAGCCGCTTGAACTTTTGATGCATACAACAATCACTTTTCTGTGGTGTTAGATATTTCGTTTTATGACGTCAAAATAATATGGGAACCTGTGTGATATTATCGAATTTATCAGTTGAATCAAGTGAAGTCATAAGACTGAGGTGCGCGGATTATAGTTTAATTCCCTTTTGAAGTGTTTTACGTCCTAACGTCAATTCTATTTCAATGCTCATCAAATTTGCTTTACTGTCCAAACAACGTTAACCTTTACTTCGTATTCACACAAGCGTATTTCAAATGAGAAATTGGATAATTTTAATTAAAATTGGGAAAGGAAATGGGGAATTGTTAGCCTATTCAAATCAATTTTGAATTAAAAAAGAAGAGTGTGTGAACGCAATTAGTGAATTCGATTCGAGTTCAATTCAAATCAAATGTCCTTGTGAACGAGACATAATATTAATTCATTAATAAAATGTTACATTGATTTACAATCAAGAAAGAGAGACCAATCAAAAGACATGGAATGATTCATCATAACAAATGGACAAAATGGTTGTATTTACATCTCAAAAACTACTTGGAGACTAACCTGTTGGAAAAGTTTAAGGCCTGTCATCAACTAGATATTAACAAAAGTTAAATGCAAGTTGTGTAAAATATTTATTTTGATCAATGGGCACTTTTTCCTGTTCCTGCATACGTACATCCGTCATTTTACATGGCAAAATAAAAGGTGTAAAAATAAACAAGCACCTGAATTGCTTTTGATGGTTGATTCTGTCCACCCAATTACACCCCTTAACTCATGTTAACTTAGTCCAAATATAATTATGAAGTCTGGCACAAGGCTATTTTTTTTCTGGAACGCCTTCCTAAGACGTCAGACTTGGGACAGGCTGATATACACTTATCTGTATTTATGCATCTGAATCTGTATACATCTACATTGTATTTTGGTAATTTGATTGAAATACTATATGTACAAGTATATTTAGTATTCTAAAAAGAACAAGTATTTTATGCAGATTTTTTTCCTCTAAATTCCATTATTATTTGCAAACAAAAACTGATTATATTATAGAAATTCCTATCAGAGCATTCTGTCTTATTAGTCTGATGAATGGGATAATAGTTGATTCCCCACACTCATGACACTTACATGTACTTATACATATACCTATGCAGAGTTTAAAAGATTACATTTTGTTGATATTAAATTTCCGAAAGGGTAAAAGACCACCCAGATTTTAAATGACATTAATCAAATTACATATGTATGCTTTTAGTGTGAAGATTGCAGCAGGTGCCCTGGTTTGTGATGAGTGTGAATTAGTAGGAGATATAACTATTGGTAGGTACAAACTAAGTGTGAATTAGTAGGAGATATAACTATTGGTAGGTACAAACTAAGTGTGAATTAGTAGGAGATACAACTATTGGTAGGTACAAACTTAGTGTGAATTAGTAGGAGATATAACTTTTGGTAGGTACAAACTAAGTGTGAATTAGTAGGAGATATAACTATTGGTAGGTACAGACTAAGTGTGAATTAGTAGGAGATATAACTATTGGTAGGTACAAACTAAGTGTGAATAATTACAAATTAATGCCTGAAGCAAACTTTTGATATTTCATTTTCAGCATATATCAGATAGATAAGACTAAGTGTTTTACATATAAAAAAGAAGATGTGGTATGATTGCCAAAGAGACAACTCTCGACAGGTGACCAAATGACACAGAAATTAACGACTACAGGTCACTGTATGGCCTTCAACAATGAGCAAAGCCCATACCGCAAAGTAAGCTTTAAAAGGCTCTCAAAATGACTAATGTATGAATGTAAAACAAATCAAACAAGAAAACTAACGGCCTATTAAATTTATGTACAGAAAATGAACGAAAAACAAATATGTAACACATCAACAAACGACAACCACTGAATTACAGGCTCCTGTCTTTGGACAGGCACATACAGTTTAGTTTACATTTACTGACAGCTCTGGAATTACATTATTTTTTTATACGACTGCAAAAATTGAAAATACTTTTAGTTTTCGCACTCTAACTTTAGTAAATGTGAATAGAAATCTATGAAATTTTAACACAAGGTTTATTACCACAAAAGGAAGGTTGGGATTGATTTTGGAAGTTTTGGTCCCAACATTTTAGGAATGAGGGGCCAAAAAGGGCCCAAAATAAGCATTTTCTTGGTTTTCGCACTATAACTTTAGTTTAAGTAAATAGAAATTTTGACACAAGGTTTATGACCACAAAAGGAAGGTTGGAATTGATTTTGGGAGTTTTTGTTTCAACAGTTTAGGAATTAGGGGCCAAAAAAGGGCCCAAATAAGCATTATTCTTGGTTTTCGCACAATAACTTTAGTATAAGTAAATAGAAATCGATGAAATTTAAACACAAGGTTTATGACCACAAAAGGAAGGTTGAGATTGATTTTGGGAGTTAAGGTTTCAACAGTTTAGGAATTAGGGGCCAAAAAGGGGCCCAAATAAGCATTTTTCTTGGTTTTCGCACCATAACTTTAGCATAAGTAAATAGAAATGTATGAAATTTAAACACAAGGTTTATGACCATAAAAGGAAGGTTGGGATTGATTTTGGAAGTTTTGGTCCCAATAGTTTTGGAATAAGGGGCCCAAAGGGTCCAAAATTAAACTTTGTTTGATTTCATCAAAAATTGAATTATTGGGGTTCCTTGATATGCCGAATCTAACTGTGTATGTAGATTCTTAATTTTTGGTCCCGTTTTAAAATTGGTCTACATTAAGGTCCAAAGGGTCCAGAATTAAACTTAGTTTGATTTTAACAAAAATTGAATCCTTGGGGTTCTTTGATATGCTGAATCTAAAAATGTACATAGAATTTTTGATTATTGGCCCAGTTTTCAAGTTGGTCCAAATCGGGGTCCAAAATTAATTTTGTTTGATTTCATCAAAAATTGAATAATTTGGGTTCTTTGATATGCCAAATCTAACTGTATATGTATCAAAAATTGAATAATTGGGGTTCTTTGATATGCCAAATCTAACTGTATATGTAGATTCTTATTTTTTGGTCCCGTTTTCAAATTGGTCTACATTAAAGTCCAAAGGGTCCAAAATTAAACTAAGTTTGATTTTAACAAAAATTGAATTCTTGGGCTTCTTTGTTATACTGAATCTAAACATGTACTTAGATTTTTGATTATGGGCCTAGTTTTCAAGTTGGTCCAAATCAGGATCCAAAATTATTATATTAAGTATTGTGCAATAGCAAGAAATTTTCAATTGGACAGTATTCAGCAATAGCAAGAAATCTTCAATTGAACAGTATTGTGCAATAGCAAATATTTTCAATTGCACAGTATTGCGCAATAGCAAAAAATATCTAATTGCACAATACATGTATTGTGCAATAGCAAGAAATTTTCATATTTTCAATGTGAGTTATCTTCCTTTGTCCAGAATTGTAGTTGAATCAACTTAAATCATTGCTTTATACAATATACAATGTATATTTACTTTTACTACCATCTGATAAATTAAAACAATCTTTACCATTCAGTGATAACAAGCACTTATTTTACATTTTAATATGTATTTAAATGAGTAGTTGTTGTTGCAAACTCCATTAGAAATTTGAATTGAGATCAGTTTTGGAATAAGGGAAAGGGGGATGTGTAAAAAAAATTGGGGGGGGGGGGATTCAATTTTTTTATTTCAGATTTCATGAATAAAAAGAAAATTTCTTCAAACATTTTTTTGAGAGGATTAATATTCAACAGCATGTATTGTGAATTGCTCAAAGGCAAAAAAATTTTAAGTTCATTAGACCACATTCATTATGTGTCAGAAACCTATGCTGTGTCAACTATTTAATCACAATCCAAATTTAGAGCTGAATCCAGCTTGAATGTTGTGTCCATACTTGCCCCAACCGTTCAGGGTTCAATCTCTGCGGTGGTATAATGCTGCGCCCTGCGGAGCAACTGGTTATATGATAAATTTGTAAACCTTCATGAATTGTTATGAAACTTGGACAGAAGCTCTCAAGATTAAGAAATAACATTTAATGAAAATAAATTAGATTTGTGTTTTTAATTTCAATTTTACTTGTCAACATTACAATTTCTTCTGACAGCAGCAATCACAAGCACACAAGTTCCACAGAACCTTTTACAAATTTTCTATTATTGCTGGTTCTTAATCAGTTAACTATACTGTAAATTCAGAAATTATTGCAATGTTTTTATTAATTGTAAAAATGCGACTGGGTTTATATAATGCAATAATTTAAACTCGCATTTTGAAATGTTTTTTTTATGAATTAAACAGGATTTTTTTTCAAAGTCACAGAAATTAAAATCGCATCTTAGTCTAAAATGACAAAATTGCAATAATAAATGCACACAATAATTTCTGAATTTACAGTCATTGCGGGAGCTCAATCAGTTTTGTACATGTGCTTAACCAGTAAATATGTATTATTACATGCACTTGTTTTATATAACTGCAGGTGCTAGAACAGTTGTTCATCCTAAGGCCAGAATTATAGCTGAAGATGGACCTATTTATATTGGAGAAAATAACATCATTGAAGAATTAGTACAGATTGTCAACAAGTAGGGTCAAAATTTATTTCAGTGATTTTCCTAGTGCTTAGGGGAAGGGGCCCAGGGCTCATCATGCTCATGCAATGGGAATAAATGTTCGTGAAATGTTGGCTTTGGGGAAAATATATTATAAAAAAGAAGATGTGGTATGATTGCCAATGAGACAACTCTCCAAAAGGGACCAGATGACACAGAAATTAACAACTGTAGGTCACTGTATGGCCTTCAACAATGAGCAAAGCCCATACCGCATAGTCAGCTATAAAAGTCCCCTAAATAACAATGTAAAACAATCCAAAAGAGAAAACTAACGGCCTAATTTAAGTACAAAAAATGAACGCAAAACAAATATGTCTGCTTATGTGGAGGGCACACATCATCAGCCATGTGCAACTTGCTAGGGGGGTTTTTGGACATCCCCCCTTCCCCCAAGAAAATTTTGAAAAAATTGTTACAAAATTCTGCATTCTGAGAAGGAATAACTGCATGAACTGAAAACAAGATTCAAGAGATTTGTAAACAAAAAACCATGATACAACACCTACAAATTCTCAAGATGATGTCTACATTCGATTGGGAATTTTAGAGCTGAATATTTGGGAAAAAGAGCATAATTCTCTTTAGGATTTGGGCCCAAATACAGACCCAAAATGAGGGTTGGAAAATCCCTGTATTTACAGTTTTGATACAAATCCAATGTAGTAAACTAGTACTAGCAAGGCTAGTAAAATGTAATGTATAAAATAAACATTTGAAATACTGTAAATTCAGAAATTATTGAGATGTTTTTATTGATTGGTGTGAATTGCACTAACATGACTAATGAGAACTCACATTTTGATATCCAATTCATATATTGATATAAGAAGATGTGGTATGAGTGCCAATGAGACAACTCTCCATCCAAGTCACAATTTGTAACAGTAAACCATTACAGGTCAAAGTACAGCCATCAACATGGAGCTTTGATACAGATATTTATCGTCCTTCCCTACGCCTATATCATCCTGCTCTGTCGCTCAGTAATTCTTGTATCAAGACTTCAAAACGAGACCAGGCATTATCAGCGACGTCACAATGTGAGAGGAGAAGTTATCAGCGACGTCACAATGCGAGAGAAGACGTTACCATGCATTTTTTTGTCAAGCGTAAAAGTGTCATAGGGAGATAGAAAAAGAACAGTAATAGAACGATAAACAGATAATCGGGTTTTCTTCGTATCTATATCGTAAAATATCAGCCGCTCGCTACGCTCACTTGCCAAAAAGGTTCACATTGTGGCTCCCGGGTGATAATTTACGATATCAATGTGTAGAAAACCTGATAATCTATACCTATATGCAGATTTTTCTGAAATTACAATTATTAATCTCACATATTTGTCCTCTCTTCCAAAAATTGTTTAAGATAAACTTACACAACTATTTCTGAATTCATATTATCTTAAAACCTTGTCACTAATTACTGCTTCCTTCAAGCATGAAATTGAAGATTGATCGATACATTTTTGATGTTTTCACACCATATTCAGGACTACTTGCTTTTTTGTGATGATAAGTTATTATTGATGGAGAAAGCCGTAATGCCTGAAGAGAATCATAGACCTTCTACAGGAAAACGGACAATCACTGTCAATTAAGATTGGAGTCAAAAGCAACAGTAACAAGCAGGTCTAGATCTTTAACTTATAAATTATTACCTCAGTAACAGGCTAGTGGTTACCACTCGACCACCGAGGCCCCTGGAATTGAAGGCAGACATTTTCCAATTAAAAGTGACTGAGAGCATCATATTTTTTATGCCCCATTTATGGGCATTATGTTTTCTGGTCTGTGCGTCTGTCTGTGCGTTCGTCCGTCCGTCCGTCCGTCTGTCCCGCTTCAGGTTAAAGTTTTTGGTCGAGGTAGTTTTTGATGAAGTTGGAAGTTCAACTAACTTGAAACTTAGTATACATGTTCCCTATGATATGATCTTTCTAATTTTAATACCATAGTAGAGTTATTACCCCATTTTCACAGTCCACTGAACATAGAAAATGATAGTGCGGATGGGGCATCTGTGTACTGGGGACACATTCTTGTTTTAAGGTGTGTCTACATTTTGAGTAAAAAGTCAATATTTTATTTCTATGTTGTTGGTTAGCTGACTTATTGAAATATAACCCTAAATTTCCTTTTCTCATTATGGTTATATTATTAACCAGATTCCTAATCAGTTTTTGACTAAAATGGCATAATTTATAATTTATTTTTCATTTATAGAAATCCAGAAGGGAAGTCTAGTTCTACACAGAATGTGATGATTATAGGAAACAATAATGTATTTGAGGTTGGATCATGTATCCTTAGACAATACAATATAAACAATCGGCACCAAAAACCAATATTCCGACATGTTCCTTATTGGCCAAAACAAACAAAAGTCCAAATAAGAATTTACTAGTCTGGGGCATCGGACTTGTGGCTAACGGTACAGACTGATATAAATGGGATGTACTCATTTATAGATAGGTTAAGTTTAGTAGACCCTATTTTTATGCTCCATCTATGATAGTAGAGGGGTATTATGTTTTCTGGTCTGTGCCTCCTTTCGTTCGTCCGTCCATTCGTCTGTCTGTGCGTCCGTTCGTCCCACTTCAGGTTAAAGTTTTTGGTCAAGGTAGTTTTTGATGAAATTGAAGTCTAATCCACTTGAAACTTAGTACACATGTTCCCCATGATATGATCTTTGTAATTTTAATGCCAAATTAAAGTTTTGACCCCAATTTCATGGTCCACTGAACATGGAAAGTTACTGTGCGAGTGGGGCATCCGTGTACTATGGACACATTCTTGTTTCAGGATGTAAATGGAACCACACATATATTTTTATTTGCCCCATTGTTAAAAGTTTAAACCTGAGATTACTATATGCATATTTGTATGTTATAGTACAGTCAGTGAACATGATGGCTAAAAGGATTGTGTATACTTAGTACCTACATATGTGTGAAAAGAAAAATAAAAACAAATAACAAACTCTTTGATATGAAATATTCGACCTAGTCACTCTTTGATGATACATTTTAGCAAATTAAACTCCATGCATATATCTTTGAATTTTTTTTATTGTTGTTTAAAACATTTAATATGTATATTAAATATTGTTCAAAACATGAATTGTAAACAATGAGGAAAATTCAAAACGTAAAGTCCCTAATCAAATGGCAAAATCAAAAGCTCAAACACATCAAACAAATGGATAACAGCTGTCTTATTCCTGACTTAGTACAGGCACTTTCTTATAAAGTAATCTCAGTTCAAAACGATCAAACAATCATTTTTATAAATGTAAAGTAAACAACTCGTACAAGAGACACGTGAAGCCATTTGAGCACTCAATTTGATCAAACCATACATTTAACACCAGTTCAGTTCAGTTTCTTGTATATTCCTCCATTAATTGTGGAGCACTACCCAAAGGGTATAGTTTTAGCAACTATGTATACCTTAAAACATAAGGAAACATTTAAAACACCTTTTATTGGTTAGTTTGTTGTATCAAGTTAGTGCATGTAATTTTTCACAATCAGCTGGTGATTGATTTTCTGTAAAAATCTTAATGCTTGACGAGTTCAGGGTAAAATTCTGAGTTTTGACTGATCAGGTAAAAAAGTCCCAAAAGTCAGATTAAAAATTAACCAGATGCATGATGTCGATAAATCCCAATAAACAAGGTGTAATTTTGAAAAAATGAAAAACAAATTTGCCTGATGCTTTAAAATGATATATTTTCCAATACCACCCACTGAATCTCACATTGGAAGGAATTATTTGCTTGAATCTACTGTGTTTTATTTCTGGTATATAATTATTGTCCTTTGAAGGTTACTGCCGGTTTAATAATTTTATTATCATTATTATAAATACTCCAGTAACATGATTTATTTGTTAAATTATATTAAAAATGTTCTTTCATAAAATGTAAATAGCATTCCTTAACATACTGAAGATATAGAGGCCACAAAGATTGGTGATCATAACATGATAGAGGCTAAAGGTTAGTATAGCATCTTCTACAAATAGATGATTACTTATACTGCTTTTGAATAGATAATTATACACAGTTGTTACACTTTGAAATAAGTAATTACTTACTGTGAATTCGGAAATTATAGCTATATAAAAAAGAATATGTGGTATGATTGCTAATGAGACAACTCTTCACAAGCGACCCAATGACACAGAAATTAACAACTATAGGTTACCGTTAGGCCTTCAACAATGAGCAAAGCCCATACTGCATAGTCAGCTATAAAAGGCCCCAAAATGACAAATATTAAACAATTCAAAGAAAAAGACTAACGGCATAATTAATGTACAAAATAATGAACGAAAGACAAATATGTAACACAGCAACAAATGACAACCACTGAATTACAGGCTCCTGACTTAGGACAGGCACATACAGAATGTGGCAGGGTTAAACATGTTAGCAAGCGCCCAACCCTCCCCCCTAACCTAGAACAGTGGTGTAACAGTACAACATAAGAACAAACTATAAGAATAAGTTGAAAAAGGCTTAACTCATCAAATAGAAATACATCTGACAAAAACACAGAGTGGACGAGGCTGAGTAATTGTACATCCTAACAACAAAAAGACACTCAGTACAGATCTGAGAATACTCACAGCTACTGACAGCTAGTTCAAAGCCAATAACAACTAATAAAAAAAATCCTAAGACTAAATTATCCATCATCACACATCCAACATCCAATGGGTTTAGTGTAAAGACGTCATAATCAGTCAGAGAAAAAGATGACCTTGTGCAATGCCAAGATACAGGTATTGACAGATTGTGGAACCATGAATATGCATATGTATATAACAATAATATTTAGTTTTGAAATCGCAATAATTTAAACTCGCATTTTGGATTTTTTCTATGTGAATGAAGGTTTTTTTTTCCCAGTATCGCAAAAATAATATTAATTGCATTTTGGTCTGAAATGACAAAATCACAATAATAAATGCACACAATAATTTATGAATTAACAGTAATTATGCCATTGCTATGATTATGGTGCTATTCTATAAATAAGTGAAAAACTTCAATCAACCCATAAGAGCTTTCAAATGTCAATTTGCAGAATTCAAATAAAGTTTTTACAGATGTAATCGACATTTTTTTAAGTTGATTCAAATTCTTTATACTATAGACATGCGAAAGTGCAAACATATCATCACTGAATTGTAACACTCAGAGCATGTAAATTCAAAATACTAACCAAATCATTCTTTCCAAAATCAAATACTTTGGGCAATGGGAGATGTTCATTGGCAATTTACAACCCCCCCCCCCCCCCCCCCCCTAATTATAAAATTTTCATTTTACTTCCAATTCTTACAAAATTCTAAGGAAAGTTCAACCAATCACAATTTAGTGATTTGAGTGCTTTTTATTCCCCCCTATAGTCAACATATAACACACGTTAGAAAGGCAGCCATTTTGATTTGAAACGATAAAGAAAATCAACTGTTTCAAGATAAAAAATGAACAAATACATGTAAACTTACTTATAAAATGATTTTATTTAATTTCCTAGCAAGCAACGCCAACACAAATGTTCAGTTTGGTCTTGGGCGCTGTTTGGAATACAACTGATGTCAATCATGTACAGCCCATGTTTTATTCAAATTATAACATGTCTTTGTTTCCAGAGCTATAAAAAGACATCATATTAGAATATAAATATTTTCCAAAAAATATACATAAAATATTTGATAACATGTTAAAATTATAATTATTTATTTATAAAGCAAAAGTAGGAAGACAAGTAGAACTGACCTCTGGTTGTATAATAGGAGGCATGTGTAGTGTGTCCAGTACAGAAACCATGCCTGAGAATACTGTTATATGTGGTAGTAATTGTGACAGAAGAGTTGCTAGAGAAAGGCCGCCAGTGAGTACAAATAGAAGCTAATCTAAAATAAGAAGATGAGGTATGATGGCCAATGAGACATGAACCAACAACAACTACTGAACTACAGGCTCCTGATTAAGTTATATTGTTTTAGTGTTATTTTGGTCCCTAATGTTAGTTATTTATGCAAAAAAATTAGGGGATACTACCATGACTACTGTGAAAATGTTTTTGATATATGTTTGCGATCTTGTAAGGGAAGTTTTAAGCTTAGTTCTTATTTTGAACTATATGGGCACTCAGTTTTCAGAGACAGGTTTTGTCATTTAGATTGTGAATTTAAGCACCACAAAAATAATCCTTTTTACTTGTACATGTATCAGATGTTTTGGAAGCATTTATTGTGTTGTGCTAGACAAGCTGGATGAAGCCCATTGTTATATCAAAAGGCCACATGTTTTTCTATGAGGCAGTAACTCAAAAGCTTCTTTTTTATGTTCCATGTCACAGATGTTTTCTTATTTTACTTATGACAGTACTTATAATATAATAATGTCTCTTCAAATATCAGAAAAGTGCTGCACTGTTAAGAAAAGAAAACAATATTTTTTCATTTTATAGAAAATATAGAATTTATCTTTCTGAAGAAATTGGAAGTAAATAGAGGCTCTGTATTTGTAGAGTAAAATGTTTGAAGAAACATGTAGGATGAACAATTTTTAATTCCATTCATTATTAAAAAGAAAATATTATGTTTTTTAAATGCATTGACACTTCAATATGAAAGGATTACATACTAAGCTTCATAATTGTATTTTTTCTACCTTCAGACACAAAGTCTACAGATTGACTTTCTGACCAAAATATTACCTAACTACCATTATTTGAAGAAACCAAAGGCCGGAACACCACAAAGGACTTAGGATGTATTTTGCAGTTACAACATTTATTTATAAAAGGTAATTATTCAGGGTGTAATTAAGGAAAGTATAGCACACAGGATTTGATGCCACAAAACCAGGTTCAACCCGCCATTTTTTTCTTTAAAAATGTCCTGTACCAAGTCAGGAATATGGCCATTGTTATATTATAGTTCGTTTCTGTGTGTGTTACATTTTAACGTTGCGTCGTTTGTTTCCTCTTATTTTTGTGTGTAAATTCACATTGCGATAAGACGTGTCACGGTACTTGTCTATCCCAAATTCATGTATTTGGTTTTTATGTTATATTTGTTATTCTCGTTGGATTTTGTCTGATGCTTGGTCCGTTTCTGTGTGTGTTACATTGTAGTGTTGTGTCGTTGTTCTCCTCTTATATTTAATGCGTTTCCCTCAGTTTTAGTTTGTTACCCCGATTTTGTTTTTTGTCCATGGATTTATGAGTTTGAACAGCGGTATACTACTGTTGCCTTTATTTAACTATTTATTGTCTTGCCTAGATTAAAAAATCTTACAAAGCTAGACATAGGGATTACAATCCGACAGTGATGTTGGCAGCAACATTAACTTTTCGTATAAAACTTGATATTTCAGTAAGTAGAAGACCTAGAGGCTTTGTATGCAAATACCTTATGTTACAAAGTTTCTGTCAGTCACATGTCTAATGTCGTTGACCTCATTTTTCATGGTTCAGTGTCTGCTTCAATTTTTTTTTTAGTTTTTTGTCATGTGAAATACTCACATACTATCAGTACATGTAATAGGATAACTTTATTTGGTGCATGGCTTCCTTGCAACATCTACATGTCTGTCATGGATCAGTGATTAAGGTTAAGTTAACTTGGCCAAGTCCATATCTTAAACTGTAAGTTACAGGTCAGCTATATTTGGTGTATGGAATGATTGTATGGTGTTCATGTCAGACTGGCAGGTTTTATCTGACCACGACCTCATTTTCATGGTTAAGTGGACAATGTTTATTTTTGTGGTTTGGTGTATTTCTCAGATACTATAAACAATAGGGCCTCTATATTTGGTGTATGGAATGATAATGAGGTGTACATGTCTGTCTGTCAGTTTTTTTATGACCTGAACCTCATTAGCATGGTTCATTGATCAATGTTAAGTTTTCAAGATTTTGTGAGTTTATCAGATATTATATCAAAACAATAGGTCATTTATATTTGGTGTATGGTATGACTGTAAGGTGTACATTTTCATTTTAATCTCTGAATCCTCTATAGCCTGTGAAAGGTTTTAGTTAATGTATAAAATAGAAAAACCTATATTTAGCTTTGTTTGAATGTGAAAACCCCTCTAAGGACTATTCCATTAAAGTGGGAGTTAGGTATGAAATTCCCCCCAAAACCACCATACGTTGAGTATTTTTTGCATACATCATATGGTCATACAAACTTAATCAGGCCACACCAAAATAGAAATTCATTTCTTAACCTCCGACATCCTTTTAAAGTAATACATGTAATAACCATAAAATGCTGTGATCCTCCTATTCTTTCTTCTGTAAAAATTGACCATATTTATCTGTCTTTCTGTTCATCATGTTCATTGCATGGGTTTGTTTTTAGGATGAAATTAATTTAAATATTTCATGACCAAAGTTAAGTGATTTTGATAGAAAATAAATGGAAAGAAAATAAGTATTTGTTGTTTAATAGCCATGTAATTATTTTTGTTTTACTACATATTGTACAGCATCTTCTAGGAACTATAAAAAAAAGATGTGGTATGATTACCAATGAGACAACTCTACACGAGAACAAAATGACACAGAAATTAATGAATATAGGTCACTGTTCCTATGTATATTTATAAAAAGGTTTCGATTGACATAATTTGAGCAAGATTTACTTCTGTGTTGTTGCCATTCTAAGTGAGCAAACTCCTATATAAACCAGCTAAGGGAGCTACCATTTGATTTTTATGGGGGGGGGGGGGGGGGGGGGGGGGGGGGGGGCTAGGATGAAATTTGAAAAAAATAGGCAGGACAGGAGTTTTGAGTAAAAAAAAAAGGCAGGATAAGACACTTGCAAAAAAAAAAAAAGTCAGGACGACAATTTAGGTAAAAAAAAAGTCAGGATAAACTAAAAAAAAAAGGCAGGACCGAATAGAGTGAAAAATAAAGAGGCAGGACAGAGGTTACAGCTAAAAAAAAATGCAGGACAAAATTTTTCATCCTAGCCCCCCCATAAAAATCAAATGGTAGCTCCCTAAATGCAACTTGTTTTACTGACTGCCAGACTTTAGAAGAAGGGTTTATCTGAACAATTTCTATGCCTTATAGCATTGCTTAATTCAACACTATGGTCAAGTTAAGATCTCTTATCAAAGGTGTGTGTATTGCATGTTTCAATTTAGATAGTCAAATAAGAAATTCAACCGTGTATCGCATATATCCCTTCCAAACGGTGTCCAAGGGAGATAAATCTAACTCAAATTATGTCATTCAAAACCTTTAAATTGATTTAAATGTGTAGAAACAGCATGGACATGCCAAAAGATTTTTTTTTCACTTGATTTCCGATTAAGTAATATGTGACTTATTTTTCAGTGCAATATTTTATTTAATGGTGGTTTAGGATTGTGATGGGAGGCTGAAGAATAAAGATATAGATCAAGAACTTGATTCCACAACAATTAGGACAATTATATGTTGCTTTTTAGAGTGCTTAGAGTGCTTAGAGGGATGAATGGTTCTGCAAATATCTAGCTCATATTTGTATTATGCTCTAAACAAGTTCTTTAATTTCAAAGACAGCTATCTCTGCAATAATGATTGGTCCAAATTTAAACATGTATATTGCAGAGTTGGAATATTTGATTAAAAATGTCATAGATAATGTACTTTTTGTTACTTAAAAAGAAAATATATATTCTGGATTCAGTTATTTTCATGGGTACCATTTTTCGTTGATAGAATAACGATTATATTTTTCGTGAATATTTGTTTTCATAGTTTTGCAATAACTGGATGTCAAGGTCAACAACCAACATTCAATGTGACTAAAAATAGAGCAAAGGTGTCAAACTGCAATTTTTGGCTTAACTCTCAACAACTATATAGCAATAAGAGATAGATATGCTGACCTGTTTGTGAGTTACTCCCCCTGAAATGTTGATTTTTTCGATCAAACCATGCTGGATCTAATTGATAACTCCGGATTTAAAGATGGTGCAGAATTCTGAGCTGAATACATATCATGAATATAATAATTTATTTCATGACTTGCAAAAAATTTATACACCATTTTAATGTTCTGCTTCCAACTTTAGACATGTTTTTTGCCCATGAATTTAGAAAAGAGGTTAGACAGCTACTCAATTTTAGATAGGGTTGCATATAATTTCATTGTTAGTCAAAATTTATAATAAATTACTATTCATGAATGAAAATTAAAAGGTATTATATCAGATTTGAGCAGGCAATAAGAATTATGAAATTATTTTATCAGTATCTTATCTAATGCTTATGTAATTATAAGTTATGAATAAAATTGAATAGACACTCTGATATATTAAAAGACAATTAATTTATTGACCTCAATAGCATTGGTTGACTAATTGGTGTTTAATGCCACATCAGTTCTATTGTGCTATTTCGATGTGGTCAGGTTTTTATTAGTAGAAGAAGCTGTAGTGGACAGAGTGCCTTAGCTAGTAAATCTGTCAATCCTAGTCAATTGAGATAGGAGTCGAGCGATGTTTTCTTGTGTATTGTTTTGAGACTTTCTCTGTGGTCTCGTGGTAGCATGTTTGCTTAGAGTGGGGGAGATTGTGGATTACAATCCTGCCCCCTCATACCAAAGAATTTGCAATTGATATTTGCTGCTTCTCTGCTAGCTACACAGAATAAAGGAGTAAGATAAAAAATTAGTCGGCTTTGATTCGAATAAGTGGGGTGATATAAAAATAAAAAAGATGTGGTATGATTGCCAATAAGACAACTCTCCACCACAGACCAAATGTCATAGAATTTAGCAACTATGCAATTATTCATTCTTTTGTTTGTTTCATTAGCAAGATACATTTTTATCAATCTGAAAACCTGTTCTGAAGATGTTACCCTTGAAATGTTGATCATTGAGTTTTATGCAGTTTGTGCTAGTTTACTTAACATGCTAAACAGCTATAGGGAAATGTAACCTAGGTTAACAAAACTTATTGACTATTGGTATGAACAAAGAAAATGTACCCTTAGGGTAAATAAATATGGTCACTTAAGGTTTTCTTCCGGCCTTCATTAAAACACTCACCAAAATTGGTCGTCCTTTTTGACTCTGTGGGATGTAGGAATTCGCAGTCTTGTATGGTCAGAATGGGGACATTTTATCCAATGCCTTGTATATAGAAAGTGTAGTGCTCTTTACACTCTAATAACCCTTGCAGAAAATCTTTAAAGTGTCCGTAGTTGGCCTGTTGCAAGTCTTATTGTCCGTCCCTATCAAATATGTCCCCATTTTACAGCAGCATTCCTAGTCTCCGACCCTCCATGCTGGTCGAACCGTATTGCATCACCTGTTTTTCTGACAGGTAACTGGTTATATCTACAGATATGATCAAAGTACATGTATCAAATTTGATTTTTTTAGTAGATCTCATCATATGTCGACTAGTCAGATAAAAACTGAAAATGACCCCAGAAGCGTGGCACTGATAATCACATGACGTTTGTGTTATGCAGGCATTCAATCATATTTAAGTATACCCAGTCATGCCAGTACCTCTTTTTAATTATATAAAGAATATAGCCTTGATAGGAAACAAGATACTTATACATTTACTTAAATATTAGTGGTCAATATATAAGAGAAAAAAAATGAATGTATGAATTACCACTGTGATACATTTGTAGGTCCGGGTTGAAATCATAGCCAGGCCAAACCAACGATCTATCAATTGACAGTTGCTAGTTGTCTGCTTGTGTCAAATGATGACTAGTCTTTGTTAAGATGTAAGTTGGTAAACTAGCCCATTGAAACAATTATTCAGTATGTTGATTGTGAACAAAGCAAGGTTAATAATCATGAACATAATAACGTTCATATCCACATTAACATTCTATATGATATTTTGTGAAACAAATGTATCGTAAGCTTGAAGCTTCTCATAAAGTCACTGAGTCACTTTTTTCATAAATTTCCATGATAGCTGCATTTTGTTTTTTATTATTTTTCCAAGAAATCATATATATATATATATATAAATTCATTTTCTCAGACATTCGATCTATAAAATTGATTTATATTTCAAAGTAATTTAAAATCTGGTAATCAACTTATGAAAACAAATGGTATAGTTGTTGCGAAAATTTTGTAGGATAGTGGAAAATAGTGCTGTACAAATCGTGTTGATACTTGAGAAATAACAACTCGCGAGAAATGATTAAACCATCTCTTTCATACGTTTCATCGTTATTTTTGCCTTGGTTTTCGATTAAGTGCCCGTTGCGCTACAGTGCTTTAATTATAAACAGATGTACTTTGGAAGTTGAATACAAATCTGTTTTTGTAGAATAGAGAATGGAAAAGAATGTACAACGGAGAAAAAAAACCCGACCAAATAGCAAGGCTGTGTATTTCTTTTGCTTACATCTACTTCATTCCTTGTTGAACAACACGGATAATGGTCACTAATTGCTTATTCACACACACACACGTGATTCTTGTATCACATTATGATAACTGACATGATCAATCAAAATACTAGAATGTTTTGTAATTCTTGCAGCATCTTAAATCAGGTTTTGAAGATTGAATGATTCTAGTCAGCATTTTTTTAAGGAGGGATGCTTGGTTATATAATTTTCATATTATTTACCATAATTATTATATTTGAATTACTGGTCATTGAAACTATGATATTTTGTTTCTCAATATCATTAACCTAATTTATCTGTGGCTGGAGGTCTATACCCAAAACATCATAACATTATTTGTTTATAACCTGGCTATAACTTTAAACCAATTTGTTTCATTACCTTCTTTTCAGATGTTTTGTTTTCCTGAAAACTGGCATTTTCAGAAAATAAATAATTTATTTTTAAATACACAACCAGATACTCGTAGTTTATTATCAGCAGTGTGTTTGGTTAAAAAAATATTTCACGAAGTCCCACTTAACCAGGTTGGTTACCAGAAAAAATATAGTGTATGCTTCATTTAAAGCACCTACCAACATGACAGTTTGTCCTTAGTTTATACCTTCAGATTAACTTAAACCGTATGTATAAAATATATAATCACTAGAGTCTGGTTGCTTCCTTTTTAATTCATGGTTTTCTACATTTATTTCATTAAACTATTATTACAATACACACAGACATACGATAATTTCGCATCAATTACTAATCTGTCATGACGGAGAGGATGCAGTAAATTACATGGAATGACATTAAAAGTATCATAAATCGTGCTGCTAATCACCAAGTAAAATACAATAGACCAGATGCCTAAGAACCAGAGTCAATATTATCATAGATTATTACACATAATTTGTATTATAAGTATGTTTTTCATAACGAGTGAGAATAGGATATCGCGTGATATTAACTCGAGTTATTTAATTAAATATAATGCTAAACGAGCCTTTAACCTTCGCACATGCTAACATTATATTAAATTCCCACATAAGCGCAAATTTGTAATCAACTAAGTTAAAAATATTGACATTAAATAGATAGCAATGACCATGCATACACATAGAATAGAGAACGACAACGGGAAATGTTTCAAAGAGAAAGAGACAACAACCCGACCAAAGAGCAGAAACCAGCTCAAGGCCATCAATGGGTATTCAACACAGCGAGAAACATGCATTCAACTGAAAATTGAAATACAAAGAAGAACAATTTAGTGCACTATGAACATATATAAAAGCAAAAAAAAAAAAAAAAATACATGTATGCAGAACAGTGACACTGCAAGCCATTCCGGGATTGACCAAGACTCTTCAAAATATGTGATTAGTTGTTTTCACTTCTTATACGATTTGGAGACCTGTTTAACAGTGTATCTACAGCATATTTTAACGATTTAAACATTTTTTTAAATGGGTCTAGAAAGGATTAAACATCCCGTCATTGTCTTATTGTGCTATGGTAAACTTTTGTATTCTTGTTTTTCATTTTTGCTAATGGGCTTTGTCTATATGCCTTTTTGTGTTTCTTTATTACATATTTGTTTGTTTTTATAGTGATTAAGATTATAACCCAATGTTGACTGCTGTACCCCTACTTTTGACATTTTTACCTATTATGTTTGTTTGGGGCGCATTTCATTTGCGCCAATTTTTAAAAAATCAAACCTTTCATTTGCGCCACAAGGTTATATATCATTTGCGCCAAAAAAAAAAAACCTTCATTTGCGCCATTTTACAGGTATGACAGGTAATATAACGGAAAAGTTAAATATTATTTACGATTTATTTTGTTTTTTGTTTGTACATAACTCCCCCTGGATATATGTGTGAGTTCATACTCATTTCTAATACAAAACTGAGAGTCACTAAGGATGGTACCTTTAAATGCTGTCCAAGATATTTTTTTCAAATGTACACACTGCATGGATGTAAAGATGGTAACTATGTGCCGCTTGTATATGCATTGCTTCCTGGAAAAAGTGAAGAATGCTACACAAACATGTGGAACTTTATATTTCAACTTTGTGAACAGAGAAATCTTGTACTTAAACCACAGTCTATTCATATAGACTTTGAACAAGCCATGCATAATGTTATTTTGCGAATGTTGCCAGGATCGAAAATCGATTGCTGTAGATTTCACCTTGGCCAAAATTGGTGGCGGAAAATTCAAGATCTTGGATTAAGTACCGAGTATAAGGAAAAGACCTGCGAAATTGGTAAATGGTTATCATCATTTTTTGGGTTACCATATCTATCGCCTGATCAAATTGAAGACTGCTTCGTAGATGATATTATGACTGAATCTCCAACTGATAGCAGATGCATAAAATTTGCTGATTATGTTTTGGAAACTTATATAAGCCCGGAATCTAGATATCCACCGTCATTTTGGGCTGCTACACCCACTGCTAATTTTAAACGAACCAACAATGGACCGGAGTCATTCCATGCACATTTTAATGAACAATTTTATTCAAAACATCCAAACATGTTTATTTATGTTGACGTTGTAAAGAAGATTCAGGCTACAACATACATCAAAATCCGATCTATGGACACACCGGCTGCAGTTCGACGATGGGAGAAAGAGAAAACTGACTATCTTATGGAGAAACATGGCATGTACCTAAGAGGGGAAATTTCAAGGCATGACTACATCAAGACCGTTGCATATAAATTTTGTGCCAGAACAGACTTGTAACTTTACTATAGTGCTAACAAATGTCTCAGTAATGTTCTCCAGTGTATAGTGCTTTCTTTTCTGTTTTTATCAAGGTTTTAACATTACTTTAATGATTTTACCAAGGTTTTATTCAGGTTTTAACATTACTTGTATGATTTTATCGAGGTTTTAGCATGACTTGTATGATTTTATCGAGGTTTTAGCATAACTTGTATGATGTTTTATACTGTTATCGAGGTTTTAGCATAACTTGTATGATGTTTTATACTCTTATTACATGTATTTCTGAGGAGTATGTTTCTTCATTATTAAAAGACTTTTTGAAAATTTTTATGTTTTATACTATTATTACCTGTATTTACCTGTACTCACCTGTAATATTGGCGCAAATGAAAGATTTAGTTTTTGGCGCAAATGAAATATGGTTTGTGGCGCAAATGAAAGATTTTTTTGGCGCAAATGAAATGCCAATTGGCGTAAATGAAAAGCACCGGTTTGTTTGTTTTGTTCTTACGTCGTTGTCAATATAATGGAATTTTATGCGATAGTCATACAAGTGAGAAGTGGAGCTATCTATAAAACCAGGTTTAATCCACCATTTCCCACATAAGAAAATGCCTGTAGCAAGTCAGGAATATGACAGTTGTTATCCATTCGTATTATGTGTTTGAGCTTTTGATTTTGCCATTTGATTAGGGACTTTCCGTTTTAAATTTTCCTCGCAGTTCGTTTTATTTTGTTATTTTACTTTTTGTTAAAGAATTTAGTTAGAGCAATTTATGTATCAAAATCAGGATAACAAAAAAACATAGTACATTTTCTATGATCGTTGTCAGCATAGTAAAAGATAAAAGATAAAATTGAACAACATGAACTAAGTTACATGTATATGTATACAAAAAATCGAAGATGACAGGCTTATAGTTTTGTAAAGGAGACGCGAGTTTTGTCTAAAAAAAAAACATTAGTGACGCTCAAATAAAAAAGAAAAGTCCAAACAAAGTAGGAAGTTAAAAAGCATATAGGACCAAAAATGTTGAAAAGTTTTACCAAATACAGGTGGGGTAATAAATTCCTACGACAGAAAATCGTTTGTATTTCGAACAATTCAAAGTTTTGTAAACAGTTAATCTGTCATATACAGTAACTCTTGTTTTTTATATAAAATTACCGAAATGGTAGATTAACACTTATATAAAAAAGAGTGAAATTTGAGATATGTGACTTACATGTCATGTACATTTTATATATTTAATGCTTTAATTTATATGCAGTTGTGAAATTGAATAATAAGGCATTTAAAGCTTAAACAAAATAAGTTTCACATTCATGTAGTTATGTTTTAGCATTAAATTAGCCGAAACGGAAGTTAATATATAAATAAGAATAGTGTATAATTGCCAATGAGACAACTTTTCCAAAAATCATTTAGAATTGTTTAAAAAAAAAACCTGCTTTTCAGCGATAAAAATGAAACGAGAGGAAAAAAACATGACAATTTGCTTTATAAAGTTAATACAATATGCTAAGAAAGAGAAACTGAAGGTGACAAATGGATAGTCAAACTGACAATTATAAACCCACCGACAAAAAACGAAAAACGACATAAACACAAATCTACAAAGCACAACATAAATAAATATTGTGAATAACGAACCTTACCAAAAAAAAAAAAAAAAACCAGGGCTGGTATCTGGTGATCCGGAGGGGTAATTAGATCCTGCTCAACACAATAATATCTTATAGATACCAGTAGTATATTAAAGATTAGACGCAACACTCATTAAAGGACACGACAGAAAGAGATATTGGTATATAAAAAACGTAGCATATTTATATTAAAAACTGGAGTTGTCAAATTGAACAGTTTTGATTAACCGGTTACTCGGACAATCTGTCGACCGATTAACCGGTTACTCGGACAATCATTCAACCAATTAACTGGTTAACCGATCGTTGAATTGATGTTTAAGGTCTTTGGTACTCTACAAATGCATGGTTTTATAATAAGATAAATTGAAGTTTATGGAACTTTATGGTTTGACATTATAAGGCGTTTTACCATTTTTGAGTCCGCATTTCGTTTAAAGTATGACAAAACCTTAGAAGCTAGAGGTGGTATATTTTCATTATCTACGCGATATTAAAACAGAGTAAAATAATTAAGTAAATCGTAAAATTTAATCAGCTACCAACTGTGCACAATACATGTACAATAATTATGTTTACAAACCTGTTTTGTTTGTTACCTTTGTTCTGTATTTAATACTTACTTTGATTTAGTCACGTTTCTCCAACATTTGATAATAAGACTAAAACAACATAAGGGATTATGGGGTCCTTATAAGGACTGGCAGCGTGATAATTACCTATAATTCACCTATATCAGGTTCCTACTAAAATATTGTAAAAAGGGATATTGTTAAAAAAATATCTATATCAAAACATTAACAAACCATATATTTTTGGTCGAGTTTAACCAGAAACGGTTACGTAATTATTTTCATCCGTATTTGATTTACAAAAATTCAAAAGGTTATTCAACAACAAAAATCTTAAATAAACTTCTAATCAAACTGAAAATTTCATAAAAAGTATGAAGAAATAATCTCGAAATCATTTTTTTTTAAAGATTTTTTTTTTTTTATTAAAAGTAACATGAAAAATCGAAATGTTCACTGACTGTACCTCATTTTAGTAATTTATTCTTTTACTTGATATATTTTTGTATTTGTGTTACATGTAGATGTTAAAATCTAAACCGATGCAAAACAGCCAAGTTTTATTTATGTGAAAAGTCACCAAAAGCGATTGTCTTCCAGTGCGAAGAACCATATATCTTCCTAGTCGTTCTGTCTGTATATCAATACAGCTGAAGCCAGTTTTCGTGGTATGCTGTCTTAGCAGATGAAATAGTCAGTCGTATATCTGTCCACTTTTTCAACAAAAACGGAGCTGATACAAATTGGGTAATATAATGAGTATACATTATGATCTTAGTGGTTTCATGATTTACATATCACTACTAGAGAGTCCACCAAATATCTTCTTAGTCGTCATCAAGATTATGGACGATATCTTGAAGTTAAAATTCCTGATTTTATATATTTTTAGAGTTTCAATTAATTTATAGTAAAGTAATTTATTTTTATCGGATTATTAGCAATCTTTGGCATAACCACGGAATCAAAAATCCACGAAAACACACTTTTTTTTTATCCACTCACGAAATTTGGTACCACCGAAATTAAATAAATCCGAGGTATGCAGATATAGTATATGATGATACTCATAGCTGTTGTAAGTTTAAATCTGATATTTTTTTAATATCAATCTTGTTTATAACTGAATTCAATTGGTTAAATGCACACGTTTGCAAAGTCAAGGAAAACATCTCTTCGTTTATTCCGACAGTGAAAATAATTAAATTGGAAAAGAGAAATCATTAAATACTCCTTTTAAATAATCCCAAACATTGTAAACAATGATACTGTGATGGGATTGTCTCATTTTGTTTTAACACAAAATTGTTTCCCAGTCATGTTCATGTGGATGACCATAGTAAAAAACTTCGAAAAACGATCTTCTTTCATCCTTATGTTTTTGTTATTTTGATAATTTGGTATTTTTGACAAATATTTGTCTTCTGTGTAAAAATGTCACATCTTTTCTTGGAACATGGTGATTGTAAATTCGAAATATTGACAGGACCATAGTTGAAAAATAAACTCATCATAGATATCAGGATTAAAATTTGTACGCCAGACGCGCGTTTCTTATACGAAAGACTCATCAGTGACGCTCGAATCAAAACAGTTAAAAAGAACAAACAAAGTATGAAGTTGAAGAGCATTAATGGCACCTTTGTCATCGATTCTATGTACCATCTAATAATATTCACGAGTCTGAGCGGTATGATTTTGCAAAAGAAACCATAATAATCATGTTTGTAAAAAATGTTACCATACAAAATAGGACACAAGCTGCAAATATAACAATTTTGTCCAATTCCTTGTTGGTATAATTCTTACAAAGTCGGGATTCTCATGGCAGATTTTTCACGCACGACAGAATAAGCTTACCCTGTTTATACAGCCCATATCGTTCTATTTGTAGATAATGCAATTCCCTAAGATTTTTTTAAATTTTCTAAATGGCAATTATATTGCACCTTAATTTGACACCTGCTGCCTTTTTTTAAATTTTAACTGAACAACATGAGATTGATATGTAGAAAAAGAGTTTCACTCCATTTGAGTTCAACCTATTCCGATTGTTCCAACTCCAGGGTTTGTCTGTGGATACACGGATGTATACCTGCATGAACATTACCATACTACCTTTTTCACGGGTGCATGTATGGAGCACGATCTTTCCAGAGCACCTGAGATCACCTCGGTTTATGTTGTATTTTTTGTTGGATTTTTTGTTGGATTTTTTGTTGCTCAGTCTTTAGTTTTCTATGTTGTATTTTGTATAATATTGTGTGTCTATTGGTCACTTTGTTGTTTTATGTTGTATTGTGTATAATATTGTGTGTCTATTGGTCACTTTGTTGTTCTATGTTGTATTTTGTATAATATTGTGTGTCTATTGGTCACTTTGTTGTTCTATGTTGTATTTTGTATAATATTGTGTGTCTATTGGTCACTTTGTTGTTCTATGTTGTATTTTGTACAATATTGTGTGTCTATTGGTCACTTTGTTGTTCTATGTTGTATTTTGTATAATATTGTGTGTCTATTGGTCACTTTGTTGTTATATGTTGTATTGTATATAATATTGTGTGTCTATTGGTCACTTTGTTGTTCTATGTTGTATTTTGTATAATATTGTGTGTCTATTGGTCACTTTGTTGTTCTATGTTGTATTTTGTATAATATTGTGTGTCTATTGGTCACTTTGTTGTGCTATGTTGTATTTTGTATAATATTGTGTGTCTATTGGTCACTTTGTTGTTCTATGTTGTATTTTGTATAATATTGTGTGTCTATTGGTCACTTTGTTGTTCTATGTTGTATTTTGTATAATATTGTGTGTCTATTGGTCACTTTGTTGTTATATGTTGTATTGTATATAATATTGTGTGTCTATTGGTCACTTTGTTGTTCTATGTTGTATTTTGTATAATATTGTGTGTCTATTGGTCACTTTGTTGTTCTATGTTGTATTTTGTATAATATTGTGTGTCTATTGGTCACTTTGTTGTTCTATGTTGTATTTTGTATAATATTGTGTGTCTATTGGTCACTTTGTTGTTCTATGTTGTATTTTGTATAATATTGTGTGTCTATTGGTCACTTTGTTGTTCTATGTTGTATTTTGTATAATAATGTGTGTCTATTGGTCACTTTGTTGTTCTATGTTGTATTTTGTATAATATTGTGTCTATTGGTCACTTTGTTGTATTTTGTATAATATTGTGTGTCTATTGGTCACTTTGTTGTTCTATGTTGTATTTTGTATAATATTGTGTGTCTATTGGTCACTTTTAGTTTTTTTTTGGCATGGCATTGTTAGTTTGTTTTTGAACGAAGAGTTTGAATATCCCTTTGGTATCTTTTTCCACTTTCCTCACTGACATTGACATACTATTTTAAGGGATTATTATACAATGTATAGAGAAAATCATATGGCTTTTTCAATATCGCATCCGTATCAACCCGAGACACCAATATAATCCCAAGAGCTCTGCTCGAGGGGTTATATTGGTTGTGGGTTGATACGGTGTTTGATATTGAAAAAGCCATATCATATACACTTTATTATATACATATACCTCAAGTAGATGTTTTTTTATGTGACATGACGTCATACAGATAAGGAGGTTTGAAATGACGTCATACAGAATATAGGTTTGACATGACGTCATACAGATAAGGGATTTGATAAAGCCTTTGCAACAGTGACTGCAATCGATGACGTGACGTCATACAGATTAAAGGTGTGATAAAGCTTTTGCGACCGTGCTGATATCGATATATTATAAACATTTTTAATTGGACAATCAAAACAAAAATGAAATTAAAACAAATCCGTCAAAGAATCAGAAAAGACAGCTGATGAGTACTTTGTTTAGAAATATAAAAAATATATATCTTGTAAATTATCTTGTGGATACAGCTGGGCAAAGGTTAAAATGTATTAACATATTATCACTGATGATCATACAATCCTTCATATCATTTGTAGGCGGATACATCACTTTACAGCATTGTATAAAATAAAAAACCAATAATTAATCTAGGCATTGATCCTTTTGTCGAAGAATTGACAGGTACGTTTAACAAATTGTTGTTTGATATTTAAGAAAGTATGATCATTCAATTTCAAAGGTTTCAGTACTTTTTTTTATAGTTGATTAATGCATTTGCATATTGACAGTTATGCAAGTAAACATGCAAATTGTGTGTATACGGTGCAGAAAATCAAATGCATATCATCAAAGACTTAAAAAAAAAAACAATACTTTTTGTTAATTTAATCAATTGCAGTAAATGCATATTAAAAAGATAATGAAAAAGTATATATCTATGTTTTTTTGTGGCGGGGTTATGTAGAAGAAATAGCTTTATTATATAAATCGATTTTAAAAGGAAATTGTTTAATTAAAAAGAAAACTAACATTATGGTGGTTAGGAATATTTGAATTTGTGCAAGAGCATGCAGACAAAAAGATGCACACGGTGCAGTACAATCATCAAATCAAAGCAAGTACTAAACTGTAAACCAAAAAAGAAATATTTCTTTTCAAAGATTTAACCTTTTAAAGTAGATTTTGATGCGATTTGTATTCGCTATTTTCTAATTTTGTTTATATAAGAGGAAATCCAAGCTTGATGTATGAGCGTTTTTTTTCGATTATTGAAAGTCGAGAAAACAGTTTGATAAAATAAATATTTTCATGACAACTTATAGAAATTTGCTATTTAGAACTGCAGCTTGGCCTTTCACCCTTTATGTATATGTCATAGCGTGATTTGTATAACAATGTCTGAGCAAATTTATAATGAGCCAGAGTTTTGTCAAAGAACGTCTTATCCTTTTCCCAAAAAGTTCTGCGGAAAGTACTAGTGACAACTTCACCAATAATACACGATTGGCTTATATATTCTAGGTGTTGACACTATGTATCAAATTATCTAATTTATCTTTTCCCTTTTACTTACTTGTGTTTGTACTTTTATTTTGCTTTTGGCCTTATGACTTTTGACGAGATTCGGTATTTATGCATCCAAATGTTTCTGACTTTGGGAGATACTGATGCAGGTGGGTTAGTTCAGAGGTGCGATTTGGACGCATGAAATTTTCATTGTGTTGTTTTCATTTTTTTTTAATTGGGTATAATTGAAATTGTGAATGATTTACCAATCACTTATCGCATACTTTATTTCCAATACAATTCATTTAACTTGAGGCAAAAAACATGTACTTTGAATTATATATTTATACAATAAATTGAGACAATAAATGTGTAAATTATTAGCTGTTTAATATTAATTTGGTTACTACAATGTGCAGGTGTGAAAATGAAGAGAAAATGAATCAACGAACCGAAATGGACATAGTATTTCATGACTCGAAAACCTAAAACTGCTTTAGAATTTTATAACTTCGACTTGTAAACCCAAGTGGGCTTTCTCACGAAGTAAAAATGTGATTGAATTTCTTGAAAATACAAATGAAACCTTGCCAAAGTCAGCAACTGAAAGCATTAAGAAATGCCACAAGTTTGATTATCCAAATATCTTCGTCATTTTTAAAATTGTCTGCACGATACTATACCAGTATGTGATTGTGAGCGTTCAAATAGTGAGCTCCTGAATATATTTTACGTATAACAATAGGCTAAAAATGACTAAATGAATAGGCATTGTTGCACGTGAATTATGATCAACCCTTAGACTTTGGTTGTTGTGATTGCTTACACTTTTGCATGCAGACATCTGAGACTAGTATGAAACATGCGAAATGCTGAGTAGTCTCCACAGAAACCAACGAGCAAATTATGATGATGACTTGACTGGTCCCTTTGGGGTACCAACCTACGACTTCCCACAGCAATGACAAGCACTTTAACAAAACACCCAGGAGGCGGTAAACGAAAAATGAAAATTAAATTGTTTTTAAAAACCATGTGTTACCATTTGTTTTGTTACTACATTAATGTCCTTTTCATATATCAACAAAAATAAGCAAACATTTTGAAATCTCGCTGAAACATTTCTGTCCTTGTATTTTTATTTTACTTAATTTTTACTTTATTTGGAAAAGTGAATATGTCATTACGTTTAACTATTGTTAATATAACAGAACCATAAACAATGTTTATACAATTGGTATGATAAGCTAGCTATAAAACTAGTACAAAAGACTGCCATTTGCAATTGACAAGTTTTTTATTGTTAGGGAAATGTTATGTATGTGATAAAAATATACATCAAATTAGCTGTTTTAATGATATTGCAGCTAATTTACTTTTGACACATAGAAGTGTTTTGGGGAAAATGAGTGGTATTTATCTCGTTCATTAATAAAAACAAGAATAGAATAGCGGAAAATGACAACACATTTAAAACAAATTGCAAATGAACAGACATAGTGTATTGACTGTTATATAAAATGCAATTTGTGATATGCGTGAAAATCACATCAATAAATGTATATAGGTGTCTATAATTGTATATGATGATATGTTTGGGCTATTTATCTTGCAAATCAGAGGTTAATGCTTTGATATGAATTAAAAATTCTTTAAACTGGAAATGTACTCTTTCTTAAGGTAAAATGTAAGCCTTCAACTAAAACGGACGACGAACCGTTTATCGCCAATATCATTTTGGACAGTGGTGTAACAGTACAAAACATAAGAACAAACTATAAAAAAAATTGACAAAGTATGTTTCCCTTAAGATACATTTTGGTGTTTTAGTTGTCTTTGGGTTGTTATCTAACAACTTGTACCTCAACTGTTATTCAATCACATTGTTGTTATTGCTTATTATATATTGTTACTTGAATCATTTTGTACGTTTATCAATTGATTTTTCAGACGAACAATTCGCAGAGCACGGCACTGGAAAAAAGAAAAAAATGAACGTGAGTCAAACTGTTAAGTATAATTATTTTGTGAAGACAAAATGGCCATAGGTGAAGGTTGGTACCTATTTAAACGTTTAAACCCGCTGCTTTTGTTTGCACTAGTCCTAAGTCAGGAACCTGATGTTCAGTGGCTGTCGTTTGTTGATGTGGTTCATAAGTGTTTTTTGTTTTTCGTTTTTATATAGATTATACCGTTGGTTTTTCCGTTTCATTGGTTTTACACTTACTAGTCATTTTTGGAGCCCTTTATAACTTGCTATTCGTTGAGAGCCAAGGTTCCGTGTTGAAGACCGTACTGTGACCTATAATGGTTTACTTTTGTGACTTTGATGGATAGTTGTCTCATTGGCACTCATACCATACCACATTTTCTTATATGTATTAGATACTTACATAAGTACGTCTGAGTCAGTGACAACTCTACAACAGATTTATCCATCGGATCAACCGCAATGATGTAGATACTTACATATATATTTACTAAAATCGATCGGAATGAATCGGCGACTTAAATTAAGGCTGCTGTAAACTATCGATGTTCAAATCTCGATAATTAATTGAGAAGAAACTAATCAAGATATCTAACAAACAACTGACAATTGAGCTCCATAACAAAGAGCGACAAAAAGTATAACAAAACTGAAAATTCAAAAAGAGGAAGTCCATGCATCACCACTGACCAAATCAAACGTTAACAATCAACAGAACGAGACAGAGTAAGCGTATCTTGATATGCACACGTTACCCACCATGCGACACTCGGTCTAAATGTCTCCATAGGGAATAAAACACAATTGTGTAGATTATACAGCAGACATTTCTATTGTTTACCCTATTATCTAGTTAATGCGTGTACATTTGACGTTTCACGAAATAAATCAGTAAATACATTGTAGTTATAATCTATTCTTTAGTAATGTGATTGTTTTTTTTTGTTCTGTTTGAAAGTTTAACTTTTACATATATAGGAACATTTTTGAAGTAGAATTCCACTTCAAGAAATTGTAGCGCAGACTATACTTAATGTTAAACCTAGTATTGATTTTAAATATCAATAACATTATGAAAAATTTAATAACGGTTTGAAAAATCAGTTTACATTTTGATGCCAAAAATATTAAAGCTCAAACAAATGGTAAGGGAGTCCTTCCAATCTTCCATTTTGTCTCAAAATACGTATTTTGCTGTACAGACCTCTCATGATGGTTGGCAGATATTTAGAAGAAATATATATTCTTATCATTAATAAGAATAAGACAGAATTCGTAAGAACTCCTTTTTTATGAACATATAACTAGCAAGAAAACAACACAACTTCGAATGTCGTGATGAATAAATTGATTGGAAAAAAATATACTGTTAACACTTACAAAATTAGGATGATGTTCTTAACAAAACAGGCACACAAATTCCTTTCTATTATCTAAAGATCAAGATTGGTGCCCGTCGCCAATGACATTTCATAACTCGTAAATAATTAATTTCATCTCAAAAATAACTTTAAAATTGATGTTAAAGTAATCAAAATAACATAAGTATTTCAAACAATTGTCTGACCTACTATTACTATAAGAAGTGCCGAAGAACATTACTATTAATTTCATTTAGTAAAATAAAATAAAATAGGTAGTGTATGTGGATACTCCGTTATTTTCTGTTTAAATTTTAAACTGAATTACCAAAACCGGACATATGCCTTTTTTCCAAATCAACCAATCACTAAATTTTGAAATGTCTGGATTGTCTTCCAAATTTACTTATAAACTCTTCACTTTAACCTCATTTTCATGGTTCTTTGGTCATTAAGTTTGTCTGGTTTGATCTGTTCAGGAACTATATGCAATAGGGCCACTATATGTGGTGTATGGAATGATTGTAAGGTGTTCATGTCTGACTGGCATGCTTTATCTGACCTTAACCTCATAATCTTCCTTTTATGTGATAATTGTACATGCAGTTAAACCTTCATATTTATTTCAACATAAATTCAACTGATAAGTAAACCAGGCAAGATATTTTCAGCGATTGCACTCTTGCTATATTTTGCCGTGGTATTTTGTTTTTATTAGCCTCGATTCGGATATCTCCTTTGCTTTTTTCTCGTGCTTCTTTCATTTGGATGCACTATATTCCGATCTTATAAATAAATAAACCTAGTTTGCTTAGTTCATGTATAATGAAAACTAAACTGTGGATACTTTTTACCTGAGAAACTATACAAAAGATTTATGATTTTATATTATAGTGAATTAGAATAGTAGTTATGAATTTGATTAAAGAAGCCAAACTTATCTTTCAGTTTTCATCATCAGCACAAAATACCAGTGAAGACATAGGATCAATAAATGTGAGTATATTTTACACAGAAGTGAACTGTCTGAAAACTGTAAACTAAATGTTATGTTCTATTAAAGATGTACTTAGGTGAAATTAAATAAATTAATACTTTAAGCCTGTAGAGCATTGATTAAGGATCACAATAGGCTAAAAATATTGATATGTCATGAAGCTCCTTTTTGATATATTTGAGATTTAAAATATAGCGGGAAAAGGCTGACACGGTCTTTTACCTTATCTTTGCATTGGTATTATTGGGTCTCAAATCAAAAGAAAGAAAATTAAAAATCTTCTAAAATTTTGGTAAATGACCTTTTATGAGCTATTAAGTCTTATATGAAAAAAATAAATGGGTGTTATGGGGCAAAATATTTTACATTGTATTGTATGGAAAAACACCAAGGAGTCCGAACAAATTGACACGAATTCCAAAACCTCACCTAAGTACATCCTTAAGTAGGAAACAGTTGCATCAGGAATATGACAGTTGTTATCCATTCGTTTGATGTGTTTGAACTTTCGATTTTGCTTTTGAATAAGGACTTTCCGTTTTGAATTTTCCTCAGAGTGCGGTATTTTTGTTAGTTTACTTTTTTTGTATATGTAAGATTTGTAATGATTACTTATATCAGAGATATACAATTTATCAATTGTTTTTATTTCTTCTGTAACTTATGATAACAATAAGGTAGCAAATGCCTCTGGCGTAGTTGAAATAAGGTGAGTATCGCTATTTATATACCCATATGGAGTCATTTTCTTCCAGAACGATCGGTCTTTCTTTTGTAGAAACAACCCAAACGATACCAAGTTTCAATGATCTGTGATTTAAGGCATAAAATGGTGACCTTTTAAAGAAAATTTGTCACTGCCAGATAAAAGAGAGAAACACAGTTATTCTAAATAGTTCGTTAAGATAATAGAAAAATATAATTAGCTTTTCCGCGGTAAACATGTCAAGTTTCCATAGCATAACCCCAATAGCATCTGATTTAAGGTGGTACCAAACACCTCGACTAAAAGCTATTTGGCTCGTTCAATTTTCATAAAATTTTGACAAAATGTTTACTTTGACCCTTTGACAAAAATATAAAAATTTCAAAAAACTTGAAGTACACACTTTCTCGGAAAATTTCATTGGATATATAGCAGTTAGACAAACACTAGTTTTTATCATTGAGAAGCTTAATATTTCCTCAACAATACAACGTGATTAAAACTGTTAGCTGATTTTACAGAGTTATCTCCATGTAGTGTCAGGTACCACCTTAAAAAGTTAATATAATAAATGACTTGTATTTTTCTTATATCGTTCAGTTGAGTTGTTTCTTGCTTCATGCATTAACATTTTTTTTATTGTAACTGGACAGTGATTTCGATAGTTTATATCTAGATTATTTAGTGAGTTTTATTTCTCATTATAAATGAGTTATAGGGCGTATTTAAAACTAAACGCATAAGCAACGAATATGCCATTATAACGATTAGTAGAATAGAATACAAATCCTGCAATTTTTGCAGACAAAAAAAGCTTTTTGACGTTAAATAAGTCAGATAATGCATACTTTAAGGTTTTTCTTGAAGGATAACACACCTTGGGGTGTCCGGATTGACCAAAGAAAGACCTCCCTACGGTCGATCTTTCGTTTGGTAAATCCAGACACACCTCAATGTATATACAACAACAAAAATCCTTAAAATATGCGTTATGTTATTTTTTATTTCTCTTTCTAAATTTAAGTATATTTTTACATTCCGAAGTACTATCTAAAATTGAGAATGGAAATGGGGAATGTGTCAAAGAGACATCAACCTGACACCAACCTGACCAAAGAGCAGAAAACTCTTTGAATGTTTACACGCTTTATTTACCCCAGAGTCACCTGATATGTATATTTAAAATTATGTTATATAGAAACATTTTGTATTTTTGCCTTTCATTTGTGTTATGTATTTTGTCTATGGAGTGTCTTTATGCCATTTTGTTGTTCTTTGTTGAAAAAATTATTTGTTTGTTTAGTGATTGTGATTAAAACACAATGTTGAATGCTGTACTTCAATTTTTGACATTTTTACCTATTATGTATGTTTGTTTTGCTCACACATTGTTTTCAATATAATGGAATTCTATGCGACTGTCATACAAGTGAGAGGTTTAGCTAGCTATAAAACCATGTTTAATACATCATTTTGTACATGAAGAAATGCCTGTACCAAGTCAAGAATATGACAGTTGTTTTCCATTCGTTTGAAGTGTTTGATTTATTGATTTTGCCATTTGATTTGGAACTTTCTGTTTTAAATTTTCTTTTGTAGTTCAGTTCTTTTGTTATTTTACTCTTTTAAAGTAATACATGTACATACCTATCTTCTCAGTTTAAAAACCGGTAGCTTAACCGTAATGGAATTGATGTATAAAAAAAATTCGTAAAACCGCAAGATTTAAAATTCAAATCCAGTTACAAGAAGATATTGTTTATGGTTTTTCTGTATATAGGAAGACGTTTAACAAGTTGACTTTTCAGGTAAACTAGCTTTAATCTAATCTGCTTCTTAAATTTTCAGCCAATTTCTATTAAAATAAACCTTATTTCTTACTTTTGAACTTTCCTTGGTGTTCAGTATTGTTGTTATTTAACTTTTCACCACTTAACTTCATATGGAGTAGAAATGAAAAAAAAAAAACAGATTAAAAACCATAAATTGTCCAGAGGACAATTGAAGGTCTTTCCACTTGACATGTTGATAGTAAGGGATAAATGAATTTTTTTTTACAGATATGCAATCACTTGAATTTAAAAAAAACCCTTCGTAAACAAAAAGAGAGTACCACACAGAGAGCGCGTAAGGAACCCTTGCAACAACTCTCTGATTGGTCCATAGGTGTCCTGTTGCAAGGAAAATTTTCTGTCCACATCCAATATACCTTCATTTTCCAGTGGCAGTTCAAATTTTCCCGATCTTCATACCGAACAACCTATATTACTGAACCTATCTATTGTATTTATTGTTCATTTTTTCTAGTCGTGAATGAAATATTCGCCACTGGACGTTAAGCAACCACCAAATTATCAATCAATTATGTTTACGATTTAAAACAATTTTGATGTTTCCGAGAATTTATGGTTTTCATATATTTTCCTTTGAAAAGGGAGTTAATCGACTACGTCCTGTGTACAACATGCCACTTCCGATGACATATGATAGCATGCATGACAATGATTCGAAATATCTATGGTTTCTATATTCTTTTGTTTGCAATAAGGGAGATAACTTGCAACTTCCGGTTTATCAAATGTTAATTCCTGTTTCAATGAAAAGATAATTCACACTGATTTTGAAAATCTATGGTGTTTAGGAATACTTTCACATGAATTAACTGAATAATACCACGTTTAGATTACCCAAGGTACTACTTATGTCTATATGTAGACAAAATTGAATATTACTGAATTGTTACAAGCCTTTTTCTTGGGCCTACGTTATATATCTTATAAGAAAAAACTGAAAGATTGTATCTGCAATTAAACAAATTAATATTTATAGAATAACTAATTTAAAAATTAAAACAATATCGAAAAATATATGCAAGAAATGACCGAACAACTCATTAATTCACGAATTCTTGACTTCTTTTATTACATTGACCATTTACTCATTGATTAAAATGAAGTAGACAATTTAAGTATTTCTTTTCTAAGCATTTTCAATTTAATTTGATACAACGTCATTGTCAATGTCTTGACAACACATATTGTTGTATGACGTTAAATGAGTGAAATTATCAGATTTATTTCAAAAGTGAAATTATCTCTTTTTACTTCACAGTGAAATCCCGTTATTTCAATGCAACCAAATTAATAAATTAATTTATTATTTCTGAAATAAAATTATATTTATTACAGATCACAATGAAACAGAGAATTGATCTCAACCACTGGGCTCGTACGATATTGCTTCCAGTCATATGTATAGGAATAGTGATTTTCAACATATTTTACATTATTGTATGTATTAAAGCTTTGAGTAAATCTTTCCACAACCTAGTTGTAATTGGACTGTGTTTCAGCGATCTTGTTACTAGTTTCGAGATTACCATTACTTGTTTTTTAACTGTATATTTTCCAACGAACGTTCCTTCATGCGTTTTGCAAACTTTTGGTTTCAGCTTCGGAATGCTACTTAGTTATTGTCTTATCTTCCTCTTATCCTTACAGAGATATTTAACTGTTCATTCGTATAACTATGGCATTCGTAAAATGTTTGACGAAATCAAATTTAAATGTATTGGTGGAACAACCATTGTTGTCTTTCTGTATACCTTATGCACCGTTTCACTGATACCACGAAACGGAGCTATATCATATTGTCGACACTACCAGTTGTATGGTAATTACGTCGGAGCCTTTGTTGTTACAATTTTTGGTCCAGCAGTTATACTTATATGCGTTATAGTGTGTATCTCCGTCCTTACAAGCTTGCAAATATGGAGAATATATTTCAGTAAAAGAAAAATAAATCCTGTGTTGATGACAAATTACAACAGAAAGGAAGATGAACCATCGGAAAAGTCCTTTGTACTTGATCAGAATGAAAAAGAGTCAAACAGACAAGCAATGACAAGTAAAAGAGACAGCGTTTTACATGAAGAAAAACAAAGCAATTCCAGAGAAAACGGGGCGGATGAACCCATTCAATCAACTTTTAAAAAGAAAAGACAGATCCAAAATGTTGACGACCCCAAAGACAGTCAAAAAGAAATCATACGTATAGAAACCTATCAAACTAACATGTTAATGAAAAGATTAAATGGTGACCACAACATGTTCAACAATGCAGAAATAGTAGAACTCAAAACTATGGATCTAAATTTACATTCCCCGTTAACTCAACATAAATCCGAACAAATTAAAGATAATCGGCAACATCGAAATCAAGAAGCAACACAAAACATACTAGAAGCAGAAAATGGACAGCAATCAAATTGTTTTATTGCTGCTGATACAAGTTTTACGGCTATTTTAACAGTAAATAATGCTAATGAGAAACAAAATACAAACTATTCGGCCAGTCAGGACAGGAGCAAGTTGTCTATGACAAGAGAGAATAAAAACTCGACAAAGCGAATTCCAGCAGAGAAAAATCAGTCAGATTTGATTTCAAAATCTAGAAAAGTCTGGGAAATAAGAGCATTCATCACTAGTATTTTAATTGCTGCCCAAACATTGCTTTTGACAGGTCCATTTGTTCTTTCATTTTGGATAGAGCTGATATATCCACAAGAGATATCATCACAGATGTATATGTTTGCTCTCCCATTCCTTGTAAATTTATTGACTAATCCGATATTATATGCTTGGAGAATGCCGGAAATAAGACGAGAATTCAAGAATCTTTGCAAAAGGGACAATTGAACAATTAAAAACTAAACAAATTGAACGACGTACTGTGCCCTTCATGTATTAGGTTCTGTCTTATTTGTTCTTTTGTGGAGAGTTGTCTCATTGGCAACCATACTGCATCGCCTTATTTGAAGTAGATGTTAAATTGGAGTGGGGTGGGTGGTAGTATTGTATTTGTTAAGTTGTATGTGCCTATCTAAAAACTGGGAGAATATATTATTCGGTTATTATTTTCGTATGAAATATATGCATGGCTACCGATTTTCGTAAGAAAAAATAAATGATGCAGTTGGGGACGTCTGAATTCAAATTGTTCTGTTGAGACCCCTGTGAGATATAAGCAACGGAAGTGCGAAAGATGACACCAATACATATCTATTTCGGTTTAAATATGTGGTTATATGTTCCATAGTGTTTGAATATATGTAATAAAACATGTATTAACACAAATACCGATCTATTAGGTATACACCATAAAGGGGGAAGTCCATAAAACCAAACAAAATCTAACGTTAGACTATTTCAACCAATGGAACGAATCGAAAACTACTGTCATATTCATGACTTGGAACAGGAGGGGCGAAACTCTGTTATTTCATTGTGTTTACTTCTTGTGGCTTGTGTCTGTTTTGCCTTGATCTTTTATTAATGTAATATGATCTTTGTATTTATACCTATATATTGTAAAACACTTTGTAAATAAAGAATAGAATAAGCAAAATGTATCAATCTATTTAAACTAACATAAAAAGTATTAAAATAATTCAATCTATAAACAGCATTTAGAATGGTTAAATATTGATACAATTTAATTGGCTATAACAGAACTTACTGCCTTGTTAGTTTGGTGAAAGCATGTTTGTCGCTAGTTCGAGAGGTCGTTGGTTAGAATAAGCAAAATGTATCAATGTATTTAAACTAACATAAAAGTATTAAAATAATTCATCTATAAACAGCATTTAGAATAGCTAAATATTGATACAATTTAATTGGCTATAACAGAACTGGTTGGTTTGGCGATAGCATGTTTGTCGCTAGTTCGAGAGGTCGTTGGTTAGAACTCAAGCCAGGTCAAATAACAATTTCAAATTTGGAATTTGCTGCTTTTTTGCTAAACACGCGTAATTCAGGAACTGAGCATAGACTGGTGGGCTAGTAGTCAGTATAATATGTTCGGGAAGAGTGACTCAATTTTACGCAATTTATTGTCCACACTCCGAGATGAAGGTGTTATAAAAAAGAAGATGTGGTATGATTGTCATTGATACAACTCTCCACAAGAGACCAAAATTACACTGAAATTAACAACTATAGTGTTATGTATACTATGGATACATTATTATTCTTTTGATATTAATGTTCGTGGGTTGCATGGTATCAAGTCAGTCACAAATTTAAATGTTCAATGAATAACACATGTTATATATGCTTTGCACGCAGAGATTGGCAAAACTATAAAATCAGATACCAACGTAAATACAAGTATTTCACAATTTACGATACAGATACCCAAATAAATAAGTTCACAGTTCTTCAATGACACTGTAACTAATTAACTTAAGCTATATCTAAAGTTCACAAGTAGTCTCTATATGGATTAAGTTTTAGTCGCTTTAGCGTTGAAGCTTGTGAATGAAGACAACAATTATTTTGTCATCAACACATACCTTCAAAAGGGCTATAATAATAGAAAAAAATGGCAAACTTGAAAACTGACATTTCAGTAAGGGTCCCGCATGCACATTATTATGTGAGGCAAAGAGACAGAGGAATACACTGCACATGTTTCATACGTGATGACACCAGCAATCAATTCAGGATGAGTTTTCCATGTTCTCTATTGATGTATGTTTTGTTAAAATGCAAGAACTATGCATTTTAGTGGGCAACCAATAGTTTTGACCCAGAATCATTTCGTATAATACATGTAATAACAAATATTTTATTTTGGTTTAAATCTCAATAAATTACATATGATTCTCAGAATCCTTTCTTAAAAAAAAACAATTTTGACTTGAGGAAAAAGTTTGGAATCCATATTATGCCTTTACGATATTTTAAGTTTTGATGACATCAAGCTACATGAAGATGCATCTCAAAAATTGCGATTTTCTAACAAAAGGAAACAACTGCTCAAAATGTCTATATGGACAAACGTAGAAAGTGAAATATATATGGCTCACGCTTCTTCGCTGCAGAACCCTGATAAAAACAGATTTAAACGAGGGAAACAACTCTAACGAGTCTACTGACTTCTGAGAGGTATCTAAATATTTGGTGTGAATAAAATACATATTAGTGATCTTTACCCTCCACTTTTTATTTTCGTTGGATGGCATAAGAAAAAAGTGCATCAAAGAATACACACTGATTTAAACTTGATAACATAAACACGAGAGCAAACGAAGCAATAATTAACAAAACTGTAAATCAAATCCTATCAAAAACAAGCACAAAATACTTATCTACTGATTTCATTAAGCAACGTGAAAAGTATATGATACAAAAATGTTGAATTTTGTATGAGGTCATTGCAATTTATTTTAGCATAGTTATCTTTGCAAAACAAGTGTTTCTGTTTCAACCTTCAACTGATATGCTAAATATAAAAGATGTGGATAATACATTAATTTAAACAAAAACATAAATATTTAAAAAAAAAACTTGCTAATTTATTTACTTTATACAAATTAAGAATATTTGTTGTAGGAATCAGTGTTGTACTTCACAGCGAAAGAGTTTTTATGACCTAAAACCAGGAATTCGTATCTTCGTTTCCCATTTTTGTAGACAATAATAAGTCGATGCAGTCAATCCTTCAATTGGGCATGGGGAATAGTAGTGTAAAGGGTAGAAAGTCAAAGGTTTTGATATTACTGCAAAATTGCATAACTGCTTTTTCAGACTTTGGAGTAGATCTTTGTAATGTTTAAGAATCCACATCTGATTGACACGACTCTTTGAACATATTTTATCACAATTTATCTGACGACCATATCTTAATGTAGAAACAGTGCGAGTAGGAACATCAGATGGTTTGTCTAATTTATTAACGTCCCGGCTATATGTTGTTCTTTATAAGTATTTTTGTGAATTTAATATAACCAGTATAAAGATGGGCTAAACCAGTTTCACGTCCCATAAAAAACCCGACAAAAAACAAATAAAAACAAAAAAAAACAAACCAAAACATTATACAGAAAACAAGGTTTAGCATTTTACTAAATAAAACAAAGGTGCCATAAAAGAGAAAAAATAGTTCCGGTATTCCTAACAACACTAAACATAAAAATAAAAAATCCACTGAAAGATATAATCGACTTGAGGAGGAGGGCCGATACTGCGACAACGACAAATGGAACATATATATGTTCATTTGTGACCCAAATGTTCTGCAAAGGTATTCATTATGCAGTTCATTAGTAATCATTAGTTTTTGTATGTTTTTTTGATAATTTGTTCTAGTATGTTTGTAAATCCTGCAGCTTCTTTCCATTTTCGAATTGTTTAATATCTTTTTTATTGAAGAAGTGAATAATATATGTGCTTTTAACTTCCGTGAATTTCGAATATCTTTGTTGTTGCTCCTAACGCATTGGTAGCCTTACACCGATATACACCATCGTTTGATCTTGCAAAATTATGTATAGTGATCCCATCTTGACCAACCATTGTATTTGCTTGGGCAAAACCCTGAAATATAGTCAGAACATTAATTTCAATAAACAGTCCCGATCTTGTTGAAGGGCAAATAACTCGTTCTGCAAAAAATAAAAACTTCCAGTAACTGTCGATATAAATTACATGTTCAGACAAACTTTGGATGTTTTATCTTAATTTTCGGTTTGATTTCATGTTCTTACTCCATTCAAATTGAACCCTTTAAGTTTAGTTTACAAGGGTACAAGTACAAGGATATTTTGTAAGAACAAAGTTTGCGTTTTGAAATTTCTACAAAAACTGCTTATGTTATATGACTCTGTAAAATGCCTCTTTCATGTTTTATATAATAAATATTAATGTTGTCGTCATTTGTTTTGTATACCCGATGTTTTGTACGTTTCAATGAACCGAATATTTTGACGTTAAGTTATCATGTACTCGATACTGATCAGATAAAAAGAAACAAAAAAAAGTAAATTTAAAATACCGAACTAAAATGTAAAATTTCACGAGGGGGGGGGGGGGGGGGGGGTGGTCAATAACAACTGACAAAATCAAACACCAGACTTCATCAAACAACGTAACGAATGAAAAACAACTGTCATATTCCTGATTTGGTACATACATTTCCGAAGAGAAAGGTCGGTTAAACCTGGTATATAGCTAGTTTAACTTCTAACTTGTATAACATTTATAAATGGCTCAGTTATATTAACAAATGTGTTTGTATGTAAAAAAAAACCGTGTTTTTAGGATGGGATAAAAAATGAAAAAAAATATATACATAAGAGTTAGCATACTTTTACTGCAATTTGTATTGATGGTTTTGGGTATCCAGTAGCTATACATTGCGCAGTAACAGTGGTATTGTAGTGAATAGTTTTTGGAGAGATTCGTACCTCTAAAATCGTTGGAGGGATCTCTGCAATGTAATAATTTTAGAACACTCCAATAAATAATTAAAGGGGTACAAAACACATATAAAGATAAAACTTTAAAAATCAGCTGATCCCAACTATTAGTAAAGAAGAATTAAAGAGGGACAGTAAAACTCATAGATCGAAAATAAACTGACAACGTCATGGCTAAAAATAAAAAGACAAACAGACAAATAATAGTACAGAAACAACATAGAAAACTAAAGACTAAAATGAATTTCTTTTCTTTAAATGATCAAAATGGTTTTAAGTTGATATATTCCCAATCAAATAATCCCGGTAAAGTGTTCTGTTCAAATTCATTTAAATGTTTACACATTTGTAAACAGGTAAAAGTTAATATTTTGTCAACACGTTTACAAAAATTGAACGAGTAAAAGCTATTCTAGTCAAAAAGAGTTGCGTACTTATTTAAACTAAAACTGATCAGACAATCCCGTTATAGACGGTTATTTAAAAACAGGTAGAACTGGTCAGATAATACCGTTATAGACGGTTATATAAAAACAAGTAAAACTGGTCAGACAATCCCGTTATAGACGGTTATATAAAAACAGGTAAAACTGGTCAGACAATCCCGTTATAGACGGTTATATAAAACAGGTAAAACTGGTCAGACAATCCCGTTATAGACGGTTATATAAAACCAGGTAATGCAGTCAATATAAAGCATTTTATCAAATTCAGGAAGTCAAGTGAAAACTCTATACAAGAAGTAAAATATTATAAGAGATCCTTGTGTTATTTTACATCTATCTTTTTTTGGAATTCCCTTTTTTTTGTGCCAACAATTTGCTCTGTTGAATGTTTTTATTAACATTGGGGATTATAATTTATTTTTATATTGACGTTGTTTTTGTCATTTTATTTTCTTTCAAAACAGCGTTTAAGATCGTTTTACGTAGTTATTAATCGTTATATGCGATTTCATTATAACTATCTTGTTTTAAGTATAAAAATAAATAGATGTGGTACTATTGACAATGAGACAACTCTCTACAAGATATCAAAATGACACATACATTAACAATTATATGTATCCTCTAGTATACCGTTGTACAAGTGTCGATTGATTTTTTTTGTACTGACTATTCGTTTACCAATTGTGAGAACACTGTCCGAGTTTAGAACTTCGGATAAATATTAGGAAAACTCCAACAAACAGACATTTAGGAAACAGAGGAGGTATATACATGTAGTTATATTCTTATGAGTTTTTTTGAATTTGTATTGTAATTGTACACAATTCTAATTGCATGTCAATATCCGAGCCGATTTTAAATTTTGTTAGTTTCTTAAAAACATGTTGGCTGTATGTTCATCTTTACAAGTATTTTTACATATATATTAGTTCACGCATCATTGTAAATATAAAGGAATTTGATGAAACTGTCAACAAATTGAGAGGTTTAGTGCTATAAAACCAGGTTTAATCCATCATTTTCTACATTTTAAAATGCCTGTACCAAGTCAGGAATATGACAGTTCTTGTCCAATCGTTTTGGATGTGTTTTGTCATTTGAATTTGCCATGTGATTATGGACTTTCCGTTTGGATTTTTCTCTGTGAGTTCAGTATTTTTGTGATTTTACTTTTTTTTTTAATTTGTTCATTTGAGTTGCTGTCTCCTATATATCAAATAGGGTGGTTTTATATTTTGAACAGGTTGTTGCGTATTGTTCTGTTTCACCATATATTATTGTTTTACTTACTTGGTCCCTCCACGCGAACTAGTTTTGAAGAATTTCCAGCCAAATTAGACGCCACACATCTATAATCACCGTTGTTAGCAACACTGAAGTTTGCTATGATCAAAGTATGTCCTTGACTGTTAACATTTCCCGGAACATTTGAGTCTATCTATAGGTTGATAAAAATATTGATATGCTTAATATATAGTTAGGCAAATTAACAATATTCAAAGCATTACAAATGCAGGAAAATTGTTAATGTAGGACATGGAATTCATTTGTTCAGTACATAAATAAATATACCGATCCTTCCCCCGAAAAAGACCCACCATGAACAACCATAATGTACATTTCTAATTATAATATTGACGTCTCATCGACATTTGCAGATATGTTTTGCCTTAAAAAAAAAAACAAATAAAAGATAAATCAAATAATTAACACACATAATTAGACATTTAGCTTCGCAGATATACATAATGTGTAACTTGGTAATATATCAAATCTATTAATCTGTTTATTGCAAGTCAAAATACCTAATTAAACGTTAAAAGAGAGACACAAGACATCAAAGGAAGAATCAAAGAATATGATGACAAAATCAGAAAACATATCAACAGATGATCATCAAAAATTAGTTAGGGACGACATCAAAAGATCGATGTAGGATAAAAAACTTAAATCGTAAATATTCTTAACGATTCGTGACAACACGTAAGCAGTGTAAATAGTGTGGGGATGAGGGGTCAACATTGCTGCTAGTTTTGTTAATCCAAAATCGATTTTACCTATATCCATATAGGTAAATCATTTTTTCCCAAATTAAGTTAAAGGGGGGGGGGGGGGGGGTGTAAGTGAAAAAACTATGTGAATTAAGTTTTTTTTTATCCTACATTGAACTTTTGATGTTGTCCCTTAAAAGTTCGTATCATTGGTGAGATATTTTTTTTATAATTAGCTTAAGAAGGCTTCAAAATACAACATTCCACCCAACAAAATAAAGCATTATAGCGTTCATTATCACTGAGATAGTATATATATTTGTTTAGAGGCCAGCTGAAGGACGCCTCCGTGTGCGAGAATTTCTCGTTGCATTGAAGACCTGTTGGTGAACTTCTGCTGTTGTCTGTTCCATGGTCGTGTTGTTGTCTCTTTGACACATTCCCCATTTCCATTCTTAATTTTATCATAATAGCAGTAGAAATATTTGCTAAAAATTGTTTTTTTTATATTTGTTTCTTTAATATAAAGACGTATAACGTTTCATGTTGTTACCTTGGATTGAAAATAAATATCTGGTTTTGGTTCACCTGATGCTTGGCATGTAATATGTATAGTACGTCCGTAAGTAACATGTGTTGGGTTAATCTCAATACTTATATTTGATGGAAGTGTTACCTCTGTAAAGAAATATACATCATAATGTATGTCAAATCCATACACAGATTTTTTTACGACTCCTTACGAATCGCACAAATTCAAGGGTCCTTGCAATTTGATCACTTTGTCGAACAATTTAAAGGTTGATACGAGTTTTTAGATGTATTTGCCGCAACATGTCACGATTAGTAACAAGCTTTCATGGATAACTACGAACAACTAATGAGCTTTTTATGGATCGAAGCGAGTTTATCACGGAATGTTTCTATTCATCGAAGCGTTTACCTGTGGTTTAAGACCTGCTTACGTGTTGTCACGAATCGTTACGAGTATTTACGATTTAACATGTTTTAACCTTTTCCCATATCGTTTTCAATATGTACGAAAGTATAATTAGGAATACGTAAATTAAACATAGTGTATGCATAACTACACGTCATCTGCTTACCCTTCCGAGATCACCCCTAGTTTTTTGTGGGGTTCGTGTTGCTTATTCTTTAGTTTTCTATGTTGTGGCATGTGTTCTATTGTTTTTCTGCTTGTCTTTTTTCATTTTTAGCCAGGCGTTGTCAGTTTATTTTTGATTTATAAGTATGACTGTCCCTCTGGTATCTTTCGTCCCTCTTTTAAGTGCTAGTTATATCTGTTAAAACTCCTTTAAGCCATCGTAAACGATCCAAATGAAATTGTTAGCATCACGAAATCTCTCGTTTTATCCATAAGATAGAATGTTCCGTAGTTGTCGTTTGTTGATGGAATCAGTACCTCTTTGGATAACTCGACTACTTTTCTAGACAATGAGCTTGTCAATTCATAAATAAGAGGCCAATGGAAGTAGGTTATTGATACTAACGGTATTAAAGGCTTGATCGCATTGAATAGCCACAAGTTGAAATACCACATGTTTAGATAGTCAGTAAGATAAATTCGTTACATAGTGTGATAGTTGCCTAATACGATTTCTCCAATTCTATGGAAATTTATCCCTTTCCGAACCCATTGTATAAAAAAAATAATCAACGTGTGGTTGCCGATGATCTTAAAAGATCATTGGATGCTTTTAAGGGTCATAACCTTTTTAGCTAACTGGATGAATCAAAATATGCTAGCAGGTGTTAATGAAATTGACAACTTCGTGGAATGTGAAAGGCATTCAAAGGGGATTTTCGTTAAACAAAAAAAGAAAACTCATGTTTTAATCGTTATAGGAACAGAATCTTACATAGTTACTCGATAGTTAAATTATAAACTTTAAAGTCCTCGCCGAGGTGATAATTTAACTATCTCGATTGGATAAATCCAATAATCCACTGGTATCAATGTAAGAATCTATAGATATATATATATGTAGTCAGTAAGTTCCATATAGGGATTTGAGCTCCGCTCTTATTCCATATAAAATTTACTGACCCAATATATATCTTCTTAGTAGGTCAATACTAAACTATGTAACTAATAATATATATATATATATCAGAATATTCAACGCCATAATGATTTTCATTTTCGTTTCATTGCTATCAGAATCAAAGTCATACAATTTCAAAACTTCAATCGCAATAATAACACCATTAGTATTTTAACAATTCGACAATTGATACGCTAAATGTGTATACTCTACAAAACAACGTATAACAATTATCAGATATTCAACCCTATTCAAATGTTTTCTTCTGACCATATGATGTTGTGAAAGCAGTTATTCTCATTGAGAACTATACTCATCTCATTTAACGCAATAATGAGTTTGCAAATCATATATCTTTTGTTAATAAAATAAACAATATCACGTTTTTATGAACATGCTAAACCTAAACTTCATGTGATTAAAGAGGTCAAAAAGTAAAATATACAAAATATAAATGATACAACAATTTTATCTGAAGCCAATAGGAATTACAACCGTATACTTTATAATGTATAGCTTCTATTAAAGAAACATCTAGACACACCATTATTTGACAAAACACAGGCCACGTAGTTATATTTACATTCAATGTACAACCACTAAAACAATGAATCGTAGATATAAAAGTAAAATCACAAAAATAGTGAACTCCGAAGAAAATAAAAACGGAAAGTCCCTTATCAAATAGTAAAATCAAAAGCTCAAACACATCAAACAATCGATCGAATTGAGAACAGCTGTCATATTGCTGACAGGGTGCAGACATTGGCTAATGAAGAAAGTTTTGTACAATTGAGGGTTGTTAGTCGTTTGACCTGTCTAAATATAATATAACGATACTTTGATAAATTATAGAAATTTAATATTTTTGATTGACTTCAATATCTTGAAAGCTTTATTTTTTGATAATTGTTTGTCGTTGCAGGGCTGTTGCTTTATATCTACATATCAATGGGTTTAATCTTAACGCCAGTCGATTCTTGTTTTTGTTACAAATATAAATTGAATGCAAAAGGTAACAGCAAGATGTGATACAAATTCAATAAATATATATATATTTTTTAATATTATTTGTGTTGCAGTTAATTTCACAGTTTTCAGATTCCATTTGACGTTTGATGTTGACGATGTAAAAGTCCATTAACATTCAACTATTCACGTACTTCAAAAGTTGAAAGCCTAGCAAGATATGTCGTGGCAAGCACAACTGTTGATATTGTAGGTTTTTTTCTCTTTATTAAATCAGAAATTAAGCATACTATTTTTTTTTTTATTTATTAATTTTTTCCGCAATAAGTTTAGTTTTTCACCAAGATAATAATTGACTTCAGTTAAGATAATGAATGCGTATATTGATTCTTTAAGTGTCGATGTATTAGAACTTAGATCGTCCATCACATTAAAGGTGGAACGAGCTTACTAATTTATCTCTGAGGTTTTTCTCTACAAAATATGTAGGCAAGCGATCAATATATTAAGCCTTTTCCTTTTCAATAAAAGTCATTTATGTGTATGAAAGTCAATGATTATAAAGAACAGTGAATTTAGTCAGACTTGTTAACACATAGAAAATGGTATTGTTAGTTAATTTTAGTGAAAGTATTAGGTACCACCTTAAGTACAAGGTTTTCGATATTTTCCATGATTTCGTTTACGTTTTAGTATCGTCAATATTGAACAGCACCTAATGGTTTTTACTTAGTCTTAAACATGTCAAATACGGAAGAGGTGCTAACTTTATGCAATACATATTAAATTCGAGTACAAACTCAGCTTAAGTGACATTTATATCTACATATATTTGGTATACTATTTTGTCAGTATTACTACATAGCGTCAATTAGAGAGATAGTATTGTTGTTACTTCTTAAACTTAAAAATGTAATTATCTGGCTGATTTTCATTTGTATTTTTATATACTAACGTGAAGGTTGAAGTTTGAAAATCCTTCCGTCTCTACCAAATGTATTTGATGCTTCACATCTATACATGCCGATGTTTTCTGACGTGAAATCACTAATAATGATTGAATTGTCGTGTACTTTAACGTTAGATGGTTTTCCAAAACTTGTCTGAAAACACAATAAACAGTATAGTGTTGATTGCAGATCTTCCTTACTTGTTGTAACTCGGGAATATCTAAAGTTAAACTCCGCCACATTTACCATGTAACTGTCCAAAGTCAGTAGCATGTAGTTTAGTGGTTGTCGTTGGTTCATGTCATTCATATGACTTTTTTTTGTGTTTTTCGTTAAGTGTTTTGTTAAAGATTAAGCTGTTAGTTTTGGTATTGTTTTTCTTATTGTTGAAGGGCATACGGCTGCGTATATTAGCCTGAATCAACTTTTTTTCGTATAAATATAGAAATAAAATATATTGAACAAAGTTTGTATTATATAACCTGCTGTTAAGATGTAATGTAGATACCATGTTTTCCTTAGGCCGGACAAACTTACACTCAAGAATTATGTTTAAGGGCTATTATTCATAAAAAATTATGAACTTGCTTTTAAAAGTCAAGATATGGTGGCAGTTTGTACACATTGCCATTTTAAAATGTGTCAATAATTGAGAAAAAAAAAAAACATTAGCACAGTTATTTAATCTTTAGTCTTACCATCACCATATACGTTATGTTTGGTTTCGGATTTCCAGTAGCTTTACATGTAACATTGACTGTATCACCGACGTAATAAATCTGTGGTTGAATAGAGATCATGACGATTGAAGGCTTTGATTCTGAAAAATGAATATATGAAAATATTTCAATTCTAGCGGATGATAGTTAATTATGAAAACAAATCATGACTCCCGAGGGTGACTTGGAAATATGATCATCTCTTGATGTCAGATTCACAGAACATGCATTGTAGAACCCTTTCGAGTTGGAATTGGGATCTTAATTCCGAAGCCTCGAACAGAGAGAATGCCACGGTCTATCAACTTTAAGATTCACGAAAGGGTACTTTTCGCAGCATGATTTTATTTTTTGCCATTATCCAACATACCATCATTTTCCAAGTGTTGTTCCAACTGTCTTGCCTATAATCCGGTCGATCCTTTATTATAGGACTTTTCGATTATATGTATTACTAATTTGGTACCGTTTAAACATACCCGCAATATTTGTCTTTGACCAATGATCAATCATTAATCAATACACAAATATTAAAGCATAATGATTCTTTAACTCGTGATAGGCCGGAGTTGACGTGACGTTACAATTCTTAGCAGTATTTACATAACGCTATACGAATTCACCGAACATCCTTGACGACATGGACATACTCCTATTGAGGTATGAAGCTGTGTTAATGCTTAAAATTGATTTCCCTGATATATCATGCATTATTCTTCATATGAGCAATTTCGAGGTAAAATGGAGTGAAAATTTGCTAATTCACTAAAAATGCAAATAGACACACCGATTGAACAATTCTCACATAAATTATAACATTTTCAAATACACAGAATGATTCATTGTCTATTTAAAATTTTGAATTGACATTACTGAGATTTTTGGAGAGTACCTGGTTCTAACAGCACATACATTTTCAAATATGTAAATTTAATTCTCGTATATAGTATAATTGTTGCGTTTTAGGTAAGTGGTATCCAAACTTTCACTTTGAATTCAATGGCTACTTCGTCGATTAGTTTTCATATTAACATATTTTGTTAAGTATTGGTTATTCATTAGCTCTGTAGCATTCCGTAGATGTTGTTGGTGTTATCTGGCCTTTCAGTTATGCTACCTTTAACTTGTTTGTGTTAATATGTCTTCTGATTGAGTTGAGCCATTTCAATTGATATTTTGCAGTGTTTCTTTCCATGTTGTGATGTTACACTATAGTTGTTACGTAATAGTGAAGGTTGGTAACAATTAAACGTTTAAAGTCATGCATTTGTGTGCACCTGTCCTAAGTCAGGAATCTGATGTTCAGTGACTTTCTTTTGTTGATGTGGTTCATAAGGCTTTTTCGTTGCTTATTTTTATTTATATAAAAATCAGACCGTTTGGTTTTCAGTTGAATTGTTTTACAATAATGGTAATATTTATGGCCCATTATAGCTTGCTGCTCCGTATGAACCAAGGAATGGTTTTGAAGGCGGTACTTCGACTTCGACATATACTGCTTAACTTTTGCTAATTGTGACTTGGATGGAGAGTTGTCTCAACTAATACCACATCGTCTAATATCTTTATACATTGTTCTTACTTTTGTGCATGACATAAATTGAAATATCATCGCAACTAAGACGAATGACTAATAAATGGGACGTACAACGCTTTATTATACCCTTATGCAACCCTAATATTATATTCAAAAGTGCCCAATCGCATTTTAGTCAAAATTTCAAGTCTTTTTATAGGTTAAATTGAGAACATATGGTTTGTTTGCCAAAACTACATCTATTTACAAGAGACCAAATGACGGTGATCATCGTAATCATGGGTGGTCATTCGTTTTTCAAAATGAGCAAAATGCAATAAAACACCACGACCATTAACATGATGTAGACAATGTCTATAAATGTTCGTGATATATACAACAAAGCGTTAAACAATATGAATGCAAAAAACAAGTGAACGAATTACGCACAATACGTCAAACGGTAAACAAATTCATTGTTGTCCATAGAGTCACAAACGACATGATTGTTTGAACATAAATCAGAATACATTGATGTTCTATAAATAAATATACATGGAAATTATTATCGGAGGTCTATAAATAGTAAACCTACTTGGATCTTGTAATTGAAATTGCTGCTCATCTCTACCAAAAGTGTTTGATGCCATACATTTATATCTCTTTACATTGCTAAAGGTTATATTATTGATAAAAATAGTATTTCCGATAACTTTGTCGTTTGATGGTATGCCATAAGCATGATGAGTTGCCTGCAAGTATATATAAGAAAGAATAAAGCTGTATGGTAATGTCAGATGCTTAAATTATTTTTATTCACCTGTTTAAAAGTGAACAACGGCATCACAATGTATGAATTAAAAAACAAATTCTTTATAGCATGAGCAAAATATTAGTCATCCTTTTTGTGTTTTTCAATTTCTAAATATTCTTAACCAATAAACATATATATATCAGTCTATAAAAGGACCAACCAGCAAATTTACTACATGTATGTACAGGTTCGTCTAGAATAGACAATATTGTGCAAATAAGGACATAAATATGTAAATTTAAAGATTTGCATAATGGTGCAGTTGTTTAGACTTATATATTTCATTCGCCTAAACATCAGACACACAATGTTAGAACTGTTATTTTTTTTCCTTCCTCGCCGGGATTCGAACTCATGCTACTGTGATTTCGTGACACCAAATCGCCTTGCAGTATACCCGACTCGCTAGACCACTCGGCCACCTAGGCTCTATAAAATAAAGCTTACGGTGGCCGGGTGTTACCTTTCCTCGTCAGTTTCAATCAAGCGTCGTTACAGTACATGATAGATGAGGCATGAAGATGAAATTATAACAGATCAGCTAAATTATCTATAATGAAAGATCCTACAAACTAATGTAATATGTTGTCACATAAATGGTTATATCATTCAATTTAAAAGCACAGAGTGATATTTGTCATCATTACCGAACTGAACAAAGAAATAACACGACGGGTGCCGTATACAGTGCAGGAAATGCTTACACTTCTGGAGCACCTGATTTCACTCCCGGTTTTAGTGGAGTTCGTGTTGTTTCTTAGTTATTATTTATAACTGTTGATGTAAATGTCCTTTGGTTTTATGGGTATTTATTTACTCCTTGGTTTTGATTGTTATTGTCTTGTATATGAACAAGTCTTACCAATATTGAGAAATTGATTTCCGGTTTGGGATATCCTGTTGCGATACAAGTTATGTTAACATTATCCCCAATTTGATAGTCTTGTGGGATAATACTAATTTTCAAGATTGTTGGTTTAATTCCTGAAATAGATGAAGGCCATATACTTAGCTCTGATCCACCTATTATCAATTGACAATGCAACAGTTATTTATATTTCTTCAAACTCAGTGTATAAATATCTATATTGCTTAATGTTTGAATATTTTCTGCATGTTGAACAAGCCTACAATTAGAGGTAGGTCAATTTAGAAAGTATGTGATACGTTGGCGTAAACGTATCTTAGAATAAACTAAAATAATATTACCAAAAATGTGATTATAACTTGATTAACACTTTTTAGAAAATAACAGAGATCAACTCGGGTACTTTTTGCCAACTGCTTATTTGCATCTGTTTTTTTCTTAAATGCCTCACGTTAATTTCTGTTCAAAGTAACGAATTGATATGGTTTCAATTTCCTAAAATGTCGTACTGTCCTTGGAGTTAAAGATTTGTACAAGCAGCAATGCTGAGTTACGAGGCACTGATTACTGTTACCAATAAATGCCGTAATCTAACTATCTTACTTCTGTAACATAAACTAAATCGGATTTACCAAATTTTGAGCAACATAAAATATACCACTAGTAAAAGCAATTCATTTCAGATTAAACGGTACGTTTTAAGATATAAGATTAGGGAATTTAAAAAAAATACCTAGAGATTAGGGAATTTTTGGAAATAAAGCTTTATCGTGAAACCCAACACCCATGCAACTGTTATGAAAAAACAAAGGAAGACTTGTGTCCTTCTACATTAAAAGGAGAGAAGCGATAAGTGACTTACTTGTCTCAAAAAATCAAGTCCATTATATCAAAAGTATGAATTATTTGAAATACTAAGGATTTTCTTATCTCTGGCAAAGATAAACGTAGCCGTGTTTAGCACAACAGTTTGGAATTTTGGGTCATCAATGCTCTTCAAATTTGTATTTGTATGGCGTCTAACTAGTTTGGTCTGAGCGTCACCAATGAGTCTTATGCAGACGAAACACGCTTCTTGCTTATTAAATTATAAGCCTGGTACCTTTGATAACTAATTACATTTACAGAACATATACATTGGTACTTCGTGTATGGTTCGCGTTGCACAATTCTTTCAGTGTAGTCTTTTGTAAACAAATAGTCTTTTGTAGACCGTGAATAATTTTGAAGTTTCAATTTGTTTTTGACATTGTTTGATAATCGCAATAATTTCTGAATGTACAATATTGAAATTGATACGAAAGGTTTGTACACTATGTACTTCAAATATGATATATTGATTGTTGATGTTTTAGCGCCGCTTGTAAGCACCAAGTTTAAGCTATTGCGTCGCCGCCAGTTTTTACTCGAGGAGTGCCCTGAGAAAACAAACAAACTTCGATAGGAAAACTGACAATCATAATCCAATTAGGATTCGAGTAGAGAGCACCTTCACGTTTGGGTTCGAACTCACAACATCAATGTTGACTGGCTAGTGATGACAGAAGTAAACATACTTAAACCACATGGCCACCTAATATGACACCCACCTTTAGATCTTGCAGTACCAGAAACAATTACCTGGACCCTCAAGATGAATCGTTTTTGAATCATTGCCAGCTTCATTCTTAGCTATACATTTATAGTATCCGTTGTTGAAAGTTGTAAAATTTCGTATTGTGATAACATTCCCAATAACTTTTGTATTCACTGGTAGTGAAGCGCTCTGCAATATAGAACAGAATAGTTTTAAAAGATAATATATCTATTTATGTAACACTTCACACTTATACAACATCATTTTGCGAATTTCTACGTCATCTGGTCTCTGGAGCCGAGTAGTATCATTAAATTCGTATATTTTTTTTTTATAGTTCTAAGAGTATCAATAATTCTGATTTGTAAATACGCCCACCAGCCACTTTATTCCAGTAAACAGGTATAAGAGTCTTATAAAGCCTAGATATATATATATATATATATATATATATATATATATAAATGTATGTATTGTTTCGTAAGGAATCTTAAGACCAGTAAAGATAACCAAAGACAACAGTTGAAACATAAACAGTACTTAAATTTGTTAGACTTAGAAGGAATGACAAAATATTGTTTCTTCATTTCATTTTTGAGTCACAAGAAAGGAAATATATGATAAAAATGTATCTTTTATTTCTAAAATGAAGGACAACTCTATGACGTCATACCTATTACTAGTTGAAAGTCAATAAATGCATATTTTAAAAAAAAAAAACCAAACACATATTGATGATAACAAGAATATTTCCATTGTACACGGATGCCCCATCACACTGTCATTTTCTATGTTTATTGGACCGTTAAATTAGGGTCAAAAATCTAATTTAGCATTTAAGTTAGAAAGATCATATCATAGGGAGCATTTGTGATTATTATTCATTTGCCAACCTGACATAACTCACGGAGTACCTGATTTCACTTCCGATTTTTAGTGGAGTTCGTTTTGTTTCTTATTTATTATTTATAACTGTTGATGTAAATGTCCTTTAGTTTTTTTAGTCTTTGTTATTGTCTAGACAATATCTACCAATATAACTAATAGAATATTACAATCGTGTTCGACTTTACTACATTCATGATGAACTTGTTTAAAATCTGGTGCATGTAATGTCTTCTTTATTTATTTTTAAAAAAATTTTAGGACTATAATTCATGTATCTTTTGAACTATATTTGAACATATTATGTAATTTCAGGCATTTTGTACTATAAATCGGATCTCTTTTGAACTATGTGTGGATACATTTTGTAAGTTCATAGTATTTTTGTACTTTAAATCATGTTTTTTCATAACTATTCAATAACACATGTTGTAATTTTTGATTATTTTTGTACTTTAGAACATTTTGATTACATTTTGTAATTTCAGAGCAATTTTGAACTATAAATTAGAAATTAGGTATCTTTGGAACTGTTTTTGAATACATTTTGTTATTTCAGAGCATTTTTCTACTATAAATCAGGTCTCTTTTTTGACAGATTTTGTAATTTCAGAGTCCTTTTTATAACTAAGTATGTGTTTTGATAATTCGAGAAGACCGTACGGTGATATGTTATTGTTCACATTTCGGCACTTTGTACCTAAATTGACAACGCACTTGTAGGAAATAAGACTAAATTTACTTATTTGTAAAATGAGTTTTAAAGAAAATCCAACAAAAAGGAAATGCCTGTACTAAGTTTGGGTTAGGACAATTGTTTTTTCATTGATTGGATGTGTTTGAACATTTGATTTTGATCTTTTATAAAACTTTTCGTTTCTATATTCCTTTGCAGTGCCGTAGTTTTGTTAATCTACATTTTTGTTTGCACTTTTTTTTCTACCTTCGAGGCAAACGATTTCCTACAGAATGTGAATAGGGAAATATTAACCAAATTCTCAGAAACGTTGACAGTGCAAATAAATTATAAGATTCAACTCTCTCTATAACATAGAAAGTAATTGTATTCTCCTTAAAAGAGGAGAAATTACCTTAAACCATAAATCTATGTTTGGTGTAGGACTTCCTGAGGCGTCACAGGTAATTTTCACCGTGGATCCATAATGTGTTATATTTGGACTTTTATGTATCTGAACAATCGGTTTACTCCCTAAATAAAACATGAAATGTTACAACAACATCATTTTGATGATATATAGAGTGAGAATTTAAAAAAATGTTTCAACGAAGCCGTAGATTTGTTTTCATTTAACCATGAGTTGGGCATTGATATTCGATAATACTATCCTTGAAAATGGCAGACACCATCACAGATGATGAAAATGAAATACTAATAGTATATTAAGAATTCGGTCATCGAAGTTTTTCCAAATAAGTTCAATATTATAACCACAAACATATACAATGACATATATGATTTTTGATTCGTCGTATCATATTTGTGGCTGTGTTTTCACTTTAAAACGTAAACTCAGAACATTTCTTCAATCGAAAACTATATAGGGATTCTTAATTTAAATCAATGTTATTTTTGGTTTTGAGCGAATTGATGAGTTTGAAAACCATGCAAATCTATTGCAATTTGGTTCTTTACTGTATTCTTGTTTTATGATTTATGTTATTACTAATAAGTTCATGTTACAATATACCTCTTAAGTTATAAAGCTTGTCAGCTGCTTACGCATTGAAAAGATGTATAGCACAAGTAAATAAATAGAATCATTTAGCTATTCTTTTTCGGTATATTTTTGATCGTCAGTTTTTAACGTTTTACGTATGATACACACCTTTGGTTTTCATATATTTCTGTTTAAGAGCAACTGAAGAAAATTTGCACTGAAAAGACCTTCCGATGCACCAAAGTGATATAGTATTTTCAAATGAATTAACGAGCTTTATCCGCAAGTGAACCGACTGAATTTTATTCCTGAATTCTAATATAATGATGCATTTAATAACGTTGAGCCGAATGGAAAAAGTCGTCACGGATATAATATAACAGAAAAACGGTCAAATAACAAAGAACAGTATACAAAACACAATTAACAATAATAGACTGAACAACACAAATCCCACCAAACTCATGGAAAATCTTAAATCCACCAAAAGTGTAAACAGATACTTCTCAATATTTGATATTGTCGTGTTATCATTACACCCTACTTTGATAAGTTTTAACAAGTGATCATATATCGCGGATTACTAATTGAATAGTAAATGACCGCTACACATTACCACATTCTTCACGATTGGCCAAGAAAAATTTTCTTAACCGGAATTTTTGAAATGAAACAGGTAGAGTTATGATATTAACGGGTAGACGACATATAACATGTATAACTAATTGACAATAATCTTTACTAACGGTTATCGTACAGCCTTCAATAATGAACAAGACTCTTACTGAATAGAATTGTCACCAGTATAAACAACACAAATTATAACTAGATGTGTCAAAGCGACACGAATGTCTCCGTCTTAAAAAGTTCAAAAATCCTTAATTTCAATAACACATGTGGACACAAACATTGTGGTAGTCTCACATACCAAAACTCAGCTCAAAATCTGGTCCATATAACTGTTTTCAAAGTTGTAAACCCTTAATTTTGGCAAATATCTAAAAGCATTTAGAAAAAAGGTCCATATAACTGTGATTTTCAAACATTTATCCAAGTCCAAAGCCCTTAATTACAAAAATTCGGAGCGGAATGAAACTTAAACTTGATCTGTAACTCATTATGAGTAACTCACATACCAAAAATCAGCCCAATATCTGAAGGCGTTTGGAAAAAAAACCTCCTTTAATGGTTTGTTGCGGAACGACGAAATGACAGAATGACAGAATGACGGAATGACGGAATTACGGAATTACAGAATTACTGAAAAGGGTAAAACTATATGGCACCGACAACTTTGTTGCGAGGCAATAAAAATCAAAGGCACAAATATTAACGTTTATAACTTAATGCAAGACATGTTAGAGCAACCCGGTCCTTTTAAAAGGGTAAACTCAGGGTGCTTGCCTGTGTTTAAGAAGGGTAAATTAACTTAACAAAGATACAGATCCTGTTCCACATTTGGAAATTTGAATACGAGTTTTCGTGGACACAGGAAAAAAATTGAGTTCGTGGTTTTGCATACAAGCATAAAGAGAATTTGTAATCTGTTGACCATTTAAATACATGGTTTATTTCCACCTATGAAATCCATGTACATAAGTATCTCACGAATAATAATGATTTCACAGTAATTGATGAGTATCTTTATCGGTGCAAAGTATACTCAATAACGATCAACCAACTAATGAGGTCTTCTGTTTAATTTTCGAATTGATTTTTTCAATTGCACAACTTTAAATTCTTGGCTTTCGAATATCGTATCTACAGAGAGATATTTGCTTCATATGCAGGCGCTGCCAGCATTTTTCCACACTAGAATTTGTCTCATGAAAATTATATCACATTTTTCTACAATATTGTTTACGCTATTCCGAATATTCAGAAACATCACAGTCATTCCTTATGATCTAATTTTAAATCCATTTTCAAGTGTAAATCATCAGAAAAAATTTCTGATGACGTCACAGTCACATGACAAAATTATGTCTTTGAGCCGAAATTATCCCAGCTAATCAGAAGACGCGTTATTTCTAAATATAAGTTATTTCTAAATAATCTATGCCTACCTTGTCCATGCAAATATACAGTTTTAGTATCTTGACCAAGCTTATTTGTAACAATGCATCTGTAATCACCATTATTTAGTTCGTTGAAATTACGTATAGATATTGTATTTCCAACAACCAATGTGTTAGTTTGAGGGATTCCCTAAAATGTGTAAAAACATAAATGAAATTGTTTTGAAGTTATTGTTGGTCATTGTTTTTTCAAAAACAAACAAATTGTTTGGAAGTTTTGTTTCGAATATGTCAAAATGTGTAACTTTATTTAAGATTTAACATGCTATAGTTTATTCCCAAAGTAATTTTCCGATTTTATTAGGTAGTAATACTCATTGTTATTAAAATATGGTTGACCCATGCTCATGTCTGTCATTTAATGAAATGTAAAACAACGACAAAAAATTAAACAACAAAGCACCGCATGACAATGAAAATTCAAAATTAAAAAGGATAACAAAAGTTGACCATTTCAAACACAAGTCAAGAAAGATGGAGGATTTTCATCCTGGGAAACACAATTTCATGTTTTAACAGATTATCATAAACTCTAGGTGAATGAACAAAAACATGATAACATATAAAAGTCGAAATACAATGATATGATTTAACTAAGGAACTAAATATCTACACACAAATTTGAATTCCTCTAAAATTCAACTATATCATTTATATCTAAGTTTTGTATGTTGTCTTTTATGTATATTTGTTTTTTGTTGGTGTTTTCCTTTTTAAAAGTCATAGCGTTTATAGTTTATTTTTGACTTGTAAGTTTTAATGTCCCTTTTGTATCTTGTGCCTCTCTCTGTAATGGTACCAATTCAAGCTCGTTATTCTATAGATATTTATTATATTTATGTATATATTTGTTTTTGTTTATATTGTTCATTTTTTGCCTCTCCCTATAAAACAAAGTGATCATGCTTAGTTTTATATGCAATTTTTTACTCCCATAAATAATATTTATGTGAGTAAACAATTGCATGTAAAATATTAAATATACTTACTCTATACATGAACTCGAAATGTGGTGCTGGATTTCCGGTTGCTTCGCATGTAATTTTCAGAGTACTGCCATAATGAAATTGTGCCGGCTGAATGTTTATCCGAACAACTTGCGGTTTGGTCACTAAACAGCCAAAACAAAAAAAAATGATATTTTTAAACGTAACAGATGCTTGAATACTTTAATTTTGTAAAAACATCTGATGATGACAGCTTAAAAGAGGGACGAAAGATACCAGAGGGTCAGTCTAGTTAACTTATCTTTACATACAATAATTGAAGAATATATAATGAGAATGTAGCTGTACTAGTACATGTAGTCTTTACGGGTTAAGTGGATGCATACGAAAATATATTATTATGTTTTCCCCTACATCTGATATTTATCGGTCATCATTAATAGTTTGTTGATCAAAACTATATGTCTGTGTCTCAATATATTCAGAAAATGTTCGTATATGCGATTTCAATCTTTTATCAAAACACCAGAATATTTGCCTGATCAAAAAAATGAACGTACCATGGCCGATTCAAAATATCTAAAACTTAATCAATTTAAATAGCTGGCAATGCATCGTACATGTTGCTGGACAGGTGCAACTTGCCAAATGAAAAGATCCATTCTTAGCCCATTTAAGTTCATGCAACTTTTCTGGTGTACTCCTGGTTAATATATTCAAACTTGATTTATGCATTTATAACTTTTTTTGTGCTTATATGTAGTTATAAAATAAAAACTAAGGAGTATCTAAATACTTACAAGGGATCAATGTTGTTAATGTTGTCGTGATCGTTGTTTGTGTCGTCGAAGGTGTTGTTGGCAGTGAATTAATTGCCATGTGACTTGTTTGTGTTCTTTGAGTACATTTATCATTACACAAATCAGTTGCACAACATGTCTGACATGATTCAGTGGGCAAAGACGAATCTGGGCATTGCTAAATAAAATAATAAAAGTTACATGTAATTAATGTTTGACTGTATGTTGATAGAGTATAACCACAAAAATTTCAATTACAGTTTGATGAAAGAATTGTGATATCCATGACCAGATTAATGTTTTAGTGAAAAGATTACACAATAAAACCGTCAGTAAAAAAAAAGAAATTAATTGATACTACTCTTTCAGGAGCCATGTTTCTACCCTGCAAGACACATGATATGTTTTAATGACACTTTATTTCACTCCGGACGTCAGTGTATATTTTACAGTAGCCTTGATATGAATCATTGGCGTTTATCTAGGACATTTGATATCAGTCTTTTGACATGCATCAAACCTGGTTCAACAACCCATTTTTCTTAAGAAGTCCTGTAACTAAAAATGTTAGAAATATGGCAGTTCTTATCAAAAGAGTGTTGCCGTTTGATTTTGTTGCACTTCGATGTTCCTGTTATTTCTGTTGTTCGTTTTATTTCCTCTTACAGTTGAAGTGTTTCCCTCTGTGTTGTTTGTAACCCGAATTTGTTTCTTTCTCAATCGATTTTTGAATACCGGTATACTACTGTGGTCTTTATTAAATTCACAGATGGCCACATATATGTTATAACTGTCGAACCCATTATACCGTTCCCTTTTCCTGATTTAGACGTCACTGAATGCGACTCATTGTCGAATATGTCTTTATCATAATCTTCGTGTTTTGTTTATATGTTACTTAATTTCTAGCGATGCAGAATATAGTTTATGGTGATTCTAGTGTAATTTACAATGGCGAAGAACTCATAAAAAATTAAAGTAATGTTCTTTAATTTACCTGCTTTGCCACACAACCCTGCTTCCATTGAACTCCTCCGTGTATACTTCGGGTTGAATGTACTTGGCACACCTTGAAACAAAATAAAGTTTCAACTTAACTGGAATTATTACTCTTAACGAGTAACCATACATAAAGATGAATATAACTCGTCTAATTCGAAAAAGTCAAGTCCTCTCGTATGAGTTGCATGAAAGGAATTAAATATATACATATGTATATGTATTACAGTTATAACTGAATTAAAATGATAAACGTGGGTAGTCAAACGTAACTATTTGTTTCCCGTTATCATGTGATCATGGCATTTCAGAGGTTATAGTAAAAAGTTACATAAAAAAAAATCCAAACGTCAAGGCAAATATAAACGTCAAGTCCTTTATCATATGGCAACATCAAAAGCTTAAACACATTAAACGAAGGGGAAACAACTGTCATATCCTTGAAATGGTAAATTAAAGCAGGTGTCATTGTTAAATAATTTAATTTTGGGTGTAACGCGTCTTCTGATTGGCTGACGTTATTTTGTTATCAGCCCATAGACATAATTTAGTCATGTGACCGTGACGTCATCAACGTTTATCGTGATTTTCTACGGTTTAAAATGGAATTTAGAATTAAATTATAAGAAATGACTGTAATATGTCTTCTGTCTATTCGAAATAACATAAAAAATGTGGTGCAAACTGTTAATAACCCGCTACACGAGTTATTCAGTGGGCACCAAATTTTTTATGTTATTTCTTCATAGACAGAAAAAATATTACAGTCATTCCTTAAATAACATGAATAAATAATATAAGTTTAATAAAGAGGAGACATGTATATTCGTTTACATGATTTTGTTAATATATAACTTATTACATAATTTTGATAAATGATAAAATTGTAACAATTTCTGGAGAACATTAGAGTGAGACATATGTTAAATAGATATAAGAAGATGTGGTATGATTGCCAATTACACAACTGTCTCATCCAAGTCACAATTTGTAAAAGTAAACCATTAAAGGTCAAAGTACAGTCTTCAACATGGAGCCTTGGCTCACACCGAACATATGCTAAATAGACATTATATAAATAACACATAGATGAGAGGGTGATAGAGTAGATTGGTACCCCGAGAAAACATTGTCAACCGAGGCGAATCGCTGCGGTTGACAATGCTTTTTCGTTGGGTACCAATCTACTCTATCACTCTCTTAGCTATGTGTTATTTAATTTATCATACTGAATTTGTTATAATTATTGTCTTTTACAGACAAATTTTATTTAAAAGTATTTTGTCACGTACATAACACCGTTACGGGTATTAGATAAAGTGAAACAAGATGTTTTATTTTTTATTTTGAAAGTCAAATAAATAAATCGGAGCCAAAATGTAGAACTTAAGCATTGCCTTTAATAACTTACTGTAAATTCAATTCCTTGTCCTTTAACGTATCTGTTTTTGATTTGTTTGGACGAAAGGGTATCATTAAAAAAAAGTGTCACCCTCTCAGCCATGTGATAGAGTAAATTAGCACCTTCGTATTAGCCAATCAAAATTGGCCTTTTAACGTGAAGCATTATAAAAGAAGATGTGATATGAGTGTCAATGAGACAGCTGTTTCATCCAAGTCACAATTTGTAAAAGTAAACAATTATAGATCAAAGAACGGTCTTCAACACGGAGCCTTGGCTCACAACAAACAGCAAACTTTAAAGGGCCCAAAAATATGACCACATTAAACAATGATAAAATTGAGAATGGAAATGGGGAATGTGCCAAAGAGACAACAACCCGACCATAGAAAAAAACAACAGCAGAAGGTCACCAACAGGTCTTCAATGTAGCGAAAAATTACATGTTACAATATAAAAAAAGATAATATGGTATGATTACCAATGAGACAACTCTCCACAAGAGACCAAAAATGACACAGAAATATATAAACTGTAGGTCATCGAACTGCCTTCAACAATGAGCAAAACCCATACCGCATAGTCAGCTATAAAAGGCTACACACCTGGTTGTTGTCACAAAGAGATATATTATGACAGTCATGTATATGTCCTAAATCTGAACAGTTGTAACACAAGGTATAACCTGACGAAGGTGTCTGATCTGAAGAAGTAAAGACAAAATGTAATAGATAATATTTTCACAGAGGCTTATTTCGTAACAATCTAATCAGTTAAAAATTCCATAAATATACATCAAGAAATATTTGAATCAATTCAGCTTGTTCACATTTTAGAGCTTCTTATCTCATATCAAAAACATCTATCTGTTAATAAAAATCGTATTTTTACGTCTCCGTGACTTGTGTTTTATGCAGTTCGGTTTGCCTATTTTTTGAAAACACCCAACATTTCCTCTTGTCTATATTCCAGTTGAAACATCATTGAAGTTTATTTGTGGTAGGTTTCAACATAACGTAAAGTGTTTTCAAGGTGTTCGTTATCACTAGCATTTCTTTGTATGTGATTATCAAAACATATAATTACATGACAGTTTCTTCTTCGTCCATTAACAAGAATCACAAAAAAAAGAAGATGAAAAAAGTGATTCCAATAAATATTTCCACCATGATCAAATGAAATTATCTGTAAAATTTATGCACATGTTGGAGATGTAAAGCATAATATGTAGTAAGCGGACTAGCATTCTACCTTATCATTTATTCTATTCTGTGTTTAGTCTGTTATCCATCTCTTTGACGTTTACCTCGGATCTTAATTCAGAATGGAAACAGTTAACAGAGAGGCGAACAATACCAAAGGTACATTCATAAATCGAAAATATGCTGAACACTCCATAGCGATCGCAAAAAGGATCGTAAAAATTATCGTTAGTTAATCTTAATGATTGTTTTAAATTATACACCGACATAGATACGTACGTTTATAACCACATAATCCATCCATATTACACAAGTCTTTATCATCGCAACATTCAGTACAATCGCTTGTTGCTTGTCGTATGCGCAAACTCTTTCCATCACCATTTCTCTTTCCGAAACCAGACGGAAGAAGGCCGACAGAAATAAAACACATCTAGAAATAGTACAACATACAGAATAAATGAATGAAACATGCATTTATGGCAAGTAAAATGAAAAAAAAACTCATTAGAGATACCATGCTTCTAATTTTGTAAGCCAACCGGACATAAAAAGTAAAATCACTGAAGAGAAGAAAAGAATATTGAACTCAGAGGAAAATCAATTCGGAAAGTCCATAATCACATGGCAAAATCAAATAACAAAACGCATCAAAAACGAATGTACAAGAACTGTCATATTCCTGACTTGGTACAGGCATTTTCAAATGTAGAAAATGGTGATTGAACCTGGTTTTAAGCTAGCTAAACCTCTCACTTGTATGACAGTCGTATCACATTCCATTATATTGTCACCGATGCGTGAACAAAACAAACAGACACAATAGTTAAAAATGTCAAAAATAGGGGTACAGCAGTCAACATAATAGTTGGTTGATAACTTTAAAACTAAAATAACGAAAGTTGTTTTATTCGCTATTTTATAGTGGGTTGGTGTATAAATAATCTTAATGACAACAGCTAAAACAGAATTACTGAAAATCAAAACTTCAACAATGTTCTGGACAAGTTTTCTATTTTGCTGTGCCCGTAAGTTTGCTTTTTTTGTCTTTGTTTTTGTTTTATACAAACCGAAAAATGAAGTTTTGGATTAACAATGTATTAGTTCTTTAAGTGTTGTCTTCAATGTGTTGGGAAAAAAGCCGTTCTTGGAGAAGGTATGCCCTTTTTCAAAATGTTCCTCTAATGAATCACTTATTTCTATAATGGAAATATCATTTCAATAAATACATGTTAAAATATGTTTACAAATAGGTGAAATACATACTGATCGATTTATGCAGCCTAAATCATACCATGTGCTTCCATTGTGTGTAACATACTTCTTGGTATAACATTCCTGAAACATAAAAAAATGACCGGAAATATTTTTCTGCACAAGTTTAATGTCCAGTGTCTCATTGTTTATTCCCGGGGGGCTAAACGTATTATAAGATCTAACTCAAATTAAAAACTTTGAAAAACGTATGAAAAAGTAAAAAGTACAGGCAAATATCCCTAAAAATCGGCCTCTCGGTCATAAAACTTAGATCAGTACTATACGCACGATTTTTTTGTGCTTGAAACAACAGATCCAGTGTTTTGATTGGTTTTATTCTGAGTATTAATACAATAATCGTACTTGACACTTAAATGACACAAAGTTGTTGAAAGATACATTCATAAAAGTTAAAAAGTGTCAAAATTTTATACCAGCAAACTTCAATACTTAGATAGCGAGAATATAACAAAAACATTCAAAATAACAGAATATATTTTAACATACTACTTAACTTTCTATCATTTGGAAAAGTTATCTGCCAAAATTGAATAACTGATTGTTGTGCATTCTGATAGTGTTTATAAGTATAAACATTTTGACAGTCGAACCAAATATTGGTATTACTATTTTAATAATGATTCTTCTACTCAGTCTTGAAATAATACCTCATCTAGTGCACACTGTGACACTGTATGACAATCATATGGTGTTTGAACCATCGTACAGCTAAGACATCTTTGGTTTGCTACAAAAGTAATTAAACTTGATTAGTGAGCAATCATTCAACGTTGAAGGGGCGGACGGTATGGTTTTGTTTTCTGAGTCAGAAAATGCATCATATACTTCAACTAAATAATACATGATGTTTGCTGTATGATAATAGCATTAAATTAATGTAAATTCCACTCTTGTGCTTATATTAAATCTATGGCTGAACATACATGCGATATGAAAAATGCCATGTAATACTCTGATAGAATCAGCTAACAGTTTTTATCACATTCTATTGTTCAGAAATGTTAAGCTTCTCAATTATCAGAATTTATTGGTCAAACTGCTATAAAAATTTCCGATGAAGTGTGTGGTTCAAGTTTTTTTCTGAAATTTCTATATTTTTCAAAGAATCAAAGTAAATACTTTGTCAAAATTTTAGGAAACTTTTTAGGAAAATTAAAGGGGCACTAGCTGCCAAATTCATGTTCATAATTTTGACTCAGATTCTTATATTTCATTTATAACAATGTAAAACATTTTTCCAAACTATCAAAAGTATAAAATATATAATTTACAGAACATGGTCTCAATAAGATGTGACTTCGTTTCGATTGATTTTAGCCAAGACGCCATCTAATTAACTATCGATTTGATTATGACCATATAAGCGATGTAAACATAAACATAGATATAAATAGATTAAGCAACTCGTGCAATTGGATTTGTATAGGTCTATTAAATTTTGTATTATGGATTAAAAATTTTTGTTTATCGTCGATTTTTACCTTTAAAAGAATAATTTTGTGTGAATCGAATCCGTTAATCAATTTTTTACCCTTGTTTCACTTTCAATGTTGACATTCTTTTCCTTTAAATACCCGTACACGGACAATGCATGCGTTATTCTATATCTTTCTACGGGGTTAAATTGGAGTTCACATGGATTTAATGAGGTTGAATTATTCACTTGCAAGTGAATAATTCATTTTCAATGTTTATTACCCTAATTTCACAAAATTGAACCATTTTAGCCAATAAAAGCAAATTATTATTTCAAAATTTCACTAACTTAAACATATTTTAGTGTTCAAAATGACAAAAGGATCAGACACAAGTTTTACAACTTAATAACGTCTTCTCCGAAACAATATAAAATATAATTTGGAATTACCTATGCGCAAATCCTTTTTTGTGTAGACATAACTTTAATAAGTGTTTATGTGTTTCTCATAATAATGCTTGGGATCTTATCATATTATGCAAATTAAAGGAAAGGATATCAACTACACAATGGTAAGTATAGATTTGAAACTTAATATTATATTCTTTCGTTAAAATCCATTGAATCGTTATTGATAACATAAAATTTATTACAGTAGTTATTCATCAAGATCATCGCATGTATATAAAAATATCTTTTATCACATGTGTTGTTAACAGTATTAAGGTTGTCAAAGCAGAGAAAAACGCTTGGTATTTTTTATATACTTTTGAACAGATAAACAAATTATATCATTTTCTTTAGTACTTAAAACATCATCACCAAATAATAACAATTCGATAGTAATATTGACATTAAAGGCATTAACAATATAATAGATAGTGTTCAACATTTTCATTAATAAAACCACATGAACAATTTGCATTTTGTATCAAATTTGCTTTGAACAGGTCAGTATGCAATGCGCTACATCTGTTACGCAGCCTTGTGTGTAAAACTGAATACAAACGATCTCCTAAAGAATCATATCTCAGAGATTTATTATTTCTATAGTTTACATTTTAGTTTATTCAAATCTAATTTAAAAAGGGAAAATGTAGGAATCTGTCTTATACTCAAGTCTACAGTATTTCACAATGCTATAGATGACGGAAAATAAGACTGTTGAAAAGCTGATAAACGATTTGCGGGAATAGTAATATTTTGACTGTTACGCAAATTATAATTACTAATATCTTATACAAAATCCGGAACCAAATCGTGTAAATATTCTGGCGCTTGATTATTTATAACCTTATAAAACATACATATGTTTTAACCTCCCGTCTGTCGCTTAATGTTTCCCATCCCGTCCCTAAATGGATACTGATCCTGCTACGTTTCTAAATAGGTACTGTTCCTGCTACGTTTATAAATAGATACTGTTCCTGCTAGCGTAACTTGTTAATCCCGTAACTATTCGAGCAGCCTCGATTTGGATATTTTTCAACCAATCAGAATTTAATTTTCCACAGTTACCCCATATATCTGATGAATACTCCAAAAATGTCCGAATAAAAGTCCTATAAATTATTTCACTTTCATTCATGTTTTTGATTTTTTATATATCTCGTAGCTAGTGCCCCTAACGAGCCAAATTAATTTTAATCGTGGTGAATTGTATGCCCTCTTTAACTCACAAGTGTTTCCTAATGATTAAACAATAGTAGCTAAATTTCCTAATGAATAAACAATAGTAGTTAAAATACTTACATGAAACTGATATCTTATGTTTTAATGTTGTTGCTCCAGTTGTAGCCCTCAGAGTACTAGTTGTTTGTTTTACTGTAGTTGATTTTGTTGAGATTTGTGTGTCTGTTGCAGTTGATGGAGTGCAGTTCGTATTACAAAGATCACTTGTACAACATGTCTGACAAGAATTATCTGGCAAAGTCAAATCTGGACATTGCTAGGAGAAAAAATATATACTACTGATTCTAGTTGAACCAAGGTATCACCTTATGTTATTACTAAATTTATTTCACTTGACTGGGTGGGGTTTAAGAAGGTCACTTATTTAAGACCAGTCCATCTACAGACAGGAGTTTTGGGATAAACTCATCAATGAAGTGTCCAGTTATCCGTCCCATATCCTACACTCAGTTCTTTTGTTTATGCGTTTAGTGACACTGACAGGTGATTGTAATTCAATAACAATTATAACGGCAATCGTCCTCATCACACACATATTCAAATAGACTGTTATTATGCAAATAAGAACATAAGCTCCGCCCGATCAGTTGAAATAAATTTGATAATAATATGGCCTCAATTTTATAAAAAGAAAAAAAGAATCGACTTAACTCACTTAAAGCATATCCGTTTGAAAGACAGGCTATAAGTTTTACTAAATATTTTTTTTTCTGTTTGATAATAAATTATAAAAAAGTATATTCTAACTTCTACGTATTAGCTATAAGGACACTAACACCTTTTCTTGGACGTAAGTGGGGTTCGTGTTGTTTATTCTTTAGTTTTCTATGTTTTGTCATGTGTGCTGTTGTTTGTTTGTCTTTTTCATTTTTAACCATGGTGTTGTCATGCAGTTTGTTTTAGATTTATGAGTTTGACTGTCCCTTTGCACGGTATCTTTCGTCCCTCTTCTTTAACAATTTTAAAAAGAAGTTTTTTAATAAAGAGTTACAAAGTTAACATATGACATACCGAATAAAACTCATCACCGGAGTTGTACTTATATTAGCAACACAACGGGTGGCACAACGGGTGGCACATGTGAAACAGGATTTGTTGACACTTCTGTAGTAATGCAGATGTATCATGGTCTTTAGAAGTGTTCGTGTTGCTCAGTCTTTAGTTCTCTATATTGTGTTTTGTATTTTGTTGTTTTTATTTTTGTCAATTTTTTGTGCCATTAAATTGCTAGCTGTTTTCGATGAATGATAGATATAGGAAGATGTGGTGTGAGTGCCAATGAGCCAACTCTCCATCCAAATAACAATCTATAAAAGCAAACCATAATAGGTCAAGGTACAGCCTTCAACACGGAGCCCTGGATCACACCAAACAACAAGTTATAAAGGACCCAAAAATTTACTAGTGTAAAACCATTGAAACGGGAAAAAACCAACGGTCTAAACTGTTTAAAAAAAGAGAAACGAGCAACACGTATAAATTACATAATCAAACGACAACTACTGTACATCAGACTTCTGACTTAGGACAGGTGCAAACATTTGCAACGGGATTAAACGTTTTAATGGTACCAATTTGTTTATACTTTGCTTTCTTTTTTTCTGTCTTTTTACATTCCATCCAATAACACAATGCCTACATCTTCTTTTTTCAAGCACTGTATTTAATATAAAATGATATTTTTATATCTCCCTTTCACTACACATGATATCACTCTGTATAAGCATGATATATGTGTACAATAGGCGCATGTTGACTCAAATATCATGCTTGAATAAATCTATAGAACGATGACCTAGAAGTATACTATATTGTCTTAAAACATGCATTGCACTAGATTAAGATTAAGGTTTGCTGCTACCATACTTTGTGTTGTAATACAAGCTTCCTTGTCTTTATATTTTTTTGTCATTTCTATCTTTTGTACAGTTTTAACTCGGCGAAATATGGCCAGGCAAATCTGATTTGAAATTAAGGAGGACTATCGAGAATACAGTTTCGATATTGTAATGTAAATAATCCAAAGAGAATATTTGCAAAACAAGAGGTCTTTGTTAAATTTAAGCTTTAAATGTCCATCAATCATTTTTTAATTTATATATTCAAATTTAGTTTTAAAATATCTAATTAAATATAACTACCTATTCCTAAAGAAAACACATTGGTTAAGAACAAAAAATGTGTAGTATTCTATGATCCTTGCAGAAGCTGAAGATAAAAATATAAAAATCAGTTACTTTCTAAAACGTACTTGCTTTTGTACACATCCATGATGCCATCGAACTTCTCCCTGTGTATTTGTTGTCGAATGTACTTGGCAAACCTATCAAAATGATAATACAGATTTTTTAATATACAATGTACAGGTATACCACATATATCAATGTCAGAGACGATTACAAGGTAAAGATTCAGTATTTACCGCTGAATTGAACATGGCTTTGCCGGATACAGCAAACAAGTCTTCAGGTCAAATTGGCCTCACTTTCCAAATACAGTTTAATTTCTACAACCTTTTCATATTTAAGTTTGTTTTCTTCTTCCGTAAATGAATTATTAATGATTTTAATGAATAAATTAGAATAACAGTTTATAAACTTTATGCTCCGAAAGGTTCGTTTTTTCTTCTTGATTTCATTTCATCAAGAACTTTCATACCAAAACATTTGAGCCAGAGATGAAAAGATACAAAAATACTTATAAACTATATGACAAAAGGATTAATAACATTACATTGAATGCTGAATGAAGGTATAACCAATTACAGCCATTAAACATTTTATCAATCAATTTTACCTATATAAACAACTGTCATGCAAGTGCGAGGTTTAGAAAGCTATATACATTTTATTTTGGGAAAATGCATGTACCAAGTCAGACTCATTCCTTTTAATTATTGCGTTATGGTGGACTTCCTCTGTTTGAGTTTTACTTGGAGTTAGATATTTTAGTCATCATTTGTTACACACCTGGTGGTTATTACACAAAGTTATATCATGGCAATCTTCTAATTGTCTTGTTTCCTTACAGTTGTAACACAATGTAGACCCTGATGGAAGGGCAATATCTAACAATGAAAAATGTAAAATTAGTCACCTGATGGCAGCGCAATAACTGACAATAAAAATAGTAAGAAAAGTCACTTAATGGAAAAGCAATATCTAACAATGAAAAATGTAAAATTAATCACCAGTGTCAGCACACAAGATGCTCTCTACAACTAACATTTGATAGATTGAAAAACAAAATTACAATTATTATGGTTTGATTTATAAACCATAGTCATAATTGAATGCACGTTCGAATTTATTTACCAATTTCAACAGATCAGTCTGTTATGAAATTGTCAATCAATACTATATACACATGATACAATTCAACTTCAATTTCGTTAACTACTATTACTATTCTTATTTACAATATTTAAACGAAACCCGCTTTGAGGTCACATGTGAGTGAACTAAAAGTTATGAATTTATAATGATATGCAAATGAGTTGACGACCTATTAATAAGCCAATCAAAAAAGTTTATGAATTATTTTCACTGACGATTTCGTCGTAAATAAAATGAGTTACATCCCTTTACCTTACGTTAAACTTTCAAGATCGTGGAAGACTCAATTTCATTGGTCGAAAAAGACACACCTACGAGGTCACTCACATGTGACCTCAAAGCGGGTTTCGTTAGGTCTCCCACGCGACATATCAGAAACAGGAGCGACGAGAGATCAGTTTTTAATTAGATTGGTGTCGGTACAACGATGAATTGGAAAAAGTAAGATGGCGATTGCATGGGAGACAACTCCACAACGACTATTTCTTATAAATCAGGAATACTAAAACATGTAGCACAACAAAGAGCTGTTTGCTTTCCAATGAGAAAAAATTGTGTATTTTAAAATTTAGATATTTTTTTTCTTTTTTTCTTTTGTGCAGTTACTTTTGCTTATATCTAAATTGGCGTAACTCTAAATCTTTAAACCACAACAATTAAGCTTAAGCTGAAGGTTAATTTGAAGCAGCCATATTTAATTAAGTTTTAATATTTTGACAAAATATGTCACAATATTTCTACATTGGCCACACATTTATCTATATATATATATTAGATATAACGTGTTTATACTTTGTGATCCACATAATCCATTCATATTACACAAATCTTTATTATTACAACATTCTGTACAAAGATGAGAAGTTTGCCGTTTGTGTAAAGGGGTTTTATTTCCATTTCTTTTTCCGAAACCGGACGGAAGAACACCAACTGTAGTTGAACACATCTAGAAATAAAATAGAACAAAGCTACAGAATAATGAGTGGAATATACAAATCTTACTTCATCTCAAAGATTTAATGTTTACGACTTATTAAAAAAAAGAAGATGTGGTATGATTGTCAATGAGACAACTCTTCATACGAGACCAATGACACAGAATGAACAACTTTACTATAGGTCACCTATCATTGTACATGTCTATATCCAGCTTTGTATTTTGTTAGCTCACATAAATACATATATTAAAGTCGCAAAATAGTTACAAAAAACATACATACAACAATATAAATACAGTGCAGAGAGTCTAGGATGAACAACATAGAAACCAAAACAGCTACATGTATATCACTACATACAAGTCGCTCGTTTTGGGTAGAAGCAGAATGATACAATAAAATGTAATGTCGTAATGTATGATTATCAATTCTCTACGTACTTTATTTGATCCGTTCAATTGGTTTAAAGACTTTTTTTTATGCCCTTACCTACGATAGTAGAGGGGCATTATGTTTTCGGGTCTGTACCTCCGTTCGTCCGTTCGTTCGTCCGTATGTGCGTCCGTTCGCTTCAGGTTAAATTTTTTGTTCAAGGTAGTTTTTGAAGAAGTGTAAGACCAATCAACTTGCAACTTAGTACACATGTACCCCATGATAAGATCTTTTTAATTTTAATGCCAAATTATAGTTTTGACCCCAATTTCATGGTCCATTGAACATAGACAATGATAGTGCGAAGTTCAGGTTAAAGTTTTTGGTCCAGGTAGTTTTTCATGAAGTTAAAGTTACATCAACTTGAAACTTAGTACACATGTTTCCTATGATATAATCTTTCTAATTTTAATTCCAAATTAAAGTTTTGACCCCAATTTCACGGTCCACTGAACAAAGAAAATGATAGTGCGAGTGGAACATCCATGTACTATGGACACATTCTTGTTTTCTCTGTTTAACGAATACTAGTACATTAGATATAGATATTTTGTTATGTATAATGCCTCATATATACACCACAAAATGAAAATTCATATCATAACACGTTCATTGAAATAAACAGAGACTTCTTTTCCATTTCACTTTTTGTTTAACTTGCCAATTTTTTTTTACAAAGATGCTGATACAAAAAAGATGAAGGTGGCTTGGTCATGTTCTACGCAAACCATCTGAAGACATGACCTATGTAGCCCTTGTGGACACCAGAAGGGAAAAAAGAGAAAGACCCAAAACAACATGGAAACGCACCATAGAAAATCATCTCAAGGAAAGAGGATATACCTGGGGCACATTGGAGAGAAAAGCAAACAACCGAGAAGAGTGGAAGAAACTTGTCCTTGCACTATGTGCCATTAGAAATAGCAAGGACTAAGTGAGTATAAGTGAGTAAAAGATTTTTAAATATCAACATGAAATTAATAATTCACCAGTACCTGCACTGCGTATAAAGTATACATATCTCTGATTGATAGCAAATAAATAATGTGAGCATATTCTCGTTCCACGATTTTTATATTGCTAAGACCGTTGGTTTTCCTGTATGAATGGTGTTACACTAGTCTTTTTATGGCCCTTTATATGGTTTACTTTTACAAATTGTGACTTGGATGGAGAGTCGTCTCATTGGCACTTATTTCAAATCTTCTGATATCTATGTAATGAATATTTCACCAATACCTGCACTGCGTGTGAAGTATAAATATACAATGTATATGATTGATAGAAAAGATTCAAAGTGAACATGTAATAAATATTTTACCAACACCAGCACTGGGTATGAAAGTATACATAACTCTGATTTAAAGCAAAGATTAAATGTGAACGCAACTTATAAAACTTTATAACGTCGTAGTTTAGTCCTCATTTAAAAGCAAATAGAGCACCACAATCATAAGATGAAAAACATCACAAACCGAAAATTCCGAAAATTTTTGACAAGTATGTAGAGAAATAAATATTTGGGATAGAAAAAAAAACAGAGTGTTTCGAATCATATGAAATACTGCGTTTCGTATTATAAATAAAGACTTAACATGAAAATAAACCAGTTTGCAATAATGCATTTGAGACTTGATTGGGGATTGAAAGAAAAAACTACTGTACATAATTTTTGAAAGAAAGAAATCGTGATGTTGACTTACCAATTTGTCAATACAGCCTACGTCATACAGCTTTATACCAGCATGTGTAACGTACTGCTTAGCGTAACATTCCTGTAAGATAAAGTTACTTGATCATATTACTTTTTAATTCTGATGACAATGCTTCGATCAGGCAAATTGTGCCTTGTGCAGCCATTTTACTTCATTTATTCTTTTTATTACATCAATCTATCCGAGTGTATGTTTATACCTGTTATGAATATTTTGCATTTATACGATCATTTCTACATATGCGTTCCTGATATATAACGAATAGTGTCCTAGATGCTAGATTTGTTTCTAATAACTATTTTGATCTGAGCGTCACTGATAAGTCTTTTGTAGACAAACCACGCGTCTGGCGTATTAAATTATAATCCTGGTACCTTTGATAACTGTTGACTGTACTGCAAACAATACTAATTAGTTCGATTTTACTTCTTCCATTCATTCGCCATTTTGTGAGATGACTGTTTTGATTCGCCAAAATTCTACTAACCACATTTCCAATGTAAAAATGCACATGCAGGTTTTTTTTGTCTTGCATGTAAAATGTCAAAATATGTTATAACATTGAAGTAAATGTTACGGAAGCATATTAGCGCCACACATTTTTTTTCTTTTTTTTCTTCCTATCTTTGCGTTATAAAGCAAAGTATAACGCAAACCTTTTGCGTTACAACGCAAATCTTTCCTGTGTAACGCAAACCTTTGCGATATAACGCAAACATTTGCGTTACAACGCAAACATTTGCGTAATAACGCAAACATTTCTTTTATCTTATTTCTTATTTAAGATTCAAAGGAAACAGTAGTTATTAATTGAGGAGGCTGTATATATTAAAATTTATCACCTTTGTAGTCATTGCAAAGTTAAATGCTTGAATAATTAGATCATATCATTGACTTATAATGCGGAGAATAATATAAGAAGATGTGGTATGAGTGCAATAAGAAAACTATCCATCTAAGTCACTATTCGTAAAAGTAAACCACCATAGGCCAAAGTACGGTCTTCAACGCGGTGCATTGGCTCACACTGAACAACAACCTACAAAGGCCCCCCAAAACGATATTCATGTTACTACTAGTATATATATTACAAAGAAAATTGAGTAAAATGAGGTTATACCGAAGAAAAAAAATCAACCCTGCTAATATAGCTATAACCGAATATAAATATACTTTCAAAGTAAGACCTCCTTTGAGAACTGTGTAAAGTAGGTTAGATTCAAACAAGCTACCCTTTGGCAATAAATGTATAGAATGAAGATTTTTTATTAATAAAATTATGTTCTCTCTATTCAAATTGCTACCCAAGCATCTTAAAAATACTTTATTATATTGAAATGAAAATTCAATGACTTTCTATCAAAGAATCTTGATCATATTCTGAGATTTAAAAAAACATGTTGCCTTATTAATAATTCATTTTAAAACAGAAAGATCATTTTGTCTATTTGACTCGGAGGTTTCACAATTGTATGAAATTATGTTTGATCTTTCAATTTAAATATGACTATATACTAAACTATATCTATTTTCTTGTTAAATTATATACTTTTCTGATGCACAAATCAGTCTTAATTTATGTATAATTGCCATTATTCCTATGCATATTTATTATAATGATTTGGCCTTGTATGTATGTTTCTTTTTTTTTTATCTACTAGTAAATCACATTCGAAATGAATGACAGATTGACATATATACAAAACTTAATGAATAATTGAAATCAAGATATTTGCGTTATATCGCAAAAGTTTGCGTTAAACGCAAACATGGGAAGAAAAATTAAAAAAAAATGTGTGGCGCTAATACGCTTGCGTAAAATGTTGACAGTGTGGTATGCAGTTTTATTATTATCTAAATTAAGCATTGCGTAAGGCTTCTTGTCCTACTTGAAGCTAGTACGGTAAGATCGGAGAGATATTGAACTCAAAGGATGTTTTTTGATAGGGTGTATATTTTTTCTGAATTCGATAAGGTGTGATAGTGTTTTGATTCGCCATCATTCAACTTACCTCATTTTTAGTGTATCAAATGCACAGGTTTTGTTGCCTGGCAAGTAAATTTACAAAATATATGGTCTAAAGTAGAGATGATGTTGAAATTTTAGGTTGCAGTTTTTTTTACAATGTTTTTTTTCAATAAGTTATTAACCGTTAGCATGACTTAGAGCTTCCTGACGAAGAGAATTTCTTAGAAGATGAATAAGTCTAAAAAGCTCCTGGACCTACACGAAACCAGTACGAAAGGCTCGAAAAGATACTGGACTCTAATCTGAATATGTTCAGTGGTTGTCGTCTGTTTATGTGGTTCATACATTTTGTAAGTGTTTCTCGTTTCACGTTTAGATATAGATCAGACTGTTGGTTTTCCCGTTTGAATGGTTTTACACTAGTAATTTTTGGGGCCCTTTATAACTTGATGTTCAGTGTGAGCCCAGGCTTCGTGTTGAAGGGTGTACCTTGACCTATTATGGTTTACTTTTATAAATTGTTACTTGGATGGAGAGTTGTCTCATTGGCACTCATACCACATCTTCCTATATCTATCTAATTATGTATTTTGATGATGGCAAATGAGCACACATAAGACGCTTCTATTGACTGTTTTCTCTTTAAACTGTCGTGATGTTGCTGGTTTTTCTTCGACGTACAGGGTATGACGCACAATTCGTAGCATCTACACTTTTAAACATGGGTATAAAAATGTCTTAAATATGTAACACAAAAATACCTGATTCGGTCCACACTGTGTTACTGTTTGACAATCAATGGGAGTAGGGACCATTTTACAGCTCAGACATCTTTGGTTTGCTATTGAAAATTAAAAAAAAAGATTTTTAAGTTAAGGTACCACGCTACCGAATGGCATATCTTTCCCGATTTCTAAACTGTAAGGCTAACTTGTACTTTGAGTCGGGTTACATTCGAATATGTTATAAAAATTAGGGGTCAGTATTATGGTTTTCTTGAAATTTTCTTAGAAAAAGGTAAATTTTGGAGACAAATTTACATAGATATATAGAGAAATGCCTTTTTTCGACTTATCTTTTTAGATTTTTCAATTGATGGCTATGTTCTTATATACGAAGAAAAAACTTAAAATTAAAATACTATCCAAGAATGTATACTGAAGCCATGCATGTCCCGAAATCATGCGTCACCATCCTTGTTATTTAGATCAATGGCTTTATGTATAAATCAGATGTGTTTTGTACACGTTAATTTCACGTGAATTTTCAGAATACAGTTATTAAAAAATACTTTTTTTTTTAAATAAAATAATCTTTATAATTTTCAAATTGAACTGAAGTATATTGACTGAGGACGAAGTCCGAGGTCGATATACTTCTTTGGGTCGCTATATCCTGTATGACCTCATAGATAGATTAGGCTATACTTGTTATATTATTAATTTCCGACCATATTTGTATCAAAATCGTCATTTGATTATGTTGGAATTTTATAGATATGATATTGTCTCCTAGACATTAACAACATATTAGTTATTATTTCATATACTTTGCAGTCCATTTCCATAATGCAGAATTTCCATATGTAATATATATGGTAAAGACTTAAAATCAGTCAATACATTTTGAATGGACCTGTTAGATACTATTCATTTAACTCTGGACTTCGTCCCCGGTCAATGTTATCTGAACAGGTCCATATATTTTTATTTACATATTGACCTCGTCAAAAGTTAGTAATCGAACAATATAAATAATTGTACTGTTGAGTGAATATATTACAACTACTTTATAATTCAAAAACAGCAATACTTACCGCATGATAAAGAAGTACACAGCATTAAAAACCAAAGTATTTCTGAAAATATAATATAATGATATATTTGGTCCTGTTTAGGCGCATCTGTGGTCATTCGTATTGCTCAGTCAAGACCTTCCCGTGTTGTTTTTTCGTCGTTATTAGTTTTTTGCCGAGGCGTGGTCAATTTATGATTTTTAGTTGTACTTTTGACTGCATCTTTTATAGTCTTTATTACATGCTCATTAATGACCGTGCAAGGGCTGTATAGCCAGTCAAGGTCGTTAAAAACTTCCATTTGTTGTATTATTAATGACGCTGTGTAAAGCACTTAAACTGCACTTATAAAATACTAAAATAAAAACATAGTAAAACATAATAAATAATATTTATTAGATTAATTGATGAACTAGCTAGTCAGTGGCGGATCCAGAAATATCCACAAGTGGGGGGAAGCGGGGGCGTGTGTGGAGGAGACAAATGTGTTAGAGGAGCCCGCTCCCGTCATGCTTCAGTGATGCCCTAAAAATAAACAATCAGCCCCCACCCCTCCTCTCCTAAATCCGCTTCTGTTAGTAACTTCTTCCAGATTATTCCTGACACAAATTGATGTTAATAATTTAATACAGACAAAATTGCCAAACAATTGGTTGAATGTGTATACTTGTTTTGGACGTATATCAAAATGTTTCCATACCTTTTATCATTCTTGTAAATAAAATTGTCCATGCAGTTGTGACAATTTGTTGATAAGAATTAAGTGCATTTAAACCTTATCTTAATCATTGGGAAACTAACTACATATGTCTCCAAAAGTGCAGTGACTTATAACATAGATATATATGAATGTCAGTCTGTAAACTTTGGAAAAAGTGTAATTGGTTTTAACTTTACAATTTGATAAATGTAAGTTAATGGGAAATTAACCTTTTTTTAACAAAAGTTTAGAAGAAATAGAACTGAAAATAAAGAAACACACGTAAATGTTTCCTCAATGCTTTGGGAATTATTTTCTCACCTTTTCTATATACATGATATTTGCTCCCTCGTGTTTTAACAAAACATAGTAATGCATTTGAAGACAACTAATGTAATATTATATAAAAAAGAAGATGTGGTATGATTGCCAATGAGACAACTCTCCACAAGTGACCAAAATGACACAGAAATGAACAATTATAGGTCACCGTATAGCCTTCAACAATGAGCAAAGCCCATACCGCAAATTCAGCTATAAAAGGCCCCGAAAAGAAAATGTAAAACAATTCAAACGAGAAAACTAACGGCCTAATTTATATAAAAAATGAACGAAAAACAAATATGTAACACATAAACAAACGACAACAACTGAATTACAGGCTCCTGACTTGGGACAGGCACATGCATATATAATATGGCGGGGTTAAACATTTTAGCGGGATCCCAACACTCCCCCTTACCTGGGACAGTGGTATAACAGCAACATAAGAACGAAGTATAAAAATCAGTTGAAAAAGGCTTAACTCATCAGATGGACAAAAATATGCTTAATTCTAGTTATTTACATTATTAAAGGAATAAACAACCAAAGGAATAGTAGGCCAATAAATTCATTCTACATACATGTACATGTACATTGATAATAATGTGTAGTACGACGAATTTATGTGTAGTCTTCATTCGGCACGTTCAGTCATGATCAAAGGTCAGTTCAATGCGTTTATTCAATCTGTTACCTTGCTTTGTATAATGTATGTATGTGTGTGTTTGTTGTATAATAACTGAAGCTTCAAAACTTCAAACAGATTTGGCAAAATATTTCGGAATTCAGGATCTTTAATGCTCTTCAGCTTCCTATTTTATTCGGCTTTTTTTAAATTTTGATTCGAGCGACACTGATGAGTCTTTTGTAGAACCAAAGCGCGTCTTGCGTACACGAAACCGTTGCATTGGTATATTCAGAAGAGAAAAACATTATAAATTGTTAAATTATCGTACTTTACACATTGCATTTGCCTGTTTTTTGTTGTTTTTTTTTAAATACTAGTACTATATTATTACAGTAACAAAAGTTACATATTAAATAAAAATAAAGAGAAGGTGTGGGATTGCCAATGAGACAATTATCGACCAGCGTTCAAATGACGTTTGTTTGTGTAAATATAGGAAACCATATGGCTTCCAACAATGAGAACAACCCATACTGACAGTCGACTTTAAAGGTCCGATATATACTCAACGCTGGCTAGGAACTTTATTGTACACTTTTTCAATGATTAGCAAATGTCTTTTTATTCAAAATTTGGTGACTATGGTGAACGCATCTATCCCACCGAACTAGAGATAACGGATACAACAGATACAGTTAAGTCTGCCTCATATCTTGACTTACATCTAAAAATTGACAATGAGGGTCGGTTGAAAACAAAGGTTGACGAAAAAAGAGATAATTTCAGCTACCTAATTGTGAACTTTCCATTTCTGTGTGGAAAAATTCCAGCAGCGCCTGCCTACGGAGTATATATCTCCCAACTTATAAGATATTCCCGGGATGTATTTCCTATCATGATTTTTCGATAGAGGGTTGCTGCTCACTAGGAAGCTATTAAACCAAGAGTTTCAAATGATGAAGTTGAAATTATCCCTTCGTAAATATTACGGACGCCATCACGAGTTGGTTGACCGTTATGGAATAACCGTTTCACAGATGATATCGGATATGGTCCTTATGTCGTAACTACAATCCCTTTCCCTTTTCACCACGAATCTGACTTACCGAATAGACTATTTACCGGGTTTGTAATAACATGAGCAACACGACGGGTGCCACATGTGGAGTAGGATCTGCTTACCCTTACCCTTCTGGAGCACCTGACATCACCCCAGTTTTTGGGTGAATTCGTGTTGCTTAGTCAATAGTTTTTTATGTTGTGTCTTTTGTACTATAAAGTGTTCGTTTGTCTTTTTATTTTTTAGCCATGGAATTGTCAGTATATTTTCGATTAATGAGTTTGACTGTCACTCTGGTATCTTTCGTCCATCTTTTATTCTCATATTTTATAAACACGTTTGACGATACCGTTACCTATAAGTAATGGATTATTTTAAGATAAAATTATTACATTTTTTTCCTTCAGTTTTGAATTCTTATTTTATGATTAAAGAAGCAAGCAGTTAAGTACTCGACAATGCGCCATTTATACGTCAAGAAAATATGTGTTAAAATAATAATAGATATATTTAATGGAATTATGGCTATCAAATACTCCATTATCTCCGCTATCAAAAACTGTGAATATTCCTTAAACAATCAGATCAGTTATTGAACACAAATATCGATACATTTAAAAGATAAATATCATATAGATCAAGTTCGATAACAGATAAGGTTACGAATGTGTATGTTATGGTTTATTATTCGGAATGCTCTTTTATTTTACCTTGCAACCATTTTGTACTAAAAGGCCATCAATGTTTCAGACTTTTTAGTCTTTTATAAAATAAAATTATGAATGTCTTTTAACCCTATTCCGTTTATTTGATTCGGATGGACCCTCCAAATGATCATTACATGTTTTTCAAATTTTAAAAATAAAATTAAATACATAATGGCAAAACGCAAAAACAATAAAGGAATTGCTCATCAATTTTCCTTTTTTTTGTTGCTTTTACAACTGAAATTAAAAATGTTTCTGCATGCGTAGAAAGGTTTAAACAAACACTATAGAATTGATGATAGTAATCTGTTATTCCAGGTATAGTTTTATTGTTGCTGTGCCTGCAACTATTAACTGGTGAGTATATATTTAGTACTATGTTTCTTAGGTTTATATGAAATATTCTTTTCTGAGTTTATTATGTGTTTTTCTGTACCGTAAGTATATAACATGTAAATATAAAGAAAGATTGAATATGATTGCCAATAAGACAACTCTTCACAAGAGACAAAATAAGTACGTGTTCCTATCATTCAGAATACAGAAATGAAGGCCCCCTCCAGATTATATTGTATAGTGTGTACCAAATTCCAATGGAAACGTCTTAAACGGCATTTATCATGAACATAATCTGTAGAAGTTTGTTTTTCGGGGACCGTAATATCAGAAACCACCAAGCTTTATGTCATCCAAATGAGAACAAGAATATACTTTTACATATATTTATTTGGATTCTTATCAATAGGAAATAAAAGATATTCCAATTGCAAGAGAGTCACCATCAAACTTTATTTCATCCAAATGAGAGTTAGCTTGACAAGTTAGTGGTTTTGTATATATTTTTTGGGATTATTATTAATAGGAAATAGAAGATGTTTAAATTGCAATGGAGTACCAGGACCATTCGACTGCCAAACGGTTACAGAATGTGGTCCACACGAGGTAGTCTTCTTTTGTTTTTTTTAAGGATGTTTGCTAGTCTGTTTAAAAATAACAAGCTTTTAAAAGGCTGTTATAAATTGATAGTATATAAATAAAGGAACTAACAAAACAGACAAAAATGAAGGGCTCGTGTGCTTATTTTGGGGATACATGTATAAGCCATTAAAATATTGGCGGAAAATAATTCTTCTAGATTTTTCATACTTTTTAAAAAAACAAGGATTTCATAGGATTTTCAAACATAGCCTTTTAAACTGTTACTAATAAATTTATTAAAAGAAAAATTTAAAGTAATTGTTGTAATCGGGGAAATTTTCTAATGGCACTACATGGATCCCAGATGCTTCCAAATATCTCTGAAAAGCCTAAAAACAAGAGGTGCGAATATCCGCTTAAGGATGTTCGCTACTCTGTTAAAAAATAACAAGCTTTTTAAAAGACTATTATGAATTGATAGTATATTAATAAAGAAACTCAAAAAGTAGAAAAAAATGGAGGGTCCGTGTGCTCATTTTCGAGATATAAGCCATTGAAAATTTGCCGGGAAATAATTCTCTCTAGATTTTTCATATACTTAACATTGGCACCTTATTTGTTTCAAAAACTTTAAAAAAATAACAAGAATTTTATAAAATTTTGAAATATGGCTTTTTAAACTTTATGTAATAAGATTATGAAAAGAAAAGTAGGGGTTAGTGGGCAAATTTTTTTAATGACAATACATGGATAAAACAAGAGGATTCCGAAAATCTGGCAAAAAATCAAAAAATGGAGGAGCAAACATCCTTAAATATTGTATTAAAGAAACTTAAGGTGGTACCCAACACCTTCGCTAAAATTACTTTGGCTCGTTTAATTTTCATAAAATTTTGACAAGGTATTTACTTTGACCTTTGACAAAAATATAAAAATTTCAAAAAATTTGAACCAACCATTTTATCAGAAAAATTACACTGTTTATACAGCAGTTTGAAAAACACTAATTTTGATCATTGAGAAGCTTAATATTGCCTTCACAACGCAACGTTATTAAAAGATTTAGCTGATTTTACAGAGTTATCTCCCTGTAGTGTTAGGTACCACCTTAATACAAATTGAAAATAATAAAACGAATTCCATTTGAAATGGACAACATTTAGAGAGGACTTCTCTGACACCTATATTCAATGACTGAGCCATTCTGGATAATGTAAAAATATATTTTTCAGTTTCATTGTTATGTTGTGAATTATAGTGTATGGCTTAAAGATAGCCGGAAGAAACCAAAGTACAACACAAATAATACGAATTCGATCATTTAACTCATAAGTTGACAATGAACGGACATCCATGGCTAAAACGAAAAAAAAAAAAAAAAAAAAAAAAAAAAAAAAAAAAAATCCAACATTATGTAAGACATAGGAGGAATGCAATGTGAACAAACATCATTCATATGTTTAATCTTTTATCAATAACATTAACGGTACCAATCTCACTATATCAGACACACTTTCCGATGATTAATGTCTACTCAGTGATGCTAGACGTCTAAATATTCAATGAATCTATAGTCTTATATCTCTACACACTTTAAAGAGCTGAAATAAAGCATACGAATGCAAAGGGAATACCTAACCCGTCCGGGTAAGAAACCAATATCGAAATTCTAAAACCTCTATTCACTTTAATAAAATGTGTTATCATGATTATTTCTAAAGGTTTGTTATGCCAAGAAATACGTAGAACCAGGCGGAATTGAACTCTTTGACCTTGGATGTGGTGCTCAATCGGTATGTACAAAATTGATTCTAATCAAAGGATGTTTGCTTTAATATTGAACAATACACATTTTTCATAACATTAAAAACAATATATCTGCCTCCTCAATGGGGACACATAATCATCCTTCTTTCACCTACTTTAAAATTTATTGTATTACAAATTGCCAGTTGTTGGCATGATACGAGGTTATGTTTTGTTTTAAAATTTATGTTGGCATAACAATAAATCCTTCATAGCTTGATATTCTTATGAAGAAGACAGACTCAGAATTCTCTTGAACTGAATTTTAATGTGCGTATTGTTATGCGTTTACTTTTCTACATTGGCTAGAGGTATAGGGGGAGGGTTGAGATCTTATAAACATGTTTAACCCCGCCGCAATTTTGCGCCTGTCCCAAGGCAGGAGCCTCTGGCCTTTGTTAGTCTTGTATGATTTTTAATTTTAATTTCTTGTGTATCATTCAGAGTTTAGTATGACGTCCATTATCACTGTACTAGTATACATATTTTTAAGGGGCCAGCTGAAGGACGCCTACGGGTGTGGGAGTTTCTCGCTACATTGAAGACCCATTGGTGGCCTTCGGCTGTTGTCTGCTCTATGGTCGGGTTGTTGTCGCTTTGACACATTCCCAATTTCCTTTCTCAATTTTATACTCTTTCGATTGAGGTCTAAGGCTTTCATGTCAGTAACTGCTACATGTAGCAGTCCTTTGGTAATTTAGTTTGATCATAGTAATTTTGCTTAGTTTCTTCTGTTACCTATTCTAACATCATATTTGGACTTTTTAAAACTGAGCGTATTGCTGTGTGTTTGTTTATTGTTTTACATTTGCTAGAGGTATGGGGGAGGGTTGAGATCTCAGGAAACAAATTAAACTCCGCCAAATGTATATGCCTGCATGTCCCAATTCATTAAACTCCAGCTTTTGTGATTCTTTTAATTTTGGTTCATTTATGTCTCGGAGTTTAGTGTAGCGTCCATTTTGCATGATTAGTATAGATAGTTGTTTAGGGTCAGCTGAACTCCCCTTTGTTTGTGGGATTATTCCACATTAGTCCTTTGTGGGGTAGTTGTCTCATTGACAACATTCCCGTTTACATTCTCAATTTTATATATACAAAAAATTGACAAAAACGTGTACTATGATTTTTCAAGAGATGTGTTCTCTCTCATTGGTCTATCTCTTTCATGTTCCAATTGTCCAGGCAAACCAATGTAGAAGTCTCTGACAAAAGTATGTAGTTAATTATCAATGTCAATCCATTAACTACTTGTTAAAACATATCATGATACATACCAGAAGATGTGGTATGAGTGCCAATGAAACTACTCTCCATCTATGTTACAATTTCATTTTGTTAAAGTATAAAACCACTATGATTATAGGTCAAAGTACGGTTTTCATTCATAATATGTAATAAATTAACCATTATATGTCAACGTAAGTTCTTCAACACTGAGCTTTGGCTCACATCGAACATCAACCTCCATGTATAAAGGGACCTAAATGTTTGATATTGATATGATGATAAAAGGTCAAATTTAAGACTACTAGTATTTCAAACCTATTATTATTATATCTTTTCATGTCTCAAATACGTAATATGCATTTATCTGATTTTCTTTTGCTTAATAATATTGGTTAATTTTTGCAAAGCTTTGTAGTACATCCGATCCTTTTGGAAAGCGAGACATTGTTGAAACAGATATAGAAGATGACAAAGGAACTTCCACTATTTGTTTAGCATGCTGCAATACAACAGACTTGTGCAATATAAATGGACTGTGTGGAGCTCCTCGTACGTATGTTGATTCTGACTTGTTGCAAGTACTTAATCGGAGCGTTGTATTGTTTGTCTTTTAAATATTTGTTTTGTTCTTTATACCAATCTGATGAGTCTACCTCTTTCCAATTGGTATTAACAGTTTTGTCGTAAAGTGTGTTGAAGGGATTTGTAGCACCTTTACCTATGTTTAGCTACGTCAAATTATTTTTCGGTGCATACAATGCGGTTTGAATGCCTTTAATACAAGTTACTGTGGAAAGGTCGATTGTAGATCAGATAAAAATCGATTGAAGAGGCAACTTCCAATATATTAAAGCCTTTTTGAAAGCTAATACTTGTTTGTATTTTAGCATTTATTGCATTACCTGGAACTTCTTTATGTTACGATTGTGAAGTCAGCCGACAACCAGATGACTGCACCAAAATCACATTATGTAATAGCCGTCAGGTTAGTCACAGGTTAGATTTAAATATACAGTTAAATTGATAACTAGCATAATGTCTAGGTATAAATCTACAAAAATATTTACAACTTTTTGTAAAACGAAGAACATCTGCTCTAGACTTGTCACCATGGTTACTGACAAATATATACTTGTCAACAGTTAAATTAATTGTGATACTGACCATGATGACGGCACTAGTAAACCTTACAATTATAATTATATATATATATACTATCTTGAAAACAATTTTGTACTTTTACTCATTTACTATGTGTATAGAACTTGTGACCATAAGTACAATTATGATCTTGACGACAGGTTGTTTAAGCAACTTTTATAACAGATGTAAATATAGATCGTACTGTATATATAAGAGGAATGTCAGCATCACGATGTATACCATGTAAACAGAAAGTTAGAGAGACGCTATACAACATAAACACAATGTTGACACAACATTGTTTTAGCATCACGAATATATGATTTGAACGATGTAAACACAAAGGTACAGATCATATAGATAGGAAACAATGTAAACACAATATCGAAACTAATCTAAAAGGACAAGTCTCTGGGCAATGCTTATAACTTGACTTATAGTTTATCTGATCGAAATGTTTAAGAAGACTTATATTTATTGTAAGATGTGTGTATAAAAATGAAGATTTTTTTTATAGGATTCGAATTGTTTTCAGAGAGAAACTTTTTAACAACAAAAGGGCGGTGTGTTAGTACGGTTTTTTGTGAAATACAGCACATGTTGTTTAAGAGGAAGATAAAACTAAAATTAAGACAGAATAATTTTCAAGAATTGAGCATGCCAAGCATATAAAATTACTTGATCAGAAGACAGTTTTTTTTTTATATATGTTTCTCACTACTATTTTACTTACCCTTTTCTAGTACTATTAACAAATCAACAAGTGGAATTATCATGCAAAACAGTAAAATGCGCCTCATTCATCCTGTTGAATTATATTGCTATCATAATCTGGGGTTTATACTGACAGTGAAGTTAAGATCTGCTTACCATTCGGAGCACCGGAGCACTTGTGATCACCCCCAGTCCTTGGTGGGGTTCATGATGCTTAGTCTTTAGTTTTCTATGTCGTGTCTTGTGAACTATGATTTGTATGTTTGTCTTTTTATTTTTAGCCATGGCGTTGTCCGTTTATTTTCGATCTATGAGTTTGAATGTCCCTCTAATATATTTCGCCCCTCTTTTTTAATCTAAAATTATGTTCCTTTTTTCATTTGAATTTTCAGTCTTGCCACTTGGAATCGACAAGAAATCTTATCGGAGATATCCGCTGGAGACACGGTTGTGTTGATAAAAAGGTACGAATATCTTATTGAGTTTCCGTATGAAATTGTAGCAATATATAGTCACAAAACTCAGTTTGGGATATCTGCACGATAAAGACTATGAAATTCAGTTACCAAATTAACTTTTCATTTCCACATGAAAAATATAGCAACATACAGTTAATAAATTGACATTTTCGTTTTCGCATGAATATAATTAAAAAACAGAACTGACATAACCCATGCGTTTCTATATGAATTAAATATCGCGAAAGACAGTCACCAATATTACTGTTTTAAAATATACAAATAGTCAGTTGCTTTTTTAGTTTAGTTTAGTTTAAACATATTTTATTTGCTCAATGCAAAAAGGATCAGAGACAAGTAAAACATACTGGTCCTCTGGCCTTTGTTAGTCTTGTATGATTTTTAATTTTAGTTTCTTGTGTATAATTCGGAGTTTAGTATGACGTTCATTATCACTGAACTAGTATAGATATTTATTTAAGGGCCAGCTGAAGGACGCCTCCGGGTGCGGGAGTTTCTTAATGCATTGAAGACCCATTGGTGGCCTTCTGCTGTTGTTTGTTCTATGGTCGGGTTGTTGTCTCTTTGACACATTCCCCATTTCCATTCTCAATTTTATTATAAAGTCTGCTCCCCAATACAATATAATTATATAACAATACAAAATGAACGTGAGCATGCATTATATAATATAAACATAAACATTACTAAAATATACTGAAAAAGGAAAAGGGAATAAAGAAAGAACGACAGAGATTAGGATGATGATGATACTGATGATGATGTTCGTTTTACCTACATGTATGTTGATACTATACTAAGAGGAATCGTTTTGATCTCTTAATAAAATTGAACACTTGTTTAACAATTTGCACATCTTGATCATAGGAAAGAGTTTCTTTTCCAAAAACCAATAGTTTAAACTCCAAATCGCAGCCTTCGGGAAGCCAGCTGAGACTATTATACAAAATAGCCCTTTCATTTAGATAGAAAGGACAATCAAAGAAAAAATGGTCCTCAATATCCAAACCACATTTACATGTTGGATCAAGTATATGTTAGCTCTAAACAAGTCACAATTCAAGAAGGATGCCGAACATCTAAATTTGGTTTAGGTTAATATGTATAATTTGCTTGGACCATATAAATAATGTTGAGATTGATTCTCATTTCGAATGTCGTATTTTTTTTATTCTACTATGAATTTTGATACCGAGTCTACATTTCGAACTGACATGTTCAGATTATTCCCAAGTTTAATTGTTGATTGGATAAATGATAAGAAGGTCAGTGTTAAAGCTTCAAGCTATATCTGTTCTAATTTAATTGAATAACCTGTTCTGCATGAAAGATACTGTGAAATACAGTCAACAAAATATTAGCATTTCCGCATGAAACGTATACAGCTAAATAAAGTTATAAAAATTGTGTGTATGACATAGATTGTTAAATACAACCATCAAACGTACAGTGTAGGGAGGCACTACTTTTTCACAGTTCGCATATTCAAATGTCTGTCAAACTTAGGAACCTCGCTGGTTTTTGACCAATGATCATAATTGTTTTAATAATTGGCGATATTGTTGTTAAAGTTTGTTTTCAATTCATTCACGAGATTTATAGCTTCATATATACATGCCCTACGTTTATTGATAATGTCTTTGATTTCTTTTGTCTACGTGTTTCTAATATGAGTTCTGTTTCATAATGTAAAAAAATGACGTCCCCAGTTATTCAAACGAATTTGCAATTGTAATATAGATATTACATGTTCACGTCGGAAGCATCCACGAGGCTTTGACGGTGACTGTCCTGATTTTTACTTTATATATTAAATTGCCACTCTCTCAAGCAAGTCTAAAGATGAAGAACAGCAATGACGGAATATTCAGTTTCAAACAGTTCGTGATCTAAATATGTATACCGTTAATGTAATTTATTCTTGTTTTTATTTTTTATTTTTCATGACATCTCCGTTTATTTCTTACAGCAATGTGTAACATCCAATAGTAGTCAATGCTCATATTGTTGCAATACGGATTTGTGCAACACAAATACCACCTTTACACAGTCGCCTACGTCAGACAACCTGTTTGCAGGTAAGCATACATGGCATGATTGATTTATATCTGCTAGTTCTCTCTTTTTGGTAACATGCAGATATCCCGAGTAATAGATAAAGGACAGCGAACCAGTCTAGATTGATATACATGATAATTATGAATGTGCAAGAAAAAAAATCAGATAAAAACATATAAAATTCTTATACAAATACTACTTAATTCCGGACTACGTCAGTTTCAGAATAAAGTATAGAATAAACTCTTCAATGTTTAAATTTATGTAAAATATATCTATACAACAAAAGTTAAAACTTGAGGATGCTGGGAATTTTCTGGTTTTATCCATGTTATGCCATTAACATTTTGTTGCCCATTCACCCTGCTTTTTTCTCCAATATTTGATAACATATAATTTAAAATGTTATCTGGTTGAAATGTATAAAATTCTTTTTATTATTCAAAAACTTTGAAAGAAAAGACGAGCCAATGCTAAATGTTTGAAAAATCTAGAGAGAATTATATCCCGCCACAATTTCAATGGCTTATAACTTAAAAAAAAGAGCACACGGACCCTTTACCATATCCTGCTTTGTTAGTTTCTTTGTTTATATACTTTTAATTCATAACGTTCTTTCACAGAGCTTGTTATTTTGAAACTGAGTAGCAAACATCCTTAAGTTTGAACTAATAGAAGGAAAAACAAAGCCCCTTTGGAAACGAACAACGCAAAAAAAAAAAAAAAAACCATCATTGCGTAATGATAATATGCCTTCGGAATATCTAAGAAACTCAACCATTATTGCATTCCAATTCCATAATAATTGCACATGCCATTAGATTATAATGCGATAAAAGAAATTAAGAAGACACAGTAAGTTTACCAATGAGACAAATATACAACAGAGAACCAATGAAGTAGCGTTGATGTTTTTATAATATATTTTCTTATTTAAGTTAGTAAACCACATATTTCTGGAATAGATGTGCAACCAAGATATATCAGATATGGTTCTACAGTGACAATAAAGTGTAATGTATCAGGAAACCCTACACCGTCCGTCAGCTTTCTTGTACAGGTAAGTATCACGTGATGTAGTAGGAAATCCTACACTGTCCGTCAACTTTCTTGTACAGGTAAGTATCACGTGATGTAATAGGAAACCCTACACCGTCCGTCAGCTTTCTTGTACAGGTAAGTATCACGTGATGTAGTAGGAAATCCTACACTGTCCGTCAACTTTCTTGTACAGGTTAGTATCACGTGATGTAACAGGAAACCTATCCTGGTTCCCGGTACAACGTCTAGGTATTAGCTATTAGCTCACTCTCTCTTATATTGGTATATGTGTAACATACTGAATATTGCGACCGGGAACCAGTCTACAGGAAACCCTACACTATCCGTCAATTTTCTTGTAGAGGTAAGTATCACGTGATGTAATTGGAAACCCTACACCGTCCGTCAGCTTTCTTGTACAGGTAAGTATCACGTGATGTAATAGAAAACCCTACACCGTCCGTCAGCTTTCTTTTACAGGTAAGTATCACGTGATGTAATAGGAAACCCTACACCGTCCTTCAGCTTTCTTGTACAGGTAAGTATCACGTGATGTAATAGGAAATCCTACACTGTCCGTCAACTTTCTTGTACAGGTAAGTATTACGTGATGTAATAGGAAACCTATCCTGGTTCCCGGTACTACGTTCCAGGTATTAGCTATTAGCTCACTCTCTCTTATATTGGTATATGTGTAAGATACTGAATATTGCGATCGGGAACCAGTCAACAGGAAACCCTACACTGTCCGTCAACTTTCTTGTACAGGTAAGTATCACGTGATGTAATAGGAAACCCAACACCGTCCGTCAGCTTTCTTGTACAGGTAAGTATCACGTGATGTAATAGGAAACCATACACCGTCCGTCAGCTTTCTTGTACAGGTAAGTATCACGTTATGTAACAGGAAACCCTACACCTTCCGTCAACTATGTTGTACATGTTAGTATCACGTGATGTAACAGGAAACCCTACACCATCCGTCAACTTTGTTGTACAGGTTAGTATCATGTGATGTGACAGGAAACCCTACACCGTCCGTCAACGTTGTTGTAAAGTTAGTATCACTTGATGTAATAGGTAGAAACCCTACACCGTCCGTCACCTTTCTTGTACAGGTAAGTGTCACGTGCTTTAACAGGAAACCCTTCGCCGTCCGTCAACTTTCTTGTATAGGTTAGTATACCGCGATGTAACAGGAAACCCGACACTGTCCGTCAACTTTCTTGTGCAGGTTAGTATCACGTGATTAGCGTTAATGTTAGATAAGTATTTCATAGCATTCAATTACCTTAATGTTCTTCAGTCAAGATTGGTTAAAAATGTAAAACAGTTCTAAGGTCAGGTGCAGACCAAATCATTTTTAAAGGGGATCAAGGCATGGGCAACACAACACAGAAGAAAGGGATGGCGTTCCAAATATACGTCCCTTTTCAAATGCATTGGTCATCAACAAAGGGGGTTTCAACCTCCGGAACCTTTCTTCACCGGGATCCACCACTGAATATCTGGTGGTAGCGGTGTTTGTTTTTTTTTTTTATTAAAGTTGTGGTTTCAATCGCAAACTTGCAAAACCAAAAACTTTCAATTTGTATTTTATGTTTCCCTTTTAAGAACGTGAAATTCAGAAGCAAATAATATATATGAAGGAAGACAATCTTGAGTACAATTGTTGAAGAAATACTCTGACATACCGCTGAGTGCAAAAAAATATCAAAAAGATCAAAGACTGTTTCACGCAAGCGAGAGGTTTAGCAAGCTGTAAACCCATGTTTTACCCACAATTTTCTTCATGTACCAAGTTAGGAATAAGAAACGCAGTTGTTATCCATTAATTAGTTTGATGTGTTTGAGCTTTTGATTTTAACATTTAACTAAGGCACACTTTCCGTTTTGATTTTTTTACCATGTCTGTCAAAGATCACTGTGATCAAAAATAAAGCTATACTGATTTCATTTCAGGGAAAGTCGTTGGCCAGTAATGTCCACATAAATGGTAATACGGCCACAATATCAAATTACCTACCTAGGAATGACGATGTCTACCGTTGCCAGGCAACTAACTGTCTTGATAATAGCTATTACCAATTTCAATTACAAGGACATTTATGATAAACTTTATCGTAAATATCATGGATATATTAATGTCTTCCAATTGTATGTACAAATGTAATTGATGTTCTGCATTTATACCGATTCTGACCGGATTTAGAAATTATGATAAAACAAGTCTCGTATAATTGCCTCGTGCTATTTCCCGCCATATCTGATCGGAACATATTTTTTTTTATTTTCCATTTAAGCAATAGAACCATTCCAGATTCTAGCGCTCCATCCTTCTTTGGCCAATTGCATTTTCGATTGTTTAATTTTCAAATTTCGATAGATAAAATTTTTAACTCAACATGTTTGTGTAGAAGTATTGATAATAAGTTTGCCATACAAGTAAAACCTTCAAGACTCTTCGGCTCCGTGTTGAGGACCGTACCTTGACCTATAATGGATTTACTTTTATAAATTGTCACTTGGATAGAGAGTTGTCTCATTGGCACTCATACCAAATCTGCCTATATCTATAGACACAAGTTTCACAGTTTTAAGTCAAACGGAAACATCTCCTTTAAGTTATGGAAGTCGACTTTTCTTGTCGTACAACAACACTGTAAGAGGTAAGTGAGACTGTAATAATTTAACCACGGTTAATCTTCATCGGGTGCGCATGCTTTGTCGGCTTTTCCAAGGCGAGTCTGGGATAAAAATAGATGGTAAAGATACCAAACGTGCCAACAAAATCAATTAGTAGAAAAAAAAAGGTTACACCATCTTGATTAAAAGAAACTCAACTAAAAATATCACAAAACACTACACAGAAACCTAAAGATCGCGAGCTTGTTCTTGGTTATTAATTAGTTAGTTGAACCTGTTACTCGTGTGGAATCCGTCGTATTATTCAAAATAAGCCAAATATCGATGATTAGTCTGGAAAGACGATATCGTTCTCCTCACCCGTGGTACTTGGAAACTTGCGACAAGCATGATCATCTTTTAACAAATTGTTGCATCATTGGTTTTATTTGGGAAATGAACACCATTTCGCGTTTGAATGTCTTTATTTTGAAATGTTTAGAGTAATACTACAAAGTCTTGTAATCGATTAAAATTTTGAATTAGAAAATGTGGCAAAATTAAATTACCTTAAATAGTACTGTTCAAATGTCGTTTATCTGCCTATGAATCAAACGGAAAACCAGTATATATATGTTAAGGATTTTTTTGAATTGTTTGCTTATATTTGAACTCCTCTAGTTTTATCAACGTATGCCAATACAAATTTTGCCCGCTACATTAGAAACCTCTTCTTTTCTTTTCATAATTTTACTACATATATTGTAAAAAGTCTTCTTTTTTTTAATTCTATTAAGCAGGTTTTTTTTCCATATCTTTTTAATTAAAAAAGGTGTCAATGTATCTATAATACTAAAATAACGAGGTCCAATTTGTCAGCCGTCATCACGTAAAAACGATGAATCAAAGAATTCAACTTTATATATAACTAATATAGTACAATGCTGTTGATTAAAAATTACACCACTCCAGACCCTTTTGTTCCCACGTGATTAATATTATATAAAGAAGTTCCGGATCGAGTCCGACAACGATACCATTAGTATATTCACCTGTTAACTATTACCTTATCTGTACCGCATCTGACAGGCTCACCATCAAACGGTGTATTTAGAATTTTGCTGTATATTGTTGAGTAAAAAATACTCCATTCCAGGCCCTTTTGTTTTCCAAATTATTATTATTACCAATAATTGATAGGTTCCAGGTCGACGGGTTCAAACAGAAAGATTTGAAAGCAGAGAAAACTGTGCATCTTATAATCGGCATGACTTTATCAGATGACAATACCAATACTAAAATAAGGCTTACGCATAGTTATATACTTTAATTCAGTCACGGAAGCCGCGATATCACGGGTGTGTTCTAGTAATGTATGAAAATTCTGGAGATAATCATTAATTTTCACGCTAAATTTGCAATTGATTAAATCTAAAATACTAGGACATTCTTAATTTATCATGTTTATCATCTATCAATTTATAACAGCCTTAAAAAAAAAAGCTATTCTCGAACAGAGGAGCGAACATCCTTAGAATATACAATGCGTTCGACTCCGATCCTCGTTACAAGCAAAGCAGGTATTCTTGCCATCCTCCACCAATGCAAACAAGTTGGCGAAAAAAGACAACACCGGTATCAAAACAAAAATAATAGACGAACTGATAAACATCTGACCATAAAATTCAACACTAAAACGAATAATTGAGAAACACAGGGTGAACTCCAATAAAGAAAGTGGTCCCTGACCCACAAGTGGCATCCGTCGTACTTGGTAGTGTAACAATTCGAGGACAGGGTCGTAACAATGATATTCCATAACGATTAACCAAATTTTGATCATGGCGTTTGTAAAACAGTCAGAATTACTTCAACTTTAATATTTGAAAACCCTTGATGAAATTGTTTCCTAGAGAGCATAAATCACCAATCAAGGAAATATTGATAGGAAATTCAAGTTATGGAATATATCCGCTGTCATGAGGCATCGATGCTTTATACACATGTATTTATATGCAGTACGTACGGGGCGCCGAATGGGACTCTTGTGGTTTTGTACTCAAAATTCAATTTTGTACGGACAAAAGTGACTTTTGTTCAACAAAAATAAGTTCAGTTTAACAAAATTTGTATCATACTACAAATTTAAAATTTTGTCATACAAAATTATCTATCAGCGGACAAAAGTCACTTTTGTCATGACAAAATTCATTTTTGTTACACAGACTTGAATTTTGTTACCTAATTTGAAAATTGGGCGACAAAAGTCAATTTTGTATTCAAATTAGTTTAGTTTGGTTTCTGTGAACTTATTTGCATACAAAATCGACTTTTGTTACACAAAATTGACAAAAATGAATTTTGTCTCAACAAAATTGACAAAATTGACTTTTGTCTCAACAAAATTGACAAAATTGAATTTTGTCTCAACAAAATTGACAAAATTGACTTTTGTCTCAACAAAATTGACAAAATTGACTTTTGTGAGACAAAATTGACTTTGTCTCAACAAAATTGACAAAATTGACTTTTGTCTCAACAAAATTGACAAAATTGACTTTTGTGAGACAAAATTGACTTTGTCTCAACAAAATTGACAAAATTGACTTTTGTCTCAACAAAATTGACAAAATTGACTTTTGTGAGACAAAATTGACTTTGTCTCAACAAAATTGACAAAATTGACAAAATTGAATTTTGTCTCAACAAAATTGATTTTTGTCTCACGAAAGTCAATTTTGTCACATAAAAGTCAATTTTGTTGTTACAAAATTGAATTTTGTCTTCACAAAAATGAATTTTGTCGTCACAAAATTGACTTTTGTCTCAACAAAATTGACAAAATTGACTTTTGTCTCAACAAAATTAACAAAATTGACTTTTGTCTCAACAAAATTAACAAAATTGACTTTTGTCTCAACAAAATTGATTTTTGTCTCAACAAAATTGACAGAATTGACTTTTCTCTCAACAAAATTAACAAAATTGACTTTTGTCTCAACAAAATCGACAAAATTGAATTTTGTCTCACAAAATTGAATTTTGTCTCACAAAAGTCAATTTTGTCTCACAAAAGATAATTTTGTCTCACAAAAGATAATTTTGTCTCACAAAAGTCAATTTTGTCTCACAAAATTGAATCTTACCTCACACAATTGACTTTTGTGATTTAATTTCCATATCAGGTAACAAAAGTCAATTTTGTATGCAAATATGTTTATATTTGCATACCTTTTAGACAAAATTGACTTTTGTCATGACAAATATGAATTTTGTCTACAAAAATGAATTTTGTCATGACAAAAATGAATTTTGTCTACACAAATGAATTTTGTCATCACAAAATTGAAGTTCTCACAAAACAAGTCTGTAGCACATAGTTTTGTAAGACAAAAATGATTTTGTTATGACAGAATTGAATTTTGTACAAAACCACAAGAGTCCCATTCGGCGCCCCGTACGTAGTACGTTTCAAGGCATATAGTCATTACTTATATATAGCGATAGTTAATAAATCATTACAATTTATGAATAATATTAAATAGCCGTTAATATGTGATAACCTATTAACAATTTATTTCGTGCAACACGTGTGATCATATCGGAAAATGAAAATGAAAGTCACGTTGTGTCAATAACATATATATTACATGTGTTTTAACGTGACTGTTATATAAAGATTATCAGGTTTTATATATTTTTTTTGTATTACATATCTGAGGGGTGTCAGTCCCTCAGATATTAGACCATTACATATAATTTGCAAAGAAAAAATAAATATATTTTTTTCTTAAAAAGTTTTTTTTTATGCCCCACCTACGATAGTAGAGGGGCATTATGTTTTCTGGTCTGTGGCTCCGTTCGTCTGTGCGTCCGTCTGTGTGTCCGTCCGTTCAGGTTAAAGTTTTTGGTCAAGGTAGTTTTTGATGAAGCTAAAGTCCAATCAACTTGAAACTTAGTAGACTTGTTGCTTATGATATGATCTTTTTAATTTTGAAGCCAAATTAGACTTTTGACCCCAATTTCACGGTCCACTAAACATAGAAAATGAAAGTGGGAGTTTCATATTAAAGTTTTTGGTCAAGGTAGTTTTTGATAAAATTGAAGTCCAATCAACCTGAAACTTAGTACATATGTTCCCTATAGTATAATCTTTCTGATTCTAATGCCAAATTAGATTATTACCCAATTTCACGGTCCATGGAACATGGAAAAGGATAGTGCGAGTGGGGCATCCGTGTACTTTGAACACATTCTTGTTTCTTCTTAAAAGTACTTTAAAAAAAAAAGATCAATTAGATATGATAAAACAGGAAAAAGACCAATATCCCATTATTTTTCAAGTGAAGTAACACTTTCAGAAGATGTTTCTTTGAGAATTTGCATACATTTTTCTGTAATTAAATTGATACCTTATCAATGCTTATTTAAAAAAAGCAGTTGTTGGCATGACTAGGGTTATGTTCTTCTCATGTATTTTATGAAAGTATGATACTAAACCCCTAACGGGAGGGATTGTGCCTGATATTCATATAATGAAGACATAATCTTTCAATCAGTTTAATTGAGGTCTGGAGCTGGCATGTCAGTTAACTGCTAGTAGTCTGTTGTTATTTTTGTATTATTGTCATTTTATTTATTTTCTTTTGTTATATCTTCTGACATCGGACTCGGACTTCTCTTGAACTGAATTTTAATGTGCGTATTGTTATGCGTTTACTTTTCTACATTGGATAGAGGTATAGGGAGAGGGTTGAGATCTCATAAACATGTTTAACCCCGCCGCAATTTTTGGCCTTTGTTAGTCTTGTATGATTTTTAATTTTAATTTCTTGTGTATAATTCGGAGTTTAGTATGACGTCCATTATCACTGTACTAGTATACATATTTTTAGGGGTCAGCTGAAGGACGCGTACGGGTGCGGGAGTTTCTCGCTACATTGAAGACCCATTGATGGCCTTCGGCTGTTGTCTGCTCTATGGTCGGGTTGTTGTTGCTTTGACACATTCCCCATTTCCTTTCTCAATCCTATGTATGGCAATATAAATCGCTGTTCTATTTCGTCTTTTTGCTGATTTAATCGTCAACATCTGAACCTTTTGCTGATAAATGATAAACCTTCTATTGCTTAGTCTTGTGTTTTCTATGTTGTGTCTTGTGTCAAACAGTTGGAGAATTCTTACAAAAACTATACTATTATAAAAAAGTCCGTTAGAAGAACGTTAGAAAAAAAAACCATTACAGACATTTATCAAACACAGGGCAAATAGTTAAACGATAATAGATAAAAAGAAATTTAACATTAATATAATACAACAATGATTTGAATTTAGAAAAAAAAGCAGCAAGTAAACGCATAAATCGCTCGTCACATTGTAGTACTGTCTGATTCGTCGTTCTTTGCGCTTACTAGATAACAGTTTACATTTTAACTTGCCTAATGTCATATGAAACATATTTAAAGAAATTATTTATTTTCTTATCTAAAAAAAAAACCAACAATTATTAATTTTGTTGAAATTCAGAATGCGATTTATGGTATTTGAGATAACAGTTCGGAGAAAAAATTGAAGCCTAGTTCCTGAAATTACAATAATTGCTACAGAAGTCGCACAAAGATTTATGGAACATATAATCCAGATTCTATATAGGAAAAAGTATAAATTGTGAGAGTATCAGAGATATTGCATCATCGTTAACACATATACCGAAGAGTATCAGAGATATTGCGCCATCGTTAACACATATACCAAAGAGTATCAGAGATATTGCGCCATCGTTAACACATATACGGAAGAGTATCAGAGATATTGCGCCATCGTTAACACATATACAGAAGAGTATCAGAGGTATTGTGCCATCATTAACACATATACCGAAGAGTATCAGAGATATTGCGCCATCGTTAACACATATACCGAAGAGTATCAGAGATATTGTGTCATCGTTAACACATATACCGAAGAGTATCAGAGATATTGCGCCATCGTTAATACATATACCGAAGAGTATCAGAGATATTGCGCCATCGTTAACACATATATACCGAAGAGTATCAGAGAAATTGCGCCATCGTTAACACATATACCGAAGAGTATCAGAGATATTGCGCCATCGTTAACACATATACCGAAGAGTATCAGAGATATTGCGCCATCGTTAACACATATACCGAAGAGAATCAGAGATATTGCGCCATCGTTAACACATTTACCGAAGCACATTTGATGATCTCTACATCACCATGTTAGAATTTTTTGTATTTGTAACTTTTACTCTATTTTCATGTATACCTCGCATCTACTTCGGTTTTACCAATGATAGTTGTATTAAAAAGATGGATTCACTATCAAAAAGCCTATAAATTACAAACAAAATCCCTTTAAATTTTTGTTATACTTGGTATTGACCTATAATATTTTGTTCACTCTTAAGGTTCACCCATTGGAGGTCATTTTGGAAGATTTATATAACTTGTGCATTTATACAATTTAATAACTGATTAATGTAATCTCCACTTATTACTACGTAACGGACTTAATTTGTTTATGTCAATGAAATTCAATAATTGGGAAGAAAGTGGAAAAATTAATATGATTTTTATAAACACATTATTTCATATGTAAAATTGACATACACTATATTAAAATGAATTAATGAACAGTCGGTATACATATGTCAATTTATGATGTAACGTTTAACGTTGATGATGAAGGAGTTTTATTTATTAAATATAACCAGCTGTTTCAACCACTTTCACTTGTGGCTATTGTATAACACTAACTTTGGAATACATACATGTACCACTGTAAGGTACGGGTTTGTAAAGTACTATTATTATAGTACACATCATTGTATAAGGTAGGTTTTATTATTATTTCTAAGTACTATTATACTAAATGTGAAGGGTGTTTTTAGATATGGGATGTGGGATATAATTGTAAAAAAGCTGGATGTGGTATATATATATAAGATTAATACAGTAGGGATGTGGGATGCATAGGGTGAAAATTGGGATCTGCAGAAAAGATGAAAAAAGGGGAGGTAGAAAACAATTACCAAAGTATCAGGATTTGGGAAAAGAGAAACCTCGTGAACTGTGTACTATTTTATGTTTACTATATAACGTCTCCTCTTTAGAACAAATAATGTTTTTTAAAAGTTTTTCTATGCTGCATCCTCTGCATTTAATGTAAATAATCCTTTCTCAGGATCACGTAAACTTTTAATAACGAATATACATCATAAAACTTCATTCAACGCACCTGAATGCCAAATTCGCCGTATAAAAATCATATGGTTTCTGCATATTTTCTTTATTGGAACTTTTGGCAAATTGGGTTAACATTTTTTCCCCGACTCACACCGCTCGGCGAATAATTTTTTTTTTTACAATAACGCTCCTTTTCGAAAATCCTATACCCATACATGTACATGTTCTTCCCATCCTTACTGAATGATTTAGAAAAGTACAAAATAAGAATTAATATATATTTGATTGAAATAATTAATGTTTATATCCTGGACGTTAAACTATTTTTTGTTGCGCACAAATCTCTGACAGTTTGTAATTTTCAATTATTGGTGTATATCATTTCTGTGATGTATAGATATATAATGTTCAGTAGCAAACATATTAAAGATGTGTCTTCGAGACGATAAAAAACTTACTATCTATCGTTACACCCCAGTTCTGTTGTTTTATATTTCTATTTCATATACGCCGCTGCTTTGGACATGACCGACACGATAATCATAAAAAAAAGAAGATGTGGTATGATTGCCAATGAGACAACTGTCCGCAAGAGATTAAAATGACACAGACATTAACAACTATAGGTAACCGTACGGCCTTCAACATTGAGCAAAGCCCGCACCGCATAGTCAGCTATAAAAGGCCCCGATATGACACTGTAAAACAATTCAAACGAGAAAACTAACGGCCTTATTAACATAAAAAAGTGAGATTGTTATTGTGCTCAAAAGATAGCATTCCATAAAGAGGCAAATTGGCCTAGTCATAAACTTCCGGGTGTACCATGCATTACCGACAGAGGGATCATTTATAGATTGATATGAAAGTTAAATGTGTCTGCATTTTCGTGTTTAAATCCCACACAGCCAATGGAACGCTACTATTTAGTATTTTTTTTTTTTTTTAAATTAAAGGTGAAGTTTACTCAAACATAATGCATCTCTCTATATCGTATCTTAGCTGTAACCATTTGATCATGTTTCTAGTTATACACTTGACACATTAACTAAAGCGATTTTCCCTTCCGTTTTAAAGATTTAAAACTATTAAACGAGACACTACAGTATCGTATATGAATACATTTCTATATCATTATATTCTGAATGAGACAGAACTACAAATGGTGGTAAATATCTGAATCAACAAGAATGTGTTCATAGTACACGGATGCCCAACTCGCACTATCATAATTATCTTCTATGTTCATTGGACCGTGAAATTGGGATAAAAACTCGTATTTGGCATTAAATTAAAAAGATCATATCATAGGGAACATGTGTACTAAGTTTCAAGTCGATTGGACTTCAACTTCATCAAAAACTACCTTGACCAAAAACTTTAACCTGAAGCACACAGACGGACGAACGAACGAACGAACGAACGAACGAACGAACGGACGCACAGACCAGCTAAAAACATAATGCCCCTCTACTATCGTAGGTGGGACATAATAAGTGTATGTTATAAAAGTACATTTCAAGCATCATCAATATTTAAACTTCTATATCCTATATAATAACACGATGATATCAATAAACAAGGTCTAAATTCATTAGGTCAACTTATTTAACATTTACGTCATTCAAATATTATCTCTGATTTACAAAAAAAAATAATGTTGTAACAGATCTTTACATGAGGTGATATTTACTACTTCATGGTCCGTGTTCTGGAGTTCTATTTCTTTTTTATTATCAGCATTAAATTTGCACTTTATAAAGAACAATTAAAAGGGTTATGATTCCAAAAGCAATCATTTCTTAACTATATCTCTGTACATATGCGCAGATCCAGTCATTTTGAAAAAAGAGAATTCCAACCCCAAGAATACTACAAAATGTTTAAATTAATAAATAAATGACAAGAAGAGAGGGATTCCAACCCTCAAAACACCCTTACATCCGCCAATATTACATCAAACATGATTACCATAAACACATACAGCAGGAGGCTGAATGCACTTATATTGCGTTGAAGTTATAACCGAATGTTTTATATATCGACTTGTTAGCAATGGTTCCTATTGGCCACAGACCACTTCTGTCAATCAGAAATGGAAGTAACTCTCAATAACTAGATAATAAAATGGCTTTTGAAAGGGATAAGTCACGACAGTGTATAAAATGAAATGATTGAGTGTTGACATCTTAACACCCAGTTATAATCATTTCTTGCGAGAATAGCAAGGCTTGAGAATGTGAAATTTTTCAACCTGAAGCATCGGATTTAACGTCTTCACCCGACCGGACGTGGATGTTATTCACAAACCCCGAATCAATAAACAGTCGTCCTCACTTATATGAGGGGGATGTCAGAGGCTCCTGATCCCGAAATTCAGAGCTTAAAAACATGAAATCCCGAGGTCCCGAATTTAAAGAAATTTAAATCCCGACATCCCGAAATTCGAAAAAAATAATTCCCGGATCCCGAAAGGATCAATCCGAAATCCCAAAATTAGAAACACCCGATCCCGACGTCCCGAAAACGGCCCTGTCCCCTTCTTATTTGAAAGCCGTGGTTTACAACACATAATCTTTGAATTGGGTATATGAAATAAAAATAAACAATTATAGCTCTATCAGATTATAGTAACGCCATTGATAACATTATCAGGTGTTCATCATCGATAGGATGACCATTGTTTACTGATTAGTCACAAAATAACAAATTATAAAACAAATTTGTGGTTTAAATAAGAGGCCCAACAGAGGTTTGATAAAATGCTGTATTTTATATATTTAAAGAAAAAAAAATGGTTTTTATACATGAAATTATCATCATTATACATGTTAAGACTTATGGTCATTTAGCAGTTTATTAACATATCGTTTTGCGTATTCACCAAAAATAGTGAAATAATTTCCCCTTACAATAGGTCAGCTACATTTAATAAACAGTTATCACCATTTGTGTATATATAACCAAGGTATCTCATAACTAGGCAAGGTATATTTACTAGATTTGAGCCAGCGACGACTTTAACATGAAGAACTACTTACTTTCCACAATATTTCTCGTTATTTGTGTCTCTTTGGCAACGTGCCAGGTACCACGATGGGGAAGTTGCCCGGATATTCCAGTTAAACAGAACTTTGATGCCGACAGGGTAAGTCAAAGCTTTTGTAATTGACTAATGTCACAAAATAGTCAGTTTCAGTTATACGATAAACGAATCACAGAAAAAAAAAAATCAAATGTGCATTTCTTAATTGAGATCTTTTTATATGTCTATTTTTTTTTAAATAATAATATGTTTAATCGCAAAATAATTTTAAATTGCCATCATCCTCTTTTAAATCTTGGATGATTTATCTCTTCTCTATTTTTAAAGCGAATTTTGCGTCAGGTGTGGGAGTTGTCGACGGCTCATTAAAAAATAAGGATATGTAGTATGATTGATAAAAACCGACATTTTGATATATATATATATATCTATCAGATATATATATTTATCCTGCAATTGGGTGTCCTACTATACAGATACAGCCCTACAGATATCGCTATGCTGTATCTGTATACTATACAGATATCGCTTTAAAGCTCCGCCCACTGCCGGACTGAGTATTGTTTGAACCTGTGTGACCTCAGAATGTGTATTCCAGTTGCATTCCAATGACGATGACAATTGTCGATTTCAAAACTTGAATGTGTATGATTGTGTTACAAAATCAACCATGTCAATTTCAGCATGCATGTTTAGTGAATGTCAAGTCTGAAGCGTAGGACAACTCGTATACTTCTGTTTCAAATTTGACAATGTTTTGTTATTTGTTTTTACTGTTGAAATTAGTTGTTATGTTAAAATAGATAATTATTCACCTTGAGCGATGTATTATTGTTGACCATTTGAGATTCTTTTTTGCGAACCCGTCTTCAGCGTAATGTGTGATTTTGATATTACTACGCGGGCCTCAAGGGATTACAAATCGAAAATAAATGCTTAATATGTTAGTTTTTGTGTCTTTCAAAACACAAACAATATACAGAATTAATTGCAGGATAAAGACAATAACTGTTTAGTGTCTTTAAATATCAGCTGTATTTGTACTCGGCTCGAAACAGGTGTAGTAGCTCGCTAAAAGCTCGCATACACCTTGTTTCCTAGCCTCGTACAAATACAGCTGATATTTAAAGACACTAAACAGTTATTGTCTATATATATGTATGCAGCTTTTCCATACATCGTAATAATTAATCTGGCCGTGTTGGTCATTCTTCAAAAATCGTAATAACAAATGCACGGAATAATATACAGTAACCAACAAATAAAAAGATAAATAAAAATACATAGTTATTAACAACTACGGCCACGGTATGGTTTTGAATACCTTTGTGCAAAACCAATATCGTATAAAAGGCAACAAATGTATAAAAGATCATGACAGACATAAGATAAAAATGATATTCATCTGAGGGTTGTATGAGTACATGTAGGAGCTTAAAACATGCATTTTCCAAACGCGCATCGATGTGCATAATTATCCTAATATTGTCCATATCGAATATTCTAACGTTCATTATGTGTCGATGTGTCTCTCTGTTGCTTACATTAAATATTTTTAATTTCATTCATTTTTAGTAATGATCATGAAGTGTTAAATATAATTCAAAACACTAGGCTGGTTTTACCTAGACAAAGATCGAGTGATTTGTTGCCAAACTTTAGAGATGTTGGTGTAAAATGCTCTTCAATTTTTCAATTCTGAAGCTGACGTGACAATTGATCTTATTTAAGCAAAGCCAATGATACTTATATACACCAACGGGCGTTTTGTGAACTGGATCATAATACTGATATTTGTTTGGGACTTTTATCATGCTTGACACATGCACAATGGTAGAAAATAATTGATATCGTAATCGTATTCAAAGTTTGCTCGTGTCTTTAGTTTGTTGCCTTCTTGACACAATTTCAAAATCAGCATTTATACATTTCAATTTTGTTTGAAATTTAAACAGATTTTTCCTTAAAAAATGTAAACAATATGACATACTTGTAGTTGAAGAACAGAAAAAAAAAAACCACCATTAGACACACATGTTTGTTTATTTTCAGTATTTAGGAAAATGGTACGAAAATGAGAAATTTTTCTTTATTGCTGAAATTGGACTGAAATGTATTAGTGCTAATTACAGCTTAAACAACGATGGTAGTATCAAAGTTCTTAACGCGGGAATAAATACGAGGTAAGTAACTTTTACAATCAACTTTTTTCTTTCAACATACGGGAAACTTTATAGTCATTATTGTTGTCTTATACATGCCAGAGCCAAATAAATAAAAGGTTGTGAGCCTATCTACATTTGTTTTACAGATTTTTATGGCCCTGCAACGAATTTGTCGGTGTCATATAGTTTTACCCTTGTCCGTCATTCCGTAATTCCGTCATTCTGTCATTCCGTCATTCCGCAACAAACCATTATACGGAGTTTTTTTCTAAACACCTTCAGATATTGGACTGATTTTTGGTACGTGAGTTAACCATGATGAGTTAAAGATCAAGTTTAAGTTTCGTTCCGCTCCTCTAAATAATGCCGAAATTACTGGCTTTGGACTATGATACATTGTTGATACGCACTTTTTTCAGATACGCTTTCAGATATTGGGCTGATTTTTGGTATGTGAGTTACTCATGATAAGTTACAGATCAAGTTTAAGTTTCGTTCCGTTCGGCTAATTTTTGTTGTATTTTCCGGCTTTGGACTTTGATAGTTTTTTGAAAATCACAGTTATACGGACCTTTTTTTCTAAAAGCTTGCAGATATTGGGCTGATTTTTGCTATGTGAGCTAACCATGATGAGTTACAGATCAAGATTAAGTTTCGTTCCGCTCCGCTAATTTTTGTCAAAATGAAGGGTCTACAACTTTGAAAATTGTCGAAATTCACAGTTATACGGACTTTTTTTCTATAAGCCTCCAGATTTTGAGCTGATTTTTTTATATGTGAGACTACTATCATATTTGTGTCCACATGTGTTATTGAAATTGCAGATTTTTCATTTGGGAGGATATTTCTACCCTCAGATGTAAAAAGTAGTTCTATCCTAGGCTAGCAATTTGGTAATACACGTTAATTATAATTCCATTACAACTACCATATTTAATATCGTTTCAATATTCATACACTTAATATGGAAAGCCAACGGGGTCAAAATTCTTAATTCGTAACTTGTCAATTCGTTACTTGTAGCTGTGTAAATTGTTAATTTGCAACTTGTTAGTGTGAAATTCATAATGCTTAATTCGTAAATTGTCAATTTGTAACTACCAGACTCAAGCTGGCAGCCACTTTCATCGGCCAATCAAGATAGCAGCCACTTTTTTCCAGCAGCCAATTTTGACGATATGTCTAAAAACCAAAAAACTGCATGAGACTCAAACGTTCAAAAAATCGCTAAATCTTAGTTAAATGCAATCTAACAGCGGAAATCGACAATTTCACGATTTCTGCTAATTTCTAAAGCATTTCATTTCGTTTTAAATATATATGTAAGCGGTCTGTCCTTTATTTGACATTCGATAATTGATATTCTGCTAGCCGTCGGTTCAATATTTAAATTTAGTTGAAAATCACTATCAAGCCTGAGGGAAAAGATAACATTTTTATAACCCCTTCAAGCTGTCATAAATTTTCGTTGTCCTCGAATATAAACCCTGATACAAGTTCTATATTTGTCTTTATGTTATATAGATTTTTATCAATAAAACATTACAGAGGATTCACCAAAGATGTAATTTAATATATAAAATATGAAACAAAATCCAATTACTCCAGAAACATATAGAAATATACATAGAAATACTTATGGAAAGCCAAAAAAGAAAAGAAATTAATAGTGAACACCTACCAGAGACTGCTTAAATGACGGTGACCACCCTAAGACGACTTTGGACCTCTGTGGTGGCCAGACGGGCCCGGATCCCAGAAAAATATTTAACTGGGGAATAGCTTGGGTCAATACCTTTAAAATGAGCTAGGTCCGGTTCGGAACTTTGCCGTTGGTATATGCCGAAAAGTATCGAATGTATGCATATGGTTAATACGGAAAATTACGTTAAGGGGCACATTTGAACCTCTGTGGTGGCCAGACGGGCCCGGATCCCAGAAAAATATTTAAGTGGCAAATAGCTTGAATCAATACCTTTGAAATGAGCTAGGTCCGGTTCGGAACTTTGCCGTAGGAATATGTCGAGGAGTACCGAATGTGTGGTTGATATGGAAAATACGTAAATGGGCAACTCTGAACCTCTGTGGTGGCCAGACGGGCCCGGATCCCAGAAAAATATTTAAGTGGCAAATAGCTTGGATCAATACCTCTGAAGAGAGCTAGGTCCGTTGCGGAACTTTGCCGTAGGGATATGTCGAGGAGTACCGAATGTGTGGTAGATATGGAAAATACGCAAATTGGCAACTTTGAACCTCTGTGGTGGCCAGACGGGCCCGGATCCCAGAAAAATATTTAACTGGGGAATAGCTTGGGTCAATACCTTTAAAATGAGCTAGGTCCGGTTCGGAACTTTGCCGTTGGTATATGCCGAAAAGTATCGAATGTATGCATATGGTTAATACGGAAAATTACGTTAAGGGGCACATTTGAACCTCTGTGGTGGCCAGACGGGCCCGGATCCCAGAAAAATATTTAAGTGGCAAATAGCTTGAATCAATACCTTTGAAATGAGCTAGGTCCGGTTCGGAACTTTGCCGTAGGAATATGTCGAGGAGTACCGAATGTGTGGTTGATATGGAAAATACGTAAATGGGCAACTCTGAACCTCTGTGGTGGCCAGACGGGCCCGGATCCCAGAAAAATATTTAAGTGGCAAATAGCTTGGATCAATACCTCTGAAGAGAGCTAGGTCCGTTGCGGAACTTTGCCGTAGGGATATGTCGAGGAGTACCGAATGTGTGGTAGATATGGAAAATACGCAAATTGGCAACTTTGAACCTCTGTGGTGGCCAGACGGGCCCGGATCCCAGAAAAATATTTAACTGGGGAATAGCTTGGGTCAATACCTTTAAAATGAGCTAGGTCCGGTTCGGAACTTTGCCGTTGGTATATGCCGAAAAGTATCGAATGTATGCATATGGTTAATACGGAAAATTACGTTAAGGGGCACCTTTGAACCTCTGTGGTGGCCAGACGGGCCCGGATCCCAGAAAAATATTTAAGTGGCAAATAGCTTGAATCAATACCTTTGAAATGAGCTAGGTCCGGTTCGGAACTTTGCTGTAGGAATATGTCGAGGAGTACCGAATGTGTGGTTGATAGGGAAAATACGTAAATGAGCAACTCTGAACCTCTGTGGTGGCCAGACGGGCCCGGATCCCAGAAAAATATTTAAGTGGCAAATAGCTTGGATCAATACCTCTGAAGAGAGCTAGGTCCGGTTCGGAACTTTGCCGTAGGGATATGTCGAGGAGTACCGAATGTGTGGTAGATATGGAAAATACGCAAATTGGCAACTTTGAACCTCTGTGGTGGCCAGACGGGCCCGGATCCCAGAAAAATATTTAACTGGGGAATAGCTTGGGTCAATACCTTTAAAATGAGCTAGGTCCGGTTCGGAACTTTGCCGTTGGTATATGCCGAAAAGTATCGAATGTATGCATATGGTTAATACGGAAAATTACGTTAAGGGGCACCTTTGAACCTCTGTGGTGGCCAGACGGGCCCGGATCCCAGAAAAATATTTAAGTGGCAAATAGCTTGAATCAATACCTTTGAAATGAGCTAGGTCCGGTTCGGAACTTTGCCGTAGGAATATGTCGAGGAGTACCGAATGTGTGGTTGATATGGAAAATACGTAAATGGGCAACTCTGAACCTCTGTGGTGGCCAGACGGGCCCGGATCCCAGAAAAATATTTAAGTGGCAAATAGCTTGGATCAATACCTCTGAAGAGAGCTAGGTCCGGTTCGGAACTTTGCCGTAGGGATATGTCGAGGAGTACCGAATGTGTGGTAGATATGGAAAATACGCAAATTGGCAACTTTGAACCTCTGTGGTGGCCAGACGGGCCCGGATCCCAGAAAAATATTTAACTGGGGAATAGCTTGGGTCAATACCTTTAAAATGAGCTAGGTCCGGTTCGGAACTTTGCCGTTGGTATATGCCGAAAAGTATCGAATGTATGCATATGGTTAATACGGAAAATTACGTTAAGGGGCACATTTGAACCTCTGTGGTGGCCAGACGGGCCCGGATCCCAGAAAAATATTTAAGTGGCAAATAGCTTGAATCAATACCTTTGAAATGAGCTAGGTCCGGTTCGGAACTTTGCCGTAGGAATATGTCGAGGAGTACCGAATGTGTGGTTGATATGGAAAATACGTAAATGGGCAACTCTGAACCTCTGTGGTGGCCAGACGGGCCCGGATCCCAGAAAAATATTTAAGTGGCAAATAGCTTGGATCAATACCTCTGAAGAGAGCTAGGTCCGTTGCGGAACTTTGCCGTAGGGATATGTCGAGGAGTACCGAATGTGTGGTAGATATGGAAAATACGCAAATTGGCAACTTTGAACCTCTGTGGTGGCCAGACGGGCCCGGATCCCAGAAAAATATTTAACTGGGGAATAGCTTGGGTCAATACCTTTAAAATGAGCTAGGTCCGGTTCGGAACTTTGCCGTTGGTATATGCCGAAAAGTATCGAATGTATGCATATGGTTAATACGGAAAATTACGTTAAGGGGCACCTTTGAACCTCTGTGGTGGCCAGACGGGCCCGGATCCCAGAAAAATATTTAAGTGGCAAATAGCTTGAATCAATACCTTTGAAATGAGCTAGGTCCGGTTCGGAACTTTGCTGTAGGAATATGTCGAGGAGTACCGAATGTGTGGTTGATAGGGAAAATACGTAAATGAGCAACTCTGAACCTCTGTGGTGGCCAGACGGGCCCGGATCCCAGAAAAATATTTAAGTGGCAAATAGCTTGGATCAATACCTCTGAAGAGAGCTAGGTCCGGTTCGGAACTTTGCCGTAGGGATATGTCGAGGAGTACCGAATGTGTGGTAGATATGGAAAATACGCAAATTGGCAACTTTGAACCTCTGTGGTGGCCAGACGGGCCCGGATCCCAGAAAAATATTTAACTGGGGAATAGCTTGGGTCAATACCTTTAAAATGAGCTAGGTCCGGTTCGGAACTTTGCCGTTGGTATATGCCGAAAAGTATCGAATGTATGCATATGGTTAATACGGAAAATTACGTTAAGGGGCACCTTTGAACCTCTGTGGTGGCCAGACGGGCCCGGATCCCAGAAAAATATTTAAGTGGCAAATAGCTTGAATCAATACCTTTGAAATGAGCTAGGTCCGGTTCGGAACTTTGCCGTAGGAATATGTCGAGGAGTACCGAATGTGTGGTTGATATGGAAAATACGTAAATGGGCAACTCTGAACCTCTGTGGTGGCCAGACGGGCCCGGATCCCAGAAAAATATTTAAGTGGCAAATAGCTTGGATCAATACCTCTGAAGAGAGCTAGGTCCGGTTCGGAACTTTGCCGTAGGGATATGTCGAGGAGTACCGAATGTGTGGTAGATATGGAAAATACGCAAATTGGCAACTTTGAACCTCTGTGGTGGCCAGACGGGCCCGGATCCCAGAAAAATATTTAACTGGGGAATAGCTTGGGTCAATACCTTTAAAATGAGCTAGGTCCGGTTCGGAACTTTGCCGTTGGTATATGCCGAAAAGTATCGAATGTATGCATATGGTTAATACGGAAAATTACGTTAAGGGGCACATTTGAACCTCTGTGGTGGCCAGACGGGCCCGGATCCCAGAAAAATATTTAAGTGGCAAATAGCTTGAATCAATACCTTTGAAATGAGCTAGGTCCGGTTCGGAACTTTGCCGTAGGAATATGTCGAGGAGTACCGAATGTGTGGTTGATATGGAAAATACGTAAATGGGCAACTCTGAACCTCTGTGGTGGCCAGACGGGCCCGGATCCCAGAAAAATATTTAAGTGGCAAATAGCTTGGATCAATACCTCTGAAGAGAGCTAGGTCCGTTGCGGAACTTTGCCGTAGGGATATGTCGAGGAGTACCGAATGTGTGGTAGATATGGAAAATACGCAAATTGGCAACTTTGAACCTCTGTGGTGGCCAGACGGGCCCGGATCCCAGAAAAATATTTAACTGGGGAATAGCTTGGGTCAATACCTTTAAAATGAGCTAGGTCCGGTTCGGAACTTTGCCGTTGGTATATGCCGAAAAGTATCGAATGTATGCATATGGTTAATACGGAAAATTACGTTAAGGGGCACCTTTGAACCTCTGTGGTGGCCAGACGGGCCCGGATCCCAGAAAAATATTTAAGTGGCAAATAGCTTGAATCAATACCTTTGAAATGAGCTAGGTCCGGTTCGGAACTTTGCTGTAGGAATATGTCGAGGAGTACCGAATGTGTGGTTGATAGGGAAAATACGTAAATGAGCAACTCTGAACCTCTGTGGTGGCCAGACGGGCCCGGATCCCAGAAAAATATTTAAGTGGCAAATAGCTTGGATCAATACCTCTGAAGAGAGCTAGGTCCGGTTCGGAACTTTGCCGTAGGGATATGTCGAGGAGTACCGAATGTGTGGTAGATATGGAAAATACGCAAATTGGCAACTTTGAACCTCTGTGGTGGCCAGACGGGCCCGGATCCCAGAAAAATATTTAACTGGGGAATAGCTTGGGTCAATACCTTTAAAATGAGCTAGGTCCGGTTCGGAACTTTGCCGTTGGTATATGCCGAAAAGTATCGAATGTATGCATATGGTTAATACGGAAAATTACGTTAAGGGGCACCTTTGAACCTCTGTGGTGGCCAGACGGGCCCGGATCCCAGAAAAATATTTAAGTGGCAAATAGCTTGAATCAATACCTTTGAAATGAGCTAGGTCCGGTTCGGAACTTTGCCGTAGGAATATGTCGAGGAGTACCGAATGTGTGGTTGATATGGAAAATACGTAAATGGGCAACTCTGAACCTCTGTGGTGGCCAGACGGGCCCGGATCCCAGAAAAATATTTAAGTGGCAAATAGCTTGGATCAATACCTCTGAAGAGAGCTAGGTCCGGTTCGGAACTTTGCCGTAGGGATATGTCGAGGAGTACCGAATGTGTGGTAGATATGGAAAATACGCAAATTGGCAACTTTGAACCTCTGTGGTGGCCAGACGGGCCCGGATCCCAGAAAAATATTTAACTGGGGAATAGCTTGGGTCAATACCTTTAAAATGAGCTAGGTCCGGTTCGGAACTTTGCCGTTGGTATATGCCGAAAAGTATCGAATGTATGCATATGGTTAATACGGAAAATTACGTTAAGGGGCACATTTGAACCTCTGTGGTGGCCAGACGGGCCCGGATCCCAGAAAAATATTTAAGTGGCAAATAGCTTGAATCAATACCTTTGAAATGAGCTAGGTCCGGTTCGGAACTTTGCCGTAGGAATATGTCGAGGAGTACCGAATGTGTGGTTGATATGGAAAATACGTAAATGGGCAACTCTGAACCTCTGTGGTGGCCAGACGGGCCCGGATCCCAGAAAAATATTTAAGTGGCAAATAGCTTGGATCAATACCTCTGAAGAGAGCTAGGTCCGTTGCGGAACTTTGCCGTAGGGATATGTCGAGGAGTACCGAATGTGTGGTAGATATGGAAAATACGCAAATTGGCAACTTTGAACCTCTGTGGTGGCCAGACGGGCCCGGATCCCAGAAAAATATTTAACTGGGGAATAGCTTGGGTCAATACCTTTAAAATGAGTTAGGTCCGGTTCGGAACTTTGCCGTTGGTATATGCCGAAAAGTATCGAATGTATGCATATGGTTAATACGGAAAATTACGTTAAGGGGCACCTTTGAACCTCTGTGGTGGCCAGACGGGCCCGGATCCCAGAAAAATATTTAAGTGGCAAATAGCTTGAATCAATACCTTTGAAATGAGCTAGGTCCGGTTCGGAACTTTGCTGTAGGAATATGTCGAGGAGTACCGAATGTGTGGTTGATAGGGAAAATACGTAAATGAGCAACTCTGAACCTCTGTGGTGGCCAGACGGGCCCGGATCCCAGAAAAATATTTAAGTGGCAAATAGCTTGGATCAATACCTCTGAAGAGAGCTAGGTCCGGTTCGGAACTTTGCCGTAGGGATATGTCGAGGAGTACCGAATGTGTGGTAGATATGGAAAATACGCAAATTGGCAACTTTGAACCTCTGTGGTGGCCAGACGGGCCCGGATCCCAGAAAAATATTTAACTGGGGAATAGCTTGGGTCAATACCTTTAAAATGAGCTAGGTCCGGTTCGGAACTTTGCCGTTGGTATATGCCGAAAAGTATCGAATGTATGCATATGGTTAATACGGAAAATTACGTTAAGGGGCACCTTTGAACCTCTGTGGTGGCCAGACGGGCCCGGATCCCAGAAAAATATTTAAGTGGCAAATAGCTTGAATCAATACCTTTGAAATGAGCTAGGTCCGGTTCGGAACTTTGCCGTAGGAATATGTCGAGGAGTACCGAATGTGTGGTTGATATGGAAAATACGTAAATGGGCAACTCTGAACCTCTGTGGTGGCCAGACGGGCCCGGATCCCAGAAAAATATTTAAGTGGCAAATACCTTGGATCAATACCTCTGAAGAGAGCTAGGTCCGGTTCGGAACTTTGCCGTAGGGATATGTCGAGGAGTACCGAATGTGTGGTAGATATGGAAAATACGCAAATTGGCAACTTTGAACCTCTGTGGTGGCCAGACGGGCCCGGATCCCAGAAAAATATTTAACTGGGGAATAGCTTGGGTCAATACCTTTAAAATGAGCTAGGTCCGGTTCGGAACTTTGCCGTTGGTATATGCCGAAAAGTATCGAATGTATGCATATGGTTAATACGGAAAATTACGTTAAGGGGCACATTTGAACCTCTGTGGTGGCCAGACGGGCCCGGATCCCAGAAAAATATTTAAGTGGCAAATAGCTTGAATCAATACCTTTGAAATGAGCTAGGTCCGGTTCGGAACTTTGCCGTAGGAATATGTCGAGGAGTACCGAATGTGTGGTTGATATGGAAAATACGTAAATGGGCAACTCTGAACCTCTGTGGTGGCCAGACGGGCCCGGATCCCAGAAAAATATTTAAGTGGCAAATAGCTTGGATCAATACCTCTGAAGAGAGCTAGGTCCGTTGCGGAACTTTGCCGTAGGGATATGTCGAGGAGTACCGAATGTGTGGTAGATATGGAAAATACGCAAATTGGCAACTTTGAACCTCTGTGGTGGCCAGACGGGCCCGGATCCCAGAAAAATATTTAACTGGGGAATAGCTTGGGTCAATACCTTTAAAATGAGCTAGGTCCGGTTCGGAACTTTGCCGTTGGTATATGCCGAAAAGTATCGAATGTATGCATATGGTTAATACGGAAAATTACGTTAAGGGGCACCTTTGAACCTCTGTGGTGGCCAGACGGGCCCGGATCCCAGAAAAATATTTAAGTGGCAAATAGCTTGAATCAATACCTTTGAAATGAGCTAGGTCCGGTTCGGAACTTTGCTGTAGGAATATGTCGAGGAGTACCGAATGTGTGGTTGATAGGGAAAATACGTAAATGAGCAACTCTGAACCTCTGTGGTGGCCAGACGGGCCCGGATCCCAGAAAAATATTTAAGTGGCAAATAGCTTGGATCAATACCTCTGAAGAGAGCTAGGTCCGGTTCGGAACTTTGCCGTAGGGATATGTCGAGGAGTACCGAATGTGTGGTAGATATGGAAAATACGCAAATTGGCAACTTTGAACCTCTGTGGTGGCCAGACGGGCCCGGATCCCAGAAAAATATTTAACTGGGGAATAGCTTGGGTCAATACCTTTAAAATGAGCTAGGTCCGGTTCGGAACTTTGCCGTTGGTATATGCCGAAAAGTATCGAATGTATGCATATGGTTAATACGGAAAATTACGTTAAGGGGCACCTTTGAACCTCTGTGGTGGCCAGACGGGCCCGGATCCCAGAAAAATATTTAAGTGGCAAATAGCTTGAATCAATACCTTTGAAATGAGCTAGGTCCGGTTCGGAACTTTGCCGTAGGAATATGTCGAGGAGTACCGAATGTGTGGTTGATATGGAAAATACGTAAATGGGCAACTCTGAACCTCTGTGGTGGCCAGACGGGCCCGGATCCCAGAAAAATATTTAAGTGGCAAATAGCTTGGATCAATACCTCTGAAGAGAGCTAGGTCCGGTTCGGAACTTTGCCGTAGGGATATGTCGAGGAGTACCGAATGTGTGGTAGATATGGAAAATACGCAAATTGGCAACTTTGAACCTCTGTGGTGGCCAGACGGGCCCGGATCCCAGAAAAATATTTAACTGGGGAATAGCTTGGGTCAATACCTTTAAAATGAGCTAGGTCCGGTTCGGAACTTTGCCGTTGGTATATGCCGAAAAGTATCGAATGTATGCATATGGTTAATACGGAAAATTACGTTAAGGGGCACATTTGAACCTCTGTGGTGGCCAGACGGGCCCGGATCCCAGAAAAATATTTAAGTGGCAAATAGCTTGAATCAATACCTTTGAAATGAGCTAGGTCCGTTGCGGAACTTTGCCGTAGGGATATGTCGAGGAGTACCGAATGTGTGGTAGATATGGAAAATACGCAAATTGGCAACTTTGAACCTCTGTGGTGGCCAGACGGGCCCGGATCCCAGAAAAATATTTAACTGGGGAATAGCTTGGGTCAATACCTTTAAAATGAGTTAGGTCCGGTTCGGAACTTTGCCGTTGGTATATGCCGAAAAGTATCGAATGTATGCATATGGTTAATACGGAAAATTACGTTAAGGGGCACCTTTGAACCTCTGTGGTGGCCAGACGGGCCCGGATCCCAGAAAAATATTTAAGTGGCAAATAGCTTGAATCAATACCTTTGAAATGAGCTAGGTCCGGTTCGGAACTTTGCTGTAGGAATATGTCGAGGAGTACCGAATGTGTGGTTGATAGGGAAAATACGTAAATGAGCAACTCTGAACCTCTGTGGTGGCCAGACGGGCCCGGATCCCAGAAAAATATTTAAGTGGCAAATAGCTTGGATCAATACCTCTGAAGAGAGCTAGGTCCGGTTCGGAACTTTGCCGTAGGGATATGTCGAGGAGTACCGAATGTGTGGTAGATATGGAAAATACGCAAATTGGCAACTTTGAACCTCTGTGGTGGCCAGACGGGCCCGGATCCCAGAAAAATATTTAACTGGGGAATAGCTTGGGTCAATACCTTTAAAATGAGCTAGGTCCGGTTCGGAACTTTGCCGTTGGTATATGCCGAAAAGTATCGAACGTATGCATATGGTTAATACGGAAAATTACGTTAAGGGGCACCTTTGAACCTCTGTGGTGGCCAGACGGGCCCGGATCCCAGAAAAATATTTAAGTGGCAAATAGCTTGAATCAATACCTTTGAAATGAGCTAGGTCCGGTTCGGAACTTTGCCGTAGGAATATGTCGAGGAGTACCGAATGTGTGGTTGATATGGAAAATACGTAAATGGGCAACTCTGAACCTCTGTGGTGGCCAGACGGGCCCGGATCCCAGAAAAATATTTAAGTGGCAAATACCTTGGATCAATACCTCTGAAGAGAGCTAGGTCCGGTTCGGAACTTTGCCGTAGGGATATGTCGAGGAGTACCGAATGTGTGGTAGATATGGAAAATACGCAAATTGGCAACTTTGAACCTCTGTGGTGGCCAGACGGGCCCGGATCCCAGAAAAATATTTAACTGGGGAATAGCTTGGGTCAATACCTTTAAAATGAGCTAGGTCCGGTTCGGAACTTTGCCGTTGGTATATGCCGAAAAGTATCGAATGTATGCATATGGTTAATACGGAAAATTACGTTAAGGGGCACATTTGAACCTCTGTGGTGGCCAGACGGGCCCGGATCCCAGAAAAATATTTAAGTGGCAAATAGCTTGAATCAATACCTTTGAAATGAGCTAGGTCCGGTTCGGAACTTTGCCGTAGGAATATGTCGAGGAGTACCGAATGTGTGGTTGATATGGAAAATACGTAAATGGGCAACTCTGAACCTCTGTGGTGGCCAGACGGGCCCGGATCCCAGAAAAATATTTAAGTGGCAAATAGCTTGGATCAATACCTCTGAAGAGAGCTAGGTCCGTTGCGGAACTTTGCCGTAGGGATATGTCGAGGAGTACCGAATGTGTGGTAGATATGGAAAATACGCAAATTGGCAACTTTGAACCTCTGTGGTGGCCAGACGGGCCCGGATCCCAGAAAAATATTTAACTGGGGAATAGCTTGGGTCAATACCTTTAAAATGAGCTAGGTCCGGTTCGGAACTTTGCCGTTGGTATATGCCGAAAAGTATCGAATGTATGCATATGGTTAATACGGAAAATTACGTTAAGGGGCACCTTTGAACCTCTGTGGTGGCCAGACGGGCCCGGATCCCAGAAAAATATTTAAGTGGCAAATAGCTTGAATCAATACCTTTGAAATGAGCTAGGTCCGGTTCGGAACTTTGCTGTAGGAATATGTCGAGGAGTACCGAATGTGTGGTTGATAGGGAAAATACGTAAATGAGCAACTCTGAACCTCTGTGGTGGCCAGACGGGCCCGGATCCCAGAAAAATATTTAAGTGGCAAATAGCTTGGATCAATACCTCTGAAGAGAGCTAGGTCCGGTTCGGAACTTTGCCGTAGGGATATGTCGAGGAGTACCGAATGTGTGGTAGATATGGAAAATACGCAAATTGGCAACTTTGAACCTCTGTGGTGGCCAGACGGGCCCGGATCCCAGAAAAATATTTAACTGGGGAATAGCTTGGGTCAATACCTTTAAAATGAGCTAGGTCCGGTTCGGAACTTTGCCGTTGGTATATGCCGAAAAGTATCGAATGTATGCATATGGTTAATACGGAAAATTACGTTAAGGGGCACCTTTGAACCTCTGTGGTGGCCAGACGGGCCCGGATCCCAGAAAAATATTTAAGTGGCAAATAGCTTGAATCAATACCTTTGAAATGAGCTAGGTCCGGTTCGGAACTTTGCCGTAGGAATATGTCGAGGAGTACCGAATGTGTGGTTGATATGGAAAATACGTAAATGGGCAACTCTGAACCTCTGTGGTGGCCAGACGGGCCCGGATCCCAGAAAAATATTTAAGTGGCAAATAGCTTGGATCAATACCTCTGAAGAGAGCTAGGTCCGGTTCGGAACTTTGCCGTAGGGATATGTCGAGGAGTACCGAATGTGTGGTAGATATGGAAAATACGCAAATTGGCAACTTTGAACCTCTGTGGTGGCCAGACGGGCCCGGATCCCAGAAAAATATTTAACTGGGGAATAGCTTGGGTCAATACCTTTAAAATGAGCTAGGTCCGGTTCGGAACTTTGCCGTTGGTATATGCCGAAAAGTATCGAATGTATGCATATGGTTAATACGGAAAATTACGTTAAGGGGCACATTTGAACCTCTGTGGTGGCCAGACGGGCCCGGATCCCAGAAAAATATTTAAGTGGCAAATAGCTTGAATCAATACCTTTGAAATGAGCTAGGTCCGGTTCGGAACTTTGCCGTAGGAATATGTCGAGGAGTACCGAATGTGTGGTTGATATGGAAAATACGTAAATGGGCAACTCTGAACCTCTGTGGTGGCCAGACGGGCCCGGATCCCAGAAAAATATTTAAGTGGCAAATAGCTTGGATCAATACCTCTGAAGAGAGCTAGGTCCGTTGCGGAACTTTGCCGTAGGGATATGTCGAGGAGTACCGAATGTGTGGTAGATATGGAAAATACGCAAATTGGCAACTTTGAACCTCTGTGGTGGCCAGACGGGCCCGGATCCCAGAAAAATATTTAACTGGGGAATAGCTTGGGTCAATACCTTTAAAATGAGCTAGGTCCGGTTCGGAACTTTGCCGTTGGTATATGCCGAAAAGTATCGAATGTATGCATATGGTTAATACGGAAAATTACGTTAAGGGGCACCTTTGAACCTCTGTGGTGGCCAGACGGGCCCGGATCCCAGAAAAATATTTAAGTGGCAAATAGCTTGAATCAATACCTTTGAAATGAGCTAGGTCCGGTTCGGAACTTTGCTGTAGGAATATGTCGAGGAGTACCGAATGTGTGGTTGATAGGGAAAATACGTAAATGAGCAACTCTGAACCTCTGTGGTGGCCAGACGGGCCCGGATCCCAGAAAAATATTTAAGTGGCAAATAGCTTGCTTGGATCAATACCTCTGAAGAGAGCTAGGTCCGGTTCGGAACTTTGCCGTAGGGATATGTCGAGGAGTACCGAATGTGTGGTAGATATGGAAAATACGCAAATTGGCAACTTTGAACCTCTGTGGTGGCCAGACGGGCCCGGATCCCAGAAAAATATTTAACTGGGGAATAGCTTGGGTCAATACCTTTAAAATGAGCTAGGTCCGGTTCGGAACTTTGCCGTTGGTATATGCCGAAAAGTATCGAATGTATGCATATGGTTAATACGGAAAATTACGTTAAGGGGCACCTTTGAACCTCTGTGGTGGCCAGACGGGCCCGGATCCCAGAAAAATATTTAAGTGGCAAATAGCTTGAATCAATACCTTTGAAATGAGCTAGGTCCGGTTCGGAACTTTGCCGTAGGAATATGTCGAGGAGTACCGAATGTGTGGTTGATATGGAAAATACGTAAATGGGCAACTCTGAACCTCTGTGGTGGCCAGACGGGCCCGGATCCCAGAAAAATATTTAAGTGGCAAATAGCTTGGATCAATACCTCTGAAGAGAGCTAGGTCCGGTTCGGAACTTTGCCGTAGGGATATGTCGAGGAGTACCGAATGTGTGGTAGATATGGAAAATACGCAAATTGGCAACTTTGAACCTCTGTGGTGGCCAGACGGGCCCGGATCCCAGAAAAATATTTAACTGGGGAATAGCTTGGGTCAATACCTTTAAAATGAGCTAGGTCCGGTTCGGAACTTTGCCGTTGGTATATGCCGAAAAGTATCGAATGTATGCATATGGTTAATACGGAAAATTACGTTAAGGGGCACATTTGAACCTCTGTGGTGGCCAGACGGGCCCGGATCCCAGAAAAATATTTAAGTGGCAAATAGCTTGAATCAATACCTTTGAAATGAGCTAGGTCCGGTTCGGAACTTTGCCGTAGGAATATGTCGAGGAGTACCGAATGTGTGGTTGATATGGAAAATACGTAAATGGGCAACTCTGAACCTCTGTGGTGGCCAGACGGGCCCGGATCCCAGAAAAATATTTAAGTGGCAAATAGCTTGGATCAATACCTCTGAAGAGAGCTAGGTCCGTTGCGGAACTTTGCCGTAGGGATATGTCGAGGAGTACCGAATGTGTGGTAGATATGGAAAATACGCAAATTGGCAACTTTGAACCTCTGTGGTGGCCAGACGGGCCCGGATCCCAGAAAAATATTTAACTGGGGAATAGCTTGGGTCAATACCTTTAAAATGAGCTAGGTCCGGTTCGGAACTTTGCCGTTGGTATATGCCGAAAAGTATCGAATGTATGCATATGGTTAATACGGAAAATTACGTTAAGGGGCACCTTTGAACCTCTGTGGTGGCCAGACGGGCCCGGATCCCAGAAAAATATTTAAGTGGCAAATAGCTTGAATCAATACCTTTGAAATGAGCTAGGTCCGGTTCGGAACTTTGCTGTAGGAATATGTCGAGGAGTACCGAATGTGTGGTTGATAGGGAAAATACGTAAATGAGCAACTCTGAACCTCTGTGGTGGCCAGACGGGCCCGGATCCCAGAAAAATATTTAAGTGGCAAATAGCTTGGATCAATACCTCTGAAGAGAGCTAGGTCCGGTTCGGAACTTTGCCGTAGGGATATGTCGAGGAGTACCGAATGTGTGGTAGATATGGAAAATACGCAAATTGGCAACTTTGAACCTCTGTGGTGGCCAGACGGGCCCGGATCCCAGAAAAATATTTAACTGGGGAATAGCTTGGGTCAATACCTTTAAAATGAGCTAGGTCCGGTTCGGAACTTTGCCGTTGGTATATGCCGAAAAGTATCGAATGTATGCATATGGTTAATACGGAAAATTACGTTAAGGGGCACCTTTGAACCTCTGTGGTGGCCAGACGGGCCCGGATCCCAGAAAAATATTTAAGTGGCAAATAGCTTGAATCAATACCTTTGAAATGAGCTAGGTCCGGTTCGGAACTTTGCCGTAGGAATATGTCGAGGAGTACCGAATGTGTGGTTGATATGGAAAATACGTAAATGGGCAACTCTGAACCTCTGTGGTGGCCAGACGGGCCCGGATCCCAGAAAAATATTTAAGTGGCAAATAGCTTGGATCAATACCTCTGAAGAGAGCTAGGTCCGGTTCGGAACTTTGCCGTAGGGATATGTCGAGGAGTACCGAATGTGTGGTAGATATGGAAAATACGCAAATTGGCAACTTTGAACCTCTGTGGTGGCCAGACGGGCCCGGATCCCAGAAAAATATTTAACTGGGGAATAGCTTGGGTCAATACCTTTAAAATGAGCTAGGTCCGGTTCGGAACTTTGCCGTTGGTATATGCCGAAAAGTATCGAATGTATGCATATGGTTAATACGGAAAATTACGTTAAGGGGCACATTTGAACCTCTGTGGTGGCCAGACGGGCCCGGATCCCAGAAAAATATTTAAGTGGCAAATAGCTTGAATCAATACCTTTGAAATGAGCTAGGTCCGGTTCGGAACTTTGCCGTAGGAATATGTCGAGGAGTACCGAATGTGTGGTTGATATGGAAAATACGTAAATGGGCAACTCTGAACCTCTGTGGTGGCCAGACGGGCCCGGATCCCAGAAAAATATTTAAGTGGCAAATAGCTTGGATCAATACCTCTGAAGAGAGCTAGGTCCGTTGCGGAACTTTGCCGTAGGGATATGTCGAGGAGTACCGAATGTGTGGTAGATATGGAAAATACGCAAATTGGCAACTTTGAACCTCTGTGGTGGCCAGACGGGCCCGGATCCCAGAAAAATATTTAACTGGGGAATAGCTTGGGTCAATACCTTTAAAATGAGCTAGGTCCGGTTCGGAACTTTGCCGTTGGTATATGCCGAAAAGTATCGAATGTATGCATATGGTTAATACGGAAAATTACGTTAAGGGGCACCTTTGAACCTCTGTGGTGGCCAGACGGGCCCGGATCCCAGAAAAATATTTAAGTGGCAAATAGCTTGAATCAATACCTTTGAAATGAGCTAGGTCCGGTTCGGAACTTTGCCGTAGGAATATGTCGAGGAGTACCGAATGTGTGGTTGATATGGAAAATACGTAAATGGGCAACTCTGAACCTCTGTGGTGGGCAGACGGGCCCGGATCCCAGAAAAATATTTAAGTGGCAAATAGCTTGGATCAATACCTCTGAAGAGAGCTAGGTCCGGTTCGGAACTTTGCCGTAGGGATATGTCGAGGAGTACCGAATGTGTGGTAGATATGGAAAATACGCAAATTGGCAACTTTGAACCTCTGTGGTGGCCAGACGGGCCCGGATCCCAGAAAAATATTTAACTGGGGAATAGCTTGGGTCAATACCTTTAAAATGAGCTAGGTCCGGTTCGGAACTTTGCCGTTGGTATATGCCGAAAAGTATCGAATGTATGCATATGGTTAATACGGAAAATTACGTTAAGGGGCACATTTGAACCTCTGTGGTGGCCAGACGGGCCCGGATCCCAGAAAAATATTTAAGTGGCAAATAGCTTGAATCAATACCTTTGAAATGAGCTAGGTCCGGTTCGGAACTTTGCCGTAGGAATATGTCGAGGAGTACCGAATGTGTGGTTGATATGGAAAATACGTAAATGGGCAACTCTGAACCTCTGTGGTGGCCAGACGGGCCCGGATCCCAGAAAAATATTTAAGTGGCAAATAGCTTGGATCAATACCTCTGAAGAGAGCTAGGTCCGTTGCGGAACTTTGCCGTAGGGATATGTCGAGGAGTACCGAATGTGTGGTAGATATGGAAAATACGCAAATTGGCAACTTTGAACCTCTGTGGTGGCCAGACGGGCCCGGATCCCAGAAAAATATTTAACTGGGGAATAGCTTGGGTCAATACCTTTAAAATGAGCTAGGTCCGGTTCGGAACTTTGCCGTTGGTATATGCCGAAAAGTATCGAATGTATGCATATGGTTAATACGGAAAATTACGTTAAGGGGCACCTTTGAACCTCTGTGGTGGCCAGACGGGCCCGGATCCCAGAAAAATATTTAAGTGGCAAATAGCTTGAATCAATACCTTTGAAATGAGCTAGGTCCGGTTCGGAACTTTGCTGTAGGAATATGTCGAGGAGTACCGAATGTGTGGTTGATAGGGAAAATACGTAAATGAGCAACTCTGAACCTCTGTGGTGGCCAGACGGGCCCGGATCCCAGAAAAATATTTAAGTGGCAAATAGCTTGGATCAATACCTCTGAAGAGAGCTAGGTCCGGTTCGGAACTTTGCCGTAGGGATATGTCGAGGAGTACCGAATGTGTGGTAGATATGGAAAATACGCAAATTGGCAACTTTGAACCTCTGTGGTGGCCAGACGGGCCCGGATCCCAGAAAAATATTTAACTGGGGAATAGCTTGGGTCAATACCTTTAAAATGAGCTAGGTCCGGTTCGGAACTTTGCCGTTGGTATATGCCGAAAAGTATCGAATGTATGCATATGGTTAATACGGAAAATTACGTTAAGGGGCACCTTTGAACCTCTGTGGTGGCCAGACGGGCCCGGATCCCAGAAAAATATTTAAGTGGCAAATAGCTTGAATCAATACCTTTGAAATGAGCTAGGTCCGGTTCGGAACTTTGCCGTAGGAATATGTCGAGGAGTACCGAATGTGTGGTTGATATGGAAAATACGTAAATGGGCAACTTTGAACCTCTGTGGTGCCCAGACGGGCCCGGATCCCGGAAAAATATTTAAGTGGCAAATAGCTTGGATCAATACCTCTGAAGAGAGCTAGGTCCGGTTCGGAACTTTGCCGTAGGGATATGTCGAGGAGTACCGAATGTGTGGTAGATATGGAAAATACGTAAATTGGCAACTTTGAACCTCTGTGGTGGCCAGACGGGCCCGGATCCCAGAAAAATATTTAACTGGGGAATAGCTTGGGTCAATACCTTTAAAATGAGCTAGGTCCGGTTCGGAACTTTGCCGTTGGTATATGCCGAAAAGTATCGAATGTATGCATATGGTTAATACGGAAAATTACGTTAAGGGGCACCTTTGAACCTCTGTGGTGGCCAGACGGGCCCGGATCCCAGAAAAATATTTAAGTGGCAAATAGCTTGAATCAATACCTTTGAAATGAGCTAGGTCCGGTTCGGAACTTTGCCGTAGGAATATGTCGAGGAGTACCGAATGTGTGGTTGATATGGAAAATACGTAAATGGGCAACTCTGAACCTCTGTGGTGGCCAAACGGGCCCGGATCCCAGAAAAATATTTAAGTGGCAAATAGCTTGGATCAATACCTCTGAAGAGAGCTAGGTCCGGTTCGGAACTTTGCCGTAGGGATATGTCGAGGAGTACCGAATGTGTGGTAGATATGGAAAATACGTAAATTGGCAACTTTGAACCTCTGTGGTGGCCAGACGGGCCCGGATCCCAGAAAAATATTTAAGTGGCAAATAGCTTGAATCAATACCTTTGCAATGAGCTAGGTCCGGTTCGGAACTTTGCCGTAGGAATATGTCGAGGAGTACCGAATGTGTGGTTGATATGGAAAATACGTAAATGGGCAACTCTGAACCTCTGTGGTGGCCAGACGGGCCCGGATCCCAGAAAAATATTTAAGTGGCAAATAGCTTGGATCAATACCTCTGAAGAGAGCTAGGTCCGGTTCGGAACTTTGCCGTAGGGATATGTCGAGGAGTACCGAATGTGTGGTAGATATGGAAAATACGTAAATTGGCAACTTTGAACCTCTGTGGTGGCCAAACGGGCCCGGATCCCAGAAAAATATTTAACTGGGGAATAGCTTGGATCAATACCTTTAAAATGAGCTAGGTCCAGTTTGGAACTTTGGCGTTGGTATATGCCGAAAAGTACCGAATGTGTGGTTAATACGGAAATTGACGTTAAGGGGCACCATAGAACCTTCTGTGGTGGCCAGGCGGGCCCGGATCCCAGATAGTACAACACCTCCAAATATAGATAAATTAAGATGGCTTCTTATAATGCTAGTAAAAAAGAACACGAATATAAAGTGTATAGAACTTGTTTGGTAACCTTCTTTCATTGAAACAGGTTAAATTTAAAGTAGGGGACGGACACAGTTTTAAACTTTAAAGAAAAGAATGTTTAAAAAGGTGGACCGAGAAAAGTCTTAACTGGTGTCCCAAGTGTTAAAGACTTAAGCCCAAAGGTATCGCATCAAGGATTTTACTGACGAAAAAGTACAAAGTTCTTTTTATGAACCTTAACTTAAAAGACGGTTCAGGATTTGAACCGCATCGGAAAGGTCTTGCGAAAACAAAACAGGTGTGGGTGAAAGAGGTCTTTGTTCCATGAAAAGGGTAACCTGAGTCCTTAAACTCTTGATTTAAATAATAAGATTTGCAGTACCAACCTTTTAGCAAGTATAGGCTTTGACAATTTGCCCAAGATTATAATGGATACTTTCGTTATGCGAGTATTAATGTGGTGAAGGATTAAACATCTGGACTACGTCTTTACCAAATAATAAACCACTAACGGATTTTAATCTCCCAACAGCATGTTTCGATAGAATAGACATCCTCAGACTCTCTAGATTTTCCTTGTTTTGGTCTTAAGCTTCTATTGACAACTAAAGTTTCAAGAGTTCATCAATGTTTTATGTGTCGAGTTTTTAATCTGATTTACCTCGAGTTCTTGGTGCAGAGTGGTCTTAAACTCATCTACCCTTTTCTCGAGTTCTTTAATGACTGTATCATATTCTTTCTCTAGTCTTTTTATATCTCTCTTTATCTGGTTACACGCGGATTGTAATTTTAATTCTAACGGTTTCGAATAGTGTTTCAATTGACGCATGACTCGTCGTTTTGTTGCAGCATCCGTATTATTATTCTAAGATTTAATGTTAGTGATAGGATTGTTGTTCATGTTCAATTCTTCAAGTTATTGACTCCTATGTATTTCTCAATTTCCATAAAGTCCAAATTTGTCTGTCTTGGAAACGCAACTTCATCAAGGTTTTCCTTCAGACAACAATTGTGACAATTACAAACAAAAGTTTCCACAGACCACTGGTGCTCTTATCTGAAGTTCATCGGTGATGTAGTAGATCTTAAGCTTCAAGTAATTTACCATTACGTAAGGGGGAATTAAAGTCCGTAAGAATGAAAATACGCTTTGCTTGTTGTCGTCTTAAACTAACACGTCCAATGGGTTCCAGGTCTCATAATGGAAGGGTTAAAAGGTCATCAAACACGTCTTGCAATCGTTAAATGTAATGTTCTGTCAATTGACTTGTTTCTTCGTTCCTTTAGCTTTCCTGGTGTGTTGACCATCACCCATTCGATATTAACACATCTTGTAAGAATCCATACAAAGTTAGTTAACAAAATGAATGTCGTACATTTGAAATCTTTGAAATGTCTAAGATAATTGCTCCTTAGTACACAGGCTTGTTAAACTTTAGTTTGGTTTTCTTTATGTTTACTTCTACCATGGACTCGTTATACACCACGAATTGGTCACAGTTGGATGTAGCTATTAGTTTCAACGGTTGCTTATCAGTAGTCATTAATATTATATTCACCCGTTAACGTGTGTTTTCCATGGTATTTTCAAACATTGAGTTGTTCATCAGTTTAAAGGAATACTTTTCAGATACGATGCTGGCTATGATTCTAAGGTTAGTGTTCAGGTCAATGAAAATTTTAAGCCAAATTGATTGTTAAAGTTTGACACACGATGCACTTTGGTTAATACCAACCATTGGAAACAACACTGTTTCAAATTAAAAAAAAATAAATAGTAAACACATGTAGTACATGAACATAGTCAGCCACACTAATGTGTTTATAATTAAGTCGGTCAGCAGATAGTAGTCGTGTTTTCGTCATGTCGTAATGACCCTTCATGAAATCGTAAGATAAACATTTTATTTTTAATTATTTATCATAAATTCATTATTCTACCTAAATCACGACTTTCATACCTTAAATTGGTTCAACTTTAAATTCTAAGCTAAATATATAAGGTGTCGGACGAATTTAACATAAACTTACACGAATCAATGAAAAGCATTTCTTACCGGTAATTGACAGTCTAAGTTACATTTTTTTTATGTGCTGCAACACGATACTTACCTGTCGAACGCTCGTGATCACGCACTTTGTCTTCACCTAATTCATCATCGCACATGTGACAATCTTAACTCGCTGTAAATCATTGGGATCTTCTTCAGTCATCACCAGGTCTTTTATCAATGTAGATGTCTGCAATCGCCTTCATTATCTCTTCCATACAAGCCACAAATCTCTGAACAATGTCTTCCAGTGAGTACACTTTTGTTTCTTTATATTCCCTATGAGCATACTGGACACGGTAGTAAAACCAGAAGGTGTATTTTATTAGTTTACATCCGTGTAAGCTTTTAGTTTGTCAGGTTGGCAAGTGTCTATCTGTTCTTATCTACATTGAATGTCAGCATAAATAACATAAGGAAATCGCATTTTACGTTGGTACTATGTTGTAAGATATTGTAATGGTATCTTCTTCTGGAATTTCAATTTTCACTCCATTCATCATATCACAATACATTAAATGTTCTTCTAAAAAGTCTTACTTTAACAATGATTGAAACATCTTCGACAAAAACACTTTACCATTGTGGGATGAAACTTGGGGACTTAACAAATGTGATAATAGTTATCAAAGTACCAGGATTATAATTTTGTACGCCAGACGCGCGTTTCGTCTACATAAGACTCATCAGTGACGCTCATATCAAAATATTTATAAAGCCAAACAAGTACAAAGTTGAAGAGCATTTAGGATCCAAAATTCCAAAAAGTTGTGCAAAATACGGCTAAGGTAATCTATTCCTGGGATAAGAAAATCCTTAGTTTTTCGAAAAAATTCAGTTTTGTAAACGGGAAATTTATAAAAATGACCACAATATTGATATTCATGTCAACACCGAAGTGTTGACTACTGGGCTGGTAATACCCTCGGGGACGAAACGTCCACCAGCAGTGGCACCCAGTGGTGTAAATAGTTATCAAAGTACCAGGATTATAATTTTGTACGCCAGACGCGTGTTTCGTCTACATAAGACTCATCAGTGATGCTCATATCAAAATATTTATAAAGCCAAACAAGTACAAACGTTTTATCCAACAGTAATGATGTTCAGTAGCATTGGTTAAATACAACGTGTTTGTGTGAGTTCTATTCTTTCTGATGTTTTTTTAATTTTTAACGGGTACTTTTTTGTATTTTTTGTATTGACTCACTCGTAAAATGTACTTTTCTGATCCACCTATTCATGATGTGATGTGAGAATACAGCTCACGTTAATAATGGCCTTCTTCTGTGCTAGTTTTACTGAAAGGCGTATGTAAGACTCAAACTTCAGGGATACAATTTATTCATATGAAGGTGTACTTCTACAATATGACTAACGTTCACTCACTTCCATCACGCATGTAAGTTGCTATGCTTTCTTTTGCCTTTTCTATCAATCCTGTTAGTTCAGTGTCTTAGTTGGTTGATTCAGTAATACTAACTTGCCATGCTTGAGTTGACCTTAAAAGTGGAATCACTGTCACCTGTTGCAAGGTTTTTTTTACCAACTGTACTAGAAGCACCTTCGATGCCTACTTTAAGTTGTCTTCTGAAATTTTACGAATCAAATGTATGTTAAGCACTTCGACTTGCCTTAAAAATGAATTAACAAATGGTTCAATAAACACTGTAGTTTTTTTCTACCATCTTTCATCTTAATAACTGGTTTCTTAGCTATGTCTTGTTGCAGTCCTTGTTCCTTTATCTTGATCTATATATAAGGTATACCACGTTTCTTTGCTTTTAGTATTAATTCATTTTTAGTGAACACTTCTGTATGGGGTAACACTTGATGCGTTTTGTCTTCAATAAGCTTAACCAACACGTCTTATGGGTTTATACTATATCCTTTTAACCCCAAATCCTTTGCCATTCGATGTAATTAGTTTTCCGTTATTTGTAAATGACCCGTTGGTATTGTCTTTATAAACCTAGCGCAACCTCTTCATTATGTATAGCATGTATATTAACTGACAATCTAGGCGTACCCGGTATGTTTTTGTTTGTTAATGTCATTGTTTATTTAATACTTACACACATATGTCTTTTATGATTTTTTTTTTTTCAATTTTACACCCCTAACCACCACTTGTAATTTTTTTAATCTAATGTTTAGATGTGAAAAGAAAAATAAGGACACGTACTACTACGCGGTTTTCTGTCTAATAAGGGTATAGGCAGTCGTACTTCTGATGAACGGTCCTTCCAACGTTCTTGTTTCGTAATACAACCCACTACAAGCCCACACCTTACTTGTTACCCGTTTTATTGACTTCAAGATTAGTAGGTAAGTATCACAAATTATTTCATCCCCACTTGTAGTGTCAATAATTTGTTTCACCTCACTTGTTGGCAGGTCCTTCCATTTTTGTTTTTCTTTTGTGTCAAAGGTATTCAGATCAATGAAATAATATTGATTATAAGATGCCTTCATAATCCTAAATATTCCTATATTCTGTTTTTTTTTCAATTTAAAAAACACCACCCGTACTCCTATTCAAATTCTAACCCTAACACCCCTTACCCTAACACACCTTACTCTAAAACCTTAAACATCTTAATGAGCAGTTTTAAATCAGACTACTTTAACTTTTACACCATGATGCTTATTTACCTGTATAATGTTACGTCATAACTTTTACTTACTAATATGACGTCACTTTTTTCACTGTCACCTTCCTACTTTCACGTTCACTGTTAATTACTAAAATTGAAAGTGTTGCAGCATTCTCTATTCTACACCACTGGTATGAACCCAGGCTATTCACTACTTTTTTTATATAATTCAGAGGCATCTGCATTACAGTGGTTCCGAAATTCATATAACGTATTTAACTTACAAACCACATATTCGGAACATCTTAGCATATCCTTACGGCAAAATTCCGATTTAATATTTTTTCTGGGATCATGGCAATCCTGACCACAATTGGGGTTAAAAGTTGTGCCTTAACATATTTCCATAATAATCATGTCAGAAAATACACAAATACAAACATTATGCTATGGTAACGTTGTTACCATAACACTATAGTGCGTGACGTTATTGTATTATTTATTAGCTATCATGACGATTAAACGTATATAGAACAAACAACGCATTTATTTTTTAACATTTATGGTGCCGTGACGGACGTTAAAGGCAATACGTGTCGTCAACAGAGCAGCATTGACGAAGCTATGGATCAAATTCGAGAAGCTGAAAGAGAATACTGAAAACGTCAAAATGGAGGAATTCAAAGCCATAGAGTATGCCGTAACCCAGAAAAAGAAGATTATTCATGATTTAAACGAGAAGATGAAAGAAATCCAACACGAGGATCACATTGAACAAGAAATTACAGACTCGGATGAGTATATGTTTGATTTAGACAGTAAACTAAAGCAAATACGAAAACTTAAGCAAACAATCAAATCCCCCAACAATAATTCTAATTTAAAAGAAAGTAAACAATGAACGCTAACACTGAATGCTATATACCTACATCAAACGCTATTTATAAAAACACATCAGCCGTTTACATGCTAAACACTAGAAAACGAATTCCATCGGAGGAAAATCCTACCGGAAATCAATCAAGCAACTTTATTGGTCCGATTTTACAATCATACAATACTCAGGAAGATTGTTCGTGTATACAACCACCAGCCCAACTACCAAATGTATTTAGTAATGTAAATCATAGATTATTTTAATTAGATAAGCCACATTTTGACGGGTATGTTTTGCAGTTGAGCACATTTTGGGACTTTTACGAATGTACCATACACTAAAATAGTAGCCTTACACCAATACAGAAATTTAGTTATCTGAAAGCCCAGCTTATAAGAACCGCCGCCAAACAATAGCAGGATTTGCGCTTACGCACACCAATTATGAGACAGCCGTTTGTTTGCTAAGAGAGAGATTTGGAAACTCACACAATTTTGTAATGCTTACATGAAATCACTCATGAGCTGACCCGCACCGACAAATGATGCATTTAGCTTGAGATCTTACGGAGACAAACTTGAATCATATGTGCGAGGATTAGAGTCACTTTGTCAAACACCTGAGATGTATGGTTCGCTTTAGTTTTGGACAAGTTACCGATTGACATGAGAAAATCTATTGCAAGAACACGCGGGAGATATAACTTGATATTGAAAAATCTACGAATAGCAATAACTAAAGAGATTGAAATACTTAAAGCTGGCGAAGGAGTCATGAATTCAGACATATTGTACGCCACTGCACTCTTTTATGGGTACGCAATCACATTCATACAAGAGCGAATTCAAAGACACACGTAAGATGGTAAATACACATACATGTATATTTTGTTTAGCTGAGCACTATCCGGCGGACTGCCCTGAAGTAACAGACGTAAACATAAGAAATCAAATTGTAAAACAGAAACAGTTATGCTTTAACTATAAAGGGTCACACTAAGTAGCCGCATGCCACTCTACTGAACGATGCAAAAAGTGTAACGGAATACATCATACTAGCATATGTAAAGGAAAAGAGGTAATTCCAGGTATGACACCGCAGCCTACAATACAATAGTCAGCAATCAACATAGCTAAAACACCAAACGAGACTACAGTAATGTATCCATCACATCAGAGTCACGAAATTCTCCCGAAAACAACAACTGCACCAGTTGTAAATAACGACCAAGAACTAGAAAGTAACATCTTATTTGACGAGGGAGCACAGCCTTCTTCAATTTTATAACTCAGAAATTAACTGATAAATTAGAAATAAATCCTACAGAAAAAGTAAGCATTCATCCGTCTGTGATTTGAAATTTATCCCAGAAGGTTCGCAACTTAGACACTGCAACAATACAGTTACAGACCGACACAGGAGAAAAAGTCCACATCGACACACTCATTGTTCCAGAGATTGCCGTTCCGATTTAAAACAAGATTTCACAGACTACAAGGAACTTTCCACATTTAAACTTAAGTACAGAACGTTTCGAAATTGACTTACTCATAGGCACCGACTACTACTGGTAAATTATCGAGGACAGAGTTATAAGAGGAAAATGACCAATCGTTGTACAGTCAAAGTTCGGATGTGTGTTATCAGGACTAATCAATAGAAACATCAACCATCCGACAACATCTATAGCTCTGGTAAACGTCATTGAAGACAAGAACGCAGCGAAAAAGGAAAGTCCACGGCAAAGTTGCTATGGAAACATGACCGTTCAGATGATATACCTTCAGGCACGACCGTTGCCAAAAGAAGACCAGAAGACACATCACAATGGCTCGTACAAAGTAGATCGCACATGAACCCACTTAAGGAAAATTTCAAAGAAAGTAACTTGCTACCTAGACGAACGAACACACCCTCAACTGGTAGAGTCAAGCACCCAAATAGATACAAGAAAGGAACTTACAACGCATAAAGAAAATTACAGCTGAGTGATGCTACAGTAGGCGGCAGAAGAAAAGTACATGAATGGACTATGAGATAAACTTTAGTTGTGATCAGTTAAGGTTAAGGAACTAGATTATTTTATTTGAGATGGACATAAATTTAAATTTCTTTTATCTATATTGTGAACTTACATTTTCTTACAATTTTTCGTTACATACTTCGGAAAACACGCAAGGTACAAACATTATGCTATGGTAACGTTGTAACTATAACGCTATAGTAAGTGATGTTATTGTATTATTCATTACACAGAGGTTCAAAGGTACCCCTTAACGCAATTTTCCGTATTAACCATATGCATACATTCGGTACTTTTCGGCATATACCAACGGCAAAGTTCCGCAACGGACCTAGCTCATTTTAAAGGTATTGACCCAAGCTATTCCCCACTTAAATATTTTTCTGGGATCCGGGCCCGTCTGGCCACCACAGAGGTTCAAAGTTGCCAATTTACGTATTTTCCATATTAACCACACATTCGATACTCCTCGACATATCCCTACGGCAAAGTTCCAAACCGGACCTAGCTCATTTTAAAGGTATTGACCCAAGCTATTCCCCACTTAAATATTTTTCTGGGATCCGGGCCCGTCTGGCCGCCACAGAGGTTCAAAGGTGCCCCTTAACGTAATTTTCCGTATTAACCATATGCATACATTCGGTACTTTTCGGCATATACCAACGGCAAAGTTCCGAACCGGACCTAGCTCATTTTAAAGGTATTGACCCAAGCTATTCCCCACTTAAATATTTTTCTGGGATCCGGGCCCGTCTGGCCACCACAGAGGTTCAAAGGTGCCCCTTAACGTAATTTTCCGTATTAACCATATGCATACATTCGGTACTTTTCGGCATATACCAACGGCAAAGTTCCGAACCGGACCTAGCTCATTTTAAAGGTATTGACCCAAGCTATTCCCCACTTAAATATTTTTCTGGGATCCGGGCCCGTGTGGCCACCACAGAGGTTCAAAGGTGCCCCTTAACGTAATTTTCCGTATTAACCATATGCATACATTCGGTACTTTTCGGCATATACCAACGGCAAAGTTCCGAACCGGACCTAGCTCATTTTAAAGGTATTGACCCAAGCTATTCCCCACTTAAATATTTTTCTGGGATCCGGGCCCGTCTGGCCACCACAGAGGTTCAAAGGTGCCCCTTAACGTAATTTTCCGTATTAACCATATGCATACATTCGGTACTTTTCGGCATACACCAACGGCAAAGTTCCGAACCGGACCTAGCTCATTTTAAAGGTATTGACCCAAGCTATTCCCCACTTAAATATTTTTCTGGGATCCGGGCCCGTCTGGCCACCACAGAGGTTCAAAGGTGCCCCTTAACGTAATTTTCCGTATTAACCATATGCATACATTCGGTACTTTTCGGCATATACCAACGGCAAAGTTCCGAACCGGACCTAGCTCATTTTAAAGGTATTGACCCAAGCTATTCCCCACTTAAATATTTTTCTCGGATCCGGGCCCGTCTGGCCACCACAGAGGTTCAAAGGTGCCCCTTAACGTAATTTTCCGTATTAACCATATGCATACATTCGGTACTTTTCGGCATATACCAACGGCAAAGTTCCGAACTGGACCTAGCTCATTTTAAAGGTATTGACCCAAGCTATTCCCCACTTAAATATTTTTCTGGGATCCGGGCCCGTGTGGCCACCACAGAGGTTCAAAGGTGCCCCTTAACGTAATTTTCCGTATTAACCATATGCATACATTCGGTACTTTTCGGCATATACCAACGGCAAAGTTCCGAACCGGACCTAGCTCATTTTAAAGGTATTGACCCAAGCTATTCCCCACTTCAATATTTTTCTGGGATCCGGGCTCGTCTGGCCGCCACAGAGGTTCAAAGGTGCCCTTAACGTAATTTTCCGTATTAACCATATGCATACATTCGGTACTTTTCGGCATATACCAACGGCAAAGTTCCGAACCGGACCTAGCTCATTTTAAAGGTATTGACCCAAGCTATTCCCCACTTAAATATTTTTCTGGGATCCGGGCCTGTCTGGCCACCACAGAGGTTCAAAGGTGCCCCTTAACGTAATTTTCCGTATTAACCATATGCATACATTCGGTACTTTTCGGCATATACCAACGGCAAAGTTCCGAACCGGACCTAGCTCATTTTAAAGGTATTGACCCAAGCTATTCCCCACTTAAATATTTTTCTGGGATCCGGGCCCGTCTGGCCACCACAGAGGTTCAAAGTTGCCAATTTACGTATTTTCCATATTAACCACACATTCGATACTCCTCGACATATCCCTACGGCAAAGTTCCAAACCGGACCTAGCTCATTTTAAAGGTATTGACCCAAGCTATTCCCCACTTAAATATTTTTCTGGGATCCGGGCCCGTCTGGCCGCCACAGAGGTTCAAAGGTGCCCCTTAATGTAATTTTCCGTATTAACCATATGCATACATTCGGTACTTTTCGGCATATACCAACGGCAAAGTTCCGAACCGGACCTAGCTCATTTTAAAGGTATTGACCCAAGCTATTCCCCACTTAAATATTTTTCTGGGATCCGGGCCCGTCTGGCCACCAGAGAGGTTCAAAGGTGCCCCTTAACGTAATTTTCCGTATTAACCATATGCATACATTCGGTACTTTTCGGCATATACCAACGGCAAAGTTCCGAACCGGACCTAGCTCATTTTAAAGGTATTGACCCAAGCTATTCCCCACTTAAATATTTTTCTGGGATCCGGGCCCGTCTGGCCACCACAGAGGTTCAAAGGTGCCCCTTAACGTAATTTTCCGTATTAACCATATGCATACATTCGGTACTTTTCGGCATATACCAACGGCAAAGTTCCGAACCGGACCTAGCTCATTTTAAAGGTATTGACCCAAGCTATTCCCCACTTAAATATTTTTCTGGGATCCGGGCCCGTCTGGCCACCACAGAGGTTCAAAGGTGCCCCTTAACGTAATTTTCCGTATTAACCATATGCATACATTCGGTACTTTTCGGCATATACCAACGGCAAAGTTCCGAACCGGACCTAGCTCATTTTAAAGGTATTGACCCAAGCTATTCCCCACTTAAATATTTTTCTGGGATCCGGGCCCGTCTGGCCACCACAGAGGTTCAAAGTTGCCAATTTACGTATTTTCCATATTAACCACACATTCGGTACTCCTCGACATATCCCTACGGCAAAGTTCCAAACTGGACCTAGCTCATTTTAAAGGTATTGACCCAAGCTATTCCCCACTTAAATATTTTTCTGGGATCCGGGCCCGTCTGGCCACCACAGAGGTTCAAAGGTGCCCGTTAACGTAATTTTCCGTATTAACCATATGCATACATTCGGTACTTTTCGGCATATACCAACGGCAAAGTTCCGAACCGGACCTAGCTCATTTTAAAGGTATTGACCCAAGCTATTCCCCACTTAAATATTTTTCTGGGATCCGGGCCCGTCTGGCCACCACAGAGGTTCAAAGGTGCCCCTTAACGTAATTTTCCGTATTAACCATATGCATACATTTGGTACTTTTCGGCATACACCAACGGCAAAGTTCCGAACCGGACCTAGCTCATTTTAAAGGTATTGACCGAAGCTATTCCCCACTTAAATATTTTTCTGGGATCCGGGCCCGTCTGGCCACCACAGAGGTTCAAAGGTGCCCCTTAACGTAATTTTCCGTATTAACCATATGCATACATTCGGTACTTTTCGGCATATACCAACGGCAAAGTTCCGAACCGGACCTAGCTCATTTTGAAGGTATTGACCCAAGCTATTCCCCACTTAAATATTTTTCTGGGATCCGGGCCCGTCTGGCCACCACAGAGGTTCAAAGTTGCCAATTTACGTATTTTCCATATTAACCACACATTCGGTACTCCTCGACATATCCCTACGGCAAAGTTCCAAACCGGACCTAGCTCATTTTAAAGGTATTGACCCAAGCTATTCCCCACTTAAATATTTTTCTGAGATCCGAGCCCGTCTGGCCACCACAGAGGTTCAAAGGTGCCCCTTAACGTAATTTTCTGTATTAACCATATGCATACATTCGGTACTTTTCGGCATATACCAACGGCAAAGTTCCGAACCGGACCTAGCTCATTTTAAAGGTATTGACCCAAGCTATTCCCCACTTAAATATTTTTCTGGGATCCGGGCCCGTCTGGCCACCACAGAGGTTCAAAGGTGCCCCTTAACGTAATTTTCCGTATTAACCATATGCATACATTCGGTACTTTTCAGCATATACCAACGGCAAAGTTCCGAACCGGACCTAGCTCATTTGAAAGGTATTGACCCAAGCTATTCCCCACTTAAATATTTTTCTGGGATCCGGGCCCGTCTGGCCACCACAGAGGTCCAAAGTCGTCTTAGGGTGGTCACCTTCATTTAAGCAGTCTCTGGTAGGTGTTCAATATTAATTTCTTTTCTTGTTTGGCTTTCCATAAGTATTTCTATGTATATTTCTATATGTTTCTGGAGTAATTGGATTTTGTTTCATATTTTATATATTAAATTACATCTTTGGTGAATCCTCTGTTATGTTTTATTGATAAAAATCTATATAACGTAAAGACAAATATATAACTTGTATCAGGGTTTATATTCGAGGACAACGAAATGTATGACAGCTTGAAGGGGTCATAGAATGGTATCTTTTCCCTCAGGCTTTATAGTGATTTTCAACTAAATTTAAATATTGAACCGACGGCTAGCAGATATTGAATATCAATTATCGAATGTCAAATAAAGGACAGACCGCTTACATACATATTTAAAACGGAATGAAATGCTTTAGAAATTAGCAGAAACCGTGAAATTGTCGATTTCCGCTGTTAGATTGCATTTAACTAAGATTTAGCGATTTTTGGAACGTTTGAGCCTCACGCAGTTTTTTGGTTTTTAGACATATCGTCAAAATTGGCTGCTGGAAAAAAGTGGCTGCTATCTTGATTGGCCGATAAAAGTGGCTGCCAGCTTGAGTCTGGTTTTGTAACTTGCACCTTTGTAGTTTCAACATTCTTAATCGGTAAACTGTCAGTTTGTTTAATACTTGTAACTGTGCAATTTCATAATGCTTCATTCGTAAATTGTCGATTTGTAACTTGTATCTTTGTATCAAAATTCAACATTCTTCATTTGTTAATTGTCAATTTGTAACAAGTTACAAATTAACAATTTAGGAATTAACAATTTAGAAGTTACACAGTTACAAGTTACGAATTGACAAATAACGAATTAAGAAATTTGACCCCGTTGGCTTTCCATAACTTAAGGTTGTATATTTTCTTTGTAGAACTGGTCGTCCAAGTGAAGCTGTCGGTAGAGCAACTATAGGAGAGAAAGAACCAGCAAAATTATCTGTCAAGTTTTCCAGGTGTAAGTATATTATATTTAATGATTATTTTGATTAGAAAATGTGCAATTTAATATTCTTTTTGTTGTACATATTATTGCGAAATGCTAGTGTTACAATTACTTTTTTTACGTCGATGTTGCAGCGATAGATGATTTTGTGCTGAAGCAGCGTAAAGCAACCAACCATCAGTCAAAAGTTCATCCCATTATCAATGTTCTACTGATATTGGTGCAAAATTGGATATCTTGATGAAAAAGTCATATGAAGGAAAAACTACTTTTTATACGACCGCAAAAATTGAAAATTTTTTGGTCGTATATTAATATCACGTTGGCGTCGTCGTCCGTAGTCGTCGTAGTCGTCGTCGGCGTCCGAAGACTCTTGGTTTCGCACTATAACTTTAGTATAAGTGAATAGAAATCTATGAAATTTAAACACAAGGTTTATGACTATAAAAGGAAGGTTGGGATTGAGTTTGGAAGTTTTGGTCCCAACAGTTTGGGAATTAGGGGCCAAATAAGGGCCCAAATAAGCATTTTCTTGGTTTTCGCACTATAACTTTAGTTTAAGTACATAGAAATCTATGAAATTTTGACACAAGGTTTATGACTACTAAAGGAAGGAAGGGATTGATTTTGGGAGTTTTGGTCCCAACAATTTAGGAATAAGGGGCCCAAAGGGTCCAAAATCTAACTTTGTTTGAATTCATAAAAAATTGAATAATTGGGGTTCTTTGATATGCCGAATCTAACTGTGTATGTAGATTCTTAATTTTTGGTCCCATTTTCAAATTGGTCTACATTAAGGTCCAAAGGGTCTTAAATTAAACTAAGTTTGATTTTAACAAAAAAAGAATTCTTAGGGTTCTTTGATATGCTGAATCTAAACATGTACTTAGATTTGTTATTATTGGCCCAGTTTTCAAGTTGGTCCAAATTGGGGTCCAAAATTAAACTTTGTTTGATTTCAACAAAAATTGAATTCTTGGGGGTTTTTGATATGCTGAATCTAAACATGTACTTAGATTTTTTATTATGGACCCAGTTTTCAAATTGGTCCAAATCGTGGTCCAAAATTAAACTTTGTTTGATTTCAACAAAAATTGAATCCTTGGGGTTCTTTGATGTACTGAATCTAAACCTGTATTTAGATTTTTGATTATAGGCCCAGTTTTCAAGTTGGTCCAAATTGCGGTCCAAAATTAAACTTTGTTTGATTTCAACAAAATTGTATATATGGGTTCTTTGATATATGCTTGATCTAACCATGTATTTAGATTTTTTATGTTTGGGCCCGGTTATCAGATTGGTCCACATTGAGGTCTAAAGGGTCCACAATTGAACTTTATTTGATTTCATCAAAAATTGAATTCTTGGGGTTCTTTGATATGCTGAATCTGGACCATAATAGATAATGTCCAATTTAAAATTAAATTTTTTTAAGTTTAAGTTCTTAGACCACATTCCTTATGTGTCAGAAACCTGTCTTGTGTCAACTATTTAATCACAATCCAAATTCAGAGCTGTATCAAGCTTGAATTTTGTGTCCATACTTACCCCAATGTTCAGGGTTCGAACTCTGCGGTCGTATAAAGCTGCGCCCTGCGGAGCATCTGGTTTTTATTCTTTTGGGGAATAAAGGATATTTCTACTCATATGTAAATGTAAAGTTATTGATGCGTTGAATGCAGACATAAATAATTCAGATTAAATTAAACTGCTGAATTCAAATAGCTTTACATGATGAAATTAAATCAAATATTTAAAAAAAAAAATTATCAACACAAGCATGTCTTGTGTTCGAGATTAAAATTTGCTATTGATCAAGCTGCTGCAAAGTTATCGCCATCTGCCGGCTAATGATCAATCGTCCTTTTTATTTTTAGCCATGGCGTTGTCAGTTTAATTTTAGTTTATGACTTGAATGTCCCTCTGGTATCGTTTGCCCTTCTAGTGCAACAATTGTTTACAGACTTACTTAGGATTGAATGGGGTTTACATAACAGGTTAATGGAATGTTTGTTTCTTAGCATTCAAGGGAAGTGATTATTAAATGCATTTTTGGAACGATAACAGAATAGAGAATAATGGACAACAGTCGCGGCAGAATAAGCATACGGGACTAAATAAATAATGGGGTAAACATACTAATGATTGAGAATAATGGACAAAATAAATAAAGTGTAGAGAAAAATTGGTATAAAAACAAAGAATTAAGAAATCCAGATCATCATTGTTGTACAATTATAGTTGAAAAGTTATACATTCCCACATTGAAAGATATGTTAGACATCCAATATGTTTTATTTATATTTATTTATAGTCCAACCAGCAGGAGCCTATTGGGTTTTAGACACAGATTATGACACCTACTCCTTGGTTTGGTCTTGTAGCGACTTCTATTTTGCAAGAGCAGGTACTGTACTAACTGTGTCGCCAGCACAGATTATTTAATACAATTTGTTGTTATTATAACCGGAAGAAAAGTGACATTATGAACTTTTACCGTAATGAGAAAAGTGCTTTATATGAACTCTCGTTTTAAATTGATGTTTATTAATATGGACTCTCGTTTTGAATTGAATATTTCTCATTTTATAATATATGATAATAATCGGATAACTTTCTTCCAGTTAAACTTAGAAAAATATCGATAATTGCTTCTTTTGGAGTTGAGTGTAAGTTTCGCATTTTTTGAGACATTGGATTAAGTTGTAAAATAGTAAATCTATAATATCTTTGGGTATTTGAAATAAAGAAAGATTATAATTAAGAATAAAGAAACATTTAAAACAAGAAATATTCAACTTAAAACTAAAACGAGAAATATTCAATTTAAAACGAGAGTCCATATTAATAAATATTAAATTTAAAACGAGAGTTCATATAAATATTCAATTTAAAACGAGAGTTAATATACATATTCAATTTAAAACGAGAGGTCATATACATATTCAATTCAAAACGATAGTTCATATGCATACTCAATTTAAAACGAGAACTCATATACATATTCAATTTAAAACGAGAGTTCATATAAAGCACTTTTCTTAGGATGGTAAAAGTTCCTAATGTCACTTTTCTTCTGGTTTTATTATGGACGACAAGATTTTAATGGAACTTGGTGTTTGTAATGAGATTTAACATGGTTTTACATCGTCTTACTAGTCATTGACATATCTTAGTCTAGTATATGAAGAAACAGGTGAATACTTTGAAAATACACACATAGGCAGGAGCTATTAACTATATATCTCAAAATACTATGTAACACACGTACATATTCCATTTAAACTAACGCATTAATTAAAATGTTTTTGAAGGGTTAAAATATTTCTTTCTCCACTAGTGCCAATCTTTTTTTAAAACAATTTCCAAAATGTCTAATGAAATTTTATGTGGATTTTGGGAGAAGGCATTTACTTGATATTCAAATGATCCGAAAAGCAACTTACTATATTCTCTTACCATGTTTAAAAAAAGGTATAACAAAAATACCGGATTTCAAGGAAGTTTAAGGTGGTACCCAACACTTTAACTAAAATTAATTTGGCTCGTTTAATTTTCTTAAAATTTTGGCAAAGTATTTACGTTGACCCCTTGACAAAAATATAAAAATTTTAAATATTTTGAACCAACCGTTTTATCAAAAAAATTACACTGGTTATATATAGCAATTTGACAAACACTAATTTTCATCATTGAGATGCTTAATATCCCTTTAACAACACAACGTTATTAAAACGTTTAGCTGATTTTATCTCCCTGTAGTGTTAGGTACCACCTTAAAAAAAAAAGAAGAGAAATCCGTAAAAACTGACAAAATCAGACGTGATCAATCAATGGAACGCATATGAAACAACTGGCATATTCCTGACTTTGAACGGACATTTTCCGACGAAAACAGCATGGTGTTCTTTTACTATGTAGCTAGTTCGTTTTTTTTTCCAATTTGTTTATATTCCAGACAAGTTAAACGGTTAATTGATAAAAGAATGCGATTTAGAAATAAGAAGATGTGGCATGATTTCCAATGAGACAAGTATTCACTAAAGGTCAAATGAAAAGGTCAAATGAAGTGGTGGTGAGTAAATCACTGTGACATTAATCAAAAACACACCAGCCAATGCATTGTTAAGATTTCTTCACAGACACACACAAAACAGTTCAATTGCAAAAAAAAAAAAAAACAGTTAAGAACATGACTTGTATATTCTCCATACCGTAGTAATACAAATTGGAAGCACAAAAGACTGAGCTTCAAACAGTTTTTATTTACATTGTCTCTTTGCGTAAGGGACGACATCAAAAGTTCAATGTAGGATAAAAAAAACTTAATTCACATAGTTTTTTCACTGACACCCCTACCCCCCTCTTAACTTAATTTGGGAAAAATTGATTTACCAATAGGGATATATGTAAAAATCGATTTTAGATATTCAAAACTTGAAGAATTTTAACCCCCCCCCCCCCACCCCTCTGGCAATATTTCAGCCCATAGAAATCATTAATTATCTTTTTTTAACTGTATTCCGATTTTACAACCCGTGCATCATAAACTGCAAATTAATTCTCATAATTTGAATTCAAGTTATTCTTTTGAAATATTGAAGTAAGCCAAACAACGAGGAATCTTTAGTTGAACATACACAAACAAACCTATAATTGATAAAAACATACAAGACAAACATATATACGTGCGCTGATTGACAGCAGTGTAAAGTATGTCAGTACTATACACTATTTTGTTACATGTATACAACAGACAATGTATGGTCACCATACGGCTTTCAAAAATGAGCAAATTGGAAACAGCATAGTCAGCGATAAATTGCTCTGAAATTACACAAGTCATACAATCCAATCCAAACACAATAACTTAAGCCTGGTCTAGGAACAAAACAATAAACGAAAACAAATATGATATAAAGCAATCATTATATACGACAACCCCTAAATTACAGGCTGCACACAACGGGCAGGTACGTATCGAATGGAACAGATTTAACTTAATTTTTTGCCGCTTATCCCTCTTCTAGCATACCGTTGGCAGTGGTGTTATATTACAATATAAAAACAAGCTATAAAAATCAGTTAACTATTTGGTTTTTGCTTTTGGAATTTTTGCCATATTGTCATGTCGGGGCTTTTAAAAGCGGAAGTTTTGCTCATTATTGAAAATCCTACTGAGACCTATAGTTTCTAACATACATGTCGTTTGAATTCTGGATGAAATGTTTCCTATCGGCAAGCATATTACATTCTGAGTGCTTGTTTTTAAAAATGTGTACTAGTTTTCCCCATCTGAAGTTTATTTTATCTGATTAAAAAAGACAAAAGGCATGTATTTTATAGTCTTTGAGAACTATCGAGAAATAAGAAGTTGGGCTCCATTAAACATTGTCAATAAATTACACACAATACATATAATGTTATTTGCTTTATACCCAGTAGCAAATCTTTGACTAAATTAATATTCAGGACAGACATGTAACATATACACGTTTAATCATAACCCTATAGTTAGCCTTTTCAGAATCTAAAGAATCATGGGTAATTTCATTGTTCGTACCCCAAAATGAAAATAACGCCGCGTCATTGGTTAAATTTCCATTGTTTATGACATTTTTAACCAATCAGGACGTCGTGGTGTACACTTTTGAAAATATTACCCAGGATGCATTAGATTCTGAAACGGCGAGTTAGGCATTGATAACCGCAGGTTGATGAGAGTATTGATAAATATATTAAGAGGTATTAACTGAAAGGATTTAAAAAAAAGTCTCAGATATTTCACTTCTTTCAAACGAAACGTCAATATGTTTAGAATACTTATCTAGTTTAACTCAAGATATATACATATAACTAGATTCGGGTATGCATGCATCTTAATAATTGACGATTCATAGAACTCGAGTTCTATTGTTTACATTCCTTGCCTACCAGTTTTGGTTTGAACGGGTCGAATACAGCTTAATATAGCTCTTCAGACGCATTAAATTTATAAGGTGTCAGTTTCATTTTGCATAAACTTTTGATAGACATTTGTACTATTAAAACTGTATTTGCTTCAAAACTGCTATAATATTGTAGTTTATAATAATTCACACTCTGGCCTTTGTTAAATTTATATCATTGTATCATTGTAATTTTAGTTTCTTGTGTATATTTCGGTTGGGGTTTAGTATTTCCATTCTCAATTTATTTGTTACAGAGTTTGTCTTTAGTGCCGTGTTGACACAGTAGAGTGTTAATGCTCTTATAATATACTAGATTAGGGAGTGTGTATCCTAGCAAAAACTTCTCTAGTCGGGTTGCTGTCTCTTTAAAAAATTCCCCATTTCTTTTCTCAGTTTTATCTTTACTTTTTTGTTTCCTATTTTATAGAAATTGCTTGGATACTGACACGAGACCGTAATGGTGTAGACGAAACAACAACAAACAGATTAAAGAACATTCTACAAACGTATCACATTGACACAACCTCGTTTAGAAAAACCGATCAAATTGGTTGCGCGTAAAACAATGGATATTAAATAAATATATATATATATATATATATATATATATATATTATTTGAAAATGGTACATATAACATGTAATGTATATATAACATATAGATAAGTTTATCCAAGTAAACTGGGTGTATGTTAAACATGGGACATACTTCAAAAACATTTAAAAAATAGTTTTGATTTTGTCATTAATTAAATATTACTGTTTTATTTCCTTATTCTTTCATTCTGGCACCATCAACGTTTGTAATGTGCCAAATATTTATTTTACGTTGTTTGCGACTTTTGATTGGATGCAGGCAGTTACGACTGCATCCAATGAAAATCATAACCTAGTAGATCCACAATTCTTACTTAATCCGCAAAGGGTAACGGAAAGGGGGTGGGTCGTATCCCCTGGCTAGCGAAAATGGATATATCCCTATTATACACTTGTATAAACGTTTACTTTTATTTTTTAATGAAAAAAAGCAGAACCAATTCTTTCAATTTGTCTTTTAGTTTTGAATGGATAATACTGGTGTGAAGTGAAGAAAAGATAACATGATCTCTGGAATAAATTGTGCGACATGAAAAAATTCAATGATAACGTTTTCTTGGCGTTTCCTCTTGCGAATACTTGAATATAAAAAAAAAGAAGTGGTATGATTGCCAATGACAAAACTCTCCACAAAAGATCAAATGACACAGAAATTAACAACTATATGTCATCGTACGGCTTTCAACAATGAGCGAAGCCCATACTGCATAGTCAGCTATAAAATGCCCCAAAATGACAATGTAAAACAATTCAAACGAGAAAACTAACGGCCTAATTTCAGAACAAATAATAAACGAAAACAAATATGTAACACATTAACAAACAACAACCATTGAATTACAGGCTCCTGATTTTGGACAGGCAGGGTTAAACATGTTAGCGACATGTTATAACTAATCATCCTGTTTTAACAACAAGAGTTTAAAACACCAAATTGAAAATGTATATAAAACAGACATATAATCATACATATGTTGTCATAAGGTTACCTTATCAACGAAATGTACTAAGATACCACCTCTTTTGTATATGCACCGACAGAAAAGACCCAATAGACAAACGCAGACTGTAACAAATAATAAACAACAAATTTAAGATTTCGATTAAGCTGTGCTAACCGTGGTAATATTTTTAATTTCTGTCAGTTTTTATTGGCTCAAATTCGGGTTGATTTACAGTTTGGTGTAGTGCATATAAATGTAAATTGTTGAAGGAGGCTCCCGCAGGGTCAAAAACGACCTGCGACCTCTGGGCTTTTTAGAGGCGACTTCCGACCTGAGGGCCTTCTAAAAACGACCTGCGACCTTTAAAATTTGGAAAATAACGACCTCCAATCGACTTCCGTCCTCTGTGTTGAAAAAAAAGACATGCGACCTGTTCATTTCCCTAAAAACGACCTCTCGACGAATTTAAAAGCGACCTTGCGACCTGAGGGGGGTACCCTGTGGGAGCCTCTTGAAGACGGTATAATACTCATCAGATGTCCGTTTGTTTATTTGTGTTGTCAGATACTGTCGTATTAGTATATATTTACCGCACTCCAATTTTCAATAACATCACGTTAGAACATTAAACAATCAAATCACATGCGAACACATTTTTATTGATACATTCTTGTGACTTTAAATCAAATAAATCAGAAGGAATATTTGAATATTTTGTCACATATTAATTTGTCATTAGTCTGAACTCAGTCATTTATATCTTAGCGTTTCCAACCATGTCCGCCATTTCCACCATTCCAACGACCACCGTTTCCTCCACTACCTCCATATAGACCGTTTCCTCCATTACCACCATTCCAACGACCACCATCTCCACCTCTCCCATTATTCCAAGCGTTTCCTCCATTACCACCATCCCAAACACCACCATCTCCACCTCTCCCATAGTTTCCTTGAAAATTAAATGCATGATTATTTATTTAGGTGAAGAGTCAAAATTAATCGATTCTTCGGTAATAAAAATTATTAGTTAATTACAATAAATATGCTAGCGGTATCAAGTATTTATATGAAGAAACATTCTTACAAAACCTACTCAAACACAAAAGGAATTCTTTAATTTACGTTCAGGTATAGTGGTGAAGTCCTGAAAAAACCAGCATTTCATTTTTTTTCCATCAAAGCTTTTCCGAGGTAACTTTACTGACACTAAGAATGCTACTGATGATAGAAGGTTCGCTTGAAATCTATTTAAAATTAACACCGAGGGACGACTTCAAACTGAATGTCAAGTTTCGATCTAATAGTTGTAACATATCTTCGTCCCAATCGTGTGACATATTTATGTCTCAATTGATGATTTGCGCACGCATAAGTTAAACATGTTAAACAATACGAACTATAGTATTATCATTATCGTATTGACAAAGCTGTTGCATAATTCCGAGATGTTTCTTTTACACTGATCATTCATAGCCTTAAAATTCTTTTATAAATAAATAATTTAAATAGATTTTGACGTTAGCAAATTGTGTAAACATGTTAGACGTGATCTAAATTTGGTTGATGTTATACTTTTTGTATTTTAAACTTGTGATACAGCGGAATTATAAAAGTACGCTTATTGGCAAATGAATAAGATCAAGAATAAGATTAAGTGCTTTAAGAACATTTGAAGAAATGAAGAAATAAATACTGATGGCTATATATTAATTAACTTGAAATTCCATTTACATGATCTGTTCGTAGAATACTTTTAAACAAAAACTCTTCAGTATTGTGAAAAAGAGAATTTAGACTTCTAAAACCATGTGAACAATATAAATACTAATTGATATACTTACGCCTATACCAAGCTGTTCCAGAAACTGATACAACCAGACATAAAACTAAGATGATTGAAAACTTCATTTTCCTCTAAATTTCTAGCTTGAGAGAGGAGTATAGATGTTTTATAGTCTTGATAAGGCCATACAAACACGGATACAAGTAAGGCAACGGGATGTGTTTTAATTTATATGTATAGTTTACGTCAATCATGTGAAGATTTCCGATACTTGAGCACAATGATTGTTTTGTTGGTTGTACAATAAGACAAAATGATCGCTGAATAGGTACAACCTTCTATTGTCATGCTTATATTTTGTTAGTATAAGGAAAAAGGAAAATAAAAAGAAAGGAAATTCATTATTGTCGAGAGTTCTGAGTGTCTTATAGTATTATTTTACTTGAAAACATATACAGGAAACAACAAAGCTACCAGGCTTAAGAATTTGTACGTTAGACTCGCCTTATGTAAAAAAAAAGAGTGACTCTTTTCACTTTTCTCTCAATCATTTTAGAGGTCATAATAAAATAAGGCACTATCTAAAATAAAATAAGTTATAGCAAAATCTTTTCCATAACTTTTATAATGTTAACTTATTCATTAGTGTACGGTAGAAATATTAGGACAGTAGTGAAGATAAAAAAAAAAATAACGAAAGTGGTTAATACGACATAGAATGTTATGTTAACGATATATAAATATGGTAAGTATATAGTTATCAAAGGTATCAGACTTATAATTTGATACGCCGACGCGCATTTCGTCAACATAAAACTCAGCGTCGACGCTAAGATCAAAATAGTTAGAAAGCCAAACAAGTATAAAAAAGAGCATGCTTTAATAAAAAAAAAGTTTATCGTTTTAATGCACATGTTAATACATTATTAGTTTCGATTATATTGAAGTCATTTGAAACTTGAAGTTAAAAAAATCTAGAAACTGATACAACCAAACAAGCCCCTAAGTTGAGAGAAGTCTTCATTTTCCTCTAAATATGTAAACTTAAATCTTAATTTTTTCAACTGTTCACAAAAGTTCAAATGAAGTGGATAAATGCAAGTATAGGCAACCATACGACCTTCAACTATGAGAAAAATTTAACACCGAATAGTAAAAAAAATCAAAAATATATGTCATCATCAACAACAAAAAAATTATATTCGAAACACCTATATACAATAATTATTATACTTTGATTCAAACTTATACATATATATATATATATATATAACAAACTATACAAGTCTTGTCAAATTTACAATACTGTCTTCAATAGCAACATGAATCAACGAATAGCTTTTAATCGATTAATTTGTACCGATTGAAAAAAAAGATACTTTTTATTCTTCAATTGACCTTTCTATTATACCAAAAACCGGTTGACATATAACATAAAGCGATTTGCATATACTATACACATTTATATTCTTCTAGTATCCTGGCTCTGTTGCAAGCGTACAGTTATGTTCAAGTTACTATTTACATCATAGTTCAATTTGGGGATCTCATTGCGATCTGCGTTTAAGTCATGCTGATGCCATTCAATAACAAATTCATCGATTGTGCCGGAAAACAAATTATACGTTTAAGCTCAATGTTAAATTGTAAGATACACACAATACTCGTACAGTGTAGGATAATATAGAGGTTCATTTTCCCGTGGGCTCTTATTTGTGAGAAAGAGAAATAGATCTTTTTTTTGAGTGGAGCTGAAATAATACGGATATTAATAAAGTTTTAGGATGTGTTTGAATTTGTTTGAGCATTCATCGTCATGTGCAGATAGCCGCTACTTGAGCGATGATTATAAAGTGTTTCTTTGTTGTAAACAAAGACGGAAACTGTAGCTGATTGGATGCAAGCTTTATTTTTCTTTTGATACCTACGAGGAAAACGGAAACGATATAATGTTAACCAAGGTTCAAGGGTATCCTAAAACAATTAACTAAGTCGTAAGCCGATACAGACAATTTTATAAAATGAAAAGTTATTTTATAAACATCGATGTGTTAAATAGTTATATAGATAAGGCAAAATTTAAAATAGAAAAAGAGTTTAAAATTTAATACTCGGATACTCGGTCATGATATTCGCAAGTGCATTTATTGAAAAGTTTAGATTTTAGGTGGGATGCAGTATTTTTGTTATTACCTTTCATAAACATATTAACGAAAGACAAACGTACCACAACAATAGCTCGATCCTCTGTTATGTGTATCACTCCTCCTTTTTTGTGTCAATTAAACAAGGAATTACCGACCGCTGTTTCTACAAACAACCTATCAAAATAGCAATTATGGTTTGTTTACATGTTCATGAACTAAATTCCAATAGAATCATAAATATTTGCATATGTAAGTCCGACAAAGTAGACAATATAAGTACCATCTGTTCCGGAGTAGTTGCTATTTTTTATATTACGACTTGTCCATTTTAATTTGGTCAACAACAATATTAGACTTTAAATAACTTGAGCTTGTTCGTGTCTTAAGTTTTCTGTGTTTTGTTTTATTTTTTGCACAATCGTTTGTCTGAATGTTTTTTCTTTTCTTTTGGCCATGGCGTTGTCAGTTTATTTACATCTTTTTGGTTTGAATGTCGTTCTCGTACTTTCGCCTCTCTTGACATTGCAAAATTAAACAATAATCAAGTTTCAAATACTGATTAATTAAATTAATCTAAATGTACATATAATACCAATCACGTTTACATAGAAGTCTTGATTAACAAACTAAGGTAACTTTAATTACGGCTTGTGCTCAGTTAATTATCAATCCATGAAAGTGTTGATCCGTGTACAAACAACGTTAAAAGTGTCTCTAATCAGTTCTATAGGGTTTACCGCAGGGGCTCTTTGATTTTGTTTTTGTTTAGAAAAATAGTCTGGTCAACAACTTCTGATGAAATACTGTTAGACTTTCTATTTTTATGCCGCCTACGGTAGTAGGGGGGCATTATGTTTTCTGGTCTGTGCGTTCGTTCGTCCGTTCGTCTGTTCGTTCGTTCGTCCGTCCGTCCGTCTGTCCCGCTTCAGGTTAAAGTTTTTGGTCAAGGTAGTTTTTGATGAATTTGAAGTCCAATCGACTTCAAACTTGGTACACATGTTCCCTATGATATGATCTTTCTTATTTTAATGCTAAATTAGAGTTTTTATCCCAATGTCACGGTCCACTGAACATGGAAAATGATAGTGCGAGTGGGACATTCGTGTACTGGGGACATATTCTTGTTTTGCTAGCAGTAGTGCACATGAAAACATCCACTCTAAAGGAACGGACGTTGCTGGTTACTACTATAACAAATAGTAGCATCAGGATAAACATATTTAGGTTGATAATTGATTTTATTTAGTATTACGAAAGGGATATTTCAACGGGACTAAAATGAGCGGAAATGAGAAGAAAAATGTCTCAAGATGTATAACAGACAAACAAGCATCCGAGTTCTAAAAGTGTACTCGGGTACTTGTTGCCATCCCTAGTAATTAGACATTAACAATAAAATAGATAAAGCTACATGTATATTGGAAGGTAGAAAAATATTTACGACAACTTGTATATCTATGGAATATAATATGTCTTTTTCAATATTAGTGCTGATATTACCCCAATCTAATTAAAAACCGATCTCTCATCGCTCCCGTTTTCTGATATGTCGCGTGGGAGATCTAACGAAACCCGCTTTGAGGTCACATGTGAGTGAACTAGAAGTTATGAATTTATAATGATATGCAAATGAGTTGACGACCTATCAATAAGCCAATCAAAAAAGTTAATGAATGCTTTTGACTGACGATTTCTTCGTAAATAAAACGAGTTACATCCCTTTACCTCGCGATAAACTTCCAAAATCGTGGAAGACTCATTTTCATTAGTCGAAAAAGACACACCTACGAGGTCACTCACATGTGACCTCAAAGCGGGTTTCGTTAGATCTCCCACGCGACATATCAGAAAACGTGAGCGGTGAGAGATTGGTTGTTAATTAGATTGATATTACCCCGATATACCAAAATAAGCAAACGGCACAAGCCGCGTTCTTACATTAGCCGAGGTATAATGCAAGGGCATATTTAGCATGTTTAGGAAAGGACTGCGAATTGTTTTTAAAGAAATCCTAATCAAAATGAGGAATGCATTAAAAAATTTAATTCACAAATGAACTTAATTAACATAGATTCAAATACATTTCTCAATTTGTCACATGTTTATGTAAGTGTTTTTTTGCTTTTGTTGTATTTTACTATGAAATTGTCAAATATTGTTATGATAAAAGAACTTGCACATATTGCACATACCGTGAACTCATGCGGACTCCACAAAATCATTGTTCAATCAGTAAGCTGTATTCATGGTATTCCCAATCATGCGTCATGGATGGCCACAGTAAAACTTTTTCTACACATATAAATACATTATTTCATTTCAACATGTTATCTAATAATTAATGCTTACCTACTGACCAGGACAGATAGAACATACATTAATACTCTGAAAAGTCCCCCCTTTATAATTTTATAACAGTCTGCACAATATACAAACACGAATTAATCTTCCCTGCGGTCTCTAAAAAATATATTCGGCTTTTCCATGGCAAATGCAATATATTCAAACACATTTCTTAATTCGTCACATGTCTGTAGTATATAATTTTCTTTATTTTACTGTAAGATTGTCGAATATGGTATGTAGTATTTTCTGCCAGAGTATATTTTTTTTTATTTTACCCAACACGCACAGGTATATATTTTGAAATCCTCATTTTCAATGCACACGAGTACATGAAGTATAACATCTAAATGAATAATATGACGACCAATTAAGAAGATCTAGTGTAATCATTACAAAAATACTTTACTCTATCAGGTAAACCATCATTCTACAGGAAAACAACAAATTTGTGCATCCTGTTACAATGTTTAAAGTTTTGCATGACATGATGCATAAGTATAATCAGTCTGTAAACAGCCACATGAGCATTACTGGAGAGACAGGATGTGTCTAAAAGGTGGAATACAATCGGTACCGTTATTATATAAAAAAGAAGATGTGGTATGATTGCCAATGGGACAACTATCCACAAAAGACCGAAATGACACAGACATTAACAACTATAGGTCACCGTACGGCCTTCAACAATGAGCAAAGCCCATATCGCATAGTCAGCTATAAAAGGCCCCGATAAGACAATGTAAAACAATTCAAACGAGAAAACTAACGGCCTTATTTATGTAAAAAAATGAACGAAAAACAGATATGTAATACATAAACAAACGACAACCACTGAATTACAGGCTCCTGACTTGGGACAGGCAAATACATAGTACACCTAGGATTGGGATGTTTAGGTATTAACATTTTTATACCGAAAGTGTCCGGCGAATTCAAACGTTTAACATAAAAGGAGCTATTTGCTTTTTTGTCGTCTTTGTTAATGCAAATATATCTTTAAACAATCGAATTGTAACACTGTCAAAGCTATATTGTTGCATTCTCTTGAATTATTAACACACATTCTAATATGACGTGCTTCTTTCGCTTTGTGAACAAACCCATGCTCTAAATCCAATAAAATTTGTTTGCACATGCGTATATTGACTACTGCAGAATAATGACTTTTATCTAATTGGCATACATTTAATATATTTCATTAACTTAAAACAATTCCAAACTCTTAAATGATGTACATGTTGTTATTAATTCATTCATTATGACTGTAATGTGTTGCATTCCGAAATTGACATATTTGACCTAGATACAACAGCTGTTCATGCAGGCTGTTCAAACCCCCCTCCCTCTGAAAAATCAAAGTGCCGGTCGTTTACTTCTTTACAAACAAAAAAGGGAGGTTCCTGGAAGAGTCTACACAAACGCTTTACCACTTATATTTATCGAACATAGAAATTACATTAATTGTCCTAATCAGAATCGAAATAATTATATTCGTGTTATTGTAACCCTCACTACTGTTCAGGCAAAAAAAAAATCACGAATATAATGCATACCCTGTTAACACTACAATAAAGTATAGCTTGCATCAAGTATTTCTTAAATAGCCATTTTCGATGGTTTTCCAATCTTAACTTAAAGTAACAATGTTACAACTCTGTGTACTATATCAGGATCAAAATAAGATTTGGTGTATTTATCAATATTAAACCATTTTTTATGTTTTAAAACTTTGTTTTTATTTAAAGGAAGACATAAACTACTGGATTATGTTCGCTCTCAATGCAAACTTTACATAAACCATAAACATGTATTACAAGTAAAAAAAACAAAGAAAAAAGAACAACTGACTTTGTATTTCTTTATGTAGAAAAAGGTGGATTAGACCTGGTTTTAAAGCTAGTTAAAGGGCATCCGATACAGTTCCTCGATAAAACGTCATTTTCATACTTTTGTAATATGTTGTAGGCCTTGGCGAGTTATAAAATAAAACACAAAATTAAACTTAGGTCATCGTGCTTGTTTTTGAGAAAATTGAGGCTGAAAATTGGGGATTTGTGCAATTTTGTAAAACAATTAGGCAATGTTATAAAAATTTTGGAGCTGATATTTTTCGCTGTGACAAGTGACAAAAAGGAAAAAAAATCACTACACGAACAGCTATACAATTATTCAAGCCTTGCTTGACATTGCGGACAAGATGCTCAAAGTGGTATTTTTTAAAACCTAAACAATGGAAATAAACTGTTTCTGAAAATGTCATTTTTATCATTTTTTCTGCATAAACTGCATTTTGTCATGCCTTCTCCAAATCTCAAATAAAAAATATAGGTCACTGTGCTTGATTCCATGATAAACGCGATTTATCCTAAAAATTGCGTCCCTCCTTTGTAACCTCAACGTTAGCGCTAAAGTGCACGACGTCGCTGGCAGACAATTTCGACCTTATCTCTGCAAATTACCGGCGACATTTTTCAGATGTGTAAATATTGCTTGTAAAGTACTATCTATAAATTGGTTATATTGTTTTCGGAAATAAAATCATGTGAATAACAAATACCTCTCTCTGTTTGTGGTCTAAGTGAGAAACATCTCAAGAAAAGTTATAACGGACTGTTGATAATTTTTAGGCTTTTAAAATTAAAGACTCGGCAATTTAAAACTTGACATACAGGTACGTTAACTGTACACACTCGTATATTATTTCATACCGTATGTTGACCTCTGGATTTGTTTTGTTTTGTTTGGTGGGATGCTTTTCATTACAAATACTTTTTTTCACGTTTTAATCACTGTGAAATCCGTTTTTGTTGATACGAATTAAAAGTTCACGTCGTTTGGACAGTAAATCAAATTTAACGCGCATTGCAATTCGAATTGGAATTTACGTTAGGACTTGAAACATTTCGAATGCGAATTAAACTAATTCGAATTAGTTAATGCGAATCGAATTCGAATTATGTGTGAACTCAGCATCATCCTGCAAACGGAACTTCTTTTTTTGTACATAAATTGCAGCACATACGTTAGGCCGTTTCGTTTGAATTGTTTTACATTGTCATTTCGTGACCTTTTATAGCTGACTATGCAGTATGGGTTTTGCTCATTGTTAAAGACCGCTCGGTGCCCGGTTGTTAATTTCTGTGTCATGTTTGTCTCTTGTTGAGAGTTGTCTCATTAGCAATTATACTACATCTTCCGTTTTATATGGTCAGAAAACAAAAGCAAACTCTTATAAAGGAGAATCTTCAATTTTCTATAGAATGCTCTTGTCCATGCAAACAATGAAACTATAACTTTGAAATTTTTGATTTGGCAAAACCGATTTGATTAAAATTCCTCTCTCATAGCGTAATTTTATTGGTAAATAACTTTAATTTTTTTTTACCATAGCGCGTACATAAAATATCGCACGTCCATTATCTTGTCTGTCCTTCCGGTCTTTCTGGTTAATTACATTTTTCAAGTAAACAATTCTTGCCAACTTTTTATAAAACTGATGTCGCATGGACACGTTTGAAAATCATATCAACTATTCTTTAAAAGAGTTATGCCATTTGGAAACATTGATTATATTGGAAATTGCATTGTATTTGCTGTCATCCCGTCATTTCTCATATATTTACAAAAAATATAAAGAACAAAATAAACAGCTGCGCTACGAGCGCATGATGCGCCCGTCGTGTTATTCAAAATCATTATACATGTTTTTAAAATAACACGGGGGTTGTGCAGGAAGTCATTCTAAGTATATCTTGACTAATTCATTATTCTTGCGCAATAGTAAGTTTGTATATCACAAAATGTTTTATATGATCCCCAAATTGAAGCTCAATAAAAATTTAAGAACTCAAAAATGAATTAAAGAATCATCACGAAAAAGTATACAGATCTTCAGAATAATTTAACTAAAAAGTTTTATGCAATAATTATAAATAGTTTCCGAGATACGGCGCGACATGTGAAAACCCACTCTTTTTGTCATAAACTCAATAACTCTAAAATCAAATTTTGAATCATCCTCAAAAAAGTTTATACAGATCTTCAGATTAATATAACTAAGAAGTGTGTAAATTTTTAAGCAAAAGTCATAAATCGTTTTTGAGTTACAGCGCGAACTGTAAAAAAAAACTGTTTTAGTTACAAAGTCCTGTAACTCAAAAGGTTCAACAAAAATTAAACAGATCGTTATACCATCATGACTGAAAAAACAACCAATGTTCAGTTTAATGAAATTTGGATAATATGCTGTTCCATGTTTACGACGGACATTTGTATACCATAATACGTCCCGTAAAAAATTACGGGTGTATAAACATATTGTTGGCTATTGCCTTTTTTTAGATAAAAAACGTGCAACGTTGAGGAAATAAGAACTTTGTTCTTTTATATTAGCGGCGTGTACCTTCGTTTTCGGTATTAGTTTTAAAATATCATTGGATTCCTGTGCTGCAATACAACGTCATGGATGATGAATGATAATAAAATGATAATTGACATGCATGATATTAGTAACACCAGAAGGGTTAGTCGTCTTGAGATTGCTCACTTTACATTATTTTGTTAAAAATTTCAAAGAAACAGTAATTTGTTTTATTTCTGATGATATTATTAGACTGTTTTCCTGTTAGAATCAAATGTAATAATATTAATGGCGTAGAAGTTAGCATGTGGGAGAAACAGAAACTGGAACAGTGGAATTTCACATTACGTTTCTTATTACGGAAAATACAACGCATTACGTCCCGCTAACAGTGATGTTTTGCGGAAATTCAAACGCTTAACGTCGCGCCAAGAGTTAACTCCCTTGAAACTGTATCGGATGCCCTTCAACCTATAACTTGCATTATAGTCATATAAAGAATTCTATATTTTGAACAAAAAATGATGTGTGAGCAAAACAATCATACATAATCTGTCAATATGTCAAAAAATATGGTACAACTGTCAACATTGTGTTATAATCTTCTTCACTATATAAACAAAAGTTTGAAAACGAAAATTAAAATGGCATCTCGACTATCTATAGACAAAGTACATACGCCAAAAATAAAGACGTGAATACAAAAATGACCATAGCACAATGACACACTAGCAGGATGTTTGAAAATGAAATGATATTGCTGAAAATGTTTTACTAACCTTTCAATGTCTCTTTTATTGGTGTTCTCACGTGTCTGTCTTTAGAGTGTATATCGCATGCTCCAATATTCAACAAAACATTCTAAAGGATCAAACAATAATAACAAATGTGAAAGCATTTTAATCTATATTCTTGTGACATAAAAATAGACAAAAGCGTTCAGAAAATAAAATTATTCAGTCAAATGATCATTTTTCTTTTGTCCGGAATTCGGTCATTTATATTTTAACGTTTTCCACCAAGTCCGCCGATCCCACCATTCCATCGACCACCGTTTCCCCCACGACCTCAACGCTGACTGTTTCCGCCATTTCCACCATTCCAACGACCACCATTTCCTCCACGACCCCAACGCTGACCGAATCCTCTATTCCCACCATACCAAAGATCACCATTTCCTCCACGACCCCCAAGCTGACCACTTCCTCTGTTCCCACCATACAAACGACCACCGTTTCCTCCATGACCTCTACGCAGACTACTTCCTCCATTCCCACCATTCCAACGACCACCGTTTCCTCCACGACCTCTACGCTGACCGTTTCCTCCATTTCCACCATTCCAATGACCACCGTTTCCTCCATGACCTCCACGCAGACCATTTCCTCCATTCCCACCATTCCAACGACCACCGTTGCCTCCACGACCTCTATAGTTACCGCTTCCTCCATTTCCACCATTCCAATGACCACCGTTTCCTCCATGACCTCCACGTAGTTCACTTCCTCCATTTCCACCATTCCAACGACCACTGTTTCCACCGAGACCTCCATGCTGACCGCTTCCTCCATTTCCACCATTCCAATGACCACCGTTTTCTCTATGACCTCTACGCTGAGTGCTTCCTCCATTCCCACCATTCCAACGACCACCATTTCCCCCACCTCCTCCATGCCGACGGTTTTCTCCATTCCAACCATTCAAAGTATCACCATTTCCACCCTTCGAACCATTTCCTCTATTCCCACTATTCAAAGTATCACCATTTTCACCATTCAAGGTATCACCATTACCACCATGTCGACCATTTTTGCCATTCCCACCATTAAAAGTACCACCATTTTCACCATTCCCAATATTCGAACCGTTTCCACCATTCCAACCATACCAAGTACCACCGTTCCCACCATTTCGACCGTTTCCTCTATTCCCACCATTCCAAGTACCAACATTTCCATCATTTCCAGTTCCTGTGTTCAAAGCAGGTTTAGAATATTTTCATGAAAAGGAACATGTATCATAATGTACTATAATGACGGGTCAAAAGTAATTAATTCTACGGAAATACTATATAATTAAAATAAATATGCTAGCAGTATCAATTATTTTCTTCGAAGCAGCATCTTTACAAAACTTTCTAAAAGACAAATGGATTTCTTTAATTTCATGTTCAGATATTTTATGATGCCCTGTACAACAACAACTCACATTTAAACGAGTTCTTCTATCACATATTTTCCGAGTTAATCTAAATAACTTTATTGAAGGATACTACTGATAATAGGAGTCCGTTTCATGTCTTCATAATTGAAATTAAGTACGACTTCAACTGGATCTATGAAAAACGTGAATATGCAGTTCGTATTTCAACTTTCCATCTAGTAGTCTTAGTTCCAATCGTATGACATTTTTATATCTCAATTTGTTTTACATATGTGCATAATGCAGGCTCGTAAATTGCCTGCCCTGTAAGGGCAAAAAATATTTGAACCCATTCCATGCAGAAAAGGATATTTTTTTAGGCCTTTTCATTGAATGCAATGTACCTGCCAAGAATACACGACTTGTTAATTTTTTTATTACATTTCAATAAATATGCGCCTGGAATATATTAAAAATAATTATAAACCAGAATTAGATTACGTGTCCCGGTAGAGTAAGATTTGTTTTCGCTTTATCCTGCTTTATGACTCTTTACAAGATATTTTTACTTAAGTTTAGGGAAAATTTTGCAAAGACTTAAAATGAAAGCCCCCTGAAGTTTGTATTTTTTGTGGTTTATCCGGCTTATTTTGCTGTCCAAATCGAATTAATTTTGACTTCGTTTCAAAGACACAATTTTCAAACCTTAAAATGAAAATGCACACTCAATAACTCATAATTTTATCTATCAAGTTCAAATTATAAAAACGTAACAATGTTTGTATACACCAAAAAGTTTTATTCTGGCTTTGTCAAATGCTAAGGTGATTTTTTCTGACTGGACAAATCCCATCTTTTTAACAATTCTATGCGTTCAATTTTGCCAACGTTGTCACGTCTATGTATGCAGATGCAATAGTATTTGGTGGGTAAATTTTATGTGTGCAAAGGAGTTAAGTTGGGTACTGACCGTTCAGATCCAAATATTGAACACACCTGCATGCCATTATGTTTAACCACCTTGTTGTTTTAACTAACAACCAGTGCTATAAAAATTATGCATGATCTTAACCAGTTTTTTTTTCTTTCCAGTGTTTTTTCTCCATTTATTTTTTTGTCAGTGAGCCCGCAATAGGAGGCAACTGCCTACATGCCTCTATGTAATTTAAGACCCTTGCATGTTGCGAATTATACGAACTACATTGTTATCATTATCGTACTGGGAAAGCTTTTGTATAATTTCTAATGGCTTCCACAACACTGATATAGCCATACAAATTGCTTTTAAAAAGATAATTAATATAAAAAGATTATAACTTTAGTTTGTAACGCGCACGGCAACACCAAACAAGTATAACAAAAACTTTAAAGCAAATTGTGCTACAACACTTATATGTTATATCCATAAATATTTTTTCAAAAAGATGAATACTAACTTTTGTTTCAAGGGTACATCTGTTCGCATGATATACCATTTAAGTTGTAAACGCTATAATGGGACGATTTCAGCATATTAATCGTGTCATCGTCAAAAGTTAAACAAAAACATCGAACTTTAAAGCAAACTTTAAAAAAAAATCCAACGTTATCAATCAACAGAACAAGTCAAAAAGTTTTAATTCAAACATCGTTAATATATCTCATAACACCAACACTACAACCAAGTAATAGTCTGAAATGGCCTATACCAGTACTCGAATTTACTGATTTTTATTCGACCAGTCTGAATAGGTCCGAAATCTACTGATAATAAAATTAACGGTACCAATTTCTTGCACCAGATGCGCATTTCGACAATACATGTCTCTTCAGTGATGCTCGTGGCCAAAATATTTGATAATACTTGATTGCAGTCTCAACCATACTTAACAGTCTGAACTTGTACTCAACCTTTAATCGACCAGTACTTAACCTTTTCATACGCGTCTTAACCATTTCGAACTAGTCTGAACCGTGCTCGACCTAGTCAGAACCATAATCGACCTAGTATGAACCACAATCGACCTAGTTTGAACCATACTCGACCTAGTCCGAACTATGATCGACCTAGTCTGAACCATAATCGACCTAGTCTGAAGTCTAAGTACAAAAATCATGCTCGAAAGTTTTATGAGCGTGATGTTCGGCATACGTGAAGGATTTTCTAATTTGCTGTGAACATAATTTTATCGTGTATGTAATAACTTATAATAACACTTTTAACATTAAATTAAAGTATTCAAAGTGTAAATTGCGTGTTTTTGTATTATTGACTGAAGCACGTCATTATTTTCCCTCTGTGAGCCTCTGACAGTCTGATAGTTTTTGTCTGCGTCACATCGTAACCAGTGTTAGGATGACGTTTTTGAGGTTCAAAACTGGATAAAAACGTCGTATATACCCCGTCAGTTTTCTGAATATATACTGACATCTCTGTGTTGTTATCCCACACAAACCTCGACACATTTGTAATCCGTAATATAAAATAGTATATAAAGCAAATTTAAAAAACGACACCTTTGTTTTGTAAAACCAAGAATTTAATATAATCACGATAATAGAACTTTCATAGCAATCCTTGATAGTCTTTAAAAAAAGGAAACGTGTTCCAAGATTGCTGTAAAGATTTATTTCAATTTGATTTAAATAACTGTTTTGCAAATTTAAGACATGGCGTACAAGAAGCACCTTAATAAGGGTTAATTACCTCAGCAAATATGTGTTTTACAGGTCAAAAGAAAGCTCTAGTTTTCTTAAACTCGTGTATTACTTATCTAGTGAATTCAAAAGGCCTTGCGATGTTAGTTTTACAGGATGTTGCAATTTTGAATGATAGTTATTTAGAATTTAGTACTCTCTGACGAGGTGTGATCTTTTAAATGAGTTTGTCCCAAGCAGGAGGTATAACTTTGTACTTTACCACTAATCATGGGAACAATTCTATTCAGTTCCATAAGTATTATCCCTATTTCATATATAATATATATTAAATATTCCAAATTATAAAAAGAATAGATATATTTCCAATATAAGGTTAAACACTTTCAATGATTCTGTTGGATGTTTTTACCCCATTTGAAAGATAAATATACAGGATGTTGCAATTTTGAAAGATAGTTATTTAGAATTTAGTACTCTCTGATCAGGTGTGATCGTTTTAATGAGTTTGTCCAAAGCAGGAGGTATAACTTTATACTTGACCACTAATCATGGGAACAATTCTATTCATTTCCATAATTATTTATCCCTATTTGATACATATAAGTATATGACTATTGTATTTAAACCTCAGACTTATATATATATAGTTTTTTTTTAATTTAGAAAAATTAAGTTTAAAAAAAAAACACATGGCAAACAAGAGGCACCTTAATAAGGCTTTATTGCCCTCAGTAAAGGTGTGGTTTGTTGGAAAATATTTTTTTTAAACAAAACTCCTAAATTTTGAAATTAATTTAATTTATGATAATTTGATTTAACTATCTCTATTTGATTAACCTGGGAATCATGCACTTCATGTAAGGATGTAAAAAATGTTTTTATATTTATATGTTTATATTATTGTGGCTGTTGTCATATATATGTAAATATTTTATTGTGGCTGTTGTCATATATATGTAAATATTTTATTGTGGCTGTTGTCATATACAACTGTAAATTGTAGCACTCAGAAACGTGTCCTTCCCCCCAAACGTGTCCGATTCCCCCAAACATGTCTAGTTGAAAACTGCGCCAAAGCGTGTCATTTGTATAAACGCCCAAAACGTGTCCATTTCTCAACTAACCCCCAAACGTGTCCAATCCCCAAAACGTGTCCATATCAAGCGTTATTTGATTATTGCTATTTCATTAACGTATACTAATTTTACCATTTCATTAAAAATATACATAGGCACGTTAGTACTTTTTCAAAACGGAAGAATAAAACTGGCTTTAAGTGGGGGCGTCATTTCGGCTATTTCGTTTGTAAATTGTAAGCAAACATGTTGAGTTAAACAGTACAGTTAACGGGTCAAAGTGTCCCTTTCTCTGCGCGTTAAAACTTTAATGTTCTCTCTAATTATGCATGAAATACTGACAACTGGACAATTCGCAATCAACAGTCTAAAGTTAATTTATTCAGTAGAACTGAAAAAAAACATTAAAACTTGTATGTTTTCTCTAATTTGCATGAAATACTTGCAACTGGACAATATGCAACCAGCAGTCTAGAGTTTATCTTAACAAAAGAACAGTAAAAACATTAAAACATGCGTGTTAAAATGTAAAAAAAAAAGGTAGCCTATGTTCTCTCTGAATAGAACTGCAAAAACATTAAAACTTGTATGTTCTCTCTAAATATGCATGACATACTTGCAACTGGACAATACGCGATCATCAGTTTAAAGTTTAGTTTAAAGTTAATGTGTACACTACAACTGTAAAAACATTAAAACTTGCAAAATTATTGTGCGCTCTAAATATGCATGAAGTACTTGCAACTGGACAATACGTAATAAACATTCTAAAGTTTATTTATACACTACAAAATAAATTTGCATTTAAAACCGGCGTTGATCACATAACAGTAGTCTATAAAACGTATGCATGAAATATTTGGCACTGGACGTTATGTTTCTTATCGTGTGTCTTTAGTGATGGTGGAAACCTAAAATTTATTAAAAACCAGGATAACAAGTTTATAATTTGATGGGTTTTTGAAATACACACAAACTATTGACAAAAGTTTAAAAAAAATACTGTTAAAACCCCGCCATGCAATATTTGGATAAATATAAAAGGCATCATCGGAGTTTATAAGTACAAAATAATTATCAAAGTTAACGATTAATTCAACTCCAGAACTATGTGTATGTTCGCTCTAAACGAATATGAAATACTTGCAACTGGACAATAAACAACTGCAGTCAAAGCTACTTAATAATAACAGATTAATTTTGCAATTATTATAATCATTAAAAACCTACATCGAACTAACTAAATCTGATAAATGACATCTTCATCACGTGTGTCTCCCATCATAGAATTGCCGTAAACGTTATCAGCGATTTTATTTAAGAGATACATGTAAAAGCGCTAAAAGACGTGTAACGTTTTGGCGTTAAATATTGGACACGATTTGGCGAATAACAATTATCGGACACGTTTGGGGGTTATGAAATCGGACACGTTTGGGAAATATTGTACATTTCGGACACGTTTAGGGAGAAAAGACACGTTTGGGAGAATCGGACACGTTTGGGGGGAAGGACACGTTTGGGAGTGTTACATATATGCATGTCAGTTAAAAAGAAATTTATCTTAACAGTTTAAATGTAAAAAAGTAGAGTTTATTTGGTCAAGTGTGGTTCAGACTGGTCAAGTATTGTTTAGACTTTTGTTCGAGTATGGTTTAATCTGACAACGATAGGTCGAGTACATGTCGAGAACGGGTTAAGACTGTTTCAAACTGGTCGAGTAATAGTTCAGACTATTTCCAATGCCAAAAATAAGGGTCAAATACAAATCAGTACAGTCGAGTATGGATAAGACTTTGGCAGAGTAATGTCGAGTAAAACACAGACCAATTCAGTCTGGTCGAGTAAAAACCAGGACAGTCGAGTACAGATATAGGCGATTTCAGACTTTTACTGGTTTGTAGTGAAATCTGTACATATAATACTATTAAATAAAAGTTTCTCAGTATAATGAAAAAAATATGAAACAAGACTTCTAAAATTATTTGAACTTTATAAAATATAATAATTGATATACATACGACTATTCCAAGTTCCAGAAACTGATACAACCAGATATACGGCTAAGATGATAGAAATCTTCATTTTCCTCCGTGATAGAGGGGTACAGATGTGTAAAAGTATTGATGAAGACATACAAATACGGATATAAGTAAGACAACAGGATGTGTTTTAATTCATATGAATAGTATATGTCAGTCATGGGGAGGTTTCTAATACTTTCGCATAATGATTGTTGTGTACGTTGCACAATAAAAAGAAGTGATCGCCAAATGGGTACAATATTTTATTATTTTCTGTAAAGTATAAGTAAAAAGTAGAATAAACAGTTTAAGAAGTGCATAGTGGTCAAAGGTTCGGGGTGTCTCCTAGCTTTAATATGATTGAAAACCTATACAGAAAACAATCTGACCATAGACCAGGCTTGAAATTTTAAACGTCAGGCGCGCCTTTAATAAAAATCTCCAGTTACTTTTTTCCAATTTTTTCTCACAACCATATAAGACAAGATGTCATAATAAAATAAGGCACTATCTCCAGAAAAGCGAGTGGATGTCCACATGATCGCCAATAAATACCCATTGCAAGTTTTAATAAAAATAAAATTGAGAATGGAAATGGGGAATGTGTCAAAGAGACAACAACCCGACCAAATAAAAAACAACAACAGTAGAGGGTCACCAACAGGTCTTCAATGTAGCGAGAAATTCCCGCACCCGGAGGCGTCCTTCAGCTGGCCCCTAAACAAATATATACTAGTCCAGTGATAATGAACGCCATACTTATTTCCAAATTGTACACAAGAAACTAAAATTAAAATAATACAAGACTAACAAAGGCCAGAGGCTCCTGACTTGGGACAGGCGCAAAAATGCGGCGGGGTTAAACATGTTTGTGAGATCTCAACCCTCCCCCTATACCTCTAACCAATGTATTTCTTTTGTTAAGTTCCAACGCAATCAATAAGTATTAGGAAATTAGTAATTGGTTCTGGTGGTACTGTCTGGTTAGACTTACAACCAACCTGACATATATGGCATGATTTTCAGTAACTCACATGTTCCCCATAAGCCGATACCGAAACCGAAACCAAGAATAGTAATAAGGTAAATTTTAAATGTTAGTAATGTTTAATTAACTAAACCCTTTTTATTGTTGGAAATTTAAAACACTAGATGGAGTATTAATTCAATTTAACATTTTAAAAGAATCTATCAAAAAGCCATATTTGAATTCAACGAGTATTAAATACACTGAAGTAATCGATCGTATTTGGTTGGGATCCTGATAACATGTTTAACTCCGCCACATTATGTATGTAAGTGTCTGTCTCAAGTCAGGAGCCTGTTATTGAGTAGTTGACGTTTGTTTATGTGTTACATATTTGTTTTCGTTCATTTTTTTTTCATATAAATAAGTCCGTTAGTTTTCTCGTTTGAATTATTTAGCATTTTCATTTTGGGGCCTTTTATAGCTGACTATGCGGTATGTGCTTTGCTCATTATCGCACCGCGGGTAAATTATCACGTTGTGATTGGTTTAACGCCGTCACGTGGTGACCCCTATGAGACCGTAGGGGTTAGTAAATTTCAACGGGGGTTCATGACGCGTTAATGGTGACGTCATCTATTAATATTGTTGTGTTTCATTGTTTATTTTTCAACAAAACGCAGCAGAGTCTAGCATGCATGCCTCACCTCCTATGGATTTTACCAACCCTCTATGGATCCATAGGGTAACAGTAGCGAATCATATAACTTACATTATTGACGGACGGTGACCTATAATTGTTAATTTCTGTGTTATTTTGGTCTCTTGTGTAGAGACCACATCTTCTTTTTTATATAGTTCTGCAATATGTGCAATATCGTTCCGAAAATATATATAAAGGGGTTTTTAACCTTTGTTTGACAAATGGACCAAAGGCAAACTTTTATTAAAATTTTATTATAATTGTGTGGCTACTGTTAATCTGTTTTCAGAAGAAGAGGATAAAAAAGCTTGTATGCTTTCATCGAAATTACTTTCAACAGTTTGTAACACATTTTTATGTTTTATCTCTCCATCTCCTTTTTATTTCTTTTTCTGGAACACATTTGATTGCCCCTCCTGTAGTGCTTGGTTCTTCAATACTCATCCTCAACTTTCAAGCAAATTATTTCATAGTTTAAATTGTTATCAAAAAAATAAAAACTGACTTTAACACATTTATGATGGACATACTATTTACAGTAGCAACTAGTAGCCGTTTATATTTTAAAAAAAAAATCTTATTATTTGTTCTTGGAGTAAGCAAAACTTCAAAGTTTCATAAAGCATGATATTTTGGGCAGTTCTTCGTCATGCTTTCAGATTATTGATAGCATATCCGTCAGCTGAAACATAGGAATCTATGAAGGGTAATTGGCCAAGAATTGGAAGAGGATGAACGCAAATTGTTGATGAAAAGATTCGTGCAGAAAAGTTTGTGTACAGCATTCCATAAGACGAATAAACATTTATTAAATAGTAGATTCTCGTTATAGACATAGCCGTGCTGTTATTGCACATATTGTAGAACTATGTGCAGCTATTTCACTACGACGAAACCTGCTTAATGTACATCATAAATAAATTGTAAATTACTTCCATTGGTGTATTTAAATAATGGTTGAATTTAACTTTGGTATTTGACAGATTCATGTGGATTGAGGAATTGACGTAATACTCTGTCTTTTAAATTCAAATTTAAAACAATATAATGGAGTAAAAAGGTTGAACTAATAAACATAATAAACATTAACCATTTACTTCTATTTTTGGTTTCTGTATCGGTTTCGGTTTCGGTTTCGGTATCGGCTTACGGTGAACATGTTTATTGTTTGACATTACCTTTAAGTCTGTGCCACAAGAAATGTTGCAAGATTTAAAGGCAATTCTTCTTTCTACCTAAACGTCCGACCAAAGGGATGTCATTGACAAGACCAATAATTTCCTGCCTATAAACTTATGACACCACCACATGGTATACCACTCTCCATTGCTTTTCTCGGATAGCATCAAGGGGGCCCTATTTCATCATTATAATGCAGGCTCGACGGGTATAACGTTCGACCACTTCTTATTATCAATAAACCATATTTTTTTCTAATATTATAAGAGCCTCGTCAGCGTGATCTAATGGTAATATACATTTAACAAAAATATAAAACAAAATGGTTTACTGAAATTGATCTGAAATAACTGATTTCTTTTCTAATTGTGCTAGGTGGTTTTATTTCTGTCGACAAGAATGTTTCAGAAAGGTTCTTCTTTACAGTCCAGTACGTTCAAATACTAAATCCCTGAGGTGTGCTATAGTTGATTTAGTCTCTGATGTTTGATTTTATTTATTATCATTAATTGTTTTTGGCTTTTAACTAGCTTTCAGTAACTACGAGTACTCTACAATCGTACTTTCAGGGTAATTAAACCTGTTGATACACTTTGTAATGCTTTTGTTGTTATTTAATGTTTAATTAGCTAGTGTTGTATCTTGCTTTCTATTTTTAATCAATATCAGCTTTGATAAGTTTTTGGTAGGACTATAAATTTTCACTTCTGTTCTTGTACTAAGGACAAACAATATTTACATTTTCCATCTATACTGTATACTTACAACACAATTATTTTCATTTACCTGTGTACATTATTCTATTTGGCAGCATTTTGTTCAAGGGCATAGTTGTCTTTTGGAAATGAACATTTCATCCCGTATTTTATTGATTTTGTATTTTCATTGTGTCATATATCAAATGTATTTGTTCAATGTACGTTCACTTAATATGTTAATATTTCACTTGATTGAGTTAAGCCATTTCAACTGCTATTTTATAGAGAGTCTTTCTATATAATGATGTAAAACTTTTGTTCTAGGTTAGGGTGTAGGTGAAGGTTGGTACATACTAAAGCGTTTAAATATGCTGCATTTGTTTGCATCTGTCCTAGTCAGGAATCTGATGTTCAGTAGTTATCGTTTGTTGATGAGGTTTATAAGTGTTTCTCATTTCTCTATTTCTAAATAGATTAGACCATTGGTTTTCCCGTTTGAATAGTTTTACATTAGTCATTTGTGGGGCTCATTTTATTCTGTTGTGAGGTGTGAGCCAAGGCTCTCTGTTGAAAACAGTACTTTTACCTATAATGGTTACCTTTTACAAATTGTGACTTGAATGGACAGTTGTCTCTTTGCCGTCATACCACATCTTCTTATAATTATATAGTCATACTTCTCTTTTGTAAATCCTCATTGAGTTATGTTTTTGCCATCGTCCTATTAACAACTCGAGCTGAATACAGTTTAGTATAATTTTCGGATGATTTTACGTCCGCCACCGGTTTACTACTTACAATTGGTCCAGCAGCCACTTTGTTCCTAGCTAGTTCATTTTCTAGTAATAATAGAACACCCTCAACAGCCAGTTTCAGACGAACATCCACAACACCAGTTCCAGTAATTACATCTGACTTCAAACAAATACGATACAGCACAACTCCACGCCCTGTAACACAATTGAGGCACCAACGGAAGTCTCATAGGACAAAGGCAATACACCTTCTAACAACAAATTCTGAGAGGCCCCGTTGTCCTGTAAAATCCTAAGGGACTAAAGAGTAAGAGTAGTATTATCAATATTAGAAACAGACATAAAAGTTTATAATCAAACATGTTATCACAAAAACTGGACTTAAAAAACCTTACCTGCAGGACATTCAAACTAATTGTAACAAGGGGTGTTGTACAAGCACTGGACAGGGTGTTTTGTCCACAAGATTTATAAATACCAAACAGAAAGTTATAAACAGACATATGATCATAGATGTTTTGTTGTTAGGTTTCCGTCTCATTGACGTATATACCACATCCTTTGTATATACTTCGACAGAAAATTAATCTTTACCAATCAACGTGTAATTTCTGTCAGTTTTTATTGATTACTTGTAAGTTTCTGGCAGATATTTCATAGTTTCTGTGAAATGTTTGGTAAACTTGCTTACATTACGGAATGATTAATAGTTTTATGTAGTGTATTTATATGTATATAAATATATTTATATTGTTGAAGACGATATATTTACCTTAAAATGTTTTTTTTTTGTTATTGGTGTTGTCAAGTGTCTGTCTTAACAGGTTTCAGCGAAAAACTATATATCGACAGGAAGTATATATTCATATTGGCACTATGTGCCCCTTTAATAGTAGATGTATTTCTGTATTGCTATGAATATCAGTTTATGACCAAACAAATTTGGCTGTACCTACAGAAAACTTATTAAAACGGTATTTCACATCATCAATTTTACGGTTTTCATTATGTGATCCGTGTAAACTCATTGTATCCTTGGACAAAATTATTAGTAAAGGTTATGGTTGACTTTCTGAAATTACCTAACATCACACAGCGGTATATACTGTTATTTATAGACCCCTTTTTTTATTGATTTTGTACTAACATTGTGTCATAGATCAAATGTATTCGTTCAGTGTATGTTCACTTGTGTTAATATGTCTTTTGATTGAATTGAGTCACTTCAATTTATATTTCGTAGTGTGTCTTTCTATGTTGTGATGTTACACTATTGTTTTGGCTGAGGGTGAAGGTTTGTACCTATTTAAACCTTGAAACCCGCTGCATGTTTTTGCACCTGTCATAAGTCAGGAACCTGATGTTCAGTACATTGCAGTTTTGCTGATGTGGTTCATAAGAGCTTCTCGTTTTTCATACATGTTAGACCGTTGGTTTTCCTGTTTGTATGGTTTTACATTAGTCATTTTAGGGGCCATTTATAACTTGATATAGGGTGCGAGACAAGGCTGTGTGTTGAAGACCGTACTTTGACTTATAGTGTTTTTTTTTTAAATTGTGACTTGGATGGAGAGTTGTTTTAATGGCACTCAGACCACATCTTCTTATATCTATATAAAGCATTAAACAATAAAAACAACTGTGAAAAAAAGTTTAATCTACGTTTTGTGACAGGAACAATAAATAAATCTCAAGGGAAATAAGAACATTTTTTTCACATGTTTATGTAAATAGTACGGAAATCGGTAAGTTATATTTTAGCGTTTTCCGCCATGTCCGTCATTCCCGCCATAATAGCGACCACCGTTTCCTCCATTTCTACTTTTCCATGCACCACCATTTCCTCCACTCTCTCCATACAGACCGCTCCCTCAATTGCCACCATTCCAAGTACCACCGTTCCCATCATTTTCAGGTCTGGTGTTTCAAGCAGGTTGAGGTTTAGGTCCTTGAAAATAAAATACATGATAATTTATTGAAGTGATGATTCAAAAGTAATCGATTGTTCGGAAATTAAAATCATGATATAATTAAAATAAATATGCTAGCGGCATGAAGTATTTATATGAAGCAACATTCTTACAAAATCTTCACAAAGACAAAAGACATTCTTTAGTTTCCTTTCAGATATAGTCTTGATGAGGACATACAAACAATGATTTTAGTAAAGCCACGGTTGTGTTGTAATTGATATGAATAGTTCACGTCTGTGATTGGGTGTTTCCGATACTTAGGCACAATGATTGTTTTGTAGGTTGTACAGTAAAAATAATCGCTGAATAGGAACAACCTTGTATAATATTTTCTCCGGAAAGGGAAAAGTCAAATAAACCGAAAGGAAATTCAACATCGTCAATAGTTCGGAGTGTCTTAAATCGTTATTATACTTGAAAACATATGCAGGAAGCAAACTCAACATAACCACCAGGCTTAAAATATAGAAACGGACACTTTTGTTTCACTTTTTTTCACAACCAATTCAGACAATATGTCATCATAAAATGAGGTACTTTCTACAATGAAAGAATTTATAGCAAAATATTCGCGATAACTTTCATTATGTAAACTTCTTTTTTCATTTTACAGTAGACAGTTAGGACAATAATGGAGAACAAAATATAGATGTATGTGGTAAATACGACATGGGATGATGCGTTAACGATACATAAGTATGGTATTTATTATGCTTAAGAAATAAAATTGTTTGTCATTTAAATAAACATGTTAAATGATAAGTTATTATACAAAAGTCATATGAAACTACAAGTTAAAAGAAAGGTTCGACAAAATGGTAGTGGTACAACTAACAAGGCCGATAAGATGATAGTCAGCTACATTTCCCTCTTAATTTCTAAATTTTGAATTTAATTTTTGCAACTGTCATCCAAAGTTCAAATGAAGTGAATGTTTACAATTATAGGCAACCGTACGGACTTCAACAATGAGAAAAATAAATACCGTATAGTCATCACAAATATTAGCAAGGAAGGTTATCATAAACAAATAAAACAATTTATATTATTCGTTCTGTGTATGGTAAGGTGTGTTACTACGTCTTTTGATTGAGTTAAACCGTTTGAATTGATATTTTATAGTTTGTCTTTCTATGTTGTGATGTTACACTATTGTTTCAGAAAAGGGTGAAGGTTTGGTACCAATAAAAGTTTTAACCCGCTGCAACTGTTTGCATCTGTCCTAAGTCAGGAATTTGATGTTCAGTAGTTGTCGTTTGTTGATGTGATTTATAAGTGTTTCTCATTTTTATGTAGATTAGACCGTTGGTTTTCCCGTTTGAATGGTTTAACACTAGTAATTTGTTGGGGCCCTTGATAGCTGGCTGTTCAGTGTTAGCCAAGACTCCGTGTTGGATACCGTACTTTGAACTATAATGGTTTACTTTTATAAGTTGTGACTTGGATGGAGAGATGTCTCATTGGCACTCATACCTCATCTACTTATTTCTATATATACAGTAATTATTTTCATTCAATGTACTTTGGTGCAAACTTGTACATAAACTAGTCTGGTAAAACCTGCAATACTGCCTTCAATAGCAACGTGGAGCAACGAATAGCTTTTAATAGATGAATTAGGACCAATTTATAAAGATACTTTTTATCCCGAATCGATCTTTCTATCATACAAAAAAACAGGTTGACAGATAACATGAAGCGATTCACATATACTACACGTTCATAGTCTGCTTTCGTGCCTCTGATGCGTGCCTCTGATTTCGATGGAAATAAATTATACTTTAAGCTCAATGATAAATTGCAAGATACACACAATATTCGTATAGTGTGGGATAAAATAGAAGTTCATTTTGCCGTGAGCTCTTACTTGTGAGAGAGAGAAATATATCTTTTGTTGTTTCAGTGAGGTTAAAATAATACGCTTATTGATAAGGTAATGGGATGTGTTTCAATTGGTTTGAATATTTATCGGCATATCAAGATTTCCGATCCTTGAGTGTTGTTTATAATGTTTCTTTCTTGTTGTACACCAAGACGGAAATTGTAGCTGATTGGATGCAAGCTTTAGTTTTCTGTTGATACGTAAGAGGAAAAAGGAAAAGGTTAAATGTTAACCAAGGTTCAAGGGTATCCTCAAACATTAACTTTGTCGAAAGTCGATGTAGAAAATTTTATAATCTAAAAATGATTTTTTTTTCTTTTATAAACTACCATAAAGTCAAGCAAATAAGTAAAATGAAAAAAAACCCCACTAATATTGCTAATTTTAGAATTTGTTCTGAATGTTTATCGAAATGGTCATGCTATCCATCTAACTTATTTTCCAAATTCATATTTCCTTTCCTGTGTATATGATTTGTGATTGATAAAAGTCCAGTGACACATATTTCATGAATGTTCAGGGTTATGTATGATTTGTGCACACAAACTAATATAAGTGGGGGTCGTTGATGTACTATTATTTCGTAATTAGAAATAAACAATAAAATGAGATAAAGTTATATGGTAAGGTAGTATAATATTGCTGACAACTTGTATATTTATGGATTTTAACATGTCTTTTTTCCATATTAGCTCGGTATTACCCCGAGATTGCAAAATGAGCTAAAGGAGTTTTCATATTGGCCGAGGGATTTTACCAGGGCTAGATTTAGGAATGAACGGGGAAGAAACTCGTTTTGTCACTATCAAGCAAAATTAAAGTGAAGTTTGTTAAATAAATCCTACTCAAAATATCCTAATCGCGAATACGTTTTAAATTAATTAACATATAGTAATATCATAGGTGAGCCCTTGCTCGATATGACAAAATTTATATGAGTATTGGGTGAAAATTGGGTTTGAACTTAGCCATATCGAGATACATGTACTTTCGTGTTGTTTTTTTTTTTTGTTTTTTTTTTGTTTTTTTTTTTTAAGTTTTGTACCGACGTCACATGTTCATTCCATCTGTTCCGCACCACCATTATACACAGAGCATGTGCAAATCCACCTTTGTATCGACATCATGCACAGAGTGTGTGCAAGTCCACCTTTGTATCGACAGCATGCACAGAGCATGTGCAAGTCCACCTTTGTATCGACATCATGCAGAGCATGTGCAAGTCCCGCTTTGCTCTGATAGCAGCGGCCAAACTGAATGTATTGGTCAAATCTCGCGGGACTCACTTATGATATAGTAATATCATAGGTGAGCCCTTGCTCGATATGACCAAATTTATATGAGTATTGGGTGAAAATTGGGTTACGCAGCAGACCTCAATACTATAAGCTAGTATAACGACAACACACTTATAATTCCCAATTCTAACCTTTAACATTCCCAATACTCACCCAAAACTTAAAAATTGTCTTGTATAAATGAAGAAGTCAAAATTCTTAAACAAATGGGAGTTTTGAGTCCATGACAAAACTTGAAATATCGCCATCTAAGCAAACATCAAAAAGTTAAGAAATTTCAAATGAATACATCCCATTCAGAAAACTGGTAAAAGCAAATTATGCCAACTGCTAACTATTCCGTGTACTTCTTGTGTTGTTTCTGAGACTTTCACGTGCATGCTCCATATCATGAATTTTAACAAACGTATGCAACCTATGACTTAAATTAAAGTGTTAATATTTTCAGTTGAACTGCTCTTATGTTTGTAGACACCCAGAGCGAACTATCTGTTATGCAGTAGTTTTTGCATACGTCAAGAACGGTCAAGTGGTGCATGAGCTCTAGATGGTTTTTATGTATTACATCGGGTGACTAAGAAATGTTTGGTGTCTTTGACCTTTATCCCTTATTTCCCATAATCAGGGAAATACTCTTGAATATTCAATACATCCACTACATGTATGAAATAAAAAGAATGTGTAGAGAATGACATGTGTAATATGTTGTCCATTTTTATCCATATAAAATCAGATGTTGTTTAATTACCAATGAGACAACAAACCAGCCAAGATCAAATGTTTTGATGTAAGCAATTCGCATATCTAAATAGAACAGAAACCACAAGTCTCCCTCTAAACTTAATAAACTTGTTTTCAAAACAAATTACGTTAAACAGATTATGAAAAGTAATATTTATTAAAGAAAAGTGTATTCAATACAGTACGTCTTCACAAAATTCAATTTTAACATACATGTACAAAATAGTAATTACATAATATCCTTCGAAAAATAGAGGCAAATCCAATTTAAAAAATTCTCTATTTTTACATACCTTCATACTTGTAGAAATACATAATATCCCTCAAAATACAAGTTAGTCATAGTCAATATACATAAAAGTAGTAGTAATACAAAAAATAATTAAACATGCATCAAAAGTAACAAACTTTTACTCTAAACACTTCAAATTGTCACTGAAAAGCACTGGAAAGTTTATTGACCTCACAATACGACTCGAATATAGATCTACAAATATTAGATTCAGAAACCCCTGTATTAGCCATGATGGAACTGACTGACCCTCTTCCTACCATACTTGACAATCTACTATATCTTTGGTAAGAGGACGAAGAAGACCAACCTATATGCTGCATGACGTCACTTGTAGACCCCCTTGACAAAGCTAAAGTAATAGCACAAGCTCCCCGAATTCCATGAGGGGTCTCACCGTCGTAAATATCGAGTTTCTTTAAATATTTCCTCAAACGATCATACATAGCATTCGAAGATACAGGATTGTCAGTAACATCTTTTCGATTTTTACTCAAAGTACGGAATAAATAACCAAACCGTAAATCAACTCCAAGTGCCCTGGCACCTTCCACATACCTTTCCAGTGCTTTAACTGGACAAATTAAAGTATCATCAAATCTTAAGATGGAAAATTCATTCACTTTCCCTTTTCCAAGTGTTTTGCCTACTGTGTGTGAAAATAGAAAATCGTCACCATTTGGTAATAATTTAACCTCTTGTGAAATACACAAGCCCAAGTCATTCGCTCTGTCCCCTGAAAAGTATTGAACTTTGAAGAAAGCTTGATGTCTAAGGAATATGAATCTTTCAGAGGATTTCAAAACAGGATCCAACAACAAATCATCAATATGAACACTAATTGATCGGAGTTTGTCTAAAAACAGAGGTTTTGCCTGTTTTTGTACAACATGGGATTTTGACTGCTCAAACTGAATAGCATGCAAATATTTGTCTACCTCTGGACTACACACAGGATTACCAATTTTAGTTATTTCATTCCACTCAGAACCCCGACCATTAGATTCAAATATAGCTTTTAATTGTCCTAGCATAGACTGAACAGTTCCCGCTGCTAACATTAACGGACACTGACATGAATGACTAACCAACTTACCAAGAAATTCACATGTTAAGTCATGTACTTGCGTTTTCCCCCTTGAATCCTTCATGACTATAAATCGCCTTACATCTAAAGGGGAAGCGGTTTTTAAACACTTAACAGGTTCACCTCCAAATAAAAACTTCTCAAACTCTTTTTCCAGCGAAAGTTTTTTCTTATTATAACTAGTGCTTCCAACTAAACTGTCTAAATATCTCAAACGCCTTTCCACTGAACAATTACTCGTGATTCTTTCCGAACTTTCAATCAAAACGGGGTTTTGTCCACATGACTGGCAAAATTGATACCCAACATCATTTGCATAACCACACACTAAACACTGTTCTGCTGGCAGCCAAACTCGTGGTACACCATTCTACAAAAAGGTGAAACTAAAAATGAAGTGTGCGACAATTAAACGCCATGGTAAACCATTAGTGTCCAACTTAAACCCTTTAGTAGATGGGTACAACAGGGCTTTGTGTTTATTTCGTTCAGCTAAAACATTCCATACTGACACATGTTCCCAGAAAAAGGCCACCACACTGGTCTTGGAAACAACTCAAGAACCACAAATGTACAACTCTTAACCCCAATCTGAGCACAAAACTTCAAAACGGGAAAAATTAAACAAAAAGGGGGGAACACATAAGGGTTTTTTTCCAAATTCAAGTCCTGAGAAAAAACATTAACACCATCTGAAAGAACTGTGGGGAATGGTGTAAAATGTTTTAACGGATTACCATTAGTATCATTCATAGCATTCGAGTCTAATGCCATCAAATCTGAAGTGTGGGGACCAAACCTCTCTTCAACAAATTACCACTTCATAGGAGATAACATAGCATCTGATAATCTCAACTTTCTGGACTCCCTGTCAGCAGGGTTTCTACTAGAACTAACATATACAAAACGTAGGTCCATGTTAACTGTTTTTGAAAGAGTGAATATCTTTCGCAAAACTCCATTCAACGAGGGGTCTCTACCTCCTTGATTACTCCAAGCATTAACTACCGCAAGATTATCACAAAACGCGTCCATTTGCCTCCTTAACGTGGATAGGAGAGCTATCATTCTTATTCCAAAAGTCACCAAACTCTACCGTAACCTCTTTGCAAATCATAAAGGCACCCCACTTAAAAAGCGACGAGTCAGTTGCTAAAATCAATTGTAAATGGGTTTCTAATCTCCAAGAGGCAGTTCCCTTCCAATTATCCAAAAAACGCCAATATTCTAACTCCTCTTTTAACTCTTTGTAAATGTTAATTTTCTTACTATTTTTAGAAGCAAGGCTTATGGCCCTATTGATTTCCCTTGAAAACAATCTGGCAGAGGGGACAGCAAGAAAAAATGAAATACATTTTCCTGCGAAACGTTGAAGGGTTTTAATGCCTACGTCATTGCCATCAAGGATAGATTCCCTTAAAATTCTAAATGATTCTTTTTTCTGCTCCGGCAAGATAAAGGCCAGTTTAGCTGAGTCACAAAACATTCCCAAGAATTTCAAACACCTGGTTGGTATAAAACAACACTTTTCCAAGTTTAAAAAATATCCCAATCTAACAAGAACCTGACACAGAATGTACAGACTTTTTACCAATTCGGCATGACCTGATTTCTTCTTCAAACTTGTATTTTTAAACTCGCAAACTAACCTATCATCTATGTACAATAAAGAAGGTACACCAAGGGAGCGACAATAGTTAATTGGAACCAGACCAGTAGTGTGATAAATAAAAGCACTAGCTTTGAAGCCGAAAGGAAGATAGTTAAAAACCATGTACCAGCCTGCAAACTGAATCCCAAAATACTGTCTAGAATTGGGATTTAAAAGTATATGATCGTAACCAGACTTATCATCAAGAGATGCCATGAAAGAATCCTTTTCTATTAATCTAGGAACCTCTTTAAGAGTATCTAACGAAAAAGGGAAATCCTTAATCCATAAATTCAAGTATCTTTCATCATGGCACATACGTGGTTTTGATGGCTCAATAGTGATAGGTAAAACAAGTAATGGCGGATCACATTCCCCAACTCTGCCAATTACAGTTAATGATCCATTGGCTATTCTTTCTAATAAAGTGTCACACAAAAATTTCTCAAATCCTTTGCAACTAGCAGAATTTTGAAAATAAGCAGGTTTGGGAAGACTTGAATCGTAACAACGACCCCTAAAATTTTCCTTAAAATGTTTAAACATGGGCCTAATATCTACCCCCTGTTTAATCCAGTCCAAAATTTCACCAGGACAACTATTTTCTCCCATTGTTCTGAACAATACATTAAATTTCCTGCTTTGAAAAAATTAGGATCTAAAAAAGACAGATCCTCAAAATCATAGTCGCTACCATTTACAACCTCTTCAGCACTTGGTAAGCAATCAGAGGGTTGGGTGATCTCTCCTTTATAATTTACTAAAAGTATGTCACTTTGCTTTCTTAATTTAACGCTAAGTGGATCGAAACCCGATTTTAACTCCCAATCTGGAATTTCTGGCTCAAACTTTTCTTTCTTAGCCAAAGGTTCATGATCCCTGATATTCTGAAATTAACAAAAAGAAAATCTTTTCAACTCTGAAAAATTGCTTGAGATTTATAAAAAAAATAAAGGAGAGAGACACTCAACCCTTGCCCGCGTGAAAAAAAAATTTCACTGGAGATCGAAGCTCCTGGGAAAGGGAAAGGCATCTAAAAGATTAAAATTAAAAAATATACAAAATACATATTAATTAATTGTCTTTTTTCATTTTTGGACAATTTGCAATAAAATGTCCCGACTCCTTGCAAAAATAACATACACCGTTTGACACTCTCCTGCCTCTACCTCCTTGCATTCTTGGAGGCCTAAAACCACCTGAATTATAGTTTGGCCCTGGATAAAAATTAGGATACGGGAAACCAAAACCTGGATTCTGATATCCATATCCAGGAAAAGGAAATGCAGGAGCTGAAGTAGGTGGAGCATCTAATATATCCTGCCTCTCCTTTGAACCTGATGGTTCCTCGTATTTTTTAGATTTTGCCCAGTCTGAAATTAAGGAGGAAATCTTCTTGTCCTCCTGGGACTCAAATAACTTTAAGACGAGCCCACAAAATTCAACATTATCTTCGTATTTTTTACACATTGAAAAAGATTTTGAAAATAAAGAACAGTCCTTATGATTCGCTTTGTTAGCTGCATCAACCAACATTTCGATGGCCGCAAGTAATACTCCCGGTGTTGTGAGTTTTGGTCTTGCTGCCAAAGTTCTAACGTAAGATAGTGCTTCATCTACCTGTAAAACCTTTGAATTTTTCTTCAACTCATCCAGGTCTTGTCTCATTTCTTGCAGCTGCTGGTTTGTTGTGGATGGGTCTCCCTGCGCCGCTTTGCCATCACTTCCTACAACAAACAAAACGAAAAATAACTAAACTTCCTTGCAACAGTTTTTAAATATATATCAAAAGGAAAATCAAGAATATCAAAACATACTAGCAATACAAATACAGGACAATGTCTTGCTCTAAATAACATTCGTAAGCTGTAAATGTAGGAAACCATGAAAGTAGTGCCAACATTAAAACAAAATTAAGTGTAAAACGAAATAACGAAAAACTATATAAAATTATCAAGTCTTGTTTTCTGTAAAAAAATAAGTTTACTTAGCAAAGAAATCCAGATTTCTTGAAAATGCAACAAAACAAGACTAGATCTGTTGCCGTGAACGATATGTGTTTCCGTGAATGAAATGTTGCCGTGAATAATATCTCACTTAAATAAACAAAAGCCTACATAAAGGTCCATAAACATCAAGTTACAAATAAGGAGAGATAATCTTCGATGGGCATTTAAAAACGGCTAAATTAGAACAGACGGACAAGCAAACTTATCCAAAGAAAAAAGGTAAAAAGAAACATTCATACCTTTCGCCGCTGGTGTATCTGTACTTGGATTACTAGTACATGTACTTAACCTCTGACCTCTAGCACCCACAGAATTGGCTAAAAATATGCTTTCATGCACTAGAAGTCTCATATTCTCTATATTGTCATCCTTCCCACACAGAACAATTAATACATCTTTAACGGATTCACCTGGAATTAAATAAGGCACTAATCAATCAAACGGAACAGATGCAATTTCATGTATAATGTGTAAAAAATCACAAACCGTGAAAAGCGAAAATCTCGAAGGTAACTTGCCAAGTTACCGTCAATAAAATCATAACTTCTGATGACACTAAACAACAAGAATTAACATAAAAACCAAAGGCTAAATTTATCGCACCAGATGCAGATCTACATTTCTAACAAAAATGTTTGTTCACAAAAAGCATTATCGGTCAAATGAAGTTAATTAAATTATCAAAAGCAAAAAATTAAAGCCATATTTACTTTGAATACAAGGTTCTCTGAAAGTCTTAAGAAAACGTTATAATAAAATATAAATTACCTGTCAGCTTCTCAACTGAGCAATTAATTCGACTTTTGTTAAACTCTCAAAAGGTTCATCTTTTTTTCAGCCTTGACAGCTCTAAAACCGCTTCTGCATCTGCGTTTTTTACCCTCAAAATGATCGGGATTAAACTTTCACCCGCCAGGGAGCAATTTAGCTTCAATACCTGAGCCATAGCTGAAATTAATAAAAATAAATTTAGTAACCTCATTACAAATCCGCCATTAAAAATCGTGCAATGCGGACTGTCTTCGTCATAAATTGAAGATACAAATATCTTTTTCTAAATTAACGTATGAACATTAAAAAAAAAAAAAAAAAAAAAAAAAAAAATAAATGTGCTTTTAAACTCCTAGAATGAACTAAACCAAAAATTTCTCCTTCAAAGTTATTATTTCCAATACCTCGACAATAACGCAAAATTCGGAGCTTTCTTCTCCCTAGATATATTTAACAAAACTCTCTGACAATATCTTCATTGAACGCTGCAACCTATGCAAACGCCACTTAAAGCTTTAAATCATACAACACTTCCCGACATACAGGACAGTTCTCAATACGCGTTGCAACCAATGCAGACGCAAACTCCATTTTAGTACATTAATTATAAAAACAGCATTAAACCACAACTACTAGCTGTTATCAACAAAATACATTGAAAGCATTAACTACATTTAACTACATTTAAAAAACTTACTTCCACAGTAAGAAACTTCTTTACTTTAGACACTACAACCACGCTCTACTCAAGAGCTGTTAAAGTCCGTGCTGTCACGCTTGATAGCAGCGGCCAAACTGAATGTATTGGTCAAATCTCGCGGGACTCACTTATGATATGAACTAGATTACACAAAACATGGTTCGTCTTTATTTTCAATTGAGCAAGTAAAATATGGCAGTCTAAATCTTCCATACATTACAAATTTCGCCCAAATTATATGATAATCATTTCAAATTATAAGTCTTGGGATAATGATCAAAGAACGTGCACATATTTTACACAACGTGAGCTCATGCAAAGGCATTGATTTATCAGAAGATTGTATTCTCAATCATGCAGTTGCAATAATTGAGCTCTTTCTACAAATTTAATCCATTATCTCATTCTATAATTTATCCAAAGATTAAGTTTGAAAACCTGACATTTTGACCAGTACATTCTAATCTGAGATATCAGACATTGATACTATAAATAGCTCCCTCTAAAAAACAGTCTCGACAATATACAATACAGAAATAGTCCTCCATGTTGTTTCAATTTATCCTATAGCTTTTCAATTGGCAAATGAAATAGATCCAAACAATTTTATCACATGATTGTTGAGGAGTTGATTTTTTTTTGTATTGTACTATGAAATTTTCTGGTTTGGTATGTAGTATTTTCTTTGAAGTACAAACTTTATACAATAAGGTTATTTGATAGGATAAAAAATGTAACAAAAATACTGTACTCTAAGGCAAATTCAAAAAAGGAAAATCCATGACATTAGAAAAAATCAAACGCCATGAATCAACGGAACAAGTGAACAAACAACTGCCATATCCCTGACTTAGATCAGGCAAATTCCGTAGAAAATGGTGGAATAAACCTGGTTTTATAGCTAAACGTCCCACTTGTATAATGGACAAGAATTTTGGTAAGAAACCCAGTGAAATATAGTATAAGACGACGATAATTGGGACCCAGCAGTCAAACTATGTAAATATAAACCGAAGATGTACACCACAACTGACTTAAAAATGTATATAAACATAAAATTTATTGTAACTAAGACGCCAACATCAAAGTTTTAGCAAATAGTTACATGTATAGTTCATTATACTGTACACCAACTTAATTTAGCGGATACTTTATTTCGCGTTTTACCAATTCTAGTCCAATTCGCGCCTTTTAAAATTTGCGATTTTTTTATTTACTTGATGTAGATTAATAACGATTTACTTATTCGCGACGATTTATATTCGCGTTATTTTTCTCCTCACGAAAATCGCGAAAATAAATCGCTCGCGAACATAAGTTGGTTTACAGTATATGCCAAAATTCCTAAAACGTGCTTTCGTATTCATTGCCAATTACACAACTATTCACCAAAGATCAAATGAAGTGGATGTAACTTATAACAGACATTCAGCCTTCAACAATAAGAAGAATTCATACCGTATAGTTGGTTATAAGAGGATACATGAAAAAAGTAAACGAGACAATTGAGAAAACCAACGACATAACTTGTAACAAAACATGATATATGATAGTCATGAACCAAAGACAACCACTGAACTACAGACTATTGACTTGATTTTACCCTTATTAATTCGTCCATGTATATATTTTAAAGTATATCAATTTTTTTTTACACATAGCTCTTCCAATGCATATATTTGCCTTAAACTACAATTCCTCCATGCATATATTTAATTTTACCAACAATTCCCCCTTTCATTTATTTAATGCAAATCAATGCAGCTAATCTTTCTATACAAAAAATATAGAAATATTGAAATACAACCGAATGTCAGGACATGTGGCTAGAAACACAGCCATACAAAATCGTTACACAATAACTCGAATGTAAGAAACATAACATCAGCTACACAATAGATCTGTTGTATTCATTTCAAACATTCGTGACTTTAAACATTTCATCTACATTTTTTAGGAATACTGTAAAAAGTGTATGTATTTTGATTGAGTTTAGCCATTTCGATTAATATTTCATAGTATTTCTTTCTTTGTTGTGATATTACACTATTGTTTCAGCTAAGGGTGAAGGTTGGTACCTATTAAAACGTTTAAACCCGCTGCATTTGTTTGCACCTGTCCTAATTCAGGAATCTGATGTTCAGTAGTTGTTGTTTGTTGGTGTGGTTGATAAGTGTTTCTTTCTCGTTTTTTATTGAGATAAGACCGTTGGTTTTTCAGTTTGAATGGTTTTACACTAGTAATTTTTGGGGCCTTCTTATTTTCATTTTTTCGGTGTGAGCCAAGTATCCGTGTTGAAGATACATTTTGCAATGACTTTGGGACCTTTAATGTCATTGAACTTCTAATATCTAAAGTAGATATTTGCTTTTTGTCGTGTTCGAACATGTAGGTTTATCGTGAACTAAAAATTTGAATATTGTTAAAAACGTATAGTTAATTGCAAATTAATTCAGTTCACTCCGTATCAATTTCAAAAGGTTTTCCAATCTTCACTTGCTTAACTTAATATAACAATGAAACAGCGTGTGCAATATCAGGTTTAAATAATGATTTGAGGTATTTATCAATTTTGAGCCAAATTTCATTGGAAGTTAAACTTTTTTTTATTAAAAGGAAGACATAGATAACTGGACAATATTGGCTCGGCCCTTTATGTAAAATTTTACATCAACATATAAAAAATCCGATATTGGTCTAAATCGTCTTTAATTAACAATGTAGAGCGGCAATTAACATTTCAGTTGTATGAGTGTGTGAAAATAATTCAAACCCAAGAATTTTTCTGAAACTGACCTTATCAAAATGCTTGCTTTTTTTATTGGCAGCGTATTTGAACGTTGGGAAGGCGTGTTTTGCGACAAACAATCGACTCTCCCATGGGCAAAAGTATGCTCCTTTTCCATGTTTTCTTGTTGACTTGTTCCTATATTCAGATGAGGTTGACTTCATACAGGAAATTCTTAGAAAGAAAGAAAAATGTTAACGTTATAGTTTAACTTTGCTTACCACTAAATAATTAAAAATGTGGTGGCTATGTTGAACGTATCTATCCCATCAAACTCGAAATAAAGGATACAACAGATACATTTAAGTCTGACTCATATCGTGACTAACATCATGACATTGACAATGAATGTCGCATAAAAAACTAACCTTTACGACAAAAGAGATGAGTTTATCTTTCCTATTGTTAATGGTTCATTTCATTGTAGTAAAATTCCAACAGCACCTGCATACAGAGTATATATCTCCCTGTTGAAATGATATTCAAAGGCTTGTATTTTCTATCATGATTTCCTCGATTTCCTTGATAGAGTGTTGCTGCTTACAAAATGATTTTATTATACGTGAATTTCGTAGATTTGAATATATATTATAACTAATTATTCTGCTTGAAAATACCAAACAGAAAATTATAAAAGACATACGACCATACATGTGTTGTCTTACAGTTGCCGTCTCATATACCACATCTTTTGTATATGCATCGACAGAAAAGACCAGTAGATAAACGCAGACTGTAACAATTGTGATTTTCGAAAAAAGTAAGCTTACCGTAGCAAGTTAACATGTAATTTCTTTCAGTTTTTATTGGATAGTAAGATAATGGCAGATTTGAAAAGGTTCTGTAAAATTTTTGGACGTCAACTTGTTTTAAATTCGGGATGATTTACAGTTTGGTGTAATGTATATAAATGTATATTTTGGAAGACGGTATATAAACCTTTAAATGTTCGCTTGTTTATTTGTGTTGTCAGGTACTTTCTTATTGGTATATTTACCACACTCCAATATTCCATAAGTTCATGTTAGAGCATTAAACAAGATAATCACATGCGAACAAAATTTTATTGAGATATTTTTGTGACTTCAAAACAAATAAATCAGAAGAAATATTTGAATATTTTGTCACATGTTTATTTGTCATTAGTTCGAAACTCAGTCACTTATATCTTAGCGTTTTCCACCATGTCCGCCGTTTCCACCATTCCAGCGACCACCGTTTCCTCCACTACCTCCATATAGACCGTATCCTCCATTACCACCATTCCAAGTACCACCATTTCCACCTCTCCCATAATTCAAACTGTCTCCTCCATTCCCTCCTTTCCAAGTACCACCATTTCCACCATGCCGTCCGTTTCCTCCATTCCCGCCATTCCAAGTACCACCGTTTCCGCCATTTCCAAATCTGGGCTTCCAAGGCTTTGGTTGTCCTTGAAAATGAAACACGTCATAATTAAAGTGTTGGGTCCAAAGTAATCACTTCTTGAGAAATCAAAATTATTAAAACCTGTTTTACGAAATCACTTAATAGAGACCATAAACGTGGTCTCTAAAGACAGGTGGACTTTAAAAACAGGTTCATTTTTTTTAAATGTACTCAAGAGGGATCTGAAATTACAGGTTTTTGCTTTATACATGTGTTCTCTTAACATGCTTAAGCATGTTTGACTGTTATTACAAAAAATATGCTAACGGTATCAAGTATGTATATGGAGCAGTATTCCAACAAAACTTTGTCAAAGACGAAAGGAAATATTCAATTTTAGTTCAGATGTAGTGGTCAAGTCCTAAAACAGCATTTGAAGCAGTTCTTCAATCAATTCTTTACTGACATTAAGAATGCTACTGATAATAGGTTTATCACCACAGATAAACGACTTCAAACTGTATCTATGACAAACCTGACTAATTCAGTTTAATATTTTAACTTTTCATCTTATAATAAGAACACATCTGAGTCTCAATCATGTGACATATTTATCAATCGGCAATCCTCGGGAGACTCCGCTGCTCGCCTTCTATGAGGTTCGGAATCGGCCGAGTGGTGACGAATGACACATTTATGTCTCAAATCATGCCTCGCGCATGTGCATGTTCAACAATACATATATATTATTTTCATAATCGTATTGGAAAACAGTTTGCATAATTCAGAGATGTTTTGTCAACACTGATCGTTTATAGCCACAAAAAAGCTTATATATATAGATCACTTGGACAGTTTTTACGTTTGGTTGTAGTACGTAGTACGGTTAATCACAAGAACTACCAATTTAAGCTGAAAAAGCTACATTATGACGATGTCAGCATATGCATCGTGCCGTTGTCAAAGTTGAATTCAAACATTGATGTATCGTAGTAATACAAAAAAAGAAAACCCAAAACACATCAATTATAAGAGGAAAACAATAAACGACAATGCAACATACATAGAAACAAACTATAAGTTAATAAGTTATTATTCATGACTTGTTAAAGGACATTTTAATAAAAAAAAAGATGGGCTGTACCTGGTTTGAATGCTAGCCGAATTTCGCTATTTATGGTAATATTAAATATACCGCTAAAACTAAAATGACAAAAGTAAATGTACATGATGACGGGAAAACAATATGACGGAGAAATACATAAATAAATAATATGATAGTACATTAAGACATGTTAATTACAGAGACAGAGTAATAACGAAAAACTAAAATTTATTAAGGACAGTACACAAACACACCTTAATAGAATGACGAACTGTGTGTTTGTTACACGAATGTAATAACATAACAAAGTGTAAAGTCACAGAAAAAAAAAATCAATAAAAAGTCAAATAAGGTTTCAATTATGGTATCTAGTGTAATTTATAACAATTGCAAAAATATTAATATAGAATTGTTACAGTAATTGTTCAACTAACTATGTAGGCCTTTCTACCTAATCAAACTGTGTAAACAAAAATCCTGTGCACATAGTTGGTTTAAACTAAAATCATACAAGTGCATTGGGTGATTAATTATCTCTCCTTTAACATACGAATAAAAGATAAAAAAAATCACAACAAACAATAAGACACAAAACAATATCCGATCAGAATTACAAATACAACTTCTTAACTAAATATGCGAATTCACACTTAGTAAAACAGTCATATTAAGGAATAGGTCACGTTCGGTACCTAAAAGACAGGACGAGATGAACGGTAAACCACAATCTAAGACATGGAAAACATGTCCTTAGTTAGGACTAGCTTACACACACATATATTGTCATATTGATTAGCAGTCTTTTATAAAACGTGAACTAAAACTTATGTATGTTATACTTTTTTGTATTTTAAAACTTTTAATACATCGAGATCGGAATAAAATAGTACGCTTCTTTAGCAACTGAATAAGAATAGAAATAAGAAAAACTGCGTTTAAGATAAACCATTTGAAGAAATAAATACTGATGGCAATGTATTAATTAAATTTATTTGCCATTTACCAGATCTGTTCAAGTAATATTTTTTTTTAAATACTCCACGGTATAATGATATAGAGAAATAAGATTTTTGAAATCATGTGAACAACATGAATAATAATTGATATACATTTACTTACTCCTAACCCAAGTTCCAGAAACTGCTACAACCAGACAAACGACTAAGATGATAGTAAGTTTCATTTTTCTTGTAAGTTCTACTTTGTGAAGGGAGTACAGATGTTTTATAGTCTTGATGAGGACATACAAACACGGATATACGTAAGGCAACGGGATGCATATTAATTGATATAAAAAGTGTATGTCCGTCATGGTCAGATATTCGAAACTTGAGCACAATGATTATTTTGTAGGTTGTACAATAAGACGAAATGATCGCTGAATAGGTACAACCTTCTATTATATTTTGTCCGGAAAGGGAAAAGTCAAATAAACAGAAAGTAAATTCAAAATCGTCAATAGTTCGGAGTGTCTTAAAGCGTTATTGTACTTTAAAACATATGCAGGAAACAAACTCAACATAGCCACCAGACTTCAAATATAGAAACAGACACTTTTATTTCACTTTTTTCACAACCAATTAAGACAATATGTCATCATAAAATGAGGCACTTTCTACAATGAAAGAATTTATAGCAAAATATTAGCGATAACTTTCATTATGTAAACTTCTTTCTTCATTTTACAGTAGACAGTTAGAACAATAACGGAGAAAAAAAATAGATGTATGTGTTAACGATATATAAGTATGGTATTTATTATGCTTAAGAAATATAATTGTTTGTCATTTAAATAAACATTTTAAATGATAAGTTATTATAAAAAAGTCATATGAAACTTCAAGTAAAAAAAAGATTCGAGAAACTGGTAGTGGTACAACTAACAAGGCCGATAAGATGATAGTCAGCTTCATTTTCCTCTAAATTTCTAAATTTTAAATTTAATTTTTGTAACTGTCATCCAAAGTTTAAATGAAGTGAATGTTTGCAATTATAGGCAACCGTACGGACTTCAACAATGAGAAAAAAAAATACCGTATAGTCATCACAAATATTAGCAAGGAAGGTCATCATAAACAAAAAAAAACAATTTATATTATTCGTTCTGTGTATGGTAAGGTGTGTTACTACGTCTTTTGATTGAGTTAAGCCATTTCAATTGATAATTTATAGTTTGTCTTTTTATGTTGTGATGTTACACTATTGTTTGAGATAAGGGTGAAGGTTTGGTACCAATACCGTTTAAACCCGCTGCAATTGTTTACACCTGTCCTAAGTCAGAATTTGATGTTCAGTAGTAGTCGTGTGTTGATGTGATTTATAAATGTTTTTCTTTTTTTATGTAGATTAGACCGTTAGTTTTCCCGTTTGAATGGTTTTACACTAGTAATTTGTTGGGACCCTTGATAGCTGGCTGTTCAGAGTGAGCCAAGGCTCCGTGTTGAATACCGTACTTTGAACTATAATGGTTACTTTTATAAGTTGTGACTTGGATGGAGAGTTGTCTCATTGGTACTCATACCTCATTTTCTTATTTCTATATATACAGTAATTATTTTCATTTACTGTACTTTGGTGCAAACTTGTACATAAACTAGTCTGGTAAAACCTGCAATACTGCCTTCAATAGCAACGTGGAACAACGAATAGCTTTTAATTGATTAATGAGTACCAATTTATAAAGATACTTTTTATCCCGCATCGATCTTTCTATTATACGAAAAACAGGTTGAAAGATAATAACATGAAGTGATTCACATATACTACACGTTCATAGTCTGCTTTCGCGCCTCTTATGCGAGCGGACGGTTATGTTCAAATTACTGTTTTCATTAAAGTTCAATTTTGGCTCCTGCATTTAAGTCATCATGGTCATGCTGATGCCATTGAAATTTATCAATTGCGATGGAAATGAATTATACTTTAAGCTCAATGATAAATTGCAAGATACACACAATATTCGTAGAGTATGGGATGAAATAGAAGTTCATTTTCCCTTGAGCTCTTACTTGTGAGAGAGAGAAATATATATTTTGTTGTTTCAGTGGAGTTGAAATAATACGGATATTGATAAGGTAATGGAATGTTTTTCAATTGGTTTGAATATTTATCGGCATATGCAGATTTCCGATTTTTGAGTGTTGTTTATAATGTTTTTTTCTTTTTGTACATCAAAACGGAAATTTCAGCTGATTGGATACAAGCTTTAGTTTTCTTAAGTTGAAACGTAAGAGGAAAAAGGAAAAGGTTAAATGTTAACCAAGGTTCAGGGGTAACCTCAAACATTAACTTTGTCGAAAACCGATGTAGAAAATTTTATAATTCAAAAACGATTTTTTTTATAAACTACCATAAAGTTAATCAAATAAATAAAATGGAAAAAAAAACACTAATTTTGCTAATTTTAGCAATTGTTCTGAATGTTTATCGAAATGGTCATGCTATCCATCGAAATTATTTTCCAAATTCATATTTCTTTCCTGTGTATATGATTTGTGATTGATAAAAGTCCAGTGACACATATTTCATGAATGTTCAGGGTTATTTATGATTTGTGCACGTAACCTAACATTAGTAAGGGTCGTTGATGTACTATTATTCCATAATTAGAAATAAACAATAAATTGAGATAAAGTTATATGGGAAGGTAGTATAATATTGCTGACAACTTGTATATTTATGGATTATAACATGTCTTTTTTCCACATTAGCTCGGTATTACCCCGAGATTGCAAAATGAGCTAAAGGCGCAAGCCGAGTTTTCATATTGGCCGAGGGATTTTACCAGGGCTAGATTTAGGAATGAACAGGGAAAAAACTCGTTTTGTCCCCATCAAGCAAAATTAAAGTGAAGTTTGTTAAAAAAAGTCCTACTCAAAATATCACAATCGCGAATACGTTTTAAATTAATTAACATATGAACTAGATTACACAAAACATGGTTCGTCTTTATTTTCAATTGAGCAAGTAAAATATGGCAATCTAAATCTTCCATACATTTCAAATTTCGCCCAAATTATATGATAATTATTTCAAATTATAAGTCTTCGGATGATGATCAAAGAACGTGCACATATTATACATAACGTGAGCTCATGCAAAGGCATTGATTTATCAGAAGATTGTATTCTCAATCATGCAGTGGCAATAAATGAGCTCTTTCCACAAATTTTATCCATTATCTCATTCTATAATTTATCCAATGATTAAGATTGAAAATCTGACATATTGACCAGTACATTCTAATCTGAGATATCAGACATTGACATTGATACTACAAAAAAGCTCCCACTAAAAAACAGTCTCGATAACATACTGTACAGAAATAGTCTTCCCTGTTGTGTCAATTTATCCTATAGCTTTTCAATTGACAAATGAAATAAATCCAAACAATTTTATCACATGATTGTTTAAGAGTTGATTTTTTTTGTATTGTACTATGAAATTTTCTGGTTTGGTATGTAGGGTTTTCTTTGAAGTATAAACTTTATAAAAATAAGGATATTTGATCTGATTAAAAATGTAGCAAAAATACTGTACTCTAATGCAAATTAAAAAAAGGAAAATCCATGACATTAGGAAAAATCAAACGCCATGAATCAACGGAACAAGTGAACAAACAACTGCCATATCCCTGACTTAGATCAGGCAAATTCCGACGAAAATGGTGGAATAAACCTGGTTTTATAGCTAAACCTCCCACTTGTGTAATGGACAAGAATTTTGGTAAGAAACCCCAGTGAAATATAGTATAAGGCGACGATAATTGGGACCAAGCAGTCAAAACTATGTAAATATAAACCGAAGACGTACACCACAACTGACTTAAAAATGCATATAAACATACCATTTATTGTAACTAAGACGCAAATAGTTACATGTATAGTTCATTATACTTTAACACAATTAATTTTCACGGATACTTTATTTCCTGTTTTACCAATTCTAGTCCAATTCGTGCCTTTTAAAATTCGCGATTTTCTTATTTACTTGATGTAGATTAATAACGATTTACTTATTCGCGACGATTTATATTCGCGTTATTTTTCTCCTCACGAAAATCGCGAAAATAAGTTGGTATAAGTATATGCAAGAATTCTTCAAACGTGCTTCCGTATTCATTGCCAATTACACAACTATTCACCAAAGATCAAATGAAGTGGATGTAACTAATAACAGACATTCAGCCTTCAGCAATAAGAAAAATTCATACCGTATAGTTGGCTATAAGACGCTACATGAAAAATGTAAACGGGACAATTGAGAAAACCAACGGCATAATTTGTAACAAAACATGATATATGATAGATATAGGAAGATGTGGTGTGAGTGCCAATGAGACAACTCTCCATACAAATAACAATTTAAAAAGTAAAACAATATAGGTTAAAGTACGGCCTTCAACACGGAGCCTTGGCTCACACCGAACAACAGGCTATAAAGGGCCCCAAAATTACTAGTGTAAAACCATTCAAACGGGAAAACCAACGGTCTAATCTATATAAACAAAACGAGAAACGAGAAACACGTATATATTACATAAACAAACGACAACTACTGTACATCAGATTCCTGACTTAGGACAGGTGCAAACATTTGCAGCGGGATTAAACGTTTTAATGGATAGGCATGAACCAAAGACAACCACTGAACTACAGACTACTGACTTGAGGCTATGTTGATGTTACCCTTAATTCGTCCATGTTTATATTTTAAAGTATATCAATTTTGATTTTACACATAACTCTTCCAATGCATATATTTGCCTTAAACCACAATTCCTCCCTGCATATATTCAATTTTACCAACAATTCCCCCTTTCATTTATTTAATGCAAATCAATGCAGCTAATCTTTATATACAAAACATATAAAAATATTGAAATACAACCGAATGTCAGGACATGTGGCTAGAAACACAGCCATACACAATCGTTACACAATAACTTGAGTGTAAGAAACATGACATCGGCTACACAATAGACCTTTTGTATTTATTACAAACAGTCTTGACTTTAAACATTTTATCTACATTTTTTTAGGAATACTGTAATTAGTGTATGTCTTTTGATTGAGTTCAGCCATTTTGAATAATATTATATAGTATTTCTTTCTATGTTGTGATATTACACTATTGTTTCAGATAAGGGTGAAGGTTGGTACCTATTAAAACGTTTAAACCCGCTGCATTTTTTTCACCTGTCCTAATTCAGGAATCTGATGTTCAGTAGTTGTTGTTTGTTGGTGTGGTTGATAAGTGTTTCTTTCTCGTTTTTTATTTAGATTAGACCGTTGGTTTTCCAGTTTGAATGGTTTTACACTAGTCATTTTTGGGGCCTTTTATCAATTGCTGTTCGGTGTGAGCCAAGTATCCGTGTTGAAGACACATCTATTGCAATGACTTTGGGACCTTTAATGTCATTGAACTTCTAATATTTAAAGTAGATATTTGCTTTTTGTCGTGTTCGAACATGTAGGTTTATCGTGAACTAAAAAATTGAATATTGTTAAAAACGTATAGTTAATTGCAAATTAATTCAGTTCACTCCGTATCAATTTCAAAAAGGTTTTCCAATCTTGCTTAACTTAATATAACAATGAAACAGCGTGTGCAATATCAGGTTTAAATAATGATTTGAGGTATTTATCAATTTTGAGCCAAATTTCATTGGAAGTTAAACATTTTTTTTATTAAAAGGAAGACATAGATAACTGGACAATATTGGCTCGGCCCTTTATGTAAAATTTTACATCAACATATAAAAAATCCGATATTGGTCTAAATCGTCTTTAATTAACTATGTAGACCAGCAATTAACATTTCAGTTGTATGAGTATGTGAAAATAATTCAAACCCAAGAATTTCTCTGAAACTGACCTTATCAAAATGCTTGCTTTTTTTTTTATTGGCAGCGTATTTGAACGTTGGGAAGGCGTGTTTTGTGACAAACAATCGACTCTCCCATGGGCAAAAGTATGCTCCTTTTCAATGTTTTCTTGCCGACTTGCTCCTATATTCAGATGAGGTTGACTTTATACAGGCAATTCTTAGAAGGAAAGAAAAATGTTAACGTTATCGTTTAACTTTGCTTACCACTAAATAATTCAAAATGTGGTGGCTATGTTGAACGTATCTATCCCATCAAACTCGAAATAAAGGATACAACAGATACATTTAAGTCTGACTCATATCGTGACTAACATCATGAAATTGACAATGAATGTCGGCTAAAAAACTAACCTTTACGACAAAAGAGATGAGTTTATCTTTCCTATTGTTAATGGTTCATTTCATTGTAGTAAAATTCCAGCAGCACCTGCATACAGAGTATATATCTCCCTGTTGAAACGATATTCCAGGGCTTGTATTTTTCCTCGATTTCCTTGATAGAGTGTTGCTGCTTACAAAATGATTTTATTATACGTGAATTTCGTAGATTTGAAAATACCAAACAGAAAATTATAACAGACATACGACCATACATGTGTTGTCTTAAAGTTGCCGTCTCATATACCACATCTTTTGTATATGCATCGACAGAAAAGACCAGTAGATAAACGCAGACTGTAACAATTGTGATTTTCGAAAAAGAAAGTAAGCTTACCGTAGCAAGTTAATATGTCATTTCTTTCAGTTTTTATTGGTTCATTGTAAGATAATGTTTTCTGCAAAATTGTTGGACGACAACTTGTTTTAAATTCGGGATGATTTACAGTTTGGTGTAGTGTATATAAATCTATATTCTTGAAGACGGTATAAAAACCTTTAAATGTTCGCTTGTTTATTTGTGTTGTCAGGTACTTTCTTATTGGTATATTTACCACACTCTAATATTCAATAAGTTCATGTTAGAGCATTAAACAAGATAATCACATGCGAACAAAATTTTATTGAGATATTTTTGTGACTTCAAAACAAATAAATCAGAAGAAATATTTAAATATTTTGTCACATGTTCATTTGTCATTAGTTCGAAACTCAGTCCGTTATATCTTAGCGTTTTCCACCATGTCCGCCATTTCCACCATTCCAGCGACCACCGTTTCCTCCACTACCTCCAGATAAACCGTTTCCTCCATTACCACCATTCCAAGTACCACCATTTCCACCTCTCCCATAATTCAAACTGTCTCCTCCGTTCCCTCCTTTCCAAGTACCACCATTTCCACCATTATGTCCGTTTCCTCCATTCCCGCCATTCCAAGTACCACCGTTTCCGCCATTTCCAAATCTGGGCTTCCAAGGCTTTGGTGGTCCTTGAAAATGAAACACGTCATAATTAAAGTGTTGGGTCAAAAGTAATCACTTCTTGAGAAATCAAAATTATCAAAACCTGTTTTACGAAACCACTTAATAGAGACCATAAACGTGGTCTCTAAAGACAGGTGGACTTTAAAAACAGGTTCATTTTTTAAAGTTTACTCAAGAGGGATCTAAAATTACAGGTTTTTGCTTTATACATGTGTTCTCTTAACATGCTTAAGCATGTTTGACTGTTATTACAAAAAATATGCTAACGGTATCAAGTATGTATATGGAGCAGTAGTCGAACAAAACATTCTCAAAGACGACAGGAAATATTCAATTTTAGTTCAGATGTAGTGGTCAAGTCCTAAAACAGCATTTGAAGCAGTTCTTCAATCAATTCTTTACTGACATTAAGAATGCAACTGATAATAGGTTTATATTTTGAACTTTTGTTTAAAAAATCACCACAGAGAAACGACTTCAAACTGTATCTATGACACACCTGACTAATTCAGTTTAATATTTTAACTTTTCATCTTATAGTCGGAAAACATCTTAGTCTCAATCATGTGACATATTAATCAATCGGCAATCCTCGGGTGACTCCGCTATCCTCCTTCTTTGAGGTACGGAATCGGCCGAGTTGTAACGAATGACACATTTTTGTCTCAATTCATGCCTCGCGCATGTCCATGTTTAACAATACAAACTATATTATTTTCATAATCGTATTGGAAAACAGTTTGCATAATTCAGAGATGTTTTGTCAACACTGATCGTTTATAGCCATAAAAAAGCTTTTATAAATAGATAACTTATACAGTTTTTACGTTTGGTTGTAATACGTAGTACGGTTAATCATAAGAAAAACCAATTAAGCTGAAAAAGCTACATTATGACGATGTCAACATACGCATCGTGTCGTCGTCAAAGTTGAATTCAAACATTGATGTATCTTACTAATACAAGAAAAGAAAACCCAAAACACATCAATTATAAGAGGAAAACAACAAACGACAATGCAACATACACAGAAACAAACTATATGTTATTATTCATGACTTGTCACAGGACATTTCAAGAAAAAAAAGGTGGGCTGTAGCTGGTTTGAATGCTAGCCGAATCTGGCTATTTATAATAATATTAAATATACCGCTAAAACTAAAATGACAAAAGTAAATTTACATGACGGGAAAACAATATGACGGAGAAACACATAAATAAATAATATAATAGTACATTTCGACATGTTAATCACAGAGTAATAACGAAAAACTAAAATTGATTAAGGAAAGTACACAAAAACACCTTAATAGAATGACGAACTGTGTGTTTGTTACACGAATGTAATAACGCCACAAAAAGTAACGTCACAGAAAAAAATCAATAAAAAATTCAATAAGGTTTCAATTATGGTATTTAATGTAACTTATAAGAATTACAAGAATATTAATATAGAATTGTTATGGTAATTGTGCAACTACCTATGTCGGCCTTGTTACCTAATCAAACTGTGTAAAAAAACTCCTGTGCACATAGTTGATTTAAACTAAAATCATGCAAGTGAACTGGGTGATTAATTATCTCTTCTGTTACATACGAATAAAAGATAAAACAACAAACAATAAGACACAAAACAATATCCGATCAGAATTACAAATACAACTTCTTAACTAAATATGCGAATTCACACTTAGTAAAACAGTCATATTAAGGAATAGGTCACGTTTGGTACCTAAAAGACAGGACGAGATCAACGGTAAACCACAATCTTAGACGTGGAAACCATGTCCTTAGTTAGGACTAGCTTACACACACATATATTGTCATATTGATTAGCAGTCTTTTATAAAACGTGAACTAAAACTTATGTATGTTATACTTTTTTGTATTTTAAAACTTTTAATACATCGAGATCGGAATAAAATAGTACGCTTCTTTAGCAACTGAATAAGAATAGAAATAAGAAAAACTGCGTTTAAGATAAACCATTTGAAGAAATAAATACTGATGGCAATGTATTAATTAAATTTATTTGCCATTTACCAGATCTGTTCAAGTAATATTTTTTTTAAAATACTCCACGGTATAATGATATAGAGAAATAAGATTTTTGAAATCATGTGAACAACATGAATAATAATTGATATACATTTACTTACTCCTAACCCAAGTTCCAGAAACTGCTACAACCAGACAAACGACTAAGATGATAGTAAGTTTCATTTTTCTTGTAAGTTCTACTTTGTGAAGGGAGTACAGATGTTTTATAGTCTTGATGAGGACATACAAACACGGATATACGTAAGGCAACGGGATGCATATTAATTGATATAAAAAGTGTATGTCCGTCATGGTCAGATATTCGATACTTGAGCACAATGATTGTTTTGTAGGTTGTACAATAAGACAAAATGATCGCTGAATAGGTACAACCTTCTATTATATTTTTTACGTATAAGGAAAAAGTTAAGTAAACAGAAAGGAAATTCATACTTTCAATTGTTCAGAGTGTCTTATAGTTTTCTTATACTTGACAACATATACAGGAAACAAACTCAATATAGCTACCAGGCTTAAAATTTGGAACGTTAGCATGCCTTTTGTATATATATATAAAAAAAAAAAAAAAAAAACAGTCATCATTTTTTTTCTCACTTTTCCCACAACCATTCCAGACAAGTTGCCATCATTAAATAAGGCATTATCTAAAATGAAACAAGTTATTGCCAAATAATTGATAACGTTTCGTATATTATTTTTTTTATAAATATATGTGGTTAATACGACATCGTGGAAACGATATGTACATTTTTGTAAGTATGGTATGTATTATGCTTAATTGTTTCTCATTTTAATAAAAAAATTTAAAGGCAAATACTTAAATTAAATTCATATGAAACTTCAATTTAGAAAAAAAACTAGACAGCCCGATGAAATGATAGAAAGCTTCATTTTCCATTCATCTTCTAAACTTTGAATCGATTTTTTTTAACTGTCCACCAAAGTTCAAATGAAGTGGATGTTTGCAATTATAAGCATCTATACGGCCTTCTACAATGAGAAACAATCAATACCTTATAGTTATCAGAAATATAAGCAAAGACGGTCTATATAAAAATAATTATTTAACTTGAGGTAAATATATACATGATATATGTTATTTGACTTCGGCCGTGTTCACATTGACCTAAACTCGGTGTTGAGTAATTGTAATGCACACGTTAACTAACCACACAATTACGTTTTCATTGATAAAACTCAATGTTTACATGTAGTTAAAATTATGTTTTGACTTCATGCAGTAAATACTCGATGTAGGCCTTGTGTGGGTTAAGTGTTCACAAAATAAGGTATTTAGAACATGAATTTTACCATGTATATTTAAAGAAAAAACTTTTTTGAATGACATCTATATTTATATCAATAATTAATAAAGTTGTTTACAGAGTTATTAGTCTATACTTGATATATTGTGTTGCTATATAAAGAAAACCAACATTAGGTAGCTATAGTGAATTTATTAACCCCTTTTCATGACCTAATCATCGTCATTGGCAAACACATAATTCATTTGAAAATGAAACAACTGGACGTACAAAGAAATATTTGCCACTGGTCTTTACTCAATAACAAATACCTCATAAATACATTACTAAAAAGAGTGCGGTAAATTGTATAGTTAAGTTTGTATCTCAGTTACGGTAAAATGCACTTAGAAATAAAAAAAAAAGTATTATTGTGCAATGAACGAATTGTTATTTTAAATTTTAAGTTTTTAAGAAGTATCTGCAAGATATTATTTGTTCATTGCTCTTAGTTTATTTTGTAATTGTGCAACGCGTCGACTGCCTAATAGCAAACAAGTTTAAAATTGTTGACAACTGCTTTGTCGTTTCTCAAAATTACTCCACGAAGGAGCAACTATCTTAAAAAAAGGGGAGGATGTTATGTTTTTTCTGAGTTTTTTATGAACGCTTTGATGAGTTTTTTCAACGGTATCAATTAAATTAGTATTTCAATATTTGACACGGTAAGGTCTGGGAAAACATAGTACTCAGATTTGTTTTGTGTCTTCTGCTTGACCAGAATATTTTTTTAGGGAAAAACGATACCCCCCTTTGTTTTTGAGTCAAATGGTCGTTTCCTTTTTTCTAGAATAGCTGTCCAAGAAATTTGAATTCGATTTTATATAATTACATTTAAATGACATATTGTGAACAAGTGTGAACAAATCTGATGTACAGGTCATTCAATGTTCTTCAACTTTGTACTTGTTTGACTTTATAACTATTTTGATCTGAGCGTCACTGATGAGTCTTATTTAGACGAACGCGCGTCTTGCGTATCAAATTATAATCCTTGTACCCTTGATAACTATTATAGTCCTGTAAAATTATTAATACTGCATCCATAGCAAAATGGAGCAACGAATAGCTTTTAATTGATAACTAGTACCAATTAAAACGTATAACCTGTAATTCACGAAAAACATGTTGATAGTTAACACAAAGATTCATATAAATTATACTATATAAATAGTATAGTCTGCTGGTTGTGGTGTGAGTATACGGTTATGTTCAAATTACTGTCTACATTAAAGTTCAATTTCGGGTTCTATTTGCAATCTGCGTTAAAATTCATGTCGATGTCATTCAAAACCATATTCATCGATCGGAATTTAAAACAAATTTTACCTTAAAGCTAAATGATAAATTGCAAGATACACACACTATTCGTACAGTGTAGGGTAAAATAGAAGTTAATTTTCCCATTGGCTCTTTCTTGTGAGAGAGCAATATATCTTTTGTAGTTTGAGTGGAGTTGAAATTATACGGATATTGATAAAAATAATGAAATGCGTTTAAATTGGTTTGAGTATTTATCGACATGTGCAGATTTCCGATACTTGAGCGATGTTACAATGGTTGTTTGTTGTACACAATGACGGAAAGTGTAGCTGATTTGATACTAGCTTTAGTTTTCTTTTGAACAGGAAAAAGGAAAAAAGTTGGATATTAGTACATACACTTTTATAAAATGATGTGTCAGTTTTAAACAATTAAACAAAACCACATACCATAAACATGTAGTCGGCTGTTACAGATCTTATATCGAACATATGAAACAAGTCAATTGAGAAAACTAACGATATATTTGTAACAAAACAATCAACAACAAAAATGCGATATACATGAACTAACGACATCCACCGAACTACAGGCCCCTTTATTGATACTATGTTAATTTGTTCATTAAATCGTCCGTTCATATATTTGACAGTATATCTATATAAGTTAACCCAAATAACTGCATATTATCATTAAATGCAGCTTATTCTTTCTTATATATGTTACAGGCAATTTCTAAATTTAGGCATTTGTAAAATGACTGAAATTTTTAGGCAATTTCTAAAATGCCTGCATGATTTAGGCATTTTTCAAATTGACTATTTTTTTCAGGCATTTTTCAAATTGACTATTTTTTTCAGGCATTTTTTAAAATGCCTGAAAAAATATAAGGCATTTTACAAAATGCCTAAAAGACTATAACTGAATGGAATGTACTCAAAATTTAACGACTGGAAATATCAAACAGATGATTTTATTCACATGCAATTTAAACAGTTACAGTTTTTCTAATTGTAATTAAATCATTTACATTAACACTGAAGAAGATAATTATTTTTGCTACATGTAATGATTGGATGACAGCAACTGTAACACATTTTTTCTGACCTTTTGCACAGACACCGTTTAGTGTTACATCTAGTCCAACCACTAGCACTACAGCCACATTTTGTGTAACCCTGACCTTCACACAAAAAAACTTTACTGACAGATTTACTGAAGGATATTTCATTAACATAATATTTAGATTGAATAGCAATAAAGTTACTGTCAGGCCGTTCAAACTGATTCCTGATGTAAAGTCCACGTAATATTCCTTCTTTAAGTTCCAGTTGATAACCATGCTTTTCTTTTCCACTAACAACAGTCACAAGGTTAGATATGTCTCCTTTTTCTCAATCCACATGGGGAATTCCAACTAATACATTCGCTCCAATATCTACCTCTGTCAAAACTCTTTACGATAGATTTCTAACCTGACAGCTTGTTTTGTCATTGAGTCTGATGCATGCCTTCTTTCATTTTTTATAACCTCTTCATTTGAACACAGATATCAAGTAATAGTATCAGACATTGAATAGTGCATGCTTTTCAAGTGGCAAATATTTCATGCATATTCAATAGGCCTATGAGGCATCTTAATGGTAACAGAAGTCGTCAAATCAATCTTCATATGAGATTATGTCCTTTTTATACTTGACCAATTGTTCAAATATTCCTTGAGTGTATCATACTTTTATTTTCAATATTTTGCAAGATGAGCATTTCAGGCTCCTAGAAGCCTACAGATTTTCTTATTAACGCTTGTTACATTTTTAAAGAATAATCTTAAATTTATTTTACTCAATCTTTTTTGTAGCTTTACAATATATTTTTATCATCTATTTCATGTATTTCATATTTACACAATTTGCCTGTAACAGACCAGGCAATTTGTTAAATTTTAATTAAAAATTTCAGGGATTTTACAAAATGACTAGGTTTTTTTAGGCATTTTATAACATGCCTGTCAACTTTAGGCATTTTAGAAAATGCCTAAAAATTCAGTCATTTTACAAAATGCCTAAATTTAGAAAATGCCTGTAACATATACAAACAATATAAAAAAATTCAAATACAGCCGAATGTGGGGATGTGTGTGTAAAAGCAAAACCTACAGAAAATTACACAATAACGTGAGTTCATGAAACGCCGATTGGTATTTTATAATAAAAACTGTGAATATCTTGTCAAATTCTGCATGATATTATGAGTCTGTTTACATACATAAAGGTTAACAACCTAAGCGTCAGTAAAAAGTCGTTTATCATCGAAATGCGCATCTGTTGCATTGGAATCGCCACGAATAATGTCATTGTGTACATAAGCGTGACGTGATGGGCTATTCAATCTACATTCCCCTAATGATTTGCCAATATGAGGTGAAGTCAAACTTTTAATATCTAAAGAAAATTGTTGTTTTTCGTCGCAGAATATCACATTAAGACATGTTTGAAGACATATGGTTAATTTCCATTCAGTTCAGTTCACACTGTAGCTAACTTACCAACGTTGCTTTATTTTCAGATGCTTAACTTAAAGTCTTAAGGTGACAGTTCTGTGTTTTAATATCCGGTTAGAATTAAGATTCGGTGTAATTTCATTTGAAGTAAAGCTATGTTTTAAAAGAGAGGTGCAAGATACCAAATTTTGATTCGAGCGTCACTGATGAATCTTTTGTAGTCGAATCGCGCGTCTGGAAATTAAAACAGAACGACGACTTTAACTGGATAAATGAAAAATGTTACGAATACCTATTTCAAATTTTATCCATTATTAGTAACATATCTGGGTCACAATCGCATGTAATTTGTATTAATATGATTTGATATTTTGCGCATGTACATGCAACTAACTGTATGAACTATATTATTAACATTATATTACTCTGGAAGCTTTTTCAAAATTTCTAGAGGCTTCTACAACAGCGCTATGTAAAAGCCATAAGAAAAGCATTCAAAAATTAAAATACTATGAAGTTGCATAACATTTGGTTGGAGCAAAATTAAGATAGAGAACGGAAACCAGATTTGGAACGTACGTACACACAGACGGACAAAGGTAAAACTTAATGCAACGTCTGCTACGACGGGGGAGGTGGGGCGGCAAAAATAAATGAAGAAATTGTGATGATCAATATTAAGCAAACAAAATGAAATAACATGTACAGCAATTCCTCGAAAACGAAATTATGCTGAGTTGTGTCTTACCCTGTTTGAAAATGTCATCGTCAAAATAGTTAAACAAAAACATTGAACGTTAAATTCCAAAAGGGGAAATCAAAAGCAATTACAAAACCAAACGCTGTCTTTCAATGGAACAAGTCAAAAAGTTAGATTCAAACATTGTTATATATATAATCAAAACAAAATCTGTACACAAAATACGATTAAATAAAAGCTCCTCAGTATAATAAAATAAATATCAAATATGACTTCTAAAATAATGTGAACTTTATAAAATATAGTAACTGATATACTTACGTCTATTCCAAGTTCCAGAAACTGATACAACCAAACTAACGACTAAGATGATATAAAGCTTCATTGTCTTCCTTTGATAGAGGGAAACATATGTGTTATAGTTTTGACTAACACATACAAACACGGATATACGTAAGACAACGGGGTGTGTTTTAACGCATATGAATATTTCATGTCAGTCATGGGGAGGTTTCCGACACTTTAGCACAATGATTGTTTTGTAGGTTGCACAATAAAAAGAAATGATCGCTAAATAGGTACAATATTTTATTATTTTCTGTAAAGTTTAAGTAAAAAAAGAGGAGTAGTAGATTAAGCAGTAAATAATGGTCAAGGGTTCGGGTTATATTATTAAAAACCTATACAGAAAACAATCTGAACATATACCAGGCTTGAAATTTTAAACGTCAGGCGCGCCTTTAATTAAAATCTGGAGTTACTTTTGTTTTCCGTTTTTTTCTCACAACCATATAAGACAAGATGTCAATATAAAATAAGACACTATCTCCAGAAATGCGAGTGGATGTACACATGATCGCCAATAAATACCCATTGCCAGTCTTGGTCTTCTGTAAAGGTTAATTACAATTAATCAGTACTCAGCAATTAGTAATTGGTTCTGGTGGTACTTTCGTGTTAGGCTTACCAACAACCTGGCATATATGACATCATTTGCAGTATTCTGAGTCATTATCTTTAAGTCAGTGCCAGAAGAAACGTTGCAAGATTTAAAGGCAAGTCTTCTTTCTACCTAAACTTCCGACCAAAGGGATGTCATTGGCAAGACCAATAATTTCTTGACTATAAACTTATGGCACCACCACTTGGTATACCACTCTCCATTCTTTTTCTTGGATAGCACCAAGGGGCCTCAATCTCATCGTTATAATGCCGGCTCCATGGGTATAACATTCGGCCACTTTGTCTGCTTCCTGTTGTTTATTCCTCTTGCAGAGCTGAGGAACCTCAGGGTTCTTTATTCATTGTTATTTTCCTCTTCCACAATCTTTCTCATGGCTAATGAGTACGTCTGGCTATTACATAACTACATGCTTTTCAGTGCTAGGAGGTTTTTTTTCTGTCGACATGAAAGTTTCAGAATGGTTCTTCTCTACAGTCCATTACGTTCAAATACTAAATCCCTGGGATGTGTGATAGGTGATTTTATTCTCGGATGCATGATTTTTTTTATTAATTGTTTTCGGCTTTTAACTAGTTTTAGTAACAGCGAGTACTCTGAACTCGTACTTTCAGGGTAATTTGACCTGTTGATACACTTTGTAAAGCTTTTTTTGTTATTTAATGTTTAATTATTTAATGTTGTATCTTGCTGTCTACTTTTGATAAGGGGACTTGGTTTGGAGTTTATCGACGTTAACGGGATTTCAAATCAATTCTGGTACTAGTCAGCGGTATTTATTTTAGATCCAGATTCAATAATTTTGGGGATTCGGGTTTGGGTTTTTTTTTCTTCTTTTTTTTTTTTGGGGGGGGGGGGGGTCTGAATATAAAGACATGAAATTACGTAGTTGGTGAAACGATTAAATGCATAGTCGGACAGGACTGTTCGCTTGCGATGCCCAGTACTTGTCGTTCTATTTATAGTTTTTTGCTTGTTCAAGAGAGGTTATTTTCAATACCCAATCTCTTAACCTCTGTTGTCATCACAAACAATACCAGTAAGATTACAAAAAGAGTATTCCTTCCTCACCTTTAGTATCGCTTTTCCTTTTTCCTGCAAGAGCCTGTTTTTAACCAGAGATCCATGATGATTACCGTTATTAGGTCAAACATGGACATATGTGTGAAAAGACTATCAGATTGACTTAATCTAAATCTAACCGCATCATTGGTTCTTTAAACCAGATTATACATACATAACATCCCGAATGTGGCGAAAGTAGCTGCGAGAATGCATACACACATACAATTAAAATAGGTCTGATAATCTCTATGCAATAATGGTGCATATAAACACTGACCATTTACTTGAAAGGAAACCATTATCTACTTTTGTCTCATATGACTTCTGTTCATTTTCAATACTTAAAAACTACAAGAAAACTTGTAAATTAGTGCTGGTCAGTGGAAGAGAGGCAAACTATACCAAAGTGACATTCAAACTCATTAGTAAAAAGCGTAAAAAGACCAATAGACGAATAACCAGTACACAAAACACAACGTAGAAAACCTTCCCAACGTTCAAATACGCTGTCAATCAAAAAAGCAAGCATTTTGATAAGGTCAGTTTCAGAGAAATTTTTGATTGAATCATAGTAATTTTGTACAAATAACGATTCATTCCTCTTTAAGACAAGATACTTGTATATACGTTGAGCATCGTTTTTTACAGATTTTTACTGTTAAACAAAACAGAACCAGCTTTTTCAATTTATCTTCTAGTTTAGAATGAGGAATACTTGTGTAAAGTGTAGAAAAAAATACATGACCTCTTGAATAGACAGTGCGATATGAAGAAATTTAATGTTACCGTTTAATTGGCGTTCCGTCTTTTGTAGATTTGAATATTTGTTATAACTAGTTATTCTGTTTTGAAAATACCAAACAGAAAATTATAAGAGACATACGACCATACATGTGTTTTCGTAAAGTTGCCGTCTCATATACAACCTCTTTTGTATTTGCATCGACAGAAAAGTCCAGTAGACAAATTCAGACTGTAACCAATGTGATTTTCGAAAACAGTAAGATTACCGTTACGGTAGCAGTTAAAATGTCATTTCTTTCAGTTTTTATTGGTTCATTGTAAGATAATGGCAGATTTTGAAAAGTTTCTGTAAACTTTTTGGACGTCAACTTGTTTTAAATTCGGGATGATTTACAGTTTGGTGTAGTGTATATAAATGTATATTCTTGAAGACGGTAGATAAACCTTTAAATGTTCGCTTGTTTAGTTGTGATGTTAGGTACTTTCTTATTGGTATATTTACCAAACTCCAATTTTCAATAAAATCATGCTAGAGCATTAAACAAGATAATCACATGCGAAATAAATTTTATTGATACATTTTTGTGACTTTAAAACAAATAATTCAGAAGAAATATTTGAATATTTTGTCACATGTTCATTTGTCATTAGTTCGAAACTCAGTCAGTTATATCTTAGCGTTTTCCACCATGTCCGCCATTTCCACCATTCCAACGACCACCGTTTCCTCCATGACCTCCATAGTGACCGTTTCCTCCATTCCCACCATTCCAAGTACCACCATTTCCTCCTCTCCCATAATTCAAACTGTCTCCTCCATTGCCGCCATTCCAAGTACCACCATTTCCGCCATTTCCAAATCTGGGCTTTGGTCCTTGAAAATGAAAGACGTCATAATTTAAATGTTGGGTCAAAAGTAATCACTTCTTGAGAAATCAAAATTATAAAAACCTGTTTTACGAAACCACTACAGAGGGAGCAAAAAAAGTGGTCTCTTAAGACAGGTGGACGTTAAAAACAGGGTCAATTTATTTGAAATGTACTCACGACGGATCTAAAATTGATGGTCTTACAACACATGTTTTTGTTGTATACAGGTGGTCTCTTAAGCATGTTTGACTGCTATTACAATAAATATGCTAACGGTATTAATTATTCAAATGAAGCAGCATTCCTATATAACCTTCTCAAAGACAAAAGGGATTTTTTGCTTTAAGTTCAGATATAGTGGTGAAGTCCTAAAAACAGCATTTCAAGAAGTTCTTCAATCTTATATTTACTGACATTGTGGATGCTACTGTTAATAGGTGTATATCTTGAAATATTTTCAAAGATCACCACAGAAAAACGACTTCAAACTGTATCTATGACAAACCTGACTAATTCAGTTTAATATTTTAACTTTTCATCTTATAGTAGGAACACATCTGAGTCTCAATCACGTGACATATTAATCAATCGGCAATCCTCGGGAGACTCCGCTACTCTCCTTCTATGAGGTTCGGAATCGGCCGAGTGGTGACGAATGACACATTTATGTCTGAAGTGATGCCTTGCGCACCTGCATGTTTAACAATTCGAACTATATTATTTTCATAATCGTATTTGAAAACCTTTTGCATAATCCAGAGATGTTTCTTCAACACTGATCATTGATAACCAAAAAAAGATAATTTGGACAGTGTTTACGTTTAGTTGTAACGCGCGCTTCAGTACGACAAATCACAAAAAATACCAGTTAAGCTGCATAAGGTACATTATGGCGATGTCAACATATGCATCGTGCCGTCGTCAAAGTTGAATTTAAACATTGATATATCTTAGTAATACAAAAAAAGAAAACACATCAATTATAAGAGGAAAACAACACAAGAACAAACTACAATGCAACATACATACAAACGAACTATAAATAAATATTCCTGACTTGTCACAGGACATTTAAAGACAAAAATGTGGGTTGTACCTTGTTTGAAATCTAGCCGAACCTCGCGCTTTATGGTAATATTAAATATACCGCTTAAATGACAACAGTAAATATGTATGACGGGAAAACAATACAAACGAATGCAAGAACACCCAAAGACGGAGAAATACATAAATAAATAATATAATAGTTCATTTCGACATTGTTAATCACAGAATAATATCGACAAACTAAATTTGATCAAGGACAGTACTACAAACGATAAGACACAAAACAATATCCGACCAGAATTACAAATACAACTTATTAACTAAATACATGAACGCTGGATTAACAAGTACCGAAACACTTCTTTAATATAGACAAGACGACATAAACAGTAAACCACAATTTAATGTGGAAAACATGTTTAGTTAGGACTAACTTAAACACACATATATTGTCATAATGATTACCAGACTTTATAAAATTTGAAATAAAACTGGTGTATGTTATACTTTTTGTATTTTAAAACTTTTATTACATCGGAATAAAAAGTACGCTTATTTAGCAACTGAATAAGAATAAAAAATAAAAAAAACTGCGTTTAAAATAAAACATAAATACTGATGGCAAATGTATTAATTAAATTAATTTGCCATTTACCAGATGTTCAAGTAATACTTTAAAACAAACTCCACAGTATAATGATATAGAGAAATAAGATTTATAAAATCATGTGAAAAACATGAATGATAATTAATATACATTTACTTACTCCTAACCCAAGTTCCAGAAACTGCTACAACCAGACAAACGACTAAGATGATAGTAAGCTTCATTTCCCTCGTAAGTTCTACTTTGTGAGAGGAGTACAGATGTTATATAGTCTTGATGGGGACACACAGACACGGATATAAGTAAGGCAACGGGATGCATATTAATTGATATGAAAAGTGTATGTCCGTCATGGGCAGATATCCGATACTTGAGAACAATGATTGTTTTGTAGGTTGTACAATAAGACAAAATGATCGCTGAATAGGTACAACCTTCTATTATATTTTTTTACGTATAAGGAACACGTTAAGTAAACAGAAAGGAAATTCATATTTTCAATTGTTCAGAGTGTCCTATAGTTTTCTTATACTTGACAACATATACAGGAAACAAACTCAATATAGCTACCAGGCTTAAAATTTGGAACGTTAGCATGCCTTTTGTATATAAAAAAAACCCAAAAAAACAGTCATCATTTTTTTTCTCACTTTTCTCACAACCATTCCAGACAAGTTGCCATCATTAAATAAGGCATTATCTAAAATGAAACAAGTTATTGCCAAATAATTGATAACGTTTCGTATATTATTTATTTTATAAATATATGTGGTTAATACGACATCGTGGAAACGATATGTACATTTTTGTAAGTATGGTATGTATTATGCTTAATTGTTTGTCATTTTACTAAACATTTTTAAAGGTAAATACTTAAATTAAATTCATATGAAACTTCAATTTAGAAAAAAAAACTAGACAGCCCGATGAAATGATAGAAAGCTTCATTTTCCATTCATCTTCTAAACTTTGAATCGATTTTTTTTAACTGTCCACCAAAGTTCAAATGAAGTGGATGTTTGCAATTATAAGCATCTATACGGCCTTCTACAATGAGAAACAATCAATACCTTATAGTTATCAGAAATATAAGCAAAGACGGTCTATATAAAAATAATTATTTAACTTGAGGTAAATATATACATGGTATATGTTATTTGACTTCGGCCGTGTTCACATTGACCTAAACTCGGTGTTGAGTAAGTGTAACACTCAATGTTTACATGTAGTTAAAATTATGTTTTGACTTCTTGCAGTAACTACTCGATGTAGGCCTTGTGTAGGTTAAGTGTTCACAAAATAAGGTATTTAAAACATGAATTTTACCATATATATTTAAAGAAAAAACATGTTTAAATGACATCTATATTTATATCAATAATTAATAAAGTTGGTTACAGAGTTATTAGTCTATACTTGATATATTGCTTTGCTATATAAAGAAAAACAACTTTAGGTAGCTATAGTGAATTTATTAACCCCTTTTCATGACCTAATCATCGTCATTGGCAAACACACAATTCGTTTGAAAATGTTGTCCCAAAACAACTGAACGTACAAAGAAATATTTGCCACTGGTCTTTACTCAATAACAAATACCTCATAAATACATTACTAAAAAGAGTGCGGTGAATTGTATAGTTAAGTTAGTATCTCAGTTACGGTAAAATGCACGTAGAAATAAAAAAAAAAGTATTATTGTGCAATGAACGAATTGTTATTTTAAATCCGAATTCGTAGTTGTTAAGAAGTATCTGCATGATATTATTTGTTCATTGCTCTTTGTTTTTTTTGTAATTGTGCAACACGTCGACTGCCTAATAGCAAACAAGTGTGAAATTGTTGACCACTGCTTTGTCGTTTCTCAAAATGACTCCATAAAGGAGCAACTATCTTCAAAAAGGGGGGGATGTTATGTTTTTTCTGAGTTTATTATGAACGCTTTTATGAGTTTTCAACGCTATCAATTAAATTATTTTTTCAATATTTGACATGGTAAGGTATAGGAGAACGTAGTCCTCAGATTTGTTTTGTGTCCTCTGCTTGACCAGAATATATTTCTTTTTATCAACATGGGATCAGAATATTTTTTTTAGGGAAAAACAATACCCCCCCCCCCCCTTTGTTTTTAAATCAAATGGTCGTTTCCTAACTTCTAGAATAGCTGTCCAAGAAATTTGAATTCGATGTTATGTAATTAACAATGACATATTGTGAACAAGTGTGAACAAATCTGATGTACATGTTATTAAATGTTCTTCAACTTTGTACTTGTTTGACTTAATAACTATTTTGATCTGAGCGTCACTGATGAGTCTTATGTAGACGAACGCGCGTCTTGCGTATCAAATTATACATGTTATAATCCTGATACCCTTGATAACTATAATAGTCCTGTAAAATTATTAATACTGCATCCATAGCAAAAAGGAGCAACGAATAGCCTTTAATTGATTAACTAGAACCAATTAAAACGTATATCTTGTAATTGACGAAAAACATGTTGATAGTTAACACAAAGATTCATATAAATTATACTATATAAATAGTATAGTCTGCTGGTCGTGGTATGAGTATACGGTTATGTTCAAATTACTGTCTACATTAAAGTTCAATTTTGGGTCCTATTTGCAATCTGCGTTAAAATTCATGTCAATGTCATTCAAAACCATATTCATCGATCGGAATATGAAACAAATTCTACCTTAAAGCTAAATGTTAAATTGCAAGATACACACACTATTTGTACAGTGTAGGGTAAAATAGAAGTTAATTTTCCCATTGGCTCTGTCTTTTGAGAGAGCAATATATCTTTTGTAGTTTGAGTGGAGTTGAAATTATACGGATATTGATAAAAATAATGAAATGCGTTTAAATTCGTTTGAGTATTTATCGACATGTGCAGATTTCCGATACTTGAGCGATGTTACAATGGTTGTTTGGTGTACACAATGACAGAAAGTGTAGCTGATTCGATACTAGCTTTAGTTTTCTTTTGAACAGGAAAAAGGAAATATTTGAATATTAATACATACAATTTTATAAAATGATGTGTCAGTCTTAAACAATGAAACAAAACCACATACCGTAAAAATGTAGTCGGCTGTTACAGATCTTATATCGTACATATAAAACAAGTCAATTGAGAAAACTAACGATATATTTGTACAAAACAATCAACAACAAAAATATGATATACATGAACTAACGACATCCACTGAACTACAGGCTCCTGTATTAATACTATGTCAATTTGTCCATTAAATCGTCCGTTCATATATTTGACAGTATATCTAAATTAATTAACCCACAATACTGCATATTAGCAAATGCAGCTTATTCCTTCTTATATACAGACAATATAAAAGAATTTAAATTTGGTGTTGTCAGGATACTTTCCTATTGGTATATGCATTCCAATTATCAATAAGACATGTTAAAGCATTGACAAATTAAAACTCAAGCTAACATATTTCAATTTTTATTTTTTTGTTTAAAAAAAATAGTCAATATATTTTAGCGTTCTCCACCATGTCCGCCATTTCCACCATTTTAACTACCATCGTTTCCCCCACGACCTTCCTGCTGACCGGTTCCTCCATTAACACTATTCCAATGACCACCATTTCCTCCACGACCTCCATGCTGAACGCTTCTTTCATTACCACCATTCCAACAACCCCCTTTTCCGTCACGACCTCCATGCGGACCGCTTCCTCCATTTCCACCATTCTAACGACCACCATTTCCTCTACGACCTCCGTAATGTCCGCTTTCTCCATTACCGCCTTCCCAACGACCACCGTATAATATTACCATTTTGTCCATTCTCACCATTTTAACCAATTGACCCATCTTCTCCATTTCCACCATTCCAAGTATCACCATTTCCACCATTCCGACCTTTTCCTTTATTCCCACCATTCAAAGTATCACCATTAACACCATTCAAGGTAACCTCATGTCCTCCATGTTGACCATTTTCACCATTCCCATTATTTGAACTGTGTCCTCCATTCCCATCATTCAAATTATCACCATTTTACCTTTCTCATTCTTCCAACCATTCAAAGTACAACCGTTTCCACCATTCCCATCATTCCAACGACCACCGTTTCCTCCACTACCTCCGTACAGACTGCTTTCTCCATTCCCACCATTTCAACGACAACCGTTTCCTCCATTACCTCCATTCAGACCGCTTCCTCCATTCCCATCATTCAAAGTATCACCATTTCCACCTTTCTGTGAAATATTAGGACAATTTGTTTACAATACGGGATGATTTATAGTTTGATATAATACATACATGTATAAATATACATGTTTATATTGTTGAAGACGACACATTAATTATAAAGTGTCTTTTATTTACTGGTGTTGTCAAGATACTTTATTATTGGTGTATACACTCCAATTTTCAATAAGACATGTTAAAGCATTGACAAATTAAAACTGAAGTTAACATATTTCAATTTTTATTTTTTTGTGAGTTAAAAGAAATTTAAAAAATAGTCAATATATTTTAGCGTTCTCCACCATGTTCGCCATTTCCATCATTTTAACTAACATTGTTTCCCCCACGACCTGCATGCTGACTGCTTCCTCTATTAGCACTATTCCAACGACCTCCATTTATTCCACGACCTTCATGCTGACCGCTTCTTTCATTACCACTATTCAAACGACCCTCATTTCCTTCACGACCTCCAAGCGGACCGCTTCCTCCATTTCCACCAATCCAACGACCACCATTTCCTCCACGACCTCCATGATGACCACTTCCTCAATTGCCGCCTTCCCAACGACCACTGTTCCCCCACGACCTCCATGCTGACCGTTTCCTTCATTTCCACCATTCCAACGACTACCATTGCCTGCACGACTTCCATGCTGACCACTTTCTCCATTCCCGCCATACCAACGACCACCGTTTCCTCCACTATCTCCATACAGACCGCTTTCTTCATTCCCACCATTCCAACGACCACCATTGCCTCCATTGCTTCCATCAGACCGCTTCCTCCATTCCCACTATTCAAAGTATGACCATTTCCACCTTTCCCATTATTTTAACCGTGTCCGCCATTCCAAATACCTCCATTTCCACCATTTTGACCGTTTCCTCCATTTTCGTCCTTTCAAGTACCACAATTTCCACCGTTTCAAGTTCCTGTGTTCAAAGAAGGTTTTTTTATTGTGACCTGGAAATGAACATGTATCATAATGTATTATATTGACGAGTCAAAAGTGATTGGTTCTTTGGAAATACTATATAATTGAAATAAAATAGCTAGCAGTATCAAGTATTTTCAACGAAGCAGCATCTAAGCAAAACCTTCTCAAAAACAAATGGAGTTCTTTTATTTCATGTTCAGATATTTGATGATGTGCGGTACAACAACAGCTCACATTAAAACGAGTCCTTCCATTACATGTATTCCGAGTTAACTTATTTGAAGGATACTATCAATAATAGAACTTCGTTTCATGTCTTGATATTTAAAATTAAGATGGATGGACGACTTCAAAATTGATCTATGACAAACCTGCAAATGCAGTTTTCTATTTCAAGTTTTCATCTATTAGTACAATGGGACGATGTCAGCATCTCTATCGTGCCATCGTCAAAAAAGCTTAACGAAAACATCGATCTCCAAAGCAAATCCAAAAAAGGGGAAGTTAACAAAAATTTACAAAATCAAACGCTATCAATTAACGAAACAAGTCAAAAAGTTAAATTCAAACATCGTTACATCATACCAAATCTGTACATATGATACTATTAAAAAAGTTTCTCCGTGTAATTAAATAAATATCAAATAAGACTTCTAAAATAATGTGAACCTCATTAAATATACTAATTGATATACATGTGCATTCGTCTATTCCAAATTCAAGAAACTGATACAATCAGACAAATGACTAAGATGGTTAAAAAGTTTCATTTTCTTCAAATTTCTACCTTGATAGAAGGGCACAGATGTGTTAAAGTCTTGATGAGGACATACAGACACGGATATAAGTAAGACAACGGGATGTGTTTTAATTTATATGAATAGTTTATGTCAGTAATGAAGAGGTTTCCGATACTTGCGCAAAATGATTGTTTGTATGAATCTCAGTTTATGACCAAACTCAGTAAAGACACATCATTGTTACATTTGGTTGATACATTCAACAATACCTACCGTTATCTGGAAGATATTTTCTTTGAATAATCCAAAGTTCTCTTAATATACAACCAAAATTTACCCAAAAGAACTTACTTTAACTAAATCTAACATAAACAGCAGCAGATGTCCTTTTCTAGATTTAGACAAATTCAATTTCTTAAGGGAACATCAATACTTAAATTTAAGACAAAAAAGACGTTTTCATTACCTATTGTTAATTTTCCTTTTTTAGACGGCAATTTGCCTTTGGCTTCATCATACGGTGTTTATATATCCCAACTCGTTCGGTATGCCCGTGTGTGAAGGGATGTCATAGATTTGAACGAACGTAGTAAATTTGGATGTTCCTTAAAAACTTAAAAACTTATTAAAAATGGTATTTCACATCCTAAATTTTACGGTAATATTGTACTTTAAGCGCGGAAATCACTATGTGCAGGGCCGTAACTACACTGAGGCAAATGAGGCAAATGCCTCATGTTGAAAACTTCAAAAAAAAAAAACTGAAACAAAAAAATTGTCTTCATATCAAATTGTGTTCACGGAAAGTGTCTTGCAAAAAAGAAAGTTCTCTTCACTCTCTGCTGTCGTCCCTGCATGTTTTTCGTGATCCATATTTCTATTTTACTTTTAGTTTTGTTTTCAGAGTTGATGGTCTATTGTTTGTTATTATGTGTCCCGGGTTTGTCTTTTGTTCATTTATTGTCCTACTTTGTGACGATAGTCTGAGGGTTAATTTCCATTTGTAAACGTGTGGTTTTGCAATGTTGCATGTTAACCGATGTCCAGACATCGTGCGACAAAAATATTTTAAGAATATACGATGCTACTGGACACAGAAAAAACTGGTCGTTTCTGCATGGGGCATTGAACTTGATATCAAAGAATACAAAACTGACTCTTTTTGTAGATAAAACTAAACAGCTGACATGGTTTAAATCAAAGTAAGACGACCAATTCATCGGTATCAAATCATCTATAAAAAAAAAAACATCACTGTATAGCCATATGACCTTTTACATTGAAGGATTAAACTTGCATTAAGTCTTGTTAAGACCCTTTAACAGAAAATAAAGGAATATGGAGAAAACGTACACGGGAACTAATCTCACACAAAGTCAATGCATAGAAAAAATACAAATGACCAATGTTCAAAGTTTTTATTCCTGTTCTTCATCTTGGTAGTAGACGGAGGGTCTTCAACAATAAAAGAATCATTAATACCGTAAAACAAGGTCAAGATGGTTCTTAGTGTCGACTTAGGCAGTACTAGTACTTAAAGTATATTACTGCACTGTCACTATGTTTAAATCTAGTCATTATAAAATCACCAAAGTCTAAGCACAATACAAAACAAGAACAGACAGTAAGACCCGGTTTTTATGACTATGAGACTTACGATTTTTGCTTTATCCTACATATCGGTCTGCTAATGATGTTGTCCCCGTAAAACCTAAAAGTCCCAAATTACAATGAATCTACGTTTTTGCTTTGAGACCAGCATATTGTCGGAGAAAAATGGCTAAAATATTAATTGCGTTTCAATGTCAGAAAGAGTCTGGGAAACGCTCAGAATGCATGATTTTGCGTTATTTTTCTCAAAGCTTCTGGGGGTCTTAAGCGGCCCCCAGACCCCCCCCCAAGACCCCTCGCCGAAAAAAATTCGCCTCGCTACGCTCGGCATATATATTTTGCCTCACTATTAACAGAGGCTAGTTACGGCCCTGATGTGAATCGTGTAAACTCATCGAACCTTTAAACACACTTATAAGTAAGGATTATCGTATCAATGTTGTAATTAGATCTCCGAATATAGTTTACATTGGCACTAACATCGATTTAGTCATTTGTAAATTAAAACATAACTAAATTTGTATTTTTTTTCAAACGGGAATATAGAGACACACACACGTTCATTTTTATCTATAAAGAAGTCACTCCTAACTATCATACTACCTGTCGATACATTTATTTTTGGCATTGCACAAGTCATGTTTTCTTTGCCTGTTCATGTCGTTAAAATACTAAATCCCTGGGATGTTTTATAGTTGAATTTAGTCTCTGATGTATAATATTTATTATTAATTGTTTTGGCTTTTAACTAGCTATCAGTAACTGCGAGTGATCTCAAATCATACTTTCTTGTTAATTTTACCTGTTGATACTATTTGTAATGCTTTTTGGTTATTTAATGTTAACATGGATTTTGTCTATATACCAGCTTTGATTATTTGTATTATTATTAAGGTGTGGTAAATATTTCAACGAGACGACAACCTGACGACAAAAGAATCTGAGGTCTGTTTATTATTTTCTGCTATATTCAAATATTGTTGATGAAGCATGATGTTATGAAAGATGTTTTGACACAATATATTATGCATGTTTCTGTCAAATTTTACATCCAGAGCCAAATTCAATTAATATAGTTTCAGCTGAAAAACGTAACCTCGCTTTAGTTTCAATACTATTTAGTTCAATACTACAATTACATCAAATTATTGTGGAAACCTGAAATATAAACTAAATTAAACTTGTATTTGTTGAAATGACTATGGTGTGCAATAACATTCATGGAAATAAAGCCATATGTATTTGACAAGTTAAAATTTGATGTTTGAGATACATAACCGTATTAGGTTGTGTTCACACTGACCTATATTCGGCGTTGTGGTAGTGTAATTCACACGTAAACTAAAAACAATTACGTTCCCATTGATAAAACGCAATGTTTACATGTAGTTTAAATCATGTTTTGTCTACATGCAATCGATAGTCAATGTAGGCCTTGTGTGGGTTAAGTTTACACAAAACTAGGTATTTAGAACGTAAATTTTACCATGTAGAATTAAACAAGAAACTTTTAAAAAAATTTTAAATACATTGATCAACATTGATAACAATGATCAATAAAGTTCTCAACATAATTATGTTTCTGAATTTGATAATTTGCTTTGTTATAAAAAACACCTTTAGGTAGCATTAGAGGTCAGTCATTTACAAACGTATCAACCGTACCGTATACGTTGACGTATCCGCATCTGGAGATATATCAAAAATATTATGTGATCCCGAGCTTATTAATAAGACTATTTGTCAATAAAAAAAACTAATTTGAATCTCTTCGAAACAATCAAATATTCACTTTCAATATTTGTGATTGTGATGTTTTGTAAAAAAAAAGTAAGGGGTTCTATCAATTACTTTTACATGCCCTTAAAATTGAGCCAATGAAGGGCAGGTGCGCGAGTATCGTACACAATCCTTTAATGATCTAGTTAAAAAGATATTTCAAGATCTTAAATGAATAAACACCAAACAAAATTAAAATCAAATTTTCTACTTATATACATGTAAGGAACTTTGAATATTGTTCATGCACGATTTTATCATGAAAGGTAATAGAAACGTCCTGAGAATTTCTCTATTTGTCAAATAAAAATTTAGTTCTTCGTGAGTATAAGTTCCCACACAAACAAACGATTTTACCGTATTCACTCCTATCATGCCTGTAAACTGTTCCAATTATCCGGAATATCTTTAAAAGTTGGATTACATTTTCCACAAAAACTCGATATTTCCTAATTGTTTGTAAATGTCTGTATTAGAAATTAATCAGTTGCCCATTTGCATGATTGAAAGTACATAAGATTAAAGCTGGGGATCACATACTGATTTTGGTATATCTGCAGATGCGGATACGTCAGCGTATATGATACGGTCGATACGTCTTTAAATGACCGACCTCTATTATTAATACAATTGTTCACTTCTTCGTACTATGAACATCAAAATTATTTCATTTCTCCTTAACTACTGTTCTTACACCTGTACAGGAAGGTTTATCTAGCACTAATTATATAGTTTGATTGTTGATATTCAAATATTTTATTTTTGATATTATAAAAACAACAAATTTGAGATTTCGAGAAAGAAACCTAACCTGAACAATTTCATATTTCATAACTGTGAGTTTTTATGTCAAAGGGAGATTTGTTATTGTTTCTGAGATATTTTGGACAATATTTTACCAACACTTAGGAGATAACTGCATCAATTGGTGATTTGATGGTCGCAAATTAAGACGACTGGCGACACGTAAGCGGAGCCAGTAAATGGATATTTGCAACTATTAAATCTCTAAGTGATGCCGTCGGATTTTAATATACAGTATTGTTATCTCGATTTTAATGAAACTGATAGAAAACATCGATAAAACATACATTCAGAATCGGTCATACGTCGTATGCACTTGCGCGTTCGTTTTCATGGCACAGTTTTATAATTTTCATTGTTATCAAATACATCAAATATCATTATTACATACCTTATCTAACTTAATCCTATTTTTTTTTCGAAATTTACCTGTGACGTCACTTGTGTGCGTTGATCAACTCGGGTGACATACAATGCGTGGTTCTGTTGTCTTGTTTTATGTACTGACCTAGGATGGGTTACGTGTATTGCTTTATTCTGTTGTTAGTCACCACTTCGGTGTTGACATGTTTATCAATTGTATGGTGATTTTTATAAATTTACTGTTTGCAAAAGTATGAGTTATTGTAAATACTAAGGATTCTCTTATCCCAGGCAGATAACCTTAGCCGTTTTTGACACAACTTTTTGGAATTTTGGGTCATCATCCCTCTTCATCTATGTTTGGCTTTCTTTACTATTTTGACCTGGGCGTCACTGATGAATCTTATGTAGACGAAACAAGCGTCTGACGTATCAAATTATAAGTCTGGTACCTTTAATTACAATTAGCATGTCTAAATATTCTATTGTATTGTTTAATTGTACATTTCTCTGTCCCGAATTTTCTTCCATATATTTGTACTGTAATCCTGTCATGTTATGTTGTCATTTTAGTGTTGTATGTAACATTGCCATAAAAGCGCGAGGTTTGGCTAGCCACAACACCAGGTTCAACCCACCATTTTTTTCTTAAAATGTCCTCTACCATGTCAGGAAATGGCAATTGTCATCTTATAGTTCGTTTATTTGTGTGTTGCATTGTCGTTTGATTTTTTGTTGCACTTCCGAACAGCGGTATACTACTGTTGCCTTTATTTATCTAATCGAAATGAACGTTTCAAACGATGTTACATTCAACAGAATGATTAACAGCTTAATGTATTGACGTTTCATGTATATACATGTATTTTTTTGAAAACTGTATGTTGACAAAAAAATGCTTTTTGTTGATTTGTGTTGCCAGGTTTCTGTCTTATTTGTGAATACCCCGCAGTCCAAAATAGTCAATAAGACATGTTTAAGCATCAAATAATGAAAATTAATGTGAACAGTTTTATTTTATATGTGAAATAGAAAACAAAAAATTACAACATTTCCGTCACATGTTCATTTTTCCTTATTTCACCACCATGTCCACAATTTTCTTCATTACCAGCCTCTCCCACCATTTCCACCATTGCCACCTGTCCACTGACCACCATTTCCGCCATCTCCGTTATTCCAACCATCTCCTCCATTTCCACCTCTCCATCGACCACCATTTCCCCCGTATCCGCCATACCCTCCGCCTCCGCCTCCGCCATTCCCACCATTCCAAACACCACCGTTTCCACCATTCCCAGTTCTGGCGTTCCAATCAGGTTGAGGTTTAGGTTTTGGTTTTGGATCTGAAAAAAAACCAGTAATGAGTGAGAGCAATCGGTTTCTCGAACATAATCTATAAATACAATAGTGAATATTATATACTGTTTAAAACATATGGAATTGAAACACAGACTTGATGATCAGATGTAAATGTGTTCAATTAGATATCGCAGATCAAATTTATTCGTTTATAGTGTATTAATGTACGTTTTTTGATTGAGTTAAGCCTGCCAATCCTATTGTTTCAGAAAAAGGGGGAAGGCTTGGATCCATTAAAACGTTTAATCCCGCTGCAAATGTTTGCACCTGTCCTAAATCAGGAATTTGATGTACAGTAGTTGTAGTTTGTTTATATAGTTTATACGTGTTTCTCGTTTCTCGTTTTTTTATTCTATATAGATTAAACCGTTGCTCTCATCATATATACCAGATACAAAAAATATATATATTTAAGATATGATGTAGACGAATAAGATACAGTATAATGGTTTTTATATAGCGAATATTTTAGGAATACAAATATTGCTATCAAAGTTTTCTGAAACTTAGTATATCTTTTACATGATAGATTTGTTGAATGAAACAAATACAGTACAAACAAATACTTCCTACTTATGGAGTCTTCTCCTGAATGTATTATAACATTTGAGCATACAACCATTATATTCATACTGGTCTAATGGGACGAAAAAGGAGAAAGAGCTCGAGAGATCGAAGGGAAGATCGAAAGTGAAAGAAGATGACTGGTCTTAATAAAGGAAAGAGAGAAAGAGATCGAAGGAAAGACATAGAATGTGAAAGAAGATGATTTGTCTAAAGAAAGGAAAAAGTAGAAAGAGATCGAAGGCATCGAAAATGAACGAAGATGATATGGAATGTACGTCAGCTGTTTAAGGGAACACATGTGCTTAGTTGAACTCATCGTTATAAAAAAGGCGACTTTTTGGGCAATGGTAATATATATGAATGATGCACACTAGTCGATGATATTTTATTTCGAATACTTACAAATAAAAATGCCTTATTATAGATGAGAATCGAAAACGAGGGACAATCAAATGGTTTCACGTACCGAAATAGGCAACTCTTCCAAGTAATGTTTAACATAAAAACAACGGGTATGGACTATCCAACGATGACACAAAATCAGACCGTTAAGGTAGATAATAAGTATATACTTTTTGAGACAGAATTTTCTTATAAAATGCCAAAATGAAGATTTTACTTGCTTTTATTTAAAAAATTTAATAAAAAGTATGATCACTGTGCTATTTTTCAAGCTATGAGTCGTTGAAAATTGCATAAATTTGGTTAGATTGTTCATGAAAAAACACATTTGTGTGCATTTAAAAAAATCTATGAGACAGAAATTTGATATAAATTGTGAGAAAATAGGTTTTAATATATGTTTGAGAAAATAAAAAGAAAAAATGGTGTCACCGAATTTGTTTTCTTGCTACAAGTAAAAATAAAAAAAATCCCTGTTAGTCCAGTATAATTTTTTTGCTAAAAGAGTTATCTCCCCTTTAATGGCTCATTTGAAAAGTGATTATAGTTTGAATATTTTAAATAATACAATAAATCAACAAGTTTTCTTTGTATAAATAAACAGTCTTAACTATTAAATTGTAAATCTGTCTCCAAATTTGCAGATTTGGGTAAATAACTAGACCGATTTTGTACTGTGATTGTACAATCCAAGATGGCGGTATACCATGAATCTACCTTAACAGCCAAAAACACAGAGAAAGCCTTACAGTAATGCAGACGTCTTATAAGACATCTTGATTTTGACTACCATTTGGCCTACGGTAATCGATGGCCTGCAATTATATTGAAGATGAACATCCAACCAGCGATTTGAATCAGACATGATAACTGAGCTATAAGGTCATAGCAAATGACTTAACTCTGCACTTCATTTATTGTGGTCTATTGACTGATAGACTACACCTTCCCCCTAAACAGAGCCTTTTCTACAAAAGGGGAATCATAGTTCTGTTTAATTTGAGAACTAGTACGTTATGAATAACTACAATGATTTTATCAACAAACACACGTAATTAAGATACTGTATGTTGTTAACGCTATATTTTGACGTTGTTGGCATAGTTATAGTTACGAAGTCAACGTCTTATTCAAACGTCTTTATAACTCAACAGCACCCGAATGTGCTAATGTTCCATGAATTAAAACTAATTTGGTTTATCTTATACTTTTAAAATTTTATCTCAAAGATAAAAAGTATAAAAAAAAATTTTGAATAGGTCCGTTAAACTGGCAGATAAATAAAAATAAAAAATTGGATGATTTGAATTTAGAGTAAAATATTAATGATTATATATTACTTTAATCGTTTTCTAGCTGTCAATCAATTGCCATCAACCAGATCTGTACATGGAATCATTTCAGAAAAATACTTTGCAGTGGAATCAATTTAATTAAAGACTTCTGAAATAGTGTTAACAACATAATTATTACTAATAAATCATATACTTACGCCTATGCCAAGTCCCAGAAACTGAAACAACCAGACAGACCACTAAGATGATAGAAAGCTTCATTATCTGCACATGTCTACCTTGAGAGAGGAGTACAGATGCTTTATAGTCTTGATGAGGACATACAAACACGGATATGAGTAAGGCAACGGGATATGTTTAATTATTTATATGAAATCACTTTATACTTCAGCACAACTATTGTATTGTAAGTTGTACAATAAGAGGAAATGATTGCTGAATAGGTACAACCTTATTTTATATTTTGCAACGTATAAGGAAAATGTAAAATAAACTAAAAGGAAATTCATAATTGACAAGGGTTCGGAGTGACTTATAGCATTATAGCTTTAATATACTAGTACTTGAAAACATATACAGTAAATAAACTCAGCATAGATACCAGGCTTACAATTTTGTACGACAGAGGTGCTTTGTGGTAAACCTTTTTGAATAAAAAGTTATCGATACCAGGCTTACCATTTTGTACGACAGAGGTGCTTTTGGTAAACCTTTTTAAATAAAATGTTATCTTTTCTTACAACTATTTTAGAAGAGATGTCGGTTATGATAGCAACACCATAAGATATTATCTGAGATAAAAGAAGTTACAGCAAAATCAAAGCGATCAATTGTGTAATGTTTACTCCTTTATTATTTTACGGTACACGTTTAGGGCCATAGTGAAGAAGAAGAATACATATACATGTCGTAATTACGTGATTATTCCGATATAGCATGTCGTTTACACGAGATATAAGAGTCGTAATTATGGAGCTAAGATAAGAAAATTGATAGTCATTCAAATACACATGTGAAGAGATAATGAAATAATTTGATTAAAGAATTATTTATTTATCATAAATTATTCAGTTCAGAAATTCATGAACGATAACATTGATATGAGCATCAATATAAATTTATTGTTTACAAAACTTTGAACTTTTCGACATACTAAACATTTTCTACCCCAGGAATAGATTACCTTAGCTGTGTTAAACAAAAAAACAAAAAACGATTTATTAACAAACTTCGTTATACAAAACGTATCATAAAAAACTAAAGACTGCATGAACAACATGACCTCCACTTAAGGATCTCGGGTTTTCTAGTTTCGCGAAAAACGGTACTAAAACAATATAATTTAAAATTTAAGAATAAACATGCAAAAGTAAACATCCATTTTTTTGCTGGTGTTTAAATATAATGAACTTGTCAAACGTACAAACAAGAAATGGAAAACATTAAAACCCCTAATCTATAAGATAACACAAAAAGATAAAAGATAAGTTACAGAAGATACATGAAGCAGTCCTATATTTTCAATTGCAGATCCTTATCAATGGTTGTTTAACAAAAATCAAAAATGGTGATATCCCATATTAACAGTGGAAAACTTTAAAGGTCCATATATTGCCTGTCTTTGAGTTTTTTTCTTTTGACGTGTTGACCATTGGTATTTATCATTGTTCCTTTAACAGGTTTTTCGTGTGTTATTTGCATCGTTTCGTCCGTTTAAATGGACGGCACAGTCCGTACTTATGCCCTTTCATCCGTAAATCCTACTGTTTTACTTTTGTATCTACTTATGCTACTGGACTTCTATCATTGATTTAATGTAATCATCACAGAGTTTTATTTCTTCTTTTGAATGATTCTTCTTGTTAGTTTTGTCATCACATAGACTTTGTCAACTAATATAGTTTGACAAATGTTTGTGTCTTCTCCCCTTCTTCCCCCTTTTAACACAAATGGTTTTGATAGGAATAATGGTAGGTCTTGACATCCATGTCAGTTTATGACTATACTTAGTTGGACTATATAGCCAGTGTTTTGTTCTTTTGTTTGTCTTTTCATTTGCATATTTTTTTCTCGACAAAGTTATTAGTTTGGATGCAGGTCATTGTTTAAAAGATTTATTTATTCTTAACAGCTTTGTTGATTCCTGTAACCATTTTTAATTTAATAAAATCTTATGTCTGTGTCAATGTTTGTGGCTGTTTCGTTCCCGAATATGTCTATGTCAATGCCTGTGGTTGTTTTGTCCCATAGCGCACGATGAGCCCAGCAGTCAGCACTCTTTTTCAAACATGATTATTCATCGATTTTTTTATGTTGTTAGTTTACTGTATTGGATTTTAAAGTTTATAATTCTAAACGTGTTTTTTTGTGTATACTTAGCCTCTCCAGTTTATTGAAAAAGACGTTTATGTTTGACCAATTTACATACTTTCAAACTTTCAAATTCAAGCAAAAAGCCGTTTTCAAACATGCACATATGTCTGAAAAGATACTCAGATTGACTCAATGGGATCATCAACGCATCTTTGATCCTTTCAGCCAAATCATACATACGATACACACCGAATGGGACGAAAGAAACCGAGGGGACGCATCAAACAGGTAGTTAAAATAGACCAGATAGTTTCTCTACAAAAAAGATTCACATAAACACTATTCAAAGGATACTTGAAAGGATACCATTATCTACTTTGCTGTCATCTGACTTCTGTTCATTTCCTATACTTAAAAACTAGAGAAAATTGATTAGTGTTGTCGTTTTTAACCATTTTACGGAGGACCTTTGCATTGATACCGGTACATCTCGCGTGCTTATCAAACACTTTACCATATGAGCTAGTCCGCCGGTTGGCCAGTAAAAGAGATACAATATATACCAATTGATATGGGGACTTCGTTTTTCTACTATTACAGTAGAAAATTCAAAAAAAAAAAATCGGGAAAATTTCCCGAATTTTTCATTGTACTAATGAACTCAAAATCGTTCAATTTTTTTTTTGTCGCGTTTTTTAATTTCCGGACCTGCGCAGAACACATAACTCTACTTCCTTCTTCCGGTCTTGTTGTCGTGAGACTTTGATTAGTCTAGTAAAATATAGGAACTCAAGGAACACAATACCAATATTTCATTTTTAATCATTATTTGTCTTTGGTATGAAGAAACGTTACCTGATGCATTGCGTTTCTTTGTTTACATTGAACATGACGTTATAACTTAAATAACGTCACAAGTAAAATCCCTAACAACAGAACCAAAATCGGAAACGTTACGGTATTTCCGTTTCTTTTTTTAACAAATATTTAAGTTACAAAAAAATTAATTTAAACAAACTTCGTCCCCATTCACAGGTAATGCCTGCCTCATATTATTCAAACTCATTAGCAAAAATCGAAAAACGACAAACAGATAAAGGACCAGTACACAAAACACAACATAGAAAACTAAAGGCTGTGCAACACAAACCCCACCAAACTTTGGGTGTGATCTCAGTTGCCCCAGAAAGTTATCAACAAAATGACAAATGATAACTTTAAACAGTATCCGACAAGTCTTGGAGATTTTTTTTGGTAGACAACAAGAATTAAGTGATAAAAGAAAATGATAAAAATTCAATTCCAATATTTCACTATTTAGGTCAATTTTGTGGTATGCTTACTCAAATGGTCTATCAACAATGCAAAACCGTAAAACATAATACATTCATGAAAATTCATATTGTGCACTCACTAAAAATACTTTTCAACATTTAAAAATTTGAAAGTAAATAATATCTATTTATCATTTACATCAAATAGGTGCTATCATGGCTATGGTCGTGTTGAACGTGCAGTTAGTAGAGAGTATTTCCATATTGAGACATCACTTAAGATTAAGGCCTACAACGAAAGAGAAGATTCTGTTATGGGTTTTCCGTTTTGACAGATGCAACATTTAAAAATTAGAAAATAAATAATATCTATTTAATATTTAAATCAAATAGGTGCTATGGTCGTTTTGAACGTGCAATAAGTAGAGAGCTTTTCGATATTGTGACTTCACTCAAGATGTAGGCCCACAACGCAAGCGAAGATCTTCTGTTATGGGTTTTCAGTTTTGACAGATGCAACTTCAAACACCTTTATTGTCTGTACATAAATATTGATACCAAACGAGTGGTAAATTTCCCTTTGAAACAATATATGCCAGCAATTATTAGGAATATGTATTACTCTTATATGACTTGAGTAAACTGGTGTTGAACCTCGGTAACTACATGTAATCACTGATTTCTTACAAGCTCTCTTTTTTTTTGTTTCGTATACATTGAGGGGGTCTCAGTAGCTAAGTGGTCTACTAGTGTAATCACTAGCCAATCAACACTGAGGTGTGAGTTTGAACCTGGCTCGTGCAGGTGCACTCGACTCCAATCTTAATTGTTTCTGATTGTCAGTTTTCCTATAGAAGGTCGGTGGGTTTCTCTGGGCACTCCGGCTTCCTCTACCAATAAAAACAGCCCGAATGTGGCGCTTAAAAATGGTGTAAAAACACTATCAATCAATCAATCAATCAACCTATACATTGAAAGTACAGACTTAAATAGTATGAAACAAATGCAAGCTCAGCATATTTTAGATTAGTTGTAGCCTCAACAAGTTCATGTTCATGTCAAAAGTGTTTTATGTGTCATACCTTAACATTTCATTGATAGTTTTAGGCAGATTTTTCATAGTTCCTGTTAAACTTTGTGACACCTTTTTCAACACTGGATGATTTTGAGCTTGACATATTTTGAAACATCTATCCATTGTTGGAGACTGTTATGTTGACCTCTGAATATTTTGCTTATCTCTGTTTCCGAGTTGCTTTTGTCGTTTACCCAACATTTAATTTGGTTTAAGATATATAAAAATACCAACAAATAAAGATGTATTTGAATAGAGTATTTATATTGATTTTTTGTTACATTTGATAGAATATGAATGCAAATAAACGAGTATAATCCTTTCACATGGTAAAGTGTCGATAGTCCGGAACCTGGTTAGTGTTTGTACCACAATTTTCAAGATTTCTACCATTCCAAAATCCATCGCTCCCGCCATTCCCACCGTTTCCCCAATTTCCACCTTTCCAAACACCACACTTTATTTGTTTATTAGGTATCTAAAACACCAACACATAAAGACGCATATGGATAGATGTATTTATATTTTTTTTTACATTAAATAATATATACAAGTAAATGCAAATAAACGAGTATAATCCTGTCACATGTTAAAGTGTCATTAGTCCGGAACCTGTTCAGTGATTATACCATGATTTTCACGGTTTTCTCCATCACCCATTAAAATTTCTACCATTCCAAAATACACTGCCTCCGCCATTTCCGCCATTCCCACCATTCCAAACACCACCGCTTCCGCCATTTCCACCATTCCAACTGCTTCCACCATTCCCACCAACCCAAACGCCACCGCTTCCTCCATTTCCACCAGATGGTTGCCATGTTGAAGTTCTTGTGTTCCAACCTCCCGTTCCACCACTATTCCCTTGATGACAACCTTAATATAAAAGATATATGGTCTAGTGCTTTCAACACGTTTAGTCAGTTGAACTGAGCGTTAACATTTTTAAATTATATTAGATTCAACATGCCAAAGAGTTTCAAAAAACTAAACAATTTCAACCGTAATTTATTATAGGTCAAATGCATTTTTATAATAATCAATATTCACTTATAAGGAAATTGATCGATATGAGATTGTGTTGATCTTTCAAAACATGTTGTGATAAACTTTTGAATGGTAGGAAGTTCTTTCTACAATACTGGTACCTTGTGAATCACATGTGAAATATATTGTTCAAGATATTATCGGCATAAGTTTGTAGATATACTTATCCATAACATTTGCATTCATTTAATTACAATATTGTAGATTATGAAATTGTTATGTCAACTTTCCCACTTATTTTGCCACCACGTATTTCGTGACAACAGAAGGTAAAACCAAAAAAGTAAGGAATTGGCCGTTTTAGAATCTAAAGCATGATGGGTAATTTCATTGTTCGTACCTCAAAATGAAAAAAACGTCACGTCATTGGTTAAATTTCCATTGTTTATGAAATTTTTAACCAATCAGGACGTTTTGGTGTACACATTTGAAAATATTACCCAGAATGCATTAGATTCTGAAACGGTGAATTTGATATAAAAATTTTACTCACATGTGTCACTACATTCTCTGAAAGTTTTGAAACGATTTGCGTTCCCCTTACAACCTTTGTAGTGAAATTCCTCGCACCGTCCGGTTGCCGTGTTATAGTAGAAACGTCTTAACCAGGAGGAACACCGTCCTGAATCTGGTGGTAAGTTACAACTAGGTTTAGGTGTTGGTCCTAAAAAAAAACCAATAACATATGGTGGTAAGGTACAATTAGGTTCAGGTTTTGTTCCTGGAAAAACATTAAATCTGAAGGTAAAGGTCAATGTGTTCAGGTTTTGTTCCTGAAAAAATATAAAATCTGAAGGTAAAGTATGGTGGTAAGGTACAATTAGGGTCAAGTTTTGTTCCTGGAAAAAATATAAAATCTGAAGGTAAAGTACAATTAGGGTCAGGTTGTGTTCCTGGGAAAACATAAAATCTGAAGGTAAGGTACAATTAGGGTCAGGTTTTGTTCCTGGAAAAACATAAAATCTGAAGATAAGGTACAATTAGGGTCAGGTTTTGTTCCTGGAAAGGTACAATTAAGAAAAAAATTGGTCCTAGAAAAACATAATAGCTGTCATATTTTATTGTGAAAGTAATCTATTCCCCGTTAATATGAAACAGACACAAAAGATATGAGATATCATGTTTTTTTTTCTAATTATAAGCTTTATAAAATATAGTACCCATAGAGTATAAAATAATCAAATGTATGTGTATTTAAAAGACAGCTAAATATAGCCATATTCAAGCCTAATTAACGCGCAAACTATTTAAACTAAAAAAAAAAACAATCTAAAATGCAAAATCAATGAGTGGGACCTTTTAAAGTAAATTAGTAGTCTTAGGATAATCATATAAATATAGTATAAAACTTGTAAAAAAAAGGTGAACAAAATAACTATATTTTATAATTGATATACTTACGCCTATTCCAAGTTCCAGATACTGCTACAATCAGACAGACGACTAGGATGATATAAAGCCTCATATTTCTATAAGCCTCTAAATTGAAAGAGGGTTACATGTGTTTTATAGTACGAGTGGATTTGAAATATTACGGATATTGGTAAAGCGACAATATGCGTTTCTGAATTATCTATCTAACGTCATGGAAAGATTTCCCCCACTTCAGCTCTGGTTATGACTGTTTCTATTGTACAATGAGACAGAAATGATTGCTGATTGGGTACAGACTTATATAATCTTTTGATACGTTTACGGAAAAAGGAAACATAAAAAACAAGGTTCAGGGGTTACTTATTACTCTTATTTAAATCAATAGCTCATACTAAATACTTGATTTGATGTGAAGTGTTTATATCCACAATGTTAGACAACACATTACCTATGAAGACTGGTTAATGATAGGGCAGACGTCAACATTGAATAATTTATCTCAAAAATTATTATTTAAACTATTTCAAAATTAGTACGTTAATTCGTGTCATATTATCTAAAACATATCATTATGTGATCATGGTTGTTTCAATGTGTATATTTTCCTATGAGATTGGGTATGACAGTGGTAATTTGATTTATTTGACGATCTGCACTTTGTGTATTTTACTTAAATCTTAAGGCATAAAAAAAAATCGATCTCTACCAAATAATTCCAATTAAACCTATGTAGAAAGCAATAATCCTTGGCGCGGCCAAAAAAAAGAAATCGATCTCTACCAAATAATTCCAATTAAACCTATGTAAAAAGCAATAATCCTTGGCGCGGCCAAAAAAAAATCGATCTCTACCAAATAATTTCAATTAAACCTATGTAGTAAGCAATAATCCTTGGCGCGGTAAAGACCTCAATATAATTTTAAGATGAAGAACCGTTGATTCTGGTTGTTGAAAGGTAAAAACTTAATTATAAATTTCCAGTCTTGTATATAAAACATATTGACCTACAGATCAATGTAAGGACTTTGGGTAATGTTCAATTTGAAACCTCAATGCAAATAGTTATAAGATTACTTTTTAATTATTACTCTCGAGTAAAACGAAAGAGAAAATAGCAAGCGGGCAATCAGTAACCGTCAGTCCTAAAAACAAGTTAACACAATGTACAAAATAGAAACGATGAAAAAAAAAACAAAAACAAAAAACAATACAAAAAAAATATTACACAGAAACTTTAGTGCAAGGAGTATTGACGAAGGATTGACAATATACCTAGTCTTTTGATAACAAAGAGACTTGACAATAAACAGTACATTAAAATGTATCACTTAAACAACAAGTGTATGCATCCTATAAAGTTCCGCTTGGCGGTAACGTATAATTAATCAGTATGTAAACATACATATAGTTATGAACCATGTTGTATACTTAAGGCAATAGTAGAATACCGCTGTTCAATAGTCATCAATCGATTTCACTGAAACCAATCGGTGTCACAAATCCGGGTCACAAAATAATTTTGTATACAAAAAACAATTGTGTTTCGCAATTAAAGTTGAATTATTATCTACAGAATTGCCAAGATCAGATGAAATCATATAAGAAATATTTAATATAACGAATTTGCTGTTGACTTCTATAAATAAGCCTTGTCTGTACCATGTCGGTGCACCCGATCTCATTTTAAGGTGGATAAAAACTGAATTTTTGATAATTTGGCACAATGCGAGTAATTACCCCATCCCCCCTCCCTAACGACAAAATAAAAAAAAAATTAAAAACCACAAAAAACAAAAAATAATGAGAAGCACAATATTAACCGAAGCACAGATTATATTGTTAGAAAAAGCTACGTTGTATCTTACAAGTAATAATAATGTGATATTTAAAGATGTCATTCGACAATGACAACTGTACATTGACAGGAAAATGTATTATGACAAGCTAAAGACGACATTTTTGTGTTTTGAGAAATTTTTGGATTAATACATGGCTATATGGAAAGAAAATGTAGACTCTTTTATAGATATAGGAAGATGTGGTATGACTGCCAATAAGACAACTCTCCATCGAAGTCACAATCTATAAAAGTAAACCATTATAGGTCTTTTATGTCTATTATCTAGACTATTCAATATTCGAACTCAGGAAGATTTTAGGAACCTTCGGATTTTGAACATGCATGTGTTTGTCCTTTGAGGTATTTATAGTTCATGGCAAATCTTCGGGAGTCCCTCTTAAATTCATACGTGTACATACACTTTCTAATAAATACAAATAAAACTTTATATATTTTGTGCGAAAGCTTTTGTGGATTAACCTTCATCATAAAAGCTCAAACCCAAACATTTTAAGGCCCAAAATTGTTTTTCATTTTAGTTCCTTTATATGTTTAAGGAGTTATGTATGGCGTCCATTACCACTGAACTAGTACACATTTTTGTTTAGGGGCCAGCCGAAGCACGACTCCGGGTGCAATATTTTATCCCTGTGTTAAAGACCCATTGATGGCCTTCGGTCGTTTTCTTTTTTTTTGGTCGGTTTGTTGTCTCTTTGACACATTCCCCATTTCCATTCTCAATTTTACAAAAGTGACAAAGAATAGTTTATAACATGTATAAGCTCGACATATGCTATATGTTATCGTTTGTTCGTTACAGAGGCATTAGCTGTCAAATTCATGTTCACCAATTTGACTCAAATCATCATATTTGATTTATGACATAATTACACGTATATCCAAATTACAATAAGTATAAAATAAACCTTTAACAAGACAAAGACTCGATAATAATATAACAGCACTTCGTGTGTATTTCTAAGTCTTGAAACCATCTAATCAACCACTGAGATTACCTTCGAAGACTGCCGACGGTCATATAACCCATTATGTACATAACTGAAAATTTTAATAGATAGCGACGACGTGCAATTGGATATTTATATGTGTGTTTGGTTTAATGTTAAAGGTTAACAAAATAAGTTTATCATCGTTTTTAAACAGCGGTATACTACTGTTGCCTTTATTTACCTGTAAAATAATGATTTTTTTGTGGATTGAATCAATTAGCGAAATGCTTCACCCTTGTTTCACTTTCGATATCGACAATCTTTTCTTTTTATTGCTGAACATGCCTAGTAGACGCGTAAGCCATTTACAGCTAAGTTCACATAAATAATATTACATGAGGTCGAATTAGTCACTTGCAAGTCAATTGTACATTGAACTTACGTTGACAAAAATCTAACTGTTTATAACAAAATATTATTTCCAAATTCCGCTTTTATTAACTCGAAAAAAAAAACGTATTTTGATTTTGTGTCTAAATCGTTGATAATACCCTTCTTTTAAACCCACATTAATTATGACCGTAAGACATTGATGGTTACAAAAAACGACGGAAGATAACAAAGGGACATTCAAACTCATAAGTCAAAAATAGACTGACAACGCCATTACAAAATAAAATAAAGGCCCAAAAGACAAACTATACACAAAACTCAAAATAAAAATTTATAGACTGAGCAACACGAACCCCTAACAAAACACCGGGGTGATATCAGGTGCTCCTAGAGGGTAAGCAGATCCTGCTCCCCATGTGGCACCCGTCGTTTTTTTTTATCATGTTAATACAAACCCGGTGATAAATCTAAATTGGTAGATCCCATTCGGGGAAAAAAGGCCGGAATTGTGATTACAACAATTGGAATATATCGGTCGTCATCTGTGAAACAGATATTCATTAACGGTCAGCCAACTGTTAATGGCGTCCGTTATATTAACACTTCACCACTTCACCACTTGGAACGCTTGGTCTCATAGCTTTCTTGTTAGCAGCAATCCTCTATCAAGAAAATCATGATAGTAAAAAAAAACTAGCCCTGGGATATCGTATCAACTAGGATATACTGTGGATTCCTTAATATTCGTGGATTTTCATGGATTTCGTGGGTAAAGGTGAACCACGAATTCAAATGTTCAACGAAATACAAATGTTATATGGGTTGTATGCCGACTTTGGCAAAACCACGAAATAAAAAATCCGCAAAAATGCAATGTTTACTGAATCCACGAAAATTGATACCCACGAAAATAAACGAATCCACAGTATGTACTTTATATGTAGGCGCTGCTCGAATGTTGCTACATAGAAATGGAAAATTCACAATTAGGGAGGTGAAATAATCTCTTTTTTCATAAAGTTTTGTTTTCAAGCGACCCTCCACGTCAATTTCTAAATATAAATCAAGATATGGGGCAGACTTAATTGCATCTATTGTATCCTTTATTTCAAGGTTGGCGGGATAGATGCGTTCAGCATAGTGACCAAACATTGAATTATTTATGGGAAAGTCAAGTTAAAGGATCATGCTAACTTATTTTCTTTCTACCTTTTAGAAGATCCTTTATGAAATTATCCTCATTTGAATATAGAAACAGTTCGACAAGATGAGGAGCACAGTAATTTTTAATGGGAATGCCGGAATTTTTTTTTAACTTGTCTTTCAAATGTAACAAATAGTTTGTCAATCAAGTATTCAGGCATCTTGATAATGTCATATTTGTTTGAATTAGAGGGACTTTTTGTATAGTACGATGTGTCCCTCCCTAAGAAAAGGTACCCCTAATTACGATGACCATTCTATTTGTATACAGGTTTGTTCTAGTTTAAACATATTTTATTTGCTGAATTAAAGCAAAATGGATTAGACACAAGTAAATCATACTTATGAAGTCCTCTCCATATTACAATATAAAATTACAATTATAGTATATAAACTCATCATAGATACCAGGACTAAATTTTGTATATACGACAGATGCGCGTTTCGTCTACAAAAGATTCATCAGTGACACTCGAATGCAAAAAAGTTAAAAAGGCCAAATAAAGTACGAAGTTGAAGAGCATTATGGACCAAAAGTCCTAAAAGTAGGTAGAAAAGCCTTAGTATTTAAACAATCCAAATTTTGTAAACAGATACATGTAATTCATAAATATAACCATATCATTCATGTCAGCACATAGTATAATATAATGGACATGCATATTAAGCGAACAGTTTATACAATTAAATACAAGCTATCATAAGTAAAGAAAAAGAGAGAGATAAAAAATATAGACAAAGAAAGTTTGAAAAGTCATATAATTCGGTGATGATGACGTGAGTGTTGATGATGATGTTGATGATAATGATGACGTTCCGTGTCAGTATAAATAACGCTTTATGAAGGCACAACAAGGTAAAGGTTTGTTTAGGTCAATCAATTAAGCAAGCGACAATCAATCGTTATATTCTTGTATTTCATATTATGTGCAAAATTATTATCCCAGCCCAGTAAATGAAATACATCTTGTCCTAACTTTGTCTATGATATCGGTGCTGAAATTTTTATTGTTAGTTTTTAAAAAAAATTTATGAAATGTCCTGCGCCCTTATAGATTTTGTGTGAGATTTCCTGTTCATAAGTTATTACATATCTTCTACTTCTACTTTTATTTATACCGGATAACAACCACAATTATTAGACTGAACATTTTGCCATGACTTCGGTGCGCATACTCCTCGATTCTTCCAATCACTAATGGTTCGTGGAAAGAAAGAATATTTCCGGTAATCACTTCATGATGCTGGAATTTGGAAGCTTCTGTAATGCATTGTTTTGGCAGTCAAGCGACCATCCCTTGTCACTGCAACTTTCCCTTTAACAATTTTGAAGAGTATGGAGGGTCTTGCATCTTTTCGCCTTTTTTCCATAGATCTCCATGCCAGGTGATTTGGTCCGTTTCTGTGTGTGTAACATTTTAGTGTTGTGTCGTTGTTCTCCTCTTATATTTAATGCGCTTCCCTCGGTTTTAGTTTGTTACCCCGATTTTGTTTTTTGTCCATGGATTTATGAGTTTTGAACAGCGTTATACTACTGTTGCCTTTATTAAGCATCGTACTAACAGTAGGATGATTTATATGTGTGTTCATTACATATCGTTGCTGCTCGTCTCTGGTTTATTTCTTGTCGGTCTAGATATGTTTTATTATATGTATCTCATAACACACATTACAAATTCCTAACAATGCAAAATCGGCCTTAGCCGGTTTGTGTATGATCTTTTAAGCAACTTTAGCTTGTAACATACATTATATGCTCTCAAATTGTGGTTATACATTTGCAGACTTATTTATTTGTCTCCAGCATAAAGGTGCATGTTATTATACTTGCGCATAAAACCACTCCATTAAAGGCAAAATATGACCAAAAGGGGGAAAAATGGTTTTATATATCAATAGATATGTTATTCTTAGTGAGACATTCAACGTATTTGTTTACAGTTCACACAGTATTAATGCAGTTTTCTGTTCATTTTTATAAAATTTCCTTCAAGCGTCACTGAGAAGATTTTATGAGTTGATATTTGTTGAAATCAAATAGTATCAGGCTGAACCTTTCCCGTTCAACTAGTTGTACCTCATTGTTTTCAGATGAAAGCTCACATAATCAGCATAATGACGACCCTTGTTCATGTAGGCGGTAATATACTGTATAGCTTTGAAGGCGTTGACAATACGACACTCACCCGATAAGTTAGGTATTTATGAAAATAAGAAAATATGGTAGGGTTGCCATTGAGACAACTATCCAAAAGAGACCAACATGGCATTGTTCCTTTTTTATTAACTTGATTCTTAACTGTTAGAAACCCCATAGAAACATGAAGGTGCCGTTGTGTATTTTACGTCCTTAAATAAAGGTGTTTCATTAGTTTTTTTGTCAAGGGCGTTGTGTTGTCTGTTGTTCTTCAAATTCTTGTTTGATTGGATACTTGTCCTTTTCTCTCGTTTCTCCATTGCCGTTTTGTGTTAGTACCAAACGACGATTCTATTAAAACAACAATTAGCATTGTGAGTGGGAGAGCTAAGTAATGATGATCATATTTTTATTTTTAGGCGTTTTCATTAAACAAAAAGTAGTATTTTGCTAAACATATGGCGGTATTATGTTCCGACTTGCAGTTTTACTTGCAGAAAATGTTCTATACCTAATGAAAATAGTTAAACATCTCCCCTTTTACTATTTGTAGCTAGATTTGGTGGTATCTTTAGAGGTCCTTCGCTCCTTTTGAACATTTGAGTTGTCAATACATTACTTTTTCAATGCGAATGATATTGCAGGCAGAACGTCTATAGATATTAAGGTTATTGTATTTTAGCACGTGGTCCATATTTAAAAAAAACTTTCAGGTGGATTTGAATAAAACAATATTATGGCCAGTTTATTTTTATATTGTAAAACGACGAGCAACTCCGTTCCACAGGCTAAAAACGATTGAACGAGAGAAATCAATTATAACGCAAATGTTGCATTGATTTAATTCAATAAATTCTTTATTCGACAAAAAGTATACAAATAATGGTAATGAAAATGTTTGGCAGTCAAATTCTCCATCTTAAATATGCATATTACATGTTGCATGTTGTTTACATGAATTATTACACAATTTCTTTTCATCACATGAATGCTTAAGAAATACTAGTAGACGAGAATGTTATATTCAGTGTCAAGGCCATAATCACGCCGGGGATGGTTTTTGGCCTTTAGTAGACATCTCATCGGTACCTCCACCGTTTCCGCCATCACCTCCGCCACCACCATTTCCACCATTTCCACCATTACCGCCATTTCCTCCGTTTCCGCCATTTCCACGACCTTCAGTAACACCACCATTCCCACCATTTCCGCCATTACCTCCATTTCCTCCATTTCCACCACCATTATCGCCACCACCATTTCCGCCATTCCCACCGCCTCCACCATCACCTCCATTACCAAAACCGCCATCTCCGCCATTACCTCCGTTTCCCCCATCACCTCCATCACCAAAACCGCTATCTCCACCGTTTCCACCGCCTCCTCCGTTACCTCCGTCACCAAAACCACTATCTCCACCATTCCCGCCATTCCCTCCATTACCTCCATTTCCGCCAGATGGCATCATTGTTTCAGTTGTTGAGTACTTGCCAACCCCTCCATCCATATTTGGTGTCATGCCTCCATTAGAACTCATGTCGATTTGTCCTTCGCCTAAATAATAAAAATAACATCTAATTGTTATATATATTTACTGGTTTTTTTTACATTATAGTCAGATAACCCATTTATAACGTTCGATCAATAATGTTTACAAATGTTGGAAAACGATGGGAAAATTATAACTCATTAATTGAAAAACGCGACATAGAAAACTAAAGATCGAGTAATACGAGCCCCACAAAAAACGGAAATGATTTTAGGTTCTCAGGAAGGGTAGGCAGATCCTTCTCTTTACGTGAAACCCGATATGTTGAGTTAGTTAGTGATTTTTTTTGCCAGGAGTAATATACACGCCTTGTTCAAACAATAAACATTATACAAATCTGTCTCTACATACTTGAACATTGAAGTTGTTTGCATATGATCATATATTGGAATGACAAATATTAGTATTAAGTTTTTCAATGTTGATTTATTCGGTATACATCTAAAAACTTCCTGTTTCATTGTGTTTATAAAAAAAGAAAAAAAAATATATAAATTTTAGCTCCCCCCTCCGTTTTCTCCATTTCTCTCACCCTCAACATGCTCAAGAAAACAAATATTATATATATAGATGTGAAAAACAAATCTGTTACTTACATGTATCTCTGCATTTTTGTAAAGTTTTGAATCGATTTGAGTTTCCCCGGCATCCTTTGTACCTGAATCTCTCGCATGCTCCGGTTTCGGTATTAAAGAAGAAACGTCTCAACCAGAAGAAACATTTGCCTGAGTCTACTGGTAAACTACAATCCGGTTTGGGTTTTGGTCCTAGAAAAGTACATTTATTTTGTATTATTATGAGATAAGAAATGCTAGTTGTTTTTAAAGGACGAAATGATCGTTGTTTTTTTCAAAGCTAGTATGATATGTAAGAGGAACTTTAACGAAAATATGCATATAACGTGAAAACTTTAATTAAAAGTTCCTTTCACTTCCTTTTTAAAAACGTTTCTGGAACATATTCTCGTAAATAATGTTCAACGTTTCTCAATGATTATCTTCTGTCATTCTTTTCATCAATTTTCAATGGTTGACGTCGTCCGAGTCAAGTATGACCACCTATGGTGTGCAGTGTTTCTGACATATACAGACCTAATTGTGCAATAACTATATCACATTTGATAGTCTCTTTTTAATTCATTCCATATATCTTGGATTCCAACAGATTTAAAGAAAAATGTTACGGACAATTGTTACTCAGTAAAGACCGTTTGTAAAACTCTAGATCTATGTTTTTGATACTTATCGGGCATTTGGTAGCTGTTTCTAAATAGTTGTACTGGCAGGAAATTGCTTCTGTAGAACAATGATTATGATAAGGGCCTTTTATTTTAACAAAAACAATGAGAAATAAAAAAATAATTAATAATAATTAACATAAAGATTCATTTTAAAGTGTGATAATTTCAGAAGCAAAGCAAAATCGATCTAGCGTGCACGTGAATACTCAGGTCTAAATATATTTTAAATTAAAATGATCATATTATTTATTAAAAATGTAAAACACAACAACAATTGAACTCACCGACAACAAATAGATAAAACATTTACAAAGGAGCTTAAATTATAAATAAAAAAAATAAATAAAAAAATTCTGAAATATTAAGGAACACATATTATATATACGTACGACTTCTTCCCCAGTTCCAATGTCCAGAAACAGACACAATCAGACAGACAGCTAAGGTAATTGATATCTTCATCTTTTGTTGGTTTAAGTCGAGAGAGAGGTACAGATGTTTTATAGTCTGAGTGGAGGTGTATTACTACGGATATTGATAAGGCGACGGGATGTTTAATAAGTCATTTTAGATATCAAACGTGATATACAGGTTTCCGATACTTCAGTTTTGTTTATGATTGATTTCATAAGTAGTACAATAAGACAAAAAATATCATTAACAAATGTTAATCATTCATTGATACGTATAAAGTATTAGTAATATTCAAAAAGTACATATATCATTCAAGTCTACTGGTATATTTGGACGCTTATAAACATGTATAAATTTAACATCCCACACCGAAAAATTGATGTAATCAAAAATTTCCCCCCCTAAAACTATCTCTGACAAAAAGCAGCTATTGGCGACACATATCTCAATACAGCTTCTGGTGTTCGTACGTCTACATTGTTGTCCGTCGGTTAGTATGTTATTCGAAATTGAAAAGCAGCCAATCAGTATTATTTGCGCTCTTCGTCCGTATTTTTGCACTAGTAATACACAATGATCGTGGTGCATCAAGCACCGTATTATCAACTCTATTCATACTATTTTTGAATGTTAATTATTTTACTCCGCATTATTCTAAACTCTTTTAATGCGTTTAAAACAGTATGAAAATTAAAAGAGAATTTGGAATTCATCTCAATTAATACCGAATTTTGTGATTATCCCTATTTACTACGACATTTCAATATTCTGCTTGACATGGCTTGGTGTTTACAGACAAATGACCTTAAACGCCCCCCCCCCCCCCCCCATCCCGCCAAAAAATTAAAAAAAAGAAATAGTAAACATAAAAAAGGAAACATAGACAAAATTAAGAATATAGGGGGGGGGGGGGGGCAAATATTTTTTTTTAGAGAATAACCAAATTGAATACTAGTACAATAGAAGAATAGAAAAATGACTCTAAATTCAACTTTTAAAAGTCCCCGTAGAAACCCATATCACCGGTACATATATCCCTATAGAAACCCTTATCACCGGTACATATATTTTTCATTTTCCTATACACTATATTTTTAGTGGCACAAATGGAGAAGAAAAAGTTCTAGTTAGGGTTCTATTTCTACCTCCGAAATCTGCAATGAAAATTGACCTACGTCTCTTTTTACATTATTTTTAAAAGTAACATGAAATTGAATACTATTTTAACGCAATGGCGATGCTCCGCTTCATTCTTTAACAATAATCTTTTTCGAGCTAATATTGTAAATGATCCGTTTTGCCAATGTGGGGATAGATATTGAGGATGTCTATTATTCTTTCATTGTTTGTCCAAAATACATATCATGTAGAAAAACCTTATTCAATAATCTTAACTGGCTATCCGAAAACTTTGTTTTAGATACATATATAGCTAATAATATGCGGACATATTCAGTAGTCAACACTTCGGTGTTGACATGAATATCAATAATGTGATCATTTTTATAAATTTCCTGTTAACAAAACTTTGAATTTTTCGAAAAACTAAGGATTTTCTTATCCCAGGCCTAGATTACCTTAGCCGTATTTGACACAACTTTTTGGATCTTTGAATCCTTAAAGATCTTCAACTTTATACTCCTTTGGCTTTATACATATTTTGATATGAGCGTCACTGATGAGTCTTATGTAGACGAAACGCGCGTCTGGCGTACTTAATAATAATCCTGGTACCTGTGAGAAGTATTTGAACAAACAAAATATTTAAATGTTCAAACATGTTCTCTACAATCCACTTCCCTTTCATGAATGTGACCTACCGAATTAGACTATTTACCGGATTTGTTATCACATAAGCCAAACGACGGGTGCCACATGTGGAGCAGGATCTGCCTACCCTTCCGGATCATCCCTAGTTTTTGGTGGTGTTCCTGTTGTTTTTTTTCAGTTTTCTATGTTATGTCATGTGTACTATTATTTGTCTGTTTGTCTTTTTCATTTTTAGCCATGGCGTTGTCAGTTTATTTTAGATTTATGATTTTGACTGTCCCTTTGGTATCTTTCGTCCCTCTTTATAACTACTGGGTCGATATCTCTGCTGGTGGACATTTTGTCCCCGAGGACATCATCCGCCCAGTAGCAAAACTAAAATTGCGTGACGAAGATCAAACAGGAAACTGGCTCGGACGTCGCCCAGTATAAAAAGGTCCGAAACAAACATCACCATGGACACGATGTCGTCTGATACGGCAGGTGTCCCCTCATCACCAGATATGACAAATATCTCAAACATAACTCATTCAGATCATCGTCCTAGTGACAAAAGCAATATTACACTTATACAGCCATCTTCAGTTCTCCTTAAAGATATTTTGGTTTTTGATGACACAGTACAACACTGTCGCATTTCAAAATATGAGACCAAATGCTGCAAAATTTGTGCAATTTTAATTACAGATGCTGAATTGCCTAGCAATTTTACCAAGAGGTCGTATTTTACCAGAGGTTACGGTGATCTGAAATGTAAATCGCTAAATGTCGTCTACGGATTAGAGTGCAATCTTTGCGGATTGGTATACGTCGGTGAAACGACTAAACAAACGTATGTGCGGTCATAGATCAGACATTAATCTCAATGCTAACGACATTCTATACCAGCATCGCAATCAGCCCGATCATTCCATCGTTTCTATGACAGTTCGCATTATCGAAAAGATATACCATAGCTCTAACAATCCTAATCTTTCAACGACTCTCCGTAGACAAAAAGAGGAATACTGGATTAGACAATTGGGAACTGCGACACCCTATGGTTGCAATGACAAAATTGATGGTATAGGTATTCTATCTAGTCCTTCGTTTAGCTCAGTGAATGTGATGAATATATTCAAATCGACTCCACGACGTAGACGCAGTCATGGTAATCGTCATTATACATCACCTTCTCTGCATGATGTCTCTATTAATGACTTGCTGCCATTTTTTCAAATGCCGTTAGGTATTCATCACATTCGCACGAAACTTTATTCATTATCCCTTTCAAAAAACTTTATTCTCTGTTCAATTTATGTTTAGAATCCACTCTTACAAACCCTCAATTAAACCAATACAAACTTGAAGCTATAATTTCGGATATTGCAAGTCACAGACTTTTCAAGCCAGTCCGCATTGGAAAAGATGAAAAAGAGAAAAGATCTTTCCTTAATCTTTCCTTTGCCTACAAAGGTCTCGATGGCGTCAACTTAGGCAATACCCTTCATCATAAATTAGTTTAATTAAAAATACCTCTTTATTTCAAAGACCAGTCTGCACTAATCATTTCTTATCCCTATACCAACCCTATTGCAACTGAAATTTTGAATTACAAACACGTTTTGCAGGATCTCGATATTGACGACTTCAAGTCTAAACCTCCTGATTGCACTTGTTCTAGTTCCCAATAATCCTGCCGGCCACGTTATAACCGGTGACCTCAACATTGTTAATAAAACTTCTCTACAAAATGTAATGAAAGGTCCGAAATATCGTGAGCCAAAATCCATCAATTGGAAATACAACTTTAAAATTTTGATGGATTCAGTCGAGGATTATGCCAAACAATGGGCGAAGCGCGAGAAGGAAGACTTTGACACTCTTTCCGAATGGATCAAGGCAGTGAGGTCGTTGATACAAATCAGAATTAGGAAACTGATGGGGTCTATCAATGCCTATGCTACGTCAATCTTTAAAGACCCAAATGTTGCAAAACACCTATCCTACCTCCATGATAAATATGCTGTTGTCCCCGCAGATAAAGCCCCAAACAACATCGTTTTTGTGTGTAAAACTCATTAAATTAACTGCTTGATAAACAAATTAGGTATTGACAATTCACTTGGAAACTCAACATATACCCTCACGACACTTACCAAAGAGGAAATCCTGGATAATCATAGGTCTGTTTTATGTTCCTTTGGAATTCCAACCAAGATGAAGAACTGGATCTTCCATCACTGTATTGGATACCTAAACTACATAAGTGTCCTTACAAACAACGGTATATTGATGGGTCTTCCAAGTGCTCTACGAAACCTCTTTCTAAATTATTAACATCTATTTTATCAACAATCAAAGACGGGCTTCAAAGTTTTTGTGACACTGCCTATTCTAGAAGTGGCGTGAATCAGATGTGGCTTTTAGATTACATACAATCTAACTCTCTTTTATCTTGTAACAGTATTTTAAAAAAACATTTGACTTTTCTACTGTTTACACAAGTATTCCACATTCCAAACTAAAAGACAAATTGAAAGAGTTGGTATTGCTTTGCTTCATAAAAAAGAATGGCCAACGTAGATACAAGTATCTTGTCTTAGGGAGGGATAAATCCTACTTTGTATAGGATCACTCTGATCCAAACAAAATATTCTCTGAAACTGATATTATCAAGATGCTTGATTTCTTGATTGACAACATACTTGTTACGTTCGGTGGACGTGTTTTTCAACAGATCGTCGGCATTTCAATGGGAAAAACTGTGCCCCTCTACTTGCCGACTTGTTTCTTTATTATTATGAGGCTGACCTCATGCAAGAACTTCTTAGGAAAAAAGACAAGAAGTTAGAAATATCCTTTAACTCTACTTTCCGCTATATAGATGATGTTCTTTCACTAAATAATTCAAAATTTGGTGACTATAAGGAACGCATCTATCCCATCGAACTAGAGATAAAGGATAATACAGATACAGTTAAGTCGGCCTCATATCTTGACTTACATCTAGAAATTGACAATGAGGGTCGGTTGAAAACAAAACTTGACGACAAAAGAGACTATTTCAGCTTTCCAATTGTCAACTTTCCATACCTAAGTAGCAACATTCCAGCAGCACTTGCATACGGGGTATATATCTCCAAATTGATATGATATTCCCGTGCTGGCATTTCCTATCATGATTTTCTTGATAGAGGGTTGCTACTCACAAGGAAGCTATTAAACCAAGAGTTTCAAGTGGTGAAGTTGAAATCATCCCTCCGTAAATTTTACGGACGCCATCACGTGTTGGTTGACCGTTATGGAATATCCGTTTCACAAATGATATCGGATATGTTCCTTACGTCGTAACTACAATCCCCTTCTCTTTCATGAATGTGACCTACCGAATTAGACTATTTACCGGATTTGTTATCACATAAGCAACACGATGGGTGCCACATGTGGGGCAAGATCTGCTTACCCTTTCGGAGCACCTGAGATCATCCCTAGTTTTTGGTGGGGTTCGTGCTGTTTATTCTTTCGTTTTCTATGTTGTGTCATGTGTACTATTGTTTGTCTGTTTGTCTTTTTCATTTTTAGCCATGGCGTTGTCAGTTTATTTTAGATTTATGAGTTTGACTGTCCCTTTGGTGTCTTTCGTCCCTCTTTTCTCATCATAAGGTCAATTAAACAGATTTCTTGTTCCTTTATAAAGCGATATTGTTACTGGCACAGATCATCATCATCATCAACACTCACATCATCATCCCAATCATAATTGAATGACTTTTCAAACTTTCTTTTTCTTTTTTTTTCTCTCTTCTTTTTAACTCTGATAGCTAGTATTTATACACTATAAAGTGTTTGCACTAAAACATGATCATTATAATATACTATTACTGTAAATTAATATTGTATTACTTCGTAAGTATGATTTACTTGTGTCTAATCCATTTTGATTTAATTGAGCAAAAAAAATAATATTCAACGTGTATATTGCAATTGATGTTCTATTTGTATATTTGAACAATGCAAGGTGACATTTTATTTTGTTATTTATGGAAATGTAAGAATGTATTGAATGTTTTTGTCTAATACATATTTGGCTGCACAGTGTACTACACGTACTTTTACAAGGGGCGTAACAAGTTCGTTCAACAAACTATACATTAACCGCTCACAATGACGTTTGATTTTTAATTATAGATCCAACGTATCTATTACTAAGACACTTGAACAGAAACAGTTCACTGACATTGTACACGAAACAACAAGTGTACGCATCCTGTTAAGTTGTTCGTGGCGTTGTATATATGAGGGTCTGGTTGGGGATTGTTAAATAATTGACAAAACAGTAAAGAATTGAGAATAATTGGTTGCTGAAAATAAATGAATAGAGAAAGGTAGACAAAACAGTAAAGAATAGAGAGGAATTTGTTGCTGATAAATAACAAATTAAGAAGAAAAGAGTAGAGATATGTTATAAAAAAAACTAAAGAAGAAAGAAACAAATACCCCTCCTCCCCAACATGACCCTCATACAAAGCAATAATCAAGTTGTCTTTAACTGTAGGATGTGGTTAACTGAAATAGAAGCTAAGACGATCGACAATAAAAGTATTCATTTTTTTTAGATCAGCTGTCATAGTTCAACATGTTATTATGTCAATGATAATTATACATGTATATAGATTTATTGACAACAAGTTCAATAACCAGTTCGAAAAAAAATAAACAGCACATACATACAAATCTGCTGACCTTGAGTATTGTGCTGTTAAGGTATTGCCTAATTAGTGTTAACATCTCAACACTTTTTTTTTTATAAAAGTTTATATGAGAATATGAAACATAAAAATTCATAAATTTGAAATGTCAATAAAAAAAAGTTTAACCCTTAACACATGCGTGTTCATTATTATCGTCATTAACCTCGTTAGGTTCAGTGTTATATCTTAATATTCTGGTAATTTAGATAATTTGTTAACACTTCTCCTTGTTTGTTTCGGATGATTTTTGTCACAACTGTTTTCAATTCTTTTAATTATAGCTTTAGATATTGTTTCATCACGGCTGGTAATCTACACACGCAGAACATTTGGTTCTGCAATGAAAAACGTGAGAGGATTTTCCGGTTGTGCTTGAGTGGAACAATTGTCACCGCTTCGAAAGGTATATACATTTCTAAATCGAAATTTTCTTATTCGACTAGTCAAAATATTGAAAATCGGAGAATGCTATGCTGTGGTGAATACTTAAACGAAGAAATACATGTATCATTTACTGATGTACGTGGAGTTAAACTCCTACAAAATCAGTTGCCGCACGACAATTTGCCTAAAAGAGTTACATTTAAATTCTAAGATGGTTCTAATTACACACCCTCAAGTTCAAATTTACTTTTTTTTTTCGGTCAATGGGTATGAATGTCGTTTTGGGCGGTGAGTACGCTGTCCGGTGTTGATCGACATCTTAATAATATAAAAACCTCATATTTTCATTCTGACATGCGTGAGGGGATCGGTTCTGATTGAGGACATCGTGAATGCGTGAGGGGACGTGAAATCATAATATAATATCCAAACTATGAGTCTTTGAAAGTTGCCTAAATGTGGTCAGATTGTTGATGAGAAAACACATTTGTGTGCATGAACAAAATTAATGAGATAGAATTTTGAAATACATTGTGGGAAGATAGGTTTTACGAACAATAAAAGGAAAACAATTGTCAACGATTTGTTTCTAGCTACAAATAAAAGTGAAGCTCAGATGAAAAAAGTTCGAAAGCCAAGACAAGTACATTGAGGACCAAAAGTTCCAAAACGTTGTGCCTAATACGGCTAGGGTTTATGCCTGGAATAAGAACATCCTGGTTATTTCGAATAATTCATAATTTTGCAACCAGTGATGTTTTATAAAATGACTATATAATAGATATACATGATAAAATCGAAGTGGTTACTAACTACACAATAAAAACGGTTACATAAAACTATCTAAACCAGCACATAAAAATTCACAGCCGAGTTAGCCAAAACCATAAACGCACAAAGTGACGTAATATATGAATTTCTTAAACAATATCCCAAAAATAGGATAGACAGAATTCAGGATTAGATTTTCTATACTGATATAACATTTATCAATAACAATGGAAATTACAATATTAATTATTATCACATTGTGGACTGGTAGTAAACTATTCCGATTATTTGCCCAACTCCACGATTTTGGACACATATTTGAAATTTATTGGGTAGTCTAGACTTTTATTCATAAAAAGAAACATGGTCATTTATGGTTATTTCAAAATTATATCTCATAATTTTTATTTATGCACACAAATGTTTTTTTCATAAACAACCTAACCATATTAAGGCAACTTTCAACGACTGATAGCTTGTATATAAAGATATGATTTCAAGTCCCATCACGCATTCACGATGTCCTCAATCAGAACCAAGCCCCTCACGAATGACAAATTGAAAATATGAGGTTTTTAGATTTATTAAGATATCTATCAACATCGGACAGCGTCCACGACGCCCAAAACGACATTCATACCCATTGACCGAAAAAAAAAAGTAAATTTGAACTTGTAGGTCTGTTAATAGAACCATTTCAAAATCAAAATGTCACTTTTTTAGGCAAATTATCGTGGGACAACTGATTTTGTAGGAGTTCAACTCCACGTACAACAGTAAATGATACATATATCTCTTCGTTCAAGTATTCACCACAGCATAGCAGTCTCCGATTTTCAATAATTTGATCAGTCGAATAAGAAAATTGCGATTTAGAAATGTATATACCTTTCGAAGCGGTGACAATTGCTCCACTCAAGCACAACCGGAAAATCCTCTCACGGTTTTCATTGCAGAACCAAATGTTCTGCGTGTGTAGATTACCAGCCGTGTTCATTTAAAGTTCAGTGTTGAGAATTGTATGTTGACCTTCGTGGTTATTCGTGATGTTGGGTTGACGTGTACCTCATAAATAGATTACCTTATCGGTTTTTGACAAAACATTTAGTAATTTTTGCTTTTCAACTACGTACTTGATTTGGCTTTCTATTGTTTTGGATTCACGCGTTTTTTAGACGAAACGCGCGTTATAGTACACCTAACAATTTTACATATTATGTAGGAAATTGTCTTATCGATCATCAACACGGCTGATAACTTCACATTAATCGTGCTTGAATATTATTCAAATATAGGATATATAGGATAAAATATAGGATAATCACTTATTCTTAGTTAGATATGAAGTTATCAATTCTTTTAATTATAGCTTTAGATATTGTTTTATTTAAAGTTCAGTGTTGAGAATTGTATGTTGACCTTCGTGGTTATTCGTGATGTTGGGTTGACGTGTACCTCATAAATAGATTACCTTATCGGTTTTTGACAAAACATTTAGTAATTTTTGCTTTTCAACTACGTACTTGATTTGGCTTTCTATTGTTTTGGATTCACGCGTTTTTTAGACGAAACGCGCGTTATAGTACACCTAACAATTTTACATATTATGTAGGAAATTGTCTTATCGATCATCAAAACGGCTGATAACTTCACATTAATCGTGCTTGAATATTATTAAAATATAGGATATATAGGATAAAATATAGGATAATCACTTATTCTTAGTTAGATATGAAGTTATCATTTAAAAATGATAAATAACAAATCCTGAGTGAATTTGATTAATAAATGTTATTTCCAATCAACATTTAACAAAGATTCAAACACTGTTTGTTTTAATATTCAGTTTTTTAATACAGAGGAAAAGGCTCATTCGAGACTTATAAGTAAATACGTATTTTAACTGTATGATTTGTTTAATGAAGTCTTTAATATAAAAATGGTAAAAATATCTAAAGAATAACTAATCGAAGAATTTAAGTGGAGAAAAATATTCAACAATCGACCGAACAACACATTAATTCACGAATGCGCGTAGCGCATGAGTTCATTATCAGTGTTGTTCGGTCGCAAATTGAATATTTTTTCGATATTTGCATTCTTTGATTAGTTATTCTTTTATTACACTGACAAATGCCTTTTTTTTTAAGAAACAAATGTAGAAAATGTAAGGAACTATATTTTTTCCCTACGTATTCATATTTCGTTTTGATCCGCCGATATCGACGTCTTTTAACAACGCCTACTGTTGTATGACGTCAGAGTGTGTGAGTAACCACGTTTGTTACACATGTGAAATAATCAGTTTTTATTTAACTGAGAAATCAATGTAATTCAGTGCAACCAATGTAATGATTACCAATACTTTTATTTGAAGGTTTATATGATTACATTAATTGACACTTCTTTCATTAAGTTTGGTAAATTATGTAGTACCTCTAAGGTCGAACATTTAATTACCAACAAAGCTGATTGGACGTTCTTTAATGACTTTTGTTTTCAACTTTCTAAGCGATACGTTTAGTGTAGTTTGAGTGAATGTTTTTTGTTTGAGGACATTTCTATTTTAAGCACTTAGTTAACTTCTTTATTCTTCAGTAATTAGTTCCATCGGGCTTTAACAGAACAAAAACAGACTGGAAAAACGGTCGTTAACGGACTTTACATGTTAAAGACCAGTGGTGCGTGGTTTCTTTGTTAATGACCGGTAGGGCGTGGTATCTTGGTTTACAGAAATGTCCCTTTAAAAACATTTTACTATTTTCAATATATATTAAAGTTGTTGAATTGTTTACCATAAGTTTTGATCAATTATAGAATTATAGAAAACTTTATTTAGAATTAATATACTAAAATATTACATTTAAAGGAATGATAGTGAATTATAGTTACATGTATTACTTCAGTCTTTACTATAGTAATCATATAATAACTCGAGTTTGCTTTGAAACGTTTGAATTTATAAGAATTTGTAAAAACATGATTCATCAATGAAATGAACATAATAGTTATTGAAGATCTGGGGCTGTTTATCGAAGCAGTCTTAGGATTAGGACGTGTCATAAGACCAACTTAGGACACATCTTAGTCCTAAGTGGATTTATTTCGCAATTTAGGAAAATCCTAGGAATTGTCCTAGCTTTAAAATACAAATGTAGGTGTCTTAAGAAGGTCCTAACTTTAGGATATATTTAGGATGGTTATTTAATAAACAAATAGGGACTGTAACAGTTCAATTTGATTTTTATGGCGGGAGTGAAAAAAGGGGGTGCGGGCTCTGATTTTTTTATATTACATATTATCATATTTATACTCAATCATAGTAAAATATCAACCAAATTATTTTAGATATTTAATCCAAAACTGTGAAAAATGTGCGAAAGATTGAATGTTGTACGACATTTAAAACTATGCAAAATATTGATAAGAGCTCATTTTTAATTCTATACATTAATTAACAATATTGTGATCAATATTCGTTCTTTTGAATAAATAAATAATTTTGTAGTAGCACGATTTTTAAAAATAAAATTGCATTACGATGTAAAGTGTAAGGTGTATGTTGCAAAGGTGAAACGTGTATGGTATAATGGCACATATTGCATGGTGCAATGTTGTATGGTGAATTGTGTATGGTGTAAATGGGAAGTTAAAACCATCCATGGACTGTAAGAGAGGTAGTTAAGAGGATTGACAGATTAGTAGTAGAACACTTAATACAAAGTGGTAGATATGTATCATGTGTATAATAAAAGAATATGTTGATGGTTTTCCCATGAATTATTCAAACTAGTCGGAACTAATTCTTAATTTAATATCAATGTAAAGTGCATAGCTCTAAAGCTCACAATTTCTCCTTTGGGATTTAAAATTTCAGATGTAGGAGCAATTTCCAAAACCTTAAATCTTTTATTTTTTAAATAAAAGTGAAATCTGATTCAAAATTTTTCATACCCATATAGCAAGGACGAAGAAAACCAAGGCAATAATAGCACATTTAATTGAATGATATGTAGATGAAAAATACGTTTTTAAAAAGATTGTCAGAGAACTGCACTAAGGTGAGTAAAGGTAATAGATTTAACCATTAATCATAAACAAGAATACTCATAGACGATAATTTGGATCAAACATTGATGTAAAGATCTGATTTTACATAGGTAGACTGTCTTTTGACAAAATTGTTGGTTAATTCTGTGAACTTGAACAATTTCTATAATACTTAACATTAGTAAATTGTTTGAGACCCCTAAATTACAGAATATAGAATAATGCAAACATACAGCCTACTTTTTGTTATTTAAAGTTCCTTAGATGTTTCAGATACATGTATGTTATATGACTACTGAGGAATTTTTATCATTAACTTCAGTCTATTATATGTTTAGTATGTCCATTGAGTTCAGTATATTATGCAGTGAACTTTTTTTATTCTAAAAAGATAAATATAAACTAGCATATAAAGTAACTTTAAAAGAACACCTTTGTTTTGTAAAACCAAAATTCTTTTATAGTCATGATACATGTGATAATAGAACTTCCATAACAATTCTTAAAAAACAATTTAAAAAGAAAAGGGTTCCAAAATTTATGTAAAAAATATTCTAGTTAAATTAGAAAATCGAATACATTGTATACACGAAAGATATGTGTGTTTTACAGGTAAAAAGACAGCCCAATTTTTAAACTCGTGTATAACTTATCTGTTGAAATCAAAAGTACTTTCTATAATTTGTTTTCCCTTTTTGATATATATTATCCCAAATTATAATAATTATAGATATATTCATAACATGTGAAATACATGGTTAAAAAAAGTCAGTGATTTTTGTTGGCTGTTGTTAACTTATTAAAAAGATGGTACATAATATTGTATGTAACCATGAAAAATGTCGGAATTTTCTGAATAAAGAAAATATAAGTTTTAACAAATCATATGCGAAACAAGAAGCAACTTAATAAGGTAATATAAACATGAAAAATGTAGGACAGAAAGTCAAGGACGAAAAGGCAGATATTATCTTTCTTTAAATAAGAAAACAATTATTTACAAAAAACAAATTTTGTATTTTCTTGAACTATTATATATAAATTAACTTTGTTATTATTCAACAAATATCAATAAGGATCAAATAATTGTAAAGCAAAGAATATTTCAAATTGACTCGGTATCTGTGAAAGCTTCGTGGTGACAAGAAATATATCCTTTACATGATTAAAATTTAAAAAAAAAGTTTCATTTATCAAGAATAATGAACAATATAATACACTTAGAAATGAATATATGTAATAATAAGAAAATATTTTAAGACATTTCTCTTATCTATCGAAACAATTGTGCCATACAACTGTATGTGACTTTTGTCATCATATCAACTATGTGACTTTCTGTCCGTTTACCGGTTTTATTATCCTCAGTAAAGGTGTAATTTTCAAGTTAAAACAAATCTTGTTTCTGAAAAGACTTAAATAATTATGATATAAGATAATGTAACTACCTCTGTTTGATGAATCTGCAAAATCATGTTCAGATTTGAGTAACAGTTACTTTTAAAAATATTATCAGTTTAGTATTAATTTATGAAAATTATAAACCAATGTAAGGCTTGGCTAGTAATTAAACCAGGTTCAACCCACCTCTTTTTTTTTATTAAATGTCATGAACCAAGTCAGTAATATGGCAGTTGTTATCAATAGTTCGTTTCTATGGTATGTTGACGTTTTTGTTTGTTGCCCTTCAGTATTCCTGTTGTTCATTTTTTCCATCTGGCAGTTGAACGTGTTCCCTCGGTTTTAAATACCCGGATTAGTTTTCTCTCAATCGATGTTTGACTTTTGAACACCGGTATACTGTTGTTTTTTTCAACAACACTAAAGTGATGGTTTTAACGCGAGGCAGAATATCAAATGATTTTAAGGTTAAGGAATGAAAATCAATCGATTGAGAGAGTTAAACATTATGTAATAGTTACGAAACCAAGCTACCGAGCTATGTGCAGTGTAATAATTATTATTGACCTAACATTGCATTATCTGTTTTGTGCGCAGTATGTTTGTGGATCGTTTGATTTAGTGGTCGTACGTGATATGGTCAATGTAAAGGTTTGATACGTAAAATCAATACTATTAAAGATAAACGAGCTATATTTACAATTATAGCATTCTGCGTATCATTTGGATTACACTTAAAAATAGTTTATCATTATATAAACCAAGTGACTCTTGGTATAGTATTACTTTATAATTGACACTTTCCAAGTAATTACTAAAAAAGAAAAAGAAACAGAACGCAACAGGTTTTTAGAGGAATAATTATCTTGGTAGGAAACACAATGGCTGCCAAATACAGTATGGATAGAACAACTGAAAAGGAATGTGAAGGTATGCCTTAAGAAATTATATATTCAATTGTTTCAAAAAAGCGTTAGGATACGAAATTACTGTGTTTATGGCTGTGGCTGAAAGGAATACAACTTAGATAAATAGTTACACATTTGAGACATTAATACTTAACTTTCAAAATAATGTAGTTCATCAAATTTAAACTCAAAGATATTTATGTGTCGGTAAGAATCGATATATGCAATCATAGTTTAAGCATGTATTATATATGCTTTGGGATTGTATGATCCGTTTATCGTCTTTTGACTCTTTCAAAATGCAAGAGAGTATCCTGGGTAGAGATAAATTTTATGGCCTTCAAAATACAGTTTCGATTCCCAAAATTCTCGAAATTTTTTCCCCTCATGTTGGCGGTATACCATCTTTTCCGAAAGATCATTGTTTTTTGTTTGGAAATACATAAATAAATATGTTCATTCAAACAAAAACATGCTTTCATAAGATAAGTCGCAACTTATGCAAAGGTTTCGTCCAGATTTATCTGTTAACAACCTTAAAACTTTGATATCGTATGAACGGCGTAATCGTAATAAGTAGAAAAAACGAAATAAAGACAATGTTCAAAACCATACGCTTGTAATTCTTGTATCCTCCTTTAGAAAATTAATTTCGGCTGGACACAAACACTCAAAAACTGTAATAGAAAGTTCCAAGAATGTTTATCAATGACCAGCAATTTATGTGAACTTTAATGTGCCTCGAGATCAAATTCGGGTTGCCCATCACACTTGATCTTATATTTTGCATGGGATGACAAGGGTACAATTTAATTTGCCAGCAATCATCTTGTGCATCCGACACGCTTGTAATCTATAAATGTACTTGCAATAGGCAGTAATGTCGAGTGTTATTGGCGGAATCGTGACCTGATTCATTGTTAAACAATCTTTGCTGCTCAACATTTTTGTAAAATATATTCATAGCTTTGTGACTTTAGCAGTAGGACACTTGTAAGGTAATTAATTATTATTAGAGACTATGAATAAATATGACCTTAATCATTACATAATATGAATAAAATATAGGACAAATATAAAACATCGAGAAATCAAAATCAAACTTACTTAACAATGTTGAAATTTGTGTTTAACGTCAATACAATGTATCAAAATCATACTAATCTACATGTTTGTACATTTATTTTATAACAGATATTGGTTCGTCAATTGATCAGGATACAAGTGCAGATGTTATTGGTAAGAGAACATACTACTTATTGTTTATCCAAATTAAGGAATTTGGCAAAACTAAAAGCAAATTAAATATATAAATGCAAACGAAAATATATCATATTGAAATACGTACAAAAGAAGATAAATAACGAGACGTCAGACCGACATTCTGTCCTCTGAACTTCTGTTTAACTATCAAATTGTTCGGACTCTTTATCACTAGTAGATTAATTCTGAACCAGAACAGCCGTTTCGATCTGAAAAGCTTTTATATCTAAGTCTGTGTAACATGATATAGTTATATATGTATTGGCTTTTAACTAGTTTTCAGAAGATGTAAGTACTCTTTTTTTTTAAATGCTTTATCTTCGTGAAAGCTCTGTTTTGTGATTCGTGACAATTGGATAATAATATACTATACCAACTCAGGAATATCACAGTTGTTATCCATTTATTTGATGTGCCATTTATTTGATGTGTTTGAGCTTTTACTTTTGCTAATTAAATATTGACTTACCGTTTTGAACTTTCCTTGAAGTGCAGTATTTTTGATATTTTACTTTATACTGTTATAATAACAGCATAAAGTAAAATATGAAAAATAACAGTGTTATTCAAACATCACTAATCGATTAAACAAGAACGAATCCGAAACTGAGTCAAACCATATCAGATTTTTCCGGATTATTTTTATATTGTGTTGATACAACACTGTCCCCATTCGCCAGTTGTAATTGGTTTTGAACTAACATTCAGTTACTGGGTGCAGTACTTGTTAGTTGCTTTTGTGTCTATTGTATCACAGAAGGATTTTACATCACCAGTTATCGTTCCTGCTGTTGCCGACATCCGTGAATTGTAAAACACGATGTTTAAAAATATCTAAGAACGTATTAAAAAAAACAATCAGACTCCTATATATATAGTTAGAGATAACTATTTTATTTATTTTAAATTTGCAAATATACCTGACTATATATTAAAAAATACCGTCATTTAGCGTCGCCTTCTAATCGATACGATTCAAATTACTATCATATAAACAACACTTTACTTTATAGATGCGATTCACATAAAGACCAATAATGATAAATAATTGTTAATCACACGTAGGTGAAATCGTAATAATAAATCAGCCTAATAAAATTGAGAATGAAAATGGGGAATGTGTCAATGAGACAACAACCCAACCAAAGAGCAGAAAAGAGCTGAATGCCACCCATTGGTCTTCAATACGGCAAACCAGTATCCTGAGCCGTGCTTCAGCTTGCTTCTAAACAAACATGTGTTCTAGTTCAGTGATAATGGACGTAATACTTAACTCCGAAATAAATAAATGAACTAAAATTAAAAATCATGCAGGAATAACATTGTTCAAAGGCTCCCAACTTGGGAAAGGCGCAAACATGCAACGGGGTTTAACATGTTTTTGAGATCTCAACCCTCCCCCTTTACCTCTAGATAATGTAGAAAAGACAAACACATAGCAATACGCACTTTAAAATTTAGTTTAAAGGTTTCCGATGTCAGAATAGGTACCAAAAAGAAACTAGTCTAAATTATAATAATACATTAATTTACAAAGGACTGCTAGCAGTTGCTGACATAATATCTCCAGACCTCAATTTAACTGATTGAGAGACTATGTCTCCATCATATGAATATGAAGAACAATTCATTCCGTTAGGGTTTAGTATCATACTTTAATGAAATATATGAGAAGAACATAACCCGTATCATGTCAACAACTGTTTTTAAAATAAATGTGTTTATTTCTAATGCAAAGACCCTATAAGAGAATCAATATTAAAGCCAATGTATGCCAATGACCTGACAACAGTATCGTAACCACTAGTATATCCTTTCTGAATAAGTCTATCTTAATCGTTAGTTAGCTGTTTAGATAACTGCCGACATATATGTGCTTTGGAAAGAATATTACCTTAAAAGATTGGATATGAAATACCTGAACGTATAAGATGACTGCATGTTGATTTATATTTACGAATGATGTCTTTCCGAAGATAAACAGTAGTTAATATTTTGAAATATTTGTTATATCGAAAACCCTGGTGTAATACCTTTTCAGTAACACAAATATTTTTTCGGTAAAAACTTATATGTTGTTACATACAGGAGCAAATCGTACAAGTTGACATACATAAACACCATAGGATGGTGACGGGGAACATCACCATATAGAAAGGGATAATTAACAATAGGAAATGAGAATCATTTCTTTTATCATAAATTTTGGTATTAAGCTTCTCGTTAATGATATAAATATCAAGATCTAGGCAAGGACAGTGTTCATTATAAGAATTACCTTTATTTATAGTTAGTACAACAGGTTAAATCTTTTTAGTGTACATACTGCATACAAAAGCAAAGGTTCATGTGTTATACGGGTTGCATCTGCTGCGGCGTATGGGTTTTGCTCTGGTAAGATCCTAGGCATCTGGGGTGAACTCCCTGTTAGTGGACTGCAGTATATCTAAAGACAGTTGTACACTTTTTTAATACTTCTGTCCCACCAGTCTCGTGCCCGTATAGTTATTGTGTGCAAAGAACGTTATGATGATTAGATGATGATCTAAGGTCATTATGCCACTTACGTCAATAAACCTAGGATGCAAGAGTGCGAATGTTGACATTATGTCAGGTCAGAATATGGGCAAATGTGACATGACTAAACTTACTTTAAGCATGTTTGGGCCCTGTTACAATAGTCGGGCTTTACGTAAATAAAAGAAAAAAGTAATAAAGCGGGAAAGTGTACAATAATGATAGACAGAAGGTGGGAACTGTTGTAATATCAGGGAACTCTGGTCAAACAGTGAAGACGAACTCTATAATCATTATTCCCAGATACCTAACTCACAATATATACACACAGTAACAACAAAAGTACGTGCAACGTTCATCAAATGTTTTTGTATACGCGTTGGCTAACAGTAAACGTCGAACGTGAAAGTAGAAGTGACTGTTTACTGAGTAGTCCGAACAAATCTACAGCTACAATCATTACAATACAAAAACAAGTCCGCAATAATTGGTACACACTTAGTCCATATTGCAATTAGGATAACCTGACGATAAACGGAATCTCCTAATCGAAATATAAATGCGATTTAGAAAGAATTCAAAGACAGTTATAGTATAAAAGCATAATCGTTTTAAATAGTAATTTGCATTAATGCAGAGTGTCGAGGGATTTGGTTGTTCGTCGTCTTCCTCCCTTTCGTCTTCTAATTCTTTGCATTAAATATTAACATTTCAAATGTTTTCTGCACAATGATACATTGTAAGTAAGCATTTTTACAATTTATCTGTATGTGTTTTAAGCCTAACATACTAAGCTTGTTATTCATTTTTTTGTATTGCAATGCATTTTTACTAATGATGCTCGGTGTTACCCGATGACAGTTTGCAATACCTATAGGAAGCTCATACCTTTTTAAATGTTGACTGAAAAATGTCGCTTGCAAAATAGAAAAAAATAAAAAATACTTAGGTAATTTAAACTCGTTAACTGTTTCGACATTCGCTGCTTCACTACTACATGTACTATGCCTTTCCAATTGTGTATACATCAGTATATTTGTAAAAAAGATAATGTGTACATATTAATTTATAGATGATGCATATTCTAAGGGTTTTCCATGTCGTATAACACACCTTGGGGTGTAGGGTGTCCCACATTAAGACCTCCCTTTATTTGACCAATCTTGACACTCCTCGGTGTGGTATACAACAATATAAACCTTAAGGTATTCATTATCGGACTTATATACCGTCAACAAATATTATTTTCTGCATACATTTACAGTGATTTTATCCTGTTTTTTCAGACTGCACTAAGGTTTTTTTCGCCCTACCGCTTATGTATAATATGTAATAAAACTCACTGGTTAATCTTTATGTATAGACTTTCACATATCAGAAATAATTGTCTAGTTTAAATAGCACAATTGCTGTAACTGCTTGAAGCAAGACGCAAATGAATTGTTCCGGGGTATAAAAAATACAAGCCACCTTGTGATTGATTAGTTATACCCCCGCTTTAAAAAAGGGGGGGTATACTGTTTTACCTCTGTCTGTCAGTCCGTCCGTCAGTCCGTCCATCAGTCCGTCCGTCCATCAGTCCGTCCGTCAGTCAGTCCGTCCCATGAAACTTTCGTCACATTTTTCTCAGGAACTACACATCCACCCTTTCTGTAATTTGGTATCAACATTTATATATGTCAGCCATACCGTGTGATGCGTTTTCAGATTCATCACTTGACAACTTCCTGTTTACCGAACACTTGGTCTGATTTTACACATGATAGCCAAGTTGAAAATTTTTGTCACATTTTTCTCAGGAACTACAATACAAGGATTTCTGAAATTTGGTTTCAGGATTTATATAAGTCAGCTATACCGTGTGATGCGTTTTCAGATTCATCACTCGACAACTTCCTGTTTACCGAACACTTGTATGATTTTACACATGATAACCAAGTTAAAAATTTTCGTCACATTTTTCTCAGGAACTACAATACAAGGATGTCTGAAATTTGGTTTCAGGATTTTTATAAGTCAGCTATACCGTGTGATGCGTTTTCAGATTCATCACTCGACAACTTCCTGTTTACCGAACACTTGCATATTTTTACACTATTAATATTATCCACTTGCGTCGGGGGTATCATCAGTGAGCAGTAGCTCGCAGTTTCACTTGTTCTTTTCACTTTTCCGTGGATAGACCTATTGATTTTGTTCTGATTATTATGAGGTCTTTCCGTTTTTCCGTGGAAAGACCTATTGATTTTTCTGATTTTTTTTTATCCGCCTAATTTTTTCTTGCGCTGTGTTATTGTTTTATAAGATGTTGCTTATACATTTGAAATATGATATCGTACAGTTCATACGATTGTGAAAATAACACTGCTTAACCGAACACTTTACGTTGTAAGAGTTATCTCCCTAAACATTTCTTTTCTTGTGGCGACTACTCCTTCGCAACCGTAAAAGATTACGACAAATATATTTTACCAAATTGCTCGTTACGTCTTCAGGTTTGGATGACCATTTGGACCAAAGCTATCCGGAGACTCTATATGAGAGTCATTCCCTCTAATGCATTTGATATAAGTAATAAGCATATCTACCTGGCTAACCATAAATGATAGATACCTAGGGTCTTTCAATTTGAGGTTCTTGGTCCAAAATTTGAAAATCAGATCAAGGTCGAAGATCCTTTTTATATTTATAATTGCATGTAGGGTGGTTTTACTCATTTACCAAGTATAATGAAGACCTAGGAAAGTTTTATAACAGGTCCTTGGTTCATGACCTTTAAAAAGAGCTCAAGGGCAATGTTAAAATTGTTCTAGATTTTGACCTTTGCTTTAACTTCATATTTAGACACGATAAAGCCATGGGGCACTTTTCATTGGGTTATTATGTACATGACCTTGAAAATCCAACCGGAAATGACTTTTTGTAAAACGGGGAAGTAGCTTTGTTTTGAGTGTCAAGTAAACTATCAAAAAATAACGTAAGTGTCATTTTTAAGACCGGAAGTAACAAATTATCTCCTATATTTCGAATTAGCGTACATTAAGTTATCAATCGATACTTTTTATGACACTTTAAACCGTATTTTTATATTTTCATATCAAAATGATTTGTAAGAAGTGGAAAGACCTTCAATTGTTCTCTGAACAATCGTTTTTTAATTTATTCATGTAATTGTATCAATTTTGTTTATAAAAGAATGATATTATTTTGGGAATTTATTTAACATATTCATGACATTTTTATCGCGGAAAAGCGGACTATTTTTTTTTAATTTTTTTAGAATATTTGTTGTTTCTCTTTTGTTTGGTATTATCACTATTGTTTTTATATAAAACTTAATGATCAGGAATAAATATTATATCCCCACTCATTTTTAAAGTACGTGGTTGTTATTATATTGAAAAAAGACTATATAGCCATTTGATAATTATATAGAGTTAAAGGTTTTAATATTTTTTTCGAAAAAACTGATATCAATAGAGCACGAAATCATCATGAAGGTACTTCAAATCATGTAACACGAAAAATGAAAGTTCATAGGTCACAGTATATTTCCCAATAAAAGGTGAAAAAAAAAGGATATTGTTTCTTACAAAAAAAATACTACAGCTAATACAGCAATAATGGTGACTTGTACAGTTCTATATTACATAGAACTAGTAGAAAACACAATTGAATTGATAAATAATTAATTTGCGTTCTTTATTCAACACCTCCATCGTGTGTTCCACTGTGTTATTAATAGGTCAATAAAATACCGAACATTGTACGTATATTCTATATATTTCAAGCTTAACTAAAACCTTACCACAAACTGTAAAATGTATGATTTAGCATTATCTTGTTCCGTCGAATCCTTTGTTAAATGTATAGCAGTTTACCAAAATGGAACAACGTGTTAGAAAAGAGGGCTTGATTCCCATGAATCAGTTCTCGTTTGTCTCACAATAATGTAACAAATTATACAAATCCATACACAACAGGACTATATCGTCTGCTGGTATTTCATTTTTATTGCAAGCAACTGACTATATTGCTGTTGTGGTCATGGCAATAACCGTTTTTCGGTTTCTATACACCTAGTTGAAATAAATTTTCATTTTATTGACGATGTAAGAATAAATTTATCTATATGCGTTAGTTTGTTTTTAATATGAATGCATAAATAGTATCATTTTTGATTATATATACAGATAAGATAAGGGAAACGTTCTAGTAGCCGATATTATGCTTTGTAGATCAGGAGAAAGACATCAAGGGAAAAGAGGTATGCATGTTTATTCTTAAATGTATTTAGCTTTTACTTTTAAGCACGCATGATCAATGACAGGTCATTAACTATTTTAAAACTAAGAAGGATAAAGTGTGCTCGAGATGAAAAAGGTTCGCTCATGATATTCATCGAAACAGTAACTGTCACTTTTTTTTTAATTAAGACCGATAATGTCATTATGATGTGCAGGCTGTTGCTAACATCTAGTAGTCGAACATCAGAATAAGGTTCGACTAAAATTGTATATCGTGCCGTAAACAAATTAAATCCTGCATATATGAAATAAGTTTTTAATTGGGATGTTAAAATTGCTTTAGTTATAAGCAAATTAGATTAAAATACTTAATTATATATGTAACACTCAGAAACGTGTCCTTCCCCCCAAACGTGTCCGATTCCCCCAAACATGTCTAGTTGAAAACTGCGCCAAAGCGTGTCATTTGTATAAACGCCCAAACGTGTCCATTTCTCAACTAACCCCCAAACGTGTCCAATCGCCAAAACGTGTCCATATCAAGCGTTATTTGGTTATTGCTATTTCATTAACGTATACTAATTTTACCATTTCATTAAAAATATACATAAGCACGTAAGTACTTTTTCAAAACGGAAGAATTAAACTGGCTTAAAGTGGGGGCGTCATTTCGGCTATTTCGTTTGTAAATTGTAAGCAAACATGTTGAGTTAAACAGTACAGTTAACGGGTCAAAGTTTCCCTTTCTCTGCGCATTAAAACTTTAATGTTCTCTCTAAGTATGCATGAAATACTGACAACGACTATTCTCAATCAACAGCCTAAAGTTAATTTATTCAGTAGAACTGAAAAAAACCATTAAAACTTGTATGTTTTCTCTAATTTGCATGAAATACTTGCAACTGGACAATATGCAACCAGCAGTTTAGAGTTTATCTTAACAAAAGAACAGTAAAAACATTAAAACATGTATGTTAAAATGTAAAAAAAAAAACAAAAAAAAAAAAAACAGGTAGCCTATGTTCACTCTAAATAGAACTGCAAAAACATTAAAACTTGTATGTTCTCTCTAAATATGCATGACATACTTGCAACTGGACAATACGCGATCATCAGTTTAAAGTTTAGTTTAAAGTTAATGTGTACAGTACAACCGTAAAAACATTAAAACTTGCAAAACTATTGTGCGCTCTAATTATGCATAAAGTACTTGCAACTGGACAATACGTAATCAACATTCTAAAGTTTATTTATACACTACAAAATAAATTTGCATTTAAAACCGGCGTTGATCACATAACAGTAATATTCATAAAAAAAAAGAATCTATAAAACTTATGCATGAAATATTTGGCACTGGACGTTATGTTTCTTATCGTGTGTCTTTAGTGATGGTGGAAACCTAAAATTTATTAAAAACCCGGATAACAAGTTTATAATTTGATGGGCTTTTGAAATACACACAAACTATTGACAAAAGTAAAAAAAAATACTGTTAAAACCCCGCCATGCAATATTCGGGTAAATATAAAAGGCATCATCGGAGTTTATAAGTACAAAATAATTAACAAAGTTAACGATTAATTCAACACCAGAACTATGTGAATGTTCACTCTAAACGAATATGAAATACTTGCAACTGGACAATAAACAACTGCAGTCAAAGTTACTTAATAATAACAGATTAATTTTGCAATTATTATAATCATTAAAAACCTACATCGAACTAACTTAATCTGATAAATGACATCTTCATCACCTGTGTCTCCCATCATAGAATTGCCGTAAATGTTATGAGCGATTTTATTTAAGAGATACATGTAAAAGCGCTAAAAGACGTGTAACGTTTTGGCGTTAAATATTGGACACGTTTTGGCGAATAACAATTATCGGACACGTTTGGGGGTTATGAAATCGGACACGTTTGGGAAATATTGTACATTTCGGACACGTTTAGGGAGAAAAGACACGTTTGGGAGAATCGGACACGTTTGGGGGAAGGACACGTTTGGGAGTGTTACATATTTAAGGTTTAAAACCATGCATGTTCAGGGTGTAGATTATATGTCCGATACAGAGTGAACATTATAAATTTTCAGCAGATACTTAGTTAAAAATTATAAACAAATGTAGACAATCTATTGCATAAGAAAGTGAACAAAATAAAAATACGATTTATTGATTCAGTTAATTCAGAAATTCAAAAAAGGAAAAGCATAATATAAAAAATTATTAACTAACAACACTGTTATTGGACTCAAAAGGTGTAAACTCGGCCAATGTCTATTTTTTACTGAATTGGCCGTATTATTCTATATTGGCCGAGTTGACACAAATACAGGATATCGAAACGTCTTTAGTTTTCATATCGAAAGTCACGATCAACACAAACTGAAAGTAAACAGTTGTTTGGAAGACGCAGTTTTCATTCAGTCATCATAAAAATGCTGTAAAGTTCAGTAACGCATATATTCAGGCTGAAGACGGTGACATTAATTTAAAAAGCATTTTGAAAGCAGACGATGTCATTATTGCAGGTTTTGGGAACGAGTAGATTATCACAAAGTTCATTTCTTTATGTCCTCATAATTTCACGATGGTACAAATACTAAAAATCGATTAACTGTTTACTTTCGCTTTTGTTTTGCAAACTGTCATTTATTCTTAAACCCAAACTAGGCAAATGCATTCTATAATTATACAAATCTTCGTTCTTTGGTCATTTGGCTGATGGATAGTTGTATCATTTTCAACTCCTAGTCCTACATTATTTTTGTTTTAAATATATTCAATTAGTTTCTGCATAACACATGCAATGGCAGTACCTTTCCAATTACTATGTATGTGTTGCGTCTAAATTATCGTTATGTTTTGCATTTAATAAAAAGAAGCTGAGATTTGGATAGTTCCACTTCAAGGTAAAAATATTTATCTCTTCTATTCAAGCGTTTATCAGAATTGAAACACACTTTTAATTATCATTCATGCTATATTTGAGTAAAATTATTTTATTCGTTTTTGTAGACGATTAAATCTGAATCTGAAGAACATGTAAGAATAGTCATTATCGGAAGAACTGGTTCTGGGAAAAGTTCACTGGGAAATCAAATTTTAAAAGAAAACGTATTCAATGGCGGACTTTCCCCAATTTCTGTTACAGAAAACACAAAAGTCCAAAACAGGACCAGGAATGGAATAAATGTTAGTGTTGCTGATACACCAGGGTTATTTCACACAAACATTTCAAAACGTAATGTAAAAAAAATCATCTTAAAAAGTATAGATATGACATTACCAGGTCCTCATGTATTTTTGTATACGATAAAAATTGGGAGACATTCTGACGAAGAGTTAAATTCCTTCAATACATTTTTGGAGATATTCGGTGGTGATGTCCTTAATCATACTATCTTAGTCTTTACTTGGAAAGACTATTTATTAGAAGAAAGCATAAATATGTATTTTGAAAAGCTACCTGAAAATTTCAAGAAAATTGCCAAAAAATGCAATAAAAGAATAGTGGCAATTGACAATTTTGCGACGAATGATGAAAGTCAAAAGCAATGGGAGGAACTTCTTACTTTAATTAACACCATGGAAAATAGCAAAAACTACTTTGTCGCCGATATGATCAAATCTAATTCGGTTTTGGAATTCCTTAAATCGCCATTAAAGTTCATGAATTTTTTTTAAGTTCAGACCAGCATGCTTGAGCTCATTGAAATACTTCAAAATATACGTAATATATTTTTTGGACATTGTAATTAATCAATCATAAAACGTTATGTTGGAGAAGCTCTTGAGATTGATGTGTGTTTTGTAGTATTAGATCTTTCTATGTATTGTTATAGTATGTTTTTCACATATCGTGGAAAGATGTGTGGTGTTTGTTTTGTACTTTATTCCTTATTCAATGCTATAAATTACTTCTTCTAATTTAAAACACTTGTATTTCCTATTATGTATGTTGGTTTGCAAAATATTCCACTGATGTTTTGGATATCGATTAGCTAATACGATTTTAAAACAGATATCATTTGCTATACGCCGCAATTAATTATCTATATTCCCTTTGTAATTTTGAAATATACAGCCCGTTTCAAGTTTGTTGTTCCATCTTCAGCATGTTGAAAATAAGGTTGACCGATATTATCCCGAAACTCGGTGTGATGTGTTTCCCCTCAATGTATTTTATTGACAATAAACTCTAAAAATATTATTTATTTATTACAAATATATTATAAGGTAAACTTTAAACATCACCTCCCTTGTAGTTTATGTTTATTAATTGCGATCAAGGTTTTAATATTTAATCCGGCAGTAAATGTTAAATGTTTTACAAGGACAGTAGATATTTAAATTAATAATAACGGCGTCTGATCTTGTTTACGTAATTGTGCCCATATAAGATCTCGTTATTTTATCTTATAGAGACATAATTTGTGAATGTTACTATCATTAAAAAAAAACATATGTTAACTCCGAAAATTTAACTCTTAGGATGACACGAAATGAAGGTTGGGATAGAACATAATGTTAGGATAAGATGAAACTCTTAAAATTTCAGGTCATGTTAATATTGAAAATATGCCGTAAAACCCTATATTTCGACTTTTGAATAAAACAGTCGCGCATATCAACTTTCTGTTTTAGAATATAATTCTTTACGAAACATCATAGTTGAAGTGGCACAGTGTTAGCCATAAAGGGAGTCCCTATTGTAAATTGCATTTTCCATATTTATTTAACAGATTTGCAACCTTTCTATTTTGATTGTCATACCGATACGTGATATTTGACTTTTAGTGTCTGCTTTATTTTCTTGTGTTTGAGGCGACAAAAATTTGCGATATCCTTACTACATTAAGTTGAACCAGTAGCAAAATATTTTAACACCTCCCTTTTTCTCCCTTTTTGTGTAAAATCAACATAAGGCTCACTAGTTCTTTGAAACTAAATTGTAAAGGATGAAAGTATCTTGTAATGCGTTTTGTTCTATTGTGCTTTGTCTCTATGCCTTTTTATTATTTTCTTTGCTATTTTTTTTCCAGTTCTTTAGTGTTTTGCATAATAAATAACACAATATTGACTGTGTACCTTTTATGTTTGTTTGTTTTGTTCACACATCGTTGTCGATATAATGGAATTGTTTGCGATTATCATTCGTTATTAGAGAGGTTTATTTATAAAACCAGATTCAATCAACCGTTTTCTACATAAGAAGATGCATGTATGAAATCAGGAATATGATAGTTGTTATCCATTCGTTTGATGTGTTTGAGCTTTTGAATTTTCCATTCGCCTAGGAGTTGTCCGTTGTAGAATTTTCCTCCGAGTTCGGAGTTCAGTGTTTTTTGTTTTCTTTTACTGGTTATTTCATCCCGATCCTATTAGGACCGCTTGCATTTAAGAGGTCGTTTTTAATTAGCCATTTCCGATAACCAGTAGTTGATATAATAAACTCATCATGGATACTGAGATTGAAATTTTGTATGTGCGCCGGACGTGTGTTTCGTCTACATAAGACTCACCAGTGACATTCTAACAAAAAAAAGTAAGAGATGCAAAATAAAGTATGAAATTGATTGCAGAACACTGAAGACCAAAATGTTCTTAAAAATTTACCAAATACAGCTACGGTAATCTATTTTTGAGGTAGAATAGCCTGAGTGTTTCACAAATTCACAAAATGCCCTTTTGTAAAAAAAAATTAAAATAAAACTGCATTGCTGAGTTGACATCCTAAAAAAAACGTAATTCCAAAGAATGACTACAGTGTCTTCGATCAGAGAATTCCACGGGAAGTAGAGTCAATGTAAAAAGACAATGTTTGTCAATTAATGGTTAGTATATTGACGTTTCTTTTTTGTCAAATAAAAAAAAATGGAAAACAACACGTTTAATAACTTATTGCGTTCGAATTTATAGAACAGATTAGTACTGCAAAAAATTGTGAAACAGATTGGTATAAATGTATGGTTAAATGTATTACCATTACAGATACAATTTCAAATGAAACCATTGTACAATTTTGTTTTTGACTGTTTGGAAGAAAATAAATTGAAGATGTATCGATTGAAACTTTTACAAAATATATAACCTACTAAAAAGTTATTGTTTAGATGGAAGGTAACAGCATTTGATTTGCTGAAGACGATTATCAACATTATTTTAAAACTTTTATTTTTTAAACGATATTTTGAGACAAATTCATAGTTCATTAAAAAAGTAAATATAGTAAAAAAACAATCACATCTGGCTATATCTGATAAATATAACTTTGGCTTTAACTATCTTATTACTTTTATTGTATTTTCAATTTATAAATCTTACTATGTATCTAATCAGAAAATGAAAAGACTTATGTATTTTGTCTATTCCCTAGAGAACCTCCAAAACGAATGTACTATTCAAAGAAGTTAGAAGAAGTTATTTTTTTAGTTAATTTTAAGAAACATTTATTAGTTTAATGTTTTATTATTGTAATATATTTGAAAATTATATGTATTCTTCACGAGAAGCTTGGACTTGTTGAAGACAATGTAACAAGCAACTGATGGAAATAAAGAAATTTTAAATAGAAAAAAATAGTTTTGTAAACAGTTAATTTATCATTTTGACCATATCAATGGTAATTCATGTCAAGAACAAAGTTATGGCTACTGTACTACCTTATCTTAAAGACCTACACAAGTTTAATAAGCTAAATTTACGCAATGGTAAACAAAAGATATCGTTAATGAAATTAGAAATTCATAGGTATCTTAGATAATCATTTTGTATTGAATAACTTCCCCAAGGGTGACTGGGGTATAGCAATATGGTCACTTGGTCTTCTCCCGACCGGCAGTAAAACGCTTGCCGAAGTGGGGCGTCCGTTTGGCTGTGCGGGATGTATCAAGTTCGCAGTCGCGTCCGGTCAGAAGGGGGACGTTAAATCCGATGCCTCGTGTAAAGAGAGTGCCACGCTTTTTGCACGTTAAGAACCCTTGCAACAACTCTTTTAAGGGGTCCGTAGGTGGCCTGTTGGAAGGCAAAATTTCTGTCCCTATCCAAGATCCCTCATTTTCCAGTGGCAGTCCAAATTTCCCCGACCATCATCCCAGGTGGCCTCTATCGTGTCAACCTACCTATTGTATTTATTGTGAACTTGTTCTCGTCCTGAATATGCATGAAATGTTTGCCACTGGACGTTAAGCAACCAACAATCAATCAATCAATGTATTGAATAACAATCAAAAATGCACAAAAAAGATCTTATCATCGTTCGTCAACAAAAGTTGAAATCATTCCACAGTAAAGGGCCTCAATATTGGTTCCCGTAAATTATTCATTGGAATGATTGTCGTAACTTCATCAACGAATCCGTCAATACGTACTGTTCGAAATGGATAAAACGAGAAAAATCTGACAAGAAATATTTGATTTTTTTTAATTTAGAAATTAAAATAGTTGATGTACGTGACCAACATTTTACTCTTATCAACAACCATAACAGCCCAAACTCTTGTATCTAATATACGGAACTCGCAAAGGAATGTTTATTTCCGAACTGATAAGGTTGCTCATGATACCTTTATTGTTTGACGTACATTATACATCAAGGTTCTGAAAAAGAAATCACGAGTTCAACAACATTTCAACTGACTCCACTTTTGGAAAATAACATATGTCTAAAACAATAACTTTACAAAACACCTTACAAATATAGATTTATTTCGACTTCAAGCCATTGTTCCACTACTAAATTGTCTAATCTTCTTACCAGTACACTTGGTACAATCAAAAACCTTATAATAAATTGTTCAAATAAGGCCTTCGAAAATAGCGGAATTAATTACTTTTGGAGTGTCAAGAACTCGTTGGAAGTACTTGATAAATTGCATGCTTATATTGGTGATTTCGAATATGTTCAAAGTTTTGATTTTTCTACCCTATATACCACATTGCCCCACATTCTCATTAAGAAAAAAATCACAATGAGCATTTAAAAAGTCAGAATGTGAATATATATGTTCAAACTCTTTTAGGTCATTTTTTAGTAGCAATAAACCAAAAAACTATGTCAATTGGACATGTGTTGATACTATATCTGCCCTTGAATTTTTACTAGATAACATTTGTGTTCGCTTTGAAGATTCAGTATATCGTCAGGTTATCGGAATTTCAATGGGGACTTACTGTGCACCACTTATTGCGGACCTGTTTTTGTATCGCTATAAGTTATAATTTATGACAAAAATCAGCAAAGACCCATAGAAACAACATCTGATAAACAAATTTAACAATACTTTTAGATATTTGGATGATATTTCATCTCTCAATAATGACGACTTCAGTATGTATACTAAAGAAATTTATCCTGTTGAACTTACTTTTAGTAAAGCTAATACTAACAATGACCACTTCCCTTTCCTCGATCTTGATATCTATATCAGTAACGGAAGGCTTAATACTAAAATGTATGATAAAAGAGATGATTTTTCGATTCCTATCGTTAATTGTCCATTTTAAGATGGTGACGTGCCCTTGTCACCCTCTTACAGTGTTTATATATCTCAACTTGTATTATTCGCTCGTGTATGTAACAATGTTTTAAATTTTACCGAGAGAAATTTATGTATAACTAAAAAAGATATTACACCAATATTTTCGATATCACAAACTAGTCAAAACATTTACTAAATTTTATCATCGGTATAAGGACATCATTCGTAAATAAAGCTCAACATGCAGACTTCTTATACGTTCAGGTATTTCACATCCAATTTTTTATGGAAATATTCTTTATAAAGCACAAAAATGTTAGTATTCACCTCAGAAACTAACAAAACCTTTAAATAGACTTATTAAGAAGGGAAATAGTTACGATACTGTTGTCAGGTCATTAAAGATAGCATATTTTGGCGTTAATATTGATTCACTTATAGGGTCTTTGCATCGGAACTAAACACATTTATTAAAAATACAGTTGTTGGCATGACACGGGTTATGTTCTTCTCATATATGTTATAATTGTATAATACTAAACCCCTAACGGGAAGGATTGTGCCTGATATTCATATGATGAAATCTTAATCTTTAAATCAGTTTAATTGAAATCTGGAGCTGGCATGTCAGTTAACTGCAAGAAGTCTGTTGTTATTTATGTATTATTAGATCTTTCCACTTTTCTGTAGAAAGTCCTATTATTTTTCTTCTGATTATTAAGTCTTTCCACTTCTGTGGAAAGACCTATTGAATTTGTTCTGATTATTATTATTTTTTTCGCCACATTTTGTTCTTGCGATAAATGTTTGTTTTGCAATATGTCGCTTAGATATTTCTCACATGGCATCGTATAGTTCATGCGCTTTTAAATTTTACCTTGCTAAGACAAACAATTTTCTTTGTAAGAGTTATCTCCCCTTTCACTGTTTATCATCAGAGTGCATCTCCTCCGTAACCGTAGAAAAATGCGACAAATTTATTTTATAAAATTACTCGTTATATCCTTCGCATGATTTGTCCTATTTTAACCGGAGCGATATGAACACTCCATATGAGAGTTATTCCCCCTTATGCATTTGATATTAGTAATATGCATTTCTAACTGGTAAACCATAGGTAATAGAGACCTAGGGTCATTTGATTTAAGGTCCTTGGTCCAAAAAAATGAAAATTAGGTCAAGGTAAAAGGTAAAGGTCATATTATAAATTTAGATTTTAGCTTATTTTCACTTTTCTTCAAAAACCGTATAACATATTGACATGTTATTTTTACTAAATTGTTAGTTACGACATGTCATAACTTATAAATTTTGGTTGAAAGGGTGCGTAAACAATAAATAGGAGTTTTCGCCCATCTTATATTTAGAATTATGCATAAAGTGATATAACTCATTATCCATACATATTATAAGACCTTGCATCTTTTGATTTGAGGTCCTTAGTTTGTGACCTTGAAAATAAGCTCAAGGTCATTGGTTAATAGGATGTTCTAGATTTTGACCTTTGCTTTAAATTCATATTTATACATCATAAAGCCATAGGAACTGACATTTTATACTGATTTTTAATATTTTTATATCAAAATAGATCTTTACCGGTGGAAAGACCTTGAATTGTTCTCTGAACAATTGGTTTTTAATTTTTTTTTTTTTCTTCCGCCAAATTTTGTTCTTGCGATAAATATTTGTTTCGCAATATGTCGCTTAGATATTTGGTATATGATATTGAACAGTTTATGGTTTTGAAATTTACTCTGTGTAACCGAATACTTTTCTGTGTAGGAGTTATCTCCCCAAACACTGTTTTCCTTGTTTCCACTACTCCTTCGCAACCGTAAAATATTTTATAAAATTGCTCATTATATCCTTCGCATGATTTGTCCAATTTTGACCGAAGCAATATGAACGCTCCATATGGGAGTCAGTTCCCCTTTTGTATTTGAAATTTTGAAATGTATTTTAAACTGGAAAACCATAAGTGATAGAGACCCAGGGTCTTTTGATTTGAGATTCTTGGTCCCAAAAACTGAAAATAAGGTCAAGGTCAAAGGTCAAGGTCGTATTTTAGATTTTTATTTGTCTTTGATTTCCCTATAACTTTGGAATTATTATAGATACAGAAAATTCACATAGTGAAAAATGCTTGATACTTCAAGGGGCAACTTTGTGACATATGACTGTATTGGTTTTACCATTGTGTAAGGGGCATAATCCCCATTGATGGTTTATGTAAAGCCATTATTAGGCAAAACTCTTAATCAAAATGTCCATGACCCATTGGGTCTTTTGCAATGACATTGTGGAGCAATGACCTTGACAAAGGTCACAAGGTCAAAGGTCAAGGTCAAATTCTAAATTTTGACTTTTCATTATTTTGAGATTTTCTCTGAGTCTTAAAAGATATATATAAAAGAACAAGTGCAAAATGTTTGCTTTATTGTTATGAAGATATGTTACATTTGGTCTGATACAATTAAATGGCATCTTATTGGAGTTAGTGCCCCTGAAATGTCTTAATATAAGGTTATTTGATTATAACTTCAACTAAATTCATTACAAAGCCATATGACCTTCTACAAAAGGTAATGTGACATATAACCTTGAAAAAAGACAGCCGGAAGTGACCTTTTGAAAACCGGAAGTAGCTTTTTTTGCACTTTTTTCATATCTAAGTACTTAGATTCGATATATTTTGTAATTCAAATACATTCACTTATCACTTAAGACTAGAAGTAAATTTTTGTAAACCGGAAGTGGTGAATTATATCCTGGTTTACAGGCAAAAGTATATAAAAACTATATATTTTTGGAATCAGTGTGAAAGAAGCTACCATATGAGACCAAAAGTAACATTTACTTAACTGGAAGTAGCATATGATCTCCTTTAGTTCTCTTTCAAGCATATCAAAATCAGTCTGAAGAGACTAGCTTCTTTTCAAAATTTCTTTGATGTGGAAAGACCTTCAATTGTTCTCTGAACAATTGGTTTTTAATTGTCATTTTGTTTATTTTCTTTGGTTACATCTTCTGACATCAGACTCGGACTTCTCTTGAACGGAATTTTAATGTGCGTAGTGTTATACGTTTATTTTTCTACATTGGCTAGAGGTATAGGGGGAGGGTTGAGATCTCATAAACATGTTTAACCCCGTCGCATTTTTGCGCCTGTCCCAAATCAGGAGCCTCTGGCCTTTGTTAGTCTTGTATTATTTCAATTTCAGTTTCTTGTGTATAATTTGGAGTTTAGTATGGCGTTCATTATCACTGAACTAGTATATTGTTGTTTAGGGTCCAGCTGAAGGACGCCTCCGGGTGCGAGAATTTCTACTTAGACGACTTGTTGGTGACCTTCTGTTGTTGTTTTTTCTATGGTCGGGTTGTTATCTCTTTGACACATTCCCCATTTCCATTCTCAATTTTATTTAAGCTACCTCTTCACAATTGGAACCAAATAAAAAACCTGATTATAAATTATTCAAATAAGACCTTTGAAAATAGTGGATTAAGCTTCTTTTGGAGTGTAAAAAAATGGTGTAAGTATTTAATAATATATATGCTTATATTGTTGATTACGAACCTGTTCAAAAGATTGTTTTTCAACTCTAAATCATCTTTGCCTCATAATCGTATTAAGAAAAAATTATACACCTTATTCAATGTGCATTTATTGAAGCTGTGAAATGTACGTTTTGGTTACAAGGAATATCAAAGGGATGTATGCAGGGTTTTCACATTGGAGAAGTTTCTTTTTCGGCTACTCTTTCGCAAAAACAATGAAATGTTCGCCAACTAACAATTAACATATACATATTTGTCTTTAAAATTTTCATTTTTCCTGACAAAAAATATTAGTTTGCCCCAATTATTTGCATATTATATTTTTTTTTCAATCTACATCATTGCAATGAATAAACACGAAGCATTTAGTTTTCAAAAGATACTTAAAAATTAAATATAGATCCGGAAATCATAACCTTATTACTTTTGGAACACACTATTCATTTTGAGTAAGTTTATCGGATATATATTTTCCAGTCTAGATGTAGAATAAAGATATAAAAAGAGATTGTTCTAACGATTACATTTATGTCTTCGAAGCAAATGTTTTCTTTTCCGGACCATCTCAAAAAGAATAGTCGAGACGTAAAATCTAATACAATTATACTCGAAAAACGTGCGTTGCCAAAACGGTAGTACATTACTGGAAACCACTTCAAAAAAAAAGTTTATATAGTCGGAGATGCTTTGAACAGCCTTCGGCATAAAAACAGTTTCTTTACCGGACTATCGTTAAAAAGAAAACGAGGTAAAGCGCGCAAAACCTTTTTCATTTTTTTCAAACGTGTGGGTTGCAAAGTAGTAAATAAATCCTTTATGTAACATGTAACGCAATTCAACCCCATCATTATGTAAAATAATAAAATCCAACTCTTTATTAATTATTCCATTTTTGCCAACAGCTATCAAAGAGGGACAAAAGATACCAGAGAGTTATTAAACTCTTAGATCTGAAGAAAAAAGACACACACTGACAACGCAATGGCTAAAAAAGAAGGGGAAAAAAACCAGACAAATAAAAGTACACAATAAACAACATGAAAAACAAAAGACTAAGCAACACGAACCCGGCCAAAAACTTTGGTTGATCTCACGTGCTTCAGAAAGGTTAGCAGATTCTGCTCCACATGTGGCACTCGTCATGCTGCTCGTGTTATTACAAACCCACTAAATATAAAATGCACTCAGCTGATTATTGACTTTCTGTTAAAATCGTAACGAGTTCAAGGTGAAATCGAGTATTGTCTGATCAGGTAAAGTCCGAGAAACCTGTAACAAGTAAACAAGATGGATCAAATCGAAAATTATTTCGTCAATAAAGAATTTAAATCACGGATATGTTGTTAACCGTGCCCGGAAATTAAGAAACAATCCTAGTAAAATAATGAATTATATAAATAAACTTATTCTTATAGGTTATCAACCTGTGGTCAGATCGTTAAGGATGGCATATTATGTTACAAATCTTGATTCACTCATAGGCTCTTTGCAGTGGAAATAAAGACAAATTTATTCTAAAACCTGTTGTTTGAAGATGCGGGCTATGTTCGCCTTGTATTTTTCAGGATTGAATGTTACTAAAGCCCTAACGAGAGAGATTGTTCGTAATTCCATATGCTGATGAAATAATCTTTAAATCAGTTTAATTGAGGTCTGGAACTGGCATGGCATTAACTGCTAGTATTTCTTTGTTAATTTGTTTACAATTGTCATTTTTCGTAGTTTCCTTTGTCACCTATTCTGACATCGGAATCATATTTTATTTATACTGACTTTTACTGTGTGTTTTTTACTCAACATTTGATGATAGTATAGGGGAGGGCTCATATCTCACAAATATAAAAAAAAAAAAGAAGACGTCGTATGATTGCGAATGAGACAACTCGTCGACCTTAAGCAATGAACAAAGCATACCGCATAGTCAGCTATAAACGGCCATCAATGACAAATGTTGCACAATTCAAACGAAAATAAAATTCCAAACGGCCTAATGAATGTACAAAAAAGAACTAACACAAATACGTAACACACAACAAATGAAAACCAATAAATTACTGACTCCTGATTTTGGACAGAAACATCCATACATTATTTATTCAGGTCTGTCAGGATCTTCTGTCCTTTGCTAGTTGATGTTTGTCTTTCACTTTGAGTTAATTTATATGTTTATGAATTTAATATAATGTCCATTTTCACGTCACTTATAATAATAGGGTATGAATTGTGTATCTATATAAACATGATGCATATCAAATATAAGGTTACATTCTAATGGTTCTAGTTTCATGCCTTTTTGGCTGTCTAAAGTGCTCAAACCCTAAATTCATAGTATGTGTTTAAGGTCCTATTGCGTGATTTCTTTATCACAAATAGTTGTTGGCTTTCAACTATCCTTCAGTGACTGCGAGAACACTATAATCGTACTGTGTGTGTTAAGTTGACCCGTTAACACTATATGTACACGGATTTTTTTTTATACATTTCTTTAATTTAATGTTATACTTCTTTTGATATATGTACAAATTATGTTGATATATATGTTGTGTACAAGTTATCTTTTTGTACAAATTATAATTTGTACGAAAAATGTGTACAAATTATAATTTGTATTTTGCCTTTGTACAAATTGTAATTTGTACAAAAAGTGCAAAAATTTGACTTACATTCACTTATAACTTGTACAATAGTTTATTTTATGGACTTTACTAAATACAGAAATACCCAGATGGAGACAGGAGATTTAAAATATACATGTCCATGATTGTCAGTTTATTCTGATAGTTCTTCCATAACAATTCTGTTATAATAATAGAAATTTTCCCCCAGTGACAATTTTGATGGTGCAATACGTTTGTCCCAAGTGACAATTCAGATCGTATAATAGAAATTGGTCCCAGTGACACTTCTGACAGTATGATAGAAATAAGCCCTATTGACAATTCTGACTAGTATAAGAGAAATTGGCCACAGTGAAAATTCTGATTGCATACTAGAAATTGGTTCCAGTGACAATTCTGATAGTATAACAGAATTAGCCCTAGTGACAATTTTGATAGCATAAAAAGTAAAATCACAAAAAAACCGAGGAAAATTTAAAAAGGAAAGTTCCTAATCAAATGGCAAAATCAAATGATAAAACACATCAAACGAATGGATAACAACTTTCATATTCCTGTCTTGGTAGAGTCATTTTTAAATGTAGATCATGGTGGATTGAATCTGGTTTTATAGTGCTTAACCTCTCACTTGTATGACTGTCGCGTCAAATTCATTTACAACGATGCGTGAACAAAACAGACATAATATGTAAATTGTCAAAAATGTGTACAGCAGTCATCACTGTGGCATAATGAAAATCACATCATCAATATGTCTGAAAGTGAAATTAAATAATCTGGTTTCTTTGATAATAGAAATTGGCCCCAGTGACAATTCAGATAGTATGATAGAAATTCGCCTCATTGACAATTCTGGTAGTACGATTGTGCCCCAACTGATCCTTAAAATATCTAAGGTATATTTATTGCAGCTGGAGAATTTTGGTACTGCGTTGTTGCCCATCATACCAAACTAAGCAGGTTAACATACCATACTATGTGGAAAATGGTGATATACTGTCAGCAGGGTTAAAGAACATCAGTTGTTCGACCTGTTAGTCAAATGCGTTTTGTTTAAATATACTTTTTCACTTTTTTGGTCTTTTGGAATATGTTGTTTGTGCTGTTTTTAGACCCTTCTACAACGAAATTGTTTTACATGCACACGTATAAAAATTGCGGTTTTTAGCCAACGCAATCATAGGTTTGAACGTAGTTTCCAATTTAGACTCGTATATATATATATATTGTCAATTTTGATGATCCAATACCTATTAGGTTTACTGGTTGGTAGATTCTGATAGACTCTCTCTCTATATATATATATATAACCTGAAGATTGTTATTTAAACATGAAAGTACTAGTGAATTAAAACTATTCATACCGGAAATGTTGGATTTTTTAGTAATCTATATATATTTCTATACACAAGAACATTTATTATAGTGATCTTATATATATATATATATATATATATATATATATATATATATATATATATATATATATATATACAAACAAGTCTAAACAAGTGACAAACCATACAATATACATGTCCACTGGATCTAAGAGTGATATAGATACAAGGTTAATGCAAATATTTATATAAGTCTGAAAATTACACCAAACAGTGTTAGAGTTAGATTTTATACTGACAAATTTTTGTCCGTCCCTCAGCGGGATTCGAACTCACACCTTTGATACACTACAGCACCAATCGCTTAGCCTCATGTCCAGCGCTCTAGACCACTCGATCACATCCGCTATATAAAAATATAACTTCAATAGTCGTAGTGTTACCTTGTCACGGAAGGTGAATCTAGAGATAGACATGAGACACGTGTTTTTTAAGCGTGTGTAGATGTTATATTATTATTTTCATACACAATGTATTTATCATTTGTCAGCAATCTAACTCAACAATTTTTTATATATCATATAGGATCATGATTCATTTCATTATACAGTCACTAGAAATAAGTATATTTTACAAACAAGTCTAAACAAGTGACAAACCATACAATATACATGTCCACTGGATCTAAGAGTGATATAGATACAAGGTTAATGCAAATATTTATATAAGTCTGAAAATTACACCAAACAGTGTTAGAGTTAGATTTTATACTGACAAATTTTTGTCCGTCCCTCAGCGGGATTCGAACTCACACCTTTGATACACTACAGCACCAATCGCTTAGCCTCATGTCCAGCGCTCTAGACCACTCGACCACATCCGCTATATAAAAATATAACTTCAATAGTCGTAGTGTTACCTTGTCACGGAAGGTGAATCTAGAGATAGACATGAGACACGTGTTTTTTAAGCGTGTGTAGATGTTATATTATTATTGTATCTATATCACTCTTAGATCCAGTGGACATGTATATTGTATGGTTTGTCACTTGTTTAGACTTGTTTGTAAAATATACTTATTTCTAGTGACTGTATAATGAAATGAATCATGATCCTATATGATATATAAAAAATTGTTGAGTTAGATTGCTGACAAATGATAAATACATTGTGTATGAAAATAATAATATAACATCTACACACGCTTAAAAAACACGTGTCTCATGTCTATCTCTAGATTCACCTTCCGTGACAAGGTAACACTACGACTATTGAAGTTATATTTTTATATAGCGGATGTGGTCGAGTGGTCTAGAGCGCTGGACATGAGGCTAAGCGATTGGTGCTGTAGTGTATCAAAGGTGTGAGTTCGAATCCCGCTGAGGGACGGACAAAAATTTGTCAGTATAAAATCTAACTCTAACACTGTTTGGTGTAATTTTCAGACTTATATATATATATATATATATATATATATATATATATATATATATATATATATATATATATATATATATAGTGTCTAAAAATAGCAACAATCAACATTCAATCTATCTAGGTGTGGATCAGTTTGTAAATAAACTGATGCAGTTACTAAATTAAATTTGATATATATATATATACGAGTCTAAATTGAAAACTACGTTCTAACCTATGAACGTAATTTGAACAAAACGCATTTAACTAAAAGGTCGAACAAAACGCATTTGACTAACAGGTCGAACAACTGATGTTCTTAAACCCTGCTGACTGCCATTGGAGATTGCCAAATAAAATTGATCACGAGATGTAACAAAATGGATCCTAATATAAATTTAATACTAAACAGAAAACTTGTGGCCAAGATGTAATGCCACAAACACAAGGTGTCAATATTTTTTTCGTACACCAGATCTAGATTTCGACAATATATGTCTCTTCAGTGATGTTAGGGATCGAAACGGTATTTGGAAGGCCATATAATTTACCCTCAATTTCAGATACTCTTGAATTTTAAGAGTCAATATAGGATGAATGGATCATATAAACCGAAGGGAAAATATGATACAAGCCCAAACGAAAAAATATAAACGAGTCTAAATTGAAAACTACGTTCAAACCTATGATTGCGTTGGATAAAAACCGCAATTTTTATACGTGTGCATGTAAAACAAATTTCGTTGTAATATATATATATATATATATATATATGACTTTTATGTTGTGTTAACATTATATTGTGTATTATTTAAAGCATGAACAGATCGGAAATAATGTTCACTGTTCATGTTCAATACCATGTACAATACAACACCAAGGTAACTGGACTGTGACACTTTCAAATGACATCAAACAACCTGTGACGTCATGTGATTCGGTGCGATTACGATTTTTGACGTTATTTTCTCTTTTTATTTTCGTTCTTTCATAATTACCGATAAAAAGATACACAATAATTGTGTTGATACCGACTTTATTTCTGTAAAAAAGCAGGTGAGATAACACCTTATATATTTTACCAGGATAAATTCAGTATCAAAACAAAAATTCTATATTCACTGACTTAGTTCCTTTTCATTAAGGCATAGTAATGTTTTGCTATCAGTTTTATTACAATTTTATTATTTTTGTCAATATATTATTTGTACAAATTGAATTGAATTGTTTATCTCGTTTATCAATTCTAATATATGCAACAATTTTTTTCTCACTGTTTGATTTTATTCTTGTTTCTGTTTTTTGTCAAATTTTTTTTTTTTTTTTTTGCATAGTTTTATCATGTTTATATGTCAAATTTTCTAAACGCTATTTAGGTTTATCACTTTAAAAAAAAACAAGAGATGAATCTTATTTTCAGACACAGACCAATCTGTCTATAGAACATCAAAAGAGGTAAGTCGTTAGCTTTATACATATCTTTACAAATCCGAATTTTTAGACATAAAGAAAAGTCATTCAGTTTTCTTTATCATTCTAACATGTGTTCAAAAAGAAAAGCGAAAGATACAAAAGGAATACTCAAATTCCAAAACCGATAAACAAACTGACCATGCCATCGCAAAAAAAAACGGAAAACTACGAATGGACACACAACAGTAAACACGACACAACATAGAAAGCTATTTGGGTTTTAAGGTGTTTCTGAATGTAGATGAACCCTGATTAACACTTGTCACCTGTCGTTTTGCTCATCGAAGTGAAACCTGGCGAAAAGTCGGAACTGTCAACCACAGAAGACGGCATCGCCTACCATATCCTTTGTCATCTGTGAAATTATTCTATAACAGTCAACCTACTCGTTATAGGCGTTCGTAAAGTTTTCGTAGAATTGATTTCAACTTCACCACATATAACTATAGGTTATGAGCTAAGTCGTCCTTGGAAGTAGCAACACTAATCCACGAAAATCATGAAAGGAGATACAAGCTCTTGAATATCGTATCAACATGGAGATATGTAATCTTCATATGAAGGTGATGATGGAATGTTGTTATGTAAAAATGGAATAAAGTAAACTAACAAAATGTATCAAACTCAAGAGGAAACTCCAAACGAAATGTACCTTATCAAATGATAAAATAAAAGGCTCATTTGAACCAATTGTACTGCATCAAATACCTATTCGAAAAATAGAGAAAAAAAATCAGTCAATCAACATGGATTTGTTTATTTGTGCCTATGGTCATTAAATAGTTCAACAAAAATGCAGTCGTGACAGAGAGCATCTTGTGTTTTCCCTGTCTTGTATTTGATAAGTTACATACATTATCTAACAGTATATTTTTTTAATTAACGAGCCAAATATTTCATGTACATAAGATTGATCAGTGCCATTTGAATTAAAACTGTTGGGAGTCAAATGTATTACCGAAGTATAATGGCAAGGAAAACCAAACTTTCTCAGAAATGTTTCGACAAATCTTGAAAAGACCATACATGTCTTGAAGTTGTGTAAAACTACTTATTAATAGTCCCATTGCCATATATATTAAATTCCTCAATGTCAAGCATTAATGGTTACTTATTCTTACGTGGAAATAAAGTAGCAGTTATTGCATGTGAAAACTGTATATTATCCTGACCTGTGCTAGAAAATTCAACCTTTACACAGGCAAAATTTGCTCACATGAATTTCACATCAATCTCACGTGAAATTCACATGAAAAATTTCACGTGAGATTCACCTCAATCGAGCTTATACATGAAACTCACGTGAAAATTTTCATGTGAATTTCACGTGAATTGAGATTCACATGATTCTGATGTGAAATTTTTCACATGAATTTCACGTGAAATTTACAACAAAAAAATTTGATATTTTTCATGATTTTAATTAAATTTGAAAATTTATATGTTATTTGAATTACTCTATTTTAAAAATTCATGTGAATTTCACATGAAAAATTTTACGTGATTTTCATGTGAAATTCACATGAGTTTCACATGAGAATCACGTGAAACTCACAAAAATTGTTTTCACATGAGTTTCACGTATAAGCTCGTTTGAGGTGAAATTGATGTGAATTTCACGTGAGATTCACATGAATTTAAATTCACGTGAAATTTGCCTGTGTAATTGCATATAAGATATATCAAATAAAATGACATTACTCGATATAACCAACCTATATGACCGTGTCTTGACCTGTTGCATCAAATGGTGACGGAAGGCAGCATATACTGCATGATTTCCTGGCTCGTTGAATACATATACTTTGATAGAAAAGATAATATTAAAAAAACCCACAATCTACTATTTTCTTTCTTTACATATTTTGTAATTACATTTGGGATGATTTCATTGGCGCCAACTTTTAAAGGGAATAATTCATTATTAAATCAAAATTTTATTCGAAAAAATGAAAATAACAGAATTTGAAGAGAGATCATATTCTTATTTATGATTTAAAAGTTATAAAAGGAATACAAGAGTTTCAAACACACATGAATGTTAAAGGTCTACATGCCTTGTTATTTTAACATACTTTTAAAACTTATTTTAAGATACTTTTATCAAAGGTAAAAATTCAGATCATAGATGCATCTTTCTGATAGTTCTCTGTCACCTTTCCATAGAATTTCATATAATGGAATTTATGAGGACACATCTACAAGAACAAATAGAATTGCACCATTAAAACAGAATCAGTTAATGTGTGTATATCTTGCCCTTAACTATCATTATGCATGGATTAAAGGAAGAGCCCGTATAAACGTTTGCGTGTATATCTTGCCTGTAACTATCATTATGCATGTATTCTAGGAATAGTTCGTTTAAACGTATGCGTAATGAAACTGCCTATTCCAGAGGTGGATACGAAAAATTTCCAAAAATCTTGAAGAGTACATACAATCTACGACTCTTTCATCTTGCAATAATATTAAACATTTGACTTTTCTACACTTTACACAAGTATTTCCCATTTCAAACTAAAGGACACATTAGGAGAGATGGTATGGCGTTGTTTTATAAAACAAAAAAGCCAAGGTACGTAGATACATGTACAAGTATTTTGTCTTAGGGATGGATAAATCCTACTTTGTAAGGAATCACTCTATTTCAAACAAATAATATAAAAAAAACAGACATTATCTGATTGACAACACATTTGGTACGTGTGGACGACGTGTTTTTCAACAGACTATCGGCATTCCAAATTGAACCAATTGTGCCCCTCTTCTTGCCGACTTGTTTTCTTTATTATGATGAATCTGGCTTCATATAGGGACTTCTTAGGAAGAAAAAAAAAGAAGTAAAACATATCCTTTAACTTTACTTTTCGCTTTAAAGATGATGTTTTCTCACTAAATAATTCAAAATTTGGTGACTATATTGAATGCATTCATACCATCGAACTAGAGATAAAGGTACAACATATGCAGTTACTTCGGTCTCATATCTTGACTTACATCTAGAAATTGACAATTAGTGTCGGTTGAAAACAAAACTTTGCAACAAAAAAGATGATTTCAGCCTCCCAATTGTTAACTTTCCATTTCTAAGTAGCAACATCCCGACAGCGCCTACATACGGAGTATATATCTCCCAATTGATACGATATTCCCGTGCTTGTATTTCCTATTATGATTTTCTTGATAGAAGGTAGCTGCTCACAAGGAAGCTATTAAACTAAGAGTTCTAAATGGTGAAGTTGAAATCATCCCTTCGTTAATTTTACGGACGCCATCACGAGTTGGTTGACCGTTATGCAATAACCGTTTCACAGATGATATCGGATATGTTGTTTACGTCGTACCTCAATCCCCTTCCCTTTTCATTTATGTGACCTACCGAATTAGACTATTTACCGGGTTTGTAATAACATGAGCAACACGACGGGTGCCACATGTGGAGCAGAATCTGCTTACCCATCCAGAGCACCTGATATCACCCCAAGTTTTTATTTGGGCCTCGTATTGCTTAGTCTTTACATTTCTATGTTGTGTCATATGTACTATTATATGTCTGTTTGTGTTTTTCATTTTTAGCCATTGCGTTTTCAATTTATTTTCGATTTATGAGTTTGAATGTTCGTCTGGTATTTCCAACCCTCTTTTAGAATAATGAGTATGAAAAAAAAACATATACGGAATATATATTTGAAATAGGATGATCACTTTAGTTTTAAGACTACTTCATGATAGCGATGGGATATAATATTTACTGTTTTTCCGTTCTGTTCAAAATATGGAACGCTCAGAATTATATACCAAATTAGAGTTTGACCCGGATAAAGTAGTGCACTGAATATGGAAATATGATCATATGAAGAGGCATGCTGTCTGAAAGACACATTTTAGTTGCAAATGTTATTTCCATATTCATAATTGTCTCTTTGGTCCCTCGTTCGCCTCGACAGTTACGTTTCAAAAGTGGCCAGGGGATTATTGGTTGTGAGGTTAGTATAAGTACGTAGGCGCGTCCAGTCAGTGTCTTCTGCGTTCAATCCAAAGACTAGTACTCTTGTAGATATAATGTCAGGCTCGCTACATGTTAATTATATAAAAAAGAAGATGTGGTATGATTGCCAATGAGACGACTATCCACAAAAGACCAAAATGACACAGACAGTTACAACTATAGGTCACCGTACGGCCTTCAACAATGAGCAAAGCCCATACCGCATAGTCACCTATAAAAGGCCCCGATGAGACAATGTAAAACAATTCAAACGAGAAAACTAACGGCCTTATTTATGTAAACAAAATGAACGAAAAACAAATATGTAACACACAAACAAACGAGAACCACTGAATTACAGGCTCCTGACTTGGGACAGGCTCATACATAAATAATGTAGCGGGGTTAAGCATGTTAGTGCATGACATATTTGACATTGGAAGTTAAGCATCCAAATATCAATCATTCGAAAGTAGCTTAAATTTTATTTTTGGTACAGGAAATAATTTGAATATCGGAAGTCAAAGCGTCGCCTTGGTTAAAAGACGCCAATGGTAATACGGAGGGGCCGCTTATTGAAAATATTAATCGCAAAATAGGTGTTGTTGATCAAATTCTGTATAGGTCACAAACAGGCAAAAGGATCATGTCTATGTAAAATCCGGATTTGTGGAATTATAAAATGAAATTATATTATAAGTGCTAATTGACCAATTTGTCAAGACAACTGCTGGTTAAAGATTCACTTCTCAGTATTTAGTTACAGACAGGTCCTGATATAGTGATTTTCAGTTTGAGATCCTCTAGTTCTTCAAACTTCATACGTTTACATTTTTTTCAAAATGTATCGATGATAATTACTTGGTGAACTATGAAATTTACTTTTTCAAGCCAAGGTAGACGAGTGTTGTATGAAATATAGGAATACAAAGTGTCTGTTGAAAATTTTAGTCAAACAAAAGTAACAAGTTCGTTGTCAAAATAAAAAATGTCACTGTTATGACCGCTTTTTCCATCATTATTTTGGGTGGTTAATTTTTCAGTTATATACTTCCATCTACCTTGATCATTTTATGAAAGAATAATGAGGAATGCATGGGTAAATAGTTTTAAAAGCATAACATGTTTTTTAACCGTCGTCACTCAGTATACATTATAATATGATGTACAAGGTATATAATTTTCTTTCCCTCTCTCTTTTTATGGTCTTCAAATTGGTGCCTTATGTCGTCAATGACAGCTACACTCCTGCTCGTAAGCCCATTTTAGATTCAAAGATTGACTGACTCTCTGATAGGCACGCAATGTTTAGGGGAAAGAGCAAAGATTGGTTGGCCCGGAATCTACGCATGACAAACCATTCTGCCATATAATAGAAATTATGTTTCATATTCATCTTCTCCTAAATTCTACATATCCAAAGAACTTTCATTTATATGTCCCTTAATACTATTAAAGCTTTTATCATTGTTCCACTTTTAACGTTACCTATATATCCCCTTTTATAAATCCTGAATTATCTTGGACTTCGATAACATTTCCATTAAACAAATGAATACAGAACAATCCCTTATTCTAAAAAGAACATAAAAAGGGATTTTTTTTCATCAAAATATTTTGAAATGAATGAAAATAATATTTGTTTACATATTAAACGGAAGCGATACTTTCATTCAATGTTTCAATGTTTTATAAAGAGACAGATTGTGACCTCTAGTTTCGATATTTCTGAGATTGTAAGAAAAAGAAACCTCCCATATATGTTCCAACTCCAGGACCCCCATCCCCATGGATCCGTCACTGCTCCTCACCCAACAAATAAACCAAAAATGATAAAGTATAATAAAGACATAAAAGGTGTAATGAGGCGTTCATCTGCAACGTTTATTGGCAAATAATTGTCATAATCAAAACCATGAAAGATAACTCAAATCCCACGTGTGATATATATGGGATACATGTGTTTATACGTGATTTTGTGCCAGTGAACGTATTGGTTGGAATCTGGAAAACCACATAAGAAAAACATAAAAGTGCAAGATTGTTATCATTTTTGTCACGATAAATTAAATTTATATGAACAAAAATGCAAGTGTGTGCTTTCAAGAGTCTTTAAATACTTTGTTCAAACTGAAACGACGCATAAAATCAAATTCATTGGTTTGCACTTACCAGTCCTATCAGGTTAAGTCCGGCCGATAAGTGAAAAAATCCTCAAATAATGAGAAAAGCACCAAATTTTGCAGGATGGTACACTTTGGTGTACTTAGCAATATCAGCTATATACCTACTCTCAGAATTCAATATGGCGGCAACTTTCAAGATGGCCGCCATGCGTTCTTAAAAAATTTCCAGCATTGCACAAACTACAGTAGATTTGATGGGGGAAGCACACAATTCAACACATTTGAATGATTTTGTTTTGATATTTCTTTGAAATTCAAACGGACGGCTTTTTTAAAAATGGCCACCTTGAAAAAATGTAAATACAATGTATTCTTTTTTGAGAATTGACCTGAATTTAATTATTTTATTAAAGTAAAGTGATATTTAGTCTCTGTTCCAGTTCTGTCCTTTTGATTTTCCCTGGCTTGTCATTTCATATGCAAAGTAGTAGCTTTTATAAAAAGCTGCAGTAGTAGCATTCATTAAAGCTGCAATATTTTTTGTCCTAGGTCACACATAACAGCTGTGATTTGAGATTTATCTGCCGTAAGATATTATTCATTACCTATCTTATTTCTTGGTTTGCAAGATTTTGCAATTTGAGATATTATACTGTGATTTGAGAATTGTATAACCACAAATCAGTGAAATGGCCACAATTGAGGACAAGCAGGACAAGCAGGACAAGAATATTGAAATGGCAGAAACTTTATCACTTGAGGATATGGACAAACCAAAAGCTGAATGCACTTTAATAGAGGGCAACTCAGAAATGACTATTTAACAATTGTACCAAGATTTAGGAAATCAAATGCTCAAAGAACAGCTGAGATTGACCGCAATATGAAACAGAGCAAATCGCAAAGTGATAAAATATATTTTAATCTCATAACGATGCAAGTTGAACAGAAAGAGGCAAAAATACGAGGTTTACCCAATATGAACGTCTTTATTTAGTGCTCCGTGTTATTGTTTACAAAATATCAACAAAAGAAGATCAAGAACAATATTTAACTCTGCAAAGCACACATATCTGCATGACTTCATGAACAAATGTCAAGATACAAAAACAAGCCCAGCTTTGCCCCGCAATTCGCCCGTTATAACAGCTCATCTGACACTGACAACGATCAATCTTACTGTCCCACCCCAAAAGAATAAGTACGATGTCATCTAAAAATACCTCACCTTCACCATCACACGCCGCAAAAACAGAGAAATCTTTTGACGATCTATTCCAAATTCTTATAACCATCAAAGATAATCAGGAATCTATGAGAAATTCATTAAAACAAAGAATGACAAGTTTAGAAGAAAACTTTACCAGAGAAATCAAAGAGAACATGGACAAACTGAAATCTGAAATGACGCTAGAATTCGCACAAGTTGACAATAAATTTAAAGAACTTGAAACAAAGATGAAAGATATAGTATTTAAACTAACTCAAAATGTAAACATTAAAAATAGTGCGAATAGTGTTCACCCAAAGTTTGTGTTTAAAAATGTAAAACCGATCGATAACGAGAGTGAAGAAAGTTTAAAGGTATACGCTATCGGTCTAAACGTGCGTTAGAGCTTGACTGTGATGTATTGAAAGTTGAAAGGATCACCGCACACCTTAATCGGACCGCCGCAAGCCCCAATCAAAGACCAAAACTGTTAATCGTATCATTTGCTAATTGAGAAACAAAAGCAAGTTAAAAAACAACGAAAACTTTAGTAACATCTATATAGAGCCAGATCGCTCTAGGCGCGAACGGATGCAAGAAGCCAACATGCGGCGAATAGTGAAGGCTATCCCGGATCTTGAATTTAAAAACGGACGAATCGTTCAAAAAGAATATTGATTACTCGGCCAGCCAAATGACTTTGAATTAGAACTTTTAATAGTATGAAAACTTTGAAGTGAAACTCGTTTCTGATGTCATTTCTGATCACGATCTTCCATTGGCATCGAATTCAAATCGTCCGGATCATTCGTTTTTACAGTGTTCTGTTCAACTATCTGGATATTCAAAACTGAATTAAATAAACTTTGATAAAGAAGATCAAGCATCAGGGAATACGGGTAATTCACACAATTTTCTTAAAAGAAAATACAACGTCAAAAGTATCTCTGTGAACATTTACCCGAGCGAACGGTGCGTCGTAGCACTTAACGGCATTATATCATCTTCTATAATAATGATGAACAGATAGGAGCAATATATTAGCAACTTCAACAGTCTGAACACAAGGATAGTGGTACACAAATGTAAGCGCTTGGCGAAATTGACGGTCGGTCAGACCAATGAGAAATTCAATGCTGTGGTGAGACGGATGGATGAGCTGACAGCAAATGATGAAGGAGACACAGTTAAATTTGAAAGAGTTTGAACAGCAGTATACTTTCCAGAAGTTGCATCTGTTGTAAGTGAATTAGTGGAGAAGCGAAATTAAGAAGTAAAAATCGTTCATACCAGCACACAATTACAGAAACAATTGGCTACAGTATCATCCTTGTCGAGTAAATGGCAAATCTTCTTCCTCCAACATTTTTTAATCCAATTATGACAGCAGTGTCAGCTTCTGCAGCTCTAACAGGCTTGCTAACATAGCAAGCTGACTCCACTGACCAATCCAAGAAAGGGCAAATGACACCAAAAAAAAGAAGCATCAGCTCTTCTTCAGATTCCTCTATGGAACGAGAATATACAAGTGGCAAGAAAATTCTGGTGCAAGAAACCGGAGCCGAAGCTCCCACAAATGCAAATACTCAATGTGAGAGGATTCTTGACTTTGGGGGCGTTCATTTTGAACGGACTGTCAGTAGGGGAAAACAGGAAACAGTTGTGTAGTCTCTTAGATTGCCTGACTAATGTTGCCTTGTAGTACTCTCGCAAGGTAAACACTTATGATGATTCTAAGGCCTTAAGAAAAGCACCGAAGCAGCGCTTCAAGAAGATAGACATTCAGACCTGATTGAAACCGATGCATTCCTCCGATGATGTAAAGATAAAGATTCTCATGTAATAGAGAGGAACCCAGAAACGATCAAAGAGGCGTTTATAAACAATTGAAAACCTTTATATTTAACCAGATGGCGATATATGAACCAAACAGTGTCAATTATGCCAATCGACAAGTCTTCTTTACTGATGGCGTCGTATCAACGACCGATAAAGGAAATATGAAAATTCCTTTGGAAAATGTGGTACGTAACCTCAATCAAATTGTCACAAAACTAGCTGGTGTTATGCTTTCAACTAATCAGCTTAACCGTTGATTGGCCGATCAATATAACATTGGGCCTTCTGATCAATATAATCGTGAAAGATCACCAGATCAATAGAAGATCACCTGATAAATATACACGTGGAAGATCCCCATAGCTATACAATCGCGGATGATCGCCAGACAGATTTACATACAAGTGTAATGTCTATCGACCATCAACACCCCGACCAAGCCAAAGATTATATAGTCCCTAAGGACAACGGTCAGCATCTTCACGGTCAGATTCGAAAATATCAGTTATTTCAGACAACGGTCACCTTCATCAAGATACAGAACAAATCAAAGCACAACCCCAACACCGGAGTCTTTAAAGAACAACGGGCATATATAAATGTTCAATAGACTCACTTCAACATATATAAATGTTCAATAGACTCACTTCAACATATTTCACTCCAACAATTAAAACTGAAAGCGATTAAAGAACAATTACAACAACATCTTGCATATTGGTTAACATTTTGATTTCATTATTTGTTATTGTATATGCAACCATATTTCAAACGTATGCGTTCTAGTAGTAACCCTACTATTTTATTTATATTTAGAAATTAGTTGATAACAAATTTAAAAACATGAATAACATTTTTAAGGATCAATACTTAAATTTCCGAAATAATTTTAAATAGCTTGCGGACATTCTTGATATTTATAACGTTTTTCCTCCATTTTGAAAATGGCAGCCATATTGGATTTTTCTGAATGGGTCCATAGCTAGAATCAAAGGGTATACTACCAAGAACTACTGTACAAAGTTTCATGCTTTCCTCATCAAGTGAGCAATTCTGTTCTATATATGCACCAATCCGACTACGTACGTATACGTCATTTTATTGAAAATCTCTAATAGAGCGTACTAGTTCCTGGAAGTTTGATTGAACAAAACCAGGTACTTTCTGTTAACAACGGGGCAACTGTGCCATCCTAGCGAGACTTTATATACTTCGAATTCCTTATTATGCAAATGAAACTTTAAAAAAGTTTCGCAAGGTTCTACAGGATCTCAAGTTTCCAGGCTTTACTTTAATACCGAAACTACCCACATATTTAACCTACTGACAAAGATACAGCTATGCGTAGTAAATATTTTGTTTCTTTTATGTTCTTTCTGACAATGCCTAAATAAGTGTTACTAATCATATTTGGTGAAGAGCCAGCCTTAGCGTGTCGATTGAAATTGGATCAATAATTTGTGAACTTTGATTCAACAGAAAATCAACTTGTAATAATACGGAAAACAAATGTGAAGACTTAAATCAACCAGTATTCGGCCATATCCTTGCAGTGATATTTGTTTTTAAATAAATTGACAAGAAGGAAAATAAATATCTGTTCCTTCAGATTGGTGGGAGATATTATGAACATAATTGTGTAAATCGTGATACAAGCATGACATTTGGTATAAAGGGTGACTAAACGATACTTAAAAAAAATCAGCTGTTGGCCATAAAAAAATCCATTTTTTTCAAGATGGCCACCGCTTATTTTGCAAATGGCGTCACATCCAATAGGCTACATTCCGTAAATCCTTTGAAAGCTGTGTTATAGGTTCATTCCAAATTAGGTTTTGATAAACATAAATTACAGTTCCTAAAGTACAATAGTACATTGCATAAATGACGAAAAAGTGACTTCCGGTTCCAAAATGGTGGCAAAAACGTTGAAATGTTTAGATTTTGTAATTCATTTGAAAGCTGCGTTTAAGGTATAATCCAAAGTAAGTTTTGATAAAACGTAAATACTTAAAGTTCTTTGATATTTCTTCTGGTCTTCCTCTAGCTTGTGCAACCAAGAAATTAAAACATTTCATAAAATAGTAAATGATCTTTGTAGTAAGGCGAGAATGTTTATTTCTCAGAGCAAAAAGACTCTTTCCTAGGGTTTTCTTGACATGATTACTATCTGAAAGCTTTATTATTGACTTGTCTACTTTATTTCTCAGTCTGGCTATGGTTGTAGCATCCTCATCTCCAACTATCGTCATAATGTTTGTACCTTTAATTCTTGCATCTGCTACCATTTGTACCACCATGTCAGCTTCCATTGCTTTGGAACTCCCACTGTAATTCTTTCTGCAAGTATGTACTTTAGGTATCTTTTTCATCCTTCTAGCTGTCACACATACTCTGCATGTTCTTGATCTTAAACTATAATCTAAAATTAATGACTTGTTCTTGTCCTGATTAAGCATGCTGGAAATGTGTAAAATTGAGAATGGAAATGGGGAATGTGTCAAAGCGACAACAACCCTACCATAGAGCAGACAACAGACGAATTAAGGCCACAATAGGGTCTTCAATGTAGCGTGAAACCTGCATGAGTGACTAGATATAAAAGAACCACTAATCAATATGAATTTCAATTTATATTTATAAGAAGACTAAATAATTTCTTTCAATAAAATTGAAGAACTACTGTAATTTCTGAAATTATTGCATTGTTTTTATTATTGCGCAAAATTGCGACAGGTTTAGTAATATATAGCAATACTTCAAATTTATTATAATTTATTTATATGTAAAAAAGGAATTTTCTCAACATTGCAAAAATTTAAATAACATTTTAGTCTAAATTAATAAAATCGCAATAATAGATAAATGCACTCAACAATTTCTGAATTTACAATTCCTCACACTCCAAAATCATTTCTGTTAACTTACTCTTTCGTCATACTTTTCTCTTTCTCTGTCCATTCCTTCATCGATTTCTTAGCAATTTCTTCAAGTACTGTTCCAATTTCTTTTTGCCGTTCATCAAACATTCTGTGGCTGACAGGAGGTATGTTTAATGTGGATAGAAATCCATTTACTTGTCTTTCACCAAGACCAGTATGAATTGATGCTAAAAAAATTGAAGAATTTTTTTTTTATCAAATCTGGAGTTGATTTTTGTTATAAATCTAGTTTCACAGCCCCCTAAGGGATGACTTAAACCGCCTTACCTGAAGTTGGGCCTAAGTTTTCCCCTATATAATCTTTTTACTTTTTCATATCTAACATGGCTAATTACATGGTTAACCCCACCACATATTCTGTATGTTATAGTATGTGCCTGTCCCAAGTTAGGAGCCTGTAATTCAGTGGTTGTCGTTTGTTGATGTGCTTCATCATAAATTTGTTTTCCTTTCATTTTTGTGTACATGAATTTGGCAATTAGTTTTTCTTTGTAATTTCAGGGTCTTTTATAGTTTATTATGAGGTACCCGCTTTGCTCATTGTTGTCGGACATACAGTGACCTGAATTTGTTAATTTCTGTGTCATTTTGTCTCTTGTGGAGAGTTGTCCCATTTGCAATCATACATGTACCACATCTTTTTTTTTTAATAAAAAATGGGAAGGTTTAAATCTAACAGTTCAAAACTCAGTTTAAACTCACCGCAATAATTTGTGCTTGTCCTAAGTCAGAAGGGGTGTGTTTATTAGTGTCTGTGTATTATTAAACCTTTTAGATTTAAAATTAGATGTTTGGACGGATGAAAATATCTGGAATTCCCAACAATGGTCCATTTATACATGTAGTTAGTTACTTGTGCAATTAAAATTATGATTTATATACATGTGCATGGACATTTATATAGAACTTATAAAGAAAGCCCCAATAGCAAATATGAAGCTATAATAAATGGTTAACTTGCCTTCTTTTTACAACATATCTACATGTACATGATTGTCTGACTAAATCCCCAAGATTGGTTAACCCTTATACTAGCTAGTCTGCTTGCTTGATACTTATCAAGTAATTTTTTATCAAAAGTCCAGCTACATGTAGCAAAATTATAATCTCTCAGAGACTGAAGCCCTATATTTATGTATGTACATATACATGTATCTGAAGGCATTTTATTTTGTAAAATGTACTTATCATTTAGACTAAAGTTTTAAATAATTTAAACTACTGTAAATTCAGAAATTATTTCGAACATTCATTATTGCAATTTTGTTATTTTAGACTTAAACGGTATTTAAATTTTCGTGATTTTGAGAAAAATCATGTTTTAATTCATGTAAATATTTCAAAATGCAAGTTTAAATTATTTACAACTCTGTCACATTTTTTCACAATAATTTCTGAATTTACAGTAAAAATTTTGCTAGGGAAGCAACCAATTTAATTAAATTCAAAGGGGGTAACATTGTTATTGCTGTTTGTCCGAGTCAGATTTTTTTTCCACACAAAGTGTAAACATTATTTTTAGTTTTCAATAAGATATCAGATATGAAGTTTAACAGTCACTACAATTTACATGCTTAGTCAAAATATTCATAATATAATATATTTTACACATATTTGAGAGATAAAAAATAGGGGATTGTACATACATGTATACATGTACATTATAGCTACAGGTGAACAAGAAACGCACATATTTTTTCTTTCAGCCTGATTATCAATTTATATAGATATAGGAAGATGTGATGTGAGTGCCAATGAGACAACTCTCCATCCAAATAACAATTTTAAAAAAGTAAACCATTATAGCATGTATAGGTCAATGTAGGGCCTTCAACGCAGAGCCTTGGCTCACACCAAACAACAAGCTATAAAGGGCCCCAAAATTACTAGTGTAAAACAATTCAAACAGGAAAACCAACGGTCTAATCTATTTACTAGTGTACCATTCAAATGGGTTATAGACTTGTTTGGTTCAACCAAGGATAAGTCTTTAATACTATACAAATCCTTGGTTCAACTTATCAAGAATTTATAAAGTAAGTTTGAATGAATGCAATGATTATATTTACCTGTTGCTAACTTTGTATTTACATCCCATATTCTGTTGTGCTGTTTTCCTGTTGGTATGGCATTGATGTCTCTACAACTTTGGTTGACACATAAAACTTTCAAGACAGCAGCCAGGCCACATGTTGTTATATTTAAACAATTTTGTAAAGAGAGTGGAAGACCACATTGTTTGCACGCAGCGAGATGATCTGCCAATACCCCAAGTTCTACAACCCTTCTTCTATTTCTCCAACTATCGTCTGATGTTATGTTTACATTGTTTTCATCTACGACTTCCTCTTGTATAAAATTTGACAAGTCTGGTTGTTTATATGAAGATGATGAATATGAAGTTGTATATGCATGATCTAGTAATACAGTGCGAGCCGTTTGTCTGATGTTCTGACCCTTTTTTATTGACTCGATTTTCTGTTTCTGTTTACAAGACAGAAATCCCTGTCTAAACCTTCCCATTGAATAAAGATCTTATAAAAATAGCTACGATGTATATTAAAAGTAAATTAGATATAAAAGTTTGACGTAAAATGGTTAAAAAATGTTCAAATATACTGGTAATCGATCTGTTGACGGGTCTTCTGATGTCGTCTGGTGTCAATGTAAACAATTGCCGGAATTAGGCGAAATGCCGCGTAAATATTATTGTCGTATATTCTGGATTATTTTGACATTTAAAATTGTTTTAAAATCAAACTTTCACTAAAAATAAGGGAAGATATAATTTCTGATAACTTTGAGTAAAATACATTGTATTAAATTTATGAAACATACAAAATATATTACGGCATTCGTTCTCAACTACGGTGCGCAAACTGTGTCAAAATAATGAGTAGCGAACATCCTTAAGTACGATAAAACAATACATAATTGACGAAAAAGTAACTTCCGGTTCCAAAATGGTGGCAAAAACGTTGAAAATGCCTACATTTTGGAAATCCTTTTGAAAGCTATGTTGTAGGTGAAATCCAATGAAAGTTTTTTTATAAGACGTAGATCACTGTTCCTAAAGTACGATAAAACAATACATACATGACGAAAAAGTGACTTCCGGTTCCAAAATGGCGGCCAAAAACGTTGAAAATGGCTACATTTCTGAAATCCTTTAAAAGCAGTGTTGTAGGTAAAACATATCCTTTGAAAGCTGTGTTATAGGTAAAATCCAATGAAAGTTGTGATAAAACGTAGATTACTGTTCCTAAAGTACGATAAAACAATACATACATAACGAAAAAGTGACTTCCGGTTCCAAAATAGCGGCCAAAAAATTAAAAACTTCATTTTTTTTTCATTTTCTTCTTATTTACAAGAGATACATGTATCACTTGTATAGTTCAAATAATAGTTTGTTTAGAAAAGACAGGTTACGTTTCTTATAATTATCTGACAGTTGCCAATACACAAACCCGTACATAGAAGGCCAGAAGGGTAGCGTTAACAATTATTAACACCGCTGGGTTGTTTGCATCCGCATTTCAAAAGTTCCTGATACGGATGCAACGGCAGCCAAAGAATTCCATTTTGGTTTTCAACTGTCATTATTGATTTTTTTCCATCCAAACTTGGTACGTGAACCTGCTGAATGCATAAATCCGGTAGAGTCCACTTTGATATGCTTCTCTTTTGATGTGCTCCGTAAGAGAACCTCTGGTAGGCCGAATAGCACATAGCACATAAGGGCGCTGCTTCCTGACAAATAATTTGAATTGTGCCTTGTTAACAGCAAATGTTGATGTTGCCGTGCATGATGCAAGCAAATGCTTCTATGATGTCCATGTCTGTGTCTTCATTCAGAAAAAAGCGAGCAAAAACAATCGTTACATCTGGGAATACTTTCTTAATCTACCAAGCTGACCTCTTCACTTTCCCACGAAATGCTGACACAGTGTAACATTCACAGAATGCATGGAAGGAAAGAATAGCAGCTGCACGAGGACCAACATATTTGATATGGCATAAACATGAAGCCATCGAACGTCTTTATTCCTTTAAAAACCCATCCACAATTCGTCTATACCTAATACTGCGAGATCTGCAATCCCTAATACTATTAAATCTGTGTCCGTTCTACTTTAATTTTATCAACCATTTTCAGCAACAAGCTTATCATGGACAAACATACGTGTATCTGCATGTTCGTGGTTATAAAGTTATAGCTGGAAAGTATTCGTATTGAAATTGTAAAGAATATCTCACCTTCAGTAAGATAAGCATTTTTGTAAGTCTCTAAAAAAGCAATAATGTCGGCTAGAAACTTGAACAATTACGTTTTGTTGTCATCTTCAATCAGACTACTGCAAACCAGTGGCGCTCTACCAGAACCAACAACTTTCAGTCTAGCACCAGCACCGTGACTTTTCTCTGTAAAGCCTTTAAATCATTTATTTTAGTAAACATCAAATACAATGTTTACTCTTAAATACTTAGCAGTGAAAGATTTTATGTAAGGCAGTATGAAATCATTTGCATAATCATCAAACATTTTGCACGTGGTGGCCTAGAATTAGCCATAGCTGGCCAACCAACACTAAATGCGCCCGAATTTGGATCAGTTGATGGCAAATCGCACAATGTTTCAAGGATACCAATTTGCTGCGATCTAAAAACACTTTTTAAAGTGACATCCTTAGACAAAGACAGAGGAGCAGTTTGGTTTTCATGGATATTTAAATCATCCAAGTCAAACTGTCTACTATGACAAGAAGTTAAAAGTCTAGAAAAGAGATCGCTATCACTTTTTGTGTTCTTCAGCTTTGTTTTTTTACCAAGAGATTTCAAGTTTCATTTGATTGCTTTAATAGGAAATAGTTCTTTTTATCGGGTTAAAAAAATAGATTCTCCGCCGTTTTGCTTTTGTTCGAACCCAATATTTTGGAGTTTATATACATATCTTACCGGCGGCCAAGTCAACAAAATTTCCTAAAAAGAGTCAATTTTGTACCAATGCGATAACTGTTTTCTATAAGAAAAAAAAATTGATTTCAAAACTCTATCATCACTTTAGAAAGCCTTTGATACTTTTTCAAAAAAAATCCTTTTGTGTTTTGTAGAGTCTTCATGATGTCGTTCATCTGTTTACGAATGACTCAAACCACTAAATATTTCCAAATTCATCTACCAGTCTACTGACTTCCATCCATCCATAGTCTTAAAAAGATCTTCGGTTGTACCAACATCGGCCTTCACAATTGAATTATTCAGTTTAGGTATATTTGAATATACATGAAAACAATACGACATTCGTGGTGTTGTAATACCGGCTTCAGTGAGTAGGGCACAAGTCCATCTTCTTTCATGCAATATATCACCATTTTTTTTAAACAAGCCATTTCAATGTACCATTCACAAAACATAACGATAAACTTATCTTCTCCGTACAAATCTGGTCATTCCCACTCAATTTGCTTAGTCAATACCAAAAGTGGGCTATCTGCAGCTATAACTGTATTTGGCCGGGATTCTGATCTGTAAAAATTGTCCATTTTTTCATCTTATCCATCGAATGCTTGATCAATTTAACTAAATGGTCGTGTTTTCAAACAGTGGCATCATAGAAATTACACTTACTTGAATAGAAGATCATAGATTTTTAAAGTTATTAAATGACAACTTATATTTACGAATAGTTATCAAAGGTACCAGTTTCATAATTTAGTACGCCAGACGCGCGTTTAGTCTACATAAGACTTATCAGTGACGCTCATATCGAAATATTTATAAAGCCAAACAAGTACAAAATTGAAGAGCATTGAGGATCCTAACTTCAAAAAGGTGGGCCAAATACGGCTAAGGTAATCTATGCCTGGAATTCAAATCCTCCTCTGTGAGATGAACTACAATTTACATCATTGTACCCTCGTAGTGAATGCACTTCACTCTGTATGTCAAAAAATAGTTTGCGCATGCGCAAAATTGATAAAAGCATTTGTTTCATAACCTTAAAAATGTTTTCAAACCAATTCACTAATATCATTAAAAATCCAAAAGCACCAAGTAAATAGTAAATAGTTCAAATGTTTATGTGTGAATTTTGATACATTTTCGCGCATGCGCAAACCCTGAAAAGTCAAATATTTATTTCTATTGAATACTTCACATGCAAGGAATATAGCCACCAAGTCTGATAGTATTTTTCACTTAAAGAAGGTCAAAGAAAAAGTTTTTCCAGAAAAATAAGTATTTTCAAACTGGAAAAACAGCCATTTTTGAAAAAGGCCGTGGCCATCTTGAAAAAATGATTTTTTTTCATGGCCAGCATTTTTTTTCATAAAAAGTATATAATAATGATGCTTCGTGCTAATTTTCATGCTTGTATCATCATTTGCACAATTCTCTCGATTTTGCTTGCTAATATCTTCCACTATAGGCCGGTGACCAGAGTGATTTTTTTGAAAATTTAATCGTCAAAAATGGTACACGGCTGTATCATATATCATTCGATTCGAAAATATGTGAACTTAATAATAAATTTGGTCGTCAAAACTAAATATGGTGCAGTTTTTCAAAAATCAAGATCAAAGGTCAACCACCATTTTCCATACACAATTGCAATGGATATAAGATAACAACTGAAATACATAATAGCATTTTTTTTTTGGCAAAACGGCATCGATTCTGTTTTCTTATTCAATTGTTCATCCAAAAAATAAAAAAAATTCCTATAACAAATTGTTTCGATAAAGTGAAGCATTTTTTAAAAAGGGGGGTGATTTTAATCTTTAAATGATGTACTTTTTCGTAATAATTTTTATTTCGAGCATCAAAACCATAAAAAAAAGAAACGAAAATACGATAAAAAATGCTTGCTATAAGATAAATATATTCAATTGCCAAATATAAGTTTTACAACTAAGTTTTGTACACTTAAGGTAGGGTTGGTACACGCCGAAATGACAATACACTCTATAAACACAGACTGATATTTGGCTTTAAACAAAAACATAATGTTATAACATGCATTACAAGGAACATTAGTCAGCATAGAACATACGAACAATTGTAAAAAGTATTTTGGCTTACTAGAACCGGATTTAACTGTGTGAAACTTTTAAATTTTTAATAAGGGTCTTAGTGATACAATATTAGAAATGCACATTCAATTTGCAAATCGCACCAAAAGTCTTACTGACAAATAAAATTTAGTTCTCAAACCTCTTCTGTAAGGGCGTGCGTATGTACGTTCTTGCAGGATTCTGATCCTTGACAGGAACATAAGTCGGTACATGCAAGGTTTTGTGTGACACAAACACACGACTTTTTACATTGTGATTTTCCCTTACACGAACACACGAGATCATGTAGAAAATCTGCTGAAATGTTTCCTTCAAAGAAGACAGGATGCAAGGAATCTTTGAATGATTTCCATCCGTATTCCAATGGTGAAGGTAGGGGTGGTTTTGCAAGAAAGGAAGCATTCCAAATTTTGGTCTGAAATGAGGCACGAAGGATATGTTGTCGAAGCGCCGCTTCAGAGGGAGGCAATCTGACAAGACTTGAATCCTTGCTCGTAGCAAGCTTAACGCGCAGTTCGTTAATGTCCTGATGGCAGGATGCATAGTTCTTCTGTTGGTCGTAAAGCCTTGCCACAAACCGTCTAGAGCATGATATGGCAGTCTCTGTGTCGGAATCTCCTAAATTGTATAGATCACTGAAATCAAATGCTGCCTCTTTCAACACTTTAAACACTGACTTTTTACCAATTCCAAATAAGGAACATGTAGTGTCACACCCAGAGAGAGCATGTACGGCAGGAAGAACTCTACAAATGATTTCAGGTAGAGAAGAACACAGTTGGTGAATTGGCAAAAACCTTCTATTATCTTTTAAAGTACCAACATTTCCCATTTGGACCCAAAATTCACTCGTGTTGGTCATCTGTTTGAAAAAATGAATACAGAGAACAATGACGTCTGTATCAGATGATTTTATAATGATCCTGCCTTTTTTCCCTAATTCCTTCAGTCTTTTGTCTGCATGTAAAGCCTGGAGGATCATGCGGGTATCTGCCTCTTCCTGAGTACTGAACAATTCAGGACATTCAACGACTTCCTGGTCAGAAATGACTTTTGCAATTTCAGGATCTTCAAAGGAACCTGCCATATAATAAGTATGTCCAGGGAGTACTAATAGAGGATTGCTTTTAATGAACTTGACCAGGAAGTCACCAAAAAATCTAATGAGAGCCTGCTTGTTTTCTTTAACAGAAAGAAATTTCTTCCAGTCGGGGACATTTCTTCCTTCAATTACTTGAAACACCTTTGCATGAGCAGTGACTTTGGTACGACGTTCTCTTTCAGCTGACTTAGTGGAGTGTTTTACATCATATCGATCAAAAACATCGGCAACTGTGTGTGCTTTTGTAAAACAACTTGCTAAATAATTGCAATAGGTAAGTGCAAGATCTCCAAAGGTTTTATGTTTCTTTGCATCCATGGACTGAACTATAGCCATACCATCTCTAATGTAAGTTGTCAATGAAGAATCAAAATCTGGCAAAGAAAGAACTGGCGAGACTTCATTTTTAAACTGTTTCACTAAATCTGATTTACAAGATTTTCTCATTGTTCCATCTTCATGGAACAGAGAAACTGGGATAGGCCCAAGTGGAAGTGAGAGAATACTGTCAATAGTAACATCATCTCTGCTGTTAGCCAAAACAAGAGCACGTCTGAAAACAATTTCTGGATTGATATGGCCGGTTATAATTTCGCCAGATTTACACTTGAGGGTTGTCTTAGCGTTCATATGTTCAAATGTTTTCAATTTGGACTTGGTAATAGGGCTATAGAAGCTTCCGATTTGGTCTACAGAAAGTGCACTGTTTACAAATTTTCTGTACATATTTTCTCCTTCATTGACAGCAGAAAGCAAAGAATCCTGAACTTCTCTAGTAGCATGCATGCCTGTAGAGATATTGATGAGACAAGGAGGGTGGGCATCTATATCAAAGGGATCAGTCATAGTTTGGTTCAAATGGGTAACTATTGCTTGTACTTGTTCTTCGTCTCGCTTCAAAGCTGTTTGTTTGATTTCCTCATGCGAATTGTCACTTTTGCATGTAATACCTGCTCTGTCATTCATTACATTACTAAAGGACGCTAATAAATGACGAGTCAGAGTCCATCTTATCAGAGCAGATTTCTGATTTGTAATTCCAACGATACCACCTGAACCCTTTGAATCTTTAATGATCGTTTTTTCAGTGCCCATATCACTCCAAATACCATTGAATGTGCCTATTTTTTGTTTGATAGAAAATTCTCCTAGTTTAAAAGCCGATTCGATCTCTGCTGGTAGTTCGAGCATATCGAGAATATAAATAGGCATCCATCTCGAGTAATTTGTACGGTTGGTAATGAAAAAATAGGGCAGCATTTTGGATGAGGACATCAAATGTGACGACCAATTACCTTCTCGTTCTGCTCGTACATTTGACAACATAATTTGGACGGCAACCAGGAACATGTCCCAATATTTGAAAGTAGGTGATGTATCGTGTCCCCATTCTTTGAACATACAGATAAGAGGTTGTACATGGTCTTCAAACAACTTTTCCAGTCTAGTTTTAATTTCTGGGGCTTGGTCCGTTTGATCACATATACTTGTATGGAACTCTAACAAGACATTCCAGAACGCAGATGGTATCTGATCGAAGTAATCAAAGGTCCTACACCAGTGTATAAATGCTGAGATAAAAATAACTTGTAGGGCTTCAAACACAAGCGTGAACCCTCTGACAGCCCTGTTAAACTCTTTGCCATTCAACATAAGTTCAGCTGTATTTCCAGCATACACACCAGAATCCACCAACAAATCGCGAAGACCGCCATCAGCCCAAAGTTTCCCGATAGAGGCTAAGAAACACGACAAGCTGTGGAAACCACCAAGTCTGAGAATATGGCGATTAAAAATGTCCGGTTTGGACCATTTGACTTGTTGAGCAATTGCATAGAGTTGCTGGTCAAATGTTTGAATAGCGAAATCCTGTCCAGCTTCATTACACATGTCAAGACATTTCTTCATGGCAGTATACACTGTGGCCATGTCATTCGGTTTAGAATCTATAATTGGAGGATATGCTACAACTGTAACATCGTCGCCCTTTTTAGACAAAAGACAATTGTACCCTGTCCAAAAAGGAATCTTTTGTTCATTCGTTTTTATTTCGATTGGGAACTCTATGACATCCCTCGACAAAAGTCTGGAGAACACCCATATCTGGTCAACATCATAACTTTTAATATGATCACATAATTGAAGTTTTTCAAAAGCATCCGTTCGTCGTGGAGGTTCTGATCTACATTTTGGTTTAAGGTAAGGAATAGCATCGGTCAATGATGCTGTTGTATCATCTATAGCCAACGATCTCTCAATTCCTCGCTTGATTCGTTCTAAACCATAGTCATGAACGCCAGCTGATTTAGTTTGAAATACAGACCTAGCAAGAGAATGAAAGGTGTTTTTTCCCTCTATTTGACTCGGCGTTAATGTCAACATTATCAGAACCCTCTGGAATCAATCGACCTCCTTCTGAAATGGGGCGAATACCTCCTGGGATGTATCGATCGCCACTGATACGACTGATCTCATGGTTTGAAACACTGGTAAGGTATCTCCGCAATTCAGTATATGTAACGCAAAACCCATGCGCGTTCAGAATTTCAATAAGACGCTTCGACCCAAACTCGTGGTAAACTTGAATAGCAAGACCAAGATGAAAAGGTGTCAGGATACTACGACTAGTTGCAACAATACATTCCGTTAAAGCCAAACTTTTCCTCACGCTTTCTGTTTTGATATCAGAAGGAACAGTACAAGTGCTAAACGCCTTTTCGTCTGTAATCCAACTTAGTAGTTTGACCAAAGAATCGGGCATTGACTGTAAAGAATTGTCGAATGATACCTCCGTTGAAGTTGGATAGTGCTCTTTACAAAATCTTACTTTGTTAATGTCTCTCCGTATTATACTTGCTACTGAATAAAAGAGTTGTTCATCCGTTTGTTCGTTATTCATACGACTCTTTCGTTTTTCATTTGACCATTTTAACTCTGCTTTCAAATTACTGGCTGCCTTGATTGCATTCCCTAGTGTTATATTGCTACTCATAATAATGTTGGACTTACCCTGACCTTGTTGTGATTGAGTGACAACAGAATCACCATAATGGTTTTCCAAATATCGCTGCAGTTTCCTTGTTGTAAAGCTTGTACGATTTTCGGGTAGGTATAAAACAAACTTCTCAATTAAAGAGGATAATAGAAATGCTTTTTTATTTTTTAATAAATCATCATTTATGCTGGAGATTAATTTGGAAAAAGCAGTTGTATTTATTGATTCATATTCTGAAGTTGAGTTACCAATGACCTCAATATCTTTATTTGAAGACTTTAGATATTTTACAATGCACTGGTTATGGTAAAAAGCTTGTTGTTTAAAATTGTCTTGATTAATTTTATGTAGCAAATTTAAATCACCGTTATGGTTTGCAGCGATGGTAATGTGAGTAACCCTGTCATCTGATTCTATTTTAAAAAGTTTTTTGTCTTGCTTGTAGCTTTTCTTATTGCAAAATATACAAGCACTCCAGTTGGTAGGAGAAGACATAGAACGAGTTAAGATACTCGTGACTGGACTGTCCTGTATTGAACCGCCAGCTAATGCATCATGTTGTCTCTTAGTAAACACTGCAATATTATGTTCACTTGTATACGATTTGTAGCAACTTTTATGATAAACCATTTCAAGACTTTCATTCGGTATATCACTTAATGAATCATACTCACTTATCAAATTCATGTAAATATCATCTTTACGCTTACCAACTGCAGCAAAAAACCTCGATTTACTGTTATTAGTAAATAAAACAACCGTTTCATTACTGCTTTTCTGGCAAATAATACATTTTTCTAAGACTAAACTTGGTTTCATTCGCTTTGCACAACTAGGGCCAAGTTTCAACGGACTTCCTTGTTGTGCCATCTTTTGGGGGTTTGGCCAGATCTCAATTTCTAAAAATAACTTCCAACTAAAAAACAAATGTTCCTCTTAAATGAATTAAACCTTATTAACAAAACCTCAAAATAAAAACAACAAACAAAATAAACTAAGAAACCAAGAACCGTGAACAAATACAAGTAATATCAAGTGATAATTGCTATTTAGTAATCGAACATATGGTGCGCTTGAAGTTCAAAATCAATAAGGATAACAATAATAGATCTGAGTCGTACTTGACACGACTTTCCGGAAAATTAAGTAAGATTGTAATTCGATAGTGAATATTTTGGATGCTATTTCAAGTCTTTTTGAGAAATTTTATTTGATAAAAAATTATGTCACTGAAAAGAGTATTTTCTGAATTTTCACGTTGTATAAGTTAGTTCATAATTTAATGATTAATGCGTTCTTGCAAAGTATTGAAATCCGGTGAAGCGACGAAATGTCCAAAGTTTTAGAGCTTTGTATCTTCATATTTTTTTTACAAATTTAAAGACTTATGATGTTAGCTTTACTGCTTAATAAATAACATATTATATGTAATATTTAAATCCTATAAGAAATACATATATTTTGCAACGATTTAAAAAAAACCGGCCAAAATGGCATGCCTCGTAGAGTTCATATTTTATGTCATTTTTGCTAACAAAACGACAAATTAAAAAAAAACTGCACCATACGACTTTTTGACGACCAGTCTAAAATTAAATTAAAATCATTTTTCTAGATATAGACCAATTTTTAGCCGTGTACCATAAAGTGAATTTAAACTCTGTTAATAATCGACTTTTAACTGTTCCGTCACCGCACAGATGTATAGTTTACTTTTGTATAGTATATACTTTTATAAACATGTATTTCGTTCATCGCATTTCCAGAAAACACTTTAAAAATGTGTACCTAAGAATCAATTGTTATCTTTTGTATGTTGTCTTTTCTACATTTATTTCAAGCTGCGTATAAATTTCCATAGACCCCGAAACGAGACAAAAATACTACATGTGAATAAGTTTCACAAGAACATACTAGACGAAGCTATCCGGATGTATGTCATCATTGACGACAAAAAAAAAACGGTCACTTACATCGAAGGCATTCCTCTTTTAGACGTACAAGAATATAAAAACGATGCTTTATCAACATGCTCCAGATAAATATTCACTTCAAGGGAAAATGGAAAGAGGTTATGTCATGGAATCAAAACATGGTAGTATCCTCACTCCCAAAATCTCAAGAGGATAAATTACCCTGATTGACGAACATTTTAAAAATAAATTGGAAGAAATTATTAAGAGTCATACCTTGTTTGACATCCGAAAATATAACACAGATTACTTGACGAAAAATTTTGACATTATGAATTCAGATGTGGAGGAATGGAAAACAATAGGAAAATATTTTATACATGTTTGGACAATCAATTTTGTGTAAACTATTTCATTTGTAATTGCTCAAATATAAGAGAAGTTGATCAAATCAACATCTCCTTAGTATATCAGCATTATCTTTGTCTCATGGCCAGAATTGCCCATAAAAACTGAAAAAAATGGATTAAAACTGTAAATCATATATTTGAATGTATATACGAAATATTAAAGACTCTCAGTTAAAAAAATCTAATCGACTTATCAATAAAAGACACTGCATATTGGAAGTCAGTCTGTTCGAACCAGTATTCGCATCTGGTATTATTGATTTGTTAAAATTCGTAAATTACATTCTTCTTTGTGTGACTTGTAAACATTTTAACGTTAGAGACTCAGTTTACAAACAATAATGAAGTCATCGAAACGAAATTAAGTTTAAAACATATTCCATATTGTTTAACACCTGTATTTTACCAAATTGTGAATTAAACTGGTAACTGTATTATGAAGCTAGGTTGACAATTTATTTCGAACGGTGTTTACGAAAAAAAAAGGCTAAAAGACTACAAAAATGTATAAAGCTCTTCTTTCAAGATAACATATTTTTGCTCGGTATCACCAGCCCAGTAGTCAGCACTTCGGTGTTGACATTAATATCAATTATATTGTCAATTTTATAATTTCCTGTTAGTCTACAAAACTTTGAATATTTCGAAAAACTAAAGAATAGATTACATTAGCCGTATTTTGCACAATTTGTTTGGAATTTTGGGTTCTCAGTGCTCTTCAACTTTGTATTTGTTTGGCTGTATAACTATTTCGATCTGAGCGTCACTGATGAATCTTGTGTAGAAGAAACGCGGTTACCTGTTACTTTTGATAACTATTTACACCACTGGGTCGATGCCACTGCTGGTATACGTTTCATCCACGAGGGTATCACCAGCCCAGTAGTCAGCACTTCGATGTTGACATGAATATCAATTACATGGTCAATTTTATAAATTTCCTGTTACAAAACTTTGAACGTTTCGAAAAACAAGGGATTTTCTTTTCCCAGAAAAAAGATTACCTTAGCCTAATTTGGCACATTTTTTTTTAAAGTCTTGGGTCCACCAACTTTGTACTTGTTTGGCTGTATAACTATAGTTTGATTTGAGCGTCACTGATGAGTCTTTTGTAGAAGAAACACGCGTCTGTCGTATTAAATTATAATCCTTGTACCTTTGGTAACTATTTGCTCGCTGTATAAAAGAAGGTGAGATTTTAACCGAAATTTTTTAGATATTTTAAGAAAATTTCGTAATTGTCAGAATACTATTGATTTACCAAAAAACAACAAAAAAAGAATATAGAAGAATATACTGTTGGGTGAAACATAAAGGTGATGTTAACATGACGAAATAACGGAATCTAGTCAGATATTAACGAAAGATACTGTCAGAACCATACAGGTGGTATGGGTAAACGTGGAAGCAAGTATATATAAAGTATATATAAATTTTTGTATATGCACTAAACGAAAATTAAGTCATGACGCATGGTCAAACATTTTTTTTCTGTTATTCTGTCTTGTTATATTTTATCTTAAAACATGATCAAATAATTCACTTCACTATTTGGCACGGCACATGCAACTTTCAAACTTTAACTTTGAATGCACATAGATGAAAATGTGCAGATGTCTATATTTATCTAAAAACACTTTGCTGTATATTGTGTGATATAGAAGACGTTAATTGAAATATAATTATTGTAAATTCGAAGTGTTTCAAAATATCGAAATATACATTTTTCTCCTGTTTATAACTTTCCTAAGAAATGGGATTCGCTTTTCAGAGATTACTATTGAATCAGTTGCCCCTGGGTCGGGAATGTTATCGTGCATTAGTTTTATACATTAAAATGTGTTAAATTATAAATTAAATAATACATGAAGAACACCTAAAAAGCATTAGGATGAATCTGTATGTTTCTAAAGTTCACTTCTGATTGTGCGGCAGTCATGTTTGCTTTTCAAGCCAATGACTTGATTCAAACCTTCGAAAACATGGAAAGTTTCATACTATTTGAGGGAAAGTTAAAATTTACAACATGGGAAATTCAAATCGAGACCTATATTTGGATCGAATTCAAACGCGTACATCCTCAGATCAGTGTTTTCCGGGGACGTTGTAATAAATTGTAACACCCTGAAAAAGGGCAAAACGACGAAAAGGAAATGAAAAGGAAATCGCTCTGATCTTAGCGAAGATATGTCATTCTTCCAAACGACAAAAAAACAATGCCGTACTCACCATGCTCTTTCCTTTTTATATAATGTTTGAATAAATTATAGTTGATTTGTCTCCATCTGTTTCAGTTTGTAACCTAAATTTGTGTTTCCGTTAATCGATTTGGGACTTTGGAACAGTAGTATACTAATGTTGCCTTTAATGCATAATAGACATAGCGTAAAGTGTAAAAGACAAAACATATTTCGGAATTAAAACGCTTTAAAACCATAAACACATATCTTGGGAGTTTTAAAGCACCATTATTTTGTGATTTGAGTATTCTGTGGAAAATTTTAGAAAAGGTCTGAACATTTGATTGGTTAACTTCCAGAGATGGTTTTTATCCTTATAAGCAATAAAATCTTATATGAAACTGTGTCTGTAACACAGAACAGGAAAAAACAAAGACAAATTTTGCCAATTTTTTTTAAAAGTTTGAATTTAACAAATACTAATGGGAAAATCAATAGTGGCATTACTCCTCAAGGTTCATTAAGTGATAACCTATCTGCACGTGACACACTTATGTTTGTTCTACTCCTATACAACCCATGTATGGTCTTTTCAAGATTTGTTAAACGATTTAAAGAAAGTTTTCGTTTTCATTGCCTTTTAACTTCAGTAATCCGTTTATTTTCCAACAGTTTTGACTCGTACGACACTGGTAAATCTTCCGAACAAAAAACGCTTGAACTTGTGGTAAATTAATTATTTTCAATTATAGTTTATTAGTTTTGAATTAAAAAAACAAATCTTTCCAGAGGTCATCCGAAATACATATGACTGATAAAAGTAAATATGTCATATAATTTTGCAAGTACTGGTTTAACGTGTATATAGTTATCAAAGGTACCAGAATTATAATTTATAGTACGCCAGACGCGCGTTTCGTCTACATAAGACTCATCAGTGACGCTCATATCAAAATATTTATAAAGCCAAACAAGTACAAAGTTGAAAAGCATTGATGATCCAAAATTCCAAAAAGTTGTGCCAAATACATCTAAGGTAATCTATGCCTGGGATAAGAAAATCCTTAGTTTCAATATGCAAGGCTGAAATAGGCAAACATGAGGGAACTATGTTAATTTTTATTATTAATATGTATTTTATAGTGTGCTAATGAAATAAGAATTGTCCTGTTGGGAAGAACTGGAAATGGAAAAAGTGCAACAGGGAATAGCATAATGGGACAAGATTATTTTCGGTCGATGTATCATCCACAATCTGTTACGCAAATATGCTGTAGAGGAGAAACCGAAAGGGGAGACAAGAAAGTTATCATTGTAGATACACCAGGTCTTTTTGATACCAAAAACGTTTCAAATGAAACACGAAAAGAGATCGTAAAATGCATAGGTGTTTCTGCGCCAGGAGCACATGCGATCATTTATGTTCTGAGCCTAAAAAATCGTTTGACAGAGGAGGAAATTAACACATTTGTAGAAATAAAATCTATGTTTGGTGAAGAATTGTTTAATTACGTTGTCTTTCTGTTTACCGGAAAAGACGAACTTGCTGGCAAACAGATGACATTTGAAAGCTTTCTTAGTTTGATGCCAGATTTTTTTCAGAAAGTTCTGAAAAAATGTAATAATCGTAGCATTGCTTTCAGCAATCATCCATATATACCAGACAGGGAGAAAAAGCAACAGATTGATAATTTGTTTTCTGTGGTTGAAGGGATAACAAAGAAAGCTAATGGGAAATATTTCTCTAATCATATGATAAAGGAAACGGAACTTTTGATCGAAGAAGAACTTTCAAAATTGTTTTTAGCTGCAAGAAAGTCAGCCTCGCCTGTAGATGACGATACCCTTAGAACACAACTTAGGGCAAAAATTCGTGATGATATTCTAACAGATGATGAATTGATCAAAAGACTTTTGAGGATCTTCCGCGTCATCCATTGCTCAATTTTATAATATTGGATTAACCTATACATAATTGTTATAAATGCACAAATCAAACATTACACCATATTACATGTATGCCATTTTAATCGAAAAAATAACATATTTCATGTTTAAATTAAGTGTGACGTAATAGTACTAGATGTTTGTTTTTAGAAAAAAATTGTATTAAGATTAATCCCACCCAATTTATTTTGATGCACCATAAATATTTTTTTCCGAAGATCCGAAGGAATAAAATATTGGTGGACTATGATCACAGAAGGAACAGCAAAGGACTTAACACCCATTCTCTGTAACCGTCAACCAAAGTTGGGCACGGGTGGTCACCGAATTTGTTGAAACTTTCTGACAACAAAGATTGATATAAAATATGAAAAAAAGTCTGTACATGTCACCCTGAATTATGTATGGTTACCATGGCAACAGGCTTTAAAATGTTGAAAATGGCTGATTTTTTCTATTCTCGGCTTACAGTGACTTATATGCAGCATAATATGTTTGGTGCAGTTTATATCATATCAATTTCTTTTAAATACTTGTTCAGTGACTTTTTTTCACTTTTTCTGATATTAAACTCAAATTGACATTTTTAATCTAGGTAAGTAGTATGAATTTTAGCATATTCTAATGCAATTATGAACCAACTTTTTTCCTAATTTATGAAAAAACGCATCCATTCCAGAATAAACTAAAAAATAGCTTTTATTCCAAAAGATTGATATTTCTCATTTCTGCAAAAACATTTTTGGGGCTCATTAGATTTTTTTTATAAAAATTGGATAAAAATGCCAAAAATTGCCTGAAATCTACAAGAGTTATTTCCCTTTTTAGAACTCACCAAAGTTTAAAAATAGAAAAAGTCATTTGTTTATCTACACAAAAAATGGAGACAGACGTCTGCAACATGTTTTGCTTCTTTAAATCAACATATTTTACACTTTACATCTAATTCTAAAATATATCTGTATACATGCTTCATATAAATGGCTGGTCAGTTTTATAACAATGATAAGCCTTTACTATGTCAATGTATGTTCAGAAGACATGAAAGTCATAACAAACTTGAGATAACATGTGAAAATTGTGATGGTGACCATGATGAACAAGATGCTGCTTGTACAGAATGTGATTTGCTCCCGTCACTTCATGAAATTTACAAATATGTTCAAGCCATTGTTCAATGTACTTGGAAACAATGAAAAAAAGAAAAAGGGGGAAACTAAGTGAAGTTCCGTTTTGATCAACTCCTACATGTATGACATGAACCGTCTGATGCTAAAATAATGATGTGACAGAACTGTCACTGTCTAATGTGGAAACTATAAATATACTTCATGGACTAGACCTTCAACTTGAAACAGGTAAGCATAGTTTTAACTAAATTATAAATTTCTATTTTTTGCAAAGACATGTGTTCCATTAGGCATAAGCCATTAAGAGGGGCTGTCCCATTTCTTTGCATGTTATTTCTTTGTCCAAATTGTATAGGCCTTGCTCATGATCTAAGAAAGTTGCAAAAAGCTTGTTTTTCAGGTGGAAATGCTGACCAACTTTTTCAGTTACTTTTTCAATCTATTTCCATGACCATGATGACCAAATTTATTTTATTCAAAGTGTATGTTTGCTTTGTATACAGTTCCTTGCCAGGGAAGTACATTTTTATCTTCATTAAATATAAAATATCTAACAACCACAAGTTTAAAATTCTATAAGGACCTTTATGAGTGGGTTTTAAGTCACTTTCTTTGAGAATGCAAATATGAAAAATTGTCTACATATGATATGTACAAAATGTAGCACATTTATATGTACATGTTTGTATAAAAAAAGAAGATGTGGTATGATTGCCAATGAGACAACTGTCCACAAGAGACCAAAATGACACAAATAGGTTATGCTTCCTTTTTGTGTATTTGAATCAGGATGCTGTGCTGACCAGGTCAAGTTGTAACAACATACATTTAAGTGACATACTAAATTAAATACTGTACTTTTTAAATAAATCCTAATTAAACAATAATTATAAAAACATATGACCATAAAAATGTTTATGTAAAACAGTTAATGATTCTTTTATAATTCCAGGTACATGTGTTTGCAGAGACTGTAGACAAAGGTTACTAGATTGCCAAAACAAAGCAGTGCAACATTTAAACTTCTTAGTGTCAATAAGGTTTGTATTATATCAGTATATATGGTAATGATTTTACATTTGATGCATGTATGTTTATTTCTTTATAAAAAAAAATTATGAAGAAGACATAAAAATGAATTAATTTTGTTGAAATCTATGCAACTGAACAACAGTGTATCTCCTTTAGTTGCATACATCATGTCCATGTATGTTGTCTTTTAAATATTTAAAGTTAGAAAAAGGTTCTGATTTAAATGTGGTTTGTGCATGCTTATTTTAGGCACATACTAGTATTAGTATTATTTTTTTAGGATTTTAATTAGAAATACAGACTAATTAATAATTATGATCTTCACTGTCCAAATATGCATTTTCTTTTTTTTTTTCTTTTTCAAATAGATCAAGTCACAGCTTTAGATGATTCAGGTCCAATCAAAAGAGCAAGACAGGTAAATAGCAGAACACTGTTACAGCTATTTTATAAAAGCATGCAAAACAAAACTTTCATAGACTTACTTGCTATATATGCTTGAATGTTTGCAAACAATATATAGGCAGAGTTTCAGTCTGTTTTATCATGTTTATATGCTGTGACTTGATTTGACAATAGACATTAACATCAAATTCCAGTATATAGTAGACCGACTGAAACAGACTACATACCTGTTGTTTACAAACAAACATAAATGCAAACATACATACATTAATACAAACAAACATAGCAAGCAAGTGGATCAAAGGTTTGCTTTGCATGCTTTCATAAAAGAGCTGTAATCAAGATTCAGGAGTAGATCTAGTACACTATGAAAGAATAGTTCCAGTACTTCCCAATTAAAGAAACAAGGGGTTACCCCAAAATTCTCGCACTGCTTCACTGAAATATTCAAATCTGACCTCTCTAAGATCTGATACCAGTATTGATGTCAATTAAGGAGGCTGAAAAATACTGACTGAAACCAGCTTTGTCATTTATAATGAAAAATGTGAATAAACATTCTAATATTGTTTAGGCCTAAACTTAAATCATAGGAATAGATATCCTTAACATGAAATCTGGGATTAATTATTATTAACATAAAACATGGGAATATATATCCTTAACATGAAACATAGGAATAAAAAGCCTTTACATAAAACAAGGAAATAATTATCCTTAATATGAGACAAAGGAATAAATATTCTTAACATAAAATATGGGAATAAATATTCCTAACATGAAACATGAGAATAAATATGCCTGACATCAAACATTGGAATAAACATCTCTAACATGAAATCTAGGAATAAATATCTTGAATATAGATCATAGAAAAAAAATATGCTTTCCATGAAACATTGCAATAAATACCTTTAGCAAGAAACATTTGAATAAATATTCTTCACATAAAAACTGAAAATAGATATCCTTAACATGATTCAAAGAATAAATGTCCTTAACATGAAACCTGGGAATAAATATCTAACATGAAACATAGGATTTTACATCCCAAGTAAGAATTATATGAATACACATCCTTAACATGAAACATTGAAATACATATACTTAACATGAAAAATAGAAATAAATATCTGTAACATGGAACATAGGAAATTCAATTGAAATTGGAAAACAGAAATCCTCAACAGAAACAATTGGAATAAACATCCAATAAATAAAACATGGCAATACATATCCTTAACTGGAAATATGGAATAAACAAAAAACTTAAAACAAATAACTTAAATATAGGGACAACTATCCTAATCATGAAAGCACTAAACAAGTTTTAACTGTCTATTATACTATTAAATCAATAAAACCCAAACTATAAGTTTCATTCCTAAATTCTTATTAAGTTTAACCTTTGTCCGTCTGTACCTACGTCCCAAATTTGGTTTCCGCTCTATAACTTTAGTTTACTTTAACCAAATGTAATCAAACTTATACACAATGCTTATTAAAGATGAAATTTAAATTTTGGTTGTGTCACTTTGATTTTTTCAGAGTTATGTCTTTTTTTATATGGGAAAAAAAATACTGGTTTTTGTTGTCCGTTCTCTAACTTTAGTTTCCTTCAAACCAAATTTTATTAAACTTATACACAATGCTTATTACCACAAAACACAGATCAAGTTTGAATTGAAGTATGTCATTTTAACCAATCTAGAGTTATACTCCTTTAAAAATGGAAAAATTGCTAATTTTTTTGTTTTCCTTCTCTAATTCAAGTTTGCCTTATCCAAATGTTATGAAAGTGATACAAAATCCCTTTTACCACAAAATTCAGATCAAGTACTAAATCCCTTTTACCACAAAATTCAGATCAAGTACTAAATTTGGGTAGTGTCACTTTTACTGTACTTCAGTTATGTTACTATAACTTTATGATATGTAAGCAGAACCATCATCAGTGTCCCATGGACACATTCCCTATTTATATTATTTACATGTCCAAAATACAAGCATTTTAAGCCATTTACTGAAATACAAAAAAAACAATGATTTATTTAAAAAAATATATTAGATTTATATCACTTAAATTGAAAAACATGAAGCTTAAATAATACAATTATTCATTGTTATTACACACTTTAAAACAAATATATGTAGTAAAGAATTATACTTTTATTGTAATTTCTCCTTATATTTTTATTTTATTTCAGACAATACCAGTGAAAGGTGTTCCATTGTTAATCCCAGAAGATACATGTAGTCAGGAAATAAGTAAAAGTGAGCAAGCTGATTTGAGTCAAACTTCAGATTTTTCTATTTGTAATTCCATGAAGCTGGAATCCTTGGACGGATTGCTCAGTTATTTAGGTATGAAAATATTTTTTTGGCAATTTGTATTTCAAGTACATTTTTTTGCTTTAAAAAAATAGAACAATGTTACTCAGAATAGGTTAGTTGATATAAACTGATTCTTATTAAACCCCATGCAACAAAGTAAGTAATTAGTAATTTTAAGGAAATTTTGGTTTGTATCTTGAATATTGTTATAGATAGAGACAAACTGTAAACAGCAATAATGTTCAGTAGAGTTAGATCTACAAATAAGTGAACATGAACAAAATGGTCAGTTGACCCCTGAAGGAGTTATTGCCCTTCAGAATAGAATTATATGAAATTTAAACACAAGGTTTATGACCACAAAAGGATGGTTGGGATTGATTTTGGGAGTTGAGGTCCCAACAGTTTAGGAATTAGGGGCCAAAAAGGGGCCCAAATAAGCATATTTCTTGGTTTTCGCACCATAACTTTAGTATAAGTGAAAAGAAATCTATGAAATTTAAACACAAGGTTTATGACTATAAAAGGAAGGTTGGGATTAATTTTGGGAGTTTTGGTCCCAACAGTTTAGGAATAAGGGGCCCAAAGGGTCCAAAATTAAACTAAGTTTGATTTTAATAAAAATTGAATCCTTGGGGTTCTTTGATATGCTGAATCTAAACATGTACTTAGATTTTTTATTATAGGCCCAGTTTTTAAGTTGGTCCAAAATTAAACTTTGTTTGATTTCAACAAAAATTGAATTCTTGGGGTTCTTTGATATGCTGAATCTAAACATGTACTTAGATTTTTTATTATGGGCCCAGTTTTCAAATTGGTCCAAATCGTGGTCCAACATTAAACTTCGTTTGATTTCAACAAAAATTGAATCCTTCGGTGTTTTTGATATGCTGAATCTAAACTTGTACTAATAATTTTTATTATGGGCCCAGTTTTCAAGTTGGTCCAAATCGTGGTCCAAAATTAAACTTTGTTTGATATCAACAAAAATTGAAACCTTATGGTTCTTTGATATGCTGAATCTAAACATGTATTTAGATTTATGATTATAGGCCCAGTTTTCAAGTTGGTCCAAATTGGGGTCCAAAATTAAACTTTGTTTGATTTCAACAAAAATTGTATATATGGGGTTCTTTGATATATGCTTAATCTAACCATGTATTTAGATTTTTGATGTTTTGGCCTGGTTATCAAAAATTGGTCCACATTGAGGTCTAAAGGGTCCAAATTTGAAGTTTATTTGATTTCATCAAAAATTGAATTATTGGGGTTCTTTGATATGCTGAATCAAACCATGTATTTTGATTTTGGATATAGGACCATAATAGGTAATGTCCAATTTAAAATTTAAAGTTTTTAAGTTCAAGTTTTTAGACCACATTCATTATGTGTCAGAAACTTGTGTTGTGTCAACTATTTAATCACAATCTAAATTCAGAGCTGTATCAAGCTTGAATGTTGTGTCCATACTTGCCCCAATGTTCAGGGTTCGAACTCTGTGGTCGTATAAGGCTGCGCCCTGCGGAGCATCTGGTTGTAAATTTTTACAAAATATTTACCTCTGTATCTAAAGGGCCAAGTTCATTATAGATAAAGAAAATTCTAAGTAGCAAGAATTTAGTAAAGTAAGATTTACAAACACATAATCATCACCAAAGCACAATTTTGTCATGAATCCATCTGTGTCCTTTGTTTAAATTGCACATAGACCAATGTGAACGACACACGCTCTGAAAAGCGTTTAGTTTCTAGGAGTTATGCCCCTTTGAACTTATTTGCCTCAATATACTACTGCAAGTTTTTTATAACAACTCCTCTAAAACCACACACCAGAATATCATGAAACTCTAGAGAAAAAAAATTGAATCATAATTTCCTGATAATATGCACGTCTACATAGTATGTAACTAAAATACACTTTTAGTTTTAAAGTGTTACAAGAGGCCTCATCAATTTGATTTTTTCCCCAATTTAACAAAAATTGTGAGCTTTATTGTGACAGCTTTAATGTTTAAATACTTTTTTTATTTCAGAGAATGGAAATCGAGAAAACTGTACTACATATACAACATGTACTAGAGAAGCAAGAATTACCATTTCAGATGTCCCAAAGACAGCTGCACACAAGAGAATTCTCAACAAAAGCAGCAGTGAAGAGCATGTCCTCATACAACATAGTCAATTCTTTGTTAAATGATTAAAAAATGAAAATATCAGAAACAGCAAAAAGATTGTATGCAGATAAAATAATTTCAAATCAGCCTGAAAAGTCTATATCTTTAGAATCAACAAATAATTCATTGGCACTTAATTCAGATAAAGTTCTTCAAATGGGATGGGCATCCAAGTCAATAAATCCCGAGTGACATTAAGTCAACAACTAAGGCAATATATTGTACATGACTGAAAAATCTAATATGGAAAGGCGAGTGGGAACAAGGTAGATCCTTAAGTGGCTGCTGATGAGATAAGAAATTCCTTTTTATACAACATGCACAAAAAGGAGCATCTTGATCAGACCAACAAATTGCTTCATTTTCTCCGGCCTTTGTCAGATAGAGAAAAAGACTTAGTAATGCTGAAGATTATGTATCAGCAGCAAAAAGAAACAGGAAAAAAATATAAAGTACTTTTGGAATCAAATAACAGTTAAAATGTTTTTAGTTTTAATTCTTTTGTTTAAAGGAGGAGGTGCCCTAACGGCTTTTTTGGCCAATAAAAACTAGATATTAGTGTTCTTTGTAAATATTGAATGCATTATTTATGATTAAAAAACTTTATTTTGTCTGTGTCACTTTATGTTATTCATCAAAATTGCAGTTGGCATTTCTGATCAATTCGCCTTTATTGCCATGTCTACAGTCTCTTATATTCGTAAGATGAGTTTTGTTTATCTCTTTAATCTATTTTGATGAAATGCTCATCAAATCATTTGTTATAGTAAGACAAAACGGTTGCTTCAACTTAAATCTGTGAACTAGTAGTCTTCTTTTGCATATCAAGGCTATAGCAAACATCTTGACAACATTGAAACCATTTCTAATGTTTACATGAGATATGTTTTAGCATTTTAAATATTTACATTTCAAAATTATTGCAACCAATAAATAGTGTTGATGTTGATTTGCGTAAAAAAAATGACATGTTAGACTTTATTGCAGATCTCCAGATATAATCCATATGTTTCCATGGTACCCATTTCATTGCCAGATTTAAGTTGAACTGAAACTTTAGTCTGTATAATGTCATTATAATTCTCAAATTGTTTTAATCTTGTTTTTTTTTCTAAATTTGCAGATTTTACAAATTTTTACAATATTTCGTTAAAAAATTTCAATTTTGAAAGTCCTGTTTCCATAGCAACAGACCTATTATTTGTCATTAAGTTGAATTTCTCCTGTAAATAATAAATAAACGGTTATGTAAGATTAAATAAGTTATTATTTAACTTTTTAATTGCATTTTTTAATGAAAAAACTGATAAAAATTTGAAAATTTAACTTTTTTGTTTCCATGGTTACCGCTCTTGGAAACAAGATCCCCAAGAATTTTATTCCATATATTGAAAACATAATATGCTGCCTCAAAGGAAAGCATAATGCCATATTCCAACTTGGATGCGTAAGTTTGCTACACATCCTCAAAAACTGTCTAAATTGGGTATTTTATATACCTGTTGAAGTCTTCCATGTATCCAAGGATCAAATCAGGGTAACATAAAATATTTTATATTTTTAAATTCAATCATTATATCAATTTGTAATGATATTCATATAAATTATAGGTATTTTTACCAATATATTGCTATTTAAGTGGATATTAATGCCCAAAGTAGACCTATTTCATAGTTGAAAAAGAGCAAATTTGAAGGTAAAATTATAATATCCTGTTACCATGGCAACCATGGTCCATAGCAACAATATCAATATATTTTTTTCATTTATACATAAAAGTGTATTAACTGACAAAGTTTGAAGCTTTTCTGAAACTATGTGTGCCACGACCTATATGTGGCATGGTTGATATTTACAGAGAATCCATGTAAAGTCGAGAAGCCCAAGGCTGCCAGGCAAATTATCTGTGATATTTATCCTTTTCCTAAATAATTTCCCAGCAAAGTGCCGAGGTTGTTAATCATTCCATAAAAACGTACTGACTACCATTCACAAGATAAATGACCAATAGTTGTGTTCGAAAGAAACGAGTGTTGTCTACAAAATTATCGTTAATGACTAGCGAGAAAAAAAAGATATATGGCCAAACAAAATTCAACAAGAGTGCACACGCTGAAATGTCTCGCCTTCTATACTAATCATTGATATTATGTTGATAGTCCTAAGTATAAACCATAGTTTTATTACAACTGTCTCATAAACTTAACATTAACCAAGATAACTAAACAAACACCAATGAACCTTGAAAATGAGGTCAAGGTCAGATGAACCATGCCAGGCAGACATGTACAGCTAACAATGCTTCTATACAACATATATAGTTGACCCATTACTTATAGTTTAAGAAAAATAGACCAAAACACAAAAACTTAACTGTGCAATGAACCGTGAAAATGAGGTCACGGTCAAATAAAACCTGTGCGACTGACATAAAGATCATAAAATATTTCCATACACCAAATATAGTTGACCTATGGCATACAGTATTAGATAAAAAGACCAAAACTCAAAAACTTAACTTTGACCGCTGAACCATGAAAATGAGGTCAAGGTCACATGACATCTGCCCGCTAGACATGCATGTACACCTTACCATCATTCCATACAACAAATATATTATACCTATTGCATATAGTATGAGAAAAACAGACCAAAACACAAAAATTTAACTATAACCACTGAACCATGAAAATGAGGTCAAGGTCAGATGACACCTGCCAGTTGGACATGTACACCTTACAGTCCTTCCATACACCGAATATACTAGCCGTATTGCTTATAGTATCTGAGATATGGACTTGACCACCAAAACTTAACCTTGATCACTGATCCATGAAATGAGGTCGAGGTCAAGTGAAAACTGTCTGACAAACATGAGGACCTTGCAAGGTACGCACATACCAAATATAGTTATCCTATTACTTATAATAAGAGAGAATTCAACATTACAAAAAAATTTAACTTTTTTTTCAAGTGGTCACTGAACCATGAAAATGAGGTCAAGGACATTGGACATGTGACTGACGGAAACTTCGTAACATGAAGCATCTATATACAAAGTGTGAAGCATCCAGGTCTTCCACCTTCTGAAATATAAAGCTTTTAAGAAGTGAGCTAACACCGCCGCCGTAGCCGCCGCCGCCGCCGCCGGATCACTATCCCTATGTCGAGCTTTCTGCAACAAAAGTTGCAGGCTCGACAAAAACGAAGAGCACTTCAATCCCCTAATTATACACGTGTTGGCCAAACTGCAGTGAAGGTTATCTATTTTCTCTAACGTTCCTGTATAAATCACTATGTTTTCTGAATCGAATGAAAAGTTATACATCGATTTTCTCCCAATTTGGAAACGTACTAATTGAAAGTGTTTTTACTTTAAAATCAGGTCAAGATAGAACCCATGAGAACGTTGCTGGCTCTTGGACACTACCCATCATATGCATATACTTATAGAGAGAAAAGAAAAGATAGTAAAGAAAGCTTAATATATGATTATTAAAGATTAATATGCATATGTTTGTCAGTCCCTGTAATATTTAAACACTGTAAAAGAATTTGAAATAACCTGACTGAAAATAATTTAGTTCCAGATAGGAAATTTGTTTGAGACGTTTTTAAAGGATTTCGACCAGAAAAATTATATTTAAGAAACATTGCGAACATTTGAAAATATTCAAGACGTTATAAGCAAGCACTGGGTATTACAAAAATTTGAAAATCGCTAAAATAAGAAATATGAGCTTATTAAAAGATTGATCAATTAAAAAAAAAGAGACATTACTTATCAATGATATACCTGTGACGTATATACCTTATGTACTTCAAAACTTGTTATCTTATGAAACAGAAATCAGAATGTTTTACTTTTATAAATTATGCTTTGGATGGAGAGTTATTGCATACCATATCTTCTTTTGTCTGTTTTACTATTTCTGGTCATGTTGAAATATTTGCTGATCATTATTGCTATTTACACTTTATCTATAACAATTTTCAAGATAACAATAGTGCACACGCTGAACTGTCTCGTCTGTTTTATTCATCATTTGATTTATGTTGAAATTCTGTAACCTATTGTTTTTACCACAAGTATCACATAAACTTAACATTGTCAATGTTCTATAATAATATTATGAACCAGAGAAGACAATATGTTCACCTTACAATCATTCAATACACCAACTATAGTTGACCTTTCGTTTATAGTATTTGAAAGATTGATAAAATTACGAAAATCTATCATTGACCAATGAGCCATAAAAATGAGGTCAAGGTTATATAATATATATATATATTTACCTGTCTGAAGAACATTTGCAATTACCCCTTGGTAACCCCTTGCAATCGCTAAATTTTAAATTATCTCCCTTTAACGATCTCCCGAATAGAAGATCACTTAACCTGAGGCGGAAATAACTATACATTTTATAAAAATTTACTTTATCAGGTGGGGAGGTTGGTAGGGTCAGACAGGTAAATACAGATTTGTCATAAAGAAGTTTTTTTACTTTAAAAAAAGTATTTGATATCAAAATCTGTACTTACCTGTCTGAAAAACATTTGCAAAGATGGGTAAGAGGAAGAAATTAACTAGTAAATTAATAATATCTACCCTAATACTTCTCTGTTAGCCGTATGCAAAATTGCAGCTTTTGCAAACCGAGATTCCAAATCTGGTACATCCTTTGAATAATATATTTTGTAATATGAGGTGAATGTTGTCTCATTTGACCAATGAGCTGCTTTTAAAATTTCCTGAGAGGAAAGTCCATTGAATAATGCCCAAGAAGTTGAGAGCTTTATTGTATCATGCGCTCTTAGAAACTGTAGTGTGTATGTATTTGCATGTTCATTTGCAGATGGAATTCTTAGAAGCCTCTTCATGATTAATATCTAGGAGCAGTGATTTACTTAAAAGAAGGGTTTTTTTCCGTCTCTAGAGAGATTCAAAAATATAATTCAGATGATTCAAATATTACAATATTCACAAACAGTAGAGGCACGTGTAATGGTGAGACTACTTGGTCTAATGGTTTCATCTTTAGATTTAGTTCCATGGGCCCGACTGCACATGATACCACTTCAGCTTTATCTTTTAGCTTGGTGGAGACCAGCTCTACACAGTTTAAGTCATTTGATTCCATTGTATCTATTCTGGTAGCTAAACCTATTTTTTTTTCTTTCAAGGGAGTGTTATTAGAACAGGAATCTGCTCAGGTGACTCTAGTGACAGATGCGTCACAGTCGGGACGAGGAGTTCATATAAACATTTATCAGATAGCAGGTGCTTGGCCACCTCAGTACAAAGTGAAACACATCAATTGGCTAGAACTCAAAGCTGTGCAGTTAGCACTGCAAACATTTCTGATAAAAGTACAAATTCAAAAATTTGCCAGTGAGAACAGACAATGCAACTGTCGTCAGTTAAATGAACAAAGAGGGAGGTACCCGATCCCCAGACCTTTGTTGCTTGGCATGGGATCTTTTGAAATGGTGTATAAATCACAATATAAAAATACAAGCCGTTCATATTCCGGGGAAAATTAATATTATAGCAGATGCCCTGTCAAGGGGGAAAATAGCCATTCGTTTGACATAATGGGCATTCAATATGACAATAGTGAATGTGTTGTTCCTTCAGGTATGAACACCAGTAATATATCTGTTTGCGACTTCAATGAACAAGAAGCTGCCAGTGTTTAGCTATTCTTTGCCGGAAGAATCAGCAGTGTCAATACATGCACTGTCGATGAAATGGACAGGTCTAGTTGCGTATGCCTTCCCTTCACCGATAATTCTAGACAGAGTATTACACAAAATACAGGACGAGGACTGTGTATTTTTACTGATAGCGCCAGTGTGGCCGAGACAGTCGTGGTACAGTCAACTTCTCAACCTGTAAATAGACTTTCCAATACAATTGCCTGTCCAACAAAATCTTTTAAGTAAAAATGGAATTCATCATCAAAATACAATTTGTTTAGTTCATCTTCATTATAAGAGTCGGAACTAAACAAGTTGTTTCCACATTGATTACCAAATTACAATTCCTGAGTGTACTGTTATTGTTTTGTCAGCCTTACTTTGCTGCTGTTTTTTAACATCCAATCGTCTAGATACATAAATATGTGAATCAACTGTTTTCGCAGAAATGCACCTACTACTGCCATAACTTTTTGTAAAAATCCTTGGAGCTGATCGAGGACCAAACGGTAGAGCTCGGTATTGATATTTTCCCCCAAAATGCTGAAGCGGAGAAAATGTCTGTAATGCTTGTGATTGGGATATGGAAACATGCATTTTTAAAATCCAGTTTTACTGCCTAGTCCCAAATTTTCAGGCTTTTTGGAATAGATCGGAGGGTTTCCATTTTAAAGTGATGTGGTATGACAAACTGTTAAGTGGTTTTAAAAATTAGAATTGGTCTCAGACTTTCTTGTCGTTTTGGTACCACGAATATTGTACTGTAATAACTCTGATTTTCTGCACTTTAGGCTCTATAGCATGTTTTTCTAACAAAGAATCTACCTCATCTAGTATAGAAAACCTTTTTGCACCTACTCTGGGTACAACTGTCTTTTTACTCCTGTAAAAGCTGGAAGACTTACGAAATCTAAAATTAAACCGTTTTTCACTATCTGAAGTACTGACTTGTCTTGAGTTATTTGAACCCAATGACTGTGGTAACATGACAATCGCGCTCCTACTTGGAGACTTGTTTCAGACAAATAATTGTTTATCTCTTGACATTTTTCTGGGAGGAATTTTTCCATAAAAAAGATCCTTTTCCTACTTGTTTTGTGGGCAAGACACGAAAATTAGACAAAGTGTCAGTACACCGACGGTCATTAAAATCCTGCTTATCATATTTTGATGTTTTTGCAGGTTTGACGTAGTAATTAGAAATAAACTCATCATAGATACCAGGATTACATCATTTATATAACGCCAGGCGCGCGTTTCGTCTACAAAAGACTCATCAGTGACGCTCAATTAGAAGTTTCTTGATATTTTCTTTTTCTAGATCCTTCATGAAATGTTTGCCTTCCAGGAACAAATGAAGAACGATACACGTTTGTGTTTCTTTAGCATCTCTTATATTTTCAGCGCAGAGGGATGCAAAGTATCAAAATACTTACCACCGGCATTCAAAGGTAAATTAAAAAAAATAGCTAATGTGGTTTTGCTACTGAAATCTACATTTTTAAAGAAAATTTTCCTTCTGTTTATAACAGAATTAGCAACTATACGTGAAGTCATATCTGCCATTGATTTGAAACATGCTGTCATTCTCTGAATCAGCAACATCAATGTAGATTGCTTTTTAAGAGCCATATGAAACACTTCTTAACAATGTCCTAGCTGAGTTGACAACTTTTTTAAATTCAGCATCTATTTCCTTATTGAAAGATGTTAAAGATTGTGATAAAATTTTACGGTCAACAAAACATTTTTTCTTATTGCTCATAGTTGAAAACAAACCCTCCTCTATATTATTATCAAGCCTTGGCGGAGAACAAAAGTATGTGAAATCTTTTTTCGACACCATGAAGGCCTTATCATCTCTTCGGCGAACTGACCTATTTTTAAGCCTACCAAACATAGCTTCCTTTTCAACATTCTTGAAAACATCAATTGTAGTACTCTCTTAAGGTAATTTCAAATGAGTTGCTTTATCTGAATTGCCAGGATTTAGTCTTGAAGGCAAATAAGAAGTTCTAACTGAATCTACTTCAATCTCCTCTGAACATTTTATGTTCAATTTGGCTGTTAATCTATGCAGAAAACTGAATTGGATCGGTAGATCTTGGTGCTCCTTCACTAAACAGAGAAAATTCTTTATCATGAGAAGGTTGCGCCTGAGAGTGGGAATCATTATTGTTTTAGTCAGAAACAGCTGAACTAACCATACTTATTTCATCCTCGATTTCATGGGAAACAGCAGAAATCTGATCATCATATGGCATAAATTTAATATATGGGCCCTTGACCTAGACAAAGATTGACTTTCAGAAATTTCACAATTCGAGTCAATGGAAGCATGTATATGCTTATCATTCAATGTATCTGAACATCACTTGCATTAAAGCCTTAATTGTGTCTGTGGCAACACCTTTTTTCAACTGCATTTATAATTGATCTGCTATAAATTTGTAAAATTCAGCGACTTCAAAATGTACTCCTGTACTTTGAGCCTTACGATCCTTCCGGAGCACCTGAGATCACCCCTAGTTTTGGTGGGGTTCGTGTTGTTTATTATTTAGTTTGTTTTCTATGTTGTGTCATGTGTACTATTGTTTGCCTGTCTGTCTTTTTTATTTTAAGCCATGGCGTTGTCAGTTTATTTTCGATTTATGAGTTTGACATGTAAATCATGAAATATTTCCTTACATCAAATATAGTGGAAATATTGCATATAGTATAAGAAAGAAAAAAAAAACTGAGCTTTGAACATTGAAACATGAAAATGGGGTTAAGGTCAAATGACAAAAGCCGGCTAAACATGTACACCTTACAATCATTTCATACACCAAATCTAGTAGACCCATTGCATACAGTATAAGAAAAACAGACCAAAACACACAAAATAACTATAACCACTGAACCATGAAAATGAGGTCAAGGTCAGATGGCACATGCCAGTTGGACATGTACACCTTAGTCCTTCTATACACCAAGTATACTAGACATATTGCTTATAGCATCTGAAATATGGACTTGACCACACAAAACTAAACATTATTCACTGATCCATGAAATGAGTTCGAGGCCAAGTGAAAATTATCTGACGGGCATGGGGACCTTGCAAGCTACGCACATACGAAATATAGTTATCCTATTACTCATATCATAAGAGAGAAATTAACACTACAAAAGTTCTTATCTTTTTTTCAATTAGTTACTGAACCATGCATTGGAGGTCAAGGAAAATGGACATGTGACAGACGGAAAATCCGTAACAGGAGGCATCTATAAACAATGTATGAAGCATCTAGGTCTTCAACTTTCTAAAAAAGCTTTTAAGAAGTCAGCTAACCCCGCAGCCGGATCACCATCCCAATGTCGATGTTTTTGCGACAAAAGTCGCATGCTCGACAAAAATTACAAAATATGTTTGTTTTTTGTCCCTAATTCCTAAACTGTTGGAACAAAATAAAAATCAATGCCAATCTCCCTTTGTGGTATTGAACCTTCTTATTAAATTTCACAGCGATACATTCACTAGTTGTTTTCCGGAATCCAATTATGTCTTCGGAAGACGACAACGCAGAAGACAACATCATAGCATAATACGAATTCTAAACAAATTTTGCGGTCATATCAAGACCATAACACGAAAACTAAACATTGACCAATTGCAACAATCAATCCCAGGCTGACATGTATCCATTACAGTTGTTCAATACAACTTTATCACTGGTACATTAAATGAAGTCAAGGTCAGGTATTTCCTGTCTGACGGATGTGTAGACGATGCAAGGTATTCATATTACAAATATTATGATATTACTCATAATAAGCGAAGAATTCACCTGAACTCATTTTTTTTAAACAGTCCCTGAACCATGGAAATGAGGTCAAAGACATTGGACATATGACTGACAGCACTTCGTAAAATAAGGTATCTGCATACAAGATGCATACATGAAGCATCCAGTAATTCTCCCTTCAGAAATATATAGCTCTAAACAAATAGCTTATGCTGCCACCTTATAGTAATACCTCTGTATCGCATATTTTGGTTGAAGGCGAAACAACCAAAAAATACGAAATTTCACAACAACTTTCGATTGTTCTGACAATTTCAGGGCAAATACATCTAAACCCGGTCATCATGTTTCAGAGATATAAGCCAATAACTGATTTTACCCCTATGTTGTTTTTAGGCATGGCAACCATGTTGGTTGACAAGCAGGTATGTTAGACAATTTCTTTTAAATTAAAGTTTGGTTAAATTTGGCCCAGTAGTTCCAGAGGAAAAGATTATTGTGAAAATTAACAGACGACGATGGGTGACATGATGTACAGCAGACGCCAATGTTTTTCATTTAGGAAAATAACTTTCAGGCTAAGTCATGACTGGCAAACATGACTGTTTCCAGGCCATTGCTTCAGTTTATATGGCAATATTAATTATGAATTGTTTGTCCAAAAAACGTTTCAACGGCACAAAAAGTGACATATTTTTTCATGATTTTTATTTTATCATAAGAAAATTTCTAAAAAAAGAAAAAAATTGGGATTGAGTTTGTATTACTTTGATTTTATGTATTTGACCTTTAACTTGTTTCCTGTGTGTCTATTTGCAATTAAGGAATATTAAGGCAGAAAACAAATAAGCAAATAATACTATAGGTAGCTCATGCAATGTGATATGGCAAGGGAAAGTACATAATTTGTATTTCCATCATATTTGTTTGATTTGGGAGAGTTTATAACAAAGTATAATTTATCCACTTTTAAACAACATACTTGTATGTGTTGGCAATCAATAGTGATGAACATTACAAAATCGGGAAAGGAAGATTAAGATTGGATGACAATGACTTGCATACATGTCTTACCTTTCCAACCTCCTTATAAATTGTGATGAAAGAAAGTCAATTTTAAGATAGTGAATTATCATGCGGATTGATTCGTGCATAATACTCTGGCCCCACCTTTTGGAGTCATGGGATTCTATCAATTTTTCTTTGTTACCTTGATTTGTTTTCATCTTAACTGATATGATATTTGAAAATTAACTACTGTCACCCTAATGTAAGACATAAAAATATTTTCAGTTTTATCTCTGAGTCCATTTTCCACTCCAGGCCCTTTTGTTTTCCACGTAATTAATAATGCCAATTATTAGGAAGTTCCGGGTCGAGTCCGATACCGATACCAATAGTATAATCACCTGTTACCTATTACCTTATCTGTACGTTCCGCATCTGACAGGCGCACCACCAAACGGTGTATTCAGGATTAATATGCTATATACACGGGTCATAATCACAGGGTTGACACTATAGGTAGCTCATGCAATGTGATATGGCAAGGGAAAGTACATAATTTGTATTTCCATCATATTTGTTTGATTTGGGAGAGTTTATAACAAAGTATAATTTATCCATTTTTAAACAACATACTTGTATGTGTTGGCAATCAATAGTGATGAACATTACAAAATCGGGAAAGGAAGATTAAGATTGGATGACAATGACTTGCATACCTGTCTTACCTTTCCAACCTCCTTACAAATTGTGATGAGAAGAAAGTCAATTTTAAGATAGTGAATTATCATGCGGATTGATTCGTGCATAATACTCTGGCCCCACCTTTTGGAGTCATGGGATTCTATCAATTTTTCTTTGTTACCTTGATTTGTTTTCATCTTAACTGATATGATATTTGAAAATTAACTACTGTCACCCTAATGTAAGACATAAAAATATTTTCAGTTTTATCTCTGAGTCCATTTTCCTTCTTCAGTTAATCAATGGGCCATTGAAAGAATAAACAAATTGTTTTAAAATGATATAACTATATAATATTATGCTACAATTATACACAAATTGATAAAAGTCTTTCACAGTCAGACTACATGGTATAATGTGTATTCGCAGTAAGCGTAATTATCAATTGTGACAAAAATTTACAGGTCAAAATAAGACATAAAGTTAAAATAACAGATGTCATGGGAGGTATACTGTAAATTCATATATTATTGAGTGCATTAATTATGATTGTGATTTTAGAAGCATTGAAAAAAATATGGAATAAATTAGTGTAAATTCATAAAATCTCTATTAATTAAAATATGTAGGACTCAAATCTATGGTGGGTTCCAAATCTATGGCAGATCCCTAATCTATGGCAAATGTAACATCATGCCATCTTAAATCTATGGCAGATTTTTCACAATCCTAATCTATGGCAAGTTTTGTAATTCCCTAATCTATGGTGGATTTTTGTTGTTTTAAAATCTATGGCAGATTATGTGCAACTGTAGAACAAGGATGTATATATACGATCAATGACTTTTCTTAAACAAGTGGAAATGTAAGACAACGGCAGCATGTCTAGAAGTAAATTATAATACAAACTTCAGGATTAATATGTTGTGCCCTCAAAAAACAAGTGAAACTGCGAGCTACTGCTCACTGATGATACCCCCGCCGCAAGTGGATAATATTAATAGTGTAAAAATATACAAGTGTTCGGTAAACAGGAAGTTGTCGAGTGATGAATCTGAAAACGCATCACACGGTATAGCTGACTTATATAAATCCTGAAACCAAATTTCAGAAATCCTTGTATTGTAGTTCCTGAGAAAAATGTGACGAAAATTTTCAACTTGGCTATCATGTGTAAAATCATACAAGTGTTCGGTAAACAGGAAGTTGTCGAGTGATGAATCTGAAAACGCATCACACGGTATAGCTGACTTATATAAATCCTGAAACCAAATTTCAGAAATCCTTGTATTGTAGTTCCTGAGAAAAATGTGACGAAAATTTTCAACTTGGCTATCATGTGTAAAATCAGACAAGTGTTCGGTAAACAGGAAGTTGTCAAGTGATGAATCTGAAAACGCATCACACGGTATAGCTGACTTATATAAATCCTGAAACCAAATTTCAGAAATCCTTGTATTGTAGTTCCTGAGAAAAATGTGACGAAAATTTTCAACTTGGCTATCATGTGTAAAATCAGACAAGTGTTCGGTAAACAGGAAGTTGTCAAGTGATGAATCTGAAAACGCATCACACGGTATGGCTGACATATATAAATGTTGATACCAAATTACAGAAAGGGTGGATGTGTAGTTCCTGAGAAAAATGTGACGAAAGTTTCATGGGACGGACTGACTGACGGACTGATGGACGGACTGACGGACGGACTGACAGACAGAGGTAAAACAGTATACCCCCCCTTTTTTAAAGCGGGGGTATAATAAGCATTTCCTAATTTGTTCATGGTATATGTACCTCTTTAATCCATTTGTTAAATTAACTAGTAAAAATTGAAGTCACTTAAGGGGGCTCACGGGTCTAAATCTTTTTTTCTGAAAATCTTATACCTGCAAGCCTCCTCAACAAACAAGAAAACACTTTTAGTAAAAAGAATTAAACAGTTTGACTTTTCACATAATATTTATTTGAGCCTTAGTCAATCTTTTTTAACTGATGAAGATTTAAGTCAAAGTGGTAATTTCACCGCTCACTTTATATACTTTGCTAGCCTTAGACTTTTAATTATTTACTAAAACTCCTTTCCTAAAATATCCACTACTAAAAACAGCGATGTCTTTCTTCATTACGGGGTTCCGTCGGCACATTCCCGCCTCTGAATAAAATGCCACGTCTTAATTAAAGTGGAAAGTGTTTCCCTGTGTATTTGTTTGTTAAAATCTGTAATCCTTGTGTTACATATCTGTTTTTGATTTAATCTATATATTAAAAAAAGTAATCTATAAACAAATGGTCTTTAATTCAATGGGTTCAACTGCCATCTTTAGTGGTGGCGACAATGACAACGCAATATGGTGTTATTTAAACGTGACACAATTGAAAGATCTGCCATAGATTTGGAGAAAACAAAAATCTGCCATACATTTGATTTGTTTGGCGTTTGAAAAGTCATATTTGTCATAGATTAGGAATCTGCCATGGATTCGGAACCCACCATAGATTTGAGTCCTACATATGTGTCAAATATCACATGTTTGCTTTTATTATTGCGATATGTATCCAGTCACATAATTTACAATTATAAAAACCTGGCAATAAATTTTGAATTTACAGTAATCGAGACCTGTTAAAACTATACAATATAAATCATTGTCTGTCAAAGACATAATACACTTGTTTCACATTAATAATATACATCTGTAAGCTCATTTCCCTAATTTAACATTTTCCAGATTGAAATTCAAACAAATGTTCTGAACATTTAGGAATGAAATGAACAGAAATTCAAAGAAATTGAAACAAGAAAAACTGTGAGCTACTGATCACTGATGATACCCCCGCAGAAATATTTTAGAAAACAGGAAGATGTTGAGTGACTATTATGAAAATCCATCACACAGTTTAGTTGACTTATATAAACCCTGAAACCAAATTTCAGAAATCCTTTTATAGTTTAATACTGAGAAAATTGTGACGAAAGTTTTCAACTTGGCTATCATGTGTAAAATGATACAAGTGTTTGGTAAACAGGAAGTTGTTAAATGATGAATCTGAAAACGCATCACCCAGTATAGCTGACTTATATTGACCCTGAAACCAAATTTCAGAAATCTGTGTATTTTAATTCTTGAGAAAAATGTGACAAAAAATATTCATGGGACGAACTGACGGATGGATTGACAGACAGAGGTAAAACAGTATATTCCCACTTTTTTAGAGTGTGGGTATAATAAAAATAGATGTTTCTTGAAAGATAGAACAGTAAATAGGATAAGACTAAACCAATCAACGCCAACATCATCATATTACAATCCATGTTGTGTTTAAATAGTCAGATGACATACAAAATAAGTACACATTTTTTCACATGTTTAAAAAGCAAGGTTTTTCACGAAACTGGTTTCTGAGCAGTAAAGAACACACTACTGTATTCATATCGCAGCATAGATTTAGGATTCTGTGTATAGGTAGATCTCACATCTTTTTCCTCTCTCTGAAAATAGAAAACCAAAACTTTAGATATAACTAAGAACAAAGTATTTCATTTTTCTTCCTTATGTTTAAGTTACAAATTAAATCATAACAGCATTAAGAGTTTATGATCTATTTCCGTATTATTCTAGATCTGGAACTTCCTTTTGTCAAATTTTATTAACTCTGAGTGTCACTGTCAGCCTAAAGATTGTATTTCAAGATGTTTTTAAAGTTTTGAATAACAGATCAATGTAGGACATTTGTTCTGTAATATATTTGTGAATCTGGCTGTCATTACCTGCTTTAGAACACATATTAAGTCAATGTCCTAATTTTCAATATCGAATTGAGGGACAGACAGATGGACAGATAAAAGTATACCATATTACATTATTACATAAAAGATGGCAGTTTTAGAAAGAATAGGATCAGTCAGAATTAATCATTTCCTATAGCACTTTTTCACCATCTGATACAGAAAATGCTCCCATGACTTCTAAGTTTCGTAAAACATATTTTTGAACAAAATGACAACATTTAGAACAATGGAGGGTATAAGCACATCATAGATACCATGCTTGCAATTGTGTAAACCTGACTAATATTTCGTCAGCAAAAGACTCATCAGTAGTGATCAGTAGTAATATAGACCTTTTTATGTCAACTGATCATAAACAAACCGATCAAACTTAAAAAAAAAAATTCCAAACCTTAGTTTAATAATTTTTTTAAGATTTCAAACTCTAGAAATAGAGAAGACATAAACAATTTATCAATAACAATCTTCTGGAAATGATTTTTTTTTTATATCATTAGAATGGGGAACAGCTAGAAGTGGCCATCCATACATTATTTTTTGCCAAATTGAATTAAAATAAAGTCTACTAGGGAATGATAAACCAAATACAGTCGACTCTCGTTATGTCGAAGTCAGCTGGACCAGAGAAATATTTTGAGATACATGTAGTTCGACTCAAACGAACACCGGAAGTTCGACAATCTAAGGGACACAACTCTTGCTTAGCTTGGTAAAGCTAAAATAAATCCGGGTGAATATGGCAAGGGGATCGATATTCTAGTATCAGATCTATGTATTTATATGTCACAGTCTTTTATTATTATAATGACTTTTATTTTTACTTATTCAATTGTTTCAATTAAAAAAATATCCTATGGCTTTTCCAAGAGAGTAATTTCCAATCGACAGTTTCGTAATTCAGGTCGCTAATAGCTGACAAAATTGTTTATTCTTGGATACAAGAGATTTAAGAAAATTTTGATTTCTATTCATTTTGTTTTATCTCACTCTTTCTTTTCAAAAGAAAATATAACAAGATTAAAGACGCCGTTTGAGTAGTTTTTAGGTGATCATCAACGGAAGTCATAATCATCACTTTATACACACACCCAAGCTCATTAGTGTAAATCACAAATTAATTGTTTTGTAAACAATTTAAATACTTTTTCATGAACATTAACAATGTATCACTAATTATTTATAAAAATTCTATAAAAGATAATCTTAGGTAAACACTCATGGAAATAGCATGTCATAAATCAATACAGTGGTCAGTGACTGGAAATTTAATTACACGTGTATTGTCAGATTAACTCTTCAATCCATTTAAATCCCGGAGGTCATGTTTTGACATATGTGTATTAGTTCGAGATAAAAAATGAATTTTGAATGCTTTTGTTAACCTTAGGACCATAAATTTAGTTAGACTCAACCGAAATTGCGACTCATCCAATTTCGACTCATTAGGAGTCGAATTACATACTTTTGTATGGAATAAAGTTCGGGACCATGTGAAAACTTCGACTCATCCGAAATTTCGAGTCAAACGAGTTCAAGACAACGAGAGTTAACTGTATGTCACAAAATAATTTCTAAATATTTTGACTTCTTAGATCCAGAAGAAAGGATATAAAATAAGTTATTAACAAAAACCAATATTTTTTTTCTGCAACTTTTTCTCAAAAAGTATGAAATGAGGATTTTTGGTTTTGAGTATTCATGGTATTTGACATAGCTACTTATAAAACTACACTAAAGCTTAATTGTTAACAATCTAAAATGAAATCATCTTGAGAGGAGAAAAATATTTCAACTCAACCAAAATGAGTATTTTGTTTTTTTTATGTACATGTCATATACATGAATTGTATCAGAACTACAATTTTAATTCAATTGTATTCTCAATTATCAAATTTCTAATAATCAGATTTAAAGCTATTACACTAATTTTTTGGAATGAATCTGGGCAGAAAGGAAGGTAACAACCTCTATAACAACCAACATTCTTCCCTTGGTAATTTTGAAAACATCAAAGGAAAATATAACTTTCCTTGACTATAACTCATATCATAATATAATTTGTCCTCAAACATTTATTTAAATAAAAAAAACCTGATAGTACTGTACCTGTATGACAAATCCGACTTGTTTTATAACTTTCTTTAATTCTTCATACGACAGTTCTATAGAAACTTCATTTGGAATGTCTGAGTAATGGTATAATAAAGGACCTAAAACAATAGAGAACATAAAATATTGATTTAAATATTAAACTGTTTTACCAGTACAAAAGGTTGGATCCATTCTACCGTATAATTTTTTTTTAATGATAAAAATTTATTTAATCATATTCAACAGATCACCATCTGTTTTGCTTCATATCAAATTATCAGGATTATAATATACCATGCCATACAGTGATTAGAAAGAAGTAAATATATTTCATGTCTTTAAGAACCCAGGCATCTGTTTGTACAGACATAAAGTTGATTTGATTTGATTTTCTATATATTCTTTATTTTGAACACAAATTTTCACTACTTTATCTAACCACCCATTATTCTCTTTTCTTCGTTAAATTGTTCATTTGTTTCTATTCTCCTTTATAATTAAAAAAAAAATGTTCTCTCTTCTGCAGCATATAACAGTTTTCAAAAATGGCGAAAAAATTTAGCAACTGGCGATATTTCTGATTCCAATGTTTTAGGATCCAGAAATGGCCCTTGGTAACCCTTGTATCAGATATTAAAATGTCTGTTATGATAGTGTTGTATTTCAGCATTTTAAAACTACTCAAATTAATCTAGTATCTCACATTTTCTTACAAGGATCAATATACTGTGAACAGTCTCTATATTGGATTTTAAATTTCATGACAAGGAACTAGGTTATATTGAGATGCCGGTATGTATGTATATACACAACACTTTTAATATTAAATCAAAGATGATGGATGACTAACTACGTGAATTTTATTACGATATACATGTACTTTTAATCTGGTGGTGGAAAACTCATTGATTGAGGTGCTCTTTTATTGGAGGAAGATATGGAATACAAGACAAGATGCATGTATAACACAGTGGTTAAGTGCTTGTTTTATCATATCATGATTAATCCAGTATTCGTCAGGTTTAAGAAAATCAAGAAATAATTCATGGGGGCTTGAATTTATACTGATTTTATCAGGGGATGGCCCTTTATGCTAAATATTTTATTACGACCCATATATAGCAAGGGGTTAAATATCTGCATAAAGGGCAAACATGTGGTAAAATTAGTATAAATTCAAGTCCAATGAATTATTTCTAAATTAATAGGATAAAAACAGCAATTCTCTTGGATCAAATATTTGCTGTTTCAATTTTAACGCACTATAAGATTGTCGTAAAAGAACTGAGCAACCTGAGTAAGTGACATGCTTACACTGTATACAATAACAAATTTAGATAGGTTTGGATGAGTTTGAATAATTATTTACTTTTATGTAGAAAAAATTGGTTATAAGATATTTTAATATTGTTTGTTAACCCTTCTTGTTATGAAATTTCGGTTTCATAATCATGTATTTTTCTGTAAAATGTTTATATTCTTACATAATTGTTCAATGATGTCGTGTTGCTCATTCATAAAATAGGCATATGACGTGAGTGTATGATCGGAACAGCCCAAACAATATATTCACATTTTACAAAAGGTGTGTACTCAAAGCATTTAAAGAGCCACAACGTCACACTAGAAATTAGAATTGTAAGTAGTCACTTTCATGACTACATAGTTATGATATTATATAGAGGGGCATGCTTGTTTTATCTTACCTAGATTAATCCAGTAACCTCCAGGTTTCAGTATATTGTAAATAGTCTCTATATATATGATATCATACAGAGGGGCATGCTTGTTTTATCTTACCTAGATTAATCCAATAACCTCCAGGTTTCAGTATATTGTAAATAGTCTCTATATATGATATTATACAGTGGGGCATGCTTGTTTTATCTTACCTAGATTAATCCAGTAACCTCCAGGTTTCAGTATATTGTAAATAGTCTCTATATATGATATTATACATTGGGGCATGCTTGTTTTATCTTACCTAGACTAATCCAATAACCTCCAGCCTTCAGTATATTGTAAATTGTCTCTATATGATATTATACAGTGGGGCATGCTTGTTTTATCTTACCTAAATTAATCCAGTAACCTCCAGGTTTCAGTATATTGTAAATTGTCTCTATATATATATCATATTATACCGTGGGGCATGCTTGTTTTATCTTACCGAAGTTAATCCAGTTCCCTCCAGGTTTCACTATATTGTAAATAGTCTCTATATATGATATTATATAGAGGGGCATGCTTGTTTTATCTTACCTAAATTAATCCAGTAACCTCCCGGTTTCAGATTATTGCAAATAGTCTCTATATATGATATTATACAGAGGGGCATGCTTGTTTTATCTTACCTAAATTAATCCAGTACCCTCCAGGTTTCAGTATATTGTAAATAGTCTCTATATATGATATTATACAGTGGGCTGTGTCTATAAAGAATACAGTAGCAACACAATCAAAGGTGTCTGTAATGAAAGAATATAGAAAATATTATTTGCAATTATACCCAGCATACATAGTAATGTACCCTAAAGTTATAGACCTATGTGTTTTAAAGTGTTTCTATAATTTGTGATTAGAATGTATAGCAGTTTAGGACAATGTTTGTGTAAAAAAAATCATCAAGTATGTTGATTTTTTCTTCAAACTGCATTCTTCAATGAAGAGGTAGAGAAATTGTTATCTAGTATTTAGAATTTAGCTGCACCTGGTGCTTGGGCCAATCTTGAACCTGAAATGATGCCTGCAAAGGAGCTTCAACAATAGTTTAAGGCCTTACTGTGACATTGAGATCAAGAACAGCAATAAAACAGCTGGTTTTGTAAAATGCATGTAGTTATATGTAGTATTATAGAATATCCTTTCTTTTTCAGTTATATTGTTCTCAATTAAATCTTGACTGTTTAGATAATTTGGTTTTCTATTTTCATTATGGGTTTCATATTTTTCATTATAAAAGTAAGTTTTTAAATGATAAAAAAAATTACCTGTAGCCATCTTGTCATGAATCCAAAAAGGCATGTACATATGCATCCACAGCTTTGAAATATTGTGTTAATTTTTATCATAGTTATCAGAAGCAATATTATATCATTTTATTCATTTGCAAAACTCAAATAGTTTTTCTTTCATAACACTTGCAATGTATATTGTCTCTTACATCATTGCAAACCCAGAATTCAACATTAACAAAAAGCAACAGGTATGATAATGCCGTTTCTGGCCCCTTGAATTTTCACGCAAAACAAAAATTCCATAGTTACACAATAGTGTACTTCAGATGTTTACAAGTTTATCAGAAATCAGTATTTTCAAATATTTGAATTTTTGTCTAACACATCTGATTTAAGGTGGTACCCAACACTTTCACTAAAATTAATTTGGCTCGTTTAATTTTCATAAAAATTTGATGAAAATATAAAAATTTCAAAAAATTTGAACCAACCATTTTATCAGGAAAATTACACTGGTTATATAGCAGTTTGACAAACACTAATTTTGATCATTGAGAAGCTTATATTCCCTTAACAACACAGCGTAATTAAAACGTTAAGCTGATTTTACAGAGGTATCTCCAAGTAGTGTTAGGTACCACCTTAAACCTCTTAAATTTAATGCAAAACTGTAAAATTTAAAAGAACCTCATTTTGAGGTTTTGTTATAAAAATATTGATATATATATGAGCCAAAGCCTTCTCAAAATTCTATTTTACTATACAAGCTATAAGATGTCTAAATACAAAGATAATAACCGATGTGGATAAAATACATCAAATGGAACTTTAGTGATTTGCCTCATATAATTATCAAAAATTAATAAAGCAGCTATTTTTAGATAAATTTCATCAATTTCAATATGATATCTTTGCAATAAGTGTCCTGTTGATATCACCTATTCATTTACTATTAAGGATTGAACATTTACTTTTTTTGCAATTTCAAGGGCCAAATTATGGCTAATATCATACCTTTGCCATTCATGAAGGATTAGAAATTCAAAATTTAACCATAGTTTTTTTTCTGAATTAATGGATGCATTTAAAGGGCCATCCACTTACAAACTGCATAACTCAAGGGTCTTTCAGTCTACTTTACTTGTGCTCTTTCTATAAAATTCAGAGAAAAGAATGTATAGCAATATAACATCTGATTGTAATTTTGAAAAGATCAGCAAGATGTTGGTAAAATCTTATTAAAGAGCAGCCAGGTTGACTACTATATATAACATCATTGATGAAATTCATTGCCCTTTTTGAATAATTGATATGAAACAGAATTTTAATGAAAGAAGATAGGGAAGCTGTATCCACTCTTACAAAGGTAAACAAATATTGGACGGAAACACTTTTTTTTTTAATTCTTATAATATTTTTATTTAAACTTTTTTATTAGTTTTAAATCAATGTTTAGTTCCTTTAAATTAGATATTTCCCTGATCACAATTCAATAATAACATTAAATTGGTTTGCTCTCTTCTTTTATTGCTTTAAATTTAAAGTTCCCATTTCTGATCATAACCTCACATTGAACAAAACAACATATTTTCACACTTTTTTTTGTTGTTTAACTTTGAACTTTTAAAGTTTATATTCAGGACGAGCACATTTAATGTGATATGAGTATGAACCCTGCTTTGTACTATGCTAAGCCATTTTTTAACATGCCAGTTCAACAAATGGAAAACAACTGTCATATTCATGACTTTGACAGGCATTTTCCAAAGATTTTGCTTAATTTCTAGACAATGCTTAAACTTATAAGATATAAATATCTGAAAAAGTCTAACTTCTACCAAGATTCATCTTTTTAAAGTTCATTTTGAATTGAGATTGATTAAAATCAACAGCAGATCCAGGTGTTTGAACTCCCTTTTTTTGGACGATTAATGCATTTAAATGGGAACATATAGTTGGACCCTACTCCTTTTATCCTCTGTTGGGACCAGGGCTTCCAAAATACATTTGAGCCAGCCGGACATTTTATATCTGACCCCGGTTTTAATCCCTTAAGACTAAGTCACAATTATGGTAATCAGATGGCCATTCCAATGATAATGACATTAGATTAAAAAACGATTTTAAACTTTACTTTGTTTTGGATGTTTGGATGTAAACTGTTAAATTGGCAGTGCATCATTCAAAGTGTGCACTTCAGTGTGCTCATATCTGCCATAGACTCTTTATTTGTGCAAAATGACATGTCAAAAACTTCATTTTCGTTTTGAAAATCACGTTTTTCTAAAACCGGATGTTGACTTGACAATGGTAAAACATGGACCGTAAACGGATACGTAAAATCCGTGTACGTTTGCAAAGCATGACTGAGTGAAGAAGCTCTTTCCACGTTATTTCTTCAACAAAATGCTTGAAATGAACGTTAAGATACAGGTGTCAATGATGATTTTAGCATTTTGAAGAAATAAAGGATGCATAATTAAATTTCCCACCTTTGCACATGCGCACACCTGTTCTAGTTCATTCAACGTAGTTCTGACGATTTTTCATTTAAACCTTTTAAATTTTTTTATCAAATCATGTATATAAACTAATTTCTTATAATTTTAATCCTTTGGACTAAATAAATGAGCTACAAACCGCTGAAATGTAAGAAAATAATTGTGAATAGACCGATCAATTTATACGATGTCCGGTACTGAACATAGTTTACCTGTCAACTGAACAGGTAGATATCACCTGTCCAACAACTAATTAGCCTTGATTAAAATTAGAAAGTATTGAAGTATGGGTTGTTTTGATAGTAATTAATCATCATGTCACTTTTATGACCGGAAATGTGTAGATGTTAAAGGCAAAAGGTTGGGTCAAAAAGATCATGACTTATGTTAAAATGACCAAAAAAGCCTTGAAAACTAAAATGTATATGACCGTTTCATGCTTTGCCCAGCCAGACTTTTACCGGACATTAATCAAATGTCCGGAATATATGACCGTTTTGGAAGCCCTGGTTGGGACCCCCCTTTTAAAAATGGCTGGATCCACCCCTGATAATTGATTGGTGCCTAATGTCATGTCAGCACAAAACATCAAGTTTGCATTGCAATCAAATGACAAATTTAGATTAAGATACATGAATTCACATGTTTTACAAACCTGGATCAGTGTATATTTCCAGGAAATCACCAGCAGCCATTGAGAAGTTAGAGTTAGGAGGTAGCTCTGCAGGATTGACATCAGGGAATTTACAACTAGCTGTCTGGTCCTCCGTGTAAGTATTGTTAGTCCATTGGTGTATCCATGGGTACAGGGTAAATGATTTCACAGCATTGCATCTACAAGATAAATTATAAATTTTAGAGTATCATGTCGTTATGTAGATTAAGAGCTTGATAGATTTTCTAATCATGCTAATGGTACAAAAACTAAATCTAAACATAAAACCATAGTTCAAATATTCAGTACAAGAACATGTTATTGATATATAACAAGCTAAGGAAAGGTGTTCAAAGAATAACTTACCAACACTATTTGTGTTCTGTGAATAATGAAATCTGTCTCAAATGCATATGTTCCTTCATAATGAACATGTGATTTTTATAGTTTGTTATTATATTGTACTTTTACATCAGGTTATAGGGAGGGTTGGGATCCCACTAACATGTTTAACCCCATTTAGGCCATAAGTTTTCTTGCTTGAATTATTTTACTATTGTCATTTCAGGGCCTTTTATAGCTGACTATGTGGTATATGCTTTGCCTATGTTGAAGTCCATATGTGACCTATAGTTGTTAATTTCTGTGTCATATGATCTCTTGTGGAGAGTTGTATAATTGGCAATCATACCACATCTTCTTTTTTATAAAAATGAACTCATTTCCAACTATCAAGTTTCTCGTTTAGTGTATCCATTTCAAATGTTACTACACATGTATATATCTTAACCAAAGACTTTAACCTGAAAACTTAAAGTTTTAACCTTTAAATTTAAAACTTATGGACAGAAGATCTGGCAGAAAAATGGAAAGACAGATACATAGACCAAACAAGAATGTGTCCATAGTACATGGATACCCCACTCACACAATCATTGTTTATGTTCAGTGGACCATAAAAATAGGGTCAAAACTCGAAATTGAGATTTAAATTGGAAAGATAATATCAAAGGGAACATGTGTTCTACATTCCAAGTTGATTGGACATCAACTTCATCAAAAACTACCTTGAGCAAAAACTTTAACCAAAAACTTTAACTTGAAGCGGGACAGACAGACAGACGAACTGAGGCACAGATCAGAAAACATAATGCCCCTCTACTATGGAAGGTGGGGCATAAAAATTCAGTATAGAGGTTTTGACAAATAGTCCTTACTTGTTCAGTATAAAATTTGATGCCATCAACATAAACAGACTCCATTCATTTCCCTGACAACTGTATCCCTGTTTAGCTATCTCATATGCCAGCCTTCCCAAACCAGCACCGGGAACCAGTACAGAAATTTTAGAAGGATCACTGAAATATATAGCATTTTATGAAAATACTTATACATGTACAAGTTTTTTACTAGAAGGTGTAGAACTTACTAGTATCTGTTAATTTGAAAGATTAGAATTTTCGTTTCAAGGTGTTAATAATCTTACCTAAATTGCCTCCAAAAATTAACTAAAATGTCCAGTAAATTTTTCATTTTTTGGAGGTCATAACTTGCCCATAAAACTCTGTTCTTGTTTGCTTGTGTTATCTTCCTTTTATGTTCAACCTTTTTATCTCAAGGACTTAACAATAAAACCTACATTTGTACTGAGCACAATTGTAATCAGCTAGGTAACTGTATGTTAGAGGCCTATTAAACAAGGTTTAATGGAAGTTTGCAAATGAGCACTTTTTTTAAGTCAACATACATACATAGGGTTTTAAAGATAACTATTAATGCATTACAGTTACACACCAGCCCAGTAGTCAACACTTTTGTGCTGACATGAATATCAATAATGTGGTCATTTTTATAAATTTCCTGTTAACAAAACTTTGAATTTTCGAAAAACTAAAGATTTTCTTATCCCAGGTATAGATTACCTTAGACGCATTTGGCACAACTTTTTGGAATTTTGGATCCTCAATGCTCTTCAACTTTGTACTTGTTTGGCTTTATAAACATTTTGATTTGAGCGTCACTGATGAGTCTTATGTAGATGAAACGCGTCTGGCGTACTAAATTATAATCCTGGTACCTTTGATAACTATATTCATTAGAGCAATTCAGTCCAGAGAAGATCAATGAAAGAAAAAGAAGAAAATCTATCTTAAATACTGTAATTTTTATTTCATCTTCAATATTTTTGTTGGCAACATTATTAAGTATTTATATTTAAATTATATTTTTCAATTCTACAAATATCTGAACGCCTTATTTTCTCTGAGATTTTTAAGCATAGCATTAAAATAAAGCTTGTTTATAAGTGAATATAATTGTACGTTTGCATTGTATTTTTTTTCTTGTGTTGCTTTGATTGTTTGACAAATTATTGAAGAATTGACAAAAGGGGAAGAAACTTCTTAAAGGCATACAATACAGTTACAGGGGAGGTAATGACTTGGTAACGTAAAATGTTATTTTCACAACGCCAAACTGTGACATATCGGGAAAAGATGCATTTTTCGACTTATTTTTATCATTCAAACTGATTTAATTTGAAAACGAGTGCATGGACCCCCATTTTTTAAACCGACATTTTGTTTAATTTTGCAGGGAGTTTATGTGGACCAAATTGTATAAAACTGTAAATAGTGCAATTTTTTTAATTTTGATAAATATACAGCAAAAAATTATGTTTTTATTCTCATTTCATGACCATTTGATAAATATGAGTTATTTCTGAACAAAAAATGCATAAATATTTAGAATACTTATAAAATACAGAAATTACAAATTATTTAACAAAAAACAATTTGTGTTTATCTTTTAAAACAAAAAAGTTATGACTTTCTTTCGAAAAGGAAAATACGGCCACAAATCCGAATTTTGAGCAAATATACAAAATTTCGACCTCATTTAACTCAAAAAGTAGCACATGAAGGTATATTTTTTAATACATATTTGATTTAATCAGGTAAAAAATAGCCTATATGCAAATTTTCATCAACTTGTAAATACGGGATCAAAACTGTATTGTATGCCCTTAAGGGAGATGCCTACTTATAATTATCTCCCCATGGTAGTTTCTTACCTCCCCTTGATAGATGTCATACTAATACATCACTATGTTAGATCTTCTTCTTAAATCAAAGAGTAACTTTTATATTACTTTAAAATTGTCATTATTTCTATGAAAACTTGAAAAAAGCTGCCCTTTATTTCTATCAAATCCTCTCTCCATATTAATAAAAAAAAATCCTTTTTTAAATATCCCTACCATTTTGACTTTGGAAATTTTTCACAAATCTCCATGACAATAGGAAGATAACAAGCCTCTCTTTCACTGTGACCGTCTGCACTCCAGTCTCGTACAAACTGTTTTATTGTTGTTCTAACTTTGTCCATATCAAACTGTGTAGGTGGAACCTCTTTTTCATCTTCAGTTGGCTGAATAATATACAAACAAATCAATTTGCCATTTCAAATTCTAATGCATTCTGGGTAATATTTTTAAAAGCGCACACCAAAATGCTGTTGTTGGTTAAAAACGTACTCAACAATAGAAATTTAACCAATGAAGTAAGGTTTTTACATTTTGGTGTACGAACAATTATGAGATTACCCATAGATTTTGAATAGGCAAATTGAACATTGTTATATATATATACAAATTATTCTGTTATTTTTCTCATTTAAAATTTGTCTACAATTGTTATTTCAGAACCTTTTAAAGCCAACTTTGAGTAATGGACTTTGCCAATTTTTGGAAGCCATTCAGTGACTTATAGTTGGTAATATCTGTATCATTTGGTGTCTGGTGGAGAGTTTTCTCATTGTATTGGCAATCATACCACATCTTCTTTTTAAATTTATTGTATACTTTATTTTTAGGCCAAATGTTACTTCTATTAAAATATTTTCAAAGAGAAATAAAACATGAACATGATGAAATTAAATTTTTAAGAATTGGATTGTTGTATTTGTTCACATCTCAAATTAATGAATGAATCTACAAAAATAAAAATATGCAATGAATGCTATTTGACAGCAATAAAATTGAGAAAGGAAATGGGGAATTTGTTAAAGGGACAACAACCCGACCATAGAACAGACATTATTCTTGTAAACTAGTACTGTTTTTGGATATAAGAATTTGATCATGAATATTTAAAAAGACATATTGTTTTTGTCTGTGAATACATGTACATGGAATAATTGACATAAAAAGTGTGAAAATCTGCTTGAACATGTTGAAATACATGTATACAGAAAAAAATGAACATTATAACTTTGAGTCCTCAATGCTCTTCAACTTCTTACTTTAATTGGTCCTTTGAACATTTTTTATTCCAGCATCACTGATGAATCTTTTTGATATAAAATATAAAATAAAATTTAGTACACTTTTAGCATACATGCACTTAATCCAGGTATCTTTATATCCATATGTATGCTTTGATTATTTATTGTGAAAACTATCATTACTTTGTACCTCATGAGTTTTATTCTCAAACATGTACTCAGCATCTTTGATCACTAATTGAATGATTTCATAGTTATGGTCAACACAGTTCTGGATTAAAGTAAGGTTGTCAAGGTAACCAGGTAACATCTTTTTATGACTATCAGACAGACTCTGGAAAGATTCCACTGCATTTTTTACTCTTTTTGATGAATGTATCCTGAAATGAACATTTTTTTTTAAAGGAATATGTGAGTTATATATCATCATGATCATTTCCAGAATCATGATAATGTTGATAACTAGCATATATAATCAAAGCCTTAAACATGTATCCTGAAATGAACATTTTTTTTAAAGGAATATGTGAGTTATATATCATCATGATCATTTCCAGAATCATGATAATGTTGATAACTAGCATATATAATCAAAGCCTTAAACATGTTAAAGGCTGTGAAATCAATTGCTGCCAAGTTAATGTTTTTATGACTTAAATTTTACATCTTACAGGGCCACATTTAAAAGAATGTCTGTTTCCCCTCCCCCGGGTCTGTCCTTTGTAAACAGACCAGGAAGGCAGGTATCAATCCTTCTGCTTTCAAGCACTTTCCAAAAATGGAAACAAATTATTTTCAGGAAAAAAATAATTTCAATTTTTTTTGGAAAATAATTTTTTGACCCGGGGGCTTATTTTTGACCCGGGTGGGGGGAGGGGAAACAAACATATTTTTAATTTTGGCCCAGGTGTCTTGTCTAGTTAGAAGTAAGAATATTTTAACTTTATATATCAATACAAGACTTATCAAGCAGAAAGTCATTTTAAAATTGTTTTATATTTCCCAAGGACAGTCAGGGGTACTACTTGTACAAGTTATTTTTAATTACTTGAAGAAGTAATATTAATATACTGTAATAATGTTTTAGATTTTAACGAGAGAAACTTATGTATTACTGAAAAATTATTACACCAGGGTTTTCGATATCACAAACTAGTCAAAACATTTACTAAATTTTATCATCGGTATAAAGACATCATTCGTAAATATAGCTCAACATGCAGACTTCTAATACGTTCAGGTATTTCACATCCAATTTTTTATGGAAATATTCTTTATAAAGCACAAAGGCATGAAAGGTGTCAGTATTCACCTCAGAAACTTACAAAACCTTTGAATAGACTTATTAAGAAGGGATATAATTACGATACTGTTGTCAAGTCATTAAATATTGCATATTTTGGCGTTAATATTGAGTCACTGATAAGGTCTTTGCATCGGAACTAAACACATTTATTCTAATCAAAGAGCAGAATGCTCTGAGGGATACGATTGCCATATAGTTTTCATTGACACATGTATAGCAGTTCTGCCAACTTTTCATTAAGCAAATTCGTGAGATTTGGCCAAAATAGAAATGATCAAAGAGGAAAAAATTGATCCAAGGATACTGCTGCAAAAAAGCATGAACATGCGTGAGTCGACTCACGCATTTTTGGCAGCCCTGGCCTTGATAGTCCAAATAATTATGACGTCTTGAAAGGCTATTATATTTTTTTTTCTTTGACGCCTTACTTCGACGACGCTTTACTTCGACGTCGAAGTAAGGCTTCAAAGAAAAAAATTATAATAGCCTTCCCAGACGTCATAATTATTTGGACTATGGCCTTGAAGGCATAAAACTTTGCTCAGTGCTTGGAGCACAAAAATCATGCTCGAAACAAGACATCAAGCAATTTCATTGGTTGATTTTCGAGTATGAGTACAAAAAAACTGACTCGAAAGTTTTATGACCGCAAGGCCTGGGCTCACGGTCATAAAACTTTCGAGCATGATTTTTGTACTCAGACTCGAAAATCAACCAATCAAATTGCTGGATTTCATGTTTCGAGCACGATTTTTGTGCTCCAAGCACTGAGCAAAGTTTTATGCCTTCAAGGCCAGGTACAGCTGGATAGTATTACTTTCAAAACTAATTCAACTGCACATGCAAAGGTAATATATATCTGAATAGTCACTCAACTTTAAAAACAGCTAATCCTGGATACAAGTGTACGAGCAATGTACTTATTGTGTTTTATTTGTGTGCTATCAATTCCAAGTTTACTTTCCACAACAGTCACTGAGAGAGAGAAGGTATTTCACTTCATAGTTCGAGATTACTCTGATGTCCGACGGCTGATTTGCCAGACAAGCTGGGACCGTGGGGGACTTTTATGCTAGTATACTTAAATAACAAACTTAAATAGTCCCAGTCCCATATATTATATCAAGTATTATTGGATGCCGAATTGAATTTTAAATAGGTGCCGATTTGACTAAATGCCGATTTAACCAGGTGCCGATTTGACTTGTACCGACGATTCACTTCGTATCTTATCACCATTAATTCTAGGAGGAACCCCATTTCCCAGTCCCATATATAATATCAAATATTATTGGATGCCGAATTGACTTTTAAATAGGTGCCGATTTGACTAGATGCCGATTTAACCAGGTGCCGATTTGACTTATTCTATGGGTGCCGATTTGACTTATTCTATGGGTGCCGATTTGACCAGGTGCCGATTTGACTTGTACCCAGTAATCTCGGACTATTCACTTCGTATGTTATCACCGTTAATTCTAGGAGGAACCCCATTTCTAACCCTTTAATTATTAATTTCCTTTGGGTCAGTGGGCATGAATCCTTCCGTACACACTCCTCTGTTTAAATTGAGATCGTTCTTAATATAATACGACGTTTATCGACATCTAACGAGATAATTTTTCTTGACGACTTTGACGGGAAATACTTCTGAAAGGGAGACAACTCGAAACGATAATATGGAAGACTCCATTTCGGCTAAAGGGGTGTTATAGCTAAAACTTCATTGATTTTAATTTAAATGATGCATATGATTTTAAATTATGCAACAACAATATTAAACCCTCAATAGCAGGCAGACATAGAAAGAATCCAATGAGTTTCAAATTAATTAATAAGCGGGGAATCCAGAACAACCACTCAATCTGATACCCCTTGAAATCAAGAAAACTATATGCATGCACATCAATACATAAACAAACCCGCGACGTGCGATTTGGAACAAGAACGTTTATTTAATTTATGATATGATGAATGAGTCTCAATTTCTTTATGAGAGTACAGTATCAGTTTCATAACGGTAAAATATAGAAAACTCCACTTCAGTTCTTATATGACAGAAATAGAATTATCGGAATTCAAAGAACTCTCGCATTTATCAAAACTGGGGAATTCCCTCTGACGTGTTTCTAAATTTATAAAAACACTAAATATAAATACTGCGCAATTCTGATTTTCCGTGTTGTTAAAAACACGCATATAAGTCAAGGGAAAAATCAAACATGAAGATTATGAGAAGAACATTACAGGAAAGTTGTTTATGTTCAATCCTTTTGCTTGTTTTTACCTTTTAAAGCAAGACAATCATAAGAATCTGAGATGTTGCTGAATGTTTAGAATAAAACGGTTGACGTGAGGGAATGAGCCCTGAGTCAACGGTAAAAGTCTACAGATTGCTTAAAAGCAATCGTATCCCAAAAACAGTTGTTGGCATGACACAGGTTATGTTCTTCTCATATATGTTATGATGGCATGATACTAAACCCCTAATGGGAAGGATTGTGCCTGATGTTCATATGATGAAATCATAATCTTTTAGTCAGTTTAATTGAAGTCTGGAGCTAGCATATCAGTTAACTGCTAGCAGTCTGTTGTTATTTATGTATTATTGTCATTTTGTTTATTTTCTTTGTTTACATCTTCTGACATCAGACTCGGACTTCTCTTGAACTGAATTTTAATGTGCGTATTGTTATGCGTTTACTTTTCTACATTGGTTAGAGGTATAGGGGGAGGGTTGAGATCTCACAAACATGTTTAACCCCGCCGCATTTTTGCGCTTTTCCCAAGTCAGGAGCCTCTGGCCTTTGTTAGTCTTGTATTATTTTAATTTTAGTTTCTTGTGTACAATTTGGAAATTAGTATGGCGTTCATTATCACTGGACTAGTATATATTTGTTTAGGGGCCAGCTGAAGGACGCCTCCGGGTGCGGGAATTTCTCGCTACATTGAAGACCTGTTGGTGACCCTCTGCTGTTGTTTTTTATTTGGTCGGGTTGTTGTCTCTTTGACACATTCCCCATTTCCATTCTCAATTTTATTATATAAGTAAATTTGTAGGCTACTTATACAAGTGAATTTTATTTACTTGCATAGGTAAAAAAAAATATTGGCTGAGTTATGTTCCTTAGACATTCAGATGTTTTTTACTTGTACAAATGTATAAGTAAAAAAGTCATCCTATCTTCTTTTATTGAATTCTTAAGATTTCTTTGCTCTTATATAATTTTAAGTTATCTGCCCTTTGCAGATGTCTTAACTAATCATTTAAGTGTAATTTCATGGGCAATGAAAATCCCATTTGTCTGTTATCTTCAGAACACTGCTCATTTACAAGCCCCCAAGGAGCAATTTTTGAAGGCCTTGCACAAATACTTAAGATCTTTGTGCAATCAGTTTCTTTGTTGAATTAATGAGATGAAACATTGAACTCTAATTAAAAAATATGAGCTAACCTGGGAAAATCATTAAAGCCCTGATTTTACATCTCAAACCTTGATAATTTTTGTAGGATTGTTAGAAAAATTTACTTATACTTAAGTAATTTTTTGAGAAAATTAAAGGGAGATTACCGTATTTAAACATTATTTATTAACTTATATATGTGTACATTTTTTTTTACTTCTTCAAGTAAATAAAAATAACTTGTACAAGTAGTACTCCTGACTGAAGGAGGCGATACGTTTACCGGGCTAACAGTGGATGCAAATATATGTGCAGAAACAGGAAAAATAATAAGTCAATGAAGAAATTTTAATAGTACTTAATACAATACGCTGCCGTTGGTAAAGAATGTATACAACTGGGAAATAATTTTCAGGCTTCCTTTTTTTTTAAATGCATTATAATACATGTAATAGGTATTATTTTTATCTATCCATGATTCAGTTAAAGTGTTTCTCTTTTTTCCCTTTTATATAGATTAGACTGTTGGTTTTCCCAGTTGAAAGGTTTTACACTAGTAATTTTGGGGCCCTTTATAGCTTGCTGTTCAGTGTAAAGCAATTTGAAAGCTCCATGTTGAAGGCCGTGCCTTGACTTATTATGGTTTACTTTATAAATTGTTACTTGGAGGGAGAGTTGTCTCACAATTACAATGTAGCACCCATACCATATCTTTCTATATCTAGCTAAAGATTTCAACTCAATTCGTCCCAGAAAAAAAAAATAACCTTGCAAGACGTCATAATTATGTAGACTACAGTAGGATTTTTACATAGAAGCAGCATAAATACATGAAATATTTATACCAAACTCAACTATCACAGTAGAGCTTTAATATTATCAACTTTCAGGAACATTGCAAATAATTAGGGAGCTACCATTTGATTTTTATGGGGGTGGGGGGTGGTGCTAGGATAAAATTTGAAAAAAATTGACAAGACAGGAATTTTGAGTTAAAAAAAAAGGTAGGATTAGCCACTTACAAAAAAATAATGTCAGGATGACAATTTAGGTAAAAAATAGTCAGGATAAACTAAAATAAAAAGAAGGCAGGACCGAATAGAGTGAAAAATAAAAATGCAGGACAGAGAGTAATATTACAACTAAAAAAAAAAATGCAGGACAAAATTTTTCATCCTAGCCCCCCTATAAAAATCAAATGGTAGCTCCCTTATCTTAAAGCTTGCACTAAAAAATTGCAAAAACATCAACTTTACTAGTCCGAAATTAATAACGCCCAACGACTTTACATGATCCACATCATTAACATGATTAAAGCAATTCCTATAAAAAAACTATCACCATTTCCTGATTTTTTTTTTAATTTGAGAAATACACATTTTGTGAAACTTTTATGACTTCCTCAGTTAGCAATATCAGGTACATTTATTGCTCATCATGTAAAAATCAACTGGCTTAAACATGTTAAAACAAAATGTTGTTTTTATGGTAATTCGTCAAATCTAAACCACACGGAAGCAAAGAAGCAGCACATTATTTTGGACGGCAAATATCCACTTTTTGATATGGGACAAGCTCTGGCATCCAACAGCCCCAGCTTGTCTGGCATTAGGCCAACTAAAATAAATTGGTAGATTTTCATCCAATTTTTTTTTAAATGGGGCGGGTGGGAGGATTTTATTTTTTAAATCTTATTTCATATGAAACCCTCGTCATGAGTTCTTCATACCGCGGGTATATACTAGTGGAAAACAAGCTTGTATAATGTATATATACATGATGTAAAAGAAATCCTACACTATTTTTTGAACTCTTAAATATAACTAGCCCCCCTATAAAAATCAAATGGTAGCTCCCTTATCAGTCAGAGCTCTGACATAAACAAGTCAGAATAAAATGACTTCTATAGGTCAGATATAATTTGATGAAAGTGTTGTCTCCCTTCTTGCACTCAACAGAATATGACTTGTACAGGTCAGTTTATGTCAGACTTTAATTTATCATAAAATGACTTCCACAGGTCAGCTTTTGCACAAAATATTGTGACTTAATATCTTCATATTTTGATAAGATTTATGTCCCTTTTTAATGCATTTTGACTTAGAGAGGTCATTTTTGTTCTGACTTTAAGCAGTCATTACTACATGTACCACTTTGTTATCAATCTCCATAAAAATATAGTGATTACTAGTTTCAAATCAAAGAGTCTTAAAAGTGGGGCCCATAATACCTTCTTTTTATCAGAATCTTAAAATAATACATGTAATAATATTTATCTTATCAAATTCAATCATTTCAAAATACAAACAAAAAACCAGAGGAGAAAAAATGTATCATACAATTTTCTGTCAATAACAAAAGATTTACAAAATACAATATTGGATACATTTACTAGTACCATGACAATACTTGAAATCTTCCAAGGAAAAAATAAAGGATCTATTCTCATCCACTTTTAGCTAAATTTATCAAGAGCAAAACATTTATTATTTTAATATTTCATTGAGGTAAATACTGTTGTGCAAACTGACTCAAACAAGTCACACTATGTTCTGACTTTAAAGAGTCAGTCAAAACAAAACAAATCTAGACTAGTACTGTCATATTGATTTAAAATGTATGGGAAAGCCAGATATAGGACAGAGTAAATACGGTCCCCTAAAGTCACAATGAGAACTATAAAAACATTATTTGGTATATATATACTCAATATTTAAATGCATTTTCTTTTAAACAGGTCAAATCATGTTTTGACTTAAAACAGTCAGTCCAAAACTAAATTTATTGAAATTTTTAGAGTGGGGCACTGACATATGATATTAAATGAAAGTATGGAAACGTCAGAACATAAGACATATATGTAAGATCCCCTAAAATAAATAACCATTTGACTTTATTGTTTCTAAACATTTATCAAATAAATTCACAAATGGCAGATCATTCAGAAGCAGGGCTTAAAGGAAGTACACCTAGATTTGATTGGAAAATTTGTTCTGCAATCTGACTTGAACAGGTCAAATCATGTTCAGACAAATTGACTTAAACAGGTCAAATGGGCATGTTCTGAAAAATTGACTCAAACAGGTCAACTCATGTTCTGACATTAAAAAATCAGTCAAAAACTAAATTTATAGAAATTTTTAAGTCCGGCATTGGCATACATGTATGATATTAATGTTATGTATAAAACAAGAATGTGTCCCCAGTACTGGAATGCCCCACTCGCACTATCATTTTCTATGTTCAATGGACCGTGAAATTGGGGTAAAAACTCTAAACTCTAGATTGGACTTCAACTTCATCCAAAACTACCTTGACCAAAAACTTTAACCTGAAGTGGGACAGATAGACGGATGGACGAATGAACGGACGCACAGACCAGAAAACATAATGCCCCTCTACTATCTTAGGTGGGGCATAAAAATGACAGATAAAAGATACAGAAAATACATTGAAGATCCTCTAAGATAAATGACCATTTGATTTAATTGTTTCTTAAAAAACTTATTAATAAATAAACTCAACAGTGGCAGATTCAGAAGGTGGCTAAGACTAAGAGGAAGAACACTTAGCTTTGATTGGAAATCTTGTTCTGCAAACTGACTTGAACAGGTCAAATCATGTTCCGACTTAAAAGAGTCCATCAAAAACAAAATGGCTTGCAAAGTTCTGTAAAAGTCTGGCATTATCATGATTGTGATGTGATTGTTAGAATGTATGGAAACAAGTAGGGAAAAAAATCACAAAAAATAAGTCACAATTATAAGAACTATATAAAAGATGATTTGGTATATTTTTGATATCTTAATATTTCATTGAGGTAAATCCTGTTGTGAAAACTGACTTGAACAAGTCACATTATGTTCTGACATTAAATGTCCGGCATTGGTTACGAGATTGCGAGAAGTGTGGAAGTGAAGATTTAGCAGAGAGAGAATATTTTGTTTTTGTTAATATTTGGCATCACTAAGTTACACATTGTATATAATATTGTACAGCACATAATTCACATTCACATTAGTCCACTATTGTAAAATATAAAACCTTAAACTTAAGATTTGGTGTTCGTCGTAAACATTTTCAGAACACCCGCCATTTTTTTTTTTTTTTTTCATCAAATTTTTTTTTCTTTTACCTGGCCGGATTCTTTTTTTTTTTTTTTTTAACTAACCTTCTGGTAATATAAAATTATTTCTTGATTGAGAACGATTAATTAATCGAGGTAAATCATTTTATTACATATTTCTTTATATTATAATTGAAATATCCAAACAAAGTAAAATAGAACATTACATTCACATTGAATTTTCTGTATTTATAGTTTAAACAGCTACACTTAAATCAGACTCGTGTGTTGGGTATCTTTAGATATACATATATCTCTATATATAAATAAAAGAAAGGTGAGAAGCAGAGTGTATGTCGTTGGCAAAATTAAAGAAGTCCTATAAAAGGCCTATCCAAATTCCCACAACACCAAGGGAATTCAGACCGATAGTTATAGGGAACAGTATAGGTGGGAGACTACGACAACAAGCATCCCTCCCATTGCACTCTGAAATACACTGGTGGTGTAAAGGAGGCAGAACAGTCGTTCAAGCGTTAGACTGGTTGAAGCAAAACCTTGATACAGAAGTGCAACTTATAACAGGCAATATTTGGTTATATATTATAATAGGGACATGTGATCTTACTGCCTTTGACAGAAAAACCAAATACATAACGCTTAAATACCAAAATACAGAAGAACTGGTTGAGCACTTAGTTAAAGGTTACAAAGAGATAATACAAATACTGAAGGGGCTATCACCAGGAAGCCAAGCAACAATAGTTGAAATACCATATTTTTCAATCGAGGCATGGAACAAAGCGCATAAGCACAAAAATCCAGAAACATTTCGTGATCAAGATCATCAGCTAGAACATCAATTACTTGAGGTTAATAAGGCAATAAGGAACACCAACGAAGAAAACCAACACTTTTCACCAAACTTCAACATCGACTTATACAGAACATCAACCAGACAACAACGCACGTATCAAAGAGAGACAACCAGCAATAGACACGGTGAAACCAAAAGCAGAAGACTCTACAACCTAAGCCTGCTACAAGACGGGATTCACCCAAATATACACCTTACAAAAGCCTGGCTTATGAAACTGACCAGACAGATAACGAGAGACTGTTGGGCTAAAGATAAAGAAGACAAAGATACCGACATCAATAATAATAGTTAGGGAGTACTTGGATGTATTAGACTGATAATTCTGATAATTTGAGACAGCACACAGGATAACAGGTTAGTGTGGGTTGTCCGCGCTATACCACAGGTTAATTCAGTGTGCCTATCAAATCCGGTACTATATAAGGTTAGTGTGGGTTGTCCGCGCTATACCATTGAAATATTATTTCGATTCTGCTAGTAGGACAACAGGTCAGTGTGGGCTGTCCGCGCTATACCATAGGTTGTCTGCTAGCAATAAAATCCTCTTTCTAAAAGATACAAATACTTTCAGTCATATAACATAAAACTGCTCCCTGGCTATTATTACTAAAGGTGTACAAGATGCAGGTACAGAAATTCAGAAAGAACCTTTCCACTGGAGATCTTCGTCCAAGTAAAATTACTACAAGATCATATACGCTAGATAGGGAAAGCGCTATTCAGAAAAAAATTAATGCATGTCAAAAAGAACATCTGAGATTTGAACTAAAACCAGGTAAAAATTTTGTAATAGAACTAAGCACTGGAGCATATGAAACGGTGAAAAATGAAATACTAAGCATTTTACACAGACCCGAAATAGCCGAGACCTTAGTAACCTTACCAATCCAGGATGGAATAGAAAAATCAGGGTTAACAGTGGATTCATGCTATAAAGTGTATAACAAAAAACTGAACGGAGATGCTGGTAGTCTATTAAAATTTACAATCAACTTGTATCATACAACCTGTAAAATCAATGTAAATGGAGGCAGGATTGATATTTTTATCAACAATATATTTGACCAAATTTGTGAGAAATTGAGAACTAAATATAGAGACATCAACATTCTTAACAACAGCATTCACTCATATTTATCTCAGCTAAAAAGTTCCTCCTCAAATACCATACATAGAGCTATAAAACAGGAAGAGAACGAAAATGAAAATAAAGTAAAGGAAATAATCTGTGAAGAGGAATGTGTTTCCCCACTTAAAGTGAAGGAAGTAAACAATGCTGATACAAACCAAGCTATACTGGGAACGATTAAGAATAGTCAAAATATAAAGGAAAGAAACAAGGCAAGTAGCTCTCCGTTGAAAACAGATACAAATAATACACCTGACAATTTTATGTGTCCATGTTGCAACAGATACGTAGAGGAGGGAATAGGATGTGATAGATGTGATTATTGGTATCACTTCCAATGTGAAAACCTTACTAGTAAAACTGGAGAAAAAGAATTTATACACAAAGACTATATATGTACCCTTTGTAACGATGATATTCTCTATGATGCAAGGAATCTAGTGGAATCTGAACCAATGGTACAGGAAGATGAAGTCTACAATACAGAAGAGAAACAAAAAGAGAGGCAACATACTGAATATCAGGGTGAAAATGAAAGAGAAATAGAACCTGAAGATATGGAAGAAACAGAACTTAAAACATGCATACCAATCATGCCAACTGGTATAAAAAGCAGTATAGATCAAGAGTCAGAAAAGAATGAGCAAAGAATAGAAGAGAGAATAGACTCTAATTTAACTATGCCATGTATACCAAATGGGAACCCATCAAAACAAGTGCATGGGATAACCCCTACGCAACAAGGAGTAAAGAAAAATCATAAAGGAACTAAAAACAAGAATGACAAGGAAGAAATAATAACAGCTCAAAAAACGAGAATACTGAATTTAGAAAATGAGATCAAACATATGAAGACAGTGCTTGACACAATTGTTCAAAGAGGGGAAAACAAGATTAATGAACAACCATCAGTTCAAGGCACCACAGAGACAAATGAACAAAGTAATACTCAACATGCATTTCAACAATTGCAGAGTCAAATGAAAGAGATGATAATGGAAAACCGTCTGAAAACAATAGAAAACCAATTGATCCAGAATATGTGCATGCAAACGGCTATTACCACACAGATGGCATTACAAATAAGGAACTACAGCGCACACCCATGTGGAATTCAACAGAGTGTGCCAGGAGCTGTACCTCATATACCACCAAACCCAATGCAGCACTATACACATCTACCACAAGGCATACCAGGAATGGTACCTCAGATACCACCAAACCCAATGCAGCACTTTATGCATATACCACAAGGTATACCAGGAGTTGTGCATCAAATAACACCAAATACTTCGCAGCACTACATGCATTTACCACCAAATCCAGTGCAAACAAGCATGTATATACCACCCAATCCATCACAAAACTTCATGCATATACCACCAAATCTAGGGCAGAATGTGCATCTAAATCCTACACACAGTTCTATGCATATAGCACCAAACTCAGTGACAGTGCAAAGGCAAATGAATATACCATCCGCATATCATCTCCCCACAATGTATGGAATACCAACAGGAACCTACAATCCCCTTAGTGCAATGAATGCTGCAACGCAGAATACACATGCCACCTTGCCTCATCCTCCTGAATACAGCAGACCAGTCACGATCAACAGACAACAAATCCCGCATCATATGTCACAGAACAGAGATGAGATACGGATAAAGCCGCAGCAGTTAATACAGCAAGAACCTGTGCCACATAACTATAACATGAGAGAAGAATTCGTACGAAATCCAAATGACCATTTGAAGGATGATAAAACAAACAGCTACCAGCAAAATTCAAAAACTGACGACAAAAAAGGAAACTGCCAGCAACATCAAACACTTAATGAAGCGTCTTCTTATAACACTTTATATGATCAGAGCAAGGAATCATCTCCAATAAGAAATGAAAGACTAAGTGATCAGGAAAAAGGAAAAGAGAATCAAATTAGTACACAAACAGAGGAGAAAAATATAAGAGAAGCCAATAGCAAGCCCATATCAAATAGGGAAATACATGAAAACAGCATGACGACTCAGGAAGAAGATCAGAAATTATACAGGAATACAAAGGAGTACCATTTTCGTCTCAACAGCCTAAGAGGATGGCCCCCGGAAATAAACCACCACCAAACAACAGACAAAGAACAGGTGATAAAAACATCAACATTATAACATGTAATATTGAAGGACTGAAGACCAATATTGCATTTCTCCACACGTTAGATCTTTCGAAAACAATATTATGTCTACAGGAGCATTTTTTATGGGATTTTCAAAAGAAAGAAATAAAGATACTACTCCCAAAAATGGATGATCATACAAGGTGCTACGATACAAACGACCCATTGGATAGTTTTAAATTGCCAAAAGGAAGAGGAGGGGTATCTGTTCTGTGGCCCTCTCAGTGGTCAAGTAGAATCAAGAAACTGAAGGACGGAAACGAAAGGATAATAGCAATTCTTATAACAGCAACTAAGGATATCTGCCTGATCAATGCATATATGCCAACACATAATTCTGACTCTCTTTCAGAATATACAGAATGTTTGGACATTATATTCGATATAATACAAAAATATGAAAATACGCACAGAATTGTATTAGCTGGAGATTTAAATGGAACACTACAAACTTCAAGAACTAACAAACATGACAAAATGCTTAGGAATTTTACCAAGAACATGAACCTGACAACTGGAGTAGAATTAATAAACACTCACACATTCTTCCATCATGCAGGCAACTCCTCATCCCAAATCGATTACATTCTGGTTCAAGATGAAAATTTGGTAATGGACTATAAAATAGAAGAAAGATCTTGTGCAAACACTTCGGCACACACAATTGTTAAAATGGAAATAGCCTCTCAAATGACAAATATCAGAAAATCAAACCAACAGAACAAGAAAGCAAAGTACAAAATGCAATGGGAACAAATTGACAAAGAGGGTTATAATAGTATCATTCAAAACAGTATAACCTCCATAGAGACCGAAAAGGATGTAAACATACAGTTAGACATGTTAGTGGAAGCAATGACTAAAGCAGGGAAAAAAACAATTCCAACTAAATTGTTGCAAACAAAGGGTCCAAAATGGAAAGCCTCGCCTGAAGTGCTAATAATCTTAAATGCATGTAGAGAAATATACAAGAAATGGCAGAGTGTTGGAAAAACAAAAGATCACGTCTTAGCAAGTGAGTTAAAGAAGGAAAAAAAGAAGTTAAGAAGCAAACTTAGAGCAGAGCAAGCAGTGGACAGACAAAAACTTTATCAGCAAATAATAGACAATCCCAACACACAGCTATTTTACAGGCTAATAAACAGAGGTAGAAATAACAACCGTACAACAACAAATTGCCTCAAAATCAATGGTGAATATATGTTCCTACCAGAAGAGCAAAGAAAAGGTTTTGCACAGTACTATGAAGACCTAAGCATACCAAAAGAAGAACAGTACGACTGTAACTATCTGAATTTATGCAAAGTTAGACAAAGCTCCATACAAGAGGCCTTACAGGAATGTACAGATATCCCAGATTTGTTTTCAGAATCAGAAATAGAGAAAGCGATAGATTGTCTTAACACCAAAAAGAGTCCGGATGAATACGGACTCACAGCAGAACATCTAAAAAATGCAAAAGAAACTATAACACCAGCTTTAAAATCAATATTTAACAACATCTTATTATATAGGAAAGTTCCAACCTCATTCAAATCTGGTATACTCACTCCAGTGCTCAAAAAAGATAAAGATTCCACTGAATTAGGCAATTATAGAGGCATAACAGTTACACCAGTTACAGGAAAAACATTTGAGTACTCATTCCTAACCAAGCTGAATTTAGAATCTAAAACAGACCTCCAGTTTGGCTTCACGAAAGGTTTATCACCAATAATGGCAAGTCTAATTATATCAGAAGCCAGGTATGAGGAAAAAAAAGGATCCGAAAATTTCTTTATTAATATTTTGGACGTGAAATCTGCATTTGATGTAGTTCAGCATTACATTCTTATGGACAAGATGATAGATCAGGATATACATCCAGTATATTGGAAGATACTGACAGAACTCTATAATGACTTGACATCAAAAGTGAAATGGCTGGACGGTATCAGTACCCCATTCAACATCAAACAAGGTGTAAGACAAGGAGGAATACTGTCCACTCATCTTTACAAAGTTTTTGTCCAGGACTTGCTTGTGGAATTAGAAGAAAATGCTCTTGGATATCACCTAGGAAATATATATGCAGGCACTCCAACATGTGCTGATGACATAGCATTTATCTCTAACAATGAAAATGAGCTTCAGATAATGTTAAATGTCCTCAGCAGATATGCCAATGAACATCATTATACCATACATCCAATGAAAACACAAATTATTGATTGCTCAAAGACAAAAAGCAACTTTAAGTGGAATCTAGGTGGAAATGAAATAAATATAGCAGAATCAGGTGTACATTTAGGTATTATAAGAGCTGAAAAGAATGAATGCCAAGTCAATATACAAGAAAGAATACAAATTGCGAGAAGGACGAAATATGCTCTAATGGGGTCAGGAGTCCATGGAACAAATGGTTTAGATCCTCCAACATCATACAGTATATATAAAACATATGTTGTACCAAGGCTTATATATGGACTGGAAGTATTACCCATGACAAAGGCTAATATTGAGCAACTTGAAAAATTCCACAGGAAAAATCTCAGGCATATACAATCCCTACCAGAAAGAACATCTAACGCAGCAGTCTTGCTTTTAATAGGAGCCTTACCGATAGAGGCAGAAATACACAAAAGATGTCTATCTCTCCTTTTATCTCTATTAAACTGTGGAAATGATAAAATACATCAAATACTAACCAGACAAGTAACTACAAATTTTGACAACAATAAGAGCTTTTTTACAAGAATAAGGAAAATACTAGAAATGTATGGGCTACCAAGCATCACCCAATTACAAAATAACATACCAAAGAAAGAGCATTGGAAAAATTCTGTCAAGACAAAAGTGGATAAATTTTGGAATGAAAAGATCTTAGCTGATGCAGAAAACAAATCAAGCCTAGCATTCCTTAATACAAGCAATCTAGAACCAAACAAACCACATCATGTCTGGAATATTAAACAACTTCCACGATTCGAACTACGAAAGGCAATCATAAAAGCAAGAGTAATGACTGGGACATATATACTGCAAGTGGATAAACACAAATTCACACATTACAATGTGGAAGCAACTTGTCAACTTTGTTACAGTGGTATTGAGGATGTGACACATTTCCTAACAACTTGTCCAATACTAAGTACAACAAGAGAAAAGTACTTCTCAGAAATAAGAGAAACCATCACCCATGAGATTACTGCAGAAAATTGGAACAATGTCTTTAAAAACAAGGCAGCAATCTCTCAGTTAATAGTAGACTGTACAAAATATAAAGAAGTACTCAACAACTCTAATAAATTATTGAACGTGATTGAGAACAAAACAAGAAACTTGATCTTTCAGCTACATATGGACAGATTGAAAATTCTGGAAAAAAAGAATGAATAAGAATAGACAGGATGATATGTATATGAGTAATTCCATAATAAACAGTATTCATGGATCAGGACAATATGAGGAAATTCAGTCAACAGAATATAGTGCCTTAATATGATACAAATAGGCATTAAGCCCAGCACCGAGTCTGAAATATGATAAATAAAGTATATAATGCAAAAAATATATAAATGTACATAATTTACAAACAAAGAAAAGAAACAATATTAAGTACATATATTTTAAAATCTATTTTAATCTCATTTAAAAATCACTACTGATGCCAAATTATTTTATTTTATTTTATAATTACTGCAATATTTGAATAAAGTGAATATAAGACATATATATGTTAAAGGAAATATCTTCACAGTTAACATCCCAAACCACCATATTTAAAAAAATAAATAAACTATCTTTTATTGTTTTAAATCACCAAATCCATAAGGTATTTTACATTAGTATGAAATTGCTACTTAAATTATTACAACGTATTTTACCAGTTTTTAGCGCATTTGATCATATATTACTTAATTTTATCGTTTAACATTAAATGGTTTGCTTTTATTCTAAACTTATATAAAGCAATAATAACAGATTTTTAACCTAAACATGAGATAAGATAGTTTTAAAAAAACCACCCAAGTCCCTGTATATATGTCATGTAAAAAAAAAAAACCCAACAACTTTCTTTCTTTTATATGCATGTGCTGTACATATTTTTAATGTGTTTACAAATTTTAATACGACATTAAGGGTATATACTCCATTCGGAGGTGCTCCTACTTAAAGGAGGCTAATACACAGAAGAAGAAGTTCTGACTTCAAGGAGTCAGTAAAATACTATACTTTAATTAAGTATTGCAACTTTAAGTGTGGGATTGTCATATGCATTTAAGAATGTATAAGAAACTCAGATAAAAGACACCCAATAATAAAGTCACAAAAATGTGGACTATAAAAAACAAGTGAAACTGCGAGCTACTGCTCACTGATGATACCCCCGCCGCAAGTGGATAATATTAATAGTGTAAAAATATGCAAGTGTTCGGTAAACAGGAAGTTGTCGAGTGATGAATCTGAAAACGCATCACACGGTATAGCTGACTTATATAAATCCTGAAACCAAATTTCAGAAATCCTTGTATTGTAGTTCCTGAGAAAAATGTGACGAAAATTTTCAACTTGGCTATCATGTGTAAAATCATACAAGTGTTCGGTAAACAGGAAGTTGTCAAGTGATCAATCTGAAAACGCATCACACGGTATGGCTGACATATATAAATGTTGATACCAAATTACAGAAAGGGTGGATGTGTAGTTCCTGAGAAAAATGTGACGAAAATTTTCAACTTGGCTATCATGTGTAAAATCATACAAGTGTTCGGTAAACAGGAAGTTGTCAAGTGATCAATCTGAAAACGCATCACACGGTATGGCTGACATATATAAATGTTGATACCAAATTACAGAAAGGGTGGATGTGTAGTTCCTGAGAAAAATGTGACGAAAATTTTCAACTTGGCTATCATGTGTAAAATCATACAAGTGTTCGGTAAACAGGAAGTTGTCAAGTGATCAATCTGAAAACGCATCACACGATATGGCTGACATATATAAATGTTGATACCAAATTACAGAAAGGGTGGATGTGTAGTTCCTGAGAAAAATGTGACGAAAGTTTCATGGGAGGGACTGACTGACGGACGGACTGAGGGACAGACAGAGGTAAAACAGTATACCCCCCCTTTTTTAAAGCAGGGGTATAATTATGAATTAATTAACCCAACAGTAGCAGATTCAGATATGGAGGGGGCTTAAAGGAAGAAGACCTAGTTTTGATTGGAATTTTTTTTCTGTCAACTGACTTTAACAGGTCAAATCGTGTTCTGACTTCAAAGAGTCAGTCCCATCTAAATTTATTTCAACTTTTAAGTCTAGTTTTTTCATATTGATTTAAAAATGTATGGAAAAGCCAGATAAAAGACAGAGGAAATAAGGTCCCAATACAGCGAATTAATGAGGACTATTAAAAAGTTTATTTTGCATATTCAATATTTAAATGTATTTTGTTTTAAACTGGTCAAATTATGTTCTGACTTCAAAGAGTCAGTCAAAAATGTCACTTTTAAGCTTATTAATACAACTGTTAAGTCTGGCATTGTCTATGCATTTAAGAATGTATTTGAAAATCAGATAAAAGACACCCAATAATAATGTCACAATAATGAGAACTATAAAAAAATGTGTTTGGTATATTTTATATTCAAATATATTTTGTTTACAAATTTCATCAAATCATCTTTAAATTTTATTATATTTCTGTATTTTCATGACCTTTCTTTTCTGTTAAGTTAACACATGGAACTTTTGGTTGTAAAATATATCATGTATATTATTTTAAACCAATTGACTGAATTGTTTCTAATAAACTTATTAATTAATTAACTCAACAGTAGCAGATTCAGATAAGGGGAAAAGGGGGGCTTAGAAGAAGAAGACCTAGATTTGATTGGATTTAATTTTCTCTGTAAACTGACTTTGACAGGTCAAATCATGTTCTGACTTCAAAGAGTCAGTCAAAATTAAACTTCTGTCAACTTTTAAGTCTTTTCATATTGATTTTAAAATGTATGGGAAACCACATAAAAGACCGATGAAATAAGGTCTCCAAAAGTCACAATAATGAGGACTATAATAAAATGTATTTGGTATATTTTATATTCAAATGTATTTTGTTAAAAATTTTCATCAAATCTATATCTGAAAAATTTATTTTATTTCTGTATTTTCATGACTTTTTTCTGTTAAGTTAACATAAAGAACTTTTGGTTGTAAAAAAACATTATTCCAAAAACCATTTGACTGAATTGTTTCTTAAAATCAAAGAGCTGAAAGCTCTGAGGAAAAATGACGCCACTGTCTCTAATATTGGGATAGTTTTTATGCAAGTCTTGATTTTCACATACCTTAATTAGTTTAACAATGCAACATGTCTCGTAAGCATATAATTGATATTTGTATATGTGTGTGTGTGAAGTGAAGGTGACAACTGGCTGTGTTTTTTTTTAAGACAAATGAATAGGTCAAGACTACCTGAATTGTACAAATAAATACCGTAGAAAGGCTTGTATATTTCTCACTGGTACATAGTCTGAATCCGTGTCCGTTCGCGCCCATTCACGTTTGCGCCCACTCATGTTCGTCCCCTTTCACTTTCACACCCTACATGTTCGCACCCAATCTTAATTGGTTTTGTGTTCAATAACTCTGTAAGCAAGTGTTTTCTTATAAGTATAATTGTTGTCATTGTCTCAAAAATAAAGTGTTGAATAAATCTTAATCATGTTTTGGATAGGGTATTGTTAAAAATAATAATCCTTTCTAAATAAAGTGGTATTTTGTCAACGTTTTATTTTGTGTTGAATAACTCTTAATCATGTTTTGGTTAGTGTATTGCTATAACTTTGTTTCATTGACTTGTTTCAAAATGAAGTGAGATTCTGACTATGTTTTTTTCTGTGTGTTGAATAAATTTTATCATGTTTTGGTTATAATAGTGGATTGCTATATTTTAGTTCCTATATTTTATTGCTTCGTTGTTTCAGATCAAAGGGACCAAGCTGTTAAAAACAATTATCTTTTGTGTTTTTCCTTTAAAATCTTCAATGTTTTACTCATACCAAGCTATAAATACATTCAGTATTTACACCAAAGCAATTTAAAACAACAATCATGATTTTCCAATTATTCAACTTGAATTTGAATTAAAATTGGGCGCGAATGAGTAGAGTGCAAACGGACCTTGGGTGCGAACGTGCGAGCTGCGAACATGTAGGGTGCGAAAGTGTATTGGGCGCGAACAGACCTGATACCACAGTCTGAACCCTCTTCTCCCACAAAATATTAAGTAAATAATCTTTTTGTTACTGTTATCAAAGGTCTAATGAAACTCAGGTAATTTCAAACATTTGTCAAAGAATTCTAGTCAAACCGGTACCTGGTTAAATTGGCACCTGGACAAATCAGCACCTGGTTAAATCGACACCTGATATAGTCAATTCGTCACCCATGTTTAACAGTATTTTAAACAAAAAGAGTAAAAATAAGAAAGGGGTTGCCAGAATTTTTTTTCAGTATTTAAGCAAAAAGAGTTAAATACTAACTTTCACATTTTTGGGTGTTCATGTACATTTTGTATATATTTATTTTTCTCAACTAAATGACTTTTTTGGTGTATTTTTAATGATATATAATGTATATATGAGTAGTCCAAATAATTATTACGTCTGGCAAGGCTTTTTTTATTTCATTCTGGGACACCTTCCTATGACCGCAAGGCTATGTTAATTTTTTTCTGGGACGCCCAGAAAAAAAAAATATCCTACCCAGACGTCATAATTATTTGGACTAATACATGAGATATTGGATATTTTTATGCATTATTTTAACCAGTTGAGCATTTTACAGGATTGTTGGTTTAATGCTGTTTTGTTTACCTTTATACACAACAACATATTCACTTTGGTTTCCTTATTTACCTAAATACACAACAACATATTCACTATGTACTTGGTAACAGTTATTAATTAATTGAATAGAAAATATTATAACAAATATTATTGGATGCCGAATTGACGTCAAATAGGTGCCGATTTGACTATATGCCAATTTAACCAGGTGCCGACTTAACTTGTACGTTTCAATTCCTCTGCGATCGTTTGCGGTATTTTCTTGAGAAAACCTATTTTCCATCATCAAAGAGAAGAAGAAACTGCTTGAAAATGATTCTGGAACGCTTCATGATTGTTAAAATAAGTTTAATTCACTCAAATAACAATTTTGAAACTTGCGATGTTTAAACAGGAAGTTTCAAAAGCACGTGTAAAAGAAGAAATTAACCGGTGAGAGTGGAAATCCGTATTACGACTTTGAAAGTAAAACAGTTCCATCCTTTTGTAAAACAGTGTTTAATATACCTATCACATTAATGTTTGAAGGGTCTTAAGCTTATTCAAACCATATAAGTCGGTATGAAACACCAAAACGGAATGAACAATAACCGATTACGTTTTGTAGTTTACAAATTCTAAACTGGTTCCCGTCAAACTACAACACTTTGTTCGAGTGTAGTGGAATACAAGCAGGAACCAGTTTGTTTGTATAGTAAATTATGAAACCGAGTGTAAACTGGTTCCTGGCTGATAACTACACAATGATCATGCATAATGATAACACAAGCAGATTCCAGTTTGTATTGAAAATAGTAAATACGAAACCAAGCGCGGTAGGCAGAGAAATGTTATGAAGTTCTGGTCGGCAGTTATGGAACAATGACTGCGTCATTTTCCAAAAAAATAATCAATTAATTAACTCAACAGTAGCAGATTCAGATAAGGAGAAAAAGGGGGGGGCTAAGTTGAAGAAACCTAGTTTGATCGTATTTTCTTTTTCTGTAAACTGACTTAAAAAGGTCAAATCATGTTCTGTTAAAAAAATGTTGAGGAGAAAATACTTAGAATATCAGACTAAGTTTGGTGACTTTGTTGTCCTTCAAGAAGCGGTAATACATAATATTTTCACTGTTTTTTTAAATACATGTAAAAGTTGAAAGATATTAAACTATCTATTGGGTGTTTTTTAAATAGATTTTTTAGCAACATTTATTACTTTGTAAGTTATGTTCAATTGTACACTTGTTATTCTTAATATATATTTTTTTGGAACAAAATATTGTAAGGGTTTCTTATGGTACTAGCCAAGAACATTCATATTCTAAAATACTCTAAACAATAAAAACAAGTCAGTATCTTCAGATCATTCTGAGTCTTTCTGGACTTATTAATTTAAAGTCAGAACATTCAGACTTTTATAAGTCAGAACATTCAGACTTTTTTTAGTCAGAACATACTGACTTCCAATGTTCTTCTCACAGACACTTCTGTAGAAACAAAGACTATCTATATATTTCAAATGAAAGGTTATCTATATTTCAAATAAAAGGTTAATGCTTTATGAAGCTAAGCATCTGGGGTAAGCATTATAGATGTGTAACTTCATAGGAAAACATATATGCCATGTAATTAATAAGAAGTGACTCATGTGAGAGGAAAATAATACTGAATAGACAATTCTGTATGCTGAAACACTGATAAATATAATATGTAAAGGTGGTCTCTCAGCAGATAAAAATAATTGTAACAGGATGCTGTTACAACGTCTCTCAAACAAAGCTCCAATAATTTGTCATTCCCATGGTCACCTGACATTGGGCAAGTTTCAGTACAAATCGGTTTGGTCTAGTAAAGTGATATGCATAAGTGACCGCTAAGGATTGACCCTGTATGTCATTCAAATCTTCTTGAAATGATGAACAGGAATATTATATGGTTTAGGGGTGGTGATCCTGACCATTTCAAAAAGGGGGATGGGGATGACTCTAATGGACTTTCCCTTTATTTCATTTGATTCGTTGTATTGTCCCATATAATAATATATAGGCTTAAGGGTTGGGGATCTCAACCGCTTACAAATTTACAAACATAAGGAGGTGGGGTGACCACAAGGACTTCTCCTTTATTTCATTTGATTTGTTTTAATGTCCCATACATTAATATATAGGGTTTAGGGGTGGGTATCTCAACCGTTTACAAGTTTTCAAACATGAGGGGGTGGGGTGACCCCAAGGGACTTTATCTTTATTTCATTTGATTTGTCTTGTTGTCCCTTATACTAATATATATGGTCCAGGGGTGGGGATCTTGATCGTTTAAATATTTTCTTATAGGAGGAGTTAGGTGTAACCCCCCCCCCCCCTTTCCACAGACTTCCCTTATATTTCATTGGGTTTGTTTTATTTTCCCATACAAGAATATATATGGTTTAGGGGTGGGATCTCGACCGTTTACAAAATATAAGAACATTCGCAAATGGCAGGGGGTGGGGCGACCCATAGAGACCAGCCTGGTATAATTCATAATACTTTACTGTCTCAGAGAGAACAAATTGAGTTTAGGGGCAGGGATCTGGACTGTTCACAAGTTATCAGAACATTGTCAAATGACAGGGGTAGGGGTGATCCCTGGACCTACCCTACATTTCATTTCATTTGTTTTTTTTAAATATCATATTCCATGTTCATAACTGAAAACCTGTTTTGTGAATCTCTTAAATGTTCTAAAGTTAAAATCATTTTTAAAATAAATATAAAAAAATATATGGGTTCTTTAGTTAAACCCTCCCTTCCTTTTTCGGATCGTTTTTCTCATTGGGAGAAACGAAAAAATAAAAATATTCCGATTTCTATTTCATTTTCATTAATATCAATATTCAAAAGATCGTTTTTCTCATTTGGAGAAACGAGAAAAACAAATATATTTATCATTGTTTATAAGCCGCAAACTCGGAAAGGTTAAAAAGTCAATTCATGATTGAGTTTAAAAATAGAAAAATCACGTGATGATGTTCAGCTCGAAGCAATAATTTTACTTTTAAAATTGCACTGACTGGTTATAATGTTAATATTATTTAAGACAACACGAGTTGTCTCCTGAAAATAACAGTTCATTATCATAACAACATTTTCTGACCTGAACAAGTCAGAATTGTCAGACGCCAGGTCATCTCAAAGGCCACGCATCCGTATTTACAGGTCACGCGCCTACATGAAACGGCAACACAATCACTTGCAAAGACCTTCTTTACACGCAAAAAATATTAAAATGGCCAAGAAAATACGGAGGTGATATGTATTACCGTCTGAAAATGACCACATTTACCTAGATTTTCACTAAAAAAACGTAAATAATCACTATATTTTCAATAACTTCTCGTTCGAGAAACTCCCAAAACAACGACTATCAAATACGTGATCTCTCGCAAAAAACCATGTGATCGTATGTGTCTTAGATCGGCGGCAAATTCAAAATAACTTCTGGTTTGAGGGACTTGATGGAAAACTACGCAAAACAAAAATTGACCCGTACAGGTCAGAATTTCAAAATATTTTCTGACTTGAAGAAGTCATTTTATTCTGACTTGTTTATGTCAGAGCTCTGACTGCTTATCTTAAAGCTTGCACTAAAAAATTGCAAAAACATCAACTTTAATAGTCCGAAATTACTGACGCCCAACGGCTTTACAAGATCCATAGCATTAACATGATTAAAGCAATTCCTATAAAAAAACTATCACCATTGTTATACATGTAATTGCCGCTTTAGAAACCTATTTATAGTATACATGTACATCAAAAAGAAGATAAATGCTCTCTTCAGATGTTCAGTTGGACTATACCTACACCAAATTTATTGTGCTTTCTAAGCAATGGTTTGTAGTACCCATAAAATCAATAAAATGTATATGTTTTTGATGCGCTTTGTTATTTGATTTTGCCATGTGATTATGGACTTTCCAAATTAATTTTCCTCTAAGTTCAGTATTTTTGTGATTTTACTTTTTGGTACAATTGTATGCAAGACAAGTATTTATGAGTACAGAATAAAATGTAAACGCAGTGTTGAAAATAATTATGATGTAAAACATGAACTTAACCGAAAAGTAGTTGTTGTTTAATAACTAAATTGAGGGTATTGGGACAGTTACAGAGGGTGTTTGCTGCCATGGGCTTGTCATAATTAAAATGCGTGTTTGTCGACTTTTTTCTCTCAATATACGGTCATAATTTAAACAAGTTCGTGCTTGCGTCAATTTCTTTAATCAAGTCATGTTTTTGTACCAATTTGTTCTACATTTCTTGCGCTTTGGATATCATTCAAAGTCCAAATTTCCTGACACAAAGTCAATGTACAAATAAAGAAAAAAACATGTTTTTTTCGATTCACTTGTGACTACCGCAATTTGCGTTTAAGGACAAGGCATTTTACTCGTAACTCAAATAATTCATGCCCTTCTCGTTATCAATCTCTATTCTCGGTATATGATGTTGTCATCATAGAGCAGCAGAATATGTCGACTTAATCATTTTCGTTAGAAGTTACTCGATTCAATACAAAAACGAAATTTGAAACAGGAAGTTTTGAATGAAACGAAATTATCGATGGTTCCCGGTAACGGACATGAACAAAATCTGGAAATTGTATTTTTGTTAAATAAAAAAAATCGGGGCGGGCGGCGATGAAAATCTAGAAATTAATTTTAATTGGCCTTAGCTGTAGGACGTTAGAGTAATTATCCCCGACTTTGTTAATGTGGAAGAATTTTACCATTATGTTCCCCAATTTACTACCCTCTTTTATTCTATTCTGTCCAAATCTTCTCAAGGAAATTATGGAGGCGGAACATACATTTTTCTGGCCGAAAAAACCGATATTTGACTCGGTGCTAAGAGTTTGGAAATCTGTTCCCCTCAGACCTTTGAAAACACAAACGGAAGTTGATACCAAAAAATAAAACACGGACAAGATAAATGTAGAAAGAAAACCGTTTGAAACCAAGCAAAATAATGCATATTTTTTGTACTAGATGGAAAATAGATATGTATGGAGGATTTCTGGAATACCTATAGTATTTGAACGCATTTATTATGCGTAAAAAGTGCTCTCTTTCTAACTGCTCCTCGTCTTTCGAATTTTCGTCTTCCATGTTTTCCAATAATCCCGGATCTTTTTATAGTCAATCAATGTTTTCGTTATGTGAAACGCATTTCTGATCAGGACAAAAAGGAATCGCATTAAACCACAAGATATATGTAGCAAATATTAAACAGCCATGTACCAGTAAAATTGATGTTATAATTTTATTATAAAAAATCAATAATGATCTCATAAGATAAAAAAAAAAAAAAAAAACACTTCATAATGATTTGAAATGTATAAATATTCTTATTTATGATGATTTTCCCATTTCCATTCTCAATTTTATTTTATAGTATGTCTTTGATCTCTCTGTCAGTTTGTGCTTCATATTACAGCTTTAGATAAGGGACCGGCGGTCAATATTTATTGGGGGTGGGGGGGGGGCGGTGCAATTCATATTTCTATCTTAAAATAAATTGTATGTCCTACCCTCTGAATATACCAAAAAAAGTTCTGTCCTATATATGAAATATCTACTAAATAAGTATATGTCCTATCTAATCTATGAATAAATCAAACTTCATTTTTATCAGATTATCATAGATCAAATATGGTAGTCTTTGAATTTGTCTAGAAATTTTAACTGATCTCTTCCTTGAAGAACGCAAAAAAGATTCCGTTTCAATTTCACTTTCGCTTTTCACTTTCTTTCAGTTTATGTCTAATTTTATTAAAAAAAAATGATATATATTTTTTCTGTCTTTTCCCGGTCAACTGAATGTGGTATGCAATGACAGCAGCATAGTTCTTGATCGTGCTTTTTGGCCTACTGGTATCCGAGTTAAACGGTGGATTCCGAAAAGTGGATTTAACGTGAAACATGAAAATGTCAAAGTTGACCAATACGGAAACTCTGATGGTGATTAAGCAACTCACGAAAATCTAAAGATATGTCAGAAAAAATAAACATAATGTGTTGGAACTGTAAAGGCGTCATGTCGGCTGTTCCTTATTTAACTAATGGTTTGGAAAAATACGATGGTATCATTTGCGCCATTATCTGAACACTGGCTTCGTAAATGTAATATACACTTTCTACAACAGATTGATAGCAAATACAAAATTTATGCTAAAAGTGTTGACGAACTTTTACCAACGACACAGAAATGTTCTAATTACAGAAAAGGTGTTGCACTGTTAGTCTCATCGAATATCGATCGTTATGTTGTGCACGAAATTGATGTCGATTCAGATAGGATAGGATTATCGGTATTAAAATGCATCTGCCTAATGATGTGACTATTTTCTTCTTCTGTGTATACTTACCCGCTGCTTCTCTCCCTAATGATTTGTTTAAAGAATATGTAGATTTACTTCACGAACTTTATTCCGTATATATATAGTCAAAATGGTATAGTAATTTTTGTTGGTGATTTTATAGTCCGAGATTACTCTGACGTCCAACGGATGTTTTGCCAGACAAGCTCGTCCCACGGCCCCAGCTTGTCTGGCAAAACAGCCGTTGGACGTCAGAGTAATCTCGGACTAGTGATTTTAATGCGAAAGTTCAAGGACCACGTGTCAGTGGTGTTCAAGACGACCGAAGCAAAATATTGCGGAAAGTTGGAATTGATGGTAATTTGTGGAAATTACTAGATCATATGTATAGAGATCTTAAAAGTTGTGTGCGATGTAATAACGTAACCTCTAGATTTTTCAGCCTTGAGAGAGGCGTTCGACAAGGTAGTGCCTTATCGGCGAAACTTTACCTTATTTATATAAACGATCTTATTGATATACTTTCCACGTCAGGGTAAGGAGCTGTTATGCTAGATTTAAATGTTGAATGCCCTGTACAAGCTGATGACATCGCTCTTATATCGCCAACATTTTCCGGAATGCAATGCATGGTTGACATTTGTTACAATTACCGTGTTAAATGGAAGTTAAAGTTTTCACCCAGTAAAAGTCAAGTTCTTATATTTTCTAAAAGAACTATTGTTCAACTATGTTAAAGCAAAGGCCTGTATGGATGTGAACTGTGGAACAACTTGACTAAACATGAACTATTATTACTTGAACGAACGCATCGATATATTTGCAAATACGTACAAGGATTGCCTAGGTTGACTATAGAACTGACAAGTGCACTTCTTTGCTAGGGTGGATTCCTATTGAAAGTATCATTAACATTAATAAGTTGTTATTCTTTGGGAGGCTGTGTAATATGCCATCTAAATATTTGCCGAAAAACGTCCTTTATGTCGAGACTTTTGGTGTTTTACCACAAATGTACTGAAAATAACTTTGGCTTTGTGAATTATGTCATCCAGATTATGCAGAAATACGATTTAGTAGGCCATATTTAAAAAAACTAATAACTAAACTAAAGCAATGGAAATCGATAGTTAAAAAACGTGTATATGAGTATGAAGAGAACATTCTTAAACAACGCCTAGATAGTGACAATGACTTTGAATATTTTAAACATATTCATAACTCTATTGAACCACATCGTGCTTGGACAACCTTGCGCCAGTATCCATCTTTGAACTTTCAAGCAAAATTTATCATATCTCTGTGCGCCCTGGTTAGACCAAGCGAACCTGATGCTGAATCACTGTTATGTCATAAGTGTGGTTTTCTCTATGGCAACGCAATTGTACACATTTTAATACAATGTTGTAGTGTAGCGCCTACAAGAGACTTGTTTTGGATAGATCTGATTAATATTGGACCAATTGAGTTTAGCGCAACGCTCCATGCTATGGAAGACATATACTTAACACTTACTCTACTATCATGTAATAGTGACAAATGTTTTATTCTTGAAAATCAGATGCAAACAGTTTCACCCACTCATGTGTAAAGTTTATAGGTTATGTAAGGAATATGACAGTTAACTTGAAATTTATTACAACTGAAAAATTTTAAAAGTTATTTTTCGATTCATCTGAACATTAACTTATCTATTCTATTTATTCAATGATCTATTTAATAATTCATTAATATAAATATTTATTTATTCTTTTATTTTATTCAAATCGTTATTTAAATTTTTATTATTAACACTCTGTATTATACCACATTTGTATTTATGTTCATGCATATCCATACTCTCCTTAAGGAGGATAATAAACACATATATATATATATATATATATATATATATATATATATATATATATATATATATATATATATATATATATATATATATATATATATATATATATATATATATATATATATATATATATATATATATATATATATATATATATATATTGACCGGTCCCTAAAATAAGATGAGATATATATGATAAATTAATATGCTAGAGTAAACTGAGTATATGACATTGGTGCGGTCGTACTACTATTTATATTCATGCTGCATGCTTTGATTTATTTGTTATTGCACATGTTTTAAGATTCGAGAACATGATAATCAGAACTTTTTGGCTTTTGTCCAAATATATAAAAATCAGCTTAGTTGATTACAATTTTGTATTTAATCTATAGCAAAGTAACTGCAATTCTTCCAGGCCAATAAAACGAAACACAAAAAACAAAGTCACTAAAGGGAGAACATGATGTATGAATTACTGATTTGTAATTTGCTTTCAACTAACCTTAATCAGTACTCTTATTTCGACGCTTTTGGACTACCGAGTTTTGCCTTAAGTCGTACCGATCTTTTAATGTCACAGGACCCAATTTCAACTGATTTTTATCATTTGTCTGTATGTTGTGCAATATTACCACTGTCCCGCATGTTAAGCGACCACAAACATGTATAATCCCGCCACATTATGTATATATGTGCCTCTCCCAACGGTCAGGAGCCTGGAGTATGTACAGTGGTTGTCATTGCCAGCCGGTTCGTGTCTTTCTTAAATGTGTTTTGTAATTTGTTTTGTTATAGATAAAGTCAGTTTTCTCGTTTGAGTTGTTTTACATTTTTCGGGACGGTCTTTTATATCCATCTTGACACATGTTCTCATTGTTCAGTGAATACCGTACAGTGGCCTAGCTATTATTTCTACTATTTCTTTGTAACGATTGTGGATAGCTGTCTCATTGAAAATCATACCACATCTTTATAATTGTTTGCACCTGTCCTTAGTCAGGAATCTGATGTTCAATGGTTGTCTTTATTGTTGTGGTCCATACGTGTTTATCGTTTCTCGTTTTTTTTAATACAAATTAGACCGTTGGTTTTCCCGTTTGAATAGTTTTACATTAGTATATTTGGGGGCCCTTTATAGCTTGATTTTCGTTGTGAGCCAATGCTCCGTGTTGAAGATCGAACCTTGACCTAGAATGGTTTACTTTATCAAGTGTGACTTGGATGAAGTTGGCACTCATACCAGATCTTCCTATATCTATCATAAACAAATATAGTTGAGGTAGGAAAAAATAGAAAAAAAATAAGTGTTTATAATATAAAAATAAATAAAATAAAGTGGACATAATTAAAAAAAATGAACGTGAACATAACAATGCAGTTAACATTTAGCAGAAAAAAAATGAAAAGCAGTATAAAATCAAAGCATGAAAATATACCTACATGTATACAGCATCATTCAAACATATCAAGCATGTTAAAATCAGACTAGGTTATACTATCTCCCTCTTAAATTGTGTAGAGATTTAATCACTTCAGAAAGCTGTTACACATGTTACAGTAGCGGCGTCATTTTTTGAAAATTTCATTTTACTGTGAGGAGCGTCAATTTGATTTTTTTCCCTATTTAATTTAAAAATTTTGTAAAATTTAAAGCAGAAAGTAGAAACTGTTGTTTACAAAAATGAATTGAATTTTCCCCAGGAATAAATGAACATGTACAGTACTAACTTCTACGTCACTGGCTTAGCGTTGTTTTCTTGTCAATCATTTCATATTTTTATATAGCATATGCATGCCATCCGCAAACATATGCGTTGTCTTTCCCTTACCCAGACTATCAAACGATCGTGCTCGAAGTTGAGATTGATACTGTTCTATTTGAAATTGTTGTAGTGTTATACAATTCCGAAATAATTTTATTAATTAAGGAATGTATCTCTTTCGTGCATATTAATTAAGGAATGTATCTCTTTCGTGCATACTATAGCTTACAATCCTTATTCGGGATTGACGTTTAGTTTTTTTTCTGTTTTATTTGTTTTATCAGCTAAACACCATTTGTAATAAGTTTGAAATTTCTAATATTTTTACCCACGAGCATCACTGAAGAGATATTAGTTTTCGCAATGACCATCTGGTGTAATACAATTGGTATGCTGTTAATGCTGATATACATGAGGTAAATATATATATCAAGTTATATACACATACATACAGGAGCAATTTAAAAAATAATTTTAGAATTCCATTTGCTATCTAGTGTCATAGCTATTTTTCTTGTGATACGCCGTAAAAAACCAAGGGCTCGAGATCTTTCCTGCACTATTTTCAAATTTTGATGAAATTATTCACTGTATAAAAATGCCATGACAAACGTAAAAATGTAGAGCAATTGATTAACTGGGTCTATAAGATACCAAACGTGTAATATATTTAGTTGCTGTGATGCTTTCCTTCAGTCTGAGATCGTACTATGCAAATCAAAAACTCAGCGGATAGTCGATGTAATTATTTGAGGATTAAAAAGCAGTACCACACCCAGGATATGAATTTTGAATACATATACCCAGGATATGAATTTTGAATACATATAACCTAGTTGGTCTTGACTCCAATGGCTTTTTGTATTTTACCATAAGCAAACATCTTAAATGTTCCTGATTTGCTTCCATTTTATTAATATTAAACCACTCTAAAAGAGTATTCGAAATAAAATTATATAAAAATTTGAGTATTAAAAGCATACTAAAAGATGAGCTATGTATATGGTTTCCTGTCAATAATTAAAGAATAAAAACATGATTTTATATCATACAAGTGCGCTTTTATGGTATACATTTTAGTTCTGATTTTTTTCCAACCCTTTAAAAAAATGAAGTCTAAGTCGACAACAGTAAACCAGGTTTATACTATGCTTTTTGTAGGAATGCTACTGTTGCATATTGATCTTCTACCACCTGCTGTAGAGAAACAGGAGGAGAAAACATAGATATAAGAAGATGTACGGTCTTAAACACGGAGCCTAGGGTTCGGCGTCATTAGAACATTAAAATTATTTTTGTAATCAAGAAAAATGAAACAAATTATTGTAATTTGTGTTTGTTTTGTTATATTCACATAAAAATATGAATTACAGCGCTGAAACCTATTAAAAATATAGCACTGGAGATCAAAAACTAGCAATTAAGATTTGGACTCAGCGCTGTAGATATAAGTCCAACGCTGTAGATATAAATTACACGTGGCTGATTTCCATAATATTCTTTATGATAAATCCACTGCAAAAACACGGTCAAACAGTATGCTAACTGTTCCAACCTGTGCATACGTACAAAAACAAGTTCCGCTTTCTAACTTTAAAACCAATTGGAGTATGGTAATGAAATTTGATATTATAGTTCTTACCGAACTTAAACATAATGGTATGAAAAACCAAGACATACTGGTATATATAGCCACCCATTAAAAGCATAAAAATGACTGGTTCGATTTCAAATGAAATTCCAAGTGGCAGTAATTACAAATAATTGTAAGCATGGTGTTGTCTGTTTGTGTATCTCCTCACCTTGAAGCTTGTATTTTCTCTCTCCTTTGAATGATCTTGATACGGTAAGGTTCGTATGTCATGTTATATATATAATTTTCTGTATATCGATGCATTCAAAATAAGCCGATTAGTTCTAATTTACATATCAGCACTCAATAATTTTGTGTTTATCATTTAATAGTAAATAAGATACAGACATTATTGCCATTATTTAAACTCATTTTCAATTAATTTAGCCATGCTTTTCTATAAATGACGATTAACTCTTAACATGACACGTGGAAAGGAAACTATAGCAGATACTGTTTGCACAAATATAAGATACAAGTGGTTCAATTTTTTATTGAAGGAGAAAAAAAATGATAATGTATATTGAAAATAAAATTTAACCAATTCATGAAATATTTTCTCAATACTGAGAAAACATTTGAACGTTAATAATTAGTTGTACAAATTATTTAATTTTGGAGTTATCAATTATACTCAAAGTAAATAATTAAATTAAATGATTCAAAAAAATATTTTAATGAATATTCATTTCAATTATTTTGAACAAACAACACATGTCATTGGATAGTTATTGTGGTAAGGCGGACAGTGTAGTGATCCACATTTAGCTAACACTTCGTAAAAATATTTGCCATCTCCAATCCCTGTGGATCCCCCAGTGACATATTCTGGTTTTATATCTATACAGGTATATGAGGTTGCACCGTTGTGAGAATAACGATTCGATGACAGATATCCATTGTACTCCATGTTCCATCCTATATAGCACCTGCTTTTCCCGGGTATCATTATAACACTCGAGGCCTGTTTCACTCTACATACAGCACATGGTATGTCCTTATTCACACTATTTGAAGCAAAGAAGTTAGTAGCAAATTCTGCTCCGTACATACGCCCGTAGTCTCCACCGCTAGTTTTGTTAAAGTCAGGATCTAAAGGAAGACAAACTGGTTCCGGAGGAGCCCCGGCATCATTATACCGTCCACCACCGGTATACCCTGATATACAAAAAAAAGTGGACAAAGGTTAACGGGTTAAATGTCATTTTATGGCTAAAAACAACGTACTTATCATAATGAATTTATCTTTAAATTATAGTATATATTACATGTTCTATTTTTGTTTTCATCCTATTAAGTTCAATCACAGATTAGTACATTAATATTAATAGTCTAGAGCATACGATTGTTCTTACGGAGTCATTACATGGTAAAGAATAATTGCACAGTACATAATATACCTCATATATATCATGTATATTGGAACATTACTAACAATATCGTACAATATATAAAAAAAAGATGTGGTATGATTGCCAATGAGACAATTCTCCACAAGAGACCAAACGACACAGGAATTATTAACTATGGATCACAGCACGGCCATTAGCAATAAGCAAAGCCCATACCGCATAAGTAGCTATAAAGTCCCCGATATGAAAATTGTAAAACAATTCAAACCAGAAAACTAACGGCCTAGGTTATGTACAAAAAATGAACGAAAAACAATATGTAACACATCGACAAACGACAACTGCCGAATTACCGAGTTCTGACTTGCATGGAAAAGGCACGTACATACATACTATGGCGGGGTTAATCATGTTAGCGGGATCTCAACCCTCCCCTTACCTGGGACAGTTGTGAAACATTACTTAATAAATTTGAAAACAATTACCAAATTTGTAGAATTTTCACAAAGTATTTAGTTTATATGAAGCCAATAGCATGTATCAATCATTCGACTACAAATGATTTACATTTCGAGACAATATATGGATTTTCTCCATATAATGCAGCACTTTCAAGTGTATCAGTAAAATATTTAGTGCCGAAAAACATTATGTTTTTTTTTATATTGATGCAAACGACTGGAAAATTCCACGTGCCTGTGTTCTATTTTGAAGTCATGAATATAGCCCTAAGGAAACGAGTTTTCAACATTAAAACAAGGCGAAATACGGTCAGTGTCTGTAAAGCTGTCTTTGGCAAAACTTTAAGTATTTTTGGTCCTCAATGTTCTTCAACTTTGTAAGTAGTGGGGGAAGTGGGGGTTCTGGCGACTCTGAGGTAATGCAAACCCTATGGGAGTGAGGTTAACCTCCCAGAGTTAACCTCCCTAATAAATGATGTCATGACACAGTGTTACATCACTAATTAGTTTTTTTTTATTAATTTCTTTGTCGTATTTAATTATCATCAAGTATTGTGTAACTACTAATGTGTATGTCATAGATGAGTGTATATTAAAAATCTGATGTAATTGATTGCTGTTATTGCTATATAGATGTTTATGCCTTTTGTATATCGATCAAAGATTTTATCCATGCAAATACGAGAACGAGAGTGTCCAATATGTTACTTCTGTGTGATTCTATTCATAAGGAGATTTTTTTTTAAGTTTCTGCTTCTTGGTATCACACTAGTAATAATAACAACAATAGTATGTACAATATTTAATATCCCCATCAATTTAGACAGACATGGGTCGGAGAACCATCCGCATGATGTCTTTACAAATTACAAAATCACCTTAACCAATTTATACATCGAGATAATAGAAAAAGAGAGTCTTATATCACTCAACAGTATCTATAACCTCACGAAAGGGCCAACAGTATGCTATCTTTCGTGCAGGGGTGTAAACTGTCGAGACTTGAAGTTAGTCTTTCAAAGATAGTTAACTCTCTTAAGTATCAGATAAATCGCGAGCTTTACTCCAAGACTTGAATTTCTTTGGACAGTGTAGCCATTTCACGTGATATTGCTTGTTTTGATATGTGGAAAGTACAGTTTAGCTTTCGTTGTCTACATCCTCATCCTCCTCCTCTTCATCATCATCATCATTACTATCTTCGCTTTCAATACTATCAGTATTTAAATCGTTATCAATAGCTTCATCTAGATAGATTTCCAACAAGGGTTTGTATTTCCTGATGGCTACTTTAATGGCTTTCTCGTAGTCCATGTCATCGTTAACTAGTTCTGTGATGTTTTTCATGACTTTGCCGTGCAATGTACCATTTTGAAGTTGTAATAGTTAATGAACCAAAGTACTATATCTGGACAAAAACTGGTCCATATCCTCGTCTTTTAATTTCCGATTGGCCTTACGTCTTGCATGGTCTTTATTCATGTTAACATTTATGTATTTATTAACTTTTTCTTCCCATACACCTTCATTTGCCTCTCTAGCAAGTTCAGCTAATTTTACAAAAGCCATATCTTCTCCTTCTTCTGTATCAATTTCGTCTACACGAGACTTCTTTAAGGGGATGTCTTCGTCCTCTTTTTCCCTTTTTCTTTTTAAATCATTATTTTCAGGGCACCACTTATTTATGTGTCTAGCTAAATCAGGAACGCTTTCAAAGACTACACCACAATCATCACACGAAGGCATGGTTTCTCTCTCGTCCGGGAAATACGTCTGTTCACTTTGAACTGTTTCTCTCAAATGAGGTGGATCTGGTTCTTTTTTGCTATTATACTCTGCAGAAACACCTCCACCAATAAAGTTCTTGTTTTAGAATATATTAATTTTTAGGCGGTGGTGGAGGCGGTGGTGGTGGTGGAGGCGAAGGTGGATACGCATGACTGCTTGATGGATATGGTTGATAGGTTTCGTGTTTTTTCCTATAATGTCTCAACATAGCATCTTTTCTCGAAAATTCCGTGCCACAATCTGGACAAATATTTGACATCTTAGAGAGCTCTTACAACACGTCCTCTACCGTCAAATGATAGAAATAAAGTGATTAGAATATTGACCTTCATCCTAATTATATTCTCCAATGTCCATAGGCTAAACTTTGTATCCCATCATCTAGTAAGTATCTTTTGTCATCATAAGGGGATAAGCCCAGTTTGTTGATGGATATATTATATAACTTGTGGTCATATGAACGGATCTGTGTCATGGTAGACATGTGGATTTCTTTATTGAACAGACATTGTTTATGATGTTCGTGTCTTGTGTCATGTTTGATCACACTCTTCTTTATACCCTTTGCTGTCTTCTTCTCGCAGAGTTGTTTATTCTCCTCATATTTCAATGAGTACATCTTCGACTTGAGACCGACAAATTCCTGTATGGGAATACCATGTGTTTCATCCTTCATCTTTCCTAACACCTTCTTATTCAATGTGCTATGTAGTGGATGATTTGGGTCATATTCTGATGTATCAAACAAGTGATTATCCTCCATCATATCCTGATATATATATCATTAGTGCTAACGGTGTAGCATAATGAGTCTGTGTCAGTAAATAAAAGTTTTTCCTTGGGTCCATATTTGTTCTTCATATAGTTATAATGAAAGTCATACATTAGTGTCTTTGACAAATCGAGTATAGAGTATGACGTAAATGGGTCTGTTCAAGTATAATCGTTGTTTCAGCATGTGAACTAGCACCAAGTTTTCGTTGAATATTTTGAAGGCATGAAACGTTGGTTTGCTGATAAGTTTTCTTGCTTTAGACTGATTACTCAAAAGCTTTATATCTGTTCTCTTCCTTAAATTTTCCATTGTTTTTCTAAAGACTGCATTATTCATGAGTTTAAAAAAAACCTTCTCAAACTCATTCTTTGCAAGCTTTCTTTTCTCTGTGTTAAAATCGATATATTTTTCGAGCCAGGGTTGTTGTTCAAACGCGAGTACCCTATGAATCTTGGTAAGTCTCATTCCAAGTGATAAGTAGAATTTCAAATTCCTATAATGTACCACGTATTTTTCCTTTGGATATAAATTCGGTATCAATTTTTCTGTCGAAGTTCCTTTTAAATCTAAATCTTCCACTAGCTTTTTCGCATAGGGCGATAACATTTCATCTGTAACCTTCTACTTTTCGGGAGCGAGTGGATATTCGCTGTGGTCATCGTGCAGTTCCATTGGATATTCTAGGTCAAATTCTAGTATATAACCATTTTCATTCTCATCTGCAAAGTCACTTATATGAAGGTTTTCAATTTCACAATCGTCTAGCCATTTGAAGTCTTTAACAGGAAGAGCCTGAGACATGGCCCATCCGTATAAGTTGTTGGCATCTAGGTACATCACATGGCTATTTGGTTCATTTTCGTCGTAATTTGGAACATCTTTATTGTTAGCTTTATCATGACGCTGGGATATCGTTGATATTCCCCCTCTTAAACCTTTCTCTATAAATAAATGCATGTCTACGTCAGTGAGTATTTCTAAATTCACACCTGTCATTTTCAAGGCAGCTTGCCAGGCTAAACCGGGCGAGGTAAAGAAATGTGCAGCATCCAGTCCATAGTAGTTGAGACAGATCTCCCTGAAATTTTCAAAGACGTCGGTTAATGCAAGGACATCTGATAGAACGTATAGATCGTGGTACTGTCCGAGATTCTGTATGTTATACAATTGCCATACCTGTTGTGCATGCGCATAGTCCAGTGTGGTTATACCTTCTCCCAATAGTGTACTGTAAAAATCTTCAATCGGTGGTAGTTGAGTTTCCACAAACTTTGCCTCGGAATCAAAATACTCGTATGGGTATACTTGTTTTCGCAGAAGTAGGCTTATCTGTTCTTCTCCAAAGGGGCTTGTCATGTGTCTAAATTTACTCGAACCTTCTTTTGCCAGGTTTTCCACGAGCTTTTGTAATGAGGAAAACATAAACTGTAGCGAGTCTATAAAATCCATACATCCTAATGAAAAAGAAATATACTTTTCCATATCATTAGCGATACAATTAAGCTGCTTTCCTTCAACTTTTCCAATAGCTTGCATAATTAAATAACTATCATATCCTCTCAGATTGTAAGAAACAACTGGACTTCGGCCTGTAAACTTATAATTGATATTACAGTCGTTATGAGCTGCCCCTCTAAATTTTCCAGTCACGTGACAATGATCTCGAACTCTAATGTCTGCTAGTTCTTTTTTTCATATGTGACACAGTGTTGCCTTCTTAAAGGATTGCCAATCACTCCCAGTCATGGTCATGGGTTCGCAATGCTTAAATTTCTGTTCGATATTGTCTTGTTCTTGTACCATACACTCCACAAATTTATCAGCAGCATCAGCACCCCAATAAACTACTGGTTCATTTGATGTTTCAGGTGTCAAACATACCACTTTGTAAGCAAAGCCACATGGTACATGTTTTGTAGTCTTTTTCGTCTTTTTTTCACCCCCGTCGCGTTCTAGTATTGGTTCTTGAAGACATACAAAATCTGCATATATGATGTATGGCACCTTAAGCTGTTTCCGAATATCTTTGTAATGTAACCACTTATTTTCCTCAGTTGGGAGTTCAATTTTCTGTGGTCCGAAGGTCTGGCAGTATGGTAGGTGGTTGCTTAATATTCTTTCTTTTGTAAATCCGTGTAAGCAGTATGAGCAGTAAAAATGTCGTGCGCGATGGCTTTGCTGGTCACCTAACAACCGATTAAGATCTTTTATCCAGCAAAAATGTGATTTTTTGCTATCTGATATCATGAGTAGATTAACATGTTGTTCAAATCGATGTTTTGAAATATGTATAGGAAATATCTCGCCTTTGCTGAATCCAAACAAATTAATAGATATTGTGTTCTGTTTTTCGAACTTGGGAATGTCACAGGAAACAAGATGCTTTCAAAGTTTAAACTGCTTGTGTGATCCTTGTATTTCCATACCCGCTCTCTGTCACGGTTCGCTGGGAACATTGCAGCTAAAATCGACCACATGAAGCATTTGTTGTCCTTGTTTTTCACATTAATTATGGCATGTTTAGATCTGAGTTTGATTGGAAGTGGAATATAACTTGAGCCTTTTAAGGGTCTGTAGCGTGCCATGTGTATGGTCAAATTCATCACTTTATCCACCGTCCAATTACTTCCTTGTCGCTGATACTCAATGAATGATGTATACATTTTTTTTTATAGATTCCTTTAATCCTTCATCTATATCTTCAAATTTCAAACTGGTTTGACATCTCCCGCGAAAATGAGGTTCTGCTGTTTCTACGTCGTCTCATTTTCGTCTGCTCATTTTCACTTTCATTGATAAATACCATTTTATTCCACCCCTTTCCTTAATTTTAAATATGATGATTTCTTTAACATCGTCATACTGACTCTTCAAAAATGTCATCGGATCAAAGTTATTTAATCCTTTTGCTTCGAAGATATGTGTTTCTACGGTCCCATTAAGAGCCTTGAAGTTACAAGGTTCCGACTTGTTTTCCTTATCTGCATTAGCTTTTGTACTAGTCGTAGTAACACCACCACCCGTTTATTGGAATTCGTGTCTCTTCATGTGACGTAAATAGTTGTCTCGTCTATTAAACGATATACTACGTGATCTGCATTCAAGTTTCTCTTTCGAGTGAGCAGTTCTTTTATGGCGAGATAGACCTTGCTTTTGTGAAAAAGATTTTCCACAAGTGTCGCATTTGTATACGCACTTCTTCATTTTCTTTACAGACGATTCCATCTTTTTACTTCTCTGTCTAATATCTGTAAAATAGTAACCTTAATATTGTGAAAGGAGTTTTTATTATTATTATTTATATCATATTTTATTCATATCAAAGGAGCCTATCGCCACTGGTACTCGCCCACGGGTCGGAAAACCGACTCCTCAGTCTAGCGACCGTATGGGTTCCCAGTCTTGATACTGATATGAATAACGATCTGATTGATATTCAAGAATGTTTGACTAAGGCTTTCGCCAAAATAGTCACCGCCCGTCAACATTTCCATCACTGTAAACAGAGCTGCTCTCGCTGTTAAGCAAGACTGCAAAGGTTTTGGTCGGAGAGGTCTTCCTGACTATAGCGGGGCATGCCACATGACACTTCCTCTCCATTGTTAGCTACATGACACTGCCCTAAGTCAGTACACCTTACCAGTGCAGGAGACTACTTTAAACTTTCGAGAACTCAAAATTAAAATACAACCTCCCCCTTTTATTTATTCATTCTAAAGATATGCATCTGTCAATTCCATTTAATTGTTATTCGTAAAATTAATTGGTAATATAAAAACAAAATTTATCAAGAAAACTGTAATTCATATCATACAATCGTTTACTATTAAACGTTAAAAAATTGTTTAAAATAAACAAATAATTAGCCATACAAAACCTTTAAATCCTTAAGATACTGCTAAATAATGTAAACTTGATTCCACCTGTAGAGTGTCATCGATAAGACTGTACGAGCCCCGCAATTCACAGCGTTTATAAAGCAGAATTTTCATAAATTTTGGAAATTCCGTAATTTACGTAGTCTGATTGGTTAATTTCAAATCCGGCAAATTTTTTCGATCGATAATCAGTTCAGTCTAATTTACCTGTTGGAGCGATCAGACGTAGTTTTCTTTGCTAGCAAGGCAAAAAAAAAAATAAAAAATTCTGCAGTCTGTCCTGATGTAATACAAAATAATTTGAAATAAAAGCATTCATAAATGAATAAGTTTATCAAAAATGAATAAAAGTTTTAAGTATAGTCTAATAAAAAATCAAAGGTTGAAATAATCATTATTTGATAAGATTTACTTGACATGTTTACATTAATGGTCATTCACCCATGTACTTAATCACACCAGGTTATTGGGGTCAACAGAAACTGTTGAAATGTCTTGTTTATCAGTTTGGCATTTTATAGTAAAAGGATTTCAGTTTAAAAGTGAATATGATCGAGGAAATAATAAAATAAGTTTTCAATGTATACTATATATTATATGATTAACTTAACGGAGGGATTATAGTTGGATATTAAAACAATAAATAACAGTATGTATCATCGAACACATTAAAATTAACTACTTGATAAATCTCATCTTTGTAAGAATAATACTATTTAATTCAACTTATATTATGATTTACTTCTTTCGAAAGACTGCATGACGCGACAATGTTTATTATATTTTCAACATGGCGACTACATTTAAATCGGATTTTTAACAAGTCTAAACTTGATTATGACACAGACAAGTTTACGCACACTTTCAGTGATTTAGCAACTATATATTCGAAATAAAATACTTAAAAAAAAGCACATCAAAAATATTAAGATACATTATATTAAATAGTGTCAATAATATAACGATTTAATGATTTGTATAAGAATTCAATATGGCGGATTTATTGACACGTATCAACATGTTAAAGGTCACTACGTACACTACTGGACAAGTTTAAACACGCTTTCAATATTGATTTAATAATCATGTTATCAGAGATAGAAAGCCGTAGGTGAATAAATAATACCAGAGACATGATCTGTTAATAAACACTTAGATGGGGTTTTCCTGTATTAATAGACTGGGAATTTTTATCAAATTTAAAGAAAAAAATTATTATAAATACCTATCCATAAAAACAAACGTAATTAGTAACACTTTATAATGACCTTATCTCCACAGAAATTAATTAATTAAAAACTAATTAGTGATGGAACACTGTATCATGACGTCATTTATTAGGGAGGTTAACTCTGGGAGGTTAACCTCACTCCCATAGGGTTTGCATTACCTCAGAGTCGCCAGAACCCCCACTTCCCCCACTACTTTTGTAGACGAAATGCGAGTTTGGTGCAAATATAAAATTTTAAGCCTGGTATCTATGATGTGTTTATGCACATATTGATATACGGTCAATGTAGTGTTACTGTTCAAACAGCACAGTTGCAACATTAATAAACCGATAGCCTTCTAACATGTCTGTGTTTGTCACATATTATTTGTAAAAAGATGCCACTGGAAATATCGTAAGTATTTTACGCAAGAGCTACTACAACGAATTAATTGCACTAGAGGCTCTTTTATGGGTTAGCATGGGTGTGGATTTATGACTAGTTTTCTTCCGCTCAGTACATATATAAATGCTAGGTGTATAATAATATATATATTAACTACCCGAATATACAAGCTCTGTATCGTTTTTGGTTGGACACTGTTTTCTTGACCATCTTACGTATGTAGTTCCACGTGCTGGAAATATAGAAAATCACTGAATAAATTAGAAATATGTATCCTAGATACATTGGAAACAAAGTATTGTTTTTGTTTTACTCATAATTCAAATAGAAAATTCTTGGATTTTACCGGACTTATTAAATGACTCCTGAATACAACATTCCTAGATTATTACAAATACGTTAAAACCGGTGCTTCGTTTGGGTACTCGGTGCGCTTTAGAAAAAAAGACATTAGTGGTCCGTATGGTGCTTGTTGTATGAGAAACTAATATATATAGGGATATTTTATTCTTTGCAATTAGAGATATCTTAGAATTATAGATTATCGTTGATCATCTCAATGAGATTTATTTTCTCGCTTGATCCGGCCCAGCGAAAGCGAGAAAAGCAATCGAGTTGAGATGACCAATGATAATCTGTTTATCGCTATTTTACCTATAACGACGTTGTCAATTTCATGTCAATTTCATTAGCAACGCAACGTGCCTCGTTAGTTTCTAGCGATAATTTTCCATCTCAAGCGAGTAGGATGATATGAAAAGTTATCACAAAAACAAAATCAAAGAAAAAATGAACAAAATAGCGATTATATTATATATTTACTTAATTTTTCTAGGCTTCAGAGTTTATCAGTTTAAACACAACAAGTACACACCTGTGATATCGCGGGTTCGTGACTGAATTAAAGTATATAACTATGCTTAAGCCTTATTACAGTAATTGGTATTGTCATCTGATAAAGTCATGTCGATTATAAGATACACATTTTTCTCTGCTTTCAAATCTTTCTGTTTGAACCCGTCGACCTGGAACTTATCAATTATTGGAAATATTAATTATTTGGAAAACAAAAGGTCCAGGCTATCCAGGAATGGAGTATGTTTTAATCAACAGCATTGTCCTATATTAGTTATCTTAGAAAGTCTTGCTGATTGCTGAATAAAGCTACAATAGGGAACAATTTGACAATGATTGAATTTAGAAGTGTCAACCCTTTGATTATGACCGGTGTATATAGCAAAATCCTAAATACACCGTTTGGTGGTGCGCCTGTCAAATGCGGAACGTACAGATAAGGTAATGTCTAACAGGTGAATATACTATTGGTATCGGTATCGGATTAGACCCGGAACTTGTTAATTATTGGCAATATTAATTATGTGGAAAACAAAAGGGTCTGGAGTGGTGTAATTTTTAATCTACACCATTGTCCTATATTAGTTATATATAGAGTTGAATTCTTTGATTTGTCGTTTTTACCCGATGACGGCTGACAAATTGGACCTCGTAATTTTAGTATTATAGATATAATAGTTGTGTTTGTAGTAAGACTTGTCGACAGAGAATGTTAATCATTTTTGTAAAATACTGTCCCATTCTTAAAAGAGAGTACTTAGAAATTGCGAACATATTAGATTGCCCCTACGAGGCTTAGTTTCCTATAAACAAGTTTCATTGTCTGAGGTTATAATATCCATATATACGAACCGTTACTTTCATCATCGACTTGTTGTCTGATCACATGTATTTCGTCATATAGCATCTTCCTTATCTGGCTATTGCTTTGAGTCACTGTTAATTTAAAAAAAGAAGATGTGATATGATTCCCAATGAGACAAGTCTCCATAAGAGACCAAATGACACAGAAATTAAAAACTATGGTTTCTAATAAGTTAAATAACGAAATCAATGTGTGTAAAAATGAATAAAATGGCTTGCATTGCTCGTTTGGTATATATGCATATGTTTCACTCCAATTGAGAAGAATTTATGTTTAGATATATTAAGTGAAACTAAATCTTTCTTGATATCAATAAGTGTAATCTAGTGTAATTTTATCAGACGTAAATTGAGGCCCAATATAAACCTTAGGTTTGCCGTGACAGCTCTACTCAATACTAGTCAGGTTCAGATGTTGTTGATATGCAAGTCAATTATTTATATATATATATATATAACAGAAAAAAAAAATTACAAAATAAATTCAGGAATTAAAAAGATGAAAACAATTACATCCTTATTTCATGAGAGCATGAATTTCATACGAAATAAGACCAAGTCCTTTGTGATTTGATATCAACTGTTAAATAACAGCAAATGCAGAGAAATCAATGTTTTATAATTGTGTTCTATTTTTGACAACGGTGGCTTGTGAAATAACTGTTAAGTTTAACATAAATAATGTCCGGTGATTACAATTTGTCGAGCATTAGACAGTATGAAGTGTATGGAGACATTTAGGCTAGCATTTTGCTATTGGTTTAGGTACATATCTGATGAATAATTAGTGCACTTGTTATAAATATCTTACTGTTGTTTGATATTTGCTGATTAAAAACGTGCATGGTCTGATTCATGTCGGTAATCAACTGGTGGGAAGTTTGATTTTCTGCAAGAACAAAAAAAGTTGTTTAAGTATAACATATTTTGGAAGTCAGAGAATGTATCTATTCATGTACAGTTTTAGAATTTCAAACAGGAAGATCACGACTAGTAAACCTAATTGACTAACTTTTCACAAAATACGACTATTTGACTTATAAAAAAAGAAGATGTGGCATTATTGCCAACGAGAAAACTTTCAACAAGAGACCAACATGACACAGAAATTAAAACAACTATAGGTTACCGTACGACCTTCAACAATAAGCAAAGCTCATACTGTATAGTCAGCTATAAAAGGCCCCTGAATGACAATGTAAAATAATTCAAACGAGAAACTAATGGCCTAATTTATATAAAAAATGAACCGTTTTTATTTGTTTGACATGCAACTCATCTTACTTATGATTACTCAGAAATGTATGAATAAGCTACAAGCTGTATATTCGTGTCTTACAAACACATATAGTTTTGTGTATTGTTGAGTAGTTGTATCATAGCAAATCGAAGTTTTACGGCTTACAGTGTGATGACGTTATCTGAAAGATTTTGACGTTTTGTGGTATTTATCACTAATAACATCACTCTGCTTGATAAATACAAACACAAAAAAAAAAAAATCTGTGACCCCTTTTATTATTTCACATCCTTAATAGGACCGTTCATGTTTCTTCAACAGACCAGTTTTAAACCGAAATCTATTCATTGGTTATTGGATATTTCATGATTATAAGATAACTTTTTGATTTTTTGTTTCGCATGTTTTATGTGGTTTCTATTCAAATGTACATGTTATTTGTTAGAATTTGTGAAATAACCCATTTATTGTACTTTTAATTTTGAGAAACTAGAACAAAATTTGCATACGATACACATAGAATCTAGATATCAAGAGTTATATTTTGTCAATTTGAGAATAAATTTCTTACCGTTTTGAAGGTTTCTAAAAACCCTGTTCATTGAGTCATTGTGATGACTGGATAATTTTGTAAGATCACGTGCCATGTCGGACCGGAATGCTAGTGTATGATTGTAAAGGGCGAGAAAGTCTTGTCCTCGTGCAGCTTGGTTTGTAGTAAGTGTATGAACCTGATGTTTTAACGTTTGTGTGTCCGTTTGTAACGTGTTGATATCCAGCAGCTGATTAATAGCTTTTAACTGCTTCAAAGCAGCAATTTCAGTTGCAATTTCTGTTGATTTCTTGTCGTTGACTGTAACTTTATTTTTTAGGTCATCATGGTCTACCTGTAACGTGGAATAATTTAGCTGTATCATGGAATAGTGCTGTTGAAGAATTGAGAAATTGCGCCTAATGATTGAGTTTTCATTCTGGAGGCCGGAATACCTTTGATGGAGAACTGCATTTTCCATTGTTAGTTTTTGAACACTCTGTTCTAGCTTGTTTGTCTTATTTTCCATATTTTGTAGTTTGATTTGTAATTCGGCAATTATCACATTTGTTTGGCCACGGTGGTCGGTTATGTTTAAAGTCTTTGAAACGACTTCTGTGTGCAATTGGGTCACCGCCTCCTCTAGATGTTTTCGAGCTTTGATTTCTTCTGTAAGTAATTCCATTATTCCAATATATTGGTGGCCCGATATACCAGTATTTGTTGAAGTAGTCTTATCATCAAGTAAAAATGCTTTCAAATTTGTAGCAAACAATGTTATACAGAAAAGAAATATAAACTTCTCCATGATATTGAAGGGGCGTATGTCGAAAGTGATAGTTATAAATACAAACGTCCTGTAATCAGTTTTATATTGATAGTCGCATTTTAACTTTATCTAATTACATTTTGATAAAAGTATGAAATATTTGTTATTGTTTTCAACAAATTTTAAATTATCTCACAGGTAAAATTGTTTGTGGTAAAGCGGTGATAAAGCTGCAATTATCATTGTTTTCTGATGCATAAAGCATGTTATTATAAAGGTCTTGATAAATTCATATGTATAATCAAATTATAATTGGCAGAATTTATGCAGAAAGTAAAATAACATCTTCTATGTATTATGCATTAAACATTGTATCAATAAACCGATCTTACTCAATGGCTTCCGAACAAAAACTGTTTTTGCACATAAATATAACTAATTAGAAATATATGGTTAAGGTAAGTCATGGTTAAGGAGCTTTTTTGATAAATTGTTGCATACAGATTTTACTCGTTGGAGTGAAACTACTAAAAATCGAAAGACAAAAAATAAGATATCATCTGTTTTATTTTGTGAAATATTACTGATGGAGGTTTTTTTATTATAGTAAATCATTTGTATATAGACATATAATGCAAACAAAATCTTCGAAAATAAATTCAGAAATTTGTGGAAGTCATCAAGTCTCCTATTTCAAATCAATTTTTTTCAAACTATATGTTGGTGATACATACATTTCCGTATTAAAGATGTAAAATTATAATAGGATTATATTTTAACGGGTCAATATTAAATGTCAAATGATTTAAATCTGTTACATAGCCCATTAATAGTTCTTTGACCGTAAGTATCAACATATTATCTAATCAGGCCACCCATAGCTGTGCATGCTGTGAGCAGTATTATTATCTCGTTTTGATTTTAGCATTGGTAGATTTGTGTGACCGATTTCCGTAATATATGAAAACATTTTTATTTTACCTGTATTCTCTTTATAGCATTTGTGGTATTATTATTTCGAAGATTGTTGTATTTAATCTGTCATTAAATGACTTTGATATTTCAAGACATTGCAATTATTACTAAGTTATTTATTTTATTATAAGTGTCCTAAAGAAGAGAGAGATAACATATCTACATTATATACAAATATTAGAGGTTAAATCTACAACAGTGTTACATGAAACACATTTTCAATAAAGAATACTTTTGTTTGAAGTCATTTTTTTGTTACTGTTTTGTTTGTCTATTTTTTTCTGACTAGTGTGATATATTTTCGATTTTTTTTCTTTGAAACATGAATCAACTATGTGGAAACTCATCGAGGGACTAAATTATGAGTGCCAGTTTATGTGTAGTTAGGTTTTCACTGATAGATAGTTTCACATTCATTGAAAACTTATCTTACAAACGTTATATCTGAGGCATTTGCGGCTTGAACAAAGAGTAAAGAGTGTCACGTTGGTATTTTAAATCAATAAACATGTGCAAAAGATACTGAAAAAAAATGAAATAAACGAAAGATAAACAACATAATGAATAATAGTACTTATAACGTACTGAATACGTCTTTAAAAACATTTAACAATCTGGTTTTATGTCAGGCAGTCAGGTGATATTTTCACACAAAAATCGTATGACGACGTTAATCATAAAAGAGGGACGAAAGATACCAAAGGGACAGTCAACCTCATAAATCGAAAATAAACTGACAACGCCATGGCTAAAAATAAAAAAGACACACAGACAAACAGTAGTACACATGACACAACATAGAAAACCAAAGAATAAGCAACACCAAATCTAGGGTTAAGGTGATACCAATATACAACGTTACCGCAATTTTTAGCAAAAATATAAAAATGAAATGCAGCTCAAGCATGTCAAGTCAATAGATATAAACAATTCACAAAATTTTCATGCGAATTTGTTCAAGTGTTTTTGAGTTATTGTCCGACATGGCGACGACGAACGGACGGACAGACAACTGTATTAACGGGCATATAAAAAGAAAACAAATTAATGAATACTATTCATTATAATTTTTAAGTAATATCCATGTTCACATGGATACTGTACCCAAAAGGCTAAAATCATAATGTATATGAGATCAATAAAATAGAAGCCCATCTTCACTCCATATCACAATAACTGATAATATAATTTACCTGTGTGACTATTGTAAGACCAACCAGAACCTCTCTTCTGCCATCCAGCATCAAAGCTTCCCTCTAATTCACTGGACTCTGAATATTATAGCTCCTCTCGCTGTGCTTCTTCACATGATGCTTCAGCTGCTTCAATAATAACTGGGGCTAGTTCCTTCTGTTTTTACGTAATGAAGCGGCATCTACTGGAGGAATGTTGCATCCTGTAAGGAAGTTGTTCACGTGGCTTGGTCCCATACCTGCATTAATCAGGGCTGAAAAATGAAAGATTTAAATATCATTTTGTTTCCAAAAAAAACATTTACAATATTTGGCTATGTCCACTATTTAAATTGTAAGTTTGTACCCTTCCTTAATTTAAGGACAATATAAGAAATACGGTGCAGTCCAGTGTATCCTCTCACCTAAGACTTATGACTTCACTTCATTCAACTGATAAAACCTTTTACATTTTAAGTAAATAATAAATCGCAGTGAGTACATTTTATATTTCTGACAATGTACATGTACATGTATTTTTTATCTTGCAATTTACACTGGGTATACATATTTGAGTTCAGCATTACTTGTTTATTACCAACTGATTGCCTCTGATTATTTAAAAGAAATCAAGATAATTGAAACATGAACTACAGATCTAAGAGTCAGAGGGGACCCCAAAAATTGAAAATGAACAGAAAGAAATTCATGTATCCATATTTCAGTTACTAATTGCTCAACTTGGAAACATGTACAAATACAGCAAAAAAGGGTGTTGATAAATGTAGTTCATGAGTTGCTGTATACAGATGGGTGCGGTCCTAACCTTGACAAAAGTTAACTTAGAGTTAACTTGTTGACTGCTTTTTAAGTTAACTTTAGAATTTTTAAGCAGACCAGCAAGTTAACTTCGTCTACGGTGGACCAGACCTACGGTCCGCTTTTTTATGACTGCTGCAGACCTATCGACGGGTCTGTTCCAGACCAGACCTGTGGACAAGTCTGCTTTTGACCAGTCCTGAGGACAGGTCTGCACCAGACCAGACCTGTGGACAGGTCTGCTCCTGACCAGACCTGTGGACAGGTCTGCTTCTGATCAGACCTGTGGACAGGTCTGCTTCTGATCAGACCTGTGGACAGGTCTGCTTCTGACCAGATCTGTGGACAAGTCTGCTATTGACCAGACCTGGTGACATGTCTGCTTATGAAATGTTATCGTTTTTGCGACTTTTCATATCAGACTTGAGCTTTATTAAAATATGTATAAACAACATTCGCATTGTTCTTCCCAAGAAGGCCTCTGATAGCAAATTTCTTTTCTCGCTATACTCTACTAGACATTATTCATAACAACACAATTCTTTCTTTTTTTTATTTAATATATTCTTATAAACATTAGTCAATTACATAGATCGAGCTTTTATATTTTTTTAATGAGAAGGCGGATAGAAATTAGGGTTATCCAACGCATCGGAACAACATTCGTATATCATGGGATATCAACATCTTTGTCGACGTTACTTCGTTCCCAGTTTTTTACCTGTCCCTTCTTAATTTTTACTTTACGCATTTATACATGCATGGATATTTCATTGTTATTCTACTTGTTTGGATTGGATTTAATATTCTTTTTCCACAGAATATTCTAACGAAAATTGTACAGTTGTACAATGTCCGGATATGTACGATGTGGTAAAACTACCAACAATCTCGTCAAATTCGTCAGATTTGTCGAGAGATTTGTGCACATGAATGAAATAGTTGTCACTTGACGTTTAACTACAAACAAAATCAATCAACCGACATAATAGATTAACAGTATACTATTACCAGAAGATAACCTCAAATACATTTTTTATTAAAAAGCACAAATGAATTCAGACATGTCAGTGTTGGTACATGTATTTGGATGGTGCGGCCTAATAGTTCCGTTTTACACACCCTAGTGACTGTTCAATATTATGAATACAGAGATGAAACGCTGACATTCTCAATGTATGCGGGAAAAAAAGTGCATGAATTGTTTTCCTTATTGCTTACATTTGCCGTCCTACTAACATGTTCACATGAGTGCCAGGAGAAGACATAATTAGGCGCCATCCCAACAGCGGTCATTTATTTTATACATTGAATCCAGACATAAAAAATATGGCTGATTTACTATGCGGATATATATAGATTTTTAAATTAAAGTCCACATATGCAGGTCAGTTTTTGGTCGATGCAGTCAAATAATTTTGTTGTATAAGTCAGCATGAGGTATCAAAACTACTGAAATTTTGTTACGTATCAATATTTTGAATAAAAGGAGGACATGCTGGCACCCTAAATTTATGTGAACAAAAATTTGTTGTTCATGTTGTTATTGTATTGCAATATAGCTGTCCATTGTATTATACATTGAATCCTGACATAAAAAAATATGGCTGATTTACTATGCTGGTATATAGATTTACAAATTAGAGTGCACATATGGTCAGTTTTGGTCTTGGTCAATGCGGTCAAATTATTTCATTGTACAAGTCAGCATGAGGTATCAAAACTATTGAAATTTTGTTACGTATCAATATTTTGAATATAAGGAGGATATGCTGGCACCCTAAATTTATGCGAAACAAAAAATTGTTGTTATTGTATTGCAATATTGCAATCCATTGTATTATACATTAAATCCTGACATAAAACATATGGCTGAATTACTATGCGGGTATATATGGTATATAGATTTACAAATTTAAGTGCACATATATATGGTCAGTTTTGGTGGAAGCAGTCAAAATATTTTGTTGTACAAGTCAGCATGAGGTATCAAAACACTGTAATTTTGATATGTATCAATATTTTGAATAAAAGGAGGACATTCTAGCACCCTAAATGTATGCCAACACAAATTTGTTGTTATTGTATTGCAATATTGCTGTCCATTGTATTGTACATTGCATCCTAACACAAAAAATATGGCTGATTTACTATTCAGGTATATTACTTTACAAATTACAGTGTACATATGGTCTGTTTTAGTTGATGCGGTCAAATAATTTTGTTGTACAAGTCAGCATGGTCAGCATGAGGTATCAAAACTACTGAAATGTTGTTACGTATTAATATTTTGAATTAAAGGAGGACAAGCTGGCACCCTAAATTTATGCGAACAAAAATTTGTTGTTATTGTATTGCAATATTGCTGTCCATTGTATTATACATTGAATCCTGACATAAAAAATATGGCTGATTTACTATGCGGGTATATAGATTTACAAATTAAAGTGCACATACATGTCTGGTCAGTTTAAGTTGATGCAGTCAAATAATTTTGTTGGACAAGTCAGCATGAGATATCATAACTACTCTAATTTTGTTACGTATTAATAATTTGAATAAAAGGATGACATGCTGTCACCCTTAATTTATGAGAACAAAAATTTGTTGTTATTGTATTACAATATTGCTGTCCATTGTATTATATATTGAATCCTGACATAAAAGATATGGCTGAATAACTATGCTGGTATATAGATTTAGAAAAAAAAAATAGCACAAATTGTCAGTTTTAGTTGATGCAGTCAAATAATTTTGTTGTACACATCAGCATGAGGTATCAAAACTACTGAAATTTTGTTACGTATCAAAATTTTGAATAAAAGGAGGGCATGCACTAGTAACCCGAATTTAACTTGATCGGACAAAAATGCATTAACGCTGTTTAAATGAGATTAATCGTCATTTGATAAAGATTGACAAAAATTAAAAATCATTTTTAATTTATTTCAATGCATATCAAATCATTTTAATGCCAGTCAAATAGATTCGCTTGCAGTCGTTCAATTTAATTCAAGTTGGCGGTAAGTTACGTCAAACAAATAGGCCACGCCCCCGTTGAACTATTTCAAACTGGTATTAATTCGTTTTAAACCGTGTTGAGACCAGAGCTTTTAACAGGTGAATCACTCAAGCAAAACAACATCGATGTATCTTTCGTTTATTTATTTCAAACGTAATCGACTTATATATATATAAATGCGTGTATTATTATTAAAGATCATTAAAGTCATATACTTTACAATTTAAACAAATGAATGATCAATACACGTAACATATGAGGAATTTAAATAAAACAATAAAATATTGATGCACGGTTTAAAAAATTCAAAACTTGTGAATCTGTTAAAAATAAAATAGTTAGATGTTTAACATATTTTTAATTTGCCCAAATGCAGTAGATCTATATCTCACATATTCGTTTCAAAACTTGCTGAGTGCTATGAAAACTTGTGACATGTAAGTAATGTATGGTCCATTGTAATGACTTACGAAACTTTAGGTATTCCTGTATATTTCCGTTTCTCTTTTTCTGTCTTACTATAGTGTACTCGTACATTAAATATAGACACGGAAATTAGAGTAACAAAAAATAGTTATTTTTCACATAGTTTAAATCGATGTATCTTATATTTTCGGTCAACATCAAATATTCCCTAGCTGTATATCGATATATGAAATAGCTTGTAATAAGAACAATGTTGTGTTAAATAATAAAAAATAAAGGTTAATTTCACCAATAAATGAGTAGTTGGACATTATTTAGAACGTGTCGGTTTTTCCTTGATATTTTGCTGAAAATCAGTGTTCCGACTGACACGAGCGAACTGACAAAGCAACTGATTAAACAATCATAATCTCTTTTTTTATGTAAGTTACAATTATTTTTCCTTATATTATCCATTGTTATCAAAATCGTATATGTTAATTTAGAACAAATTAATTAGAACTAGCTAAGAAAATGACATTTACCAAATAATTACAAAATTTAAACATTTGTTATACCAAATACTTCATTGTATACTTCTGAAAGGACTTTTCGTCCTGAATATGCATGAAACTTTTGCCACTGGACGTTTAAACAACCACTGAATAATCAATTAATCAATTTTTTTCTCTCAGTAAAAATGAATTAAACAATATAACTGACACAATTGGTGTCTGTTGTTTGTTTGTACAGTAAACATACTGAATTTGTTTTTATTCCTTATATACAATTTCAAGTACGTATGAAAATTCATACATATTTCGAAACATCCTGACACTTCAAATTTCTAGGGGGTGAGATTCTCGGGGTTTTACCTAAAATTCTTTGGGAAAATGCAATCTTTAACTCCAATTTGAAACCAAACGGTAATAGATATCCCATGGTTTTTTTTTTAAATGCAGGTCTGATTTGATAAGGAGATTTGAAAAATGATCTTAATGGTAGTTGAAATTTTACAGTGCAATCATTTTGTGTCCGTCGTTGTCTTTCATACATATCAATTGGTGTATCCACTGTTTGCTGTTCGTAATCTGTTGTTTATGGCAGTCAGGCCTCGCGATCGGTGTCCAAATTTAAGCCCCCACTTAGGTAAATTAATGATCATTTATAGGGGAGAGGCTATTTTTCTCGATGCAACATTATTTTCCTTCCTATATTTTTTCATTTAATCATAAACCGATGCATATATTAAATGATATTTTAAAAATTTAAAACCTATTTTTATGGTAAATATATCTAAATGTCAGGGTAATTTTCTTATCCAAATAATTATTTTTTTCATTTTTTAAGGTAATAGTGTTATCAGTTACCAGTTATCAGACACGTGTCTAATAGTTAAGTAATTTTTGGAAAAATTAACGAAAACCGGCACAGGCATTGTTCTATCATCATTTGTGATCTTTTATTGATTAAATTTGAATATATGTATTAAATATCAATATCTATCTAGATAAGAAATGTGTTAACATTGTACAGCACCCCTTTTAGTCCTTAGTACTATATTATAACTCATTAGTGCACTTAGGAGTCCTTAGTCGTGTTTAGACGCACCATTTTCTGCTCTTTGGTCGGATTGTTGTCTCTTTGACAAATTCTCCATTTCAATCCTCCATTTTATTCAATTAGTTTTTATTTTCTTTATCTCTCTGTTTGGTGATTTTACAGACAAAAACAATTCGCAGAATTAATCTAAAAAGGCAGACATTAAACTCTTTCTTCTTAAAACTGTTTGCATTTAAACCTTATTGCATGACATTGAAATAGTATTTTATTATCAGTCTTGTCACATAGTATATGACCTTAATAAAAGTTTCCTGTATAATGATTTTTGACAAAAATTTTCTTACTTGATAATTGAAAAATTCGTTCTTTTTGACACATTTAAAATTGCTGCCGTAAATGTTATTTTGCGCGACGTCAAACTGTGAAATATCGGGAAAGAAGTATTTTTTTCGAGATTTAACCATTAGCTTAAAGGGAAACTCCGCAAAAAAAATCAAAAATTGATAGTATGTCCATTCTGTATAAAAATGCTCAAATTCATTGATATTAAATTTTATTCTGCTAGACAAGAGATCACCATCAATTTTAAAATTAAGAGTATCAATACTCTGCGTGCCGCCAATTCGACCATCTTTTCCGTTTTTAGCCACGATATGTCTATGAACCACAAAAGACCGAAACAGTAACCTATTGTAGTCGTAATTGCGAGTGGATGTACGGTTGTATTATCCGACTTACTAATTTGATACGGAAAATGTTTTTTTTTTGTAAGTAACCAAAGTCTGCATGTCGTATTTAACTGTTTATATGGGAATTGGTTAAAAAGTCATAATTCAAAGTCATTAATGATCATTTAAATAAGTGTTCCGTGAAAATTGTTTTCGAAAATCTAATTTGTTCATAATTCTTTTATGTAATAAACTTATTTTAATAAATTCGGACCTTCCCTTGTTTGATCACCTGCATGGCTTCTTCTTCTGTATGTATTATACTTCCTTTAAGGAACACCAAGAATATCTTGTAGCACTTTAAATATATATACACTATATACACAGGTTCTCCATAGGTCCTCTCAAGGAATTATGTACATGTATACACGACCTAGGCCAAAAATAAAATATTGTTTGTTTCCCCTCACACGACCGACCCGGTAAAATCACTGCGACCCGAAAAATTTTATTGGCCATTCTTGTCCACTATTTTTTTTTTGCTATGTTGGTTATTGGTGATACCTTTCCGATGCTGTAGTCAACGAGCGTTTTAAATCAAGGCATTTTTGCAATAAAGCGCCTACAAGATTCGGAATCAAGGAAACAAACAAAATGTTTGCCACACGATTTGTTTGCAAGGGTGATCTTTTTTGAAATAAAAAAAACCTGAAGCATCTTTCAACCCGCTGAGTGCATCTTGATTTGCTTTGTGTCTAACCTCTGTTCCTGTTTGAAGGATAAAATCTTAACGACTTTGAGTAAAAATGGTCTGAATCGTGCTTTAAAATCTATCTACTTTGTCTTTGAACAGGTTGGGCACAAGTCAGGAAATGTGAGATACATGTATTCCCTGTTTTCAGGAAACGTCCCTGTTTTCTGGTGTAAAAAAAAACAAGTTTAAATGGGATTTCCTTTTTCAATTTATGGCATGAAAATTACAAAAGGGCACGTTTTAATGTTATAAACTGCATCAGTAGAATTCGTAAATACTTATTAAAAGTATTTTAGGAAATACAAAACATGAATATAAAGTGAAGCCTTGCTTCTTCTAGAAAAAACATACAAATCTTTGTTTAGGAATCAATTGACTAAGCTGCATGATCCAGGTGTAACTCAACATCACTAAATTATATTCACTTCTATTGAAAAATTTTATTCATTGAATTTCAATTCCCAAGATTAACACACATGTATCTTTTTGTCATCTCATAATTGATGATCAAGGTATGAATTGGTGAACAAAGGAATTGTTTTGTTGTGAGTTATGCATCAAATTAGACTTGAAATAAGCTTGATTTTTTAACTAAAAAAACACTTGCTATCATTAAGCATTGTTATCACAAGTAGAATGTGCGCTTTTGTAGATTTCATTACATTAAATGAATAGGAAAATAAGGTGGTCCCTGTATACTGTTATTTTTTAACACCAGAAAACTGGGGTGTACACTGAGTTAGAATACAGGGAATATCCCACTTTTCTTGACTTGAGCCTAACCTGTTGAATTTTGTACAAATTCAATATAGAAAACCATATCAAGGAATAAAATAAAATAATTTGCCTACCTACCTACCCATACCCTAACAACCTCAGTCGGGTGAGGGGAAACAAAGATATTTTTAATGTTGGCCCTATACTACTAATGCTGGTCTCAACACTATAAGTAAAGTTTATAGAAAAAAGGGAGCAGACTACCTTGCCATCACCTCAATCACTGATATGTATATATTAAGACAAATAATATATATGTTTTAAAGTTACTGATCACTTAGAAATACTACACATTAGATGAACTTGTTCCTTTGTTACAAGGCTAAAGGTATTACTCCCAAAGGTATTGTGAGGTGACACGTCCAGGTATTCAAGCGATTTCCTGTCGAATGTATAATATACATCTCTGTCTTGCGTGTCCGATAGTGATATATACTAGTCAATATTACTAAAACTCATACGCTTGTTTATAAATAACATTTCTGGTGTAAAGAATATTTTTTATAAAAATCTAAATAATTAAAAAAAAAAAAAAGATTTGATAAAATAAAAATCTGTTTACTCATTTTTTTCCAAGGGTAAATTTGGGATAAGTACTCGTCTCGTTGTCAAAAGTGAAGGACAGTTTGAAACATACCAGAAATATTGATTTAACAAAAATATACGCACTTGTCTGAAATGTTACTGTGATAATTATACTTTCCTTTAAAACTTTCCTATTTAGGGAACCGTCGTTTAGTAAACTGACTACAAATTAGAAATAAAAAGATACTCGTCCAATTAGCATTAGTCATAATTTGCTTGGTGTATTTGGTTTTGATTTAGTTAAATGACTAACTGTAGCTATTTTATAAATTGCATATCCCATTCTAACAGCAAACTGGTGTACAAATAACATGTTACATATATATTTTTTAAATCTATTTGTCATGTGTTTGTACTTGTACTTTTTATAAATAAAGTCTCATGTTACCCCACTTCCATAATTAGCAAGTGGTAACGTATATATTTCTTTTTGCCTAAATGTTCGTAAAATTTGTCAATTTCTTTGAAAAAATTAGAGGCAATGATTTAAATTTTAACAACTAAAGTTTCAAGTGACGGGTGTAAATTGTAGGATTGATTGTTGGTTGCTTAACGTCCAGTGGCAAATATTTCATGCATGTTCAGGACGAGAACAACTTAACACTAACTTGAATACAATACTAGGTAGGTTTTGTAATAGAACCGATCCGGGAAGATGTCTGAGAAAAATGTGGACTGACACTGGACAATGAGGGTATATTATGAGCAACATGTCCCTCATGGCCTAACAAGGCAACTATGTTAATTCTCTTTTAGTCGTTTTGTTTCCGAACTTGTACATGTACATCATTTCCAACTCAAATCACACAAAAAAAAAACTACACTACCAGCGAGTACCCATGCAAGCGGAAATTACCACGAATTGAAAATCTAAATGATTTCAAGATCTAGCTATTTCAGTCTCTTTCTGCTGTTTGAATACAAATTAGTCAGTCTTTTGCTTGTAAATTTCGAGAAATTTTTTTGTAACGGAACCAGTCTTACTCAGTGACTAAAGCCAGTCCCAACTATTAGCTTGCGTTTATAGACGTAAGTGGGTACTTGGGACTGGCTTTAATCAGACTCTATTAAACGGGACCTGATTTTTTTAATTTAGTTTTTTTCGAATCAAGTTTCTATGTATTTTTCAGCCTACGGTAACATTCTCAGGCCTGATTCCGATGTGACTGTATGTCCTGTGTAAACTTGGTCTAGCTGGCACTTTATTTTTAAAATGTTTCCGAAACTATAACGGATTTATGAAACTGTTTACATTTGGAACACATATAATGTTATTCGGCAAAATAACCATGTTAAACCACCTTTTTTACATTGAATTTCCATGCTAACAAACTATTTTCCGTTTGAGTTTCAAAGTATGCTTGTATTGTACTTTTTCGCCTTATTCTATCCGTATTCTCATCTAAATAAATTTCCTTTTTCCATTTTGCCCGAGCGGTGTTTTTGACGACCATTTTAACACGAATAGTTGTACGAATTCCCGTTTTTTTTTACACATCATCCTAAGTTTCTATAGATACATGTAAGATTTCTATTTTCAAAACAAAATGTAATAGGGATACAGCGTGCATCATGAAAAATATTTATTGCAAAATAAACTAAGAATGAAATAATGTGATAAAACTCAGTCTATTTTGCATAAGAACATATAGATAAATCGTTCATTTTTATAGGTTAAAAATGAGCAGAAGAATTGCTGGAACACGATAAAGCAACCTATGTCAAAAAGTTAACCGTTACGTATTGCATAAAAACTTTGGACACTCTGCATCTCGAAAAAGGTACCATAAAAATGTCAAATAGTTTCCAAAAATATTTGTTTTTATTATCTAATCACTTTGTGATTGCAGAACCTGCTGCATTGGCTTGTATGTGTGAACGTTATTCAATAACGCCAGGAACGATAACTCGTGGCGTAACGTCATAAGTTGTGTCAACTTACTGTCAAGACAAACGCTTTGATAGAAAATAAAGGAATATGGAGTAAACGTACACGGGTTCAGTAATCGCACACAAAGTCAATGCTTAACAAAAATACGAATTATCAATGGTCAGCGTTTTTATTCCTGTTCATCTTTATAGTCGCTAAAGGGTCTTCAACAATGAAAGATTCACTTGTTTACCAGAACAACAAAAAGACACTAGGAAGAAAAGATCTGAGAGTACTTAGGTTACTGACAGCTAGTTCACACTCTTACGTTTGAAGTCTTCCTGTCCATCATACCGCAATCATTATTTTTGAAGACCATAAGTGAATGAATAATTCGATTTTCTGTCTCAGGACCTGCGCATATATATGAAATACTTACCACTGAACATTGAACCAAGTAAAATCCAGAGTTTTGCATTTACAAGAACTCGTACGGATGAGGATTAAATATAATCTCTATGATATATTCACTTGTACTTTACCCTTAGGCTGTCTTCGTGTACTGTAATTTATGGTTTAAAGGAATACGAATACTTTATTTCTCATAAAACTTCAATTACTAGTTATCAAGAAGATACATAAACATAACTATAAGGTAAAATTATTACATGCATGTGTTAACGATACAATAAAATTAACATGGAGAGCTGACTTTCACATTTATAACTTTTACATAGTTTTTCTTATATTACAATATTTGAAGAGTTAAATTGTTAATCAACTTTAAAGATATATTAGGGTTTGACTAACAGTAGTTCCGTAAACATTTCCTTCTTTCTATAGTTTAGATGTTCTACAATTCATAATGAAATGGTACTCGTCATCAATGTTGTTTGTGTCACAGAGACGACATATTCTGTCTTCTCTGTGTAAATCCTACCACCTTCTATACTAAAGCGGCAAGCGGCGACTACCACATCTGCGTATTTGCGTAATATATGAATTTAGTAAGGTAAAAATGAAAAGCAGTTTTCAAATTGTTAATTCTTTTTGAAAATACGACAGCATTAAGTTTTATGCGATTCTGCAATTAAACAAAGCATTCTTGTTGAAACTGGTCTTTGTTTTTTTGTTTTAAACATTTTGATACCCATTTATCACTACAATTTAATTCGAAATAGTTGTAATTTGCAATTTTTTTTTAAAGGAGTAGGTCCGGTAAGGGCCGATTTTGGCCTCAATTTTCAAGTTCATCTGACCAAATATTTAGACACTTTTAAAACACTTAAGTGTCTTTTTCAATTGATTCAATGAGTTTTTGTGAAAGATTTTAACTGATTTAGTCATTAAAAACGCCCCGATTCAAGCTTGAATATAAAAAATCTATCAAATTTGCCAAAAATCGTCACTTTTCAGATGGTTTTTGTCAAAAATGAAAGTGGCCGCATCCGTGTTCATCCTCAACCTTTATATATATTATGTATTATCATCAAATACAACTTACGTTCAATATTATGAATGAACACGAATGCGGCCACTCTGATTTTAGACAGAAACCATCTAAAATTTAACTAAAATGCTAAAATTGTGAAGATTTCAGTAATTTAGCATGACTTTATGATGCTAGTACCCGATATATGTGCATTGTATTGTCAAAAACAGCCCATATTTATGCAGCAGAATCATTCTACTTTCCAATAAATAGCTTAACGATTACATTATCACAACTTTGTTAAACTGCTATATTTCGGAGCCAAAAAGGGGTCTTACTGAACCTACTCCTTTGTATTTTTCCTCACTAGGTAGGTGAAATTATGTATAAAATTAAATTTATTGTAAATTGCGAAAATGCATTACGAGCATATTCTATCATTTTAAGTTTGAATTAAGAGTCTAAACTTTTTCAAATATTGAATACGCAACAAAACCTCTGTAATCTTTCCCATATATTATTTATGTTTATGTCCAAGGCGTTTGATTGGGTATTAGTTAAAGGTAGGCGTGGTTTTCGGTAACTTTCCTCCAATCAACTGACAAACATGTGTGCGCTGATGCGTGTAAACTGGCTATTGTAACGGCACGTGTCTTATTCCAGAATCTATCGTGCGTGACCAATGTTTATTGTAAAATTTCTTGTCATGTGAGCAAATTATCAGACAAACAAGTTCTAAAGGTTACAACTTAGATTTGCTTTTTGAAAGATTATTTTCGGCAGTGCCCCTGATATACGATGTAAAGTGTTATAAGAAAAACAAGACTTTAAATGAAGGATGCATATTAACAGAGAATATAATCTGGGACTATGCCAAATATAATACATGTATTGTATGGCTCGGATATTAACTATAACATGTTCTGGAAAAATTAAGTGTCCGATAATTTGAATTACCTGATAAGGTTATCTCGATCGCTTTCGACAAAAAATTATTGCATGAATGGTAAATAGCTGATTTTTATTTCTAGAAATGATTTGTGACTGTTATAAGTAGAGACAACTATATGCATTCTGGTTTAAGTTTACAATGAACACACTATACATTTTTCTGAAATATCAATCATTTTTGGACAGACTTGCTTTTTCCTTGTATTTGTAAAAAGTATAAGACGTTTCATTATAATTGAATACTTCAAAAATGCTTCAAAATACTATAGGCCTGTATTGTTGTTATTTTTTAGGGTCAATGACTCCCCCCCCCCCCCCCAAAGTAAAATAATTGTATATTTTATTTGAATAATTGTTTTAAAACGTAATAGAAATTAAGGTCAGCCAATTCCAAATTCAGCAATAAGGAGTGACATTCACCGGATTTAATTTCTTTTAGCGATTTTGAACTTCTTGTTTTGTTCAATAAATAATAGTGATCTTCTTATCTTGTTCAATAAATAATAGTAAAATTTGCTTTCCATATACATGTTTGACTTCCTAAATAACACTAGGAAATAAAATTTGTCACAATTTCGCTTTTGTCTTCTGCCCAAGTTAGTTTAATAAGGTATTGTAATATGCACGTGAGATACTTGTCACTGAATGTTGAACAAACAGTAACTATCCACCAATCCCTCAGTGATTGCAATACCTCTGTTACATACCCGTCATTTTGTCACATGTTTGGTACTATTCTTTGAACAAAGTTCGTGTTGTAAGCCGAATTTGTCCTACATTTTAATTGTTCTTGTCAAGTAATACATTCCTTGAACTGGTTCAAATGTTAAACTAAATCCTATGAAATCTATTTGGTGCATTGTTTTTTTTTTGTTAATTTGAGCGTGTCAACACCTAGTCTAGTAGTGATTTCGGTTTGTATTTCCATACAACAAAAGTTTATATTGGTATAGTAAGTTATTGTTTTATTTTACATGTTTACCATTGGTGACATCAAATAAAATGTGTTGCAGGTTGAACTAAGCTATACGAAATTTTAATATCATATCTATATAATATTCAAACTAAAGGATCTAAAATTTAAATTATGTATGTTTAAACTATAATGAATACGGAGCGGGGGTATTGCACGAAGTCATCCAGACTAGCCGAATTATAAATCCTAGCCTCCGTACTTTTATGATACATTGATGTCAAACGGACTACAGTTAAAAGTTACATTTTTTGAAATTTACTTTGCACTAAATATCTAGTAAATGAAATTACATAGGAATAACTTGTGTTGTATTCATGTATACTAGTATGTAATAATAATAAAAAGAAACCAACAGCACTATTTGACGAAGACGAAATTAAGAATTGAATTTTAACGTCCAGTGGCATATATTACAATGATGTCGAAACAGAACTTGAAATTGACAATAGGTATTTATAGAACCGTCGCTTTTCCAAAGAATTCACGCTTAGTTGCGATTTCACGTGCTATTTCACAACTTCGGGTTCGCATTAGTTATATTTGTACAAAATAACTAATAATAAAAAAAAAATGTGATGATCTCTTTAACTGTTCTTGAACGTTCTAGTTTTAATATAAATCTGTCATTTTTCTATGCTGTATTCGTACTTTCGATCAAGCAAAGCAAGTTCGATCTAGACCTGGACATTTATGCATTAAACAATATTCATTCGTTGTACAAATTTATTGTAGAACATGTAGAAAAATCCGTCTTTTAGGATAAAAAAAATCTACTTTGTTAACTCGGATAGAAAACTTACAATAAAGTTTATCCTATTGAAACATGAACGAGGACTCCATTGAGAACACCTTGGATTGAAAGATTGCAAATCTACTGACCAATGAAATGCTTTGGATTTAGAACGCGGACCTCAACGAGAACACCTAGATCGATAACACACTGTAATATTTAGACCGTCGAACAGATAGCGATAATTCCAGACTTCTTCTTCTTTTTCTGTTAGTTCAAACAGAGACATATGTATGTCTCTGGTTCAAATAAGGTCACAATATAGAAGAATACATGCTGCCAAGGAATTGTATATGAGGAAGTGTATATTTACAATCCCTTGATGCTGCTGTACATGCCTGATTGACAAAGATTTAATAAAAAAACTGAATTATTCATAAAAATATGTATTACAATTTAAGTGTTTCTATATTAAGATTGTGATTAAAAATATGCATTTTATGTACTTGTTTTGGTTTCGATTTGTTTATTCAAAGCTTGCGAAAACAGCTGATCTCTTAAGCCGGTAACAGTAGTGGTAGATATTCACAGATGTATTTTTACATAAAAACACACTATTACATATACATGTGACAATAATAATGTGTCTGTTTTTTAAACCAGTTCAGACTTAGTGTGTATATGTCTCCGCTGATAATAATTCTATGTTAGATAAACATAATTATTTGGAATTAAAAGTTGTATATATAGTTATCAATAATTACATTTTCAAAATCATTTATTTATTTAGACTTGATGAAGATCTACATGATTTAACGAATAAATATAAGAAGATGTGGTGTACTTGCCAATGAATTATATCACCGTACAGCCTTCAACAACGAGCAAAAACCTAACCGCTTAAACATTTATAAAATTTCCCAAAATTACAAATATGAATTCAAACAATTCAAACAAGAAAACTATCGGCCTGATTGATGTACAACGCTTATAGAAAGATATAAACAACAACGACAACCACTGGTCACAGAAAAAAGGGTGTTCAAACCATATGTCCCAATTGAAAAATATTTTCGTCAAACAAACGGGAGTTCTTATCTACAGAACAAAACCCGGATCCGCCACTGTACAGTCTCCTGGCTAGTATACCTGTAGGATAGTCAAAGATAATGGCGTAAAAAAATATTTTCTTTATTTATGTTTTTATTCCATTCTGTTCTTCAATTTATCGATTGATTAATAAAAATATAAAATCAATTATTTTAGTTAATCTACTAGTAATTAATGTCAGTACGATCTTTTTGATAAGATTGTAAGGCCTGTATTGCTATATGGCTGTGAAATTTGGAGATTTAGTTTAATTGATGCAATAGAAGGTGCATTTCAAGTTTTGTAAACTTTTCTTAAACTTGAAAAAATCAACCCCAAGCTTTATGGTTTATGGAGAGCTATGCGCTTATCATACGTCAGTATTTGTGGAACACCGTATGGTATCTTTTTGGTCTAACATTGTAAACAGTTCCGATAGTAAATTATATAGATGTATTTATAAACTCAGCGTAGATGGTGGATTTACTTTCGATTGGTTGATTTGTATACAAAATATCTTAAATAAATATGGATTTTAAAATATTTGGTTGAATCAGAGTAACTATAATTTTAATCCAAAAGGGTTAAAATTGAGCATTAAACAGAGATTTTTTTTTACCAATTTCAGCAGACTAGGAAATCAGAAATGAATATTCTCCAAAAGTATTATGTTAAAAACTGTTTAAAGAAAACTTTGAATTTGAAGAATATTTAGACTTATTACGTTATAAAGATAAGATAACGTTTAGAACTGGAAATCATTGGTTAGCTATAGAAACCGGTAGATGGCGTAGAATCATGAGACAGGAAAGGTACTGTGTACTTTGTAACTCTCAAGAGATAGGTTGATGTATTTCACTATATTCTAAACTGAACAGCTCTAACAGAAAGTAGAAGACCTTTTCTTAAACCTAACTATGTAAGCCGAGTAAATGTTTCGAAATTGGGCACTTTATTTATTTCAAAAAATTATTGTGTAATGAAAAATTTGTGTAAATTAATTTGAATTATATATACATAAAAGTATGTTCTCCAGGCTGATTACCAATCTCTCATTCTTGTTGTTCGTTTTGTGCAAATTTGTTAGACGAAAAATCTGTATGTTAATATTATATGTAAAAATATCTTCTTTTTATCGTTAACTTGGTTTTATAAGCAATAAAGAATCTAAATTAAATAATACAATTAATTTTATTCAGTTTTTTGGATTTAATTACCTTAAATCAAAGGATGCGAAACGATATATTAATGTAACTTTTTCAAAGTTAGTGTTGATCAATTATTGATTTAAGTGAATAAATCAAATTTATTTTCTCGAGGAATAAATCAATTCAGGAACATATATATTGTTAGGTATACTGTTCCCAGATTGAATAGTATACAAATCCTAGTTCTTATATTATAGTAATAATTATTCATCGGCGAAAAAGATAGTATCTTTATTGTGTTGGAAGTTTATTGTGTTCGAAGAATCGTAAATTAAAGTGTTTTATTTTCTAAATTCTATTTATTTACTCCGACATCGTAGAGTTTAAAATTCTTTTTTTTTTACCATAATGGACTTCATATTGTGTATTGAACTGAAACACGAACGCGGACCTCAATGAGAAAACCTGGATTGAAAGTTTGCAAATGTGCCGACCAATGAAATTCATTTTACTATGTAACGCGAACTTCAACGAATGCACCTAGATGAAATATTGTGTATTGAATTGAAACATGAACACGGACCGCGATGAGAACACCTGGATTGAAAGTTTGCAAACGTTCCGACCAATTTTGATATGTAACGCTAACTTCAACGAAAGCACCTAGATGAAATTTTTTATGTATACGACAATTAGGTTTTTATTTAGACATTACCGCTAATTATAGTCAATGAAAATTATATCAGAGCAACAATGCATAATTGTTTCTTTTCCATTCTTGTTTATTTTAATAATGTTTATGTTGATTTTAATTTGGTAGGTAGACTTATATTATATGCCCTAAACGTAAATATACGGGTTTTTTTTTTAAATGCATTAGACGTAAGAGAATATCGACTTAGAGCAAGTCAATGTCGTAAAACTTAAATCAACCAACCCATCGTTATCACAGACTAAAATTTATCTCATATAAACAGAATATATGTTCATTTATAGCAAGACTTTTTGTACGTCACGGTGCATGACAGCACAATTATCCCTTTACAGAATCGGAACCACAATTCACAATTTTCTAATTGTGCTGCTTTTCCACAATTAACGCCCGTTTCGCGTCAGTGACCGATATTACAATTTGACACAGTTTAAAAAGTTTATTGGGCTGTTCCTTCATTTACAATGTTGTGCAAGACTTAACTGTTTATTAAATTCAACAAATGTCAACATTATATTCATTCATTTTATTATTTAACACAACATTGTTTTTATTGCAAGCAATTTCATATATCAATATACAGCTAGGGAATATTTGTTGTTGACCGAAAATATAAGATACATCGATTTAAACTATGTGAAAAATAAATAATTTGTGTAAGTTACTTTAATTTCCGTGTCTATATTTAATTTACGAGTACACTATTGTAGGACAGAAAAAGAGAAACGGAAATATACAGGAATACCTAAAGTTTCGTAAGTCATTACAATGGACCATACATTACTTACATGTCACAAATTTTCATAGCACTCAGCAAGTTTTGAAACGAATATGTGAGATAAAGATCTACTGCATTTGGCCAAATTAAAAATATGTTAAACATCTAACTATTTTATTTTTAACAGATTCACAAGTTTTGAATTTTTTAAACCGTGCATCAATATTTTATTGTTTTATTTAAATTCCTTATTTGTTACGTGTATTGATCATTCATTTGTTTAAATTGTGAAGTATATGACTTTAATGATCTTTAATAAAATACACGCATTTATATATATAAGTCGATACAGTTTGAAATAAATAAACGAAAGATACATCGATGATGTTTTGCTTGAGTGATTCACCTGTTAAAAGCTCGGGTCTCAACACGGTTTAAAACGAATTAATACCAGTTTGAAATAGTTTAACGGGGGCGTGGCCTATTTGTTTGACGTAACTTACCGCCAACTTGAATTAAATTGAACGACTGCAAGCGAATCTATTTGACTGGCATTAAAATGATTTGATATGCATTGAAATAAATTAAAAATGATTTTTAATTTTTGTCAATCTTTATCAAATGACGATTAATCTCATTTAAACAGCGTTAATGCGTTTTTGTCCGATCAAGTTAAATTCGGGTTACTAGTGGCATGAAGGCACCCTAAATTTATGCAAACAAAAATTTGAAAAAAATTGCTGATTTAGTATGCTGGTATATAGATTTATGAATAAAAGTGCTCACATGGTCAGTTTTGGTCAACACGGTCAAATAATTTTGTTGCACAAGTCAGCAAGAGGTATAAAAACTACTGAAATTTGTTACGTATCAATATTTTGAATAAAAGGAGGACATATGCTTGCACCCTAAATTTATGCATCAAAAAATTGTTGTTATTGTATAGCAATATTGCTGTCCATTGTAATATACATTGAATCCTGACATAACAAATATGGCTGATTTACTATGCTGGTATATAGATTTACAAATAAAAGTGCACATATGGTCAGTTTTAGTTGATGCAGTTAAATAATTTTGTTGTACAAGTCAATATGAGGTATCAAAACTACTGAAATTTTGTTACGTATCAAAATTTTGAATAAAAGGAGGACATGCTGGCACCCTAAATTTATGCGAACAAAAATTTGAAAAAATATGGCTGATTTACTATGCGGGTATATAGATTTATAAAAAAAAGTGCACACATGGTCAGTTTTGGTCAACACGGTCAAATAATTTTGTTGCACAAGTCAGCAGGAGGTATCAAAACTACTGAAATTTTGTTACGTATCAATATTTTGAATAAAAGGAGGACATATGCTGACACCCTAAATTTATGCAAACAAAAAATTGTTGTTATTTTATTACAATATTGGTGTCCATTGTAATATACATTGAATCCTGACATAACAAATATGGCTAATTTACTATGCTGGTATATAGATTTACAAATTAAAGTGCACATATGGTCAGTTTTGGTTGGTGCAGTCATATAATTTTGTTGTACAAGTCAATATAAGGTATCAACACTACTGAAATTTTGTTACGTATCAAAATTTTGAATAAAAGGAGGACATGAAGGCACCCTTAATTTATGCAAACAAAAATTTAAAAAAAATTTGCTGATTTAGTATGCTGGTATATAGATTTATGAATAAAAGTGCTCACATGGTCAGTTTTGGTCAACACGGTCAAATAATTTTGTTGCACAAGTCAGCAAGAGGTATCAAAACTACTGAAATTTTGTTACGTATCAATATTTTGAATAAAAGGAGGACATATGCTGGCACCCTAAATTTATGCAAACAAAAAATTGTTGTTATTGTATAGCAATATTGCTGTCCATTGTAATATACATTGAATCCTGACATAACAAATATGGCTGATTTACTATGCTGGTATATAGATTTACAAATTAAAGTGCACATATGGTCAGTTTTAGTTGATGCAGTCAAATACTTTTGTTGTACAAGTCAATATGAGGTATCAAATCTACTGAAATTTTGTTATGTATAAAAATTTTGAATAAAAGGAGGACATGCTGGCACCCTAAATTTATGCGAACAAAAATTTGAAAAAATATGGCTGATTTACTATGCGGGTATATAGATTTATAAAAAAAAAGTGCACACATGGTCAGTTTTGGTCAACACGGTCAAATAATTTTGTTGCACAAGTCAGCAAGAGGTATCAAAACTACTGAAATTTTGTTACGTATCAATATTTTGAATAAAAGGAGGACATATGCTGACACCCTAAATTTATGCAAACAAAAAATTGTTGTTATTGTATAGCAATATTGCTGTCCATTGTAATATACATTGAATACTGACATAACAAATATGGCTGATTTACTATGCTGGTATATAGATTTACAAATTAAAGTGCACATATGGTCAGTTTTAGTTGATGCAGTCATATTGTTTTGTTGTACAAGTCAGTATGAGGTATCAAAACTACTGACATTTTGTTACGTTTCAAAATTTTGAATAAAAGGAGGACATGAGGTATCAAAAATGTAACTAAATTTGTTTACGCATCAATATTTTGAATAGAAGGAGGACATGCTGTCAACCTAAATTTATGCGAACAAAAATTTGTAGTCATGTGTTAAAATGATGCTTTCCTCTAAAATACTTCCTTTCATAGATATACATATAAATAAAGTGCAAATATGGTTGAATTTGATAGGTATTGGAATATATATTCAGTGCCCGTTATCATTGTAACCAAGATCGTTTTTTAATTTATAGATTGGCAGATCACAGATAAAGTGTTACAAGCAACGTTTTATGCGTACTTTATTTTTAAATATTTGTATTAAATCCTGTTTATATAACGGAAGTATTAGTTTTTCTTTATTTTCGATGTTTATACTACGAAACAAAGATATTAATTTTTTTTTTAAATCGATGTAGAGCGGTCCTGGTTACAAGTTAACTAAGTGTTGAGCAGACCAGTCAAAAGTTAATTTAGGGACAGGTCTGGTTGCGATCGGATTTGTCAAAGCAAAAGTTAACTTATGTTAACTTTGTGGCAGGACTGGTCTCGAAGTTAACTTATGTTAACTTTATGGAGGACTGGTTTCGAAGTTAACTTATGTTAACTTTACGGCAGGACTGGTTCGAAGTTAACTTATATCAATAGCGGACCTGTTTCCAAGTTAACTTTTTGGCAGACATAAAAACAGTCCTAGGACCAAGTCCGCTTTTCAAGTAAACTAGATTTTGGTCCTAGGACTGGTCAGAGCAGTCCTAAATCCGGTCACAGGTTAACTTTGACCAGTCCAAATAACTGGTTATCAAGTTAACTTGCTGTACAGGTTAGGACTGCACCCATCTGTAGTTGCAATTGGGCCCCTGAAAAATTTGTATGAAAAGTGTTTATATTGATTATTTTTAGTTTTTTCCATGCTCATAGTTATGTAGTCTCTTGGAAACAATCACCATTTGCATTCCTTTTAGCCTTGCAAATCAGTTGAATTTACACTTATAGGTCCTTCCCCCAAAATAGCACCGTAATCATGGTCTTCACCTCTTTGTTTCCTTTGTATTCACTTGTCTCATACGGTCCGCCTTTTCTACTTCTACCTGTACTAGTCATCTTTCCACGAAGTTCAACACGTTGGGAATACTTGTCGTCTGACATGTTGGTTGGTTACCGCCGGAATTTGACTGACGCGGTTCCGGTTCTATATTTACCATGACAATCACGTGACAAATAAAAACATCATGTGACGTAATGTGCTGCTCGTCCTTAATAAGAGTGTATTTTTCCTTAATTTTTGTTCTTTCCCTTCCTCACTCATTTCTTAGATTTTTTTTGGTGGAAATGAAAGAAGAGAGGTGAAATAAATTTTTGGATGTTGTATGTTAACTGATTTTGATTTGGAATGAGTGATTAGGCCAAATGCAAAAAGGTAACATTTACAGTTTTCGGAACATCTCTTGACTTGTCAATAGAGGTATGGATGTGTATTGGCTAAATTTGTAAAAGTGATTGGTTCAATCTTTCTAAATTTTGGATATATATTTGGACTAGGACTATACATTACACACACAAAAAATTTGACAAAAGTGCATGGTGCAATTTTTTAAATGATGCAAAAGGTTATAAAGAACTGATAGAGGAATTAATTGTGGTTTGTGGCCTAAGAGGTGCATTTCAGCAAATTTAGAATTTTTACTTTGGCATCTTCTCTGAATGACCTATTGGTATTAATTTGTCAAACTACATAAGAAGAAATGAATTTCACTTTCATTTGATAGAAATTTTGTGAAAAAGTCACTTTTCAGGTTAAATGCCCAAAATGTAGCTTTTTCACTTTTTTCAATATTTTTTCAAAAACAGCATGCTTAATTACTCTCTGACAGGTTTTTTCTGATATCTATTTGTGTTTGTGGTATTTATTTCAGTTGTTTAACTTATTTGTCAACTCTGAACACAAAAAAAAGTAGATAAAAACATAAAAAGAGTGCAAAATGGTCTGTTTTAATAGTCTAAGTCTAACGGTCAGTATACGCAGCAGGTGAAATGTGAAGTTATATGCACTTAAAAGTTGTATTCCTAAACAGATTGCACTGAATCTATATCAAAAACACTTATAACTGGTTGCTTAACCATTTCTGTTTCACATATTACCTTTACTTTCTTCTGTTGGATAGCTAGTGGTTAAAATATTGGCCTTTTGAGGCTGAAATTTCATTCAAGTTTTAAACAGTAAAGTTAATAAACTTTGCATCAGACCATACTGTCTACATATATAGTTGAAAGTGACAGTCTTGTTACATCCAGGCTCCATGTTTTATCATATCTAATCACAGATTTATGCAAAAAGAAGCATATCTCCATCTCCCATATCATTTATATGCTTTTCAATATGCAAATGTGGGGAACGGCCTAAATTGACAACCTGTTTTTTTAAGCATGACATTGATAAAGACCATTTTATCCACATGTGTTATGCTATTTGAAACTTATATTTCCATTAAATGTACATTTATAACATGTTTAAGTTTTTTTGATACCTTAAAAACTTCAGAAAATTGTGGTAAGTGAAAAATATTACATTTGATATAAGTTTTCACTTCATTTGAAAACCTTTATTTTTTGGCACAGGCTCATATAAACTTAACTTCTGGCCATTTTTCATAAGTCTGATACATGAAGTATGCTCTCTGTTGCTTTAAATAGATGTTAACTTATACATAGAGACATTAAAAAGTGTTAGTTTTGGTATCGTTTGGTGTTTAGAAGCTCAAATTTGATAGTTGAAATTGTTCTAACTCAACACCACAATTCAGCACCCAAAGTTAAGATATAAAAAATGCCACATTTTTTTAAATTGGTACCATATGGCTTTGAAACTTTGTAAACAGTTTTATAATATAATAAGCTTGAATCAAGCCAAGTTCAGAATTGGTCAAATTTTAGACCCCTAATAGGCCCAAGACCACAATCAATGACCCCGCTTTTCGTTGTCCACAAATATAGTTCCTTTTAATTAGAGTGTATTTTTCCTTAATTTTTGTTCTTTCCCTTCCTCACTCATTTCTTAGATTTTTTTTGGTGGAAATGAAAGAAGAGAGGTGAAATAAATTTTTAGATGTTGTATTTTAACTGATTTTGATTTGTAATGAGTGATTAGGCCAAGTGCAAAAAGGTAACATTTACAGTTTTCGAAACATCTCTTGACTTGTCAATAGGGGTATGAATGTGTATTGGCTAAATTTGTAAAAGTGATTGGTTCAATCTTTCTGAATTTTGGATATATATTTGGACTAGGACTATACATTACACACACAAAAAATTGACAAAAGTGCATGGTGCATTTTTTTCAATTATGCAAAAGGTTATAAAGAACTAATAGATGAATTAATTGTGGTCTGTGGGCACTTAAAACCAAGACGATAACAAATATATATACATGATATATTTAACATTGAATTCATGAAAGATATTTGAAAAACAACGCTGTTCTTTTCTTTTACTAACATGTAAAGAATATGGTTTATTTTCTATGATGTACATTGCTATTTGTACAAAAAATAGCACTATACCTTATTTTTTAGATCAGAACTAGAAAAAGAAAACAAGATTAACTATAAAAAGTAACAATAAATTATGCTTGAATGTTCATTACTTACAAGAGGACTTTTGTTGAAATGAGCCACACGTGCGCGGGTAGGTGAAACAGTCGTTAGTTATTGTGGCTCATTTTGCGGAAGAATATGCTACTTGAGAGACTGATCATGCATGATTATTACAAAACAATGTAATGTATTTTATATCTTATAATCATATTATCGTTATTTCAGTGCATGCGATATCTTTATCATATGTTTAGTAGTAAATACAGTAGTTTTGCATATTTGATAAATAGTCTGCTGTTTAATCCATATCGCACAACTTTGATGCGCACCCTTTATCGCATACCCTTTATCACACCCCTACCCTTTATCGTATACCCTTTTTCACACCCCTACTTTTTTTTTTTTAACATAAAGTCAATTGGGTTTGTTTTTGCTTAAGAAAATTTTTCCTCAAAATAGGTCAATTTTTTGAATGATGTCATTGTTTGGTATGTGACGTCTCGAACGTCAAGTTTTTATATTGTATGTTACGTCACGAACGTCAAGTTTTCATATTTGTAGGCACACTAAAGTAAATGCAACTATAAAAAATACAAAACACACAAATAAATACAATAATAAACAAAATATTTTAAAAACAACAGCACGCAAATTGTAAGGTAACCCAGGTGCTTCGGATAAGTAATTAAGCAGTTCTTTTAGGCCTTTAAAACAAGACAAAAGTAGAACTGAAGGTTACCCAGTGCTATGGATCAGAAAACAGTTCATATAATATATAATTCTCTTCTGTTGAAATATATGATAAAACGTATAATACATGGCAAAATCCGTATCACATGCCGTATCACCCTCGACCAATATCATCCCTCGGGCCTAATGGCCCTTGGGCTGATATTGATGTCTCAGGATGATACGACATATGATACGGATTTTGCCATGTATTATTCTCTATTTATCTGACCTTGTAGGTGCTGCGTCATAGGATGCACTTTTCAAATATTTTTAATGAATTCAATGTTAAATATATCTTGTTGTTATCGTCTTGGTTTTAAGTAAAAAAATAGCACAACAATACCAAAAATATCGAAGTAGCCCCCGGGCTAGAAGCACCATTATATTATAAAGATCAGACCAAGAAAAAGAAAACAAGATCAACTATAAAGAGTAACCAACATCATCGTCCTATATATGTTATGGGAGTTCGAGTCTATCAAAAGTAAAAAACAAAAATACTTAACTTCGAGGAAAATTCAAAACGAAAGGTCTCTAATCAAAAGCTCAATCACATCAATTGCATTGACAATACTGTCACAACCCTGACTTGGCACATGTATTCTTCCACGTAGAAAATAGTGGAATGAACCCGGTCTTATACAGATCTGGATCTAGCTTAACTTCTCACGTGTATGACAGTAGCATCAAATTCCATTATATTGACAACGATTTATGAAAAAAAAAGACATAATAAATAAGTTCACATCATTCTGCGATTTGTATACTAAAAATATCTCCCCCCCCCCCAAAAAAAAAAAAAAAACCAACAACCTAGTATCTTAAGGTCAAATATGTTTTAATTCTTGATTTTTTATGATTAAACAGGTATGCAATTCATCCAAAGAATTTACATAAAAACTATTTATATATTCTTTACGAACACTCACGGATCACAGGTTAACATTACATAGATCATAGCAGACAGATTAGCATTTAGACGTTAATTCTATTTTGTTGTGTTAATTCATCAAACTGATGTAACATCATGTGTTCTTTTTCTGACATCTTGCAAAAATCTGACGAAAGAAGATTGATTTACAGCTAATTATTGTTCATCAAGCTAAAGGTAGACTAGTGTCCTAGCGTTTTAAACTGAGGTCTACTGTAATAAAATTGAGACTGGACATCATGAATGTGTCAAAGAGACAACAACTCGACCAAAGCAGAAAACAACAGAAAGCCACCAAAAGGTCTTCAACACAGAGGGAACTATAAAGTCAACTTATCTCCTTAATTCAAATTTAATGGTAAAAAAAAACCCACTTCCATAAAAAAATGAAATTTAAGTTTGATTCTAAGTGGCGTATTTTTCTACCGAACTTCCGATTTGAGCCATTTTCATTTTATAAATGAAAATTATGACACCAATTATATGGTTTGGAAGCCTTACAAGTTCAATAAGTGTTTTGATAATTGAAACACGTAATAGGAATCGACGATTTAGATACTATGTTATCCCAATAACTTTAGTAATATTAATGTTTACATACTAAGTGGGTTAACTGTTGATCAGACAGCTATTCAACTTTAGAAGCAAAACGAAAAATACAAAAAAAATGCAAGAGGATATGATAAATACATGTAAACTGTTCAAAATAAAACAATCTATAAAAAATATAAGAATAGATTTAAGAAGGGCATTGACATTTATAATTGTAAGCAAGTGTTTTATACAAATGTTGAAACTATATTTGAGATTTAAATCATCAACATGCATTCAAAATCCTGTGCAAAGTCAAAGTAAGGTGTGACAAAATGAATTGAACGAAGAAACGATTTACCTGTATTGTAAGCTTAACGTATGATAGTTGTTTTTTATTACAAAAAAATCAGTAAACATTGAAAACCACAACTACTCCGTTACTCTGAGCCAATTAGAAACTCTTGATATATTTCTATACATAATTGGTACATCGCTTTTTATGACTTCTGTTATGAAGAGTCGTACTTTGTGAATAATTCCTCATTTGTTGATGTTTTTAACACATACCAAGTATATTTGTCCCATACTTGTCAATAGACAAGACGATAATGTATTGCCAGATGCATATCATCTGGCATAGTCAAGAAATATTTATAACAACCATTAAGTCTTGGTATGATATCATGTGGAAACATCTGGTATCAAACTTGTTTTCGCCCCAAAAGTGGCAGTTTTCACAACAGCAATTTTCGTATAATGATATTGTGTATATTACATCAAATATCACACCGTACATTTGTGTGAAAACCATTGAGTAAACGAACGCATTATACTCGAATATTTCAACTATTACTAAGGATTTTAATATTATTACTCTTGGATGAAACTATCACAAAGTATCTTCCAAAATTATATTATTAAAGCCAACAGTAGTATACCGCTGTTCGAAATTCATAAATCGGTAGAGAAAAAACAAATCCAAGTTACAAACAAAAACTGAGGGAAACGTATCAAATATAAGAGAACTACAAAAACCGAAATGTAACACACATAGAAACGAATTATAATGTAACAATGGCCATTTTCCTGACTTGTTACAGGGCATTTTATGAAAAAAATGGTGGGTTGAACCTGGTTTTGTGGCATGCCATACCTCCCTCTGTAATGGCAATGTCAATTATATAATTAAAATGACAACAGTACACGACAGGGCTACAATAAATAAATGGGAGAAAATATAGGACAGAGAAAAAAAAAAACGAATAATAGCCATCAAAAGGTTACAGGTTAACAAAAATTATACGCCAGACGCGCGCTACGTCCACACAAAACTATGCTCAGATGAGAAAAGTTTGAAAACCTTAACAATTACAAAGTTGAAGATCGCCGAGGACCAAAAATTCCAACAAGTTGTGAGGCCAGGGTTATCCGCCTGGGACAAAAACATCATTATTATCAAGAATAATACATAGTTTTGCAAACAGTTAATTTTATAAAAAGACTATATAATAGATATAAGTGAATAAACTGAAGTGGTGACTAGCTATACAATAAAAACGAATACATTACAAAATCACAGCCGTGTTAGCCAGTCATTGCAGCCCCAAAAGTGACAAACCCAACAAATTAATTTGGGATGGAAAAGTACCGTGCCACGTCTTAAAATAATACGAATTCACACTCAGCAAAACAGTCACATTCGTGAATAAGTCACGTTCGGTAATAAAAAGATCAGACGACGTAATGACAAACCACAATCTAACACGTGGTAAATATATTACACAGACGTTACATAAGCAAAACACATTTCCATACAATGCTTTATAACATTGCAACGTGACAATGACATTTCGTGCGAGAACGATAACACGAATACATTTATGGAAAAAATGAATAAAAGAGCGAGTCATAAAAACTAAAGGCGTGAACTCAGCTTTGAACAATGGAAATTTTGACATAACATTTGATTTTATAGTTAAAATGTATGTCAGAAAGAAATGCATGTATTTAGATTATTTATGCTAAGTGGAATGTAGATATATAATTCTAAAATATAATAAAATTTCATTTTGATATAATATTTTTGTGTAAACATAACATGTTTTACAGTTTTGCAGACTTTCAAGGACAGATAGACTTCGAAGTGAAAAAATCTGATTAACTTAAATTACAATAAATTTGCATAAAAATGCTGATCAATTATTTTGAGCAAACAACACATGTCATTGGTTAGTTATTATGATATGGCGGGCAGTGTAGTGATCCACATTTAGCTAATTCTTCGTAAAATAATTTGCATTTGACATTCCAGGAGGATCCCTCAATAACATATTCTGGTTTAATATTCACACAGATATATGAACTGGCACCCCGATTATTATAAGCATTTGTTGAGAGATAACCATAATATTCCATGTTCCATCCTGTATATCACCTGTTCGTCCCTGGTATCATTATAACACTGGATGCCTGTTTCACTCCACAGACAGCACATGGTATGGTCTTAGTATAACTATTTGTGCCAAAAAAGTAACTGTTAAATAGTGCTCCGTATATACGGACGTTGTCAGCACCACTGGTCTTATTAAAGTCAGGATCTAATGGAAGACAAACAGGTTCCGGAGGCGCCCCGTAATCATTATCAGATCCACCACCGGTATAACCTGAAATTGAATTGAAATAGATAATATAGTTAGCCTGGTTTTATGATGCCGGTGGAGGACTGTTTAATATTATAATTTTTATTATTATTATAATTACAGACAGACAGATAGCAGTAATTACAAACAACACACATCGTTCAAAAGTAATATATCCTAATAGAATTATAAAGACATAGTAACATGATCCTTTACCAATTATTTCAAATTTACTTATTTTGTATATACTAGTAAGTAAACATTTTACCTGAATATACAAGCTTCGTATTAGTTATGTCTGGACACTGCTTTCTTGACCATCTAACGTAAGTAGTACCACGTGCTAGAAGATATTAAAAGGACATCAATGAATACTTAAATTACTTGTATGTTTCATAACAATGCGTTATTTTGATAGTCTAACAGCAATCTTGCGTCATTCTGAAATTAAAATTCATTTCAAAATGAAATTTAACATTCATGATAGCACGAGCTTTTTTTATAATCATAGCAAGTATTGAAAGCTCCTTTATTGGTTTAATGGGGTTGTAAAAACATTGACCGTGCGTACATTTTTAGAATGAAGCACTTCCACGCTTCATTCCAAATGTACTTAGGTGAACCCTTTTGCACCCCAAAAAATTTACAAAAAGAAACACTCAATTCTTAAAATAATATATCTAGCAAGCCTTTTACGGATTCACTTATTTAATTCACGAAAAGCGTAGCTTTGAGTAAGGCGTGTCTATAGATATATTACATCAATGAGCTATGACACATGTCAAAGGTTTAACCCTGATCAATAAAACTTTACGGCACTTTTCGATATGTCAATCAAATAGTGGCGTGAAACAATATATAATTTCCAGAAAATTAACACATGAAGCAGATATGAGTTGGATTTCTATGTCCGATAAAGGTACGTTTAAGATTAAAATATTGTTGCCATGGAATTCATACTTGATAGCCATTTGTTTTATTGAATATGTTTTTTTCTAAAAAATTCTTGAAAAAAGGTAGTGTGGTTTGGAGAGAAAAAAAGGGGTTGAGGCGGGTTAATGCAAACTTTTATTCTATATATATCATGTTTATTTGCCCTCAAATCCGAAATAATACTTGTAATTTCAAAGGATGTTGTGATAAAAAGGAAACCTTTTCTTTTGAAGGTAATTCAAAATAATCTTTTATTCCCCAAAAAATTGGAAAAAATCGGTTAATTGATTGCAATGGTTGTGTGTTGAATGCGTGTAAGGTCCAGGGACACATGTTTGAGACATGATCAATACACGGAGTTCTATATTTTGTTTTATATTATTGTGAATTTCGACACAATAAAAGAGGAATTTAAGCAAAATAACTGAATGGAAATGTATAGTCATTTCTATTTAAGATGGTTTTAATCTTTCATTAACGAAGTGATCGTTAAACTTCAAAATGGGAGGGGGTTGGGTGGGGTAAACAAAAATGTTTTGATCACCAATTAGATTTTGAAAAATATAATGGTCAAGCATATGAGAAAAAAGAAATATTTTAAATCCAGATTTTCTCCTATAAATGTACCTTATAGTGTTAAATATTGAGAGAAAACAAAATATTGATAGCGTTGAAAAACTAAATAAAATCGATAGCGCTATGCGCTAAGAAAAGTTTTCGACAGAGACAAAAACAGTCACATTCTGTGCAAATATGAAAGTAAAATCAAGTGACAAGTTTTAGTGGGACTCGTTGCATGCTAGAAAAAACATATAAAACAACTCTCTGAGTAGTCCGTATGTTGATTATTGCATGAACAATTTACTGTTCATATGAAACTTATTTTTGCCTTGCAGTCACCCCTCCCCCCATCGACATAACATGCAGAAACTGCCGGATCGTATCGCATTAATTGTAATCGTGTTCTCCTCCGCAGCGTACATGCACAATTTGCCATGGGACATTAAGCAGCAATCAATCAAACTAAATATTTACTTAGTGTTACCGGTATATATTTAAAAATATTTTCAAATGAAAGCTGATGTTTTATCAGCTATAGTCAGAGGAGCGAATAAGGCGTCTGTGCAATGCTAAATGGTGTTGTAATAGAAGTTAGGAGTTGGCAGTACAGGTAAAGGAAATAAAAAAAAAATCCGATCTATTGTAACATTGTTACATTGTAGGTTGATTACATAGGCAATTTATAAATATTATAACACATAGTATTTTTGAATCATAAGAAAATCATCTTAATCATTCAAGGTATAATTCACAGTTGTCCCTACATAAAGCAGATATATGCATTATAAATTCTTAGTGATTATAATTATGCTTCTTAAGACAGAATAACTCCATGTAATTATAGTGAAGCGACGAGTACATGATCAATCCTATACACTTAAAAATCCTTTGTGTATTGAGTAAGATGTTCCTTACTAACACCTACAAGATGGTAACATCTCCAGAAACGAAAGCTGATATTTTATCATCTATGATTAGAGGAGGGGATAAGACATTGCACAGTGTTCGATGGTATTTTATCAGTTAGAAGCAAAAATTAAAGGTTCCAGCCCCACTCGGGAGTACAGAATGCGATATACTCGCACATTGTCAGGTTGAGTTTCTATATTTGCAATAAAACCTGTTGACAGAGAATGTTAATCATAACGGAAAAATACTTCTCCGATTTTCAAAGCCAGGGCCGTGAAATTTTAATGATAGAATGTTCAGGTTCTCAAACATTCATTTGAATTGACTGGTAATACTACTATATTCCAAAACCCAAACCCCCTCCCTACACACTTACGATTATTCTACTAATGTGAAGGTAGTCGTCGATTACAACTATCATTAATGCTCGAAAGCAAGATTAGATAATGTATACTATTGAAGTCCAGATATATGCATATTAACACCGGCTAGCTTCACATAAACAATGAATCTGTATTATACGAACCGTTACTTTCGTCATCGACTTGTCGTCAAATAACGTGTATTTCGTCATTTAGCATTTTCTTTATCTGGCTGTTGCTTTGAGTCACTGTTAGGTTAGAAAGTTAAAAATCTGTGTACATGTTAACAATAAAGCTTGTATAACAAGTGATGTTTTATATAAGAAACGTTAGAATAAAGCTACTTGTAATCATATTAGTCGTATCTAATAAATATTGGCTCGAATGGTATGAGTTAGAAGCTTCAATTGAGATCCAATGTGAAGTTTGCGGTGGCCATTAACATTAAACATTGAAAAAATGGAAACACAGAGAAGCAAACCCATATCGCTGATGCCTCCAATTATTTTCTGAAGGCCGGCATGGTAGATGCTCTAAAAGTAGAGGTGGGGAATTGCCAAAAAGACCTAAAAGTGTAAGCCCTGGAAAAGAGCATCTTACCTCTGTTCGGAGGATAACAGTTAAAGGCAAACATTGGAATTGTATTTCAAATTTTATTATATTTGATTAATATTTAATTTCCAGGGAAGCGCTCTCAACCAGCATATTTTAGTTGAAGCTAAAGAAAGCAATATTTTAACAGGAATCCGTTAAGTCGAGTATCATTTTGGTAATCGGTACTCGGTACTACCGAGCGATATTTGAGTGTTCGAGTATTCGTGTACATACCTTTTTTTATAGATATACATCATTATGTTAAATGACTGCGAACCTACAAAGAAAGAATCGAAACCACTGATTTATCCTTGTGTTCTCTTTTTAACGATGTCCGCGTATGCAATAATTGTTAACATGAACAACGCTCAGCCTTAAGTATTATAATCTGTGGTGCTTAAAATAGTATGAAGTGTATGTAAATGGTAATATCCCGCTATCTTTTTTTTCTTACATTTGTAATAAATTATAAGTGCAATTATTATCAAAATCTTACCGTTGTCTGCTATTTGCTGATTAAAACATGCATCGTCCTATTCATGTTGCTAATCAACTGATGGGAAGTTTTATTCTCCGAAAAATACAAATTATTATATATGTCGGTCATCAGATTTAAATAAGATGTATTAAAGAAACTAGTAGTGTCTCAAAGATCACATCTAGTGCACGCAAATTGACTGACGTTTTGCAAAATTGATTTTTGACTTCTTTACCTTTTAAATTCGTGAGACATACAACTAACCGTTCTTATGAATTCGCCAAAACGTGTAAAAATGTATAAAAAGGTTTTGTTGTATTTCTAATCAAGAACACTTTGACTGGTACATACCAACACACCAAAGTATGTGATCCTCTTACTTTCTTATTCGTGTATCAACAACCAACAATTTTGAAGCGAAATCTTTTAATTTGTTTTTTGATATTTCGTGATTTTAAGACAAATTTCAGAAAGATTTTTTTCCACATGTTATATGTATCTACTTTACAGATTATCATTTTATTTGAAAAGATTCATTCAATAGTATTTTGGAGAAAAAATAAATAAATGCATTTCTTAAGATTAGTTTTCAGATATAGTTAACATGTCACAATAGACGCAAATTTTGTCTGTGACATTACCCCATTAAACATTCATCACCTAACTTGGAGAAACTGGAACAAAGTTCAATATTTTGGGGTTCCCAATAGGTTCACTTTGTGCTTGTTTGGCTCTATAAATATTTTGATCTGAGCGTCACTGATGAGTCTTATGTAGACAAAACGCGCATCTGGCGTACTAAATTATAATCATGGTACCTTTGATAACTGTTTAGTCATAGAAGAAGGTTTATACTTAGTAATATATGTTTTATATTTTATAGTGCTATATGTTAATAACCGTTATTGTATACGATATCCATTGTATCTTTATATCAAGATTTTTTTTTGACAATTTAAGAATAAATTACTTACCGTTTTGAAGTTATTTACTCTATAACTTTCTGTTTACATCATTGTCATCGTATACATTCTTATGTTGACAATATATCGTTTTTACATTGTCAACATTGTATAGATGTTGTGAACCAGGTCTTAACCTTTGTGTTTACATCGTTCACATCGTATACATCGTAATGTTGACAATATCGTGTCAACATCGTGTTTATTTTGAATATAGAGTCCATACCTTTCTGTTTACATCGTTCACATCGTATACATCGTGATGTTGACAATATCGTTTTTACATCGTCAGCATCGTATAGATGTTAGGAACCAAGTCTTTACCTTCGTGTTTACATTGTTCACATCGTATACATCGCAATGTTGACAATATCGTGTCAACATCGTGTTTTTGTTGTGTTTCGATTCTATTGCAACTTTCTGTTTACATCGTTAACATCGTTTACATCGTGAAGTTGACAATATCGTTTATACATCATTTACATCGTGAACATCGTATAAATAATGTGTACCACGTCTATACCTTTGTATTTACATCGTTTACATTGTGATGTTGACAATATTCAAAAAAATGTTTTTTTATTCATTGATATTCAACAAAATTTGTGGATAACATGTATACATTTTGGATTTTTATGTTTTTTTTAACAACAAATCTTTTAAAAAAATGTGATGTTATAGCTCTAATTTGACACAAAATAGTGTCAACATAGTTTACTGATGAGTCTTATGTAGACGAAATGCGCGTCTGGCGTACTAAATTATAATCCTGGTACTTTTGATAACTATTATATGGCGAAGTAAACATTGTTAACATAAAATCTTTTTAACATTGTATACATCACGATGTTTACGATGTCAACGAGGTGTAAACCATATATCAGAGTTCAGACAATGTAAATGATGTTGACACAACATCGTCTTAACATTGTATACATCACGATATTAACGATGTCAACGATGTAAACAATATTTAAGGGTTCAAACAAAGTATACGATGTTGACACAACATCATGTTAACATTGTATACATCGCGATGTTAGCGATATCAACGATGTAAACAATATATAAGGGTTCAAACAATGTATACGATGTCACAACATTGTATTAACATTGTATGCATCACGATGTTAACGATGTAAACGATGTAAACAATATATAAGGGTTCAAACAAATTATACGATGTTGACACAACATCGTGTTAACATTGTATACATCGCGATGTTAACGATGTCAACGATGTAAACAATATATAAGGGTTTAAACAATGTAAACAATGTTGACACAATATCGTGTTAACATTGTAGATATTGCGATGTCTACAATATTGATTAATCATCGTGCACTGGACATGAATGAAACCGTTTAATCCCACTGCATATGTTTGCACCGGTCCTAATTAGGTCCGGAATCTGATATGTAGTGGTTATCATCTGTTTATGTGGTTCATAAGTGTTTCTCCTTGCTCGTTTTTATATAGATTATACCGTCGGTTTTCTATTTCCATACCACATTTTAGTATATTTATCAGAGAGGATATCTAGAGAGTCTATATTTTTGTCTGAGCAATATGCTTTTGTTTGATAATATGAAATAAATGAAACATTGCTTTAGTTGTACGGTTGTAACAATGTTGTCACGTCATTGACTTATATGTTTATTATACAAGTATTCCAGACAATTAAATAATAAGAAAATATACATATTACCAAAAACAAGGTATAGTAACAAACCAAATAGATTTGTAACATCTTCTTATTTATAACTATATAATGGACAATTACTAAAAACAGTTACGATTCATAGAAAACAATACAGTAGGGGTACCAAAGTAATTCTAGTACTTTTGTGGTATGCCCTACCTAGTTCTTTGGTTTGCCCCTTCCTACCTTTTATAGTCCTATATAAGGCACCTTATATGTATCACAAATCTCTATTTTACAGAGCATTTGTCCTCACACAGAATTGAAGACATAACCTCCAGAAAAATATAGATACAAGTTAACCATATGTTCATACTTTCTCGCTTGTGTATTAAAAATATAACATGTATAATGCAAAAACAATAGTAGACCCATTTATATGACTGATCTTGCTATGTCTGCATTTTTTTTTAAAATCGGACAGCATATAAAGACAAACAGAAATAGACGAAAGATATACCACAATACAAATAACAGTACACATTAATTAATTATAAACATTAAACAGGAATAAAAGCAGGAAAGCATGCTTTTGTCATAAGTAATATATTTGAAATAATAAATTTATACTTAAGAGACTGATCGTGTAGTTTTATTCCTGAACAGTGTTATATATTCATATTTATTTGACAAATGGATGGATATCATATTTCCAACTGGACCTACATATGCAACATTTCTATACATTAAGCGTTTGAGCTACTTTTTACCTCAAATTCAAAGAGCATACGAGTGTATATTATTACAAGAACGTTGCATTTAGCATGTTTAATTAAATCAAATTTGAAAATGTCTTGTTTTTATCATGACTTAAAAAAAGCACTGTTAATCTGTTGTGTTTTGAATTGAAGAAGTTAAACGTTGCATATACGATTAGTTAAATAAAGACGATTGTATACATCTGCATGTTAATGTTTAATGTTTAATGATTTTAACTTATGTACATGTGATAGCCAAAAAGTGTCCGAACTAATGAATTTATGCTAGAAATATTTTGCCCTAGTGTCCATATGACATAAAAGAGGGACAAAAGATACCAGAGGGACAGTCAAACTCATAAATCGAAAATAAACTGACAACGCCATGGCTACAATTGAAAAAGTGATCTCCGAAAGGGTAGGCAGATCCTGCTCCACATATGGCACCCGTCGTGTTGCTCATGATATAGCAAATTCGGTAAATAGTCTAATTCGGGAGGTCACATTCAATAAAGGGATAGTGCTCTAAGTACATAAGATATAGGTCACAGCAAGCAAACTAATGTTAAGACTTTAATTCTATTTTATTTGTTAGTTTCGATATTGTTGATAGAAGAGGGACGAAAGATACCAAAGTGACAGTCAAACTCATAAATCTAAAACAAACTGACAACGCCATGGCTAAAAATGAAAAAGACAAACAGAAAAACAATAGTACACATGACACAACATAGAAAACTAAAGAATAAACAACAAGAACCCACCAAAAACTAGGGGTGATTTCAGGTGCTCCGGAAGGGTAAGCAGATCCTGCTCCACATGAGGCACCCGTCGTGTTGCTTATGTGATTACAAATCTGGTAAATAGTCGGTAGGTCACATTCATGAAAGGGATAGATGTTCTTTGTGTTTTCTTGTTAAATATTTATTTGTTTTGAGATTGTGACACAATAATGGCGGATATACCCATATCATGACTATTTTGTTTATTATGTCTGTTTTATTCGCACATCGTTGTAAAAATTATGAAATTTGATCCGACTAACATACAAGTGAAAGGTTTAGCGCTACAAAACCAGGTTCATCCACCATTTTCTACATTTGTAAATGCCAGTACCAAGTCATGGATTATGACAGTTGTTGTCCATTCGTTTGATGTGTTGTATCGTTTGATAACAAATCGCCTTCTATCATATCCTGCAATAATTGGAGAAAAATTCGTAAATTTTACGGACGCCATCACGATTTGGTTAACCGTTTCACAAATGATATCGGATATGTTCCTTATGTCGTAACTACAATTCCTCCCCTTCTTGAATGTGACCTACCGAATTAGACTATTTACCGGATTTGTTATTACATAAGCAACACGACGGGTGCCACATGTGGAGCAAGATCGGCTTACCCTTTCGGAGAACCTTAGATTACCCCTAGTTTTTACGTGGGGTTCGTGTTGCTTATTCTTTAGTTTTCTATTTTGTGTCGTGTGTACTATCATTTGTCTGTTTGTCTTTTTAATTTTTTGCCATGTCGTTGTCAGTATATTTTCGATTTATGAGTTTGATTGTCCCTCTGGTATCTTTCGTTCCTCTTATATAGTCATTTATTGTTTATCAAACTTAGTTAAAGTAAACTATTGTTATAACTTTTTTTAACGGGCTCTACTGTGAGCTTTTGTCAAAGGATATCAAGTTCGTTCGCCCTGATTACATTTTCGCCCTGGGGCCGTTCCCCATGAGCTCGTTCGCCTATAGCGTCTGTTCGAACTGGATTTGTTCTACTTCAAAAAAAAAATATATATTACTGTTATTCAAGTTTAATAATTTTTTTCAGATATTTATACGGTTTAAATTCTTGACATTAATGAACATACATTGAAAGTATTTGAAACATTCGTTCTTTATAATAATAATTCTCACTGATTGTTGTAATAATTATAATAATTGTATTTAATCATGTTAATTGTTTGTGAATATTTTGATAAACTGGTCAGCTTGGAATTGAAGCAGCTGTCTTGCACATTTAAGCAACACCTATCATTGATGAAACTTCGATAAATTTGCGGGTTTTTTTTTTTTTTGCTCCCTTTTTTGACTATCTTGTTAAGACATAACTATGCATTTATACAAAAAATACAGCTTCTCAAAACCTAACTCACATATTAAAACTGATCATTCATTTAGTTTCTGGCGCCCTTCATAAAAAACACAACAATTAGTAGTTCGCCTTGGAAATATTGGTTAAGATATAAACACTTTAAAAATCCACACAAAAAGCTTTAAGTTCATTTCCAAAACTGAAAAACCAAGTATTCAGAAGATTGAATAGACACATGCCACTTTATTACTTTTAAAACTATGACATCTAAAGTTCAAGATGGATGTCACCGATTAACACAGATCAACTCAATATCCTATTTGAAAGACATTTGAAAGCTCAAACAACATCACGCAGGAGTACCATAATGCATAAATATATGGTCATACATACTAACACTATAAAATCCATTACTATCCATACAGGTTGTTCACATTTGATTCACTTACACAAACCTCCCAAAAAAACAAAAACAAAAATAAAATAGCATGAACCCTTACATTATGTATCGATCAATTAATCAAAGTTTTTAGAATCGAATACATATTAACGACTAAGGTTTTGACTGTTACTGTAAATAATTGGAACCATAATGATATGGTTTTTGGACGATTTTTATTTATCCTTTGATACATGTCATTTTGTTTCTCTTTTTTAAGGATCTTGATAGCTGAGCTTCTTTTATCATTAACAATTGCTTATATAAGACAAGGCTTCCACACTTTCGCAGTTTAGTATTTATCATTAAGCGGTCCATAACATTATTAACATTATTTAATGTGTTTTGTTTTATCCTATACAAATGAATAGTGGCGTGAATGACAATGAACAAACTGTTAACCAGATATCAAATGACATATAGTGAACATCTATGGATAACTGTACGGCCTTCAACAATGAACAAATTTCATAATTCGTAGTCACTTATAAAAGGCAACGACATTGGAACTGTAAAAAAAATAAAAAAAAAATAACAGCCTGATGTATGAACAAAAAGATCAGATAACTTTGTGTATTTTTGTGATTTTACTTTTGAATGTCTATCTATTATAATTGAAAGGTTTAAATGATTGATAGTCATATGCTAGATTTAGTCATGCATATGAAATAGTTTTCTTTCAATTTATACAAATATCAATAGTTGTTCGTTTGAAGGTCATTCCTTAATTATATAAATTGCTGAAATTTTGATACATAGATTAAGTTCAAAAGGGAAAAATCAGATAAACTAACACTACACATAATTTTAAATAATTGTTCTGTTCAATTATTTTGAGCAAACAACACATGTCATTGGATAGTTATCATGATAAGGTGGACAGTGTAGTGATCCACATTTAGCTAACACTTCGTAAAACTGCTGGCCATCGTAATTCACTGATGATCCTCCAGTAACATATTCTGGTTTTATATCCACACAAATATATGAGCTAGCACCATTATTACCACGAGAAGATGATGAAAGATAACCATAATATTCCATGTTCCATCCTTTATAACACCTGTTCTTCCCTGGTATCATTATAACACTGGATGCCTTTTTGGCTCTACATACCGAACACGGTACATCTTGATTCAAACTATTTGAAGCAAAGAAATTGGTCAGGAATTCTGCTCCGTGCATACGACCGTAGTCTTCTCCGCTGATTTTGCCAAAGTTAGGATCTAAAGGAAGACATACTGGTTCTGGAGGCGCCCCTACATCCCCTGCATATCCACCACCGGTATAACCTGAAATAAAATTAGATTCTTATATGACGTTCCCAAAATGTTTTTTTGGAAACACCCGTGGTAAAATACGAATATCCGCCATAATTATCCATTTCTTAATTTGTAAAATGCAATAGTCCATTTTCATATACATTTCCCTTTCCGTAGTCGGTTCCGTCTTTTATTATCTTAAGTCACGTGATACCCGACATCAGCACCAAGACAACTAAGTAAACAATATGGATTGCGCGTCAATGAAAGTTACCGATTTGAAAGAATATTTGAGATTAAGGGGGATAGGTGTAACCAACATGAAAAGGAATGAATTAGTGAGGTTGTGCACTGCTGTTGAAGGGCTAAATCTACCACTTGACCCAGATATGTGTACGGACCGGGTCACAAACACTGTAGCAGAATTGCTGAAAAGCAACGGGATTGACAACATGTCTTCTCTACAAGGATTCACCAAGGACCTTTCCAATATTCCGAATGTGTCACTGTATGATGTTTTTAACTATCTGCTGTATAACACTTCAAACTATGATCGTAGAAAGTTGAAGGCCTACAAATCTTCTGAAGATTACCGTTTGTATTTCGATGGTTATGTAGAGAGTCTTGAAATGACCGAGTTGAACAGTTTATTTATATTTTTGGCTGCCATCAAACCTACACAGAAAGACAAAACATATCTTAATACCTCCACATATGATGCCTGGATCGTAATGGACAATGCTGGTGATGTGAAGGCAGCATATTGTACATGCATAGGAGGGTAAGTACATGTAACAAGCATCCAATTTTTTCACCTATAAATCACTGAATTAAAAAGGTGCATTAAACTTTCTTGATAGCCGTTATAAATCAATTTTGTCACGGATACACATATATTAAATCACTTGAGGAAAATAGCTTAAGAAGTGTTACATTGAATGAAAATTTAGACTGCATTGTATCTGTTTGAATATGTGGTCCATACCAATATTGGCTTTAATACAACTGTTTGTACTTTTTAAATACATGTATGTACATGTACACCATAGTCCATCTTTATGATGATTTTCAAGGCTGTCCATGCATCAAAAATAAAATAAAAACACTGCTGAAAATATAATTACATGTATTATAAAGTTCTGTTTTCTTTTAATTACATAATATCAGCTTCTATTAAATAACTTATGTGAAAGTTATTTATGTTAGTTGTTTAGAGATACATACATGTAGAATACTAGATCACCCGTACTTCATGTAGCGTTGTAGCAATACACCAATATACATGTATGATTAATGTGTGTGCGTGTTGATTGAAACAGTTTCTTATAATTTTGAGAAAATTTACAACAAAATCAACCAGTCATGTTTAAGTTGCAGACTAACAAAAATTTCTATATACATGTAGAAATGTATTGCATGAATCCTACATGTACATTTTGTATGAAATATATTTTCCTTCTTTCATGTGTAGTCTAACTAATTTTGTATTTGTGTTTTTCAGTGCTGATGGTGGTTGTCGACACATAGGTGCAACACTGTATGAAATTGAAGGATTTGAGGCAAAATCAGTTACTGATGGTGACAATTTATGGTTGAAAAGAGCAAGGCAGCATGATTGTCCAGTTCCAATTAAAAAGTTGAAAATTATGAAAGCAAGGTATACTAGCTACATGTAAATATAATTAACAGTATAAATTTATTAACATTTCATATTTTTAAAAAAGATTTTGTTCATTACAACAGTAAATGTTTTATTACATGTAATTATAATAAAGAAGATGTGGTATAATAGCCATTGAGACATATCTCCACTGTGGCACAAGCAACCAACTAACACAGACATTTACAAAATATAGTCAGATTCGAGAAAAGTATATAAAAAAGTATTATTGTAGAAATCCTTCTACATTCAAACTGAGCCAGTTGTTATCTGTCAGAAATATTAAAGAATTGAATAACTTGGGTATATTTCTAAAATCTGCAGAAAAACTTAGAATTTAATTGGAGTAAATAATATTTTTGTTCTCACTTTATTTAAGTATTATATCCTTCTCCGCTCGTATTTTGTATTATGTATTATATGTTCTTTCATGCACACCTTATATTTATATATATTATATATCTCTTGTGAAATTCTTATATTGGTGTAAAATTATGTATATGTATCCTATAAGCTGTGTTGCTTTCGGAATAAAGTATTATTGACAACTATAGGTCACTGAACCACCTTCAAAAATGAACAAAGCTAATTCCTAACAGTCAGCTATCACAGGCCCAGAAAATTGCCTGATTGATGACAAAATAACGATCAATTTCATTTGAGTGAAAGCAACACCACTTGCATTGAGAAACTCTTATACGACCTTACAAGAATATATATTCATATTAAACTAAAATTGAGAAATAAAAAAAATAAATTAGTTTACTTTGACATCATTAGAAACAACTGATGGCTTGGAATAGGCACACAACAGAATTTGTGTGTCACAAGATTTTATCTTTCTGTAAATTTGAGCTAAAAGCATGAAATATAAACAAAGCATTTTAAGTATTGTCTTTTTTTCAGGTATTCAACTGCTGATCAAGCTGACAATGGAATGCAAGATGGTGCCCATGATTTTGACCCGCGGTCTTCAGACAACAGAGATGATTATGGAGCTGAACAAATGTTAAACATTGCTAGGCAGTTAAAAGCAGTAAGTTTGAATTAGATTTTCTAAACTGTAATATATTTACCATATTTCACATGGTATTGGGAGCATCTTAATTTAACTGCTCATAAGATAGAAACAAACAATTTCATTTATATAATATTTGATAACTTTACAATTTTTCAGTGATTATTTGATTACTTTAATTCAAACATAACACATATTTCATAGATGTTTAATTATCTTAGAATATTTTTCTGATTAATAATTGATTACCCAATTTATTTCAGTAATTATTATAATACTACATGTACATGTATGTGATTAAATTTACATAAAAATTTTCATAATGTAAATAATAGATTACCTAGACCCTAATGAGATGTCTCCTGTAATAAGTTAGAGAGTAAAAAAGTGAGAATGGAAATGGGGAATGTGTCAAAAAGAAAACAACCTGATCAAAAAGCAAATAACAACCAAAGGACACCAATGGGTCTTCAATGCATTGAGAAAATGCTGTACTCACAGACGTCCTTCAGCAGGCCCCTAAACAATAATATATACATTTACTAGTTTAGTGATATTGGATGTCATACTTATCTCCAAAATTTATTAAAAAACAATACAAGACGAGTAAAGGGCAGAGGATCCTGATTTGGACAGGCACAAACATATTTCAGTATAAATTTTTAAAAAAATATTGCAATAATTTCTATAAAGCTGGAAAAATTATATAAACAGTATCTGTGTTACAGACAATACTTTTATGACCATGCAATTTTTAAAATAGGTAAGTCTACACCAACTAAACTTAGTATATATGTATATATAGTGAATTGCCATGGTGCATTTGCAGTTGCATAATTAATATTTTCATCTTTTCTTTTTCAAGATATCACCAGAACTGCAGGCTTTAGATTTGTTAGAGGACTCATCAGAATTGGATGAAGAGGCGGATTTCGTAGCATGTGATAGATGTGAAAGTTGGTCGATGATGTCAGCAGCTGTTAATGCTAATGCTACTCCAGAAACCCTGTCAACTATTCTGATAGAACGAGATGAAGTGTTGCACGTTGAACGTTGTACTGTTTATCAGTCAGATAACGCTACTTGGTTTAAGTTGAGGAAAGGTAGAATAACTGCGTCAAATTTTTTTAAAGTCTGTAGAGCTGTTGACAATTTGAAATGCCCTCCTTCGTTAATGAAAAGTCTACTAGGGGAATATGATTTATCTCATTCTGAAGTACCATCTCTTGAATGGGGGAAGAGGAAAGAGAAAGCTGCATTAGACCTTTACATACGTGTAAACAGACATAAACACAAAGGCTGTATGTTAGAGAAAAAGGGACTTCGTATCTACACAAGGTTGCCTTATGTTGGATGTTCTGTCGATGGTCTGTTCTCATGTAAGTGTCATGGTGAGAATCTAGTGGAAGTTAAATGTCCGTTTGCTGACAAGAACTTGAATCCTAAGGAAGTTGCCATTAAAAAGGGATGTGTGCTAGATTCAAGTGGTGAACTTCAAGTAACTGACAAATGCGAATATTACCATCAAATTCAAGGACAAATGGGTATATATGGAATCCACAAATCAGACTTGGTTGTATTCACAAAGAAAGGAATTGCTGTTGCTAGTGCTACATTTGATCCTCTGTTTTTTGAAAGAATGTGTAATAAGTTTCAGCTTTTCTTCCTAAATCATTTGGCTAATGCAATTATATCTTGTCAATGAATTTTGTCATAAAATGTACATGTTACTTATTAATAATTAACATCATATCAATTTGATGAGTAAATCTTTTTTAAACAGGTTTTACAGTGTGTCTCTTTCATTTTGTATTCCAGTTTATTATTTGTTTTACACTGGTTATCTTTTGGGCCCTTTATAGATTGTTAATAAAGGTGAGCCTAAGCTCTGTGTTGAAGGTTGTACTGTCTCCTATAATTGCTTAGTACTTTAACTACAATAAAATGTCTCTTGTATGGATACTTGTCTGAATGTTGTGATTCAATGGCAGTCATACCACATCTTCTATTTTATATTCAATTTTGAATGGACTTAACTTTAACATAAATAGGGTTTTAGTTTTCTCATTTGATTTTTTACATTGTCATTTCAGAATCTTTTATAGCCGACTATGCGGTTAAGACTTTGCTCAATGTTAAAGTCTGTTATGTGACATATAGTTGTTATTTTCTGTGTCATTTTGGTCTCTTGTGGAGAGTTCATTGGTATTCATCATACCATATCATCTTTGTTTTTAAACTTGACCTAACAAAATTTTTTGGTCAACATCTTATTTATCATGTCTATGTATGTACATGTATTTGTTTATACATGTAATTTAAAGAAATGGAATAAAAAGTCAACAATAAGTTATATATTATTTAACCAACTGACTGTCCAGATTGCACAAAATGGCACACACTTTTACAACTTGATTAAATGTATGTTTCATTCTCAGTGGAATAGTTCTCTGTAAAAGTGTAAAGTTCTTCAGTCTTCCTATTGCCCTTTCCACATGAATTCTTGCACGTGCAATTCTGCGTGTCTTTGTAGTTGCATTTGCACACATCTGCTTTCCCATTGAGAAAGGGGGGATATTTAAAGTTGCCCCTTTAAGCGCTAAGTCACCTCGAATAAGGAAGCCTCTATCTGCCATTATATCATCACCATACTCAACTTTCTGTAGGAAGCCAGAATCTTGTACAATTTTACGATCAGATATGCTACCAGTAAATAAGTCGGATATAAAACTAAATGAACCTCTGGGTGTGATTCCAACAAGACACTTAAAAGTGTTGTGATGTTTGTAACTAGAATATGTAATTCGCTGAGCTGATGGCAGACTAGGTTTTTGTACAAAAAATTCTGTGCAATCAATAATACATTTTGTTTTCTTAAAGTGTTTGAAACATTTTGGCATTTTTTTAAGAACTTGTTCTCTTGAAGGCCATCTGACCAAAAACTTCAAATCATGATACATTAGATTTAGCCAAGTAGTAAATATTCTACACACAGAGCTTTCTGATATATCAAACATGTCCCCAAGAGTTTTGGTATCGAATCCTCTTCTTAGTCTTAACAAAGTGAGTGCTAATTCCTCCTTTATGTCTAATATTCTTCTCGGTCCTTTGCGAGGTGTCTGAAATAAATAAATGATGATGCATATATTCTTCATATAATCTGAAACCTATATTGATTCTAGAGTCATGTTTTCAGTTACCATCAATTGTTATTGAGACTTGTGCTGTTTTCAATGTTAAATAGGTGGAACACGAAATCCGGGTCAAAACATCAATTTGGCAAACAATTCAATATTGAACAAACATACGCACAGACTGAAAAACATTACACATTGTACCTGCACCTCGAGTCATGCAAAAATTGGTTCATTGACTTAGAAGTTTTTCCATGGTGAAAATTTAAAAACTCAAATGACATTACAACAAATGTAGCTAGATGCTCCAGAATATCAAGCAGAAACTGTCCTAATACTTTCACCATTTACACTGTTCTTATATTAATTTTGTTTAATGTATTTGGATAACAGATTTAAGGTACTGACATTACATTATAAATACATGTACATGTACACAAGTGTACAAAAATTTTGTCGTCTGCTTTTTCTGGTATACTAAACATGCTAAAGGACACAATAAAAAGTATAAACCTCTTAATATATCTTTTACCTCAGAATTTTCCCTTTCGGATGTATCTGCACTGTTCCAGTACACCATGGATGAAGCCTTTTTCCTCAGGAAATTTAGGATGAAACAAAATACTGCCTGTGATACACCTTGAATGAAGAAAACAAAATGTATATACTTATTTCTCATGGTAAAGCGTCTAAATATCGACACAACAATTTAAAAAAGGCAAATTTGAGCAATCAAATTATATTTTTTGTCTCCAGATAGGATTTAATCTCAAACTTTAAAGAAATTGAAACAATACCACCTGCATGTACTGTGACAAGCACACTTAGTCTAGACAATTTGACCCATAGGCAAAATGAATTCAGCCTTTTGTGGTCGGGTGATAATTTATTTTCATGGTTAATATACAGAATAAATGTCATTTGTAATTTATTACCCATTTATAAATGTGCATAAAATACCATCAAGCTTCCATACATTTTTAAATCTTTAAAAATTTAAGTTACATGTACCTGTATAGAATTTGCAGGATTTGTTGTCTTTCATAATGTCATTCATGAGATTCTTTCTCTTCATGCTACCAGTGTCCATCATATTATCGGTCAGAGAATCCATTTCTGCCATGGTAATGTCTGTTTGTGTAGATATACTTGTAGTTTGTACATTAAATCCCCTCTTTACAGCATAGTAAGTATGGTCTGCATCCACTGAAACATCAAGATTCAATATATATTGCATGACTTGGTTGATAATTATTTGTAAACCAACTAATATTGAGCAAAAGACTTAGAATGTACTGATGACATATATTTTGTAGAAAAATATGGACATATACTATATAGGTGGATATATGCACATAAAACATTAGATGATTACTGATAGGGTAGTCCAATGCAGCATCTGTAAGGCACAGCAGGTATACAACATTGATTAAATGATTCACAGACATAATCATTAAGAAACAGAGCAAGTGGACAGCATACACATACATCAATTTAGAGGCGCATGATACTTGGAATTCACCCCCCCCTTTTTTCGGAGTTTGATTACTTATTATCGGTCAATGCCTTGTCATTTCATATATATATATTATACCAGTCATTACCTTTAAGTTCTTCACAGAAATGTGGTGTTGCCTGAAGAGGTTGGTCTTTTGATGTGTTGGATCCATTTAAAGTTACATACGCCCCAACATCCATCCATACTTGATCGACAATTTTACTGGTAGTGGGCGTGGTTATGCTGGCTTTGATATGTACAGTGGCTCTGTCAAACGGAAGTTTCCTGGATTTGTGCACAGTTTGCTTTAAAGGGGTAGCCATGATTGGGTATGGATGTTGGGTGGTAGGTCTCTCATCAACAAAGTGCTTGCTGCACACATAGGCATGTTTGTTTACATTGGATACGGCGTAATCTTTCCTGCCACAAGCTTTTACCCACTGTAAAGTTTCTTCCAATCTTGTTTTAGGCTTAGGTATAGGAAAGAATTCCACTCCTGACATATGAGGTTTATGCTTATATCTGTCATCGCTGTTGCAGGTTCCCCAAACACAACGTTTTACCATTCTTTTTTACTTTGTTTATATTTTCGCGGAAAAAAACTTGTCGGGTATCACGTGACGTAGGCCGCTTACGTTACGCATAACCGCTTACATCAAATATAATATGAAAGTCGACTATTTGAATAATTTCTTTATTTGTAAATTTTAAATTCTTAATTTGTAACATGCAAATTTTTATTTATATCCATTACAGTGGCGGCTGCCAGATAAGGGTGTTCAAACCACCTGTTTGTTTGACAAATTATAAATTTGAATGGAGATATATGATAGAAAACCCTCCTTTTTGTATAAAAATTGCTGGATCCGAGTCTAATTAGTCATGTGAGTAGATAATAGGCTCGGACCTACACAAATAGAATAGGGTTGTTTAAATGAAAATAAACGATAAAGAGTTTATGAAAACCAAGATTTTGAAAAAAAATGCATTCAAAGTGTTCAAGAAGATATATTTCTTGTTAATTTATATATGAAGGCCTTTCAAATCTTTTTATAGCGATAAATCAAACACAGAAATTGAACATAGTCCAGCAGATATAGATAAGATCGTCTGGTAGGTTTAAATTATTTTAAATTACGTCAGTTAGATTCGTTTCAACAAAAATACAGATATCGTGTTCCAAGCAAAATATCAATGACATCAGGAGAGAGAAGTCTTTTCGTCAGGCTACAAAATTTTAAGAAACACTTTAAACTTTAAACTAAGAGTGAGGATTTTTTATGCAGAGAATGGTACACTCTGTTCTATAATTGTATAATTGTATTTCTGATTTGAAAACAAATTGTATCAGATTACCAATCATTAAGTTGTACAGCCCTTGGATGGTGTAAACTTCCCAAAAAAACGTGTATGGTGTAATGGTGTATGGCATATGGTGCAATGGTGTAAGGTGTATGGTGCTATGGTGTATGGTGCAAGAGGAATGGTGTAATGGTGTTTGAGGAATGGTGTGATTGTGTAACGTGTGATCGGGAAGGGTGTGAATGATGGTGTACGACATTTCATTGGTTGAAAACGATTTATTTTTATTTCATTTTTTCGAATTGTAAACATAAACAATAATAATAATGAAATTTAATTGCATTATGGGTAATTTCGGATCATATAGATAGAAAAGGGAATGGTGTATGGTGTAATGTGTAAGGTGTATGGTGAAAAGATGTAACGTGTATGGTGTAATGGTACAAGGTGTATGGTGTAATGGTGTAATGGTGTATGGTATAATCGGGAAATTAACACCATCCAAGGACTGTACTTGTTTGTATTTAATATGAAAATAAGAAGATGTGGTATGATTGCCAAGGATACATCTATTCACTTAAGTTTAAATGAAATGGTTGTAAGCAACTGTACGGTCTTCAACACTATACTATAGGCTCCCGGTACAGAAAAAAAAATCACGATTTAAACATGTGTATGCTTGGTTGATTGTATTATAAATAGAACAACATAAGAACGAACTATATAAAAAAAACACTACACTTGTTAGATCGATACAAAGCAGAAAACATAAAACATACAACATACAACCTCAGAGACCTGACGTGACACTGTTATATGTCAGTTTGGTATGGTCAAGTCTCAAGCGATCGTTATCTCTCTTTAAACAATATTTTCTTTTGTGTATTACGGCACAAGTCCGTATATGATTTATATAACACTTTTTAAGTGCTCATGTTTTACTGTGACTATCCATGCACATGCATTTAAGGAATAAAAATTATTGAAGTCACCAAATAACTATTCCCTACGTACGTCTAAACAAGTGATACCTTTACAAAATATCCATCCGTTGGATCCCCAGTGAAGGAGTTGCATAGTTATAACACATATCCTATTTATAAATATTTTAATATCAGCACAACAATGTTAAATCAAGCAATGTTTTTGCTTCCGCAAAAAGGACAAAATAAAAATTTGCCTCTAATAAATTATATTGCACCGATAGTAACTCTTATTGTGATACATTGGTTTAAAACACCAATCTCAAAGTAATTAGTTGTCCTCTTTTCAATCAAACACGTGCACATCTTTAATTGTAAAATATACAAAACACATGTATTTATATTCTTAAAGAGTCATAATGCTTTTTTTTTTGCAGAGTATATAAAAACTACCTGAATATACAAGCTCCGTATCGTTTTTCGTTGGACACTGCTTTCTTGACCAGATTATGTATGTAGTACCACGTGCTAAAAATAGAAATCACTGAAAGAATTAGAAATATGTACTTTGCTGTTAACAACGGAAACACAATCATGTTTAAGTTTCACTCATACGGTCCAAGTCAGAAACTTTGGGGATCACCTGAGAATATAAATATAGCTTCCAATGACTAACCATCCCACCGGAAAACCTTTGCTCACGTAGACTGTCCTTTTGGCGACTATCTGGTGTATAAATCCGTTTATTATGAACATGCTGAAGTCTCTTTAGAAATGTTAGAAAAAACCCAAATGGGAAGTCATATTCAGAGGCATTTATGCGCTCTTCGATCCGATTGATTGCATTAATTGTTATCTGGTCTTGAATATGCAAATACACTCATCATATACACCAAAATTGAAATTTTGTATTAAGATTTTTGCAGATTAGAAAGGAGGGGTGGTCCCGGGGGTTAGAACCCTTTATTTTGACGATCAATGCATCTGAATCGGGACATATAATTGGAACCACCCATTTAAGCCTAGGTTGAGAACCCTCTTTTAAAAAATAGCTGGAATCGCCCCTCTTTAAAATGCAGCAATTTATAAATACTTTTTTTTATATTATATGATATTAAGTAGAATTATACAAATGGATGAGTTTTATTATTTGACAACACTCATCGATATTGGAAATACAGTAAACGATACAGCCAATTGATTTATTTAATACATGGAATGCATGGTAAAATTGTCGACCAATCAACACGGAGAGCGAGATATATTTTCATTATCATACATCAATTTTAAATGCAATTCCAAATAAAATGGCTTTGAGAATCGTGTATTAAGCGCTTATCGTTCATTCGTCAATGAATCATTCGCCGTTCGTGTATAGTGCGTGTATCATTCCTCATTCATCGTGCGTGTATCGTGTGTGTTTTCATTCATCGTGCGTGTATCGTGAATCCATCATTCATTGTACATATTGCGTTTATCGTACGTTCATCATTCATTTTTCGTTGATCCTCCGCTTAATGCTCATCGCTCATCGTGCTTATATCGTGTATCGTTCATTCACCATGCATTCATCGTCCATTCACCGTGCGTGTATCGTGCATGCGTGTATCGTGCGTGTGGTCATTTTGAAATTTAAAAGATGGTCTGTATCTCCTTGTCTTACGCGGATGCCCTGTTTATTTGTTTCAAAAATCGATATTCATTAGTACGTATGTCAAAGAAAAACTCACGCTTCTGTTGATAGTGTCCATTCTTTATTAACCATAAGTACGTAAAAAAAGGCTATCCTTCATTAAAAAGTGACATTTAGATGATTTGTTGGATAAATGATTTTTGAAAATACAAGTTTCCGTAGAAAATTCTATTCCACATTTTTTCAAATTTGAATGTTATTCAATTTTTGTCTATCAATCAGGTTACCATGTCATTTATAATAGCTCGTGTTAATTATTATAATCATAAAGACTGGCAGGGATATATTGTTTATTTTAATGATTAATGTCAACTGAAAACAGAAAAATAAGAAATTGATAAATACAATGTCTACCAGGCTTTTGCACAACTATCTCAATAAGTTGACCGAATATACAATACGTTCTTTTTGCGCATACACACTCACACACACACAAACAAGCAAACACAAACTTGCACGCCATAATGTGTACTGTTTAGACGAACCATTGATTTCTTCGTTGACTTGTCGACTGATCGCGTGTATTTCGTCATGTAGCATCTTCTTTATTTGGCTGTTGCTTTGAGTCACTGATAAATAAAACAAAAAATATGTGAACAACATTGCTTGTAATTCCCGTCCTGCATACATGCATACTTGTTATATGTTTCTGTAAAATTGAGGAAATGTTATTTTGAAATATGAATAACAGTAAAACCTCATTTTTTCGAAATATTTTAGTCTAGTACAATACCAATTGACGTGAATAATTTTCCGAAGCAACAGTTGATGTCCAATGACAACTTTGTGGTTTTTCGAGACAATCAAAGTCATTACGAAACATTTTAGGCAGTAGCATAATTAACTCAATTATTTTTTAGCGAATTTTTTCAACATCGCTTAATAAATCTATGAACAAAAAGTATAAACCCTTTGTTTCAATTTTTAACATGTTTAACCCATTTAAACGTTTCAGTTAGCTAGACGAATTTAATTGGTTAGTTGTAAAAAGAAGAAAGTTAAATATTCTAATATAAACTCTTTTGTATTGAAATATCATTGATTTATCACTTTTATCTATGTATTACGATGTCTTTATAGAAAATAACTGTAAATATGAACAAAACCCGGTTATTTAAATCTTTGATACCTTCGATAGAAGGACGTGTAAGAAAGCTAGCAACCCACTTTTGGTGTTCAAACCTGTATGATGAATTATAAGTCCAATTATTATCAATATCTTACCATTGTTTGCTATTTGCTGATTAAAAACATGCATCGTCTTATTCATGTTGCTTATCAACTGATGAGAAGTTTCATTTTCTACAAAATAGAAATAGTAATTTAAATTATTACATATTTCAGAGAATGTATTTTCCAATTTTAAATTATAATTTGTCATCGAATACAAATAAAACAAACATCTAATATACACCTAAAGCTAGGTTCACACTGCCGATCAAATCAATTCGACGATTCCGATTGTCCACATTTCCACGACCAAGCTCAACCAAATTCTTAATCGGGCCTGTTTACGACTTCTTCCCGACCGCCATCCGACTTTACACGGACATTCACGACTCCTTAATGACTCCATCACGACTTCATCCCAACAACAAAATATATATTTATTCGATAATTCCGACCAATTCACGATCTTTACTCGACTATCTAGACCAAATCAACTATTCACGATCTCAGCCTGATCTCGACCAGACCAGATCGACCAGATCGTATATGGGTCGTAGGGATAATCGGGAATTGGTCGGGTATGCACAATTTTAGTATAAAAACGTCCGAAATTTTTATTCCCCTCCGCTTCGGAGTTGGCATTAAGTGTAACACTTGTTCGCACGTACGTCCCAACAATATTAATTTCCGTTCTCTAATTGTATTTTGACTCAACCAAATTTTATGAAACGCCGTATACACAATGTTTATTACCATAAAACACAGATCAAATGCGAATTTGGGTGACCGTTCTTGTGTAATGACCCTTTACAATGTTATATATGCTAGCTGGACACATTCTCCATTTATTTGGTTATAATCAGTAGAAGGTCGGAGTAAAATCATACAGTTAAAATATCTACATAGAAATAAAACAGTTGTACTTGTGGGCAAGGTGGTAAATGCTCAGAGAGACAGGTTAATAGTAATGACGGATATTGAAGAGTGTATAGAAGATGGTGTAGACAGCAACGGGCGCCGGGAAAACTAGGTGGGGCATTCATTGACACAATGACCACTGTGTGGGCAGTAAGCGAGACTTGCACTAACTCAATAAAGAGGAACCAAATGCTTTTAAAAGCTTCCTCATAGTGGACACTGATATGTAATGGTAGTTTTATTGCTTTTTTGGGGGAATGACACCACAAAATGAGATTTGTCTCTGGATTAGTACTTATGATAGACAGCAATATACATAAACTTTACCACTCCCTTGTCCTTGCTATCTTACAAATACCGTTTGTGTCATATATAGTGCATAAGTATGTAATAAGTATTTTTCATAGATTTGATATCCAGTTGTTAAAGGGTTAAAGATATTTACTAGTATTTTCGTTTTGCTGTATGGCTACAACCTGCATGTATTTGTTAAACAATATTGCAAAAGAGGGCAAAGATGTCACATATTTCCAAAAAATTTTACCAACAGTAGAATTTCAATCCCCTGGAGTGATACCTTTTCTGAAACTGTTAAAAACTTTACATATATCTATCAAGAGAGTTGTTATTTGAACTTATTACACGGGGAAAATAGCCTTCGTAGAAATAGACACAGAGGACATCGCTCCTCTATGCATATTTAAATTTATTTGCAGTTCTTCATCTTAATCAGATGACTGTATGAAGATAGTGACGATAAAGCATTCTTTTTTTAAAGAAAGGTATGTTTCCTGCATAAGTCAAAATATTGTCTAATATTGCTCAAATTTTCTTTCATATCTGTTATTTTAATGAAAGAAAGGAGGGTCATACCTAAATACCTAAATTTGAGTAATTTTTGACATTGTTTTGAATTATAACAAGCGAGATCAGATAATTGATTTAATGTTAAAATTAGAAGAAATGCATCGTATCAACTAACACTAACTAACCAACGACAAGCTGTAGAAGCATTTGCAGCGAGTGTATAGTTTGCTTTCGTCTCATTTTTGTGTGAAATTACGTCAAAAAGTTCAAATGAGAAAAAAAAAATTGACTGCAATCTGACCTATAGTTGTTATTAATAATTTCTGTGTTATTAAGTGTTCTGTGACGAGCTGTCTCATTGACAATTGTACCACACTATTCTCCTTTTTTTATACTACAACAATTTCTGGACACACGGAAAATACGGACAGACAAAACAGAAACTAGTCAATAAAACAGTAGAAAGTCAGATCGATAAAGAACAAGGTATACTATCCCGAGCATGCTTGTCGATTGAGTCAGACCAGTCTCCTGATCACGTAATTTGTCTGGATCGGGCTTGATCGAGTTGATCTGATCGGCAGTGTGAACCTAGCTTAAAAGACCGCTTTAGAGCAATGTCCTTTGGTTCGTCGGTTATGCGTGTCTTATTGACGTCATTCACCTGTATCCTTGTGCTAATAAAGTTGAACAAAAGTCATTGTGATCCTCATGCAGGATATTATATAAATAGTGTTTGTTTCGTAAATATCTAAGCACAATTCAATATTGACAACAGTGCTAATTATTAGGTTTAATACCGCAGTCACATTAGGCCACGATCGCACTACGATCTCTGGAAAAAAAAACCGAAATGTTAACAATCATAGTGCGATCGTGATCGCAGTAAGTTCGTGTTACGGTCGTTGAACGGTCGTGGTGAGGTCCTCATGATCGTGATGAGCGTGGCCAACTTTGAGCATGTTCAAAAGAATCGTGGTGCGGTTCATTGCGACATCAGGTCGTAGTAGAAGTGTAGGCAGGGAGCAATGAGGTCGTGGTAAGATTGCAAAGGTCTCTGTATCATCGTAGCGAGAGCGTGAAAAAATTATTATAGTCACAGAGACTACGATAAGGTCTCATAGCGACGTTTCTACGACCTTACTACGAACATCACGTCGACATCGCGACTCAAAACAGCTTCTATTACGACTTTACCACGTTTGTAACACGCTGTTCCAGGACCAAAGTACGATTCTAGCACGTTTTATTCGTTCTCAGTCGTTCTCATCGTGCTCTTCTTACGACTTGATTAGTTTTTACTACGACCTTTTCGAGTTCTTGTAATTTTCATTGTCATTGGCACATAAAATATACACAAGCTCCGGGTTTGTTTGAACCATTTATTTCAATTGAACCATTGAAACACGAAACCATGTACATGTAGTATTGCTGCTACAATCATTAACACAGATACAAAATCGTAACGAAAAGGCCATACCATTGGTATTATGAGTGCGAAGAAGGGTGAAGAAGAAGAAGAAGAAGAAGAAGAAGAAGAAGAAGAAGAAGAAGAAGAAGAAGAAGAAGAAGAAGAGTTTAGACGTCGTAGGGTTCATCCTTAATAATCAACCGAAAGGAGACTTCAGTTTGGTCATCATTATGTATTGATGAACTAGCTACGAATTAATTTGATTTTGATGGAACAGCAATTGCAATATGTTAGATTGGTCGGTCCGACATCTCTACTGGCTTAGGATTCTTATCAGAGGGCCCTCTTTCCCTTCATCTATCCCTACCATCACGCTCAGGAGTTCTGGTAAATTTTAATAGCATGACAGTATTATTTTTGAGAAATCTATGTATTAATGAAACATAGATGGAATCTACCAGTATTAATATGGAACACTAGTTGACGTTATTGCTGAGAGCATAGTAAAATCGAGATATAAACGTCGTATGATCGTAGTATGATCGTGGTAAGAGCGTGCTATAATCGCGGTAGAAGCTTGGTAAGATTGAGTTGTAATCGAATATGGTCGTAGTAATAACTTGATGAGCGTAGTAAGATCGTGATAATCGGAGTGAGGTCGAAGATAAGCGTGGTTAGAACGTGTTACAAACTGTAGCTGGATCGTTGTAGAAGCGTAATGAGGACGTTATATCATCGTGAAAACAACGAAAAGTGACAATGTCATGCCGCTCATACCGCGACCTCACCACGATCTGAACTAATTTTTTAAAAGGCGTAGTGCGATCTTGGTCTAGTGTGACTGAGGCGTAAGACTTGTGCATTATTTACATACCGTTTTGAAGTTTTGAAAACATCAAGTCAATTGAATCATTTTGATGACTGGAAAGTTTTATAATATCACGTGCTGTGTCTGACCTAAATGCTAGAGTCTGATTGTAAAGGGCGAGAAAGTCTTGTCCTCGTGCAGCCTGGTTGGTAGTTAGTGTATGAACCTGATGTTTTAACGTTTCTGTGTCCGTTTGTAACGTGTTGATATCCTGCAGATGATTAATAGCTTTTAACTGCTTCAAAGCCGCAATTTCAGTTGCCATTTCTATTGACTTCTTTTCATATGCTGTAAGTTGACTTTTTACTGTATTGTAGTCTACCTGTAACATAGAATAATTCTGCAGAAGATTGGAATAACTGACATGGATAGCAACGTTTTCCATTTTTAGCTGATGAACACTTAGTTCCAACTTATTTGTTTGATCACGAAGATCTGTTATGTTTAATGTCTTTGAAACGAGTTCTGTGTGCAATTGTGTCACCGCAACTTCTATATTTTTTCAAGCTTTAATTTCCTCTGTAAGTAATTCCATAAGTGCAACATATTGGTGTCCTGAAATCCCAAGGTTTGTTGAAGTAGTCTTATCGAGTAAAAATCCGTTTAAATTTGGAGAAAACAATAGAAAACAAAAAAGAAACATAAACGTCTCCATAATATTGTTGGGGGCGTATATACAATATTATATCATAAACACGTTCTCTAATCAGTTCGATATATTTATTATCTAATTTTGTTTACTTTATCGAAACAGATTTTGATAAATGTATGAGATATTTGTTATTGATCTCGACCATTGAAAGTGTTGTTATGTAAGGAAAATTGTTGACTGTTGCTATCTTATGGTTTACTTTCAAGACAAAATGGTGCCATAACCTCGACATTTTTCTTTTGCTTAGCCTGATACATAAGGAATACATTTAAAGATTGAAGCATGTCCTACGCACTCTGCAATCGTCCACGAACACCCTTATCAGCCCAAGGCGCTAATCAAGGACTTAAATTGATCAATGAAGGATATCAGTGTCCATGGGAAACAGACATGCTATAATCCATAAATCCCATTTTTAACACAGGATTAAAATAATGGAAAGAGATTCATTATTCCTTCTGAAAAGATCAATTCTCCACTGACATAACAATATTATTACGACGCTACCCAAACAGTAAAAACCTATGGTTCTATGAATATTATAGGTTGCACTTCTGTTAATATAGACAATGCAATTTTCGATAGGAACACTTTTTACGGTTACAATTTTGCCACTTTTACTATGGAGTTTCGTTAAAACATATCTCGGAATGGAAATTGTTCATGCACTATCCTTTTTGCAAATATCAACATTTACATGCCTCGAACTTCGAACACTTTAAATTTATCCAAACATTCTTTACAACGCATTACTTCATTTTGGGTACTTCTGATAATTTGGGAGCTATCCGTGTGTTTCTACGTTTTATACTGCTTACATTACCAAATTGTGTCACAAAGAGATGAGGCATATAGATAATATCTGAAAACCAGTATGTTAACAAGATAAAATATCTATGAATATTTACTTAAATGTAATTACAAGTATGCATATATTATAAATATATAGAGGGCTTAAGGTACACTATACATATTGTTAACAAAGTATTTGATCTGAGTCATCATATTTCAGGTCCAGGATTTTCGCAATCTTCATAAAGTGATTATTTAACTTTATATTTAATTTTTATTTTTAATGAACAATAACATGAATAACAGGATACAGGTTCTAGCACAACATTTTTTTATGAAGCAAATCCTTTGCTCATGGAGCCGACCCTGTATATCTCCTAATGTTACAATATAAGACCTTTACTTAGATCACGATTCATTTATTGTAGGCCAACATTTTGTTAATCAATACATTTTAAAAATCTAATATAAATCCTTGAATGTCCTCTGTACAGTGATATAAGATAGGATTTGTTTACCAAAAGGTCTAGGTATACTGCTTATTTTGACAGCTAAATTCGGAATGTACCAAAGAGACACAAACAAGTATTACATGCTAAAATAAACAATACAGAAACTATATATTACACCAAAATAAAAATAAATCATGCAGTGAAAATCCCGTGCACAGCTAAATTATTGTTTTCCACTATTACAACACTGAACAAACAAATGCTTTGTTACCCCGATTTGGTTTTTGTCCATAGATTTACGAGTTTTGAACAGCGGTATACTACTGTTGCCTTTATTTACATCTATTGTTGGTATAACATATGATTATTCATTTTTAATACAAATAAAATAGAACCAGAAGTAAAATAATAATAATAAAAACTACTTCGCAACTCTGAACATCAAATAGAAACTGATAGTAATTTTCTAAACGTAGTTGGTATATAAAAGACATGACCGTAGACATGTAAATGTGGAATGTCGCTTTATTTTACAAATTATTTTATATAGAATCATACTTTCGCCAATCAATCCTTATTTGTTGATAAACGATTGTACTAAAATCTTTAGACTATTAATTTTTTTTAATGTGTTTGTATTTAAACCAGGATACCAGTTGATACCTATGAAATTGAGAATGGAAACAGGGAATGTTATAATCCACCAGCAGCAATTTCTACTAAATTCTTTTAAACAGAGATTTGTTTTTATTCTATACTGAATTATATTGTATTTTTATCTTTATCATTGAGAATTCAATGAAACAAACATTGTCTATCATCCTACCGATTAAAATTACACTTTGCATTTGACATAATTGATGCATTGATTTATAATTCTAAATTTGTCAAAAACAAAGAGTTTAATTTCTTTTTCTTGTCGACAAGTATAGATTATGAAATTCTCAATATAGTTTATATTTTAAAAGCGATGAATGTGTAGTTTTGTTAAAAGTTGACTGGATACAAATATCAAGAGGTTTGACTGTAGAATTCGTTGCCAATGAATCAGCAACTGTAAACTGAAATAAGAAAAATATATCTACAGTGAAATATTAATTTGACAAAATACTGGTGAAATTTTCAGTTTTTGTTGTGTATCTTAATTCAAGTTCTCACCACCATTTAGAAAAGTATGACAAATATCTATGTGGAACATATATACACACAGCTTCTTTACCAACATGTTTGAGTATATGTGTTGCACATTTAAACAACACATAAAAATGTGTATCACTAAAGATATTTGGATAAATTTGCTTTTTTTTACTGTCAAACATAGATAAAAAAAAAATACCATGTGGTTAAGACGTTACCATGAATTATAAATAAAGCTTCTCAAAACCTAACTCTCATATCAAAACCAGATCATGCACCTTGGATATTTGCCTTTACATTTAAGTTGTTGGTGCACTTCAGAGATAATTCTACTGCGGAACATTGGTTAACATATAAACACTTTGAAAATCCATATGAAAAGCTTCAAGTTCATGTCCAAAACTTGAAACTAAGTATTATTCAGTAGATTGAATAGACATTTTCCAATCTATAACTTTTAAAACTCATCTAAAATTCAGGAAGATTGTCACCTTTGAACACAGATTAACACACTATCCTATTTGAAATACATATACACGTTCAGATAGCATCACCTAGGAGTACCATCATACCTAAATATATAGTAATGCATACTAACACTATTACATCCATAACTATCCACACTGATCTGTTCTCATTTGTTTCATTTACATCCCCTCTCCCCGAAAAAAACCAATACACTCAACAAACAATCAGCATGAACCCTACAGAAAATATAATTAATAAAAAAAAAATAGAGAATCGAATACATATTAACGACTGAAGTTCGGACTGTTACTGTAAATAATTGTGACCATGTTATGTTTTTTGGGACGATTCTCATTTACCCTTTGATACATATAATTTTTCTCTGTTTTAAGGATCTTGATATCTGAGCTCCTTATATCATAAAACAATTGTTTATAAAACAAATCTGTTACATTTTCGCAGTTTTGTATTTATCATTAAACGGCCCAGAATGTTATATATATATAACAATTACAAGATGTGGTATGAATGTCAATGAGAATACTGTCTACCAGATATCACATGACATATAATTTATCATCTATGGATAACCGTACGGACTTCAAAAACTAACAAAATCCATGGAAAATGGGAAACATAAAACAAACCAAAAGAGAAAAAGTAACTGCCTGATGTATGTACACAAAATTTAATTCGAATTAATGTAAATGTCTATCTAATAAAATATTCAAACGTTCATATGCCTCATTTAGTCATCAGAAAGAAATAGTTTGCTTTCAATGTATACAAATACCAATAATTGATCTTTGAAAGTTAATTTTTTTGTTTATTGCTAAAGTTTGATAATATAGATTGTATTCAAAAGTTGAAAATCAGACAGACACAACAAATAATTTTGAATAAACACTCTGTTCACTCATTTTGAGCAAACAACACATGTCATTGGATAGTCATTATGGTATGGGGGACAGTGAAGTGATCCACATTTAGCTACCACTTCGTAGAATAATTTGCCATCGTGTTTCCATGAGGATCCTCCAGTAACATATTCAGGTTGTATATCTATACATATATATGAGCTGGCGCCGTGCTCATTATAAGCATTTGTTGCTAGATATCCGTTGTACTCCAGGTTCCACCCTGTATAGCACATGTTCTTCCCTGGTATCATTATAACACTGGATGCTTGCTTCACTCTACATACAGCACATGGTATGTCCTGATGAGCACTATTCGATGCGAAGAAGTTGCTGTCAAATTCTGCACCATGTATACTGGCGTAGTCACCACCACCACCACTGGTTTTGTTAAAGTCAGGATCAAATGGAAGACATACTGGTTCCGGAGCAGCCCCGTAATCATTATAAGACCCACCTCCTGTATACCCTGAATAAAGATTAAAATTGACTTAGTTCAGTAAGTCATGTTTTGTTATATTTATTAGGTCTTTCCACTTTTCTGTGGAAAGACCTATTGTTTTCTTCTGATTATTAGGTCTTTCCACTTTTCTGTGGAAAGACCTATTGTTTTTCTTCTGATTATTTTTTTTTTCTTCCGCCTAATTTTGTTCTTGCGATAAACATTTGTTTCGCAATATGTCGCTTAGATATTTGGTATATGATATCGAACAGTTTATGGGCTTTTGAAATTTACCCTGCGTAAACGAATACTTTTCTTTGTAGGAGTTATCTCCCCAAACACTGTTTTCCTTGTTAGCGCATCTCCTTCGCAACCGTAAAATATTATGACAAATTTATTTTACAAAATTGCTCGTTATATCCTTCGCATGATTTATCCTATTTTGACCGAAGCAATATGAACGCTCCATATGAGAGTTATTTCCCCTTATGCATTTGTTATAAGTGATATGCATTTCTATCTTGTAAACCATAAGTGCTAGAGACCTAGAATCTTTAGATTTAAGGTCCTTGGTCCAAAAAAATGAAAATTAGGTCAAGGTCAAAGGTCAAGGTCAAATTCTAAATTTTGATTTTGGCTTATTTTCACTCTTTTTTATTATTTTTATAAGATTTCGACAAATTATTTTTACTAAATTGTTAGTTGCGACATGTCGTAACTTATAAATTTTGATTGGAAGGGTGCGTAGACAATAAATGGGAGTTTTTGCCCCTTTTATATTTAGAATTATGCGTAAAGGGATATTACTCATGAACCATACATAATACAGACCTCTGGTCTTTTGATATGGAATCCTTGGTTTATGACCTTAAAATTGAGGTCAAGGTCATAGGTTAATTGGACGTTCTAGATTTTGACCTTTGCTTGAAATTCATATTTATACATCATTAAGCCGAACTGACATTTTCAACTGAATTTTAATATTTTCATATCAAAAAAGATACTTATTGGTGGAAAGACCCTCAATTGTTCTTTGAACAATTGGTTTTTAGGTCTTTCCACTTTTCTGTGGAAAGACCTATTGTTTTTCTTCTGATTATTAGGTCTTTCCACTTTTCTGTGGAAAGACCTATTGTTTTTCTTCTGATTATTTTTTTTTTTCTTCCGCCTAATTTAGTTCTTGCGATAAACATTTGTTTCGCAATATGTCGCTTAGATATTTTGTATATGATATCGAACAGTTTATGCGCTTTTGAAATTTACCCTGCGTAAACGAATACTTTTCTTTGTAGGAGTTATCTCCCCAAACACTGTTTTCCTTGTTATGGCATCTCCTTCGCAACCGTTAAAGATTATGACAAATTTATTTTACAAAATTGTTCGTTACATCCTCAGTAATTTTTGGCGTATTTGGATCGAAGCGATTCGAAGAAATTTTATAGGAGTTATCTATCTTTTCGGAATAAATTTGTCGGTATGTTTTTTTAACTCATAAACCGTTAACCGTATAACCCTGGAATGTTTTTATTTGAGTCCCCTGATTCCTAACTTAGAAAATTAGGTCAAGGTCAAAGGTCAAGGTCATATTTTAGATTTTCATATGTCTTTGATTTCCCTATAACTCTTGAACGGTTATAGATACAAAAAAATTAAGCAGTGAAAAATGCTTGGTACTTCAAGGGGCAACTTTTTTTTACATTATGACTATATTGATTTTACCATCATGTAAGGGACATAACTCCCATCGATGGTTTTTAAAAGGCCATTTTTAGGCAAAACTCTTAAACAAAAGGTCCTTGACCCATAGGGTCTTTTGCAATGACCTTGTGGAGCAATGACCTTGACGAAGGTTACAAGGTCAAAGGTCAAGGTCATCAAATTATGTGGTTTTGGCACTATTTAAACAGTTTTATGTGTGTTTGAATTTCAACCAACCAACCAACATACCAACCAACCAATCAATCAATCAATCAATCATGATCAATCAACCAATAATCATCATGATCAATCAATCAATCATGTTTCCGTCTCATGTGTTTCTTATAGGGTTCAACCAACCAATCAACCAATCAATCAATCAATCAATCATGATCATGATCAACCAATCATGTTTCCGTCTCATGTGTTTAATATAGGGTCCAAGATCTTCTTTGTGTCTTTTTCCGTGTTTCAATTGACCCTATCCAATGTGTTTAACCAACCAACCAACCAACCAATCAAGCAATCAATCAATCAATCAATCAATCAATCAATCATGATCATGATCAATCAATCATGTTTCCGTCTCATGTGTTTAATATAGGGTCTAAGATCTTCTTTGTTTCTTTTTCCGTGTTTCAATTGACCCTATCCAACGTGTTTAACCAACCAACCAACCAACCAACCAACCAACCAATCAATCAATCATGATCATGATCAATCAATCATGTTTCCGTCTCATGTGTTTAATATAGGGTCCAAGATCTTCTTTGTTTCTTTTTCCGTGTTTCAATTGACCCTATCCAACGTGTTTAACCAATCAACCAACCAACTAACCAACTTATCAATCAATCAATCAATCAATCAATCAATCTGTATGACTGTTTAATCATGACAGTTTATTGAAGGAACAAACTCTCAATTATTCAAGAAAAAATGAAATTTAATATTGTTCTTACGTCACTTCTGAAAAAAAAAATCCACATGTTCTCTGAAACTACAAGTACAATCGACCTCAAAATTTGCAGTCAGCAGGGCATACATGTACTAAACGTTTATAAAAAAACTTGGTGCAGATATCTCTCAAAGCTTTTCCTAGAGAAAAGAAATCGCAATGCCGTAAAAATAGCTTGCTAGGTCCGTAAATCTCAGTAAAAACCTACAATAAAATGTCCGCTCCGAGTTTGAAATACTAATCTGTGTTACAAACAGGTGCTGAAAAATGTACATTATCAGAAAATAATCAATAAATGTGTTTTAAAGTTACACCGGATCAATTAAATCCAAAACATGCACTACTTGTGAACTGTCATCAAAATGTCAATTTCCTACAATGACAAAAGAAATTACATTTTTGTACATTCCATCTCTATAGATGTTGTCTGTTTAACGTCCCCACCTAAAAAGAAATAAAAAAGACTATCTTTTCGTTATTATAAACCCGTGTCACGTGATGTGGCGCGCGCGCTGTACCTAAAATAAAAGAAAAACTTTCCAAACTAAACATGAAACTTCTCCGGTAACAATAATATAGACCCCATACAGAAACAAACAAACAAACAAACACCCCCCAATTCAATTAATTTTACAGGGGGAAAGACCCCCTACAATTGCTTTTTTAAAGCAATTGATTTATATTTTTTTTTTTTTTCTTCCGCCTAATTTTGTTCTTGCGATAAACATTTGTTTCGCAAGATGTCGCTTAGATATTTTGTATATGATATCGAACAGTTTATGCGCTTTTGAAATTTACCCTGCGTAAACAAATACTTTTCTTTGTAGGAGTTATCTCCCCAAACACTGTTTTCCTTGTTAGCGCATCTCCTTCGCAACCGTAAAAGATTATGACAAATTTATTTTACAAAATTGCTCGTTATATCCTTCGCATGATTTGTCCTATTTTGACCGGAGCGATATGACCGCTCCATATGAGAGTTATTTCCCCTTATGCATCTGATATAAGTGATATGAATTTCTATCTTATAAATCATAAGTGATAGAGACCTAGGATCTTTTGATTTGAGGTCCTTGGTCCCAAAAAATGAAAATTAGGTCAAGGTCAAAGGTCAAGGTCATATTTTAATATTTGAATTTGGCTTATTTTCACTTATATCCAAAGACTGTATAAGATATCAACAAATTATTTTTACTAAATTGTTAGTTGCGACATGTCGTAAGATGTAAATTTTGATTGCAAGCGTACGTTGAATGTGAAATGGAGTTTTCTCCCCTCTTGTATTAAAAAATACGCGTTTGGTGATATAACTCATTAACTAAATATAATTAAGACCTATGGTCTTTTGATTTGAGGTCCTTGGTTTATGACCTTGAAATTGATCTCAAGGTCATAGCTTAATTTGACGTTCTATATTTTGACCTTTGCTTTTATTCTATATGTATACATGATAAAGATATACAACTTTTAGAAAAAGGTATCAAGCCATTTAACCTTGAAAAAAAACAACCGGAAGTGACCTTTTGTAAACCGGAAGTAGCTATTTTTTGTACTTTATTAATATAAAAGTATATAGAACCAGATATTTTTGGAATCGGTTTCAAGTAAATATTTAAATATAATCGGAAGTAACATTTTTCAAACCGGAAGTAACAAATTATCTCCCTTATTTAAAAAAAAATGTATGGAAACAATATATTTTTGGAATCAGCTTACTAGGAGCTATCATTTGACAATTGAAATGACATTTTAAACTTAGTTTCACAACTTTTCATATCAAAAAGGATGGAAAGACCTTCAATTGTTCTCTGAATTTTTTTTTTTTTTTTTCTTCCGCCTAATTTTGTTTTTGCGATAAATATTTGTTTTGCAATATGTCGCTTAGATATTTGGTATATGATATCGAACAATTGATGCGCTTTTGAAATTTACCCTGCGTAACCGAAAACTTTTCTTTGTAGGAGTAATCTCCCCAAACACTGTTTTCCTTGTGAGCGCAACTCCTTCGCAAACGTAAAATATTATGACAAATTTATTTTACAAAATTGCTCGTTATATCCTTTGCATGATTTGTCCTATTTTGACCGAAGTGATATGAATGCTCCATACGAGAGTTATTTCCCCTTATTCATTTGATATAAGTGAATTGCATTTCTAACTGGTAAACCATAATTGATAGAGACCTAGGATCTTTTGATTTGAGGTCCTTGGTCCAAAAAAATGAAAATTAGGTCAAGGTCAAAGGTCAAGGTCATATTCTAATTTTTGAATATGGCTCATTTCCACTCATTTCCAAAAAACGTTTAAGATATCGACAAATTATTTTTTCTAAATCGTTTGTTGTGACATGTCGTAACACGTAAATTTTGATTGCAAGGGTACGTTGAATGTGAAAGGGAGTTTTCTCCCCTTTGGTATTTAAAAATACGCGTATGGTGATATAACTCATTAACTAAACATAATTAAGACCTATGGTCTTTTGATTTGAGGTTCTTGGTTAATGACCTTGAAATTGATCAAAAGGTCATAGCTTAATTTGACGTTCTAGATTTTGACCTTTGCTTTTACCCCATCTGTATACATAATAAAGTCATGAGACTTTTTGACAAACGGTATCAAACCATTTAAACTTAAAAAAACAACCGGAAGTGACCTTGTGTAAACCGGAAGTAGCTATTTATTGTACTTTATTACATAAAAGTATAAAAAACAAGATATTTTTGGAATCAGTGTCAAGTAAATAGTCAAATATTATCGGAAATAGAGTTTTTCAAACCGGAAGTAAGAAATTATCTCCCTTATCTAAAAAAATATTGTTTAGAAACCATATATTTTTGGAATCAGCGTACAATAAGCTATCATTTGACGATTGAAATGACATTTTAAACCTATTTTTACACCTTTCATATTAAAATACATTGTTTTGGTGGAAAGACCTTCAATTGTTCTCTGAACAATTGGTTTTTAATTCTTTTTTTTTTTCTTCCGCCTAATTTTGTTCTTGCGATAAACATTTGTTTCGCAATATGTTGCTTTGATATTTGGTATATGATATCGAACAGTTTATGCGCTTTTGAAATTTACCCTGCGTAACCGAATACTTTTCTTTGTAGGAGTTATCTCACCAAACACTGTTTTCCTTGTGATCACAACTCCTTCGCAACCGTAAAAGATAACGACAAATTTATTTTACAAAATTGCTCGTTATATCCTTTGCATGATTTGTCCTATATTGACCGAAGCAATATGACCGCTCCATATGAGAGTTATTTCCCCTTATGCATCTGATATAAGTGATATGCATTTCTATCTTATAAACCATAAGTGATAGAGACTTAGGATCTTTTGATTTGAGGTCCTTGGTCCAAAAAAATGAAAATTAGGTCAAGGTCAAAGGTCAAGGTCATATTCTAATATTTAAATTTGGCTTATTTTCACTTATATCCAAAGACCGTATAAGATATCAACAAATTGTTTTTACTAAACTGTTAGTTGCGACATGTCGTAACACATCAATTTTTATTGCAAGGGCACGTTGAACGTAAAAGGTAGTTTTCTCCCCTCTTGTATTTAAAAATACGTGTTTGGTGATATAAGTCATTAACCAAATATAATTAAGACCTATGGTCTTTTGATTTGAGGTCCTTAGTTCATGACCTTGAAATTGATCTCAAGGTCATAGCTTAATTTGACGTTCTAGATTTTGACCTTTGCTTTTATTTTATATGTATACATGATAAAGCTATGAAACTTTTGGAAAAAGGTATCAAACCATTTAACCTTGAAAGAAACAACCGGAAGTGACCCTTTGTAAACCGGAAGTAGCTATTTTTTGTTCTTTATTAATATAAAAGTATATAGAACCAGATATTTTTGGAATCAGTGTCAAGTAAATATTCAAATACAAAGTATAATCGTAAGTAACATTTTTCAAACCGGAAGTAACAATTTATCTCCCTTATTTAAAAAAGATGTATGGAAACCAAATATTTTTGGAATCAGCGTACTAGAAGCTATCATTTGACGATTGAAATGACATTTTAAACTTAGTTTCACAACTTTCATATCAAAATACATTGTTTTGATGGAAAGACCTTCAATTGTTCTCTGAACAATTGGTTTTTAATTACTATTATTATTATTAGGTCTTTCCACTTTTCTGTGGAAAGACCTATTGTTTTTCTTCTGATTATTTTTTATTCTTCCGCCAAATTTTGTTCTTGCGATAAACATTTGTTTCGCAATATGTCGCTTAGATATTTGGTATATGATATCGAACAGTTTATGCGCTTTTGAAATTTACCCTGCGAAACCGAATACTTTTCTTTGTAGGAGTTATCTCCCCAAACACTGTTTTCCTTGTGATCACAACTCCTTCGCAAGCGTAAAAGATTACAAACAAATTTATTTTATAAAATTGCTCGTTATATCCTTTGCATGATTTGTCCAATTTCGACCGAAGCAATATGAACACTCCATATGAGAGTTATTTCCCTTTTTGTATTTGAAATTTTGAAATGTATTTTAAACTGGAACACCATAAGTGAAAAAGACCTAGGATCTTTTGATTTGAGGTCCTTGGTCCAAAAAAATGAAAATTAGGTCAAGGTCAAAGGTCAAGGTCATATTCTAATTTTTGAATTTGTCTTATTTTCACTCATTTTCATTAACCTTATAAGATATCGACAAATTATTTTGTATAAATTGTTAGTTGCGACATGTGGTAACTAAATAATTTTAGTTGAAAGGGTGCGTAAACAATGAATAGGAGTTTTAGCCCCTATCATATCTAGAATTATGTGTAAAGTGATATAACTTATTAACCATACATTATAGAGACCTAGGGTCTTTTGATTTGAGCTCCTCAGTTTGTGACCTTCAAATTGAGGTCAAGGTCAAGGTCATAGGTCAATATGACGTTCTAGATTTTGACCTTTGCTTTAAATTCACATCTATACATCATAAAGCCATATGAACTGACATTTTTGACTGATTTTTAATATTTCAATATCAAAATAGATATTAACTGGTGGAAAGACCTTCAATTGTTCTCTGAACAATTGGTTTTTAATTATTATTATTATTATTATTATTATTATTATTATTATTTTTTTTTTCCCCCCCACATATTGCATTTAGTATTATTTTTGCCGTACATGTTATGAATAACGACACATTGCATGTTCTACTAGTATTATAGATATAAATAATATATTTACAAAATAAAACAGGTATAAACTATAAATGAGAGAACTAGATTTAAAATGAAGTTGATTGACGTAATTGTAGGCCACATAACGACCTTCAACAATGTGAAAATATACTGATTGTAGTCGGATACAAAGGGCATTCAATGACAAATGTTAAACAAATATTTATCGTTGATCGTATGACATTTAAAATTACAATCAATTAGTTTCGATAAAACATTAGTGCTCATGATAGATTACTAAGAATTATCAATTTTGTCGAAATTACATTACTTATATACCTAAAAATGTTACCTGAATATACAAGTTCCGTATTATTTTCATCTGGACACTGCTTTCTTGACCATCTTACATATGTAGTACCATGTGCTAGAAGAAACAAAGCAAATTACTGAATGAATAAGAAATATTTACAATAGGCTTCTGGAAAAATATATTGCTAGAAACAATGAAAACACGATAATGTTTTTGTTTTACTCGTACGGTCTACATCGGAAACTCTTCGTGATCAGGGGGATATGTGAATATAGAACCACTATACTTTTCCCGTGCGGCAGTAAATACCTTGTTTTAACGGATTGTCATTTCAGCTATAAGCGGTGTTGAAATTTGAACATTAAATCCGATGTGAGGCTCGCTGCACGTTAGAAAGCAAAGCAATAACCTCGTAGAGGTCCGTATGTGGTTGGTCCATGAAATATTGGTCTTGATATCCAACATGTTTCTATTTTTCAGTTGCAGTCCCCTGTCTATCATCCCGAGTAACCTATAAGAAACTATCCATATCATTACACGTATTAATATGCGTTCATGGCCTGAATATGCACATACTCTTGAGCATATAGCAAGCACCACTCAACCCACTGATCTAAATCGGACGTTTGTTAGAATACAAAGTTTTAAGGATTCACTTTTATTACTTGAACAAATTCTCAACATATGTTTATAAGATCCACTTTCTTTATATTGCTGTTTTTTGGTTTACAGATCTTTGCAAATTTAACATGTTTTACGTATATATAACAATAAATGACTATCTGTTTAAAAGAGGGACGAAAGATACCAAAGGGACAGTCAAACTCATAAATCTAAAACAAACTGACAACGCCATGGCTAAAAATGAAAAAGACAAACAAAAAAACAATAGTACACATGACACAACAAAGAAAACTAAAGAATAAACAACACGAACCCCACCAAAAACTAGGGGTGATCTCAGGTACTCCGGAAGGGTAAGCAGATCCTGCTCCACATGTGACACCCGTCGTGTTGCTTATGTGATTACAAATCCGGTAAATAGTCTAATTCGGTAGGTCATATTCATGAAAGGGAAGGGGATTGTAGTTACGACATAAGGAACAGATCCGATATCATTTGTGAAATTTAAATGTTGAACGGTGTCCAAAATTTGTCATATTTAATGACCTGACATCAGTATTGTTATTATATAAACCCAACATAGAAATGAAAACTAATCTTTCTCTTTTGTCATAAACTTGGGTATTAATTTTCCCATTAAGGATTCAGGAAATGGCAATGTAAATTGTAAGTATTAGCTTGGTTTCAGTTCAGACGGATATATTTTTAGTGTTCATAAAATTGAGGGTCAATACATCATCTGATATCAGGATTTACTTGTTTTACACAGGTTTACTTGTTTTACACCGGATTTATTTTTTTACACAGTTTGATTCGGAAAAGAGTCTGAGATAGTTAATTTTTTGAAATACTAAGGCTTTTCTACCTCAGGCATAGATTACCATAGCTGTATTTGGCAAAACTTTTAGAAGTTTTGGTCCTCTATGGTCTTCAACTTCGTACTTTATTTGGCCTTTTAAACTTTTTTGGATTCTAACGTCACTGATGAGTCTTTTGTAGACGAAACTCGCGTCTGGCGTATATACTAAATTTAGTCCTGGTATCTATGATGAGTTTATTTGCACAATTTCTTACCCAATTCTAATCTAATATTTTGAAAGTTGTAATAGAATAAATAAATAAAAAACATACAGAAAAAAAACCTGTTTTGATTAATATCTAATTTTTACAAATTTACCTGTGACGTTACTTTTTGTTGCGTTGATACATTCGTGTGACAGACACACAGTTATTCTATTCAGCGGTTTTGTGTACTGTCTAACATTAGTTTTATAGTTGTATGTTTTTTATGTGGTAAACATGACATTAAACGTAATATAATTTTATTTATTTGTGTATTTTTCATGGTGTTCTGGCATTTCATTCGTACTGGATTCCCTTCATGTTATGTTGTCATTTTTTGCGGTATATTTAACATTACCATACACCGCAAGTCTTGACAAGCCACAAAACCACGTTCAACCTTACTTTTTGTCTTAAGACGTCTTGTAACATGTTGGAAATATGGCTGTTGTGTTCGTTTCTATGTATGTTACAGTGTCGTTTATTATATTTGTTGCACTTCGGTGTTTTGTTGTTGTGTTGTTTTCTTCTTATAATTTATGTGTTTCACTCTGTTTCGTTTGTAATCCGGATTTGTTTTCTCTAAATCGATCTATTACTTTTAAACAGCGGTATACTACTAATGCCTTTATTCAGTTTGAACATATCTATTTATAGAGGATTGGGAAACAAGTTTTGCAACTTATATTAATCCCTTTTCACATTGCGGTTGCGAGTGCTGCCCTGTAGCGGCATTAACTTACTCTTTTCTGAAATCTGCAAGGGTGTCTTTAACGTGCAAAAGATATGACTCTCTCTAAACACGGGTCAGCCATTTATCATCTCCTTCCGACGGACTATCATTGTTTCCTCAAGACCATACTCGCAAATGTTGTCAAGTAAATGCCTTTATTTATTTACTTACCGTTTTGAAGGTGATTAAAATGCTCATCAATTGAATCATTATAATGGCTGGACAGATTTATAATATCACGTGCAATGTCTGATCTAAATTCGAGAGTCTGGTTGTAAAGCGCGAGAAAGTCTTGTCCTCGTGCAGATTGCTTTGTAGTAAGTGTATGAACTTGATGTTTTAACGTTTGTATGTCCGTTTTTAATGCAGTAATTTCCATTGTCGTTTCTGCTGACTTGTTCTCATGTGTTATAAGTTTATTTTTTAAATCATCATGCTCTACTTGTAACGTAGAATAATTTTGTAGAAGCATAGTATAGTTCTGCTGAATGAATGAATAATTTTGCTGAATGATCGAGTTGACCTTCTGAAGGCTGGAAACACTTTGAAGAAGAGCAGCATTTTCCATTTTTTGTTGTTGAACACTCTGTTCTAGCTTGATTTCCATGTTTTGTAGCTTGGTTTGTAAATCAGCTATTATCAAGTTGGCTTGACCTAAGTTGTTGGTTATGTTTAAAGTCTTTGAAATGACTTCTGTGTTTAATTGCGTCACCACCTCTTCTAGATGTTTTCGAGCTTTCATTTCGTCTGTAAGTAATCCCATTAGTGTACTGTATTGGTGGGCTGCTACCACATTCTGTGATGGAGTAGTCTTATCATCGAGTAGAAATGCGTTCACATTTTGAGTTAACAATAAAAAACAACATACAAATATAAAAGTCGCCATTATGTTAAAGGGGCGTTATAAATAAACACATATATTTCCTAATCAGGTTGATATCTAATCACATTTTGTATACTTAAACTAAATAAGATTTGATAAAAGTAAAAGGTGTTTGTTGATGTAGTTTTTGGACATATTTGAACTAACACAAGGTTCAATTTTTATAGAAGCAAGTGCTGAATACTGTATTCATTAAACTGCAATTAGTGAGTCGAATGCAAACATATAATGTTTAAACAAATTCATGTGTTAAAATAAAACCAAATTGTAGTAGAAATCCAAAATAATTATTTTGGGTGATGCAGGAAATATCATATCAATAAGCAGTTGATCTTCACGATTTGAAATATATTGTTCAGCACCAAACATTCATTTGTTTAGAAAATATATAAATATGCACATTATGAACCTTGATCATAGCTTGTTATGATTTTGTCCTTATTTTTTTTTCATTTTATATGAAATCAATTTTTTTAAATCTTAATAAATTCAAAATATATTTCACCACTTTTCTCAAAATTGACGATTTGATGCTTCGTATGGAGAAAGATATACCCTATTTTTGATGACATTGCAGTGCTTCTTCACTTATGTCTTTTAATTTCATCTGTGTTCTTGTTATTGAATTGGCGGAATTGTTATTTTTAAAGATGTTTGTATTATATCTAATACTTCTTTTTGCTCACATCCATATTTATGACATTAGGCAATTGTGAATTGACATTCGGTACGCTGAACAAGTCTAAATGATTAACAGTTGATATTTCATGGTTAATGCTCAAGCCTACCTACTCGATGTCAATATTTTGCCAGGACAAGTCTGATACATAATGAATATGTATATACAATGATATATACAGAAGAAATATCCAAAACATATACAAACTTGTGATTAAAAAACCTACTACATGGGTACATTAAACTTTATTTTATTAAAAATTTTATTTAAATTTTTAGTTGTTGTTCTGTTTGTTTAATTTTGTGATTTGACAATTTTATATATGTTAAAAATAACATGTGTTCTCTCGAATATGAATTCGAGAAAGTAAGACAAGTGTAAGCAAAGAGTTACACATCTCATACCAGTTCTAATCTATTTGAGGTTTTGATTTTGCCATTTGATATGGGACTACCGGTTTGAATTTTCCTCGGAGTTCAGTATCTTCATGATTGTTCTTTTTATTATTTATAATCAAAATACAAACAGGCACATTATATACAAAAGAAGCGCATTTCAGATAATATATCAGCAATAATATCATGATAGTTTGTAATTTTGTCTGAACTGAATGTTTTTGTTTGATAACATGAAATATATGAAATAAAATGAATCGTAAGTATAACTAAGTTTGATACATTGACAAGGGTGGACATGAAAGCGTGCCCTGACTGTACTGTGACAATTCGTAATTGCTAAATATTGAATATTAGGTTTTGCACATTATACAGAACGTATCAAAATGTAAAATAATAGTAAAATATATACATTGTCGAAAACAAAGTATCGTCACAATCCAAATAGTTTTATACCATAAACAATTACTGATAATTGTAACGGTTATTAGCACTAAATACGGCAGATTGGCCAAAGTAATTTTAGGACACTTTTGGTATGAAGCGATACTCTAAATTTTTATTCCAACCTTGCCTCCATCTTATAGTCAAACAATATTACGATTATTTTTTAACAGTCCATTTGTCCCTACACAGATTTGATAAACTATCTTTAAGAAAAGACCTCTGTCGAAATATATAGATACAAGTTAACTATATACATGATATATCTATCATATGAAAATCCGAAACGAACATTCTATACTCAATTTGGTATTGAAATTTACAAAGACAACAAGAGACCTGACGAAATAACATTACACCTTAAGATATGTCTGGTGTAGATTTGTTATCAATTAAACTACATCAAAGCTGTTATTTTATATATGATATTTCTAGAAACATAGAACAATTATCACTCTAGTAACATTTAAAAATGTAAATATAAATAATTATGGAAAGTCAAAATAAAAAGAACATAGAGTGAAAACATACAGGAGAACGCTTAACTGACGTTGAGATCTCTATGAACTCTTAATCCATTAGGTAGTTAGCTTATACGTTTATATAAAGATAAAAACGAGACCAAAAGGAATTTGGATACACTTCTTGTCTTCTATACTTACAGAGGGCTTAAAGTGTCAGTTTTATATATAAAATATAAAGTGAAAACCTACCAGAGACCACATACATGACGGTGTGACCCCTGGTCATTCAATGTCCATAAAAGTCAATGAACTTTTAGACAATGAATTTTTATGTCGTGTGTAAGTTGCGATTTTGTACAGGTTTTAACATGTACAAAAATGTTGTACATGTTATAACTTGTATAATGCAAAAAATACAGGTTATAACATGTACAAAAGTACCTCAGGTTATAACATGAACATTATATTGCTTAAATGGTTTTAACTTATACAAAATTTGAAAATAAAGTTATGTGTTTATTGATATAACAATTTTCATTATTCTCAATAAAATCGTCTTGTACAAATTTGTATTTTTTTTTAATTATAGCAGAAAACATAAAATTTTTACTGATTAATAAAGAAGAGTAGAAGTTAAGATGTTTTTTTCTTATGAGCACTGGGATCACAAAGTTTCAAAAATGTTCTTATTGCTTCACGGCTTATATGTTGGCATTATTGCATTTTCAGGTCATTGTTTGTGTTTTACGATACATTATAGATTATATCATGTTGAAAACTGGTACATCTGATTTTTTTCTGAATAATGTCTTAATGTTTTGAAGTATACCTCCTCCTTAATTTTAACATGCAAGAAATAAAGCAAGGTCTTTAATGCACACTATATTAAAGCCAGAGACACACAGTGGTTTTCATTGGAATACTCTTAATCAAAAATAATTTAGGAATTACTGAATCTACTATTCAACAGATTTGTTCCTTATGCATCAAATTATTATTTTTTTATGATTAATCAGATCATTGTATGAGTAGGAGGTCATCTTGATGTTTTAAATCTCTATCCTCTCTTTTGAAAACTAGGTATTGTTTTTAGGGGAATTTTCCCTCTACATATTAAGGTATATATTCACTTGTAACATAATACGGCATTTTTGAAGTTTTTACGTGATAATCTGCTTAATAGTTCTGTTTCTGAAAAACAATGATTTAATCTGATAATTTTCATGTTAAACCATGATTGAGACCTCGCCTCTTTGTTACGACTCCATGTAAATGACAGTTAAGTAAATGCTGTTGTTGTTGTTATTGGTTTTGGTAGGCGACTTACTTATGTAGTAATTGCGCCTTAAATTCATATAACATAAGTATTATGTATATATACTTTCAGTCCTTAATTTATTTTTAGTATTACGTTTTGGAGAGTTTTATGTCAAACTTTGGCGAACATGGTTGACTGAATTACTCAGAAATATAATATATATATGTTGAGAGACAAAAAACAAAACAAAAAAACACATAACAGAAGATACATGTAATAGGAAAATGAAAAAAAAAGCAAAAGCAAATGATAGTCCCTTATGAAATGCATTATTTATTGATAGGTATCATAAAATTGTTTAGAAATGTAATCTGGTTATTCACCTTTGTGTCGTCTGTAATATACTTATATAAAAAAAAAGGATATTTAGAAACATGTAACAAGACATGTGCTAGTTAAATGCAACCAATGTTAGGACGTCTCCCTCAATTGTTGTAGCAAATAATGAATCCTTAAAGTAAGGATTGGTTGAATTTATTCCTTTTCCATAACGGCAAGTGGCGTCAATTTATTCCAAATAAATTTCCAAAGACATACTGGTATTTAGTGATTCCTCATTCCCTGACGAGAAAAAAAACCAACACTTCCGTCATTGAACGAGGAATCACCCCTACCTACACCCTTAATCGCCTATTTAGATATATATATATATATATATATATATATATATATATATATATAATATATAAATGGAGCAAAAATAGAAAAATATGAAGAAAAAAATTATACCAGTATATTATTAAAACAATGACATTGTTTGATTTTGTTGTAAGTACAGAGAATGTCAGCGAAACAGAAGTGCTGGGATGTGCATATATATAATTATACAATAATCTGTGTGTGTTTGTCTAACTGACATCCTCTAGTACAAATTTTAGATTTTATCATTTTATTGTTATAGAAAAGGATTTAACTCTTGTTACTATTCTAATAATGTATGAGCGTAGTGATTGTGTTTGTGTTTATTTATTTTTCTTATTTTCTATCAATATGAATATGACTATAGTTGTCAGTTTATGAAAATCGGAGAAGACATATTGTATTTTCCGTTAATCTTTAAACATATAACATTAAATAATTAAGATAAATGTTAGTGGCACTTTCATAAAAAGAAAAGCCGGTAGCAAATGTTTCTATTGTGAAATATCTGAGCATAGTGTGTTGTGTTTGTTGTCTTAAAAGATATGACTGCAATTTTTCATTGTAGAGAATTTTAAAGTGATGTTGTATTATCCCTCAATATGCACTGTTAACTTATCTAGTATACTAATCTTCAAATTACAATAGATCAGTGTTAAAATTGAATGTTGATACTTGTTAAAATTAAATGCGTGCATTTCATGGTCAATTAGTACTGGTGTTTGAAAGGTGAATGATTTACTGATGTATGACACAGGTAGAAAAAGTCTGTTTGATTACGCTCAATGGACTGACACAAAGGTGAAGTGTGCATTGCACTTGTGACTTGCTTATGATTTCTCTAAGTATATTTAAAAAGGAAATTATTTCATATTCGGGTGAGTTTTTCATTTATCTTTAATCTTGCTGGTTGTATACTGACTTTATGAAATAATTTAACTGAGGGACCGTCTGAGAAATAATTCATATACACTAGTTCCAAATACATAATTATTTGTTTTATAATCATAAACTAAAGCTAAATGACACTTATACATGTAGTTGAGAGTCTTCCTATTTTCTTATAAGTATATTAGTTTCCCGTAGATAGTTATGCACGGGACTAAAGGTGTGTGTGTAACCGGATAGCAGGTGTTTTAATGAGAGATCGACGACTCCATTATTTTTAAGCTGATCAAACATCTGTTTACGTTGCGCATCATATTTTGAGCAGACTAATAGAAAGTGTACAACATCGTCTGTGACTTTGCAGTTTTCACAAATTTCACTCGGGCTTTTCCCTATTTTGTGAAGATATTTATTTACATTAATAGAGCCAGATCTTAATCTGTAAATTATTCGTTCATTTTCTCTATTCATTGGTGGAATAGTAATCTTAAATGATACATTATTTTGGAAGGAGTGTAGTAATCTTCCCTTTGGGTTATCTAACCACTGTTTTTGCCAAATTTGTTTTAAAATGTTTTTTGTTAAACATTTGATGTCTTCCTTATAAAGGGGAATATGACAATCTACTGTATCTTTATTAAGAGCCACTTTGGCAGTCTGGTCTGCAATTTCGTTTCCTAAAATTCCGACGTGGCTTGGGATCCACTCAAATATTACGTTACTACCTAGTTTGACTAACTAGTTGTATAAAAATATAATGTCGTACAATAAATAATTTTTTACCTTAAATAAATTACTCTTTAAGGCTTGGAGAGCTGATAAAGAGTCGACAAACACAATAACATTATTTGGTTTAAATTCTTCTAACCATATAAGAGACAGAAATATTGCCATAAGCTCACAAGTGAAAATTGACATATTCTTAGGCAGTTTGAAACCTTTTTTTATTCCCATTTCAGGTATTGCAAATGCACATGAGGTTTTATTAGAATTTGGATCTTTAGATCCGTCCGTATATATTTTTAAAAACTGGCGGTACTGCGTATCAATCATGAAGTTACTATCACTTCGAATTAAGTGTGGGTTATCCTTTTTCGAGATGAGATTCGAGAGCTGTGCACATACACGGGGTTTAGTCAAATGCCAAGGGGGTGTTGGGAATTGTTTGTATTTGTATATTTGGTTAATATCTACATCATGTTGATTAATCATATCTTTTGAAACAATAAAATATGGTTTTTTATTCTGTTTTATTTCCCTGGAGTAGCAAAGAAATGTTGCTTTTTTGGCCAAACTTTCCTTAGTTGGATGGTTGTCTTCATGACTAGATATATTTAAAAATGATTTTGTGATAAGGCACTGCCTACGTTCTTCGTAGGGTGTGTCACCCATTTCTACTTGTAGTCCACTTGTGGCTACATTTTTATATGCACCAGTACAAATTCGAAGTGCTTGACTTTGCACCCGGTCCAGTATTTTCTTTACGGAATGTGAGGCGGAATTATATACTTCACATCCGTAGTCTATTTTAGATCTTATAAGTGCAATATATGTTTCTAAGAGAATGGCTGTTTGCTCCCCACTTAGACAATAGCTACAGTTTTAGAGGGGGAAATAAAGTGAATGCACGACACAAGCATTTCTGAATGAACCGGCTGATTTTCGAAAAAAATGACTGGATCGATTTTCTCGTGCTAAGCAGGGGGCTAGAACGACATTCTAAATGTGATTTTTTATTGGATAAAAAATCACCAGGCCACTTTTGAAAGATGTTACAAAACATATACACCACGCGTTACTCACTAACATATTTAAACGAACTCATCCTGCGGATTCGTCGTTTACATATGTTAACTCGTAAGTAAATAGTGTGTTATATATAATATTTATATCTCAAATCTCAACTTTTATGTCATTATTTTCTATTGCTTTCCTCAGTGTAGAAATTCACATTTATAATTCATCAGTTGACGTATTGAATAGTGTTTGTTGACTTCGTGTGTGTTTTAAAAGTATTCAAAAATTAAAGTATAATTATTTAAACTATTAATCTGGTAATGAACTTTATTAAAAAGGATCAAAACAGGTACACTAACATGAATAAACAATAACAAAACTTATGAAAATATTATTGAGATTTATGACATGTGTTATAATAATGTTCTTCTTTATATAAAAATTGTGTACCGTTAAAACCATTTTTAAGCAGTATTTTGTACATGTTATTACCTGTACGGGGTTCTTTTGTACACGTTATAACTTGTATTTTTGCGTTGTACACAATAAAACATGTACACTTTTTTCTCTACATGTTTTAACCTGTACAAGACATATATACAGATGGTTTCAAAAGGATTTCCAAAAATTAATGTCATCTTGAAGTTTGTATTTGAGGGGCCATACACGATTCCCTACACATCGTGCACTTCATTTAACTATGAGTAGTCGGTTGGATATTGAATATTGAATATCGAATAACAAACCTGCTGCTAATTCACATTTATTTAAAACTAGACGATATTAACAAGTGCTATGTTAAGGTAGCACTACAGTCTAACAATGATTTTTTGAAGATATTTTTTTTATCACATAATTTTAAAGTAAGTATTATTCTGCACAGTTTGTAAAAATCCCAAAGTCATTATCATATCACAACAGGGAGTAAATTGATAATGAACTTATGTAAATCAAAGCACATGGTAATTAAGCTAAATATATAGGCATTTGGGAGGGGCAAATATGTCAATCATCTGTTGATACCAGTGTCCAGCTGTTAAATCTCTGACCACAAGATAAATATTGAGTCTTATCTCATTGTTTTGCAACATAAATAATTTATATATGGAAGTGGACAAAGAAAAAGAAAAAAACTAAAGGGAAAAATCTACCAAAAATGAAAAAAATACTATGGAAAAGAGTGGGAAACTATTTTTGAAAGCCTCTGACTGCCTGTATAAATTTCTTCTCTTTTGTCTTCTACATTTAAATACAGTTTTATGCATTTTAAATAATTTTCAGTTTATGTGTAATTTTTCAGTTCCATTAAATTAAAAAAGCAAGTGGCAAAGTGTATTTTAAAGAAAAGGGTGGTCTTGATCTTTTTATGAACATGTTTTTTGATGCACACTTTAAAAGTTCTAGCTAATTTCAGGCATAGTTTATTTCTTTTTTAAAATTAAAATGAAAAACTATTCTTTATATATAGAGAACAATGCTGTTAAACATTGATTATGCAGCTGGTCGATCATGTTATTCTCTTATCTAAGACTGTCTGGAAAGAGGCGGAGCTTTGTCTAACATCAGAGATGTTGGTCATATCTGTGACGTCAAACTCCCGCCAAATGCCTAGTAAGTGTTGGACAGTTCACATATAATGCAAAATTTACAGCATTAAAGTGTGTGGCTCTATTGATATGGTAATGGTATCAGAACACTCCTGGGGTGTTCCCAGTGGAATGTTTGTATTTATATTGACTTTATAAGGGTTCTAATGGGGAAATTCAGTTTTTAGGTCATTTCTCAGAACAATTTTTGATGAAAATTGTAAGGAAAAAATGAAATTAAAACTTTAGGGTACCCCCTTTGGCTTAACCTTGATATATGAGATTAAAGGGTGTATTTTCTACAATACCGTGTCCCAGTTTTTGGATAATTTGTTTCTAAATGAATTTATAGGTCTCCAAAGATGAAAGGTGAAATGAGGTTTGATACCCAGCAGTTAAATCAATATATCTTCTTACTGGAGGCATATATCAAAAATCTAAAACACGGTTTTGGAGATTGTATATGGTTGATTAAAGGGATGAAAACAAATTTTTACTACCATTTGCCATGAATGTGCCATTTTCATCCAAGTTGGAATACCACTTTTTTGGCAATAAATGGGCTATATTTTGAGATTAATCAAACAAAAAATAAATTTATATATTGATTAAGAGAGAGTTATATTTCAGCTTTAAAATGAGTTAAAGATTTTAAAAATCCATTGAGTAGTTTTGGAGAAATTAATCTTTAAAGACTGTTGATTGGAGTCAGAAAGTTCTGACTGTAGTGGTACCTTAATGTTCAATGTCGAAAGAATTAAATTTATTCAATAGCCATAAATTGTCTGAACTAATGAATGTGTAATAGAAGTAGATAGCTGTAGAGTTTAGTAGTACTCTGAATGGAACTTAGATCACTATTCGTGTTGTTATCATTATATTGGTCAAGGCAAACAAACTAATAAATAAGACTTTGACTGAGAACGTTAACAACGCTAAAAGGACACACTTAAATTACTTATTGATCGATGATGAAATACATGAATTGTTTCATGTACATGTAAATATCTCTTGAATAATGATCATCTAACATATATACTTTGGTTTAGCACCTTTTTTTCTTACTTTGCGAAAATGTTGAGTATAGACTACCGTAGTAGCCATTCGTGTGGCTCAATGTTTTACTCATTTCAAACAGTAGTCTATATATATATACTGAGTGCCAATGAAAACGGAACACTTGGTTTTTCAAAAATAAAATTTATATTAGAAATGATAATCTTTCAAAATAAATTGTTCTTGAAAATAATCAATTTTAACAATAGATCGATATCAAATAAAAATGCTTCATTGTCATCTTTCGGACGCAATAGGTAAACGAAACATCCAATGTCGAATCATCAACTCACAGTCCTAACAAAAATGTTACAACCCCGTGGTGCAGCGTAATCTGGACAGCGCCGTGGAATTGATCATCCCGGACCTTTAATGTGATCCACAGAAATGTTATTATACTTGTCCCGCAAAGCAAACTCAAGCTGACTTTATGATATTATTGATGGTTTTCATCGTCTAAACCATGTCAAATCTGATGCAAAATTTGCTCGATCGGACCAAAATCCAGCGAAAAGCATCACTTTTGGCCAAGGCGGATGACAAATGTCTATGTAACCACCACTGACGGTTTTTGGTACATAATGAATGATTTATGGTCTACAAAATTCGATGTTTACTCCAGACGGCCGTTTAGATGTCACCAAGGAAAGACTGTGGTGCTCTTTAACAATTTCTGCGCAAATGGTACTTTACGGAAATTGCTCCAAAGATTTTACCGTGACCACCATTGAACTCTCGTGACCTTTGGACCTTTGGACAGCCACAAGGTCAATATTGGAAATGTTAAAGACTTAATGTATCGGTCTTGCTGAGCTGTTTGTACCCCGGGAAGTGGCTTATCATTAAATGATTAATTTTTGTTTAATTTGTGGATGACTTGGGTTATTGTAGAGGCTACAACTTCAGTCTTCTCGTAATTGTACGCTATGAAAGACTTCATTGGATCAAAACTGCATGTCGCTGGTTGTCAGAAAGTCCTGGCATTTACTCAGATGTTTATTGCAGTTTCTTAACAATACGGGCGGGAAAATTTATGACATTAGCCAAGCTTTAAATGGCAAAATCGTGAAAATGGTGCGCATGTTGAAAATCGGTGAACTCGGTTTATGCCCGTTCAAAGTAACCCTTACATTTCACTTCCAAAGACAATCAATTGCATATCTTATTCCAATTTAAATATCCTTTTTACAGTAGAATGATTGAAAGCTTGAATGTATTTTCTTCCTTATTTAATTTTTCATAAAACAAGGGGAACCGAGTACTCGCAAGCGACTTTAAAAAAAAACGGGGAAGGGTAAGTCCTCAGTTTAAAAAGATGTACTTTCTTCAAGTAATAAGAACAACGGCTGTCAAAACTTTACAATATTTAGAGAAAATAATGAACAAGAACGTATTTAAGGAATGACTGTAATATTATTTTCTGCCTATGAAGAAATAACATAAACAAATGTGGTGCACACTGTATAACCCAAGTAGCGGATTATTTACAAGTGTGCACCATATTTTTTTTATATTATTTCGAATAGACAGAAAAAAATAATACAGTCATTATTTTTAAAATTCTAAATTCCATTTTTAACAGGAGTAGATTATGAAAAAACGTTGATGACGTCACGTCCACATGACAAAATTGTGTCTATGAGCTGATACGCTATTCAGAATACGCGTTTTTGTGTTTTTACTTTTTATCCAAATTAAAGTTTTTGTTGATATATCCATCTAGTATCCCTCAATGAAGCGGGACTCTAATTAAGGTTTTGCCATGTCATATAAAAACGATGATGTGGTATGATTACCAATGAGATAACTGTCCACAAGAGACCAAAAAGAGACCAAAATGACACAGACATTAACAACTATAGGTCACTGTACGGCCTTCAACAATGAGCAAATCCCATACCGCATAGTCAGCTATAAAAGGCCCCGATATGACAATGTAAAACAATTCAAACGAAAAAACTAAGGGTCTTATTCATATAAAAAATGAACAAAAACAAATATGTTACACATAAACAAACGACAACCACTGAATGACAGGCTCCTGACTTGAAACAGGCACAAACATAAATAATTTAGCGAGGTTAAACATGTTAGCGGGATCCTAATCCTCCCCTAACCTGGGACAGTGGTAAAACAGTACGACATAAGAACTAACTTGAAAATCAGTGAAAAGGGTTTTACTCATCACATGGACAAAAATACAATGACGATGTCTAAGAAATAAAATGTTTTAATAGGAGTGTAAAATAGACAATCAACTTTAAAAAGAATTTACTTTGACCTGTTTGCCAAACTAATGAACATTTCGAGAAATATTAGCCGAACAATTTACAGGAATAATTTGATTGGCTATATATAGTAGTTTGAGAAACATTTATTTTGATCGTTAAATAGCTTGATGTCTCCTTAATAATAGAATGTGATTAAAACGCTCAGCTAAATTTGAAGAGTTAACTCTCTTAGGTGTTCTGTGCCCCATTAAGATAATACACTATGTTGACTGCTGTACACTTTTTTTGCCATTTCTTTCTATTATGTCTGTTTCTTTTGTTCACACATTGTTACACTATACGTGGGTTTTAAGCTGGCTATAAAACTATGTTAAATCCACCATTTGTCTACATAAGAAAATGTCTGTACAAAGTCAAGAATATATGACATTAGATTTTATTTATATGTCATTAGTCAAGAGAGTTTCCGGATGAATTTCTTTGAATAACACGTTTGTGTTTCATTGCATTTAATTCTTTGTCACATATTTGTTTTCAGAATAACATAATATATAATATGTCCTTCTGGAAATATATGGGTTTTTGGTCAGAGAAGAGTAAACAGATTAAGAAAAGATTCAGTACACATAAAAATATAAATACAAAAGGTGTAATAGTATTTGGGAACCAGTGGTGATAGCTCAAGACAGTTTATCATTTAGTTATGCGATTAACTCCATGTATACATAAAAAAAGGTCAAATGATCATGGGATCGATACGTTTGAGGGAGTTGAAAAGTTAGATTCTTGACAAATTCTCAATGCATCTTCTGACAATTTATGAAAGGTATATAAAGTTATCAAATGTACCAGGATTATAATTTAGTACGCCAGACCCGTGATTTGTCTATCAAAGGTACCAGGATTATGAGTTAGTACGCCAGACGCGCGTTTCGTAGAGTATGTCAGGTTTCGTTGACCTTATTGAAAAAGTGATCTTGTAGCAGGATTCGTTTTGCAAAAGATTATTTATAAAGGGGAGTTTGTATAAGTTGTACATTTTGTATACTATTGCAGTTAACCGGTTTGGCGGTCAGTATAAAAGTAAATGGCACGGGTTTTTAGTTATCGAGGACTGGATAGTAACCACATACGCGCACGTCATATATATATATATATATATATATAGGTAGAAGTTTATTTTCATCATGTCCGGTATTGAGCCAGACAATTTATTGAATGATATTCAACCTGAAGTTGATTCACATGCTGCGGTTCCTGATGAGGAGATTTCCAATGCTGATTTGCTTTCTCTTATATAAATCTACTTTGGTAAGAAATTGTCTGGGATTGAAAGAAATTTCGCTGACACTTCTCAGAATTTAACCTGTAAAGTCAAGAAGACCAAGAATAATTTACGATACAAGGGAAATCAGGTGCAGTTTGATCAAAATTCAGATATTTTAGACAATGTTAGTGGCGCTTTAGACAACTTGCATCATACGAGATATTCCAAGGCGGTTTCGTTGTTGCAAAAGATTATGTAATTGTTCACAAATCAGATGGACTTAAAGTGATGATGGAGTTGTTAGATACGTAATAAAAAACTTTGTAGAGAAAATTTCATAGTTTAATTCATATTCATATGGTGTGAACAGGGAATAACAGTAAAGCAGACATTTTTTTTAGTTATCCCATTAGTTTATATTTGTAAAAAAAAAGATAAAATTGCCCATTAGTGTGTTGACGATAAACCTTGTTCGGTGTGTTGTTTTTGTCTTATGTTTACTAAATAATTACTTTAAATGACAATTCATATCGCAAACAAGCACGTTTCAAATCACACACATAATTTCAATCATGAAAAGATCGTATTTCAAATATAAATCCTGATACAACTTGCTTAATCTGTGAATTCAAAGAGGAAGACATCATATTTATCAACCGACTTACCATCTGAAAAAAAAATGGATTAGAAAAACATGAATTAAATATTTTGCGTGGCTTGGTACTTATAATCCTCCAATTGTTTAATTGTGCTATGGTCATACTATGTATTCTTGTCTTTAACTTTTACACATGTGTAAGGACAAGAGGTAAACCAAAGTATAGTACTATGTCCTTTTACTTGCTGAAATGTCCTTACACAATTAATGATTGAATAAAATGTTTAAACTTTTATTTTGTTCTGTGCAAGTAATAAGCACATACTATCAAATACAAATTATTAATGTCAGTAACTTATATAGTATACACATGGTTTTATTTCATGACGCCTTTAAAGACTTCTTGTGCGAAAAAAGAAAGCATGCTTGTTTACTATGCAGTGTATGTTGATAAGTATCTTTTTCTTTTAGGGCCCTTTATTGTCTTTTTATTTAAATCATGGTGTTTGACTACATCGTTTGTATTTTCATACACTTGTACTTCATAGCATAGTTTGAATATGTTATTTATTGGTTAAAAAACAATTCATGTAACGCTACGAAATAATGAGGGCAATAATTAACTTAGATTTAAAGCAATATCTTACTTTTTTTTTATTCATGTCTCGTTATGGCAATGCTGATTATAACATGAAACAAAAAATATGTATCGATTCAAAGCCTAATTACATGAATTTACGTGCGGTATGCGGAAGGTATTTGAAAGATTGCGCATCAATTTTATAAAGGGGAGTTTGTATAAGTTGTACATTTTGTATACTATTGCAGTTAACCGGTTTGGCGGTCAGTATAAAAGTAAATGGCACGGGTTTTTAGTTATCGAGGACTGGATAGCGACCACATACGCGCACATCATATATATATATATATATATAGGTAGAAGTTTATTTTCATCATGTCCGGTATTGAGCCAGACAATTTATTGAATGATATTCAACCTGAAGTTGCTTCACATGCTGCAGTTCCTGATGAGGAGATTTCCAATGCTGATTTGCTTTCTCTTATATAAATCTACTTTGGTAAGAAATTGTCTGGGATTGAAAGAAATTTCGCTGACACTTCTCAGGATTTAACCTGTAAAGTCAAGAAGACCAAGAATAATTTACGATACAAGGGAAATCAGGTGCAGTTTGATCAAAATTCAGATATTTTAGACAATGTTAGTGGCGCTTTAGACAACTTGCATCATACGAAATATTCCAAGGCGGTTTCGTTGTTGGAGGAGTCGGAAACGGTGTTAAAAAAGAGAAACAAACTGATAGCTGACAAGTCATAGGCAGGATAGAAAATCATTGACGAATATCTTTCTGACGAGGTAGCTAGCAATTAAGAAGACGAGAAGAAGATACGAGCTGCAGAGACAAGAGCCAAGAAGAAGATGAAAGTAACAAAGAGTAGTACCGGTAACAGGAGTGTAAAGAAAAGACCCACTGAAGCTGCAGGTGGCCCGTCTTCAGTCGCTTGTGTAGCTGATGGTGTTGTAACTTTTTCACAGCCACCCGTTCGAGTTGGTGGGGCATCAGGCCCTAATTCAAGATTCGTCAAAATCAAAAGTCAGAGACGTCTGCTACAAGTGTGGGTTGTATGGACATTGGGCCAAGGAATGCAAGCACGGTGAGAATAGTAACTTCACAGCTCCCAGAGGATCTTCTGCATAAAGGAAATTCGGACATTTTACAGATACAAAGCTTTCAAACTTATTTTGAATATGAATCCGGTTCATGTTTAATTAATGTACATAATAAACTGAAGCATTCTATTTCTTTTTGGAAAAGCATCAATACTTCAGATTTTGTTCCTTTTATCAATGAACCTGAAACTGTATTTTTAAAAAACAATAAATCTGCATTTGATAATTCAGATTTTGTAGGGAAGGTTATACAGGATTTGTTAGATGCTAATTTGATCAGAGAGGAGTGGCACGCACCTTTTTTTTTTAAATCCTTTAACGGTATCTGGAAAACAGCTAGTCAGTTTTTTAACTTCGAATTGCTTTGGGTTCGTTTTTTTTTTATCTTAAATCTGGTTATCATCACACAAATATCTTTCCTAATCATTAAAAATATTTTGGATTTTCATGGAAGTTTGGTAATTCTGTAAAATATTACGTTTTAACTGTTTTGCCATTTGGGCTTTCATCAGCAGGATATATTTTTACAAAGGCAGTTTGTCTTTTGGTAAAACATTGGCGTAATAATGGGATTAAGATAACTGTTTATTTGGATGATGGCTTGGCGTTAGTAGAAGAAAAGGTATGTGGCCAACAAGCTATAAGGGTGAAACATGACTTGATTTTGTCGGAATTTGTACCCAATAGAGATAAGTGTATTCAGAGGCCTGTCCATAATTTAGTCTGGCTTGGATTTATATGGGATTTGAAGCTTTGTCTATTTCAATTGCTTCCAGAGAAAGTGGCAAAGCTTGTAGATTTAGTTAGTTAGTTAGTCCCTCCAGTTAATCTAGTTAGCAAATGCATCAATCATTAAATTTATTGCACGACAGTAGGAACATTAATCGTTCCGAAATGGCCATCGTCTGCGTTTTGGCCTCTTTTATTTAAGGAAAATTTAGAATATGCTTGGTTTGTCCGAGATGTTTTAGAATTTCATGAGATTGACAAAATCTTAGTTGCAGGCAATAATAAAAATTATATGTTCGCTAATGGGACATTTAATGGGCTATTCTTAGCTGTTCGTTTGTGTGTTTCTCAAATGAATTAATATGCTGTTTATTATTTACAGATTGTGGATAAAGATATTGCACCACTGGGTGTTTTTTATGTACTGATTACGCTGGGCTGCCTTAAAGGTTGCGGGACCATGTATGTGTTTAGAGGTCACTGGACAATATGTTTAAGTGTCACTGGACGTTTCCTATTAGCATTGTGTAGTGTTGGTCACAGGACCATATATAAATCATAACGGTATGTATTGATTATACTATACATTTTTTATTAGAGTTATTTTTTATTACAGAAAAATATTTTCTACTGGATTCTGGTCTGAAAATGAAAAAGTGGCACATCCTGAGCTTCGTCTGCTTTTACATAATTAGCCAACAACTGAAACTGATGCTAGAGCTAAATCAACAGTAGACAAATATAGTGGTGGTTATAAAAGATTTGACAGAAAAGTATCGTGAACTAACTTGTATTTTACCAGGCAAAGAAATTTATGTTGGTCTTCATCTGCAAAATTTATTAGAATCTGCAAATTATTTTAGTATAATTGAGCCTGCATTTTATAGTATTAGATGGGCACACAATCTAGCTGGTGTACAAAAACCTTGCGAATTAGATTTAATTTCTTCAATAGTTGAGTCAGCAAGAAGAATACTTTCTAGACCTATCAAGAAAAAGGAACCTGTGACACCTTATATTGTTATTTAATTGTTTACTAGATATAATACTTCCAATAGTACACTCAAAGATTTGCGTTTACTTACTATCTGTTCTTTAGCTTATACTGGTTTTTTTACGTTTTAATGAATTGTGTAACATTAAAGCCAAACATATAAGTTTTTGTGATGGTTATATAGATATTTTTGTCAAAAAGAGCAGATTGCTATAGAAAAGGCAACCATATCAAAGCTAGAAAGTCCACAATGTCCTGTTGCTTTACTTTCATACTATTTAGATGTAGCCTATATAGATATGAAGTTCGATATGTATATTTTTAGATCGATCTCGTTTTTTAAGAGTCGCAATGCATTTTCATTAAGAAAGAAAAATGTATGTTTGTCGTACACTAGAACTAGAGAAATCGTATCTATGGCATTAGCTGATTTTGGCTGTAGTATAATTGATTTTGGTTTACATAGCTTCAGAGCTGGAGGGGCAACAGCCGCAGCTCAGAATATTATATCTGATAGATTATTTAAAATGCACGGTCGCTGGAAATCAGATAGAGCCAAAGACGGATACGTGTTAGAAAATTTACAAAAGCGTTTATCAGTTTCTAAGAATCTTGGAATTTAGTAACATGTATATTTCTGTCTACTTTCTTTGTGCGTCGAGGTGGTCACTGCGCCATTCAGTATCAAAACTTGTGTTTGTTCTTTCGTATTTAGAGAGTAAAGGCTAATGCTGAAGTGTAAATAACTGGATGTGCTCAATTATTTACACATATGGTCAAAATAGATGGAGCATTTTAGCACATAAATACTTTATGTATGGTTAAACAACGTGCATTAAAACATAAAGTTAGTATTTCACAGTTCATTACTGCGATATTGACAGCATTACAAAGGAGTAGGTTCAGTAAGACCCATTTTTGGTCCCAAAATATAGCAGTTTTAGAAAATTGTGAAAATGTAATCTTTAAGCTATATTTTGGAAAATAAAATGCTTCTGCTACATTAATATGAGCTGTTTTTGACAATACAATGCACAAATATTGCGTTCTAGCATCATAAAGTCATGCTAAATTACTGAAATCTTCCAAATTTTAGCATTTTGGTTAATTTTTAGACGGTTTCTGTCTAAAATGAAAGTGGCCGCATTCGTGTTCATTCATCATATTGAAATGCAAGTTGTATTTGATGACAAACCATATATAAAGATTGAAGATGAACACGGATGCCGCCACTTTCATTTTGACAAAAACCATCTGAAAAGTGACGCTTTTTGACATATTTGATAGATTTTTCATATTTAAGCTTGAATCAGAGCGTTTTTAATGACTAAATTAGTTAAAATCTTTCACATAAAGTAATCGAATCAATTGAAATAAACACTGAAGTGTTTAAAAAGTGTCCAAAAACTTTTGTTAGATGAACCTGAAATTTGAGGCCAAAATTGGTCCTTACCGGACCTACTCCTTTGGCAGATCATTGTCGAATAAATATTTGGTTATTTTATCTTGAACAAACAACACATGTCATCGGGTAGTTATTACGGTAGGGTGGACATTGAAGCGATCCACATCTCGCTAACACTTCGTAGAAATATTTGCCGTCATTTTTATATGATGATCCTCCACTGACATATTCGGGTTTGATATCCACACAAATATAAGAGCTTGCAGCTGAATGATCATATTGACCTGAGGAGAGATATCCATGGTACTCCATGTTCCAACCTGTGTAGCACCTGTTTTTTCCTGGTATCATAATAACACTGGATGCCTGTCTTACTCTACAGACAGCACATGGTAAGTCCTGACCTCCACTGTTTGAATCAAAAAAGTTACTCTTGAACTCTGCCCCGTGCATACGTGCATAAGCAGTACCGCTTGTCTTGCTAAAATCAGGATCTAATGGAAGACACACTGGTTCTGGAGCAGCCCCGTAATCACCTGCAAATCCACCGCCTGTATACCCTAAAATAAGATTTAGTTATTGATAGGTCGTTCATAATCAGCTGTTCGTGTTATAGATTTTCTGTTCACATACACAAACTTCATTTTCTGTTTTAGAACAAGTGGTAATTAATGCACCAAAAGAGTGTTATGGCTAGTATAACCGATCCGTGTTTGCTTTTTCCCAAAAACATAACATATGTCCGGAAATCTGTATATTATTTTCCGCTATACATGGTATCAATTTTGATACATTATTGAAGTCAAATTTTCCCATAAAAAGGAATACTTGATTACAATAAATAAGTATATAAATATATAATCACTGTATGCATTCATATTAGACGAAGTACTAGGATTTGCGTTTGTTCATTATCTACTGATATTATATCAATATCCGGCAGTTCTGAAAACCTGCTTAAATTTGCAGATGTATCATGTTTATAATGACTATGTTAAACCTCAAAAGACAAGGCTAAATTAGTGCGTACTATTTTATAAAAATAAAGGGAAAGTTTCAACTACACTCATGATAGAAATTAGGATTACAATTTTATGCGTTTCGCCTACAAAGGACTTACCAGTTACCTTCAAGCCAAAAAGTCATAGACCCAAAAAGTAATAATGTGAGAATAAGGTTGAAAAGCATTAATGATTTAATTTTCGAAGGTTTTTCAAAATACAGTTATGCAACTTTTTGATTTGGTTTTTAAAAAAGACATAAAAAGTTTTCCTACCTGAATATACAAGCTCCGTATCATTTATATTTGGACACTGCGTTCTTGACCATCTGACGTATGTAGCACCACGTGCTAAAAAAATATAAAACGGAAAAGAAAGTAAGAAGATTTTTGTATCATGATTTGTGTTATAAAGAATGCAATTCGTTGAGGTGAATCAACATAAGACAGTTCTTAACAAGTTTAAAATCAAAATCAAAGATACAAGTCGTATCACTTTTTGATTCTAAGCGTCACTGATGAGCTGTAGACGAAACGCACGTCTGACGTATTAAATTATAAGCCTGGTAACTATTATAGATTTCAACTCTAAACCCATCATTAACGCTATAATAAAGAAAGGTGAAAAACGTCTGAAGTTGAGGAGCATTGAAGACCCAAAATTCCGAAAGGTTTTAAGTAAGAACAGCTACGGTAATCTTTTCCTAGGATAGGAAATCCTTAGTATTCTTACAATTTGAAATTTTGTAAACAATTAATTTATCAATGCATAATCATACCGACACTAACGTACTGCCTATTGGTCTAGTGTATTTAGCTCTTCCTCATTATTTCACATCATAACGGAAATCTGTGTTGAACCCCTTGTTCAATGTCTTTTACAATAAGCAATTTGGAACATTACCCGTTCTTCAAAGAAGACATGTATACCTTATTTTGTAACTTGTTAAACATAAAACTTGAACAGTTATTGTAACATGTATAACAGATAAAACAATTTATAAATCAAATATGCTGAGATGTTTTGTCAGTAACCTAACTTATTTAGAGCACAAGGTAAAGTGTACTCCAAATGAGTCCGTCGCTGACATTTTTTTCTCATTTATGTTTGCTTGTTTGTGTTTTTGTGTTTAAAATCGTTTTTAACTTCATAGAATACAAATTGTAAGCTAAATATACAATTAGTTTTTGAACGCCAATTTACTAGCTGGTATAGTCATGCAAGACATATAAATGTTCACTTAAAGAATTAAAATATACAAATTATGAAAGATTCGTTGAATTTCTAAATATTTTTTTCCGGTATAACTATTGATTTTGTTAGTACGAATCAGCTTTGAACCGACAATGGGCTTTGTCCAATGTCAATGCTTTCGTTCTGTCTGTTAACACACGTGTTTATAATGAATTTATAAGATGATATCTTTTGATTGATTGCTTTGTTTTCGATGTATCTTTTTTTTTGTATTAGTTAAAGTGGCATCAAACAAGCTTCCAGTTATCGTAAGTACTCTACGATCTGCAGTGTGTGTGGATGTAGCGATCAGATGACTTTATATAAAAATATGAAAATGTGGTATATGAAGGCAACGGTAGAATACACTGTTCAGAGGTCATAATTTAATTAAGTATTATAAAATCCGAGAAACGAGCTTTAACTGTAGGGAATACATGAACTATCAGAAGAAAACAACAAAACAGTTGAAATACTGAACTTCATCAGGAGAAAACGATAATGATCGCCAACGGCAACTCGCCATCAGAGACCAAATCCAAAACAATTATCAACTATAGGTCACCGTTCGGCCTCTAGCAAAGCCATACCAAAAAGTTAGCGTCGAAAGGCAGCGAAATTAAAAATGTAAAAAGATAACACTAACAGCCTGATAAATGTATAAAACAATGTGTAAAACAATGAACAAAAATCAGATTTGACATACTGCAACAATTGATAACCACTGATTTACCGGCTATTGACGTTTAACAAGCTCATATATAATTTAGCAGGGTTAAACATGGACAAGGATGTAACAGTACAACATAAGACAAAACTATAAACAAAAGTTGACTCATCACATCGAAAACAAGCAAAACAAATCTCAATAAAACAGATCAAACTGTGCACGTTTTTTTTGCATTCCCGTATCTTAAAAGACCCTAGCCTATTTCAACTGATATTCATTGTCCATGTTATATTCTTTTATTGTGTTGCTACGTTATTGTCCGTGTTTATTGGGAGGGTGTTTATCGCCGGAAAACATGTTTAACCCGTCCATATTCAATGCGTGAAATACCAAAGCTTGTATTTGAGTGATTGTCGTGTGTTGCTTCTCGACATTTTTGTGTTTCGTTTGTGGTACTTTATAGTACATATGTTCTGGTTTTTTTAGGGATGATTAGGCGCCCACAGACATGATTAACCCCTAAAAATATCATTTACAAGTTGATTGACCGTCACCTGTTGATTATGATCTGTTTACTTTTTTTAGAGAATCTTAGATCACCATAGTTATATTGGTGACGCTCAGTCTTTGTAGTTTCTCTTTACAACATTTCTTTTTTTCCATTACGTTGTTAGCTTATTTCTGACTTGTGATTTTGAATGTTCCCTTTGGTATCTTTCGGCTCTATTTTCACGGTTCAGCAAAATGTATAACTTGATTTAAAAATTGCAATATAAATTGTTTTGATGTTATTGTGCATTTTATCTTATATTTTGATATACATTCATACAAACCGTTGCTCTCAACTTTGACTTGTTGTTTAATCAGATGTATTTCATCATTCAGTGTCTTCCGTATTTTGCTGTTGTTTTCATTCACTGAAAATAACGAAGCAAATATATAGGGGACAATCAATAGGGATATATAAGGTGCTGTCAGATATATACACTAAATACTTTAATATGTTTGAGTACACATGCTGGAAAAATCGGCTCTAAATGGTTAATATTTAAGTGAAGATTTCAAATCAATGTTAAGAAAGCCCGGTATGGACAATCTGAACGTTCTTTCTCTGTAATATATGAAAGACATGAAGAAGAAAAAAGAATGAAACTATTCTTGTACTACTTTTTCTATGAAAATAGGCACATGATTTTTATGACTTTGTAGCTCACCTGGCCAAAAGGGCCAAGTGAGCTTTTCTCATCACTTGGCGTCCGGCGTCCGTCGTCGTCTGTCGTCTTTCACCGTTGGCCACACTCATCATTAGGGTATCTTTTTTAAAAAATGTGTCCAGTGACCCGGCCAATTAACCAAGATGGCCGCCATGGCTAAAAAAAAACGTAGGTGTAAAATGTAGATTTTGGTTTATAACTCTGAAATCAAAGCATTAAGAGCAAATCTGACAGAATAAAATTGTTTATCCAATGAAGATCTATATGCTCTTGAATTTTCAGATGAATCGGAGAACCGGTTGTTGGGTTGCTTATCACATTGACTACACACTGATAAACGTTCGAACTTTAATCATTTGCACACCATATAAACACCAAAGATAATCTGCGACACTTATCAAAATATAATCTAAATAACTCAAACATTGATCTAGGAAACTAAAGTTTATTTGAATTGTGCTTTTAAATACCAATAGAAATTAGGTAAAGAAATAAACCTATTAAGAATATTACCTTTGCTTGTTATGACTTGATTAAAGTCATGCATTGTCTTATTCATATTGCTGATTAAGTCGCTGGATGTTTTATTTTCTGCAACATATGAATAAAAAAAGATAACTGTATTATAAATTGCAGCTAAAGTTAGTTCTGTATAAATATGGTGATAAAAACAAATACATTTTTAAGATGTAAGGCAAATTGATGGTGATATTTTTCTATGCGGTGTGATAAGAATAGCTGAAACTTTTACACTTGCTTGCATATTTCTCATGTATGATCTTTACGTTATGAGAGAGCTAAGGATTATCTGTAGCTACACAGAACAGAATCATTTTCCTTCGTGCAGGACAAAACAATCTAAATTTCTTAGAAACATACTGATTCAACGGGATATTTACCGAAGAAAAAAAGGATCAAAATGTTGGTGTTTTTCTTTCTTATCGATAATATATTTATGGATATATCTGAAGACTTGAAGTTGACCTTTAACAATTAACAAAGCTTATAGTATATGATGTTACTGAATATAAGTATCATTTTCTATTTCAAAATAAGTAAACAGAATCAAAAAAAGCTTTTAATGAATTTGCGTGCGCTTAGTGCTTTTCTACATATGTCTCCATCAGAAAAGCTCTAAAGCAGATGTTTCATAGCCAAGAATATTCAGATGCAGAAACGCATCAAGAGTAATATGTATAAAATAATACAAACATTTACATAAGACTAACTTTTTTCTTAAGTGTTTTGAAACGTAAGTTTCTATATACTTTAGAGGTTTATCAACGAATAAACAAGTGGTTCATGATGTAGGCTAGTGGTAATTGGCACCCATAATGTATTTAAAACATTGAAAAACAAAAGGTTCAAAATGATCAAAATAAACCAGATGAGATATACAAGATTGAAATTATAAAAAATATGTACTAACCGTATCGAATATTCTGCTCGATCAACCTAATTGAAGTATTATGCTGTCTGGATAGTTTTGAAATATTTTGTGCCAAATCGGATCTAAATGCCAAAGTTTGGTTGTAAAGTGCCAAGAAGTCCTGTCCTCGCGCGGCCTGGTTCGTTGTCAGAGAATGAACTTGACGCTTTAGTGTTTCTGTGTCCGTTTTAAGTGTATGAACATCTTGTAACTGATTGACACTCTTGAATTGCTTCAAAACACTGAGTTCTGTCATTATTGTTGAAAACTGATTATCATGCGCTAATTGTTTTTGAACCGTTTGTTCCTGATCTGAATGTAACTTAGAATAATTCTGTTGTAGGACGGTGTATTTTTGTTCAATGACGGATAGGCTATTCTGGATAACAATTTTCTCACTTTTCAGTTCTTTGACACTTTTTTCCAACACATTAGTTTTATTATCCATATCCTGTAGTTTCTTCGTTAAATCAGCAATCATTTTGGTTTGCTCACGGGAACCAGATATATTAGATGTTTTCATAACAACCTCATTGTAAAGTTGCGTCACGGCCACTTCCAAATGTTTTCTAGCTTTTATTTCCTCTGCCAGTAACTCCATCAGTGCTATATAATGATGGTCAGATATCCCATTATTAGGTAAAGTAGTTTTATCGTTCAATAGAAATGCTCTTAGCATTGGAATGAGCAACACAAAACAAAAATGAATTTGTAACATTTTCATAATGAAAGCATAGGGCGTACATATGAATGAATCCAAATTTAAAGATATGTTGTAATCAATTCACCTATATAACATGTATAAATGGTGTTGTTCAAATGGTGTTATCTTTTTATTTTATATGTGAATTGTTTACATTTATTTGATAAAAACTTTGAATATGGATATAGTAGAAACACACAACCGTGATCTTTATATTGATCACATCTTTTATTACATGTGTTCACTTTTTTTATACGTTAGGGTTGACCGACGGTGTATGTGGGGTTCAAATATTTGTCATTAAGCATTGAAAGTATATCCAGAGAAGCGCGTTGAATGCATGGTATTTAAAACGTATTGTTTTTATTTTTTGTGCATAGAGACTGCGATTTTTGCAATACGCTAATTTGTAATATAGAATACTAGTATTAAATATCATAGATGTGTTGAAAATATGGCATCTTGACCGGTATTGCAACTTATGCATTGTGTTGTAAGGTTACTTCGCACTTGAGAGTAATTCCACATATTTTTTGCACACAAGTAGAAGATAATTAATCAAGACGATCGACGGAAATGATCATTGCTTCCCTACTGATGGTAAAATTTACTGAACATATCATAATATATCATTACGGAGGTATGTCATTATTATTGAGGAATATTGTACATCAATGTATGCCATGTTGTTTCAAAGCTACTTAAACCTCTCAATTATATGACAGTTGCGTACAACAAAGTGTAATTATTTGACATTCAAGTATTGAATATTTATGTTGATGTCAATGATATTTTGATGGATAATGATTGTTGATTCAATTAATAAATATAATAGACAGACAGCTTGCACGATTGCTTTAAAAAATATTGTGTTGTTATTTTACCATTAATAAATGCCTTTGCAATATGATTGAAAATAAAATAGAGCAAAATATATCGCACTCGTGGTTACAGTACAGTTTTGTATATTATATAAACAGCCAATGGAAGTTACGGAATACTTCTTTTGGTAAGAATGTAAAGAAACGCGAATATCAATTTAGTGAGAATTTAGAGTATTTCGGTTTTTCGTAGAAAACAATCCCATCAGTCATGTGCACCTGCTGCTGCTTCTGTTAAATAGTGTTAGGTCACATATTCATGTATTTCAAATTTAATAATCATTTTAAAAGGAAATTGTTTCATACATTGTAGTAGTATCGATTTAGTGTAAAGGCATATTTCACCCATTTTATACTATTTTGTTGAACGACTATATAACAAAATTTACAAAGCGTTCAAACTTATGAAATAAAAAAAAACACATAAATCAGCTCACATACGAATTCGATTTTTACTCTACATCATTTGTGTTCAAAATGTTCTTATATTTGAAATTAATTTAAATGTTACTGTCATGCCAAAGATTTTAATAGCTTTTATGCGTGCTGTATTTTGTTTTATATTTGGGATCAAATGGTGACCTAAATTTTTCAAGTATTTTTAGATAGTTGTTTTTTTGGCAAATGATACCATCTCTCCTCATTTTATATAATTTTCTAGAATAGAGGGTAAAATTCTAAAAATTAATGTCTTGAAATTTGCGTGCTTGACAATTAAAATCCCAAAAATGAAACAAAATCGTTTTCATTTGGATAAGCTTTGTATTTTATTTTTTATCTAGAAAGGTAACTTCCAATTTATTTATAAAAAGCGACTATGTCTTTAAAAAATAGATAAATGTTCCAATAAAATATTCTTATTAATATTTTCCTGTGTGTTCATCAATAAGGTTTTTTTGGAAAAGAGAGATTATCGAATTCAGTTTTAAAAGATTACAACGTTTGGTACTAGCAAGCATGTTATATTTACGTATCTGTGATTTTTTTCATGTCAGCAAGGTCTGAGCTAAGTTTAAAAATCAGAGCTTATCATTTCTTTTACGAAAGGTATGTCTCATGTGACTGTGAATACTTAATAAATTTGCATTGCAAGCGCTCTAAACTATCAAATTCGTTCCAGATATTATTATATGGTACCGTAAATACAGATTTTTGTGCGTGCATTGATTATTACGATTTTGTTATTTTTAACTAAAATGCGATTTTGAAAGAGGGACGAAAGATACCAGAGGGATAGTCAAACTCATAGATTGAAAACAAACTGACAACGCCGAGGCTAAAAATAAAAAGGCAAACAGACAAATAATGTTTTGCGATACAATGAAAAAAAATGTTTAATACATATATAAAATTTTTAAAATGCGAGTTGAAATTATTGCGGTTATAATTCTGTCGCTTTTTTTACAAATATAAAAACTTCGCATTAATTTCTGAATTTACATGAAATTAAACCTCAATATTAGAAACATTTATTATTTTTAAAAAAGTTTGGTTCTTTAAAAAATTATTCATATTTGAAATGGCATCGAAGCACCATACAGCCTACATTTCTTTTTCGAACTAATAGGAAATGTATATCAAAGTCGTATGGTAGTAAAATCAATATAAACATGATTAATACATGTTGACATATCTTAAAAGAAAATTGTCAAAATATCAAAAGATAAAACAAATTGTTTAAATATTACCTTTCCTCAAACTCATTGTCGTCTTCAGAAGCATGTTTTCTCATAAAAATGTCAAAGTGTCTCCGCCACGATTAAAATATGTGAACATGAATAAAAGAAACAGAAGTATTTGTTTACAAAAATAACGAACACCGCTTAAAATTCAAAATATGGAAAATCCGTAATAAAATGAAAAAACCAAAAGCTCAAAAATATGAAACAAATGGATAATAACTGTCGTATTCCTGAATAGGTACAGATAGAACATGGTGGATACAGCTAGCTAAACCTCAATAAAATTGATAACAATGTGTAAACAAAACAAACAGACTTATTAGGTAAAAATGGCAAGAAGAGGTGAACTATGTGCAAAATCATATTCAGAATACACACTACTACATGTATATGAGCTCACCTAACATGTAAAAGTTCATACTGGATCAATCATGTCATGCTTGTAAAATGACCTATGGTTCAATGTGTGTGTCAACCTATATAGAAAAATAGTTAATGAAAAAATAGCAATAAATAATTGATTAATATATTTCAAACAAATCAATAAACAATTCGTTTTGCTTACTCAACTTTTGTCGTTGTTTTTTTTTACTACAGACACAGATACAAGTAAGTTTTTATTAATGTTTTAAATTTCGAAGGATTTACAAGTCTCATCTGAATCAGAAGGAACACAACACATGAGCATGAGATATATATTCAAAAAGAATTTCGAAAACTATTTGTTAACTAGCTTTTATTAATGCTAATGTTATCAAGGAAACCATTTTTGGAATCAAGGGACATATACAACACAACTTGTAACTCGAAACCTTGGAGACGAGGAATACTTCAATTTATCAATTTATATGTGTTTTTTTTCGATTGTTTTGTGTTTCAACGCCACAGCAATGGTTATAAATCTTCGGCAGCGGTAAATTTAAAAAAAAATAGCAAGTCCGTGAACATTTTGAACATAAAAATATATAAATGGATAACTAATAACCTACAAAACAATGCAAAAGTTTTTTTTTCTTATCCATGGTTTTATGTATCAATGTATTGCAAGAAAAGGCATAAAAGTATACGAGCACGGAATTGATGGTTCTGGAGATTGAACGTTTTCGTTGTGGTTGTTGATATTCCGGAAAATAAAGTTATATCAGTGAAAAATTATCATTTATCATTCCAACATGTAACAGGCGTGTACATGTGAATGGAGGAAGTACCTCTGTTGGGTTGTGCCTTAGTTATACGAGTTAAATTGCATACTGTTATACTGTCGCCTTTTTGTACTTATGCACACATTGTAACACTTAGGTCCGAGAACACAATTATTTCGTAGTGCATTTCTTTTAGAACATAAATGAAAATAAAAAAAATCCCACATGCGCTTTCTCAAAGAAACTTTTACAGTGTGTTGTACTACTTTTGGGACAAATTATATCAAAATTATAGAAAACTTCATAAACTTCATCGGCTCTAACTCAAAATATGGACAATTTTATGTTTAGGGCGTCTTGTTCGGAACTGGGCTAGCGTTTCCGGTGGATTTTGGCTATTTTTGATACGTCGTCCACGTTCGTCCCAAAGATGTTCAATTGGTGATAAATCTAGAGACATTGCTGGCCAAGGCAACACACGAATATGGTTATTCTCCAAAAAGGTCATCGAAATGTGTGCCACGTGACAACGGGCGTTGTCCTGCTGAAAAACGTGGTTATAACGATGTCTTGGAGAAACGGGAGAACAACTAGAGCCAGAATTTCGTCCCTATACCTTGTTGCATTTAGGTTACCAACGATGATTTGTGGTCTGTGCGTTCCTGGTAGGTAATTCCGCCCCATACCATGATTCCGCCACCACCAAACTGATCTGTTTCCTGCACGCACGCATCGGAAAATCGTCCAATGCGTCTGCGGTAGACCCTGGATCTGCCGTCGCTAAATTTCAAGTTGAATTTAGATTCATCGGTAAAAGAACCTGTATCCATTTTTGCCTATTCCATCGAATCCGTACCCGTTCAATTGAAGTCGTGCCATCCTGTGACGTTGCGTAAAAATAGGTCCCTTCAATGAATAACGAGCTCTTAGACCAACTTGACGCAATCGGTTACGAACTATTTGAGCAGATATTCTGTTGTTATGTCTTCCGTGGGTTTGTCGTGCAGTTTGTGACGCATGTACAAATCGAATCCGAAGATGAATGATGCGGATGTGTCTGTCTTGACGTAACGTCGTTTCACGTGGCCTGCCACTACAGGGGCGATCATTTGTTGTGCCAGTATCTCTAAGACGAGTCTTAAGCCTTGCAATAGTCATTCTAGAGACATTAAAATGATTTGCAACCTGCACTTGAGTCATTCCTGCTGCCAACATCCCAATAGCTCGTTCTCTCTCCTTCTGGCGGTTTATGTGTAACTTTCAATTTTTTAATGCGACCTTTTGTTAACAATCGTTTTCGACACAATATATGACAAAAAGGACAACTCGATTCCAACTCTATACAGGTAAATGTTTGAAAAAATGGTTATTTGTTTGAAATCAGAAAATGACGTCACGTCATTTCCGAAATTTTTATAAATGAGTAAATTTGATAGATAAATCATTCAGGTTACTAGTTTTAATCATGAAAATATTTGAAAGTAATATATGTGATATTTTCAAATTAAAAACCAATGTAACGTTTCTTATTTTGCCTAGTATATATAGAAACATAATTCATAACTTTGTCGCTATACAACACTGGCATTTGTAAGATAAATAACAATTCAAATAGATAAAAACTTTTATGATACATAAAACACATCAAGTGGACGCACATATCGAAATGACGGTCTTAGGTCGTCTTTTACTTTTTGTATTTTTTATTTCATTTGTAAGTGCTTTTCTACTGGATGACAAAACTCCGCCACCAAATAACGGGTTATCGGACAAGCATTATATAGCAGTGATAGAATTGCTCGGTGAGGAAACTAAGGCCAGACAAAATCTAGAAGTTGCAGTGTCACAGTTACACAGAGACCTTGTCACCAAAACGTCTAATATTGCTGCTTTTCAAGATCAAACCAATCTCATTCTAGATTTAACAAGTAAATTACAAAATATGGAAAATAAAACAGACGTACTGGAGCAAAAATATCAACAAGTGAAACTTGAAAACGCTGCTATCCAACAGAGTCATGTAACTCTTCAACAGGAATTGTTCATCATCAAGAACAATTATTCAGCTCTGCAGCAAATTTATTCAGGTGTAGAAAGGAATTATTCAAAGTTGCTGTCGCAGCATGATCAACTGATCCAAAAACTCTCAGTGCACGAAAACCAGTCTGCCGAAATAGTAAAAGAAATAACTACTCTGAAACATTTAAAAGCTATTGATCAGCTTCAAGATATTAGTGTTTTGCAAGCTGAAACACAAACATTGAAGAATCAAGTTCACTCTTTGACTTCAAACCAAGCCGCACGAGGACAGGACTTTCTTGCACTCTACAATCAAACCTTAGCGTTTCGTTCGGACGCTCTTGTTACTGCAAAACTGTCTAAACTCAACAATGAATCTTTGAAAGAGGTCATGCAAAATCTCAAAACGGGTAAGCACACTTCATTCATTTACGGATTAACGGCGACATGCATTCAAACTCTGCTTTATAATTTTATAAATCAACACATTGTAGTGTAGTTCTATACAAGTGTGCAATTGTTGGGTTCACATATCCTCATTTAAATATTCATGTGACGATGTCGAATACACTAAATATAATCAGACTAACTTTTAGAGTATAACGTTAGTTCAATTGTTACCATGTAGCAAATAACATTTCAAGCTGGAACAATTGTTTTAGCTTAGTGCAGAAACATTCCGACTCAAATAAAAAAAAAATGTTTGAAAGTAGAAAGTTATGAAATGAGGCATTTTGTTTTGATAAATTTATATGCAGGTACAATGACAACTTATGATTTAATTTTTGTATTTAGTTTGTATAGTAGTTCATTCAGATCTTGAAGAATCAATTAGTATTTGTATTATAAGAAATATTTTTTTTTTTTTTTATTAAAAATGACAAGATAAAAGTAAATAAATTATAAAACTTTAACAGATTGTTTCTTTCTAATTTAAGTAGACGACACTGGAATTGCTCTATTTAAAACACTATTTTCATTGTTCAAAGGTTAAGAGCTATCCGATTTGACAGATTCAAAAAAAGCGCAAATGTTGTCGAGTATTTTTCACAGAACAGTTTACACTTGCAGCCCAAAAACTCAAACGTAGATATTTTTTTTGTGATAACATTTCATGAATATATCAGCAGTTATACCACATAAAACTAAGAAGGTGAGGTTTAAAACGTGTGTTACCTTCTAGCTTACAAGGAAACTTATGTCGATTGAATGCATATGGAAATTCTCGAGCAATATGAATTACTAAAGATCAAATATTGAATATATATATAGACTTTAATTTTTAAAAAAGACTGAGCAGGAAAACTTAGGATTTACTAGTTGTACTACTTCATTACAAATGGATTAAAATGAAAATGAAGGAGAGGGTCACATATGATTGGCTACGGTTTTAAACGTAAATGGCAAAGTTGTATTTGGTAGCAAAAGACGTTAAACATGGTTTGTAATTCTCAATAATCTTGGTATTTTTATGAAATCTGTTTCCTTTGGCTTTTTGTTCAAATGTATTCATGATGAATATGAACTTCCTGGATCTAGCAATTAATCAATGATAAGAGAAATAAATATGTGTCTCGAAAGGGCATGTCTGTATGTATGGGATCTTAAGATAATATTTTTTAATAAAGATTGATTTTTTTATTACATTAGGTTCTACTTTTATACTTTTCAATAGTAATATGATTTCTAATATCATAGTTTCTAATTTCATTTATGTCTGATTACAATTTCATGGCGGATAAATATATAAATAAGAATGTGTTATTTATTGCAGACAATCAGACAGCAAGCCAAATGATCAACAACATTATTTTAACAATGCATAACTTGAGTAAGCGAATTAATATCGACAGTTAAACCATATATTTAAGATAAATTGTATAATGCTGTGATGTTTTGTAATGATGATTTGACAATTTAAAGCAATGCAATTATTTTTAGAATATATTTTTTTCGGCTACAAAATAGTTTTCATCAGATAGTTCATAATATCCCTCTTAAAACTCTACAACCTACACTAAAACACTAACAGGAGATAAGTTCATAGTAACTAAGATACACTTTTTTCACATCTGATTATATTCATTAACATCGCGTACCGAATTGATTCATTTACTGTAAGTATTGATAATGGGACTGTTTAGATACATGATCATACATGTGTCAAAGTGGCAAATAAATGGAAAGACTTCAAATCACTGTCCTGTATTGCATATATATGTTGCAAAAGAAAGCAAACCCTACAAACGGGTCGATTAAAAAAATGTAACATGGAAGAAAACGGGTAACATAACTAGTAACATATGCCACAAATGCAAACTACGTAAAAACAAACAGTCACAAACACAGAAAACAGAAACCTAAGAGGAATACTGGATATTATATCCTAGTATAACTGTAAATTCAGAAATTATTGCGTGCATTTCTTATTGCAATTTTGTCATTTAAGACTAAAAAGCAGTTTTAATATTTGAGAAAAATCCTGTGTAATTCATATAAAAAATTTCAAAATGAGAGTTTAAATTTTATGTAAGTTTATTGCGGGTATAACCCAATCACATTTTTCTCAGTAATTCATTAAAACATTGCAATAATTTCTGCAATTACAGTATTGACGTTGTAGTCAGCATAATTCAACAAATGGTCTGCAAGCAATTCAAGCATTTTTGGTTTGTTTTGAAAACCGAGGAAGAGACTAAAAACATTAAAAACAATAAGATATTCAATATCAATATTCCCTCCGTACTTTTAAAACGTAACACAAAAATCACAAAAAAAAACAAAACAGAAACATATTCAAGGCCAATTACACATGAAGGACAATATACGGCTTTCAATGTTAAATAGGTCTAGAAAAGTTGGTCAAATGGATGTATCACTAGTTTATTGATGTCTCTCTTTTTTGGATAAGAACATACAAATAAATTGTGTATCGGGTCAGATTTAAAAAAAAAAAACTCTTATTATCTCCATGTGGATAACGGATATCAAAGTTATAAGTGGGAAAACTTTGACCAGACAATTCATGGAGATTACATGTATGTTTTAATTTCATTTCAGCTGTTTCATAATATTTTACCTCCATAATAGTTCTCGTCCATGTTTAAATTATTCTAAAAGTTTTGCGAAATTATAAGTTTATTTAACAAAATCAGAGGACTGAAAGATGCCTTTAAATATCTTAATACTTTTGATACCTGCATACACTTGTTAGTATGGGTGTATAATTATCGCATGTATCGAGAGCCCGAAAAAAACACGATACTTAATTTGCATTTTTTTGTTTCTCAATCTTTTGTGAGTTGTTGTCTGTCTTGGTTTGTTTTTAATTTGTTTTCCCTCAGTTAAAATTAATGTTGTAAACTTTTATTGATCATATCTGCATATTTTTTTCAAAATATTTCTCTCTGAAGGTTTATTACTATTTTTCCAAATAGTCACATACTTCCTTTTAGTCCATACCAGGCGGATGATCGATACACGGAACAAACTTCACATCGATAAAACTATTTCTTTAATCTACTTTTTCTTATTAATACCTATTTATATCGAATATGTTGTTAATCAAAACCTGAAAACTTATGAGAGAACTTTTGATGGTTACAGGCGTTACGAAATAGGTCACTTGTATTATACCTTTTAATCATTAACTGGATTGTTTATATTATCATTGTGACGTGAAGTATGCATAATATTATTTGGTTGGTTATTTTTCAGCTAATCAAACAACAAATCAATTAAAAAAACAAATGGATAGTGAAATAAAACGCTTAGAACAAGAAATGGCTGACGAGAATATGGGTTTGTATCATGATAATCTGTTTATATAATATATATTTAATCCTTGTAATAAAGAGAAATAAATGCGTAAACAAGTAGACGAAGAGAAATTTACACAGTCTTATATTGGTACTTATATCAAACTAGCATTCATAATCATAACTTATCATTCATTTGATGTACCATATATGTATATAAACTCATTATAGACACTCGAATAAAAAAAGTTAAAAAGGCCAAAAAAGTATGAAATTGAAGAGCATTGATGACCAAAAATTCCTAAAATATTTGCAAAATACAGCTAACTTAAGGTAACATATTTCTGAGGTAGAGTATTTTTCAATTAATGACTACTATCAGTTCAAGGATTTGTTTGGGGAGGGAGGAATACAGTAATAATTATCTACAGTCGGTTGGCGCGTTTGCTTTTGTTGTACATTTAGGAGTTCAGTGTTTTTGTTGTTCAGTTATTTCCTTCTTATACCCGAATTTTGTTTTGCTTATTCAAATTATGATTATTAAAACCCGATACACTACTGTTGTCTGTATTGATGTAAATACAAGTACGGGAGTGTGTGTATATGCACTAACAAACCAAGTAAGACTGATAAGAAGAAACAAATCTCAAATATCTGTTACGTTTTGTTTCAAAGGAGAGATTATGTCGATTGTTGTCCCTTTTTTGTAAGCTCTTTCAGATGCTTTCGCATTGTGGTCATGCTTCTATAAAAACGGGACATGATTCATTGTCATATACAGAAACCTGGCTAGGGGAATTTTTTCCTAGTTTAACCTTAATGTTCTCATATCAGTTGTTGAAATTTTGCCATTATATTTACAAGATAAATTTGTTTAGTTGTGTGGATCAGAGTTACAATGTCGAAATTTTGTTAACTTAATCACTGAGATACTTATTATTGTAGCTCGTGGTACTACATATGTGCGATGGTCCCGGAAACAGTGTCCTAATAACAGAACAGAGTTAGTTTACTCAGGTACTTAATCTTGCGATAAGGTGATTATCGGGCAGAATTATCTTTACCAGGAATGTAAATCGCTACAACTATTTAGTTTTCGAAAACACTATCATACGTTTCCTAGGTGAACTAATTTCGAAGAGAACTAGTTTTAATTTTAAATGAAGGTAAAGTTTGTACGTACATATACTTAATTGTTAATCTTACGTTTTTATCTAACCGAAATAAATAACAGATGAAAATCATTTTGTTATAGAACAGGTATATGCACACTCCATGCTCTACAAATTAAAAACTTGACGTATTAGATTGTAACACGACTTTGACTGGTTTGCTTAAATTTTGATCCCGAACATATCTGAGCGAAAAATTATTTCATACTATGTATCGTGCAAACCGTAAATAGAATTATAAATATTGATTGCCGATTATCTTATGCGGCATTATAACGCATTATAAATTGCAATACTATCAAAGTATAAATTCAGTTGTGGGCGTACATTCATTAGTTTATATTAACAATGTGAATATAGGGGAATCGAGAAAATTGCATACACATATCACAACATTTAAAAATCTGATCAATTTAAACTCTGTAAATACTGACTTTCATAACATATATCAACTTTTAAAATAATCAGAAATATTGAACAGTTTTTAATAGAGATTCACTTGATTATCAAAACGTAAAATCACAAAAATACTGAACTTAGAGGAAATCAATTCGGAAAGTTCCTAATCACATGGCAAAATCAAATAACAAAACGCATCAAAAAGGAATGGACAAGAACTGTCATATTCCTGACTTGGTACAGGCATTTTCAAATGTAGAAAATGGTGGATTAAACCTGGTTTTATAGAGCGAACCCTCTCACTTTGATGACAGTCTCATCAAATTCCGTTATATTTACAATGATGCGTTAACTAAACAGACACAATAAATACAATAGTCAAAATATGGGTACAGCAATTTTAAAAGGAACAATTTAACAGAACACAAACACATCTATCTACAAACACATTGATTTGCGTATCTGACGTCAGAAAATTTTATACAGCACATATATTTGTCGTTCGATGTACATATAAACAATTTTAAAATTTCACATAGGCAATGTTAGCATATTGGGTTAAAAAATCAAAAGTATGTAAGAATAAATTTTAGAAATAGACCGAGATTTAAAATAGTCCAAAAGTTATATAGAATTTATAAGAATCCACAAATAGTCAATTCCACTACTCGATTGATTAATTTTGACGTTTGTGGTTCAATGATTTATTTTTAGTACTTGAAATCCCATGTACTATCCACATTAAACATTCCGTCAATGTATTACAATATTTATGTGTTAATATTATATGGAAAAAGTTTAATAAGTTGAGTTGTCTTACATTAATATTTCTATAAAACAATTGGAACTGTAACGAAAAGATTCAAGCCGAAAGTGTGAATGGTTTGTTATTATTTAATATTTAATTTTGTAGATATCTTACTTATGTCTACAGTTTAAATATTACTATTTTTTAGGATATACAGGAGGAGGACGTTACACTGAAACAGGGTCAGCAGCAGAACCAGTCTGTCTACCAAAAAATCCTGACTTCGTCAAAACTAGTGGTGGAGACAATGGTCGTATATATGGAGCAGAATTTGAAGGTAATGAGTTTGGTTCAAACAGTAATTACCAAGACGTACCATGTGCTGTCTGTAGAGTGAATCAGGCATCCAGCATTATAATGATACCGGGGAAGAACAAGTGCTACACAGGATAGAACATGGAATACAATGGTTATCTGGCTTCAAACTACTATGGTCATGTTGCTGCTGGAGCATATGTCTGTATTGATATACAACCTGAATATGTCAGTGGTGGTTCATCATGGAACAGCAACAGTAAACTATTTTATGGTGTTATGGCTAAATGTGGGTCACTTAAATGTCCACCGTACATACAGGATCATCCCCTTACATGTGTTGTTTGTTCAAAATAGAATTAATTATTCAAAAATGAATTATATTGGATATCATAGTTGATTATAACGATAACTGTTATAGAATATCTTATGAATTTTTTAAGAAATAAAATGTCCATTATAATTAAAGAACATGCTTTAATTTTAAAAATAAATTCAATGGTTGTGCAGCATACATATCTTTTAAAAATTAAATGAATGAATTTTAAGAATTCGGATTTTACTATAATTTATTCTGATATAACCTCTCATGTGTACAAAACTGATATCGATAGGAGTTTTTTTGGATAGATTCAGTACCCCTAGTACTACATTTTGAAACATTAATTATGTATCAGAAAGAGAAGATAACGGATATGCAGTATCTTATAAAATTCTCTGAAGCTCATAGAAATAGAAAAAAATGTGGTATGATTGCCAATGAGACACACCTCCCTCCAAGTCACAATTTGTAAAAAGTAAACCATTATATGTCAAAGTACGGTGTTCAACACGGACACTTTGCTCACATCGAACAGCAAACTTTATATTCATAATTCCAACTCATCCGAATGAAGATGCACAGATGGTTCCAAAGGAAATTTCGGCAGTCATGATAAAACAAATCCTTATAGCGTAATGATGATCATCGTTTTCAGTAAAATCTTTTGTCTATATTAGATTTTTTCTTTAATATACATAAAATATTTTTCTTTCCTCAGTTAAGATAGCTGCATTTGGTCATATGGACGTATTTGAATTAATAAATAATTTATTTTCGCACTTACTCTGCTGTCTGTTAGATAGCAGATCAATGCATTGTCAAAATTTCAAAAACTGTATGATGAAGCATTTTGTAGTTTGTTTATCTGATATAGTAACAGTAAAATGTCAATACATATTCCCTTATTACAGTATGTAGTATATTGTGATTTTCAAACATTAACGATGTCATGTAGGACTCTGTCACATGTGTCATTGAGATATGACAAGTGCCAGGCAACATATGGATTTTTTAAGTTAGATATAAATAAAGAATTTTATCTGTTAATTCCAATAACTTTTACTTCTAATTTATTTGCATCAATGATTTCCTAATCTGCAACGTTTATGAGTAAAATAAACTCATCATAGGCATAATGAGATACTAGGATTGAAAGTTTGTTATTGGGCCAGACGTGCATTTTGTGCACAAAAGACTTATCAATGACGTTCGAATAACAAAAAATGCTATAACGGCCAGATAAAGTACGAAGTTGAAGAGGCGTATCTGCTTGTATTCCGAAGTTGTGTTTTTAGATTGTAGCTAACAAGGTTTCATAGTTCTTAGTCACTTTATTTCGTAAAGAAGACATGTTACTAATTGTTAATTAAATCTTCCCACGTTCTGTATCTAAAGGTCAAAATGCATGAGCCTGTACTTCAGTGGTTGTCGTTTGCTGTTGATATCATATTTGCGTATAGTTTATTGTTTTGTACACATATCATGTCGTTCGATTTCTCGTTTAACTTTTTTGACATTTGTCTTTTGTCGACATTTTTCATTGCAATGTATATGCTTTTGTTCATTGTCGACTGCGTTACGGTTAACTACAGCTGCTAAACTGTTACGCTTTTTGGTTGAGTCTCATATGTAATTTTACGAAAGGTATATATGCTAGTCTGGATCTGATTGTTTTCACCTGGACAACTGGTATGTACTTGAAAAGAAAGTATACCGACAGTTTGAAGGTGTTCATATGAACTTCAATTTTGCATTTTTCATAGCAATCGTGGTCCTTAACTTGGTCCTTGGTCCTTATACAGCCATATTCAGTTCTCCTTAAAGATATTTTGGTTTTTGATGACACAGTACAACACTGTCGCATTTCGAAATGAGAGACCAAAGGCTGCAAATCTTGTGCAATTTTAATTACAGATGCTGAATTCACTAGCAATTTGACCAAGAATTCATATTTTACCAGAAATTACGGTGATCTGAATTGTAAATCGATAAATGTCGTCTACGGATTAGAGTGCAACCTTTGCGGATTGGTATAGTCGGTGAAACGAAAGGAAGGCTGAACAAACTTATGTGTGGTCATAGATCAGACATTAACCTCAATGCTAACGACGTTCTTTACCAGCATTTCAATTAGCCCGATCATTTCATCGTTTCTATGACAGTTCGCATATATCTAGTCCTTCGTGTAACTCGGTGAATGTGATGAATATTTTCAACTCGACTCCTCGACGTAGACACAGTCATGGTAACGTCATTATACATCACCTTCTCTGCATGATGTCTCTATTAATGACTTGCTGCCATTTATACAAAACCCGTTAGGTATTCATCACATTCGCACGAAACTTTATTCATTAACCCTTTCAAAACTTCATTCTCTGTTCAATTTATGGTTGGAATTCACTGTTACCAACCCTCATTCAAACCAATATAATAAAATTAACGGTACCACTTTTCTTGCACCAGATGCGCATTTCGACAATACATGTCTCTTCAGTGATGCTCGTGGCCAAAATATTTGCAGTCCAAATCTTATATAAAAGATGAAGAGCTATAATCCAAAAGGTCCAAAAAGTATAGCCAAATCCGTGAAAGGAATCAGAGCTTTGCATGAGGGAGATACATTCCTTAATTTATAATAATTTCTAATATTTTGTAACAGCATATTTTAATAACACAATAAATCCGTATTTTCATGCCAGTACCGAAGTACTGGCTACTGGGCTGGTGATAACCTCGGGGACTAATAGTCCACCAGCAGAGGCATCGACCCAGTGGTAGTAATAAAATTAACGGTACCAATTTTCTTGCACCAGATGAGCATTTCGACAATACATGTCTCTTCAGTGATGCTCGTTGCCAAAATATTTGCAATCCAAAGCTTATATAAAAGATGATGAGCTATAATCCAAAAGGTCCAAAAAGTATAGCCAAATCCGTGAAAGGAATCAGAGCTTTGCATGAGGGAGATACATTACTTAATTTATAATAATTTCTAATATTTTGTAACAGCATAAAAACGTGACGCTATAATTTCGGATATTGCAAGTCTCAGACTTTTCAAGCCAGTCCGCATTGGAAAAGATGAAAAAGAGAGATCTTTCCTTAATCTTTCTTTTGCTAACAAAGGTCTCGATGGCGTCAACTTGGGCAATATCCTAATATCATAAATTAGTCCAATCGAAAATACCTCCTTATTTCAAAAACCATTATGTACCTGTTCCAGACCGTATGAGTATTTGGACCGTACGCGTATTTGGACCGTATGCGTACTTTTTTCAATAAACGCATACGGTTGGACCGTACGCGTACGGTCTGACTAATATTAAGAATTTGGTCAAGTTTATTAGATACAAATGTATATAACAGATCAACATAACTTATATCTCAAATTAATATAAAAAGTTGAATAGTAATTGAAATAAAAACTTAATATTTTAATTATTTGTAAAAAATCAGGCTTATTTAATCTGTTAATCTCCTGTACTTAGCATGTCAGTAATTCATTAATTACAGCCCAGTATGCTCATTGAAATTGAAGTTATCGGAAGTAAACATAATGTGGGAGGACAATTGTTTTAGAAAATTTAGTAACTTTACAAAAAATGCATATGCAAAGGAACATGCATGAACAAAATATGTTAATGTTAAAAATATATGACGTTCCTTGTGGAAGCTGACCGTCCGCGTATACTCATACGGTCCGACCGTACGCGTATGGTCGGACCGTACGAGTATACGTATACGGTCCGGACCGTACGCGTACGGTCCAAATACTCGTATGGTCTGGAACATACCAATTATTTCTAATACCTATATCAAACCTATTGCAACTGACATTTTCAATTACAAACACGTTTTGCAGGATCTCGATATTGACGACTTCAAGTCTAAACCTCCTGATTGCACTTGTGCTAGTTCCCAATTCACATATAATCCTGCTGGCCACGTTATTACCGGTGACCTCAACATTGTTAATAACACTTCTCTACAAAATGTGTTATCGAAAGGTCCGAAATATCATGAGCCTAAATCCATCAATTGGAAATACAACTTTAAAGTTTTGATGGATTGAGTCGAGGATTATGCCAGGCAATGAGCTAACCGCGAGAAAGAAGACGTAGGCACTCTTTGGCAGTGAGGTCGTTGATCCAAATCAGAATTAAGAAACTGAATAAGTCTATCAATGCCCATGCTAAGTCAATCTTTAAAGATCCAAATGTTGCAAAACACCTATCCTTTCTCCATGACAAATATGTTGTTGTCCCCGCAGATAAAGCCCCAAACAACATCGTGATTGTGTGTAAAACTCATTACATTAACTGCTTGATAAACGAATTAGGTATTGACAATTCACTTGGAAACTCAACATATACCCTCACGACACTTACCAAATAGGAAGTCCTGGATAATCATAGGTCTGTTCTATGTTCCTTTGGGATTTCAACCAAAGATGTAGAACTGGATATTCCATCACTGTATTGGATACCTAAACTACATAAGTGTCCTTAAAACAACGGTATAATGCTGGGTCTTCCAAGTGCTCCACGAAACCTCTTTCTTAATTATTAACATCCATTTTATCAGCAATCAAAGACGGGCTTCAAAGTTATTGTGAAACTGCCTATTCTAGAGGTGGCGTAAATCAGATGTGGATACTGAAAAAATCCAAAGATCTTTTAGAGTACATACAATCTTACTCTCTTTCATCTTGTAACAGTATTAAAACATTTGACTTTTCTACTCTTTACACTAATATTCCACATTCCAAACTAAAAGACAATTTGAAAGAGTTGGTATTGCTTTGCCTCATAAAAAAGAATGGCCAACGTAGATACAAGTCTTTTTTCTTAGGGTGGGATAAATCCTACTTTGTAAAGGATCACTCTGATTCAAACAAAAAATTCTCTGAAACTGATATTATCAAGATGCTTGATTTCTTGATTGACAATATATTTGTTACGTTCGGAGGACGTGTTTTTCAACAGACTTTCGGCATTTCAATGGGAACAAACTGTGCCCCTCTACTTGCCGACTTGTTTCTTTAGTATTATGAGGATGACGTCATGCAGGAACTTCTTAGGAAGAAAGATAAGAAGTTAGCAATATCCTTTAACTCTACTTTCCGCTATATAGATGATGTTCTTTCACTAAATAATGCAAATTTGGTGACTATGTGGAACGCATCTATCCCATCGAACTAGAGATAAAGGATACTACAGATACAGTTAGTTCGGCCTCATATCTTGACTTACATCTAGAAATTGACAATGAGGGTCGGCAAAAGAGATGATTTCAGCTTTCCAATTGTGAACTTTCCCTTTCTAAGTAGCAACATTCCAGCAGCACCTGCAAACGGGGTATATATCTCCCAATTGATACGATATTCCCGTGCTTTCATTTCCTATCATGATTTTCTTGATAGAGGGTTGCTGCTCGCAAGGAAGCTATTAAACCGAGAGTTCCAAATGGTGCAGTTGAAATCATCCCTTCGTAAATTTTACGGACGCCATTACGAGTTGGTTGACCGTTATGGAATAACCGTTTCACAAATGATATCAGATATGTTCCTTACGTCGTTACTACAATCCCCTTCCTTTCATGAATGTGATACCGAATTAGACTATTTACTGGATTTGTTATCACATAAGCATCATGACGGATGCCACATGTGGAGCAAAATCTGCTTACCCTTCCGGAGCACCTGAGATCACATCTAGTTTTTAGTGGGGTTCTTGTTGTTTATTCTTTAGTTTTCTATGTTGTTTCATGTGTACTATTGTTTGTCTGTTTGTCATTTTTATTTTTAGCCATGGCGTTGTCAGTTTATTTTAAATTTATGAGTTTGACTGTCTCTTTGGTATCTTTCGTACCTCTTTTACATGATTCACCGTTAATGACCAAAATCTGTAAAGACCCGTCTAATTTTTGTTTAATTGATTAAATCAGCAACACCTACCGTTATCTTGATGATATCGTGAAGGGCAAGCAGATAATTTTCATATGTTGCATCCTTCGTGTTGCTCATTTAAATCTTAAACCGTTAATACATGTCAGAAATGTATTATCAAACACGTTATCAAGCATCTTGTTATTGTCAGTTTGTAACTTTGTGTGGTTTAATGGTAACGTTAGTTGACGTCGTTTTTCATCCTACTTCTGTACCAAACGTCAAAGCTTTGCAGCTTTTTATAAAACGGCTTGCATTTTGATGTTGACCTTTTTTTTTTTTTTTTTTTAAATATGTTAAAATGACTGATTACTAGTATATATTTTTGACATCGTATTCTTAACAAAATGAAAGTATATATTTCAAATATTTGTCACTGCCCAAGCATGTCAATTGTTGCAAAATGCATTTATATATCCTCTATGATTCTCAGACTTCCGTCATCACAAGTATCTAGCACTAGGCGTTTATATCGATTGGAAAGCTTTTTGTGCTTCAAGAGTATAAATGTTATTAACCCACCTTCAACTAGTTTTCTAACTACAGTTGGCGAATATAATTTCATGGTCTTTTTATTCGTATTATCAACATCTTAAATATGTGTCTTTCAAGAAGATTATAATGAAAAATGATCCTTGTTCAGGTCAATCGCAGCCACATCTACTATTTATCCTCTGTTTGCTTTATCTATAATTCTAGTTTCATCCTCAGATTTTAAAATGAAAACGGCATTTTAGAATTGTTGATTTTATTTAAAATTAAAAAGTGATCTACAGTCCTTGAAATATAATGAGTAATTTCAAATGCGTCTGTTTGTCGGATGCGTGGAAATGACTTTTAGTGTCTACAACATATACAATTGTACTAGCAGATGCATCTATGTTACTAGAATCCAAAAACGAAAGCGTCGGCATGTTTAAAGCTTGTGCTACATATATATTCATCCGAAAATTTAGAGTAATATTTTGATAAATTTACATGTAAATTAACACATGAAAATCGATGGATCATATCAAGAAAATCATGATTGAATTATGCTTTTAGAGCTGTCTATGCGGTACGGGCTTTGCTCATTGTTGAAGGCCGTACGGTGACCTACAGTTGTTAATTTCTGTGTCACTTGGTTTAAAATGCAATTCGTTTGCATTAAAGATACCTAATCTTTTGCAGGATACTTTTATTTATCCTACGCTTTTACGATCAGCAAATAGCTTAAAAGTTTTGATGGGAGTCAAATTTTCTTGTTGATTTAAATAATTGTTCAAAAAAAATATCTCCCAAAATAATATCATCACACAGAACGTGTCAAATGCTGAAGACACAACATGCTACACTTTCAGTAAATGAGAAAAACAATTATATATTATAACGTTACATTCACGTTCCGTGCAAAAATCGTTCAATTTGAACGTGGTAACATTTACGGGAGACTCGGACAACTTGATGGAAATTAATGAAAAATTTGGTGTGTCCTTAACCTTGACGGCTTAACCAAATCCTTAAAAAAAATCACATTTCAGTAATAACATTTGTTTGCATAGTTCATTTGTCTGTCACAAATCTAAAATATCCTAAATTATCATCGTACTAAAAAATCTTGAACAATGGCTCTATGGTAACATTTACGGGAGACACGGAAAATACTGAAAATAAATAAAATGGGAGAAGCTATGTAAAAAATAAAAATATTTTTGTAAAAATCAATTAAATCACATTTCTATGTAGAGGTGGCGAACATTTCCTATTATTTATCTGAAAATATTATAATATCGAAGTGTTAGCTTTCATTTTTGTGTACTCGAATTTTCAAATCTTACAGCTATATGGAATTTCGAAAATGGCTGCTAGATTGCGAACTGACAGGATATTAATCGTGACCGTTTAACATAATAAATATGCTCATATCATATCCAATCTGTACAAATTTTATCAAAATCCATTCAGTAGTTAGTATTTTTTCTTCGTTTATATTTGGATGGTTGGCGCTTGTTGTTACGTCTTACACGGCAAATACGGCAAATTATGAACACGAAATCATTGTTTAATCATATCATGAGACATAACATTAAATTTATTAAAATCAGGTTTTATTTAATTTCGATTCAAATGAAAAATCAAGACAAGTTACTATTCAATAATGCGTAGATTTGATTTGTTTTTGTCATACTTATGCATCAAGAAATGGTCAAATGAAACATAGACCGAATACCGTGAGTAACGTCATTCAAATACAACTAACTAAAACCTTCATAACAACAAAATGACAAATGTAAGAAAAACGCCAACAAAAATATGTTGATAGTTAATAGTAAATTTGACAAAGACGACAACGAAATAGTTTTATAGGTGATAATACATACCGGATAAAGTATACACTCTATCACCAATGTATAAATCAAGTAAAATAGAAAGTAAATGAAAATATAACTCGTCCAGTGTAGCATAAACACTAAAATATTCGAAAACAATATTAACCAGCAAAACATCGAACTTTTCAATTTTTCTTGTCATATGAGAACATTTTGCGACCAAACACAGATATTATTTAAAATCGAGTTATTAAAAATTCAAAAATAGACGGTGTTACTTGAAAGTTATGAAATGACACACTTTTAGTGGAGATCACTGAAAATAAAAAGATACATTGATTATTTTACTCGCGTTGGGGTATTAACCATATGTGAATTCTTACAAATTCTGAAGAATTTCTGGATAATTTTAAATCTAGGTCCGTTTTGAATTTGTTCTAACATACTTTTGATTTTTTAACCCTGTATGCCACCATTCCACATGTGAAATTACATTTCTTTTTAAAAAACATTGAGCGGCAAAATTATTCTATATTTCTTCCAATGTGACGTTTATATTTCATGACGTCAAACACGCGAAACAATGCATGTGGTTTTTGGATAGATGCTTTTTGTGCTTTTTGTTAAATATTTGTTTGTTTTGAGATTGTGACACAGTGAAGACTGCTGTACCTATATTTTGACTGTTTTACCTATTGTGTCTGTTTTGTTCACGCATCGTTGTAAACATAATGGAATATAATATTTTGTATATTTATTTACTGATAGAGGAACTCAGCTTTTAAGATTAAATATACATATTTGAACACTCATAAATAAGAGAAAGGAGTGAATAAAAACTTCATTAACATAAATTATAATTAAGACGAAAAGTGGGTATTTGTATAGCGGGTAATGCATGCATAGAAGGAGAAAATCAAAATCACAAAAATATTAAAATCCGAGGGAAAAGGAAAACGGAAAGTTCCTAAAATAATGACAAAATCAAAAGTTCAAACTTATCACACTAATTGATAACAACTGTCAATATTCCTTGACTTGGAACAGGCATTTTTAAGTAGAACGTGTAATTAAACCTGGTTGTAAAACTATCCATGCCTCTCACTTGTATGACAACTTATACAAGTCCATTATATTGACAACGATGTGTGAACAAATCAAACCGACATTTCAGGTAAAAATTTCAAAAATAGTGGTTCAGCAGTCAACATTGTTACAATCTTAATTACTATCAAAACAAACAAATATGTCACAAAGAAGCACTTAACGGCATAAAGACAAAGCACCTTGGAGAAATGTAAGACAAGAATACTAAAAAATACCAAATCACAATAACACAATGACGGGATGCATAAGTACAGAGCCATGTCATGTTACAAATAATCATAAAAGATATATGAAAATAGCCAATTAGCAAAAATGAAAGACACGAATATTGCTTTTACCGGAGAAGAATGACGCTATGACAGGAAGTATAAGTATAAAGATCCACGTCAAATGAATATCACCAAAAACAGATTAGTTTTCTATGTTGTGATGTTATGCTATTGTTTCAGAAAAAGGGAGAAGGTTTGGTACCATTAAAACGTTTAATCCCGCTGCAAATGTTTGCACCTGTCCTAAGTCAGGAATCTGATGTACAGTAGTTGTCGTTTGTTTATGTTATTTATACGTGTTTCTCGTTTCTCGTTATATAGATTAGACCGTTGGTTTTCCCGTTTGAATGGTTCTACACTAGTAATTTTTGGGCCTTTTATAGCTTTTTGTTCGGTGTGAGCCGAGGCTCCATGTTGAATGCCGTACATTGACCTATAATGGTTTTCTTTTATAAATTGTTGTTTGAATGGAGTCTTGTCTCATTTGCACTCACACCATATCCTCCTATATCTATGAACAGATGTTATAGTAATATTTGTAAAGACAAATAAAAGAACACTATAACATTTTATGTAGATGATAAACAACGTCAGTACCCATAATCTGTACTTCAAGTCTATCGTGTATTATTTGTATTACTGACCAACAAGGTCTTGATACATCACGATGAACTTTTAAGGAAAAAGGACGAAACGTTCTTTGACATACCCCTGGGTAGTCAACTTTGTGCTTAGACACTGATGACGTTTACAAAGTCTGAGAAGACGGTTAACGTATCGATCAAATCAGTCTCATTTTGCAGTTCATACAATTCCATCGGTTTGTACTTGTTACTTTGAATAAAATCTAAATATCGATCAAATACTATCGTTTTAATATGACAGTTGTTATCGATTCGTTTGGTGTGTGTTGGCTTTATATTTCGACATATCATTAGGATTTTTCTGATTTGAATTTTCCTCTGAGTGCGGTATTTTTGTTAATTTACTTTTTTTTTTAGTATTTTAATCTAAGTTGGTGGTCATCTGCTTGGTGTTCGTACATATATAAAAAAAGAAGATGTTGTATGATTGCTAATGAGAAAAAAAAATGTTTCGATTTCAGGGTTACGTATTTTTTTTTTCTTCTTCGTGGCATGATCCACTTTTTTCCGTTTAAATCACAATTTCACATTAGTACATACATGATATGAACAGGAACATAATTTTTTGATGTGGTATTTTTCATTTTTTTTATTTTCAAAGATCAGCTGTTTTTCATGTAAGCCTATGGAGCAGTCAATTACATGACTGCAACATTACCTCATTAGCTTGATACAAATAGAAAAAAACATGGCCGTGTACTTGTACATCCCAACAACAAAAAGGCAGATCTGAAACTACCTGCAGCTACTGACAGCTAGTTCAAAGCAAATAGAAACTAACTAAAAAATGCATCCTAGACTAAGTAATTATTGGTATAAATATTGATTTTTTTTTATCAGTAAATTAAAATCTAACTAAATATTATTCATGGATCTACAATCTGTCGATACCTGTAACTTGGCATTGCACAAGGTCATGTTTTTCTCTGGCTGTTTATGACGACTTTACACTAAATCCATTGGATGTTGGATGTGTACGGATTGATAGTTTAGTCTTAGATGCATGATTTTTTTATAAGTTGTTAGTGGCTTTGAACTAGCTGTCAGATAACTGCGAGTACTCTCAGATCTGTTCATTGTGTCTTTTTGTGTCGGGATGTATAAGTACCCGGCCACGTCCACTTGTATTTTTGTCTATCCGATGAGTTAAGCCTTTTTCAACTGATTTTTATAGTTCGTTCTTATGGTGTACTGTTATACCACTGTCCCAGGTTAGGGGGAGGGTTGGGATCCCGCTTACATATTTAACCCCGCAACATTATTTATGTATGTGCCTGTCCCAAGTCAGGAGCCTGTAATTCAGAGGTTGTCATTTGTTTATGTGTTACATATTTGTTTTTCGTTCATTTTTTTTACATAAATAAGACCGTTAGTTTTCTCGTTTGAATTGTTTTACATTGTCTTATCGGGGCCTTTTATAGCTGACTATGCGGTATAGGCTTTGCTCATTGTTGAAGGCCGTACGGTGACCTATAGTTGTTAATGTCTGTGTCATTTTGGTCTTTTGTGGATAGTTGTCTCGTTGGCAATCATACCACATCTTCTTTTTTATAAATAGTTTATTGTGTATTTCCGTTAAACTGATTTCTTCAGTGACTTTTATTTAACGTGTGTTTCAAATCTTTTTGGTTCAATTATGTTTGTATTTGTTGATAGAATGGTTGATGTACATGATGTAGTCTTTTGTATTTTAAAAAGTAATTATGAATTTTCAGTAAATAGCTGTTGTTTTGCAATTCTTGAATGATTCATTATTCACAAAACATATAACAATAATTTGGAGATTTTCTATATACGAAATGAATGCTTGATAGAAGACGGATATGTTCAAATAATAAGTATATGTCCCTTTGCCAGCAAACGTAGACTTACTGTAATAAAATGGACTGCCTGTTTGATCTACATAATCGAAGCATGATTTGATGTCTTTATGTTCTATTGCATTAATTTATTGTTTTATTTCTATTACGTTTGCATTAACCGAACATAATTGATTAAAAGCACGAAGCATGCATGTAACAGTCACTTCACACAATCTATAGCCTTTTGTGAGAAATATTTAATATCTAACAAGGTTAACAGATTTAAACTTGTCAGTTAAATACAATTTTTCTAAATGCATGTCAGCTTAAATTTCACAAAGGAGGTCTAAGAGATAATTTGTTTCCTCTTAAATACTATCAACCCTGTAATGTAATGATTGTGTTAAGAATTATCAGGTCGTTACATAACATTTTGATGATAAAACAGTTTTTAGACCCATTTAAACTCGAAAGATATTGCTCTTAATACTTTGTCAAACCCATTTGGTGAATACGTATGTAATCATGGCTGTCTTAAATCTTTACTGGATTGGTTTATTCTGTGTTCCTTTTTTGAACGGATTTCTTCTTGACGACAAAACACCGACACCGAATTCAAAAATAACCGACGATCATTACATATCAGTTATTAAATTAGTTGCAGAAGAAACCAAGTCGAGACACAAATTGGAAACAGTTGTTGCGCAGCTGCACAGATCACTTTTATCCAAAACATGTAAACAACTTAACAACATGATCAAATCAAGCTGATAATGGTATTAAAACATGAAATGCAAGGATTAAAAAACAAAACTGATATTCTTGAACAAAACGTTCACCAGTTAAAATTTGAAAACTCTGCTTTCGCTCAAATTATTCCATCTTACTAGGAACTAACTTTCAATCGATGTATGATCACGAAGAGTTCAAACAAAAACTTAATTCTTATTACAACCAATCAAGCGAAATTTTTAAACAGCTAAATAATCTAAAACTAGCACAGACCAAAGGTGAACTGCAACATGTGAAAGATATAAACTTTGTGAAAACAAATACCGAGCCGTTGACGAAACAAATTAATTCTCTGATATTGAATCAAGTTGCAGGAGGCCAGGATTTTCTTGATCTCATTAACCAAACTTTAGTTTTTCGATCAGACGTTGGCCATGAAATTGCAAAAATGTCCGTATATAACAATGATTTCATGCAAGGGATTAAGCAAATTGTCCAAAACAATTAGTTATATATTAAATAGTTCCACAAGAAATAAAGCAAGCCTTTTATTCACTCTCAGATTCATATCCCTAGCTGTCTTTAGATGTATTTACTAATTTTACAATTGTTTTATTTCTTGACTGCGTCCTTGGAATTTTTAAGAATAGAATTAAGTAAATATTCAACAACAACAAAAAAAAAGATTTATCTTTAGAATTTATCTACAATGAATTTATTGAATAAATTTGCAAACCAAAACATGGGAAATGTAAGGATAGAACTGATTTCAATTGTTTTGTATTATAATATTTTTTTCTGTCTGCTATCATTTCATATTATATATAGGTAGCTTCCGAGGAGTAGGTTAATTACATACATCAGAACAAACTGATCTCGTTTCTTGAGTTCTACCATATTCCATATGTACCTATTTTGAGATCATCTAAATATAACTATTTAGTCTGTTTCCTTTTCAATCAGATACATTATTTGGTTAATTCTTCAAATATTATCGATGCCGTTGTATTATTATAACACATAAACAATTGTTATAGACGATACATAAGTTTTATTATCACCATCATGAATTGGTTTATCGATACACTCCCTAGCGATTCTAGATATTATACATTGTATATTTAGATATCAATAGAGTAGTGTGATCTATTGTTTCACCGTTTGTGACCTTTTTCCCAATCATCATCATTTGACTGAATGTGGATATAAACATAAAAATACATTGACTATACGTCAATTTGACAGCTGCCCAAAGGAACACAACAACATAAGGACGTATAGAAGGCAACGTAAAGCCTATATAAAATTTAGAAAATATAATATGTCTTGTAATAGGTCCTCAAAACGCACGTCATCTAAATTAGCTTCAAATAATTTGAAGAAATAATTAAGCAGAAATTTACAATAAGTTACATGGTGGTTGACACACATGTGAAATGTGATCTAATTATCCTTCTGGGGAACCTGATGTCAACCCTGAATCCTGGTTTGCTCAGTGTACTGCATTATAGAGTATATTGGGGAGTGTTATTTGTCTTTTCGTCGCTGTCGTAACATGTAATGGTTCTGTCTTTCCGTTTTTCTTTAACTATGAAATTAACTTGTCTTTTGCTATCTTCCAACTTTTTATCTAAATTGAGTAGATGCTTCACCAATTAACGAACATAGCAATCTAATTATGGTTACTACCAAATACTCTACGTTCATGAAGTTAGAATTAATCAAGAGACTCAGATTTAAATACCCTTAGATAGAGCTGATATAATTTGTCGTTTGCTATTCTTTTATAGCCCTGTTTGCGATACAGCTCTTTTTATGTTAAGATACTTATACTTTATTGTATTTTAAATATTTGGGCTTGAGAATTTTTGATCAGATTCAAGTATTTTGATCATTTTCAAGTGTTTGGTCTAGAACATCTTGTAATTGATGAAACTATCAATTAATATCCAATGTTACGATTCAAATATGGATTACAATGTAAAATTGAGAATGGAAATGGTGAATGCGTCAAAGAGACAACAGTCAGACCAAAGATTAAATACAACCCAACTGGAAGTCAGCAATGGGTCTTCAAGACAGCGAAAATCCCGCACCCGAAGACTTGCTTAAGCTGTCCCTTAAACAAAAAATGTCTACTAGTTTGGTGATAATGGAGGCCATATTAAACTCCAAAACATACAAATGAACTAAGATAAAAACATCATACAAAACAAACTACTAGTAGATGCTCCTGACTTGGGACAGGCGCAAAAATCAGGCTGGGTTAAACATGTTTTGTGAGATCTCAACCCTCCCCCTATACCTCTAACCAATGTAGAAAAAAACACATAGCAATATGTACAATAAAACCCAGTTAAAAAGTCCGAGTTCGATGTCAGAATAGGTAACACCAAAAGAACTAAGCAAATGTGTATGCATCATGTGCATTTGTTACCCATTAGCCTAATGATTGATAATATCCTGACAGTAGATAGAATCCGACCAATCATTATAACATATTACGATCAAACCTATACGTAATTGATACCTCTTTACTTACAAAGGTTCTTAGTGTTGACTGTTCCGTAGTTTCAATTTAACGTCATTAGTAAATTTGGTTTACTTTTAGTTAACCATACTACATACCATTTAAAGAAAGATGTGATGATCACGGTCAATGGCTTACAACAAAAAATAGCAGACGAGAAACTTGATTCGTATTATCATAATATACATATTATAACATTTGATGAGTTGTGAGTGTTTAGTTTTTGCGCAATCAAAGTAAGATGTTGAAAAGAACAATATCAGATAAAAAACCTTTAGAGATTGTAACCTGAAATTTATCCAAAGTGTATGTTATATATGCAAATTTGTCATAATGTATCATCAGCCCAGTGCTGACATGAATTTTTCATTGGTATGGTCATATTTAAAAATTAACTGTTTACAAAGTTTTTGAATATTTGAAATACTAAGGCTTTTCTACATCAGGAATATATTACCTTAGCTGTATTCGGCAAAGCCTTTAGGAATTGTGGTCCTCAATGTTCTGATGAGTCTGAACACCTGAGATTACCCCTAATTTTGGTGGGGTTCGTTTGTTGCTTATTCTTTAGTTTTCTATATTTTGTCATGTGTACTGTTGTTTGTCTGTTTGTCTTCTTTTATTTTTAGCCAGGCATTGTCAGTTTATTTTCGATTTATGTGTTTGACTGTCTCTATAGAATCTTTCGTCCCTCTTTTATCTGTTTTTAAAGTAAGACGTTTAATTAGTATCAGTAAAAGTATATAAAAAGCGTCTTAATACGTTGTATGTTCACATAACAGGTAAGATATTTAGTTTGTATGGTAGCACGTGTATCACATATGTCTAAACGTTTTGGCCGATGCATACTATTTGATATTAGAGTAAGGCGTTTTATTAGTATTAGTAAATGGATAATATCGGTAATCAACAGCGTCTTAATCTGATAGCGTTTCCCCATGAGAGAGTGGCGAAAGATACCAGAGGAACAGTCAAACCCATAAATCGAAAATAAACTGACAACGTCATGGCTGAAAATAAAAGAGACAAACAGACAAATAGTACACAAGAACCAACATAGAAAACTAAAGACTGATGAGCAACACGAACCCCGCCAAACACTGGGGGTGAACAAGGTGCTCCGGAAAGGTAAACAGATCCTGCTCCATTCGGGCACCCGTCGTGTTGCTCATGTTTTTACAAATCCAGTGTATTTCGGTAGGAGACATTCATAAATAGGCAAGGGAATGTATTTACGAAGTAAAAAACATATCCGATATCATCTGTGAAACAGTTATTCCATAACGGTCAAGTAACTCGTGATGGCGAGCGTGATATATGATATATTTGTGTATTGTAGCACATGGTACCACATATGTACGATGGTCACGTAAGCAGTGTCCGGGTAATCAAACGGCGTTAGTTTATCAGGAAGTTATTTTGTGCATTTTATTTAGGATAGATTGCATCAACTATTGATGAACGACCATTATATAAAATGAAAAACATGTTATCACTTCTTAGTAATCATGATAAATGTATCGAATCAACCAGTGATTGAACTATTTTTTTATATCTTGGCAGAAATTTTTATATTATAATAAAAGGGTTGTATGCTGGGGTTTTTTTTTGTGTATTTAGTTGTCGTCGAAATAAAAAAAAAAGAACTAAATTACAGACATCGCTTAAATTTTACAATTATTTAGTTTATGTTCAGCTTGTTTGAAAACAATAATAATACATATATGTTACCGATGAGTTAAAAACGATATTTAAATTCAAACGTCACAAACTGACATTTTTGCACCAAAGGGAGATAATTTGGAGCTTTTTCAATGATATAGACATGTTGCCAAACCAAATCGATTTGTTTGGGTAATTTTTGTACCATATTATAAAGTAATAACTAATAGTGTAATAAATAAATTTGTAATGAAAAAACAAATGTTTAATCTTTTGCTGAATTTTTCATACCCGCGAGCCTCCTTAATGTCTATACTTAATCAATCATTTGGAAGTATATGATCACACATTAGAAATTTCACTTGAACCTTTCGTTTGAAGTAAAATCACAAAAATACTGAACTCTGAGGAAAATTCAAAACGCGAGATATGGGGCGGAATTCAATACTGATTTATTTGGTTCAAACAGTGACTGACAGGATATACCATGTGCTGTTTGCAGAGTGAAACAGGCGTCAAGTGTTATAATGATTCCTGGGAAGAACAGGTGTTATACAGGATGGAATATTGAGTACCATGGATATCTGGCTTCAAATGACCATGATAACGAGGCTGCTGTTTCTTATGTATGTATTGATAGTCATCCTGAATATGTCAGTGGAGGATCGTCAAGAAACAGCCATAGCAAACGATTTTATGGAAGTTTTAGCTAAGTTTGGAGTTCTTCGTTGTCCACCGTACAATCAGGATTACCCACTCACATGTGTTGTTTGTTCAAAATAAATGTTAATGTTTGTTTTCCCAGGCATTGGTGGCCTTAGCCAAAAATGGCTAAGCATTTTGATTTGTTTAGTTTTGCAATACTTCAATTAATTTTATTAATTTTGTAAGTTGGGTATTTTTTATTAGTTTGTACACTGAATGCTATTTTATTATGTAATTGATTTATTTCAATAATTGTAAAATACTTCCAAATATTTTGATTAATTTTGTAATGTTTGTACATATAGAAGTTGACAGTATTATTCAGAGATTATTCATGAGTCAAGTTTTGCATCATTTAAATTGATCAATGTATAATTAATGGAACAATATCAAAACATTTGTGTATGCTGGTTTTGAAACAAATGATATAAACCGGCTTAAATGCGATTATGATTGAATTTTTATATTCGCATTTTGTATAGCAACATTGATAACGTTTCATAAAACTATAAAAAAATATATTTATATAATGTAATAAAATCGATCAGGAGTTGTCTTCCATAGACCTAGGACTATAAAAAATATGTAATTTCTCAAGGTCACAGTGGCACCCAAAATAACTTTATGTTTTGTCGATAGCCTGGTTTATAATCAGTGTTTTAATCGACGAAACTTGATCAGAAATTTCTATCCTGATAGAATTAATATATTTTCGTTTACGACAGACTTTTATTTTCATAACCGTTAACCAAATTGATGTGTTGACTCTTTTATATTATTATGTACATGGCGAATAAGGGTGTAAATACACTGTGTATATGTTACAGTAAATACGTGAAATTAGGAATTACACGTAATTACTAAACATTTCAGTAAATACCTGTACTTACTAGTCAATTCAGTAATTACATGTATTTACTAGTTGTTTCAGTGATTACTGGTATTCACTGATATTTTTACAGCTATTTACTAACTTGATATTTTTGTTTACAAATTATAGACATAATTCAAGATATCAAAAAAGAAAGTAAATGAGAAGGGATTTTTAGGGCTTACTTAAGGATTAAGGATTATAAGGCACATTAAAAGTGCATACTCTTTAGTGTTTGTGAACTGAAACTGGAAAATGGTTGTTTTTGAGCATTTTCAGCATGGAAGACAATGATTTCAATACAAAATGGAGAAAAAACATTTTTGAGAATTTAAACAGCTCTTTTTTTAAGATAGAGATTAGATTATGCCAAATTAGGTTAAATGATCTTGATAATTCTTCGAATCTAATGATTATGTTAAATTAAAATCTCCATCAGGCATACTTTGCATATCAATTTGGGCAATGCCATGAGTTAAATTCCTTATACAAAATAGGTTGAACTACAACTTCTTTTGTCAGACATTTGCGATGAAGCTGACATTCTTCACAAACAAATTTATACAAATGGATTAAGAGTCACATTTTCATATTTCTGTATTTCTGTGTTTCTCTTTTTTAATGAGTTTTACAAGACCTCCGAACTGAACCTGCAACAAAATGTTATCATCGTTTCTACCTGTATAAGAATGATCTTTTGTGGATTGAATAAGTCAACTGAATGGTTCATCCCTTTTCTGTTACTTTCAATGTTGACATTCTTTTCCTTTTCGTCGAACCTAAAAGTCGCAAAAGCGAGACATAGGAAACCAACCTTAGTTCCGTCGCCAGTGGCGTTCACAAATATTCACTCTGTGGTGATTTTTTTTTTTTTTAATTTTGATAACTTTCTTGAATTATCCTTGATTTCTACCAATCTCTAACAGGACCTTGTTTATGATCAAAAGACAAATTTCAAGAAGAAAATTTGTAAAATATAAAATCAAGTTTTTCCGTATTTTTCTTATAAATGGACTTAGTTTTTATGCCAGTTAAGATTATGTTCACACTGTGGTTACATGTTTTTAAATTTAAATAACATTCTCAAAATATCCTAGATTTTACCAAACTTGGACAAAAGCTTGTTTATGATCATAAGAATGATAATATCCAGAAGTAAAGTGATTGTCTGTATAATCACTGAAGCATGACTGGCGCCCCCCTTTTAGGTCATTCAGCAGGCCCCCCAAGCACAAAAAAGTTCTGGATCTGCCACAGTCGGTAACCCATCCCCAGCTATGGGTTGAATTGGAGGTCAAATGAATATGTATTCAATGAGGTCCATTTATTAACTTGCAAGTGCACAACTCATCAACCATGTTTCTCAGCTTACTTAACAAAATAGAAACAGATAGGCTGCTGAAAGTAAATAAAACTTCACTATATCATTTTCATTAATGATTTAACATCAACGAAAATCATATTTTTTTTTAAATTTCGTAGCTAATGCACCTATTGCAAAAAGTTGCATTTTAGGCTGATCCCTTTTTAAGAGTACTCAATGGTTTTCTAGTTAGTATTACCATAACTTTTGATCAGTTGACCATATTACAACAGTGTTTTTACAGTTAGTAAATAGGCGTAAAAATTCATTTTAAAATTAGTAATTACTAGTTATTACTGGGCCGATTTTAGGAATTACTTGTATTTACTAAGTGCATCGGGAATTACATGTAATTCCTAAATTTTAGTAATTACATGTAATTCCAAATTTCACCTATTTACTGTAACATATATACATGTATATATCAACGTGGTCCGTATTCGTCAACTTAACTTTTAAACAAGAGTTCGCACGCTTTACTAATCAGGACTGAATATTTGTTGAACGTTTTTATTTATTAAATACATGGATTTTTCTCTATATATAACAAATACTTAGCAGTTTTTGGGTCCAAATAATGAATTTTGAACAATGGTATGAGAACAAATTAAGATGAAAATGCACAGAGATAAGAATGTAGAGATGTGAGTTATACGTCAATGAGACAACAATCATCAGAACTAAAAAAATAATCGCTCTATTTGTTTATCTCACGAAGCCAACATCTAAAATCGTTAATTTGGAATATTTTGAATACATACATGTCTGGTAGACTTTAGACAAAATTGGTTTTCAGTAAGGCCAACAATATCCCCTGAATTTATTTAACATCATAGTCATCATGTTTCAAACAGTTTTTGTCGATCATTTTTTTGGGGGGCCAATCCAGCCGACCGTGCAGATAAGATGATATACTCCACGGCTCCTGTGAAAGTTTTCTTGTTGAGTAAAGAAAGGGGAAATACGCCTTTACGTTATCTAAGGTTTGTAGCTTTTAAAATATAACCAGTGATTTTTTTTTTTATATTTCAGGATTTATCTTAAATTATACAATTATTTGGAGAAATGCATTTAACAATGTTTTAATGATGATATTTGATTATTTCTTTTATACAACTTTTATATATTTGAGACTGCTTTGACATATTGTGTAAACACCTGTATTATGTTGAACACTATATTTTTCCTTCTAAGTGTACTATGTGTTTTCTTATTGTTTGATTGCTGTCTTATTGACGTTTAACCAATATGGTATCGACTCTGTTAGATCCCATACTACGTTGTCCCTTGATTCGTTTGCAGACAATTGTATGTCAATATTGCCCGGACGGTGGCGGTTTCAGAGGAGGGAAGGGGCAAACTAATAACTTTATAAGGGGGCCATATTAAAATTCTAAGCATTTACAACACATGTAACTCATTAATGGGGGCCTTGTCCCTTGTCCCTTGCAAATCTGCATTTGGTTGAAATCATGTCTTATGTTGGAATTTAAACCAACTTTCGTTATCCAGTATTACGCAGACCTTGGATTTTTATGGTGAAGTTTTTTAGTTCTCCCTATATTTATCAACCTTTCCGTGTACTATATTTTATGTTGCAACGTTGGTAGGAGATTGGCAAATGATAATGTTTCCATTTCACACAAAGTGTAAAGTTTGAAAATTATCTGTAACTTCTGTGTCTTCTTAGTGAAACCAGTATCATGAGTATGCCTGTTCCTTATCGAGACCAAAGACAGGCCTACATAGGAACATGGAAATGAAGGAACGGGAAGTTGCAGAAGAAAAGGGGGAGGGTTAATGCGATATGTTGGAAAAGTGTTTTCACCGATTTTTACTTGGAGTAAATGGAGGGAAGTGGAAATTAATTACCCACTTAAACCCTCTCCTTTGGCCTTGTGAGCTACCGGTGTAGTGTGTCTTCTGATATGAAACTACCAAAGTTACCAGGGATGGTTTTACCAGTTGATTAAAGCAGCAATAGAAAAGAGACATAGCACATATTTACCTGTGAGTCTATCATTTCAACCTTTTCTCGTACAGTCAATACGTTTTACTTTTATCAGCTGTACAATCAAAAATCTGATGTCGTTTATTTACGAAATGATAGCTGCGTGTTGACTTTATATCAGACTTTCACATAAAAGTTGTTTTTTTCTTTTGTCAAAGTTTTAAAATATTAAAATTCCAAATTTTTTATTTTGTAAACTTTGAAAACTTCACCAAATAATTAGAATTTTAAAATCATCGTTTTAAAATATAGAAGTTAAGATTTTTAACAATCTTTGAAAATACTAAACTGAACGTTTAGTTTTTATCATTCTCCTTTTTAGAAGTTAAGTAAGAAGCGAACTAGAAGGAAACGAAATGAAAATTACCAAATTAAACAAAAACAAAAAACAATATTTTCTGTTTAGAACTAATTTAAATAAAAAATATAAAACAAGAGGCTAACTTGCGACCTATCGACTTAGTAATAACCGGGTTTGTAAAAACATGAGCAACACGACGGGTGCCATATGTGCACTGCGGTAGGATCTACTTACCTTCTCGAGCACCTGTGATCACCCGCAGTTTTTTGTACATTCTGTGTCGTTCAGTTTTTAGTTTTCTATGTTGTATTTTATGTACTATTGCTAGTCACTTGGTCTTCTTGATTAGACCCAAAAAAAGAGTATTGTGTCTTTTATTTATCTGAAATTCAGCAAAAAAAGAATTGACTCATGATTGTAACTTTTCAGAAAACACATATAAATTCAGATAAATGGGTTGTCTAAATGTATGACGATTGATTTCCGTAAATAAAGGCAACAGTAGTATACCGCTGTTCAAAACTCGTAAATCTATGAACAAAAAACAAAATTTGGGTAACAAACTAAAACTGAGGGAAACGCATTAAATATAAGAGGAGAACAACGACACAACATTAAAATGTAACATACACAGAAACGGACTAACCATTAGACAGAATCCGATGAGAATAACAAATATAACATCAAAACCAAATACATGAATTTGGGATAGAAAAGTACCGTGACACGTCTTATAGTAATGTGAATTCACACTCAAATATAAGAGAAAACAAACGACACAACGGAAACACAACGTTAAAATGTTACACACACAGAAACGAACTATAATATAACAATGGCCATTGAAATGAAATACTGAAAAAGATTTTCGGGTCAACAAACTTTAAAAACAATATTTAAAGGACGAGGAAAACGTTTTCTTTCATTGGAAAATTAGTAATTAATAAAAATTATAAATAAGATTAAGTGCAAACATGTAGTTTGCAGTAGGGTACAGTGTTTTGATACGTCTTGCTTAACACGTTTCAAATAATAATACTACGAGTCATATTATGCAATTCATGTATATTTTCCAATCTGTTTTTTTTTCATTCTTTTCCAATGTAGTATATTATACTACTCTATATAACTACACTAGCAGTAAGCCTTGGAACTGTGTCACTGGTTTATTTATAAACTTTGTTAATTGATCAGGAAGTACATTTCCCAGCAAGTACATTCGGATGAAAAATACTCATGTGCCAACAAAGACAAATGTGAACAAACGTAAATTGTATTCCAAATTCTTTACATTTCACATTATCAATATGATGACAAATAGCATGTGACTATTTCACCAAATGTTTACTGCATTGTGATGTCGAACAATACGCATATGAAGAACGAAAAAGATATGGGTCCCTTGTTAATTTCAAGAAGAATTTGTCCCTTTCCCTGATAAAAAAAAGAAGGAATGGCTAGGAGTGGAATCCTATCTGCGGCATGGTGTTGAAGATGGGGAAACTAGCTTCTGTACGCGAACTTGAAATGTTATGTTAGGTGTCTCGATACTAATATATGAGATATTGGGTTTTATCGCTAATTTGTGCATTTTTCCTTTGATATTTTTTTGTGATAATTTTCATATCATGCTACTCATTTGAGATGGAAAATTATCGCTAAAAACTAAGCATGCACGTGGCGTTGCTAACGAAATTGATATGCAATTGACAATTTAAATAGCGATAACTCGATTGACTTTCTCGCTTGAGCCGGGACTCTCGTTTAGATGATCACCGACAATAAATGCTACGACAATGAAAATACCCAATTCTTATTTGGTTATAATCTTAATTTCGATGTACCATGTCTTCTGATTGGCTGAAGGTTTTTATTTTTTTTTCAGTTCATAGGCACGATTTTGGTATGTGGCCGTGACGACAGCAAAAATTTTTTTATGATTTACTTATTAAAAAAAAAAGGTTTAATTAAATTATAAGGAATGGATGTAATATATTGATCTGCTTTTTCGAAATAACATAAAAAAAATGTGGTTCACCATTTTCACTTACCCGCTAGTTAATCAGAGTGTTCCACATCTTTCATGATATAACTTCACAGAAAGTCATAATATTACACTGTCTTCATTAAAAAGTAATAAATTTATTAAACACAAACTACTTCTTTTGTTACATTTACTGCTGAATTCACATATAGGCATGATAGGGCTAAGGTCAAAGGATTATACATTAAAACATGCAATGACACATTTTAAGCGTATGAGACGACATGCATTAAATTTAAAACATGAAATCCCTATATTTTAGTTAAATATTCAAATATTAATACAATACATTTCCATTTTAAAACACATAAGCGATTTAGAAAATGTAGAAACAAAATCAACATGCCAAAATTGGAGCTTATTATAAAAAATTATATTTCAAGTTTTAACTTATTATAATAATTGAAACTTTGTATGAGACAAACGTTGTTTTCTCCCGTGTCCGTTTTGACACGAAGCGTCTAAGACAGAAAACTCCACTTTGATCCAATATATCAATTAAAATATAAATTTTCCCAATATTGTGGTATATCCCATTTGCCTCGACTGTTTATTTTCAATAAGAATCAAATATCAAGTTGTTTTTATAGTTGCTTTTATTATTTATATCGTAATTGTTGTTAAGTCTATTGTTATTTTAGAATACAGTTTGGGTGATTGAGTACATGAAACTCCTTTCATCTGTAGTGTGAGTTGTCAGACGTTTATCAATCTATATATTTAACTATTTTTCACAAGTGTGGCTTGTTGGTTGGCCTTCAATCATCGGGATTTTACTTTTTTCTTAATAGGAGTGAGTTATCAGGCCTATATCATTGTATATTAAGCTGTTATTTACTTCTCTTGTAGTTCCCAGCATTTTCTACATCATTACAGATAGTATATATCGCTGAAGATTGATTTATTTGCCAGGCCTGTGACTTCTGTGACAGAAAACTCGACATAGGTATAGTGATCCAGGGGCGGCGGCGGCGTGAACTAACTACTTAAAAGCTTAATATTTCAAAAGGTAAAAGCACTGGATGCTTCATACTTTGTGTATTTATGCCGTATGTTCTGAGGTTTCCGTCTGCCATATGTCCTTTGTCATTGATGTGATTTTCATAGTTCAGTGACTATTTGATTCCTAACTTATTATGAGAATTATGATAACTGTATTTGGTAAATGCGTATCTTGTATGGTCGTCATGCCCGTCGGACAGTTTTCACTTGACCTCGACCATTTTACGGTTCATTGCACCCTGTGAAGTTTAAGTGATTTGATCTGTTTTATTTGCCAAGCCTGTGACTTCTGTGACATAAAACTCGACATAGGTATCGTGATCCAGTGGCGGCGGCGGCGTGCACTAACTACTTTAAAGCTAGATATTTCAAAAGGTAGAAGATCTGGATGCTCCATACTTTGTGTATTTATGCCATATGTTCCGATTTTTCCGTCTGCCATATGTCCTTTGTCATTATTCATGATACCTGCTATTAAAGTATATATTTATGGCATGATTGTAAGGGTATATGTTTGCAGGTATCATCTGACATAAACTTTATTTTCATCGATAGTTAATCCATGTATCTAATGATTTTAAAGTGTACATGTCTGTCTGTATGAAAGAGTTTTGAAAAAAGCCCCTCAAATTGTACAAATGGTAAAAAGCATTTGGATCTTAATCATAAATTTAGGTAAATAGTTATTTACGGTATTCTTTTGACGTATTTGTCCGACAGTTGCTATTTACACACATTTTGTAACAAAAGTATATCTGCTCTTTTACCCTCGGAGATATGTTCATGCATGAGTAATCTTGTTGTGTAATGCCTTGGATCATATCTAGATCTGAATGACGAAAATTCATAATGCGGCTATATCAACTGTTTTCCTATATTGCACTAAATTCGAGTATTTTGAAGGATTGTAACTTTTGATGCCAGATGTTTTTTATTTATATTTAACATTGTCACGTTACCAATAAAACATCACATATTATCGTTACCAGTGTAAAATTCTTTTTACGTCGTCTTTTTCTCAGCGCATTTTAAAATGCCGACAAATACAAGACAGTTTAGACCAGTGATAGATAAAAGGTGAAGTCTGTACGATCTTGTCTTTCTAACACTAACTAGTAAGTCTGTAAACCAAGAAAAAAATAAAATGTGTATAAATAATTGTTTTCTAGAATAAGTCTTATTTCATATTTCATGTATGTGTAGTAATGCTTCATTTTGACTGTTAAACCTTTAGGAATGTTCACAGTGTCTGAAATATAATTTGTTTTCAACGTTTATCGAAACAAAAATCACATGATTTTGAAATATATTCCAAATTAAAACGTTTAACGGTTCAAACGGACAATAAAAGGAGTTTCTCAATAAAAAGCTGCACTTGTTGCTGTGATTTTGTTTTATTATTTTTCGATTTCTAGGAAAATTGCAATTGTTTCTTTTTCATTAAGAATCTCTGCTGAATCTACTCCATGTATATAGACTCGTATCTCTTGACTTGATAATTATTACGTTTCAGTAAAATAAAGCTAATATGAAAAAATATCACTTTTTTTCTCTTAAATTTCAACAGTTTTTGGAAAGGCATGTCTGTTTATGTTAATTAATAAAGAGCAACTGGTGAGTGTTGTTTAGCCTGAAAAAAATTCTGCGTACTAAATAAAAATATCTGTCTTTTTGGTGATTTTAATAGCCTTAACATCTGACTTGTTCAGCATTAGCATTCGTAAAATAATATGCTTCAATTTATATCCTACAATTATTTCCAATTTTTCAGATATAGACCACTAGTTATTTAAAGAGAAAGATGTATGAAAATAGCAACTATTTTGAACCTCAAATTGTAAAAAATGTAAAACCATTTTGATTCTCATTGTAAATAAACAGAGGGATATAATTTAAACGATTTTGTTTACATGCGATTTTATAGTATCCCTTTAACGTTATATCCTAATATCAATCAAAATTTTATCATTATCAAATCACATGTTCTTAACAGAAAAAAGAGGTATGATAAAACTAGCCATTTGGCCCCTCAAATTGTAAAAATGGTAACATCATTTTAATTCTAATCATGAATAAACAGAGGGTTATTTTACAAGCGATTTATAGTATCCCTTTACCGTTATATCCTAATATCAATCTAAATTATAAAAAGGGTAAAATCATTTTTATTTTATTGAAAAATGAACAGAGCTTTAAATTTCTTGACGACTATTTGTTTTCATATTTAACGTTGCGATGCTGCCAATTTATCATTATATATTTACGTCACCAGTGCCAAATTATGTTGACATCGTCTAAATGTTTCAACAAAATTTCTTATATTATCAAGTACATGTAAGTTGTTTACCCACATAAAGATATACTTCGATGGCTTAGGTGACCATGACATGATTTTCATCATGCATTAAAATTGATGAGGATGCATGTATTGACTCATGTGATTGTATGTTGTTAGATAAACTAAGTATTTCCGTTTCTGGACTGAAAAGTTGTGAGATAAGCTATGTATTTCGGTTTCTTGACGGAAGACATGATTGTTAACTTAGCTGGTAATACAGTTGTATTTGTGCAATTTACGTCTTAACAATAATTTTGAATCGTTAATTGTTTTTGTCTATTAAGTTTTTTCTCTGTTCTCGTTAGTAAACTTTTAATTTGACACTAGAACATACAGGTTTGTATATTTTCATGTTGTACTGTTACCCCGCTTTTCCAGATCTGTCCGGAAGGGTTTAGTGCGCACAGGCATGTTTATCCCTGCCACTTCAATGTGTGCCTGTAGTCCAGTGGTTGTCGTTATATAAATTTTTTTATGTCTGTCATATTTTTTTTCGAAATTGTTTTGTTATACATTAGACCGTTAGTTTCTTTACATTTGACATTATAAATATAATGACTAATATCATGTTACTATTGATAAATTCAATTCCTCCTAATGTTTACTGCATTTTGACATGTTTAATGTCGAACAAAATGCATATGAAGAATGAATAAGATATGGGTCTCTTGTTTATTTCAAGAAGAATTTGTCACTTATCCTGATTAAAAAACAGCAGGAATGGGTTTGAGGGGGATCCTGTCTGTGGCATGGTGTTGAAGATGGGAAAACTAGCTTTTTTATACGAACTTGAAATATTATGTTAGATGTATCGGTACCAATAAATGAGCCATTGGGTTTTATATAATGGATTGGAATATGTCACAGTTCATTCACATCCCAAGTCGGCAGTGCAAATCAATAAATGTCAACACATTGGTAAATTAAATATTCATTTAAAACAATCCAAATATGAAAATGACATAAACAATATATCTGATTACTTTTAAAAATACAAATGTAGTTTTTGTACTCTCGTTTTCATATACAAACGGAGTCACTTCATTAAACAAATCTTTCTTTAAATACCAAAAAGCGTTGTTAACAACACAGTGTGTAATGGTCATATTATCAACAGAAATTAGATAACAGATTGATTCCATTTATCAAAAGGAAAATTGTTTATCCCCATGAGCTATTAAAAAAGAATGAAATGTTTAAATATTCTTGTTTGCAATTAATTGACTTCAACCCATTATTCACAGGTTATTGACAGAACGTAATAATTATTGTCATAGTTATCAGTTTATGTGAGGAACTCGATTGTTAAATTCCGTTTGTAAGATATTCAAGAATATAGATTTAACAGTATTTTTTAGAAATATGTTTCTTTGATTTTGCATAATTTGCGGTCTATATTTTGTTTACAAAATCTTTTAACTGTACATGCATTCGTTATTAACCTCCACATGCATGATTAATTATGTCGCGACCTGATAAAATAGTAACAAATGTAATGATTCTTTCTAGGGTTTTTCATGAGACTTCAAATAATCTTTAGTTTGAATTATCTACTCCTGGTGTAAAATAATAACCGTAGTTCGAACTAAACTTAAAAAAAAAAATTAAAACCTGGATTACTCGATTTTTCCGACATGCTATTAATAATCTTAGGCATTCGGCTTCTATATGTTTTAAGTTACCTAAATATTTATAATTTTGGTACAATTTTTTCCAATGATTGATGAATATTAATGCCTTAATGTCCAGTAGGAAATATTAGAATGTTAGGGATGAGTATCTGTTTTATACAAGACTAGCTTTAAAATAAATAGATACATGATATATTATGGTGACGATTTATTTTATGTGTTTTTTATAATGTAAAACTAACAGGACAACGATATAGCCTATTTTAGTTTTATAGATATGCAAATATCTCTAATTTATCAACAATCAAATGATGTAGTTAAAATATCAAAATTTAGATGAAATAAGTGATGGCTAAAAATGAAAATGACAAACAGACAAACAATAGTACACATGACACAACAAAAACTAGGAGTAATTTCAGGTGCTCCGGAAGGGTAAGCAGATCCTGCTCCACATGTGGCACCCGTCGTGTTGCTTTTGAGATAACAAATCCGGTAAATAGTCTAATTCGGTAGGTCACATTTATTATGTTGACCGCGTCTTTTTCTCTGCGCATTCCAAAATGAAGTTCCTTTCCTACATAAAGATATACTTTGATTGCAGTTATCATGCATAATTGTGATAATGTATTGATTGACTCATGTATTCAACATTTGTTTTCTAGAAAATGCCGACAAATACAAGACAGTTTAGACCAATGATAGATAAAAGGTGAAGTTTGTACGAGCTTGTCTTTTTAACACTAACTAGTAAGTCTGAAAACCAAGAAAAAATAAAATTGATATAAATAATTGTCTTCGAAAATAAGTCTTATTTCATATTTCATATATTTGTAGTAATGCTCCATTTTGACTGTTAAACCTTTATGAATGTTCACAGTTTCTAAAATATAATTTGTTTTCAACGTTGATCCAAACAAAAATTAAATGATTTTGTAATATTCAAAATTAATACTTTTAACTCACTTCCTCTTTTGTGGTTTAAACTGACAATAAACGCCAAGGGTAAAATAATTGAATATAAATGCCCAACCCATGGTTAAATGAAAACAAATCTACGGCTGCCGTGAATTATTTCCGACCATTTTGAACCTCAAATTGTAAAAATGGTAAATTCATTTGGATTCTAATCGTGAACATGTTGAATAAGCAGAGGGATATAATTTAAACGATTTTTTTTACAAGCGATTTATAGTATTCCTTTAACGTTATATCCTAATATCAATCTCAATTTTATCATTCTTAAAGCACATGTTATTTACAGGAAAAGAGGTATGATATAAGCTTTACATTTCTTGATGACTATTCTTTTTCACATTCAACGTTACGATGCTGCCAATTTAAGCTTATATATTTACGTCAAAAGTAACAAATTATGTTGACATCGTCTAAATATTTCAACGGAAGTTCTTTTAGTATCAAGTACATGTAAGCTGTTTTCTAACATAAAGATATACTTTGATGGGATAGGTGACCATGAAATTTATTTTTATCATGCACTAAGATTGCGTAGGATGCATGTATTGACTCGTGTTATTGTATGTTGTTAGATAAACTAAGTATTTCCGTTTCTGGACGGAAGATTTGATAGATAAACTAAGTATTTCGGTTTCTTGACGGAAGACATGATTGTAAACTTAGCTGGTAATACCGTTGTATTTGTGCAAATTACGTCTTAACAATAATTTTATATTTTTTAATTAAGTTTTTTTCTCTTTTCTCGTTCGTAAATTATTAGTTTGACACTAGAACACACCCGCATTATCATGATTATCGCGGGTCCGTGACTGAATTTAAGTACCTTTGTCTTATTGTTAACCTGGTTTGTAGTATTTGTATTTCCACCCGAGACATTTATGCTGATTGTAAGGTTTACATGTTTGTCTATGTTCATGTTGTACTGTTACATCGCTGTTCCAGATCTGTCCGCAAGGGTTAAGTGCGCACAAGCATGTTTATCCCCCCACTTTAATGTGTGCCTGTAGTCCAGCGGTTGTCGTTGGTTTATGTCTGACATATTTCTTTTTCGAAATTGTGTTGTTATAATTTTCTAATTTGAATTTACATTACTCATGTCGTGGTCTTTTATAGCCTTTACCATATGGGTGTTTATCATTGTTAAAAGTCGTACGATCGCCTTTAATTGCTCACATTAACTTTATTTTAACTCTGTTGGATAGTTATCAAATTGGAAATGATATCCTATCTCTTTATTTTTATGTTATCTTTAAAATCTAAAAATTAATATCGAAACCTGTTTACAGACTTATAGTAAATGAATATAAAACAAATCGTTTTTAAGTAGATTTTATTTGTAACACATAAAACATTTAAAAGTTTTAAGGTTTCAGCTGATATCGGTTTATGTCAATTCTGTATTCTGTTTCCCGGCAAACGGACGTCAAATAGAAAAGCTAAAAATGATTTGACGTCGATTAGGGAAGCCAAAATTGACCGTCGATTTGAAATGTTATTTTATTGTGACGTCCGATTTGGACGTCGATTTGATGAATGGACGTCGATTAGAGACTGGACGTCGATCTGAGTCTTACATATATATTGGAGCTATTTTGTTCATCAAACAGATATTTTCACACATGAACAATCTTCTTTTGTAAATCCTTGGCTCATATCTAAATATTAATGGTAATGTCTCTTCATCAGGCTCTTTCAACAGTTTTTACAGTGTTGCAATTTCAAGAAGTTGAAAGCTTTAAATTTCTTGATGACAATTTCTTTTTCATTTAACTTACTATGCTGCCAATTTATCATCGTATATTAACTTTAATAGTGACAAATTATGTTGACATCGTCTAAATGTTTCAACGTATTTATTAAATAATTCAAGTTGTTTTCCACATAAAGATATACTTTGATGGATTAGGTGAGCATGAAATGATTTTGATGATGCATGTTTTGACTCATGTTATTGTATCTTGATAGATAAACGAAGTATTCAGTATCTGAACGGAATACAGGCTTGTAAAATTACCTGGTAAAACTGTTGTATTTGTGCAATTTACGTCTTTTACAATAATTTGTAATCGTCCATTTTCTTTTGTCTGTCTTTTTCCGGTAGTAAACCTTTCGTATGACACTAGAACACACTCGCATCATCGCGGGTCCGTTACTGAATAAAAGAACCTTTGTCTTCATTTTAACCTGTTTTGTTGTATTTGTATTGCCATCTGAGCAATTTATGCTGAGTGTAAGGTATACAGTTGTGTCTATGTTAAGCATTAGCATTCGCAAAATAATATTAATTTTTTTGCAAAGGTACCATTTCTGTACTCAAAATCTGTAGTATTGAGTATTTACTTTGAATATTTAGTAACATTTCTTTACTGTAAATTATTGTAATTTTTAGGTTTCTGTATCGAACAGTACTTGGTTTGTATTAACAAAATCTGGTACAAAAAAAATACCAACAGTGATCACAGTATTCCATGTTTGAAAATGATATCTTGAAGAGATTTGAAATAGACAAACTTTTAAAATGCTGAAATTTAAATGTTGTAACCAAAAATCTGACAAACTTAAATTTCAAGTACAAATCAAGTACTGTAAAATACAGGTACCTAAATATAACAATAATTCTAAAGTAACACAATAGTACTGAATATCAAAAGTATATTTCCAGTACAAAGACATTGAACTTACGATGCTGCCCATTTATCATCGTATATTAACTTCAACAGTGCCAAATTATGTTGACATCGTCTAAATGTTTCAACGTTGTTTTTTTAAAATAATTCAAGTTGTGTTCCACATAAAGATATACTTTGATGGATTAGGTGAATATGAAATTAATTTGATGATGCATGTATAGACTCATGTTATTGTATCTTGATAGATAAACTAAGTATTCAGTATCTGGACGGAAGACATGCTTGTAAATTTAGCTGGTTAAACAGTTGTATTTGTGCAACTTACGTCTTTACAATAATTTGTAATCGTCCATTTTCTTTTGTCTGTTTAGTCTTTTCTCTTTGATAAACTTTTCGTATGACACTAAAACACACTCGCATCATCGCGGGTCCGTTACTGAATTAAAGAACCTTTGTCTTAATTTAAACCTGGTTTGTTGTATTTGTATTGTCATCTGATAAAGTTATGCTCATTGTACGTAAGGTGAACAATTGTCTCTACTTAAAAATCTGGCTGTTTCATCCTGGTCTGTTTATCTTACTACAAACACAAACGATAAACTTAATTTACTTTTTAACTAATTAACTAAAATCAAAAGGGGTATTGCCGTGAAAGAAAATAGACTTGTTGTTATTTGGATGGAGAGTTGTCTCATTGGCACTCACACCACATCTTTCTATATCTATTGTTAACTAGTGTACTATAATGTAAATAATAACATAGATATAAAACAACTACTCGAATAGTTTCAGGTTCTCCTGATAGAGGAGGGATTTACAGAAGGTAACAGGTAGGGCAACCGGAAACTGCATGTGACATTTTATTGGTATCGGTATATCGGATTCGACCTGGAATTTGTTAAATATTGGTTAAATTTATTATGTAGACACAAAAGGGCCTGGAATGGTGTAAGTTTTAAACAGCACCATTGTCCTATATTATTTAATATGTAGTTGAATTCTTTGATTCGTCGTTTTTAGGTCTGTCGGCTAACAAATTCGATCGCGGTATTTTAGCATTTTATATTATTATAAACTAAGAGATAGAGGAGTTTCTCAGTTTGTGTCATAGTAGACAGACACTTTGATTTATAATACCAAGACATTATAATCCGAAACGACGTACGCCAGTTTAATTCAATAACCTAGTTGATAATTGCTATTATGTTCATTACATGGTTGATGAGTATGAGTGAATGAGTATATGTTGTAGAGCGCTTAGGGTAATTTTGATATTATATAATGCCCATATATAAATACCGTATAATAACTCATGTTTTCTGGATAAAAGATAAACCAAAAGGCGTTGATGAAAAGGAAGCTATAATAAAACAAGATGTGGTATGATAACCAATGAGACAACTCTCTACAAGAGACCAAAATGACAGAGATATTAACAGCTATAGGTCACCGTACGACATTCAACAATGAGCAAAACCCATACCACATAGTCGGCTATAAATGGCCCCGAAATGACAAATGTAAAACAATTCAAACGAGAAAACTAACAGTCTTATTTATGTACAAAATATGAAAGAAAAACAAATATGTAACACATAAACAAACGACAACCACTGAATTACAGGCTCCTGACTTGGGACAGAAACATACTTATCTTTTCCTGTGATTGTTTATTTATGAAGAACATGGCTTCCTGATAAACAACAACTTCACAACAATTTACAGTTTTTACTATATTTCGTCAAGTCCTTGATTATAGATAATTAAACTTGTTTTGTTGGTGATTTATACAGCTTTAACATCTGAATTTTTCGGCAATACCATTCACAAAAATATACCAATTGGGTGCTAAAATTTTCTGATTAGAAATCGACATTGTTTTACTTTGATGTGCTAAAAAATGAAATGTGATCAGACTAAAAGAGCTTGTTATATACATATAGCAACTATTTTACCCCTCAAGTTGTAAAAATGAAAAAAAAAATTGATTTTAATTATGAATGAACAGAGAAATAATTTAGTTGTTTGGCAAAGCACTGCTTTTTACGCACATTTTTGGGAACAATATATATGAGCTAATTATTTACTCAAAAAGATAGTTTCAAGCATGAACAATCTTTTGGTGTAATGCCTTGGGTCATATCATAATCATGATGAGGCTATTTCAACAGGTTTTTTTTCAAATTTTGCACGAAATTCTAGACGTTTAAAGCCATAAACTTATTGGTGTCATATTTTTTTATTTAAAGTTACCTCGTTGCAAATGAAATTTCACATTTTAACGTCACTAGTGCCAAATTCTGTTGACATCGTCTTTTTCTCAGCGCATTCTAACATGAATTTCTTTTCTACATAAAGACATATTTTGATAGCATAGACCATAAATGATGTTTATGATGTATTCATTGTCTCTTCTTATTTTACAGAAAAGTTTTACGACAAATACGACGTTTTTACCAATCATACCAAAAATGTCAAGTTTGTAAAATCTTGTCGTGTTTACACCAGCTAGAAAATTATATCAACCAGAATAAAAAATAAATGAATGTTTGTCTAATTTGTATGCTTTAAAATAAATCTGATTGCTTTATTTTGACTGTTAAACCCCCATGAATATTCAGAGTATCCGGAATATAATTTGTTTCAACCTTGATTGATACAAAAAAACACCTGGCTTTGAAATACTGCAAATTAAGGTGTTAAACGCACCTCCTCTTTTGTGGATAAAACGGAAATGAATAATGAATAAAACGCTGCACGTTTTACTGTGATTGTCTATTGTGAACATGGATCGATTATAAACAACATCAAGATAAGGTACCGTATTAATCATATTTAGTCTACATTAATAAAAAAAAATTACTAATTACTGTACTAAATGATATGAGCTTTGATCTAGCAACACGTAAAGTAACATTAATTTCTCCGTGTGTTTTATCTTTTGTATATTTGTTTATCCTTTGGTATAGTTGTTTTGTGACCTTTCACTATTCTGCTTATATAGGCTTGTGTATTTTGATATATTTGACAATTTTTTGCAAAGAATTGCCATTTACACATATTTTCGAACAATATGGTGTAGGTGTAAAATTAAGAAATAATTCATGGCAGCCGTAGATTTGTTTTCATTTAACCATGTGTCGGGCATTTATATTCGATTATTTTACCCTGAGCGCTTCTAACAGGGCGATTTCGGCAATTTTGTTAATATGAGCTAATCTGTTTATCCAAAAAGATGTTTTCACATGAACAATATTCTTCGATGAATCCTTGACTAATAACTAAATAGTAATGTCAAGGTCTCATTAGGAGGCTATTTCAACAGTATTTGCAGTTATGAACTAATTTCAAGAAGTTTGAAGCAATAAAATTCTTGGTGCTACATTTTTCAAATTTAACGTTATGATGTTGCTAATGTGTCATCACATGTCAACGATACCAGTGAGTCATTGGATCATATCTAAAAACTGTTGGCAATGTCTCCTATTGAAGCTATTTTAAAAGTTTTGTCCAGTCTTACAATTTCAGGAAATTTAACGTTTCAATGCTGCCACTTTATCGTCATATATTAACTACACCAGTGTTTCTGTTAAGTTAATGGACTTGTAGTATGACATTATTCATTTCTAGTTCATTCTAATGATCATAGTCGTGCTTTCCCTGACTGCTGATGACCTTCTTACACGTGATCAATAGGATATTGGATTTGTACTAATTGGTTTTTATGTCATAGATACCAAATAATATTACATAGATTTTTTTTTATTGGTTCTCAACTAGCGTTCAGTAATTGCAACTACTTCAAAATATGACCGTGGTGCTTTTGGTTTAAATTGTTTAATATATTATACATCTTTTAAAAACAGACAACATAATGGCCCATGAAAATACAAACAAATATAGCAACAAACTGTACTGAAAACTATAGATTGAGTAGCATAAACTCGGTGAAAAAGGAGTGAACTCAGATAATCCAGTAGAATCTGGAGTTCCTTGACAACGTCGAAATCTATCAGGAACTTTAAAAAATCATTGGTTTTATCAATTTACTGTATCATATTTCAGCATGCTCTTTATGGTTTCAGACAAACAGCATTAATTTTCAGAAAAAGTTGAAGGCCATGGAACTATCAATGTACATTTGTTTTATAATGATTGCTTTCATGTTTTCCGGGCGACCAGCTCTGCAGACAGGGAAATCTGTTCTTGAGCTATTTCCAGAGTTCGATAATTTGAAACAACACTATCAGGATATCCAGGCTCAATTAGCAGTCGTTCAATCGAGGCAGAGTGGTAAGTTTATTTAAGCTGGAATTGTGACGATGGGATCAAACAGAAAGATGTGCAATAAAAGCCATGATTCCTAAGATACATAAATGGTTAAAAAGAGACGAAAGCTACCAAGGCGAAATTCAAATATCATCAATCAAAGAGAAACTGAAATCCTCCTTGTGGCAAAAGTGTGAAAGACGACGAAACCACAAATATGTCAACAAAACAATACTTAGAAAAGTAAAGATAAGGCAATACAAGTCCAACCAAAAACTGCGGAATGGAAAATCAGATCCGGCTTAACTGGTGTCACACGTCAATAAATTATTCTATTATTTTCAAATCAAGTTTTATATATTTAAATCATTATTGAATAGAGTTAAAACTATTCAATAGTCATTGTATCAATATGAAGTGTAGCGTAATTGTACCGACCATTTGATATTAAGATTAAAGGGGTACTAGCTGTCAAATTCATGGTCACCGATTTGACTCAAATTCTCATATTTGATTTATGACAATGTAAAACATTTATCCAAACTATCAAAAGTCTAAAATAAATAATTTACAGAGCATGGGGTAGATAATATATAGGTTCGTTTCGTGTGTATTTTAGTCCAGACGTCATCTAATTAACTATCGATTTTACCTCAGATGACCATATAAGCGATGTAAACATAAATAAATATATGAATAAATTAAACCAACACGTGCAATTGGATTTTTATAGGTCTGTTTGAATTTATTTTATAGATTAAAAATAGATGTTTCTCATTGTTTTCAACCGTATAAGAATTATTGTATGTGCATCGAATTAGTAATCAAATGATTTACCGTAGTTTCACTTTCATTGTTGACATTCTTTTTCTTTAAATAACCAGTACACGTACAATGTATGCGTTGTCAATCTTTAGCTAGGGGTTAAATTTAAGTTCACATGAATACGGATTTAAAGAGGTCGACTCATTCACTTGCAAGTGAATTACTAATTATCAATGTTTCTTGGCGTAATTTGACAAAATTGAACCTTTTTGGCTACAAAAAGCGAATTGTTATTTCACTATTTCACTTTCATTATTGATTGAACAGAAAAAAATCAAAACTTTAGATGTTTTATATATCTCGTAGCTAGTGCCCCTTTAAAATCGCATAATAATATTTACAATAATGACTTAATATGTTAGATTTTTGTTATCATCCTATTATTATCAGGTTTCTTGTTGCATAATATCATGTTGTGCAACGATGGAAATTTCTCTTATATGAATGTTTACAAAAAAAACCTAACGTTTCCTGTACGAAATGTGACGCCTGTTAATGACAAGGAAACCAGCCGTAGAAATCATACTTTGTTCTAGCGTCATTGACGTCTTGAAGGAATGCATGGTTAGGCGTCAATACGCGGAAAGCAAGCGTTATTGAGGCTGAAACCAGGCGTAAAAATAGGCGTTATATTTGAATGAGTACGCCTGATCGACAGAAAGCAAGGCGTCATATGCAAATGAGTACGCCTGGTCAATAAATAAATCAGACGTAATATGCTTACATAATACATGTACTACACTTAAATTGGATCAGTGTATTACTCTAGCAGTGTACTTTGAATATTTGATACAAATTTGTACTTTCGCTTAAATTTTTCATTGTTTGACAATTATAACTAAAAATGCAATGACAATACTGCAATGTATCTTGTGAAATACGTTTTTACGCCGGTAGAAAATTTAAGCCTTACTTATTTCAATTTACGTCAGCTTTACCACTTTTTGTTACGCCTGGAAGTGCTACAAATTTACTTTTCCTGCTGCCTTCCGCCTGGATCTAGGCACGTAACTACCACATACGCATAGTTAACGCGACACATCCAGGGGTAGTACGCCATACGATTTCGAACGGGTTACCTTAAAAGCAATATTTTATGAAATATGCTTATACGTGTTAAAGTGTTCAGAACATGCATACTGATAACCGACACACTTATGTCTGCCTGCATGATATTAACTGATATAATTATAAAACGTCTTAATTGGAACTAATAATATAATTATAAAATTCTCACTCACCATGCTCGTCCGAATTCAAAGTATGTCTGTACTAAATTTCTTAGTTTAAATAAGACAGGAAAATAATGTAGATGTTGTTGTTCGCAGTAACTTGTACTTTTCTTCGTTAATCCTCCGCAACGGAGCACCCGTGTCACACAGTAGTAAAATATAAAAACCTTATCTTTATAAAGGATATATTTACAGCAGGCCATTATTTATCTTTTAAGTATACTTTAAATGAACATTTGTTTTCAAAGGATATTTTAACAAGGTGTTAATAAAGAAATAGTAATATTGATGATAAAAAATTTACAGCGATAGATTTAATTGCATTAATTTTATGTATATAGTAACTCATAAAATATAAAGTACTCACTTAAAGTTACTCAAACCCTAAAATTATAACGATTTGATGTAAAGCAAAGTAGCTTCTACATGTTTGTAAATGATACATGTAATAGTGTCCTCACTCTGTCGTTCTTATCTTAATATAGACTCTCAACCCTTATCTGATATGTTATTCCAAAAATTAAATTCAATAAAACTTGAAATAAAAATCAAAATATAAAATATAAATATACAGCCATAATAATGTGTGACCATTGGGTGAAGATCACTTTATATAGTCTTAATCTGCTTTTGTCATGTTTAGTTTTGAAAATATAGATAACATGTTTAACCATATTAAACAACATGAGAATCCAAATTTCAAACGAAAAGAAAAATATTTTAAAATTAGTAGACAATGTAGATTGTTCATGCATTGTCAGAAAATATTTGTAAAATGGCATCCTGATTCAGCAGCCAAAAAGACTGCTAAAGTTTTTATTTAAGAAGAAGTATTATATGTGATTTATTATAATTCTTTCCAAACAAATTTCAGTGTTAATGTTATGCGTGTTATTGAACAAGATATTTTTTCAAAGACGCGATGAGACATGGTGTTTCTACTTCCATACAAAAAAATAGACACTTCTTACATAGTACTCGCATACTAAGATTCAGTATTCGTCGCTGGATACCAATTATCGTAAGTTTCGTGGGAGCAGATGAACCACGAATTCGGATGTTCAACGAATAACATATTTGCAATAGGCTAAGTATACACAGATTGACAAAATCGCGAAAATCAAATATCTACAAAAATGCACTTTTCAGTAATCCATAAACATTAATACCCACAAAGATACATGAGTCCACAGTGTAAAAACAGCTAGTTCAAAGCCAAAATCAGATTTGATAATTGTTTAGCATTTAACACATTTATAACAATAAAAGATTAAAATCATTAACCAGATAGTAATATCGTTTTGCTGCAGAAATAAATCCAAATGTTGGCTATGTCAATATGTTATGGCTGTTTTGTAGCTCGTGGTACCACATACGTCAGATGGTCACGTACGCAGTGTTCTGGTAACCAAACAGAATTAGTATATTCAGGTAGCTTAACCCAGATTTTTTTTCTCAATCGATTTATGAATTTCGAACAGGGTATAGTACTGTTGCCTTCATTTAACTATCTTAAAGCATTTTAAACACTCCATACTCTTAATTTTTATTGATTGTAATAATATTTGCTGCTAAAGCTATTCATTCATCCTTGATGTTTCCCTACATGAATATTATGCATAAGGAATGTGCGGTGGAGAAAAGGTAGCTGGTGTTGTGAAAAAATGACACATATATTCAAATATTGATATATTAATAGTTCATAAGTACGATAATAGTATTAAGAATATGCAAAACAAACATAACAATTTATACATCCTTAACAGTGTCATCTTCGCCACTTTCTAATTACTATTTAGTATTGAACAATGGGATCACTTACCAATAGCCAACGACTAACACATGTTATTTCAATGCAAATGTTTAAAAGTAAGCAAAACGTCAGCAGGTTTGAATAAGTACATGTAATTTTGCATATTTAACAGCAAGGGCATCTCTGTCACACGATGATGACGGCTGTACCCATATTTTGACTATTTTATTTATTATGTCTGTTTAGTTCACGCATCATTGTAAATATAACGGAATTTAATGAGACTGTCATCAAAGTGAGAGGGTTAGCGCTATAAAACCAGGTTTAATCCACCATTTTCTACATTTGAAATTGCCTGTACCAAGTCAGGAAGATGACAGTTCTCCTCCATTTGTTTTTGATGTGTTTTGTTATTTGATTTTGCCATGTGATTATGGACTTTCCGAATTGATTTTCCTCTAAGTTCAGAACTTTTGTGAATTACTTTTCACATGGACTTATACTTATTTTGTATTTTTATCCTCAATAGCTCCTTCAGTATATCTAGTTTTACCGAAAGAGAGACAATGTTTCTGTACACTTCCATATTTATAATCAATATGTATTTTATTCATGTGGTGTTTTATATATTTCTGTACAGGCTTTGCAGGTGGTGGAAAGTATGATGAGTCAGGGTCAGCAGCAGAACCAGTCTGTCTACCAAAGGATCCTGATTTTGTCAAGACTAGTGGCGGTAGCAGTGGTCATATGTATGGAGCTGAATTTAATAGTAAAGTCTTTGCTTCAAATTGTGTGGACCAAGACGTACCATGTGCTGTCTGTAGAGTGAAGCAGGCCTCCAGTGTTATAATGATACCAGGGAAGAACAGGTGCTATACAGGATGGAACATGGAGTACCATGGATATCTAGCTTCAAACTACTTTAGTTTTGTTGCTGCAGGGTCATTTGTCTGTATTGATATACAACCTGAATATGTCAGTGGTGGATCATCATGGAACGGCAACAGTAAACATTTTTATGCCGTTATAGCTCAATGTGGAGTACTTAAATGTCCACCGTACAAAAACAACTACCCACTTACATGTGTTGTTTGTTCAAAATAAAAACTAAATTCAATAGTAATTGATGTTTGATATCAGAGTTGATTAAATGTTACTGCTATTGAATATCGTATGAAATTTGTGAAGAAATAAAATGTTGGTAAGAATTAATGGTTTAATTTTTAAATAAACTCATTAATTGTGTATGCCTTCTTTAAAATTGAATGATATACATTTAATAATTCGGAACTTTTGATAATGTATTCTGATATTACATCACTTGTGTAGGAAACTGATCGAATAAAAAAAATGAAAGGGCAAAGTAGAGTACATAGTTGAAGAGGCGTATCTGCATGTAATTTTTAAGTTGTGTTTCTAGATTGTAGATAACGGGCTTCATAGTTCTTAGTAAGCTCATTGCATAAACAGTGTATGTGAAGTGCGGATCCTAAAATACCATTTTCACTGTATATGCCATGCATTTCTGATGTAGAATGGTAAATAAACAGACGAAAAAATTATGATTTTTTAAAGAAAATGAAGAAAATTGTTCACATGTATTATATTTAGTAATAAATAATACAAGTTATACAAAATAAGAGATGGGAACGGGTTTTTTAACGCACCGAGAGCCATCCATACGTGAAATATATACCGAAATAGGTGAATATTTAGGACGTTGTACGAACAAATCGTGCAGGTGATAAAAAACTAGCAGGAAAGATGTAGTTGCAAAAACATATTCATTACAACACAATTATTAATGTTGTATAACGTAGAATAGCTTTTGTTATTCAGTTTGCCCATATTGTATTGAATTCCACTATAATGCTATCTTTATGCAAGTCATGTTTACTGTTGAATAATGATACTTTACTTTCATTTTCACTGTAGAGCGATTCATTAGTATTGTATATGCGGTGCATTTTCACTGCATGAATTTTATTAATTTTTATGCATTAAATTCCAAATTCAGCCGACTTGCACAAACAATAATTAAAGTAATAAAAGGATTTGATAGTGCTGACTTTGAGATGAAAAGTTTGATTGAACACTCCAATAAATTCAAAAGAATTGATATTTATTTCAAATAAAACACATCGTTGTCATAATATAACAATATGTGGATCATTTCAGAGTTGAAAGTGTTTTTAGATTAATGCAAAAATTAATGCATGCCAATTTGATAAAATTCAGGTTTCTGCAGTAGTCATTATACGCATGTGCAAACAAATTTTATCATTGGATTTCGAGTATTGGTCTATTCACCAATCAGAAGAAGCATGTCATAGATTTTTTTATAATTCATCAGAATCTTTATTTAAAGTGTAGTTATATTTATCCAATGCATTGCAACTTCATCACTGAATACGTACATCTCGCATGTCTATCGAAATAGAATAGGATAAAAGGGGATAAAAACAACAATACTTTCTAATATTTTTTTTATAAATCACTTCTTGACCAATTTCAATGACGTTTTGAAGTAAGATTTTTTTATTTTGGGTCCGGTTTTAAATTGGCCCACAGGGTCCAAAATAAAATTTGAGGTTCTTTGGTAGGCTGAATCCGTACATGATTGTGTTTATTATTATTTTTTTTAATTTTTGGCCCATTTAACAAGTTTGTGGGGTCCAAGCTGTCAAGAAATAAATTCTTTTGGATTTCAACAACAGTTCAATACTTGGGGTACTTTGGAATGCTGAATCTAACCGTGTTTTTAAATTTGGGATTTTGGTATTTTGGGCCAAGTTATCGAAATGGTCCACATTGAGGCCCAAAGGGTCCGAAATTCAACATTTTTTTGATTTCATCAAAAATGAAGTCTAGCTTGAATGTTGTGTACATACTTACCCCAAACTGTTCAGGGTTCGACCTCTGCGGTAGTATCAAGGGTGCTATACAACACGTACATCATGTTCCAATACAACTTTATCAGTATACGTTTTTGACAGGTAAAGTTTGCCCTACACAACTTGACTTGCATTTCAAGCTTTAATGACTTTGGATAATTATATGTCACATTGTCGTTTCATTTTATACAGTAAAGAACATGCAAGCAATAATCGAGCTAAAAACTATCTTTCCTTCAGAATATGGATGTTGAGGCATTTGGGGGCTCAACAATAGGGGAGGCAAGTGAAGATGAATCACAGAAAAAAGAACTAAAGTTAAGGAGGGGTCTTCATACCAATGCACGTATTGTCCTTTCAAGACAAAATGGGTAGCTAGTTTTCCCAGGCATAAGAAGATCCACACTAATGGGTTAAAGAAATGTGACCAGTGTGAATTAAAATTTTAAGACTTCTCAATAAGCATAACAACTGATAGCATGGAGAAGCCTGATTTGTACTCATTGTTCCAAACACTTCAAAAGCAGAACTGGGCAGTGGCGGATCCAGAACTTTTTGTCAGGCGGGCCCGATGGCTGACCTAAAGGGGGGTTGGGGGTTCAAGTCATGCTTCAGTGATTCCCTTTATAATCAACCAAATTTTTCCAAGGCCCCCTGGATACGCCTAGGCTGGCATAGCTTACCATATGAAGAAAGCAACAGGAAATTTTAATCACATCTGCTCGTTTTATAATAAAACATTAAAAATGCTTCGCTGACCGCAGAGATCGAACCCTGAACAGTTGGGGCAAATTTGGACATAGTATTAAAGCTTGATACTATCTGAATTTGGATTGTGATAAAATTTATGACGTTATATAGGTTTCTGAGACAATGTAAATGTGGTCGAAGATCTTAAATCGTATGCGCAATACTGTGCAACTAAAGGTTTCTTCCCGCCCATAACATTTTGTTTTCCTTCTAGGATAAATAACCATCAAACCAAATCCCAGTCGTTCCTTTCTGGTAATGAACCTTGTAGTACAATTTTAGAGAGGTCCATACACTTGAACACAAGATATTGTCTGGAAACTAGAAAAATGTTTGTTTTGCCATTTCTTTTGCCCCTAATTTCTGCATGTTTGGGGCAATTATCCCCGAACAAAATCCCAGTCATCCATTTGTGATAATGCGAAAAAAATCCAAAAACGTACATATAAGTAATTATCCGGAAACTACAAACATGATTGTTTTTTGTTCCTTCATTCCTAAACTGTTAGTACCATAACCCCAAAATGAAACCTAACATTCTATTTGTGGTATTGAACACTGTGGTACAATTTCAGAACAATCAAAATTCTTATACACAAGTAATTATCCTAAAACTAAAAACATGCTTCTTTTATGCCCCTTTTTCGTAAACGGTTGGAACCATCACCCCCAGCATTATCCCAACCTTCCTTTTGTGGTATTGAACCTTCTTTAAAATTTATATAGATCCATTCACTTAAATTAAAGTTGATCGGAAACCAAATGGGTCTTCGGACGACGCAGACGATAACGACATCATAGCAATATACGAACCGGAAAAAAAACATTGCGGGGAAACATTTCAGTTTACAGTTCACACATGTCAATACTGTGTGAAAACATATAAATGGCCAGCCAGTTTCTATAGACATATACAAGTTATAAATAGATTTACATATTAAAGAAATCAAATAAGTTTTTCATTTGTTGCAAGTCTAATTATTTCATTAATCTACAATAAAAAATTCATCGCATTTTCGAAAATTCTACATCAGAAATGAACGCCATACAGTGATAATTCATCGCATCTATAGTGAAAATGGATCGCTTTTAATAACTGATAGTCTATGTTATGTTGCTTTTATTACACATATTTTAACGTTAATACTGTTATTTTACATTAAAAATACACATCATAATGAAATTATGTTAATATTTAGCTTCAAATCAATTATTTTGGTATTTTCAAAACGTAAACAAATAAAGTTTTCCCATGATCCTTTATTCTACAATGAACATACTCGCATACAACATTGAAAATGACCTGACTGGATTCGCACTTTATATACACTGCTATAGTAGTCAGTTGATATTTGTTATTCAATCATTGAAACGTTATGTACAATGTATATGTCAGAAGCCTGTTCTTCAGTGGTTGTCGTTGAATATCATATTATTTTGTTTTTCGTTTATTGTTTTGTACATACATCAGACCATTCGATTCCTCGTTTTATTTTTTTTTTGACATTCGTCTTGTCTTGAAATTTTCATTGCTATGTACAATGTACATGATTTTGTTCACTGTTGAAAGATTTACGATGATCTGAAGCTGCTAGCCAGTTACGCATTTCGGGAGAGATGTGTCTCGTGAGCAATGGTATGAACGGTATATATGCTAGACCGGAGCTGTACATTTTCCCCTTAACAACTTTTATGCACTTTTTGAAAAAGGTAACCGACACGTTGAATTTGTTCATATGGGCACCAACTTCATAGCTTGAATATTAATTTTTACATCGCGATGACCATGAGGGCATTCCGATATATTGTTGCCATAGAGATTTGACTTTCGTTTTTGACTGGTAACCGATCGTATAAATACGCGGATATCGTCGAGTGCAAAATAACAGTTCTTATCGCTTGTTATAAATTCACTTCTTCAATGAATACTCATAAGATCAGAAATTGATAATACGAAAATATTATGTCGTTAGAAATATTTATATGCATTAAAATCTATGCACACGTACAGAAAATTTGTGATAACGCATGCGGAAGAATATTACAAGAAAGTTTTTTTGGGAAAATATGAATGTCTACTCAAATCCAATCTATTGGAAAAATCGAATTGTTAAAAAAGAGTGTCCACCATGCACTTGTACTGCACTTTTATTAGAATCGTAGAATAGAATGATATACAATTGGATGAAAATTATACATACATGTAACTGCGATATACAATTATTAATATAATATATAACAACAAATCAGAGTATACGTATTTGTATAACCACAATAATAATAGATATTAAAGCAGTGAAGTTGAATTCCTTGTCATTTATTCATCATCCACGCACGAACTTGTCTCAGAAAAAATATATCTCTGTACATAAACCTCAGTTTTCCGGTATAGAAATGTGATTTTTTTTTCTGAGACAAGTGCTTGTGATCTTCCACAGGAACTTGCGGTCATTCGAGGTTCAGTACTTCAGTACTTTGATTATTCTTTTAAAACAATGTAAAAACGAAACCAAAAAGATTGAAACCGAAAACATAAAAATAATCAGATGAATGTCAAAGAAGATTTAGTGTAAACCGATACTCAGTTATATGTTGAAAATGGCAGTGCTGACCCAAAAATATTGTATATTATAAAAAAAAAGCATGAAATGCATTCCTGGTCCATAGTTGTTTGTTTGAGAAAGCACTGATCTATGTAAACATGCACATATAGCAGTTACTTAAAAAAAATCACATCTAGTAAAAAAAAAACCTGTATTATTCAAAATCGGATTTCGACCTGCTGGTAATCTGTGAGGTAGGTATTGGTCTGTGTAAGAGTTTTCCATACAGCACGTATTTCTTTTTAAACATGATGCACATTTTATAAAGTTTTTTTGTTACAGATTTTTCAAATAATGCTTTATTTAACATTTCCCATAAAATCGGGATTGTCTTTTGATGTTAAGATTGTGGACTATATATATATATAACTTATACGTTAAAATAAATAATATGAATTAAAATGTAATTATAAGTCACTGTTTAATTTTTTTTTTAAATAAAACCAAATGCTGGGACTTTTATATTAACGTTAGTATTATAGGCCCAGGATTAAAGTGTTGATAAAATAAGATTATGAAAAGAAAATTGGCTTGTGATATACTAACTACATCTTTCACATAATCAAAGACAAATCAAGAAGCATTTGAATATTAACGTTAATTGAGGGAGCGAAATTACCAAATTACAACAAACAGAATAAACATATAATTGGGGAAAAGAGACAGAAACAAGAAACGAAATATTTACAATTTCACTAGCAAACATAGGAGACGTCTTCTGGCAGAGAGAACATTCATTTGCGTAATTTTAAGAAATAGAAGAAACTGATTGTTGAAGGCTGTACAGTAACCTATAGTTGTTAATTTCTGTGTCATTTGAGTTGTCTCATTGGCAATCATACCACATCTTCTTTTTTATATATTTAAATCATTTTACAAGGCATCTAATTGTCATTTTGTGCTATTGTTGCAGGCAATTCTTCGCAAAAATAAAAAAATGTTCATGTATCTAAAATTTTATTTTAATTCAATGGAATTTTGCATTTGCACCGGCTTGAAAAAATAAAACCATATAAAGAAGCAACTTTGAACATCTCTTTACTTTAGGGAGCTACCATTTAATTTTTATAGGGGAGGGGGCTAGGATGAAATTTGAAAAAAATAGGCAGGACAGGAGTTTTGAGTAAAAAAAAAAGGCAGGATGAGACACTTGCAAAAAAAAAAGTCAGGATAAACTAAAAAAAAAAAGGCAGGACCGAACAGAGTGAAAAATAAAAAGGCAGGACAGAGATTACAGCTAAAAAATAAAATAGAGGAATTTTTTTTAATTTTGATAAATATTTACAGCAAAAAAATGCGATTTTTTCTTAATTCATGACCATTTGATAAATATGAGTTATTTCTGAATAAAAAATGCATATTTTTTTAGGATAGTTTTTAAAATACAAAAATTACAAGTTATTTAACAAAAAACAGTTTGTGTTTATCTTTAAAAAAAAAAAGAGTCAAAATCATCGTTTTATTAGGAACGTCGTGTAACGCTGAGTAGCACCAATACCGTGTGTAACGTCACAGTTCATGTAGTTATATCTTTGAAAATTTATTGTTACATTAGTACGTTGCATACGTATTCTGTTTAGATCGTGGGTGATTAGTTGAAGTCGCACAATTTCTTGTCCAATTAAAAATATTCTTCTATTTTCCTGTTACCCAATCACATTCAACATAACATCCGAATTTTGAAACCAAGTTGTTTACATCATGGCTGCCTAACACAACTTTTAACAATATTTAGATTGAAATTTTCTTATCTACATTTGATAAGTGTGCACTACCTTAAAAAGTAATTGCATAACACATTTAGTGTTAAACATTCACTCAGCATAGTAATTTATGAAAAGGTATAAAATTGAAACATTGCAAACACTGAATAATATTTTGGTTCATGTCTTGACTTGCAAGTGCAGTCCGAAATTGACATAATTGTTCATACGAGTTACCAAGTGTTTAATTTTTTTTTAGAAAAGTTTACATTTATAGGTCTTGATAGGCTTTCCCAAATTGATTAAAACATGAAATGTAATTGCAATATTCATCCCCAGGTCTTTTTTTTTTTGTCTGAAAAAAGATGGACAATCCTCAAATTTATCTTAAGGTGGCGCCTGTTGGCATGTAGTCCAAGATTACTCTGATGTCCAACAGCTGATTTGCCAGTCAAGCTGGGGCCGTGCTACATCAGAGCTTGTCCAATATCAAAAAATGAATATTTGCCCATCCAAAATAGATGTGCTGCTTCGTTGCTTCTAGTACTGACTAACGGCCTTGGAATTATATAAATCGGGTATCAATTTGTTCATTTATCTCTTCATTTATGTAAGTTTCACCTACATTTTGTACCTGCCATCCTTTATTTTCTCATATTTAGACAGTTTACACAGTGACCCATGTAATGGACTATGGGAGTTGATGTGTGCAAATGACCCTAGGGCACTACCTCGTTCATTTACGATGCAAATAATGTAAATGTCCACAGTTGCATGACTCTATGGCGTTGGTTTAGCCTACTCTGTTCTTGTACATGTAGTAGTTGAGTTCTGTATAGCTAGTTCTTTTTTGGGCGAATACACTGAAATGTCTTTTAGCATGTTTAGTGGGAAAATCATACATAATTGAGTGTTTTGTAGTTGGTATTTTTTCGAAAAGGTTGCTGCCTCTCAGATATTTCCCATCTTCTCTGCCATTTTTCTCCTGTACTTTTATATACTGCCTGTTTGACGTCTTGTAATGTTATGATGTTGTTTTCGAATCCAGTGGTTGTTTTTTTGCTTTCTGTGCTGCTGTTTTTGCAAGGATGTCAGCTTCGTCATTGCCAGCTGAAAAAATGTATATTGGCATGTCCTGGTGCATGTGGTGTCCATTATATAATTACATGATTTAGTACTTTTTGCCCAAGATGCTCAATGTTTTCTTTATTTCTCTTATTTCTCTATTTGATATTATAGTTAACCCTTTTTTAGGGGCGTAAGACAGCTCAGACAATATATTAAAGGACATTTTAACTTTCTAATTAGTTTTAAATGAGACTCTCAGTAAAAACTCTACTGGTCTATGAGGAGGTTGACATTTTGTGAGGACATGCATTGTATTGCACAAACAAACTATCAGGAAAAAAAGATATTTGTATTAAAAAGTATATCTAGATTAACATGCTTTCATGTACACAAAATGTATAGCTTACTATACTATGCAATTTTAGAAATTTATCACATCCGTAATTAAGCTAGGATTTCAAAATGGCATTTTAATTGTGAAATGATTATATGAAAAGGGCATGTTTTAATAAAGATATTAATCAAACATTGTCTAAAAAATAAAAATATTCATTGAATCACTGTTTATAATAAACATGATATACACGTAGAACATGAATAGCCCAGATTAAACTATCTGTCTACTTTTTATGCTCAAAAACTTGTCAACCACCTTGTCACACACGTTTATAAACATGATAAAGCATTGCTTGTCACAGGTTAGCTTTATATGCAGAATGTTTTGCAGGGTTTCCTGCTTCATTTTGTTTCTATGGTCACACTTTACAAGTTTAACCTGGGAAAACCCCTTTCTGTCTCTGCTGTGCTTAATGGCAATACAGCAGCTGTGCTCAGTAAATTCACAATGTTAGGAGATAGTGAACAGTAAAAATTTGTATTAACATGATTAAAAAAATATGAGAGGCACCCTACCTACCCTACTATAAACACCCTATTGAACTTTTCCCATAATTCAAAAGACACAAACATAATAATTCTAAAACCTGAAGTACATGTATGTAGACATATACAATGTATCTCAGAATATCGTAAGTCATGTAAGTAGGTAACTCAATGCTAGGAAAAAATAAAAACGAGTTACATTGAATCGTCCTTTATTTTTAAAGTTTTGTTATTTTCGTTTTAAAAGTGAGGGCAGGCAAAGGCAAATATATATCTTACTTTACCATGCAATTTTACAATTTATCACATTTAAGTGCCAATTTATTTTTCAGAATTGATTGAAAATCAGGCCAACCATGTCTACCTTAGATTTAAGTGAGCCAGAATTGCCACCTGATTCACCTGGAAGTTCAGTATCCACAAGACTTATGGTAAATTATTTCCCTGAATTTTGAAGGAATGTCCTATATGTTTAATATAATATTGTGTATATATATATATATATATATATATACAACTCGTCTAAACATCAACCCAACAATGTTAGATCTGTAAATTTGCTTTCGCAAATTTTTGGTTCTTCCCTCGCCGGGATTCGAACCCATGCTACTGTGATATCGTGACACCAAATCGCCTGCACTGCAGCCGTCCCGCTAGACCACACGACCACCTGGGCTCTCAAAAAAAGAGCTTTCGCTGGCCGTGTGTTACCTTTCCTCGTCAGTTTTAATCTAGCGGCGTACTACAGTACATGATATATAAGGCATGAAGATGTTATTGTTACAGATCAGCTAAATTATCTATAGTAAAGGATCCTACAAATTATGTCATGTATGTTTTCAATACATAAAATGAAAAACTGGATGAATTGTGCAAATCTTGAAAATACATTAATTATGGCCCCACCAAGTGGCGGATTGCCCTATACGTCTAGTCTTGTAACAAATGATGTCCTCTTTTTATCTAGTGACTGTTATGATTTCCTAGTTTATATTTGACACGTATATTAACCAACACCAGATGGTTTCATTACGTATGGACAACTTTCTAGGTCAAAGGTCAAGGGTCAAAAACTTTGGTTTCAGTTGACAATCCCATGTACAATGGTAAAGATTGTGTTCTTGAGTTCTAACCATTTTATGATTCCAAGTATATACTTGACATGAATATTAACCAAAAATAGAGAGTGTGTCATAATGTATGCACAACTTCCTAGGTCAAGGTCAAAACTTTGGTTTTCATTGATTTTCTAAACATTGGTAATAATGAATATTTAACTGAATGACAGTATTTGTTGTTAGAATTCTAAGTGTTGATTTATTTACAGGATGAATATGAGGAATTGCTGAAGTATGCTGTAGTTGTACCTAAATATGATCAGAGCAGATTACCTAAAACCCTAACAGACATAAGAGAGTCTTTTCCTCAAAATAGACCAGAACCTAGACAGGAAACCATGGTAACAGTTACTAGGGAGAGACAAACAGGTAGCACAAGTAAAAGTTTGATAACATATACATCATTATGTGTGTATATCAGTTTCAACTTATGTATGAATTTGTCCTTGTTTGTACTGGTCCAGTTTAAGCCTTTTATCATTTATTTGTGTTCAATATAATATTTTTATGTTTAAATTCATATATTCAATGTCATTATAACATAGAAAAAATCACAATACATTCAATAGTAGCATTCAACATGAAGATAATTACATCAGCTATTTAACATATGTACTGTGGATTCATTTATTTTCATGGATACCAATTTTCGTGGATTGAGATAAACTTGCACCTTTGTGGATATTTAATTTCATGGTTTTTGCAAAGTCTGCATATTAACCTTAAGGAAATATGTAATTCGTTGATCATTTAAATTCGTGGTTCTCCTGTACCCACGAAATCCACAAAATTTGGTATCCAACGAATGATAATGAATCTACAGTAATTTATGTATGTCTTTAGATGCTTACACTATATATCATGGTTTAAATTGTTCCTCATGTGAAAACATTAATAAGCAAAGTCATGTTAAGTTATGTTTTAATAGACCACTTTCAAGTTCATCCGTCACCGGAAAAAAATCGTCAATTATATGTGCCTTTATGACATCATTTACCAGATAGAGGGGTTGCCTGTATCCCTGCACTATTCACGTTCAACAAGCGTCTTAGTGATCGCTATTGTGCAGGATAAACTAGAAATAATGTTTGTTCCGTAGGTACTTAATGACAGTGCCTTAATGACAGCAATGCTGATTGTCAATTTTGAGAATTCAATTTCCCAAATAATTCGTACAACATAAAATTAAAGTTTTCCAACCATTCGCTCAACATTGGAATGGAAGTGACGACGCCCCTAAACGCACAAATGACATTCAGAGTTTTTGACGGAAATGCATCGAACTTGAAAGTTGTCTAATAAACAAACACAACATATTATATATACTGAAAATGCTTCCACTATTTTGAGTCCATATCGACACAAAAGACAAGTGCATGGCAAAATCTGACTGACTTTCTGAAACAATACTATAAAAATTCAGTACTTATGTTATTTGTGAACAAAACAAAACAGTTTTAACTATAACCACTGGTGTGGTCACTTCCAAATCCTGGATAACTTACATGACTTAAACCCAGTGAAATTAGCTTGTATTTATTCTGACCACCAAGTCAAATATTGATAATCGTTACACAACCTATTTGAAAGCCTCATATTAAGATCATTGCACAATCTTTCAAACTGTATTTACTTGGTGCACATAAACTCATTTACACAATATATTATGCACATTCCGTAATGGTAGAATAAAGAAACCATGTTACTTTTACTGCTAGCACCTGTAATCTAAGTTTTTACATAGAATTATTATGCTCAAATGTAAAACAACAAATGCAGTTTAAGTACAATGTACTGTCAAATTTGACACACATTTTGTTCATTACTGATATATTCATGTGTTACAGATTCTAGTTCCAATCCTGTCATTGTCAAGGTAACCAGAGAAACAGGGTTACCAGATTTTGGAGGTCATAGTCCTATAGGAAGTAAACATGAAGATGACAGACTGAATGATGATACAGGGAGTGTTGAAGAATTCCTTACCAGAGACAAAGGTAACTATTGGTTAACAGGGAACTCCTCCAGAGACAAAGGTAACTATTGGTTATCTAACATTCTAAGGAACTCCTCAAGAGACAAAGATAACTATTGGTTATCTAGGGAACTCTTCCAGAGACAAAGGTAACTATTGGTTAACAGGGAACTCCTCCAGAGACAAAGGAAACTATTGGTTACCTAAAGAATTCCTTACCAGAGACAAATGTAACTATTGGTAAACAGGGAACTCTTCCAGAGACAAAGATAACTATTGGTTATCTAGGAAACTCCTCCAGAGACAAAGGTAACTATTGGTTACCTTAAGAATTCCTTACCAGAGACAAAGGCAACTATTGGTTATCTAGGGAACTCCTCTAGAAACAAAGATAACTATTGGTTACTGTGAAAGTAATTTTATTCTTGGGGTACCAATATCGTGGTTTTCGTGAACGACTTTATCCACTAATTTAAGTGTCCAATGAAATAAAACAACCATTGTCCAAATCAAGACATGGAAAGATACCCATGTACGTTTGACTATTGTTCTGATTTAGAGAATATATTGAATAACGCCAAATCTGATAATACTATAATATTAGTTACAGGGCTAATGCACTATGAACTACAACTGCATGCAGGATTATATCCATTTAATCTTAAATAACCTAAACTCATAAAAATATTTTTGATCGATGGAAGTCAGCTTTCTGGTATTGATATGCTAATATGATAAAGTGTTCATGTTATATCCTCATAGTTCTCGTACATATGGGAAGAAATAATTTCATGCTGGGCTTGATTTTGATAAGAATATATATTGTCCTTCGTAGAACATATATTGCACTTGCAAGCTCGGGCAATATAAAATTCTACTCCGGACAATATTCATGCAATAATCGTATAATATACCAAGACAAGCAAGACTAGGTATAGCAGTACTGTTAGGAGTATTAGTACAATGTTAAAGTTGGAAAAATTTGTTTTGTTGAAGATTCCCCAAATAGTCAAAAAATAACATAAGGACCTAAGAGCTACAGTTCTGCAGCTATCTTAGACTACTAAATATGGCTGATATACATGAAAATTGTCATGTAATACATGTAATAATCTATAGATATTGTTTTAAAAAAAAATTATTGCTTGCTTTTGTAGGAAAACAGAAAACACAAAAGTTCTCGGCCCCCCAATTTTTGTCCCGTGTGACAGATGGACTTGATAAAGAAACCAGTCGGATATCTCAGAAAGAAACCAGTCACTTATCTCAGAAAGAGGTTGAAATAGAGGAGTCAGAATATAACTTTACAGCAACAGTGGACCAAGATGTTACTAAGATGGAAAATCTCATGGACCATTGGTGTCTGGACCTGAAAAGAAATGTCATGGTAACAACATGTTACATATAAGGCTTTTATTCTCAACGCTCAAATTTATACTTGTTTGGCTTTCTAACTATTTTGATCTGAGCGTCACTGATGAGTCTTATGTAGACAAAACCCGTGTCTGGCGTATCAAATTATAAGCCTGGTACCTTTGATAACTATTCTATCAAATTGTATCTTCAAGTTGGTTATTTTTTTGATCTCATACTGCACATGCACTGTAATGAAGTGAGCTGTGTCAAATATTAATCGACCTTATGCAAATGAATAAACACATCTTTTAACCTATTTCATGTTGAAAAAATCTCTGAAAAAACTGTAATAGTTTAAAGATTGAATTGGTTTTTTATAAGAACCAAACAAAACATAACTCATCTACAACTATTTTTTCGTAATTGATTGTTCCAAAATCAATCAAAGTCATGTACATGTATATGTAAATATGTGCACTTACATAAGGATGATTTCTGTCCGATGCAGCTCAAGTATTGTCAAAGGAGTTTTAATTAAAGGTTATCTGCTTGAAGGTGTTCAATTTTATATTTCTTCCAAAGGACTTATTATATTGGTTTATCATATATTTAGTACAGCAATTTTGTATATCTAATAAAGGTTCTTTTTTCCAGTCTGTATCACCTACCCTGTATCACATAGCTAAACCCGTATCGCATACCCCGTATCGCATACCTGGCGTGACGTCATAATTTAAATGACGTCAACGTTTGACCTATGACGTCCAGTTGCTGCATTTTCAGGCTTAGGGAAAAAATGATTTCTATTAAAAAAAAACGTCCTATCATTTCAACTAAAATCGATTTTTTTCCAAATAATTATTACCCAGTAACTTGACGAGCGATTTGTATTTAAAATAATTTAAAAAGTTTGTTTCTGCACAAATGCATTTTTTTACAATTTTAATTTGGTTTTAAAAAATATATGATAAACAGAATAATACATGGCAAAATCCGTATCACACGCCGTATCACCCTCGACCAATATCATCCCTCGGGCCTAAAGGCCCTCATGCTGATATTGGTATCTCGGGATGATACGGCATATGATACGGATATTGCCATGCATTATTCTCTATATAAACAATAATGGAAATGTCAACATTTGTATAACAGAAAACTTTGGCAAATAGTATTTTCTTCCAAATTTCCTTGCTTTTTTTTTTATTATCTTTTTTATCAACTGGCACATTTTTAAAGGTTTTTTTTACCCTGAAAATATTTTTTTTTTTTTTTTAAGTAAATAGAGAAAATGTACTAATTGCTGATAAAACCAAAATTCTGAGTTATAGCGAAATAACTTGTATTACAACATGTTACCAATAGAGGTGATTGGGGAAATTATTTGCTTAAAGAATAAATTAATTTGGTGCTGAAACAATTCTATATATAATACGATAGTATTTTCATCAAATTGACTCACATTTGTAGGCAGAATTCAGCCAATCCAAAATCAGAATTGTGGAACATGGAAGACAACAGCTAATCAGAGAACAAGAAAAGTAGGTTCTCTAATTTTTGTGTTATTTTCACATTTCCTGACCGGTGTGAGAAAAATATTTCTCCTCACTAGTGAAAAATCTGTTCTCAGCAAATGATTGGTTGAAATTTAATTATGGCGTCAAAATGTTTTGTTTTCTTCTGAATTTTCCTATTGAGACGTCATGAAAAAAGGCAACCATGCCTGATGGTGTCGCATATAAAGAACACAAGTTTCTGAAAATCTTTGAAAAAGAATAATAAAAATCATCAGAGAAACAGATTCCGACAATATAACTCGTGTATTACGATATTTCTCCACTCTCGACAGTTTAATTTTAATTATTTAAAAAGCTCGGCAAGCTTCGCGCTTTAAATAATAAAATTGAACTGTCTCGAGTGGAGAAATATCGTAATAGTTTTGTTGCAGTGTAGGAATCTATATTTCTATATTAAGATCAATTGTCATATCAGTTCTTTAATTAACTTCCTGGATAAACAGTAACATAAATTTACCATGTGACTTCATGTTATTTGAAGTGATGATGAAATAAATAAAGGACCAGCGTCTAACCAAATTTTAATGATGAATAAAACTAAAAGTAGGGAATGTGTAATTCTAATGCAATTATTTTGTATCAAGGATTCTGATTGGATGACAGTTAGTGTAAAATTCTCTATCTCCTTGTCTGTAACTAAGGAAGTCGACATTTTGAATTGCTGAATGTATTGTCTATTGACATGTAATTTCTACAATAATAAGCAAAACAACTCACATGTTGCACCTAAAAATCTTCTTTTTATCAAACTTTATTACATTCTGAAGCGGCACAGAAGCCAGAAAACGCCCGGTGTTTATGTTTGACACCGGAAGCATACCTATGACGTCACCTAGTGTAGGGACCAAAGAAGATAACATCTTTTTTGCGGAATTTTCTTTAATGAAGATTTTACACTGAAATAATGATTGAAATTTAATGTGAACTTGTTTTGCATTAGAATAGAGATAACTGTATTGTATTTGAAGCTTTTGCGGACGTCCATCGGTAGTTTTACTGTCGCAAATACCCGTTTACCTGTCTCCGCTCCGCGTCGCCAGGTAAACTAAATTTGCGACAGTAAAACTACCGATGAACGTCCTTAAAGCTTCAAATACAATACAGTTATCTCTTAAATGGATAGCAACAAAATAACTAATGAAACAAATCTTGAACAATAGCATGAATAGTAAGGGCCTTCAAAGGTTACTGTGGATTAATTATTTATTGTTGGATACTAATTTTCATGGTTTCTTGTTTACCCAGGAACCACTAATTTTGATGTACAATGAATTACAAATTTTCAATAAGAATGTATGCAGACTATGGCAGAACCAGGAAACCAAATATCAATGAAAATGCAAGTTTTCTGCAATTAACAAAATTGCTACTCACAAAAATAAATGAATCCACAGTATTTAGCTATATGAAAAGTTAATAACTAAAGTATTGAAAAGAAACCAACATCCAACTCCTCCAGGAAAACAGACACAGAAACAGCACACAGTCTATATAGCATGATAGTGTACAGGCATAAAGTGCGGTTGGGATAAACCAGCCTTAAACATACCTTGCCCACACTAACCTATTTGTGAAAGACACCGTAAAATCACAAAAATACTGAACTGAAAGTCCATAATCACATGGCAAAATCAAATAAAAAAACACATCAAAAACGAATTGACAAGAACTGTCATATTCCTGACTTGGTACAGGCATTTTCAAATGTAGAAAATGGTGGATTGAACCTGGTTTTATAGCGCTAAACCTCTCACTTTTACAACAGTCTCATCAAATTCAGTTATATTTACAACGATGCGTGAACAAAACCGACATAATAAATAAAATAGTCAAAGTACGGGTACGGCAATCATCACTGTTACAATATAAAACAAACAATTTTACCAAAAAAGAACACAAGCATCTATCAAATTAAAAACACATTCATTGCAGAAGATTTTTACGTCACATAGAAATAAATTTAGTCGTTCAATGTTTACACACCATAAAATGATTTTTTTATAGGATCTAATGCCTCTGAGGAATGTTGATCATTCTTATTTCCCATTAATCATGTTAATGTTTATGTGCCTTGTGTGAACAAATTCCAAATTATGATTACATATCCGCCCTTTCACATTGAAGTTGTTTTTGATTTTACCAGTAATTTAGAGTGCTATATATATTTGTATAAAAAGTAAGCCAATTGGAAGTCATTAATCAATTTGCCATTTCAGAATCTTATCCTTTTTGGGGTGATAGTAAAAAATGTACACGAAAACTGTGTGATTTGTTATAAATATATATGACTACATTAGATGTATGTTTCATTATAACATGTTATTCTGATTGGCTACACTGCAATCTCGCATTATTCTTTAAACAATTGCATTACACAATAAAATGTATCATTCATGATGACACGAGGTCCCACAATAAAGTGCACAGGTAAATTAAATTAAAAAGTGCACAGGTAAATTAAATTAAAAACTTGATAAAAATCGTGTTTCCATGATCCTAGCTAATAAATGTAATTATAAGTATTGAATGCTTCTTTTTGTAACTTCATAGGGTTGTTAAAGCCTTGACCGTGTGCACAATTTTAGAATGGAGCACTTCTGGGCTTCATACAAAATGTACTTCGGTCAACGCTTTTACACCTTTTACACCCCAATGAAGTTACAGAAAGAAGCATTATAAACTGGAAATTCAACCAATGACATGACATTATTTTTCATGTTGGCAATATCAACAAAATTACACAGTACTTAAGCATGTTTAGATGAAATGACGAATGACTGATTACCTATATTGCACTAAAACATGTTTTCAATCTATTTTAAATCAGACATGCTGCAGAAAAGAATCAAATCCTGAATGAAATGGAGAGTCTGAAGGAACTATTACACACCTACGAACAGTCACTGGAGCGTAAAGATCAGGTCATATCAAATCTTACACATGCCATGCAGAAACAGAGAGAAAAGATTGAAATGCTCAAAAAATTTAACGAATGGAAAGTTAAACACATTGACAGGAAAAGGGAGGTAAGACTGGCACAAATGGTCTTTTTTATGCCCCATATATGGGCATTATGTTTTCTGGTCCGTGTGTTCGTTTGTTCGTCTGTCCCGCTTCAGGTTAAAGTTTTTGGTCGAGGTAGTTTTTGATGAATTGAAGTCTAATCAACTTGAAACTTTGTTAACATGTTCCCTATGATGAATGATGAATGAAAATGTATATATTTATAGGTTATAAATTGATTCCCCATGTCAAAAGTCATTCATTTTCTCATTTGATTCGTTAAAAAATATTGTTTCAGATTTTTGCTGGCAAACTAGCAGAAAAACATTATGAGAGAAAACTATCACAGAAAATCTGGGATTCTTGGCATTCAGTTATTGTTGATAAATGGCGCCAACGAGTGGAGAAGGCATGTCAAGCCAAGGCACAGGAAGTCTGCATCAATCTCACAAATGAATACGAGACTAAAGTCAAATCGGTATGTTAAATTTGATTATTATTAATATCTAAAACACATATTTTAATTTTATTTTTAATTTTAGTTTCTTTTATATTTTTCAGAGTTTAGTATGACATCCATTATCACTGAACTAGTACATATGTTTGTTTAGGGGCCAGATAAAGGACGCCTCCAGGTGCAGAATTTCATCTCTGTATTGAATACCCATTGGTGGCCTTCAGCTTTTTTCTGCTCTTCGATCGGGATGTTGTCTCTTTGACACATGTATTCCCCATTTCCATTCTCAATTTTATTATTGTGATACTGGTGAATATATATATATATATATATCCATTCCTAATTATATAAACATATGTTTTGAATGTTTATGAATGCACAAAGTTTACATTTCAACAAAGACAATGGTTTCTAAAATGTTTTGCATCAATTTAGGATTTTGATGTCAGAGCTTTGGTCTTGCATATCATCCTAACAAAAATGTCCTCCTGATTTTTTACAGCAACTTTAATTTGAAAACAACCAATTGTTGTGCAGGAAAGTTGAAATAACCTACTCTAAATTCAAAAATTGTTGCCATGTTTTTATTATTGCCAAAAATTATAATGGCATTAATTTAAACTGGCATTTTGATTTTTTTTATATGACTTAAACAGAATTTTTCGCAATATTGCAAAAATTAAAATCACATTTTTGTGGCAATCATAAATGCACACAATAATTTCTGAATTTACAGTATTGAAAATAAGGCTCAGATATTTTTTCTCTTAATCTCTCTTATAAGAAAGTTTAATTGGCTCTTTGTGACCAAGATGGAAGCAAAAAATGTATAGGATCATCAGTCGTCAGGGTTTTTTCACTGCATTTTTGTGTTAAATAAATATGATGACCTATAGCTGTCAATTTCTGTGTGAGTTGGTTTCTTCTTGAGAGTTGCCTCAATGTTAATGTTACCACATCTTTCTTAATTTTAAATACAATTGTAACCAATGGGAAGTAACTCCAACTTTTTAAAATTCTTTAATGTACAGTTTATATATATGATACTTATTATTTTAAAATCACCAATATTTATTAATGAAGTATTCAGTTATTCAAGTACCTAAAAACGTCAGAAAGGAAACAAATTACAGTAAATTGAAAACAAATTTATACGCACAAAAGTATTTTTAGCAAGTCATAATGAAACTTATTGATTTGAATCTTAGTCATGTTAGTGATGAATTCTTTTACAATTTTTAAAGGTAAGAATATATGTCTGAGAAGGAATTGAAACAGTTTTATAGGATGTTTTACCTCAAATCTACTAAGGTTTCAAAAGACTTCTAAATAGTCTTTTTCCAGAAATCAAGAAACAATGTTAATGTTCATGTTTAACATGTGTAATAAACATAGTATTTGAGACCAAGCATTTCAAGACAAGAATTCATAAAATTATATTTTTTATCTAATTATTTTGTGTCTGATGACTACATTTGTAGGCTTTTCATTTTGTATGGGATGTTTATAGTATTCCTTGTATCATTGCAGTTAACAGAAGCATTAGAGGAAGCCAGGACAGAAGTGTCAAAGTTACATCAAGAACGTGATCGTTATGAAGAAACCATGAAAAAGGCTTTCATGCGAGGAGTGTGTGCCCTCAACCTTGAAGCTATGACCATGTTTCAACCTCAAGATGACCAGAGACCCGAACAAGGTAAGGTTGTAATATGTTATTTTCCATCACTTGAATTTTGAAGTTTGTCAACAATTTAAAGAAGTTATATGTTTTCCCTTAACATGCTTAATTATTGAGCATAAAAATAACATACTGTGGATTCCTTAATATTCGTTGGATACTAATTTTTGTGGATTTCGTGATTTCGGGGGAATCATGAATTTAAATATTCAACAAATTACAAATGTTATAAAGGAATGTATGCATACTTTGCCATAACCCAGAAATTAAATATCCACCATATGCAAGTTTCCCTCAAACCACGAAAGTTTGTACCCACAAAAATAAATGTATCAACAGTAATTGAAAAAATAATTCTTTTTGCATTGGTTGATTGATGACTATCTTGTGGCACCCAAATTTTATTGATGTAAGGAGCCCTAGTGTCTTTATTGATGTAAGGAGCCCTAGTGTCTTTATTGATGTAAGGAGCCCTAGTGTCTTTATTGATGTAAGGAGCCCCAGTGTCTTTTGCTTTGAGTTCTGTCAATTTTCAATCAAGAATTAAGACACCAGATTCCTTCCTTTTGATTTTCACTCAGGAACATAAACACATGAACATAAACACAAACACATTGACATCAACATTATTTTATTAACAAAATAAAATAAAGAGCTTAAACACAAAACTTAATATATTCTAATATCGACCTTACTTCAGATCTCGAAATCCAAGGTTAAAAACATGATATCCTTAGGTCCCGAATTTAGAGAAATTTAACACCACAAATCCCAACATCCTGCAATTTGAAACAAGAATTTCCAGATTCCAAAATGATCAATATCGAAATCCAGAGCTTTAAAACACCAATCCCACCAATCCCACCAATCCCAGAGTCCACATAAAGGTCCACCCAACCCACACACCCCATCTATAACTTACCGATAAATATTAAACTTTGTACCTGCTATAGTTAGCACATTGTAATAGTGATTTTTTATTATTTAAGGTCCTGGCGGTCACATATCTTCAGATTTTTCTGACAATCTTAATGGTAGTATACCAGAGAAAGATTATAGTGCTCCAAAAACAATCCCCCAGGAACCAATATACACAACAGATCCTAGGAATGACCTGGCACCGCCAAAAATAATCACCAGTCAGGGAGCCAGACCTTCATCAGCTACAAGTGTCAGGTCTAAAGCATCGGTGAGTATATTATAAAGGAGAGAGCATGAAGGGTTGTTCCATTAATCATGCATAGTACAGTGACCTACCATTCACACTGGGACATAGTCTGATAAATCATAAGCATCCTTGATGTCTGACATTGGTTGTCATGATTTTTGGCTTGTATGCTGACTTTGGTCAATACAACGAATCAAATGCCCATGAAAAAACAATTTTTCATTGATCCATGAAAATTTGTCCAAAGAAAATAGATAAATTCACAGAACATTTTAAATATTAATATAAAATTATTCTATAGACATTGTTGCATGTTTTTTATGGACCACGTCAAAACGTCAAGGTCAGTCTATTTAAACATGTTAGATATCTTTAAACATGTTAAATATCGCTTCTCTTATTCAGTTAAAGTAGTAAATACAACTTTTTATGTTATCTTCTAGGTATGCAGTAAGACTAATACAACATCTTCCAGTAAAGGAAAAGTGTTGTCTACCAGAATTACAGCCAAGACCGACTCTGGACGTACCACATCTAGTTTGGGCAGAAATCCTACCCTTGACCCTCCAATGAGTTCTGTTATTGTAGAAAGACATCCTCCGGTTAATAAGGTAAAGTAATGAAATAACTAAGATGTTTTTATTATTGGGAAAAATTAGACAGGGTTATAATCGCAATAATTTACACTCTCATTTTGTAATTTTTTTTATGAATTAGACAGGATTTTTCTCAATATCGCAAAAATTATAATCGCATTTTAGTCTAAAATGACAAAATGGCAATAATACAACTTACAACTACATTAAGCACCATGTGTCGCATAGGACGCGAACGAAAGGGCAATAATAAATGCACCCAATCATTTCTTAATTTACAGTAATGAAAAGGAACTGTGTGTTAGAAGTTTCCTTTGTTGAAAGTCAAATTTCATGAATTTGCATTTTTATGTGAGAAAAAAATATTTTTTTTAGAACCTTAATTTTTTATTTGACTAAAGTATTTTGTTTTTATTTTCCAACTTCTTTAAAAAAAACAACATAGTGAATCTGAACAAAATATTAAAAATTTTCCCCCTTTCCGAAATTTTGCAGAAAAAGGAGGTGAATATTCATTTCTGGATGAAACTTAACCATAAAGTACTGGTAACAATAGAACAACAATTAAAAAAAGATTTAGGAAAATATCTGACAATGAAGTACCAATAGTATTTCACTTCACAACTTTAAAGTTAACATCAATAAGAAAAATGTTTATATGTTTCGGAGTTTAGTGTGATGTCCTTTTTCACTGAACTAGTAAACATTTTAGTTAAGTGCCAGCTGGAGCCCGCATCCGGATGAGGGATTTTCTGGCTTAGTTGAAGATTCATTGTCAGCCATGGGTTGTTTTCTGCTCTTTGGTGAGCTTGTTGTCTCTTTGACACATTCCTTTTCTCAATTTTATTAGTTGTCTTTTACATTATTGAAGCTGTTCAAAATGCTTTCATGAAAAATAATGCTGATGAATTTTTTTACATATATATTTAAACCACTATCTATTTTAGGAAACAATCGGACAGGCAACAGCAGGAAGACATCCACGACAAACATCAACCATAGAGAACTATACACAGGCAGGAATCATTCATCGGCGGATTGCTGGACAATCTGGTTCCGTGACGATATCACCAAATATACAAACTGTTAAAGTTGTTGACTGATCGGCATTTAGTTATAGCATTTATGTATTATGATGTGTATGAACAAGATGGTTATGATGATGCATGAAAAAGAAAAAATAGAGGTGTTTTGGACTTTACATTATGTGTGAACTTTAACAGTCCCACAGAGCATTAAAAAACTTTTTACTCAATAGTCTTAACGTAAACATTATTCCTCTTTATTTAAAGTTATGAAATATTTTCAAGAAAATCTTGTGTTTTTTTGTAGAGAATTTAAGATTAAAAAAAAAAAAAATGGCCTAACAATCAGCACAGAAAAATTGTTGTTGATAAGATTCTTTCATTTGGTCTTTACTGGATAGTTTTTGCATTGGCAATCAGACCACATTCTTATTTTTAAACAATATATAGATTTTTTCTCCATCACAAGGAGGTCATGTCTAGATTTTGACAATTTTTCTCGCTGAAAATGTTAATATGCATTAATGCCAGGTAAAATAAAGGTTAAACTTAGGTTCACATCCTTTGGAAAAAAGAGCTGTGCACAATGCTCGGGGGTCTAGATGGGGTTACAGAATAGAGAATATTTGTGAAAGAGCAGAGTAATAGGCTTAAATTACAAAGAATAGAGAAAAATAGGGCAAAAAAATAAAGAATGGAAAGTACTTAGATATAAAGAATTGAGAACAATGAGCAAAAGTTATATACAAATAGATAAAATTGACCTATATAATTATGAATACAGAATTAAAAGACCCCCTGTCCAGACTCTCGAAGTGTGGTGTATTGTCTCCCTGTGTGAAGATAATTTTTGCCAAACTGTAGAAGATAGATTGTTCAGATGGAATGATAATAGCGGTAGATAATGTTTTTTATATGTGTATCTTTGTAACTGTTGGAGCTGATTTATGATTCAAGGATGTTCTCTCCCATTTAGTTTTGAAGTTTGCCATATATTTGGAATCCTCTGGTTTTACGCATGTAGGTTCATTAAAAAATTTGCTCTCTTACCCCTACTTTTCTTTTCAAAGTGTTATTATGTATAATTTAAAAAGCTATATTTCAAAATCTTAAAAACAGATGTGAAACTGATGACAGGTAAACGTCTGACAGAAACAATGCATCTGTGTAAGTCTGTGTAATGATACTACAAATTAGCTCTTAAAACTATTGTATAAACTATAAAGAAATTACTGTGATATTTATTTTATTTTATATATTGATTTTAATTTATTTGTTAAATTTCTCTTAATCCCTACATAAAGTTAATCAGTGCTGATAATATCGTTGTCTTGATAGAATGCAAAATTAATCATTTACCCCAAGTGGTATGAAAAATTAAAATATATGGAGTTGTCAAAGACAGCAAACCAACTTTTTGTTCCGCCATGTTGTATATATATGTCTTCAAAATATCCTACTTATATTTACTCATGTTCATAAAAGGGATGTATAGAGAGATTTCACATTATCTTATTAACAATTTCATTTTTAACATATTTTGCAAATGTATGTTGTGTTAAAAGTTGTATCAACATTAAAACGCATTTTAAACATTTTATTAATTGTTTTTTTGTTGTTTACAATTGAGAAGCATTGGTAAATTCTAACAATATAGGTTAAGAGGAAAATATATTGTTATAAATGTTATTGAAGTCTGCCTTGCATTAGACTGGCTTGCTAAACAGGATTTTAAGGACTAGTTTACTGGTAAAATGAATGCAGGAAGACATATCACCCTACCAAGGACACACTATTCAGATAGGAGTAAAAGTGTGAAGGACGACAACTCCACCTATGATTTCAGTGGCAGAATAACTTGATTTCAATGTCAGAAAAATTAGATATAAATGTTCGAATAACTGGATTTTAATGTCTGAATAACTGAATCTCAGTGTCTGCATAACTGAATCTCAGTGCCAGAATAACTGAATCTTATTATGTGTGAATAACTGAATCTCAATGTCTGAATAACTGATTCTCAGTTTCTGAATAACTGAATTTCAGAGTATGACTAACTGAATTTCAGTGTTTGGATAACTTGAATTCTGTGTCTGAATAACTAGAGCTCAGTGTCTGGAAAACTGAATCTCAGTGTCTGGAAAACTGAATCTCAGTGTCTGAATGACTGAATATCTGTGCTAGAATAACTGAACCTTAAAATGTGAATAACTGAATCTCAATGCCTTAATAACTGAATCACAATGTCTGAATAACTGAATCACAATGTCTGAATAACTGATTCTCAGTTTGTGTCTGAATAACTGGATCTTTGAATAACTAGATAATTGTGTCTGAATAACCGGATCTATGTCTAAATAAACTGGCGGATCCAGAATTTTTCATAAAAAGGGGGAAGGGGGGGGGTGTGCCTGACATAAGGGCGCCCTGTCCAGTCATGCATCAGTGATTCCCTATATAAACAAACCAAAAATTCCCAACGAAAGGGGGTCCCAGCCCCCCCCCCCCCCCCCCCCCCCCCCCTCCTTGGATCCGCCTATGATAAATGAATCTGGGTCTGTATAAATTGATCTCAGGATCTGAATAACTGGATATATGTGTCTGAAAAGAAACTTGATATCTGTGTATTATTATCTTAAATTACCGGATATGTCAACAACTGGACTTCTGTATGAATAAAGGGATCTTATTTTAAGAACAAGTGGAATCTTAGTATCTGTGTCTAAATAACTGAATCTATGTCTAAAAACCCGAATACGTGTCTAAATAAATAAATCTGTGTCTGAATTACGGAATCTGTGTATATTTAACAGAATTTGTGTCTAAATAAACGAATCTGTGCCTATTTAACAGAATGTGTGTAAATAACCGAATCTGCGTCTAATTAACAGAATATCTGTCTAAATAACCGAATCTGCGTCTAATTAACAGAATATCTGTCTAAATAACAGAATCTGTGTCTAATTAACCGAAAATGCGTCTAAATAACCGAATCTGTGTCTTAATAACTGGATCTAAAAATATAGTGTATAGTTAAATGGATTTCGATATATCTAGTTTTGGTATTGCTGGATATTATATAATAAAATGAATGAATGAATAAATAATTTATTAAAGTGCAACCTGAATTGCCATTATATAATACATATGATATGAACATTGTTATTTTCAGCCAGCCTTATAGGCTTACGAAGCACTGTCATTTTAAAACATTATTATACATGTATAGCTACATTTGAATTGATATAAAATATTAAGTTTTACAGTTTTTACGTCGTGTAGTTTTGTTAAAGTAAAAATGTTTATATAACATCTTGTCTTATCCTTAAACAGTCTATGATAAAGTTTGCCAACGTTTTCGGGTTGCTGATTAACAGTTCTTTTAGTGTTTCTTCTGGGGAGTCAAAGTCAACTGAGATGAGTTCTCGTCTGAGTTCGCTCCTTCTAACAGAGTAACGGTTACACAAAAACAAAAAGTGGATTTCATCTTCAGTCACATTGGAGTTGCACACTTTACAGATTCTCCGGTCGGCTGGAATATTTCGATATCGACCACGTTCGACTTCTAAAGGTAGTGTACCGCATCGAATTCTAGCTATACTCGATCGCTGTTTTCTGGACAAGAACTTTTTAACATACGGTTCAGTACAAAATTCGGTCTTAAGTCACTTGTATGTTCTTAGTTTTGGCATGTTCTGAACATTAATAATCCATTCACTTTTAAAAGTATCTACCAGTTTAGTTTTAACGGATTCAATTACGTATTTTGTTGAGATCGTATCGTGGTTGTTTGTACAGTTAATTAAGGCTGATAGACCACTATTGTTCAATATTGTTTTAACACTGTTGAACCAGGTGTTCTTGTAGCGTGTGGAAAGATCGGTATCACAAAGGAATACTTTACGACTGATCCTGAAATCAGACAATTTCATAAGTCTACACCATAAACGAACTATATTACATTGATTGTTTACAAATATAGAAGTCCATCCCATATCACCTGTTATTGCTGGAATCGGCGAGGTTTTTCCAACACCCAAGAAAGTTCGGATTGCTCTATACTGGAGTCTTTCAAGTACATCAAAACGCTTTGATCCCCACACCCCTGACGCATAGTCCATTACAGGGATAACCGTATTTTCGAATATCTTTGTATATGTAGCAAAGTCCATATTACCCATATGAATGTATTTTGAGGTAAGTGATCCAAGCGCTCTACTAGCTGCTGTTGAGAGCTCTTTCACAGAAACAGCGTAGTCCATATCTTCGGATATCATTAAGCCTAGATAGCGGTATTTATTTGCAAAATCAATCCGGGTATTTCCAAGCATAAATTCTGAATCACATCTAGTGGCGGAAGCTTTCCGAATATGCATGATCTTCGTTTTATCAATATTGACATGTAAACAAAATAACTTTGTCCATTTATGTAGAGTTTCCAGCTGAGTTTGTAAACCATGAACACTTTCAGATATAAACACAATATCATCTGCATACAGTAAGCAACTGACCATATCATTTCCAATTGGAACTCCATAAGATAGACTGTTAATCTCTGGCACTAAGCTGTCTATGAATAAAGCGAAAAGTGTCGGAGCGAGGTTGTCACCTTGACGAACACCAGAATCTATTGAGAACCATTCCGTGAGTATACCAGGCGATAATCGGACAGCAACTTTTAGTTTTGAATAAAGACATCTGATCGTTTTGAACATATTCCCAGATATTCCTGAACTTAAAAGTTTATTCCACAAGATAGTGTGGTTGACCGAGTCAAACGCTTTACTAAAGTCGACAAAACATAAGAATGTATCCAAATACATCAGTTTTCTATTTCGCAGAATTGTGCACAAAGAATAAATATGATCAAGACATGACCTTAGACGCCTAAATCCATTTTGTTCTTCGCTCAGTAAATTGTTGTTCTCGAGATATCTTACAAGTCTTTCGTTCATTATTTGACTAAAAACTTTAGCGACAGTTGACATTAGACTTATGCCTCTATATCCCAACGGGTCACGATAATCCTTTCCGTTCTTTAATATCGGACAAATAATGCTTTGACACCACATATCAGGTACTACACCATGTAAGAAGCAAACGTTATATAACTCATGAAGAATGGAAGTCAAATTGTTACTTTTTAAAATTTCATTGGGGATGTTGTCGATTCCAACTGCTTTGCCATTCTTTAAACTTTGCAATGCACGTTTTGTTTCTTCCAGTGAGATCGGATCGTTCATGAGTTGTAAATCCGTATCAATTGTTTCGGTAGAAGGATTGAGAGCTTCATATTCATGTTCTAACTGTTCGTTTAGTTGCTGTATTTGCTCAATAAATCCAGAGTCGGCTTGCTGGATCTCGCTGGAAAAGAGTTTTGAATATTCCGACTTCCATCTAGACAAAATATCATTTGGGTTACTAGAGACACTTCCATCATCCATTATCACGCTATCGATATTTGTATTAGCTTTTCCCGGACCAAGTTTATTTACTTCCCGCCAGAACTCTTTTGGATTAGTACGGTTAAGTGTTTTAATATTATTAAGTCTCTTAGCTTTATATTTCCGTTCTTCCTGGCGTAAACGTTTGTCAAATTGTCGCCTTTTTTCTTTAAATGTGTTTTTCAAATTGTTTTTCAGTCGCCTGTCTCCTTTAAAATGTAAATAGTTTTTCTCTGCTTTGTTCGTAATTATTAATAAGTCTCTTAATTCGTTGTTCCAGTATGGCTTTGCGTTTCGTCGTTTGTGTTTGTTAGAGCTTGGTGTGAAGTCTATGTAGTCCATGTTGTCGTCCATTTCATTGTGAAGAGCGTCAATGAGGGTTTCATAAATAGTGTTTATTCTTCCGCCAATGTTACGAACATCAAGTATTGAGTCAACCACATGTTCAAGACACCTTGTGCATCGCTCACTCGCGAATAAACCTTGTGGTATTGCGGAAACATTATATTTACGTGAAGATTGATATTTCATACCTTTAGAGCTAGTTTCACATCTATTAAGCCTTTCGTTGCGGATTCTTTCATATTCCGAGATATTTAGTGTACAAGTTAATATTGAGTGATCCGGTATTCGTGAGTTCGTTGCTAGTTGGATGTCATAATCAATTAACAAGGAAGAAATCAGTTTTACTTCAAAGTTACAAACATTCGGAAGTACTGTGTATGGAACAATCATATAGTCAACTACTGATTTCCCGATTGGTGAAACATACGTAAAATCGTCCTTTGAGGGATCCCCACGCCCATTTAACATGCAACATTTTGAGTCCTTCAAAAAGTCTAATAAGAAATCACCAAATGCATTCCGTGTGTCGTCTATAGGTTGGCGTGAAGGTAGATGATCTAGGGAGTCATTAAAATCCTGAAGACCTCCAACTCGCCCATTAAAGTCACCGCATATAAAAATCGGATTCTCAGAACTATACAGGTACATTTGAGAAAGAAGATAGTCATAAAACTCCTGTGCAATGTTACCTCTACATGATCGTTCGGGTTGTAAATAGCACACGCATAAATATATACATAGATCTGGGTCATGCTTCCCTTTTAAATAAATCCATAAGATGTCATCTCTACTATCATCTAGAATATCAACTTCAAAATTGTCATAAACTGAGTTTTTTACTAAAAATCCGATTCCCCCACTTCCACGCCATGCCTTGTTTGAAATTAGTTTTCTATTATTTCCAATCCATTTAAAACCTTCTAGAATTAAACTTTGATCATTTCTCAAATGACTTTCGCAAATTCCAACTATATCATAGTTCATTGCCGTTAAAATATTTTCCCTTAAATTTCGACTATCATCATTTTGTCGTGTCATATACCAACCATTACAATTCCAACTAGCTATGTTTAATTTAGCATCGTTACTATTTGACTGGCTTAAATGTTAATTTGTTTTCTGAGTTACACGTCCGCCCTTGAATTGGAGCGCTGGAATAGATTTAATTATTTGTCTCATGTTTGCTTCATGCATTCTTTCTTGTCGCGAGCGGTCTGTTTCTATATAGATGTTTTTGTACCCATCAATGTCTTTTAATTTCGTTTGTTCTTCAGGACGTCTATGCGTTGCTTTTCGTCTGCGAATGTGACAATGACTGGTTTCGGACGTGATGTATTGCCCGCGTTAACTGTCCCGTTATTAGGATTACCGATCCGTTGAGCGTTGACTACACTAAATTCTAATCCTAAAGCATTTAACAGTTCGGTAATATATGTCTTTAGGCCATCGGTATCTACACCATCGGATTTAATGTTTTTAAATACAAGTTTTGACTGAACACTTTCCTCGATGACGGTCGATTGTGTATTGACAGTAGCTTGTTGATTTAATTCAAAATTAGACATCTTAATTTCTAATTCCTTTATTTTGTTATCAACCTGGGCGAATTCTAATGACATTTCATCTTTTAATGTTTTCATATTCATCTTTATTTCGTCTGTAAATTTTATTTCCATGTTTGTAATTCTCTGTTCGAGAGACATTCTCAGGGAATCTTGATTTTGTTTAATTGTCATCATTAACTCATAAAGGTCATTATTGGATATCGTGTGATCAGGCTGAGGCTGGGAATAGGTTTTCTCTGGATTGAAAGACATAGTTAGGTTTATTGGCAAAGAATATATGAAAGCTGAATCTCAGTGTCTGAATAACTGGATACCGGTATCTAAATAACTGCACTGCTAAATTCATATTTGTATATAAATGTATCTACTCCTTTACCAGAAAATTAATATTAAAAAGGCAACCAATTGACAATTTGTGCATTACTAGGAACTCGGAACAACTATGTGATATGTTGCGAAGTTCAATCGACGGCAAACATTAACAGCGGCAGCAGTCTATTCTCGCTCATTCTACTCTTTTTTCTTGAATACTGCAGTATAAACTTTCAATATTCATTATTCATTACTAAAAGTTGAATAAAGCATACTGAATAATGATCAATTTGTTTTTGTCGTTATTAAATTGGGGGGGGGGGGGGGTGAATGGACATTATTCAGCGAGATTCAATAATGTGTATGCATCCCTGGACATGTAAACTGATTCAGTTATTGGAAAATGTGGAGAACAAATATTAAAACATAGCCCATACTTGAGACAGACTCTTAATAGTATAACGATAAAATGCTAATGACATAATCGTATATGTTTGAATACACCAATTTTACTATGCAATTGAAAACAAAGGATATGGTGCATCGATGTGGCTTCACTGTCAAATCTGAACTGCGACATTGAGGGTTAGGAGTTAGAGGGTGACATTGAGACTGGACTCCTCATTTAAAGGACCTTTGCCGTTTAGAAATGTGCAAAACCGATTGGTCAGTTTAGGACTGTCTTATTTTTAACAAGAATGTTACGGTGGTCAAACAGGCACGAATCTATCCATTTTTGATAGAAAGTCCAAACACATGCAAGGCATACAAATAGCGGGGATTCCAACCATATGTCCCTTATAAAAGCCACACTACTAGTATCAGTCAAACAAAAAGGGGTAAATCTATCCTTGTTTACCTATTATTATATCTTTAAATTCTTTATATTTTGGCAACCTATTATTGTCGATTTTTTATTTTAGTTTTTTCTCTATTCTTTATTTTTTGTAGAAGTCAGTTTTTTAATTCTTTATTTTCTGTGCTAGTCCATTGATTTAATTTTTATTTTTTTCCCATTTTCCCTGTTTTCTTTTTTCTTTCTGTCCTCTAAAAAATGACTTTATATTTTGGCACCCCATTATTCTCTACCTTTTATTTTTGTTCATGTCAATTTTCTCTATTCTACATTTTTGCTCATTATTTGCCTATCCATAAGTTCATAAATAACAACATTGACCACACTGACAAAACAACATATCTCTATGTTTTCGATTTAAAGACTAACACATGCGTCATAAAAATAAACGATAGGTCATAAATTTCATATCTTTACATACACATACTCTTATGGAACCCACCAAAACTATTTTCATTGTAGTATTGTCTCATTGAGAAGGATCATTCCATAACCGATATGTCTTAGGTCTATACGGGTACATCTTCCATTCGGCAATCCTCGGTAGAATCCGCTACTCCCCTTCTATTCTTAGATGAGGGTACGGAATCGGCCGAGTTGAGACGAATGGGGTATCTTCAATATGTATATGCTATATTCATTGTTTCTCCAACTTGACAAAACCTCCAGTGGCAAATATTTCATGGATATTCCGGACGAGAACAACATACTTATAATTCTCAAAAGCATATATTTTACCATAGAACAAGGGTGAAGGGCGCTGCGGCTCATCTGAAGTGCCACTAAAATGTATGTTATATTGGATATGGACAGACATTTTATCTTACAAAATGTCACTTTCCGATCTCTTTAAAGAGATTCAAATGGATTTTTTTTTCTGTAGAGTGTGTCTCGCTTGTGCTTCCCGAGCCAACATGCCAACAAATGTAACATCCACATTCAGTCTAGACATGACTACGCATTTATACGAATTTCAGCATCCCTCATAGCCAAATGGACTTTTCTTGCGGTCGGGGAACCATGTATTTAAATTGGGAATACGTTGCATTGAAATATGAAAATCGTTCTAAGATGCATCGACCAATCGGCAATCCTCGGGTGAATCCGCTACCTCTATCCGTATGAAGGTACGGAATCGACCTAGTTGTGACGAATGGTGCATCGACATGCCAGAATCTTTGATGTACACCATTCGTACCTAAATCATTGTTCGGACTCAAATCTTTGTTGTGCATTGTAAGGCCGTATTTTGACCTATAATTGTTACCTTTTTGTACATTGCGACTTGTATGAAGAGTTATCTCATTGGCACATATACCACATCTTCATATTTATACAGAATCTTTTCTGTGCATTGATCGGACCAGAATCTATATTTTAATTTGAATTGCACGGAACTGAAATGTGTGTTGTGCACTGTTTGGACCAAATCTAGTTTGTTCAATGTTCGGGCCAGATTCCTGTTTGGACCATAATCTTCTTTGTGAATCACTCGGACTAAACCAGAAATATTTGTTGTTCATTGTTTGTACCGTGATTTTTGCGTATTTTGTCGTAGCAGAACTCTTTGTTGTACATTATTTTGATCAGAAATCTAAGTTGTGCGTTTTGGGATTCGAATCTTATTTTACGCATTTCTTGGACTAGAATATTCAACTTGTGCATTATTCAGACCGGTAATTATTTTGTACATTTCGCGGACCAGAATAATACCATGTGCTTTGTTCAGACAAGAATCTTTGTTATGCATGTGCGTTTACAATTGAATTTTTCATCCTAATTTGATAAGATCAGTAACACAAAAAAATGTGCATATTTTTTATAAAGTTTCTGTTATAATAATTCACATCAGATTAAGTCTCTGGTCGATTAAGAACTTGTTGTATGTCCATACAGTCACGTGTACAACTACATACGGTTGAAGTCTAAACATTTCTTCTTTTATTTCGAATTTGAATGTTCCAAAATCAACCGAATTCTAATATGTGTACATTTATGCGTGAAGATTCAGCTTGCGTATTAATCTTAAATATTTAAAAAAAAAAATGCATATTTTTTGTTTTTACTTTTGTACCGTCTAATTGCTATCCCATGAACGAAATGTTTCATTGAGGATTTAGTCACTTCTTAAATTTCTAAGCAAATGCATGTATGAACGAAAGAACGCGAGTATTACCGACCATTTTATCAAAAATAAAAAACGGGAATCAATATAATCATATTTCCGATTAAATTACGTCACTATAATTTTGGCAACGTTAGCTAAGGGCCAGATATTGTGTAAACATCCGACGGGAGAATCATGTTATGAAATTCAGGATTATTTTTGTGACGATCCTATATATAAATATAACAGGTAAGCTCAATAAATGACAAAATTGGTCCAGTAACAAGAGCTTGTAACTTTAATTATATGTACAATGTCACAAACTATTTTGCAGGATTGCTTCCCTTGATAAATGTAGTAGATACTTAGCCAGCCATAAACGGTTGAGTTAAAGAAGTAATTCTTTGGCTCAGTCGGTATACGCACTGCCTTGTATCACAGAAGTCCGGGGTTCGAGTCCAGTTAGAGACGAAGATAATTCTATAAGAAGAATTATGCTCTCCGTTACACTATCATGTGGGGTTCATTTATCCCGGTATTATTTTTTACAATAATGACGTCTTGAATGCAATAGTTTGCTTTCTATGCCCCATTTAAGGGCATTATGTTTTCTGGTCTGTGCGTCCGTCCGTTCGTTCGTTCGTCCGTCCGTTCGTTCGTTCGTCCGTTCGTTCGTCCGTTCGTTCGTTCGTTCGTTCGTCCGTCCGTTGTACCGTCCGTCCGTTCGTCGTACCGTTCGTCCGTCGTACCGTCCGTCCCACTTCATGTTAAAGTTTTTGGTCGAGGTAGTTTTTGATGAAGTTGAAGTCCAATCAACTTGAAACTTAGTACACATGTTCCCTATGATTTGATCTTTTTAATTTCAATGCCAAATTAGAGATTCCCCAAAGGTCCACTGAACACAGAAAATGATTGTGCGGATGGGGCATCCGTGAACTAGGCGGACACATTCTTGTTTTCAGAAGTTTTTTATACCTCCATTTTCCGTACTTTTAATAAGCAATGAAGATAAATTTGACTTCGACAATAACTAAGTACATTTCAATTGCAGTCATGTCATTTTTATTTTCTTGTAGCGCAGTATTCTTTATATATAAAAGATGAAACCGTTTCAACAGAAAACAAGGGGGTTAACCAAAGTCATACGATCGACCAGTTACACATACAGAATACAACACCAATAATCTCCAGTGAACGCGATTCTGTTTTACAAAGACCCGAAACGTTGCCGAGTACAAACATTTCCAGGAAAAAGCGTCGACGTCGGCGGTACGATTATGAAGACTCACATGACTGGAATTACGATTTGGATGATTTAGATTACGACGAAAATAACGTGAGTACTACTGACTAATACATGTAATAGTGATGCTAGGCTTGTTCCCTCCATGTAAAACTAGTATTCAGCTTGCCTCCGAACTACACATGTATTGAAAACTTGTAAAAAAACAGCCGGGTAATCGACTAGTATGCTGAGTCATGCTTCTTGTCTTACATTGGGCTGTCGATCTATTAGGATAGAGAAGTAATTTATAGAACTAATATAATATTGATATAATAGTGTTTCGTATGGTCATGGTTATTTTGTAGATTTGTTGTACCGTAAGTATCCTAGAAATAAAAAAAAAAAAAAAAAAAAAAATCAAAATCAAAATCATGCCCGCAATCTGGCGTTTACCAGGCGTAACTTGTAATTTTCGGTCCAGTTCCGGCCATTAATGAATGATGATATGTTTTAATACATAACAGTGACAGGCGTTGATAAAAGTGTTTAACTTGGCGTAAATTGAAATATGCCAGTTGTAAATTTAGATTTATGTATATACCACTTATGTCAAATTCAAAAGGGGAATCACTCTCATATATACTAGTAGAGTCTCAGTGTCGCTTCGGTTAAAATATACCGGAGCAGCTTGAGGATTAAACAAGCAATTTGAAGAAGATTAATTGTCGATTTCTTGTACGTTTGAAAGAAGTTGTGCACACAAGATAAACAGTGTTCGGGGAGAAAACTCTTACACAGATTTTTCCACTTTAAATTGATAGGGTCAAATTTAAAAGCGGTTAAACTGTTCTTTAACATATACCAAATAATTACACTCTAGAAAAATCGATCCGGCCCAAAGTCGATCTGTCCCAAGTCGAACCGGCCCACGTCGATCCGGCCCTACGTCGATCACGTTAAAATTAATTGTGTATCAGCTTGAGAATAGGCTTGTGCCGTTGTTAAACACTTCGTTATGACACAGGATGACACTTATAAGGATCACAGTCAATTGAAAATAATGCTGATTAATGTTGATTGCTGTTGATTGTACTAAATTCTTTTATAGTATGTTTTTATTATAATAATACCCAATAATCTTGAAAACTTATAATGAAAACGTTATTAACATAGTTGTTTTATATTCATCCAATGAAAATATTCGTCAAAGGCCAACTTTTTTTAACGGTACAGCTTTCACATTATTATAAAATTCATAAACATACATCTTCCTTTTTATTCCTTATAAATATATTTTTTTATTGGGACCGGATCGACTTTGAATATGGGGCCGGATCGACGTGGGCTGGATCGACGTGGGGCCGGATCGACATGAAAGCCCACACATCTACCGCAATAAAAAAGGTATTAAACTTGTCTTGTAAGATCTCAATACTTCCCTATAACTTTAGAAAATGTAAAAAACATCACAGCTATAAGCACTCAGTTATTATAAGCACCGCAATTATTTAATCATTTACTTGTACATTTAATTTCAGAAAGAAGCAATGATATCTGTCATAACAAAGAACTGGAAAACACTGTTATTTAAAGCATTTGTTTGTTTATGTTTTTTCTGCTTCATTGTTTGTTGTTGTTACGTGTGTTGTAAGAACATGTGCCGGACCATCTGTGCCTTCTGTGGTCTGTTCTTTTCTAACTGTTTCAACATATGTAGACTATGTGGATGTATCAAGGACGATCCTGGTACGTATTTTTCATGTTGTGTGGGCGTATATGGGATGAGTCAGGTACTTATTTTTAGGGACGATCCAGGTACGTAGTTCTTAAGTGATGTGGACGTATCAAAGGTACGATACAGGTCCGTATTTCTTAAGTTATGTGAACGTACCAGGGGACGATCCAGGTACGTATTTCTTAAGTTATATGGACGTATTAGTGAACGACTCAGGTACGTATTTCTTAAGTTATGTGGACGTATCAAAGACGACCAAGGTACAGAGTTTTTAAGTTATGTGGGGCGTATCGGGGGGGGGGGGGGGGGCGATCAAGGTATGATTTTCTTAAATTATGTGGACGTATTAGTGAACGACTCGGGTACGTATTTCTTAAGTTATGTGGACGTATCAAAGACGACCCAGGTACAGAGTTCTTAAGTTATCTAGGGCGTATCGGGGGCGATCAATGTATTGTTTTCTTAAGTTATGCGGATGTATCGTGGACGATCTATGTATTCTATAGCTACCCATTTTAATATAAATATGGTAAACAATATGTATAGATGTAGACGTTCTTAACAATATCTGTAGACGTTCTAAACAATATATGTAGACGTTCTAAACAATATCTGTAGACGTTCTAAACAATATCTGTAGACGGTCTAAACAATATCTGTAGAATTCTAAACAATATATGTAGACGTTCTAAACAATATATGTAGACGTTCCGAACAATACATGTAACCGTAGATGTTCTAAAAAATATATGTAGACTAGGTGGTGCGTTTTAACCTTTTCATTATCTTCAGAAATCATGTTATTTTTAGCTTACAACCAGATGAAGTTTATATGCAAAGCTATGGGAATGGAACTTGACTATAAGACCTACCAGAACATGAAGCAAAGTCTTGAAGAGACAATTATAGAACAGGGCTCTGATCCGAACAACCTAGCAAAGATAGCGGGCTAAATACAACAAGAATAGTAAACCATTAAAGTTGCACGGAATCCAGAGAAAATTTATAGGTTGACGCAGAGAGTTAGATTCGATCCACACGAAAAACATGTATACATTAGCAAATAAAATCAATCAAAATAAAATAAAAATAGGATGAAGCCAACTATAGGAATGACAGCAAGAAACTGCAAAAAAACATGAGCTTAGACTATTATTATGACGAAAGATTATGTTATGAGGTTTCCTGCAATAAAACTATTTCATCACTACCTACTGCAAAATCGAAAAGAATGGTTTTGTATGGTTAAAACAAATAAAATGATTTGTTAAATTATTATTTGTGCATAATTCCACAATAGCATTTGTAAGTTCTCCTCTTAACACGCACCATGTTGTAATCAGGAAACAGATCGGTAGGAACGATGTCAGAACTATGTGTCCGGGCAGGGACCCTACGGGGCGCCGAATGGGACTTGAACTTTGAAGTAAATTTTGTCTACACAAAAATAAACACAAAATTGAATTTTATCATTTTGTGTAGACAAAATTGACTTTTGTGACAAAAATGACTTTTGAAACACAAAATTGACTTTTGTGACAAAAATGACTTTTGAAACACAAAATTGACTTTTGTGTTAAATTTCCACTTCTGTTTAACAAAACTCAATTTTGTCTACACAAAAATAAACACAAAATTGAATTTTGTGACAAAATCTCAGTTTTGTATGCAAATTAGTTCACAGAATCCAAACTTAACTAATTTGCATACAAAATTGACTTTTATCGCCCAATTTTCAAATTAGGTAACAAAAGTAAAGTCTGTGTTACAAAAATGATTTTTTTCATGACAAAAGTAACTTTTGTCTACTGAAAGATAATTTTGTATGACAAAATTTAAATGTAGTATGCTACAAATTTTGTTAAACTGTACTCATTTTTGTTGAACAAAACTCACTTTTGTCCGTACAAAATTGAATTTCGAGTACAAAACCATAAGAGTCCCATTCGGCGCCCCGTAGACCCAGGATGATATGTTTTCATGTGGACTGTGGAGCAGGATTCGCTTACCCTTTCCGGTATTTTGGTAGGAACCGTGTTGCTTTGTCGTGAGTTTTCTATGTTGTGTTCTGTCTACTGTTGATCTTGTTTGTTTTTGTCATGGCATTGTACGTTTGGATTTATGGGTTTGAATATTCCTTTTGTATCTTTTCCCCCTCCTTTACAATTTCCCATCCTGCTTTGTATGAGATAGTTGCCACTGAGCAGACATACCAAATCATCACTATCGTCGTCATCATCACCATCATCATCGTCGTCGTCGTCATCATTTATATCATCATTATTATAATCGTCATAGATATTTATCTGACATATACCCATACAGTTCGTTCATAGAGTGGCAGAATCAGGGGGAATTAACTTAATATATTAAAAGACCTTTGAATTGACAAAAGAAAAAGGGTAACACAAGCGACTTTACGAACGCAAGATCTACAGTGAAAAAGGGGATAAATTCTTTGAAGTACTGTTTCGAACTTTTAGCTTGCATTCATTATTGCAATTGTTTAAAAATGGATAGAAATGCGAGACGAATTATTGCAATTTCAGGAAATGTTGCATGTTATACATTTATTTCCCGTGTCTGATGGAGATATTGATTACACTACCAATATGTATAAACAAAGGTACAAAAATAATAATTGTAGCCGTTGTGAAGATATACCATCAAAATAGTCAACAAACCAGACCGAAACAACTAACAAAACCAAGATGCAGCCTACCAAAATGGCGTCCTGCACCTGTCCCTGACACACTGTAGTAATATTCAAACGCTCACCAAACGCCTTCGGGTCGATCGTGCGAGGGCTGTATTAATAGCCATTCAATGTCGTTAAAAACTTCCATTTGATGAACTTTTATCACTTTTATCAATAACCTGGGACGATAATCCTGATGTGTCATTTTGGTTATAATGGTAAAAATGACACTAACCGATCAATCTCTGTTCGTGAAATATCATATTTCAGGAGTTTCACATTCAAAACAGTGCTAATAAAGTTTAACTCAATTTATTTAATCTCATGGTATATATTCTAATTTATGCATTGATAAATGGCAAAGTTTGATATTTCAATTAATTGTTTGATGCTTCGGATGAATAGTGCATTTAGGCAATATTATATGAGGGTTTACAGAACAGCAAATTCTGAGTAAAACAAGTTTTGAAAAAGGGCGAAACCATAAATATTAGCGTAACGAAATTATAAAGAATAGGGAAAAGTAATATAAAAAAATAGAGAATAATGGGGTGCTGACTTATAAAGAAAAGAGAACAATTGTCAAAATATATAAGGTATGAAGAAAGAGTTGTCGAAAATATTAGAGAATAAAAACTTAAGGACCGCATTCAAATCCTCGTATATGGTTCTTAGTCCACATCATTTTTCGACAATTTCTTTCACGAACTTCATATTGTGTGTACTTTTTAATACCACGATCTACAGCGGTGACCAACAAAGTTACATGAATGATAGACGAGTATTCTTTAGAATTTTTCAAGAAATGTCGTATACTAGGATTTTCATATATATCACATAATTATTTCTAGAAAGTAAAACATTCGGCACAAAATATCACAAAATTGTTCCTAGAAATGTCAATATTCATCACAAAATATCACAAAATTTATGCCATGGCTTTGATTCTTTCATGTTTCCTTTCAATGCTTTAGACGTTCCTCTCTGAAATATACAACAACATTATGACGAAAGTGTACTTCTTATTATTGCTTCAGATGTAATAACATTAATGTACCAGTTTTACTGGACTAGATGCGCTTTCGACTATTTATGTCTCTTCAGTGATGCCCGCGGCCAAAATATATGTAAGCACCAACCTTATAAAAACATTAAAGAGCTTATAAAAGAAAGCAGGTCACATTAGAAATGTTAGGGCTTGTTCAAACCCTACCCAAATTGGCAATGGTCAAGACAATAGGTTCATAATTAGGCATTTTTAAAAAAGAAAATGCAAATAGAAAAGTGACAGATCTTTTTTTAGCCTTCAAGCGTATCTGATTAAAAAAAATCAAATCAGGACAATAAAAGGTTTTGAGTAGGTAGCTATTTTCTGGGTAGGTAGGGTTTGGGCAAACACACATATTTTTTATATGTGGCCCAAAGTATAGCCAAACCCAGAAAAAGGAATCAGAGTTATCCATGGGGGAGATATATTTCTGAATTTAAAGTTTTTTTGAAATCTTATAAGAACAGATTTAAAAGAAGAACAGCCGTATCTCGATAAATAAACTATAATAATTTCGTATATACGCCAGACGCGCGTTTCGTCTACAAAGACTCATCAGTGACGCTCGAATCGGTTAACTATTTCACTCCACAAAGACTTAATTCAATATTCATATTTTAAAAATATAAACCTCTAGATGATGCTTATGTATCTTTTCCACATTCTATTGCTGACTATCGGATCTGCAGATGCAGCAGATAAGGCGAATCATAAATTACTGTGTATGATTGGAAACTGCTTAAATGATAGCAGAAATCAAATATATCTAAATGGCAATTTGAATAGTATGCTTAAAGCTGCCGTAGAAAACGATAGCAAAAATTGAACGTATTTTGATGGCAATCTTAACAATATGCTATATAGTTATCAAAAGTACCAGGATTATAATTTAGTACGCCAAACGCGCGTTTCGTCTACATAAGACTCATCAGTGACGCTCATATCAAAATATTTATAAAGCCAAACAAGTACAAAGTTGAAGAGCATTGAACACCTAAAATTCCAAAGAGTTGTGCCAAATACGGCTAAGGTGATCTATAATTCTTGGGATAAGAAAATCCTTAGTTTTTCGAGAAAAAAAAATAAAGTTATGTAACAGAACATTTATAAAAATGACCATATTATTGATATTGATGTCAACACCGAAGAGCTGACTACTGGGCTAGTTATACCCTCGGGGACGAAACGTCCACCAGCAGTGGCATTAACCCAGTGGTGTAAATAGTTATATGGGGACGGAGTCCCCTATTACAGTAGAAAATTCAATTAAAAAAAAAAAAAATCGGGAAAATTTCCCGAATTTTTCATTGTACTAATGAACTCAAAATCGTTCAATTTTTTTTTGTCGCGTTTTTGAATTTCCGGATCTGCGCAGAAATCTACTTCCGTTTCCGGTCTTGTTTACATGAGACTTTGAATAAAATGTATATTTATCAGTCTAAGAAAGGAACTAATACTAATTCATTTAAAAAAAAAAATGTTTGTTTTTAAACAAACGTTACCTGATGACAGCGTTTCTTTGTTTACATTGAATATGACGTCATAACTTAAATAACGTCACAACTAAAATCCCTAACAACAGAACCAAAATCGGAAACGTTACGGTATTTCCGTTTCTCTTTTTAACATTGTTGATTTAAAAAAAATCTCATAGACTTCGTCCCCATTCACAGGTAATGCCTGCCTCATATTAATTTAAGGTGGTACCTAACACTACAGGGAGATAACTCTGTAAAATAGGCAGAACGTTTTAATGACGTCGTGTTGTAAAGGGCATACGATACAGTTTAGATCATGTATTTAAATTTTGATGAAAATTTGCACGTAGGCTCTTTTTTACCAGAGTAAATCAAATATGTAATAAAAAATATACCTTCATGTGCTTTTTTGAGTAAATTGAGGTTCTCAATGATCAAAATATTTTTTTTGTCAAACTGCTATATAACCAGTGTATTTTTACTGATTAAACACTTGGTTCAATTTTTTTGAAATTTCTATATTTTTGTCAAAGGTTCAAAGTACATACTTTGTCAAAGTTTTAAGAAAATTAAACGAGCCAAATTAATTTTAATTCAGGTGTTGGGTACCACCTTTTAAAATACGCCAGACACGCGTTTTAAAGCGACAGCAAAAATTGAACGTATTTTGATGGCAATCTGAACAGTATGCTATAATCTGCTGTAGAACACGATAGCAAAAATTGAACGTACATGTATTTTGATGGCAATCTTAACAGTATGCTATAATCTGCTGTAGAACACGATATAAAAAATTAAACTAAAGAACACGATAGCAAAAATCGATCTTTTTTGATGACAATTAAAGCAGGAGGCTTAAATCTGCTATAGTACACGATTTTTATTGTCAATATCATGAAAACAGATCACATTGCACGGTAGCAAACTCATGTGTTTTAATGACAACCAGCAACACACATGAATATTGTATTGTCCAGAGTCATAGCCGGCTGTATCGTCCTACATAAGAAATTATAACTTATAATCTTTAACAAAATTGCAAAAAAGGTAAAGTGTTTTTTGCTTTGAATACTTACCAGTTCTATAAGTTTTTCCACCACTGATTTAAATGTCAGATCTATGTTTATATCAGCCTTAGCACTGACTTCCTTGTACATACTTATGTTGTTGGCAGCTGCTGTCTATAAAGTAAAGCACAGTTGGTATATAAAATTGAGAATGGAAATGGGGAATGGTATATACCATGTAAAAAAATATATATAAAGACGTAGTATCCAATCTATTAGGCATAGCAACGGTGTACTGGATATTGTTAAATTATTTTTCTGTTCTTTATTGGTATATACCATGTAAAAATATATATATAAAGACGTAGTATCCAATCTATTAGGCATAGCAACGGTGTACTGGATATTGTTAAATTATTTTTCTGTTCTTTATTGGATCCATCATTTCAGTTTCTATCATATCACTGTTTGTGCTCATTGAGAATTAGATTTCATTGCGGGTTTATCTGTGCTTTTGTTTTATTCCACTTTTTGTTTGAATATTTTGTTTTTTGTTTTGATTTTTATCTATAAAAAAAAATATGACTTGCACATCTTCAATATTTGTCCAGAATCACCAAAAACTACTTTCTTAACCTACATGTATGTAAAGAATGTTGTAAATTTTACTTTGATATAAACTTGCGCAGAAAAGGTTGAAACCTAACCCCTAAACAAAAAGGGATTATTATAAACGCATTTTGTCTGCTGGTGGACTTTCAGTCCCCGAGGGTTTCATTAGCTCAGTAGTCAGTACTTCGGTACTGACATGTTTTATAACAAACATTTCTATAAATTGTCCATTTATAAATTTTGAAATCATACAATAACTAAGGTTTCAACTCCCTCAGGCAAAGTTGACCTTAGATGAATTTGGCTATTTGTTTTAGGTATTTTTGTAATATAGCTCTTCAACTGTTTCGGTACTTATACATCCCTCGTATTTCAAATGTTTGGCTTTGAGCGTTCCTGATGAAGGTAAATCCAGAAAAGCGCTTCGGAAGCATGAAATTATTAAACGTCTTGCTTTCAATTTTGTAAGAGTTATTGATATGTAAATGAGCCGTTGACTCATGAACTTTACACAGAAGATGTTTGGACTTTTATCGGTGAGTGAGTAAATCTGACTCAATTTACAAATCAATGACCTCCAAAATCATCATATTATAAAATTACTTATTTCGCTAGTAATAACGCGATCATTCTATCGTTCTTTACCAATGTCGATATAAACACATGTTTATACTGTAACATACCTTTCTAAGTTGATTTTTTATATAGCGTTTAATTTCTTGAACACATGTTTAGACTATAACATACCGTTCTAAGTTGATTTTTTACGGTATGTTAAATTTTAAAAACACATGTTTAGACTTTAACATACCCTTTAAAGTTGATGTTGTGTTACAGAACGTTAAATTTCTTAAACACATGTTTAGACTATAACACACCTTTCTAATTTGATTGTTTTTTAGAACGTTTAATTTCTTAAACACATGTTTAAACTATAACCATGATTACATACCTTTCTAAGTTGATTTTCTTTTACAGAACGTTTAATTTCTTTGGGTTCGTCGTTGTCAGACGTCTGCAAAGAAGCAATATAATAACAAATGCTATAAAATCTTTATATTTCAAAATTTTAGTAAAATATCCAGTATCAGGTATAAGTACCTACAATTCTGTAATGAGGTTCTGGATGGATGCTCCTTCACTTCTGTATTAATTAATGTTTAAGGACATTTTTCTATTCTATTGATATAGTTTGCTTATTATTCTCTATTATTTTTTTTCCAGCACCTCATTATTCTCTGTTCTTTATTTTTCAAGAATATAATCCCATTTGTTAAAACTAAAAAGTTTTAAAGTAGAGGGTTTACCCGATACAATCATTAGGATTGTGCAAAGGCATGTCATATGATCTTAAATATACGCAAAGGCAAATCTAAAAGGCAAAGGCAAATGATATTTACTTATATTAAGGCAAATAGTTGCCAACATGTAAATGCGTTACTAGATATTTAGTCATTCATATATAGATTGGACCATTGGTTTTCCTGTTTGAATGGATTTACATTACTAATTTTGGAGGCCCTTTATAGCTTTCTGTTCGGTGTGCGCTAAAGCTTCGTGTAGCAGGCCGTACCTTGAATTATAATAGTTTACTTTTATAAATTGTTATTTGGATGGAGAGTTGTCTCCTTGGCACTCATACCACATCTTCCTTTATCTATATAACTTACCTCACTGCTCCATCTAACATCAGTTGCTGAAAGGTCTGTTTTATTTCCTATTATCATCAGGAGAGGGTCATCATCCTGTTTAATAAAAACACACACCTATGCATCTTAATTGATATTTTATAGTATGTTTTTCTATGCTGTGATGTTATGCTATTATTTCAGGTTAGGGTAAAGGTTGGTGCTTGTTTAAACGTTCAAACACGCTGTATTTGATTTTCCCTGTCTTAATTCACGAACATGTTGTTCATTGATTGTCGTTTGTTGAAGTGGTTCATAAGTATTTCTAGTCCGTACTTAGACCTAAAATGGTTTACTCCGCAGGCCACACCTGATTGTTTGGTAGTAATGTTTACTGTATATTATTTTGTTATTGTTATTAGTCTTTGCATTTGTTTTTATTTTGACCATGCTGTCTAATCACCACCCCAGTAGTCAGCACGTCATTGTTGACATGAATTATCATTTTCATAATTATACATTATCTGTTTACAAAACATTGAATGTTTTCGAAATACTACTTATGATCTAGATAAAGGCAGTAGTAGTATACAGATGTTCAATAGTGACAGTCGTAATTCGATTCAACTGAAACAAATCCGGGTCATAAATCGAAACCGAGAGAAACACAGTACATCAACTACAAAAGGAAAACAACGGAACAACAGAAACACTGAACTGCTACAAAAACAAAAGCCAACATACAAAAAACGAACTACTTGACAAAAACTTCCAGATACCTGACTTGGTACAGGACATTTAAGAAAGAAAATGGTGAGTTGAACCTGGTTTAATGGTTAGCCAGTGACAAGCCAAACATCCCGCTTATATGACAATGTTGAAAATACAGCTAAAATGACAACATCATCTGAAAGGAATACACTCAGTACAAATAAATGCAAGCCTATTCAGTACAAAGAAACACACAAATAAACAACTTAATAGTACATTTCAACTTGTCAATCTCTGAATTACGCCAGGAACAGATTAACATAAATCTGTCAGGTAAACCTTTTTGGTCATCAATGCTCTTCAGCTTCGTACTTTATTTGCCTGTTTAACTTTAATTATAGCGTCACTGATGAGACATTTGTAGACGAATCATGTTAGTATGGTCAAAGGTAATATATTTTTTTATTGCTTCAGGATAATTCGCCTTTTCAGAATCAGAAGAATCATGGTTAGTTTCATTGGTCGTACCCAAAAATGAAAATAACGTCACGTCATTGGTTGAATTTTCATTGTTGATGCCATTTTTAACCAATCACGACGTTTTGGTGTAAACTTTTGAAAATATTACCCAGGATACATTAAATTCTGAAAGGCAAATTCTACTGTTGCGAGAACGAAATGAATTAAGTCTTACCTCTGGTGAGGAACCAATCGCCGAATTTTCATTGACATCCTGAAGCTTCTGTAGAAAAAAAATACCAGATTTTATAACTCAAAACAACAAAAGTTTATAAAATATGAAAGATATAATTTTAAACCAAAAACTGAATTGGAAAATGTTCTATTTATATGGATAAAATTTAAAATAATTATTTTAAAACAGTTTGTATTTCACTTGTTTCATTTTTATTTTAAGTTTTTATATTTTTTTTAACTTGCCTTGGAGTTCAGTATTTATTGTTATAGATATGTTTTGCTATCATCTGAAACAACTCGTGTTTCATCATAAATAGATCATTATTACTGATTATATTATTCTCTGTTTACAATGTGCAATCGAATGTGGATGGATATTGTTATTAAGGCGTAAGTGGAAGTATCTATTTCTTAAATTTGAGTTTTTTGAAATACTAAGGCTTTTCTACCTCAGGCATAGATCATCTCAGCTGTATTTGGCAAAACTTTTAGTAATTGTGGGTCTCAATGCCCGTCAACTTCGTACTTTTTTTGGCCTTTTTAACTTTTTTGGATTTGAGCGTCACTAATGAGTCTTTTGTAGACGAGACGCGTGTCTGGCGTATATACTAAATTTAGTCCGGGTATCTATGATGAGTTTATTTAAACTATTAAAACGCCAATCTAGTGTAACATGTGTAATGTATTGAATGGATATGGAGGAAAGACTTTAAGACACTGTTTTAAGGATGTTCTCTACTCCGTTTAAAAATAACAAGCTTTTAAAATGGCTGTTATGAATTGATAGTATATAAATAAAGAAACTAAAAAAGCAACAAAAAAATGGAGGGTCCATGTGCTTGTTTTCGAGATGTAAGCCTTTGAAAAATTGGCGGGAAATAATTCTCTCGAGATTTTTCATATATTTAACATTGGCACCTTTTTTGTTTCAAAAACTATGAAAAAATAATAAGGATTTTATAACACTTTGAAATATGTCTTTTTACACTTTATGTAATAAAATTATAAAAAGAAAAGTAAGGGTTAGTGGGCAAAATTTGTTAATAGCAATACATGGATAAAACCAGAGGATTCTGAAAATCTGGCAAAAATTAAAAAAAATAGAGGAGTAAACATCCTTAATCTAATAAATGTGCAGTTAAGCAAGTTTAAAACCCCAGACCGTCATATTTTTCTTTTTTGACAACAACGCAAACAAAAACTCATTCTCATTATACTACATTTCATCGTCATTAAAACTTTCAAGATTCTTTGTTTAGATTCTAGCGCCATTGATTAATCGTGTGTATACGTAACAAATGACTTGCGTACCAAATCATAAATTAAGCCTGGTATTTGTGATTAGTATGTTCTGTAAAGGTTCAATTTCGGACCTGAGCAGGTTAAAAATTGTAACAATGCTGCAAAGGTGGCAATGTGGTCTCTAAAGTTTTGGAGGGAGTTACAGAACTATATATAGAACTATGTGGATAAAAGCAAAAAGGGGAATTTTTTTTTAAATTCAGAAAAAAAGGCAAACAAACTAAAAAAAACGAGAATAATGGTCATAGTAAATAAAGAACAGGGGGATAAATTATGAAAAGTCAAAGAAGCAAGAACCCCTCCCCCTAAAAAATTCCTATAATTCAACAATATATTGCATGTAGGAAATGTGACGTTGACACCTTTCGAGTACTACATTGTAAAATGAAATTGAAAAATTTATCCATATTTACTATATTCCAAAGGTGACAAACTAAAAATGTTGTCAACATTGTGAAACCGTTAACATGTCTACTGCAGTAAAAATGTACATATATGATATATACCCTCTTCTTTGTCATTTGGATCCACTCTGGAATCTTTCTGAAAGACTTTTCCTTTGAAATATCATAGACAATTATGACAGCCTGTAATATTGAAAAATAAAACATTAATCATGTTCACTATTCGACATTTTCTCAACTTTCTTCTCCGATTTACAAAATAAATACAATGAATGTTAACATTAAATTATAACAGTCTCAAATCTGTTTAACTCGATAAATAAGAAGCTGATAAATATAAGACAGGTCAGGACAAATATTATCTCTTGTAAACGTACAAATCAAAATCAACAACACATCTTTGAGCGAATTGTAACAATATAATGAACTACGCCTTATATACACACACCACCCGTCATGCATAACCACAGTAAAAATGCAACAAAAGGACCCTATATCGAAACATTAACATAGCAGACGACTATATTGTGGTATCATTAGTTACAAAAAAAACTGTCAGTCAATATAAGAAGACGTGATACACCAAAAAGTAATTTATTCACAATTAGATACACAAGAATTTAACATATTTTGTAATTTTTTAAAAATATTTCTATCAATACAGTCATTTATCTCAAAGTTTCAGATTTTAATCAGAATGTATCTAATTACATGGACTATGAGTTTAAACAAATGATAAACTTACATCTGCAGCATCTATAAACTTATGAATAATACCCCTTTGTATGTGATGTCCGCCCGTGTCACTACAAAAGAAAAATTATAATAATTTAAAAAGATTAATGAAAGTATGACAATTTTCTAAAAATTATAAAATACATAAAGAAGCTAAGGTTACAACTTCCTCAGGTAAAATTTACCTTAATCAGATTTGACTATTTTTGTAGTAACTTTTTGTTGTACAGCTCGCAAGCTGTTTGGGGTCTTATACATCTTTGGGTTTCAAATATTTTGATTTGAGCGTGTAGTTTACTCCGGAAAAGCGCTCCGGATGCATCAAATGTATAACGTGATGTTTTCATTTTTTTTTAAATAGCCATAAATACGACAGGCATATCAAAGAGAGAGCAGTCTAAGGAGTTTATCCGATAGTACAGTTATTACAAGTCTGTCAGCTCTGTCGTTGTGATTTTTCACTGACACCGAAATGTTTTAATCGACACTGTTATATTTTATGTTATTTGAAACCCATGTATTGTCTGATAAACAACTACAAGAAGTATGATAAATCATCAGATTGTTCTGCAGAGCTGGATCAAACCAGTTTTAAAAGAGGGCTAACAACCCAGGATAAACAATGGGGGTAACAGCCATATTTCCCTATTCAAAAGAATTGATCGTAAACAAAAGTGCATTGAAACCCCCATAAACACAACATGGATCCGGCACTGTTCTTTTTCTATTTGGTTATAGTAGTTTATCAACTAATGAATATAATACCGGTCTTCGACAGAAAGACATGTCACGGTACCCGGTCAATTTATGTCCAAGCTGTACGTATAAGCTTCTAAATATACCGTCTTTTTACAAAGGAGTAGCAAACATCAATCTATAAGTCTGGCTAAGTTCAATCGACGCCCAACCCCACGACCTTGTATTCGAGGCAAACAGTTACCATAAAGCTACGGAGACAAGTCTCTGAAATTGACTGATTACTCAAGAGAATGGTTCCCTGTACCACTTGTATTGTTTTTTTCTTCATTTTATAGATATAATCAAAGTTAAAGAATGTACTTACAAAATTAATAAACTAACTGTGTCGTTTCCAACTTTGAAGTTAGGTATTCTAACTTTATCAGCCCCTGTAAGAAAAGGAGAACATCAATATATATATATAAGTAAAAATATATTTTAGTCTTTTTTGCATATTTAGTTTCGCATGTATTAAATTAGTTTTACAAGCTTGGTTTTCAAAGTTTGTTGCTCAAGGTATGTAGATATGAGACATTAGTGCAGAAGACACGACACAGTTATTTAATATTATGTTAATTTTGATGTCATTAATTCGGCGATTGTTTATTCTACATTCATAAATTTAATTTTGGATGTAACGCGTCTTCTGATTGGCTGATGTTGTTTTGTTTATCAGCTTATAGACATAATTTAGTCATGTGACCGTGACGTCATCAACGTTTTTTCACGGGTTTCACTGTTTTTAAATGGACTTTATATTTAATTATAAGAAATAACTGTAATATTTTTTCTGTCTATTCGAAATAACATAAAAAATGTGTTGAACACTAAATAACCCGCGTAGCCAGTTATTTTAAAGTATTCACCACAATTTTTATGTTATTTCGAATAGACAGAAAAAAGATTACAGCTATTTCTTACAATTTAATTCTAAATTCCATTTTAAACCATAGACAGAAAAAATATTACAGTCATTCCTTAAATAATTTCAGATGCGTTATATGTATCAGGAAACGTAAGAAATTACGAGACGAAATTGTCCTAAATAATGATTTTTTATTTTGTTTTTCTTACATGTTTTTCAAACAACTAGACACTATTCATTTTTATTTATCTTAATATCAAGAATGATATTAAAGCTTGGATACTGCGTATAATATATAAAATGGAATTGTGAAATATATATTTATGACTTTGTTTAATTTTATTTTGGGTCAATAAATAAGACTCAATATTACATGTATAATGTAGATAAATGTTATGATTATGTACTTATTGAACCATATAATCTAGTACAATTGTACCAGATATTATTAAAGGATGATACCCCTTAGTTTCCTTTTGTAACAAAATGACAAGCAATATTCCAATATCATTTAATAATTTCATTGTTCTTTTTATTCTTTTTACTTTTTTTTATTTTTTTCGTTTCATCGATGATTGGTTTATATATGCGCGAATAGTAGGGTTACGTGTTTTTGTTAATTTGAATTGAGTAGTGCATTTAAAAGTTTCATCGAAATTTTTCAAATTTACAATGTTGATTTTTTTTGTAAATGAATATCACATACTTAAAATTTATAGTCATATATTTTTTTATATCATTAACTTGGTCGTTATTATTTCTATCTGTATTTGTTCTAACCCCCTCCCCCCTTTCATCAAAATCTAAATAATATGCAAAGTTGAAATCTATTGTGATGATGAACGAAAAATGCTAATGTAATTAGTGGAGTCAAAGTTTTAATCCTATTGACCTGACGGATATTTTGAATCTGAGGAAGATGGTAAACTGATTTTTGCTATTATTTTTAACGTATATTACTTATCAATCTAACCGAAAATGTCTTTTGCGTACTGTAAAGGAAGAATAATATCTACCTGTACTATTTATGATACTAGTATAAGAAATGAATTATTTATTTTTTTAAATAGAATTTTTTTCCGATCCCTTGTAATTCTCTCACTAAATTTATCTGTGTAAAGAGGTTGTGTGATTAAAAAAAAACTATATTGATGAATTCGCATATAAACATTATACGTTAAATATTATTATTATATTAAAAGTTTGATATATTTTTTTTTTAGTAGTCCTTCTGTCATCGATTAAACATACTTTAATTATATCTATCCTACAATGAGGACAGTCTGTCACTATCCAAGTACTATCTTTATGCTAATGCAGGTTATCTATTATCATAAGAGTGTACTAGGAGAGTGTTCAGATCATATCTTCTAGAATATTGCTGTTTGTATTTGAAAACCGATGACAAATATTTAATACCCCCTATTCTTTAACAATAAAATAGCAAAACTTCTTTATACTTTGGTACTGCCATAAAAATACGGATTTTTTTGTTTGTTTATTAAATTATTCAAATTTCTGTAATTTATCTCATTCATGCACAGCTCTGATTACTTCCCCGGCTTTGACTATACGTTTTGATCCATTTTTTGCGTATAGCTCTTCATATTTTGAATACTTTGGTACTGGCATGAACATACTGATTTCATGCTATTAAAAGTGGCGAAATTACTTTAAATTAAGGAATGTATCTGCCTCATGCAAAGTTCTGATTGCTTGCTCGGCTTTTGCTAAACGTTGTGGTCTTTTTTTGTGTATAGTTCTTCATATTTTTAAAATTTTGTCTAATTGGTGGTTAGAGTCATTCACAAAACTTCCCAACACATAGTTTTTGGCTAGCAATGGAACCAAGTTCAAACTAACATGTTTTTTTTCTTAAAATGTCATTTACTAAGTCAGAAATATTGCATTCGTTATTGAATAGTTCGTCTCGTTGTATGTTAACGTTTTTTGTTTGTTCAGTGTTTCTCTTGTCCGTTCTTTTATTTTTATAGTTGATGTGTTCCCCTTGGTTTTACTTTTTAAGCCTGATCATTTTTCTATTAACCGATTTATGTCTATTGAACAGCGATATACTGTTGTTGTCTTTGTTTATTTTATGTATGAGTGTTAATCTTCTATCGTTCCAGCTTTTGATTTTTGAATCTAATTAATATACTCTTTAATGAAATGTTTGGCGCAGTCACACTTGTCAAGTTTTCTTTAGACACTGCTGCATCAGCCTCATAACCAATTTTAGACAGCACGTTGATAAACATTTGGTAACTGATTTAATTATTGATAGTTTGAAGAACATAAATGACTTCCAAAACATTTGAGAAAAATTGTGTACCATACCTAAGGTCTAATCTTTAACGTAATACCTACACATCCAGTTGTGTTTCAATGTTTAGATATAACAAATCGATAAAGAAAACAAAATTAAAGTAGCAAATAAGACTGATGAAATCGCATAAAGTCCAAAATCATGAACTCGATATCCAATGTTTCGAGCTATGAGAAGTAAACAACCAATGGGGACTAACTGTGCACCACTTATTGCGGACCTGTTTTTGTATTGTTATGAGTTACAATTTATGACTAAAATTAGCAAAGACCCATCAAAACAACATTTGATACAAAAATTTAACAATACTTTTAGATATTTGGATGATATATTGGCTCTAAATAATGACGACTTCAGTATGTATACTAAAGAAATTTATCCTGTAGAACTTACTTTAAATAAAGCTAATGATAACAATGACCACTGCCCTTTCCTCGATCTTGATATCTATATCATAAACGGGAAGCTTAATACAAAAATTTATGATAAAAGAGATGATTTTTCATTTCCTATTGTTAATTATCCATTTTTAGATGGTGACGTTCCCTTGTCACCATCTTATGGTGTTTATATATCTCAACTTGTACGATTCGCTCGTGTATGTAACAATGTATTAGATTTTAGCGAGAGAAATTTATGTATTACTGAAAAATTATTACACCAGGGTTTTCGATATCACAAACTGGTCAAAACATTTACTAAATTTTATCACCGGTATAAGGAAATAATTCGTAAATATAACTCAACATGCAGACATCTTATACGTTCAGGTATTTCACATCCAAAATTTTATGGAAATATTCTTTATAAAGCACAAAAATGTCAGTATTCTCCTCAGAAACTAACAAAACCTTTAAATAGACTTATTAAAAGGGGATATAGTTACGATACTGTTGTCAGGTCATTAAAGATTGCATATTTTGGCTTTAACATTGATTCACTGATAGGGTCTTTGCATCGGAACTAAACACATTTATTTCTTAAAAAAAACAGTTGTTGGCATGACACGGGTTATGTTCTTCTCATATATTTTATGATAGTATGATACTAAACCCCTAACGGGAGGGATTGTACCTGATATTCATATGATGAAGACATAATCTTTCAATCAGTTTAATTGAGGTCTGGAGCTGGCATGTCAGTTAACTGCTAGTAGTCTGTTGTTATTTATGTATTATTGTCATTTTATTTATTTTCTTTTGTTACATCTTTTGACATCAGACTCGGACTTCTCTTGAACTGAATTTTAATGTCCGTATTGTTATTCTTTTACTTTTCTACATTGGCTAGAGGTATAGGGGGAGGGTTGAGATCTCATAAACATGTTTAACCCCGCCGCAATTTTGCGCCTGTCCCAAGTCAGGAGCCTCTGGCCTTTGTTAGTCTTGTATGATTTTAATTTTTAGTTTCTTGTGTATAATTCGGAGTTTAGTATGACGTCCATTATCACTGTACTATTATGCATATTTTAGGGGCCAGCTGAAGGACACCTACGGGTGCGGGAATTCTCGCTACATTGAAGACCCATTGGTTGCCTTCGGCTGTTGTTTGCTCTATGGTCGGGTGGTTGTCGCTTTGACATATTCACCATTTCCTTTCTCAATTTTAACTATGTTTTATGTCTGATCATTACCTGACGATTTTGCCAAATTTACCATGTGGGTTTATTAAACTTTTGACACAAGAGATATGGTATTTGATCATGTATATATCAAGAGGTATTGGTGTTGATATTCTGGTTAGTTTGATCTACACACACAGACGTTTCCCCAAAGTGAATGAGAAGAAAATACATTTATGTCCCATGTATATTGTGTAAAGTTGACAATTTGATAGTTTATAATATATAGAGGTTTCCTCTATCGTTATGAAGTAGAACAAATTTTTATAACTTACTCTTTTAGCAGAGGCAGTTAATTTGATAAGTTGTTCACAATATATGCTTTACCAACTCTAAATGAGTATAATATCAATTAATCATTTACTGGCTTAATAAATATTTTGATATGAGCGTCACTGATGAGTCTTATGTAGACGAAACGCGCGTCTGGCGTACTAAATTATAATCCTGGTACCTTTGATAACTATTTACCCTGTATATAGATTAAGTACCATATTTGCATCCTTTATTGGATGGAGTAGAATAAACATATATAACTTATCAATATAGAGAGGCGTTGAGGTTAATAATTTTCATATTTTGAACTGCTTGCAATAAATGTATGCCTAGTAGGACATGGTATCCAATACAGGTTTGCCCCATTGTAATACAGTATAAAATACCTTTATAATTTATCTGTACAAAGAGGCGTTGTTGTTGATAAGTTCAAACGTTTGAACTGCTTGAAAAAAATTGATTTACTGGTGGGATAGAGTTTGCAACAGAGGTTTACTCCAGTATGATACAGTAGGAACTAATTTTATAACTTTATCTGTATACAGAGGCGGCAAGAAAGATAAGTTTTCGATCTATCTACAAAAGATGTTTCTCTAGCGTGATAGATTAGAAAAAAGAGGTAGTGAGATAGGTAGTCCCATAAGTTCTATATCTGGATCTTTTCCAATAGATGTTTCTCAACACATTGAGTAGAACATAAATGTATATCTAATTTTTGGTTAGAGGCAGGGAAATTGTTAGTCCCATACTTTAATATACTAGTACCAGTATTCACAATTATAGTGATTAACTCCAATGTGACACAGTAGTAAAGACAGTTACAGCTTACCCTGTGTATATGAGAAGTCTCAAATTTTAGTATGTTTACAATTGTCTTTGGTATTTCGAAGCGTCAATTAGTGTTTAATTATTTGGGGTTTCTGTAGAATATTTTGGAAACTTGAGGTAAAAGGGTTACTAAAGCTGTACACAGATCAAAAACAGAGGTGACAATGTGATTGGTTATCTTCCTACGATGGTTGTTTTCCTTTTTTTGTAATGAAATGTTATGTGAAATTTTGAGTATAGTACTGGACAGGATAAAATTTTACCCATGCCAAGTATTTCATCATTGGAAACGAAGATAAACCTGCACATTTTTTTAAAGTGCTAATTTAAAATAAACTAATAGGGGAAAATAAATAGTGGTATTACACCTTTTAAGGTAAATGCGTTCCCTTCTATGTTTGAGTATAAAGGCATTTATAACTCCTCCTGTGTATTGAGGTAGTGAGGTTGATATGTGTCATATCTTATTTCTGTTTACAATGGATGTGTTGCCATGTGGAGGAGAAAAAATAACATACATTTCTATTTTATCCGGGGTGTAGAGGTAATTAGGTTGATATTTCCCATATCTGAGTCTGTTAACTATAGGTGTTTTTTCCTGTGATTGTGAAGTATTATAAAACATTTATAACATATCCTGAGTGAAGAGGTACTAGGGTTTATATGTTCCATATTCTAATATGTATACAATATATACAATTTTAACTCACCCTGTGTATAGATATAGTGAGGTTGATAAGTTCCATATCGTAATCTGTTCACTATAGAGGTTTTTCCGACTGTGTCATTTCCAATTAATGTTATTACAAATTCCGGTAATGCCATTATTGTTTTATGAATTAGTTGACAGTTGCAATACTAATTTACAAAACATATTAGTTTTCATGTAAATAAACTGTATTCAATTCATCAAGAATTTATTTGTGATTATTTATTTTTTCTGTATTCCACAAATATTTGACTTGATGTTCTGAACTGCTCGTCTTAACAAATTATCCTCTATCTATTCCAATCAGAAACTATATGCAACACTGCCGAAACACCCCAAAGCACTGTATAATGTAGGTGTGTTATTTTAAATCCACATGTAATTTTGAACTGGCAAAGTATCTTTTGAAACAATATGATTACTTTCTATTTTCAATTCAATAATAAACAATTAATAGACGTGTAGAAATTTTCATTGATTACATATTTAACCTTCAGCTGATTATTTGCACGTCACAATCATATGACACCGGGTAATATACATACATGTACATGTATGTACTCTGCATGCAATCTCTATATAATGTAGATTAAATGTGTACTCACAATAAGATAAAAATATAGATGTAATAATGATTGAATGATATTAACTTTGACGTTATTTATAGTAGTAAGAATGGACGCTTTCACGAAAATAAGATTGTTGGTTTATAGCACATCCCAATATCAGAAAGATAACAACTTTTGTCCTTTATTAGGGTGCAATCAACAGTTTTTTTCTATGACGTCATATTTTGAGGGACCATGTAAAAGTGACCCTTAGTGGTGGACTGATTAATAAAGATACCTGTATAAAACTAGATATCATGGGAATCAGAGTTTATAATGGAATAAAAAAAAAGTGTACTTTTAATAGTATAAAAAAGTTTTATCCAGAGAAACTGGGAAAAACATTGCCTAATTTAAGCTTAAAAAACCTGAAATCAGGTCATGTGCACACCTCTGAAGACATGATACCTGCACATTTTTCATAATCAAATTTGTATGAATTTCATAGATTTTTACCTGGTCTTTCAAAAAATTCATGCTTCAGGGTACGTTCGCCTACTCCGAAAAGAGCTACAGTGGCTGCAAATAAGTTTTGAATTTTCACTGCCAAAAAAACAGACTGTTTACAGTGTTGTCTCCCCTCAAAACATGAATATTTAATCTAATTTTTTAAATTATTTTAATCATTCAACCTGTTTTAATTGAAGTTAATTAACATATCTTTACAACCAAATACAAAAAACATGATACTTTTTCACCAATTATGTTGATAAAAAGGGACTTCCCTCCATGTCTATTTTTAGTTGGGGAATAAACCCTAGTTGTTTTATACGAAACTGTTTATAGCACCCTTAATAGTAGGAATCGAATACAATGCGGATGTTTCAAGATTGTCCGTATCCGATGTTATTTTACATACACAACTCACGTGATAATGTCATAAAGTAAGGCCTTTGCAGGGGAAAAGGTACTATTTTCCCAGCATTAGGTTGGCCTTTTGTGTACCCAAGGCAGGTGTAGGTAGTCATATTAGGAGCGCTGGGATTAGATATAAGGGTACACTATGTTTGTTTTATTTATCTATAAATAACTGCAGTATGTATATTTACAATATGAATTTTGAAACCCATTGAAATATTTTCTAGAGAATTATTTGAAAAGACTTCCAAAATTTCATAAATTTGGTGGACAATGACGGTGGGCATAGCTAATATAAACAAGCTCCGTTTGAAGTAGGTCATGCAACTATTTGGCTTTAATTTTTAAAACAGAATAATAAAGTACTCAACACCACACATAACTGTTTCATCCAGTTTTTTCTTTAAATTTAGAAAATGTACGTATTGTCGCCTATGGCAGAATCAATAGTACGGTTTTCTCTTCAAGGATCAAAAAAATGTTGTCTGCATGAAATCTTAACTCATCGTACGTTTTCAGCAGTTTTAGGTGATGTAAATAGAAAAGTGTACTCAATTTGTTTAATTGAAAATCAGTCTTTAACATTTGAAAACATAAACAAATGTGACAATAAAAATGTCAACATCATCTTTAAACAACCACTATCATAGAACTGTCATGTCTAAGCGGCCAGTGGACTGAATATATATTTTTCCAAGCACGGAATGTTTTATAGTTTAAAAAAATCTAAAATCTACTTCATACACTTCATATTGAATAACATTAACGGTACCAATTTTCTTGCACCAGATGCACATTTCGACAATACATGTCTCTAGAAATTATCAAACTTAATCGTCCTAATATCATCGTTGCATTTTTGTGAAGTTAATCAGATTGAGTACTAGTATCTGTTATGATATATTTCCACAAATCAATGGGAAAACTTCCAAATAGAGCAAAGTGAACCATGTACTATGTTTTTACTTTAAATTCTTTGTAATATATGTATCGCTTTAGAGTAGTAACTATTAGATGGGCATGACTAAGATAATTTTTATATTTAAATAAATCACTAAAATCATTTCCAAATTACACATTGACTCAAAGTGTTGCCGTACTAGATTGTATATTTAGCATTTGGGTTTTTGAAAATGAGATATTTATAGTTTGTTATCTAGTTGTATATGTAGTGGGGTATTTCATACATCGTTTACCTTAACAAGCAGAGCCTTTTTTGTTTACTTTATCTGATGAAAACGATCACATTTCATATTAAATAATCAATAAGGAAGAAAAACGGAGAAACCAACGAACATTCGACATTCAAACGCCAAAGGGAACTGTGGAAAGAACAATGACAAAACACTACATCGACACTCAGCTACACGAATCTCACCAAAAACTAGAGGTTCTATTGGGTGTTTTTAAAAGATAAGTAAATCCTTCCCCATTTGATGATAAGTGTACGAAATATGTGATGAATCTCCTGTAATGAGAATATCAAAATCAAGATAGTTGTTACGACGCATACTAACAGGGACAGCAACACTAGTAGATGAAACAACGGCTACTGACATTGTTTTGAATACACTTTTTATAAACTTAGGGAGCTACCATTTGATTTTTATTGGGGAGGCGGGGGGCTAGGATGAAATTTGAAAAAAATAGGCAGGACAGGAGTCTTAAGTAAAAAAAAAAGGCAAGATGAGCAACTTCATACAAAAAAGGCAGGATGACAATTGTTTCATCCTAGCCCCCCCCCCCCCCCCCCCCCCATTAAAATCAAATGGTAGCTCCCTTATTGTACATAGACATAAATTGACTCAAACAGGCGATACAACGGTTATTAACATAATCTTAAGTAGACAGAAAGACATTGTTAATACGACCACAAAAAGTACGACGACGTTTCCTAAAACGCTTTTTATAACAAGGAAAAACAACTACTAATTCGAACTGAAATACACAGAACCATGGGGTCAAACACAAATGTATACATACAGAACAACAGTTATGAGTTCGATTTTCACAGACAGAACGGCGGCTTAGAACTATTGCTTCTAACACATATTATTAGTTACACAGTGTGTAAATGTCCCAATACGAGAATTTTATTGACCCGATAAATTCCGTATTAGGACAATTGAACACTGTGTAACGAATTTATCCTGATTTTGTTATATTACATATTATTATATTTAAATTCAATATAAGGACAATATCAACCAAATATATTTTAGATATTTAATCTAAAACTGTGAAAATTCAAATATTAGGACTATGAAACAACTATTCGATCAGGGAGATAATTTTATTGATAAAATTTAATAATAAAACATTGTACTGAAATTTATTATGACAATATCAGCCAATCAAATTGCGAGAAATTACTCTAAATCAGGATAATATTAGTTACATAGTGTACTAGTGACCTAATACGGTATATATGGGGTTGTTTTTTTTTTTGTAATTATTTTATTTTTGATGATGAAACATGTGAAATTACATACTACAGTATTTGATACACATTATAAAAAATAAAGTAATACTTGATAGATCAATTAAGTCATAAGGATATAATAAGATATAAATATAAATATTACAAATGATTTTGTTAATTAATCAAATAAACTAAATAAAAGCTGCTTCTAACAAATGCTATTTCTGATCCATTTTTACTTTTTGTACAGGGGTTAAGAAACATACAGAGTATTTTTCTATATTAATCCAATATTTTAAATATTCTACCCCACCATATTTTGTAGGGGATATGTTCTTACATCTACATTTGTATATATATACTATTTGAGTAACGACAATATATTATAAACTGATTTACTGTTAACATATATATATATATACAACTCGTCTAAACATCAACCCAACAATGTTAGATCTGTAAATTTGCTTTCGCAAATTTTTGGTTCTTCCCTCGCCGGGATTCGAACCCATGCTACTGTGATATCGTGACACCAAATCGCCTGCACTGCAGCCGTCCCGCTAGACCACACGACCACCTGGGCTCTTAAAAAAAAGAGCTTTCGCTGGCCGTGTGTTACCTTTCCACGTCAGTTTTAATCTAGCGGCGTACTGCAGTACATGATATATAAGGCATGAAGATGTTATTGTTACAGATCAGCTAAATTATCTATAGTAAAGGATCCTACAAATTAATGTAAGATACAGTCACAGAAAATAATTATATTTATAAGTACGTCTGAGTCAGTGACAACCCTACAACAGATGTATCCATCGGATCGCCATCAATGATGGTGATACATGGCTGTGTACATAATGTAAATTTGCTTTCGCAAATACAGTGCAGGCGATTTGGTGTCACGATATCACAGTAGCATGGGTTCGAATCCCGGCGAGGGAAGAACCAAAAATTTGCGAAAGCAAATTTACAGATCTAACATTGTTGGGTTCATTGTCAAGAATCAGTCCGGTCCGTAATGCGCATGCGTCACTGGTCATAGATTTTATCTATGAATTCGATATATAGAAGTCAACGGGAAATATGTTTCAATTGACGATTTAAACATTTTCTTATAAAAAATTGGTTTCACCTTTGTTTGCATTATGTTCTTCAATATTTTAGCAAACAGGTAATATTTTTATTTATTTTTTCGGATTTTTCTTTCTTGATACCAATTTAATTGGCATGACACGGGTTATGTTCTTCTCATATATTTTATGATAGTATGATACTAAACCCCTAACGGGAGGGATTGTACCTGATATTCATATGATGAAGACATAATCTTTCAATCAGTTTAATTGAGGTCTGGAGCTGGCATGTCAGTTAACTGCTAGTAGTCTGTTGTTATTTATGTATTATTGTCATTTTATTTATTTTCTTTTGTTACATCTTTTGACATCAGACTCGGACTTCTCTTGAACTGAATTTTAATGTGCGTATTGTTATTCTTTTACTTTTCTACATTGGCTAGAGGTATAGGGGGAGGGTTGAGATCTCATAAACATGTTTAACCCCGCCGCAATTTTGCGCCTGTCCCAAGTCAGGAGCCTCTGGCCTTTGTTAGTCTTGTATGATTTTAAATTTTAGTTTCTTGTGTATAATTCGGAGTTTAGTATGACGTCCATTATCACTGTACTATTATGCATATTTTAGGGGCCAGCTGAAGGACACCTACGGGTGCGGGAATTCTCGCTACATTGAAGACCCATTGGTTGCCTTCGGCTGTTGTTTGCTCTATGGTCGGGTGGTTGTCGCTTTGACATATTCACCATTTCCTTTCTCAATTTTATTTAGTAACAGTCATTGTTATAAATACTTACATGGTAAAAAGTAATTGATAACCAATAAGGGCACATCTTTAAAAAATATTTTAAAATACTAAATCAAAGTACATTTATTTGACCTTGTTATCATTTAAAAGTAGAAAGATTGCAGAATCTTTTGATATAAGTTTCGACACTTAAAAATATATTACTCTTGATACCATCTTTAATATAAAAATGAACATTTTACCAATATTCAATAACGAGCGTCACGATTAATGTAAAATGGTATACACGAGAACTAAGATGTCATGCGGCGCTGTATATATCATTATACATCACAAAATAGATTTTTCGTATTTAAAATTAGTAATTTATTAATGTTTTAATTGGTATATGTTTAAAATTTTTTACTGTACACGTTATCTTTGTTACAACTTAAATTATATACACATGTATAAATCTATTTGTCGTATCAAACATAAATAAAATATTTAAAAAACATTGGTTTAAAATTAATCGTGCACTATTATTTTCAAATTAAAAAAAAAACAACTTGAAATACATTATAGTCAATGTGTTTTATAAGTATTATCAGCTTACTATACAGATATTCAAAATTAGGTAATAGTATAATCTCTATGAGAAGGTCACACACAAAACCAATAAAGTTAAGATAAGGTTAATTAAAAAGATGTAAAAGAGAGCTGCAGGTACATGAGGATATACTAAACAAGAGTTGGTGGTCGACTCTGGTATAAGGTTGTATCAATGGCAATCATTCATCATCATATATTTATATATGGCCAAGAGATTCAGTGTACGAAACAATGAAACAAGAATAACTATATTTTTATCGATATGATGGCAAAACAGTACTGTAAATTGTTATAATAATAACGAACGTAGAGCTTCTCTGTATCGGTTATACAATATATAACGTTTCCTTCAAAGATATGAGAGTTTAGTAAAAACAAACGAATATTTCGTGATAGAATAATAAAGGATATCGGGTATCAACCCATGACAGAAATATATAGTTTTTAATTGATGACAAATTATTTCTTGAAAGAGAAAAAAAAATAAATACAGCATTACTCGTCACAAAAGAAGAATGACCAGTGTCGTATCCTTTCTTTCAAATTAAACACAGAATATAGTGCGTGTGTCATTTATTACTTTGAAGCATGTTTAAGAGAACACTTTTGGGTGGTGCTTTAGATGAAATGGTTGACCAGTTTAGAATAACACTGATCTGAACATGGAAGTGAAATGTCAATATAACACTTCCATGATCTGTACATATAGTATGCGGTAGTTGCATTGTCCACTTGGAATATTGTAAAGTAAGATGTTTGATAACCTCCCGCGGAGTACATGTATGATAGGAGATAAATTAAACAACTTGTAAATAGTCGATCGATACAATATTGATACTTTTTGCTAGAATATTTTTCTCTAAGAACCGCATCTCATATTTGTGCAATGATTAATGTGAGTTTGGTTTATTTCGTTCTCTACTAATTAAAACTGTTTGGTGTCGAGACATAGCGAGTTTATTTCATAAAGAGTTGTTTATTATGCCAATATTTTTATAAAGAAAATTTCAGATAACAATTCTCATATTGGAGCTTTTGGCAAAGACCCCCCTTTTTCTCGATTTTTATTCCATATGTCAACTAATTAACGCCTTATTTGCCATGCATGGCCTTGTTAGTATTTTTAAGTTGGTTTTTTTCGACTTGTTAGTCATGAGTGTCCCCTTGGTGTTTGCAGCCTTTGTTTTGAAAGATTAACCCGACGGACTAAGCCATCAAAAATAAGAATATAAAATATGATAATCATTTTATGTCAATCAACAAAGAATCTGGGCTATTCTTATGACCAACACTAGGCTTCTTTGTATGTCATGATCTATAGGAGTATTGGTAGTTCAAAACGTATTGTTCCAACTTCTCTTGTATCCCACAACTCTTTTAAGTATATTTTGCGCACTAGTATTCACAACTTGAGTTCATAGGCTTACCAGTTATTAAAGTTTGAAATTTGTATTAAGTATTGTACTTTTATGGTTATAGGACCTGAATAACTTCAGTTTGCGTTCATGTCAGAAAAAACGAGCCGCGTCTGTACGGTCACAAGACAACCATTTCTGGTCGTAAGCATTACTTTCTTTACGTGTATAGACATTTTATTGATAACTATTCATACTATTACAATGGGATTGAACTGTAATATAGCCTAACGTCCTATGTTTCCTTCGTTAACATATAGTATTGGATTGGGTCAATATAATTGTTGTAGAGATAAACACACTTATTTCTTTAAATGCAACTTATGTTTATGTACGAATAATATGACCGAATTCTATGATTATATATATATTCGTACCAAACCAGGACCATGTAGAGTATTGCCATATCTAGGCGTTATTTGGTTATTTCTGTCATTTGGTTGCCGTCTCATTGCCGTTAACATCATCTTTAATTATAACTCAATTAAAACACATTTATGTTATGCTTGTGACGTGACGACTTTCAAATTGATGAATGTTGCTCGAGTAAACGATTGCCGATTTATCGAATGAGCAAAAGAATGGAGAGCTATAAACTATTTATCTGGCAAACTTTTATATCAAAGATTCAAATTAAGAAAAGAAAAAAAAAAGGACAAAAACCGACCTACAATTATTACAAGCGAAATTTTAAGTGGTATTAACACACACCCATATTTTTTAAACATCCCCATCATTCCTCGAAAAAAAAAATGATAAAAAAAATCTAATTAAAAAAATAATATAAAACTTAAAACAAAAGACACGTTGTTAATTGTAACAAACAGCTAACGTATCAAAACTGAAATAAAATAGAGAATGGAAACAGGGAATGTGTCAGGGACAGCAGCTTGTTATAGATGCGTTCATAAGAATGGGTTTTACGAAAAATTTTAGAAAACTATATCCAAAATGTTAACAGAGTCGGTTCTTGATATATTATCAATTTCCATGATATAATCAGAAAATTTATTATGTATGTTTATAACATGAATTTTAAGATAAGAGACAAAAAGTACAAGGTGCTAATTGCCAGACCTCGATATTTAACCACACATGCTGGGATGGATTGATAACAATGTATGCTAGAGTTATCAGTCCTTGAAATAAATTTATTGACAAGATTGGATTACCTCCCTTAAACCGGACTAATTCTTGGCAATGTGATGTTTAGACGAGTTGTATGTACATTATGTACACAGCCATGTATCACCATCATTGATGGCGATCCGATGGATACATCTGTTGTAGGGTTGTCACTGACTCAGACGTACTATATATATATATATATATATATATATATATATATATATATATATATATATATATATATGGGGTTAGTAAATTCCATATGGGGTGAGAGCGAATTTCGAATCCCCATATGGAGTTTACTGACCCCATATATACCGTATTACGTCACTTGCACACTATGTAACAAATGTATCTTACCGAACATCTAACGTGTGAAATTTAGACTAGTATCCTATCAAAATGAGCAAGTCTTCAATACTTGCAGCATTAATAAACTACTTTCATTGATCCTACAAAAACAGATGCTAACAATAACAACTTATTAGATTTAAATGTGTTTTATGAATTAAATCATCGATTTCTTCGTCTGTTGAAACCTCAAGATGTTTTCTCAGTGTCGTTTTGTTTTTATAAAGGGACGTAAAACCACTTCTAACCTAATATGGAATATAAAGGGACGTAACACCACTACTAACCGTGTATGAAATGAGCCCCTCCTCCCTTCTAACCTTATATGAAATATACACATGCTGACGCTAATAACCAATCATATTCATAGAAATGTATAGGAGGTAAGATAATTAATTGGCAGACAGTTGGTTACAGCTGGTACGGATTTAGATAAAAAAAAAAATCACAAGGACACGGACACGAAATTAGACAAAGCGACCGCATCTAACACGGTCTTAAATATGCTCATCGACTGATTCTAACACGGATTAACATTCACAGAATGGCAGTTACTAACACGAAATTAATAGACAGAATGACGGCTTTGACATGGACTTGAATACTAACAACCAAGGCAACGAAAACGGACGTAAATATGAAGAACGAAGGATACGTTCATGTAGAACCGTGGCTACTAACACGGCCGTACACAGACAATAAGGCTTAGAACACGGACTTAGATAGACAGAACCATGGTCGTGAAGGTTACTAGCACGGACTGCTATAGACATAACAAAAGATCCTGACAAGGAATTAAATTTTTATGAACAAGGCCATGAACACGGACTTCTATATACATAAAGAGGACTACTTAAACGAAATTAAATGTACAGAAAGACTACTTAGGGAGCGACCATTTAACTTCAAAAAGGGGTGAGGATTTTTTTTCTGAACAAAATATTCTAATCACCAATTTGATGAATAAATATTCTGGTGAAGTAGATGACTAAGAAAAAAAACCATAACCCCCTTGCCCTTCAAGTTAAATGGTTGCTCCCACGGACTTTCACAGAAAGAATGTTGTTTATTGGTACTGACTCGAATAGTCAGAATTATTTTACCTCAGTATGTTTTTTCTATATAAAAAATAATGAAACAGACTATATATGCCAGTCAATAGTTTCAAAGACTATTACCCCGGTTAATAGTTACATAATAATCTTTCCCGTACTTTTTCATGCTTATTGTTCATTGGACATTAACACATGACAGAGGCAAAATCCCTTTGATCTTACTGTGGCATAATCTGGATAATGCACGGGTCAGGTGTGCATTAACTACTTCATTTATTGCACAGGACACGTGACAATGTACTTCACGTCCTTGACATATGTTTATTGTACAGTAATTTACGTTTGTTGATTCCATTGCTACTACAGATATTTGTTTTTCTCCATTTTGTAAGAAATATCAAGTGGATACATTTATCTATACTCGGACATACAAATCAGTCACTTGATAAACATCAGAATAGAAAACTTACAAAACAAATGTAGTAGCATTACAATCAACAAAATAAAAATCTAAACAAGATAAAGAACACAGGTTATTATAATACTAAAATTATTTTTCCATCAATATAAAATAATTGTCATTAAAAAAATGAAAATAAATAATCATCGACATCTTCCTATTAAAGTCTTGATATGTAAGTCAAAAGTTACCAGTGTCACAACCTGACACAGTGAAAACTAAGAAAAAACGCTTTTTCATACATTTCTATGTACGGCTTTAAAACAACTTAAAATAACGATTCAGTGTCAACAATTGAAAAAAAAATCTGTGAGGTTCACATCTTCGTTACAAAATTGAACACGCAGTTTTGAAAAGAGCTGTTACTTGGTAGTCCCCGATATTTTCCTTCTGGTTTTGAAACATTAAATGCATTTTCTGTATTTTCAATATTAACTTGTTCAGGTAGGATTGCACGAGTATCCGATTCGGTTAATGGTTTGGGATCCTCAAGTTTTATCTGCTTATTAGAAGGATTCAAAATGTTAGAGACATCTTTTAGCATAGAATCCGCAGGTCTTTTGTAGGTACGAACAGCCTTTTCACTCCTGTGACCTGTTCTATCCATTATCATCTGCTCACTGACTCCTGCTTGGTACAATTTAGTTGCAAGTGTTCTTTTTCCAGAGTGGTTACTAAAATTCCCCTTTAGTTCTACCTTTTGGCAAATTGTCTTCATGAGTGACCCTAATCTATTAGCATCCAGTATGTGGTCAAACTTAACAGAACCATCTGATAAAACAGGTCTACGATAAAAAAAAAAAAAAGGACTGCTTATAAATCTGATAAGATTCAAGTATCTGACAATCCTTCTCTAAATATTGTCTCACAGATTTTAGTGCAATATAGCGATGGCGTAGCCCTCCATTATACGTTTTATTATCCTTACCCCGGAATTCAATATAGTTTCCGTTATCATCTTCTCCTAACTGTATTTGAGACATTTGCAGATTACGGTGCTCGTCATGTCCACGTAGACCAAAATATTTACAGTTGTAGAAAAAACAGTATGCAATAGACTTTCGGATACATGATTACCAAACACAGACTTGTCCCACAATATTTCTTCCTGTTCAACTGAAATCGGACCTGCTTGTTTAACATTTATACCATACCCATCTGATGTTATTTTTTTCATCTGTGCGTCAAGTATTTGTCTAAACCTAAGAAATCTGTCACCAGACTGGTTCAAAAAGTTAAGATTAGAAACACCTTGTGACCGCATTCCTCTTAGAATTCCAGTTACAAGAAGATAAAGTGTTTTCGCTGGATATTTTTCTCCATTCTTTTTCCGAACTTCTACTACAAATTTTCCTAAAATGCTGTTAATATCTTGAACAGACAAATCCTTCAGGTTTGGTATAATTAAACCACTACCAATTTTAGAATTCTTCCAGTCTTCATAGACATTAACTGCTCATTTTGTGGCTTTCTTTGTGTTTTTGTTCTCAGCATCTTCAATAAATTTATTTCTATTCCGTTATATTTGGGGTTTTCCCTTATCTATTTCTATCTTTAGTAACTGTGGCTTGTAGAACAAGTTTGTAAAACAAGTTTGAAGAACTGGTTGGATAGTATCTATATATAAGTCTTTAGTGAGTACTGCACGAGCATTTCATAGGCGGGAATACGGGTGGGGTATATAAGTCCGATACTTGGATAATTTGTATCGAGGTTCTCACAGTAACTTCAAAGTAACAACACGTTCTGTATAGTATATTATTTTTATTTATTTATAATGATTTAGTTTAGAATAACTAGATGTGTATTTGCTGGGATATATTTGTAATGTTTTATTATCATAATTAAATGTTGTATCGCACAGAAAATAAGTTACTGCGAGCAAACCAAACCTACATTTTGACCTGCCTCTTATTTCGCCATGTAGACAGATTAGAAATGTTTTAAATTCGGACGAATTTATGAGGGAGAATTTAAGTGTATCAATTTCATTGTCTGTCATTTCTGCAAACCTTGATTCGACTCCTTGTCCCTGTTCTTTAGGTTTTACATCCTGAAATAGATAATATCACATAATTTAACACATGACAGAGGCAAAATCCGGCAGTGGCAAATATTTCATGAATATTCCGGATGAGAACAATTAAACGATAAATCTAGTCGGAAGTTTCCGCAAATGATTATATCTAAGGTTCAAGTAGCGGATCCAGAACTTTTTATTAAAGGGGGAGGGCTAACTGACCTAAAAAGGGGGGGCGCTCGTCATGTTCCAGTGATTCCCAATATAATTAACCAAATTTTCCTACAAAAGAGGGACCCAGGACCTCATCCCTTGGGTCCGTCTAACGTTCAGCACCTCAAATTATGCAATAATGGGTCTGCGCGTGGCAGATAATTCTAAAACAAAGACGTACCTTGACGTTTTTATCTTTCCGTTTTCCGAAGGAACTTGCAACCATAGATCTAAGTCTAGTCCAAGGTCAAATGAAACAGCTGATGTGTCGATTAAATCTCCAGATGCATTCTCATCCATCACATTATTAGGAAACTCTCCAAAAAAGTCCTCTATATTTACATTTCTCAGTTCCATTTCATTCTCCAATGTTTCTAATACTTGTGATAAAATCATATCGTCCTCCGATAATTCATGATGAAATCCGTCCATATCAGCTTCTTGTTGAGCGGATGTGATGTGATTTATGCGAGAAAACAGTTGACGTCATGTGTTAAAACAGTTATTGACCAATCAAATCGGTATATGGAATTTAATTTGCACAGCACAAGATGACCCAATAAACAGGGTCACTCGAGCTGTGCAGATTAAATCCTAAACTACACAAAGATGTAGAGAAAATGAATGGTTAGCTTTAAAAAATAAATATACTCTCTCTATATTAAATCTATATTCGATTGCAATGAATATGCTCCTTTAGGATAAGGGGGGCTGCCCCACTCATTGCAATTATTCTCTTTCTTACAATATTAAATATACCCAAACTGTGTGGCCTGTGTGAATTCAATTAAAACATTTCCTTAGGAGCTATGCTGCCAATTTTTTTATGCATTAAAAACATTTCAGTACAGACCATTTACTTTTAATGGGGTGCTATGGATTTCACCCCAAACTTTAGATTTCTTTGGTTTTCATTAAAGCCTGGCAAAAATATAACCTTATCACATATAATTAAATATTGTTAGAAATATGAAAACAGTCGAATACGTAGTCTTAATACTTTTTTTTTCAAGTTGCCTTTTTCTCAATTGAGGAAGATTTAATGGTTATTTTTTTTTTTATTAAAAATACACTCTTTAATACATTGTCTTATAAATCTTTAATATCTACATTTTTCTGAGGAAAATACTCTACTCATGAAAACATTCTAGTCAAGAAGCATACATGTCTGAATATATTTCTTTAAAACAGTTCTAGTCATAATGACATTCCTTGTTTATAAGTGTTCCAGTATTTAATAATTATACCATATTTTATGTCATAAATTGGATAATGACACTATGTTAAAGTTTCAGTTTTGGTTAAAAAGTTTTTTATCTGAAAATGCCTGTTCATTTGATGTTGATTTTCAGCATGTCCAGTGTTTGTTGTTTTAAAATGTTTTTTTTTTTTTCTTCACAAGAAACTTGGTTTAGTGTAACTGCTTGTTTAAACTGTATTTTGGCTGATCAAATAAAATATTTTTCCTACCTACCGACCCTTCAGTCTGAAGGTACAGTCGGAAAACTGCAAACAAACATATTTTTAAGGTTGGCCCCATATACTGACTTGCTTGTTCAATAACTATAACATAATGATGTCATTGACTATTTTGCTTGGCAACGTCAAACTCTAATATTGTAAACGGTATAATCTGTTTGTGTTGATTGTCATGTCTAATTTCACTTACAAGAAGCAATAATATAAGAGAGAGAAAATCTTCGCGCGCAATTTTAAAGATCTAAAATATAGTACCTTATTCGCAATATGGGTTCGGCCGTCGTATTCTAAAAGTGAATTTGCGTTTGGCGTACTTAAGCTTAAATTTATCATATACACGGAAAATTTAACACAAGTATTTCTAGTCTTTATTGCAATTAATGAAATATTTACAAATACAAGAAGAACTAAAAAAAAACCGTATAGTTCATCTTGTGCATGCCAAGTCATGTGACATTTTTTTTGTTTTCTTTCAAATGATCTATGTACACTTTTAGAAAATTAGTTAATTTGGTATATAAAAACACTTTTCGATGCCTTTACACACTGGATGTGAGACCTGATACCTGTTTTCTTTAAGTTGTCACCGAATATCAAAACCAATTAACTTTTTCAATTTTATTTTAAGTTGAAGAAAAATATTAACATTACAAATGATCAAAATATCATATTTACTATTTTATACGACTATATATATCATGTTATGTTGATGGAGGTTTACGTTTACCAAGTCAAGATGTAGGACATTGTAATGATAATACCAAGATCTTTTATGAGGCTCCCACAAGGTACCCCCTCAGGTCGCAAGGTCGCTTTTAAATTCGTCGAGAGGTCGTTTTTAAGGGAAATGTACAGGTCGCAGGTCGTTTTTTCCAACACAAGAGGACGGAAGTCGGTCGGAGGTAGTTTTTTCCAAATTTTACAGGTCGCAGGTCGTTTTAGAAAGCCCTCGGGTCGGAAGTCGCCTCTAAAAAGCCCAGAGGTCGCAGGTCGTTTTTGACCCTGCGGGAGCCTCTTTTATCTGTGTTATGATGTTGTCATGTTATCAGGTTGTCGTTAAGTCTATATATATATATATATATATATCAGTTTAAAAATTTGCACAACGGTACTGATATAAGATGTTATAATACGAAAATGTTGTTATTAAATCGTGTTGACAAATATTTCGACTCAACATTCACAAGTTTTAAAAACTTGTGACAACAAGTTTTAAAAACTTGTGACACTTGAAGAAGGCCATTTGTTGAGCCGAAATATTTGTCAACACGATTTAATAACAACATTTTCGTATTATAACATCTTATATCAGTACCGTTGTGCAAATTTTTAGACTGATATAATTTTTTTCTTATCTGCATAGTATCGCCTATTCTAGACGATCCGGTACGTAGTAAATTTGCTAGTTGGTCCTTTCTATAGACTTTTATATATATATATATATATATATACACACATATATATGTAGAATAAAACAATAAGTCTGTATATATATATATACACACACATATATATGTAGAATAAAACAATAAGTCTGTATATATATATATATACACACATATATATGTAGAATAAAACAAAGTACCTGCATATATGCCTTGTGAAACAATTTTTCTTTTCTTTTATATTGCTGTACATATTTAAATCGAATTGGCCCGAGAACACAGTTATTTCCTAGTGCATTTCTTTTAGACAATAAATTCAAATTAAAAAAATCGCACCTGCTTTCTTTTTACAGTGTAGTTTACTGCTAGTGGGACACATAATATCAAAAGGATAGAAGCTTCTACCAGCTCTAACTTAAAATATTGACAAAAAGTCCCGAATCCAATTATTTATTACGCTAGCTCGTGAAACAGTCTCGAATCTGTACACGTAGTAAGCTATGCATACAAATCTTGATATCCCATAAGTAAAGTTCGTTTATAAACGTACAGGTTACGTTTCAGATGTTTGAATGAGCAAGAATTTTGTAAAAGTTGAGAAGAACTTTTGTCTAATTGAAATCCGCTGCTATTCATAACCTTAATTACGTATGAAATTGGTCTATTATTTACATGGTTTAAACCTCCTTGTCCTGGAACGGCCCAACTTAAAATGACACCTTCTTTAGCATGTCTGAATATATTGTCCAAAAATATACTCTCATATTGCTTTGGTATATGCTCGGCTACTTCAATTGACATAACCCAATCCCACACTGGTAGTCCATATTGAGGAATTGTAAGGTCCATATATTTGACATTTCCTTTGCTCTCTTCCTCGGAAAATGGTCCCCCGTCGTATGAATCGTATGATTTTATCTTTTTTAATTTTAAAAGCTCGTTTTTATACTGCCCAGTTCCGTCTCCGAAGCTTGCAACAGTTTTTCCTTGTAAAAAGTCGGACAATGCAGGAATAAGTGATGTATCTGCTCCATTATGATTACCTCGTTTACAATATCCCCCTCCTTCAACTGTTGGCTTTCGTCTCTGAAAAATGATAAAATAGAAAATAACAATAAAAAAAAAAAAAAAATTATTCCAAAAAATAGAAATTTAAAATCTGATGAGATACAATTTAAAAAAGAATGAATGTCCGGTAACGCTGGCTTAAACGATGAAAATGTCCTCAAAAAAATTTACAGCGAGCCAAACTTTCCACTTGTAATACAGTAATTTCAAGTTGTCAACAGAACTAATATTCCGGCTGTCGTGTGAAGTTTTATACAGTTTTGATAATAATGCTCCAAAATGATCTATGTACATTTTATTTGGTTTTCAATATTCAAGTTTGGTTCTAAACTATGGGCATATTCGGTTACCCGCCATCTTGTCAGATCTATCTAGGTGTGCCGAACGGACCTGCATTTTTTGGACCTGTACATCGAACAAAAAAAGCGCATGCCGTACACACTTAAGGTGGTACCCAACACTTTCATTTAAATTAATTTGGCTATTTACTTTGACCCTTTGACAAAAATATAAGTATTTCAAAAAATTTGAACCAAGCATTTTATCAGAAAAATTACACTGTTTATATAGCAGTTTGACAAACACTAATTTTGATCATTGAGAAGCTTAATATTCCCTTAACAACACAACGTCATGAAAACATTTAGGTGATTTTACAGAGTTATCTCCCTGTAGTGTTAGGTACCATCTTAAATACCTAACAAACGTTTGAATGGGATATGTAATGATATTAAAACTTTTCCCATATAAAACATACATGATGTTTACAGTGTACGTTGCGCACCTAAGGGTTGACTGGAATTCGAAAATATCATCACCTGGATTTCTCAGTAAAGTAGTAAAAACAGTAAAACTCATTGGCAAGCTAATAAGGCACCAAGTTGGCTTTGTGTGTAAAAAACGCAGTAAAGCCGGATGATTCGTGTAGAAAGAATAATCGACTCTCTGTACATTACAGAACTCTCGTAACAACAATTTGATTGGTCCTTATATCTCTGCTCCGTTCTAACATGACGTGTTCTATTTTCAGTGGCAGTTCAAATTCCTCAGAGGTCCATCATCGCGATTAACCTACTGACTCTACAGAACCTAATATAATTAAATGTTATGTTAATTCGCGTTTATGTCCTAACCCCCCCCCCCCCCCGTTTTTGGTATGTTTTCTATTAAAAATAACGTTAAACACACAATATTTTTTTGTAGTACCTCACACTGCAGCTTCCCCATCTTTTTGCTCAGTTTATTCAGCATCTCTGAGACAGTATTACGTTGATTGCGTACATTGACAATGTTAGAATCATTCTGTCCTATGTCGTCTCTATTTCTCAAGGTTGCATAGTATAAACCAAGTATTATGTTCACAGAGAGTAATAATAACAGTATATTATTGGCATTGTTGTTCATCATATTTGAACTGTCGTGGACATCTAAAAAAGTTTTAAAAAAGCAATTTAAATTAAAACTTTTTTTGCCTATTTTTCTCTATTCTCTTATCGAAGCACCCTTTTATTTTCTGATCTTTTCTTTTTGTTGACCCATTTACTGTCTGCATGTGGCCTTAGACAAGTGCAACCTGTATGATATAGTAAGCTGTATAGGATGTCACGGTATGACTTGACTCTGGACAATTAAAAAGAGAAAACACCGGACTAAATAAACTCATCATAGATACCAGGACTAAATTTTGTATATACGCCAGACGCGTGTTTCGTCTTCAAAAGACTCACCAGTGACGCTCGAATCCAAAAAAGTTAAAAAGGCCAAATAAAGTACGAAGTTGAAGAGCATTGAGGACCAAAATTCCTAAAAGTTTTGCCAAATACAGCTAAGGTAATATATGCCTGAGGTAGAAAAGCCTTAGTATTTCAAAAAAAATCAAAATTTAGTAAACAGTTAATTTATTGATAACCATATCAATGATAATTCATGTCAGCACAAAAAGTGCTGACTATACTGGGGTGGTGATACCCTCGGGGAAATAAATCTCCACCAGCAGTGGCATCGACCCAGTAGTAGTAAATAAACTCATAATTTATTCTACATAAATTGAAAATAGATGAATAATGGCAAGAAAGCAACTGTTGGTTCTCGCTCTTGACTACAACTTAAAGGTTGGGGACGTGATAAATATAAAATTGGCGGGTTTCGATATGTTTAAATATACCGAACTTTAGTGGATGTTGTTTCACTGGCAATCATACCATATCTCCTTATTTGTAATGCAACGTAAATTAGAATGATTGATATTTTCTAAAATAAAATCAAAAGACACACAATTATATAGTTACTTACCTTTTCCTAATTTTGTTTACGTAATGCCATCTTATTACTGAGTAGAATCTATTAATTGTGTTCTTAGTTGTGTCTTTATTTTGTATTTACCTCAGACAAACAGTGTCATTGAACAACGAAAGAAAATATACCATATACTGTGTTTTAAATGGTGTCCTGTTAAAATCGATGTTTAAATCTACAATATAACTCAAACAGTTTTTATAAATAGAAGTGCTAGACACGCAACTGTCATAACTGTAATGGTGATTTAAAATATTCTATAAAACGCCAATCGGTCCCAAATCTGATATCTGGTTCAAACTATACTGAACAAGTAAAAAAAAGCACCAAATATCGGCATTTATATTAAATGTTGTTTATTTTTTTAATTATTCAAACATAATATTAATAATTATACCACTAGTGGTTCATCTTAAACTCATAAATCGATAAAGATCTGACAATGCCATGGGGAAAAAAACGACAATACAAAAATTAAACAATCACATTATGGTCTAAAACACAACAGAAAAACTAAAAACTGAACAGCATGATCCCACCAAAAAGTCGGGGTGGTTGTGTGTGCCTCGGAAGGATATGCAGATCCTACTCAACATGTGGTACCGGTCGTGATACTTATGTAGGTTAAAACCTGATATTAAGTCTAATTTGGTAAAAAGTAAAATAACCAAAATACTGAAATCTGAGGAAAATTCAAAACGGAAATCTCTAATCAAATGGCAAAATCAAATGATAAAATACATCAAACGAATGGACAACAACTGTCATATTCTGGTAGACATTCTCAAATGTAAAAAATGGTGGATTGAACCTGGTTTTAATAGCGCTAAACCTCTCGCTTGTATGACAGTCGCATCAAATTCCATCATTTTATTTATAAGGATGCGTGAATAAAACAGACATGATAGGTAATATTGTCAAAATAGGGATACAGCCATCGGTAGGTCACATTCGAAGAAAAACAGCATTGTGGTTATGACAATATTGAGACATATCCGTTATAATCTGTCAAATAGATATAACAATGTATTGAATCATGGTCAATCACATTGAAATTGCGTTCGTAAATTTATCGAAGAAACAACCTCAACTTTAACAGTTAATAAACATTATCCTAAATGGGCAATTAATTTAACTTGAAAAGGAACTAGTCTTAAAATGTTGGCTTTCCGGATAAAATTTTTCTTGTCTGAGCCTCTCTTTTAAAATGGTGAAGATATTAGATGATTATAACTTGCATTCCATGATCCTTAATTTCTTTTCCGCGCTTTTTGGGGAGTGGGGGTGGGGCTGTATCCTCAGGTATAGTTTACAACTAAAATCTAGACACTTTGGGGATCAACACTGGGTGTTTAGCAAGCGGTGAATGATCAATCAATTTTGAGATTGATAATTTATTTAATTTGGGATTTAAATATACATATTTGAACTCAAATTCGAAAGGAAAAATAAAATACAGTTTTCGTATGGTCTATAATGTTTAAAAAGATGCAGTCCAAAAATTGTCACTTTTTTTAATTTAAAATCGTTAGGGTAAATTTCTTATTTTTAGAAAGGACCTTTTCAAACAAACTTCCAATCTTTTGATTTTCACAGTATAACATCTTCATGTTCTAATACATTGAGGTTGTAATAACACTAATGGCTTATTATCATAGAAGTATTATAATATTTCCTTGATAGATTGCTGCAGTTTTGAATTATAATGGGCTCGCAACGAACAGTCTTAACAAAATATTACTATTTGATTTTTAAGGATAAACAGTTGTGACGCTTTTGTTGTTGTTTAGTATATAAAACAGAAAATATTCTCAATGTGAAATCTCAATATTCTATTGATTATCTATAGAATAACTTGAAGAAAGGATAATTGCCATACTGTAAAGAATATGAACTTAAATCTACATTTTCGGGTAAAAAAATTGTATAATATTGTATTATAATGTAAAACAACATAACGTCTACTTATTGACCTGTTTTACCTGATTATTAATGACAAAGGTCGCTATTGTGTGTTGCTTTTGAAAGGAAAACGTAATGATTTTATTGCATAATTTTACAAAGATTATTTCAATTTGATAGAAATATGATTCCAAGTGTTCATGACTCTCCCAATATCTCTTTAACAAAATATCCCCTTTTTTCTACCACCACCAACATGCATACACATGTGATTAATCATAGCCGATTATACCGATAAGTTGTAAATGGATAAAATATCGAACTGGCCTATAATGGAAGGCAGACACATGTCGTTCGTTCTTAGAAGACAGGTGAATTTTTCTCTTATTTCGTTATAATGGAAGTATATTCTTTTACTGTACTGGGGTCGGTTTTAAAAAAAAAAAAACTTACGACTAAGATTGGTCTTAAGTCATGAACAAATCAGTATACTTACGATTAATCTTAGTCGTAAGTTTTTTTGGTGAAATCTACTTCTGATATTTATTGTACATCCTTTTATGTACCTTCACTTCCGTTCGAGTTTACACTGAATTAGAAGATTATGGTAATTTTTTTCCCGCTAACTTATAATGAGCAATTCCCCAAAACAGAAACCTCGGTAATGTTCAACTTTTGTTATATTTGGTGGTCATGGTTTCTGTTCAATTGTTTATACATGTAAACTTGTGCAGGTTCGGGGGGCAAGAACATTTAGAAAATAAATATGGAAGGCTGATTAGGGCTAAATATAAAAAAAAATCCTGTTAAAAAAAGAGAGCGAACGTTTTACTCATAAAATTGCAGGATTTGAAACCAGCGAGTTAAAATGTAGCATAAAAGGTGAACATAAAGTATTCAACCGTTAAAATTCCCCCCTAATTCCCCCCTATAATATCAAAATAATTATTTCTTTAGCTCAACTACAATATTTTCATATTACATGTAAGATGTTTAGAAACGCCCTTTCACTTATTAATATAACGGTAACATGACCATGAGATCAAAATCAAATAATTTATCTTATTTCATGGTCTTTTTAGCTATTCAAATAAAAATATTTTAAATATTTAAAACACGCAATTAAAGAAAAAAATACTTTGATATTGATGATATTTTTAAAAGACACGCACATTGTACCAATGGTATATATTGGTATATATTGGCAACACAAAGAGAAGGAAGGAAAATTATAAAAAAACAAAAAACAAAACAAGACTTTTACATACTGATGTCTGGTTTCAAGTACATGTATCTATATAGATTATTATACAAGATATTTTAAAAGGAATGACTGCAATATTTTTTCTATCTATGAAGAAATAAAATAAAAATGTGCTGAACACTCGCGTAGCGGGTAATTTTAAAGTGTGCTCCACATTCTTGATGTTATTTCGTAAGGACCAAAGTAAATGCTGAAAAAACGTTGTTGACGTCACTGTCACATGTTAAAATTATGTTTATGAGCTGATAGACAAGACACTGTCAGCCAATCAGAAAACTCGTTACATCCAAAATTATTTTTTTTTAACAATATTTTTCAAAAATTAGACATAAATACACAAATGATGTACCTATAACGTATTATTACCTTGTTAAGAGTGTAACTACTGACCATTCATCTTCTGTTAATCGATATGGGGCGAGTTTTTAATCGATTATCAAAAATGTTTCTTGATTTTGTTGTTGATGCTAAGTTATATTGAATATATAAGGGGACTGAGGGTGGCGGATTCGATATCGAGATCAATACAAAATCTTTTTCCTGTAAGATATTGAAAACATAAATAAATATTTTTTTTAGTTTCAGAAAAATGATTTGCCCAATGAAAAAAACCTAGCCACTACAAAACAAGAGTGCACACGCTGAAATGTCTCGCCTTCTATACTAATCATTGATATTATGTTGATAGTCCTAAGTATAAAGCTAAGCTTTATTACAACTGTCACATAAACTTAACATTAACCAAGATAACTAAACAAAGACCAATAAATCTTGAAAATGAGGTCAAGGTCAGATGAACCATACCAGGCAGACAAGTACAGCTAACAATGCTTCTATACAACATATATAGTTGACCCATTACTGATAGTTTAAGAAAAATAGACCAAAACACAAAAACTTAACACTGTGCAATGAACCGTGAAAATGAGGTCACGGTCAAATTAAACCTGCGCGACTGACATAAAGATCATAAAATATTTCCATACACCAAATATAGTTGACCTATGGCATATAGTATTAGATAAAAAGACCAAAACTCAAAACTGAACTTTGACCACTGAACCATGAAAATGAGGTCAAGGTCACATGACATCTGCCCGCTAGACATGTATAGGTTACAATCATTCAATACAACAAATATAGTAGACCAATTGCATATAATATGAGAAAAACAGATCAAAACACAAAAATTTAACTATAACCACTGAACCATGAAAATGAGGTCAAGGTCAGATGATACCTGCCAGTTGGACATGTACACCTTACAGTCCTTCCATAGACTGAATATGCTAGCCCTATTGCTTATAGTATCCGAGATATGGACTTGACCACCAAAACTTAACCTTGTTCACTGATCCATGAAATGAGGTCGAGGTCAAGTGAAAACTGTCTGACAGACATGAGGACCTTGCAAGGTACGCACTTATCAAATATAGTTATCCTATTACTTATAATAAGAGAGAATTCAACATTACAAAAAATTTGAACTTTTTTTTCAAGTAGTCACTGAACCATGAAAATGAGGTCAAGGTGATTGACGGAAACTTTGTAACATGAGCATCTATATACAAAGTATGAAGCATCCAGGTCTTCCACCTTCTAAAATATAAAGCTTTTAAGAAGTGAGCTAACACCGCCGCCGTAGCCGCCGTAGCCGCCGCCGCCACCGGATCACTATCCCTATGTCGAGCTTTCTGCAACAAAAGTTGCAGGCTCGACAAAAAAATGAAACATAATTGAATATGCCCAAGTCAGTTATAATTCAATTTGGCACTGAATAGACAATATTCGAGTTCGATGCATTTCCGTCAAAAACTTATAGTGAACATCATTCGTGCGTTTAGGAGCATCGTCACTTTCGTTCCCATGTGAAGCAAGTGGTTGGAAAACTATGATTCTATATAGTGCATGAATTATTCGGAAAATTTAATTCTCATAATCTGAGACTACTATTAGTAGTCTCAGTCATAATTGACAATCAGCACTACTGTCATTAGGGAATTGTGATTGAGTACCTATAGAACAAACAATATTTCTAGTTTATCCTGCACAATGACGATCACTTAGACGCTTGATAACCATTAATAGTGCAGGGACATATGTGATTCTCTCTATCGGATAAAATACGTCATAAAGGTTCGCATAATTGACGAGTTATGTTTTATCGGTGAAGGACAAACTCGAAAGTGGTTTATAACAAGTCTCTTTTTCGTCCTCTTTATAGGGCCGTGTTCCTTTTTAACCAAATTTTCTCATTCATCACACATGGATTGTTCACAGTCGAATTGTTCTAAAGGGTTTCTGTCTTCATGAACTATTTTACGATATTAATACACAAAAGCCCTGATAAGCTGCTTATCGCACTATATCTGATCTTTTACCTCTCTTAGATAGTTTTATGTTTGACGCAGTAATATTTTGTCGTTGCTGATAGTTTTCCAACGGGCACTGTGACATTACCGATACGTTCTGGTGATGCCTACGTCTCGAAACCTTGATATTATCGGAACAACTGAGCACGATGATATATAGCCGAGGAGAATACATATTTCCCTCTGTATGTTAATCTTACATACATATCTACCGATTGTCTTCAATAAAAGTTGTTGAAAATATTTTGGATTTTGCTCGTAAGCCTTTGGTGACTGGGGAATAGAAATATGGTCACTTGGTCTTCTCCCGACTGGCAGTAAAACGCTTGCCGAAGTGGGGCGTCCGTTTGGCTGTGCGGGATGTATTAAGTTCGCAGTCACGTCCGGTTAGAATGGGGACGTTAAATCCGATGTCTCGTGTAAAGAGAGTGCCACACTCTATGCACGTTAAGAACCCTTACAACAACTCTTTGAGGGCCCGTAGATGGCCTGTTGTAAGGCAAAATTTCTGGCCCTATCCAATATACCCTAATTTTCCAGTGGCAGTCGAAAATTCCCCGACCATCATCACTTATGGCCTCTATTATGACAAGACCTACCTATTGTATTTATTGTGAACGTGTTCTCGTCCTGAATATGCATGAAATATTTGACACTGGATGTTAAGCAACCAACAATCAATCAATCAATCGCGTAAGCCTTTGAGATTGTCAAATTAGTAACAGACATATACAAGAACACACAGCTTCCTAATTTGAACGATTTAATCGGTTAAGACCAAAAACCGTTTTAAAGAACTAGTTTTCCTGGAATGCCCACCCCCCCCCCCCCCCCCCCTTCCCAAAAAAAAAAAGGAAAGGAGTCAATCTAAAATGTATTAAAAAAATAACGCTAATTCCAAAGTATATTTATTCAGAACTGTCTTTTGAACATCTGACAAATACATGTAAAATATATTTTTATTTTTCAATTCCTTGTGCCCAATACTATAAACACTTACAGCAGATTTCAACGAGTATGAAGCTAAATGTACATTATTTGGTTAGCTTCCTTGCTAGCTCAACCATGAAATCATTATTAGGTAACTTAAAGGTACACAAGCCTTTGGGTGGAGTCAATAGTTAAACAGAGAACCAATCAGAACTAGTGACAGAATATAAACATTGTAAAACTTGTTTTACAAGTCAGTTTAAAAATAAGTTTTCAATCTAAATTTAAAATTTATTGATAGTATAAGATCATTAACAAGCATGTTGTAGGTGTGTTTGATTTGCCAATTTTATTTCAATCAATTACTCTGTTCATTTATAAATCCAGTTATGTGTATGTATAAGGTTAATGACCCCTTCTGTAGCCTTTGAATTACGAATGTTTCAAACTGCAATAATATAAAAACAGCAAAGATAATTAATAGTAGAGATGGGCCATTTTGTACATTTACAATGAGGAAACTTCGATCAAGCATTATTATTTGTAGTTTTATTGCATTTAAAAGTTAAACGGGATTTTGTGGCAAATAAACCAAGATGTTTTGTAGAAAATCCACAGATATTTTTGTTATAAAATTTTAAGCATAGATTACTCACTGGATTTTCTATGATGTGCTAGCGTTTATTGTTTACAAAAAGTCCTAGACAACCGTTAATGTAAATTAAAAAAATTCGTCCAAAGTCACGAAATTCGAGCGCACCCTAGAAGGTGTACTTGAATTGGTCCATATATATATATTTGTTTAAACCAATATCTAAATTTATAAACTTGTTTTAATGAAATCATTGCTAGCACTGCTTGCAAAAAATCCTCCATATGTCAAGTACTAAATTGCCAACTATGAAAGTGCAAGGGGAAATGCTGTGGATTTTCTATAGAGTTTCCATTTGTTTAGCATTGAATCAACACAAGGGTACATCATCCTTGAACAAAACATAAACCGTAACTCCGCTTCTAATTTATTGTAATACATAGAATTTTTTAATTCAATCAAAAACTATAAGAAATGAAATTTAATTTGCAAATTTGTTTAGGGAAACCTGTTTGTATAAAACATACATATTATAAACAGGCCATTGGTATGAGTGTTTTCATTGGATGATGAATTGGTGCTATACTCCTCCCAATTTTGAGGTAATAATCATTTCATGGTTGAGCTAACAAGGAAGCTAACCAAAGAATCTACCTATAGCTTCATACTCGTTGGAATCTGCTGTAACATACCTTCTTTTTAAAGCTATACATACAAATTTTGATTATCAAATGGTAATATTCTAGTATAAACATAGAGGTTACGTTTCAGATGCGGAAAGGTGCAAGACTGTTGTAAAAGTTTTGACGAATTTTCATCAAGCTGAAATCCGTTTTTATTCATAACTTGCGTGACGTATTGAACCGATTTATTGTTAACATGCATGAATCCACCTTGTCCAGGAACGGCCCAACTTAAAATAATTCCATCTTTAGCATGTCTGAATATATTATCTAAAAATATTCTCTCGTATTGCTTTGGTATATGCTCGGCTACTTCAATTGACATAACCCAATCATACACGTGTAGTCCATATTGAGGAATAGTAAGGTCCATATATTTAACATTCCCCTTACTCTCTTCTTCAGAAAAAGGTCCACCATCATATGAATCATATGACTTTATCTTGCCTAATTTTAAAAGCTCGTTTTTATACTGTCCAGTTCCGTCTCCGAAGCTTGCAACAGTTTTTCCTTGTAAAAAGTTGGACAATGCAGGAAGAAGTGTTTTATCTGCTCCCAAATGCACACCACGTTTACAATAACCCCCTCTTTCAGCTGTTCCTTTGCTTCTCTGAAATGGAATGAACACAATTAATATGCTCGACATATTTAATTTCTCACATGTCTATGGTTAAATATAAAAGAGAAGATGTGGTATGCTTGCCAATGATACAACTCTCCACAAGAGACCAAAATGACACAGAAATTAACAACTATATGTCATCGTACGACCTTTAACAATGAAAAAATCCCATACCGCATAGTTAGCTATAAAAGGCCCCGAAATGACAATGTAAAACAATTCAAACGAGAAAACTAACGGACTCCCTTTTTTGGTTCTTTGATTGTTTGCATAGACGTATGTATATACCTTACTTCATTTGTATGCCCCACCTACGATAGTAGAGGGGCATTATGTTTTCTGGTCTGTGCCTCCGTTCGTCCGTCCGTCCGTCTGTGCCTCCGTTCGTCCGTCCGCTTCAGGTTAAAGTTTTTGGTCAAGGTAGTTTTTGAAGAAGTTGAAGTCCAATCAACTTGAAACTTATTACACTTGTTCCCCATGATATGATCTTTCTAATTTTAATGCCAAATTATAGTTTTGACCCCCAATTTCATGGTCCACTGAACATAGAAAATGATAGTGCGAAGTTCAGGTTAAAGTTTTTGGTCAAGGTAGGTTTTGATGAAGTTAAAGTTACATCAACTTGAAACTTAGTACACATGTTTCCTATGTTATGATCTTTTTAAATTAGATGCCAAATTAAAATTTTGACCACAATTTCACGGTCCACTGAACATAGAAAATGATAGTGCGAGTGGGGCATTTGTGTACTATGGACACTTTCTTGTTATTCATAGTTTATGGTTTGTTTACAGCATGTTCACATGTTTGTGCTGGTTCTGTTTCAGTGCAGTATACGTTTTCTGAGTCAACCTTGTTAATAGAGTAAACTAGATTAAGGACAGGGAATCAGTTTACAGGGAAAGCCAAAAAGACACAAATAAATTGTTGAAAAATTGAGTATCCCTTACATGTTTGTAATGCATCATTATATGGTCTACCGAGCAGGTTGGTTAATGGTTGGTTAGTCGGTTGATTGATTTATTGCTTGCCTTATGTCAGTCGCGAATAATTCATGCATGTTCAAGACGAACAATCGAAATTAAATACATTAAAAAAAGAATCAGTTTCTGAAACAATCAATCTAAAATATGAAAATACGAAAACGTGGTATGATTGCCTATGAGACAACTCTATGCAAGAGACAAAGTGACAGAAATTAATAAACTGTTGTCACAGAGATATGTCTCACCTTTTTGCAATTTTGATAATGCAAACCATTTAAAGTCAATAGACCATGACTGAGGGGACAGAGCCAAATAATCTCCATGGCAATGAGATGTGGAAATGCTTTTACATCTGTATACCAATTATCATTGACAAACCACAAATGGATCCCCATAAACTGACCTAATCACAAACTAATACATGTAAAGTAAGCAAACCATTTAAAGTCAATAGACCATAACTGACGGGGCGGAGTCAAAAAATCTCCTTGACAATGAGATGTGGCAATGCTAATACATCTGCATACTAATTATCATTTACCTACCACCAGTGGATCCCCATAAACTGACCTAATCACAAACTAATACATGTAAAGTAAGCAAACCATTTAAAGTCAATAGACCATGACTGAGGGGGCGGAGCCAAATAATCTCCATGGCAATGCGGTCTGGCAATGGTAATACATCTGCATACTAATTATCATTGATCTACCACTAGTGATTCCCCATAAAACTGACCTAATCACAAACTAATACATTGTTGGCGCCATGGCCGTCGTCGCCGCCGACGCCGGAAACAGCATGCCTATGTCTCGCTTTTTGACTCCATTAAGGCGAGAAAAAACTATATAGGTCACCGTACGGCCTTCAACAATGAATCGTTTTGATTCTCTATATTACTCTGCTTTATGTTTACCTCACACTGCATTTTCCCCATCTTTTGACTCAGTCTATTCAGCATCCCTGATACAGTATTTCGTTGCTTGCATATACTATCTAGACGTAAATCACACTGAACACCCTGAACCGGAAATGGATTGTCAACTTTTTTTGATGACGTCATATAATATAAACTGACTAGCGTGTAACCAGAAAACAATAATAACAACAAATCTTTTACATTTAGGTCCGGCATTTGGTTTCGGTTGATACTCTGGAAAAAAAATGAGAAAAATTCATTGCTAAGAAACTTAGACTCGGCAGTGACAAATTGAGAAACAGAATTGCTTTGAAATATACAATGATTATCGGTAGTAAAAAAAAGAGAGAACAGCTATGACCTATAGACCACACCAGTGGCGGATCCAAAGGGGGGAGGTGGGTTCCGGGTTGGAATCCCCCCTTTTTTGGACGATCAATGTATTTGAATGGGGACATGTGGTTGGACCCCCCCCCCCCCCCCACACACACACACACACAGTCACACACTATTTGTCCTGTGTTACGATCCCCCTTTTAAAATGGCTGGATCCGCCCCTGCACAATGCAGTGGCGTATCCCAAAAAGAGAAGAAGAGAGGGTCTGGGGTTTTTGACCTTTTGTTTTACAATGCGTTTCAAGGGAAACATACAATGTTAGTTCGTTCTTCTACAATAATAATACATTATGAAACACTTGGATAGTCATTATTTTTTATATACTCATAATCTGAAGACGAACGAATTGATGGGTCAAACAGTTTCATTATAATACGTTTCGCAGAAGAACAATGGATTGATAATGGGCGTCAAGTTGGTTACCTATTCCCTATTCCCTATTCGTTACCTATTCCCTATTCCCTATTCGTTGCCTATTCGTTACCTATTCCCTATTCCCTATTCGTTACCTATTCGTTACCTATTCCCTATTCCCTATTCGTTGCCTATTCGTTACCTATTCCCTATTCCCTATTCGTTGCCTATTCGTTACCTATTCCCTATTCCCTATTCGTTGCCTATTCGTTACCTATTCCCTATTCCCTATTCGTTACCTATTCGTTACTTATTTGATTTTTAATATCCTTCCCCCTTTTTAATTATGGCATGGAATAGTTTAATATGGTTGCCGTTACCATGGAAACGGCACAATTGTGAAAAAAATCAGTTTTTGGTTTTTGGTAAACTGTTTGGATATGCTTCAACTCAGAATCATCATATTTTAAAACAATGTAGGTGCCCACTATATACAGGTGTTGGATGATTTTGGCGATCATTGGAACTACTATGTTGCCATGGAAACTACACCAAAATTTTCAAAATTCTAAAAATGCTCAAAACTTCATGAAACTTCACAGTAATGATGAGCAACATTGGAGTTGGAATTTCCAAAATAGGTCTTGTTACCATGGAAACAATGCAAAAAGGTCAAAAATTTCAAAAATAAGAATTTTCAGCAAACTGGATGAAACTTTACAGGAATGGTAACTGGCATAGGCAGAGTTGGATTTTGAAGTTAGAATTTCAAAATGGCTGCCGTAACCATGGAAACAGCAAAAATATCAAAAATTCAAAATGTTCAAACTTAATGAAACTTTGCAAAAATGTTACTAGACATCTGTAGATTCTCTCTTTGACTTTGGAATTGTCAAAATGGCTGCCGCTCACCTGGTAATAGGGGGAAGGGGTGCCTTCCGTTATTGCTAGCAATTACAAATCTAGTTGTTAATAGTCTTACATATGGTAATAGTTCTGAATTGGTTGAGGTAAAATGATCTTTTTATGACCTATTTATATGTGTTTGTGCTCAACCGATCCTTTTACTTCATGTTCGATACGCATTTGTTCCTTACTTGTTTTTTATACGTTCTACCTTTTAACTGCTTTATGTCCGTATGTTTGAAGATGGATCTTGGTTCGACGGGATGAAATCACCGTGTTAGCGCTTGCGTAAAAACGAAGATGTGGTATGATTGCCAATGAGACAACACTCCACAATAGACCAAAATGACACAGAAATTATCAACTATAGTTCACTGTACGGCCTTCAACAATGAGCATAGCCCAAACCGTGTAGTCACCTATAAAAGGCCCAGACATGACAACCTCATACAATTCAAACAACAAAACTGACGGCCGTATTTCATATACAAAAAAATAATTGGAAATATGTAACACAAAAACAAACGATAACTACTTAATTTCAGGCTCTTGTCTAGGGACAGGCACATACTTACATAATGTGGTAGAGTTAAACATGTAAGCAGGGTGTACATCGTTTCGGAGCATGCTATTACCTTGTTTAATTCGTTCCATCACTCGCTTATAATTCGCTTATAATACGTGTATCTTACGTTGCACCTTTTAAAACATGATTTTCAATTGTTTTGTTGTCTCTGGTGGAAGATTTGGGCACTTGGAGGTGATATAACTCTATAAGTGCATTTGTATCCGTTCCAGCGGTCGGATAATACCCTGTTAAATATTCGTTACTAGTTCGCTTTTAAAAAGTTTGTTGTACGTTGCACCTTTTAGAAAAGGATTTCCAATTGTGTTCATATCTCTGGTGGTAATAATGTGTTCTTATAGATGAAATACCCCTATAAGCGCATATGTACTCGTTCCAGCGCTCGATAAATACCCTGTTACCTATGCGTTACCTATTCACTTATAATACGTTTGTTGTACGTTGCACCTTTTAGAAAAGGATTTCCAATTGTGTTCATATCTCTGGTGGTAACAATGTGTTCTTAGAGATGAAATGACCCCATTAGAGCGCATGTACCCGTTCCAGCGCTCGGTAAATAACCTGTTACCTATTCGTTACTTATTCGCTTTTAATGTGCGGGGTGTACGGTGCACCTTGAAATAAATCGTTTTTTAATTGTGTTCAGGTCTCTGGTGGTAAGAATGTGTTCTTAGAGATGAAATTACCCTATTAGCGCGCATGTACCCGTTCCAGCGCTCGGTTAATACCCTGTTACCTATTCGTTACCTATTCGTTACCTATTCGCTTATAATACATTTTTTTATACGTTGCACCTGTTAGAAAAGGATTTTCAATTATGTCCAGGTCTCAGGTGGTAACAATGTGTTCTTAGAGATGAAATGACCCTATAAGAGCGCATGTACCCGTTCCAGCGCTCGGTAAATAACCTGTTACCTATTCGTTACTTATTCGCTTTTAATGCGCGGGGTATACGGTGCACCTTGAAATAAATCGTTTTTTAATTGTGTTCAGGTCTCTGGTGGTAAGAATGTGTTCTTAGAGATGAAATTACCCTATTAACGCGCATGTACCCGTTCCAGCGCTCGGTTAATACCCTGTTACCTATTCGTTACCTATTCGCTTATAATACATTTTTTTTTACGTTGCACCTGTTAGAAAAGGATTTTCAATTATGTCCAGGTCTCAGGTGGTAACAATGTGTTCTTAGAGATGAAATGACCCCATTAGAGTGCATGTACCCGTTCCAGCGCTCGGTAAATAACCTGTTACCTATTCGTTACCTATTCGCTTTTAATGCGCGGGGTATACGGTGCACCTTGAAATAAATCGTTTTTTAATTGTGTTCAGGTCTGTGGTGGTAAGAATGTGTTCTTAGAGATGAAATGACCCTATTAGCGCGCATGAACCCGTTCCAGCGCTCGGTTAATACCCTGTTACCTATTCGTTACCTATTCGTTACCTATTCGCTTATAATACATTTTTTTATACGTTGCACCTGTTAGAAAAGGATTTTCAATTATGTCCATGTCTCTGGTGGTAAGAATGTGTTCTTAGAGATGAAATGACCCTATTAGCGCGCATGTACCCGTTCCAGCGATCGGTTAATACCCTGTTACCTATTCGTTACCTATTCGTTACCTATTCACTTATAGTACGTTTGTTGTACGTTGCACCTTTTAGAAAAGGATTTTCAATTAAATTCATATCTCTGGTGGTAACAATGTGTTCTTAGAGATGAAATGACCCTATTAGAGCGCATGTACCCGTTCCAGCGCTCGGTAAATAACCTGTTACCTATTCGTTACTTATTCGCTTTTAATGCGCGGGGTATACGGTGCACCTTGAAATAAATCGTTTTTTAATTGTGTTCAGGTCTCTGGTGGTAAGAATGTGTTCTTAGAGATGAAATTACCCTATTAGAGCGCATGAACCCGTATACCCCGCACATTAAAAGCGAATAAGTAACGAATAGGTAACCTCGTGCATTAAAAACAAATAAGGAACGAATAAGAAGCAGGGTATTAACTGAGCGCTGGAACGAGTACATACGCGTTAATAGGGGTATTTCATCTAAAAGAACACATTATTACCACCAGAGATATGAACTGAATTAAAAATCCTTTTCTAAAAGATGCAACGTACAACAAACGTAATACAAGTGAATAGGTAACGAATAGGTAACAGGGTATTTATCGAGCGCTGGAACGGGTACATGCACGCTAATAGGGTCATTTCATCTCTAAGAACACATTGTTACCACCAGAGACACGGACACAATTGAAAATCCTTTTCTGAAAGGTGCAACGTACAACAAACGTATTATAAGTGAATAGGTAACGAATAGGTAACAGGGTATTTACCGAGCGCTGGAACGGGTACATACGCGCTAATAGGGTAATTTCATCTTTAAGAACACATTGTTACCACAAGAGACATGGAGACAATTAAAAATCCTTTTCTAAAAGGTGCAACATACAACAAACGTATTATAAGTGAATAGGTAACGAATAGGTAACGAATAGGTAACAGGGTATTAAACGAGCGCTGGAACGGGTTCATGCGCTCTAATAGGGTCATTTCATCTCTAAGAACACATTGTTAACACCAGAGACATGAACACAATTAAAAAACGATTTATTTCAAGGTGCAACGTATACCTCGTGCATTAAAAGCAAATAAGGAACGAATAAGAAGCAGGGTATTAACTGAGCGCTGGAACGAGTACATACGCGCTAATAGCGGTATTTCATCTAAAAGAACACATTATTATCACCAGAGATATGAACTGAATTAAAAATCCTTTTCTAAAAGATGCAACGTACAACAAACGTAATATAAGTGAATAGGTAACGAATAGGTAACAGGGTATTTATCGAGCGCTGGAACGGTAACATGCACGCTAATAGGGTCATTTCATCTCTAAGAACACATTGTTACCACCAGAGACACGGACACAATTGAAAATCCTTTTCTAAAAGGTGCAACGTACAACAAACGTATTATAAGTGAATAGGTAACGAATAGGTAACAGGGTATTTACCGAGCGCTGGAACGGGTACATGCGCGCTAATAGGGTAATTTCATCTCTAAGAACACATTGTTACCACAAGGGACATGGAGACAATTAAAAATCCTTTTCTTAAAGGTGCAACATACAACAAACGTATTATAAGTGAATAGGTAACGAATAGGTAACGAATAGGTAACAGGGTATTTACCGACCGCTGGAACGGGTACATGCGCGCTAATAGGGTAATTTCATCTCTAAGAACACATTGTTACCACAAGAGACACGGACACCATTGAAAATCCTTTTCTGAAAGGTGCAACGTTCAACAAACGTTATATGAGTGAATAGGTAACGAATAGGTAACAGGGTATTTATCGAGCGCTGGAACGGGTACATGCGCGCTTATAGGGTCATTTCATCTCTAAGAACACATTGTTACCACCAGAGACACGGACACCATTGAAAATCCTTTTCTGCAAGGTGCAACGTACAACAAACGTATTATAAGTGAATAGGTAACGAATAGGTAACGAATAGGTAACAGGGTATTTACCGAGCGCTGGAACGGGTACATGCGCGCTAATAGGGTAATTTCATCTCTAAGAACACATTGTTACCACAAAAGACATGGAGACAATTAAAAATCCTTTTCTAAAAGGTGCAACATACAACAAACGTATTATAAGTGAATAGGTAACGAATAGGTAACAGGGTATTAAGCGAGCGCTGGAATGGGTTCATGCGCTCTAATAGGGTCATTTCATCTCTAAGAACACATTGTTACCACCAGAGACACGGACACAATTGAAAATCCTTTTCTGAAAGGTGCAACGTACAACAAACGTATTATAAGTGAATAGGTAACGAATAGGTAACAGGGTATTTACCGAGTGCTGGAACGGGTACATGCGCGCTAATAGGGTAATTTCATCTCTAAGAACACATTGTTACCACAAGAGACATGGAGACAATTGAAAATTCTTTTCTAAAAGGTGCAACGTACAACAAACGTATTATAAGTGAATAGGTAACGAAAAGGTAACAGGGTATTTACCGAGCGCTGGAACGGGTACATGCGCGCTAATAGGGTAATTTCATCTCTAAGAACACATTGTTACCACAAGAGACATGGAGACAATTAAAAATCCTTTTCTAAAAGGTGCAACATACAACAAACGTATTATAGCTGAATAGGTAACGAATAGGTAACGAATATGTAACAGGGTATTTACCGAGCGCTGGAACGGGTACATGCGCGCTAATAGGGTAATTTCATCTCTAAGAACACATTGTTACCACCAGAGACACGGACACCATTGAAAATCCTTTCTGAAAGGTGCAACGTACAACAAACGTATTATAAGTGAATAGGTAACGAATAGGTAACAGGGTATTTACCGAGCGCTGGAACGGGTACATGCGCGCTAATAGGGTAATTTCATCTCTAAGAACACATTGTTACCACAAGAGACATGGAAACAATTAAAAATCCTTTTCTAAAAGGTGCAACATACAACAAACGTATTATAGCTGAATAGGTAACGAATAGGTAACAGGGTATTAAACTAGCGCTGGAACGGGTTCATGCGCTCTAATAGGGTCATTTCATCTCTAAGAACACATTGTTACCACCAGAGACATGAACACAATTAAAAAACGATTTATTTCAAGGTGCAACGTATACCTCGTGCATTAAAAGCAAATAAGGAACGAATAAGAAGCAGGGTATTAACTGAGCGCTGGAACGAGTACATACGCGCTAATAGCGGTATTTCATCTAAAAGAACTATTTATTATCACCAGAGATATGAACTGAATTAAAAATCCTTTTCTAAAAGATGCAACGTACAACAAACGTAATATAAGTGAATAGGTAACGAATAGGTAACAGGGTATTTATCGAGCGCTGGAACGGGTACATGCACGCTAATAGGGTCATTTCATCTCTAAGAACACATTGTTACCACCAGAGACACGGACACAATTGAAAATCCTTTTCTAAAAGGTGCAACGTACAACAAACGTATTATAAGTGAATAGGTAACGAATAGGTAACAGGGTATTTACCGAGCGCTGGAACGGGTACATGCGCGCTAATAGGGTAATTTCATCTCTAAGAACACATTGTTACCACAAGAGACATGGAGACAATTAAAAATCCTTTTCTAAAAGGTGCAACATACAACAAACGTATTATAAGTGAATAGGTAACGAATAGGTAACGAATAGGTAACAGGGTATTTACCGAGCGCTGGAACGGGTACATGCGCGCTAATAGGGTAATTTCATCTCTAAGAACACATTGTTACCACAAGAGACACGGACACCATTGAAAATCCTTTTCTGAAAGGTGCAACGTACAACAAGCGTTATATAAGTGAATAGGTAACGAATAGGTAACAGGGTATTTATCGTGCGCTGGAACGGGTACATGCGCGCTTATAGGGTCATTTCATCTCTAAGAACACATTGTTACCACCAGAGACACGGACACCATTGAAAATCCTTTTCTGAAAGGTGCAACGTACAACAAACGTATTATAAGTGAATAGGTAACGAATAGGTAACAGGGTATTTACCAAGCGCTGGAACGGGTACATGCGCGCTAATAGAGTAATTTCATCTCTAAGAACACATTGTTACCACAAAAGACATGGAGACAATTAAAAATCCTTTTCTAAAAGGTGCAACATACAACAAACGTATTATAAGTGAATAGGTAACGAATAGGTAACAGGGTATTAAGCGAGCGCTGGAACGGGTTCATGCGCTCTAATAGGGTCATTTCATCTCTAAGAACACATTGTTACCACCAGAGACACGGACACAATTGAAAATCCTTTTCTGAAAGGTGCAACGTACAACAAACGTATTATAAGTGAATAGGTAACGAATAGGTAACAGGGTATTTACCGAGTGCTGGAACGGGTACATGCGCGCTAATAGGGTAATTTCATCTCTAAGAACACATTGTTACCACAAGAGACATGGAGACAATTGAAAATCCTTTTCTAAAAGGTGCAACGTACAACAAACGTATTATAAGTGAATAGGTAACGAATAGGTAACAGGGTATTTACCGAGCGCTGGAACGGGTACATGCGCGCTAATAGGGTAATTTCATCTCTAAGAACACATTGTTACCACAGGAGACATGGAGACAATTAAAAATCCTTTTCTAAAAGGTGCAACATACAACAAACGTATTATAAGTGAATAGGTAACGAATAGGTAACGAATATGTAACAGGGTATTTACCGAGCGCTGGAACGGGTACATGCGCGCTAATAGGGTAATTTCATCTCTAAGAACACATTGTTACCACCAGAGACACGGACACCATTGAAAATCCTTTTCTGAAAGGTGCAACGTACAACAAACGTTATATGAGTGAATAGGTAACGAATAGGTAACAGGGTATTTATCGAGCGCTGGAACGGGTACATGCGCGCTTATAGGGTCATTTCATCTCTAAGAACACATTGTTACCACCAGAGACACGGACACCATTGAAAATCCTTTTCTGAAAGGTGCAACGTACAACAAACGTATAATAAGTGAATAGGTAACGAATAGGTAACGAATAGGTAACAGGGTATTTACCGAGCGCTGGAACGGGTACATGCGCGCTAATAGGGTAATTTCATCTCTAAGAACACATTGTTACCACAAAAGACATGGAGACAATTAAAAATCCTTTTCTAAAAGGTGCAACATACAACAAACGTATTATAAGTGAATAGGTAACGAATAGGTAACAGGGTATTAAGCGAGCACTGGAACGGGTTCATGCGCTCTAATAGGGTCATTTCATCTCTAAGAACACATTGTTACCACCAGAGACATGAACACAATTAAAAAAACGATTTATTTCAAGGTGCAACGTATACCTCGTGCATTAAAAGCAAATAAGGAACGAATAAGTAGCAGGGTATTAACTGAGCGCTGGAACGAGTACATACGCGCTAATAGGGGTATTTCATCTAAAAGAACACATTATTACCACCAGAGATATGAACTGAATTAAAAATCCTTTTCTAAAAGTTGCAACGTACAACAAACGTATTATAAGTGAATAGGTAACGCATAGGTAACAGGGTATTTATCGAGCGCTGGAACGGGTACATACGCGCAAATAGGGTCATTTCATCTCTAAGAACACATTGTTACCACCAGAGACACGGACACAATTGAAAATCCTTTTCTAAAAGGTGCAACGTACAACAAACGTATTATAAGTGAATAGGTAACGAATAGGTAACAGGGTATTAAGCGAGCGCTGGAACGGGTACATGCGTGCTAATAGAGTCATTTCATCTCTAAGAACACATTGTTACCACCAGAGACATGGGCACAATTGAAAAACGATTTATTTCAAGGTGCAGCGTATAACCCGCGCATTAAAAGCGAATAGGGAACGAATAAGTAACAGGGTATTATCCGAGCGCTGGAACGAGTACATACGCGCTAATAGGGGTATTTCATCTAAAAGAACACATTATTACCACCAGAGATATGAACTGAATTAAAAATCCTTTTCTAAAAGTTGCAACGTACAACAAACGTATTATAAGTGAATAGGTAACGCATAGGTAACAGGGTATTTATCGAGCGCTGGAACGGGTACATACGCGCAAATAGGGTCATTTCATCTCTAAGAACACATTGTTACCACCAGAGACACGGACACAATTGAAAATCCTTTTCTAAAAGGTGCAACGTACAACAAACGTATTATAAGTGAATAGGTAACGAATAGGTAACAGGGTATTAAGCGAGCGCTGGAACGGGTACATGCGTGCTAATAGAGTCATTTCATCTCTAAGAACACATTGTTACCACCAGAGACATGGGCACAATTGAAAAACGATTTATTTCAAGGTGCAGCGTATAACCCGCGCATTAAAAGCGAATAGGGAACGAATAAGTAACAGGGTATTATCCGAGCGCTGGAACGAGTACATACGCGCTAATAGGGGTATTTCATCTAAAAGAACACATTATTACCACCAGAGATATGAACTTAATTAAAAATCCTTTTCTAAAAGGTGCAACGTACAACAAACGTATTATAAGTGAATAGGTAACGAATAGGTAACGAATAGGTAACAGGGTATTAACCGAGCGCTGGAACGGGTACATGCGTGCTAATAGGGTCATTTCATCTCTAAGAACACATTTTACCACCAGAGACATAAACACAATTAAAAAACGATTTATTTCAATGTGCAACGTATACCCCGCGCATTAAAAGCGAATCAGGAACGAATAAGTAACAGGGTATTATCCGAGCGCTGGAACGGGTACAAATGCGCTTATAGGGTTATATCACCTTTAAGAACCAAAATCTACCACCAGAGACAACAAAACAATTAAAAATCATATTTTAAAAGATGCAACGTATGATACACGTATTACAAGCGAATTATAAGCGAGTTATGGAACGAATTCAACAAGGTAATAGCATGCTCCGAAACGATGTAGACCCTGCTTACATGTTTAACCCCACCACATTATGTTAGTATGTGCCTGTCCCTAGACAAGAGCCTGAAATTAAGTAGTTATCGTTTGTTTTTGTGTTACATATTTCCGTTTATTTTTTGGTATATGAAATACGGCCGTCAGTTTTGTTGTTTGAATTGTGTGAGGTTGTCATGTCTGGGCCTTTTATAGGTGACTACACGGTTTAGGCTATGCTCATTGTGGAAGGCCGTACAGTGACCTATAGTTGATAATTTCTGTGTCATGTTGGTCTATTGTGGAGTGTTGTCTCATTGGCAATCATACCACATCTTCTTTTTTTTGCAAGCGCTAACACGGTGATTTCATCCCGTCGAACCAAGATCCATCTTCAAACATACGGACATAAAGCAGTTAAAAGGTAGAACGTATAAAAAAACAAATAAGGAACAAATGCGTATCGAACATGAAGTAAAAGGATCGGTTGAGCACAAACACATATAAATAGGTCATAAGAAATCCATTTTACCTCAACAAATTTAGAACTATTACCAGATATAAGTGTATTAACAACTAGATTGGTAATTGCTAGCAATAACGGATGGCACCCTTCCCCCTATTGCCAGGTGAGCGGCAGCCATTTTGACAATTCCAAAGTCAAAGAGAGCATCTACAGATGTCTAGTAACATTTTTGTAAAGTTTCATTAAGTTTGAACATTTTAAAAATTTTGATATTTTTGCTGTTTCCATGGTTAGGGCGGCCATTTTGAAAATTCCAACTTCAAAATCCAACTCTGCCTATGCCAGTTACCATTCCTGTAAAGTTTCATCCAGTTTGCTGAAAATTCTTATTTTTGAAATTTTTGACCTTTTTGCATTGTTTCCATGGTAACAAGACCTATTTTGGAAATTCCAACTCCAATGTTGCTCATCATTACTGTGAAGTTTCATGAAGTTTTGAGCATTTTTAGAATTTTGAAAATTTTGGTGTAGTTTCCATGGCAACATAGTAGTTCCAATGATCGCCAAAATCATCCAACACCTGTATATAGTGAGCACCTACATTGTTTTAAAATATGATGATTCTGAGTTGAAGCATATCCAAACAGTTTACCAGAAACCAAAAACTGATTTTTTTCACAATTGTGCCGTTTCCATGGTAACGGCAGCCATATTAAACTATTCCATGCCATAATTAAAAAGGGGGAAGGATATTAAAAATCAAATAAGTAACGAATAGGTAACGAATAGGGAATAGGGAATAGGTAACGAATAGGCAACGAATAGGGAATAGGGAATAGGTAACGAATAGGCAACGAATAGGGAATAGGGAATAGGTAACGAATAGGCAACGAATAGGGAATAGGGAATAGGTAACGAATAGGCAACGAATAGGGAATAGGGAATAGGTAACGAATAGGCAACGAATAGGGAATAGGGAATAGGTAACGAATAGGGAATAGGGAATAGGTAACCAACTTGACGCCCATGGATTATGATAAAATTAACGTATGTAACGTTTCGAAGATGAATAACGTACGGAGTGGACAAAATAATGAAATATTTCAACAAAAAAGCAAAGAAAAAAGTATGAAAAGATGGCCGCTTTGTCAATGAACTATTTCAGAGGGAAAGAAATGAAATTTTATACAATCACGAAATCAATGGATGGACCCTAATGTTAAAGTGCGTAATCTTACGACGAAGATCAAACTTGAAGGCTTGTGATATAGAATTAAGGTCGTGTATGGTCGTTCCCAACTATTACAAAACTATCTATAGAAATAGGAGGCACACAACATCTTTGGAGCATATTATAGTTCTACAAAGCTTGAACGATCTTAAAATATAAGTTCACGTCGTTGTGTCATTGTTTGTTTACGTTGGTTTCAAGCGCCTGACGTGATTCAAACGCCAGATTAATCACCTATGGAACAACAACGCCACCTGATGCGTAAAATTTGTAAGGTGATTCCTATTGAATTTTGTTGATCATAATGTAAGATATAGTAAAAGTTCTATAAATCTCTAAAAGAAAATCTAAGATCTGATATTTGTAGAAAATATTTTATTGTATGAAAATAAACAAAGGGATATAAAAAAAATTCCATTTCCCGCAAATAATTTAAAATTTGATATTAAAAATTAAAAATAGATATCGATATATATAGATAAGAGGTATGTATAGAGAATACAATCGGCAATGACACTTAGTTAGATGTTTTATTCTCAAATAATTACATTAGATGTATGTTTCACTATAATGCGTTATATAATTCTGGTTGGCTAACTACACATCACGTGTTATTCCTTAAGCAAGTGCATTACTCGATAAAACTTTTCATTCATGATAACACACGAGGTCCCAAAATAAAGTGCACAAGTAAATTAAATAAAAAATTGATAAAATTCGTGTTTTCATGATCTTTATAGCTAAAAATATATTTAAAAGTATTGAATGCTTCTTTTTATAACTTCATATATAGGGTTGTTGTAAAAACGTTGACCGTGCGCACATTTTTAGACTGAAGCGCTTCCGCGCTTCATACAAAATGTACTTCGGTCAACGATTTTACACCCCAATGAAGTAACAAAAAGAAGCATTCAATTCTTAAATGTATATATGAAAGGATTTTATTCTAATTTTTTGTGACATGACCCAATCTTTAACATTTGAATAGCTGTTTAAATAATATATTAAATATACATCCCTTATTTAGAAGAAATTATGAATTAAATATGTTCTATAGAGATTTTTTTCTATAAAAGCTGACCGTGCTCATTAGAGGCAAAAGTTAGGTTGTTAAACGTTACGAATGCGAATTAAACTAATTCGAATTAGTTAATGCGAATCGAATTAACTCAGCATTAGAATGATTTAAGTGTCTTACCTTTATTTTGTCTTGTTAAAACTGTCGAAGATTTCTCAATACATGTTCAATGTGAAATAGGTATTAGTTGGTTAAAAGAAAAATGCAAAAGGCTACAGAAGAAAATCGTCTTTCCTACGTAAAATCTGCCTGATTAAAATTCTATTGAATTTCGTTCCGATAAATGTACATGTAATACACATGAAAATCGGTATCAAACGTGTGTATTTATGTTTAAATGTCCAATGCGGATATATAAGACAGACCAATCAATATTGTAAAAAACTTTGTAAAGGGCACAACGAATCAATATATGAATAAGCCATGGATTATCTAAAAGAATAATATTTTATACAACTTTAAATAAAAGTACCAAAAAGAGTGCACACACTGAAATGTCTTGCCTTCTTTACTAATCATGGATATTATGTTGACAATCCAAAATATAAATCTTTATTAAAACTGTCACATAAACCTAACATTAACCAATGAAACATGAAAATGATGCCAAGGTCAGATAAACCATGCCCGGCAGACATGTACAACTAACAATTCTTCCATACAACAAATATAGTTGACCTATTGTTTATAGTTTAAGAAAAACAGGCCAAAACACAAAAACTTAACACTGAGCAATAAACCGTAAAAATGAGGTTAAGGTCAAACAAAACCTGCGTGACTGACATATAGATCATAAAATATTTCCATACACCAAATATAGTTGACCTATTGCATATAGTATTTGAAAAAAAAGACCAAAACTAAAAAAACTTAACTTTGACCACTAAACCATGAACATGAGGTCAAGGTCAGATGACACCTAGCGGATACACATGTACACCTAACACTCATTGCATACACCAATTATAGTAGACCTATGTCATACAGTATAAGAAAAACAGACCAAAACGCAAAAACTTAAATATAACCATTGAACCATGAAAATAAGGTCAAGGTCAGTCAACACCTGACAGTTGGACATGTACACCTTATAGCCCATCCATACACCGAATAAACTTGACCTATTGTTTATATCTGAGATATGGATTTGACCACCAAAACTTTACCTTGTTCACTGATCCATGAAATGAGGTTGAGGTCAAGTGAAAACTGTCTGACAGTCATGAGGACCTTGCAAGGTACGCACATACCAAATATAGTTATCCTATTACTTATAATAAGAGAGAATTTAACATTACAAACAATCTTTTTTCAAGTAGTCACTGAACCATGAAAATGAGGTCAAGGACATTGGACATGTGACTGACGGAAATTTGTACCATGAGGCATCTATAAACAAAGTATGAAGCATCAAGGTCTTCCACCTTCTAAAATATAAAGCTTTTCAGAAGTTATCTAACGCCGCCGCCGGATCACTATCCCTATGTCGAGCTTTCTGCAACAAAAGTCGCAGGCTCGACAAAAAAGTACTACCCTTATCGCATTATTGTAGTTCAGAACCACAGTTTTATCTCTTTGACCTATGATACCTTATAGTGATATTAAGATGATAACACAATATTGACTGCTGTACCCCTATTTTTGACATTTTTTACTCTTTGAGTATGTTTGTTTTGTTCGTGCATCGTTGACAATGTAATGGAATTTGATATGACTGTCATACAAGTGAGAGGTTTAGCTAGCTATAAAACCAGGTTCAATCCACCATTTTCTACATTAGAGAATGCCTGTGCCAAGTCAGGAATATGACAGTTGTTATCCATTCGTTTGATGTGTTTGGACTTTTGATTTTGCCTTTTGATTTTGGATTTTCCTTTTTGAATTTTCCTCGGAGTTCACTATTTTTGTGTTTTTGGGATACGATTGCTTTCAAGCAATCTGTAGAATTATACCGGTGTCTCGGAGCAATTTCCCTCACGTCAATCGTTTTATTCTAAACACTAAGGAACATCTCAGATTCTTATGATTGTCTTGCTTTAAAAGGTAAAAACAAACAAAGGGATTAAACTTAATCAACTTCCCTATAATGTTCTTTTCATAATCTTTATGTTTGATAACATATGCAACTATTCCAGTCATAATTAGGTTCGATAACTCTGTATGTGACTGGTTTAATTAGGATTATGTAAAATGTACTGGTTACCCGTGTAATGATTTAAAATATATATATATATATATATATATATAGAGATATTTCATCTTTGTTACCATCCATCCGTGGTTTCCTTTTGTTAATATAAAATATTATCATTGAAATGATTTCATAAACAATCGTATAATACTAATATATATATTAAGTCTTGTCAAAACTTACATCGTGATTAGGCCACGTTGCCATGTTTGTTTTCTTTGATCACGTTGATGACTTAATTAATATCTCCACAATCTAGCTTTATCCTTAATTATCATACGAGTTACAATAAACGTGTCATATTTAATTGCAATACAAACAGTTAAATCTAATTGAAATATTTGCATGTGCAAAATAAGTGTCGAACATCGTCTACTTTTGAAAATTATTTGGTCGCCATTTTGTTTTATGTAACTTCGAAATTTTATCAAAACAAATAACATGTATCCACTTTAACAGAGGGAAACAATGTTTAATTTTATGCTGCATTAAGGTAAGACAATTATTGAAAAGACATGCATCTAACAATTTTTCGATTTTCATCGTTTAAATCTTCAAAAATATATATTCCCATGTCGCCCCACGCTATCAATGTACATGTAAACTGCATGGTTGGTGCATGCAAATCTTTTTTTGTAGTGTGAGATACTGTTTCTAATAAATATATTGAAGAAGATGTGAAAACAGAAATTTCTTAAGTACAAAAAGACACACTTTGATAAATATTTGAAATATTACTTTTTGATTTATAACTACATGAATACCGGCATGTCGTGTCGTTGTGAACCTCCAACAGTGACCGCCATTTTGAAAATATTGCTGAAGACTGCAAAAATAAGAACTTTTCAACCAAATTTCGAAGCAAAAAGTTTAATACCTGAACTGATATGGTTTGCGATTTCATTTAAATGACGATCTTTTTAGGGGTTGGGAGGATATAAGTTACAATAAATTAGTTGAGAAAATTGATTTTACAAAAAGGTCCCATTACAATTTTATCGAGAATTAACGAAGATGTCAACGGAGGCTGTGTGGCTATGTCACCTCAATTTTCAAACTTATTTCGAAGCACGAAATCATATTTCTGAACTGAAACTTAAAACATATTTAATTGTAAAAAATTATTAACTGTAAAAGGCGGGGTCGGGAGGGAAAATATACATTATAACAAAAAAGTTATGACCGTTTTGTCTATGTACCCCGTTCACTTTCATTGATAATCAATCGGCCATTTATGATATACAACTTAAGTGTAAAAGTCACGTGATGACCGATATAGTTGGATATGTTCCCTTGACTTCGATGCGTGTTTTTAACAACATTAAGCAGTATTTATATTTAGTGTAGTTATAAATTTAGAAACACGTCAAAGGGAATTCCCAGTTTTGATAAAATGCGAGAGTTCTCTGAATACCGATAAATCTATTTCTGTCATATAAGAACTGAAGTGGAGTTTTTCTTATATGTTACCGTTATGAAACTGATATTTGAGATTGTACTTCCATACAAAAATTGAGATCCATCTAGATCGTTTTATAAGCATTTAATATATCTTGCCCCAGGGTTTGATTTGGAAATTATGCGCATGCGTATAGTTTTCTTGACTTTAAGGGGTTTTAGATTGAATGGTTGCTCTGGATTCCCCACTCAATTAATTAATTTATAACTCATGGGATATTTTCTATGTATGTCTGCTATTGAGGGTTATTGTTGTTGCATAATTTTAAATCATATGCATCATTTAGATTAAAATAATTATATTCCACATCGTAGAACACCCCTTCAGGCGAAATAAAGTCTTCCATATTATCGTTTCGAGTTGTCTCCCTTCCGGCAGTAACTTCCGTGAATTCTGAATATAAACAAGACGTCGAGTATTAGCTCGTTCTGTCAATAAACGTCGTATTATATTAAAAACGAATGCAATGTAAACCGATAAATGTGTACGGAAAGGAGCCATGATGACTGACCCAAAGGAAATTAAATATTTAAAGAGTTAGGAATGAGGTTCCTCCTAGAATTAACGTAGGAAAAAAGGTGATAAGATACAAATTGAAATCTACATCTACATCTACACCATACGACGATCCATCAGCACATTGATGACTATACGTCGTCGCATCGCTTACAGACACTTAATAAAATATAATAACCAATGAGTGAAATAAAATACCTTCTCTGACATCTCTCACTCTGAGTCAGTCAGTGACTGCTGTGGAAAGTAAACTTAATTTTGGTATTGATAGTACAAAAATAAAACACAATAGAACTAATTACATTTTTCATACACTTTTATCCGGGTTTGGCTATTTTGTAACTATATTTTACATGTCTGTTTGTCATTTGAATTAGTTTTGAAAATAATGTTATCCAGCTACATGCATACATGTGTCAATGAAACAATGGCAATCGTATCCCTCAGAGCAATCTGCTCTTTGATTACTTTTTGATGATGATCATAGTTTTGAACTAGATGAAAATTGAAAATCTGCAATTTCAATAACCAATATGGACACAAACATGATGGTAGTCTCACATTGATATGTTCATAATTATAGATTAACTGTTAACAAAACTCAGCTCAAAATGTGGAGGCCTATAGGAAAAAGTCTGTATAATAAAACTCAGCTCAAAATGTGGAGGCCTATAGAAAAAAAGTCTGTATAACTGTGATTTTCAACAATTTTCAAAGTTGTAAACCCATAATTTTGGCAAAAAATAGTGGAGAGGAACAAAACTTAAACATGATCTGTAACTCATCATGAGTAACTCACATACCAAAAATCAGCCCAATATCTGAAAGTGTTTAGAAAAAAAGTCAGTATAACTATTATTTTCAACAATTTATCAAAGTCCAAAGCCCGTTATTTCGGCAAAAATTAGCGAAGCGGAACAAAACTTAAACTTGACCTGTATTTCATCATGGTTACCTCACATACCAAAGATCAGCCCAATATCTGAAAGCGTTTAGAAAAAAGTCCGTATTACTGTGATTTTCAAACCATTTTCAAAGTTGTAAACCCTTGATTTTGGCAAAAAATAATGGAGAGGAACAAATCTTAAAACTAGATATGTAACTCATCATGGTTAACTCACAAACCAAAATTCAGCCCAATATCTGAAGGCGTTTAGAAAAAAAACTCTGTATAACTGTGATTTTCAAGAATTTATCAAAGTTCAAAGCCCGTAATTTCAGCAAAAATTAGCGGAGAGGAGCGGAGAGGAGCAGAACTTAAACTCGATCTGTAACTCATCATGGTGAACTCATAAACCAAAAATCAGCCTAATATCTGAAGGTATATAGAAAAAACTCCGTATAATGGTTTGTTGCGGAATGACGGAATGACGGAATTTCGGAAAGATGGAATTTCGGACAAGGGTTTAAACTAAATGGCTCCGACAACTTCGTTGCGGGGCCATAAAAACGTGTTTATATTCTGTGATAATTAAGCCTGTCTTGTATTTGACCGACATGCTGAATCGGATTTTAACGTGATAGTTACCAAGGTAACAGTCCCCAGGAAGTCATGACACCCCAATCTGACACGTTATTCTACTTCAATCGACACATATATACTCTTACTCTCTAGTGCAGTATACACCCATAGCTGACACGTTATTCTACTTCAATCGACACATGTATAATCTTACTCTCTAGTGCCGCATACACCCTAATCTGATACGTCATTCTACTTCAATCGACACATATATACTCTTACTGTCTAGTGCCGCATACACCCTAATCTGACACGTCATTCTACTTCAATCGACACATATATACTCTTACTCTCTAGTGCCGCATACACCCTAATCTGATACGTTATTCTACTTTGATCGACACATATATACTCTTACTGTCTAGTGCCGCATACACCCTAATCTGACACGTCATTCTACTTTGATCGACACATATATACTCTTACTCTCTAGTGCCGCATACACCCTAATCTGACACGTCATTCTACTTCAATCGACACATATATACTCTCACTCTCTAGTGCCGCATACACCCTAATCTGACACGTTATTCTACTTCAATCGACACATATATACTCTCACTCTCTAGTGCCGCATACACCCTAATCTGACACGTTATTCTACTTCAATCGACACATATATACTCTCTCTAGTGCCGCATACACCCTAATCTGACACGTTATTCTACTTCAATCGACACATATATACTCTCACTCTCTAGTGCCGCATACACCCTAATCTGACACGTTATTCTACTTCAATCGACACATTTATACTCTTACTCTCTAGTGCCGCATACACCCTAATCTGACACGTCATTCTACTTCAATCGACACAAATATACTCTTACTGTCTACTGCAGCATACACCCTAATCTGACACGTCATTCTACTTCAATCGACACATATATACTCTCACTCTCTAGTGCCGCATACACCCTAATCTGATACGTTATTCTACTTCAATCGACACATATATACTCTCACTCTCTAGTGCCGCATACACCCTAATCTGACACGTTATTCTACTTCAATCGACACATATATACTCTTACTCTCTAGTGCAGTATACACCCTAATCTGACACGTTATTCTACTTTGATCGACACATATATACTCTCACTCTCTAGTGCCGTATACACCCTAATCTGACACGTCATTCTACTTTGATCGACACATATATACTCTTACTCTCTAGTGCAGCATACACCCTAATCTGACACGTCATTCTACTTCAATCGACACATGTATACTCTCACTCTCTACTGCCGCATACACCCTAATCTGACACGTTATTCTACTTTGATCGACACAAATATACTCTTACTCTCTAGTGCCGTATACACCCTAATCTGACACGTTATTCTACTTTGATCGACGCATATATACTCTCACTCTCTAGTCCCGCATACACCCTAATCTGACACGTCATTCTACTTGGATCGAAACAAATATACTCTTACTTTATAGTGTCGCATACACCCTAATCTGACACGTCATTCTACTTCAATCGACACATATATACTCTTACTCTCTAGTGCCTCATACACCCTAATCTGACACATCATTCTACTTCAATCGACACATATATACTCTAACTTTCTAGTGCCGCACACACCCTAATCTGACACGTCATTCTACTTCAATCGACACAAATATACTCTTACTCTCTAGTGTCGCATACACCCTAATCTGACACGTCATTCTACTTCAATCGACACATATATACTCTTACTCTCTAGTGCCGCATACACCCTAATCTGACACGTCATTCTACTTCAATCGACACAAATATACTCTTACTCTCTAGTGTCGCATACACCCTAATCTGACACGTCATTCTACTTCAATCGACACATATATACTCTTACTCTCTAGTGTCGCATACACCCTAATCTGACACGTCATTCTACTTCAATCGACACAAATATACTCTTACTCTCTAGTGCCTCATACACCCTAATCTGACACGTCATTCTACTTCAATCGACACATATATACTCTAACTTTCTAGTGCCGCACACACCCTAATCTGACACGTTATTCTACTTCAATCGACACATATATACTCTTACTCTCTAGTGTCGCATACACCCTAATCTGACACGTTATTCTACTTTAATCGACACATATATACTCTTACTCTCTAGTGCCGCATACACCCTAATCTGACACGTCATTCTACTTCAATCGACACATACATACTCTTACTATCTAGTGCCGTATACACCCTAATCTGACACACATCATTCTACTTCAATCGACACATATATACTCTAACTATCTAGTGCCGCATACACCCTAATCTGACACGTTATTCTACTTCAATCGACACAAATATACTCTTACTCTCTAGTGCTGCATACACCCTAATCTGACACGTTATTCTACTTCAATCGACACATATAAACTCTTACTCTCTAGTGCCGCATACACCCTAATCTGACACGTTATTCTACTTTGATCGACACAAATATACTCTTACTCTTTAGTGTCGTATACACCCTAATCTGACACGTTATTCTACTTCGATCGACACAAATATACTCTTACTATCTAGTGCTGCATACATCCTAATCTGACACGTTATTCTACTTCAATCGACACATATATACTCTTACTCTCTAGTGCCGCATACACCCTAATCTGACACGTTATTCTACTTCAATCGACACATATATACTCTTACTCTCTAGTGTCGTATACACCATAATCTGACACGTTATTCTACTTCGATCGACACAAATATACTCTTACTATCTAGTGCTGCATACACCCTAATCTGACGCGTTATTCTACTTCAATCGACACATATATACTCTTACTCTTTAGTGTCGCATACACCCTAATCTGACACGTTATTCTACTTTGATCGACACAAATATACTCTTACTCTCTAGTGCTGCATACATCCTAATCTGACACGTTATTCTACTTCAATCGACACATATATACTGTCACTCTCTAGTGCCACATACACCCTAATCTGACACGTTATTCTACTTCGATCGACACAAATATACTTTCACTCTCTAGTGCCGTATACACCCTAATCTGACACGTTATTCTACTTCGATCGACACATATAAACTCTTACTGTCTAGTGCCGCATACACCCTAATCTGACACGTTATTCTACTTTAATCGACACATATACACCCTAATCTGACACGTTATTCTACTTCGATCGACACAAATATACTTTCACTCTCTAGTGCCGTATACACCCTAATCTGACACGTTATTCTACTTCGATCGACACATATAAACTCTTACTGTCTAGTGCCGCATACACCCTAATCTGACACGTTATTCTACTTTAATCGACACATATACACCCTAATCTGACACGTTATTCTACTTTGATCGACACATACATACTTTTACTCTCTAGTGCTGCATACACCCTAATCTGACACGTTATTCTACTTTGATCGACACAAATATACTTTTACTCTCTAGTGCTGCATACACCCTAATCTGACACGTTATTCTACTTTGATCGACACATATATACTCTTACTATCTAGTGCCGCATACACCCTAATCTGACACGTTATTCTACTTCAATCGACACATACATACTCTTACTCTCTAGTGCCGCATACACCCTAATCTGACACGTTATTCTACTTCAATCGACACATATATACTCTAATTCCTAGTGCCGCATACACCCTAATCTGACACGTTATTCTACTTCAATCGACACATATATACTCTTACTCTCTAGTGTCGTATACACCCTAATCTGACACGTTATTCTACTTTGATCGACACATACATACTCTTACTATCTAGTGGCGCATACACCCTAATCTGACACGTTATTCTACTTTGATCGACGCATATATACTTTCACTCTCTAATGCCGCATACACCCTAATCTGACACGTTATTCTACTTTGATCGACACATATATACTTTTACTCTCTAGTGCCGCATACACCCTAATCTGACATGTCATTTTTCTTTGATCGACACATATATACTGTCACTCTCTAGTGCCGCACACACCCTAATCTGACACGTTATTCTACTTCAATCGACACAAATATACTCTTACTCTCTAGTGCCGTATACACCCTAATCTGACACGTTATTCTACTTTAATCGACACATATATACTCTTACTCTCTAGTGCCGCATACACCCTAATCTGACACGTCATTCTACTTTGATCGACACAAATATACTCTTACTCTCTAGTGTCGTATACACCATAATCTGACACGTCATTCTACTTTGATCGACACAAATATACTCTTACTCTCTAGTGCCGCATACACCCTAATCTGACACGTTATTCTACTTTAATCGACACATATATACTCTTACTATCTAGTGCTGCATACACCCTAATCTGACACGTTATTCTACTTCGATCGACACAAATATACTTTTACTCTCTAGTGCCGCATACACCCTAATCTGACACGTCATTTTTCTTTGATCGACACATATATACTGTCACTCTCTAGTGCCGCATACACCCTAATCTGACACGTTATTCTACTTTGATCGACACATATATACTCTTACTCTCTAGTGTCGTATACACCCTAATCTGACACGTTATTCTACTTTGATCGACACATATATACTCTTACTCTCTAGTGTCGCATACACCCTAATCTGACACGTTATTCTACTTTGATCGACACAAATATACTCTTACTATCTAGTGCTGCATACACCCTAATCTGACACGTTATTCTACTTTGATCGACACAAAGATACTCTTACTCTCTAGTGCCGCATACACCCTAATCTGACACGTTATTCTACTTTGATCGACACATATAAACTCTTACTCTCTAGTGCCGCATACACCCTAATCTGACATGTTATTCTACTTTGATCGACACATATAAACTCTTACTCTCTAGTGCCGCATACACCCTAATCTGACACGTTATTCTACTTTGATCGACACATATAAACTCTTACTCTCTAGTGCCGCATACACCCTAATCTGACACGTTATTCTACTTTGATCGACACATATAAACTCTTACTCTCTAGTGCCGCATACACCCTAATCTGACACGTTATTCTACTTTGATCGACACATATAAACTCTTACTCTCTAGTGTCGCATACACCCTAATCTGACACGTTATTCTACTTTGATCGACACATATAAACTCTTACTCTCTAGTGCCGCATACACCCTAATCTGACACGTTATTCTACTTTGATCGACACATATATACTTTTACTCTCTAGTGCCGCATACACCCTAATCTGACACGTCATTTTTCTTTGATCGACACAAATATACTTTTACTCTCTAGTGCCGCATACACCCTAATCTGACACGTCATTTTTCTTTGATCGACACATATATACTGTCACTCTCTAGTGCCGCATACACCCTAATCTGACACGGTATTCTACTTTGATCGACACATACATACTCTTACTTTCTAGTGTCGCATACACCCTAATCTGACACGTTATTCTACTTTGATCGACACATACATACTCTTACTCTCTAGTGCCGCATACACCCTAATCTGACACGTTATTCTACTTCGATCGACACAAAGATACTCTAACTCTCTAGTGCAGCATTCACCCTAATCTGACACGTTATTCTACTTCGATCGACACAAAGATACTCTAACTCTCTAGTGCAGCATACACCCTAATCTGACACGTTATTCTACTTCAATCGACACATATATACTCTAACTCTCTAGTGCTGCATACACCCTAATCTGACACGTTATTCTACTTCGATCGACACAAATATACTCTTACTCTCTAGTGCCGTATACACCCTAATCTGACACGTTATTCTACTTTGATCGACACATATATACTCTTACTATCTAGTGCTGCATACACCCTAATCTGACACGTTATTCTACTTCAATCGACACATACATACTCTTACTCTCTAGTGCCGCATACACCCTAATCTGACACGTTATTCTACTTCAATCGACACATACATACTCTTACTATCTAGTGCTGCATACACCCTAATCTGACACGTTATTCTACTTCAATCGACACATACATACTCTTACTCTCTAGTGCTGCATACATCCTAATCTGACACGTTATTCTACATCAATCGACACATATATACTCTTACTCTCTAGTGCCGCATACACCCTAATCTGACACGTTATTCTACTTCAATCGACACATACATACTCTTACTCTCTAGTGCCGCATACACCCTAATCTGACACGTTATTCTACTTCAATCGACACATACATACTCTTACTATCTAGTGCTGCATACACCCTAATCTGACACGTTATTCTACTTCAATCGACACATATATACTCTTACTCTCTAGTGCTGCATACATCCTAATCTGACGCGTTATTCTACTTCAATCGACACATATATACTCTTACTCTCTAGTGCCGCATACACCCTAATCTGACACGTTATTCTACTTCAATCGACACATATATACTCTTACTATCTAGTGCTGCATACACCCTAATCTGACGCGTTATTCTACTTCAATCGACACATATATACTCTTACTCTCTAGTGCCGCATACACCCTAATCTGACACGTTATTCTACTTCAATCGACACATATATACTCTCACTCTCTAGTGCCGCATACACCCTAATCTGACACGTCATTCTACTTCAATCGACACATATATACTCTTACTGTCTACTGCAGCATACACCCTAATCTGACACGTTATTCTACTTTAATCGACACATATACACCCTAATCTGACACGTTATTCTACTTTGATCGACACATACATACTTTTACTCTCTAGTGCTGCATACACCCTAATCTGACACGTTATTCTACTTCAATCGACACAAATATACTCTTACTCTCTAGTGCCGCATACTTAACGGATTGCAGCAACATTGAGACCAATTTTAAAGTCTTTGGTTCTGTAGGTCGGGTTTGAACCCACAACTTCTCTCATTCAAGGCAAACGCGCTACTAAAATAGTCCAGACTCGTTAGTGCTGGTTGTGAGACTTGTATCATTTCATCTATTAAAAAGACTTGTATTAATTTGTATTTATATTGCGATTAGCCATTTCAATTGATATTTTATAGATTTCCGTTCTATGTTGTGATGTTACACTATTTTTCCAGGTACGGGCGAAGGTTGACGCCTGTTAAATCTTTTAAATCCACTGCATTTGTGTACCTGTCGTACGTCCTGGATGAATGTTCAGAACTTGTCGTTTGTCGATGTGGTTCGTAAATGTTCCCCGTTTTTTATATATATTATAACGTTGGTTTTCCTCTTTCAATGGTTTTACACTAAGTAATTTTTGGGACCCTTTATAGCTTGCTGTTCGGTGTGAGCCAAAGGCTCTGTGATGAAGACCGTACTTTGACCTTTAATGGTTTACTTTTACAAATTGTATCTTTGATTGAGAGTTGTCTTATTGGCACTTATACTACATCTTCTAAACAGGTTAGAATAATTAAAAGTTTTTAAGTATAAAAAAGAAGATGCGGTATGATTGCCAATGAAACTACTCTCCAAAAGAGACCAAATGACACAGAAATTAACAGTACGGCCTTCAATAATAAGCAAAATCAATATCGCATAGTCAGCTTTAATTAATCCCGAAATGACAATGTTAAACAATACAAACGAGAAAACTCGTCCGATTGATTTATTATAGAGTATACTTATAAGAAAATTCCTATTCCAATTTAGGAATATAACTGTTGTTATCCATTCGTTTGATGTGTTTCATCTTTTGATTTTGCCATTGGATTAGGGACTTTCCGTTTTGAATGTTTTCATCGGAGTTCAGTATTTTTGTGATTTTACTTTTGAATTATTTCCGCATTTTTCATGTCAGTACAAGTTTTCCTCATTTTTGAAGGCTGTACGGTTGCCTTTATTTACTTACATCCATGTCAATTGAACTCTGGGTGAAATTTGTCTCAATGAGACAACTCTGCATCCAATACAAAATGTAAAAAAAGTGAACAATTATAGGTTAACTGCAAGCCTGGTTTTTATTGTTTGCTCTTATGTTTAGCATTTAAACGATTGTCCAAGGTAAGAAGAGGGTTGAAGAGTGTTCACACAAACGACTCACACAAATGTTCCAATCGAGGATGAGAAGTCGAAAACGCATTATGCAAGACATGAAAGACCCATGACAGTATTTATTTCTTTCAAAATAAACTCTGTAATAATTCAATAAGTCAGTTTTAAACTAGGTATCCCCTCCCCTAATACGGCTAGTAATGTTTTATAGTTCTATACAAAAATAATATACGGTTATCTAAAGTCGGTTAAACATTAAAAGATAAAAACAGATAATTATTTGTTTATTTTATTGAAAAATATAAAGCATCTTTTAAACTATGCTAACATATGCATTTTTTCATGAGTTCTCGTTGTTTATAAAATGTTGCTTTTTTTTAGATAAAGAAATTGACAAGCTACATGTACTTGGAACAGTAACTTCAATAACATATTATATTGGCTTATTGTTGACATGGTTTAACCCTCCCTGTCCTTGAACTGCCCAGCGTAGTATTATAGGCCCTTCTTTGACGGATTTGAATATGTTGTCTAAAATGCATGCCTGATCGCTGTTTGTCAAATAAGAAGCATATAAGGAAAATTTGTATAGGTATAGTATTTAAAGATGGAACATCTGCTAAGTTATGCTAAAATATGCAGATTTTTCATGATTTCTCGTCGTTTATAAACATAAAGGTTTCTTTTCAGATGAGGAAATGTACTTGCATCTTGTAACAGTTTGGACGACGCGTCATCACGGTGAAAACCGTGCTTATTCATTACTTCAATAACGTATTCTATTGGCTTATTGTTGACATGGTTCAACCCTCCTTGTCCTGGGACTGCCCAGCTTAATATTATGCCTTCATTGGCATGTCTGAATATATTGTCTAGAAATATTTCCTCGTATTCTTTAGGAATATGCTCGGCTACTTCAATAGAAATGACCCAATCATAAACTGGTAGCCCAAAATGTGGAATAGTAAGGTCCATATATTTAACATTTCCTTTGCTCTCCTCTTCAGTAAATGGTCCCCCGTCGTATGAATCGTACGACTTTATCTTTCCTAATCCTAAAAGTTTTGTTTTGTATTCACCAGTTCCGTCACCAAAACTTGCTACACTTTTACCCTGTAATAAGTCCGACAATGCCGGAAGTAACGTCTTGTCTGCTCCCAGATGTTGACCTCCTCTACTACAATATCCCCCGGCCGCTGCGGTACCTTTCTTTCTCTACAATAGAAACAAATAGAAACAATATGTTCACATATACATTCCGCTCAACCTTTTTATAGTAAAATTGGTATAGTAAATAAATAAGAAGTCAAACAGATAAAAAGACTATAGATCTAACGAGTGTGTATCACTAAATGTGGTGGGGAGATACATGTACCGCATTTTTGCGCCTGTCCCGAGTCAGGAGCCTTTGGCCTTTGTTAGTCTTGTATGATTTTTTATTTTAGTTTCTTGTGTATAATTTGGAGTTTAGTATGACGTCCATTATCACTGAACTAGTATAGATATTTGTTTAGGGGCCAGCTGAAGGACGACTCCGGGTGCGAGAGTTTCTCGCTGCATTAAAGACCTATTGGTGACCTGCTGTTGTCTGTTCTATGGTCGGGTTGTTGTCTCTTTGACACATTCCCCATTTCCATTCTAAATTTTATATTATATCTATAGACATTTTGTTTTGTTTACGACTTGTTGCTAGTATAAATACACGTTGGATATCGGTTAATATTGAATTCTGTGGAAAACCAAACGAAAAGAGAGGGTTAATATAAGTCGGGACATATAAATGTTGAAAATATACAGCACAGCCATATCTTTTGACCTTTACAAAAATAGCAGTGCATAAAATCTTTCCATTCTAGGATAATTTTTTTTAGGAAACTTCATAGAAAAAGTGGCACAGAAGTGTTTTAGCCCGTAAACGGAATTTTTATAGGAAATTGCATTGTCTATATTTACTGGCGTGCAACCTACAGTAATGCACATGTGTTTTTATTTATATTTATTTACCTCACACTGCAGTACCCCGATTCTTTTACTCAATTTATTAAGCATTGCTGATACTGCATTTCTCTGTTTTCTGATAACATCCGTGATATTGGAATTGCTTTGCATTGATCCGATAACTGGTAACACATTTATGGCACTATCCTGCTCGAATCTTTTGACATTCGTTTCACCTTGACTCAATACTTGGACGTTATTGTCACTTTGAACGACTGTTTTGTCTCCACTTCCGGCCACCAAGTAGAATACATTAAACCCAATGAATACACAAGCTGCCAGTATGAGCACTTCTCGTATGTTTAGTTTCGGCATGTTGTTATGTCCTACGTTGAGTCTCTGAAATTAGAAAGAAATAGATAAATCATATTTATTTACAGTTATGTATACACGAAAAAGGGGTATTGTCGGGTTTGTGTCTACGAGACAGCAACCCGACGACAAGAATAACAAATAGACGTGCAGCCGTCAACAAAACACGAGTTCTCAATACGCAACATAGAACAAACAAACATAGCTATTCTCAACACTAACGAAAAACTTCGTCCCAATCATTCATATTCATGTAACTAGTATTCTAAAGACATAGACAAAGTTGTTTTTACGCTCTATTTAGGGATATTATATTTTTATGCCCCATTTATGGGCATTATGTTTTCTGGTCTGTGCGTCCTTCCGTCCGTTCGTCCGTCCGTTCGTCCGTTCGTCTGCCCGTCCGTTCGTCCTACTTCAGGTTAAAGTTTTTGGTCGAGGTAGTTTTTGATGAAGTTGAAGTCCAATCAATTTGAAACTTAGTAAACATGTTCCCTATGATAATATGATCTTTCTTATTTTAATGCCAAATTAGAGATTTTATCTTATTTTCATGGTCCACTGATCATAGATAGTGCAGATGGGGCATCCGTGTACTTGGGACACATTCTTGTTCGGTCTGTTCTTCCGTTCGTTCGTCTGTCCCGCTTTAGGTTTAAGCTTTTTGTCAAGATAGTTTTGGGTGCAGTTAAAGTCCAATAAACTCCAAACTTAGAACACACATGTTCCATATGATATGATATTGTCTCTATGTCATTTCATGCACTTTGGTTTATGACAATATAGATTTTTAAAGAGCTATTCTAATTGTAATGCCAAGTTAATTTGAAGGTATGGACCCAAATTTCACGGTGCACTGAACATAGAAAATAATAGTGCGAGTGTGGCATACACATTCTTGTTTTAATTCTAGATTGCTCTAACAATTATACAATGCGTTCCATCAAAGTAAGTTTTTTTTCCTTTGATAACCCTCTTTTCCTTAATTCGTACGTCTAAAGTATGTACGTATTATAAACCTGTTTGTCATATTAAGGTACATATGATTTTTTTTCACGAGACCAATGCTAGTGGCTAAGTAGTGAATATTACAATTCTTACATTATTATTATTGTAAGGACATAAAAGAGTATTTGTATCCTGAAGATTTGTATGTCCTAACATAATACCATTTATAATTTAGTACCCGTACACATTTGCAATATGTTTAAATTTTCTAAACGTATGGTATAAATTCTCATTCTCGCATGTTTGATACCATTGTTCTATTGTGTCACTGGTGGTGGATTATATGCTTGCAACTAGCGTTTATGAGTATTAACAAGAATGGATTATACATTTCATTAATAATTTAGAATATAGAAAAGTGCTATTGACCATGAAAGCGTAGAATTTCATGTTCCTTAATGTGAAGAATGAAATTCAATGTAAATCCTGTTCTTTGTAAGGGGTTATCCATTTGTTTAGGCCTATTTACATTTCAAAACACAGAATATCTAGTGAAAAAAAACTATTATGACGGGTGCCCTTTATCAGGTCGAGAACTCTAGATTTCCTGACGTCAGAATATATTTGCATAGTTTTTTACCAAAGATGGCCTTGAAAAACTGATCAATCAACTCAATGAGCTACAATGCATTGTGGGCTACTACGAGTTTACTATTACTTGAAAACACGTAGAATTAGTGGAAAAAGTGTCAACTAATATATAGTGTCTGGGATTCTCAAAATAAATGTTTTGTTCTGCGAAAATGTTTATTGTGAAATAATAATTATAACACAATCTTCAATTTGCATGCTCAGATTAAAAAAGTATTGTTTACGAGCTTCGAGCTTCACTATTTGACATTCTTTTACGCCTTGTTAAAGTAGTTGAACAGTTTTGTTCAATTGTTATACATTGTATCTGTGCTATAATTTAAGGCATGAAAAAGTGAAATTTCAGATGAAGTGACCACTGTCCAGTATGTTATTTGTTTAGCTCTTTAAAACCTGTATAATATCATTTTAAAACATTTCTGCCTCGAAAAATCACGAAAACTGGCACTGAAACACTTCTATCTGTACTGGATGTGTAAAATTTTTATCAGGACCTGAACTAAAAGAAAGATCATCATAATATTCAGTATGCGTAAAAATAAGTGTTAAAAATTAAAAACGGGTAGGAATTGTGCTTGATATTTGAATGATGAAGACATAATCTTTCAATCAGTTTAATTAAGGTCTGGAGCTGGCATGTCAGTAACTGCTATAGAAGTCCTTTGTTAATTTGTGTATCATTGTCATTTTGTTTCTTTTGTTACCTATTCTGACATCGGACTCGGACTTCTCTTAAACTGCGTTTTACTGTGTACATTGTTGTGTGTTTGTTTATTCTACATTAGCTAGAGGTATAGGGGCAGGGTTGAGATCTAAAAAAACATGTTTAACTCCGCCGCATTTTTGCGCCTGTCCCAAGTCAGGAGCCTCTGGCCTTTTGATTTTAATTTTAGTTTCTTGTGTATAATTCGGAGTTTAGTATGACGTCCAACACGTGTTCCTGGTTGATTGTAAACACGTAGTAGTCTATCATGCATTGTAACTCATTTATTGTATTGGTCAAAAACCCAGGTAAAAGTAAATTGCGTCACACGTAAATAAACAATTACATGTGCTAGGACATAAGTATGCTAATTCATGCATTTCCATATAAATTAGTGTTCCCGACCTGTTTATAATTAAGCTATGAAAATTTACTTTTGATATCTCAACTTCGATCCTTAAAAACTCGCAAACTTAGAACTATTGGAACAGAAACATTTAAAATTTTACATAAGAACAGTCATACGTAGTTATCTTCATGACTTAATAAATATCAAAACTCAGACAAAAAACCTGAAGAGGGACAGACGGACGAACGAGCGGACGAGCGGACGAACGAACGGACGGACGCAGAGACCAGAACACATAATGCCCATAAATCGGGCTTAAAAAAAACCAACTACGCCCTCTTTATCTTTTACTTATGTTTACATTGTGTTCTCAATATATATGTATATTGAATTTGTATATGTACATGTAGTTAAATAAGAAATAAAAGTAATTTAGTCCGATATTCACGGATGGCAGACTGATTGAAAGCTGTTATTGACCGATATACATGTATAACTTGAATATAAAAAAAAGATCCACACCACATATAGCTCAATATATATATATATAGCTTAACAAATAGTATTTTATATAGCTTTCATTGCAATGTCTGTGTTGTGTTTCTCGTTCAACTTAATTACAGATTTGGAAAGGTTACAATTTTATTACATTTACCTTCTCTCTTTAAAATGATGTATATTCTACACACATAAAAGTACATGCTTTTACCTGGATAAGTACGGGTCGATATTACATTTAAATGAACAACTTGAGTTGTATAATACCAATACTTCGTAATGATAAATATTATTTCTGGTTAAATTATAAATGATGTAGTTCTACCATCATACGTTTTTTTTAGTCCGATAGTCACGGATAGAAAGTTCATTTTGACAGACATGTAACTTGAATAAATAAACTGTCAACACAGAGATATGTCTCGCCTTTTTGTAATTTTGATTATGCAAAATAGCAATACTCTTACATCTTACACAAGTTATGCAAATATTCAAAGTCAATGAACCATGACTGAGTTATATGGCATGTAAATGAAATGTGCCAATGCTAATACAACTGCATACCAAATACCATTGACTTGTTATAAGTCATTTCCAAATCTAAATACAAACATGAACTTGTAAACTATGTAAAAGTTTCAAAGTCAATGGACCATGAAGAGGGGGTGGGGCTATATAATCTCCATGGAAACAATTCGCCTTAAACTGATATAATTACAAACTAATACATGTAAACTAAGATAAGTTTCAAAGTCATTAGACTCTGACCTGACTAAGGGGCAAGGCCAATTATTCTCCAGGGAAATGAGATGTGCCAAAGCTTATACAACGGAATACCAAGTAACATTGACCTACCACAAATGGTTCCCCTTGAACTGACCTTACTCAAACTAATACATGATAACTTAGAATTTTTTTTCAAAATCAATAGACAATGACTGAAGGGTGCGGAGCCAAACTATCTCGATGGAAACGAGATATGCCAATGCATATACAACTGCATACCAAATATCAGTGACCTACCACTTGTGGTTCCCCATAAACTACACATAATCACAAACTAATACATTGTTGACGCCGTCGCCGCCGCCGACGCCGGAAACAGCATACCTATGTCTCGCTTTTTGACTCCGTCCAGGCGAGACAAAAAAATAACAAGAATGTGTCCATAGTACACGAATACTCTATCCGCACTATCATTTTCTATGTTCAGTGGACCGTGAAAATGGGATAAAAACTCTAATTTGGCATTAAAATTAGAAAGATCATAGCATATTAGGACACAAATGTACTATGTTTCAAGTTTATTGGACTTCAACTTCATCTAAAACTACTGCGGCCAAAAACTTTAACCTGAAAACCGGGACAGACGGACGGACGACCGTATGGACATACAGACGAACGGACAGACCCGAAAACATAATGCCCATAAATGGGGTATAAACATATCCGCATAAGGCCTTTTTTTATTTTATGTCATGTAGGGATAAAGAACTACAGTCTAAGCATTCCAGTTAGCTGATTTATACGAAATACGAAATATTTTATTAAAGAAAGCTTATAATAATCCACATAACACATGTAAACACACAAAACGTATATGGAAGTTCATAAAGTAAATTGCCATTTTGACCTTTTTAAATTGCATAAATCAATTCTCTAAACTATATAAGAGATTAGTCTTCCTTCGTTGGCTGTTAGTAAATATTAAATGCATCATACGGCTTATTGGGTTGTATGAAAATCAATGTAGGATGAAAAAAAAAACTTAATTCAAATAGGTGTAAAGGTGGGGGGGGGGGGGGGAGGGGGCTGGGGGTAAAAATTGCTGCAAGTTTATTTAATTGACATCGATTTTATATATATCCTTATTAGTCAATCAATTTTTACCAAATTACGTGTAGAGAAGGGTATGGGGGTCAATGAAAAAACTATATGAATTCATTTTTTTTGTTATCCTACATTGAAATTTTGATGTCGTCCCTTTTTGGTAAATATGCCGCGGAAAATCAGTGAGAGATAGATAAACAATTATAAACTGTCCGCTTACAATTCATCACCAATCGGATTCACATTCTTAAGACCGCTTATCGGTACGGTATTAGGTATCATAAGTACTTGGGGACAGGACACATTTGTTTTGCCCTCACCTTTTCCCCCAAAATATATTATACTAGAACACACCCGCGAAATCGCGGGCATTCAAAGCGTAGTTTAAAGTATGTAAAGTGTTGTTGGAAGAATTTTGTAAAATATTTAATGACTGGAGAATTTCAGCAAAAGTATCATAAGTCATAGGTTAATGGGGACAGGAAAATGCTTTTTTTTTCATCCCTCCTCCTTTATTTCCAATATTCCCATTTTTTGGTTTTCTATCAATTTCAATATGAACATACATTTAGTATGTTATGAACATTCAAGTAAGGAGCCTGTAATTCAGTGGTTGTTGTTTGTATATGTGTTACATATTTGTTTTTCGTTCATTTTTTTGTACATAAATAAGGCCGCTAGTTTTCTGGTTTGAACTGTTTTACATTGTCAGTTCGGGGCCTTTTAAAGCTGAGTATGGGCTTTGCTCGTTGTAGAAGGTCGTATGGGATTTGCTCGTTGTTGAAGGTCGTACGGTAACCTATAATTGTTAATATCTGTGTCATATTGGTCTCTTGTGGAGAGTTGTCTTAACATGGCAATCATACCACATCTTCTTTTTTTGTAATCAATGATTTTTGTAAAAGATTTAATGACTGGAGAATTTCAGAAAAGGTATCAAAAGTTCACATGAATATTTTTAGCGCTTATCTGTTTATTATGAACATTCATTTCTATATAAATATAGTGTACATGTATTTACTTTACTAATCGATCCATAGTGGTCATTGATATAGTATACAGACCCTCTCTATTTAATAAACTCTATGACTGCCGTGGTAGTAAACTTGAAAATGATAGCAGATAGAATTCTGAAAATACACTTTATTCTTTGTATATGTACGTTCAAAGTATACAGAAAAACGCAAACCGGAAGTCTAATCTTACTTAAAATTTCGTCCAATGACGGGACAATATCCGGATGCCTTTTTTCTCGTTTTTCTCCAAAAATAAGTCAATCTGAATAATCGTATGAATGAATGACAAATGGCACTATGCACTGTACCTGTAGGACACAGAGGCGTGTTGATCAATTAATTGTGAAAAGAAGAGAAGCGACACCCAAAATGAGGTCTTCTCGTTTAATAGTATAGATAGAGATATCAGTGACCGCTGTGGATAGTAATCTTTGAATTGATAGCAAATAGCAAATAAAAAAAATTGTAGTATATTTATGTTCTAATAGTACAGAAAAACGCGAAAATAATTGAAGTTAATCAAAACGAAAAAAAATACGGATTTTGGAAAAAAAAGAGCAGGGCAAAAACAAATTGTCCTGTCCCTCAGTACCTATGATAGGTAGAGCACAGATCGAAATCTAGTCACTAAATTCGAGGATCTAGAAGGTGTACTTGAATTGGTCCATTTTTATTTTGTTTTAACCAATTTTAATTCATAACCTTGTTTTAAGGAAATTATTAAAAATTGAGAATTGAAAATAGAAATGTGTCAAAGTCAACAAACCTACCAAAAACCAGAAAACAAATAAAGGGTCAGAAGGCCACATTTGATCTTCAACACAGCGAAGAAAATTCCTCACATGGAGGCCGTCTTAGACTGCCCCTAAAAGAAATGTGCACAGGTTACGAGCAATAATTTTATATCTATTAAGCACCGACTTGTCAAATATTGTAATACAAAATGTACAAGGGGTAATGATGTGGATTTCGACCATTTTCCTTTTTTCTATAAAATTACACACATTGTGTTAAAATTGAGCCATGATTTGAAATGGGGAGTGTTTCAAAGAAACAACAACACTAGCAGAATATACATCACGTTGAAGGTGGCACTATTTGAAAGAAGGAAGCATTGAAAAATGGTACACAATTCTTAATTTTCGAAGCATAATTAATTGCAACTGTTTTCCTTAGGGATGCTCATGTTATAAACCGGTTTGAATATACCGTGTTTACCTGTTTACAGTTGAAATGTCACATACCCCCACCCTTAGTCTAGAGAACTCCCATCCTTTCTACAGCATTACTAAGTTATACAGTTCAATTTTTCACACACAAGGCCAATACAGGGACTAACAACCAACCTTCGTTAGAAAGAAGAGAAAGAATAAAAGAAATAAATTTCGTTTAAATACACACAACTAAATACACACTTTTCTTGTCATTCCGCTAGAATGGAAAACACACGTCAATATAATGTCATATCATATATATAGTACCATTGTCTTACTATACACAGTCTATACGTATGGTTATTATTACTTACGTTTGTCAACGTTCATCCATGGAATGTATCGATCACGTCAGCCATCTTTATGAACGCCTATAAGTTGATCGGCTGTTCAATATACGGGTAGCTACATGAATTTTATGGGTGAATAGGTTTTCATAATAGCGATTAAAAATAGTTGTAAAAAACTATTTAAAGGAAGGTATAAATAGGTTTCAGGTGGTTGTACTTGAATGAATATTTTAGCTTTTAAATTGTTAAATTAAATTGATTTATGAAACAATACTAGATGAATTTTATGAAGGAAAGATGAAGAAATCAACAAACATGATCATTCAGACATTTTAAACATTATGTTTAAATTTATGATTTTCTTGGAATATTTATTCGAAACCGATATTATTTTTTTTTGTGACCGAATATATCATCTTTAATATACATGTATATCCCTGAGTCTATGCATGCAATATCGAAGATCAATAGTACATAAAAATATTCTGCAAAATTTAACACGATTTCGACTTGTATTAAGTAATGAGATATTTAGAAACACATTTATTATTCGCTTTAGAGATTCTATTACTAGGCGTGTCAGTCGGATCGATTAAATGACATTAAAACTGTTTAATTCAGCATGAAAACATTGATATATAATATAACCAGTAGAGATAGATATAAATGGATCTATTTAAAAATCCATCTATAATTATTAAATTGGTCATTGTCCACTAATATAGACTAGTCCCTATCGTGGACGGGCCCGCGTGGACAGTGTGTTATCTTGCATTTTTTTTTTACCCCTTCAAATTTTATTTCATCAATGCCTCATGCAGTCAAACAGCAAGTAGGGGCATGCATTTCAAACTGTAAAATAGATTGGGTCAGTAATTTTAAAGAAAAGTAGAGATTTGGTCCGACTGAAATAGATTAAAAATTAGCATTTTGGAAGCTGTCAAAAGATTTCAAATCCCCTTGGCATACAATTGTTCTTATTTGAGTTTAAGCTGATGAAGTTTTCTGTAATTTTGATAAAAGGAGTAGGTCCAGTAAGACCCCTTTTTGGCCCCAAAATATAGCAGTTTTACAAAATTGTTAAAATGTAAACTTTTAGTTATTTATTGTATAGTAGAATGGTTCTGTTACATAAATATGGGCTGTTTTGACAATACAATGCACATATATTGGGTACTAGCACCAATAAGTCATGCTAAATTACTGAAATCTTAACAATTCCAGCATTTTACTTAAATTTTAGCCGGTTTCCGTGTAAAACGGAAGTGGCCGCATTCGTGTTCATCCAAAATATTGAAATGGAAGTTGTATTTGATGATAATACATAACATATATAAAGATTGAGGATGAACACGGATGCGGCCACTTTCGTTTTTGACAAAAACCATCTGAAAAGTGACATTTTTTCGCATATTTGGTAGATTTTTCATATTTGAGCTTGAATCGGATCGTTTTGAATGACTGAATAAGTTAAAATCTTTCACATAAATTAATTGAATCATATGAAATAGACACTTAAGTGTTTAAAAAGTGGTCAAAATCTTTCGTCAGATGAAACTGAAATTTGAGGCCAAAATCGGTCCTTACCGGACCTACTCCTTTGTCCCAAAAGTAGTACAATACACTGTAAACATATTATTGAGAAAGCTCAGGAGAGATTTTTTTAATTTACATTTATTGTCTTAAAAAAATGCACTTGTAAATAATTGTGTTCTCAGACCAACTGGTTGTTCTTGAATAACAGTTAACGTTGGAAATGAGATCAGATCTTTGACTGGATACTTGTTTTTTTTATTATGCTCTATTAATGATAATCTGAGATGACCGAGTGTTGATCAATGTTTTTCTGTTGCATAATATAATTGTTCGTTTGTGTAATCAGAGATCATAATTCTTATAACAAAATCTCATTTCTCCTAAAGGGCACTCGCACCAAGTCCTGTAACATATGACTTCATATTTATATTATATATCCATCGTTTTTAACTGATATTTTCATTTTTTCTTCTTCAAAGAATTGAATTATCATTATTTTTTTTACCAGTCACCTGTTTCAAAATACTTTAATTTTGATGAGTATTTAGTTTAATCTAAAGTAATAAGGTTATTTATATGATATGTTACATGACATTGTATGGTATCTGTAACAAAACAAAAAAAATGTTCCGGCGTGACATTTGTTCCGTCGGAACAAATTTCATAGAAAATTTGTTCCAGAACTATAAAAATTGATCCGGAACTATTTTTTTTTAACCAAATGTGAAATAAGTTCCGGAAAAAAAATCACAGCTCCATAAGTTTTGTTCATATATTAAAATTGGAAAAAAAGTGAAATAAGTTCCTGTTATATTAGTTTTGAACGAAAGCATTTTACAGGAATCAATGAAAATGTTGTACTAGGTATGCCAGGTGAAAAAATTAGAGTATTTGTTTGTGCAAATACATGATCTCATATGAAAGGTCATGAAAAAACAAGAATTTTGGTGGTTAAATTTTCTGGATATCTTCTTCCATTCAAAAGTTACGGCAATTTTAATTTCTATAAACTTGTACTTTTAACATATTGCAGAGCGAAATATTTTCTTGTTACACTTAAAATTTATAATGCAAGCTGGATGCTGTACTATGCTTGCTAGGGGTATATTTGCAATTGAAGGCATGACGGTAGGATGAAGACAAGAAATAAAAGCGATGATAATGTATCATAATTTATATCTACAATGTATGTTTGATCGTTTATGTGGTATTCCACCCCCATGTTTCCTGTTAATCTGTCATGGGTGTTCTAATCATAAATGTACCTAGCGATGGCCATTGCACAGTTTTAGTGTAGTTTAGGGGTATACCGCCATCTTGAATTGTACAATCATAGTAAATAATCGGTCTAGCTCTTTGCCAAAATCTACAAATTTGGAGACAGATTTGCAATTTATTGTTTACACTGTTTATTTATATAAAGAAAACTTAGTCATTCATTGCATTATCGAAAATGTTTTAACAAATACTAAATATTTGTGCTTTTAGAATTAATTTTTCCAATAAGCCATTGAAGGGGAGATAACTCTTTTAGTACAAAATTTATACTAGACATATAAGGAAATTTTCATATTTTACTTGTAGCAAGAAAACAAGTACGGTGACACCATTTTTTCTTTCTGTTTTCTTAAAATATATTATAAAATCTATCTTCTCATATTTCATTTCAAAATTCTATCTTACCTATAGATTTCTTTTTATGCACAAAAATGTGTTTTTTCATGAACAATCTAAGCAAATTTTTGTAATTTTGAACGACTCGTACCTTGAAAAATGGCGCGGTGACCCATACTTTTTTTTTTTTTTTTTGGAAAAAGCATAGTAAAATCTTCATTTTGGCAAAGTATAAGGAAATTCTGTCATATTTTTCTATACCCATGAACTACCTTAAAAAGTGTGTCTTTTGTTACTTTATGTCTTTTGATATAATTGATCAGTTGCAATGTCCTTTTCAACTTAGTACAAATGTTCATCTTTAACTATATTAATATTTTTTTCGTAATGACTTTTATAAATATTTCTTCTTTTTCTCTTTCCTAGTTCATAAGCGTCGTTTTTAGTATTATTAACTGAGAATGTTATTACTTCAGATTTACTCTACATGATCCAAATTGAATGTTTACAATTAATTATTGCTTATTACATTATCAATATAAAACATGTTTTTTGCAATGACTTTAAACTCACGGAGGACAAGTGCTTAGTATATAAGATAACTTGTTTAACCAGTGGAACATATTTCATAGACAAGGAACTTATTTCACCAGGTGAGGAACAAATCTCACAAATCTAGAACTAATTTCACCGGGTTACAAACATGGAACTTATTTCACTAGGTAAGGAACAAATTTCACCAACCCATAACTTATTTCACCAGGTACATTTTGTAAAGTGTGGAACTTATTTCATAGAGATGGAACAAATTATATAGAAATTGTCTGTGAAAAAAGTTCTCCCAGAACATATTTCCTGTGAAATTAGTTCCACTGGAACTTTTTTCACAGAAACAAATTTTGAATCACATATCCACCCATTTCGTACGATGAAAAAACAATTCGCCAAAGCGCAAACTATTTTTTTTTAGTTTTTTGACGCTATCAATCATTTTTTTTCTCTCCAAAATTTAACACTATACGGTATCGATAGAATGGATTCAGAAATTTTTTTTTTTGTTATCCCCTTAACCACAATATTTGTTCATGTAACTGATGAATTTAATATAAATGCTACACATTTATTTTCGATATTCACATGTAAATGGACACAAACATAAAATACTGAAATGTTGTTCATCTATCCAGGACAATAACTATGGGTGTGTTTGGATATACGCCTGAGGCGGCCTATGGTTACCCATAGGTACCTATGATTTGATATTTTGTGTATAAAATATCAAACCATAGGTACCTATAGTTATCAAACCATAGGTACCTATGGGTATCAAACCATAGGTACCTATGGGTAACCATAGGCCGCCTCAGGCGTATATCCAAACACACCCACGGTCTTCACTTTAAAGATGGTGGCCGGCTCAAATATGACAAAATACTTCTAAATGACCCCAATGTCACGAAAAGGGAAAATTATGCCAATGAACAATCATATTGCAATAGAAATATTTCGTACTCACAAATGATATAAAAAAAGTCTACATTTTTTGTTTTTTGTTTTAAGCTTGACTGAGAACAAGTTTTACCCAACAGTCTAACATCGAAGGAAAATTTATTAAATTCGGTTTCAAAACCAGTGACATGTTCAAAATAATGACCTTCTTGTCCACCTGGAGATAAGTCACACCGGATCACTCTGTAGAACACGTTATATAGTTTCATAGAGGTTTGTATAATTTGTCATCGCTATTTGTGTACAATGATAAGTGCACGTAAAATGGGTTGGAACCTTTTATCGATGATTTGTATTGTTTATCTTGCTAAAACAGGTACGTATAATTGTGCTTAGTAAACGTAGAAGGTAAGTATGAATACAAATAGGAGATGCTGCATATATATATATCAACGAAACAACAACTAAATGTAAATTAATGTATCTGTTCCCCGTCATATTGTAAACTGTCGTATATAAGTATTAATCAAAGCATGAAAGCTATTTTATAAGGCTGGACTGGTCTGCTTAAACATTGGAGCTGGTTCAAATTCTTTGAACTAATCAGTTTATTGTTGTAACCTGATCTTGCGACCATAAAACATGTCGAGCACGCATCACGTGGTTCTCAGATTCAAAAATCAACTAATCAAAATACCGGATTTCAAACTTAAGTTTCAAATACAAATTTTGTACTCTGAGCAAAGTTTTATGACCATAGTCGTAACAGCAATAACAAGGTCATTCATATGAATGAAGAATGTTTTACTCCTATAGTCTCCCCAAATTGCCAAGATGAATCGTAATCAGTACTGTCTTGAATCCAAATTCGAAAGGACTGTGAACATGGACATTAAAAGAGGGACGAAAGATACCAAAGGGACAGTCAAACTCATAAACTCATAATTTATAGTATATTACTCCCAATGTACAAAATGTATAATAGTCTTGACAAATCTCAGTACTAGTCTTGTTTGTAGTCTGCTCGACTGTCTTCTCTACTACTTGATTGTCTATTATTGTTCTTTGTATTCCAATGAGTACTGAGATTTGTCAAGGTTATTGTAAATTTGGTGTAAGCCTGGTATATACATATCTAGGAAGTTGATTGGTTAATAGCGACCACGTGGAGACCCTTTTTTTTTGATATTGGGTTAGAGTTACGTCCCTTTGTAAAAACAGCATGACATTGAAGAAAAATATTTGGAAACTCTCCATCCAAACAACACATGCCGATATTGACGATGGACGACTGAAAGTAAATGCTGAAATTAAACACATTAATGCTAACAAGTGTGTTGGTAATGTTGACATTTTTTTTTAATTGACCGATGGAAGTAGATTTTTAAGACTTGGTCACTTTTATAGTCCACTAGTCTAAATAGATTGTCGGTAATATAAATTAGTTACACAGTGTTCCAGTGACCTTACCCGATATAAATAGGTCAGTAAATTGCATGTAATGTAGGATTCGCGAATTTCGCTCTCACCCAATATATTTTTTGTGTACCCATTTATATATCGTATAAGGTCACTAGTACTTTATGTCACTTATGTTATATTAATATTCGGAAAAAAATGTTGCGCCCGGTATATTTTAGTATTAATACCAAAGTAGAGTACTATGGGTACGTTATAAATTACCGGAACTACATACATGTATTTATATATAATCCATGAGATTTTATCAAATTATCTCTTCAGTGACCTCAATTGTTCTCTTCTTCTTTTCTTTCTTGGTCTATTGACTTTGATTTTAATATCAAATCGTTTCTGAATTGTTTTTGTTGAATTATTTTACAACTGTCATGATTCCGCTGTCTCATAGATTCATTTAAAAAAAAATATATATTCATGACTTACGATTGCTGATTTTTGGTGCATTTTGATGCAGTATAGGAGGCTGGGAATAATCACCAACTGATTTTTTATATAACATATGGTTTGTTTTTATTTCAGCGAGTGGTGCCAATAGCTGCCAAGATGGATGGGAATCTTTCAAAGACAAATGCTTTCTGTTCTCCGAAGACCAGAAATCTTGGAGTGATGCAAAGGTATTACAATCTTTTTAACATATTAAAAACAAGAAGTTGTGGTATGAGTGCCAATAAGACAACTATCCATCAAAATAACAATTTAGAAAAGTAAACCATTAGCTGACACAGAACAGCAAGCTATAAAAGGCCCAAGATTAATAAGAGTAAAACAATTCAAACAGGAAAACCAACGGTATAATCGATAAAATAACCCCAGAGAAACCTACGGAAGCCGGTTAGTGTCAGGGTAGAGTTTTATTTTTAAGTCGTTGTAACGACTTAGCTAACTTGTTTAAACGACTTAGCTAAGTTGTTAAACAACTTAACACATTTATCTTGTTATAACAACTTAGCTAACTTGTTTTAACGACTTAGCTTACTTGTTTAAACAACTTAGCTAACTTGTTAAAACGACTTAGCTAACTTGTTTAAACAACTTAGCTAACTTGTTATATAACGACTTATCTAATTTAACTCGTTATAACAACTTAGCTTACTCGTTATAACGACTTAGCTAAGTCGTTTTAACAACTTAGCTATCTCGTTGAAACGACTTAGCTAACTCGTTTAAACAACTTAGCTAACTTGTTATAACGACTTAGTTAGCTAAGTCGTTTTAACAAGTTAGCTAAGTTGTTTAAACGAGTTAGCTAAGTTGTTTAAACAAGTAAGCTAAGTCGTTAACACAAGTTAGCTAAGTTGTTATAACAAGATAAATATGCTAAGTCGTTATAACAACTTAGCTAAGTCGTTTAAACAAGTTAGCTAAGTCGTTAAACGACTTAAAAATAAAACTCTACCCTGACACTAACCGGCTTCCGTAGAAACCAATATGAAACCACACAAACAAACGACAACCGCTGAAAAACAGGCGCCTCACTGACTCTATTTGTTCACAGATTCCATGCAAACCACAGTCATGAACGGCTAACCCTAACTCAGATGATTAAAACATTTCACATTTAAAAAAAAAATAAGAACAAACATAATAAACTCCAAGGCTAAGCGAAACAACCGAAAATATAGAAAACAACTGGCATATTCCTGACTTGGAACATGCATTGTCCGAAGAAAATGGTGGGTTGAACATTTTTTATAGCTAAGTAGATCCCCAATTATAACTGTATGTCAGTTGTTTATAATTCCGTTATAATGGCAATATTCGACAAACGAACCACACAAACATAATTGAGTAATGTAACAATACCGGTAATTTGGAGCTGTGTACATAGAGATAGCAGAGTGGTTGCCTTGGTACAGCAATGCATTTGTATAAACTAGACAGGGTTTTGTTTTTGAACTTCTTATTAAAATATTTCTATAGGAGGTAGACATGATTAGAGGTCAGCTGAAGCTAGCCTCTGGGTGCAAGATTTCTCGCTGTGTTGAAGACCCATTGGTGACCTTCGGCTGTTTTCTGCCCTTTGGTCGGGTTGTTGTATCTTTGACACATTCCCCATTCCCATTCTCAATTTCATAACATTATTATTCCAAATTTTAAAAATAAATTAGAAAACAGAAGACTACAAATACCAAGAACGACGCAAATCCAGTTTGAGGCTGCTTCTTCCGTTGTTATACACAGTTCAACAGCGCTATCTATGCTGCAACCATTATTATTGTGGTGCCTGATGGGTTATTTTCGTTCTTCGTAATCGGAGCATTTCCGTTATCGTGATCCGTTTTTCTACAGATTTTTTTTTTAATATTTTCGTGATCCGTGATCATGGAAATTTATTTTCTGTGAATCGTGATTGACAACAAAATCAACTAGTGAATCGTGATGAGACCACCCCCCCCCCACCCCATCAGGCCCCTCAATATTATTCATGTTGCTTTTTATTTGCAGAGCCATTGTAAATCCCTAGGAGCACAATTAGCAGAACTGAAAGACTTTGACACAAATGAATTTGCCAAACATTTTCTCAATCTCAAGTACCTATTTCATAATGGTAAGATTAATCTCTAACCGTATAACCTCAATATTGAGTTGTCGGTCTTTAGTACTTTCCTTTAAAACATGTGTCTTATCAGTGGCGTAGCTAGGTCATTTTTACGTGTACGCCCGAACCTTGTTGAGGGGCCTGAAGGCCCAAGCGGATCCAGGCCAAAGAACCTGTTGGTAGTAGATTAGCCGAGGGTGAAGCCTCCGGAAGTTTATGCGTTATTGAGAATGACATATTACCATTCCTGTCAATGAAAACTCATCAATAACAACATTCTTTAGATTAAAAATTGTTTCTTTTTGATGTTTTATCTATTCATTGTGTTTACTTTCAAATATTATTAAAGCCTTAGTGGGCCTGGGGTAAAGCACTCAATCAACGAAAACACATTTTTATGTGCAAATGTCGTAAATGAGTTGTTCAGGTGAAATATTAAAATTTGTAAAGGTTCTCTATGGAACCCTGATCCTCGCCTGGGATTTCTCCAAGCGAAAAATAATTTATCAGTCCATTACAGGATTTAAACAAATCAAATATTTTCATTAGATATTTTGTCTTGGTCAGGAATATTAATTTCTGCACAAGTTTCATGACAAACTACGGATGTTTATAAATTTATCACGAAAATTAACTCATCATAGATACCAGCTTTGAAATTTTGTACTTGCGCCAGACGCTCGTATCTACAAAGGACACATCAATGTCGCTCGAAACAAACGTGACAAAAATTCCAGATCGTCTGACTTGAATTGCGTAAAGATATTAAAGTCTGTCTGTCATTATAAGGGTCGTTTTCAAAAAATGTCGAATTTTCAGTACACCCATGCTAACTTTTTTATTTCTAATGGAAATTTCAGTTGTAATGGTTTAAATGAAAGCTTGTCGGATTTGTGATTCAGAACATTAATAATAAACACACCTTACATCTATTTTGATAAGATTAAACTGCATTTAAGACCCATTTTGGAGGTATTTGTCTGCGTACAGTGTCAGAAAAACACATTTCAAATGATTTTTTTGCGATTTTCTGATCGCCTTGATATCTACAAAAGGGACTTTTTAAGAACGTTAAATATTATTCTAACGAAAATTCGTAGCTTCTATATCACTGTATGTAACATATTATCTACAAACTAAATTGAATCTGCGTACAGGAGGTTCATGTCTTTCCTGTTACCGCTACTTATATCAGCCGTGAAATTAATCTCCCTATGAATATTGAATCAGTCAGTGTTGATTTCAAAAGTGCAAAGTAATCTTTACATTTAAAACGCCTCGTTTCTTGAACGACAGTGTAGAGAAAAGAAATTTCAAGACATTTAGTGAAAAAAATATAGCGTACTTTTTTTTATGTCTATGCTGTTACCACCAATTTTGATTAAATACACCAACAGTATATTTGTAAAAAGTGCAATAACGTGTTGGAAACCAAATTCACAATAGAAAAACATAATCACTTCTCCAAAGGGAGTAGTTATTTCACAACAGCAATCAAAAACGAAGAAATTTGTCTATCCTGTTATGTCTATCCTGTTACTATGGTTGCTATGGTTACAGTAACAGCATAGACAATTGTAGACAAAAACGTCGTTAATTTTTTTATCTTAACATATAGGTGCAAAACGAATGAAATATTTCGTTGTTTGAAGTCATCTTCAGGTTATAACGTCTTAATCTTCCCAATTAAGCATTCGCAGGTGCAATACTGATATCGGTAACAGGATAGACAAAAAGGTAACAGGATAGACTTTTATATAGTAATATATCAGAAACGTACGTTCCTGTTACCAATGAAATATAGAGAAAAGTAAACTAACTTATGAGGGATTTACTTGATGTTGGGTTTATTTGAAAGGGTGAAAAAATGCCGAACAATATAAATTGCTATCTTAGACTTGCATTACTGGTGCTAATTTTTACAACCTTTGAAAACCAATTTTTAGAGGCATTTTTCAGTACAACCTGGAAAATTGGCAAATTATCTATTATATTACAGAATGAATATATATAGAAGTTTATTCTCTTGAAAACCATCTAATTGTCTACGTAAAACAAGCTTAACATTTTATCTTAACCTTTTCTTAATAACCCAAAATTTCTTTTGAAAATGGTAACAGGATAGACAAAATAATGTACCACCGATCAAAAAATGTTATAACATATTCTTGTATGACATCATTAAGATTGCATCTTTTAATATGTTGTTCTTACAGTACTGTTTGTTATGATTTGCTTATGTAGAGGGTTGTTTGAATAAGTAACTTTTAATAATTTTTTCAATTTCAAAATTCGACATTTTTTGAAAATGACCCATAACAGTTACACGGAAAATTGAACGAAAAAAAGTTTGCTTCTGAAATTAACCATAAAAAAAACTTCAATAAAGTTTCATTAAATTCGACGAATGTTTAACAAAGTAATTGACATGTAACACATTTTAATCTCAGACTGTAAATGCAAAATGAATTCCTTTTATCCATAAATTACGGGAAAACTCGTCATATATAATTTCGTCATTATACTCTGGATACTCTATTGACCATCAACAGTTTTTGTCCAGCTACCGTATAATTTTACGAAGGTTTGACAATTAAAGTTATTAATATCTTAAAACTTTAACAACATACTGAACCTAAATGTACATAGTTATAATATTGGCACCGCTGGCGAAATTTAGGATCGAAATGTCTCGCTTTTGCGACATAAATGGCAATGGCTCGACAAAAATTGAAAACCGCATATCGAATCTTAGCACATAATAAATTGCTTTAAAAAAAAGAAAAGGAAAGTGAGTATAGAATTCACGGTATATTAAGACTTTGACAGAAAATGAACAAAAATATCATATGATAAAAATGTTCGTCTCTTTTATTCGCAATTACAAGCCCTTGAAGAAAGACATAGAAGGTTGATGTACTATTATTTAATTTTTTTAATTTTATTGAGATGATTTTTTTTTTGCCAAATTCAAGTGTACGCCCGGGCGTTTTGACGTAAACATAGCTACGCGCATGCTTATCATATATGATAATCTATATTCTAGATTTAAGACATTTTTGTTCTTTTCTTTATACTTTTGTCTGTTTATTCTTTTTATTTTAGCACCTCATTAGTCTTTATTGTTTATTCTAGCAGCTCAGACAAAAGTTGTCCTTTTTGTTTCATTATGTAGGGACTATGTAAAATGAAATGGGTAAATATGAACAAAAATCTCTGTCGACTTCGGAATTTGAATGCAATTCTTAATTCTTAATGTTCAATGGGCAAGAAAGACGTTCGATCTACAAAAATGATGACAATAAGAGAGATAACAATCATATAACAGAAACGTGTACAGAACGTATTATATTAAGGTTTTAATATAGTGACAAGATATAAAAAATATATTATCGCTTTTAAGTAAGAAGGCCGAAGGCTTACTTAATGAAAGTAACAGTGATATAACAAATAATTTGTACGTCAGATGCGCGTTTCGTCTACAACAGACTCACCAGTGACGCTAGAATCAAAACAGTTTGAAAGGTGAATTAACTACAAAGTTGAAATTTATCAAAGACCGATCATTCTAAAAAGTTATGCAAAAGCCGTCAATGCCAATCGCTTCCAATTGCTAGATGACATAAACTAAAGCAAATTAAACGTGTAGATAGAAATAAGAGATACAACATATCAAATATGTAATATTAGATATAGCAGATATCGAATATATTATTTTTTTCTAGAACAAACAAGACACAATTTCTTCATCGGTTTGTCAGACCAAGACCAAACAAATGTCTGGAAATGGGCCGGAAGTGGTGAAACAGCAGATTTTACCGACTGGACGTCCGGCGAACCTTCAGGAGGAACAGAACATTGTACTGTTTTATGGGGATACATTGGTTATTGGTGGAATGATGAAGAATGTCAAAAACAATTCCAGTATATTTGTGAAGCTGATAATACATTGCCCGTTGTTGGAAAATAATATTAAGAACAATTCTGTCCGCTTTGTTTATTTATTGTTTATAATTGGTTTTTCGTTCAAACAATCGTAAAGAATTAAGAAAAAAATTATTCAAAAGTCAATAATATTTCAATCCAAGGACATGGTCAACTGCAACTAACAGAATGAAAATTAAACTTTAAAAGTTCGTGCAAGTTTTTTTGGTTTCCCTTTCATGAGGAACGCACACACCTTTACATTTCAAAAGCCACCGCCCGCAGAAACGTATGTTTGGAGCTATACAACAAAAATAGACCTAAATGGAATAGCTAAACTCATATATGGTCAACAATGAGATCTGACCTGTTTTAAATGAATTTGTTTTAATCACGTGATCAAAATCCTGAAGAAGATGACACTAATCAAGTGCATAATTAATATTCTTTGAAATTAAAAAAAATGGCAACAGATCTACATGTATTGAGTATATAAAAAAGACATTTAAAGTTCTGTGCTTTCAATTGTTGTTAAAGACATTTTTTTTTATAAATTATTGGTAATAAGCTCCAACATTTTCCTGGGCGTATCACATAGCCGTCCTGACTATCCCACAGCAGCAGAAAAAATCACAACTTTTAAACTACTTACTCTTCAATAGACCCGAGATCAACACAATTTTTAGTCTTTCAGTTTTCTATGTTGTGTTTTGTGTAGTATTGTTTGTTTGTTTGTCTTTTCCTTTTTATAGCTACATAAATATGGCGTTGTCAGTATATTTCCTACTCATAAGTTCGATATCAATGTCCCCCAGGAATCTTTCGCCTATCTCGTAAAGACTCAGGACGATTAAGGGCTAGGCATAAACATCTGTTAAATGTGGAAAATTGTAGGTTAACTTCTAACGTGATGGTACATAAAAAATGTACCCATATTGCACCTATAACTTCTAACGTGAGGGTACCCATATTGCACCTATAACTTCCAACGTGAGGGTACCCATATTGCACCTATAACTTCTAACGTGAGGGTACCCATATTGCACCTATAACTTCTAACATGAGGGTACCCATATTGAACCTATAACTTCCAACGTGAGGGTACCCATATTGCACATATAACTTCTAACGTGAGCGTACCCATATTGCACATATAACTTCTAACGTGAGGCTACCCATATTGCACCTATAACTTCTAACGTGAGACTACCCATATTGCACCTATAACTTCTAACGTGAGGGTACCCATATTGCACCTATTTTGACAGTTTTAAACCTACGTTTATTTATGCTCCAGACAAAAGTTTTCATTTTGTGTTTATTTTGAATCCATATGAATTAATAGAAACAACAATGTGTCCAAAGTACACGGATGCCCCACTCGCACTATCCTTTTCCATGTTCCATGGACCGTGAAATTGGCTAATTATCTAATTTGGCATTAAAAGAAGAAAGATCATATAAGCAACAAGTGTACTAAGTTTCAAGTTGATTGGACTTCAGCTTCATCAAAAACTACCTTGACCAAAAACTTTAACCTGAAACTCCCACTTTCATTTTCTATGTTCAGTGGACCGTGAAATTGGAGTCAAAAGTCTACTTTGGCTTAAAAATTAGAAAGATCATCTCCTAAGCAACAAGTGTGCTAAGTTTCAAGTTGATTGGACTTCAGCTTCATCAAAAACTACCTTGACCAAAAACTTTAACCTGGACGTACGAACAGAACCACAGACGGACGGACGAACGGAGCCACAGACCAGAAAACATAATGCCCCTGTACTATCGTAGGTGGGGCATAAAAATTGATCTTAACTGACCTCTAATCTAAACCATCAATGATTCTGCAATGAGGAGTACCCCAAATTGCACCCATGCTTGATTAAATTCGAATTTTCAAAAGTCGAATAACAGAGCTTTAGTTTGTTTAATTTCTTCAAATATTTTGAACAATTATTTTTGCTAAATAGTTGCAAATTGGGTACCGTGACGTTAGATGTCTTTTGGTTATTTTTGTCCTAAGTTTGCTAGTCTTATTGACGCATACCACACTTCTTCATGTTGTCACTGTTGTATCGGTCATATTATAACTAACCTCAGTTTGTTTGACATTTTGTTATTTTAATAAAAACAGGAAAGTTCTGATATATCGACAGCTGTTGTTGATAAGAAAAGGCATCGTGGTTTCATCAAAATATAACAAAGCAATTTTTATTTACGAAAATTTTCTTAAATTGATAAAATATATATGTAGATATGTATCATTGAAGACCTGTTGGTGACCTTCTGCTGTTGTTTTTTTCTATGGTCGGGTTGTTGTCTCTTTGGCACATTCCCCATTTCCATTCTCAATTTTATTATTTTATTATTCATCAAGTATAAACGCATCAAATAAAACGAATGCAAAAGAAGACACCAAGAGCTTTTACTTATTGTAAAACACAGATGCATACAAACAGTTGATTAATCTCTCAAAAGTCGTCCTGAATATGCATGAAATATTTGACACTGGACGTTAAACTATGAGTGGCCGTTCGTGTCATTGGCGGTATGAACATACCGTATGAAATTTTCAACGCGTTGGTTTTTATTTTCAACGCGTTGGTTTCTATTATCAACGCGTTGGTTTTTACTTTCAGCGCGTTGGATTTTACTGTCAACGCGTTGGTTTTTACTTTCAACGCGTTGGTTTTTACTTTCAACGCGTTGGTTTTTGTTATCAACGCGTTGGTTTTTATTATCTACGCGTTGATTTTCATTTCAACGCGTTGGTTTTACTTTCAACGCGTTGGTTCGTACTTCATACGGTATGAAAAACCAACGCGTTGGTTTTCAATTCCATACCGTAAGTTTTCCACTTCTGTCTACCAATCAACATACTTGTAACAAAGTACAATCTTGTCAACCGTTCGGACGTACTCCAGATTGTTGCGCCAGTAAGCAGAGAAAACATAACACATGTGATCGTTAATGAGGCACATTTAATAATGATCGTGAGGCGGTAAACAGTAAAGGGAAATAACCCATCAATCATACATGTATAATCATGACACATGGAGTAAGGGAGATAATACAGATTAATACATGTGACAATCAATACAATACATTGGCGCAACTTCTTTTCTCCCTCTCTCTCTTTACAATTGTCAACTAATAATCTCTGTTATTATAAGAACATGAATAAAAATAAATGTTATCAATATGCATAAACTAAACACATAGCTATCAATAAGAAACAAAATAATTCTGACATTTTTTTTTCCATCTCCTTTAAAGTCTCTATATCTTCATCAAATTCATATTACTATATACGTAGTTAAGCAAAAAATACTGTGCATATACATTGTAGTAAACATAAAATAAGCAGTAAATGAAATACGACGTACATTTTGTTGTATCTGATTCTCTAAGTAAACAATTAACCCAAGGTGACGAGTGAGCATCAAGTTTAAAAGGAAATGAAATCTTTAAACCGCGCTGGCGTTTTCAATTCGGAGAGCTTACGGAGAACGCGCTTATTATCTTGTTCAGTGCTCGAGTTACTAAGTGTCAAGTCATGTTCGAGACTATTATCATGTTGCGCAGTCGGCTCGTCCAGATTTTCAACATCGTCGATATTTTCGCAAATAAGAATAGGCGGGGGCTCCGCGCGTTCTGGTGGTAGGTCACGGATAGGCCCAAGAAGGCTATCTTCGTCATGGCCATCTGAATCAGACTCCTCATTGTACACATTCTGAGAATATCTTGGATTTTGCTGGGCACTTATAGTGTTTAAAACTTTATAACATTCCGAAAGTTTTACTTTGTAGGACGAGGCGCGGAGTTGATTGCCTGAGAATTTTTTGATGAAACACCATTCGCCATCACGGGCTACAACAAGGTACCGATCTCGCGATTGGGTCTTTGATCTGTCGGTATAAAGGTAAACCAAATCCCCTATATTAATATCAGGGGTCGGACGACCGGGTCGACTGCATTTAGAATTTTCGCTAAATCCGTGATTTTTATATCGAGCCTCGTGCTGTGCGCGAATAAGGTTCATGTCAGAAATTGGCAACTGTTCATGAGTAAATTGACTTCTTTGAGTCCATAGTTCGCGGGAGGACAATCCACGCTGGCGAAGCCTAGAATTAAGTCTCGTAGTAGCTATAACTAGTGTATTTTCAGATAGAGGAGAATGATCGTGTTCCTCACGAAGTAACTCGTCTTCGAGCTCAGCGATGGCTTTATCGGCAACTGGATTTTTGTTCCGATTTTTAACACGGCCAATTTCAACTGATATGTTGAGTTGCTTTAAGTATGAATCGTCACATAAAGGGCGAAAACCCGGGGCCGGGTCAACTCGAACGACAACACTTGGACCGTTTAAAGGCTTTAACGGTATCAATAAGTGTATGAGCCCATCTCGCAAGCTACCTAGTTTTTCGTCTTTGATAAAGCATGTACTAGTGTACGACGTTACAGTTTCTCTGACGACCAGTATGAGTTGGCGGTTGCGCTTAAGAACGTCGGCCACGTAAGATATGCCAACCAAGTCCGGTGGGTCTTCTGAAGACTGCTCGACGAGGCTCTTAGGGAACCGTTTTAAAGACGCGCATGTGTGACAGGAGTCACTAGCCTGTTCGGCCGCCTTTGGCATGTCTAAAGCGTAAAAGTGGCGCTTTAAGACGAGGTTTAATTGGTGTTTTGACGGATGGTCCAACTTAATATGTAGAGCAGTGACGAGTCCGTCAAGAACGTTACGTGGAACAATGATCAATTCGTTGGGAGGAGCAAGAGGATCACAACGCCGAACAACTAACAAACCGTCTTTGGCGATTGATGCAACATTCAGGTAACGTTTGACGTCTTTAATGTTTGTCAGTTTTTTGGAGGGCCGGGTGCCTTGTTTTAAATGAGCGTGAGTGCGTCTAAGATCAGGGCATTCTGATTGAATATTAATCCAGGCCGACCTGGTGGTGAAAGGTAAGCGAAATTCGTCATTGAGAACGTCTTGAATGCTTACGGCTCGAACGACAGAATCTTCGGTACGCGATATAAAGCAACAAACCTGACAATTAGGCTCTGTACAAACGGGTGCGTTTCTGCTTGCAAAGTCGGATGGAATATTTGCACGACCGGATAAATGGTTGACGCTGACCTGGTATCGGCTTACAACAGAAAGAAACGATGTGACACGCGGACTGGCCGAAAATTCACCGCGACATAGTTTTTCAAATCCCTGTACGCATGGTTTACTATCTGTCAACACATTCGCTTGCAGTTTTGACTGAATAATAAAGGGACTGAAATGTTTGACACTAGCGGCAATGGAAAGCGCTTCGATTTCACACGGTAGCCACAACACTTGATGTTTACGCAACTTAGCACTGAAAAATCCTGCTAAGGACACTTTACCGTCACGATTTATGTATAGGGTCGCTCCGATACCGCGTTTAGTGACGGAACCGTCTGTGACTATCCACAGTTGATCACTGCATTTAGATAGCGTGATGGCTTTACGGGAGCTCAGAGACTTTTGGGCAAACTCAAAATGTTCTCTTAGTATGTCGGACCAAATAATTTTGTCAGCTGATTTCATACCACTTATTTTCTCTTCTAATGGGGCAATTAAATTGGAACAATTCGGAATGACGCGGCTTAGCATCTTGTACAAACCGATAAATGATCAAAGACCCCACACAGTGTCTGGTACGGGACACGAGGCTAGTGTTGCTACTCTGTGTGTGCTAGCGGAAATCGAACCCTGTGACCAAATCCAACCTAGGATTGTTATCGATTTTGGGCAAATAACAGTTTTGCTAGGTGATAGGCAAATTCCTGATTTTTGTAGCGACTGAAGAACGCACTCCCAATTGTATAAAAGCTCCTCCGGGGTATTACCGCCACAAAATAAGTCATCTGCCAACTTAGCTACGCAACCTTTTTGTAAGAAATCCCCCACTATACGACACATTAGTTCTTCAAGAGCCGTTTCGGAACCAGGCATTCCCATCGCACAACGTGTATATACGCGAACTCCACGGTAAGGGGTCGCGACTCCGCAATACTTCATCGAATCTTTTGCAAGGGGGATTTGGTAAAATGCGCTCGTAAGATCAGACTTGATTATATATTTCCACTGTGCGATCGTACGGAGTGTGGAATCCACGTCAGGCATAAGAGAGGGTTGCGGCTTACTATATCTGCCAACATCGGCAAATGCTGTCACAAGTCGGAAACCACCGGAAGCTTTTTTGACAAGAAATGAAGGGTTAATATACTCAACTGAAATTCCGACGTCTTCGGGTTTACGGAACACTCCTTTACATTCCAATTCGTCAAATTTGTTTTGGAGTTCTACCAAATTATTTTTTGAATACTGTGGCATTCTACCTTTCCGTTGGGGAGGCTGGACAGGACCCATATTAAGAGATGCTTCAAAAGGACCTATTTCCCCATTATAACCTTCAAAGTTAGGACTAAAAACTTCACTGAACTTTCGAAGAAGTTCATTAAACTGGGTTTGGAGATCTGGACTAAGTAAATTATCTGGGTCTACAGAGACTTGTTTGAAAAATTGGGAAGTATGTGTGGAGTCTATGTAGTTTGTTGTTTTTATGTCACGGATATTGTCCGGTGCCTCTGGTGCGTTGTTTATGGTAGTCGTAAGTCGTACTCGACAGAAATGTTCATTTCGTTGTATGAACTGCGGTACCGACGTGTTATTCACGATGCGTATTTTGCCTGCGACCGACTGAGCAATTTGGGGACTTGGCCAATCTTTCGTACGAGAAGCGTCAGTGTGAGGCTCGACCGCGAGAATGCAATCCGATTCTATTTCCGATGGGATGTCGTATTCGCCGTAACATCCTGGCCAAACTACTGAACTTGCTGATGGAGCCCGGATAAGAAAGGCCTGTGTTCTACGTACGCGAGTATTACTAGAGTTAAGTTCCTCGTTTGGGCTACCATACATAACAGTTACCTTATCGCGTATTACGATTTTATGTTTGCTAGGGAAAATCGCTGACATGAAAGGAATACCGGCGAGTATATCAACGTCCAAGTCGTTCACTACTAGGGCCTCTAACTGTAACTCGATTCCGTCTCCCGAAAGTGTGAAATGACATTCACCAACTATATTTAACGGGGTAACACCGTCAGCTTGTAAAGCGGAATGGTTGCTTTTCTTGATTGTTACGCCGATGTAATCCGCGGAAGAAGCTTTTATCATACTCACCTCAGCACCCGTATCTAGTGTTAGCTCAAGTGGGAAATGTTTATAAAATGCCTTAAAGTAAGGGGACTGTTTAGTGCTCACCCGTCTTAAAGCAGATACAACTCTGAGCTTACTAGGACCTACATTATCATTTAAAAATGAGACTTGTTCATTATCAACATTGTCCTCAGACTCACTATCACCTACTTCTGTACAATAAGATTGCCTTACTCTGGACATATATTGTTTGTCTTCATCAGGTAAATGTTTACAAGTACTTAAAAATGTTGGGACGGACGACCTGCTTGCTTACATAAAATACAACACTTTATTTGACGACCAGTTCTTATACTACCTGTCTTTTTTGCACTTCTGTCAAAATGTTTGTCTTTTATTGACGCCCGTAAAACTTTGGCATCAGTGGCTGAATGAATTTCGTCAAGTAAACTATCAAGTGCCTGTGAAATTTCAGGTTTCAAAGAAGCTAATGTTTTTGACCGTAACTCAGTTCCATATCGCTGCTTCACTAGGTTGGGCAAGTCACGATTAATAAGTCTTAACCAAGTTAGTACAATCAGGTTTTCCAAAGAAGGCGATAGTTCTTCGTCGGCTTCAGGTACTTCTCCGTGGTGATGAATATTGCCACCGGCACGAAGCATATTGTCTTCAATAAAACTAGCCAATCGCTGAAATAAGTCCTCAGGACGCTCATCTGGTTCCAAAAAGATGCTATTAAAATCAAGAAAGTGTCCACCAGTAGACTGAAATCCGTAGTGTAGACGAATTGACTGCCAAATAGAATTAATGGATGTCCCAAGCATAAGGTCCAAATGTGTGCACTTTTGGGCTGCTGTTCGTCGGTTAGCTTCGGCAACCGCCTCGCCATCGTCAACAATGCCACGTAAAGGATTGGCGTTGGTTTTCTTCAGCCATGTAAATCCATCTACAAGGAACGCTGCGAAGTTTTGATCAAGGGACAAGGTATATTGTAAGTTTTGTCTCCATGCTTCAAATGATGTTATTGTTTCAACTTTTGAGAGTGACCATTGTTTTGGAGCACGTGTGCCTGCCATTTTGTAAAGATCAGATAAGTCCAACAATAGAAAATGTTGTCGTGTTAGTCAGAATAAATGACAAATTTTCCTGCTCACCTTTTGCTTCTAGAGTGGAATAATGTTCAAATTGTTGAGTTATTTGAGATGTGGGTTTCTTAAACCGCTAGTAAGCAGAGAAAACATAACACATGTGATCGTTAATGAGGCACATTTAATAATGATCGTGAGGCGGTAAACAGTAAAGGGAAATAACCCATCAATCATACATGTATAATCATGACACATGGAGTAAGGGAGATAATACAGATTAATACATGTGACAATCAATACAATACATTGGCGTTGTTATGTTTCAATCAATCAACGTTTCCAACTGAGTGCAGAACAAACCACAAGCCGAGAGTGGTTATGGCCTCCAAATGCAAATTGGTTTAGGTATTTTGTCTTATGAAAAGTCTGACTGTATGTCGTGAAAATTCCCAAATGAAAACACACTTAAAAGAAAACCACACACATTTCTATCTCTGATATGATCTTTTTACTACGATTTTCATTATGAAAGATAAAATTTCGTATCAGGCCAAAACAGAGTGACTTACGTGGGGGTGGGGTGGGGGGGGGGGTGATTTCTAATTAAGATGTAGTATGGTTCCAAATGGGATTATTAGAAAATATTCCAAATATTTCTTTTGAATCAATATTTTGCGTGTTTGTTTTTGCTTGTATCTGCCTAGTGTGTGGCTACGAGATTTGTCCAATAAAGTGTCAATAGTAATAAACACTGGTTCATAAGATAAAATGTTCTTTTTTCAAGTATCAACTTTTTATCTTGTTTTAAGTTTTTAATTTAAAAAAAAAAAGGAAATATTCCATTCATTATGGACCCCATTTTCGACAATTAACATTTTTGCTTGTTTTGGTTTTGTTTGTTTGTCTGTTTCCATCGGTTTTTCCGTAGTTTTTTTAAATCATGACAAAATATCGTGATTAAACGTTTGATCAATAAAGTCATATTAACAACCAAACATAAATAGGCCATTCGGACTTTAATTCGTGATATCTATAAATAGTGATAAGCAATCAACAACACAAATATTGCTAAATATTTACAACGATTTTTGAGAAGCTATTTTTAGTTTTAAACAATTCTAAGTTATTAAGTACTGATAAATAAACTTTTCAAATTATCTAAACTAAAACATTGACTTGGTACAAAGACATTATGAATACCCCCGGTATAACAATGACAGACAGACAGACATGCTATTGTCTTTTCATTTCAAATTTTTTGCTTTTACTTGCATTTATGTAAAATTTATTTTTCATTGCCAATAAAGCAAAAAATAATAAAAATTAATCGAATGAAACTTACTAGATATGAGCAGCACGACAGCTGCAAATTTAATGCAGGACCTGATTACCTTTCCGGGACACCTAACATTCGCAGGAAACGCGGTATAATTGCATATGAATTAGCTATAAACTCGAATCAAAAAGACAATAATGCGATACATATTGAATTTAAGACAACTTAAAAACAACGTTTTATATGTTTATGAAGTGAGTTTTATTTCTAATCAAAATATAATCCACCAAAAGCAATGACTGACTTCGTAAATAGTTGTAATCATGAGATCACTGTGTGTTGCTTGAACGAAAAAAAAATCGTATCAAATAAGACGGTTATTATGATAAATTTAAAGATAAAGCAAACTTAATAAGAGGGAAGTACTTGATAAAAATCAATACTTGTTTTATCATTTAGTTCAATGTAACAAGGTGAATTCGAATTCATTTGTGTTTTTTTTTATTTGTAATACATTATGTCTTTACTCTATTAGAAAGTTAATATAAACATCTATAAAATTTATCGTTATTGTTTCTTTCTTTTTTTGGAAAAAAAATATAGATTAAACAGATCGCAATTTAAAAAAATCCCTTTTTGTGCCCAATAAGGACAATATCAGATTTTTGTAAATTTCATTATCTGATATTTTGTTTACTCCATTAACCAGACTCTGGTCAAGGGAATACAATGCTTGTAATTCTAGTCTCTGTGAGTATTTATTTTGAGTCGGAAATCTTTAAGCATGTTATTTGTCTGTAAAATGTGTACGTTGAATTAAAATAACAAAAAAATATATGTTGAGATGTTATTTCTTTTCTATGAAGTCGAAATTTCCATTTTTGTTACATTTTGGACACTATAACAGCCTACTGAAATATGCAAAGGATCGTATCAACCAATAAATCAGAAACGAACAATTAAAACGATGGCATGCGATGTTACAAGATTTCAGCATATATTGATAAACATTCCGACAAATTGAAATGTGTAATATGATGTCAATTATATAAACAACTTAAAGTCATATGAAACTTCAAATGAAAACTAATTATTGCATATGTTTTATTTCATAACTTAATGGTTAGTTCGCATTATTAAACTTATGTTCATATACTATTTTTAAAGAAAATTCTATAATTTGTAAAATTTTTACGAAATTTACTTATTGTAAGTTGACGTATGCTTCAAGTAAACAATTCACTGATATGTTTTCCGAATGCAGTGTACTCAGCGTGACCTTTCTTGTAAACTCATAAATAAACTATTATCTTATTGTTATTCACGTGGTCAATGTCCATGCTTGTCTATTGATTGTTTACTATAAAGTTTACAATCGGTAACCTATGGGCTTCAAAACACGACAATTATTAAGCAGCCATATTTTCACATCATAACTTGCCGATGGAATTGTTTTGCGTAAACAATGATTGAATCGTGCACGGAAGACTAAGTTAATGATATGAAGAATTGAATAAACTTTATTTTTTCGCAAGTCACTCGTTTCATGTGACTTTCAGACAATACACAAATAATACAATTGTATTGTACAAATAATACGTTGTGAAACATAACGAAAGTAGTAATTTATAAATAGATATGGATGAATCTGACAGATACCATATATATATATATATATATATATATATATATATATATATATATATATATATATATATATATATATATATATATATATATATATATATATATATATATATGGTATATAAATACATTGTAGTGGAAATAACTACTTTTGGAGTGTCAAAAGTTCTTTGAAAGTACTTGATAGATTGCATGATCATATCGTTGATTTCAAATATTTTCAAAGTTTAGATTTTTCTACTCTATATGTACCTACTTGTATCCTAATTATGATAATCTCATTAAGAAAGCATTCACACACCTAATGAAATGACATCTAAAAAGTCTAAACGAAAAGTACGTGCTCAAACTCACTTAGGTCAATTTCTAGTTACAACAAACAATAGGTATATGTTAATTTGGTTTGATACGATAATTGTATTTGAATTTTTATTCCGTTTATCGTTAAGCTATCGGAATTCCCATTGGAACTTACTGTGCACCACTTATTGCAGACATGTTTCTGTATTGGTATGGGTTACTAACATTTGCAAAACAACATCTGATACAAAAATTTAATAACACTTTCTGATATATGGATAAATTTTGGCACTCAATAATGACGTCTTCTGTATGTACACGAACGATATTTATCCTGCTGAACTAACTTTAAATAAAGCTATTATTAACAACGGAGACTGCCCTTTCTTGGATCTTCACATCTATATCATTTAACGGGAAGCTTAAAAGACCAAAATTTACGATAAAACAGATGATTTTACATTTCCATATTTTTAAGTAGTGACGTTCCCTTGTCACCATCTTGTTTTACATATCTTAACTTATATGATTCGCTCGTGTATGTAATAACGTATGTGGTTTTAGAGAAGGAAACCAATGTATTATTAAAAATTATTACATGTACACTAGGGTTTTCGATATCACAAACTAGTCAAAACATTTACTAAATTTCATCACCAGATCATCTAAAACCAGTTGTTGGTATGATACGTGTTATGTTCTTCTCTTGTATTTTATGATGGTAAGATACTCAACCCATAACGAGAGGGATTATACTTGGTATTCATTTCATGCAGACATAATCTTTCAATCAATTTAATTGAGGTCTGGAACTGGTATGTTAGTAACTGATAGTAGTCCTTAATTTGTTAATTTATGTATTATTGTCATTTTGTTTAGTTTCTTTTGTTACATATCCTGACATCGGACTGATAATTCTTTTAAAATGAGTTTTACTGTGGGTATTGCTGGCTTTTTTTCTACATTGGCTCAAAAGTTAGGGTGAGGGTTGATATATCAAAAACATGTTTAACATTTTATTTATTTCCTTTTGTTACATCTTCTGACATCGGACTCGGACTTCTCTTGAACTGCATTTTATGTGCGTTTTGTTTTGCGTTTACCTTTCTACATTGTCTAGAGGTATAGGGGGAGGGGGAATCTCATAAACATGTTTAACCCTGCCGCAATTTTGCGCCTGTCCCAAGTCAGGAGCCTCTGGCCTTTGTTAGTCTTGTATGATTTTTAATTTTAGTTTCTTGTGTATAATTCGGAGTTTAGTATGACGTCCATTATCAGTGTACTAGTATACATATTTTTAAGGGGCAAGCTGAAGGACACCTACGGGTGCGGGAGTTTCTCGCTACATTGAAGACCCGTTGGTGGCCTTCGGCTGTTGTCTGCTTTAAGGTCGGGTTGTTGTCTCTTTGACACATTCCCAATTCCCTTCTCAATTTTATTTGTATCTTAGTTTCTTATATATATTTCGGAGTTTACTATGACTTCCATTAACACTGACCTAGTAAATATTTGTGTTAAGGAGAAAGCTGAAGCACGCCTCCTGGTGCGGGATATTCTCTCTGCATTAAAGACCCATTGTTAGCCTTCGACTGTTTTGCGCTCTTTAGACGGGTTGTTGTCTTTTCGACACATTCCCTTTTTTCATTCTTAATTCTTCATTTATTAAAAAAAAAGTTGTTGACATGATACCTGTTTTATGTAGACGAAACGCAAAAGCGCGTCTGGCATATTAAATTATAATCCTGGTACCTTTGATAACTATTTACACCACTGGGTCGATGCCACTGCTGCTGGACGTTTCGTCCCCGAGGGTATCACCAGCCAAGTATTCAAAACTTCGGTGTTGACATGAATGTCAATAATGTGGTAATTTTTATAAATTTCCTGATTACAAAACTTTGAAATTTTTGATGAACTATGGATTTTCATATCCCAAGCATAGATTACCTAAACCGTATTTGGCACAACTTTTTTGAATTTTGGATGCTCAATGCTCTTCAACTTTGTACTTGTTTTGCTTTATAAATATTTTGATAATTGCGTCACTGATGAGTCTTATGTAGACGAAACGCGCGTCTGGCGTACTAAATAATAACCCTGGTACCTTTGATAACTATTTACACCACTGGGTCGATGCCACTGCTGGTGGACGTGTCTTTCCCGAAGGTATCACCAGCCTAGTATTCAGCACTTCGGTGTAACATGAATATCAATAATGTGGTCATTTTTATAATTTTCCTGTTTACAAAACTTTGAAAATTTCGAAAAACTAAGGATTTGCTCATCTCAGACATTGATTAATTTAGCCGTATTTGGCACAACTTTTTTGAATTTTGGATCCTCAATGCTCTTTAACTTTGTACTTGTTTGGCTTTATAAATATTTTGATATGAGCGTCACAGATGAGTCTTATATAGACGAAACGCGAGTCTGGCGTAGTAAATTATTATCTTGGTTACTTTGATAACTATTTCTTCTGTTACCTATTCATCAGAATCGGAATTCGTTTAAGCTAAGTTTCACTGTGCGTATTGCCGTGTGTTTGTGCCTGTCACAAGTCAGAAGCATTTAGACTGCATTAATGTCTATTTCTTAAATTTTGGTTCATTTATTTGTTTCGAAGTTGAATGTGGTGTACATTTTCACTGTACACATTTGTTCAGGTGCCAATCATCTGAAATATGATTTTCACGCTGTGTGAAAGACACATTGGCCTTGTGTTGGTTTCTGGTTTCTGCTCTATGGTCTACTTGTTGTCTCTTTGACACATTTCCAATTTCAACTTAAACTATTTTAATGAACAAACGAATCTTTTTGTATAGTACAGTAAAATCATAGGGTGTAAAACTTCAAATTTGAGAGTGTGTTTTTTTTTTTTAGATCTGTAATATATAGATATTGTATGTATATCTTAATGATTTAATTCTTATATCTACAGATGAGTTGCGTCTTTCTGAACGTAATATCTGCATTTTGGTTTTTTGATAATGGTAAGTAAGAATAACCTTCTAAGTAGATCGTAAAACACTTAATTTACAGGAATTACAATAACAATTATTTGCTTTGTTAACTCAGTTTTTAGAATTCATTTCAATATAAAAATCAGAAATGTATGGTTGCCATACTGGGCACTAACCACAGAGCGGAAGGTATGTGAGTATGAGCATTTTAACCATATCCGTTTGTTTCTGTTTATGGTAGAAAGCTTTTAAAGAGAGACAAAAAATATCAAAAGAATATTTAATCTCATGTCGAGAATATTATACTAACAACGCCACGGCTAACAAATAAGAAGACAAAGAACAACTCTTCTAAAGACTGAGCGACATGATTACAACCAGGTGCTCTCATATACTCCGAAAGAGTAAGCAGATTATGCTCCAAATGTGGCATCCGTCATGTTGCTTTAAGATGAACACTTATTGAGTATCATGAAAAGATTAAGGTATCTTTTAAGAGTTGTGTGTGTAGCTCAATTTGAAGCGCTGTTGACGTTTTGGAGGACATGTTTTGCTACATTTTATTTATTTGTTTATCTATTTGCCAAAATGTTATTGAATAGTGATTAAAACATGAATGAACTGAGGGTTGACCTGGTAAATTAAGCCATTTATGGAGCAAACCTGAATTGGAAAGCTTCCGAATTGCATCTTGGTGGAGTCTTGAAACACATAAACAAGCAGATATATCGCTTCGAATGTGCCCAAACTATAACTCTCAAAGCACTTTCTATTTGTATTGGAGTTTCTGTAGATTTGATTAAAATTTATTCCGAGTTAATATGGGGACGAAGTCCCCTATTACAGTAGAAAATTCAATAAAAAGAAAAAAAAAAAAAAAATCGGGAAAATTTCCCGAATTTTTCATTGTACTAATGAACTCAAAATCGTTCAATTTTTTTTTTGTCGCGTTTTTTAATTTCCGGATCTGCGCAGAACACATAACTCTACTTCCTTCTTCCGGTCTTGTTGTCGTGAGACTTTGATTAGTCTAGTAAAATATAGGAACTCAAGGAACACAATACCAATATTTCATTTTTAATCATTCTTTGTCTTTGGTATGAATAAACGTTACCTGATGCCTTGCGTTTCTTTGTTTACTTTGAACATGACGTCATAACTTAAATAACGTCACAAGTAAAATCCCTAACAACAGAACCAAAATCGGAAACGTTACGGTATTTCCGTTTCTTTTTTTTAACAAATATTTAAGTTACAAAAAAAATAATTTAAACAAACTTCGTCCCCATTCACAGGTAATGCCTGCCTCATATTATTTTTGGTATAGTGAATCTCAAAATTGAATTTTTTGTTTAAGGTATACGTATCTCTACTGAAGATCCATCAGAAATATCTACAGGTAAGTGATATCATGATTTTCATATCGATATTAAAATGTATCTATTTCCATTCTATACATGTATCCATCTACCAAAGTTTTTACTGTAAAATCTAATTAGTGTCACCGGAAGGAAACCATTTGTAGAATGTTATCCGCTTCTGCTTTTTGTTAGATAATTTCGCTCTTTGTTTGACACTTTTGTTTTTGTCCGTTGCTTTCGGTCTGTTTTGTTTTTTGTCCGATAACTTTGCTTTCGTCCGACATTTTTGCTTTTCGTCCAACAGTTTTGCTTTCTGTCTGTTGGGTTTGGTCCGTTTTGCTTTTTGTCCGATTATTTTGATTAGTTGATTAGCTTTCAATTAAAACAGGTTGAATTAATAAAATGATTTAAAAAATTAGATTAAATAAGCTTGTTTTGAGGGGAAACAACACTGTAAACATCCTGTTTTTGGCAGTGAAAATTAAAAATATATTTGCAGTCACTGTAGCTTTTTTCAGGAAACCGTACCCTGAAGCGTAATTTGTTAAAAAGGTCAGGTAAAACCTATGAATTTTATACAGTTTGGATTATGGGAAATGTGCCTATATCATGTCTATGGGTATGCATATGACCTGATTTCAGGTTTATTATGGTCAAATTAGGCAATTCCCCCCATTTTCTCTGTATAGAACTTTTTTTATTATATTAAAGTACACTATATTTGTATTTCATTATTATTAAGAGAACATTCTGATTCCAATGACAACTAGTTTGATGCAAATATCTTTATTGACCATTCCACCTCTAAGTGACTCTTAGGCATCCATAAACATATGACGTCATAGAAAGAAAAAAACACTGTTGATTGTACCCTATCAATTTTCATATCACTGACCGTATTTCGCCTTGTTATGACGTTGACAATGCGTTTCCGTAGAGTTTAAGTTATGACGTCAATAAAAGTACAGTTCCTCAGACTTTTCACGTCATTCACTACAAAAAGATGGTTTAACCCTAAATATTTGATTTGGAATACCTGTAGGAGTTGCAGTATATAAAGAATAACCAACATTCTCTCGGCAAAGTTTGGTTTTCTACCTGTATCTAAGCCTTGTACAAATAAATTTTTATTTTCCGAAACAATGTATAATGCTTATTCCACATGTATGTGTTTCCTAGAATAAGTTCAGCGAAATAATTTTTAAGTTCATAATTGCAACACATCATTAAAAATCCGGTAATGACATGCTTTATAACAAACCTTTCTTAAATTGTCTGTTCATTGATTGTAAAATTAAAAAGAAATTAGGATTGCATCTTCCTCAGGCAAAGCTAATCTTCTTTATGCATTTCCCTTTTGAATGGTTTTACACTTATAACTTTTAGGGTCCTATATCGCTTGCTGTTCGGTGTGAGCCTAGGCTCCGTGTCGAAGACCGTTCCTAGACCCTAAATAGTTTACTTTTTTAAATTGTGACTTGGATGGAGAGTTGTCTCATTGGCACTCATACCACATATTCCGATATCTATTTGACTATCTTTAGGTACTTTTTGGTTATGTAGCTCTTCAAATGTTTCGGTTGTTATGCATCCTCAATTTTCAAAATCCGTCTTTGAGCTTTTCTGATGCAGGTTAATCCAAAAATGTGCGTAGGATGCACGAATTCAACAAAGTATTGTTTTCATTTTTCCTTTGTTTTTTGATAATGTTGCCCATCATAGTGATGTTATTAGTAATTATAATTTAGATTGTTGACTACATTCCGTATAGTTATCAAAAGTACCAGGATTATAATTTTATACGCCAGACGCGCGTTTCGTCTACATAAGACTCATCAGTGACGCTCGGATCAAAACAGTTAAAAAGCCAAACAAATACAAAGTTGAAGAGCATTGAGGACCCAAAATTCCAAAAAGTTGTGCCAAATACGGCTAAGGTAATCTACTCCTGGGGTAAGAAAATCCTTAGTTTTTCGAAAAATTCAAAGTTTTGTAAACAGAAATTTATAAAAATGACCACATAATTGATATTCATGTCAACACCGAAGTGCTGACTACCGGGCTGGTGATACCCTCGGGGACGAAACGTCCACCAGCAGTGGCATCGACCCAGTGGTGTAAATAGTTATCAAAAGTACCGAATTCATGTCCTATCTTAACGGTAAAGCAAATATGTCCATTATTATTTGATTTGCCCATGTTTGTTATGTAATTTAAAATTTTAATTAAATCAATTTAGCAATGCACAACTAATATATCATTTAAGCACGGGGGCTATGGTAGCCGAGTGGTATAAGTAGTCCTGCTAATGTATCACTAACCTAGCTGTGAGTACTGAGGATGTGAGTTCGAATCGTATAAAAAGTTATCAAACACTGTAGTAAGATCTTTGAATATTTCATTTCTCGATACTTAGATTAATATTGTTTTTCAAGGGGCATTAGCTGTCAACTTCATGTTCACTGATTTGACTCAAATTCTCATATTCAAATTATAACATGCTAAAACGTATATTCAAATTACAAAAAGTCTAAAATAAACAATAAACAATACATAGACACGATGACATGTATCAACATTTTAATTTTGTCTAGATGCAATCTTACATTCGAGGTGTCCTCCGAAGACTACCGACAGTCATATAACCCGATATAAACATAAAATCAAATATAAAAAGATAGAGACAATTGGATTTTGCAAAGTCTGTTTGATTTCCTATTGTAGGTAAAAAGGTATGTTTATCATCGTGCGTGCCTGTATCTTGTGGATCGAATCAGTCAACCAAATGGTTCACCTTTTTTTCACTTATAATGTTGACATTCTTTTCTATAGCTGAATACATGTGCAATCCATGTACAACTTAAGGGTTAAATCAAAGTTCACACGAATTAGGATTCACTGAGGTCGAATAATTCACTTACAAATGAATAATTCATCAGCGATGTTTCTTAGCTTATTTGGACAGACCAAATTTGACGCTAAATGCGAATTATTATTCCACTTGTCATTTTCATTATAATAGAACAGAAGAAAAAAAAAAATAATATTTAATAGTTTTTGTCATTTCTCCTAGCTAACACCAATTCATGAGATTAGTATTTTTTGATACATTGTATTAAAGTCTAAGAAAATATCATATATTTGTAAGATTGCGATGTCAGGAATTGGTAACTATTTTTCGTTTGATGTTAATTGTTGTTTGTCGGTCCTCCTCTTCATTATTTTCCTAAGTGCTGTCTGATTTCTGAATATCAATTATATGATATCCCATCTGTATTATAACTATGTTCTTGTTCTCTTTCTCTGCGAAAAACAAATTTTGAAATTTATTTTTAGATTCTGAGACTACGACTTACGAAATTACGACGTTAGGGTATGTTACAGTTGGACAATATGGTATGTACAGTTTAATTATAGCGCTTTTCGACTCTCTTCTTTCTTTTTTTTTATTCCGTAAAGTTTAATTATCTATTTATGGTCACATTATTTTAAAGAACACTATTGTTTCAGAACCTACTAAAATACTATAAAAATCTATTTAAATATTGCATGTTACTATCATAATTTGCATTGCCTTATTTTCAATATGATGTATCGTGTTTTAAAACGAAAGCAAACTTTTCAACGTAAATCTCACGTCAAAAAATTCACATGAATTTCAACTCAAACAAGACATGGAAAATTTTATGTGAATTTCACGTGAATTATGATTCACATGAATCTGAAGTAAAACAAATTCATGTGTATTTCATTTGAACGTTTCAGAAAAAAGCTTTGTGCTTTTCATGATTTTGATTAGATTTTACAATTTAGAGTTTTTTTTAACTACAGTTAAATTCATGTGAATTTCACTTTAAGATAAGTCACGTGAATTTCACTTTAAAAAAAGTCACGTGAATTTCACTTTAAAAAAGTCATGTGATTTTCACGTGAAATTCCCATGAGTTTCACATGTAATTCATGTGAAACTCACATGAACTGATTGCACGTATTAGCTTGTTTGAGGTGACATTCGCATAAATTTCACGTAAGATTCACATTAATTCATGAGTATGAAATCTCGCTATGTATGTACAACAGAAGATTAGAAATAGAGGAACGTGTTTCATTTGACTTGAGAAGACAGGATCTTACAACAGAAATCTACTGAAACTATCTTACAAAATATCACAAGATTATATATAATTAATCGTTTTGCGATTTACAGAATCAGTATATTCTACTGATAAAACTCTATTTTGAATAAACTAACAGATATAAAATGATAAACAATTAAATGTGTTAGTCCAGATGTATGGATATATAAAAAAGAAGATGTGGTATGATTGCCAATGAGACAACTATCCACAAGAGACCAAAATGACACAGACATTAACAACTATAGGACACAGTAAGGCCTTCAACAATGAGCAAAACCCATACCGCAAAGTCAGAAATAAAATGACCCGACATGACAATGTAAAACAATTCAAACGAGTAAACTAACGTCCTTATTTGTACGACAACCACTGAATTACAGGCTCCTGGTTATTTAGATATAAGCACACGACATGCAAAACAAATTGGAAATAAAAAATTAAGACACAATTACAAACATCGAATGGGTGAATAATTTTAACGATTTTAGTTATATATATGTCTTTAATATATACTTCATCTCTATATAAATCCACAAATAGGAGTTCATTTGAATAAGGAAAGTTAAAAACATTTAATGGATTTCCGTAAGTTTAGAGGTTTTAGATACTTAAGTTTTAAATTGCTTTGTTCTGCTATTTTACCATTTAACCAGTAACTTATCAAACCAAGTCACATGGTAATTTGTTGATACAGGTCATATTCCGATACGCTTAACCGGGGGAAACCGAGGATCACTTATGCTTTACATTAACGGAAGATGGGGATATGTCTGTTACAACTCTAATCAATATGCATACCAGTTCAACTCAGTCTGTCGCTATCTTGGATACTCATCGTACGTATTGATACTTTTAGACTGCTTATACAACAGGCATTTGTCTTATAGATCTAACGATCATGATTATAAGAATTTTTATCAGATACATTTATACGCAAGAGCTAATATTAATCAATAGCAATTTATGTGAAAGTATATTCGTATACGTGTTTTTCAACTTGTATTATTTCTGTCCCATATTGCCAAACAATATTTTCCAAGTTTAAATCTAAAAATTAAAAAAAAAGCGAATGTGATATGATTGCCAATTAGACAACTCTTAACAAAAGACCAAAATGACACAGAAATTAACAACTATTAATTACCGTACAGCCTTTAACAAAGTCCAAACCGCATAGTCTGCCATTACAGACTCTGAAATGACAAATGTAAAACAAATAAAACAAGAAAACTAACGGCCTAATTTATGTACAAAATAATAAATGCAAAACAAATATGTAACACAGCAGAAAACGATTACCATTGAATTACAGCCTCCTGTCTTTGGACAGGCGCATTCAAAAAGTGACGGTGTTAAAGTTGGTTGAACGCACGCCTACCCTCCCCTAACCTGGTTTAGTGGTGTAACAGTACAACATAAAAAACAAACTATACAAATCAGTTAGTACTCACAGTAACAGACAGCTAGTTCAATGCTAACAGCAATAACTAATAAACTAATAATCAAAATCATTCATGTAAGACTGCAATTTATCAATCAGTACACATCCAGCATCCAATATAGTCCATTCTTTTTTAGAGCATATAGCGTATCCCAATACTATAAAAGTCAACCAGCTATAGTTAAAGATTTTCTTTGTCCTGGATATTTCAATAGTAATGGCGTAGACGATTGTACTGGACGCAACTTCGGAAGCAACACTTACTGCAGTTACAAGTTATATATTGAATGTGGTATGTTAGTGAAATATTTAATGTACTGTTTGTTTCGGTGGTTTCATAAATTTAAATTGAAGTAAAATAACGTGCCTTTTAACGCAAATTGCATAAACTTCATTACATGTTTTGTCTATAGAATGATTATGTGTCATTATGTGTTTCCTTGTTTACATAGGTATTTGTTTTTATAGTTATAGTAAGATTATATCACAATGTTGACTGGTGTACATGTACCAGTATGTATTGCAAGTAGTGAGACTTTAATAAAATATTGAATCTGAATCTGTACCCTAATTTTGGACACCTTTACCTATTATGTCTGTTTTGTATTGTAAGAGATTAATTTACCTATACAAGCAGGTTTACATCACCATTTTTGTCGGAATATGGCTGTACCAATCATTAACATTACAGTCGTTTTCTATTCGCTCAGGTGGTTGGTATAGTCAAACATTTGATTTTGTCAGGTTTAAAGGACTTCCACTTTTTGTTTTTTTATTTTCTTATATCAGAAAATGCCTCTACCAAGACAGGAATATGGCAGGTGCATTGCGTTCGTCTAATATGTTTAAATTTTTTAGTATGCAACGTTATAAAGAGCATTCCATTTTGAATTGGTCTTAGAGTATTTTTGTTATTTTACTTTTTCCTTTGCGATTAAAATTGTGTCATCTGTATTAATCCATCGTGTTTGCATTTTATTAAATTTTTCTTTCTAGAAACAACGAATATTTATTATCTAGAAATATCATGTGATTTGCATTTACAGATTAAGATAATTTAAATGACTTTTATTTTAGTAAGTGAATTTTTTATTCATGAAAAAGAAGGTTAATTTTTTTTGCTCGATAGTTTATCTATAAGTCGAAATACATTATCGACAGTTGCTGATTATAAACCATATCATATAGAACATGTTTCGACATAGCACAGTTTCTCGTTTCGATGAAAATGGTAAAATAAAAATGATAACGATTATCTTTTCTTTTAAAACTAGAGGCTCTTAAGAGCCTGTGTCGCTCACCTTGGTCTATGTGCATATTAATCAAAGGACAGAAGGATTCATGACAAAATTGTGTTTTGGTGATGGTGATTTGTATGTAGATCCTTCTTAACTGAACATTCTTGCTTCTTACAATTATCTCAATTTATAATGAACTTGGCCCATTAGTTACAGAGGAAAATATTTTGTTAAAATTTACCAAAATTTACAAAATTAAAAAAAATATTAAAAATTAACTATAAAGGGCAATAACTCTTTAAGGGGTCTACTGACCTTTTTGGTCATGTTGACTTATTTGTGGATCTTACTTTGCTGAACATTATTGCTGTTTACAGTTTATCTCTATCAATAAAATATTCAAGATAATAACCAAAAACAGCAAAATTTCCTTAACAAAAATTTCCAATTCAGGGGCAGCAACCCAACAACCAGTTGTTGGATTTTAGGGCAGATATATCTTGACTTGCAAAACAAATTAACCCCATGTCTGAATTGCTCTTAATGCTTTGGTTTCAGAGTTATAAGCCAAAATCTACATTTTACCCATATGTTCTATTTTTAGCCATTGCGGCCATCTTGTTTGGTTTGCAGGGTCACCGCACACATTTTTTAAACTAGATACCTCAATGATGATTATGACCAAGTATGGTTAAATTTGGACCAGTAGTTTTAGAGGAGAAGATTTTTGTAAAAGATTGGTAAAAATTAGGAAAAATTGGTAAAAAATGACTATAAAGTGCAATAACTCCTTAAGGGGCAACTAACCATTTTAGTCATATTAACTTATTTGTAGAACTTACTTTGCTGAACATTATTGCTGTTTGCAGTTTATCTCTATCTATAATAATATTCAAGATTGTAGCCAATAAACGGTATAATTTCCTCAAAATTGAAAATTCAGGGGCAGCAACCCAACAACCAGTTGTCAGATTCGTCTGAAAATTACAGGGCAGATAGATCTTTACCTGATAAACAATTTTTACCCCCATGTCAGATTTGCTCTAAATGCTTTGGTTTCAGAGTTATAAGCTAAAATCACATTTTACCCCTATGTTCTATTTTTAGCCATGGCGGCCATCTTGATTGATTGGCCGGGTCACGCCACACGTTTTTTAAAACTAAATACTCCAATGGTGATTGTGGCCTAGTTTGGTTTAATTTGGCACAGTAGTTTCAGAGGAGAAGATTTTTGTAAAAGCTAACGACGGACGACGACGACGGACGCAAAGTGATGAGAAAAGCTCACTTGGCCCTTTGGGCCAGGTGAGCTAATAAATTTTTGTATAAGATAACATGTTGATATTCCTACTATTATAATTAAATTAAAGAAATCAGGTGTATGCTTTGACTTTGGTTTTAAACTATACATAATGCAAACAATACTTAACTAAACATATTTGCTTCCAATAGATAAAGCACATTTCGAGTGTCCGGTTTCTGATAAAATTAAAAGGAAACAAAAACAAAATCTGAACATATCGACATCAAGTTTAGTATGCAAATAATGTCCGTGTCCTCTTATTTTCTATGTCAGACTCCAGCTCAATAACCACTGAGGAATCAGTCACAACGTCTTTCTATTCCGGTAAGTATTTCAATATAAGGTAATTGTTTTTTCTTTACTTGTTATATCTAGGTTTAATAATTGTCCTGCAAAAGTAGGAGTAATAAAATATTCTTCAACATTATTATACATTTAGATAAATTTATATCGAAAACTGTGTTAAGAAATTGATCATATAGCATTCCAAAAATATGTCAGTGTGGTTCACGAGTTGTGGAACAATAGTCACAACATCAAAAGATGTGTTTGGTCTATATTATCGCCTCTAATTAATCTATTCAATGTGTAATAAAGGATCGGCATAGCTTAACGTATTTATATACTTGTCTTAGATGCATGATTTTTCTATTAGTTGTAAGTGGCTTTGAACTAGTTGTCTCTCAGATCTGTTCCTAGTATCTTTTTGTTATCGGGATGAACAAGTACCCGGCCACGTCCGCTTGTATTTTTTGTCCATCTGATTTTTATAGTTCGTTCTTATGTTGCACTGTTATACCAATGTCCCATGTTAGTGTAAGGGTTGAGATCCCACTTACATGTTAAACCCCGCCACATTATGTTTGTATGTGCCTGTCCCAAGTCAGGAGCCTGTAATTCAGTGGTTGTCTATTGTTTATGTGTTACATATTTTTTTCGTTGAATTTTTTATATAAATAAGGCTGTTACTCTTCTCGTTTAAATTGTTTTACATTGTCATTTCGGGGCCTTTTATGGCTGACTATGCGGTATTGGATTTGCTCATTGTTAAAGGTCGTACGGTGACCTATAATTGTTAATTTCTGTGTCATTTTGGTCTCGTGTGGACTGTTGTTTCATTGGCAATCATACCACATCTTTTTTTTTTATATTTGTACCTACTTCACCTGTTTATGGAATTTACCTTTCCCAACTCATACGAGTTTCAGAAGCTTGCAGCTAGTTCCCAGACTTTTTTTATACGCAATCAGTGTCTGAGCAGAAAGTTGATGAACCAGCGTTATATGAAAGAACGCCTCGTTCTTTTTCAATGTTCGTCGGAAGATACCAAGACCTTGTTGATCAATATTTCGTATCAATTTTACAAAAAATACACGATGGCCTAGAAGTTTAGATTCTAGTCACTGACATTGGTTATCATCTTAATTACGTGTTATAGAGTTCTTTAATTTGTCTTTATAAACTATTACTTTTTCTGTTTCGTCCATGTCTAGGTAACACCCATTTCACGCGGCTCGGTACATAAACATCCCGTCGTTGTGTTATTGTGCTATGCTAAATTTTTATATTCCTGTCTTCTGTTTACCTATGTCCTTTCACTTTTCTTTGTTAACATGTATTCAGGTTTTTTTTTACAGAGATTATTACACTGACTGCCGTTTTTCACAATTTTACCTATTATTTCTGTCTGTTTTGTTCAATGTTGTCAACTTAATTGAATTTTATGTGACTGCCATACTATTGAGCAGTTTAGCAAGCTTAAAAAAATGCCAGTAAGGATTTTTTGTTATTTTACTCTTAACGGGTGCTGTTTAAATAGCATTTATAGTAAAGGCGTCCTTGGAACGTGATTCCTTATCGTAAGATAAGCATAACAAATAGCAGATTCATAGACATTGTGCCTGCTTGAATAACCCTTAATTCGCCATTTCAGAATCTAATGCATTCTGGGTAAAATTTTCAAAAGTGTTCACAAAAACGTCCTGATTGGTTGAAAATGTCATAAACAATGGAAATTTAACCAATGACATGACATTATTTTCAATTTTGGCTACGAACAATGAAATTGCCCATGATGCTTTAGATTTTGATACGGTCCATTGGCACCTCTATTTATAAACTATTGGTACACAATTCCTTTAATTTATGACATGACCGAGTGTAAAACATCTATCTGAAGCCGATTCAAAAGACCAGACTGTTTAAAAAAAACCAACATAATCACAAACAATGTACAAAAATGCCCCAAAAAGAGCAGTAAAAGACATTGTAGATATAAACGTTGAAATATATTTTGTAATCAAATCTTTAAGTTTTGAATATATCAGAACAACACATGTATTTACAATCTTTATGTTTTATTTTGTTTTTCAGTAGATACTAGTGGCTCATATACAAGTAAGTTTATACTTGCATATCGAAGTCAAATCTAGCGTTTAGAAAATGTCTTGTAAGTTCATGTAAGCGTGGTCAGCAATTAATACCTAAGTGTACACATTTTCATGATGCATGCAAAAAAAAAAAAATCTTCTTTTTTTTATTTTTTTTATTTGTCTGTACTCAAGCCAAATGATTTCATATCGAAATGTATAAAGAAAAGAAACTGTCTTTTTCATGCCCTGTACAAAAGTTTGATTCGTGTCAAAGAAGGCATATATCATACGTTTAATTACCATAATATTAATTTTTTAGATGTAAGGCTAGTTGGTGGTAATTATTATTGGGAAGGACGTGTTGAGATATACCATAATGGAGCCTGGGGAACTATTTGTGATGACGACTTTGACAAAAACGAAGCTAAAGTAATATGTGCAATGTTGGGGTACAACAGATATGGGTAATTCAGTTCAGCTTCTCATAAATGTTTTATTAACTACGATTCAAACTCCATTAAACACATGCACAGTCGGGTATAATTGGTTTGTTGTTACCCTTTTTCAATATGATGTACTACGCTCTTTAGCATGTCTAGGTTGCACTTTGTAAATACAGCTGTTTCTCAAAACACGCCTCTTTTGAGGAGATCTTGAATATTCATAGAAACTTAATTTTGTCTACATACTGGTTTCCAATCATGCTCTCTGTGTTCCATCTCACAGAGACATAACTTGGGAATGTTACCAGTAAATAAAAAGGGTCGGTTGAAAACAAAACTTTACTACAAAAGAGATGATTTCAGCTTTCCAATTGTGAACTTTTCATTTCTAAGTAGCAACATTTCAGCAGCACCTGCATACGAGGTATATATCTCCCAATTGATACGATATTCCCGTGCTTGCATTTCCTATCATGGTTTTCTTGATGGAGGGTTGCTGCTCACAAGGAAGCTATTAAACCAAGAGTTCCAAATAGTGAAGTTGAAATCATCCTTCGTAAATTTTACGGACGCCATTACGAGTTGGTTGACCGTTATGGAATAACCGTTTCACAAATGATATCGGATATGTTCCTTACGTCGTGACTACAATCCCCTTCCCTTTCATGAATGTGACCTACCGAATTAGAGTATTTACGGGATTTGTTATCACATAAGCAACACGACAGGTACCACATGTGGAGCAGGATCTGCTAACCCTTCCGGAGCACCTGAGATAACCCCTAGTTTTTTGTGGGTTTCGTGTTGTTTATTCTTTAGTTTTCTATGTTGTGTCATGTGTACTATTGTTTTTCTGTTTGTCTTTTTCATTTTTAGCCATGGCGTTGTCAGTTTGTTTTAGATTTGTGAGTTTGATTGTCCCTTTGGTATCTTTCGTCCCTCTTTTGTTTACATTTTTTGAATCTGTGGTAACCTTTCATTCGAGGTAGGGGTAGTTAAGAAAATTAGTGTTAGTTTAAACTCTGGGCATACCAGCGTTGAAAATATGCCGCACAGCCCTGTATTTTGACCTTTGAAAAAAATTGTGGTGCATATGAACTTTCAATTCTAGGATAAGATTTTTGCCAAAACTTCATAGTAAAAATGGTACAGTTTTAGCCGTAAAAGGAGTTCCTAAGGGAAACTGCATTGTCAATATTTACAGAAATACAACATTTAAGACCCATAGTTGATTTCATAGTTTTGATGGTTTTTGTATTAAAAAATGTTAAAATCACGCTAAGCAAATTTCAAATGTTTCTGTTATATTATAAACAATATTATACTATTCACTCGAAGATAAGCTTTACAAGCAAACTATGCAGGCGTTGCATAGCATAATACAACCAAAATGCTTAACTAGAACAGCCAACTATGTATGAGGAGTTGAAACCTCTGACTTAGCAGAAATATTATAATATATTTTGTTCAACATCAGTTCGATAGATTCATTATTTGTGAGATGTTGTATTGTTCGTGGTCGTGAGAAATAATATTATATGTTTTGTTCAAACATATAATCGATAGATTCATAATTATTTGTGAGATGTTGTATTGTTCGTGGTCGTGATAAATTTCAAAATGCAAGTTTTTATGTTCATGGAGGAGAAGAAATAACAAGAATTTTGTCAATCAACGTTTGTTGAAACCACGAAAATTGATAGAGATAAACACAATAATGCATCCTCACTTAAAATCATAAATAATTTGCTATCACATAAGCAACACGACGGGTGCCACATGTGGAGCAGGATCTGCTTACCCTTCCGGAGCACCTGAGATCATCCCTAGTTTTTTGGTGGGGTTCGTGTTTCTTTTTGTGGGGTGGGGGGGGGGTCGTGTTGTTTATTCTTTAGTTTTCTATGTTGTGTCATGTGTGCTGTTGTTTGTTTGTCTTTTTCATTTTTAGCCATGGCGTTGTCAGTTTGTTTTAGATTTATGAGTTTGACTGTCCCTTTGGTATCTTTCGTCCCTCCTTTTTACACACTTAAAGTAATGCTTTTATGCAAGAAAGTTATATTTTTGGTTATATAGCCGCAACATGTCATGCATTGTATTATTCCTCAGTATAACAGCAGTATATTCTAAAGAAATGTGTTTAGTCGTATTGCTTATACTTTATAACATATTATACGACGGTTTTTTTAAATGACGGATTTGCTAAAGTCGTTGGTACTAAGTACTTTTAATATTGATCATATCGATGCCGTTTTAACTGACTATGAGGTACGTGTTTTGCTGATGTGTGCAGGTCGAATGGTGACCTTCAGTAACTTAAATCTTCGTCATTTTTTCTCTGCTGAAAGTTTGTCTCTTATGCTATTATACAAGCTATTATCTTCTTATGTTTTTATATATAGCTTTAATAAGTCATTTAAAATCTGTCCATGACATTTAAAATGTATGTTACTCGCACTACTAGTATTTTAATGACGGCTGTTTTAAAGGACGTTTCCTGTTGATTTATACTACTTGTTAGGATTCTGGATACAAGGTGATAATCAAATGGAAATACACTTCTAATAAATATGTTGAAGGCAAGTATTTTTTGGATGGTTGAATTGGTTTAGGAACAACTGTTGTATTTGTTAGTTAAGATGTTGACGCTAGTGAAAAACGTCTTGACGTATCACTTTTGTAATTTCGCGATGTTCTGAATTGATAAGCAATATTCAATAAAATCACCACCAATTAGAATTATCAGATTATCTTTCATTATTATTTGAACAATTTTAGAAGCGTAACAGCATATGGAAATGCGGCATTTGGTGAGGGGTATGGATCAATTATGTTAGATGACTTAAACTGTAATGGATATGAGAACGACATATCTCAGTGTTCACCAAGAAGATGGAACCACCATAATTGTAGACATAGTGAAGACGCAAGTGTTTCTTGTCGTTAGTACATATACATTAGACGTTATGTTATTTTATTGATCAATATTTTAAACTATATTTCTAATCCTGTGAATGATTCAAGCGCACAAGTCAGTGAACTTGTAAGTTGTTTTCTTGTGTTTTTTCTGAACACGTTTTTTTTTTTAAATTTATGTAAATAGCTTAATTTTTTTAGTGTTTGTTTTATTTGTTGATAACTATACTTATGCAAATTTCATACTCCTAGTTGTTGAAAGCATTCTGTAATAGACAGCTATCTATTTATCTATAGTGGACAACAAAGTATATGTTTTTCTTTCATTCAAACGTCAACGAACCTGGCTCGGTGCTATTTTAGTAAACCTTAGCAAAAGAGCAAGTGTGATATTTTTCTATCAATTTGCGTCCGTCGTTTGTCGGCTGTCATCAGTTGTTGTTGTTGACATACTTGCCTATTATCACAAACATTATAACAGATAGACAGATTTTCAGATACGTTGATATGATCAAAATTATCAGTCGACACCTTATTGAAGTTATTGGCTATTAAAGACTTGTATCTAGAGAACTATAATCGATGCATTGAATTTAAAACTGTCAAATGAAAATATAGGCACACTTTGATTTAATTTGTAACTTAAATAGCACATATCATGTAAAATTACGTTAAGCGATTTTTTGTTTAATTGCAGGTTATCCTAAATCAGGAGGTAGTAAGTACATACAATCTTATGGATGTGTTTTAAACTTGTATGTATATTTGTTTAAACGTCATGTCAACAATGGACTCGCATGCAAGTTACTTCAAAATCTTTTTCAATGACAACTGTATTTGTAAAACATGCTAGTGTAATTGTTTCATGTGAATCTTTATTTATTGTTGCTTTTAATTGTTTCAAAACTAAAAATTGAAGTTTAAGTGATGTAAGACGTATTCTTGAAATGTTAATATTAATTTTTGTTTGTACTTTTACCTGAACTTGTCTTAAAGTTTGATATTAAACTATGCAAACTTGTATACGTTTAAAATCCACATAAGGAGAATGAAAAACAATAAAATCACACACTAATTTTGCTTAATCTCTTGTGCACATTAATTGGTTATATTCATTACATTTTTAAATAAAACTGTTAGATTTCAGACAAACCTATTGTCAAATTTAAGAAACATTTATCTTTTAATTTGAAAGTTATCATGTTTTAAATTCTTGTCTTTCATTGTCTTTCATTTTTTGTCTCTAGAATGTCTATACGCCATTTTGTGTTTCCTTTTTTTCTTGTTTACATAGTTGGTTTTTTTTGTTTTTTTTTTATAGTTATTAAGATTATAAAACAGTGTTAAAAGATGTACCCAATTTTAAACACTTTTATTTATGTATTCATGTTATTATGTCTGTTTTGTTTTATGAGAGATTAAGCCACCTATAAAAGTAGGTTTACGACACCATTTTTGTCGGACTATGTCTGAACCAATTTAGTACTATGACAATCGTTTTCTATTCGTTCGGGTGGTTTATATATTCAAAAGTTTGAGTACATGTATGTCAGGTTTCATGGACTTACCCTATTTTGAACTTATTTTGGAGTTCGATGTTTTTGTGTTTTATTTTTTGTGCTTTTTTATTTTTTTATATAAGAAAATGCCAATACCATGTCCGTAATATGACATTTGTATTGCGTTCGTCTGATGTGTTTAAGCTTTTGATTTTGCCATTTCATTAATGAGTTTCCCTTTTTTGAATTGGTTTAAGAGTTTGATATTTTTGTTATTTTACTTTCACCTTGGCGATTGAAATCATGTGATCTGTATTATTCCATCGTATTTGCATTTTATCAAATTTCACTTTCTTATTATAATAAAGCATATTTATCTAGAAATATAATGTAATTTGCATTTACAGTGTCAGATAACATAAATAACTTTTATATCCATGATATCAGTAAATGAAGTTTTTTTTCATAAAAAAGGACAGTTTGTATTTGTTGGTCGATAGTTGATCTTTAAGTCGAAATACATTATGGACAGTTATTAATATCATATAGAATATATTTCGATAGTGGAGGTTCTCGTTTTGATGAAAATGATAACGATTATCTTTTCTTTTAAGATAAATGTTTAAATAAAAATACATGTTAAATATTCTGTGATCATAGTTAAATTAATTAAACAAAACTGAATGCTTTGACTTCGGTTTCAAACTGGAATGCAACAAATACGTTGATAAAAATATTTGGCTTCCAAGAGATAAGCATACTGGCAACTGATAAGTTGAAGGGAAACAAAAACTAAATCTAAACATATCGACATCCAGTTCAGTATGCATTTATTTCAATTTCCTCTTTACTTTGTATTTCAGACTCGATAACCACTGACTCAGTTACCACGGAGGAATCAGTCACTACGCGCCTCTATTCCGGTATGAATTTCGTTATAAGTTTTTTATTCACTCGTTATTTAAAAAAAATATTTTCCTTTAAAAGAAAAATAGATATTGACATTCTAATATATTTAGATGAATACATGAAAACTGTTTAAATAATGAAATGATGAGATGGCATCCAAAGTATGTCGGTCGGGGAGGGAAAACTCTTAACATCAAAAGATGCGATCGCTCAACATTATCTCCTCTAAAAATCTGGATTCAGTGTAAAACGAAGGATAAACAGTGCTTCACGTTGTAATATACAAACTTCATATTAAATTATAACTTATACCGTTAAGTCTACTTTTGATAATATCCATTTGATGTGGCTCGGTACTTAAACATCTCGACATGGGTTAATGTGCCAGGGTAAATTCTTATACACTTGCCTTTCGATTTTTCTTGTGTACTTTGTCTATATGCCTTTTTGTTTTTTTGTTGTTGACATATATATGTGTTTGGTTATATAGGGATTAAGATTATAAAACAATGTTCACTGCCGTGCCCGTATTTTTGACAATGTTACATATTATGTCTGTTTGTTATGTTCACATATTGTTTGAATATAATAGAACTTATGTGACTGTCATACTGGTGCAAAGTTTAGCTAGATATTAAACCAGATTCCATCTACCATTTTTAACATAAGAAAATGCCTGTACCAAATCAGGAAAATGACAGTTGGTATTCATTTGTTTGATGTGGTTTAGCAAAGATCTTATTCGATTTAGGACTTTTCGTTGAAGTTTTCCCCGGAGTTTGGTATTTTTTAATTTTGCTTTTTAAAGGTGACATTTACAAAAGTACCTTAGTTAAGGCTTCATTCAAACGTGATTCCCAATCACAAGCTAGGCATAACACATATCAAATTTATAGATATTGTACGTACTTGGATTACCCTTAATTGTCACCTTTTATAAACAATTGGCACATTAAAAGTCCTTACAATCATGATACGACGAAGTGTAAAACGTTAAGCTGAAACAGATTCAAAAACGTGCTGAAACAAGACTGTTTTAAAGAAATAACACCAAAGTACAAACGTTGAAAAAAATGCTCCAAATAGAGCATTAAAATATATTCAAACGGTGGAATATTTTTGTTATCAAATCCTTAAGTTTTTAAAATGTGTGTGGTTCATAAATTTTTCTTGTTTCTTGTTTTTCATATAGGTTGGTTTTCTCGTTAAAATGGTTTGACACCAGTAATTTTTGGCCCTTTATAGCTTGCTGTTCGGTGTCAGTTAACGCGTCGTGTTGAAAACCGTACTTTGACCGTAATGGTTTACTTTAACTTATGACTTCGATGGAGAGTTTACTCATTGGCACACAAACCACATTTTCTTATATCTATGTATTTACAATCGCTGTTTTATTTTATTTTGTTTTTCAGAAGAAACTAGTGGTGCATATACAAGTAAGTTTAAACTTACATATCGAAGTTAAATCTAACGTTTAGAGAATGTCTTCAAAATCGTTAGAGCGTGTTTACCAATTAATGTCTAAGCATGACCATTTTCATTTTGCATTAATAACACTCCTTAGAATAGTTTTTTTTTAATTTTCTTGACTAAAGTCACATTTTTTGATATTGAAATATACAAGAGAAAAGAAATTATATTTTTATACCCTTGTACAATGGTGTATAAACAATGAAAAGAGAATATATAATATATTTTAATACTATTATATATTAATTTTGCAGATGTAAGGCTAGTTGGAGGTAATTATAATTGGGAAGGACGTGTTGAGATATACCATAATGGAGCCTGGGGAACTATTTGTGATGACGGCTTTGACACAAACGAAGCTAAAGTAATATGTGCAATGTTGGGATACAATAGATATGGGTAATTCAGTCCACCTTCTCATAAATTAACTACCGTTCCAATAGATATAAGAAGATGTAGCATGTGTGCCAATGAGACAACTCTCCATCCAAGTCATAATTTGCAAAAATAAACCATTATAGATTTTCGACACGAAGCCTTCAAGTTGGCTCACACCGAACAGCAAGCTATAAAGGGCCTCATTAACCACATGTACAGTCGTGTATGATTGATTTGTTGTAACCCTTTATCAGTACGGTGTTCTAAATACGATCTTAAATCATTTTGAAGATCATAGTTGATCACAAAGTTCTGGTAGTATTTCATTTAAAAAAAATTGTAAAAATCACACTAAGCAAATGTTAAATGTTTTTGTTATGTGATAAACCATATGATAGTATTCACTCAAGGATAAGATTTACTTAGCCCAATATATAGGCGTTGCATAGCATAATACAACGAAAATGCTTAACTAGAATAGCCAACTATGTATGAGGAGTTGAAACCTCTGACTTAGCAGAAATATTAGAATATATGTAGTTCAGCATCAGTTCGATAGATTCATAATTATTTGTGTGATGTTATTTTGTTCGTGGTCGTGATCAATTTCAAAATGCAAGTTTGTATCTTCATGGAGGGGAAGAAATAACAAGACAAGAAACACGAATTTGACAATCAACATTTATTGAACCACGAAAATTGATAGCGATAAACAAAATAATGCATCCTCATTTAAATAAACTACACACTTAAAGTAATGCTTTTACGCTAGATTAGATAGTTATATACATGGTTATATAGCGCAACATGGCATGAATTGAAGTATTATTTCTCAGTAAAACAGCAGTACATTCTAAAGAAATGTTGTTAGTCGTATTGCTTATACATATTATACAAGGGCTTTTTTAAATGACGGATTTGCTCAAGTAGTTGGTACTAAGTACTTTTAATTTTGATCATATCGGTGCCGTTTTGACTGACTATGATGTACGTGTTTTGCTGATCAAAAGGAAATTCATTTTTCATATAGATGTTAATTTTTTTTCTGGATGGTTGTATTGATTTAGGAACAACTGTTGTATTTATTCGTTAATGTTTTGACGCTATAACCTTTGTAATGTCGCGATGCTCTGAATTGATTAGCAATATGCAATCAAATCACTACTAACTAGAATTATCAGATTATCTTGTTTTAACATTTTAATTATTTAAGAAGCGTAACAGCATATGGAAATGCGGCATTTGGTGAGGGGTATGGATCAATTATGTTGGATGACTTAAACTGTAACGGATATGAAAGTGACATATCTCAGTGTTCACCAAGAAGATGGAACCACCATAATTGTGGTCATAGTGAAGACGCAAGTGTTTCCTGTCGTAAGTAAATTTGATTTAGACGTGTAAATTTTGTTTGGTTCACTGTTTATATCTGAAACTATATGTTGAATATTGTCAAAGATTCACATGTCAGTAGTCAATGACGTGGTAAGTCGTCACCTGCTGTAACGCATTTTCATTTAGATTAATATATGTTGAAGACAGATCCTTTTTTATATATTTATTAATAATTCTTAATGCCTTTCTACACTATTGTTATGATACATCTTTGTCGAGCCGTCGACTTTAGTTGAGACATAGCGATCCTTATTCCGCCGCCGTCGTCATCGCACATGGGACCCCTCTGCCGCGTTTTGTAAAAAACACACCATGAAATACAACCTCAATAGGTCACTATTATTAGTAAACGTGATTCCATAAACCCCAAATGAAATCTACTGACCCCATACAGATCTATAAAAGGTCACCACAAGACGGTGTTTATATATAATTTGTCCGAGTTGTGATAGTATATGTCCGATATATCCCTTCGAAAATTAATGTAGCAGTTTTTACCAATGTGTACAGTTCAATAAAATTGAGAATGAAAATGGTGAATGTGTCAAAGACACAACAACCCGACCATATAACAGACAACAGCAGAGGGTCACCACTAGGTCTTCAATGCAGCGAGAAATTCCCTCACCCGGAGGTGTCCTTTAGCTTAAGTTCACTTTATTAGTGTATGTTATATGTAAGTGATGCCCCATTCATAGACGAATATTGCAGTTTCAATCAAATGTTGTTCAAATAGACTTCATCGGTGTATGTTATATGTCAGGTACAAGACATGCGCCTTCAATATTAACGAGTGTAGCAGATTTTATCAAAAATGCAAAATATATTATTCAAAGTGTCCGAAATACAGTGAGCATACATCTATCAATTAGAAACATAATTTCAAAATACAGATAGAATCTATCGAGGATTATGCAAGGCGATGGGTGAAACGCTTAAAGAAAGACCAAGATACTATAGTAATGCTGTGAAGTTGTTGATACAAATCAGAATTAGACAAACTAAATGGGTCTTTCATCTTGACTACATATTTATACGTTTGGAGAACGTGTTTTACAACAAAGTATCGGCACTCTTCTCTTTTCCAACTTATTTCTGTATTCCTATGAGGCTTTCTTCAGATGGGAGTTTCTAAAGAAAAAAAGAACATAAGTTAGCAGTACCATTTAAAGGAGATGGGGCATTAAGGCCTGGATTTGGCTCCAAACAATTAAATGTTGGATATCTATATATTTCAAATTGGCACATACTGTTTAGAACATGCATAGGTTCAAGAAATATAAAAGAAAAAAATAAAGATTTTTACCTGATGACGTCACAATTACGTCATAATATGTACTATTTTCAAAAAACCGATGAAAAATACAGATTTTATGCAGTTTCCATCTTTATTTCTGTTATGGAAACATCATGCGCATGCAAGAAACAACAAAATAATTTAACAGAAGCTTTATTATTACTGTTGACATGATCCCACCAAATATAATGTTGTTTCTTGGGTGCGCACATACTTTTTCAATCTAAAATATACATACAATTTGATGAAAAACTAGGAAAATCACGAAATTTTACAAAATATGCAAAGTACATCATGATTTGTTGCCATGGAAACTTGTTCAATATCAAATTTGTTTTGTTTCTCTGAGTACCTTGTTCTGTAGTACGGTTTTCAGTTATTTAAGAATACATATGATAACTTTTAAAATTGCTGTAATTTTTGGGCCAAATAAGGGCCTTATTTCCCCTACTCCTTTACTATCAACTATATAGATGATCTTCTCTCACTAAATAATTCAACATTTGGTTACGATGTTGAACGCATATATCCTATCGAATTTTGAGATACATGATACTACAGATACAGTACTAGTAAAGTCTGCCTTATATTTTCTTGCATCTTGAAATTGACAATAAGGTTCAAAATATCCGTTTCACAGATTATAGCGGATATGTTTTTTTAAAATGTCGTAACTACAATTCCGTTCCATTTCACAAATTAGACTTGTTACCTGGTTGGTACTAACATGAGAGCAGGACATATTTTCCTTTCCGGGGCACCTGAGATATCCCAAAGTTTTTGGTGGGGTTCGTGTTGCTTAGTCTTGAGTTTCTATTTTGTGTTTTTGAATTATTGTTTGACTGTTTGTCCTTTTATTTCTAAGCCGTGGCTTATATTTTATGTTTGATTAATGAGTTTTGATGCCCTTCTAGAATCTTTTATCAATTTATACGATACAAATGGAAACTATTCCGATTTTAATGACATCACGAAATCAAAAATGAAATCTGTGTTTGTATTTATTGGCAAGGTTCCAGTAGGCCATGTATATATTTTATATTCTGTTTCTGCGACTTCAATATAAAACCTGAAAAAGATTCAATATAAAGAGTTTATAAAATCAATATAAATACCGAGATTAAATGTGATTGGCCGTACAGGCGTTAAGTCTGAAAACCAGATTTTAAAGAAGAAAGTTGCATGTGAACTTTGTTCTTTTTTTAATTTTTTTTTTAAATTGTCGAAGTTTGTCCTATAAAAAGTTAATACTTTTTTTCGTTGTAACTAAAGGTAAAACATGTCGTAAATAAATGCTCACACATTCTTTGTCTAATTGCAGGTTACCCTAAATCAGGAGGTAGTAAGTATATTACATCTTATAAACATATTTAAACTTGTATGCAAATATGTACACCATTACTAAGAATCATTCTTGTTCCCGTAAATATTTACATTACAAATTTAAAAAGGTGACGTAATAACGATAGAAAGACTGTTGTTTGACGTTAGAAGATTATTCGGAGACAGGTCTTTATTGTCATCATTCGAAGACAAAATTCAATCAAATGTCAAAAGTGTAGATACATTTATTGCAATCTGGTAGTGACCAAATGAAAACTTATCCATCTCGTTCATTCATCAAATATGTGTAAACACAACAATAATAATGTCAACATTATGACAATCGCATGCACGTTACTACATTCTTTTTAGAATGAAAACTGGTAAATGTGCTGGTTTAATGTGTTATATTAACGATTATTGCATATGAATTTCTGCTTCTTTTGTACTGCTTTAAATTGTTTCAAAATTAGAGAAAGAACTTTAAGTGATGCAAATGTTCTTGAAACTTCAATATTACTTTTTGCTTGAAATTGTCTTAAATTTTGATATTAATTATGCCAACTTTAATACTTTTACCATCACCATAAGTAGAATTAAGCTTAAAGAACTAACATAATTAATTTTTTTTTCATGTGTGAAAAAGAGTTTTATTTGATCGGCTTGTATTTAAAAGAATTAGATTCACCATGCAACTTTTTCGTCGGTTATAAAGTTTTTGATTCGTTCGTCTGTTTCTGTTAGTATGTCCGTTCATGCTCACAAAGATTCCATAATTATACTATGCAAATGAGCTAAATTTACAGAAGATAATCGCCACCATGTACATAATAAAAAGGCCTATTAGCAGATCAACTGGAGCTTTATTTTTCATATATTGTTTACTTTTTGTACCCCCTGTAACATGATATATGATTGGATGAAATGTATAAACTTATTTGCTTAATGTTGTCAATACTTACAAGATCAGAATAGCTCTTGATGTTGGTAAGCCACTGCTGTATGTAGTAAAACACTAATATATAGACACGTTGATATTGGACTTAGACTATTTACAAGTATCTCGTGTTTACAATTGTGTTATAATTGTAGGAAATGAAGTGACAACTGTCTCATACCTTGACAGAGCTACAACTGCTGACGTACTTGGAAGACATGGTAAAATAGTTTATACACTTTTTTTTATTTTATTATCAGAGGAAAATCTTTAAATTCATATAATCGTTTAGTTTGTGACGTTTTAAAAAAAAACAAACTATGAACAGACAATAAAATCAACAGTTTTAAACAGCGCCAAATATATTTGAAGAGCAAACAATGACAAGACAGACAACAATCTGAAGTAAACCATGGATTGGAATCAACAAACTAAATACCGTTGTTAATATTATGTCTCTGCATTTTATAGACGACATTTATGGCCACTTTATTTATAAACAAACGGTATATAAATTTACGTGTAAATGTGATTGAATTATGTATATCAGGCCTTTTTAATTGATATTAAAATGGACATATATCAGAGAACGTAACAGTAACTGAATGATTACGTCATTACTCAGTATTGACAACAAACTTGACACGCATTGATAATAAGAATGGACATCTGTTATAGAAACTTTCGGAAACACATTTGATTTTAAAAATAATTGTTTTAAACAACCATGCTCACAGTTTTTTTACCATCAAATCTTATACTCTTCGGCATAAAGATTGATGCGTCAATAAGAAAGCAATCATTTTTCGATCAACCACATCTTATTACATTTTAATTCTCAACATGATGCTTTATTTTACAGTACATAAAATAAGCGAATAAAAAATTGAAGTAAAGAAAATCATTTTTTTACATATATGGTCCTTGATCATATTATGTTGTTTGAGTAAATTATATACTTAAATAAAACATTTCTACCTTGTTTGAGTAAACGACAAGTATATTTGATTAACAGGTCATCTGTCATTCCGCTTAACAAATGGAAATTATGGATTCTTAGAAATCTACTATAAAGGACGATGGGGTTATGTTTGTTACAACTATAATCAGCAAAGAGACGAGTTTCATTCTGCTTGTCGATATCTGGGGTATTCATCGTACGTATATTTACTTTTCAACGATATTAGGGAAAATGAGAAGGATTTCCTACCCTTGAAATATATAACATTAGCTGTAGCTAACAACAACCTTTAGAAATTTTGTTTCCCAAACGCTCTACAACTTCATACGTTATGTGGTCGTTTACGTTGTTTTAAATCGAGTTTCTTTGATGATTATGTTGTAAACAAAACGAGCGTTTGGCATACAAACATTAAAACACGGCCGTTACTGGTATCTAAAATGAGTTTATTTATATAAACCTTATGTATATTGGTCTCGAGAGGAGAGTTGTATCACTGATAATCATAATACATAATTATTTTTTATACTTTTTGTCAGAAATAAAACCCATCAATACAAACACAAATCAATTTAACTCATATCGACTGCATTATTTTAACACGAAAACTGAACACAACATAATCACCTTTATTTCATCACTGTGCATTCATTACTATTAGCTCCATTGTAATCCATTTAATGTTCGACGTTCTGTAAAATGTTTTGATATTTACAGTGCTTACAGAGTTTATAGAAAATATGACCCTTCCAATTATGCTATAGTGACAGATTTCCATTGTCCTAATACTTACTACTACTACTCTTCCTCCAATGGTATAGATGACTGTACTGGTAGTAGATTGGGGTATTCTAATTACTGCAATGATAAACTCTACATTGAATGTGGTACGTATAGCTTTTCAGCATAAACACGAAGTAATTAATGGATTGTAAGTCATTTATGCTTTGTGAATTTCTGAGAATTTTTAAAACCCTATCTTTGAGCAATTTATTTTGCAGTTAATGAATTTGTTTATTTCATTCGAATTTAATTTATTCTTTAAAACATTGTATTATTCATAAAAATACATATGCAGATTTAACATTGTTGTGAGCAATCATGAATATCATGTATGTTTTCAACCTTGTATGGATCTGTCGTAGAGCTGTTATGTGTTTAGACGTACTTATATAATCATTTATGTGGCAACATCGTACAATCATTTCGGATAGATAATTTGGCTGATCTGCAATCTAACTGAGGAAAATTTACACTAATTAGCCACTGGAAGCTGAGGTTTTAGTTCAGTCCACTTGGTTGAGTGATTTTAAGAGCTGAAAACAATGCAGACAGTGTTGTCTTGATATATCCCAATAACATCAGTTTGAAAGCCAACAAGAGAAGAACAAACATTTGCTTTTAGCATATCTTCTAATGTCGGCGAGGAAAGAACCAAAAATTGCATATTTAACTCTTTTGTTCTGATATTTAGAGTAACCATGAAAACAAATGTGTTTTCTGTCTTGTAACACCTTCACTGTTGATGCAATACATGAGTCTGTTGTAGAGTTGTCATTTGTTTAGAACTACTTATTATGACTGTGACAGCATCTGACGTTTCTTTGAAATAGGTAATTTAGCTAATCTGAAATGATTTCCATTTATATACCGAATATATCATGTACTATGTCACAACTCCAGATTCAACTGAAAAGCAGGAAAGGAAACACAGCGCCACCAATATCGGAATGGTTCTTCAGTCTATATGACAGAGTGGTCTTTTGCGCTGGACACAGTGCAGTTGGTGTTGTCTCGATATCCCAATAGCATGAGTTCTATCCTAGCAAAGGAATAACTAATGTTTGCTTACACAAATATGCAGATTAAACAGTGTTGTCCTGATATTTAGACTATATTATATGAATGTCTAAAATGTAACTCGAACACACTAATGAGTGTTATAAAAATAGCTGTTAGTTTCTATATTTTCGCGCAATATTTTGCTTAACAAATAAGCTTCATCAGGCGCGTGCAACCACGAAGATTAAATGGAAAATTGTAAAGATTGTGTTTTAGCTTATTGTTTATGACCTTTGAATCTCATTGTACATTGATTTTAATATAAAGCAAAACAGCAAAATAGCAAAACAAAATCCGCCTTTGTGTAATTCGATATAATAATCGATGTTTGACATATTTCAAGGTGACATGTAGCCATTTCTTTTGGACGGACCTTGTTGCTCATTTTTATATTTACTGTTATATTCAAATAAATTACTAAAACAACACCAGCTAACCATAAATTAACAAATAATTCCTGGGTGATTCAATTTATCTTGATTTTACTAAGGGTTGGCCTTTTATGTCAATAAAGTACCCCCGAGTGACAACCGATTTAAACTCCCAGTGAATAATTTCTATTCTAATACAACATAGACAGCAAATCTTTTGAATCGAAGCGCTTTATGTGAATGGAAATGCTTGTTGTTCCCGAAATTAAATACACTATGTTTTTTGACGGAAGCGACGAGAAAATAGGATAAGTAACATTCCGAAATGATACACAATAACAATATAAGACAGAATCGGATGAAGTTTTTTTTAACTACGTTAAATTTATCCAAATTGTTCTCATCGTTTTTTATGTATTAACATTCGGTGTTTAAAGATTCCTTTTGATTATTTTCCCTTAAAATCTTTTAATTCTCACAACACATGACGTGAGGTTAATCATTCATAAAAAGCATTCGATCGGAGTAGGATTGTACTGTTTATTCGTCTGTTTCAAATTTGTTCTCCTCACAGTTGGTCAGTCAACTTCATTCCACTTCCAGCCATGCTTTCGATGTTGTTCATCACCGGGGTTTACAATTCATCGAAAAGGGCGGTAAATTAAAATGAGGCACTTTGACGAGGTGAGCAAAAAGACACAACTTCTGCATAACGAAGACAACGCTTCAGCGATAAAAAAAATATTTGCTTATCTCCCAATTGATTATTAACATTTATTGTTAAAAATCAATACTATACATTTTGAAAGAATAGTTTGAGACCGTGTTTAAACTCATCTGACAACCATTGACAGAGAATTGTAACAATTTCGGTGCTGACGGTAACTGGTCCTCAGCATCTTCAAATCTCGTACGAAAACGGACGCCGTAAAAAGTAAATTTCTCAAAAATTTAGTTAATTTTAGATACTGACCAATTGAAATATTAAAGTATTTTTGGTAATCACTTTTCTTGTCAAAAGATAGATTTAAATGTTCTCACGTTAAGAAGATAAATGAAATATACTGACAAAAAATGACAGTGACTGGTCTTCGACCAGTAACAGTAAAAAAAAAATCATGACGTTGATTATCAGGTGACTTGCTAAGATTCAAATTTTGCCACGGATGTGTACTCGCATTTGAAGAACGTCATATTAAAAATCCCATTAATATTATTTTCAACTTTTCTTTAACTTGTAGAATTGGACGCTACAACTGTTGGATATGAAGTTACAACTTCTTACGTGATTGGGACTCATGGTAGGACCATTAAAATATTAATCTTTATTATTATTACTTCTAACACACGAATCCAATCCGAATGTAACGATTGGCTCGAGATTATTTGTCTCTCTGCATTTGAATGCAATTTAATACAGGAATCGTATAATTTGAACAGTAAAATTGTAACTTGCAGTTGTATTGCAGTGTATTTTATTATATTGTTGTAACTGTAAATTGGGACAGAGTCAACATCTCATGTATGCCGAAAGAAAAGGATTTGTACAATATTTATTTGTTTTTACATCAACATTTGCATTTAAGGTAGCACAATAAAGATTTTTCTACTTCCAATCACTAACCTTTAAAATGCTGTAACTTTTTTATGAATGCATAAAAAATAATAAAAGAGGTATATGTAGATAGATATAATGCAATATTTTTATTTTGCAATTATTATGTAATTATTGGTAAAATCACTTGAATGAATTAAGCTCTATCATCTTTTTAACAATACAGAAATTTTAACGAAAATTAATCAACACATCATGGGCTTAAAAGGGTATCTCAAATTATCTCTATGGTATTTCATTCTCTCATAAATCTCTAATAAGGGGAAACATTCTAACCCCATAAAAGTAGATAATGTTTAACTAGGTGTACAATTTGTTCTATACATTCTATCTGAAATCTGAGAATCCTTTAGTAGATAATGGACATAGGAACAAATATAATAAAATCAATCCCCTAGGAATACCTATACAGAAACCAATTTCAATTGAAAGTGGTTGGAAATTGGTGTCAAATGTTCGGACTCCTTGGTATTTTTCCATCAATACAGGGTAAATTATTTTGGCCCATAACATTTTTCTTTGTATAAATTACTTCAACAGCTCATAACAGGCCATTTTCCTAAATTTAAGCAATTTCTTAATTTATGTTCGTTCCATTTGAGACCAAAATAATACCAATGCAAATGTAAGGTAAAAGTCCAAGTCAGCCTTTCCCCACTTTTTTTTAAAACTCAAATATCTCAAAAAGGAGGTCCATGACCTATCAATATTTTTAGCTTATTCCTAAACTGGTGCTCTTTCAAAATGTAGTATCAATTTCAATTTCTTATTTTTTAAAATTTCACCTAAGTACATCCTTAAATATAATCATTGTAAACACAATCAACATAACTGTTCTGTAAAGTATTCAATCACGGACTAATAGTAAGCTTTTATATTTAATGTCAAATATTAGTTGCATCTATGAGCTTGAGTGTCCATCTAGTACCTGTCGCCCCTATTTCACAAAACAAAAGTGCACTGATTTATTTTCAAATATTAAATGCACCAAATTGTCTTTTTCCTTTTTTGTGTGTGTCATAAATAACATTAATATTATGTGGTTTTAGGTCATATTCCTGTACGCTTAACATTTGGTAGTCAAGGATTCCTGCAGATCAACGTCAATGGACGCTGGGGTTATGTATGCCATAACTCTAGGCAATCTACATATCAGTTTCATTCTGTTTGCAGATCTCTTGGATATTCATCGTATGTTTTCTTCTTTAGAACATACATGTATAAGGCAGTTTTAACGATCAATCTACATTTGTAATAACCTACATTTACAAAACATTTTATTCCTAATAAGATTTAACCTTTCATCTTTTATCTAATTCAATATGCGATTGATCACTTTGCATTTATGTAGGTTCAGTTTAATGCAGTATAAAATCTCTTAAAATATGTGAGAACTGTTCCAGAACTGTTGACAAAATGTTGTTAGCTCACCGGGGTCCAATGGGCCCCATTTGAGTTTATGCTATTACTTGGCGTCCGTTGTTGTCCATCGTCTGTCGTTGTAAACTATTTCAAAATCTTCTCCTTTGAAACCACGGGGCCAAATACCGTCAACTTTAACTACATGTTCCTTAGGATATCTAGTTTATATAAATTGTATCCAAAGTTATGATCCATCGACAAACATGACTGTCATGGCTACAAATAGAACATAGGGGTCAAATGCAGCTTTTGGCTTATATCTCACAAACTAAAGCATTTAAAGCAAATGTGACATGGGGTAAAAATGTTGTAAAGTTCAAGATCTATCAGCCTTAAAATTTTCAGATCAACGGTACAACCCATTGTTAGGTTGCTGCCGAAAAATATTGGGTATTTTAAGGACATTTTGCAGTTTTTGGTTTTTATCTTGAATATCATTGATACACTGTAAACAGGAAAATGTTCAAGAAAGAAAGGTCTAAAAAAAATGTATATGACAAAAAATGTCAATTGACCTCTTGGGGAGTTATTGCACTTAATGGACAATTTTACACGAGCTGTTTATGTTTTAGCTTTTATAATTTAAAAATCTTCTCTAATGAATCTAGTATTTTTTATTTTATTTTATATCCTTGTACGTCAAGAAACCTAGACACTATGGCTAAAACGGAACATATGGGTAAAATGCATTTATTTGCTTTTGAAGAAAATATGACAGATGCAATTCACATTTGAATGGGATTTTTAAGCCACTCGTCAATATATATTGAAAAGCAAAATTAATTGATGAAATATTTAACCAAAAAAGTAAAATGTGAACAATTCCGGCTCTTGAGAGCCTCTTGTTGTGAAAGATCAGTTTGTCAGTTTCTACGAAAGATTATTACTGATTTCAGTGGAATCAAGTCAACCCAAGTGTTTCAGTATTTAAACCGGTTATATCTCATAATAAGACTAGATGAAGTGTAATGTCACATTGATAAAGTTTTGTTCAAAGGACAAATATTTGTATATGTAAGAAAATGGTAACCGTTTTTCTTCCTAATTATGGTCGAGCGTCATCTTAAAAAAGTGTAAAGTGGTCAAGGCTCAAATGATCCCTTTATCGGTCTGAATAAAAAATCGTGTCATTGTTGTGAAGTGATTGACTTTATCTTTTTTTTTAATTCAAAAGTTTAAATCGTTTATTTCAAAGTGTTTTACAACTCATTTTTTTCACTGTCAAAACTTTAGTCCAGCTCTTTGCATCAAAATTTTATACATTATGTGATGTACTTGAAATAAACTTAATGTTCCAATAAAATACCTGTTATGTATATGAAAAAAGTTTGTTGTTTTAAAAGCATCCAAATAGTCATGTACTTATTTAATATTATGCTAATGTGTTATGACCCATGTGTAAATAGAGGTACTTAAGGGGGTTTGCTTCTCTATTTCAAAATAACAAACTTTTTTAAAAAGACTTATAAAATTATAGTATGTAAATAAAGGGACTAAAAAGCAGAATAAAATTAAGGGTCCGTGTGCTTGTTTTCGAGATATAAGCCATTTTTTTTAGCGGGAAATTGTTCTCTTTAGATTATTCCTACATTTAACAATGGCATCTTTTCTTTCATAAACAATGAATAAATAACAAGGATTATGTAAGATTTTTAATTATGGCTTTTAAATCAAAATGTAATAAAATTATAAAAAGAAAAGTAAGGGTTAGTTGACAAAATTTTTAGATGGCACTATATGGATAAAACCAGAGGATTTCGAATATCTTGCAAAAATTCTAAATCAAGAGGAGCGAACATCCTTTAATGTGACTCTTAGAAAAATGTCTTATTAGATTTCTTAGCATACGAATAGTTGTATTGATATTTGTTTTAATGACTTTCAGTGCTCGTTACGTATATGGTAGTTACGAGGGTTCCCATACTGCACTAGTGACAGATTTACAATGTCCTGGTAGTTATTATTATTATTATTCCTCGTCCAATGGTATTGATGACTGCGTGGGTGACAGATTAGGATACAACACTTACTGTAACGACAAACTCTATATTGAATGTGGTACGTATACACCTCTCTTGAACAAGGTACATTATTTTCGTAGACTTGATTCATTTTTATATACTAGACTGTTATTGGAGATCTAGAACTGAATACCTATATTTTTTCTCTTCGATAAACTGCGGATTTATCAATTTTCTTTGGTTTAGTTTTTGATTTTGTTTTATTTATAGTGGATTGGTAGACAAATTATTGCAACTTATATTAATCCCTTTCCACTTTGCGGATGCAAGTGTTGCCTTGTAGTGGCATTAACCTGCTCTTTTTGAAATCTACAAGGGTGTCTTTAACATGTAGGAGATATGGCTCTCTCTTAACATAGATCAGCCATTTATCGTCCGCTTCCGACGGACTATCATGGTTTTCGCAAGACCATACTCTCAAATGCTTTCAAGGGAAAGACGAATATTCAGTCCCTGAAATTTTCGTCCCGAAACGGGAATCAAACCAGGAACCTTTGTGTTTGTGGTCTGATGCACTTACAACTACACCACGGCTCTCATTATCACTTATTACTATATCACGTCTCTGTTTAATTTTGTTTTACAATCGTACACGACGGTTATGACGAATCCATTATATTTAGTCAAATATATATTTTATTTGATTAAACTCATATACAGCTTGTATCGTCATACATAGCTTGACATGAGTCTCATTAGCTTGATGTTCATCGAATCATTCTAACTAGGCCAACTGAATTATCAGATTTTTTTTTAAAGGACATTCAATGACTCTAAAACTATCAATTTGTTGTTTGTTTTTCAGTTTAATTTTGTTATTGTATTTAATTCATATTTCATTTAGTTCTCTCTTTGTATACATAGAATTGCATGAACGGTTCTTCAGTGAAAAAACAATCGCAAGCGCTTTTATGGTGCAATATTGTTTGTTCTGCAGTATGGGTTGGAATTGATGGAAAGGCATACTATAAATTATGATAATAGTTCAATTCATGAGTATTTTCACCTCTGGAAAACATAAAACTATACCCGTAAAGACTTAAAGTTTACAAATGGTTAGATTGAAAACATGTTATGGAATTTTCAATCAGCGAATCAAATGAATGTCCTTGTCAGAAATATCAAACATAGATGGTATCAAATATGTTAAATACAATCAATTTAGCTAGTTAAATTTTCAATAAATGTTTACAAAATGTTTACTCTGATTCTTTGAATAAACATAAAATTTTGAAAAAAAAGAAACGAACCACACACTTAATCATGTTAATAGGAAACTTCCATTGAATTTATTGATATTTGACACACACTTCTTTTAATCATTGAGAAGATAAATAATTCCTAAATAATTGAACGTTATGCGTACATACAGCTGACTTTTACAGAGTTATCTCCCTGTAGTGTACCATCTTACATTTCTGTTTTCTGTTCCAGATTCATTAACAACCCAGGAAACAGCTACAGTACCCTTTCAGACGGGTAGGTTTATCAACTAAAAACAAACTTAAAATATTACAGTTATACATGGACATGAAATATCATTGATGTGGTCATTTTCTTTAACTTATATAACTTTGAAAACTCACTACAAACACTAGGATTAATTCCGTTGGTAAGCAGTTATTTAACACAACTTTTTGGAATTTAGAATTCAAATGTTGTGAACCTCGTAATTGAGTTGACACTTGAACGATTTTGAAACGAGCGCAAGTTATGAGTCACATGAAGACAAATATATTGTCTGCCATACGAACTCCTATGAGTTATGTTTCTTTTAACAATTGGATATGTTAATAAAAAATGATATATATCAATTTTGATTGGCACAAAACTGTTTTTTTTGATAAAAAAAAATATGATAATAATTATGATGGAAACTACTATATTATTATTAGGGTATTGTATATCATTAAGATTAGTAATATCATTTACATGTTTTAGTGTAACATGTTTGTACTAAATCGACCTATTATCAAACTTAAACCTTTAGCTTTAATTTATCTTAATTAGGATGTCAGTCAGCGACTTCTTCTCCGGCTGATGTTATTTTCGTTGTCGATGAATCCGGAAGTGTAGGCAGTAATAATTTTGACAAAACAAGAGCATCCATTGTTGACACTATCCGTCATCTTGATATCAGAAATGATTTTATACGAATCGGAGTAATGACCTTTGACGATAATAGCCGAACAGTTTTTAATCTAAACAATTACCCAGGTGATCCTAACAGCATGGTGAGTCGCGTTATGTCAATGCCATACTCCTCGGGAGGAACCAATATTGCAGATGCACTTTCCCATTCATGCAGTAATATGTTTACCAGCTTCAACGGAGACAGGTCAAACGCCACAAATTACCTTGTGTTGTTAACAGATGGACAATCACGGGCCCAACAAGAGGCTGACCGATGTAAAGCCTCGGGAACTAAAATTATAAGTGTTGGAATCGGTGATAGTATTAATGAACAAGTGTTAAGAAATCTTGCCTACAATTACGACTATTATCTTAGTACAAACTATTCCGATATTGCTGGTTTCCTACCCAAACTGGTAACCACAGCTGTTAATTGTGGTGGTTTAGGTACATATCAGTATTTGATTTTCTTCAAATGTTTTATTTACACTTTACATGTACTAAGTATATGACGAAACACATGCAATGAATTTATCCATTCTTTTATATTTTTGTGTTGATAGTGCCTGTACGCTATGAAACAGAGAAGCAAGACTCACTGTCAATAATAACGTTTCCTCATAAACACTCTGATTTAATGATTTGCTAGAAATAAGATAAAAGTCAAAGGACGTAGACGTTATTCAATCTGCTGTAAAATAAAGAAAAAAAAGAATGCGGATGTTGGATTATATAATATGGTATCATATCGTAATCACAGAAATGAGAATAAGACATTTAACTTACATATTGTGTTATCTCCCCTTGGTATTTGTCGCCTTTTTATTTAAAATATGAGATCAAGAAACCAAAAATAAAGAAGAAAAATTCCACTCAAACGTAAGGCTAACTTCATCGTACAAATGAACTGTATTTATATGAAGTATTAAATATTTAGCAGCTACTGTCTGGAAAATAATTATACACATGTTATTATTAATTTATAAAAATATAACCAATAAAATGAGTCTACATAATTATTATTGTTTTCACCAGAATCAACCAATGCCAAACATATCACTGTAAACTGTCAGCATAGTAGCTGGTATGTTAAGGTCCACCTACCACCAATGGAACAGCAGTATTCCGATTTTAAAGAGACTGATATCTACCTAGGCTCTCACAGTTGTACTGGAACTAGATCTGGTGATTATCTTATTTTCAATGAAGATTATACAACGTGCGGAACAAATAAAATTGTAAGTAAAAATGATTTTTCTATTCGAAATGAACATTTTCTTGATTTTTTGTGTTACCGAACATTCAGAAATAAAAAAAGCGGGCATTTGTCTTATTATTTCATATAATTTATATTTAACGAATCAGATAGCAAAAAGGGTGATTATTCAGTTATCAAATGATTCTTATTTGTAAAGAAATATACCAGTAAAGAAACAAACCTATTACAAAAGCAATTATTTTCCCTTACTACAGTGCAATTTGAATGTCGAACTATGCATATTTTAATTTTTGGTGAAGTTATAGATACCTTTTTTATGAATCTAGAAACGGTCGGATCGTTTGCCAAATTGTGTAACTATCCTGATTTTCTAACAGTATATACAACCTGTAGGCGTCCTATATCATGATTGTAACGCTATCGATGAAGATGCTTCTATAACAAATGAATGATGAAATACACATATATAAAATTTCATTTGTAAGTTCAATTTGAGTCATACAAAGATCTTGTTCCATAGAGATTGAGCGATTGACTATTTGTGTTGTACGTCACTTTCAATAAAATCATGGTTGTCATGTTGTTCGGGTGTTTTTTTTTTGTGTTTTTTTCTGAAGAAATACTAAGAGGATCATTGTTCTTTATATATATAAGGAAATGTGTCACAATTTATAAAAATAAACCATTTACGTCAAAGTACGAACAGCAACTTATATAAAGGGCCTCAAAAATTATTAGTGTGAAACCATTCAATTAGCATTTTAATAAATTCGACAAGTAATATAAAAAAGAAGATGTGGTATGATTGCCAATGAGACAACTGTCCACAAGAAACCAAAATGACACAGACATTAACAACTATAGGCCACCGTACGGCCTTCAACAATGAGCAAAGCCCATACCAAATAGTCATCTCTTTTAAGTATTTAATAAAATGCTAAAATTAGAAACTTTATGTTATTACCTGCATTGCTGATTTGATAAAGAATACTTTAGTGTTTGTGCATTTCTTTTTAGGCAAAATAAGTTATAAATCCAAAACATAAAAGACTTTTTTAAGAGCTGATATAACAAAAAAAAAAGTTATTTCAAAAAGTTGGTATGAATCACAACGATTTATTTTGTCACACGAAAAAAATAAATATTTAAAAGTAACTCTTATTGGTACAAAAGTTCAAAATAGAGACCTTTATTCAACAATATTTTTTTTATCGTGCAAATGGTCATTTTGATGAGACTTTTAGATAATATGTAATCAATTTAGAAATAATGATTAGTTCTTTTACGAAGCTTTTTGTATTTCACAGGCATCTACAAATGGGGTTATCTATACAAACACGCTTGTTTACGCCGTGCACGATCCAAACCAACCCTACATTGTCCATGAGTACAGGTTCCAGGTGAGTGTCGAATGTGACATGTCAAAGCAGGAGTCAGGAGAAAATAACATCAACAACATCCATGGTAATTTAGAACAACAGACAATTTCTGGTGTAGGACATTTTGTAGTTCAACTGAAGTTCTTCAGTGATTCAAACTTCCAGCACGAATTCAATGGATTCCCTCCGTCCTACATGGTTGGTCAGAACGTGTACGTTAAAGCAACTACTCCAATCCATGACTATAATGTGAAAATGCGGTTATCAGATTGCTACACAAAGCCAAGTAAATCAGCAAGTGATTCGTACATCTACTATCTAATACAAAATGGGTAAGATTCATTACAGGGAATTTTTAATCAGAGATTTATAACATCTACTATCTAATTCAAAATGGGTAAGATTCATTTATACATGAATATTGTAATCTGACATTGGTTAAAATGATAACATTTACTATTTAAACTCATTAAACACAAATGGGTAAGATTCATTTTTTAAGGAGTGTGCGCGATTTATATCATGAACTATTGAACATGTTGAAATAGTTACTATTTAATCAGAAACTGGAATTGGTAATAGTTATTCCATAAATTCTTTCTAGTAATTGGAATAGATACAATCTCTGATAAAATCCTACTGGAACATGATTTTGAACATTGCTAGGGATTCATAAATAGTGCCATTTAAACAAGAAACCACTTTTCGTCTTTTCATAATTTTATTACATATAATTTGAAAAAAAAAAAAAACATATTTGAAAATCAAATCAAACCTTTGTTATTATTTTTAGTTTTGAAAAGAAAAAAGGTGCCAGTGTAAAATGTACGACAAATCTAGAGAGACTCACGTCCCGCCAAGTTTTGTCAAGAGCTAATATCTCCAAAATAAGCGCATGGACATTTCAATTTTTTCTGCTGTTTAAGTTCCATTATACTTACATTTTCAATTTATTACAGTATTTTCAAATAGTTTGTAAATTTAAACAGAGCAGCAAACATCTTAAACGTAGAAATACAACTCTAAAAATCATTTAAACTTTTAATTCGTTCATGTCTTTTGACAGCAATTATTAAATATAAGAAGATGTTGTATGAGTGCCAATGATACAACTATCCAACCAAGTCACAATTTGTAAAAGAAAAACCATTATAGGTCAAAGTACGGCCTGCATGCGTGCCTTACAAAATGTATTTGTAAATGAATAACAATCTACCATAGTATATGGGTTTTGACAGATGTCCTGCGGCACCAAGTGCGTTTATAACTACCAAGTCTACACACGAGACGAGATTCCACTTCCAGGATTTCGAGTACGCCTTCCATCCTGATTCGATGTATGTTCATTGCAATGCCACGTTTTGTCACAGCAATGACTACTCCCGTGACTGTGAGCCTCGTTGTAGCAACAGAAAGCGAGTTGGGGGAAAAGATCAAGAAGATGAACCTATTGAAGGTGTTGGACCAATTGGTTATGCTGAAGATGAAGCTACAGTTCTGTTTCAAAAAGGCAAGTTGGTTAAGGAAATTTGAAAACATTAAAAAGGGCAAGGTAATCTATTAACTTTGGTACCGATGTTTAAATTTATTCAACTGATTTAGACAACAAATCAAGTTTACGAACAAACAATGTTAGCGTGTAACGAACAAAATGTTGTATCAGTTTATTATAAAGTAAAAAAAATCATTAATGATAGAGGAAAAATAAATCATTAATGATAGATGGAAAAAAAATATCACTTTTTTACTTTTGATCCTCCGAAACAAAGGACAACATTGGCTGTGTGAGGTAAAAACTTAGTTTTTTTTAATTTCCTAATGTATTCATCGAGATAATTAAGTTTTAATTCATATATCGAGGGTTAAGTGCCAGAAGGTGCTATTTCGATTTTTTGCATATTTTGAGTTAATTGTTTAAAAACAATTGAAATATGTTATATTTTATTAACAAAAATAATTAAAACAATCCTATTGATAATAAAAAAAATATAATAGAAAACCACAGGGTGTTATCTAAAATATACATTAAATTGAGTGCAAGAAGGTGCCATCTGGAAATAATTAGTGCTAGATGGTGTTATATTTCAGATAACACCTTACTGCACTACACATGTAAAATTATAGTCAGAGATAACCCCTGTTGATATCCAAAACATATTATTCTGACAGTTTCAGAAATATGATACATCACTATAGATAAGATGTAGCTTTCTCACACTAATATTTACCATTATTCACAATAAATGATAGCAGAAACAACACTGGTACTTTCATAAAACAATTTTCCTAAGAGATTTTTGAGGTTATTTAGAAGAAGATTTAACTGTTTGAGGTAAGTTTTAATTAAAACAGAAATATACTATTTTTCCAGCATTTTATCTGCAATTACTAATCTTCAAATTGATAAAAAATGATCAATAATAAAAAAGATAAAAACAGTGTACCTTATAACAAAATATATTTTGTAATTTCATTTTATTTAAATTAATTTTTTTCACTAATTTTTAGATGAAAATCTGTATTATTTATTTTCACATATTAATTTGATAATTCAGTTAAACCATGAAATGTAATTCAAGCATTTGGTATTAATAGATATCATCAATATTAATTATTCGGTTGCAGATGAGTTCGGACGAACAATGGAGCGATTGGTCTGAAGCTAATTATATAGATTGGGAAGATCTACAAAAAGTTTACATCGCAGAAAGGATCCCAGAGTCAGATATGAACGAAGTTATAGCAGATCATACAGACCATGACGATTCTTCCTCAACAGAAGAAACATCAGAGTGGTCATCTGATGATGGTAGATGGGATATGAATGTACATCAATACCACCAATACTTTCGAAATGAACCCTGTCGTCGTATAGGCACTATTTTAAGGTCAGAGGAATGGAATGACACAGATGTGTTGAACATTCAAAATATTGAGATGATAGCTAGGGAGCCAATATTTCCGCGGACAAGTTCCCCAGAAGTTGAATATGCAGCCTTGTCAATGGAAGACAAAATTGTAGAAGAAAACCTCATTGAATGTCCCGATGAGAATGAGACCGCTATTGAATATTCTTCTGAGGAAATAATATCCTCTTCTGACGAATATGTTCCAACTAAGAGTGACATTAGTAGTTCAGATTCGAGTTCCTGTATCAATGTGTCTGAGTCATCAGATGGTTTTGAAGTTGTCAATTCTAAAAAACGCAGGAGATGTAAGAAGAAACCAAAATATCTATTCCAAAGTAAAACTTGTAAACCAATAAAACAATTGGATAAATCAAAATTATCTGGACAAAAAGAAGACATTTTCATAGAGATGAAAATTGCAGAGCAAGAAAGTCTTTCTGAGTATAGAAAACGACATGATATAAACAGAAATCACTCAAAGAGACTGGATGTTTTATTGAAAAGCAACGCATTATGTCGCCAGCATGTGCCTGCTGTAGGTAATTGCTTCTTTGAAGCCGTGTCAAGACAAACAACAGAGAAAATTGATGCTATAACACTTAGACAATTACTGTGTAATCACATAGAAGAAAATGCTAACTATTATGATGAATTTTTAAATTCCGCCGAAGACAACCTGTGTAATGAGATAGAACTTTTGCGCCAGGAAGATAGTTGGCAAAATAATTTATCAGATACCATGCCATTGGCAATAGCTAACCTTTTGGCAGTTACAGTTAAGATATACAGCAGCAACCCTGATCAACTAGTTGTTGTAATCACTCCTTCTTTAACAGAGACATATGAGAAACAAGAAATTACTCTTGCATACCTTTGTGTTCCGGGACATGAACACTATGACTCAGTAAAAAAACGTGTAAAGGGGTTACAATTGGAATCTGAAAATGAACTGGAAATTTGCGATGATCTTGACTGTCAACCAAGCACCGCAGACATAACCATTGAATATTCGAATGAAAATACTTCTGGTACACCATCAAAAGTACAAAATCCTTTACGTGATGATGAAATTATTACACCAAGAAAGCAGGCAAAATATCAGTCTCCAAAGAAAAGGAGACTAACAAGAAAGAAAATAGCTAATCCTGAAAGTTGGAAGAAAAATATTCGCAAGATAAAATGTCAGAGTGGTATGGAGTATGTTAGTGATCTATTAATTTATTAATAGTCGTGTCCATTACCAATCCCAGCAAAACGTATTAATACCTTTGTCAATAAATGATTTATATATTGCTTCCTGTACAGACTTTTTTAAAAACAAATATATTGCGTAACTTATACATTTATTTTGTAGTTATTTTCATCGTCACCTGATTTGACCTTTCTTATGTAAAATAATTACTGTTAGAAAGGTGTATGTCTGTTATAAGTTGAGGTTATAAGATTATAATGATGTGTGGTAATCAAGTAGAAGTATTCGATGTCCAGTGATGTAAAAATGATTAAGCTGCACCTGGTGTTTCGGATATCATTTAGGTCATTTTTGACCAAGGCCGTAAATCCTCATCAGGTACCCTAGCCTTGTATCATAATAAATACGATTTAATTACAATTTGATTAGTTCTTGCTCTGGTAACATATCAAATGTAGTGTTATTTTTAGGGCACTTTATTAATAGTCGTGTCCATTACCAATCCCAGCAAAACGTATTAATACCTTTGTCAATAAATGATTTATATATTGCTTCCTGTACAGACTTTTTTAAAAACAAATATATTGCGTAACTTATACATTTATTTTGTAGTTATTTTCATCGTCACCTGATTTGACCTTTCTTATGTAAAATAATTACTGTTAGAAAGGTGTATGTCTGTTATAAGTTGAGGTTATAAGATTATAATGATGTGTGGTAATCAAGTAGAAGTATTCGATGTCCAGTGATGTAAAAATGATTAAGCTGCACCTGGTGTTTCGGATATCATTTAGGTCATTTTTGACCAAGGCCGTAAATCCTCATCAGGTACCCTAGCCTTGTATCATAATAAATACGATTTAATTACAATTTGATTAGTTCTTGCTCTGGTAACATATCAAATGTAGTGTTAATTTATTAATAGTCGTGTCCATTACCAATCCCAGCAAAACGTATTAATACCTTTGTCAATAAATGATTTATATATTGCTTCCTGTACAGACTTTTTTAAAAACAAATATATTGCGTAACTTATACATTTATTTTGTAGTTATTTTCATCGTCACCTGATTTGACCTTTCTTATGTAAAATAATTACTGTTAGAAAGGTGTATGTCTGTTATAAGTTGAGGTTATAAGATTATAATGATGTGTGGTAATCAAGTAGAAGTATTCGATGTCCAGTGATGTAAAAATGATTAAGCTGCACCTGGTGTTTCGGATATCATTTAGGTCATTTTTGACCAAGGCCGTAAATCCTCATCAGGTACCCTAGCCTTGTATCATAATAAATACTATTTAATTACAATTTGATTAGTTCTTGCTCTGGTAACATATCAAATGTAGTGTTATTTTTAGGGCACGACACCTGGTGAATCTGCAATATCATTATTATTCTAATGTCCATTCATATCTAATAACTATTTAATTGTTTACAGTGATTATAATTTTGCCGAGGTCAAATACTCTTTCACGTTCTTATGTTTACGATAAGCAATCATAGGTGGTCTTGGAAATAAATTCTTAGCAGTTATATCATTTTCTATTAACTGCCAATGTTTTCTTATTCGTCTTCCCAATTGTTTGAATAGTGGATTAAATTTAGTTGCTAGAACTAGTGGTGGACAGTTTTGTTTATTTCTTTTTTTATAACATAATGTATTCAATCTGTTTTTTCTCAATGCTTTATCTATTAGTGGATTAATTTCATTTTCCGAGTATCCTCTTCGTGTAAGTTTATTAATAGTCGTGTCCTTTTATTAATAGTCGTGCCCTAAAAATAACACTACATTTGATATGTTACCAGAGCAAGAACTAATCAAATTGTAATTAAATCGTATTTATTATGATACAAGGCTAGGGTACCTGATGAGGATTTACGGCCTTGGTCAAAAATGACCTAAATGATATCCGAAACACCAGGTGCAGCTTAATCATTTTTACATCACTGGACATCGAATACTTCTACTTGATTACCACACATCATTATAATCTTATAACCTCAACTTATAACAGACATACACCTTTCTAACAGTAATTATTTTACATAAGAAAGGTCAAATCAGGTGACGATGAAAATAACTACAAAATAAATGTATAAGTTACGCAATATATTTGTTTTTAAAAAAGTCTGTACAGGAAGAATATATAAATCATTTATTGACAAAGGTATTAATACGTTTTGCTGGGATTGGTAATGGACACGACTATTAATAAATTGGTGCCCTAAAAATAACACTACATTTGATATGTTACCAGAGCAAGAACTAATCAAATTGTAATTAAATCGTATTTATTATGATACAAGGCTAGGGTACCTGATGAGGATTTACGGCCTTGGTCAAAAATGACCTAAATGATATCCGAAACACCAGGTGCAGCTTAATCATTTTTACATCACTGGACATCGAATACTTCTACTTGATTACCACACATCATTATAATCTTATAACCTCAACTTATAACAGACATACACCTTTCTAACAGTAATTATTTTACATAAGAAAGGTCAAATCAGGTGACGATGAAAATAACTACAAAATAAATGTATAAGTTACGCAATATATTTGTTTTTAAAAAAGTCTGTACAGGAAGCAATATATAAATCATTTATTGACAAAGGTATTAATACGTTTTGCTGGGATTGGTAATGGACACGACTATTAATAAATAAAAAGTTAGTGATACAGGAAAAACTGTAAAAGCGAGATCAATAAAAAAGCATGCCTGCAGTAAATGTAGATTTAGGTGTGCAGATAAACTGAGTGAAGATGAAAGACTCGCATTATTCAATAACTATTGGAATCTAGAATCCTATGAACGACAGCGGGATTATATTAGTTCTCGTGTATTGGAACGGAATTCAATCGGATCACCTAGCAAGAAACGGAAGCAGGTAGCTAGAACATTTACATTTATTGTAGAAGGACAAAGTGTGCGAGTCTGCAAAATGTTTTTTACAGCCACATTAGGAATCAGTAGGAAAACCATTGAAACAGCCTTAAAAAAGAAGCAAAACAATTCCAGTCCTATTTCCGATAAAAGAGGAAAACACAGTGCGCATAACAGAACCCCAACAGAGGACCTTAATATAAAACGTGCACATATCGAGGCCTTTCCTGTGGTGGAATCTCACTATACCAGAAAAGATACCAATCGCAAATACCTTGACTCTGATTTAACGATAAGAAAAATGTATGACCTGTATAAGGATGAATGCCATGATCAACAGAAAAGGTGTATTAAAGAACATGTTTACAGGAACATATTTTGTTCAGAATATAATATGTCATTCCATAAGCCAAAGAAAGACCAATGCCTGATTTGCCATAATTACAATACAATGATTGAAACAGGTAATACCGATGAGGCAGTAAAACGAATTTACACAGAGCATCAACAACGTAAAGTTCGTGGAAGGGAGGAGAAGCAGATCGATAAAGAAATTGCCAAAAAAGACAAATCGTACCAAGCAGTAACATTTGACTTAGAAGCTGTGTTGCCTACTCCCTGTTCTTTGGTGAGTCAGGTATATTACAAACGGAAACTAAGCTGCTACAATCTGTCGTTTTATTCATTAGGGGATAACAAAGGGACTTGCTATTTATGGAATGAAACGGAAGGAGAACGCGGTTCCTGTGAAGTGGCTTCATGTCTTCATAAGTACATCACATCCCTGCCCCCATATGTTCGTCACATATCATTTTATTCTGACAACTGTATGGGACAAAACAGAAACAAATTCGTAGCAGCAGCTTTACTATATTCCGTTAAAGTAAACAAACATATAAATATAATTGACCAGAAATATTTGGAAACTGGCCACACTCACATGGAGTGCGATTCAATGCACGCTGCGATTGAACATGCTAAACGGAAAACAAATATTTATATTCCTAGTCAATGGGATACCGTTATTCATATGGCACGCAGAAATAATCCTTATGTGGTTATACCTTTAAAGTATTGGGACATTCTTGATTTCAAGAGTTTACAAAAGGAAAATTATAAAAATATGGAGCAAAATAAAAAGGGAGAGAAGGTCAGATGGAGAGAAATAAAACAGCTACAGTTCCGGAAAGAAACACCAAATATTATCTATTACAAGTATAGCTTCCGTGAAGAGTTCAACGAAATCGCATGCAAAGTTGTAACAAGGGGTCGACAAAAATTGGTAGACAATCTTGCAGTTTCTTCTAAGTATAAAGAAAGGCTACCTATTACAGAAGCAAAAAAGGCTGACCTTCTGTCCCTTTGTCAGAGCGGCATTATACCGGCGGACTGTGTCCAATTTTATAAGAGTTTACCTACTAAAAAAGGGAAGAAAGACAGATTACCCGAGCCTGATGTTGAGGAACAAGATCAAGACTCGGATTAAGATAAATTTAAAGACAAAACTACAATGTCATTCAATAAATGTGAGCCCAGATAGTCTTTTTATTGTTTTATTGTATCTGAATTCTGTGATCAAGGTGCTATATAAAGAAATAGTTTACATAACTTAGCATTTTTTCCTGCCAAAAGGTGCTATCTGAAGATAGCACCTTTTTATTCAAATTTTGCCATGAAAAAAATTGTGCCAAATGGTGCTATCTTAAAATTAGGTCAATTACGACTTTAATTAAAACATAAAAAGCATTTGCATTATCTGACACAACAAAGTATTCATTGAACTATATTTATATTCTATTAAACAAAATAAAAAGTCAATGACTGATTTATGATGAACAGTCAAAACTTTAAACTCAATTTTCTCAAAACTTCAAGTTTGTGAGATAGCCCCTTCTGGCACTTAACCCTCGATATGTTAAAATTATAGATAATTTAGTAATTATTTACTTTACATTTGTTCATAAGGTGTTTGTTATACTAACGGACTTTAAAACAAAAATTGCATTGGTTTCAAATATCGTTCATTGTAGTTAAGCACATTAAAAAGTAAAATCACAAAATAGTGAACTCCGAGGAAATTTCAAAACGGAAAGTCCCAAATCAAATGGCAAAAACAAAAGATAAAACACATTAAAAGTATAGACAACAGCTGTCATATTCCTGACTTGGAACAGGCATTTTCTCATGTAGAAAATAGTGGATTGAGCCTGGTTTAATACCGCTTAGCCTCTCAATTGTATGATAGTCGTATCACATTCCATTATATTGATTACGATGCGTGAGATAAACAGACATAATAGGTAAAATTGTCAAAATATGGGTACAGCAGTCATCATCGTGTCACATTCTTAATCAGAACAAAAAGAAACAAAAACTTAACGAAGAAGCGCAAAGAAGCATATATCAAATTTAACAACCATGTTCATTGCTTACTTATTTTTTTATTTTTATTTCTGTTAAAACGTGATTTTTTTTACATTAGAATTACCACGAGAGATATTCCAATATCGGAACAAATATATTTTTGAAGACTGAAATCAATAAATACTTTCATAATACCACAGGTACAGAGGCGATAAATGCAGGAAAGAAACCGGAAGTAAAAAACAAGGGGAACAAACCTGTGTACGTCGTTGGAGTCGTCGTTGTAGCTGTGTCAATGATGGTGGTTGTTTTGGTTGTGATGTCGATATACTTCAGATCGAAAAGTCGTGAAAATGGACAAGCTAAAATTGTGTAAACAAATAATTTGCGGCTCGTGAATTCAAATCATTGAAATTGAATATTTAGAACATTGCTTTTATATATATAGATATATGTACAAAAAAAGTTTCTTTTTAAGCGGTGTACAGAATTATATATTAAAAATTAAATACACAGAAAGAGTTTTAAAAGCAGCATTGTCTAGCGCTTTCATCGATCTTGAGACTTTTCATGACGATGAACGTCGTTATGGGGAACACATTAGTATTATGACGTAACGTCATTGTTCGTAACATATTAGTAGTATGATGCGACGTTATTGTTCATGTAACTACTAAGCACTAAGCTTGGCGTCAAACTCTTTTATGAATTTTCTCTCTAGTTCTTTACGGTATTTTTCTGTTGGTTCCGTACATTTGAAAAACGGGAAAAATTTGAATTTTCCTCCCGCACAAATGTCTAAATGTTCGCTCAACGGAATTTATCTGTACTCGGGTTGCCGTATTTGCTGTTTATGGATCCTGACCCGTTCACACACACTTTTTCCTGTTTGACCTATGTAATTTTCTTTACAGTTGACACATGTTATACAATAGAGTAAATTTTCTGATTTGCAAGTCCTGTTTGCGTTTACTGTAAATTTCTTACCGTTTTTGAAATATTTCGTACTACTGATTTCTAAGTAATTATAATTGTCTCTGGAACAAACTCCACAGCGTGAATCGCCACAAATTTGTACGGATGATATGTTTTCAACTATATCAAATCGCGCTTTTGTAATTTGGCGTTTCAAGTTTTTCGGTTGTCTTGTACTATAAATGATCGATTCTTCTTTTACCAAATTTTTCATTATTTCACTTTGATGTAAAATCGGAAAATTCGATTTTATAAACCTGAAAGCATTTGGTAATGACGGATCATGAGTAGTCACAAACGGGAGGACATCATCATCGGTTGTCTGTTCCTTCGGTGTTCGAAGTTGATTTGTAGACATTTTATTTGTCCTCTCAATACTGTCATCTATAAGTTTTAATGGATATTTCTGTTGTAAGAGATACATCTTCATTTCTTCTAATCTTCTTTTGCGAAGAGTTTTATCCAATACAATTGAACATACTCGTCTTGCCATACAATATGGAATGTTTCTTTTGTATGTGATGGATGGCATGATTCAAAATTTAAATACTGGTGTGTATCTGTCTTCTTGTAATAAATATCCGTAATGTTTTTTTTGTTGGAGAGTTTAATCAAAATGTCTAGAAATGGGAGTTCCAAGTTACTACTTTCAATAGTGAATTTTATTGACGGATGCAATGAGTTAAGAATTTCATGTCGTCTGATGATTTATTCCATAATATAAAACAATCGTCTAGAATATATATATATATATATATATATATATATATATATATATATATATATATATATACGTGTTTTGTAAATATGATGAAGATTTTTAATTGGTAAAAGTTCGTAATAAAGTCATCATTTTTTTTTTATATTTTTGTTATACATGTTATAACAACATCCATGAGTTATGAAAAAGATGAACTGCACAAAAATAATATGAACAGCTGATCATTTCTATTGTACATGATTACACGTTAATAAATAAACACAAATTGTATAGTAGTGTGGTTAATATAGAAATAAAATTATTTGACAGACCAATAAATTAAATGTAAAAAGTCAACCTGTCGAAGTTGTTTCCTTAGTTGTTGTTCTAACCTAGGAGTAGAGACCGCATGTTTTATGCATGACTCTCATTGGGGTATACTCGTGGTTACTAGTCAAAGGGAAGCTATACGGAAAAATTAGTATTTTATAATGTTATGTATTTGATATCGGCACCATACAAAACGATTAAAAAAGAAAAAGACATCGAAGAATTTTGATATTGTAAAACAGATAGAAATACAAAAAAGTTGTAACTAAGATCCCGCTCTCAAAACTCATGTCGACTTGAACATTCATAAAATATTTGCCAAAACATGTTAGACAATCAATCAAACAAAACTCATAGCAAGGGAATCAGTTTGATGTTTCCGATCAAAAGCTACTTCTACTGTTCTTATTGTCTGTTGCACCAACCACTAGGTTAGCTTTAACTCCAGGAATCTGCTAAATAATTCATTAAAAGGAAGAAAACTGAATAGACCCTAAAAAAACACGCAAAAACAAACCCACAAAAACACGTGATGTTTCATCTTGGAAATCAACTTACTCGAAGGTTTTCGCTTTTTTAGGTTTATTTTGTCATATAGGTCTTCAACTGTTTCGATACTTATACAACCTCGGATTTCAAATTTTGGGCTTTACGCGTTCCTGATGAAGGTAAACCAAAATCAGCGCGTCGGACGCATGAAATAAACAAACATGTTGTTTGCACTCATTTATAATGAATCTGTCATATATCATTTAACTTTTTTTCACGTTTGATTCTTTAATCCTCTCAAAGATGAATTACATACGAATGGTTCGAACTCTAGAAATATTTACGATGACATGTTTTATTCTAGGTACAAGGTTTGAACTTCGTACTGTTAATATCTCCGTAATAATAACATTATAAATATTATTATCTTAACACTATAACATAGTTCGTGCACTGTATATTAGATTTGAACAAATGGAATTAAAATAGAACTGATGAGCATTACGCTTTATTTTATTTATCTTGAATTGATTTTCATATAAAATGTTATTGGACATTTTGTTTGTAATATTTCTATTCATTCTGGGCGCCGTCATCGGCGGATAAAACATTTCCGTTTGGTTTTTCGTTTGTTTGTTTGTTTGTTTGTGTGTTTCCATCAGGGTTGTTAATATTCTGTCGAAGTTCAATTTGTAGATACTCAAACGATAATAATCATTGTACAACACAAACATGCAACTTTAAAACGGTTATTAGAAGTCATTGCTAGTTTAATACAATTCTTATCCATTAGTTCTGCTAAATATATTTTTGCAGATGACTTAAGGTGGTACCCAACACTTTCCCTAAAATTAATTTGGCTCGTTTAATTTTCATAAAATTTTGACAATGTATTTACTTTGACCCTTCAACAAAAATATAAAAAAAATAAAAATTTTGAACCAACCGTTTTGTCAGAAAAAATACACTGGTTAGATAGCAGTTTGACAAACGCCAATTTTGATCATTGAGAAGCTTAATATGCCTTTTACAACACAATGTAATTAACACGTTTAGTTGACTTTACAGAGTTATCTCCCTGTAGTGTTAGGTACAACCTTAACTTAAACATTGACTTTGTACAAACAAAGACATTTGAATGATCACCATAAAGTCAACAGTGCACCAATTCACAAATAGCGTTCATTTTTTTTTATGTCATTTTCTTTTATTTGCTTTAAAGTAGACTCAACCAGGCCCCCGACAAATTTTAACAAGACTCATAAACCAATTTATCATGAGAACACAATGGATGCTTAACTTTTCAGGCGACCTGAGATCATCGCTGGTTTTTATAGGGTTCGTTAATGTTTTGTTTTGTAGACAATCGTCGTTTTTGTGCATTTTATTGATTCTGTTAGTTTATCTTCGTGTTATGTTCATCCATTCGGAAGTTTCAGCCTCTTTATCAGGTAATTGCCCTTTACTATAATGGAAAGAAAACGTCAGAAAAATCTGTGATAATTACCGAAAAACCGAGAAACCGACGTAGCCTTATTTCAATGCAAGGAAAATGTCAGAGAAATCGAGGTTATTGTCTTGTTACAATGTGGGAAAAGTCGTGGTAGTTGTCTCAATATTTCTATATAAAGATATGTGAGAGATATCCGGAAGTCAACTTTAGAAGTCAGTCAAAGTAATATATAGGTGGGAACAAAATTTATAAATATAATTATTCAAGAATTAGCTATCAATCAAACACTAACATGCCATAGATAATAAATAAAGGACAGATTAAACAATGTTTTTTTTTATGTCTTGAAAGAGCTTTATTACTAAACGTTATAACAATTTGTAATTATTTTTTTTTATGCAGATCTCTGTGTATTGTATACTATTAAAAACAAACCGTATCAAATAATACACTTATTTATGATTAATTTAAAGATAAATAAAAGTTAGAGGGAAATACTTGATAATGTAAAGATTATGCATAAATATCTTTATTTGGAAGTAGCTACCCCTGATAGTGGCTCTACGTTAATCAGTACTTGTTTTATCATTTGTTAAATATAACAAGGTTAAATTGATATTCTTTTTTTTTCATTTAGAAAACACTTATAAAAAATTTTACATAAAAAAAAATTAATATAAATATCTATAATACTTTTAGAACTATTTATGACTTTTGTTTGAACCTATAAATAAAATAAATCAAAACAAACTTTCAAACTTTTCCCTTTTGGTGCCCCATAAGGACAATCTTGAGATTTTTTGAAAAGTCGTCAACTGATAGTTCGTTGAACCTATTTACCCGAAACTGTGCAAAGGAATATAATGATTTTAATTCTAGTCTCTGTGAGTATTTACTTTGTATCGATTATATCATTCAATCTTGTGGGTATTCGTTTGTAAAAATTGTACATTGAATTATTCTTAATATTTATGTAAAATGTTGGACGCATTTTATATTGAAATCGATTTGTTTCTTTTCCCTTTTTGATGAAATTTGGTCACTTTAGCTGAGTAGCTGATATATATTGTATGACTGCATTTTAAATATGAATTTCCCAGCATATCTCAATCAATCAACCAATAAATACTCAAGCAAACAAGCATATGTCATGACATTTATAAGTCGAGTCATATTATTGGTTTTAAAACGCTAAACAGTCTTAATCATTATGACTATAGTTACAAAACAATACTGACCAATATGAAAGAATTCCAATTATGCTTTTCTGCTGAACAAGCGAATAGTTTTGTATAGTTTAGTGTTAAAAAAAGTAAATTTACAAAAATACCGAGCTCCGATGAAATTCAAAACGGAAAGTCCCTAATCAAATGGCAAAATCAAAAAAATCAAACACACCAAATAAATGGATAAAAACTGTCATATAGCATATAGACAATAAACCTTCAAACTGAACAATGTTCGGATGAGCTCTCATATATACTATTGAACGTAAGCATTTCATAATGATTCTGATTCTTATATTTACAGATTAGTTGCGTCTTTCCGAACGGAATATCTGCATTTTGGTTTAATAATGGTATGTTAATATTACACTCTCAGAAAGTCGGGGTGAAATCAATTATTAATACTTAGCAATTATAAAAGTCCCTTATTATTTGATTACCTAGTTTTGGTTCCTTTTATTTGATTTGAAAATAAGGCATTCCGCCAATTAGTATACATTTCAAACTTTAATTAGTTTCTGATTGAATTTGTCCAGTTTATATAAAAGTGAATTCCTTTAAAGAAGCGTTTAGTACTAACGTCAATTTCTCTTAACACCTGCTACAATGTAGCACATGTCGATCCATCCAGAGCATTGATAAAGGTTATAACCTTTCGACCAATCATCTACTGCGATCATCTGCAACCTCATGTTGATATTTTATTTTCAAACAATAGATCAGATTGCATTAAATTACAACATAAATGATCTCCAACTTTGTACTTGTTTTAGCTTTTTTAATATTTTGATCTGAGCGTCACTGATGCGTCTTATGTAGACGAAACAGGCGTCTGACGTATCAAATTATAGGCCAGGTACCTTTAATACAAATGTACCTAATTAGAGATATATAAATAAACACCAAGTCCTAAAAATTGAGAAATGGTTCATCTTCTTTTAGACTTCCGAATTTTGGCGAATATTCAAAATTCTTCTTGGAGATCATTCATCAATAGTCCTGTAATTATTCCATAATCAGGAGGATATAACACAATAGAGTATTACAATATCCCTGCAGAGGGATGAAGTAAGGGGTTTCAATCAACCAAAGAGCACAGTCGTATGCGGTATTAATTGATAAGATGATAAACAGTAATTAGATACTATCTAGTACTATAGGCTCAGATTATCGAGCATTGGCACTTTTAAAGTAAATTCCCTTTCATACAGCATGCAATCATCAGTTACAGTCTTGGGGAATCTTTTGGCTATACTTTAGTTAAGAAATAATTGATGCAAGCTATTCTTCACTGTAGTTTTAACATGGATAGGTATTATATTCGTGATAATTTTTGCCCGAGCGATAGTAAGGGCTAAAATAACACGAATGTAATGCCTACCCATGTTTAAATTACAATAAAGTATAGCTTGCATCAATTATTTCGATTCTGATAAGGACAATTAATGTAGTTTCTATGTCCGATGAGTATAAGGGTAAAGCGATTGAATAGGGTCTTCCATGAACCCCCTTTATGCTTGTATAGAAGCAACCAGCTAGCACTGAGAGGAGGAGGGGGGAGTTTTTGAACAGCCAGCATGAACGGTTGTCGTAATTAGGTCAAATATGTCAATTTTGGACTGCAACACATTACAGTCATAATAAATGAATAAGTAAAAGCATGTACATCATGTTAGAGTTTGGAAGTGTTTTAAGTTAATGGAATATATTAAATACATGTCAATTTGATAGAATTGATCATTCTGCAGTAGTCAATATACGCATGCGCTGAATTTAGAGCATAGGTTTATTCATACAGCCAGAGAAGCACGTCATATTAGAATTACTCACCTTATTTCTTTAAATATCCACATGATTTTGAATACTGACTTACGTGAACAAGCTAGTTGTACATTTTTTTATTTTAAAAATAAACCGAGGGTAAATCAAGTAAATTTATCCAAAGCGAACCCCACTCGAAAAGAAATTAAGAATCGCACCACGGCGTCGTCTATCAACATAAAAAGAAATAGATTAACCTCATGATTGTGTCAATGCAACTATTATTACTGCTAAATCACTTCCAGTTTTATGGGAGTTTCTATACTGTCGATTGAAATTATTGTTGTTTAACAGTGGATCTTAAAATTTTCAATCATTTTGTTCAAGGTCCCACAACAGAAGTTCCGTCGAACACATCTACGCGTAAGTAAAACAATTTTTAATATAGATATCAAAAAGAAAATTTCCATTGTATATTATCTAACAAAGTTGTAAGTGTGACATCTTATAAAAATTAGTGGCAAAGTGATCGTTTTATTCTATTGTAAGTATTGTATACATATATATGACATGATTTACAACATACGCTTATAAGATAGTCCGAGAAATTATGAAGAAAGTGTTGTTCTAACTTCTTAGGCACTCAAAGTCAAAGGCTTATAAAAAGCGAAATAGGTAAAGAAATGTATGACAAAAAGAGACCAAGACGAATAACTAAATCTAGCTAAAATAACCTGAGCGATTTTGAACATAAATTTCTTAAAAATTTACTATATATGGATTTCGATAAAGTTTGTAGGCCCCTTTTGATCATTTAGATCTTCACGTGATCGGTATATTGTACTTATGCCTCGTTGGCTTTTCCAATTTGTTTGCTTTTAAGCGTACCTGGTGACGGTAAATCCAGAAATGCCCTTCCTATACGGATGGAAATAAAATATTCATTTTTCTATAACTGGGTCGCATACGCTGAACGTGGACTACTAATCCAAAGTCCAAATAATCATGACGTCTTGGAATAAAATTGAGAAAGGTAAAGGGAAATGTGTCAAAGCGACAACAACCCAACCATAGAGCAGACAATAACCGAAGGCCCCCAATGGGTATTTAATGTAGTGAGAAACTCCCGCACCTGTAGGCGTCTTTCAGCTGGCACCTTAAAAAATATGTATGCTAGTACAGTGATAATGGACGTCATACTAAAGTCCGAATTATACACTTGAAACTAAAACTAAAATTCATACAAGACTAACAAAGGCCAGAGGCTCCTGACTTGGTTAAGGTTAAACATGTTTATGAGATCTCAACCCTCCCCCTATACCTCTAGCCAATGTAGAAAAGTAAACGTATAACAATACGCACATTAAAATTAAGTTTAAGAGAAGTCCGATGTCAGAAGATGTAACAAAAGAAAATAGATAAAATGACAATAATACATAAATAACAATAGACTATTAGCAGTCAACTGATATGCCAGCTGCAGACCTCAATTAAACTGATTGAAAGATTATGTTTTCATCACATAAATATCAGGCACAATCCAGGGATGATTCCACTATATAGTTTAGGCGGCTCTTAAATCGGCCAGCGGCCCCCCAAAAAAGATGAAAATGAATTCCCAATTCAGGAAAATAAAATAAAAATCGTTATTTCCGGAAAAGTTTCTGTCATCGATTAAGGCAACTATAATTTTTCATAGTTTTTTGTCAAAAGGTTTTAAAATCCGGATAAGAATGCTGTTTACTATCGCATTTTATTAACAACGATTTAATTGTGTCAAAATGTGGCAAACAATTTTATCAGCCGAATTCAATTGAATAATATGTTATAGGAGTATTCGATCTTGTAAAAGCAGATCGCCCAGCAGGGTGATAAAAATGGGGTTTAAAGCAGACCTCAGCAGAGAGAAAATTCAAATTTTGATATAACATTAATGGATAAAGTTTAAAGGGCGACGATCTCGTAAAAGCAGATCGCCCAGCAGAGCTGGTTATATAATATGATGAAAGCTTATTTTGTTAAAGAGAAATTATTTCCTCAAAAGACAAAAGTTTGAGCGTTTTTTGAAAATAATGTTGATGATAGACCATTCATGAAATACGATGTCATCATTATGGAACTATTTCAAAAGTTTTGCAGATGATTCAAATAATTTTAAAGAGCACTGGTTCAATGCTTTAAATATCTTATCAATTAATTATATGAACTGTTATATGAACTATTGTAATTGCTTTTCTGAATTCGACAATTGACCAGTTCAATTTGAAATCCATTTGAATCAAGGTAAATTTATAGAGATGATCTGCTGTTGAAAAAATACCCGATGAATGATTTTTTCAGTGGCTATGTTAGCTGAAATTTATGTTTTTGTAATAGGCCTAGGTAGCTATAGCTAAGATGATAGACTAGTGTATCATGTTCTATGCTATTCATGTAATAACAGTAGCCCATCCAGAATTATTTGAAATGTTACAACTTACATGAACATCAGTGTACAGGTTCAACTTAATAACATACATTTTCCTTTTTTACAGAAAAATAATGTTATTTCGTCTTAGATTTTATGCTTAAAAAATTCCCAATTAGAATAAAAATTCTTAATTTGATGTTCAAGGGACCCATTTGAAAACACCTGGAACCCCCCTGCAATCCCTCCCGTCAGGGGTTTAGTATCATACTATCAATATATATAAAAAGAACATAACCTAAGTAATGCCAATAACTGTTTTTTTTTAAATAAATGTGTTTAGTTCCTATGCAAAAAAGACCCTATAACTGAATCAATATTAAAGCCAAAATAATCAATCTTCAATGTCCTGACAACAGTATCGTAACTTTATACCTTCTTAATAAGTCTGTTTAAAGGTTTTGTAAGCTTTTGAGGTGAATACTGACATTTTTGTGCTTTGTAAAGAATATTACCAAAAAAAGATTTGATGTGTTTTATACTGTCGATTGAAATTATTGTTGTTTATCACTGGATCTAAAAATTTTCAATTATTTTGTTCAAGGTTTTACAACAGAAGTTCCGTCGAACGCATCTACACGTAAGTAAAACAATTTTAAATATAGATATCAAAAAGATAACTTCCATTGTATATTATCTAACAAAGTTGTTAGTATGACATCTTATAAAAATTAGTGTCATAGTGATTGTTTTATTCTATTGTAAGTATTATATACATATATATGATTAAACTTTAGCACCACGTTTGAAAATATTATTGAAAATTCGTCTTCTATTCAATTAATTACAAATGTTTAAAGTCTAATTGTTATCCAGTCTTGCAATTGAAACACGTGGTGAAAATACAATTACATGTGCCAAATTATGAACATAAGACTGAAGCAACAAAGGTACATTACTTCATTACACATAAGTCGACGCCATTGCAAACTCGAACGACGATAAGACGAACAAGTATAACAAAACACTTTTTAGAAAACTAAAAATTCTGCATCACGAACTCAGAAAACAACCGGCGCAGGATGAAAATCTTAGGTTTTCCGAAAGAGTTGGCATATGCTGGTTCACATAGTTTGAGACTAAACTTTCAATGGTAATTGTAAGCTCACTGCAGATACGCAATGCCATGTTGAGCTAAATCGAAATATTGTTTTTAGCAATTAGACTTGTTGGAGGCAGGTATCTATGGGAAGGTAGAGTAGAGATTGAACACAATGGCCAGTGGGGTACAATATGTGATGATATGTTTGACATAAATGATACTACAGTTGTGTGTAGAATGTTGGGATATAATGATACTGATGGGTAATTACAATTTCTACAAGATTAACAAGTGTTTATCATTACAGAAAACGTTCGATGTTCAGTTCAGGTGTATAATCAACGTTTATATAAATACATTAAAGAAGCTAATTTGTCCTTATTCCTAATTCAAATACAATTCAAGCGTTTACACTTCGCTTACAATATCTGACAACAATCCTTTGTAATTCATTTTCTAGTAATTGTTACATCAGGTCATGAGATTTCATCCTTCATATTATTGAGGTGTGTTCCAATACGACAGAACCTAAGGATTCTTATATTTTTATATACTGCAGCTGTGTTATTTAAGCAGTCAAATTGCATTGACCGTATATTCATATGTGAAATACAGTCACTGACCGTATATCACCTTGTTTATGACGTTGACAATGTGTTTCCGTAGAGTTTTATTTATGACGTCAATAAAACATACAGGTTCGCGGAAATTTTACGTCTCCCGCTCACAATTAAGAAATGATGGTTTTTACCTTAAATACTTCATTTAGAACAGTTATAAGAGTTGCAGTATATAAAGAATAACCATACATTGTCTCGAAATATCAATGTTATTTGTACTCGGATTGACACAGGTAGGACTACTCGGCACAGCCTCGCTTTCTACCTGTTTCTAATCCGTGTACAAATAACATTGATATTTCGAGACAATGTATGGTTATTCTATATATACGCAGTATTTGTGTATGCTATATTATTTCACAGATCAATAGTATACTATCGTTCGGCTCATTTTGGACGCGGTTATGGTCCAATTCTTATAGATGATCTAGACTGTTCTGGAGAAGAAGATGACGTATCAGAGTGTAACCGAACACCTTGGTTCAAAAGCAACTGTGATCATGGCGAAGATGTCAGTGTGAAGTGTGGTATGTTGCATATATAAATGTACGTTGTTTTGTTTTTTCACGTAAGCGCCAAAGTGATAGAAGTTTGTTTTATTCATGTGTTATCATATTGTTCTATCTATAGCTGATTAAAACACGTACGAACCATAAAAATGTTCATATGTTTAATCGGATAATTGTTTCGTGAATTATGAATTAATAATAAGATGTGGTATGGTTGCAGAGGAGACAACTATACGTATAAGATCAAAGGACAAGAATGTAAACAACTTAATGACAAAGTATGGACTTTAAAAATATATAATAAATAAATTACTTCTAAAAAAAATATCAAATATAAATATGAAGACTGAGATCACTCTGATATCTTATAATTTTAAAATTAATTTTTGTAGTTTAATAAGTAATGAAACACATTTTGGCTATGGTTAAATGTTTATGTAACTAAGTCTCAAATGTATTTTGCATTTTTTTTTTTAATTTCTGAAGATCATATGCAAGATGTGTTTGTTCGGTTGGTGAATGGTCAAAGTTCTTTAGAAGGTAGAGTAGAAATAAATGTAAATGGAAGCTGGGGTACTATTTGTGATGATTTGTTTGGAGTACCAGAAGCAGCTGTTATTTGTGGCATGCTTGGATATTCTAAAGCTGGGTAAGATTAAAAAATCATTAGATATTGTGTATTTCTTCAATGACGAATATTGAACAAAAAAAATATCTGTTACTCCCTTTCTTTTATTTGGAGTTAAGGAAATATCATTTCGTCCGTTTGCTATTACGTTTAGTCTGCTTGTCCTTTCGCCATTTAAGGTAGATAGGGTGTTTTCCTCCATCTTGGATTTTTAAATACTAATAAAAATCAGTCTAGATCTTTAATAGAATGTGCAAATTTTGAGAGAAGTTGGTAATTCAACTGTAAGAATTTTCATTTCAATATAGAAGGTTATCAAGGGTAAGAACTGTTCTAGGACGTTTAAACAGTTCTATGACAGATTATTCTAACAGTTCTAATTAGAGGTTAGAAGTAATCTCCACTGTAATTTTAATTGGAATTAGTTTTTTCTGTGTTTACAAATGAACCATTACACTTATTTACATTTCGGTCTTTTAAATTACATAGTGCATTATCAGATTATAAAGTATTGACTTTCCTTTTTGATTTGTTGGTTTGATGTCTAGATCAATCCCTTATTCCAAAGCTCATTTTGGCAGCGGCTATGGACAGCCGATTGTGCTTGATGACTTACAATGTATTGGTACAGAAACGAGCATATTAGATTGTCAGTCTTCAGGTTTATTTCATGATAATTGTGGACACACGGAAGATGCTGGCGTTGCTTGCAAAGGTAAAGCTTCAACTGGTGAAAGTTTTTTTCTTATCCATATTGATGGATGATGTCAAGTTAGGTACGATTAAGTTAAACTCGAAACTACTTACATGCTGGAAATTGTAAGGGATAAAAGAAAAGAAATTCGAGTTATAGGACAGTCAGATTAAAAGAATATCACGGCCAGTGTCCACGTTTCGGAACCATGATCCGAGAACGCTTCAATGTTACTTTAGTTTTGACAGGCAGGATTAGTTATGTTAAATGCAAAATAAAATTTGTTTAAAATTTAGTATATTTTGAACTTGACGAATTGCATAAAACGGCTATGGGGGCGAAAAGTTGACAATGTTGTCTTAATCAAACAGCATAACAAATGTGGCTTTTTAAAATTTTTTAACAACAGCTCTGAAACATGTGAAAGGGATGCAATTTAAATCGGTATTTAAAACGTAGAAGTATTCATCGTGTTTGCAATTAAATTTTGGGTAACCTACTCTCACTTGTATGACGGTCGTATACAATTTCATTATACTGACAACGATGTGTGAACTGAACAGACACAATAAATACACATGTTATTACTATTCTACTCATTTAAAATCAAGTTTCGCATAATTATACCTATATATATATATATATCCCTGATATAACAATTGGATCGATTAAAACAAATAAAATGTATTATTGGACGTTTGTTGCAAACATTTTCTTTTCAATTTCAAAAGTTGAAGGGGAAAAGTTACATACATCGACATCTAGTATAGTATGAATTTTATTTTAGTGTCTCCTCTTCTTTATATTTTAGACTTGATAACCACTGAGGAATCAGTCACAAAGCCTTCCTATTCAGGTATGCATTTCGTTATAAGATAAAATTGTTTCTTCACTCGTTATGTCAAGATTTGAAATTGTCCTTTTTAAAGAAGAAGATATATGATTCTAGAACATTATAATACATTTAGGTTAATAAAGATGGACAACTGTGCATGCGTTAATTAATTAATAATAAATCATCCAAAATCTGTCATCCGGGATGGTCAGTCATAACGTTTACACATAAGTTCGATCACTATTACCCCCCTCCCCCCTAAAACTTCTATTCAATGTAAAATGATGGATAAGCAGTAATTTACTGGTGCCATTTCAAAAGTTTTCTAAATTGTGTGTCAGTTGGTTCCTTGCGTGGAGTTGTTTCAATCGCAATTATACCACAACTTCTTTTTTAACTAAAGGTGTCCTTAAAACGTGATTCCCAGTCATAAGCTATGCATAATGCATAGCTGGTGATTTTTAGATATTATACGTACTTGTCTTAAACTTTAGTGTCACTGTATTCATAAACTATCGGCACATTTGAAGTCTTTAAATTCAATATAAGACCTGGTGTAAAAGGTTATGCTGGACAAAATTTATAATATAAATACTAAAACAAGACTGTTCAAATTTCAAAACCCAACACAAACCTTAAAAAAATCTTTTTTACTAATTGCTTCTTTTTTAACAGAAACTATTGAAAATGTTCTATGCCATGATATATTTTCTGTTAATTTGATTCTTGAATAACAACTCTTTGTCCGTACAATATGATGTAGTTTAAACAGTAAAGACAATATATTCTTCTCCAATAGACCATACATCAAATCGGACAATATATTCTTCTCCAATATGATGTAGCTTAGGCAGTAAGGCAATATATTCTTCTCCAATATGATGTAGCTTAAGCAGTAAGGCAATATATTCTTCTCCAATATGACGTAGCTTAGACAGTTAAGGCAATATATTCCTCTCCTTAGATCGTACAATGTTTTTTTTTGTAATGTGTTTATTGGCAAAATACTACATAGATAAATAATCATAGTAAGTGAGCCCATAGTACATCAGCAAAATCGAGACAAATACATAAGGTTGACATTGTGAATCATTCAATAAACGTATAATATAAATAATAATAATGTTAAAAACAGAAAAATAAAATCTAAAATCAATAAATATATTTTTTGTTTAAGATAATTTTTTAAGGCTGCAATATTTACTAATATCAAGACTTTTCACATACGAATTAACTGATGAGATTACTCCTTGAAATATAAGAAAGTTGGTAGATAGTCTATCAATATTATATGTTTTTTTTTTAATTCCTGCCAATTCATTAAATGTCCATCATTATCAATTAAAATATTTATTAGCCAGACTCCCTTTTCAGTCCATTTTTTATACAGAGGGATTTGATTACCAATCTTAATTTGTTTATTATTCCAAAGATTTGATGTGATAAAATCATATTCGTTCTTAATAGCTTCTTTAGTTTGGAGTTCAGTCCAAGCATTAAAAACCTCCTGCCAAAAAGGATCAAAAAGGATTACTTACTTGTGTTCTTGCATCTACCAAGAATAATTCATTTAATTATTTTTTTTTCAGAACAAGTTAGTAACTTACAGTAATTATTAGTCTGTTTATTAATTCGTCTTATCCATTGTTATCCAAGTTAGTTTTAAATCTTTGATATATTGGTTTAGATTTAACATGTTAAGTCCACCCACTTCACATATTTGAGCAATTGTTTCTCTTTGAATTTTGTCTGGTTTACCATTCCAAATAAAATCAAATAAATTTTTAATACATTCATTTAGTAATCCATTGTTAAGATTGGGTAAAGTTAAAAATAAGTGATTGAGCTTTGAAATTATAAGACTTTTAATTATAGTAATTTTTCCATTTGGTAATAAGCATTTGTTCGACCAACTTTTCATTGTTCTTTCTATCTCTTTAAGTTTGGGTTCATAATTTAGTGTTTCCATTCTTTGTTAGTCGACAGAATATTTAATACCCAAGAGCGTAAGTCTGTTGAAACCCAGCTTCAATCCCCACTTTACACACATCGTATCTTGACTATATTTTTCCCCAATCCAGACTACCTTTGTTTTCTCTAATTTCATCTTGAGACAAGACCATTCAGCATATAATTCTAAAACACAAAGAGATCGTACAATATGATGTAGTTTAGACAGTAAAAGCAATATATTATTCTCCAATATACCGTATAATATGATGTAGCTTAGACAGTAAAGGCAATATATTCTTCTCCAATATACCGTTCAATATGATGTAGCTTGGGCAGTAGAGACAATATATTATTCTCCAATAAACCGTACAATATGATGTAGCTTAGGCAGTAAAGGCAATATATTCTCCAATAGACATAGTCTGTACCATATTAGGCTCTAAATTGCTCCAAGTACATATTCAACAGGTGAACATGACTTTACGTGCAGTTATATTATAATTTGTACGTAAAATGTATGACATAAAAGTGTTTTTTAAGAGTTATTTGCTGTCAAATTCATTTTCACGGATTTGAGTCAAATTCTCATATTTGATTTATAACATGCTAAAATGTATATCATAATCCAAGTCTGAAATAACAGTTAACAATGCATGTATTCGATAATATATATCCGAGTATATTGTATTTTCAACATAAACACAAAATATAAATAGATAGTTACCTCGTACAATTGGAATTTTCTGGGTCTGTTTGATTTCATGTTTTAGGTTTTAACAATGAGTTAAATATCGTTTTTTCCTGTAGAAGAATGAATTTTGTAGATCGAATCAGTTAACGAAATGGTTTACCTTTGTTATACTGTTATCATTGTAATTCTTTTCCGTTTAAGGAGGCTCGCGGGTACAAAAAAATCAGCAAATAATTAAACATTTTTATTTCATTACAAATTTTATTTATTACACTATTAGTTGTTACTTTATGATATAGTACAACAATCAACCAAAAAAATCAATTCGTTTTGGCCCAGATGACTTTAAATATGTTTATATCATTGAAAAAGTTCCAAATTATCTCCCTTTGGTGAAAAAATGCCATTGTTTTGCATTAAAATATCTTTTTTTAACTCATCGGTGACCTATATTTTTTTATTATTTTTTTTCAAATAAGCTGTACTTAAACTTAACTATTGTAAAATTTAAGCGGTTTCTGTAATTTAGTTCTTTTTTTTATTTCGATATTACCTTTTTTCTCCTATTAGTTCAACAGAAATAAATTACCTAAACAAAACTGCATGCTTCTTTTGAAGGCAGATTGTGAGCTTAAATGAACAGTGACCCCATAGTAAATAATTTGCGACTGTTTTCCTCTTTTCAGTCGGGTATTTATGCCTTAAATGTGGTTGTACGTTCTTCGTTTGTAAATATTCCTTACGTGTACGGCCATTATAATCTATTAAATGTTTACATTAAGTCTTTAAAGACGAACACGATCATATAAATCATAAGTACTTTAAGAGAAAGCACCCTGATTGAAGCCATTTGTTGACATGTTGTTTTACTTAACATTCAGTGTTCCTTAAATTTATGGTCTGTTCGTCATTGTATTTTTGTTAATGTAGTTGTCTTGGGCTGCTTAATTTAAGATATATATTTCCCTTTGGTAGAATATATCGTATTGAAGATTTCATTTTTGGTTGTATTATAAAATTTTCACAAAGATGTCATAGTGTGTAGGAAAACACAAACATTGTACCATAAACTAGTTAACATGAAGCTAATATGTTATAGGTAATATTATCTAAATGTAGCGTCAAAGAGACAGGAAACATACATCATCATTTGCTTTCAGAAAAAATTATTTTTATATTACCTGTATGTAAATTTGATACTAGCTCCTGTCTTACCCTTAGATCCAAGTATGCTTTTTTTCTTCTAAAAACATGAAAACCCCATCTCGTATCTTTTTCCATTTGACGACATGTAGGTTTATATGATTCAATATTCAAAATAAGTTTGAATAAAGTATAATCGAAAGCTTTTTTTGTAATATTTTATATTATAATTCGTTGTCATTTTATTGATTGATAAAACTGCACATTGGTTCTTTATCAAATAATATTTATATAGGGAATCGGTTGTTGAGAGGTCGTAGTAGTGCTTTTACAGTATCACTAGCATGTCGACTCTTCAGTTCATGAGTTCAAACTTTGAATGTGACAGGCACCCTTTACCACGATCTCCAAAGGCACTCCGACTTTTCTCTGTCAATACAATCTGGCAGGCAGGATAAAGATAAGAGAGGTGGAAGAAACGTTAAACAACATACATCATCAAAACATATATTTATATTGATTAACCGAAAGCTTAATTTGTATAGATTACCAAGTTGCAGAATACACATTTGAAAGATATTTTCGTCAGAGAAAGAAAGTACATTTATAAGAATTATCAATAAAGTTGTATAAAAAACAATGAATGTATGACATAATTAAGGTCTTTCATTTTTTAAAAGGGAAAGACCTTACTGTATTTCTTCTGTTTATTATTATTCTTTTTCTGCCAAACATTGACAAATTTATCCGCGTTAACCGTAAGACGTGTCGCTTTCATGTTCACACTTTGTATCGGTGTCATGAATACCTATCCGGAACTCACCCTGTGAGTCGAAATATTTTGTTGGTTCGGAGTAATCCCTCCGAAACCCAAAAACCTTGTTATCGTTCCAACACCGTAACAGTAATAGGTAGAAAAAAACGAAGGATGAAATTTGTTCAGGACCAGACCCTGGTTCTTCATTACATTTGGATCGAAAAGATTCAACGACTCATTGGTAAGGTTATGCCCCTATTAAAATTAACCGGTGTCGGTTGGCCACCAAAACTCAGAAACCGTAAGTCGTAGACAAGTAGGATCTTCACCATTCATCATCAATTCATGTGACTTTGAAAAATATCTCAAGGTCAAATGTGTATGTTGACCTTGACCTTTGACCTAACACCTTGTTAGCGGATAATCTAAGCAACCTGAATACTTTCAGAAGTGTTGTATAGTGGAAAATGTTTGGGTCATTAGTGCGCAACTTTGTTACAGTTTGACCGAAGAGATTTGACCTTTCTGTAAGGGGGCATAACTCTTGTTTTAGGTTTCTGAAAAGGCAAAATCAGCTTTTACTATATGACCAAAGGTCCTAGACCCATGGGGTCTTCAGCAATGACACTGGGGACCAATGACCTTGACAAAGGTCAAAAGGTCAAAGGTCAAGGTCATGTCCCATATAGCGAATTATGTGTTTTTGACCTTATTTAAAGGATTTTCAGTGTGTTTTAAAGCTTTTCAATACATTCTATGTCTATTGGAACATGTATTTTACATTACAAAAGGAAAGACCTCTCAATTGTTCAAGAACAATTGACATTTTAATTTTATAAACATTTGTTTGGTAAATCATATCTATATTCCTTTTCAGATATGACTTCGTACACAAGCACTCGTAAGTATGTTTGAGTCTTCTTCTGTTTGAATAATAATTTAACTAGAACACACCCGCGAAATCGTGGGCATTTACAGCTTGTGAACTGTTGTAGTATGATTTTTTATAAAAGAAATTATGTATGGAGAATTTCATAAAAAGGTATCAAAAGCCCTCTCCCTTTTCCCAACGTCCGATATTTGTTTCCTTTCTATTAAATTCAAGTATTTTGGTGTTTCTGGCCTCAGACAACAATTATTCTTCTCCTTTGCTACAATGGATCTTTTGATAAAAGTCAAATGAAATTAAAAATTTGCACCGCTTCAAACATGAAATAAATGTAACTGCTTATATATAGACCATTATTAGTCTAATAAAATATGTTTCTAGGACAATCAATCAGCGCTTTTTTCTTTTGAGAACCTTATTAACATGCCAATGGTATGATATGAATCTTGTATAAATGATTAAGACCGACTTAGGCTGAGGGGTGGTCGGAGGGATCCTGATCCCGAAATCCCGGTCTCAATAACACGAAATCCCGAGATGCAGAATTTAAAGAAAATTATATCCCGAAATCCAAAAAATTGAAAAATATATTCCCGGATCCCGTAAGGATCAATTGCAATCTCCAAATCCCGAACTTAAACCACCTGATCCCGACATCCGAAGTCCTGCCTCCCTCTAATCTCTACTCTACATTCATTTTTGCCAAACCACTACTTTCACTTTCAACAATAAGTTTTGATGACCCATTTATGGCCATTATGTTTTCTAGTTTGTGCATCCGTGCGCTCGTTCGTTCGTCCGTCCGTCCGGCTGTCCCGCTTCAGGTAAAAGTTTTTGGTCGAGATAGTTTTTGATGAAGTTGAAGTTCAATCAACTCGAAACTTAGTAAATATAGTGCCGATGTGGCATCTGTGTACTATGGTACTATGGACGCATTCTTGTTTCAACATGTTTTACTTATTTTAATATACAACTGTTATGACCCCTTAAAAAGTAAACATTTCAAAGAAAACAGCAGACAGAATACAGATAGTCTCTATATATTAAAGTAGTATAATCGTAGTTAACATGTAGATAAACGCGAAAAATAATTGTCCTCTTAAGTAGGTACAGTAGTTGTGGTTCTTGCGATCTAAACACCATGATATGGAGAACGCTGTGATTGGCTTACTTATTTTTCATTTTTGTTATCTATCATACGATTGGTTATACTTGTGCATGTTTCAAACCGGAAGTCTTATCTGAGACTAAAATTCAGTCTAATGACGGAATCAATATCCGGAGTCCTTTTTTGTCGTTTTTCTCCTAAAATAACTCAATCTGAATAATCATAAGAATGGATGACAAATGCGACTATGCATGTTACCTATAGAACACATAGGCATTGAGATTAATTTATCGTGGAAGGAAGAGAAGCGACACAAAAAATGAGGTCTTCTTGTTTAATAGTATAGATAATTTTTTCTTTTAATATTCTAGTGTACGCATACTCTTATAACTATTATCTTATATTGTAACTAGAAATAATAACAACAAGAAGCAAGCCATAGTTTTAACCTTTATAATATACCGAAAGTTTCATTGTTGAATGTATATGTGTATAATCTAAATTTACTAATCCAACACTACCACATATATATTGGTTTTCCCGTTTGAATGGTTGTACACTGGTAATTTTTAGGGCCCTTAATAACTTTCTGTTCTGTGTAAACCAAGGCTTCGTATTGAAGACGTACTTTGACTTATAATGTTTTTCCGTCCATTGAGCTTCTTCTGAAAACTAAAGTGCTTGCGCATATGACATCTATTCATTGAGCTACATTGTAATGAGCGGATGTCAATACGCAATATACGTATAAATTATCTTACACATTTAGATAATTCGTAATTCTGTTTATAACTTTAGAGGTTCAACTAACTATAAAACCAGGTTTAACCCTACACTTTTGTTGATATTGACGGGGGTGCCTAGGCGAAATATGACAGGTTTTTTTTTCATTGATTCTGCTGATCGTTTCCGTTTCAATTTGTCAGTGTTAGGGACGACATCAAAATATCGATGTAGGTTAAAAAAACTTAAATCAAATAGTTTGGGGTGGGGGTGGGGGGGGGGGGGTCAAAATTGCTGCAAGTTTTGTTAATTCAAAATCGATTTTACATATATCCATATAGGTAAATAATTTTTTCACAAATTATGTTAAGAGATGGGGTTGGGGGTCAGTGAAAAACTATGTGAATTTTTTTATCCTACATTGAACTTTTGATGTCGTCCCTTATGGACTACCCTTTTTTGAATTTGCTGTATTGTTCGATATTTTTCTTGTTCTTTTTTGTCAGGAGAAATTATAAGTTGTATCGTTGATATATCTTAAATGGTGGGTTATTATGCTTTCGTTAAGTATCTTTGAATTATGTCCAGTATTGAGAAATGTGTATGTGTACTGATCTTGTATGACGGATTGGGCGGATAATTTAAAAAAATATTTTGTATCAACTGAAGTCAAAGACCTACTTCATTAAAACCTGAAACAAATACATAACTACATTGTCTGTTCTAAATAAATGGAAGAACTGATGTGTATAGGGAATACAATGTTTTTGTATTCATATAGTCAAAATGAGACTAAAGAGTTCGATTTTTAATCCGTTTTTATCAACATTTGAAAAAATGCGCTTAGTTCCTCTTCCATATGAGTTTTCCAATCAGTAGTGTCTGTATCGGTGTTACACATGTGCTCATAGAACGGAGGAAATATCACAGAGAAGAAGAAGATTGCCTAGAAGACTGATGATGTAGTGTGTGACAACTTATTAAACACATTTCTTATTTTAATAATACGTGAAAGTGTTTAAGTGGTGCGACTTGACCGTGAGCGGAGTTGTCTGGCAGTACGTCGATTGAGCATGCGCGAAAGTGTATACAACACTGATCAAAAAAGGTCTCTAACTTTGGATATATTCTTTAAAGAAAATGGCGTTTTTATGTGAAAATAAGATTGTTTCAAACAAAAAAGACACATTTAGGAAGTACAAAAACTACATTTATACGTTATATCACAAATATTTCCAACTTTTTATATTTCATAGGAGTAGCGGCTGAATGATTCGGTCTCTTCGTTTAGTAGTATAATAGAAGACTAGACCCTAGGCATTTAAGAAAACGTTCAGTTTCAAAGTTGATTTATCATAATATGCATGTGTGTTCATTTCAGCGGTCAGACTTGTTGGTGGTTATTTTAATTGGGAAGGGCGTGTAGAGGTTTACCACGAAGGTCAGTGGGGAACTATCTGTGATGACCAGTTCGATCGACAAGACGCTCAAGTTATTTGTTCTATGTTAGGATACAGCAGATATGGGTAAATTGTTTAGCTACGTCATTTTAACGTTCATTTTACAAATATAGTCAGTCACTTAATTTAAACTTTAAAATTGAATGAAACAACACACAATTTACATCACCATGATTACGTAATTCGATATAGATTTTGACATTTTGAACGTAATGGAAAAGCCTTGAATTTTTTTTCACTGAAAATATCTAATTGCGCTCATGACACATCTTTTTCCAATTTCTATCAAAAATATCGTTTTCTGAAAAACGAATGAAAATAAGCCTCTTGGAAAATTTATTCTTCAGCAATGAGGTTATAAAGACATTGATTTTATTTTAAGAAGCAATCCAGTTTCATATCACATAGGATGAATCTCTTCTGGTATAATTGTTTTATTCCAGACTATTTTATATTGTTAAATTCGTTAAGTTGAGTTACCATTGATATGTTCATAATTATAAATTAACTGTTTACAAAACTTTGAATTTTTGAAATACTTAGGCTTTTCGACCTCAGGATTGATTACCTTGGCTGTATTCGGCAAAACTTTTAGGAATTTTGGTCCACAATGCTCTTCAACTTCGTACTTTATTTGGCTATTTTAACATTTTTTTATTCGAGCGTCACTGATGAGTCTGTTGTAAACTAAACGCGCGTCTGGCGCAAATAAAGAATTTCAATCCTGGTATCTATGATGAGTTTGTTTAGTTCCTCGAGGTCATTTTCCAGTTGTGATGACTGTAATCACTAACATTTGATAGGAAATAAAGCAAAACTATTTTTTGCAACTTTGGTAAAAAAACGCGTCGGTTGTGTCCTCGATTTTTATTAAAACATAATGTTATCTGTTTCAATAAATAAATAGTTTGGAGTATAGTTGAATAGTATTCAAATGTAAAGACTGTGTTGAGCAGTATGTGAAACATATTATTTTATTGCTTACACATGTACCTGTGTAAAATTAATAACACACCTTGACTTTTCTTGTCAGTGTACACCAAATGATTTTCGTCAAAATTACGCTTAAAAATACTATTTATGAAACTTACTTCGCGCGTGTGTTCTCCAAGAACATATAACATTTCTGCACAACGCTTCGTAAATAACCTTTTATGCGATCGAACGGAAATCAGATTCAAGTTGCGAATAGTTGAGTAAGTTCATTTACTACCGATATTCCTGTTGCGAATCTCTTGATATTTTATATTGTCATAAAATACCAGGAACTACAAAACACTTTTTTAGGTCAAATTTTACGCCGTTGAAATCTGTTGATGAACAATTATGCCTGTTCATTAGGCAAACAAGTACAAGTAACAATATCGTGGAGGTATTAATGCTGATTCTTAAAGGTAGTAATGGAAGTATAGAAGAAAGTGAATAATTAGTTTAGACATTTAAATTCGTTTGTTGGATTGCTTTTGTAAGAACATGTTTATGTTAATATACCAATGGCAATGATTTGCTGAACTTGTGTAGTTAAATATAGGTTCCACAACTGCAACAAGTGTGTTACGATATTTCCCTACTGGAGACAGTTAAATTTTAATATTTGTTAAAAAGCGCGAGGCTTTTTCGGGCTTAACCGTTATAAACGTTATAGTGGTGGAATCTGTTTCTCTGATGATTTTTGTCCTTCCTTTTCAAAGATTTGAAGAAAGTTGTGTACTTTTTATGTAACGTCACTAGGCATAGTCGCCTTTTTTTGTGATGTCACAATTGAAAAATTAAAAAGAAAACAAGATTAACGTCACAGTTAAATTACGACCAATCATTTGATGAGAACATATTTTTCACTTGTGAGGAGAAAAATATCCTCACACCGCACAAGAAATGTGAAAATGCGGAAAAATTAGAGAATATCTTAATCTTAGACGAAACGCGCGTCTGGCGTACTAAATTATAATCCTGGTACCTTTGATAACTATTTATTATATTTCCAAGTAAGATCATTCGATCCACTCAATATAAAGAATATTTCTAGCAATTATTTATCATTTAAGAAATTCAGATTCCTTCCTCGTTATATACTTTCAAATGTCTTGGCAAGCCATTCATTAATTGGTCCATTATATACAGTTGGGTGCAGACCAAGCATTACATGTAGACGGGCCGAAAAAGTTAACGCGGCGTTTACTCGCGTGCACTTCACGTAAACGCCGCGTTAACTGTGCGTTAACTCCGAAATTGCAGAAGACATTAAAAGTAAACGGGCGTTTACTTTCGCGTTTACCTCCGCGTTAACGCAAAAACGGCGCGTCTTCTAATTTTGTAAAGAGTAAACGGGCGTTTACTTTCCCGTTTACCTTCGCGTTAACGTGGAAAAATGCGCGTCTTCTATTTTCGTAATAAGTAAACGCGCGTTTACTGTTTGTAGTAAACACCCGTTAACGCAGATTATCATCGTAACCTGGATACATTGACATAAAATATGAAATGATAAGGAACATCAAAATTAATTGACCAACTGGTCATTTCCGCTTGACATATTGACGATTACAGTTATTTAAAAATGTTATCACACATTTGTATTTAATTGAACAATAATTATAGTAAATTTCTTGTTCTTCGCAAATAATAGTTTAAGTATGTTTATTCAAATAAATGTAATTTAATCCTCACCAAAATCAAATTTCAGTAGTTTTCTAACCTCAGACTAATCGAATTATAACCAAAACAGACCATATTAGCACTATATATAGCTGCATAGTAAATTAGTTATATATCCATGTAAAGATAGCAATATTTGACCATTTAAATTGACGAGATGGTACAAATGTACATACTTATATTACACTTTATTGATATCCCTTTCAATACACTGTACAATTTACGTTTTTTTCATCATTTGTCATAACAGAATCTTATCATGTTAATCCAAGGCAAACAAGGTGAATTTCGATTAAAAATAATGTATTAAATGCACCGAGTTATAGTTAGGAATTCGAAGAGACAAATTATAAATGGCGAACGAAACAACGTAAACCATGATGTTTACATCCCATCATGTAAAAATATTCTCCCTATGTCTCAGATAACCTTTCTTTCCGTATCGATATTTGCACCTGTAACTTTTGAAAAGAAAATATAGAAAATCTGCAAATCAGTAAAGTTAATGGACTTAATGAAAGTGATTTTGTGTAATTTAATATTTTGAATTAAAAGAGTTTTTGAATTGTTCTGGTTTGAAACACATACTTTATTATATACGTAAAATATTAAGACTAAGGGTCGTTTTTATAAAAAAAAATGTGCAAATGAACTTGAAGTTTATTTCTAAATTTACTCAATCAGTTAACGCGAAAAGTAAACGTGCGTTTACTTTCAAGTGCACGTAAAAATACACTTGTGAAATCTGTAGTAAACGCCCGTTTACTTTTAAGTCAAGTAAAAATAAATTTGAAGAATTCTGAAGTAAACGCCCGTTTACTACTGACTAAACGGACACATAGTAAACGCCCGTTTACTAGGGTAGACATTAGAAATTTCCATTTCGACCACGTTAACGTAATTATAGTAAACGTGCGTTTACTAGTAAACGGGAGATTTGAAGTTAACTAACGAAATATGTGCACGCGGCGTTAACTTGCGTTTACTTTATGTAATGCTTGGTCTGCACCCAACTGTAAGAACGCTTAGTTTATTTTAAAGTTGACGAGTTAAAGAGGTACAGTAGTAAGTAACCATCTCATTGAAAGATGCGCTACAGTAGTTAATTGTCAGTTCTTGTAAGAAAAATTTCAAAACACGACAGAAAAAAAACCCATTGACCTAATCATTCTAATTTCAAGTCATCGCGATGATCTTTTTTACATTAAAGAAAGTAACATAAATTCTAAATTTCATAGTCACCAAACACTTAGACCTTATGTTTGTAATCATACACAGTAGACTAAATATACATCACAGAACAAAAATAAAGTTATTGAATGAACTCTACTAGTATATATATACGGTGATATAAATGATATATAATATAAGTTGAATTATATTTAATATATTTTAGTCCATCATAACTGCGCTGAATTGAACGTAGCCATTGTTTACATTCACGATTGTTTATTGCGCAGGTCCGTTACGTCATATGGTAGCGCAAGATTTGGAGGAGGTTCTGGGTCCATAATGTTAGATAATTTAGAGTGTTCAGGATATGAGACTGATATAGCTCAGTGTAAATCTAACGGATGGTACCAAAATGACTGTACACACATTGAAGATGCTAGTATTTCCTGTGGTTAGTATCTAACTTATGCATGTACATATAAAACAATATACTGATGATATAGGCTATATTGACAGCAAATACTTATGATTCAGATAACGAACATTTTGAAAATTACACTTTCACTTAACAGTTTTACAATGGTTGCCTTTCTTTTAAAAATGACTACAGATAGTTTAAAATGATCAGTTTAGGTTATGCGTTATTCTGTCTATAAAAGTATTTTTGTTTTGAACTATTTGACAGTACCATACATTGTAAAGTTTTCAAATGAAACGTTTAAGTTCAAAGGATTAGGTATCATGCAAATGTTTATGACCAATTTGATCTGGGGTTTTAATGCGTTAAGACCGTGGGACCAAAAATGGAAGAGAAAATATATATGTAAACAATTCTGAATTGAAAACAACGTTCAAACCTTTGATTGCTTTGTATAAAAACCGCATGTATTTATATATATTCTGTATGAAAGAAATTGAATGATTTACTGCTTAGAAAAAAGTAAAATCACAAAAATACTAAACTCCGAGGGAAAGTAAATGTCTAATTTTTACTGGCTATAAATAAAAAGAACAATTAGACCTCGATGTCAATTTGACTCTATGTAAATATGTACACCAAATAAACATAAACCCCTAAAAATCTTGGAATTCATCACTATAGTAGTAAAAATCCTCATATATTTTAATTTCATAATTACAACATACTTAATTATAGGGATCTCACCGTGCAATCATTGTTCTTTTTGTGATAATATGTATAAACGATATTTCATTCTTTATTATATAGCATATCCAACATCATGTAAGTATTTAACATGTTTTTACTTGTGTATCCTTATGATAACCTTTTATTGTCAACCAATGGCGAAATTCAGAAATTTAGATGTCGACGAATGTCACAAATGTTGAAATAAACTACTAAACTTCTTATTGTCTACCGAAAAAAATAAGTATGAACTATGTAATTAATACTTCATTCTTATTAGTAAGTGAGAGAATGATATTTTATTCTCAATTTAAATTGAAATGTTGTTATTCAAATAACTGCTATCCATCAAAGATTTGCATTAAAAGTCAATGTTTTCTACTGAAGATATAAAACGACGAATGAATGTTTGAATAGCTGTCTTTATTTGAGTATGAAAAAACATGATTATTGACAAACAACTGCATAGAATCTGCTTATGTGTGTTAATCTATCATAAATTACGTTGTGCATTAATATTGTTAAATGCATGTGTAATGTCTTTGTAAGAGGTAATCATGGCAAACAAAAATTTTCTCGTTTCTATAATCCCTATTCTCTTTCCTTATATTACTGATTTGTTCATAGTTATGAGTAACTCGAATCGATTCTTCTGCAAAACACGAAAACAACACTTCATTAATTCCATGCGTCCGAAACTCTTTTCCAGATTTAGATTTACGATCATCAGGAACGAATATTCGAAAGCCGAGCATGTATAAGAACAGAAACAGTTTAAAAGCTATATGACCAAAAAAGGACAAATGAATAATAGCCAAATCCATCTTAAGGTGGTACCTAACACTACAGGGAGATAACTCTGTAAAGTCAGCTTAACGTTTTAATTACGTTGTGTTGTAAAAGGAATATTAAGCTTCTCAATGATCAAAATTGGTGTTTGTCAAATTGCTATATAACCAGTGTAATTTTTCTGGCAAAACAGTTGGTTCAAAAATCTTTAAATTTTTATATTTTTGTTAAAGTGTCAAAGTAAATACTTTGACAAAATTTTATGAAAATTAAAAGAGCCAAATTAATGTTAGTGAAAGTGTTGGGTGACACCTTAAGTGAACTTTGAGTGCATGATTTGAAACTATAGTTTCTTTATGAATAAATTTTTCTGGTCATCACATTTATGTCATCTGACTATTCATCTGTTCATGAAACTGACATTTGTTTTCGAATTGTTTGATGTGTTTGAGCATTTGCTTTTTTCATTTGAAAAAGGACTTTCCTGTATGATGTATGTTTGTTTTGTGCACACATCGTTGTCAATATAATGGCATTTAATGCGACTGTCATACAAGTGAGATGTTAAGCTAGTTTTAAAACCAGGTTTAATCCACCATTTACTACATAGAAAAATGCCTGTACCAGGTCAGGACAGTCGTTCAATCATTTGATGTGTTTCAGCTTTTGATTTTTCCATTTGACAAAGGACTTTCCATTATGAATTTTCTTGGAGTTCGAAATTTTCGCTATTTTACTTTTTTATTTCAGACTCGTTAACTACGGAGGAGTCGGTTACAAAACCTCTCTATTCAGGTATGCTTTTCGTTATAAGTTAATATATGTTTTTTTTAAGATTTGTAATTGTTCTTCAATAGGACAAGATATTTTATTCTTGGTAATTCTCATACATTTAGGTGAATAGGGCAAGACTATATGTACATGTTTATATATATATGCTGTTTCATTGCCAATCATACCACATCTTCGTATTTTTAAATTTGCTTTTCAAACGTTATGTTTTATTTTGTTTTTCAGTAGAAACTAGTGCTTCATATACAAGTAAGTTTTGAATTGACTATTCCATTAAAATGTAGCGTTTATGAAGTGTCTTAATATTCTTTTATGCATGTTCCACAATAAATGCCTTAATATGTTAATTGTCATTATGCATGAAACAAATTCTCCTTGGAATTAATATTCTTGTATTTGTTTTTACTTATGTCTAGGGATTTCATTTTGCAAATATACACAGGAAAAGATATTATCTGTTCATTTTTTTCTACATTAGTTTTTTTTTGTTTAGAATAATATATATCATACATTTTATTACTATTATATTAATTTGGCAGATGTTAGGCTAGTTGGTGGTAATTATTATTGGGAAGGACGTGTTGAAATATACCACAATGGAGCATGGGGAACTATTTGTGATGACGACTTCGACACAAACGATGCTAAAGTAATATGTGAAATGTTGGGATACAACAGATATGGGTAATTCAGTCCAGCTTCTCATGAACTTAAAATCAATGTAACTTCAATTGAAAACTAACATCCCATCTCCACTGACGGGTATGATTGATTTGTTGTAACCCTTGTTTGGTAAATTGCTCTGAATACGAATTTAAGAATGTTTGCTACTCTGTTTAAAAAAACAAGCTTATTTAAAGACTGTTATCAATTGATTATAAATTAATAGAGGAACTTAAAGGCAGAAAATAATTAAGGGTTCGTGTGGGTTTTTTTTTTCGAATCATTAACAATTGGAAATTTGACGAGAAATTATTCTCTCTAGCCTTTTCATACAGTTAACAGTGGCACCTTTCGTTCTTTTAAAAATTATGAAAAAATAACAAGGATGTTATATGATTATCTGATATGTTTTTTTTTAAACCATGTGTAATGGAATTAGAATTAAAAAAGTAGGAGCTAGTGGGAAATTATTTTAATGACATTACATTGATCAAACCAGAGAATTCCGAACATCTTGCAAAAATTCAATAACGAGAGGAACGAACATCCTTAAGCCATTTTGATCTCATAGTTCTGATGATAGTTAAATAAGAAACAAATTTTAGATGTTTTTTTGTTTTCTGAGAAGCAGTATGCATATGCTAGTACTAACGTTCATACAACACAAGTATTTGAAGTAACATTTATTTGTTCAGTCGAGAGTAAGTTTTATCAAGCCGAATATCAAGCCGATGAAGAGCAAAATTACAAACAAAAAAAGCAGCTAACTTTGTCGAAGGGAATTAACCTCTATTATGGCAGTAACAACCACTTCCAGAATTTGTTATGCGTTTACAAAATTAATTGAGGACTATTTTTACACTGAGGCAATAATTGTAAACGATTTTCTGACACATTACAACAGATTAAATTAATAATGAGATGTGACATGGTTAGGACAGATAATGTATACAATACAATCATATACTTTCGTACTATTTTGAAAGAAAAAAGTCATAACATAATCTTATTTTGAATTCCAATAAGATGGATTCTTAATTATTTATGTGATGTAATTTCTTTCCTGGTCGTAGGTTAACATCTAAATGCAATTTTTTATCTCCAAGGATGGGAACAAATAACAAGATAGTGGACACGAATTGAATTCATCAATGTTTGTTGAACCACTAAATATGATTACGATAAACAAAATAATGCATCCTCATTAAAATAGCATAACACTGGTATGAGTGCCAATGAGACAACTCTCCATCAAAGTCACAATTTGTAAAAGTAAACCATTATAGGTCAAAGTACGGTCTTCAACACGGAGCCCTGGCTCACACCGATCAGCAAGTTTTAAAGGGTCCCAAAAATGACTAGTGTAAAGCCATTCAAACGAGAAAACCAACGGTTTCATCTATAGAAAAATACAACGAGAAGCAAGGAACACCTATGTACCACATCAACATCAGATTCCTAACTTAGGACATGTGCAAAAACACGCAGCGGGTTTAAACGTTTTAATAGGTACCAACCTTCACCCTTATCTAAAACAATAGTGTAACGTATCATCAAAGAAAGACACACTATAAAATATCAATTGAAGAAATGGCTTAACATTTGTCATTTCGGGTCTTTTATAGCTAACTGTGCGTTTGGGGCCCTGATCATTGTTGAAAGCCGTACGGTAATCTATAGTTGTTAATTTCTGTGTCATTTGGTCTCTTGTGAATAGTTGTCTCATTGGCAATCATATCACATCTCTTTTTATGTTAACTCAATCAAAAGACGTAACACAAGTAAACGTACACTGAACGAATAAATTTGATCTATGATACAATGTAAATACAAATAAAATTCGGGTTGAATACATAAAGGTAACAGTAGTATACAGCTCTGAGAAGTTAGACAATGTCTAAAACAACTAAAATAACCGTGAAAAAAAAGTCGCCATATTCAATTATATACATAGGTAACTTTACGCTAGATAGTTATATACTTAGTTGTATAATTCAACATGGTTCTTCACGAACCCCATTTCAAGGCATGGATTGAAGTCATATGTTACCCAAAAAAACCCGTACATTTTGACTCAAAGTCATCCGTCATATTGCTTTTACATTGTAATATATTATACAAGGGCTTTTTTTAGATGGCGATGTAAGTGACGGATTTGCTCAAGTTGTTGGTTATTTTACTCTTATTCCTATCGGAGCCTATTCCATTTATTCTGCGGTTTGAGTTTTACTAATGTTTGAAGGTCGAATGATAACCTTTAGTTGAGTAAATCTTCGTCATTTGTTCTCTGGTGAAAAGTTGTCTCATTTGCTAGCATACCTCGCTTTGCTATTTTTATATGTACAGGTCAGTCAAAGTCTATCCATGATACTTAGTATGATTCTTACTCACACTATTTAAGGAATAGCAGTTTTAAAGGGCGTTTAATGTTGATTTGAACTACTGTTAAGGTTTCTACAAGGTAATAATAAAAAGGTATACACTTCGCAACATGCCCCTCAAATTTATTCCTGTATGGTTGTATTTATTTAGGAACAACAACTGATAGTGCAATGGTTGAGTAAAGGTTTTGACGATGGTGACTAAAAGCTAAACGCAAGTAGTTTATTGATGTGAAATTCTTAGGATTGGTCATGGGGTATTGCTGTTGTAATTTCGCGATGTTCTGAATTGATTAGCAATGCTCAATCAAATCACCACTAATAAGATTAATCAAAATATCTTTCATTAAAATTTAAATCATTCTAGAAGCGTAACAGCATATGGGAATGCGGCATTTGGTGAAGGGTATGGATCAATTATGTTGGATGACTTAAAATGCAATGGATATGAGAGCGATATATCGCATTGTTCATCAAATGGATGGAACAACCATAATTGTGGTCATAGTGAAGACGCAAGTGTTTCCTGTCGTAAGTTCATCAAATTAGACATGTACCTTTTGTTTATCTACTGATTGATATAACAAACTAAATGTTTAATGTTGTCAAAGATTTATGTGTCATACTCTTATGTTATTTTTGAACACTTTTTTAATGAAAATTTATGTAAATGGCAAATCTTTTTTAGTGTCTGTTATTTTAGTTGATAACTCGTTATTGAGAGCATCCTGTCATAGACATCAATCTATTATGGACAACAAAGTATACGTTGACAACAAGATGTGCGATGATTATTTTTGTCATTGACGTAAACTTCATATTTTTTTTTCATTCAAACGTCAACGACCCCGGTCTTGCTGCTAGTTTAGTTCACCTGGTCAAAAGAGGAAGTTTAATATTTGTTTCTGGGCCGAAGTCTGTTGTTGTAGTTTAAATACGTGTCTAGTATCACAAAAATATAAAAGATAAACGGCTCTCCAAACAAGTTGAAATGATCAAAATCATCAGTCGACACCTTATTGAAGTTATTGTAAATTAAATACGATTTTTCTAAAATTTCTGAGTTTTTTACTTTTATCTTAAAAACTATAATAGATAAATATACACTTTAATTGAATTACATTGGTCGTAATAATGAATTCACTGGTACGCTGTTCGTCCGGTTTGATATTTTCTTTAAAAAGATGATTGACTTTAAAAAGACAAGAGACATCTTCCATCATTTGCATGCTTTTGACTAATTGTGGTATTACCTATTATACATGTAGCTGTTTGTTTTTTCTCACACATCGCTGTCAAAGGAATGATATTTTATGTGACTGTCATACAAGTGAGAGCTTAATCTAACAATGAAACCAGGTGTTATCAGCCGTTGTCGACAGCAGAAAATGTCTGTAATAAGTCAGTCACATAACATTTTGTTTTAAATCGTGTGAGATTTTGATTTTGTCATTTGTTAAGCTACTTTCTGTCTTGATTTTTTTTTTGAATTTCGGTAGTATTGTTATTTTACTTTATATTGATCGTGCTATATACAACTATTTGTTTTGTAAACAAATATCTCGTCGACTTCAAAATGAAGCTCAATGAATTAGTATATAGGTGTAAATAAACTCATCATACATACCAGGGTCACAATATTGTATGACACACGCTATATTTTCTGTACAAAAGTATGTTTTTAGATACAAAGGATTTTCTTATCCCAGCCATAGATTACTTAAGCCGTATTTTGGCACTACTTTTCGGAATTTTGGATCTTCAATGCTGTTCACCTATGTATTTGTTTGGCTTGATAACTATTTTGATCTGAACGTCACTGATGAATATTATGTAGACGAAACGCGCGTCTGGCGTATTAAATGATAAGCCTGATATCTTTGAAAACTATTTCATCTGTTTACCAGTTCTTATTCAAAAGAACACCTTTTTGCATGTGTACGTTTATTTTGTTCTTTCTCTACTTTTTTAAAAACTTTTTGGAAGTTGCTGAAGTTACTTCATTTTTGAATAGGAGCGACAAAGTCATGGCTAAAATTGAAAAAAATCAAACAGACAAATAATAGTACACAAGACACAACATAAAAAACTAATGACTAAGCAACACGAACCCCACCATAACCTAGGGGTGATCTCAGGTGCTTCTATTGAAAATATTTCATTATATCATCTATTACTTAAATAAGTCATTTTTTAAAAATACCTACACCAATTCTATTCTAATTGCAGGTTACCCTAAATCAGGAGGCAGTAAGTACATTACATTTATTAGTAACATTTAAACTTGTATGAAAATGTGTTTGCCATTACTATGAATCACTCAAGTACCCGTAAAAATCAATCTTAAATGGTCAAAATTAAAAAGTAATTGTTGCTTGATGTCCAAAGTTTTTTGAAACAGATATAAGGTCATTTGGAGACAGAATTTAATTGAATATCAAAAGTTTAAAAACATTTAATGCAAATGCAAATGCATCGCTCCAATTCATTCATTTAATATTTCCAAACACAACAGTCATGTTATTCACATCATTTCGACAACGAACTCGCATACACGTAAATGCAAAATAATTTTTCAAGAAAAACCTAAACTGTAAAACCAGCCATGCAGTGTAATGTTTTGTAAAAAATGGATTGATACATGTAACTATTGTCTTTTTTATGTGGTTTTAAGTCTGTAAATATGAAAAGTTGAATGTCTCAGTGTGTCAAGCAGTTGCAATTTAACCGTTTATGTTCTTTTGCTTGATGCAGATTTGAATTTAAGCATGAAACTATATCAACTTTGATACTTCCTTCATCCCTATAATTATACCCCCGCTTTAAAAAAGGGGGGTATACTGTTTTACCTCTGTCTGTCCTTCCGTCAGTCCGTCAGTCCGTCAGTCCGTCCGTCCCTCCCATGAATATTTTTCGTCGCATTTTTCTCAGGAACTACAATACAAGGATTTCTGAAATTTGGTTTCAGGGTTTATCTAAAGTCAGCTATACCGTGTGATGCGTTTTCAGATTGATCACTTGATAACTTCCTGTTTACCGAACACTTGTATGATTTTACACATGATAGCCAAGTTGAAAATTTTCGTCCCATTTTTCTCAGGAACTACAATACAAGGATTTTTGAAATTTGGTTTCAGGATTTATATAAGTCAGCTATACCGTGTGATGCGTTTTCAGATTCATCACTCGACAACTTCCTGTTTACCGAACACGTGCATATTTTTACACTATTAATATTATCCACTTGCGGCGGGGGTATAATCAGTGAGCAGTAGCTCGCAGTTTCACTTGTTAAAATTAAAATAAAGTATCCACACAACATTTTAATTATTAATGCATGTTAACGGTGTCTATTCATACGTTTTGACTCATTGTCAAATTAGACGAATCAATATTTAAAAGAATTATCATAACATGCATATAAGCTATAACTCACACGGGATAACCAAAATATTCAGCATAATTTAAATTTACTATTATGGAATTGGATGACATGTTCAAACTAACAGAATAGCTCTAGCTACTTTTAAGTAACACAACGGCCTTATTTTGTATAATATATATATATATATATATATATATATATATATATATATATATATATATATATATATATATATATATATATATATGAATTTAGGTTAGACAGATTTCATTGTACACACTATTTGTAATGACCTCTTTGTTTTAAATTTGTGATATGATTGTAGGAACAGAAGTTACAACTGCTCAATACTTTGACAGATATACAACTGCTAATGTACTTGGGAGATATGGTATAAAAGTTTTTACTTTTTTTCATCTTAATATAAAAAATGAAAATTGTAAGAGGCACAGGTCCCTTCTTTATGTTACACCGTCAACACTTTCATATAATCTCGAACAGCAAACGGATTCTTAAAAAAGACAAACAGATATGTTCTGGCTCTGATATTTTAAGGACGATATTGATGGCATGGTAAATGGTAGACAAATTTGTTTGTAAATGTGATGTTATACGATTCTGCTACCCTTTTAACAGGTATTTCAATTATGGCAATCTCAGACAACGTAACAAACAGATAATGGCAAAACGTTGCATTCACAAAAATAAATGAGAACAAGCCTGTCACACATTGATACAACAAATGAGCATCTTGTATGGAAACTAACGGACTCAAACTTGATATTTGATAAATTTGAATTAATCAACTGTGATCACTATTTCACACTCGAATAAGATAATCCTCGCGATATAGCCGTTTGGGCTGATGCGAGGTTATTAATCCTGAATAACATTGTTTGTGTTTTTTTTTTAAATATCTGTGTTTTGAGTTCATTCGAATCAAAATTAAAGCAGCTTACACACACCCGATTGCATAAACTTATTTCATTTGCCATATTATTAAGTTGTTGTTAGTGTACCTATTTATTGTATAAAAACCACACTGTTTCTGATGGTTTAACGTGTTTGAATAAAAAAAAAACTTTTTGTTTTGATCAACAGGTCATTTATCATTCCGTCTAACAAACGATAGCGAAGGATATCTACAGATTTACTACAATGGACAATGGGGTTATGTCTGTCACAACTATAATCAATATGCAACCCATTTTCATTCTGCTTGTCGATATCTGGGATATTCCTCGTACGTCTTTTTAACAATATTATTAAAGTTTTAAGCGGTATAATTGACATAATTGATGCAATAATAAAAACTTGAATCTTGTCTAGTTTAGAGGTTCATATAAGCCTTTGGCATCACTTTGCGATCGCCGTCGTCTATCGTCTGTGGTCCGTTGTCCATACGTCATTGTAAACATTTTTAAAAATGTTCTCACTGCAGCTTCTTTAATAAATGTTACCACATATGTTTCTTATAGTATCTAGGTTGAAAATTCTATATGGAGATTTTATCCATCAACTATCATGGCTGATAATACTAAAATAAATTCATTTGGAACAATATGCATATATTTTCTAGATGGTGCATAATTTTGCACCAAATGTTACTTTTATTTTGGTCAGTAGTTTTCATTTACCAATAGAATATCCAGGAGGATACAATTCAGGGCAAAAAAATCTTGTGGGAATAGATGTACATATCCTTTTCTATTGCTTCATCACTTCAAACAGATTTTTTTAACCAGTATATTGGTTATTGTCTTGTTATATCAGGATCAATTTTTAGATAAACACCAATTTACATTTAAGTATTGATTTGATATAATGTTTGTTACATCATTGGTAATATAGATATTAAAAGTGAAGCACTAATCAACTATATAATTAATTTATTTAGTCTCCTCTACAAGGTTATCACCAGCCCAGTAGTCAGCACTTCTATATTTACATAAATATCCAGTGATACTGTCTTAATTTTAAATTAACTGTTAACAAAAACTGAATTTTTTCATAATACTAGGATATTCTATCCAAGTACTTTACTAAATTAAATGTATTTTGGAAAAGTTGGTCTCCTATGCTCTCCAATTTCGTTCTTTATTTGGCCTTTGTAGCTTTTTTTAGCGCCACTTATGACATTTTTTGGTAAAAACGCCCGTCTGAAGTGCAGAATGTGAATACTTGTATCTATGATAACTTTTTTTATTTAGTTTCTAAAGCATTTGGTCTCTAAGGGATAGATATGTAACTAATAATGAGAACATATTTTCTTATCTTATCATTAACCATTTATTAACTGCATAGGAATCCAGTTTTGTATATGTTTTCCATATTGTTACAGTGCTTACAGCGTTTATGGGCGATATGACCGTTCCCATACTGCTATAGTAACAGATTTTAACTGTCCTAGTAGTTACTACTATTATTCTTCCAATGGTATTGATGACTGTACTGGTAACAGATTAGGATATACCAACTACTGCAATGACAAGCTCTACATTGAATGCAGTAAGTATAGATTTGCAGCATATGCTTACGGAAGTTAATGGATGGTTATTAAGAGCATGATTTTGTTAGTTGCTTCGAATTTTTTAACCCCAATGGTTAATGGCATCCGATACAGTTTTAACCCCATCTTGATTTTTTACAAATATATGAATACAAGTAATTTTTCACCTTGTAAATTCAAATATGTAATAAAAAGCATACTTTCATGTGCTAAATGTAGAATTAAATGGGGGTAAGAGTTTTAGACATTTCATTAAAATTTCGGTTTCTTTGAAATTTCTATTCTTTGGACAGAAATGTTTTTTTTTGTTTGTTTCAAAACATAAAACTGGAAGTATTGTCTTGATTTTTGTATCAGTTTTTTGGAAATGATTTTTTTATTAAATGTACATGATTTTAGAAAGATATCGGCCTTTTTTTTTTGCTACATATGTATCTAATATAAAAAAAAAAGAAGCATGAGCGATTTCTTCAAAAATATTTGAATAAATTATCTTTATAGAGAATCAATAGAAATGCATTTTTAATCATTTGCTTTTCCTATTTTTGTTAATTTTCCGAAATACATATTTAATAACTTGTAGATTTTGATGCTTCAGCTGGTTTTTTATTCACTGCAGATTTATCTTATTTAAAAAAAGAAGCATTGGGAATTTCTTCAAAAGTATTGGAATGCATAATCTTCATAGAGTATTAAGTCAAATGCATTTTTTTCTCATCTGCTTTTCGTATCTTTTAATTTTCGGAAATACATATTCAATAACTTGTAGATTTGGATGCTTCTACTGTTGGATATGAAGTTACAACTGCAGATAAACTTGGTAGTCATGGTAAGACAATTACACTATTGTTATATATCCTGATTTGTATGTCTATCTTACGTTTTGTAAAAATATAATCGGGATGCTAAGACTAGCCCTATATTTTTTTTGTCTCTTCATATTATTATCACTGGTCAATTTTATATAACTTGCATTGTATTCCCTTTAAAGTGTTGTGACTAGAAATTTAAATAAAGTTTTCATCTCTTCTATACCAAAAGAAACGAAATTGTACAAACAAAATTAATATTTTAAATATTTATTATAAGAAGAATGTTCGAGAGAAAAACAAGTATAATTCATAGACGTTCTGTAGAGTTACAAACTAGAGGCAATCGCAGTTCAAATATGTTGAAGACTCATAAGTCAAGTGTGATATATTTCATGTTTCAGACCTCTGAAAAGAGAGTGTATGGGTACCTCGACAGGAAAAACATATCCTGCTAAATAAAAAGAAGATGTGGTGTGACTTCAAGTGAGACTGCTATCCACAAAAATTAAAATGAAATAAATACAAGCAATTTTATGCAACGTTACTGACGTCAACAATGAGAAAAACTCCATGACGTATAGCAGGCTATTATAGGTCCCGACGTGAAGAAATGTGAAACAATTCAAACGAGAATACGAGCAGCCTAATTTTTAAGAATGTTTAAAGAAAAACAAAAAAGACAGGCATAAGTAAATGACAACCACTGAATTTTAAGCTCCCGACTGGTACACACAGAATGTGGTTGGGTTAAACATGTGTACGCATTAGCCATGCAAATACACACATAAACAGTGTGTCTTTGTTCGCTAAACATGAGTACCATATACTTGTTATCTACAAAAACGTATTCTAAATGTAAACTGCGCCTTGTGTATACATGTACGCTCATATAACGGATCAGAAGTGTTCAAATCAAATATTGAAAATCAAGCAAAATTTTTTTATTAAAGGCGTCAAAAAATTAACTTTAGAATAGAATGATTCATTATTTCTGTTTGGATTAATATTTGTTAGAAGTAATAAAATACCTGTACTGTAAAGTTATAGATTTAAATCTAACATAAAGCTATGAGACTTAATGTCAAACAACAACAGCACACTGAATCATGTTGTTTTAAATATGAAATACACCAGATTGTCTTTTTTCCTTATTTGAGTGTGTCGTAAATAGAACTAATATTATGTGGTTTTAGGTCATATTCCCGTACGTTTAACATATGGTGGTGCAGGATATCTGCAGATATACTATAATGGACGTTGGGGTTATGTCTGTCACAATTCAAGTCAATCCAAATACCAGTTAAATTCTGTTTGCCGATATCTTGGATATTCATAGTATGTTTTTTTTTTTATTTAGTGCATTTAACCAAACTTCACCACAATTATCATTGAGGTATCTATTTTAAAAATGTGTCCGGTAACCCGGTCAACCAACCAGGATGGCTGCAATGGCTAAAAATAGAACATAAGGGTTACATGTAGTTTTTGGCCTTTATAGCTGAAACCGCAGCATTAAAAGGCGATCTGACTGGGGGTAAAATTGCTTATCTGTCCTGATATTTTCAGACGAATCGGACAACCCGTTGTTGGGTTGCTGCCCCATAATTGGTAATTTTAAGGAAATTTTCCAGTTTTTAGTTATTATCTTGAATATCATTATAGATAGAGATAAACTGTAATCAGCAACAATGTTCAGCAAAGTAAGATCTACAAATAAGTAAACATGATCAAAATGGCCAATTGATCCCATATAGGAGTTATTGTCCTTTATAGTAAATTTTAACAATTTTTTGTATTTTTTTGTAATCTTACAAACATCTTCTCCTCTGAAACTGTTCAGACAAAATTAACCAAACTTGGTCACAATCATTATTAGGGTGTTTAAAATGTGTCTGATTAACCCACCTGCCAACCAACATGGCCGACATATATAGTAAAAGGGGTAAAATACAGTTTATGGCTTCTATCTCTAAAACTAGACCATTAAAAGCAAACTTGACTGAGATACAAATGTTAATCAGGATAAGATATATTTGTCCTGAAATTGTCAGAGGAATGAAAATAATTGTTGCTAGGTTGCTGCACCTGAATTAGTAATTTAAAGGAAATTTTGTTGTTTTTGGCTATTATTTTGAATATAATTATAGATACAAATAATTTGTAACAGCAATAATGTTCGGCAAAGTAAGATCTACAAAATGCATCAATTGTTAATAAAAAAAACCTCATATGAGACTGGCTCCTTTGAGCCTCTAGTTGTTCAATGTAAAAAAATTATTCGATCTCTTTACATCAAAATTGTATGCATTATGTGAGGTACTTGATATTAACTAAAATTTCAAAGAAAATGCCTGCTTTGTATATGAAAAGTTAATTTATATTCTATTTGGTGTTTTTAAAAGCATCTGAATAGTCATGTACTTATGGAATATTATGCTAATGTATTATGATTCATGTGCAAATGAATGTAGGCTATGATAAAATACGAGTTCAAGAAAATAATGTCTATCAGATTTCTAAACATCCGCATACGATTAGTTGTATTGATATTTGTTTTAATTACTTCCAGTGCTCGTAACGTATATGGTAGATACGACAGTTCCCATACTGCTATAGTGACAGATTTACAATGTCCTGGGAGTTATTATTATTATTCCTCCTCCAATGGTATTGGTGACTGCACAGGTGACAGATTAGGATACAACACTTATTGTAACGACAAACTCTATATAGAATGTGGTACGTACACAGCTCTTTTGAACAAGGTACATTATTTTCGTAGACTTGATTCATTTTCATACACTAGACTGTTGTTGAAGATCTAGAACTGATTACCTATTTTACCCTTCGATATATTGTTGATTTAATAATTTTTTTTGGTACCAATTTTCATTTGCGAATGTTTAATTTGTTTTACAATAATACACCATTGTTATAATGAATCCATTGTATTTAGTTATATGGATGTTTTATTCTATTAAACTCATATCAAACTTGTATCGTCATACATAACTTAACATGACTCTCACAAGCTTGATGTTCATTGAATCATTCTAACTAGACCTACTGAATTATCAGATTTTTAAAAAGGACATTAAACGATTCTTAAACTATCAATTGGTTGGCTTCTTTTTCAGTTTAATTTTGTTATTGTATTTAATTCCTATTTCATTTAGTTCACTTTTTGTATAAGTTGAATGGCATCAGTGAAGAAAAATTGCAAGCGCTTTTATGGTGCCATCTATTTTTTGTTCCTATTTAATTATAGTTCTAAAGTATGATTTGGAAAAGATGGAAATGCATACTATAAATTATGATAATAGTACAATTCATGAGTATTTTAACCTCTGGAAAACATAAAACTATACCCATACAGACTTTAAATTAACAAATGGTTGGATTTAAAATATGCAATGGAATTTTCAATTGGCGAAACAAATGAATCAAGTAATGTTCATGTCAGAAATATTAAACATAGGTAATACCAAACATTTTGAATACCATTAATTTGGCTCGTTTAATTTTATCTAAATTTTGACAAAATATTAACTTTGCCTTTTTGACAAAACTATAAAAAAAAAAAAACACGAACCATAAAATTAATCGGAAACTTTCATTGAATTTATAACAGTTTGACACACACTTATTTTAATCATTGCGAAGCTTTATAATTCCTACATAGAGTGATGCGTATCTTCAGCTGATTTTAACAGAGTTATCTCCTTGTAGTGTACCACCTTACATTTCTGTTTTCTGTTTCAGATTCTGTAACAACTGAGCAAACAGCCACAGTACCCTTTAAGACGGGTAGGTTTATCAAACAAAAAACAAACTTAAATTATTCTGACAATTTTATAAATACATGAAATATCGTTGATATGGTCATTTTCTGTTACGTATGTAACTTTGAAAACTCACTAATAACACTAGGATTATGTTCCCTACAATGTAGCTAAGAAGTTACCTAATACAACTTTTTAGAATTTTGAATTGAATATTTCAAATCTCGTAATTGATTTGGCCATTGGTTCATTTTGATACGAGCGCAGATTATGAGTTGTATGGTGACAAATATATCGTCTGACATACAAAGTCATACGCTTGGTATGTTTTATACCTTTTCAACAGTTGGATATGTTAATAACAAATTATAATTATCAATTTTGATTGGCACTGAACTGGTTTTTATTTAATTAAAAAAAAATATGATAATAATTATGATGGACACTACAATTGTTATTAGGGTATTGCATTTCATTATGATAATTATTATCATTTGCATTCTTTAGTATTTCCGGTTTCTAATAACTCAATTATCAAACTTAAACTTTAGCTTTGATTTATCTTAATTAGGATGTCAGTCAGTTACGTCTTCTCCGGCTGATGTTATTTTCGTTGTGGATGAATCCGGAAGTGTAGGCAGTGATAACTTTGACAGAACAAGAGCATCCATTGTTGACACTATCCGTCATCTTGATATCAGAAATGATTTTATACGAATCGGAGTCATGACCTTTGACGATAATAGCCGAACAGTTTTTAATCTTAACAATTACCCAGGTGATTCTAACAGCATGGTGAATCGCGTTATGTCAATGCCATACTCCTCTGGTGGAACCGATATTGCAGATGCACTTTCCCATGCATGTAGTAATATGTTTACCAGCTTCAACGGAGACCGGTCAAACGCCACAAATTACCTTGTGTTGTTAACAGATGGACAATCACGGGCCCAACAAGAGGCTGACCGATGTAAAGCCTCGGGAACTAAAATTATAAGTGTTGGAATCGGTGATAGTATTGATGAACAAGTGTTAAGAAATCTTGCCTACAATTACGACTATTATCTAAGTACAAACTATTCCGATATTGCTGGTTTCCTGCCCAAACTGGTAACCACAGCTGTTAATTGTGGTGGTTTAGGTACATATCAGTATTTGATTTTTAATGAATGTTTAATTAAAACTCTGTACACATGTAATGCAAAAATCAATAGTTTTTATATTTGTGTTGAAAAGATGTTTAATGATATACAATAGAGAACAAAGTGCCAATCAAACGTTTCATAATTCAAAGCTATGATTTTCATGATTTACTAGAGAATTATACAAAAGACTTACACTTTAAAGCTATTTAATCTACTTTAAAATAAATCAAATTTCTATTCTTGTAAACGTAAAGAAACTTCTGATAAATGTGGCTTCACATTTATCGAATATGAGTTAAATATCCATGTTTTAAAAATGTATATCGCCTCTAACATGACAAAATGTTTAAGTGTAGAACATTTAGAATGTCCATGGATTTTTTCTGCAATTAAAATCGATTTTGTTAAGATTCAAAATGGTACAAACAAAGAAAAACTATGTTGTGTTTTTGTCTCTATGCACTTGTTTGGGCAATACTTATTTCACGTAATAATCAAATGCTTAATTTCCAATTTAAAAAAGTACCACACAGACTTATTAAAAGCACAGTACTAATAAAATCGGAATGTTTGATTATATAATATGGTACCCTATCGTAATCACAGAAATGAGAATAAGACATTTAATTTACATGTTGTGTTATCCCACTTGGTATTTGTCGCATTTTTATTTAAAACATGATATCTAGAAACCCAAAATAAGGATGAAAAATTTCCCTCAAACGTAAAGTCAACTTCGTCGTACAAATGAAAACTATTGATATGATGTATTTAATATTTAGCAGCCTCTGTTTGAAAACAAAATACAGATTTTATTTATTTATACAAATATAACTAAAGAAATAAGTCTACATATTTATTATCGTTTTCATCAGAATCAACCAATGCCAAACACATCACTGTAAACTGTCAGCACAGTAGCTGGTATGTCAAGGTCCATCTTCCGCCAATGGAACAACAGTATTCCGACTTTAAAGAGACTGATATCTATCTTGGGTCCCACAGTTGTACAGGAACTAGATTCGGTGATTACCTCATTTTCAATGAAGATTATACAACATGCGGAACAAATAAAATTGTAAGTAGTGCGTTGATAAACATGACGTTTTAATTCGGAACAACCATATCCTAACTTGTTTGTGTTATCGAACATTCAGATGATTAATAAGCGGGCATTTGTCTCATTGGATCATACACTATATCTTTTATATATCAGATAGCAAAAAGGGTAATAATTCAGTTGTTAAATGGGCGTATTTCGTTGAGAAATTTACCAGTTAAGAAACAAGCATATTACAAAAGCAATTGTTATCCCTTTTTTAAAATCAAAATTAAATGAATATTTTTATTTTTTGACATAAGTTTGATAAACATTTTTTTTTCTGAATCTAGATACAGGAGGATCGTTTGCCAAATTGTTTAACTGGTCTGGTTTATATATATATATATATATATTACCTGTAGGCGCCCCATATATTGATCGGTACGCTATCGATGTAGATGCTTTTGTAACAAATGAATGGTTGTACACACATATATAGCATTTTATTTGTCATTTAAAGTCATACAAGGATCTTGTTGACTAGATTTTTGTCCAATATAAATTGAGCAATTGTTTCATTTTTTGTGTGTGTGGAACGCCATCATCAGTTAAAACATGGTTGTCATAATCAAAAAGAAAATGTGGTATGATTGCCAATGAGACAACTCTAGAAATTAACAAATATTAGTCACCGCACGGCCTTCAACAATGAACAAAGCCCATACAGTATAGTCAGTTATAAAAGGCCCCGACATGACAAATGTAAGACAATTTCAACGAGAAAACTAATTTATGTACACAAAATTTACATGTTTGTTTGTTTGTTTTTTTTTTTGTTTTTTTTGTTGTTTTTTTTTTTGGGGGGGGGGGTATATAGAAGAAATCTTAAATGAATCATTGTTCTTTAGAAGGAATGTTCCATAGACAATAACGTGATTAAAGAATTGGTTTTTAATGATTTGGTTCAAGCAATTAAATTATTTATAAAAAAAAGATATGTCTTTGATTTTTTATCCACACATATTACCCTTGAAAGGACTAGACGTTTTAGATATCTGTTTGTTTGTGTGACAAAATAAATCGTTGTGATGCATACCAAGTTGTTTAAGTAACATTGTTTGTTTTTGTTTGTTTTATCAGCTTTTATAAAAACAAATGTGTTTTACACTTTATAATCTATTTGGCCTGAAAAAAAGTGCACAAACACTTTTAAAAGTCTTCTTACCAATTCAGCAATGAGGGTAATAACTAAAAGTTTCTAATTTTAACATTTTAATAAATTCGACAAGTAACTATTTTTGTACAAAAGTTCAAAATAATGACCTTTTTTAACAATATTTTTGTGTTATTTTCATAATGCAAATGGTCATTTTGATAAGACTTTAATATAATTTGTAATCAATTTAGAAAAAAAATATAATGTTCCTCTAACAAACTTGTTGTATTTCCCAGGCATCTTCAAATGGGGTTATCTATGCAAACACACTTGTTTACGCTGTGCACGATCCAAACCAGCCCTACATTGTCCATGAGTACAGGTTCCGGGTGAGTGTCGAATGTGACATGTCAAAGCAGGAATCAGGAGAAAATAACATCAACAACAACCATGGCAATTTAGAACAACAGACAATTTCTGGTGTAGGACATTTTGTCGTTCAACTGAAGTTCTTCAGTGATTCAAACTTCCAACACGAATTCAAAGGATTCCCACCGTCCTACATGGTTGGTCAGAATGTGTACGTCAAGGCAACTACACCAATCCATGATTATAATGTGAAAATGAGGTTATCAGATTGCTACACAAAGCCAAGTAAATCAGCAAGTGATTCGTACATCTACTATCTAATACAAAATGGGTAAGATTCATTACAGGGACTTTTTAATCAGAAATTGGAAAGATTTATAACATCTACTATCTAATTCAAAATGGGTAAGATTCATTACATTAATTTTTAAATCAGAAATTGGTTAAAATTATAACAATGACTATTTAAACTCATTTAATAAACACAAATGGGTAAGATTTATTTCATGAACTGTTTATTTAGTAATGGGTAAGATTCATTACATGGACTTTTCTTCGGAGTGTGTGCGATTTATATCATTAACTATTGAACATGTTAAATAAGTTACTATTTAATCAGAAACTGGAATTGGTAATAGTTATTGCATAAACTGTTTACTAGTAATTGGAATGGATACAATCTATGAAAACATCCTATAGCTACTGAAACATGTTTTTAAACATTGCCAGGTACAATGTATTCATAATCCTCGAGTTTTACCTATGAAGTGTCATTTAAACATCTTTTCATAATTTTATTACATATTATTTTAAAAATAACATGGTTGAAAATCCAATTAAATCCTTGTTATAATTTCTTAGTTTTTAAGAGATAAAAAGTGCCAATGTAAAACGTACAACAAATCTAGAGAGACTCACGTCCCGCCAAATTTTGTCACGGGCTCATATCTCTAAACTAAGTACAAGGACATTTCATTTTTTTTTCTGCTGTTTACGTTCCATTATTCTTACAATTTCAATTTATTACAGTATTTTCAAATAGTTTGTAAACTTAAACAGGATAGCAAACATCTTAAACGTAGAAATGCCACTCTGAAAATTATTTAAACTTTAATTCGTTTATGTCTTTTAACAACAATTTTTAGATAAAAGAAGATGTGGTATGAATGCCAATGAGACCACTCCATCTAAGTCACAATTTGTAAAAGAAAAAACATTAAAGGTCAAAGTACGGCATGCATGTATGCCTTACAAAATGTATTTGTAAATAAATAAACAATCTACCATAATATATGTGCTTTGACAGATGTCCTGCGGCACCTAGTGCGTTTGTCACCACTAAGTCTACACATGAAACGAGATTCCACTTCCAGGATTTCGAGTACGCCTTTCATCCTGATTCAATGTATGTTCATTGCAATGCCACGTTTTGTCAAAGCAATGATTACTCACGTGACTGTGAGCCTCGTTGTAGTAACAGGAAGCGAGTCGGGAGTATAGATCAAGATGATGAACCTATTGAAGGCGTTGGACCAATTGGTTATGCTGAAGATGAAGCTACAGTTTTTTTTCAAAAAGGCAAGTTGGTTAAGGAAATTTGAAAATATTAAAAAGGGCAAGGTAAACTATCAACTAAGAAACAGATGTTTAAATTTCTTAAATTGATTAAGAAAAAAATCAAAGTGACAAATAAAAAACGTCTTACGAACAAAGAACTTGGTTCATAGAAAAAATAAACATCAATAAAGTAACGATTCGGGGATAAAGTCATTTATTTTAAATGAATTTTTTTTTTAAATTTCGTTCGTCTTAAACGCATTCTTGATTTACCTTCATTGGGGTTTTCAGACCTAAACATTAAAAACCATGGATGATTATACGCATTCAAAGTTATTACCCATATAACTTAATTCAGATACTGTAATAGCGTAGCGAAATTGTCCAAGGACGTAGAAACTTTTTGATAATTTCCTTATGTATCCATGGGGATGTTAAGTTTAAATTGATGTGTTAAAATTATAAATAATTCAGAAGTCATTTAGATCCCATTTTGTCCAAAAGGTTTTTATTAAAATAACAAACTTGCATTGGTTTGAAATATCATTCTTCGCAAATTAGCACATTAAAAAGTAAAATCACAAAATTACTGAACTCCGAGGAAACTTCAAAACGGAAAGTCCCTTATCAAATGGCAAAATCAAAAGATAAAACGCATTAAACGAATGGACAACAACTGTCATATTCCTGATTTGGAATAGGCATTTTCTCTTGTAGGAAATAGTAGATTGAACCTAGTTTAATAGCACTAAACCTCTCACTTGTATGACAGTCGTATCACATTCCATTATAATGACAACGATGCGTGATCAAAACAGACATAATAGGGAAAAATTTGTCAAAATACGGGAACAGCAGTCATCACCGTGTCACATTCTCAATTAGAACAAAAACAAGCTAATATTTAACAAAATAGCACAAAGAATATATCAAATCTAACAACCATGTTCATTGCTTTTTTTTTGTACCGGTATTTCATTTATGTTAATAAAGCACAGCGTGATTTTTTTTACATTATAATTATCACGATAATTATTCCAATATCGGAACAAACATATATTGTTGAAGACTGAAATCAATGCATATGTTTTCTTTCAAAATATTACAGGTTCAGAGGCGTTAAATGCAGGAAAGAAACCGGAAGTAGAAAACAAGGGAAACAAGCCTTTGTACATCGTTGGAGTCGTCGTTGTAGCAGTGGCAATGGTTGCCATTTTGGTTGTGATGTCGATATATTTCAGATCAAAGAGGCGACAAAATGGACAGTCTAAAATTGTGTAAATAAATATCTTGTGACTCATGACCTCTATTGTTTTAACTGAAATATGAACAAAAATTGCTATATGAATAATTGTATTTTATATCTGATGATGATGTTTAATTTGTGTTTGAAGTTCTTAATAAAATAGGTTTTGTTACTTTTGTCTCGATGTATATATATTTGAAGAATATATACTTAAACTGAAATGTTTTGACAAAATATAATATAAAGTCGTTAAAACATTCTTTAAAAGGATATCTCTAAATTCGAAATATTTGCATCTAGTATTATTGGGTGTCATTAATTAACAAAACTTTGAATTCTTGAATAAAACTAAGGCTTTTCTACCTTAGGAATAGATTACCTTTAAGTTAGCTGTATTTGGCAAAACTTTTAGGAATTTTTGGTCCTCAATGCTCTTCAACTTTGTACTTTATTTGGCCTTTTATAACATTTTTGATTCGAGCGTCACTGATGAGTCTTTTGTAGACGAAACGCGCGTCTGGTGTAAATATTAAATTTTATTCCTGGTATCTATGATGAGTTATTTACAGTTATGGAATTGTATTGCCATAAAGAAAAAACATGCATGTCTTTTTCAGTGGCTTTTAAAAAAACTACCGTCATTCATTCTTTTGTGGTAAAATAAAAATACAATTGTCAATAGTTTAAAAGGAATTGTTCATCCTTTCGACGCACCAGGTCTTACTCAATTTGGCTTCGTTGTGGTTTTTTTATTATATAATTATTTTTTTATATAGTGTTTGATATGATTGATATTGTGTCATCTCGACTCTCTCATAAAAAGAAGAACCGAAAGAATGATAATGCCCTCTGATCTACATGAAACCCTAAATAAAGATAGTATATGGGATAAATGTGCGAAGACAACGTCAGCAACACCATGATTTATTAAACAAAATTAAGGCTTCTTTAGGAAAATGATTTTGGTTTAAACAGCGTTAACAGAAGTTCAGTTTGTGTGATGCTCTTACGTTTTTTTTTTACATAGAAGCGCACACGATTAACGCTTTTACAAGAATAAAAAATTTCAAAAAATGCATTTAACTCTTATAATGTATTTAATAAGGAAATTTGATAGGATTCCAATAAAGACAACTCTCCACAAGAGACCAAAACGACACAGAAATAAACAACTGTATGTCACCATAGGCCATTCCGCATAATCAACTATAAAAAGCTCCGAAAAAACAAATTGAAAACAATTTAACGGGAGACTAAAAGTCTAAGTTATTTACAAAATAATGATCGAAAAACAAATATGAAGCGCAGCAATAAAAGACAACCACTGATTTACAGGCTCTTGGATTCGGACAGTAGTATACAGAATGTGACGTGTTTAAAAATAGTTTGATGGCACCTTCCCTCCCAAACCTTGGGACAGTGATGTACATGTAACAGTAAATCATGAGAAACAACTATAAAAATCAACTGATAAAATCTTAACTCATATACAAATAGATATCTATCTAACAAAAACAAGAAGTGGATGTGGACTGGTACTTATACATCCCCACAACAACAATATGAAGGCTCTCACAGTTTCAAAGCCAATAGCAACTAACAAAAAATCATTTGTATTTCATCTTAAAACTATACGTCAATTTTATATTGGTATAATAGTACTTTTTCTTTAATTAATTATCCCTTTATATTATTAACTTTGTATTTACATTGTATCATAGATCAAATTTAATCGTTCAGTGTATGTTAATTTGTGTTACTAAGTTTTTTTATTGAGTTAAGTCACCTTTAAGTGCAATTGTGTTACTTGAAAAGCACGATTGTGATATTAATTTTTTGAAATACTAAGGCTTTTCTACCATAGGCATAGATTACCTTAGCTGTATTTGGCAAAACTTTTAGGAATTTTGGTGCTCAATGCTCTTCAACCTCGTACTTTATTTGGCCTTTTTAACTTTTTTGGATTCGAGCGTCACTGATGAGTCTTTTGTAGACGAAACGCGCGTTTGGCGTATATACTAAATTTAGTCCTGGTATCTATGATGAGTTTATATACACCGATTAGTTATGCTCTAATAGATATTTGATTGATTGATCCATTTCTCGTATTGAACACCACTTTCATTGCACTGTTGATTACACTACCGTGAAGGTGTGGTTTTATTGGTAGACGTAGTCCAGAAAAATCTGAAATTTAGCAAAAAACTGACAATACTAGTCAATTCGCCTTTTTCAAAAACGAGAGGATTATGGGTAATCTCATTGTTCGTACACCAAAATGAAAATGACGTTGCGTCACTGATTGAATTTTAATTGTTTAGAACGTTTTTAACCGATCACAATGTCTTGGTGTACGCTTTTTTAAAATACATTACCCAGAATGCATTAGATTCTAAAACGACGAATTGAGATTTGAGTCGATCGCACCTACAATGTACATGTTTGATGATGATTTATTACAAAGAGAAAGAATACCATTGGGTATAACTATACAAGTTACCATAGAAACCTTCAATTTGTTGTCATTCGCTGCGCAACATCATTATAGTGGCTGTGCTAGCGAAATAATAATCATTTAAACAAAGATAGAATCAATCACCGGCGAAGTGTTCATATCCTTTCCAAACATGCTCCGCAATACTGCACTTAATATGACAGAGGTCATATTGGATGTAGTGTTACGAAGTATCGAACGGAACGGGTATGATCTCTGCGCCGGAGATTGAGATAGAATGTCATGCATGAATGGCAAAAGAACCAATGGTTGAGTTGGTTTTGTTAAATTGCTATATATTTAAACCAGAACACTGAGTTGTATGAATAAAGAAAAAAAAAAAATATCATCAATAGAAATCTTAAATTAATTAAAAAGTGAGCTTCAGCATAGGAAGATGCTTTTTGCGTCCTTACAACATAAGAAAACAATAAGCAAGACCTAGACCACACGGCAAGCTATAAAAGGCGCTAGAAATGACAAATATAAAACAATTCAATCGAAAAAAATAAAAGGCCTGATTTTTAAAATACAGCAGAAATAGAAAACCCGCTGAATTACAGGTTCCTGACTTTGGACAAACACATATATAATAGAATTGGTTGGAACACGTTATCGGGCGCCCAACCCTTCCCCGAGACGTACGACAGGGGTGCAACAAAAAAAAAAAGAACAGACTGTACACAACAATAAATGAAAATCAAGTATAGAAGGTTATGTTTATTTATTAACTTACAGATTCACTTCTCTATTTACTTAATTGTATGTAATGTACATGTACATAATCTGATATACATGTATGAAGAGTTCAAATTTAAGGACGTCGTTACAATTGAGATAATCGATTGTGATAACATATTTCTGAACAGTATTGCAAGGTAAATTTCTATTGTATTTGTTTGTGTTTGTGTTTTTTGTTTTGTTTTACAAACAATAACAGAACATTTCCAGAAGCATTCTTTAAACAGGTGACATGCAAAATATTTCAATAACCTGGTACAACATCTTTTAATAGTGGTAGATCACATTTCCAGCCACCTTTACACGCAACGTCTCCTCAGCGGTTACAAAGCACTTTTTCTAAATCAATTTAGTTTTCAATCATGATAACACAGTGACAATACTATAGTAAATAGTCTTTCAAGTTAAAAGACAATGTCATAAAACTATGACAATGTCATTTACACTGTTTAAAGAGAACCGCACGTCAAACAAGAAATAATAGCGAACAAGCAAAGCATTGTTGACAATAATACATAGAATCAATTGACTATATATATGTATGATATATTTTCCACTGAACGTTTAACGAATATACAACGGTTAATTTTTTCATAATTTCTAGCAGCCAGTGACTATGTAAGACAATGTTTTCAAACATAAATATTTTTTTTCATTCTTTAATCGTTCTGCGTATGTCTAGAAAAAACGATTAGATGTTTTCCCCCTAAGAAAAGCACGTCATATTAGGACTTTGGTTAGAAAGCTTCCTGAACCAAATAACTTTGATTGATTAATTTATTCATTTCCCCAATAAAATTATGACAACAAGAAGACATTGTCAAATCGTATTAGATTCCAATTGGCCGTTTCAGAATCTAAAGAATTATCGGTAATTTCATTGTTCGTACCCCAAAATGAAAATAACGTCACTTCATTGGTTGAATTTTCATTGTTAATGGCATTTTTTACCAATTACGACGTTTTGGTGTACACATTTGAAATTATTACCCAGGATGCATTAGATTCTATAACGGCTAATTAATCTCATGACCTTATGACATTTTGTTTTGTTCCTAAAATATCAATGGCTAAAAACAATGTTTCTTTGTCTTTTATATTTGTTAAAACAAATCTCATTAGCCATTGTAATGCAGATGAAATCAAATTCTATTTGATACATATTTATAAATGCAATAGCTTTGTTATTTAGTGGAGAGGTAAATATGACAGAGGGACATTTCAAACTCATTTAAGTAGAAAATAAACGGACAACGCCATGGTTAAAAAAAGAACAAACTGACACTTACAAAAAATGGAACAGACAATTTTTGTCATTATCTTTTATATATAATTATATGAAATTTAATAACCTTTTCAGCATGGAAAAGCTAGCTGGTATGTTTTTATTTTTAACTCATATTATATTTGAATTCTTATAAAAATGTAAATTTACTGATTTTCAAGCCTTTTGGTCAATGAAAGACCAGAACGGCATAGGTGACATTTTAGAAATAAAAAGATGATGTGGTATGATTGCATAACAAAAACAACAACAGAAATTTATAAAGTTTCTATATGTCACCGTACGGCCTTCAACAATGAGCAAATCCCATACCGCACAGTAAGCTATTAAAGGTCTTTATTGACAAATGTAAAACAATCCAAACGAGAGAACTAACGGCTTGATTTATGAACAAAATATGAACGAAAAACATGTTCACATAATATTCATCTTTTGAATTTGTAAGATCGGACTATATAAATCTTCAAAATACTCCTCGGTGCTTTTGGTTCAAGTATGTTTAAAGTGACCTTAAAAAATCAGAATCACAACGTAGCTATTGATGAACACACAGCGCATAACAAAACGAAAGTTTAACCAAAGTTGTGTATACGGACACAAAGGATATAATGTAACTTCTGAAGACCTCGTGCTTGCTGACTGTAGATATTGGTTTTCGTTTATGTACAAGAAACAGGAAAAGCCTGTGCGACAGTTCTTAGCAGATGTAAAATTAAATTTTAAAGTCATTTTCAGATTTTCGTTGTTTTCCTTGTTTTGTGGCACGTGTTGATTTTGTCAATCATACGACTTTGAAATACCAAAGTGAGATAATTTAAATCGTTCTGTTTGACAGAGTATAACTTCACTGATAATTTTGAGACTACTGACCAAATGGTCCAAGATTTTAAAGACAAAGGTTATCTTCTTGTCAGGTATGTGTATTTCTTGTATCTTACGTTTACATTTGAAAAAAGGAGAGGTGGTATGAGTGACAAGAATACAACCCTCCATCCAAGTCACAATTTATAAAAGTAAACCATAATATGTCAAAACAGGATCAGTACATTAAATTAATATTACTTAAAGGCTTGTCTTGGGGATAACAACACAAATTGTTTGCATCAATACATATAAAAAATTACTAGCAAATAAACGCATATATTTATTATTAGATATTCATATTTTATTTCGATCGAGTATATTTTTTGAAGAAAAAAAATTATGTTGCATCATTTAACAGTGCTTCTAAAAACTATTTGAACAAAATGACAGCTCTTTCTAGCAGTAAGGAGATATATAAGATTATCGTTTATCATTGTAACATTTTTTTTTCTCTGTAATTGACAAATATCGCAGGATCGGAGCCTAATAATACATGAACAAAACTTATTTTGCTTTTCTCTAGTAAGCCAACTATAAAGATTTTACTGTTCTAGTTTCTATCGCACTCGAAGCAGTGGTAGACTATAATACATAAATCAAATTACGTCACTTTTCTTGCAATCCTCTAATTTTCCTATTGTTATCTAGGCGTTTTACATATATATAAATAATGAATTTAGTATTGTATTTGTTTTTAGGAACTTGTTTGATAAAGATGAGGTTGAGAAGTTTATTAAAGCAATGACTGACAGCGATGCCTTCTACAAGAACGCATATGTAGTAAGATTAGTTGTACAATGCCAACGGCTTACAAAACGTTTGTATATAAATACAGTAGATGTTGTATGATTACAAATGAGATAACTTTCAACTCGAGGTCAAGATATAATTAATAATAGGTCATCGTAGGGTCTTGAATAAAGAGAAAAACACACACCGTATAGTCAGATGTAAAATGACACGAATTGAAAAATGTGAAAAAATCCGAACGAGAAATAAAAGGTCTATTTTATAGCAATACGATTTTCTAAAAAAAACAAAATCCAAATGTGACAGACATGAATCAGCTGACTACTGAATTACAGGCACTTGATACATGTATAAATAATGTGGTGGGTGAAACATGTATATATGCTGTTTTGAATTATGGGTGTTCACAGAATACGTTTCCTTTATATGATGTTTCTGTTATTTGTATTGGTAATTTGCAATTCAAGAAAAGGGGTGAAAACCGACACCGTAAAAACAGCACAAGGTGAAGAAAAACAGACTACAGCAGACATCATAACCAAGATAAAATAAAGGAACAGACACATAGTAACACTCAAGTTTTTGTTAATTTGTTGGTTTGTTTATTTATTCGTTTGGATGTTTGTTTGTTGTTTGCTTTTTAAAATAGTTTGAGCTCTTTACCGAATGTGGTGCATTGAATCATGTACAATTAATAACATCATTTTATTAGACACGATCGCGAGTTGTTTTTCTCTACTTTTGGTGGATTATAACTGATTTCTTTGATATAGGATTAAAAACTTAACAATGAGGATTCAAAACTTAGAACATGTTGAGGAGCATTTAAAACAAAATATTACAATTAACTAGATAGGCTCTTTCTTGATTACCCCTCAAAAATGCATAAAAAAAATAACACATTAAAATGTTATTATTCATATGATTGTACGTATCGTTCCCAAAATCAACGCTGTTTTTTTTTTGCCATAAAGAGGATATCTAACAAAATATGTTATACAAACAGTGGAATAACTAGTCGTAAAATGCATATATATGGGTAGTAAGAAAAATAATTTTGACACTTGTCTACTTTTAGCTAGAAGCCGGGGAAAGAAAAGTTCCCAGAATAACATGGAGTCATCCAGGAAGTGACGTGACCGGATTAGCGGCTAGATCGGAGAAGGTGGTCAACACGTGCGAAAAGGTATTGTAAAACCTTGAATATAGAGAAATATATAAAGTGATACAAAATACATAACAATATTTTAACTCCATGTTGATCATAAACAGTTAAAGAGCAAGAATCGCTTTTCCAAAATCGCCTACCACAAACTTGTCTCAATTTGAAAAAATAAAAACTTCTGTCTTAGCAGATAAAAATGAGTCCAACCAAGACCTGCAAATTCGATTCACAAGGGAAATAATGAATAAAACATTAATATACATAATTTTAATACATTAATTATTCCTACTTTCAAAATATCGCATCCACTCTCTTCACTTCTCTCTCCTCTTTTTTTTTAATAATAATAATAATAATAATAATAATAATAATAATAATAATAATAATAATAATAATAATAATAATAATAATAATAATAATAATAATAATAATAATAATAATAATTCTTTATTTAAAGAGGGTTACACAGTTAGCTATAAAACTATAATCTTCCATGAGGCCCTCATGAAATACAATGAAATATAACAAACAATTTCAAAATATCAAACAAACACAGATACATGAATAATGAAATAAAAAAATTGTGAAATATACTATTTTCAAAACAGGTAAAAGTTACAAATTCATAAATGACATATATAGTATTGTCATCAACAATATCATAAGTTTGAGTATGTGTGTGAAAATTATTATGCATATAAAATCTCAAAGTTTCTTAATGTTCCAACAAGTATTTTTTTAAATGTTTTTTGAATGAGCTTGTACTTGAGGTTGAATTTTTCAAGGATATTGGTAAGTTATTCCATAAAATAGATCCTGAATATATAAAAGATTTCTTATACAGCTCTGTTTTGGCTTTTCGAACTTGTAAATGTTTGCAAGACGCATTTCTCAAACAATATTGGTTTATTTCTGGCATTTCTTTAAATTTTTCAGTAAGATATACAGGGGCTTCATTCTTAAGGCATTTCTGCATCAAGACAGATTTGTGGTATGAGATTATGTTCTCTACTGTCATCCATCCAAGCTGTTTAAACAGTGGAGCTGATGATGAAAGTGGATCAGCATCTAAAATAAGTCTTGCAGCCCTTTCTGCAATTTTATTATTCTGACTAGCTCATTTTTAGCACAACCACTCCAAATAATACAACAATAATCTATCAGTGGGAAAATATAACCATTATAAAATAATTTTCTTATATCAATATTTAGAAATTTCTTGAAATTAGAGAGTAAATAAAGTCTAGATGCTTAATCCTGACATTATACAATCCTTCTAAAATATAAAATATGTTAATATCTATCCGATTCCCATAATAATCGATGACACGTTCACATTGCGTAGGTTTTAGGCGCTCAAAAAATAGGTTTAATACATGTAACGTATTATTAATAAATCGAAAATTGTGTGTTTATATTTCTATTACGTCCGTGTACGTTCATGTGAATATAGTTTAGTACGTTTGTATATTTTTCTGTACGAGTGTATATATATATTATATGGTATGTGTGGGGTTTTTTTACGCACATATTGTAATTTTCTTTTGATTTACAGCTACTTGGTGGCGAGGTATACCATTACCATTCAAAATATATGTTAAAAGATGCTAAAATTACAGCACCACATTACTGGCACCAAGACTATGGGTAATGTTTCTTTTTCCATTTTATTTCGTTCTTTCGTTCTGTCTATCTTCTTTCTTTCTTTAACCTTATATTAATTTGTTTGTTTTAAAACATTTCTAGTCCCAAAAAGATAAAGTGTAATGTATATAAGAGTATCAATTATCAAACAGCTGTACAACAGACTACAGTAACCACTCAGAACATATTCTGCCGATTAAAAGAGTACAAACAAAGGCAAACAAAATCTTCATTGTAAAAACACTTAGTACTGATATACAGACTTGTGAATATATCAAGACGATTGCTAAATATTGTGTTTTCTGATCACATGGTACGAGTAATAAAACTAATAAAAGAATAATTCCGGTAACCTTAAATATTACATGTTATTTGTATATAGCTATATATAGAAAAAGACACGTTGTCAAGCTTTACAAAACAATGTGACTATTTCATTTCATTTCACTCAATTTCATTCATTTATATTTGTTTAAATACAAACTTATTATTTTCTTCTTCATTAGATACTGGTATAATTGCGGAAATCTGTATCCGGATATGATGACAGTATGGGTAGCTCTAGATAAATGCACTAAAGAAAATTCATGTCTGGAAGTAAGTTATTGTGACATTTGTAAATACATATGTATGTTACATGTAAAATCCTATTTTGAAGTAAGTTATTGGATCATTTGTAAATACATATACCAAATGTAGTAGTAATTAGAACTCCAGCTCAGAACAAAGTAATTATTACACTCATTGCACAAAATACAACAGATAGCCTAGCTAAATCCAACAATAAACAATTTAGCTTTGCTCCTTTTTGAAAGTCGTACGGTGACCTATGGCTGCAAATTTCTGTGTAATTTGGTCTCTTATAGCGAGTTGTCTCATTGGCAATCATACCACATCTTTTTTTAAATTCAATTGCTTGGTTGATGTATAAGGATTTCTAGCTAACATTGTTTTGTTAAGTCATAACATATGTTAATGATGCAATTGTCAAACATCGGCATAGTTTGTTATTTCTATCAATTAAATATTTTGTGTGAGGAATGGTTAAGAATGTTATTACAAATTAATCATACATCATCTATTGGTATCTAAAATAAAAAAATTGTTTTCCTTAAGGGCATACAATACAGTTAAGGGGAGACGTTGCTAACGTAAATTGTTATTTTCGCGACGTCAAACGATGACTTATCGGAAATAGATGCAGTTTTCGGCTGATTTTTATCATTCAAACTGATTTAACTTGAAAACGGGTTCATGGACCTCTCTATTTTAAAATGCAATTTGGTTTGATTACGTACGAAGATTATGTGTGCTATAAATTATGATTTCTTTGTTTAGAAATAGCTTAAATTTATTCGAAAACAGTGCAATTTTTAAAAATTTTATAAACATACAGCAAAAATGACGTTTTTTCTACATTCAAGAACATTTGAGAAATGAGCTATATCTAAACCAAAAAATCATATTTTATAGGATACTTATATAAAACCGAAATTACAAATAACTTAACAAAAGCTTGTGTTTATCTTTTTAAACAAAAACGTTATGTATATCTGTCGAAAGGAAAATTACGTTCAAAAACCGCCTAGATGTCAATTGTCAGCAAAATTTCAATATGGGAACAAAATTGTATTGTATGCCCTTAATGTGTTGGTTTTCGAACTGTTTACTCCATATTAAATGTGTTGTGTTTTATATAGTTTTTGTAATATTGTGTATTTCCTTTTACCTAATGTTTCAAAACTGTCGGCTTACAACGCAGAAAAATTGCCAAAGAGAGGCGAAATATATCGAAGGGACATTCAAACTCTAAAGTCGAAATAAACTGACAAAACAATGGGGGAAAAAAACAGACACACAGAAGTATACAAAACACAACATAGAAACTTAAAGACTGATTTACATGAACTGAAACAAAAACCCGTTTTCTTCTCATTGACCTCAGATGAGTAAACCTCAACGTCGTTTTTGTTCAAAGATTAATAAATAAACTCATCATAGATACCAGGACAAAATTTTGTAGTTATGCCAGATGCGCATTTCGTCTTCAAAAGACTCATCATTGAGAATCAACATTCCTAAAATGTTTGCTAAATACAGCTAAAATAGTCTATTCCTGAGACAGAAAAGCCTTAGTATTTCAAATGTTCAAAAGTTTTGTAAACAGTTAATTTATAGATATGACCATATCAATGATAATTCATGTCATCACAGAAGTACTGAGTACTGGGCTGGTGATACCCTCGGGGAAATAAAACTCCACCAGCAGTAACAGAACGTCAATAGAAAACAAAAAACCCAATAGTCGAATACAGAAATTCATCACAGTGGTCAAAATAAACACATCGCCCAAACAATCAATAGTTACAACAAAACACATAAACACAAGGATGCGCCGACGCCAGCATCGTGTCACTGTGCATCAAAAAATGTATGATGTTCCTACTCTAGTAGTGTTATCAGTCGTGTCGTGTTTCTCATGATGATAAAAAGTGTGAAAAAGGCGAAAACAACTTAATAACTTGCAAACATTTAGTTAGGAAAGTTATTATTTTAGATAAGATGATGATATCGGATATGCACATAATGAAACAACATTAAACATTCCCCTTTTAGAAGATTTTAAAGTTTGTTTTTTTATCTTAGATCATCAACTACCTTCAAGAAAGATAACGCAAAACAAACAATATACATATATTTAACATTTCTTGTGAACAATGTTCACACTGGATCTACAATGCGGAATTTTCGATCCTCAATGCTCTTCAACTTTGTGCGTGTTTGGCTTTATAAATATTTTGATATGAGCGTCACTGGTGAGTCTTATGTAGACAAAACGCGCGTCTGGCGTACTAAATTATAATCCTGGTACCTATTGAATTATTGATATTTCATGTTTAATATTTGTAGCAACAATTAAAAGGAAACAAATGTAATTTATTGCACATTTTACAGATACTAAGTGGATCAAACAATTGTGGACGAATAGAACACCATCCACATGATGGACAAATAGTAGCACAGAAATCAAGGGTTGATGTCATCAGGGAAAAGTGTCCTCACATATACGCGGAAATGAATCCAGGTTTTATATACAATTTATTCTTCTCCGCCAATTCACGCAAAGTTTTTAATTATAACATAATTGTAACATATGTCTTTGTGATATTCCTAGAACATTTTGATATTTTTATGCTATTATTCACCTGATATTGAGGAATACAGATAAAGAGGTTACCTACTACAGATATCAGAGAATTAAATTGGTTGTGCAACGTCTCATGAATGTAAATGTATCCCGGCTGTATCCTTCATCGGGAATGCTAAAACCTGAACTTGTGAACACTCATTGCATTCCAGTTTAAAAATAAAATACAAATTGGACGCCAATTAGTAGCCAATAGCAAGTACATAGTACTACAAGTGGCGTCAGAGTATAATTAAATCAATTAATCAATCTAAACAAATAACTTCAATGTTAGCACCAATCCTATATCAAAGCGTTAATAATAGGAAATACATGCCACCTAAGGTTAATATATAGTTCCATTCAGAAGATGTTAGGATGATAATTTACAAAAACAGAAAGTTCACAAAAGGAACATTGAAATCATCTCTTTTGACGTAAGGTTTATTTATCGACCGATCCTAATTTTCTAAGTCAAAATGACTTTTGTGATGTAGATTTATATAGCGGATCGTAAAGAAGGTTCAAAACAATTTTGCACTGCGTTAAATTTAGTATGGTTTCTCCCACACTTAAACATTTGTATAAGGTTTTGCATACTAAAATAATTTCAACTCGATCATAACAAAGAGACTTTAGTTTTTCTGTTGTCAGTACAATTAATAACTTTTTAGCCTATTAATATATCACAATTTAAGTTGACTTGAAATAAAATTGAGAATGGAAATGGGGAATGTCACCTAATGTCAATTAATGAAATGTATTATTTCTATAATATTGAGAATAGAAAGGAGGAGTTGATGTATTTCCTTTATACAGGTGACGCTTTATTCTTCCATTGCAACACCTTGCACCATAGCAGCGCTAATCGTAGTAATCTTAGACGATGGGCGTATATCATGTGTTACAACAAGGCTACAAACAACCCAACATTTGCCCACCATCACGCCCAGTACACTCCTATCGAAAAGGTATCAATATTTCTTTCTTTTTAAATTCTTATTTACATATTCTTTTGACTAAAGATACATACTGTATATTCTTGCGGAGGTCCAGCATGCAATACAAAACTGGCATCTAGATTCTAATGCAAAATAAGTATCCACTTAAGTCGTTATTTCGATGTAAACATTTCATGAATAAACTTTTTGCGAAAGGTTGTTAAAGTCTTAGGCAGTCGGAAACCCGGTTGAAATAGAACAAAAGAATCGAAGCTATTTGTTAGAGAAGGCGATAAATGTGTACTGTAATGTTTACTATAGTGACAAAAAATTTAAAAGTTAATAGAAACAAACAAAATTACAATTTTCTTCTCAATTACGAAGTGTTTTATTTTAAAAACACCATTTGCATAAGTTTTCAATTTATCTAGTACATAGCTAAACAGAACAATTAGATATCAAGTCGACGACATGGGTATCTTTCAAGTTGGATGAAAAAAATGTATAACCTCCGATTTAAAAAAAAAATACCACGGACGGAAAACATATCAATCTATCAGTTCAGTAATTTTCGTGTCTGCCCTTCCATTATGTGACTCAAGACAAAATTCCAAAAAATGAGTAACAATGGTATCGAAAGGAGAAAATCGAGTGCACCTTTTTATGTTAGGGCGTGTTTGAGTTGAATATTTTGTCTTGATATCGTATAAATCAAGAATATTTCATACATCGTCTCGCTTCAGCATGTTCAGATTCAATTTTTTTTATATATATCAAAGCTACAGGTTGACTTTATAACATAAAAAAATCACAGTACTAAAAGATGCAATATATGGGTCAAGTGAAATACCTATCTAATGAATCACAAAAACAGAGCAGGTGGGTTCGAATAGCTATTTCTTTACTGAAAGTACTTGACGATAGTCTTTCAAGTTGGATGATGAAAATGCATATCTTCGAAAAATTATAATTTTTTGTGTGTGATAACTAGGGTTTATAGTCTTCAACCACTAAAAAAATCTAGTCTGCCCTTCCACGAAATATTTTAATTCGAATTTTTTAAAATGTTTATGAATTTTCGAAAATTCCACCTGACAACCGATCAGACAATAGTTTTAAGTTGAATCAATGCAGAAAAGATCATTAACTGATGCTCATTAGCTAGTTGATACATTTGTCTTTTAAAATACAACTGACATATAAGGATCGTAATGGTGCAATGTGGATAAATTTTCAAAGAGCAAAATTGGTAACGCGTCATCCCTACAATGGCTTCCATTTCTACGATTGTGAAAATGAACTGGCGTTATGGGGAGATAATGTTGACGAAGTAGAATCCTGACTGTTAGGTGCATACATTAACTAACAGTCAGTCCTTATAAGTAAACTACAGGACGACAAATGCAAAACCTATTGTGCATGTTTACAACAAAGATTGAAATGAAAGTTTACGGAAAGATGATTTGTAGTATGGAAATGTGATCAATTTGTTAAATATTGAAAAAAAAAATTAACAACCATTAAGTTCCAGGGGTTGAAGTCACAAAACTTTGCTCAGTGTTTGGAGCACAAAAATCATGCTCGAAACACGAAATACAGCATTTTGATTGGTTGATTTTGGAGTACGAGTACAAAAAACTGACTCGAAAGTTTTATGACTTCAAGGCAAGGTATCCAAATAGCGTTGTTTTCCTAAAGTTACAGGCATCAGAAACATGTTATTTATCGTTCTAACACGTCGTCGTCGTGTAATCCAAACAGTTGTACAAATTGCTTTAGAATTGTGCTGAACATATTGATAAATATACAGCATATCATGTTGTCTGTGACAGAATTTAAATCTGTACACTAAGTAAAACGTTGAATAATATGTGATTACATGAAAGTATTATTAGGGGATCTTAAAACTGGGCAATTGCATATATTTTGACTCGCTGTTTCATAGTTTTCCAAATAACACATAACCACGACAAAGCTTGGATTAGGTTCAGACAACTTAAGTATGTGGCATGTCAACATATTGAAGCTTTACATTAGCCACTTACTTAGGCTGAAGAAAAAATCTATCTTTTGTCATAACAAATATATTACTAAATTAAGGAGCCACCAATGAAATTGCTTTCATGTAGGAAATACACGTATTTTTCTTTTTTTTAACAGTCTTCACAACTATCCTACGTTTTATTTCAGGTACCTAATTCTGCAATTAAAGAATGCACTAATTTAACAGACCTTTCTGGAAAGGAGTTTATTCATCCGAGTCAGAATGCAAGCATTGCAGAATTATTTGCTAAATATTCTGCGAACACGACATAATTGAATAGATGACTTTCATATGTATCAATAATGTGAGCAACAATTCTATGAATATTTTTTTATGTTAATTTTCCCGTACAAGTCCAACGGATAAAAAAGTTAAATCACAAAAACTATTTACTCTTGAGAGATTGGCATCAGATGTGGATACTAAACATATTAAAAGGTATGTTTAAGTACATACCAACTAAGTCTCTTTCGTCTTGCAATAGTGTATAAAATATAAACTGGGCATCCTTAACATAATAGACCAATTCAGTTTTAAAGATTTGTCATTTTTTTGTTTCATTAAAAGAAGTGGCCTACGTATTTTCTTTAATTACTTTGTCTTAGGTTTTGTTTAAATCATACTTTGTAAAAACTTTCTGATTTTAACAAAAATTCTCTGAAAATGACAATATCACGATTCTTGATATTTGGATTTACAACATATGCATTTCGTTTGGATGACGTATTTTTCAACAGTCAATCAACATTTTAAATGGGACTAATGGTCTGCATATACTTGCCGAATTGTTCTTCGTTCATACAAGGCTGACTTCATACGGGAGTTTCTTCGGAAGACCGACAAATCTAGGATTCTCCGTTAACTTTACGTCCCGCTATATTGATGATGATCTCTAACTGTATAATTCCAAGCTTGTAAGCTTGTTGACAATGCTGAAAGCATCTATCCCATAGAGCTTTTAGATACACTATTCAACAGATATAGTAACGTTTGCTTGACTTACCTTTAAAACACTGATGGATTCAATCAAACATTATGCCAGGCAAACTAAAAAGAGGGAATTGACTGCGTTTTCGGAAATGGTTAAGTCTGTGAGGTCTTTCTAGTCTTAGATGCATGTAATTTATAATGGGATGTACGAGACCACGTCCACTATGTGTTTTTGTTAGGTGTGTTTCTTTTTGTATCAATCTGATGAACTTAACCTTTTTCTAATTTTTTTCTAGTTTGTTATACTTCTACACCACTGTCTAAGCTGTCCAATGTTAAAGATAGGGTTTAACCCCACCATATTTTGTACGTGCCTGTCAGGATCATATCAATTAGTTGTTGTCGTTTGTAGCTATGTTACATATTTATTTTCGTTCGTTATTTTGTCCATGAATTCGGCCGTTCGTTTTATACATCATTGCGGGGCTTGTAACACAAATGTATAACCGACTATGCGGTATGGGATTTTCTCATTGTTGAAGGTCATACCGTTCCCTATAGTAACTGATTTTAATTTCTGTGTCATTTTGTCTCTCGTAAAGAGTTGTGTCATTGGCAACCATATCATTTTATATAATACAATGTCAGTTGAGAATTAAACTTTTCGACGAAAGACATGATTTTAGTTTTCCAATTGTGAACTTTCAATTCATATGTAGCAATATTCCAGCAGCACTTGCATATGAAGTATGTTAATCTGAGTTTATATTTTAGATGTTGCATTTCAAATCATGAGTTTCCTTATAAAGCGATTTGGCTTACAAGGAAACTATTAAAGCAAAAGTTTCAAAAGGAAAAATTGAAATAATCCCTTAGAAAAATGTTCGGACACCATCATGGGTTGGTTGAATGTTATGAAATATCTGTTTTACAGATGACGACAGCTTTGTTTTAACTTAAATACCTTCTTTTCCTCGAATGTTACCTATCGAAACACTTGGTTTAATACATACATTGACAACACGAATTCTGCCACATTTGTATACGTAGTAGGATATATTTTCCCTAACGGAGCACCTGATATCATCTGCGTTTTTTTTGTGGGGTTCTTGTTGCTCAGTCTTTAGATTTTATGTTGTATTTTGTACACTAGTGTCTTCGTGTCGTTTTTCGTTTGCTATGACATTGCCAGTTTGTTATCGACTTATACATTTAAATATCCCTTTCATAGTTTTCCCTTCTCATCAGATATAGTACTTTTAATCCTTATTTATAACTAAATTGATGTAAATATATGTTTATATATAATAACTTAAAGATACATATTTGAGTCAATAACTGTATTTGTGTGTACGGATATCTGTTGAAGAACACATTGCATGATTTTAAAATATGAAATGATCGCCAGGATTCATTGCAAGAATACACAATGTTGATAAAGACGTCAATATCAAAAACAGAATGAAAAATAACCTATCCAAAACAAAGGCAACGTCCCTCCATTCACGATAGCATTCCTCGTCGTCGTCATCTTCAGACTGTTTTATTTCTAGAATATCTATTAAACGTTTACACCACTCATCTCGGTCGATTAAACGCTTAATGCTTTCCTTCCGTTCAGTACGATGATTAGAGTTATCGTCCCTATCGATCATACCAGTTCGGAAACGTGTATTTTCCGTCTGATGTGATTCAACATTGTTTGATAATTCCATCAGTTCGAAATGTAAATGATTCTTTCGGACATTATCGGTCTCTTCCATAGAAACCCGAGATTTTGAAGACACATTGATAATTTTCGATTTAGCTTTCGGACTGCATTTTGAAATACGTATGCAAAATAGTTTCGCTAGAAATCGAAACACTAGACATTGTAACCATGCTGGAACTCTTTTGGGTTTTCCTCGTTGATGATGTATACATAAGATCCAAACTGATGACAATACAGACATACAACTCATGGATAAAACAACCATCAGATAAATGCCTGAAATTCATCAAAATACATTACAATTATTAGTTCCGTAACTTAGTTTCGTATTTTTAGAAATTTCAGTAAATTCCTGTCAGTCATGTTATTCCGGTCAATAACATGCATGATTCGGTAACCGTTATTTATGAAAATCTGATGTACGGCTATGAGTAACTCATTATCTTTCTGGTCGTGTTTCCCACAATTTTGACCGCCAGTTCGAGTTTAAACATATTTTATTTGAGTTAAATCAATTTTATAACGATTCCTACGATTTGCACGTTTTGATTTTGTTTTGTATGTGTAATGATAGCCAATACCACTTATGGGCATTATTGTTCTGGATATCATTAATATTTTTATTTTTTTGTCTTTCGTTCTTTGTTGGAATCCGGACCAAATTCTTACATGTCAATAATTGACAGTTTCTAACTAAAACCCGGTCATAATTTGTTCCACAAAAGTATTGTACATTGCTAGACAGTGGATATTAATTGATTTCGACAAGTAGGGAGTACGACTGCCGTTCAAGACTGACGTTATTATGTAATTTACGATAAGGTTTATACTGGTACAAGAGCTAAGTTATTCTTTAAAATCAAATATATAACTTTTGTTTGAGCTTTGTCGCTGTCATTTTATTAAATTACTATGGTAATATTAGTTAACTTTGGTGGTACCATTTGCTTTTAAAAGCATTTTCAAGCTACATGTAGTTGTAAGAATATTACCTCCACAATTAACTGAAGCAGAAAGTAAATGATTAAAGCATTCATGATCCGCATCAACAGGTAATGTTTTTGGCATAATGATTGACTTGAAAGGTTACAAGTACACCGATATTATCAAATTGGAGAGTTCCGGAAAGCTGGTGTTTCAATATTAAGATTGAAAAATCGTCCATTTTGTGAAAAAAAAATTCTATGCACATGCATCTACTTCTATATATATAGATCATTTATAAATAGGCTATTTAAGCAAATGTTTTGTTTAATTAAATTTACATCTAAAGAAAATCGATGATGTTTTCTTGTTTGACTTTCACTTATTGGTGGAAGCATGCAAACCTGTCTTAAAATAACGTCATACAAATGTAATGTTTTCAAGTAGACGATGTTAAACTAACCCAAAAACTGAATAAATTTCTGACGTTATCACGTGACGTTTTTGTGTAAAATGAAATCGAACACGATAAATGAACTATCGCGGGAAAAAGATTATACTTACTGATCACTGATATAGATTCTGACGTAGAAGGCATTTTATCTGCAACCATTAGCATAAAAACAGTTATGGTAAGTAACACAGACAGACCCAGGGTTATCTTCTCTCCACTCTCAGGTGGTAGTAAAAATCCAGAGATACACAGAAACGATAGAATGATACATGGAATGATGATATTCATGAAGTAATATTTTACTCTTCGTCGAAGATGGACGTAAAATGTTACATCAGGAAAAGGCTCCTCACAGCAATTATAATATATGACGTTACGCTCCACTCGTACGTGTATAAGTTCCCATTCGCCGTTATCTACTAGGTTAGATACGTCTATGGTGTCAGATCTGTTAAAAACATTTACCTAAAATTGAACAATTACTTCACCATGTTAATATAACACTTAGAAAAATAGTGTGTTTATGGTAATCGATTGTTACAATATCTCTTGTTGTATTTACAACAGACGGGTGTGTTTTTCTGTTAGTTGTTGTCCCCGCAGATAAAGCCCAAAACACCATTGTTTTTGTGTGTAAATCTTATTACATAATTTGCTTGCTAAATGAATTAGGTATTGATAACTCACTTGGACACTCAACATATACCCCCCACGACACTTACCAAAGAGGAAATCCTGGATAATCATAGGTCTTTTCTATGTTTCTTTGGAATTTCAACCAAAGATGAAGAAATGTATTGGATACCTAAACTACATAAGTGTCATTACAAACAACGGTATATTGCTCGGTCTTTCAAGTGCAACACGAAACATTTTTTTCTACATTAGTAATATCTATTTTATCAGCAATCAAAACCGGGCTTCAAAGTTATAGTGAAACTGCCTATTCTAGAGGTGGCGTGAATCAGATGTGGAAATTGTTTTTTTAGAGAATATACAATCGAAGACTCTTTGACTTTTCTACACTTTACACAAGTATTCCCCTTTCCAAACTCAATATAATTTGAAAGAGTTGGTAATGCTTTGTTTCATAAAAAATAATGGTCAACGTAGATACAAGTATCTTGTCTTATAGAGGGATAAATCCTACTTTGTAAATATCACTCTGATTCAAACAAAACATTTTCCGAAACTGACATTATTAAGATGCTTGATTTTTACTGACAACATCTTTTGTTACGTTTGGATGACGTGTTTTTAAACAGACTATCGGCATTCCAATGGTAACCGATTTTGTCCCTCTTCTTGCCGATTTGTTTCTTTATCATTATCAGGCTGACTTCATACAGGAACTTCTTAAGAAGAAAGATAAGATGTTAGCAATATCCTTTGACTTTACTCTACGCCATATATTAGATGATGTTCTTTCACAAAATAATTCAAAATTTAGTGACTATGTTGAATACATCTATTCCATCGAACTAGAGATAAAGGATACAACAGATACAGTTCAGTCTGCCTCATATCTTGACTAACATCTAGAAATTGACAATTAGGGTCGGTTGAAACAAACCTTTACGACAAAAGAGATAAATTTTGCTTACCAATTGAGAACAATCTTTTCGTATGTAGCAACATTCCAGCATCGCCTGCATACGGAGTATACTAGTATATCTCCCAGTTGATACGATATTACCGGGCTTGTACTACCTATAATGATTTCCTTGATAGAGGGTTGCTGCTCACAACGAGACTATAAAATCTAGAGTTCCAAATTGAGAAGTTGACATCATCCCTTCGTACATTTTACGGACGCCATCACGAGTTGTTTGACTGTTATGGAATAACCGTTTCACAAACGATATCGGATATGTCCCTTATGTCGTAACTATAATCTTCTTCCCTTTTCACTAATGTGACCTAGCAAATTAGACTATTTACCTTGTTTGTAAGAACATGGGCAACACGGCGGGTGCCTCATGTGGAGCAGGATCTGCTTACCCGTCCGGAGAACCTGAGATCAACCCCAGTTTTTTTCGGGTCTGGTGTTGCTTAGTCTATAGTTTTTTATGTTGTGTTTTGTGTACTATTATTTGTCTGTTTGTCTTTTTTCTTTTTGAAAATGGCGTTGTCAGTTTATTTCATGAGTTTGACTCTCCCTCTTGAATCTTTCGCCCCTCTTTCGTTCCGACTTATCGAGCAGCAATTGCATTTGGAACATACAGCTACATGCACCACAATTTTCATTCGTTAAAATAGAACAGGTTTTAATTGAAAATTAACTTACATATAGTGTCTATAGTCATAATCATCCTGACCGGGTGAACGAACGTTGGCTTATATGTGTCCAAGCCTATTTACATCTTAATTAGATTTAGACCAATCGTTTGCCGAGAACAGTTTCGGAAGAAATTTTCGGTTGAGAAAGGTGGAAACGATGAAAAATATTTAAGAATAAAATAAACTATAACGTTATAGTTATGACTGAAAATACAATGACTTTTTATTCCGACTTAAGTTAATTAAACGCTTTATACTTTCGATGACTTATTAAAAAAATAAATGCATCTAACAAATAAATTGACTGTACATGGACACACGAACTTGTAAAACATTTTAAAGCGATATCACCAACAAACTTCGGCATGGCTACCCATAAAATAGCTACACAATGCCGCCATCGCACTTCATTGTGATCAAATACATTAGAGTCAAACCATCGTACATCATCTGGGTCAATATCCCTAATGCAGCTCAAATTGAGGAATACAAAAATTGTGCGTAAACAAAAAAAAATCTGTGGTGATAACGGACATGTTCGTGTGTTTAACAAGTGACTGGGTTAAACCAACTGTGCTTATTTGGAAAGTAGAGGACGATAGAATAAATTTGTAAAACCTAAGAGTTAATTTAATGTATGCAGAAAACTAAATTTCCAAAGACCTGATTGTGTGAAAAAAAGGGATTTGTTTACCTCGGAAAGCCGCATCGGTGTGCTTATTTACGGAAAATTGAATCTCACTTCGTAGCCCGAAAATTCAACCACATATGTGAAAATTCTTCACCTTTGAAACGAGCAATCATACATATCCAAGTTTACGTACGATATGAACAGAGGAATTGAGGAAATTTTTTGAGGGCTATGATTACCGCCTACCTGAAATGAAATGCGCATATATGCCCATCTAGAAAAAGGCGTTTTAAAAGTATGTAGTACTACCATCATCGGGGTTCAAAGACGACATATATAATTTTATCATTAAATGATTTTGATACAAATTGAAAAGGGAATGAATAACATACAGTAACTGTACCTGTAGACCGTGATACGCCCAAGATCCTAGTTTTAATTTACACATTTGATCATCGAATGGAAAATATGTTATATCTATTTTACACGAACTTCTGAACCTCACAACTGGTCCCCAGAAAACTCGACTGGAATCGAAAACCATTGCTAGGCTAGGCATGTATCCGGATGTATAATCGTCAACACTGAAATATTGTAATTCATAAGTAGATAAAGTTTCGGCATAATAGATTTTTTACAATTCCTTAAATTATTACAAAAGATGACATCAGTATTTTTGGGTTAACACGGATAATGTTTGGCAAAAGCGAAAACAAATGCATATATGCTCTATAATATCATATCGGCAAAGCCTATCAACTGAGATGCGTCGTACTTAAAGTCAGGAAGCTGACAATACGAAAACTGAAATAATAGCGTTTATCAAATATCCTAGTTCAATTTGTATGGTTCGTTAGTGTCTTTGGAAGAGTAACCTTCATCTTGCAGTAGGTTGTCCAAGATAGTCGTACAAATATAATGCTAAAGTAATTAAATTTACGTATACATGTAGTTTAAGTGCATAGTTAGGCAAAATATACTAAAAGTCTTCAAATAGATTATTGATAGAAGTTGTACAATGATTTCGCAGTATAAACAACAAACTTTAGGTGAAGTGCCATTCAAATAATTCTAAATACAATACATGTAAAATGAAAATAATTTATTTTGGTTGTTTGTGTCGATTGCTTACTGTATCATAAATATTTTAAGTTAAAGTTCCAAAATTACAGTATTTTACCTGTTATACAAAACAACATCCGGGAGCCATAGCCTGTCACATGGCAACCGGATGCTTTTCATCCCTTCATAGTCCTGTGATGACCATTTGAGTTTCTGGTCGTACCACTCCTGTGACAGACATAAACATTGTTAATTTCTATACCAATATGTATAGAGCAGTTTACAAACATTTGATTGTTGAGAATTGATTTCTGATTCGGTATTTAGAACAAACATTTAATTAAAAAAAAAAAGACCATGCAAACGCTATTCATAAGATTTTGTAGCAGATCTATATTCTTCTCGAGTGATTGATTTTCAAAATCAAGAATAATCAACCTTCACCTTTAGACGGGTAACTAGGGACTACCAAACAATCCTTTTTCACCAATAAAGGGAGCGAAGAAAAATATACAGGACAGGTCACAGGAGTAAATGAACAGACTAAATAAAAAAAAAATGATAGTAACTCTGTTTTTAATTTATATTCCGAAAAGAGCAAATGAAACAAAATTAATAAACTATATATATTTATATATCGTAATATTTTTAAATTTGAAAAGATTATGTAAAATGAAAATGATTAATATATCTTTCAAAGATTGAAACGCAAATAGCGTATGTATATTACAGTTGATTTGTCTTTCTATAACCTATATAAATAAGTTAATACATTAGACACCAATAATAGTCATCACAAACTGTACATTACATGTATACTACAGTCAAATTGTTTATGTGTGACCTCATGATATATATCTTCACAAGTGTTTCACAATCTTGCATTATACCGTTGGTTTTCCTGTTTGAATGGTTTTACAAGTTTTTGGGGCACTTTAAAGCTTCCTGTTCGGTGTGAGCCAAGGCTGAGCCGCACCGTCTTGAAGGCCGTACTTTGATCTATAATGGTTTACTTTTTACTAATTGTGACTTGGATTTCGTGTTGTTTTATTGGCACTCATACCACATCTTCTTATATATACCTCTGTTACACATGATATCACTTCCGGTTTCGGTGTGTGTACAGTTGCATAAATTATGATTATAGCGTGGCACAGCGATCATTGAAAAAGAAGCATATGTAAATGTGTTGCTTTTAACCTTTGTGTGGTAGGTTTTGACACTAACATTATGTATATACATACATGACAAAAGGAGATTAGTGGTATATGTCAATGAGAAATCAAAATCTAGAGACAGCAACCAAACGACACAAATAACATGAATATGTCTTCTCAGGTTATTATTAAAATTTGAAACATTATGAAGCTATAAAAGTGCTCTCTGTTTGTAAACCCGACCTAATGTCTATGATTTCAATCTTCTATTGATACAAATCGTTTTATATATATTTTGTTTCCAGGAATACTCGCTTATTCTTATCTAACAATAGTAAAACTATGTTGATTTCTACTGTATATATCATGTGTTAATTTTTTTTATATATTAACACTAAATTACTTGTACATGTATGCGTTCTAAGTTTGTTTTTTTCTAGAGTTACCTCAATAAGCATGATCAGGAACGCTCAAACCAGATGATTTAAATCCATAGGATTTGTGAATACCAAAAAACGTGTAGAATCAAATGAACAAAAGAGACATTAAAATACTATGGATTGTCTACTCTAGGAAAAGATTACCTTACTTGTATTTGGCAACACTTCTTTGGACTTTGGGTCCCTGATAAGTGTTCGATGCCACGTCTTGTATAGGCGAAACGCGCGTCTGGTGTACATAATTTTAATCCTGGTATCTATTAGTTTATAAAATATTACATTGACATTATACATGCAAGTTCAAAGATGCACTTCTAAATATCACTTACCACTTCCATCCAGACATTAGTCGTCAATACTTGATTTTTCTCATCCTGGAATTATTATAATTTTAAAAATTAAATGATAAACTTCATCGTATATTTTGAAGATCTTTGAATACTTATGAAAAGTTTCAAATAAAAATGAAACAATATTCTAAGAGAGATGACTAGTTTGGCGTGTTTAAAAAGATGTGTTCGTGCTTAATAAAATAAATGCAGTGTATTGGCCAGATGAAAATAAAAAGTTACATTATACTATATATTAAATCTATAGCTGAGAAATTAAGATAGCAGTAGAACCCAATCTTTTGAGAAACTGTTTAGCATAAGAAGAAGCTGTTTTCTCAGTGAAACATGGATTTTGAATATCAGCTCTGTTAATCATATGTAAGGGAGCTACCATTTGATTTTTATGGGGGAGGGGGCTAGGATGAAATTTGGAAAAATAAGGCAAGACAGGAGTTTTTAGTAAAAAAAAAGCAGGATGAGCAACTTGGCAAATAGAAAAGAATGAAAATTTATGTAAATAAAGTCGGGATGAACTAAGAAAAAAAGGCAGGACCGAAAAGAGTGAAAAATAAAAATGCAGGACAGGGAATACAACTAAAAGAAATGTAGGACAACATTTTTCAACCTAGCCCCCCCCCCATACAAATCAAATGGTAGCTCCCTAAATGTGTTATTGTCTCCATTTTATTTTACGTCTCATGTAAATTCAAAATGTATCTACTGATCAAAACGTCCTTAACAATTGAAATTCAACCAATAATAACGTTATTTTCATTTTAGGGTACGAACAATTAAATTACACATTGTCCTTATAAAACGGCCAAATAGACGGACGAAGATCACTAACATAAATGATCTATCCCTTCTCTTACATTTTGTACCTGTTACAAGTTAACCTTACCTAACGTCAAAAGCCAACATGTGTCCTCTAGTAATATTCCTTTATAGGGTCTGGTTTACAGATTAGAGAATAATGGACAAAATTAGCAGTATAAAGGGCAAAAATTTTAAAAATAGACCAAGAAAATAAAGAGACGTTACGTTACGCACAGTGTTCGGTTTAGTAAGCCAACTAAAATTAATTAGTAGATTTTCATCCAAATTTTTGAAAAAAAATGAGGCGGGTGGGAGGATTTTATTTTTTAAATTTTATTTCATATGAAACCTTCTTGTCATGTGTTATTCATATATGCAAGTGTAATAATAAGCTTATAACATCTAAATACACCCATAAGGTATCGTGTATTAGACAATAACAATCAAAACCAAGGAGTAACAAAACACTCATAAAACCAAAAGACATGTACACCAACAGTTACAAATAATAAGTAGGACACAACACAAACTCCACTAAAACCAGGAGTGAACTCAGGTGCTCCGGAATGGTAAGCATTTCCTGCACCGTATACAGCACCCGTCATGTTATTTCCTTGTTCAGTTCGGTAATGATGAAAGGTTGTTATGAATGAGGAAGAATATCACGGAGAAATGATTTCTGACACACTTTTGTCATAATGGCCAATCAGCTCATGATGGCGACTATAAAATTGCTTGAGTGATGACCTTTATTTGATTGATTGATAGCCCTGTCTTAGCAACTTTTGAGAAAGCAGTATTCCTTGTTCAACAAAATCAACGTACTTTGAGCTATAGCTCTAGAGTAACGTACCAACTGAGACACATGCATATACTCCATATGCTGGTGCCGCTTTTTTCAAATTCATAAATATATATCTCTGATTAGCAATCACTGTTCTACATGTAATTGCCGCTTTAGAATTCTATTTTATAGTAAACAGCAGAAATGTGGAGAAATGCTCTCTTCAGTTGGACTACCTACATCAAATGTGTTTTTCTTTCTAAACAATGTTTTGTTGTCCTAATAAAATGAAGCAAATGCATTGGTATGCAACACAAGTACAGAATAAAATGAAAACTCAAACAGTGTTTAAATAATAGGATTGGTCCTTAACATGCAATCTGTCAATATAATTACAATGTAGAACATAAAGTTGTTTAATGACTCTGTCTTGGGTATTGGGACAGAGGATGTTTTCTCTATTTCTAAAAAAGACGAAATTAAGGCTAAATCTAAATCTAAGAGCTTGCTATAAATTAATAAATTAAAAATGCGTATGTTTGTCGATTTTTTTTAACTCAATATACGGTCACCAATGTAAAAAGTTCATGCTTGTGTTAATTTCTTTATTTCAGTCAAATGTGTTCCACGATTCTAACGCTTTTGGGTTTCATTCACAGTCCAAATTTCTGGACACAAAGTCATTGCATGAATAAAATAAATCCAAGGTGTTTTACTCACAAACATTTGTGTCATTTGTGACATACGGCGATTTGCGTTCTTGGACACAGCTGTTACTCGTAACCCGAATTTTTCACCCCCTTCTCGTAATCAATCTCTATTCTCGGTAAATGATGTTGTCATCATAGATCAGCAGAATATATCGACATACTCATTCAGTAAGACTATGCTTAGAAGAAAAACGAAAACCGAAATTTGAAACAGGAAGTTTTACATGAAACGAAATTATCGATGGTTACCGGTACAAAAAATGAAAAAAACCGGAAATCAAAAATAAAAAAAATCGGGGCGGGAAGATTTCAGAGGGGCGGGCGGGGATGAAAATCTATCAATTATTTTTAATTGGCCTTAAATGTTACTCGACATTACAACCGACGTCTGTAGTAAACGTCAAAGCTTTGCACTATTTATAATACAGCTGGCATTTTGAAGTTTAACTACTTATTTAAAAAAATAGACTGTAAAGATGACTGATTATATATTTTTGACAAATACACTTTATTTCCTCATAATCTTAACTTATTGAAAGTATATATTTCAAATATTTGAAACTGCCCAAGCATGTCAATTGTTGCAAAATGCATATCCTCTATATGATGCTCGGGATTCCGTCATCACAAGTAATTAAGTCTAGGCATATATATCGCGTAGAAACAGCCAGTACCAAAGTTGTTTAGTGCTTTATAAGAGGGACGAAAGATACCAAAGGGACAGTCAAACTCAGAAATCTAAAATAAACTGACAACGCCATGGCTAAAAATGAAAAAGACAAACAGACAAACAATAGTACACATGACACAACCTAGAAAACTAAAGAATAAACAACACGAACCCCACCAAAAACTATGGGTGATCTCAGGTGCTCCGGAAGGGTAAGCAGATCCTGAGTATATTCTAATAGAAACTAATGGGGTGCTAAAATATAAAGAATAGATAAAAGTGAGCAAATTTTAAAAAGAATAGAGAAAATGTGCATTGAAAAATAAAGAATGCTTATTTAAGGACATCCAGATAATTATATACTAAATATCGAAATTGGTAGATATCCTGAACTGATTTCTCCACAGCATTTTCTTAAAATTTTATCAGATAAAACAATTTATTTAGAAGTTTTGAATAAAACTGTCAGTAGATTACATCCACGTACTTTTGTTCTCTGATGGATGGTTATCTCATTGGCATCAATAACACATCTCATTATTTTAATATTTTCAGAGATGTAAGCAGTGTTGTACTTACTAAATCTAGAATCTGGGTAAGCGCAAGTCCGAGTTTGATATCCACAGCCTCTGATGAGTTCATCACAGGTCGTATTGATTTCTCGTAACCTCTCATCAACTTAATCATAAGTTTGTGCTCAGCCGACATGTTGTCAAATTCTGAAAAACAGTCTGTAAAATTGTCAAATATATTTATATACGTAGTTTAAGTGGCTAATGCGCGGCTATTTAAATTAATCGAAAATTTCTTATAAATGGGGGTGGATTGGGGTTTACAGTATAGATAATGATGGACAAAACGTAAAAAAAAGAATAGAGAAAATATGACAAAAAAATAAAGAAGAGAGAATAAAGAGGTGCTAAAATATAAAGAAAAGAGAATAATAAGCAAAAGTATAAAGAATATATGTCATATAAAAATGGCATTAAAAGTTAAAGAGTACTGAAATGAAGCCCTCCCCCCCCCCTAAACCCCCACCCTCCATCAAGACCCTCATAAATCATTTACTATTATGAAATGTGAATACAGAGTATATGACAATAAACAATAGCCTTGATAATCTATTTCTGATTCTTGTAATTATGCACTTTTAACAGAAGTTGTTTCCCTTTGTCAATTGTAAAAAAAAAGCCGGCATGATAAGGTAAAAGTGAAATTCAGTACAACTGTGATTTTCATTTTCAATGAGGCATAAAAGGTATGGCGATGTGATATGATTTCCATGAGCACATAGTAGCACTATTCCGTAAATGCTTACATAGGCTTACACATGAAAAGAAGCACAAGTTGTCTCCCTTTTCCAATTGTAGACTGGTTCTAAAGGTTGCTTCTTATGCACAGCATGATAAGTTAAAAATGAAATAAAGCGTATTTATTATTTGTTGTTGAAATTGAATATTGATATTCAAATGTTTGAATAAATTACAGATTACATGCATTCAGCATGGACCGATTTGATCTTTTATCTCGCTCTTGATTGGCAATGAACATTTTGTTTCCTTCCTAAGGGAACATATTCTTACACTTCAGGCTCAATTATAGAATCAGCAAATCGACTAATCAAGCATCACGTTTTGACATAATGAAAGTAAGGCCTGAATGTGATTTGCAATTTTTTTTTTAGAAATTCCTCCCCTATTTTATCAAAATTTTCAAACATTATTTTCAGATCAACGACATATCTTCTACAACAATTCACTGTTTCAGAATGAAAAGTACTATCACGGGTAATTACATTGCTCGTACCCAAAGATGAAAATAACGTCATGACATTGGTTGAAATTTCATTGTTAAGCCCGTTGTTAAACAATCACAATGTTTTTCTGTTCGCCTGTGAAAATATTACCCAGAATACATTACTTAGATTCTGAAACGGCAAATGTACAAATATGGTGGAAACATGTGTGTGGTCTATTATTGTGTACGAATGAATGAATGTTAGATCAAGTAAGTTCAAAGCTTCAACAAGCGAATACGTAAAATTAACACTGGCATCATTATTCCCAAACCAAGGGACATAATCAGTTATCTATTTGCCAATTATACCATATAATTAACAGACACATATTCATTTTAACCTGCCCTTTGCGTACGGTTAACTGAAAATATAACATGCCTTGTTGTACTTATTTGGCAATGGAAACAAGTTGCAAACGTTTAATTTTGGGTTATTGCTTTTATATTCAAATAGCTCGTCTTTGTTCTACAGCGCATGACTGTAGTGTTATCGGTATACAGCAAAGAAGTCAGATAATGCTATTGGTATGAATTTGTCTAAGACTTGCAATGGGATGTTAGGTAAAGACCAATCTCTAGTTATTGTTTTTATGAATGAGTTAAGTCTTCTGTTAAAGGCCTAACTGGGGTTGTGGACCAAGAACGGCAATCGAAGCTTTGTCCCTTTGCTTCAATGTAAACATGTATATGGCAAGCCGTTGTGGAATTTATTCCCTATTTATTAATATTAAAAAATCATTTTTTATATTAATAAATCGAATTTTCAATATTAAATAATACGCTGATTTTTTAATATTAAAAAATCAATTAAAAAATCAACATCAATGTAACCCTAGCGTTTAATATAAGACAAATCAATCATTATCTGTCAAACGCTTTAATGATGAATATTGGACAAGGGTTTTTATTTCATGAACAATTCATCGTATCCCTTCATTTTCTCTTCATTTACTTTAGTCGGTGGACATCAAAAACAAACAGTGACTTTTTCAGGTTAATAAACAGGCTATTATTGGATAAATTCAGTAAAGATTAATATAGGATTTCTTCATTTCCGAACTGATAAAACACATTTTGTTTAGTACTACAGATATGGTAGGTTTAATTACAGCGTAACACCTCTCGGGCTTCATCGTTGTAAAGTAACACAATATGTCTACTTTATCACTTCAATGATTTTCGACATTTCAAATCAAGGATTGATCGATTTTCTTCTATTAATTGCTTCTCCATTGACTTGTTGCATATCGTAATAAATGGTGCTTAGTCTGGTGTTCATTAATCTCTAAAACGTATTCTCTAAATTAAAATACTCTGGGTTTTTTTTTTATTATTATTTCTGGTACTGATGTATAAGTAAGTAAGTAAGTAAATTTTATTTAGAGTCGGCATACATGTATATATACATAATAACAGACAAAACATGAGCTCTGGAAACATGAGCTCTGGTGAGCTCTTTAACCGACTGTCACATAAAAAATCATGCAGCATCATGCAAATACTACCAAATAAAAATGAAAAAAACATGCAATATAATGAAAGCAAATATATTTGATTTGTGAGCCTCCAGAGTCAAAGTTCATGTGGCAAGCGCCTCTATGTGCATTGAAACGGGAGAATCGGCAAATCACTTGAAGATCATAAAATATAACAGACTAAAAGCATAAAAACAATAAATAAATAAATATAAGCACTAGCATTTAATGGCAGATATATACAATAAATGCATAAAAAGCAGAGCAAAAGGCCATTATAAATATATACAGTGAAACCTGATAAAACCGAACCCTGAATAAACCGGAAACCTGTCTAATCCAAACTTGTTCTGAAGACCAATCATATCACATTGTATGCATTGTGAACCTGTTGAAACCGAATACCTGCAAAAACCGAACAAAATCTCAAGTCCCGAAAGGGTTCGGTTTAGTCAGGTTTTACTGTAATATAATCTTCCCGAAAACAAAGCAATCTAAGTTTGATTGTAAGGAATCATGAAAAAAAATTTCAGATCTGAATAATTTGAAATAACTAAATGGATAAATAAACGTTTTGTTATGTTTAATTTCAATCTTGTTTCGTTGTTAGGCAATTGTTATGTACATAAATCTTAAAATCTCCGCCTATTCGAGGTAGTTTCATAAGCCTGATAACACTAAGTCAAAGGTAAATCATTTCAGAACTTTTGTCTAGGATTTAATTATTTTTTTCCCAGTAAATAGGAGACTTTATCATTTGAAGTATATGTATACGTCAACAGTTTCTAAATAAAGTTATTGAACCTGAGTCAAATAAGTCAAACCTGCAAAAACCTGTTTTGGCAAGGTCTTTCTGTCATTAAAAAAACTGTCTTAACTTTAAAAGTCTTTCAGTCCATCTGTACTTATAATTATCATAGTGCATTTTGAACCTCAATTAAAAATCACCTTTTACTTTACTTTTATCTGCTCCAAAAGAGGACTTTTTTTATATCGGTTTTACTGTATATTAAACTTTAAGATAAGTTGTTATCATTGTTTTAACATTATGGGACCAGTATTTGGATTCAACATACTCGGAATATTTCTTCTTATTACTGCAAGTACAATGTACATCACTGAGGGTCTAGATTGTGTATACAGATCGAATAGTATGGGGTGTACAAGAATAAAGGGGGATAAAATAAAGATCGTGGCTATAATATACATGTATGATGAGATAAAAACGATGTATAATCATTGATAAAAATGGTCAAAATTCGAAAAATAAAGAAATGAAGAATTCTCATACAGACCTCCAAAGACATCTATCAAATTAGCATATAGAGTTCATAACATGATCTTGAATAGCAGCGCTATTAATTATATATATTGTATATTATACTTCACAATGTTCCCTAGATTGTAATAAAATGGTTCATTACACTTACAACTCAGCCAACTAAACAATATTCTTCAGATTAATTAGACGTTAAGAATTATTTCCAATTTCAATATAAAAATAATATCAGATTATGTCGTATTTTAGAAATAAATGATTTGGTTGGCCAACATTATGAATTATACTCATCTGTATCATTGGTATGATATACAAATAATGTATAGATTATGAGGCGATAAATGAGCTCATTATAGATATTTAGAGGGTTGTAATGCACCGCAATTTCGAACTGTTTCTGAGACAGCACGATTACCGGTTTGTCGTTCTGAAGTTTGTTTTAACTACAAAGCGTCATTGCTGCAGATGTTCAGATCTCAAACGTCTGCAGATTAAGCCTCGGTCACACCTTACCGGATAGCACGAACGGACGCCTAACGGGTGAAAATAAAAGTTGTTCGTTGACAAAATTGTTATCCGTTGGGAGTCCGTTGATGTACTAACCGAATAAAACGGACGTGTAACGGATGCCTAACGGACACACACCGGATATGCAACGTACGAGAAACGGAAACGTACCGGACAGAACGGATGTCGAACGTACATCCAACGAACGAGTACCGCATGAAAATGACACCTAACGGAAGCGTACCTGATAAAACGGATGAACAATATATACGGAAAAAATAAAGGCGACAATAATAATACATGTACATCGCATAAATATTCAAAATGTTTAGGTGTAACTGGTTTTGGTTTATTCTTAAAAATACCGCAAAAGGTCAGTGTCTAACCTGAATAAGAGCTGCTTGATTGTGAAGAATCGCCCTTACTCTAAGGCCGATTATGAATAATAAGAATTCATGAACCTTAAGAAATCTGACATACCAATAATTGGCATTTCTGACGCGAAATTTTCAATTGGCATAAATCCGTTTCAGATCCGTTCATCATCCGTTATACGTCCGGTAGAAGTCCGTTTCTTTTTCGTTCAACATCCGTTTTATCCTTTAAACGTCCGGTAGAACTCCGTTTGTTAATTTATCTTCCAGACCTCCAACGGATGTATAACGGACACGTAACGGATACAAAACGGAAACGAAACGGACGAGTACCGTACAAAACGGACATTTTATCCGTTGGACGTCCGTTCAAAGTTTTGAACATGCTCAAAATTATCCACCGGACAGAACGGACGTCGGCGGATAAAACGTACGCTTAACGGACATGCAACGGATATGGACGGACGTCTAACGGATAACAACGGACGTATAACGGACATGAACGGATTGAAAAAAAGTTATCCGTTAGGCGTCCGTTCGAGCTATCCGGTAAAGCCTCGGTCACACCTTAACGGATAGCTCGAACGGACAGAAATGCCAATTATTTGTATGTCAGATTTCTTAAGGTTCATCAATTCTTATTATTCATAATCGATCGTAGAGTAAGGGTACGTATTCACAATCAAGCAGAGCTCTTATTCGGGCCCGACACTGCACTTTGGCGGCATTTTGAAGAACAAACCAAAACCAGTTACACAGAAACATTTTGAATATTTATGCGATTTACATGTATTATTATTGTCGACTTTAACTTTTCCGTATATCTTGTTCATCCGTTTTATCCGGTACGCTTCCGTTAGGTGTCCCTTTAATGCGGTACTCGTCCGTTGGATGTAAGTTCGACATCCGTTCTGTCCGTTACGTTTCCGATTCTCTTACGTTGCATATCCGGTGTGTGTCCGTTATGCATTCGTTACTCGTCCGTTTTATTCGGTCAGTACATCAACGGACGCCCAACGGATAACAATTTTGTCAACGGACAACTTTTATTTTCACCCGTTAGGCGTCCGTTCGTGCTATCCGGTAAGGTGTGACCGAGGCTTAAGGTGTGACCGAGGCTTTCGGAATATACATGTACGGTTACCGTTAAACATAGAACAACGGCATGGCTTAATAGTTTCAAAGTATTACAATTTGTTAAACAGTTTCTTGACTCAAGCTAACGAATGCACTATCGAATGTATTCATGTTTCACTTAAAACCGCTAAGTTGAGCTGAACGAGCGATGCATAGCTAGGGAACAAATATAAATTAAGTCACGCGGACATCTAAATTAATTTGTAAAACAATTTACAATGTAACGAGTGCACTATCGAATGTATTATTTTTCACTTAAAACCGCTAAATTGACCTATTATGAATATTAATAATCAAGCTATCATAATTCACACTTGTAAAAATATTAATAGCTATAAGTTTAAATCTTAAAAATGTGTTCTTTTAAATGCAAATTCACATTTGTTAACTGTAAATAAGGACCTTAGATTCTTTGTTTTTTCACAATCCACCATGGCGAAAGCCACCCATACCACATTAAATATAAAATGATTTGACTCCGGATATATCATTTACATATCTGACATCAGTAACATAATAATTGCTCAATAAGGATAACTGAGTACCATTTACATATTGATAGAAAGAATAAAAGATTGGGTACCAGTTACATATTGAATCTTCACGGATGCTAAAGGACTGGGTACCAGTTAAATATACATTAATGTTCAAACATGCTAAAGGACGGGGTACCAGTTATATTAAATATTCAAGTACGCTGTACTACTGCATACAAGCTGAAGTTATATAGCAGAGTCGACTGATGAATGAAGTCCCCTATGTACACTTAGTATTGCATGTTTATCATAGTTAAAAAGAGAAGATGTGGTATGATTGACAATGAGACAACTCTTCGCCAGAGACTAAATAACATAGACATTTCTAACAATAGGTTACGATACTACGGCCTTCAACAATGAAAAACAACCCATATTGCATTGCAAGCTATATAAGGGCCAGACACGACAAATGTGAAACAGTTCAAACCAGAACAATAATATTGATATTCGTCCTGCATTGCATGACACAGAAAAATGAATGTGGGGCAAATATAAGTGAAATACAGTAAAACCTGACAAAACCGAACCCTTTCAGGACTTGAGATTTTGTTCGGCTTTGGCAGGATTCGGTTTCATCAGGTTCACAATACATAAAAAGTGATATGATTGGTCTTGAGAAAAAGTTTGGATTATACAGATTTCCGGTTTATTAAGGGTTCGGTTTTATCAGGTTTCACTGTACTAACATGAAGACAAATGTAAACCAAAACAGAGAAAGAATCGATTCATTCCACCTGCTTCTTTTGAAACTAGTAACTTAATTGTGCTGTCAAAGTTGATGATACCAACCATTACAACAAATGTAGATAATAAACATTAGAGAAGATCTCAGACGGAACGGCATTGGAGGTCTTCAACTAATACATTATTGGGTGTTTAAGTTTAAAGGTAGTGAATTTATTATTATTTACGATTAAAAAGTAAGCTTCTAACGTCTTTATCGATAATAATATTAGCAGAAAGATAAACTGACAATAAAATTAATTAATCACATGTTGATTACGTTATTTAATAAACATTATAGAGCAAATTATCTAGATTAAAAGGCCCTAATTATTTTTATATCAATATGAACATACTCATTATCGTTTTTATATGAATTATGCACTGTTGACCTTGGAACTGTCTTTTATTAACACCAGTTTGTGTTTATATAAAACTTGAAACAGCAATTAATCCGACTTATTTTTCTTTTATCTTTTCAGTAATAGAAAACATGAATCTCTTTATCAAAAATGAATAAACTGTATCCACTAACAACAGAAATCCCCTGTGTGTGACAATTAAACAAATATTATTTTTTATTTAAAACTTTAAAAAAAATCAGATACATATTTTGTTTGAATTGATTAAATTTTACAAAAATACAAAATTTGATTATGTCGTCATATTTTCTGGCCTCTGAGTTTCCATGTAAAAAGACGACAATGCCTGGTAACTTCACATAGAAAAAACACCTGAGCTTTGCAGATCATTTAAATAGAAGAACATGTGGATAAATACAAATGTATGGTCCGAGACCACAATTAATTCGTAGTGCATTTCTTTTAGAACATAAATGAAAATTAAAAAAAAATCAAACCTGCGCTTTCTCAATGAAATTTTTACAGTGTAATACTTTTGGGACAAATTATATCAAAATTACAGAAAACTTCATCGGCTCTAACACAAAATATGGACAATTTTATGTTTAGGGCGTCTTGAAATCTTTTTACAGCTTCCGAAGTGCTAATTTTTAACCTTTTTCAGCTGGACCAAATCACTACTTTCCTTTAAAATTCTGGACCCAAATATTTTTATAGTGTAATTTCACTCCTACTTGCAATTTAAGGCATAAAACATGGGGAAATAAATTTGGAAGGGGTATAAAACATATTGGCAAGTAACCCACTGTCAGCACTAGGGACTATATTTGTAGAATCTATATATACCAAGCTGAATACTAAAATTTATGATAAAAGGGATAATTTTTCATTTCCTATCGTTAATTATCCGTTTTTAGATGTGACGTTCCCTTGTCACCATCTTACGGTGTTTATATATCTCAACTTGTACGATTCGCTCGTGTATGTAACAATGTTTTAGATTTTAACGAGAGAAATTTATGTATTACTGAAAAATTATTACACCAGGGTTTTCGATATCTCAAACTAGTCAAAACGTTTACTAAATTTTATCATCGGTATAAAGACATCATTCGTAAATATAGCTCAACATGCAGACTTCTAATACGTTCAGGTATTTCACATCCAATTTTTTATGGAAATATTCATTATAAAGCACAAAGGTGTCAGTATTCACCTCAGAAACTTACAAAACCTTTGAATAGACTTATTAAGAAGGGATATAATAACGATACTGTTGTCAAGTCATTAAAGATTGCATATTTTGGCGTTAATATTGAGTCACTGATAAGGTCTTTGCATCGGAACTAAACACATTTATTCTAAAAACAGTTGTTGGCATGACACGGGTTATGTTCTTCTCATATATGTTATGATGGTATGATACTAAACCCCTAACGGGAAGGATTGTGCCTGATGTTCATATGATGAAATCATAATCTTTCAGTCAGTTTAATTGAAGTCTGGAGATGCGACATGTTAGTTAACTGCTAGTAGTCTGTTGTTATTTATGTATTATTGTCATTTTGTTTATTTTCTTTGGTTACATCTTCTGACATCAGACTCGGACTTCTCTTGAACTGAATTTTAATGTGCGTATTGTTATGCGTTTACTTTTCTACATTGGTTAGAGGTATAGGGGGAGGGTTGAGATCTCACAAACATGTTTAACCCCGCCGCATTTTTGCGCCTGTCCCAAGTCAGGAGCCTCTGGCCTTTGTTAGTCTTGTATTATTTTAATTTTTAATTTAGTTTCTTGTGTACAATTTGGAAATTAGTATGGCGTTCATTATCACTGGACTAGTATATATTTGTTAAGGGGCCAGCTGAAGGACGCCTCCGGGTGCGGGAATTTCTCGCTACATTGAAGACCTGTTGGTGACCCTCTGCTGTTGTTTTTTATTTGGTCGGGTTGTTGTCTCTTTGACACATTCCCCATTTCCATTCTCAATTTTATCTATTAGATTCTTTAGTTTAAGATGCATGTATTGATTTCTTTTATTGCATGGTTGCGAATTGGTATTGGCTTTGAATTAGGTAAAGAACTCTCATATCTGTACTCCTAAATCTGTTCTTACTAGTTTCTTTTAGTTGTTGGAATGTACAAGTACCCTGCCACGTCCTCTGTGTATTTGTTAAAAAAAAATATATTTGTATCCATCTAATGAGTTAAGACTTTTTCAACTGTTTTATATAGTTTGTTCATATGTTGTACTGTTACACCCCTATATTTGGTAAGGGGAGGATTGAGATCCCGCTAACATGTTTAACCCCCTCCACATTCTATATGTGTCTGTCTGTCCCAAGTCAGGAGCCTGTAATTCATTGGTTGTCGTTTGTTCCTGTGTTTTGTACATTTATTTGTACATGAATTGGACCGTTAGTTTTCTCATTTGAATTGTTTTGCATTTGTCTTATCGGGCCCTTTATAGCTGAATATGCGATACGGGCTTTACTCATGGTTGAAGTCCGTACGGTGACCTATAGTTGTTCATTTCTGTGTCATTTGGTCTCGTATGAAGATTTGTTTCACAAGAAATCAGAACACTTCTTCTCTATATTTAGATCTAGCAAAACTTTTTCAATTCAAATATATCCTCAACAAGGTATTTGGGTTTTTTATATGTAGTAGTACGTAGTCAAACGGTCTACACTTGGTGTTCCTCGGTTATTGTTTGACAATAAAGGTGTACATGTAACAGTTGGTTGGTCGGGAACTTTTGACTATTGTTGCCTGGTAATAACGGTATATTAGTAAGACGTAGAAAAGAATGGTTTGCAAATATTATCATCTACGTATTGATCCCTGAGAAGTTATTACAAGCGTTCCTGGTGCAATTGCATTAAGATGAACATATTATCAGATAACAAGATATGTCTAATATTATTCCCATGATTGCAGTTACATGGATGATTAACTCAAAAATCGTGAACAGATAAATAAAGTCTGCGTGGATAGACTATTAAAATATAAAATGTATAATACATCACACCAAGACATTTTACATTTGTACGCTTTTCTGCATTGTTTAAATTTACATGTTTTCTGAATTAAATGTTAGCGCATTTAGCATTATGAAATGAAATTCAGTCTAGAAAGATCATGATGAACTAGTACTTAAAAAATAAGCTTTGACGAAGTGCACTTTTAAGTAAAATCTAGGAACAGTAAAATGACATGTTTAACCCCGCCACATTATTTATGTATGTGCCTGTCCCAAGTCAGGAGCCTGTAATTTCAGTGGTTTTCGTTTGTTTATGTGTTACATATTTGTTTTTCGTTCATTTTTTTTACATAAATAAGGCCGTTAGTTTTCTCGTTTGAATTGTTTTACATTGTCTTATCGGGGCCTTTTATAGCTGACTATGCGGTATGGGCTTTTCTCATTGTTGAAGGCCGTACGTTGACCTATAGTTGTTAATGTCTGTGTCATTTTGGTCTTTTGTGGATAGTTGTCTCATTGGCAATCATACCACATCTTCTTTTTTATATGAAGAGATAGGTCATCATATTCATACATGTACTTGTGTAAGTTATGAAATTGAGATAATATCTGTATACTGTAATAAGACAGCAACCCAACAAAATAAATATATATCAAGATACAATTTATGTTAATTAGTTGCTCATTTGAAGAACAAAAAAACATATAGTAGTACATAATGATTGTAAGATAACGAAATATATTATAACTAAATATGTATTGCGTTTGGTTTATGACAGTTTTGGTCCTACGTACATGTACATTGTGTCGATAGATATATGTATTTTGATTGTTTATGACGTTTATACACTAAACCCTTTGATTGAACAGTGATTGATCTTCGAGTAAGGGAAAGCTGTATTTTATTATCAGTTGTAATTGGCTTTCGACAAGCTTTCGGTAATACAATAAAATTAAGGATGGAAATGGGGAATGCTCCAAAAAGACATTACCCGATCAAAGGGCAGAAAACAGCCGAAGGTCACCGATGAATCTTCATCACAGTGAAAAATTCTGCACCAGGAAGCAGACCTCAGCTGGCCTCTAAACAAAATGTGTACTAATTCAATGAGAATGGATGTCACACTAAACTCCAAACCATATAATGACCTAAATTTAAAAACACACATGAATTGTAAACATTACATTAGTTTCTGGACCGATGGCCTGTCTAGCTATGAAAATACGGATTGTCAAACAAGAAGTATTCTTAGATCGGAACCGTTGGGTATTTTGTCTTTTTGTTTGTTGCTTTTGTGCTTCGAGACAATCTGATGATTCAAGCTCTTTGCAACTGATTTTTAGTGTATTATTATAATGTGCTGTTACACCACTTTTCAAGGTTAGGAGAAGGATGAGCGCTTGCAAACATTCCCCCTGTTTATTGTTGAATATATATAAGAAGAAGATGCGGTATGAGTGCCAATATTAAGACAACTCTTCATCCAAGTCACAATTTGTAAAGTAAACCATTAAAGGTTAGAGTACGGTCTTCAACACGGAGCCATTGCTCACGCCGAAGCATGCATCTGAGCTGTGGTGATTTTGTTTGAAATTGCTTGAACTTGACTTTTTCATTATGTATCAAATATATATGCTTTGTGTATCAAGATATATAAATTGATAAGGTCTGGTTGCTTTAAAGCGTGCTATCCACTGCAGATTAAACGAACTATGGATCATCGTACGGCCTTCACCTTGAAATGACCTTATACATTTTTCTTTACCACACATATATATGTAACACTCCCAAACGTGTCCTTCCCCCCAAACGTGTCCGATTTCCCCAAACGTGTCTATTCTCCCCAAGCGTGTCCATAATATTCAATATTCCCCAAACGTGTCCGATTTTAGAACCCCCAAACGTGCCCGATACTATTGTTATTCGCCCAAACGTGTCCACTTTTAAACGCCCGAACGTCTGGCGTCTTTTAGCGCTAATACATGTCCTAAACGCGACATCAATAACGTTCACGGCAGTTCTATGATGGGGGACATAGTTGATGAAGTGGTAATTTATTAGCATTAACTTGTTCAATGCCGGTTGTTAATGATTATCATTACTGAAAATTGAATATGTAACATATGCATTAACTTTTGACTTATTTTGCTTATTGTCCAGTTGCAAGTATTTCATGCTCATTTAAAGCGAACATACAAATAATTCTGGTACAGTTCAATTAATCGTTTACTATGTAAATTATTTTATACTAATAAACTCCGATGATGCCTTTTATATTAATCAGAATATCGCACGGTGGGCTTTCAGTCGAATTGACCTTCCATCTTTTTTTAACAGTTCTAATTAAGAAATAATTCATGGGGGCTTGAATATATCGTTATTTTACCACGGGTTGGCCCTTTATGACAAATATTTTACCCTGAGCGATAGCGAGGGGTAAAATATCGGCATAAAGGGACAACCCGTGGTAAAATTGAGATATATTCAAGCCCCCATGAATTATTTCGATTCTGATAAGACAAATATAGCAATTGTTTTGGTTCAAAGCGCACTAGATGGAGGCAAATATTTGCCGTTCCCATAAATTAACCCACTTTAAGATTGGCGGTAAAGAACGGAGCAAACAGATTTAGTGACATGCTCAAACTATTTCCAATAATATATTTAGATAGATTTGGATGAATTTTAATGATAATTTACTTATATATCTTCTATGTATATAAAAAAGGGCTTATACCACATTTTAGTATTGTTTGTTTACGTTTCATTCTGGTGATGATTTTCGGTATCAGAAGCGTGTATTTTCCCGAAAAATGCTTAAACTATTACGTTATCATTCTATGACGTCGTGTACTCCATCCATAAACAATCATATGACGTGGGAGTACAATCAGAACAGCCCAACCAATATATTCATATTTTACCACGGGTGTGTACTCAAAGTGTTTGAAGGACGTCATGTTAGAATTTTTAATAAATTTTAGGATACGAGCGTCACTAAAGACACACGAACAAGAGAATTAACGTCCAGTGCCAAATATTTCATTCGTTTTTTGAACGATATCATATTAACGATATATACTGTAGATAGGTTATATTATCAAACCGGGAATTTATTATTGGGCATTAATTTTTATGGTTATTTGGGATGACCACTAATCTAAAGAAAAATATATGCGAGTAAAGACCGATTTGTTTATGACTTCAGTAAGAAACTACTTCAATGTCTGTTATGTTATATAGAGGCCGTTTCAAATAAAAGTTGCACAAATTAAAAAAAATAATGCCTTCCAAAATACAACGTATGGCACATTATATAGAGTGAAATGCTGCAAACATTTTAATGCGCATAGAAAAAGAATTTAAGTATTTTTTTTTTTTATCTTTTAATGAAATAGTAAAAGATCGTAAAATGAGTATACAATGATAATAATAAAAAAAAAAAAAAAAAAACAACACACAAATAACCTACGTTTTATAATATGAACACGAATGATAGTTCCAGTAAAATAAAAAGCTTGGTATGGACACGTTTGGGGGATTGGACACGATTGGGGGTTTATTAAAAAATGTTCACGTTTGAGCGTTTATACAAATGACACGCTTTGGCGCCCTTTGACAACTAGACATGTTTTTGCAGTTCAGTGACGTCGATGTGGACACGTTTGGGGGAATCGGACACGTTTGGGGGGAAGGACACGTTTCTGAGTGTTACATATATATACGTGTTATTCATTGCAATAACACACGATGAAGTGCAATTTTTATTGAATTCAAACACGAGTTTTAGTCAGAAGCGTTACTTCCAATGTATTAGAACATGATGTGTTTTGATTTCCATACGACAATTTTCCGCCATGGAAAAATAAAATAGAAACTTGTAATTTTAGATTTGGCTCATCAAGAAATATGGCTTAACCTTATAATTCGTTGTTGAGTTAAATGACATGACTTAAACGCAGACCACAATGAGGACCCCACATTGAAACATTACCGTTCGCTCGCAACATGAATAGGATACCAGAAGGATATAAACGTCTATAGTCAACGTTTATATTGGTTCATGTTATCTGCCACCCTGTATCTGTATAGACGAGAGGTCGATCGAATGATAAAATTGAAAACATAACTAGATCGAGTTGTCTCTTTGATGCTCTTTTCGTTGTGCTGCTGTTTAATTTTCTTATAACCCACATTTCTCAATATACGTATAGCATTATTTGTTTCTGAGAGCGTCTTAGGTATCAATACATAGTTAGGAGTTTTGTTTCGCATTTTGGCCCCGGTGGATTTTTCAAATATGAAAGTTATTGTGTAATAAAATTCATTTTTAGACAGCTGAGTACTAATTTAGCCTTCAAAGATTGTTTATAAGAGCATCAAAACTATTCTTTACATGTCTTATTTTAACAGGCCATTTTCTGTTTGACAATCCGTATTTTCATAGCTAGACCGGCCATCGGTCCAGAAACTAATGTAATGTTTACAAACACTATAGGGAAAACGGTACTATTTATTCTGCCATAGGCGACAATACTAACATTTTCTAAATTTACTAGTTTTTATAATAAAAACCTGGATAAAACAGTTATGTGTGGTGTTAGTACTTTATTACTGTATTCTAAAACTTGAAGCCAATAGTATCATGACCAATTTCCAACGGAGCTTGTTTATGTTATCCATGACCACCGTCATTTTGCACCAAATTTATGAAATTTTGGAAGCCTTTTCGAATATTTCTCTAGAAAATATTTCAATAGGTTTAAAAATTTATATTGTAAATTTACACACTGCAGTTATTCATAGATAAATAAAAAAATATATTGTACCCTACATCCAATCACAGCGCTCCTACGTTGACTTCCTTCACCTTTCTTGGGTACACAAAAGGCTAACCTAATGCTGGGAAAATGTAATACTACCGTTTTCCCTATACATGCTATAGTGTGACTGTTTATTTTATCTTCTATTATAAATCACCGGATTATAAATACTACGCAGTTTTTAACCTACAGCAGAGAATTTGACATTGTAAACAATAAGGCAATTAAATATCATCTGGTTTCTATCTTTCATACTTTCCTACATGTATGTATGTATCTATGAAATAGTTCAGTTTAATAAAATGTAGTTATAGAAGCAGTCACGTTTATTTAGAAAGTTGTGTTATATATATATAAGAACCCAAATGCAGTTATAAATACACAACAAACACTTTTTTCTTCACGAAGTTTTGGACGCAATTTTACAAAAACAAACAAATTAGATGAAAGACATATGATTATCATTGGATTTACTGAATGACATATGTACACAGTTTCAGAAAAGGTATCAAATTTAATTTTAGCCAAATTTTGGGGAAATATGTGACATCTTTTCCCCCCTTTTTGCAATATTTTATAACAAATAAATGCAAATTGTTGCCATGGGTACACTCAGAAGAAATTATATTTTACCATTTTATATTCTGGATATAAAATATATGGAAGATTCTGATTACATACATAATTTTTTATGTACATATATGACACAAACAGTATACTAAGCTTAATATTGCAAGAAAGCATTGAAAAGGGGATGGTAAAATTTATGAGGGCAAATTTTAATCTTTTTTCCTAACTGTTTATCGCTACCTGAACCGATAACCTCTATTATCGCGTCACTTCATGGTTGCGTCTTTATTCTGATGTAAGGGAGCTACCATTTGATTTTTATGGGGGGGGGGGGGGGGGCTAGGATGAAATTTGAAAAAAATAGGCAGGACAGGAGTTTTGAGTAAAAAAAAAAGGCAGGATGAGACACTTGCAAAAAAAAAAGTCAGGACGACAATTTAGGTAAAAAAAAGTCTGGATAAACTAAAAAAAAAAGGCAGGACCGAACAGAATGAAAAATAAAAAGTCAGGACAGAGATTACAACTAAAAAAAAATTTTAAAAATCAAATGGTAGCTCCCTAATGCCTTTGGAACAAGACTATATAACAACATGTACTTGTACTGTATTTGTTTTTGTCTGAACTAATTGCTGCGCTGAGATTGACACTGTTTACTTTATTATATTGTATTTCCGAATCAATTATCGTTATGAAGATGTAAGTGTTAACTATGAATTCAAAGATATTTTTCTGAAATAATTGCTGCATTAGAGATCTTATTTACAAACCTATTGTATATCACATAAGCCTTTTCTAACTTTAAGAGTAGTGATGAGCAACGTACTACATGTAAGAGTATCATTGACATTGTCCTGTGTTTCATTTAGTGTTTTTTTATTTTTGCTAATTTACAAAATGTTGCCTATTTAAATATAATTCTTGTCATGTCGATTGCATTTTGAGTTTTCAATAACGTTGGAAGCGAAGAAACATTTCTTTTAAAATACATTGTAAGTTATGCGGTTCCTTTTTTTTAAATCGAAATCAAAAATATGCAGTATCATATTTCTTTCAAATAAAGGAATGTGTCATCCTCAAGCATTATCTTTTATTCTGTGTTCGGGTTTGGTAGCACTTTTTGTCCTTCTCGATCATATCAGCTTTTCAACCTTTCTATTTACCTTTGGTATTTATGTATTTTTGCCACAAACATAATTGTCGAAAATCACATGTGGTGCAGTTTAATTCTTTTTTATGCCCCACCTACGATAGTAGAGGGGCATTATGTTTTCTGGTCTGTACGTCCGTTCGTTCGTCAGTCCGTTCGTCTGTTCGTCCGTTCGTACCGCTTCAGGTTAAAGTTTTTGGTCAAGGTAGTTTTTGATGAAGTTGAAGTCCAATCAACTTGAAACTTAGTACACATGTTCCTTATGATATGATCTTTCTAATTTTAATGCCAAATAAGAGTTTTGACCCCAATTTCACGGTCCACTGAACATAGAAAATAATAGTGCGAGTGGGGCATCCGGATACTGGGGACACATTCTTGTTTAAATTGAGCAAATGATGCTCATCAGTTCAAATATAATATATATATGCAAATATAATTTTTCATAAATAAATGAAAAAGGTAAATTGGTCAAGTTTAGATAAATGAAGAATACGCGACAACGGTTTTCTTTTATACTGTCTGAACATGGATCACACGAATCCAGGCCTATAACATTCAATACAACTTTGAGATTTTAGTGTATTTTTTGTAATGTTTTGTTTCGTTGCTTTTACCCTTCATGTACAATGTAAACTTTGTATTGATTTGGTATAAAATATAATAAGTAAAATGAATACTGATTGAAAATGTGTCACCCTAACCATGTAAAAAATATTTCTCATTATTAAGTTGCTCTACACTATATAGAATATGTATCGTTCCTTCTGTAAGAAAATGCCAAAAATGATTAAATACATTTAATTAATGACTTGCTGACAAATTGGAAATATCAATCAATTTGTCTGAAACAAATATAACAATTACAAACAACATTAAAGGGGTCAAAGGCATTACCATTTCAATACTCTAATTTGTTTCCCGCGTTTAATTAATATTTCCAACATGGAACATCGAAAAATTCTGAAGGATTAACTTCATAACATGTTGATTAGGAAGAATTTGAATAAACCAATTGCAATTGAAATATCATTTTGTTTGAGAGAAAAAAAAGTGCGAATTATAAACGTTTATTTTTTTCTTTACATTGTACATAGTCATATAACGCTTTTAAAAACTTTGTCAGATAATCGTAATCCTGTGGTTTTAAACCTACGATACAGAGTAAAATATGTTGCCCCATAGCATCCACTTTTCTTTTTATAAAAGACTCTAAAAGCTCATAAAAAGATCATTACCAAAATTTAACCAGATTTTAAATTTCTTTTCTTACGATTTGACACCCAAATAATGCTAATGCTAAATTTGAGAGTCAGCCTTTCCCTACCTTGACAAAATATCTCGAAAAGGAGTTCTGTGACCTATATCATTTTTATCTTATTTTGTTCCTCAAATAATTTTCTTCTAAAAAGTAAAATTACAAAATATTGAACTCCGAGGAAAATCCAAAACGTAAAGTCCGTAATCAAATGTATATGGCAAAATCAAAAGCTCAAACACATCAAACAAATGGATAACAACTGTCATATTCCTGACTTGGTACACATTTAAAGTATCCTTTTTAATTCTAGGTGTTTGTTTTTTAAATTTCACCTGACTATACATCCTTTAGAAGTGTATTTCAATAATGTCAACAACAATGGATACCAAAAGAATGGCTTAAAAAAGAATTGCCAAAATATAACTCAAAGAATAAGAAATCCAACCATGGTAAAAAAGAAAATCGACGAAAAGTCACTATCGAAAGTCCACAAAAAACGATACATAAACAAAACAGTGTCCAAAAACTGTTTTTGTTTTGTTAAGGCACCCCTAAAGGCGTCATCAGATATTATTAGTACGGAGACTAATAACAGTAATCAAATACTTTAAATAGCTGGTCTTTGTAGGTTCTTACAGTTGCAGAAAACTAGTCTAAAGTATAATTTAAACTAATAAATGAATGAACCATGTGTAAACAAGTAAGTTTACGGTAATGGTCGGTGCATAGATGTCGTAATATGAAAGTTCAATCTTTGATACAAAGTATGGTGCCCATAGCTTTTAGTAACATATGGTATTATACAGCCGGTCTCCTATGCTACTTATAACCTATTTCTTTTCTTACTTTTAAATCATATTTTGAGTCAGGAAATGTTTCGGAATTTCTTAAACTCTTATTATTCAGCTTGTCAAGAACGAATGATGAATTCCACACTAATAAGTCACCAACATTTCAATTAAACAAAAACTCAAATTATAATCAAAATTAGACAATAACGTAAAAAAAAATATGAAAAAAGGGAACAAACAATAATTCTTACCTGCGTTTTCCGTAATATTTCCGGTCCTACCAGAGTTTTCCGTTATATTTCCGAAAGTATCCAGAACCCAACATGCTGACGTTAACACGAGAAAATAAATCTCTCCTTTTGTCATCATGAATAAAAGCTAACGAACAAAACATCAAGGATCTTCACTTTTAAACATTAAAGATATCCCGCTCTTCCTCTAGACGTTTAACTTTCACTATAGTTAGTTTATACATATCTGCTATTGACTAAGTCAACGACAATTGGATCAGAAACTTAGAAAGTTTTCTCTCTGGATTCTATCACTGCAGCAGGCTTGCGAATTTATTCATGATAACACATAAACTATTGATTGAGATTAATTGTATTTTGAGGTCGCACGGTTTTATTTTTAAAAAAGTATTCCGTTAAATAAATAAAATACATTAAACTACTAAATCTATTGATAAGTTTAGAATAAAACAATTTCATCTGAAGATGTTCTTCTTTTCGAAAATAAGTACTATTTTGAGAAAGTCAAATTATAATGCTAAATCAATTGAATTGACATCATACACTATTATAGTCTGGCTCAAGTTTTGCTGTCCACCAAAAAATTGCGATTAATTTTTTTATTTGTGGAAATATTTGTTCCGAAAAGCTGTTTTCTTAAAGAGAATCAAATGACAACACGATTCACGTACCTCGGGCCATTCCGAAACAGTCTAAATGAGTGCACGTAGCATTTTAAACTTCTCTGTGGGAAATTAACATTGCAATGATCACCTCCGTTTTTCCGGATGTTTTGTTTGTTATAAATATATATATATATCCTACATAAGTATGTCCAATCATATATTTAACGAGATCTCTAATATCATTTACGTTAACGAGGAAGATTCGCACTGGTATCCTCAGCTGGTACCGCCATCTGTATAGATGCTATACAAAAAATCATTTGTTATTCTGTGAAAAATTAAGATAATTTTCAGATTTATCAAAACAATTCAAAAACAGTAGGCTACTAGCAATGTCAAATAACTCTTAATATTTTGTATCGTCGTCCGTATAACCTCAGTGGCGGATCCAGCCATTTAAAAAAGGGGGGGTTCCAACTATATGCTCCCATTCAAATGCATTGATCGGCCAAAAAAGGGGGGTTCCAACCCCCGGACCCCCCCCCCCTGGATCCGCCACTGAACCTTATCATGAACCTCGACTTAAATATTTGAAAGCCAAATTTCTTTTTCGTTCATTTGTTTATACATTAATTAGGCCGTAAGTTATATCGTTTGAGTTGTTTTGTATTAGATTTTGTAATTTCGGGCCCTAATATAGCAGACTGTGCGGTATGAGCTTTACTCATTGTTGAAGGCCTTACGATGCCCTATTATAATATATTTTTTCAGATAATTTCTGTGCCATTTGGTCTTTTGTATCATTGTCAATCATACCACATCTTTTTCATACCACATCTTTTTTTTAATAGAAACATGAATACAACAGTGAATAAATACCCACCCCCCCCCCCTCCAAACCTCCATAAAAAAGCTGAATTCATCTTATGGCATGCAAGTTTGTGTGCGATTATTGGAAGCGTTGTTTGTTTCTTTTTGTTTTTTTTTTAATGTATCTTATTAATTTATCAACGGATTTCTTTAGATAGTACTGAATCTCTTTTGAGTTAATTATTCCTTTGGAGACTACATGTTACAGGTCCAGCGGCAGTGACCGCATTTCGCCAATTAAGTAACATACAATTATATACAAACAAAACCAATGCTATTCGACCTAGAGGACCAAAAATTCATGATTAACCTTGTGAACAGTTAAATGAATTAAAATAGCACAGTCAACTTCTCCCGAAATCCGCTGTTCTAAAGAAAATGTTGACAGATTGTTTTCCATTTTAAATAACATGGTTTTGTTTTCAATTGATACCTTTGGTGAATAAATGCGGCATATCAAGCACGTCTCAATATCTCTGATTCTTACCATATCCGCATGACTACTTCACTGTTATTAGTTTTCTGCAAAGTCTGTCGATAAGTTTACGAATAAGAAAAGATTGAATGTTAGATAAAATACTACAAACCAGTACAGCTATATTGTTTCCGTCGTTGGTTTGTCTATTGTAAAGTGATTGTCTTATTGAGCGGTATTTCGCTAGATTAAGCACGTGAATATGTTACATTAGAGAATGATAACCATGAAAACACCAATGGCATCAAGGTCAAAGTGTCATGACGTCATCCATAAATTTCATAGGTTACTTTTAACAGTTTCATTCATGTAATTTTTCAAATATTTCAATTTGTAGTTAGATAATAATAAAAAAAGTATTTTTTAATTTTGAAGACTGGTAATGTTGGTTCAAAAATACGAGTACAAAGTCAGGAATATGACAGTTGTTTTCCGTTCGTATGATGTGTTTGAGCTTTTGATTTTGCCATTTGAATAGCGACTTTCGGTTTTGAATTTTCCTCGGAGTTTAGTATTTTTGTGATTTAACTTTTTTGTAATACAAAACGCAACATGGCTATATAAGAACTTGTAAAATGAGCACCGTGTATAATATTGGATTGTGAACAAATTTAATAAATGGCCCTTGTAGCTTTAATTAAATATTTAACTACACATCAATATTTCAAATACGCTCTTTAGATAATGTATCATCTTGAATTAACACAATAATTCTCAAAAAAATAATACATCTTAAAAACGACAAACAAATATGTATTGTATGTGTGCCTATATATACTTAATCAGCAAAGTATTGAACCTGGAGGAAAGATCTTCTTATTTTTTTTTTTTTATTAATGTATGCATTTTTCTTTAAATATGCATACATGGTATGGCCTTCAGCAATAAAAAAAAAACACATATCACTCATTCAGATATATAAGGCGAAATTAATGTTTAGTGGTTGTCGATGGTCTGCTGTCGGTCCAACTTCTGTAATTTAGTGGGTTTTTTTTATGGTGTGCTGTCGGTCATACTTCTGTAATTTAGTGGTTTTTGATGGTCTTTGTCAGTCCAACTTCTGTAATTTAATCGTTTTTGATGGCCTGCTGTCGGTCCAACTTTTGTAATTTAATCGTTTTTGATGGGCTGCTGCCGGTCCTACTTCTGTAATTTAGTGGTTTTTGATGGTTTGCTGTCTGTCATAATTCTCGATCATAGGCAACACAAACCCCACCAAAAACTAGGGGTGATATCCGGTGCTCCGGAAGGGTAAGCAGATCCTGCACCACATATGGCATCCGACAGTTGGTTACAGGTCGTTCATGAACTTATAGTTAATTGCATTCTCGTTCTTTGGTAGGTTGATTATAACATATACATAACGTGAATGTTAGGAAGATTTGAGATTGTATGTCAATAAAATAACTTTTGAATAAAATGTCAGCTGGAATATAATATCAAACAAGGTTTATAACTGAAGATAGAAAACCGTCTGAAAAAAAAACCAATTCTTCGTTATACACATTTTCAATTTCGTACATGTCTAAAATTTTTAGTTGTTATGTTCATAAAATATAACAAGAACATGTTCCCAGTACACAGATGATCCCCACTATCATTTTCTATGTTCAGTGGACCGTGAAAATGGGGTAATACCTCTAATTTGGCATTTAAATTAGAAAGATCATATCATAGGGAATATGTTTACTAAGTTTCAAGTTGATTGGACCTCAACTTCATCAAAAACTACCTTGACCAAAAACTTTAACCTGAAGCGGGACAGATGGACGGACGGACGAACGAACGGACGCACAGACCAAAAAAACATAATACCCCTCTACTATCGTAGGTGGGGCATAATAAACAGATTGTCATTTATGCAACTCTCCGCCAGAGTTCAAAGAAAGTAACTGTTAGCAATTATAGGCGACCACAAGACCTTCAACAATGAGAAATAGTCAGACATATAAATCAATCATCCGATTTGCAAATAATGAAGATAGAACATCAGATATATTTAACGAAATATTTTGTTGAACATAGTTTGTATATTCTAGACCCTCTTGTCACGTAGTAATATACATACGTCTATCATCGGATTTAGAACTAATGAAGATAGATAGTAAGGCAAATCTGTACGAAACTTTAACGTGAAAAACAACTTTATTATCATGATTTTATAAAGATTTGATATCGAAAACTTGTTTTACAAACATTTGCTTCCAACTTTCACTGAGGGTTTTTAACAAAATATTTGTCAATTATCTGTTAAGACAGAAACACGTGATTTTATAAAGATTTGATATCGAAACTTGTTTTACTAACATTTGCTTCCAATTTCACTGTGGGATTTAACAAAATCTTTATCAATTAACTGTTAAGACAGAAACACGTGATTTTATAAAGATTTGATATCGAAACTTGTTTTATTTAACATTTACTTCCAATTTCACTGTGGGATTTAACAAAATCTTTGTCAATTATCTGTTAAGACAGAAACACGTTTTATCCATGAACTAATGGATGTATCCTGGTTCCTGAGGGAGATCCGAACGGTCACATTCGTATTCTCTCTAATAACAAGATTCCTTTGGACATATCGATCAAAAATAGTCGTAAAGTTTCGACATATAAATCATTTACCGTATATAAGCTGACAATTTCCTTACACAAATCTTGTATAGTGTCAAAAGACTTTAATATCAAAGTTATAGGCGAGTGACTTTAACCATAAAATTAAATTTTTAATGCACCTACCTAACACACGGCTAAATTATATATCATTTGAAAGCTACACATCTGTACTATCTGTTTTGCCCGGTCGTAAAAAAATCGTACGGTGCAATTTCCGTCAAATCAAGATCAAAGGTCAAGGACGAATAAGTGCATATTTTCTAAGATTTCAGCCTGATTGCATAATATGACTTTTATATACTAAATTCACATATGCAAAAAATTTAAACTTTTAGCAGAGAGATTAACAGTCATTATTCAAATGCATTTTTTAATATTTAAAGCGTGTTTTTGACATGTTTGACAGAGAGCACATGTTTCCTGAAATTCGAGTAAAAGTTAACAAAATATGTGAAAACCCAAATTTTTCTTTTTGGTGCAAAAGCTAATCAATTAAAACTAAGTAAAACCCTGTAATGACTATCAAAGAAGTTTTTAACATCATTAAATTTCCTAAAATTATGCTTACTTCTAAACAGCAAATCATAACAACTCATACAGTTGCCCAAATACCACCATCTGCGAAAAAACAGCTTTTAAGCATTTCTTCCTATTTAAACATTGTTTGTGGTCAATATAAGATTTAATAAACAAATTCTTAAGAATCTGAAAAATTTAGAGTAAAAAAATATGTGCGCGAATCATCTTATTGCTTGAAATAAAGGGGGTGAAACCAAGAGATTGCAATCTGCATTGTAACTACATGTACCAGACTGAAATAAACATATTTCGACTTTTCTAATTGTTTGATTTGTAGCTTCATTATAAATATTGATGTAGTGAAAAGACCTTTTATTTATTTAATGTGAATTGAAAATCTAGACCAAAATAAATAGAAAATAAATTGATGAAAATTGAAATTTCAAAGAATTTCAAAAACTAGTAAACACATTATAAAACTTGACTACTTGATTGCTTGAATTGTGTTGTTTATAGTTTACATGCATCAATTCATCAAATAAGAATAATTTTGAAGAAAAAATATCCATTAATACGCAACGATTCTAGACTTCCTGAATAGCTTGAATGACTAGTTCATTTTTCATACGAGAATGACTTCATGCAAAAGTTTCTGATGACGACTGACAAGAAGCTATCATTATCTTGAAACTTCACTTTCCATTATATAGATGATGTCATCTCACTGAATAGTGTAAAATTTGTGACAATGTTGGACTCGTATTTTCCATTGAAATTGAAAATAAAAGACTCAACAAATATAGTTTACTCTATCACGTATCTTGAAATCGTTGATAAGGGTTGGTTGAGAACAAGTTTTACGAAAAAAGAGATGAGCATAAAACAACCCATAAAAACACCCCTTACTACCAAATTATAAACTTTTCATTTCTATGTAACAACATTATAGCAACGCCTGCATATCTATACTACTAAAGGAGGAGACCGATTTCATTGAGCCTCAACTCCTCTGAAATAAAGGCAACTATAGTATACCGCTATTCAATGGTCATCAATCGATTTACTAGTAACTGAAATAAATCCGGGTCACAAAGCAAAAACTAGGAAAACTCATCAACTATAAGAGGATCACAACGATATAACAGAAACACAGAACTGCTACAAAAACAAACGCCAACATACAAAGAAACAAATTATTCGATACCAACTGCCATATGCCTGACTTGGTACAGGACATTTGAAGAAAATGGTGGTTTAAACATGTTTTAAACCAGAGTTCAAATGCAAAGTTGAAATCATCCCTTTGAAAATTTCATGGACGCCACTACGAGTTGGTTGACAATTATGAGATATCTGTTTCGCCAGATGACGACTGATAAGTTCCATCGACGTAACTAAATTGCCGTCAATTCTGTCATGAATGTCACCAACCGAATAAGGCTTGGCACCGAGTTAGGAAATACATGAGCCACAAGACGGGTAAAAGAGAGCCGTGGTGTAGTGGTTAGTGCATCGGACTACTAACACAAAGGTTTCTGGTTCGATTCCCGTTCCGTGATGAAAATTTCAGGGACTGAATTTTCGGCTCTTCCTTGACACCATTTGTGAGTATGGTCTTGAGGAAACGATGAAAGTCCATCGGAAGGGGACGATAAATGGCAGACCTGTGTTAAGAGAGAGCCATATCTCTTGCACGTTAAACACACCTTTGTAGATTTCGAAAAAGAGCAGGCTAATGCCGCTACAAGGCAGCACTCGCACCCGCAAAGTGAAAAGCGAATAATTTAAGTTGCAAAACTTGTTTCCCAATCCACTATAAATAAATATGTTTAAACTAAGACGAGTGTCACATGTAGAACATGATCTGCCTACCCTTTGGGAGCCGCTGAGTTCACTCTAATTTTTTTTTTTTTTTTTTTTTTTGGGGGGGGGGGGGGGTGTTACTCAATCTGTAGTTTTATATGTTGTGTTTTGTATACTGTTGCTTGTCTTGTTCGTTTTTTGCCCGGCTTTGTCAGTTCGTTTTTAATTATTAGTTTGATGTCCCTTTGATATATTTCGTCACTATTCAAGTAGTAAAAGGTTTAACAATTATATATCAGTGTAGCTAAATGTATCATGATAACGATTTGGTTCTATATATATATCACCGTGAGCAAATTAAGTTTTTTTCGCGGATATTTGTCTTATTGCGTTAATCTTCTTCACTTTACTTTGAGGTGGTTTTTGGCCGATTTTCATTACTGCAAGTTAATGTCTTTAAAGTAAAATAATACCAAAGGGACAATCAACATCTCAAACCATTGAATCAAATAAAGTTAATTAAAACCATGAACAAAATAAAATTAAAGTCCAAGAGACGAACAACAGTCCAAAAAACACAGCATACCATGAAAACGAACACTCCTAAAACAGCGAATGATCTCATGAGGTCAGGAAGGGTATTTAACTTTTTCATTTTGTTATTTCACAACTGCTTATAGTGTTTTACATACACAATGAAATACATTTGTATTTTTAAAGCTTATGTAGAAAATACTCAAAGCATCTTTTATTCAAATAATTAAAGCGATTAAACTTCTAAACACATTTAATATGACTTACTATAACACGATTTTAAACTAAATAAGAAGCAGCCGCATTTTATTTAGTTCGTTTACATCCCGCTTTAGACAACCAAGTGTTTCTAAACAAGGTTACTTATTTCAATGTTGCCTACGATTTAGTCGCAAAGTAATGTTTGCATTTAAACATAATTACAAAAAGTAAAAAAGTTTGACTTCGTAAAAAACATATTTTAACCTCAATTACCTCGCATATATTCTTTTCTTACTTTAAATACCCCTTCTTTTATTATGGAAAATCATTCCCCTCCCTGATATTCACAATTAGCGATGTGCTATTTTAACATAGATTAACAAAATGATCGCTATTTGCAGATGGCAGATTTTTGGGCAACTGCAAACACTTCAATAGAAGGCTGTTCCATGAACAATAATTTATAATTGCATCTTAAAATTACAAAACAAATATTCCTTGACCTAAAACATATACATTGATCAATTTTTTGAGCATACAAATATCGATTCCCCAAGATATTTTTTGCTTTTTGAATAATTTTTCATTTTTTTAGGATTTGTGATAAATTTCAATTTTCGGGAAATTTTGCGCATCGAATCTCGTATTTTTTGTTTGATTTGGAAATTATGTATCATGTTCCATAAAGTTCATATGATCTTTTGGAAAATTTTATGGTACAAGAATTAGAAAATGGCGTTTTATTTAGTAATCGCAAAAATTGGAATGTTTTTTCATGACCTTTGACCTTGATTTAACAAAAATTGCACCGTACGATTTTTTTACGACCGGGCAAAACAGAAAGTACAGATTAACAGCTTTCGAATGATATATAATACAGCCGTGTGTTAGGTGGGTGCATTAAAGTCGTTAACTAAGCGTCTTTTTGAAATAAGTCACTCGCCTATTAATACTCTATTTCCAGTGAAGGAAGATCATGATCTGAAACACAGGGATAAGTTTTGATACGTAAACGTTTGAGTGGATTACTTTTAATGATGATACAAATAGAGTTTGCAAAACGTTATCAAACGAGTTTCGTTCTCTAAAATTAGAATATAAATACATAGGTAAACGTCAACGAGACAACAATTAACCAACAACAGAAAAAAAAAATAAATAAAATAAAGACATATACTTGTAGAGGACAGCTTAAAGGTTTCGTAACAATTAATGATGTTAAGCTTTTAATCGCTCCTTGTTTATAAAAGTTGCGAATAATTTACAGATAAAAAGTGAACAAGTAAAAAAAGAGAGAAAAAAAAGAGAAAGAAGATAATACTAAGGGAGCATTCCAAAAACATACTAGGTCTAAAGAGACAGACTAGACAGCACCATGACCAAAAACAAAGTTCTAAAGAGACAGACTAGACAGCACCCTGACCAAAAACATAGGTCTAAAGAGACAGACTAGACAGCACCCTGACCAAACACATAGGTCTAAAGAGACAGACTAGACAGCACCCTGACCAAAAACATAGGTCTAAAGAAACAGACTAGACAGCACCCTGACTAAAAACATAGGTCTAAAGAGACAGACTAGACAGCACCCTGACCAAACACATAGGTCTAAAGAGACAGACTAGACAGCACCCTGACCAAAAACAAAGGTCTAAAGAGACAGACTAGACAGCACCCTGACCAAAAACAAAGGTCTAAAGAGACAGACTAGACAGCACCCTGACCAAACACATAGGTCTAAAGAGACAGACTAGACAGCACCCTGACCAAAAACATAGGTCTAAAGAAACAGACTAGACAGCACCCTGACTAAAAACATAGGTCTAAAGAGACAGACTAGACAGCACCCTGACCAAAAACAAAGGTCTAAAGAGACAGACTAGACAGCACCCTGACCAAAAACAAAGGTCTAAAGAGACAGACTAGACAGCACCCTGACCAAACACATAGGTCTAAAGAGACAGACTAGACAGCACCCTGACCAAAAACATAGGTCTAAAGAAACAGACTAGACAGCACCCTGACTAAAAACATAGGTCTAAAGAGACAGACTAGACAGCACCCTGACCAAAAACATAGGTCTAAAGAGACAGACTAGACAGCACCCTGACCAAAAACATAGGTCTAAAGAGACAGACTAGACAGCACCCTGACCAAAAACATAGGTCTAAAGAGACAGACTAGACAGCACCCTGACCAAAAACATGCCTAAAGAGACAGACTAGACAGCACCCTGACCAAAAACATAGGTCTAAAGAGACAGACTAGACAGCACCCTGACCAAAAACATAGGTCTAAAGAGACAGACTAGACAGCACCCTGACCAAAAACATAGGTCTAAAGAGACAGACTAGACAGCACCCTGACCAAAAACATAGGTCTAAAGAGACAGACTAGACAGCACCCTGACCAAAAACATAGGTCTAAAGAGACAGACTAGACAGCACCCTGACCAAAAACATAGGTCTAAAGAGACAGACTAGACAGCACCATGACCAAAAACATAGGTCTAAAGAGACAGACTAGACAGCACCATGACCAAAAACATAGGTCTAAAGAGACAGACTAGACAGCATCCTGACCAAAAACATAGGTCTAAAGAGACAAACTAGACAGCACCCTGACCAAAAATATAGGTCTAAAGAGACAGACTAGACAGCACCCTGACCAAAAACATAGATCTAAAGAGACAGACTAGACAGCACCCTGACCAAAAACATAGGTCTAAAGAGACAGACTAGACAGCACCCTGACCAAAAACATAGGTCTAAAGAGACAGACTAGACAGCACCCTGACCAAAAACATAGGTCTAAAGAGACAGACTAGACAGCACCCTGACCAAAAACATAGGTCTAAAGAGACAGACTAGACAGCACCATGACCAAAAACATAGGTCTAAAGAGACAGACTAGACAGCACCATGACCAAAAACATAGGTCTAAAGAGACAGACTAGACAGCATCCTGACCAAAAACATAGGTCTAAAGAGACAAACTAGACAGCACCCTGACCAAAAATATAGGTCTAAAGAGACAGACTAGACAGCACCCTGACCAAAAACATAGATCTAAAGAGACAGACTAGACAGCACCCTGACCAAAAACATAGGTCTAAAGAGACAGACTAGACAGCACCCTGACCAAAAACATAGGTCTAAAGAGACAGACTAGACAGCACCCTGACCAAAAACATACGTCTAAAGAGACAGACTAGACAGCACCCTGACCAAAAACAAAGTTCTAAAGAGACAGACTAGACAGCACCATGACCAAAAACATAGATCTAAAGAGACAGACTAGACAGCACCATGACCAAAAACATAGGTCTAAAGAGACAGACTAGACAGCACCATGACCAAAAACAAAGGTCTAAAGAGACAGACTAGACAGCACCATGACCAAAAACATAGGTCTAAAGAGACAGACTAGACAGCACCATGACCAAAAACAAAGGTCTAAAGAGACAGACTAGACAGCACCCTGACCAAAAACATAGGTCTAAAGAGACAGACTAGACAGCACCATGACCAAAAACATAGGTCTAAAGAGACAGACTAGACAGCACCATGACCAAAAACAAAGGTCTAAAGAGACAGACTAGACAGCACCCTGACCAAAAACAAAGGTCTAAAGAGACAGACTAGACAGCACCATGACCAAAAACAAAGGTCTAAAGAGACAGACTAGACAGCACCATGACCAAAAACATAGGTCTAAAGAGACAGACTAGACAGCACCATGACCAAAAACATAGGCCTAAAGAGACAGACTAGACAGCACCCTGACCAAAAACATAGGTCTAAAGAGACAGACTAGACAGCACCCTGACCAAAAACATAGGTCTAAAGAGACAGACTAGACAGCACCCTGACCAAAAACATAGGTCTAAAGAGACAGACTAGACAGCACCCTGACCAAAAACAAAGGTCTAAAGAGACAGACTAGACAGCACCATGACCAAAAACATAGGTCTAAAGAGACAGACTAGACAGCACCATGACCAAAAACAAAGGTCTAAAGAGACAGACTAGACAGCACCCTGACCAAAAACATAGGTCTAAAGAGACAGACTAGACAGCACCCTGACCAAAAACAAAGGTCTAAAGAGACAGACTAGACAGCACCATGACCAAAAACATAGGTCTAAAGAGACAGACTAGACAGCACCATGACCAAAAACAAAGGTCTAAAGAGACAGACTAGACAGCACCCTGACCAAAAACAAAGGTCTAAAGAGACAGACTAGACAGCACCATGACCAAAAACATAGGTCTAAAGAGACAGACTAGACAGCACCATGACCAAAAACAAAGGTCTAAAGAGACAGACTAGACAGCACCCTGACCAAAAACATAGGTCTAAAGAGACAGACTAGACAGCACCATGACCAAAAACATAGGCATAAAGAGACAGACTAGACAGCACCCTGACCAAAAACATAGGTCTAAAGAGACAGACTAGACAGCACCCTGACCAAAAACATAGGTCTAAAGAGACAGACTAGACAGCACCCTGACCAAAAACATAGGTCTAAAGAGACAGACTAGACAGCACCATGACCAAAAACATAGGTCTAAAGAGACAGACTAGACAGCACCCTGACCAAAAACATAGGTCTAAAGAGACAGACTAGACAGCACCCTGACCAAAAACATAGGTCTAAAGAGACAGACTAGACAGCACCATGACCAAAAACATAGATCTAAAGAGACAGACTAGACAGCACCATGACCAAAAACATAGGTCTAAAGAGACAGACTAGACAGCACCATGACCAAAACATAGGTCTAAAGAGACAGACTAGACAGCACCATGACCAAAAACATAGGTCTAAAGAGACAGACTAGACAGCACCATGACCAAAAACATAGGTCTAAAGAGACAGACTAGACAGCACCGTGACCAAACACATAGGTCTAAAGAGACAGACTAGACAGCACCCTGACCAAAAACATAGGTCTAAAGAGACAGACTAGACAGCACCCTGACCAAAAACATACGTCTAAAGAGACAGACTAGACAGCACCCTGACCAAAAACATAGGTCTAAAGAGACAGACTAGACAGCACCCTGACCAAAAACATAGGTCTAAAGAGACAGACTAGGCAGCACCCTGACCAAAAACATAGATCTTAAGAGACAGACTAGACAGCACCCTGACCAAAAACATAGGTCTAAAGAGACAGACTAGACAGGACCCTGACCAAACACATAGGCCTAAAGAGACAGACTAGACAGCACCCTGACCAAACACATAGGTCTAAAGAGACAGACTAGACAGCACCCTGACCAAACACATAGGTCTAAAGAGACAGACTAGACAGCACCGTGACCAAACACATAGGTCTAAAGAGACAGACTAGACAGCACCCTGACCAAACACATAGGTCTAAAGAGACAGACTAGACAGCACCCTGACCAAACACATAGGTCTTAAGAGACAGACTAGACAGCACCCTGACCAAACACATAGGTCTTAAGAGACAGACTAGACAGCACCCTGACCAAAAAACATAGGTCTAAAGAGACAGACTAGACAGCACCCTGACCAAAAACATAGGTCTAAAGAGACAGACTAGACAGCACCCTGACCAAAAACATAGGTCTAAAGAGACAGACTAGACAGCACCCTGACCAAAAACATAGGTCTAAAGAGACAGACTAGACAGCACCCTGACCAAAAACATAGGTCTAAAGAGACAGACTAGACAGCACCCTGACCAAAAAACATAGGTCTAAAGAGACAGACTAGACAGCACCATGACCAAAAACATAGGTCTAAAGAGACAGACTAGACAGCACCCTGACCAAAAACATAGGTCTAAAGAGACAGACTAGACGGCACCCTGACCAAAAACATAGGTCTAAAGAGACAGACTAGACAGCACCCTGACCAAAAACATAGGTCTAAAGAGACAGACTAGACAGCACCCTGACCAAAAACATAGGTCTAAAGAGACAGACTAGACAGCACCCTGACCAAAAACATAGGTCTAAAGAGACAGACTAGACAGCACCATGACCAAAAACATAGGTCTAAAGAGACAGACTAGACAGCACCATGACCAAAAACATAGGTCTAAAGAGACAGACTAGACAGCATCCTGACCAAAAACATAGGTCTAAAGAGACAAACTAGACAGCACCCTGACCAAAAATATAGGTCTAAAGAGACAGACTAGACAGCACCCTGACCAAAAACATAGATCTAAAGAGACAGACTAGACAGCACCCTGACCAAAAACATAGGTCTAAAGAGACAGACTAGACAGCACCCTGACCAAAAACATAGGTCTAAAGAGACAGACTAGACAGCACCCTGACCAAAAACATAGGTCTAAAGAGACAGACTAGACAGCACCCTGACCAAAAACATAGGTCTAAAGAGACAGACTAGACAGCACCATGACCAAAAACATAGGTCTAAAGAGACAGACTAGACAGCACCATGACCAAAAACATAGGTCTAAAGAGACAGACTAGACAGCATCCTGACCAAAAACATAGGTCTAAAGAGACAAACTAGACAGCACCCTGACCAAAAATATAGGTCTAAAGAGACAGACTAGACAGCACCCTGACCAAAAACATAGATCTAAAGAGACAGACTAGACAGCACCCTGACCAAAAACATAGGTCTAAAGAGACAGACTAGACAGCACCCTGACCAAAAACATAGGTCTAAAGAGACAGACTAGACAGCACCCTGACCAAAAACATACGTCTAAAGAGACAGACTAGACAGCACCCTGACCAAAAACAAAGTTCTAAAGAGACAGACTAGACAGCACCATGACCAAAAACATAGATCTAAAGAGACAGACTAGACAGCACCATGACCAAAAACATAGGTCTAAAGAGACAGACTAGACAGCACCATGACCAAAAACAAAGGTCTAAAGAGACAGACTAGACAGCACCATGACCAAAAACATAGGTCTAAAGAGACAGACTAGACAGCACCATGACCAAAAACAAAGGTCTAAAGAGACAGACTAGACAGCACCCTGACCAAAAACATAGGTCTAAAGAGACAGACTAGACAGCACCATGACCAAAAACATAGGTCTAAAGAGACAGACTAGACAGCACCATGACCAAAAACAAAGGTCTAAAGAGACAGACTAGACAGCACCCTGACCAAAAACAAAGGTCTAAAGAGACAGACTAGACAGCACCATGACCAAAAACAAAGGTCTAAAGAGACAGACTAGACAGCACCATGACCAAAAACATAGGTCTAAAGAGACAGACTAGACAGCACCATGACCAAAAACATAGGCCTAAAGAGACAGACTAGACAGCACCCTGACCAAAAACATAGGTCTAAAGAGACAGACTAGACAGCACCCTGACCAAAAACATAGGTCTAAAGAGACAGACTAGACAGCACCCTGACCAAAAACATAGGTCTAAAGAGACAGACTAGACAGCACCCTGACCAAAAACAAAGGTCTAAAGAGACAGACTAGACAGCACCATGACCAAAAACATAGGTCTAAAGAGACAGACTAGACAGCACCATGACCAAAAACAAAGGTCTAAAGAGACAGACTAGACAGCACCCTGACCAAAAACATAGGTCTAAAGAGACAGACTAGACAGCACCATGACCAAAAACATAGGTCTAAAGAGACAGACTAGACAGCACCATGACCAAAAACAAAGGTCTAAAGAGACAGACTAGACAGCACCCTGACCAAAAACAAAGGTCTAAAGAGACAGACTAGACAGCACCATGACCAAAAACAAAGGTCTAAAGAGACAGACTAGACAGCACCATGACCAAAAACATAGGTCTAAAGAGACAGACTAGACAGCACCATGACCAAAAACATAGGCCTAAAGAGACAGACTAGACAGCACCCTGACCAAAAACATAGGTCTAAAGAGACAGACTAGACAGCACCCTGACCAAAAACATAGGTCTAAAGAGACAGACTAGACAGCACCCTGACCAAAAACATAGGTCTAAAGAGACAGACTAGACAGCACCCTGACCAAAAACAAAGGTCTAAAGAGACAGACTAGACAGCACCATGACCAAAAACATAGGTCTAAAGAGACAGACTAGACAGCACCATGACCAAAAACAAAGGTCTAAAGAGACAGACTAGACAGCACCCTGACCAAAAACATAGGTCTAAAGAGACAGACTAGACAGCACCCTGACCAAAAACAAAGGTCTAAAGAGACAGACTAGACAGCACCATGACCAAAAACATAGGTCTAAAGAGACAGACTAGACAGCACCATGACCAAAAACAAAGGTCTAAAGAGACAGACTAGACAGCACCCTGACCAAAAACAAAGGTCTAAAGAGACAGACTAGACAGCACCATGACCAAAAACATAGGTCTAAAGAGACAGACTAGACAGCACCATGACCAAAAACAAAGGTCTAAAGAGACAGACTAGACAGCACCCTGACCAAAAACATAGGTCTAAAGAGACAGACTAGACAGCACCATGACCAAAAACATAGGCCTAAAGAGACAGACTAGACAGCACCCTGACCAAAAACATAGGTCTAAAGAGACAGACTAGACAGCACCCTGACCAAAAACATAGGTCTAAAGAGACAGACTAGACAGCACCCTGACCAAAAACATAGGTCTAAAGAGACAGACTAGACAGCACCATGACCAAAAACATAGGTCTAAAGAGACAGACTAGACAGCACCCTGACCAAAAACATAGGTCTAAAGAGACAGACTAGACAGCACCCTGACCAAAAACATAGGTCTAAAGAGACAGACTAGACAGCACCATGACCAAAAACATAGATCTAAAGAGACAGACTAGACAGCACCATGACCAAAAACATAGGTCTAAAGAGACAGACTAGACAGCACCATGACCAAAACATAGGTCTAAAGAGACAGACTAGACAGCACCATGACCAAAAACATAGGTCTAAAGAGACAGACTAGACAGCACCATGACCAAAAACATAGGTCTAAAGAGACAGACTAGACAGCACCGTGACCAAACACATAGGTCTAAAGAGACAGACTAGACAGCACCCTGACCAAAAACATAGGTCTAAAGAGACAGACTAGACAGCACCCTGACCAAAAACATACGTCTAAAGAGACAGACTAGACAGCACCCTGACCAAAAACATAGGTCTAAAGAGACAGACTAGACAGCACCCTGACCAAAAACATAGGTCTAAAGAGACAGACTAGGCAGCACCCTGACCAAAAACATAGATCTTAAGAGACAGACTAGACAGCACCCTGACCAAAAACATAGGTCTAAAGAGACAGACTAGACAGGACCCTGACCAAACACATAGGCCTAAAGAGACAGACTAGACAGCACCCTGACCAAACACATAGGTCTAAAGAGACAGACTAGACAGCACCCTGACCAAACACATAGGTCTAAAGAGACAGACTAGACAGCACCGTGACCAAACACATAGGTCTAAAGAGACAGACTAGACAGCACCCTGACCAAACACATAGGTCTAAAGAGACAGACTAGACAGCACCCTGACCAAACACATAGGTCTTAAGAGACAGACTAGACAGCACCCTGACCAAACACATAGGTCTTAAGAGACAGACTAGACAGCACCCTGACCAAAAAACATAGGTCTAAAGAGACAGACTAGACAGCACCCTGACCAAAAACATAGGTCTAAAGAGACAGACTAGACAGCACCCTGACCAAAAACATAGGTCTAAAGAGACAGACTAGACAGCACCCTGACCAAAAACATAGGTCTAAAGAGACAGACTAGACAGCACCCTGACCAAAAACATAGGTCTAAAGAGACAGACTAGACAGCACCCTGACCAAAAAACATAGGTCTAAAGAGACAGACTAGACAGCACCATGACCAAAAACATAGGTCTAAAGAGACAGACTAGACAGCACCCTGACCAAAAACATAGGTCTAAAGAGACAGACTAGACGGCACCCTGACCAAAAACATAGGTCTAAAGAGACAGACTAGACAGCACCCTGACCAAAAACATAGGTCTAAAGAGACAGACTAGACAGCACCCTGACCAAAAACATAGGTCTAAAGAGACAGACTAGACAGCACCCTGACCAAAAACATAGGTCTAAAGAGACAGACTAGACAGCACCATGACCAAAAACATAGGTCTAAAGAGACAGACTAGACAGCACCATGACCAAAAACATAGGTCTAAAGAGACAGACTAGACAGCATCCTGACCAAAAACATAGGTCTAAAGAGACAAACTAGACAGCACCCTGACCAAAAATATAGGTCTAAAGAGACAGACTAGACAGCACCCTGACCAAAAACATAGATCTAAAGAGACAGACTAGACAGCACCCTGACCAAAAACATAGGTCTAAAGAGACAGACTAGACAGCACCCTGACCAAAAACATAGGTCTAAAGAGACAGACTAGACAGCACCCTGACCAAAAACATAGGTCTAAAGAGACAGACTAGACAGCACCCTGACCAAAAACATAGGTCTAAAGAGACAGACTAGACAGCACCATGACCAAAAACATAGGTCTAAAGAGACAGACTAGACAGCACCATGACCAAAAACATAGGTCTAAAGAGACAGACTAGACAGCATCCTGACCAAAAACATAGGTCTAAAGAGACAAACTAGACAGCACCCTGACCAAAAATATAGGTCTAAAGAGACAGACTAGACAGCACCCTGACCAAAAACATAGATCTAAAGAGACAGACTAGACAGCACCCTGACCAAAAACATAGGTCTAAAGAGACAGACTAGACAGCACCCTGACCAAAAACATAGGTCTAAAGAGACAGACTAGACAGCACCCTGACCAAAAACATACGTCTAAAGAGACAGACTAGACAGCACCCTGACCAAAAACAAAGTTCTAAAGAGACAGACTAGACAGCACCATGACCAAAAACATAGATCTAAAGAGACAGACTAGACAGCACCATGACCAAAAACATAGGTCTAAAGAGACAGACTAGACAGCACCATGACCAAAAACAAAGGTCTAAAGAGACAGACTAGACAGCACCATGACCAAAAACATAGGTCTAAAGAGACAGACTAGACAGCACCATGACCAAAAACAAAGGTCTAAAGAGACAGACTAGACAGCACCCTGACCAAAAACATAGGTCTAAAGAGACAGACTAGACAGCACCATGACCAAAAACAAAGGTCTAAAGAGACAGACTAGACAGCACCCTGACCAAAAACAAAGGTCTAAAGAGACAGACTAGACAGCACCATGACCAAAAACAAAGGTCTAAAGAGACAGACTAGACAGCACCATGACCAAAAACATAGGTCTAAAGAGACAGACTAGACAGCACCATGACCAAAAACATAGGCCTAAAGAGACAGACTAGACAGCACCCTGACCAAAAACATAGGTCTAAAGAGACAGACTAGACAGCACCCTGACCAAAAACATAGGTCTAAAGAGACAGACTAGACAGCACCCTGACCAAAAACATAGGTCTAAAGAGACAGACTAGACAGCACCCTGACCAAAAACAAAGGTCTAAAGAGACAGACTAGACAGCACCATGACCAAAAACATAGGTCTAAAGAGACAGACTAGACAGCACCATGACCAAAAACAAAGGTCTAAAGAGACAGACTAGACAGCACCCTGACCAAAAACATAGGTCTAAAGAGACAGACTAGACAGCACCCTGACCAAAAACATAGGTCTAAAGAGACAGACTAGACAGCACCCTGACCAAAAACATAGGTCTAAAGAGACAGACTAGACAGCACCATGACCAAAAACATAGGTCTAAAGAGACAGACTAGACAGCACCCTGACCAAAAACATAGGTCTAAAGAGACAGACTAGACAGCACCCTGACCAAAAACATAGGTCTAAAGAGACAGACTAGACAGCACCATGACCAAAAACATAGATCTAAAGAGACAGACTAGACAGCACCATGACCAAAAACATAGGTCTAAAGAGACAGACTAGACAGCACCATGACCAAAACATAGGTCTAAAGAGACAGACTAGACAGCACCATGACCAAAAACATAGGTCTAAAGAGACAGACTAGACAGCACCATGACCAAAAACATAGGTCTAAAGAGACAGACTAGACAGCACCGTGACCAAACACATAGGTCTAAAGAGACAGACTAGACAGCACCCTGACCAAAAACATAGGTCTAAAGAGACAGACTAGACAGCACCCTGACCAAAAACATACGTCTAAAGAGACAGACTAGACAGCACCCTGACCAAAAACATAGGTCTAAAGAGACAGACTAGACAGCACCCTGACCAAAAACATAGGTCTAAAGAGACAGACTAGGCAGCACCCTGACCAAAAACATAGATCTTAAGAGACAGACTAGACAGCACCCTGACCAAAAACATAGGTCTAAAGAGACAGACTAGACAGGACCCTGACCAAACACATAGGCCTAAAGAGACAGACTAGACAGCACCCTGACCAAACACATAGGTCTAAAGAGACAGACTAGACAGCACCCTGACCAAACACATAGGTCTAAAGAGACAGACTAGACAGCACCGTGACCAAACACATAGGTCTAAAGAGACAGACTAGACAGCACCCTGACCAAACACATAGGTCTAAAGAGACAGACTAGACAGCACCCTGACCAAACACATAGGTCTTAAGAGACAGACTAGACAGCACCCTGACCAAACACATAGGTCTTAAGAGACAGACTAGACAGCACCCTGACCAAAAAACATAGGTCTAAAGAGACAGACTAGACAGCACCCTGACCAAAAACATAGGTCTAAAGAGACAGACTAGACAGCACCCTGACCAAAAACATAGGTCTAAAGAGACAGACTAGACAGCACCCTGACCAAAAACATAGGTCTAAAGAGACAGACTAGACAGCACCCTGACCAAAAACATAGGTCTAAAGAGACAGACTAGACAGCACCCTGACCAAAAAACATAGGTCTAAAGAGACAGACTAGACAGCACCATGACCAAAAACATAGGTCTAAAGAGACAGACTAGACAGCACCCTGACCAAAAACATAGGTCTAAAGAGACAGACTAGACGGCACCCTGACCAAAAACATAGGTCTAAAGAGACAGACTAGACAGCACCCTGACCAAAAACATAGGTCTAAAGAGACAGACTAGACAGCACCCTGACCAAAAACATAGGTCTAAAGAGACAGACTAGACAGCACCCTGACCAAAAACATAGGTCTAAAGAGACAGACTAGACATCACCCTGACCAAAAACATAGGTCTAAAGAGACAGACTAGACATCACCCTGACCAAAAACATAGGTCTAAAGAGACAGACTAGACATCACCCTGACCAAAAACATAGGTCTAAAGAGACAGACTAGACATCACCCTGACCAAAAACATGTCTAAAGAGACAGACTAGACATCACCCTGACCAAAAACATAGGTCTAAAGAGACAGACTAGACATCACCCTGACCAAAAACATAGGTCTAAAGAGACAGACTAGACATCACCCTGACCAAAAACATGTCTAAAGAGACAGACTAGACATCACCCTGACCAAAAACATAGGTCTAAAGAGACAGACTAGACATCACCCTGACCAAAAACATAGGTCTAAAGAGACAGACTAGACATCACCCTGACCAAAAACATAGGTCTAAAGAGACAGACTAGACATCACCCTGACCAAAAACATAGGTCTAAAGAGACAGACTAGACAGCACCCTGACCAAAAACATAGGTCTAAAGAGACAGACTAGACATCACCCTGACCAAAAACATAGGTCTAAAGAGACAGACTAGACATCACCCTGACCAAAAACATAGGTCTAAAGAGACAGACTAGACAGCACCCTGACCAAAAACATAGGTCTAAAGAGACAGACTAGACAGCACCCTGACCAAAAACATAGGTCTTAAGAGACAGACTAGACAGCACCCTGACCAAAAACATAGGTCTAAAGAGACAGACTAGACATCACCCTGACCAAAAACATAGGTCTAAAGAGACAGACTAGACAGCACCCTGACCAAAAACATAGGTCTAAAGAGACAGACTAGACATCACCCTGACCAAAAACATAGGTCTAAAGAGACAGACTAGACATCACCCTGACCAAAAACATAGGTCTAAAGAGACAGACTAGACAGCACCCTGACCAAAAACATAGGTCTAAAGAGACAGACTAGACATCACCCTGACCAAAAACATAGGTCTAAAGAGACAGACTAGACATCACCCTGACCAAAAACATAGGTCTAAAGAGACAGACTAGACATCACCCTGACCAAAAACATGTCTAAAGAGACAGACTAGACATCACCCTGACCAAAAACATAGGTCTAAAGAGACAGACTAGACATCACCCTGACCAAAAACATAGGTCTAAAGAGACAGACTAGACATCACCCTGACCAAAAACATGTCTAAAGAGACAGACTAGACATCACCCTGACCAAAAACATAGGTCTAAAGAGACAGACTAGACATCACCCTGACCAAACACATAGGTCTAAAGAGACAGACTAGACAGCACCCTGACCAAAAACATGTCTAAAGAGACAGACTAGACATCACCCTGACCAAAAACATAGGTCTAAAGAGACAGACTAGACATCACCCTGACCAAAAACATGTCTAAAGAGACAGACTAGACATCACCCTGACCAAAAACATAGGTCTAAAGAGACAGACTAGACATCACCCTGACCAAAAACATAGGTCTAAAGAGACAGACTAGACATCACCCTGACCAAAAACATAGGTCTAAAGAGACAGACTAGACAGCACCCTGACCAAAAACATAGGTCTAAAGAGACAGACTAGACAGCACCCTGACCAAAAACATAGGTCTAAAGAGACAGACTAGACAGCACCCTGACCAAAAACATAGGTCTAAAGAGACAGACTAGACAGCACCATGACCAAAAACATAGGTCTAAAGAGACAGACTAGACAGCACCCTGACCAAAAACATAGGTCTAAAGAGACAGACTAGACAGCACCCTGACCAAAAACATAGGTCTTAAGAGACAGACTAGACAGCACCCTGACCAAAAACAAAAGCGACAAAAGGAAAACCAACAATAGCAGAACATTATATGGGGACGAAGTCCCCTTTTACAATAGAAATTCATAAATTTAACAAAACACGCTAAAGAACATACAATACAAAAAAAGTAGTGTTACTTTTTTACCAGGACATATTTTTGTTAATCTATAATTAAAAGCGCCTTTGCTTAAAAAGGGCACATATCGTAAAGATAAAGGTTTCAGCGTTATCAGGGAATTTGATATAATAAAATGTAAACCACTTGATTTCGCGACTTTCGTGAATAGAAAAATAACGTAAATATGAAAAACTTAGAACCTTCCTCATTAAACTACATCAAGTTAATCAGAAAATCGCGAAATTAAATAGCCTCAAAGTGTTATAGAAAAGGTACATGTAAAACGCGAAATAAAGTATCCATAAAAAAAGTTTGTTTACAGTAATAACACTTGATTTCCCAGTGTCCATGGGTTGTTGAGTCTCCTCTCTGTATTGGATTTGAGGCGGAAAGCTTTTTTAATATTATCCTCATTACGGCTGATGAAAACATAATCATTAAATAATTCCGTATATGTATATGTCGTGTACAAGTTATAACATATACAAAAGTTATTACATGTACACAATTTTCTTAAAATCATTATTGTGGTATCTAGTTAAAGAAATGTGTCCAAAAACAGACAAATCAGACATTTTGTGTTAGGTTACTGCTCCTAAATTGTTAATTTTGAGGAAATCTTGCAGTTTTTATTATTATCCTAGATATTATTTAGATAATAAACAAACTGTAAGCAGCAATAATGTTCAGCAACGTACGATCTACAAATAAGTCAACATGACTAAAATTGTCAATTAATCCCTTAAGGAGTTAATGTCATACATAGTCAAATTTTAACAATTTTTTTTAAATGTTTGTAATCTTTTACGAAAATCTTCTCCCTTTAATCATCGTGGGCTGGCTAAATAGAATTAAACTTAGCCAATTTTTAATCGGGAATCTTGATTGAAAAATATATCCGATGACCCTGTCACCCAATCAACATAGCCGCCATGGCAGTAAAATTAGAACATAGATGTTTTACTATAGAAGTCTATTTGTGTCTTTTTGTGTCGGGATGTATAAGTATCTAGCCACGTCCACTTGTATTTTTGTCCATCTGATGAGTTAAGCCTTTTTCAACTGATTTTTATAGTTCGTTCTTATGTTGTACTGTTATACCACTGTCTCGGGTTTAGGGGGGGGGGGGGGGGGTGGATCCCGCTAACATGTTTAACCCCGCCACATTATTTATGTATGTGCCTGTCCCAAGCCAGGAGCCTGTAATTCAGTGGTTGTCGTTTGTTTTTTGTGTTACATATTTGTTTTTCGTTCATTTTTTTTACATAAAAAAGGCCGTTAGTTTTCTCGTTTGAATTGTTTTACATTGTCTTATCGGGGGCTTTTATAGCTGACTATGCGGTATGGGCTTTACTCATTGTTGAAGGCCGTACGGTGACCTATAGTTGTTAATGTCTGTTTCATATTGGTCTTTTGTGGATAGTTGTCTCATTGGCAATCATACCACATCTTCTTTTTTATATTGAAAAATTCAAACAAAAAAACGACTGTTGTAATATTTCAATGGGATGACCTGCTTTTATTTTAACAACTGAGTCAAATTAAACCCAACTTGCGTGAATCATTATTAGGCTATCTTTTACTATTTATTATGATTGTAACATTATTTTACAAGATGATACAAAAACCACAGTAGATACAGGTGAGCGACACAGGCTCTTGGGAGCATCTAGTTCTAGTGGTGGTATGTAATGAAAAAGAAAACAGGACCATTCCGGAAAATTTATGACATATAGAACTTCGTATCTAACAAAGCATTGCTGTTTTGCCTAATGTCATCATAATATTTGAACATGTCATACATTATGTAATGTCGTCTATGACATGATGAGAAAAACAATATGAATATCAAATATTTACACTTTACTGTCCCGACAAATGTAAACAACTTTTGAATCGGAAATAGCAATATTGTAAGGAAGGTTTTTATATTGTAAGATTCAAGTATTTACTATGTTAAAAAGTACAGTAAATTAGATATTCCATTCGATATTCAGGCTTTTATCGATAGCAGCAGAGACTGATATTGTACTTAACCGCCAATTTCATCATATGACAAAAACATCTAAAGATAAGAACATACTCATGAATAAATTAACTTTGATGGGCATTTTTCTCATTTACAATTTATATTGTTCAAACGGGGCGTTTGTCCGTTTTAGTAAAAAGAGTGACAATAAGTTGGCTTCAAGTCTTCATTTTGCAATCTTGTAAAATCTGTAGGTTATTCAATGTGACGGATGTGTTGAGCGATTGATTGTATTGCAATCTATATATGTTTCCCACGTAGTTATTGACAGTAAAACAGTCTAGATGATATATGATTACAACAGGGGATGATTCAGGAGATCAACATTTATAATACAATTTCAAAATTTATTGTCGTAAAAGAAACTTAAAAACTTTTGCAAATAATTGAGTCTACAAGTACAATATATAACTGAGTTTCTGTGGTTTTTATACGACTGCAAAAATTGAAAAATTTTTCGTCGTATATTGGTATCACGTCAGTGGCGGATGCAGGTATTTTCGAAAGGGGGGGTGCTAGCCCAGGGCAAAGGGGGGGTGCAGGGGGGTGCAAACATATGTCCCGATTCAAATGCATTGATCGCCAAAATAAAGGGGGGGTGCGGACCCCCGGAACCCCCCCTCTGGATCCGCCACTGCACGTTGGCGTCGTCGTCTGCGTCGTCGTCGTCGTTGTCGTCCGAATACTTTTAGTTTTCGCACTCTAACTTTAGTAAAAGTGAATAGAAATCTATGAAATTTTAACACAAGGTTTATGACCACAAAAGGAAGGTTGGGATTGATTTTGGGAGTTTTGGTCCCTATATTTTAGGAATTAGGGGCCAAAAAGGGCCCAAATAAGCATTTTCTTAGTTTTCGCACTATAACTTTAGTTTAAGTAAATAGAAATCTATGAAATTTTGACACAAGGTTTATGACCACAAAAGGAAGGTTGGGATTGATTTTGGGAGTTTTGGTCCCAGCATTTTAGGAATTAGGGGCCAAAAAGGGCCCAAATAAGCATTTTCTTAGTTTTCGCACTATAACTTTAGTTTAAGTAAATAGAAATTTTAGATATGCTGAATCTAAAAATGTACTCAATTTGTTTATTATTGGCCCAATTTTCAAGTTGGTCCAAATCGGGGTCCAAAATTAAACTTTGTTTGATTTCATCAAAAATTGAATAATTGGGGTTCTTTGATATGCCAAATCTAACTGTGTATGTAGATTCTTAATTTTTGGTCCCGTTTTCAAATTGTTCTACATTAAAGTCCAAAGGGTCCAAAATTAAACTAAGTTTGATTTTAACAAAATTTGAATTCTTGGGCTTTTTTGATATGCTGAATCTAAACATGTACTTAGATTTTTGATTATGGGCCCAGTTTTCAAGTTGGTTCAAATCAGGATCCAAAATTATTATATTAAGTATTGTGCCATAGCAAGAAATTTTCAATTGCGCAGTATTCAGCAATAGCAAGAAATCTTCAATTGCACAGTATTGTGCAATAGCAAGAAATTTTCAATTGCACAGTATTGCACAATAGCAAGAAATCTTCAATTGCACAGTATTTTGCAATAGCAAATATTTTTAATTGCACAGTATTGCGCAATAGCAAGAAATATCTAATTGCAATTTCAATTGGAGTTATCTTTCTTTGTCCAGAATAGTAGTTGAATCAACTTAAATCATTGTTTTATACAATATACAATGTATATTCACTTTTACTACCAACTGCCAAATTAAAACAATCTTTACCATTCAGTGATAACAAGCACTTTATTTTACATTTTAATATTTTATGATGTATTTAAATGAGTAGTTATTGTTGCAAACTCCATTAGAAATTTGAATTGAGATCAGTTTTGGAAAAAGGGAAAGGGGGATGTGAAAAAAAATGAGGGGGGGGGGGTAAATTTTTCTCATTTCAGATTTCATAAATAAATAGAAAATTTCTTCAAACATTTTTTTGAGAGGATTAATATTCAACAGCATAGTGAATTGCTCAAAGACAAACAAAATAATTTAAGTTCATAAGACCACATTCATTCTGTGTCAGAAACCTATGTTGTGTCAACTATCTAATCACAATCCAAATTTAGAGCTGAATCCAGCTTGAATGTTGTGTCCATACTTGCCCCAACCGTTCAGGGTTCAACCTCTGCGGTCGTATAAAGCTGCGCCCTGCGGAGCATCTGGTTTTCGATGTTTTGGTTTTCATATGTAGAATTTTTTTATTAATTATTGCACTTTCGTTATATATCGCATTTAAAATGTTTAAAATTTACTCAACCCGAATTTTGATAAAAATTGTCTCATAAAACGCCACCATAAAAACGAACTTTTGACAACGTGATTGGACTATACAATTATTATCGTTACTTTGACACAGATGTATAAATACAAGATTAGCACATTACAGTTAGGATCGAATCCTCAACACAGATCAAGAGATAATTATATAGTTGATTACATTTACATTATAAATAGTCTGCAAGTCAAATGTTTGACACCAATTACAATTTATGATTTATTTCATCAAAAACCAATGCATGATAATGATAAGCCTTCATACAGTTACAAACCTCGTTATCGACTTTGTTTCCGTTGTTTTCCCTGTAGATGGTACACAGACAAAACTCAGTGTATGCTTATCAGCTTTTGACAGAGAACTATAAAACTAAAAAGTTCTTGCAGGTCTGATTGAGAGCTATATATAGAGATTTTGATCTATTGTACTTGTTTGACCTAGACTCTTAATAATCCTGTCTATTGATGTTGTCTTTTTTAAGTATTTGAAGCATATGTGGCACATTGCATAGTTATTCCTGGAGTACTTTAGATCTGATTTTTGCATGTTGTTGACGGTTTAAAGTACAGGTTTGTGATATAATTATATAAGAATAAGGAGATGTGGTGGGATTGCAAATGAGATTAACATCCAGTAGAGTTCAAATAAAGTTGATATAAGCCATTAAAGGCAGCAGTAGGGGCTTCAGCTATTGGAAAAACCCATATATACCCGTATAGTTGTCATTAAAAGACCCAGACATGAAAGATACCTTTGTGTCAGTTAGCGGAGTGATACGTAGTAGCATGTGTTTATTCAGTCAAGTGTTTTGATACGCAGTGTCATGACACGTGTGTTTATTCAGTCAGCGGATTGATACGCAGTGTCATGTCACGTGTGTTTATTCAGTCAGCGGATTGATACGTAGTGTCATGTCACGTGTATTTATTCAGTCAGCGGATTGATACGTAGTGTCATGTCATGTGTTTATTCAGTAAGCAGATTGATACATGTACGTAGTGTGATGTCATGTGTTTATTCAGTAAGCGGATTGATACGTAGTGTCATGTATTTATTCAGTCACTCAGTGTATTGATACACAGTGTCATGTGTTTATGTAAATGCTCTTTTGTTCCGACGTTGGAAAGTTCCTAGCGGAAAAAAACTATGTAGCCGAAAAGTTCCGAAAGCCACGGGTCAAATCGACCAATCAGATCATTGGATGTCAAAATTCGCGGAGATAATCGGGAATTTTCTTATAGGTGGCGCTGTATGTAAAACAAAACAAATCTCTCGCTAGCGGCAACAGTCGGTAATACGATGATAAAACGTTACTACCTTGAAATCGTGCTGGTTGTATGTGTTTTTTTTTCAAGATAAATGTCACAGAAACCTAACTACAGCTGAAATGTCATTTGTTTTGGAAAATATTGAAATTAAAGTCGTTTTCTCGAGTCAATTTTGCTTTGACTTCTGTGTCTAAATTTATGGCGGGTAAAAACCCAGCCTAAATTTAACAGGCACACTTTCATTCCCCTAAACCAATCAAATGGTAGATGCTAAAAAATGAATGAATTATAACAAACAACAACAACAAATATTTTATTTGCCATCCCGGCGCCCAAAATGAGCAGAATAATTACAATATAAATTATATATAAATGCATCAGGGAAACCTCAAAACTACCCAGCATTCATCCACAGCTTCCGCAATTTCACCTTCAGAAAGCAGTTTCAAGATTACAGATATTTTCCCTTATTGCACCCGTTTTGAACCATAATGGCATTTATAACACCGTTTTTATATATGTTTCCTTACAGATGCAGTTGACCTAAATATAGATATATGATAAAACATTATTTTTAGATGTTTTAAGACCACATACCCTTTATAAGAGGTTACCCCACAAACCTGAGGCTGAGGGAACGAACTTGTTAAAAAATTTAATGTTTATTTTCAGTATTTCAGACCAGCTCCTCACATATTTTTTTTTTCAATTCATTAGATTTGTTCCTTTTAAACATATGAAAGCACGATGTACAGATTATCTGATGTACATGTATTTTTGACTTTCTACAATAGAGTGGCACAGGTTCTGCTGACTATTGATCCTATTTAAAGTTAGGAATACCTGTTATTTGTTCATTTGGGTTTTTTTTTGTTGCATTTATGTTTTTTTTTATGACTTTATTCATTTACCCATAACCATGTCTGGTCTTAGCAGTTGTAGTAAATTGCACCCAGAGAGAATACCAGGACCATGTGCCTAATAATGATCATATATCAAATAGATATATTCATTTAATTCAGAAAGCGAGTGACTTGCCAGATTTTACTAATTTTGTTTCTTCAAACTATAAAATTGCTGATTTAGACTGCATATGCTGAAAATGTGAGGGTAAGTTGAAAAAAGTTTTTTTCTAGAGTGCAGAATGTTTCCCACACTGAACCAGAGGTTTCCCCATTAAAAAAAATGCACTGAGACTGATAAGTGTTTTTTGTCCAATTTTTCAGATGCTGAAGGGTGTACTAGTTCAGATATTCAACATTATACTGAAATCAATCTTCCAGTTTTTGAGAAAGCTTTATCAGTTTCTACGCATACACAGTTTCCAGAATACAGTACCAGTGATAACTATTTTTCTTATCTTTGTCATTCCCATTATAATAAATTGAACAAATGTATTAACCTAACTGTTGTACAATGTATAGTATGTGACAAATTTTCTGGAAAGAACATGCACTGGTTCTTTTAAAACTGTCAGTGAGGATAAACGGGAGCTATTTACTCGTTACTTTAACTTTGATATGCATGTGGAAAATTTAATTTGTTGTCCTTATTGTTACAATAATTTAAATTCTTTTTCTAGATCAGATGCTGCAGAGGACCAGCTGTCCAAAAAATTTTATGATTAAAGACACTGAAAAGGTTACTACAGAAAATATAGATTTTTTTCCAGGTCTGTCCTAGAATCTGTTATAAATTCTTTTGTAGAAGTAAAAGCATTGCTTTTACCAAATTTATTTGAACAGTACAAATGTATTTTATACAAAAATGCAAACAAATTAGGCTTATGTGTTGAGCAGAAGGTTTTTCATCGTCCACAGTGATTATTTACCATGTTGAAGTCATGCCTTGGCCGAGCCCTATCATATATTGTACCAAAGATTTTTTTTTAGGGAGAATGATTTACAGAAATGGTGCTGATATTTTTGCTTGTTTACACACACTTGTGGTTGAAAATCATAAATGCATTGAAAATAATAAAAGATTAAAAAAAGAAAGCATTATCCAAGCAGAAAAAATGGCTAACTACTGTTTCAGAGGAAAGTAGAAAAAACAATCAAGAGCAAAGTCTAGAAGATGCTGTAAAAATCTTAAAAAATTATGTTAAAATATATGTACATGTATCAGATAAAATCAAAATGGACGGACTTCCTGACATAGACAATTTTAATTGTAAAGATGAAATCTTGAAAATCCCCCCCTATATTATGGAATTTTATTTTCAGAATTTGTTCTACAGATAATGAAGAGAAAGTACTGAAGAAGTCACAATTTACTTTGGATTTGCACTATTCTGAACCTCTTTTTAATATTTTCAGAATGATTCCACGGAAAAAAACTAAGTAGCCGAAAAGTTCCGGGGGAACTTATTAACTAGTTATTTTGTTCTTCCTCTGGTTTATAAGTGACACCGGAACATAGTGACTGGTTGAAATATCTGGTATGCCAAATTAGTCAAAACCAGAACTAACAAACTAGCACAAAAGTTCCAACGGAGAATTGATGCAAAGTACAAGCGCAACATATTATATTTGAACCTTTCAAAGGGAAACCAAGATACTGATTACAAAAGTCAAATGGAACTTATCAACAAGCCACAAAGTTCCTCTTTGGCAAATTAGTCAAAAGCGGAACTAACAAACTAGCCCAAAAGTTCCAACGGAACTTATCAACCAGTCACAAAGTTCCATTTTGGAATTTTGATGCAAAGTAAAAGCGCAAAATATTATCCTTGAACTTTTCCAAAGGGGAACAAAAATACTAGCCAAACGGTCAAAAAGTCAAACGGAACTTAACTAGTCACAAAGTTCCTCTTTGTTAGGGTTAGGGTTAGGGGTTAGGGTAAGGATTAGGGTTAGGGTTAGGGTTAGGGTAGGGTTAAGGTTAACTATTCAACTAGCTACATTGTTCCGGGACTTTTCAATTAGCTTCTTTTTTCCGGAAAGTTCGACTGCACTCGGAATAAAACAACTAGTTGAAAAGTTCTATCGGAACGAAATAACTAGCCGGAAAAAAAACAGCCGGAACATATAGTGGCTGTTACATTTATTCAGTCAGCGGATTAATACGTAGTGTCATGTGTTTGCTCAGTCGGCAGATTGATACCTAGTGTCATGTATTTATTCAGTCACTCAGTGTAGTGATACACAATGTCATGTGTTTGCTCAGTCGGCAGATTGATACCTAGTGTCATGTATTTATTCAGTCACTCAGTGTAGTGATACACAATGTCATGTGTTTGCTCAGTCGGCAGATTGATACCTAGTGTCATGTGTTTATTCAGTCACTCAGTGTAGTGATACAAAATGTCATGTGTTTGCTCAGTCGGCAGATTGATACCTAGTGTCATGTATTTATTCAGTCACTCAGTGTAGTGATACAAAATGTCATGTGTTTGCTCAGTCGGCAGATTGATACCTAGTGTCATGTATTTATTCAGTCACTCAGTGTAGTGATACAAAATGTCATGTGTTTGCTCAGTCGGCAGATTGATACCTAGTGTCATGTGTTTATTCAGTCACTCAGTGTAGTGATACACAATGTCATGTGTTTGCTCAGTCGGCAGATTGATACCTAGTGTCATGTGTTTATTCAGTCACTCAGTGTAGTGATACACAATGTCATGTGTTTGCTCAGTCGGCAGATTGATACCTAGTGTCATGTGTTTATTCAGTCACTCAGTGTAGTGATACAAAATGTCATGTGTTTAAACAGTCAGAGTATTGATACTTAGTGTCATGTGTTAATTCAGTCAGCGGATTTATACGTCGTTTTGTGTGTGTGTTCAGTCAGCGGAGTGATACGTAGTGTCATGTGTTTATTCAGTCATCACATTGATACGTAGTGTCATGTGTGTGTGTTCAGTCAGCGGATGAATACGTAGTGTTACGAGTTTATTCAGTCAGCGGATTGATATGTAGTGTCATGTGTTTATTTAGTCAGCTCAAGTGTTTTAAGCGTTGTATAAATCCAAAGAGTTCTCTGATTTTCTTAAATTCTATCCTGTAAAAATCAAAATACATGTTATATGATAGGTGAAAGATAGATCTGATATTTTATGACTCCAATCAGTCTTTTATCTAATCTTATGATTTTTTTCAAAATGGAAATATTTCCGACACCCAAAATTTTAGCAAATGAGAAAAAAAACTTCGTCGATAAAAGCCTTGACACACCCATATTTTAAGCGACCTAAATCGTTCAAAACAATTTTTGAATACAGAAAAAAACAACCGGATAAATTATGCTGAATTGTCTTATTTCGCCTAAGTTTCGTGTTTCTCTCGGACACTCGGACTTACATGTGTATGAAGCATTACATAACCTAATCTAATAATGGCAATCCGTTTTCTAAATGACTGTTATCACAATCAAAATTTTCTTGTACAAGATTTCTTGATCAAACCTTTTCATGGTTTTTTCTTATGACAATGTCTCAGGGACCCGAATTAAAGAATCTACGCGACCACTTTTTTGTACTTTAAAATTTACATTAGAATTAATTTATGTCCTTTGTGCATCTTTTCGGAAAAGAAAAACACGTTACCTATACTCGTACCGGGCTACAAATCATGATCAAGTGACAAAAGATCGAAATAAAAAACTTAATAACATTACAATCAAGTACATGTTTTTGTTATATATGTATTTCTATTTGTATCCATCTGATGAGTTAAGCCTTTTTAACTGGTTTTTAAAGTTCGTTCTTATGTTGTACTGTTACACCACTGTCCCAGGTTATTGGAGGGTTGGGATCCCGCTAACATGTTTAACTCCGACACAATGTGAATGTATGTGCCTGTCCCAAGTCAGGAGCCTGTAAGTCAGTGGTTGTCGTTTCAATTGTTGATGTGTTACTTTTTTTGTTTTTCGGTCATTTTTTGGCCATTGTTAGTCGATTTTATTTACAATTAAATTTTATTTTTAAGTGTTGCAGCAAAATAGACCCATTTTTTTTGTACATAGATTATGCCGTAAGTTTCCTCGTTTAAATTGTTTTACATTATCATTTCGGGACCTTTTATAGCCGACTATGCGGTATGGGCTTTGCTCATTGTTTAAGGCTGTACGGTGACCTATATTTATTAAATTCTGTGTCATTTGGTCTCTTGTGGAGAGTTGTCTCATTGGCAATCATACCACATCTTCTTTTTTATACTTATGTGTCTGTTCGTGTATATTATTCCACCGATAATGCTTTGTTATCCTTTGGAATTTAAAATGTGCAAATGTACCTGCAATACTCTTCAACGACAAATAAGACATCGTGAAAATCCTCTAAATCGGTCTTTATTTTGAATTTGACATTCCGAAGTGTTCACAAATATTACGAATATTTAACATAATATTGTATTACGAACTTGGTCTTTCAATTTACTTTATCAAATGAACATCTAACTAGTAAGAAGGATAAGTGTTAAATATTTGTTTTTCTTTCTTTCATTTTTTTTACATAAATAAGGCCGTTAGTTTTCTCGTTTGAATTGGTTTCCATTGTCTTATCGGGGCTGACTATGCGGTATTGGCTTTGCTCATTGTTGAAGGCCGTATGGTGACCTATAGTTGTTAATGTCTGTGTCATTTTGGTCTTTTGTGGATAGTTGTCTCATTGGCAATCATACCACATCTTCTTTTTTATATTTACAGGCGAACAATTGAAAGAACTTTAAGAAAGGTAATCTGTTATTGGTACACTTGGACAATAATTATAAATTTATAAATAAAGGCGGATTTAGAGCCCCCCCCCTTTTTTTGCTGTGGAAAATTTAGTTGGTGATATTGGAATCAATGAAGCATGACTGGAGCAAGCCCCCTCTTAGGCAGTCAGTGGGCCCCCACGTATGTAATTTCTGTACCCGCCACATGTAATTTCTACGTCATTTGGTGAAGAGATGTATCATATGCAATCGTTCTATCTTATATTTAAATATTTTTTTAACAACAACCTGAAAAAAAAAACGCAATATCGACGTCGACATTAGGGCACTGTCTGCTGATAAGTCACCCACAATAAAACGGTTTGATTGGACCGCATTATTTATTATGAATAACATTACTGTACATTTCTTATACATCCAAAAGGTGTCCTCAACCTATGCCAACATTTGATAAATATATATTAAATCTATGCCTACAAATAAAATACAATAGGTGTTTTAAATAACAATTATTAATTAACAACAGGTAAAATACACTGAGTATTTTTTAGCATTAAAATTTTACTCTTCTAAAAATTGAAAACAAAAATTAAGTATTAGCAAACATTATGTTGCAGTAAAATCAAATTTGATAAAAAAAAAAATAAAAAAAAAATAGGTCATTCCGATGTATTGCTATCGCCAAAATTTCCATTTTGCAAATTAGTTTTGGGTTTTCAACCGATCCATAAAAATTATAGATCCGCGGACATTATCTAGTGCAAAATAACATTCCTTATCGCTTGTTCTAAATTCACTGGATACTCCTATAAAAAATATTTAAAACACAAATTAATAATATGAAAATGTTTTGTTGTTAGATATATATATAAAAGTAAAACTCCATTGATAATATCTATGTACACATATCGAATAATTGTGTTAAAGCTTGCGGAAGAATATCTCAAGAACGTTTAGCGACACTCCCGGCAAGGACCGGTAACTCTGTAATTGTTTTTGCGGGAAAAAATGATGGCTTCTCATATCCAATCTTTTAGAAATTAGTTGAATTTCCGGTCATTTATTCATCATCCGCTCACGAAATTGTCTCAGAAAAAAATATATCTCTGCATGTACATGAACCTCAGTGTCAGGTATAGAGATGTGATCTTTTTTTGTGACATGTACTTTTGACCATCCACAAAAACTTGCGGTCATCCGATGTTCAGTACTTCAGTACTTTGATTTCATTTTACTATTGATTGATTGATTTGATATTTCAAACATTAGGTGTTTGAAAGGGTACTACATTTTGTCTTGCAACACGTCAACCTCAGATCCCTAAGAGAGTTGTTTTAATAGTTCTTTAATTACAGGAGAGTTGTTCTATTGATGAAATGTCCACATCTGTTTGCATTAAATAAATCCGTACTATGAGATTAAGAAACAGGAAACAATAATTTTGGTTCAGTTATATGTTTTGGAGTTTAGTATGGCCTCTAAAGCACGCCTTCGGGTGCGGAATTTTCTCTCTGTGTTGGAGATTTTTATCGTAATCCTGATCTAACAGAGACATACAAGTCTGTCCTGCGTGAAAATGTTTGTATAGGTTGGGATCACACATATTACAAACAGTGATATGTGTTTCTTTATTCTACGTTGGCTAGATGTATTAGGGGGGGGGGGGGGCGGGGTATAAAAAAACACGATAAGCCCCGCCGCATTTTTTGCACCTGTCCAAAATCAGGAGTTCCTGGCCTGTATTAGTCTTGTATGGTTTGTTTTTTAAATTTTGGTTCATTTATATGTTTTGGAGTTTAGTATGACGTCTATTCTTACAGAACTAGGACACCTATTTTTTTGGCACCATCTAAGGTCCACCTCCGAGTGCGGAATTGAATACCCGTTGGTGGCCTTCGGCTGTTTTCTGTTCTTTGTTCGGGTTGTTGTATCTCAATTTTAATAATAATACTTGAATACAGGACAACAGTCATGCGGTTAAAAACCATACTTCATGTGTCTGTCCCAAGTCAGGAACCCATAGGTCAGTGGTTGTCGTTGGTTCGGGTCTGTCATATTTGTGTTTCGTAAATTGTTTTGTTTTAAAAAAGCCATAAGTATTCTAAATTGAATTATTTCATATTTTTCATATCGGGACTTCTATAGCCGACCATACGGTATGTGGTTTTTTCTCTCATTTTTTTAAGACCGTATAGCCGTCCATACGGTATGGTTTTTTTCTCATTGTTAAAGGCCGTATAGCCGACCATACGGTATGATTTTTTTCTCATTGTTTAAGGCCGTATATAATTGTCTATATCCACTTCATTTGAACATTGTGGACAGTTATTTCATAGGCAATCTTTATTGATTATAAATATGTTTAAATGCATAATATTTTGAGGATATCGATAGTCAGCTTATTAAAACTAATACTAGTACTGATTTATGTAATAACTAACTGATTTCCTTAGAGGGTGTACACAAATGCGGCGCTCTTTTGATGTCAACACGTGATAATATGGGTATATTTGTAGTTTAATGCCCAATTTATGGGCATTATGTTTTTTGGTCTGTGTGTCCGTTCGTTCCTCCGTGCGTCCGTCTGTCTGTCCCGGTTCAGGTTAAAGTATTTGGTCAAGGTAGTTTTTGATGAGGTAGAAATACAATCAATTTGAAACTTGGTACACATGTTCGTTATGACATAATCTTGCTAAAATAGAATTTTGACCCCAATTTCACGGTCCAGAGAACATAGAAAATGATAGTGCGGATGGGGCATCCCTGTAATGGGGGACACATTCTTGTTTTTTTTTTATCACATTGGAATATCATGGCGAGTACTAATTATCCTATTTTTTTAATCAAGCACACGATATAGGCTATATATATATGAAATTAAGCTGATCTCAAGTTTGAATGGTAAAATTGAGAACTGGCAGTACTAAATACAATATATAATATCATCAATAACCAGGTTCAGTCTATCATATATAGTATAAAAAAAAGAAGATGCGGTATGATTGCCAATGAGACAATTGAGATATCAAAATGACACAGAATAGGTCGCCGTACGGCCTTCAACAATGAACAAAGCCCATACCGCATAGTAAGCTATAAAAGACCCCGAAATGACAATGTAAAACAATTGAAACGAGAAAACTAACGGCCTAATTCATGTATAAAAAATGAACGAAAGACAAATATGTAAAGCCATAAAAAACGACAACCACTGAATTATAGGCACATACATACATTATGTGGAGGGGTTGAACATGTTAGCAGAATCCCAACCCTCCCCCATACATGGGACAGTGTTATAACAGTACAACATAAGAACGAACTATAAAAATGAGTCAAAAAAGACTCATCAGATGCACAGTGTTCTTTTTAGCCGTTAATTTCTGTACCAGTAAGGCAAACGTTATTAGGGTTTTTATTTTGTTGTTGCTTTTTTTTAAGTACGGCATCTGGTTACAGGAAGCAATAAATTAATGTGCTTTTACTTGAAATTTCAAGATTATAGCACTGACTGCCTCGTTCTTATAATTTTATGTGGTTGCAAAAACGTTGCCACTGATAACAATTTGTGTTAGCTCCGTTTATTAGACATTCATTTGATTAAAGCTACAACGCACATCGCACCGATGTAAAATCACTGCGACCTTCACTGCGACCTTTAGCTGCAAAATTTAAATACTTCCTTTACATTACTCTTTTTGCACTTCCACCTTTACAATGTACTTTTCAAAGTGTTTTATAAATAGTATCAAGAGGTAGTAATACATTTAACATTTAAGTGTTTGAAAAAAGTTAAATATTTGTAAAAAAGACCTATGAATGAGTACAAATGTACCTGAGCGTGCTTAATTTAAATTTTCGTTATATTAAATAACCCATATTTGTTATAATAAATGCATTTATTTCACAATTCTAATTGCGTCTTTCATTTACATTTAAAGCTTAAAAAAAGAATGGTTACATAATTTTACTGAGGACTATTTTGAAGTTTGAATTCAGGTTGTATTCTGGTCAAATTTAATTTCTTTTTTTTTTATGATTAATTTTAATATTCTAAAAAAAAATACCGACATTTATTATAATAATAAATAAGCTAGACAAGCCCTCCCAATAAACAGTTCATATCCTTTAATTTATTTATCAATTTTTTTCATAATTAAGGTAGCACAATACAAAGATTTTATAACTCCAATTCCCAAGTTTTAAAATGCTGTAAATTTCTTAATAATGCTTGAAAATTTATAAAAGTGGTAATTTTGGATAGCTAACAGATTACTCTTTCAAATAAATGCAATGTTAGTATTATGCAACAATTATGTAACCAATTATAATGTTAACTGTGTCTAAAATATTTTTCACCAAATTTCCACTTTCAAATGAAATTAGCTTCTGCATAGGTATCCCTAGAGGGTTGATTTTATTATATGTTGTTCCTATGGCCATTATCTACAAAAGGGTGTCTCAGATTTCAGATAGAATGTATAGAACAAATTTTACACCTAATTGAACATTATCTTCTTTTATGTGGTTAGGATGTTTACACTAATTAGAGATTTATGAGAGAATGGAACACCATAGAGACAATCTGAGACACCCTTTTGAAGCCCATGATGTGTTGATTAAGATTCCGTTAAAAAATTTTCTGTATAGTTAAAGAGATGATAGAGCTAAATTCATTCAAGTGAACTTATCCAGATTTTGCCACTAATTACATAATAATTGATTACATAATGATTGCAAAATAAAAATATTGCATTCATTTAAAAGATTAGTCTTTTATCTATCTATATATACCTCTTTTATTATTTTCTATGCATTCATAAGAAAGTTACAGCATTTTAAAGGTTAGTGATTGGAAGGAAAAAAAATCTTTGTATTGTGCTACCTTAATTCAGACATTTTGCAGTGCACGTTCCTTCGAATTAATATCTTTGGTGCTAACTTCCCTTTCTGTGTACACCACTAATTCATGGTCCCATTGCTTTCTATGTTAAATTCCTCCGTTTCAAATAGGCACACCTCTTTTGTTTTAAGTTCAAATAAAGTGAAAATCATTGCATTTCAAAGCAACACTTTATGGTGTCTGGTGCTGAAACAATTAACATACCTTTAATGGCATATAAGAAAGAACTGGTTCCCGGAACTTCGGATGTACCAAAACAGGTACTTACGATCTGACAAACAGACAAAATGTACCCTCTTTTTAAAATTTGGTGCAGTTTTTTTAATATTCAAAATTAAAAGTCCCAAAGTGTTTTACAATGATCACCAGTCCTTCAGCTTTTATTTGATACAAAAAGTACCTAAATGTTCTACATAGTTTGAAAGTTACACTCATACGTAGGAACTATTTTGTGTTAAATATGTACTACTTTCTGGTATGTGCTTTTTGGCCGGGCCTGAATTAGTGGTTTTACACCTTCAAACATATCTCCATTAAAATATATACGATTGCAATCCAGTCCTACTTTCTGGTATGTGCTTTCTGGCCGGGCCCGAATTAGTGGTGTTACACCTTCAAACATATCTCCATTAGAATACATACGATTGCAATCCATTATTGTCCTGTCATATCTTATAATTGTTAATGTATGTATGTTATCGTTAGTTACATTTATATGAGATGGACCAAACAAACCTTTTTCAATCGACTATTTTCCTATTACCAACTTTTACTGTGAAAAAAATGTTTTCCAATGATTTTTTTGGTATTTTTATTTACGATAATATCATAAAAAAAAAACACCCCCTCCCCAAACTGGCCCCCAATTGTCAGCTTGAATTTACTTCTTAATGTTGTCTGAATTCCTACAATTACATGTACCACAGAGTAGTTAACCTTTCAACAAATTATATATTTCGGTTAGAAGTTTCTATAATGAAAATAGTGTGACCACAAAGGAAGAGAGTGTTTAAAAGTGTTGCTCCCATTTCGGTATTTATTTAGATGACCCCAACACGGTACGCTATTGTCAACTTAAGTTCAATATTTCTCCACAATGGTGGATTTCGTTACAATCTTCTCCATTTAGACTACCAAGTTTCTAACTGCATTATTAGTTTATAACTGCATTATTATATGTACACCAGGGGCGGGTCCAGTCATTTATAAAAAAGGGGGGGGGGGGGGGTTCTAACTATATGTTCCCATTTAAATGCATTAATCGTCAAAAAAAGAGGGGGGGGGGGTCATTGCCGTAACTCCCCCACCCTAAATCCGCCACTGTACATTTAATTATGTAACAATTGCATATAATTCTTACGTCGTGAATTACAAATGTAATACATTAAGTCTCTGGATATTGCAAACGTTAATACATGTATGTAATGCCCGCCTACAATTGTAAGGGTGTATTACGTGTTTTGATGTGTCCGTCTGCCGTCTGTGTTGGTGTATAGGATGGTTTATCGTTTAGTTGATAAACCTGTAACTTCGTGCACAAACTTATTATCTTGTTACAAGTATGTACTTTTTACAATATACATGCATACCATATTAGGCAGAAGCAGCCCCCCCCCCCCCCGGGAAAAATTGGTTGCTTTTATAAAGAATTACTGGTGCGTGACTAGAGCGGGCGCCCCCTCCCCCACCCCTATGGTCAGTCAGTGGACCCATCTTATGAAAATTTCTGGATCCGCCACTGTTAGGGTTACATGTATCTCGTTGGCAATAATACCACATCTTCTTATTTTTAAATAAGTCCTTACTCTTCGTTCTTGTTATTTTGTTTTGACCTATATTATATATAATTGTATCCTCCCCTATCAGTTATACGTTTTCTCACAGGTATGACTTTAGAAAGCATCTTAAAGAGAACAATGTATATATTTTAGTCAGTTCTCATTCAAACCAGTTTCGATGTTTAAATTTACTTGTAGAGCGTCGATTATATTAGATTAAACTATTAGATTTGAAGTTTTTGTAAATTGAGAACTTTTTGTGTTGATAATTCAATGAGATGAAGACGAACGGGTGTAATTTAAACAAATTGTATTCAAATGTTTTGGTCAGATAATGAAACCTTGAACTCATCGTTCGTCTAAAGAACAAAAGACAGGTGAAAAACAAATCTGTCAACCAAGTACGTGAATCAGATGCTTCATTCAAACGAAACAAATTTTCTATCTTTTGACACAAAAGAGAGAAATATGGGTTAAAAACTAAGATGTTTATTGAAAACGAAATAATTTAAAATGTTTTGTCAGCGATTATTTTAATGTATTTCGAAATAATTGTAGTTATTTTGAAAAATGTAAACTAGGGTAAGTGTTCAACTTTTTTGATTGGTCAATTTGAGAAAGAACTCTCGCGTATAAATGTCAGTTTGCTTTACTCTTAAATTATTGCCAGAGGTATTCAGAAAACAGACACAAAATGTAAGTCTTTATTATTACAACTTAATTGATCTGAAAGCTTCTTTTTATTTACTTGATTTTTCGTTTTATTTTTGCTCCCTACACGTATCAATTAAGTTAAAATAGTCGATATATTTAACATTATAATTATTGAGATTTTGTGAAAATGGATTTACAATCATGCATTTCAATTTGAATGCATAGAAATGTTTAGTATTTGTTAATTATATTATTTTGTCAAGTAAAGATGGTTTAATTTCTTTACAATACGTTTCTTATTAATATGTTTAAAAATAAAAATTGTTCCTAAAATACAAAATTTACAACATTTATTGCTAAACTTTTTTATTCGGTATATTTTATTGGACCTGTGTTGAAGGACGCAGTGTAATAGGGCGAGCCGAGATCTTTGAAAATCATTTAATAAGATGGAAAAGTTATTTTATAATTCATGCAGATGTTTTTTTTCGTTATTTCTATAACATTTTTTAACATTTAAATTTTAGTAAATAAAATGTTCTTTTTACAAATTTTTTTTGTAAAATCTTTTAACACTGATAAAAAGAATGTTTCTTTCAAGTTGAGAACCTCCGCTCCTTTAGCTTCATAAAAGTTTATTTCATTCTTTGCAATGTTAACTGCATGTTTTATATCAAAAGTTGATTACGTTTACAAATATAAATTAAAAAAATAAATGTTTTGAATTATCAAAGTGACAAGAATTTGGCGACTTTATGAACTTCAAGGCATTTTTACAAGGTGCGTGTTTTTATTTTTAAAAACGTTTTATATGTAATAGTCATTAATAAAAGGAGATTCGACGTGCACATAAGTTGACGAGAAACGTTTTACCAGAGAGAAATAAAAACAACAGTTAGATACTTTACATATATCTTAACCCGAAATACAGATGTATTGATATTAATTTCTATCCGACTCAACTCATTTGTTATAAAATAAAATGACGATAACCACAGAGACTATATAGCACATGGTGCGTTGCAAACACACATTGAATAATTGATTGTCGCTTACTTAGAACTAATTGCAATTATTTCGGAACGAAAATTTAACAGTTAATACAAAAAGTAGATTAAAAGAGGGACGAAAGATACCAAAGGGACAGTCAAACTCATAAATCTAAAACAAACTGACAACGCCATGGCTAAAAATGAAAAAGACAAACAGAAAAACAATAGTACACATGACACAACATAGAAAACTAAAGAATAAACAACACGAACCCCACCAAAAACTAAGGGTGATCTCAGGTGCTCCGGAAGGGTAAGCAGATCCTGCTCCACATGTGGCACCCGTCGTGTTGCTTATGTGATTACAAATCCGGTAAATAGTCTAATTCGGTAGGTCACATTCATGAAAGGGAAGGGGATTGTAGTTACGACGTAAGGAACATATCCGATATCATTTGTGAAACGGTTATTCCATAGATTACATGTATGCAAGGTAGAACGATAGGGAATTGCCACTGGGAACAAAGCTACAAACCATCATAGAGTATTTATTGTACAAAAGGTATCAACTTTAAAGAACCGATTGACATGTGTTATTATAAAAACATCACGAAATCGGCATGTTTAGAAAACAATATGTCTCTTATGAAAAAAAACAAATTGAAGGTTTATCAAAAGAATGAAAAACATGCAATCTAATGAAATATTTGTTATTTTCAGGATCAGATTGTTTATTTTCGTTTTGTTGGTCAGCGTTTACAGCTGTGTCCATGCAAGTCCTGGGTCAGATTTTTTAGGAATCCTCGCTTGGACAAATGGAGTTGACCTTGAAACAGTTCACACTCGCGAAGAAGCATGCCAATACAAAGAAGGTACAGATTTCAACTTAGAAGATTGCATAAACGCTGTAATTGATAAGGTTTGTTCCGGAAATTGCAACGGAAGAGGTCGGGATGTTGTTTCAGCTGTTATCTGGCAAGCCGTGTTGCAAGCCTCGGCTGATGATTTTTGTGCAAAAGCAGAAGATGAAGAGGGTTGCGTCTGGCTGTTATCTGAATCAAAAGATTGCGAGGACAAACGATCGTTTAATATCAAAAAGTCTTCTGGATCAGGACACGATCTTCCACAGCTGCCACCAAAACCCAGTGAGAAGAGGAGTTTGAATTTCGACAACTTGAAAAATGCTCTCAAGGCAAACAGAGGTAGAAGTGGTTTATTAAGGAAAATGCTGAATATAAAAAAATAACATTGACGATACTATAGTGGACCCTGACGACCAATGAACTGCGACACGGACAATGATTGTATTGATTGTAATAATATTTTTGGGGACATTTGGAAGGGGACTACAAAAATGCAGGGCTACTTTTGATAACTGTATGTGATTTAAAATTAAAATGAAATAGTTTTAAAGGCATTTGTTCAATTTAGTGTTTTTTAGTTGAGAACATGTATTTTTAATGTGTTTAATTGTGACGAAAAACTACAACAAACACACAAAATGTAAAAAATCATTAGCGTAGAAACGAACAAAATCGATTGGTTATCTATATGAGATGTGTATAGTTTTGACATTGAGTATCATTAAACAATTGAAGAAGGTGATATGATATTTTCTTCAAATTTTAACTGATGCCTGATACAAAAACTGTTAATTTCATATTTACTGAATACAAAAATAAAGGAGTGAAAACATTAAGCTGAGAACTCGAGGTCATATAGATTTCTTATTTCAATGTCATGTATTCTTCTTTTTGGGGTTTTAGTGAGATCGTTCCAAAAAACTACGTTTAGACATGTCATCTTGTACACAGCTGAGTATAATTATGTTACAGTTAAAGGTTGTTGTACAAAACATGAGTATATGATTATAAATTGAACTTATGACAATATCTACAGCCATTCACTACATGTAGCATCAGCGTATAATGAGTTTAAATGTATATCCAGTTGTTGGCATGATACTGGTTATATTCATCTCGTATATCTTATGATGCTATGATACTTAATCCCTAACGGGATGGAATGGCTTGATATTCATATGACGAAGATATAGTGTTTCAATAAGTGTTATTGTGGTCTGGAGATGGCATATCAGTAACTTCTTGTAGTCCATTGTTAAAGTATGCATCATTGTCATCTTGTTTAGTTTCTCTTGTTACCTATTCTGAAATCGGACTCGGACTTCTTTTAAATGAGTTTTACCGTGCGTATTGCTGTGTTTTTTACACTGGCTAGAGGTATAGAGCGAGGGTTGAGATCTCAAAAAACTTGTTTAACCCCGCCGCATTCTGGGTGTTGCTAAACGGCGGAAACGGAAAACGAAACGGAAACAGAAACGGAAAGAAATTTTTATATGGACGGATTTTAAGGGGGGATGAAGAACTATGAAAATCAATAGATCTTGCCTTGTTGGGAAATTTTGCTATTAAAAGTTTTTTTTTCTATTTATCATATATTTCAATATAACAAGTGAACATGCAAGTTAGAAAATTCGTCCTATAAGGTCGATAACTCCTATAAGAAGTCATTTAACCGTTTTGACGAGAATGGGCATGAGGTAGAGCTCAACATTCTAATAAAATTGAGAATGAAAACGGGGAATATGTCAAAGAGGCAACAACCCGACGAAAGAGCAAACGACATCCGAAGGCCACCAATGGGTCTTTAACGCGGCGAGAAAATCCCGCACCGGGAGGTGGTATCAGCTGGCCCCTAAATAAAATTATGTACTAGTTCAGTGAAAATGGGCGTCTCACTAAACTCCAAAACATATAAATGAGATTAAATTAAAAAAATATACAAAACTAACAAAGGCCAGAGGTTTCTGAAAAAATGTGGCGGGGTTAAACATGTTTTGTGAGATCCCAACCCTCCCCCTATACATCTAGCCAATGTAGAATAAAGAAACACATATGAAGCAATACACACAGTAAAACTCATTTTAAAAGAAGTCCGAGTCCGATGTCAGATTAGACATGTTTTTCAAATCAGATTTTCGTTATTTATACCTTTTTTTAATAGACATCCCTTATATTTTATTCCTATGTTTTAATTTTAGCCATGTCGGCTAACTTGGCTGACAGGAAGGGTTATCCAACACAATGTTTATACTATATACACAAATGATAATTGTTGCAAGGTTTAACCAAAACTATCAGACTACTCCCTAAACGACATATGTTCAATAAAATTTGGCCCAGTAGTTTCAGAGACTGCGAAATTTTGTAAAAGTTAACAAAGACAAAATCGGACGACGAACGCCAAGTGACGAGAAAAGCTCTCTTAGCAGGGCAAGGTCAGATAAAAAAATAAGAACTCTCTTAAAGAATACCATTCAAGACTAAAGCAGGTCTTAGTACCAGCAGAAAACGACCATAACAGAGCAAAAACATTGAATGAACATTTCACTATAATTGAATCAATTAAGAAAACATCAGCTAAATATGAACCACTAAATGAACCGTTACATCCAAAATGGAAAGACATAACAACCTAAGTATGGACGAGAACAAAAATAGAATATGGATTCAATACATTAAAAGTATGAGGGCAAGAGGAAATAGGCTATAGAATGTAAAAATATATAAAATGAATTAGCAGCTATCATATTATTATTCACCATTTTTTTCAACAATCATCAATACCAGCTTGATACCTGATGAATGGACAACAGGAGACATTTGTGCATTTCCGCTAATTAAGTATCTCAAACATGCATTCGCTGCAAGATCCTGAGACATATACTAGTAGTATGCTCTAACATAATGCGTTACAGTCTAGATTATTATAATATCATCAATGCGTCACGTCTTGGATGCATGATTTTTTGTTAGTTGTTATTGGCTTTGAACTAGCTGTCAGTTAACTATGAATACTCTCAGAACCGAAGCTATTTGAATAGTCTTATCCTGAAGATGTAACTAGCAATTTTGCAAAATCAATTTGTCGTAATCTTTTACGGTTGCGAAGGAGTCGTGGACACAAGGAAAACAGTGTTTGGGGAGATAACTCCTACAAAGAAAAGTATTCGGTTACACAGGGTAAATTTCAAAAGCGCATAAACTGTTCGATATCATATACCAAATATCTAAGCGACATATTGCGAAACAAATATTTATCGCAAGAACAAAATTAGGCGGAAGAAAAAAAAAATAATCAGAAGAAAAACAATAGGTCTTTCCACAAGACCTAATTAAAAACCAATTGTTCAGAGAACAATTGAGGTTCTTTCCACCACTTACAATATATTTTTTGTTATCAAAACATTGAAATTAAGTTTAAATGTCAATTCTTATGGCTTTATGATGTATCAATATGAATTTAAGCAAAGGTCAGAATCTAGAACGTCCAATTTGATTATGACCTTGACCTCAATTCCAAAGTCATAAAGCAAGGACCTCAAATTAAAAGACACTTGCTCTGTAATATGTTTGGTTAATGAGTTGTATCACTTAACGCATTATTCTAGATATAAAAGGGGAGAAAACCCTTATTTATGGTCAACGTACCCTTGCAATCAAAACAAAAGTGTTACGACATGTTGCAACTAACAATTTTGTAAAAATAAGATGTCAACATGTTATAAATTTTATGAAAATAAGTGAAAATAAGTGAAAATAAGTGAAAATAAGCCAAAATCAAAATTTATAACTTGACCTTGACCTTTGACCTTGACCTCATTTTCATTATTTTGGACCAAGGACATCAAATCTAAAGACCCTAGTTCTCTATCACTTATGGTTTACCAGCTAGAAGTGCAAATCACTTATATCAAAAACATTAGGGGGAATAACTCTAATATTGAGTCTTTTATGGTTACGAAGGAGTACTGGCCACAAGAAAAACAGTGTTTTGGGAGATAACTCTTACAACGTAAAATGTTTAGTTACGCAGTTGTCAGTTTAAAAAGCGTATAAACTATACGATATCATATTTCAAATATCAAAGCGAGATCTTGCGAAACAACAAAACTACGCAAGAAATATTCGAATATCACTGCCAAGGCCATTTGTAAATTTCCAACAATCTATGGCTTCCATGAATTATTTTTTAAACAGATTATTCTATAATGGTATTATTTAAATAAGTTTTTCTATATGAGCTGCACTTTGAATAAAACACCATATTTGTTTGAAGAAAATTGATATTCACCGCGGTGAATCAGAAGTAGTGCATGTAAACTTCTGCTTTTCTATGTTTATTGAGGGTTCAAATTGAAAGTTTGATAATCAAAATATACAGGGAAAACATACTGGTAAACCACTGAAAATACAACAAGACCTTAGTCTTTTAATGTCTATAACATTTTTGCAAAATTTTTAAATCTCCATAAATATAGAAGACAAGAAGATTACCCAAAGTAATTTGGTGTCATTTGTATATTTCTAATAACTACTTTTTGCATAACACTTTGACGAATAAGACAGCATGAAGTTCTAAACATCAACCTGTACCCTTTGATCTTAATCTTCGACGATTTTTACCCGAAAAGTGACAGTTTCAGTCCTACTTAGACATCTAAGATACCATTATTCTGCGACATTTTTTGATATGATCTGTATATATATTATATACATTTTAAAATAGCATTGCATTTTAATGAAATTGAAAGACTAGGGATTTTCAACGTCATGTACTTTTTGTAAGCGGTCACCGTAGGATTTCACCATACATTTTGAATATCAAAGTTGCACTTTGAGTCTTCTGTTAACACAAAGACAAACAGGTAGGATCTGCTTACCCTTCCGGAGCACCTGAGATCACCCCTAGTTTTTGGTGGGGTTCGTGTTGTTTATTCTTTAGTTTTATATGTTGTGTCATGTGTACTCTTTTTTTTCTGTTTGTCTTTTTCATTTTTAGCCATGGCTTTGTCAGTTTGTTTTAGATTTATGAGTTTGACTGTCCCTTTGGTATCTTTCGTCCCTCTTTTATGTTAATTCCTTTGGGGTCATTTGTATATTTGAAATTACTGACTATTTTCCTATTATTATGAATATTTAGAGACCAGGAAGGTTCATCCATCGCCCTGTGCTTTTTTACCTAAATTCTTAACGATGTTTAGCTGAATATCTTAGGTGTTTTGGTTGACTTGTCATACTTATTTAAATTTATATTTTTTAAAGATTACTAATAAAAATGTAAGAGCGATCGCTTGTTTTGTTCTATTAATATGATTAACAAAAGTGCATTTTGTTGATAACATTTTATATTTCATAAGACTAATGTGCGATTTACACAAATGGTAATATTTGTGGTGAAAAGGATTTCTTTCAAATTAGTTTACGCCTTACGATTATAAAGCTATCCGGCTTTTATTATTATCGAATATTCATTTTTTTATTATTATTTTCACCTATGATATTTAAATATCTAACCGACTAATCTAGCAGTCGGTTAAATAATAGTAGTATCGAATAACGAACAACGAATGGGCCTTTAACGCCACGTCCATATCAATTATTTAAAAGTTGACGATTTTTTTTATGTAATAAAAAATGCTATAGATACGCGTTAACTTGAAATTTCAAGACTATAGCATTTATATACGTCTTTTTGTACTTTTTGTGCGGTTGTAAAAATATGACCCGTAATAACATGTTAAGTATATAAAACGACGAAAATAATTGTATAACAATCTTTTCCAACCGGATCAAAAAGTTCTGACATTCTGTTTTGTTGTTTAAGATTAAGATCAAGATAAAGGCAATTTCTAAACGGCCGTACAAAAACGTCTAAAATAAACTGCATGGAAATTAATCAGTCTCGCGTTAGTCAATCTCGATTTCGTTTCATATTTACTCTAAAATATTAAAACATTCAATTGATTTAAGCTTTATTGCATCGAGATAAATACATAACACCTTTTTAACGACTTTTAACTGCAAAATTTAAATGACTCCTTTATAGTTATGTTTGTACATGAATTATTAACTAAAGTGTCTTTCAAATATTATCAAGGGATATTACTTCCTTATTAACCTATTTAGTTTTTGAAAAAAAGGTTGAATATTTGTTACGAAGACCCATGTATGACCCCCTGCGTTAATTTTGAATTTTTCGTTACATCAAATGACCCAATATTGTAATGCAAGTATTTCACAATTCAATACATTTATCATTTAAAGTTGAATAAATATATTACATGTACCAAATTTTACTGAGTTTATTTGAAATTTCAATTTATGACTTTTTTAAAAAAAATTTATAGTAAATTAATTACCAATACTTAAATGAAAAGTATTGACAGTTATTAAAATAATACATAAGTTAGTTCACTTTATAAATAAAACTCATATCCTTTAATTTACTTATGATTTTTTTTTAATAATTAATTTGAATGTTTTTAATGATCATGTTCTTTTTTGTTTTTTTCTGATCATATCTCCTTCAAAATTAATTTTAGTAAATGTGTTCCTGCTCCTTTTCATACGATATAACGACGAAAGTAAGATTGTATGAATAGGAGAAAGAATACACCAATGTCATGAAATAAGTGTAAATAAAAAGAATTTTGATTCTGAAAAAATAAGTTAGACACAGAAAACAGGAAAAAAATCCATGCCTCAATCGCATTAGCTTTAACTTCGACTTGAAATGACTCTTAACGAATGCAAAATAACAGATACCAAGATTTAGACAATAAGTAAAACCTAAAGAATTCAGATAGTTACTTGTGCAGTTTTTTGTTCAGAGAATGAGTTATCTGTTCCTGCAAAGCAAGATAGAACTTTTCGAGAAAAAAAAACCTGATATGATCTTAATACTCGTATTGTCTGGTCCATTATTAAACAAAAGAGTAGTAAACTTATATGGTCCGACCATACTCAGACCATATCAGTATACTGATTTGGCCATGTCCATACACATATGGTCTAAATATTCATAGTGTCTGGAACATCATCAACTCCAGTCAAGACGTCATACATATATGAATACATATTATTAGCTGAATGGTCACAGTTATGTGATCCGTATTCTATAAAAAAAAATACATCATGCAAACTTTTTATTCAATACACTGTTTTCATAATTATAACGAATTCAACTATAAAAATGCATTGCTTTTTATGAATTTGTTTTAAACGTTTCTAAACGCGTCAATTGCAATATCATAGGAAATAATATATGTTTTCCTCCAACTCACACCAATTGTAAGCTTAAACTATTCGAACCACCTGTCGAAAAAGTTATATACTTAGTAGTCAAAAATTGGTATTTGAAAAATATTTTTTTTACAAAAGGAAAAAAAAGGTTGGACGTGAAATGCATGAAGGTGTTTGTTACATTTTACTGCACTACGTGTTGCTTCCGTTTAATAAATTATTGTCCCAGTTTAGTATATATTGAGAATGACACCATTTCTTCACGTCAGTCCAATATTTCTCAGTTTGGATATATGTCAGTTTATTTTGACTCCATTTTTTAATACTTAGTTTTCACACAAGCTGGTTTAGATGTTTACTTGTTGAGCGTAGATTATTTTAGATTATAAAACTAGATTTGAAGTTTCTGTAAACTGAAACTTTTTTATGTTGACAATTTAAAGAAATGAGGACGATAAAGTGTGATTTAAACACATTGTATTCAAATGAATTGGTCAGATAATAAAAACCTTGAACTCATCGCTCGACTGAAAAACAAAAGACCAGTGAAGCAAAAATCTGTCAACAAAATACGTGAATGAGATCTTTGATTTAATAAATTCTATATCTTTTGACACAAAAGAGAGAAATATGGGTTAAAAACTGAGTTGTTTATTGAGATCTGAATAATTAAAAATGTTTTGTCAGCGACTTTTTTTTAATGTATTTCGAAATCATTTAGTTATTTTGAAAAAAGTAACCTAGGGTGAATGTTTTATGAACGTTTTTGATTGGTCAATTTGAGAAAGTAATTCTTGTATAAATGCCAGTTTTCTTCACTTTTAAATTATTGCCAGAGGTATTCAGAAAACAGATACAAAATGTAAGTTTTTTTTATTTTAAATTAATTGATCTGATAGCTTCTTTTAATTTACTTGAATTTTCGTATTACCTATACTCTTTACGTTTTTCAAGTTGAAATAGTGGATATATTTAACAATGTATTGTCAATAAAGGGAATTTGAGATGAAGAAAAAGGATTTACCTACATGCATTTAAAAAAAAATAAGTTTCAATTATTAATATTTGTTGCTAAACATTTTTTATTTGGTACATTTTGTCGGACGTGTGTTGTAGGACGTAGTGTTATTAGGCGAAGCAAGATCTTTGAAAAATCATAAGATAAAATAGAAAAGTTATTTTAATATTGATTCAGAAAAAAAATCAGTTTTATTTAATCATTTCGATTACATTTTTTAACATTTAAATTTTGGTAAAAGAAATGTTCCTGTCACATTGCTATTGTAAATAATATGAGGCAAGAATTACCTGTGAATGGGGACGAAGTCTATGATTTCTTTTTTAAATCAACAATGTTAAAAAAGAGAAACGGAAATACCGTAACGTTTCCGATTTTGGTTCTGTTGTTAGGGACTTTAAAGTTATTTAAGTTGTGACGTCATATTCAATGTAAATAAAGAAACGCTGTCATCAGGTAACGTTTTTTTAATAACAATTTTTTTTTCTTCAAATGAATTAGTAAAAGTTCCTTTCTTTACATATACATATTCATATACATTTTATTCAGTCACATGTAAACAAGACCGGAAACGGTAGTATATTTCTGCGCCGATCCGGAAATTCAAAAACGCGACAAAAAAAAAATTGAACGATTTTGAGTTCATTAGTACAATGAAAAATTCGGGAAATTTTCCCGATTTTTTTTTTTTTATTTTTTTTTTATTGGATTTTCTACTGTAATAGGGGACTATACAATTTGTGTGGGTAAAATCTTTAACACTGATAAAAAGAATAATAATTTCAAGTGTAATACCTGCGGCACCACCCTTTAAGCTTTATTAACGTTATTTCCATCCTTTGGCATGTAAACTGTGTTTTTTTCAAAAACCTGATTGCGTTTACAAATATCAATTAAAAACAATATAGACTTTAATATCGCAGTGAAAAAGATTTGGCGACCTTAAGAGGGCATTTTCACAAGCTTCGTGTTTTTAAAATGTTTTATATGTAATGGTAATTAATAAAAAGAGATTCGATGTGCACATAAGTCAATGAGACAACACTTTACAAGAGAAAAAAACAGTTAAATACTTTACATATATATCTTAACCCGAATTATTATAACAGATGTATTGATATTCCTTTATATTACGGATTACAAATGAGTCGAGTTTTGTGACTGGATAACAACACAGAGATGTCAGTATATATTCAGGAAACTGCCGGGATATATACGACGTCCCCCCCCCCCCCCCATTGGAACATCAACAATGTCATCATAACACCTTTTACTATGTTATGTAGATTGCACAAGGTAGAACGATAGGGAATTGCCACTGTAAACAATGCCACGGGAAAACATTTTGCCTTGCAACAAATTGAGCATTTGGAACCCTCAAAGTGTAGGTCTTTAACATGCAGAGAATGTGACATTCTATGTACAAAAGGTCTCAAATTTAAAAATACATTCCAAAATATACATATTAGGAAACGTACCTGTCACTTTTGATAAAACAAATTTAAGGTTTATCAAAAAAATAAACAGCATGTAATCTAATGGAAAATATGTTATTTTTTAGGATGAAATCGATGTTGTTCGTTTTGTTGGTCAGCGTTTACAGCTGTGTCCATGCAAGTCCTGGGTCGGATTTTCTAGGAATTCTCGCTTGGACAAATGAAGTTGACCTGGAAACAGTTCACACTCGCGAAGAAGCATGCCAAGTCAAAGAAGGTACAGATTTCAACTATGAAGGTTGCATAAACGCTGTTATTGATAAGGTTTGTTCCGGAAATTGTAACGGAAGAGGTCGGGATGTTGTTTCAGCTGTTATCTGGCAAGCCGTGTTGCAAACATCGCCTTTCGAATTTTGTAAAGAAGCAGAAGATTTCTGGGGTTGCGTATGGCTGTTATCGGAATCAAATGATTGCAAGGACAAACGATCATTTGGTATCAAAAAGTCTTCTGGATCAGGACACGATCTTCCACAGCTGCCACCAAAACCCAGTGAGAAGAGGAGCTTGAATTTCGACAACTTGAAAAATATTCTCAAGTCAAACAGAGGTAGAAGTGGTTTATTAAAGAAAATGCTGAATATCAAAAAATAACATTGACGAGACTATGGTGGACCCTGACGACCTATGAACTGTGACACGGACAATGATTATATTGATTGTAATAACATTTTAGGGGACATTTTGAAGGGGACTACAAAAATACGGGGCTACTTTTATGACTGTTTGTTTTTTTAAATTAAAATGAAATAGTTTTAAAGACATTTGTTTAATTTAATGTTTTTTTATAGTTGAGAGAACATGTATTTTTAATTTTGATGAAAAACTACAACAAACACACAAAATGTAAAAGAAATCATGTGCGTAGAAACGAACTAAATCGATTGGTTATCTAAATGAGATGTGTATAATTATAACCTTGAGTATCATTTAACAATTGAAAGAGGTAATATGACACTGATGCCTGATACAAAAACTGTTAATTTCATATTTACTGAACAAAAAATAAATGAATGAAAACATAAAGCTGAGAACTCGAGGTCATATAGATTTCTTCTGGTACAATGCCATGTATTCTTCTTTTTAGGGTTTTAGTGAGATAGTTCAAAAAAACTACGCCTAGAATTGTTCATCTTGTACACAGCTGAGTATAATTATGTGACAGTTATAGGTTGTTGTACAAAACATGAGTATATGAGTATTAATTGGACTTAAGGCAATATCTACAGCCATTCACTACATGCAGCATTAGCGTATAACCAGTTTTAACGTATATCCAGTTGTTGGCATGATACTGGTTATATTCATCTCATATATCTCATGATGCTATGATACTTAATCCCTAACGGAATGGCTTGGTATTCATATGATGAAGACATAATCTCTCAATCAGTTTAATTGTGGTCTGGAGCTGGCATGTCAGTAACATCTTGTAGTCCTATACATCATTGTTATCTTGTTTAGTTTCTCTTGTTACCTATTCTGAAATCGGAAACGGACTTCTTTTAAAATGAGTTTTACCGTGCGTATTACTGTGTTTTTTTACACTGGCTAGAGGTATAGGGGTGGCATCTCAAATTTTGTTTTTAACCCCGCCGCATTTTTGGTGTCTGTTCAAAGTCATGGGACTTTGGCCTTTGTTAGTCTTGTATAATTTTTATTTTATATATATATATATATATATCGGAGTACGTTTTCACTCAACTAGTAGTCAAATATGGTCAGTTTTGGTTGATGTTGTCAAATATGGTCAGTTTTGATTGATGCAGACAAATAATTTTGTTACATGAGTCAGTCTGAGGTATGAAAACTACTGTTATTTTTTTCTGATGCGATATTTTGAATAAAAATAGGAAATGCTGGCACTCTCAATTGATGCGAGAAAAAAAATTGTGGTCATTGATTTCCAATATTGCAGTTATTTATATACTACAGTCCCTCTTGACCTAAAAATATAACTGAATTACTGTGCAGCTATTTAGATTTACATTAAAAAAAAGCAAATATGGTAAGTTTTGGTTGAAGCGGTCAAAAGATTTTATTACACAACTTAGTCTGAAGTATGAAAACTACTGATATTTGTTTATGATTCAATATTTTGAACAAAAAGAGGACATGCTCATTGGCGGATCAAGGGGTGGGTCCAGGAGTTGGAACCCCCTTTTTTTTACGATCAATGCATTTGAATGGATCATATAGTTGGAACCTCCCTTTACTCATGGTTGGAACCCCCACCCCTTTTTTTAAATGGCTGGATCTGCCCCTGCATGCTGGCATTATAAATTGGTGCGAACAAAATTGTTTTCCAATATTGCTGTAACTTGTATATTACAGTCCCTCTTGGTCTAAAATTAAAACTGAAGTCCTGTGCAGTTATATAGATTTGCAGAAAGAAAGAGCAAATAATGTCAGTTTAGATTGATGCGGTTAAAAGATTTGTGTTAAACAGGTCCGTCCAAGATATGAAAACTACTCGTAAACAGATATTACATTTGGTTAATGAGGTCAGATAATTTTGTTATGTGATACGGAATAACAAATGATAATTATCAAATAATAATGCCCCCCCCCCCCCCCCCATAATACTAACGGCCTAATGTATGGACAAAAAATGAAAGAAAAACAAAAATTTCTGTGACACATCAACAAAAGAAAATCACTGAATTACTGTGCTCATGACTTGAGACAGGCACATACATGCAGATATGGCGGGGTTAAACATGTTCTCTTGCCGATTATAAATCTGAAATAAAACCGGCAAAATAGCAAAACTCTACTATTAATCGCTATTTTGCCGAAGCCTTTATATTTAGACAAAGATTTCTTAAAACGTATAAATCAATTCTAGCCGTAGAATTTATAAATCAATTCTAGCCGTAGAATTTATAAATCAATTTTAGCCGTAGAATTTATAAATCAATTGTAGCCGTAGAATTTAAAAATCAATTCTAGTGGTAGAATTTGACATCAATTGTAACCGTAGAACAGTTCTAGAAGTAAAACTGACCAAAGATTTGGTCAGTTCTCGCTAGAACTGTCTAAAACTGTTCTAGGGTAGAACTGTTAGGATGAGTTCTAGGTAGAACTGTCCAAATTAGTTTTTGGTAGAACTGACCAAATCAGTTCTAGGTTAGAACTGTTCTAGCTAGAACTGACTAAAAGGTGTCAGGCTGACAGTTCTACGTACTGTCCTAGAACAGTTCTCCTGACAGATTTAATGAGAGGTTAGAAGTGATCTCCAATGTACGCATTTCACGTTTTAATAAAGTAAACTTAATATTTACAAATAATCTGTGAAATAATTTAAATAAAAAGTCGTTCAAAAGTCTAACATTGAATAATTTAAATACCTTCAACAATTTTAATCGATATCATTTACTTTAATATATCCGTTCATTGATTCATACATTTGATTTTTGGATCTCTGCCATTTGACTTCCTTTAAAAATTCCCAAAAAACACTAGAGCTTCCACGAAAAGTATCTCTAGTTTCGTTTTTATCAAACGAAGACGTTCGGTAAGTCATTTTTAAAGGTTATTGGCGTTATTTTCTTCTACTTAATATAGTTTTTTTCAATTGCAATTTCCTTACAATATTAAAAGTGGAATTCACCATTTACTTTTAAATTCCTGCGTTTATATATATCTTTTCTGAACCCAACTTAAATTTGATAACTTTTGAAATATAATATGTAAAAAGTCACTAACAGCGGGAACTCTTTTGACTTAGAGCACCAACATTATTAGGCTCATGCACGTATGCATCTCAGTATATCTCCATCATACTAGTATACTGTTTGTGATAGGTTAAAAAATGCATTTACAAATGTTTTTTTAAACATGTAACAGTTTATTCTCCGGAGGGTTAAATTGTTATTTGAAAGAGCCCGTGTTTTATCTATATATATTGGTGTAGTGTTTTGCTGACATCAATTTTTTTTCTTATATGTTTTATCCTTCTGTAAATTGTGTTAGATATTTCTCCGACTGACTGGATAAACCCTCTGATATCTATGTGTGTACAACTCCGGATTATGTTCACAACATAAATTAATAGTTTTGCCGACATGCTTAAGATAATGGTTCTGAATCAACACTGGCTAAACGAAATTATCTTACCATCTTTACATTTCTAAGAATATGATTGGTTAAGAGCAACCGCGTGGAGACCATGTATATTTCATATGAGGTTAGTAGGTGTGGTTTATTTCAATACACAGTGTAACTTCCCTTTGCGAGAACAAGACGGTGTTGAGGGAAAATCTGAACGGTTTCAACAGAAGAAGAAATTGATATGAATGATTGAAATAGATTCATTAATTAGATATAGGAAGATGTGGTATGAGTGCCAATGAGACAACTCTCCATTAAACACATGTAATGCTAATAAATGTGTATTGTTGACATTTTTTGTATAGACGAGTGACATTAAGTTCTAAAATATAGATGACTTGATTATTTTGATAGGTTATTAGTCTAAATACCACATGGTAAGATAGTCAACAAGATAAATTAGTTACATAGTGTAATAGTGACGTAATACCATATATAAGTATATGGTTGAATAATTTAATTTTGGATGTAACGCGTCTTCTGATTGGCTGACGTGATTTTGTTATGAGCCCATAGACATAATTTAGTCATGTGACCGTGACGTCATCAACGTTTTTTCATGGTTTTCTACGGTTTAAAATGGAATTTAGAATTAAATTATAAGAAATGACTGTAATATTTTTTCTGTCTATTCGAAATAACATAAAAAATGTGGTGCACACTGTTAAATATTTATTCAGTGTGCACCAAATTTTTTATGTTATTTCTTCATAGACAGAAAAAATATTACAGTCATTCCTTAAATAACGAACGGATCACATATGAATCATACTCAATCTGCATGGATTTGCTGACACCATATTTTTCGTATTAGGTCACTGGTACACTATGTAACTAATAATATGTGTCCACAAGTATTGCATCTTGATCAAGTTAGTATTGAACCGTCCATCTATTCTTAAGAGTTTTTATATCATAAAATACATATAAGGTTATAATTCTTTTTTGTAACTTATTTGTCCAACGCAAAGCTATATTAGTATATTTTAGTAATGTTGAAAAAAAGAAAATGAAACATTTCCTACATTCCAAAGATAAATTTTTTGGATACTTAAATTAAACATTTATTTCTTGCCATGCTAATAATTACAGTCATTTGTCGTTGGGTTGTATTTCTTTTTTTTTTTTTTACAAAAGTAGAGTATATATTAAAGTCGCATCATTCTGCCAACAATGTGCTGATTAAAATGCGTTGTTTTGAATATAAATTTAAAAGACATCTATACAAATTTAAATAAATAGCTTATATATTTCTTCGTCGTGTGGTTAATGTAAATTAAACAAACATATTCAACTTGTTTTTTTACACAAAGAAAATTGTGTATTATCTTTATCGTGATCATTTCATTTGACATTTTAATCGATCTCTATGGCCGTTCTAAATAGATATCAGATAAAAAGCATATTGTTAAATAAACTTTAAATTACAATTTTATAGTGGCCGGATATTTTGTTATTATTGTGTTTATAGCTGCCATCCAAAATCTCCTTTGTTCAGAATCAAAGATCAGCAAATAAAATATATATAACATAATTGCCTGAAATTTAATATTCGTTAAAGCATACACAATTTCGTCTTAAATGTCTATCTCTTTCCTCATTCATAAAGTGTAACTTCGTGTCTCTACCTTAAAATGAAATAACTAATACGGGGTTCACAAATTGCCGATTATTGCTCCCGTTTGAGATCAAACAGTGATAAGACACGAAAAGTAAAAAAGTCGGATTACTATCCTCAATTATTTGGAATATCCTATTATTGTCTAAACGCAGTCGAATAAGTTCGTACACAGATTCCTACGGGTCGGGAATGGTCCTGATAGTTCGACGAAGCACCCCGACATTTAGGTGCGTCCCGTAACATTCGGGGAAACTCGGCCGATTTTGTCTAGTCGGATTACAAGCGTGACTATGTCGTGACAGATTCGACTGTATCGGATCAAAATCCTAACATTGTTCTGTGTTTTTTGGACGGTGTCCTCTGGCACGGGAATGATCTGGAGGAATTTTTCATTGCTGTTTTTCTACCGATTGAGTCCATCTTGTCGATTGCGTCTTTGCCGATTCCGTTCTGGAACAGTCCCGTTATTAATACGACATTCGTCAATGATACCCCTGTCAGAGTCCCGACAATAACAGAATACAATATGACTGAGACCAGACAAAGACGTTTGCAATATGCGATAGGGAGGACCGTGATAGGATTACGTTCCGACAGTACCTGATCATCCCGAGTATGCCGACAGTTTTTTGAACGGATAACTTCCGTCGTTGTCGGTGCACTGTCGGGTCACTGTCGGATTACATTCGGTAGAATCGGGACGCAGTTGTGACAGACTCAGTCAAATTTTACCATGCGAAAGATACAAATCGGACTAGAAGCGGATTGAAAACGGGATTATCGGGACAAATTCGCTTGGAAACGGTTGAATATCGTCGCTTCCTGAACAATATCTGATTGTTGTCGTGATTAAAATATTTTTTTTACAAATTTGATTTAAATTTGAATTTCCATCCACGATTCACAGGATCTTGATCAGATTATGAGAAATTTTAATCGGGAATGGTCCTGTCAAGGACGGCAGTAAAAATCGTGAATGTGTGACCCCAGCTAAATGTACCATGAACAACAGTCATACTAACGTTAACGTAAGCACTTAAGTATTTAAAAAGCATCGTTACAAACTTAGCCACAGAAACGGGAATTTTTCTGCAGGTTTGAAAATCACAATTTCTACATTTGATTAGAATTAATAACGTCTAAACTATTTTTTTATATATTTTTTTCCTTTTTTATCTCATCTACTGATACATTTGTCTTTCTCTTACCAAACTAATAAGAATGCCTTTGGAGCCAAGGGGGTCGAAGAAGTTGTTTATCTACTCTGTCAGAATTGTATTTGTTTCCAATTTGTAATGTGGTTGGTTATATGTCATGGCTTCCTATAACAAGCAAAACTGGCCACCACAAATTCAACAATAGCGATAATGTGCAAATGAAAACCAACAACTAATCAATTTAAATGATTTTATTAACTTTAAGTGTTTTGGATTGTGTGAACTACTTTAAATATATCGGCAGGGGCTTTGTTGGCCGATATTTGAGCTACTGTATCACTAGCCTGTCAACACCTAGCTAGGTTGCGAGTTCGAGTCTTCATGTGGCAGGTGCGTTATACTCCAATCTTAATTGACAAGGATTGCAAGTCTTCCTACCGATGGTCGATGGTTTTCACCGGGGACTGTAGTTGGTCCATAAAATAAATACTGGTCGCCACGATGTAGCCAACAATGGTGAAAGTGACCGTAAACCTGTTTATCAATCAATCAATCAGTGAACCAACCATTTAACATGTGGGGTACTTAACGTGTACTTGCATGCATAGATACCAATAGTCCCGCTGATATTGTTTTTATAATTTTTTTAGCACATACTTACAACTTCTCGTCAAATCAAATTGCTTGAATTTGCCTTCTAATTTTCATAGTACATACTTTTTCCGTGTACTAAGTAACTACGCATGAATGACCACAAGGGTAAGATTTCATTGTATTGTAATCAAGATATTAGAACAAAAATTGCTACTGGCTATTTTGAAATAAATGATATGTTCCAAATTTAACTAAATAGTTTGTAATTAGTTTTCAAACAGATTTTTAACATCCTACTAATCAATCTTTTGATCTAAATTTTGTTTTGACAATTAAAAAAATTCTTTCATTTAAATAGAGAGTAATAATAATGGTGCTTTATACCTTGATTAAAGTACAACTCAATCTAAAATTTGTAATCCTTTATCTTCCATGCAATTACTTTGTACACAAAAAGAGTCAACCATGAATCTTTTGAAGGGAAATGCATATAAACTATCCACTAGACTACCTATGGGTACATACCTGGGGCAGATCCAGCCATTTTAAAAAGGTGTTTCAACCAAAGATGTGGGAAGGGGATCAAACTGTTTGTACTCATTCAAAAGCATTTTAAAGATAGTTTTAGGTTTTATGTGAAATAAAAAAAAATGTTTTCAAGAATGTAAAGCTTTCACTGCAATTTAAGAATTGTCTGCTCTTGGTCAATTCATTTTGTCATCTTACCATGTAAATAAGTACATGTATAGTAAAACAACGCTTCGTTCATATCAATAAACATACTTACACCAGCAGCTACCTTCTTTACATTCTAAAGTCAATGGCCTTTTGAAATCCCATTTTTACAATGATATTATAGTCAGTAGATTTACAAAACTACGTAAATGAGCTACATCCAGTTAGCCAAAACATATCAATAGACTAATTACAGGATTACTCAAGTGGTAAATATGTGCTAAATTACTCAAGTGGTAAATATGTGCTAAATTGGATATTGTATAGAAAGGTCCTATACACTATGAAAATAAGAGCTCGGGGCAAAGCCCCTCGCTCTAACTTTCATAGTATATACCTTTCTATACAATAACCGAGACGTAAATTTCGTATTCGGGTCATTGAACACTGCAATAAATAGACTACTTACTTTGTGTTAAATGTTTACCGTGAACATTTGTTTACAATGTACGGAGATCATTTGTTTTTACAGACATACAATATACAATACAATTTCTCACAAGTTGTATTCTAACTTGTCAGTTGTTTTCAATGTGTTTAATGTTTGGGGCTTTTTAGTTTGCCATTTGATAAGGGACTTTCCGTTTTATAATTTGCTTGGAGTTCGGTATTTTTGTTATTTTACTTTGATCATGTATATTCATTTATAAACAATGGTACAAAGTATTTGGTCTATGTCAGATTTACGAACTATTGTTTTTTTATTTTTTTATTTAATGGAATAGGAATTTAGAAGTTCTGCCCAAAACGGTTTCTATATGATCATCATTGTTGTATTGTGTTCGGTTGCTTGATAATTTCCTATATTCAAGAGAAACAGTTTAATGTTTACTTGTCTTAAAAATGTGTTATCATTCCTCTTCAATGTTTTATAGAGCTCAAAAGATTTTTAACATGACAGTGGTCATTTCAGTGTTGATTGTGTATGTCTTGAAATCTCGCATTTCAATGGAATGATGTCTTTGTAACGTATCGTTAAATCTGAATTATGTGAATATTTATTAGGGGTTTCCACTTTTCTGTGGAAAGACCTATTGTTTTTCTTCTGATTATTTTTTTTTCTTCCGCATAATTCTGTTCTGGCGATAAATATTTGTTTCGCAATATGTCGCTTTGATATTTGGTATAATATGATATCGAACAATTTATGCGCTTTTGAAATTTACCCTGCGTAACCGAATACTTTCTTTGTAGGAGTTATCTCCCCAAACACTGTTTTCCTTGTGTCCACTACTCCTTCGCAACCGTAAAAGATTACGACAAAATTATTTTATAAAATTGCTCGTTATATCCTTCGCATGATTTGTCCTATTTTGACCGAAGCAAAATGAACGCTCCATATGAGAGTTATTTCCCCTTATGCTTTTGATTTAAGTGATTGCATTTTTATCTTGTAAACCATAAGTGATAGAGACCTAGGATCTTTTGATTTGAGGTCCTTGGTAAAAAAAAAAAAGGAAAATTAGTTCAAGGTCAAATGTCATTGTCATATTCTAGTTTTTGAATTTGGCTTATTTTCACTTATTCCCATAAACCATATAAGAAATCAACAAATTATTTTTACTAATTTGCTAGTTGCAACATGTCGTAACACGTAAATTTTGATTGCAAGGGTGCGTTGAACGTAAAAATGAGTTTTCTTCCCTCTTGTATTTAAAAATAGGCGTTAGTGATGTAGCTCATTTTAGTGACGCACGGTATTGGTGCCACTTAGCGTTACACGACGTTCCTATAAAACGACGATTTTGACGTTGTTCCACGGAAAGTTTCAAACGTTGACCGTATATTGTACTCATGTAAAAATGCAGCTTATATTACAGATATTTCTTTATATGTTTTTTTTTCAACCCGGTGCAAATGCAAAATTCCAATGAATTAAAACAAAATTTCAAAGACATGAACAGTTTTTTGGATCTAGGTACATGTATGTGTGCCACCAATCTTATATGTCGGACAACTACTCTCTCTCTCTCTCTCTCTCTCTCTCTCTCTCTCTCTCTCTCTCTCTCTCTTCGTTCTTTGAAAAAATTTCAATTTCAATATACTAGTTTCATTACATGCCTATGTACCAGGCAATTCTGTTCGAGATTCGAGAAAATAAACTTCATTCTGCCACGCTACTTCTAAATGTAATAACCTTATTTTTCATACACATATTGCTAGGTAGATGACTAGGGATTGTTCTTTGAAATAAAACCGCAGTTACATAATGATGACTTCAGATGGCTTCTTCGGGACATGTATAATTTTTCTAATATTATAAAAATCCGTTTTCATCCGTTATATGTTATGAAAGTGGAGACAGAAAGGTTTTTTACGAGTTGAGCAGCTAATTGGGACATGTTTTCTCTTTTTTATTTAAACTTCTCTGACTATCTTCCTTCTTTTACAGTTAAAAACGTCTATTACTTCATTTAACGTTAAATGTATATAATACAGTTGTAAAATTTTAAACCATTCTACTTACTATTGAATCCGCACTGGGATTTCAAAGACGCACATAAAACAAAATTGTAACAGCGGGACACCCTTGAAATGACGTTATAGGCATCGAAATTAGCAAAGTTTTTCTTTCAAAAATAGACAAAGCACAAAATCATCTATTTTATTGATTTCTATGGCTTATTTCCTTTTGAATGATATGCATAACATGGATATGTATTGTATAGGATAAGAGCTTGAATTTGAATAACCCGCGATCTAACCCATATTTCCAAAGTGACACCAATATCGTGCGCAACGTCTATTAACCAAATATAAGTAGACCTTTTTGGTCTTCTGATTTGAGGTTCTTGGTTAATGACCTTGAAATTGATCTTAAGGTCGTAGCTTAATTTGACGTTCTAGATTTTTGACCTTTGCTTTTACCTCATATGTATACATGATAAAGCCATGAGACTTTTTGCAAAAGGTATCAAACCATTTACCTTGAAAAAAGAAAAAAAAAGAAGCAACACAAAATACAGGTTGAAATTACTCCCTGGTCGTGCTGTGTTTTTTTTTTCTGTCGATTCTTGTTGTTTATCATTTATTGCCATGGACTTGAATTCTATAGGATCAGTTGGAACATGAACACTTTAATTTCCTCGTCAATGACAAAACTTTGATGAATGATGACACACAACGATCGAATCAGCTTGAAAGGTACCATCCACTCTATCTTTATGCATATACTATGATTGGAGATGTTGATATAAAACCAGAAACCCGTATTTTTCAATTCATTTAAAATCGATTTAAATTTTTTTGTTGATTTACAAACATTCTTCATTGTAGGTGTTTTGCCGATTTGTTAAGATTGCTTTTTTATATTCTTCTTTCGGTAAGCGACAACATATACATTATTGAGATAAATTCCGTTTGATTTAGAAATGATATTTTCCATAGTCTGTAAGAAAGTTACATTTAACTTTTCGATTCCAGTGTTTATTGATGTGGTCCTAATTATAAATTGTTTCCAAACTATGAAGTTTTAGAAATACTAAGCATTATCTACTCCAGGAATAAATAACCTAGCTGCATTTGGAAAACGTTGAACATTTAGGTCATGAGTCCTTTCAACGTCGCTATTTTATTTCGTCTTTTTAAGTTTTTCTAATTTGAGCGTCATTGATGAGTTTTTTTTTTTGGACTAAACGCACGTCTGCCGTTCAGAATTTTAATTCAGGTATCTTTGATTATATTTTTTATTATAAGCCTAATATATTTGATGAGTTTAATATAATTATTAAATTTTTGTTTTACAAGGTACTGTTTCGGTATTTTAAAACAAGAATGTCCATTGGCTTGCGAGTAGTGCGAGGACCAGACTGGAAACAGGGTGAAAAAGATGGCGGGGAAGGACATTTGGGAACAGTTGTTTGCGTTAAGGAAAATAATTCTGTAGATGTCGTTTGGGACAATGGAAATTTGACAACGTGCAACATAGGAAAGGACGGGCGAAGGGAATTGCGAGTGGTTGATAATGCACCTGCAGGTAATAAAATATAGTACAATGTTATAATAACGAAACTGTTTATTAGCGTAAAAGAACCGATGGCTACAGTACTGAAGGTTCCGGGTTCGATCCTGACTCGGGACGCTGGAAATTTCAGTACATCACAAGGTTGATTTTCACCCTTCTACACACTTCTCTGGTACCCAAACCGGAGTTTGTACTATAATGGGTACTTTGGAGGCCTCGGTTGGTCAGAGTTGTTCCCTACTCTGACCTGGAAATCAATCTTCTGATATCTCTCCAGTTTGTCTGTTTCCGCCGAGAGGCCCGGTGGTTCTCTCCGAGTACTTCGGCTTCCTCTACAGACTTCCCGGTGTCCTAGCACTTCTTTTGTAGTGAGTGGGGTTTGTATGCCTTGCAAAAAATTGACGTATATATACGTTAGTGACACATCTTCATTAATCCCAATAGGGAGTGTACATGGATTTTACTGTACTCTATCAGCGTTAGCTCTCTAGGGGTTCTTCGGATAACGGAGGAATTTACCAGTACATGCATATATATATTAACCATATGTGGATTCAAAAAAGAACTTTAAAGATCTTCTGGATAATATTAGATCTCAATCTTTCTCATAGAATAATTCTATCAAAACCTTTGACTTTTCAACCCTGTATACCATTATCCCTAATGTAAAACTGAAAGTCGTTTGAACGAAATAATTCTCAATATAAAAATAGTAGCATACGGTTTGCTTATTGCTTTGGAATATCATACATTATATTTTGCTTATAGTGAAAAAGAAGGTAAAACATGTTACACAGGGGAACAAGTAATCAGTATGCTAGAGTTTCTTTTAATTTGAGGTAGACTTTTCAACAAAGCGTCAACATTACTATGGGAAGGACCCGTGCGCCACTCCTTTCCGACTTCTTATTTTCATATGAGTCTGAGTTCCTTCAGACACATTTAAAAACCAAGAAGGTTGATTGATTGATTGTTGGTCGCTTAACGTCCAGAGGCAAACATTTCATGCATGTTCAGGAAAAGAACAAGTTAACAATAAATACAAAAGGTAGGTCTTGTCATAATAGAGGCCAATCGGGATAAGGGTATTCTGGATAGGGATATACATTTTGCCTGGCAACAGGCCATCTACGAACCCCTCAATGAATGAGTTGTTGCAAGGGTTCTTTTTACATGCAAAGAACGTGGCACTCTCTTTACACGAGGCATCGGATTTAACGTCCCCATTCTGACCGGACGTGACTGTGAACTTGATACATTCCGCGCAGCCACAAGGACGCCCCACTTCGGCAAGCGTTTTACTGCCGGTCGGGTGAAGACCAAGTGACCATATTTAATTTCCCCAGGCACCCTTGGGATAAAAACCAAAAAGGTAAAAGAATCCAGATATTCAGATATATGTTCTTTTCATTTACAATCCTAACCTTTGTGCTTTTGATTTTGTCATTCGACAAAGGACTTTCCATTTTGTATTTTTGTATAGTTTGAATGAAGAATTAATGAGAATTTTGTTATAGGGATAAAGCATTACGGAATAGCATGCAATGTATGTAAAAGACAACCTATACTCGGAACTCGATGGAAATGTGGAAAATGCAGTGATATCAATCTTTGTACCATTTGTTATTTCTCCGATAAACACGATCTTAGTCACGAATTTGAACGATATAACAGACAAACAACAAGCAGACCGTAAGCATAATTTGTAGTTATAGTTGTTCATGATAACTAAGTGTTTATTTCTTTCCATGTCTTTTGATATTGGCTTTCAATTGTGTTGGTTTGAATGTTGATGTTACAGGTGCATCCAGAAAAAGGTGCACGAAACATATTTGATAATTCGCCGTTTCAGAATCTAATGCATCCTGGGTAATATTTTCAAAAGTGTATACCAAAACGTCCTGATTGGTTAAAAATGTCACAAACAATGGAAATTTAACCAATGACGTGACGTTATTTTCATTTTGGGGTACGAACAATGAAATTACCCATTATGCTTTAAATTCTGAAACGGCCAAATGATTGATTGGTGTTTGACGCTACTTAGAGCACTTTTAATTATTCAAAAGCCGGAGTGCCAGGAGAGATCATCCATTTTGTTACAGGGGAAATGAAAATCCTTGATAATAAAAATTTACATCGAGTCAAAACGTAGTGGTAACAGGTTAATTAACTATTGAAACAAATCAGCAACCGGTGCCTTACATAACATTCATCAGGTTTTTCTGTTTTTCATTTTGTCATTTTCAAAAACATATACAACTTTTTGAATGTTTTATATGTTATCGTCACTACGATTTGTTGTTTTTGTGCCATGAATAAAAAACAGCAAAAATAACTTTTATTCACATCAGATTGAATATACAAATCTAGTGAAATGCATTGAAATAAGAAAACTGGTTGCCTCTCCTGTGTTGCATATATGTCTATGATACTTCGAGTGTAATAAGTTTGTTATAGAAAAGACACAATCCGTAGAGTAACACTTCAGCCCAGCATATAACGTGACGGTACCCAAATTGCACCTATTTTGACAGTTTTTTCATCTACGTTTTTTATGATAAAGACAAAAATGTCCATTCTGTGTTTATTTTGTAACCGTATCCTTCTTTATTATAAAGGTACACTAATTTGATTTTTATTCCATATGGAATCATAGAAAAATTGGTCTAAACTGACCTCCAAACCATCAATGATTCTGAAATGAGGAGTACCCAAATTGCATCCATGCTTAAATTCACATCGTCAAAAGTCTAATAACAGAGCTTTTGTTTAATTTCTTCAAATATTTTGAACAATTGGATATTAGTCCATGCTTACTCTTCATTATTTTTTAAATGGATACTTGTAACATATTGTATTTGCTCATTTTAAAAAGATGACGTTTTGATAACGTCGCATGGCGACGTTTCAGTACATTTTGCTTTTTCAGTAAATGCTTCATCTGTTGATAAATACTGTGAACGTTTTGTGCATATCTAAATAGTTTTACCTATGTTGAAAGATGTGCCTAGTATCAAATCATAAAAATACAAATTGTTTAGTCTCTATGAAATCTTGTAAGATTTTCTCTGCTCGTTTTGCTAAATAGGTGCAATTTGGGTACTCGGTGCAATTTGGGTACCGTTACGTTATAGTTCTCAAAACTCTAAAACATGACTCTTTTTGAGATGAGGTATATGTGCACATGGTACTTGTTAACCAATTCGTGTTGGTAACCGTAAAATGTATCAAGTATTGATGAGCTTGCTATAGTGTGTTTTGTCGTTATCAACATGAATGTGCGTTCAAGTTTATATATGTTAAAACTACTGTTCAGGCTAGGGTGAATGTTAAAGCGTTAAGATGTTTAAATCCGTTGAATTTGTATGCACCCGTCCTAAATCAGAAGCCTGTTGTTCATTTTATTTTAACGGCGGCAACGAACGACAACCACTGAGTTGCATGCTCTTGACTTTGGACAGGCACATACACAGTTGTTGCAGGGTTAAACAGGGGAATTGGGACAGTGGTGGAACAGTGGTGTAACAGTGGTGTAACAGTGGTGTAACAGTGGTGTAACAGTGCAACATAATAACACATTATAAAAAGCAGTATCATATATTGAATAATAAACAAACGAATCACTTCAAACTGTGTTACATGATTAACGTGTTGTTTCTAACTATCGGATTATCACCAATTGAATAACGTCTAGAGTGTTTTGACTTCGTTTTACAGGTTGTGCCTCTTACACACATACTGATCCAACAGAGTTATGAACTGAAAAAGACACTACTTAAATTTTACCTTCACCATATCAAACTTAGACTAATTACCTATCCTCGCAGTTTTATATTTTTAAGTATCATTATAGTTTTCTGGTCTGTAATTTTTCACACTACGATCCATTACCGTTGTAGATTTTATCTGCTTATGTTTTATAGCAAGAGACGCTAAAATGTCAAGACAACCAGTCACGCTTCTTGAGTAGTTCAATGTTTACTCTGAAGTTGTCAATTTTAGTTTGCTTGCATACTGATTTGTCATAACGTGAAATAAATTCCATTTTATACAGGGAAAAAGTAAAAAAGAGGGCCATTTCTCAAAAAATGCGTGCACTCGGAATATTTCCAGGCGCGGTGGTAACACGAGGCAAGGACTGGAACTATGGCAAAGACGACGGTTAGTAGCATTTCCAAGTACAAAAGTAATAAGTATATCCTAGAATGTGACCTAACAAAATAGACTTTACAGCGGTTGTGATTGATCGATTGTCGGTTGCTTTACGTCCAGTGGCAAATATTTCATGCATGTTCAGGACGAGAACAGGTTGACAATGAACACAATATGTAGGTCTTGTAATAGAGGCAACCGGGATGATGGTCGAGGAAATTTGAACTACCACTGGAAAATGAGGGTATATTGGATAGGGACAGAAATTACAACAGGCCATCTAAGAGTTGTTGCAAGGGTTCTTAACGTGCAAATACCGTGGCACTATCTTTACACGAAGAATCGGATTTAACGTCCCCATTCTGACCGACCGTGGCTGCAAACTTGATACATCCCGCACAGCCAAACAGACACCCCACTTTGGCAAGCGTTTTACTGCCGGTCGGAAGAAGACCAAGTGACCATATTTCTATTCCCCAGTCACCCTTGGGCGTACATTGGTTGTGTCTTGACATGAACAACACGACGAGTGTCACATGTGGAACAGCTTTTGCGTACCCTTGCCGAGCAGTTTGGAATAGTCCAGCTTTTGATGGGATTCAATGAGAATTAATCATTTTATGGGAACTTAGGCTAATGTGTTCATGAGTGCGCTGAAAAGAAAAACATTCATTTATATTAGGACTATTCAAAACAAAATGAACAACCATTTAACTTATTTTATGTACAAAGGTGGTTCTGGTACAAAAGGAACAGTAACTGAACTCAAAAACTACAAAACAGATACTGGTGCACGTAATGCTGTCCATGTAAAATGGACAAATGGAAAAACTTGTGAATATCGGGTCGGAGCAAGTGGTAAAATGGACTTAATATATGTTGAACCAGGCGTAGGGACAGACTACTACAGAGACCATCTCTACATTCCTGGTAAATAACGACACACTTTATTCGTATATATTTATATTTACGAATAGCTAACCTTCTAAAAATTACAAATTGATATTAGATCTGATTAAGTAGTTAAAGTTGTTTTGGTTTGATATTTTTCGTAATGTTTTGTTTTTGACTTTTGTAAGAGAGTACTGATGTGTTATCTGATGCAAGGGACCAGTTTTATTTTAAAATGTAATCCTCTTATATTTAATTGTGTTACCGAAAGAACTATTAGTCCCTTGGATATCATCCGAAAAAGCATTTGTACAGTACATATTGATTGCTAGCAACTTTCCCCAAATTACCCGGTTAAAGAATTAAGAAAGTAAGATTCCAACGCCCTCATGCAAAATCAAACTTGGCTGAATGTGGCTTTTCTGTTGTTCCATGAAGTGATATTGTTTATACTAAAGTTTCTTGTATTTATAATTTCCTGGCTTTTCACACTTTTCTTTTAAACATTACCGATGAAGATTAATCCAGAAAGGCGCACAACACGAATAAAGTATTATTTCTATAAACTGAGTGATACAAAATGCATGCTGGATCATGCAGTCATGGCACTCTTTTGACGTGCTTAAGGTTTATGTACCCTTCTGTAGCCATTTTTGTACGAATTTTTCAAACCTCAATTGTATCAAAACTAAAGATATAATAAATAATAGAGATAGGCCATTTAGTGCATGTTCCAAGGGGAAACTTGATGCAAAGCATTACTTTTTACTGTTTCATTGCATTTGATAGAAAAAGAGGACTTTGTGGCAAATAAATCAAGATCATGTTGAGTAATCTTTATAACAACACTGTATGACAGCCAGTCAGCAGTTTGTTTTTTGAATGATGTACTTGCAGATTCATCACAAAGGTTAACAAGAGAATACAGTTTTATAGGCGACAAACCAAAGCCAAAAGAAGAAGAAATTGGTTTTTTGGAGAAAAATTTAGATGAGGCTGACAACCCAGGTCTTGATTCCGTCTTACATGTGGGCGATCGTGTATGCGTATTTATTCCTTCAGAAGAACTAAAAGAAGTTCAACGCGGAAAAGGAGGATGGAGTATGCGCATGACTGAAGTTAGTATATAAAAGTAGAACGAAAAATCATGGTAATGAATAATTGTGGTCATTACTAGTAGATCTTAGAGCCAGTACTCAAAACTACTGGAAGCTAGTTGATAGATTGATTTCTAAACATCCAGTGTAAAATATTTATGCAAGTTTAGAACAAAAAAAATTTGATTATTTACAATAAACACAACAGGGAACTTAGTCCTGTAATAGGTGTTGTACAGGACGAAGGTCTGGAAATTTGAAAATGCCATGCATTGGAAAATGAGGGACTATTGGATAGGAGCAGAAACTTTGCCTTTCAGTAGACCAACTACGAACTCCTCAAAGAGTGGGATTCTCTCTACAACTAGGCTTAAGATTAAATGTCCCCATTCTGACCAGACGTGACTACGTATTTATGCATCCTGCACAACCAAACGGACGACAAACATTTGCAAGTTGGGTGAAGACAAAGTGGAAGGCTAGTTGAAAACTAACAAAAACTACTTAAAAATTCATGTGTCTAAGCTGAGGTTCATTCAAGCTTTTATTGATAGAATTGAAATGATCTGAACCAAAGTTCTAGTTTATAGTTTCTATATAAGGTACACACATAAAAACATTCAATTCTATCCAATATTCCATTCACTAAGGACGAGAGACTAGTGTACACATGACATTCGAGTTGTGACAACTTCACTGGAGTTCATCTACATATATATATATATATATAACGTTGTTTATTATTATTTTTTTTGATAAAAAAAAATATTTCTGAAAAAATTATGTGTAGGCACGTGCCTAAAGTGCCTAACGGCAGCTACGCCCCTGAATTAACTACTAATTTAAAAATATATATGACAGCAACCAAACAACACATCATCTAATAAAAACTTGGGTCATTATACAGATTTTAATGTTTGTCTGGTCACATTTGTTTAGAAAGGCTAACACTTATAACGAAATCAACGTATTGATGTGTGTTTGTTTATTTTACATTGGCAAGGTATAGGAGTAGGGTGAAAATATCACAAAACATATTTAACCTCGTCGCATTTTTTATGCTATCCCAAGTCAGAAGCCTCTGGCCTTGTATTTGTTTAAAATTTTAGTTCATTAATATATTTTGAAGTTTAGTATGACATCCATTTTCATCATACCTTTACACATTTGTGTTTATTGGCCAGCTGAAGCCCGCCTCAGGGTGCGGGATATTTCTTGCTGTGTTGAAGACACATTGATGGCCTTCGGGTGTTTTATGCATTGGTCGGGTTGTTGTCTATTTGACATATTTTCTAATTCCATTCTGAATTATATATAAAGTCTTACAAGTTCCAACAAAAGCAATATTGTTGTACTAAAATTTGTTTTCCAGTGTATTGGAAAGATTGGTATAGTAAAACAGATAGAATCTAACGACATCATTGAAGTCCAGTACGATGGAATTTCATGGCAGTTTTATCAAGGTGCTGTTAGGAAAGTGAGTTAAGTAAATAAATTAGTACACAATTATACAATTCATTTTTTAAAGTATAAATTATATTCCAGTACTTAATGGATACGAAATGTTGTGTATATTTATGCCAAAAAGTCCTCACACACAACCATAGTGCAATTGCTTTTTTATGTTCTTCGTATCAGAGTTAAAGTCATCAACTCTTAGAGCTCAAGTTGTAAACAGCACAAATCAGACGCTCAAACTGCATTGTAAGTACTAAACGACACTTACACATTAAAATACATATAAAGCATTACCATTTCTATCAAAGCACATACATGTATAGCAAATAATCAGCAATGCAAAGCATATAATAACAAATGTAAAATGCAGACAAACGGATATTCATGCAATAACAAATAAGCACTAAAATATGTTGAAGTATGTCTATATTTAAAAAAAAAAAGCAAAAAATATAAATTATAGAGTATATACAAATAAAAATAAGTTCGACAACTCACTACATGTATCATTTTAAGGAGGAACACTGACACGCGCTACCTTAAATCCATAACCTAAATTTTAGATTTGAAGAAAGATATGTCTTCCCTTATTTTATCGTCACGTCAGTTCCAAGTTTGGTATGCAATGGGTGCAGTACATGAATAGTTGTCTTTACCCCACGAATATCAGCTTTGTAGTCTTTTCTGAAGGAGACGCTTCAGTTTATAATTGCTAAACTTTCATATAAATAAATTTAATTAACTATTATACATATCGCTTTCAATGTTTTACTTGGTAATTCTGAATTAGGCTATTGGTAAGTGGTACACTGTCTGACAGTCGTTAAAATGTGATAGTATTTATAATGAATAATAATGGTAAGTCTAACTAATTTTGTGAGATGTTTACCTATCCATGACTTCTGCTTACTGTCATGATATTTGTTTTGCAAATGTTAAAGATATGAACATCACAGTGGTGTTGGTAACCAATGACTAAATTTCTTTTTCTCAATGTTTAAAATTTCCATCTAATTTTTAGTCTTCTTGTCAATGGTTTTTGCTTGAAACTTACACTATCGTAACAACAGCCCATGAATATGCCTTGAAATATCACAGGGCCATGAAAACCCCGTGAAAATACCCCGTGACTTTTGTAAAAATTTCTAAAGGCCGTGAAAAATATTTGATGTTAGAAAAAGACCGTGAAATTTCGATATCCCGTGAAAAGGCCGTGATAAATTGTCCTTTCATGCTTAATAAAAATATATCACGGCCTTTTCACTGGTTGCTGAAACCAGTGAAAAGCCCGTGATATTTTTTCATGTAAATTTTTTTTGTCCTAATTCAGTTTTAAAACATCCCATGTGATTATTGTAATATGGTCTTATTATTTCCACTCACATTTTTCTAAATATCCTATAAACTTTTCATTATAAATATATGTCTGTTTAAATATTATTATACAAAAAAGTCATGTTATATGCAATACTACTGTACAGGACTGACTTTTAAATGGAACCATTCATTGTTATAATTAATGAATTTGTGCCAATAAATATTTTTTATTTAAAGAAAAGTATTTTGCTTCTCGTCTGTACATTATTATAAACAATGTAAACAGATTAATTTTAATTGGGACCGAAACATGTAAAAACGAGAACTTCTGGGAATATCAGGCCGTATCCGGATTCGTATTTCTTTTCGAGTAATTGTAAAAGAGGGACGAAAGATACCAAAGGGACAGCCAAACTCATAAATCTAAAATAAACTGACAACGCCATGGCTAAAAATGAAAAAGACAAACAGACAAACAATAGTACACATGACACAACATAGAAAACTAAAGAATAAACAACACGAACCCCACCAAAAACTAGGGATGATCTCAGGTGCTCCGGAAGGGTAAGCAGATCCTGCTCCACATGTGGCACCCGTCGTGTTGCTTATGTGATAACAAATCCGGTAAAAATTATAATTTGGTAGGTCATATTCATGAAATGGAAGGGGATTGTAGTTACGACGTAAGGAACATATCCGATATCATTTGTGAAACGGTTATTCTATAACGGTCAACTTCACCATTTGGAACTCTTGGTTTAATAGCTTCCTTGTGAGCAGCAACCCTCTATCAAGAAAATCATGATAGGAAATGCAGGCACGGGAATATCGTATCAATTGGGAGATATATACCCCGTATGCAGGTGCTGCTGGAATGTTGCTACTTAGAAATGGAAAGTTCACAATTGGAAAGCTGAAATCATATCTTTTGTCGTAAAGTTTTGTTTTCAACCGACCCTCATTGTCAATTTCTAGATGTAAGTCAAGATATGAGGCCGACTTAACTGTATCTGTAGTATCCTGTATCTTTAGTTCGATGGATCATTTCCGCAATGTTGTAAATTTGAAAGACGCCGAAGGTCGATTAATATTTACTGTATAGATGCACGACGAGTGACAGCAAGTTTGAGGTAAGTTAATAAGTTTTTAATATTTTATTCTTTTATGCACCATATCACCAAAATGTAGATGACATTTGTGAGCGTTTCCATTGAACTGATTTTCACTGAATTTGCAGAAACCGCACAAACATGCATGAGATATATTCACCTATATTTAAGTCTGTTGCACTTATTTCCTTTAATCATTTCGGTTAATGTTTTCTAAAACTTACCGGATCCTTTAAATACGATTACGGTTTTGTTTTGTTTATGTATTTGGGGAAAAAAAGGGGTGGTCCTTTTCCCCCACACTGGCCACATAAAAAAATGACATTGATGTACAGTACACTAAGTAGACATAGATAATTGGAAATGATTATAAAAGCAATAAGTATCTCTGGAATGGAGTTCACTCTGATAATCAGAGGCGCAACCCCCTTTGAATGTGTCGGGAGCTATTTAAGACTATTAAGTATTTTCTGACTTGGCCGTCGGGACACAGAGTTCAAAAGGTATTAATCAGAGGCGTAGCAGGGAAAGTATTTAATATGTTTACGGCAAAATGTCCTTTCTAGAAGGGTTTGAGCCATATCATAAGAATAATTAGTATGGCAATGAGGTGTTAAAAAATTAATTAGTACGGCGAATGTATCTGCAGTAAAAGTTGCTACGCCCCTGACCCCCCTGTAAAATAAATAGCTGTGACTCATTAAAGCCACTTAGTCTAGACAAATTTGGCTTAAGCCATACATATTATCACTTCAAAGAAACATTTAAATTTTATAGTCTGTCATAAAAGTGTCTTTAGTCTTTAAAAAAATCTATAAAAAAAATATAAGTTGACAATACAGAACTTCGTTAACTAATGATGCCATATTGGATAGGGGCACATTTTCTGGTAAATGGTAAGGAAATGTGGGAAAACCGATGCTTGTTTCCAAGTGGCTGTTCTGTTTCAATGATGTTTTTTAGTATTTTTCATACCATTTGCACCTCCAGTATGACAATCTGCCCCTATTCAATATAGGGTCATTAGCCGTGAAGTCCTGTATTGCATGGAATAATATTGTAGCTGTTTAAAGTATATATATGTACATAAATGCCAGAAATTAATTTGAATATATAAATAGTTTTTTTCATATACATGTATTAAATATGTATTTTTTCTTTATTTATTCTAGGAATGAAGAGCAAAAGAATATAGCAGTCTTTATATGAAATAGTTCAGGAATTCAGTTGGAAAGAAGAGCTTTTCAGTTAAAAGTATTTCCTTGGAATTAATAAGAACTTCTATAAAATGTTTTTTCTGGAATAGTTATTCAAAAGGGCAGTGAAGTGAAGGATTACATTAGACAAATATTGCTGAAGTGGTAAAATCTGACTCAAGAGATGTACAACATTTATACAATACATGTTACAGCTGACTTTAGCTACTTAATCACATTGAGATTTGTGTGCCTTTATGTTTTCTTTACATAATGTTCTATTAAAATTAATATTTTTATTCTTTGTCACAATTATTAAAACTATACAGCATTTTAATATGGTTTTTCATAGTCTCACTTAAGCTTGCATTGTACTTATATAAGTTGTCTAGATGTTTACACTAGGTTTTCAGGCATTTCACTTCACTTGATTGAAACAGCATTTAAATTTTTTGTTAAATTATGGCCTGAAAAATACATTTAACATTTCACAGGAGTTTTCACAATCAGTGAATGGCTGTTTATCACAGTAATACATGCACATTTCACGGTCTTTTCACAATGGGCACATAATTTATCACGACTTTTTCACTGTGTACATTTTTTGTTTTTCACAAGGGTTTTTACGTTCTCGTTACCCAATTTTTCAGTTGGCACCTCTTCACGGCCTTTTCACGACAAATCTAGGCATAATGTACTACATTTTCCGGTCTTTTCACAATGGGCACATAATGCATTATCACGACTTTTTCACGGTGTACAATTTTTGTTCACAGGGTTTCTACGGTCTTTTCGCCCAAGTTTTCAGGTGGCATCTCTTCACGGCCTTTTCACAATTTTTTCACAGCCTTTTCACGACAGTCATTCCACGGCATTATCACGGATTAGTTTCATGGCCCACCGTAATTTAACCGTGACAAGCACTGTGAAAATCACAAGCATTTTTACGGACATTTCCATGGCCAATCTACGGGGCATTGCTCCAGTAGTGTTATCAGGGTTGGTCTTCACATGTTTTGACAGTAACTAAATAATGCAATGGTATTATAACAGTGTTTATATTTGAATATGATTAATGACAACGTATTATCATTTGAATAATTATATGATCAGCAACTTGACACAAAGTATCATTCAAGAAAATATTAAAAGTATATATCCTAACGTAGACACGTTCTTAAAAGACTAACTGGCTTTTTGGGGTCATATATGCAAATTACAGCGTTAATGAAGAGGAAAATGAATATATATATAAAAAAAAAAATGTGCATCACAGTATGTACATACATGAAGAGGAAAACACAAGTTTAATGAAATAAATGTATTTAAAGGTTTATAATGTCAAGCAAGGGGACACAGTTAAGATACTACCAGGTGAAAAAGTCGTTGAATTGTTGCAGAGAGGTCACGGTGGATGGGAAGATGCCATGAAAAAGGTATATCATGAAATATTTCTCACCATTAGTGAGTTTATTTATATGTATGTATTTCCATAAGTTGGAAATTCATTTGACCTGTTGATATATTCATCAGTGGTTTATTGTTAGATTCCGTTTCAAAGGTTGAATATCAATTTGGTATGTTCTGTCTATTTCTTACAGAACGCAAATAATCTCTTCAGCTTTAAAACTCTGTTTTATGTATGTATATGGTCTACAATAATAATGGAACTGCATGTCAGTGATCTCTGTTTTAGCTCCAGGACTACACGTTTTATTAGTACGATGCTCTTGAATTTAACACATATTCATATTTTGATTTGCTTTGTCTTGTTGAGATAAGATGTAGATTGAATATCTGTTAGAGTCGCATCTTTTCTTGACTCGGCGTAATTTGGGATTTAAAGACACTTGTCCTCAATTGTGGTCTATTCTAAAAGTCTTTTTATCTAAATTGATGTCCATTAACTAACGGAAGAATTATTCATTCATTCATATGTTTTACTTAAGACTGATGAGTAGATATAATGATGATTTTAAACCTTAAAAATAAACAAGACAGAAAGATGGCATAACATAACTCCTTACAACAGAGTACACATTAATGTTAAAATTACTAGTGTTACAAGTATAGTGCTGATTACCCTGGTAAGTATTTTTAAATTAATTTGTACTGTATCAAAAAAGTGTAAACAAAAACTGTATATACTGTCAACTGAAACATTTTTTGTAAGCGTATTTGTTCGCATCCCTTTGTAAATTTTACAGACACCTTCAAGAGTTTGTTGACCGTTATGGAATATCCGTTTCACAGATATTATCGGATATGTTCCTTATGTTGGAACTACAGTCCTGTTCCCTTTTCACGAATGTGACCCACCGAATTAGACTATTTACTGGTTTTGTAAGATCATGAGCAACACGACGGGTACACACGAGGAGCAGGATCTGCTTACCCTTCCGGAGCAACTGAGATCACCCCTGTTTTTGGTGGGGTTCGTGTTGCTTAGTCTTTAGTTTTCTATATTGTGTCTTGTGTACTTTCATTTAGATATAAGAAGATGTTGTATGGGTGCCAATGATACAACTCTCCATCCAAGTCACAATTTGTAAACGTAAACCATTATAGGTCAAAGTACGATCTTCAACACGAAGCCTTGGCTCACACCGAAGCTGTTTTTTTTTTATATTTTTGAGCCGTGGCCTTTTAAGTTTATAATCGATCTATGAGTTTGCATGTCCCTCTGGTATTTTCGCCACTCTTTTAGATATCTTTGTATGTTTATTTGAAATGTTATTCAGTTGTGTTGTATATTTCTGATGTGAGTTTACTCAGTGTTGGATCCCAATTATTGTCACATTTGTTTGTTTGTGTTGCTTATCCAATCGTGTCATTTGTATAAAGACAACTGTCATACAACGGGGAGGTTGAGCTAGCGATAAACCAGGACTAAGTCTATCCAAGGCAGAAATATAATAGTTGTTTTCCATTCTTTCTGTCTTTTGGTTGAAAGAGTCTATCATTTGATTTTGTCAGTTTCAATGAACTTACCTTTTTCAAATCACCTGTGGAGTTCGATATTTGTATTAAACTTTTTTGCGAATGTAATTTATAGTTTTTTAGATTTTTGTTTCATTGCATTTTTCTTCATATGCAAGAATTTGAACAACAATCCTATATAGTTAGATAATTTGTATCATTAAGAAAAATAGAAACGACAATAAATACAAATTCAATTGTTATAGGCATGTGGGAAAATAGGAAAAGTTGAGAAAGTAGATAGCGATGGTGACGTTGTTGTACAGTTTGGACAGCAAGTTTGGGTCTATAGTCCTGCCTGCCTTATTCCTGCACCAGGTCAAAAGGTCCATACTCTGGAATTGGTACAGACCCAAATGAAACCAAAAGCGAGAGAAGGTTTTCATAAAATCATTAAATAATGCAACAGTTGTTTGTCGATTTTCAAATCTCACGAATCAAATATGAAGTAAATCAAAGTTACAAACACAAACGTTTAGGGAATCGTATTAACTCACAAAGGAACAAGCCAAGACTGGATGCGTCGATAGCGTAAACGTCCCTTGTTAAGCATTCATTGACCGCCATGTGAATACACATTTAGTCAAGAATTCCCAATCAGCAATGGGACAAAAAAGATTTCTCATATATTAAGATTTAATACTGCTGATGATTTGAGACACATAAGAATGGTTCAGTTACAACTATCGTAAGGCCAAATATATGTGTTCCCTATTACATCTTTATAAAAAATAGGGTAGATAGGTATTGATTTTTTTTTAATTTTACAATTGTGTTTACATCGAGTCTATGGGAGAGACATTTCTTATTTTAACAGTGCTAATTGAAAAATGACAAAGAAAACTTTAAGGTAGGCTATTTCTAAGCTTAAACTATAGGGTAGGTAGGGAAATAAGAAACATACATATATTTTTTTGCCTTATAATGACCGTAAAACATTTCGATTTTTTGTCGTTCTTTTCATAATTCTTTTGATTGGTTTTTGTGTAAACAACACATCCCTGCTGATGAACGTAGTGTGAGGTTAAAATGCACGAGATACACGTATCTACTGATATATTATTCGATAAAGGGTATGTGTCTATGTTGAAATGGGAACTTGTAGATTGGTAAGTTGAAATCATCATGGAATAAAGTCCATGACTTAACAGTTTACAGGCAAAACAATTTATTTCTAACAGTTTGATACTGTAAGACTATATTATGTGGTTAGCTCTATACAAATATGGTTAGTTTGTCTTATTATAAAATGATGACTGTAACTGTGACTTTCTTTTTATTTAAGTGGTATTATTCTCATTTTTTAAATAAATTACTAAACCTTTGCTTATATCAGAAAGTACAAGAAATGACTTATCAGACAGCCTCGCGAGACTTGTTGCACACATGGTAATCCTGGGTCATCAACAAAGGATGCAAACTATTGGACCAGAGCAGATGGTGCAAGCTGTAGTAAAAGGCGATATAGCTTCTGTTCAGCAATATATCAAATTGAAGAAAGATTTGGTAATAGTTTCATTGGATGAAGATAAACCTAAACCTAGTAGACAGACTACACAATGACAACAAAATAAAATGAGAACAACACGAAACAAAGAACGTAATATAGTCCTTGGTGCCAATTAAATTCTGTTTAATATTTGGGATAATCGCAGCTTTTTAATACCAGGAATGCTTCAGTCCCTCGTGGTGACACATTGTGATATCATTAAAAAAACCGTTTACATTTACTGTACTGAAATAAAGCAAACCATGTCTAACATTAGATTAAAAAAAAGAAACAACTGATTTGAAAGCAGATTCAAAGATGACTTTCTTATCAAGAACTAATAGTTTAACTGTAGGTCATCTTCATATCCATAAATATCTACTGTCCAGCCATAAAAACTGTTCTATGTTGTCTTTACAAACTGTTCGTTTGATTAACGAGTTTTATAGATTTAATTTGTCGAATTCACAAGAAAAATCATAAGACAATAAGACGTAAAATCTTGTCGGTCTTTTTAAAATGAGGAAATAAAACTTTTGTCTATTTTTAATTGAAATTTCTCAACGCCGCACAAGACAAAAGTTATTTTTGGAATATACTAAAATAAGAAATTTAATTTGGGGCAAGTTGAAATACAGTAGTGCTAGTCGGTTTTACGCCCACAAAAATTATACTTGTATATTTGTTTTTACACATGTACCCATTTGCTTGTTACAATGCATAATAATTAAATGGTTATGAATATTTATATACTAATCATAGAAACTATAAACATTTATAGCCTTGTCGACAACAGATTTACTACAAATAAAAAAAAAATATAGCATAATAATAATGAAATTAAAATTCGATCATTTAAATACGTTAAAAAATTTAAAGGTTAACTGCAAGTTCAAAGAACTGACACCTTTGATGTTTGCTAGTCACGGAGGACACTTGTCTATAGTCAAGCTATTATTAGAAAACGGAGCAAACCTGGAGACTCTTTCTGAGGACAGTAATACAGCGCTCCTCATAGCTGCAGCCGGGTATGTATAAATGCTAATACGGCGCTCACTACATTTGCAGCAGGTTATGAACAAACACTGATATAAAATTTGCAGATGTCAATTTACCAACAATCTCAGACTAATCCATGCATCAGTGTACTTTATCAGAAGATATGGGACTACAAGTATGCTAACAAATAGGAAAAAGTGATATATAAAGGAGGTAACTTGAGAGAGAAAATATCTTATAGTAAATTTAATAATAACATTTCCAAAGAAATTCGTCATAAATTCCGATAACAAAGACATTTTCTACATCTCATCTTTTATTATTGTAAACAACGGTAAAGGATTCGTTTTAGGATCCAACAGCACAAAACAATCAACCTTTCAATATATTGTTAAGCGTATGCATTAGTTTTATATATTAAAAGATAGACAAGACACTTTATTACAACTTAGGCACATGTATAGTGCTACAGAAGGATAACAATTATACATTAACAATTACATAATTATAGACTTGCAAGCAAGACAAATAATAAATAAAGTATCGGTAACAAATAGTAGAATTGTAATATACAATATACATGATATGTGGTTGATTTTTGTGCAATATTTTGAATTGCAATGTGAATTTTATTTAGATACGTCTACATTTTAACATGACACAAATTATGAAATTTTATTTTCTAAGTGTCTGAAAAACGTGTACAGTTATGTTAGAATTGGCACATTACAATGTTACAATAGACCTATAAATTTTAATTGGGAAGGAGTCTTTGTGTAATATGTAGGTACACAAGATAAGTGCGATAAATTCACTTCAATAAACATTTAAAAGCAAATTCAAGTAACTTTCAAAGTTTACAATAACCATTTCAGGAAAAAAGAAGCAATTGCGTTATACATACTGCAGCGAGGAGCATCTGTCAAAGTTATAGGGAGCCAAAAGCGCACTGTCGCGCACCACGCAAGTTACTTTGGAATGAACGAGCTTCTACGAGCTACCCTACAAAAGGGTATTAACCCTAATCAGCAGGTAAGTCTACACTTTTATGTGGTATGATTGCAAATTCAAAAGTGGAGGAAATGATATAAGCAATTATTAGAGACCATACGGCCTTCAAAAATGAGAAAAAAATACCCATACCGTTTAATTAGTTTGCTAAAAAAGGGCATCGACATGAAAAATATGAAACGAAGCAATTGAGAAAAACTAACGAAACTATTGAAAAAAACCAAATATGATAGACATGAACCAACGACAGCCACTGAACTACAGGCTCCTGACTTTGAGCAGGGAAATAAAGGGTGTAGCAGAGTTAAACATGTTTTTGAGCGTCAAGCTCACCCTTACCCAGATAGTGGTGTTACAGCACAACATAAGAAAACTCATCAGATCGATACAAAACAGAAAAAAAAAACATCAAACAAAAACACAAACCTCACGTGGCAGGGTCTTTGTACATTTTTAACAAAAAAGGGCGATTTGAGAGTACTTGCAGTAACTGACAGCTTGTTAAAAAGCCAATTATAACTAATAAAAGAAATCATGTTTCTAAGACTAACAAGTTTATTTTCGTTTGGTCGAGCTGTGTTAATTTTTTCTACCAACTATGAAATGTGTTTGATCCTTTGGTATTTCCATATAATGAAATATCTGATCATTTTGTATATTAAGGTTTCTAGCTGATTTTGTGATAAACGTTTTGACAATGAGGTGTTGTTTTCATTGAAATGTTTATTTTCTTTAGAATTAACTATTTTCCCAAGGCAAAACGCGTATTTGTCTCAATGTTTTTTGTTTTTTTTATATGGTCTTCGTTTTTGGTTTGACTGTTGAACTATTTTGATTCGTGAGCCACTCATGAATCTTATGAAAACGAAATTCGTGACTTGTATACCAAATAATTAACGTGTCCTCTTTAGTGAGATTTCGTGTTTTAATTTTTATTAACTCTTAAATGGATACTATACTATTTAAAACATGTTTTGAAATTGTTGTGCTATGGTATACGAAACGGGGTAGCGCGACGTATTTTTATAGCCATGTTTGCAGATTTAAATCCTTGTTAACCAATTACTTCTTTCACGTACGAAGCTAAAGAGCATTGAAGATCCATAGTTCAGACGAAAATAACAGAGTCATAAATACTTTTGAATTTGGCATTTTTACCATAAAATGATGGATTTATCAGCTGATATTTTGTAGTTACATGTGGGTTTTTTTTTAAGGGATTTCGTTCCATAATTTTGTTATTTGATTTTTAGGATGTCGAAGGTGATACACCATTGCATGATGCTATTGCAGCAGGAAACGACAAAGCAGTCGAGTTATTACTTGCTGTTCCATCAATTGACCTGACACTTCGTAATAACAAAGATTTTAACCTACTAATATTTGCTGCATTCAAGGGAAATGATAAGTATGTACTAGAATGTGAAGTTTTATATTTTTTATTGTGTGTCTTAAAATAACCTCCTGATAATACTTTAAATGTGGTTAATAAAGATGCAAAAACTTAACTAATTGCTCGGTTTGATTTAACTTGAGTTGGAATCTCAATAACGTATTTATCCATACACAACTGTTCGTCTTTATGATCTCACAATTATGACCACAACAGATTCTCAAATAAATACAAACTGAAAAATCACGGTGGGTTGATGGTTCACTACCATACCAAAGGAACGTCACTATTACAGGACCCAGTTCATCAGTTTTTAAAAATATAAATATTGTTTGCAAATATCAAGTTTCATTAAATATTGTAAATGTGCCACATGCTGTAAGTGCCTGTCCCAAATCAGGAGCCTGTTATTCAGTGGTTGTCTTTTTTTGCTGTCTTACATATTCTTTTTTCGTTTATTATTTTATTAATATACTAGGCCTTTAGTTTTCTCGTTTAATTTTTTTACGGGGCCTTTTATAGCTACTATGCGGTATGGGATTTGTTTTTGGTTGAAGGCTGTATGGTGACCTATAGTTGTTAATTTCTGTGTCATTTGGTCTCTTGTGGAGAGTTGTCTTATTGGCAATCATACCACATAAATAACTACAATAAAGAAATTGATCAGATTGTCTATATTAACGGTAAATTCTATCTTAAAGTGCGACAGAAAAACTGTTAGAAAAATCCCCAGAGCTGTCTAAAACAACGAAAACAGATGGATTCTCGGCACTGCATATTGCTGCTATTAATGATCACCAAGATGTTGCGGAAACCCTTTTAACAAAGGTAAACATTTGTTTTTAAATGCTCATACCACAACGTAAGGATCAATGAAGGAGATTAATAACGATAATAGATGTTTCGTATGTTTTGATTTGAGTTCATTTATATATTTTAGAGTTTTAATGAACTAAGACACATTTTGTATAGGTGCCAGCTGAGAGTCTGCCCCCGGGTGCGGGATTTTATCGCTGTGTTGAAGACCCATTGGTGGACTTCGGCTGGTTTTTTTCTGTCCTTTGGTTAGGTTGTTGTTTCTTTGATACATTTCTCGTGTCCATTCTCAATGCATGTTGAAGTTACTCTGTCATGACTGTTTATGAAGTAAACATTTATCATTTGAATCAATAATTTTAAAATTCTTCTACATGTTAATTTTTGTTAAACAACATACACCATCTGATATACATGTGTACCTAAAACAAGTACGACTAATGGAAATATAAGAAATGAAGATATTGTTTTTTTTACCATATAATAAGTTGTTTTTTTATAATGCTTTAGGGTGTCACAGACATTAATCTTAAGAATGGAGAAGGGTTAACTCCTCTTCATGTTGCATGTCATGAAGCATATTTTGAAATGGTTGAGCTGCTAATCGAAAACGGTAAGTGCGCTTTTATTGTTATCACCAATCATTTAAATAAATAATATATCCTTAAAATTTGCACTGACTTATTATCAAATATACCTATTAAAAGGAATATTATGGATAACATATTAAGGTGGTAGACCTAGGTTAAGGGAAATAACTCTTAAAATCATCAGTACGTTTGTTTCAACCATTTTCAAAAACATATTCTAAGCTTCTAGGTTACATAGATTATTTTCAATCTGTTTCAGGTAAATGCTTAAAATATATTGGTGAACTTGACTTTTACAAACGCTTGATTGATTTAAAGAGTTATCTCCCTTAACCTAGGTCTACCTCCTTAAATTTTACTCTATTCTTTATCTGACACGTGTTTTAAGGTCCCTACTCTACTGATGTGATTTTTCTATTCGGTAATAAAAGGTTTTACTATAAAAATTCATTATTCCCATGCGTCTTTTATGTTAGAAATGGGTATTCTCCTGTTGAACGGTGTTTTGATTTCTTGTTTCGCTAGTATATTATTCTTTATTCTTGCAGAAATTCAAAAAGTGAAAAGAAAAATTCTTTTTGGACAACTGTATAGTCGTATGATCTTCAGTCTGTTGTGTTTTACCGTATATTGTAAATTGTTAATTAAGTATTAATTCGCGTTGCGTATGATGCATCTGGTTTCGCTTTTTTTTTATAACAATTATTTATAGAAGGAAACAGCTATCAATAGTATAAATGTTTTTATTATATGAAAAAAAGTATAGGTAGAAAAGCGCTTGAAGAAAATCTGCAAAATCTAAGAGAGCACACCATCAATCCCTAATATCTTCTTTCTTCAAAAAACAAGCAGAAGAAGATATTGATTTACAAATATTGAAATAAAGGTTGAAGCCAGAAATGATGAAACAACATAGAAATGACATCTGAATCAAGTGTTAGACACCCCTGCTGAATAAACTGTCAATCAGATACTGCTATTTGCTATAATTTTTGCACGTTTGAAATACAGAATTGCTCAAATCCTGTGGACAAATTTCGGTGCCCCCTTTGAAGTATTAACAAAAGGTTGTCAGAATAACATAAGGCCCTCCTGAAGGGTAAAATTGAAAATCATCAATATTGAAGTTTACCTCCATTTTTTCATCAGTAACAACATATTTAAATTTGAACAGCTTTGGTTGAACGGTTCATGAGGAAATTAACAGACACTGTTTTGCACCCTCTGGATGGCCGCCCGACGTACACCTTCAAATAAAAAACCGATTTCCCTTCGGAAATTCGGTTAAAACATGGATCCCCCTTACAATTTTCAAAACAATTCTAGAGACCAGGACGTAGCATAAAACAGAATTATCTATAGTGTACCAATTGGTTCAAAAGATATTTTTATCGGCTAACCGTACTTTTATCGATAATCGCTATTTTTATCGGTTAACCGCCATTTTTGTCGGCTAACCGCTAGTTTTATTGCTTATTCAATTCTAATTTATCGTCTATCTCGGACTTTATTGGGAAGTATCTCCATCGCTCATAATAAACCAGTCCATCTATAGATAGGTGTTTTAGAATAAACTCATCAATGAAGTGTCCAGTCATTCTTTTGTAAATTCATTTGATGACACTGATAGGTGATTAGAAATCAGTTATAATTATAACGGCAATCATCCTTATCACACACATCTTCAAATAGACTGTCCTTATGCAAATTAAAACGTAAGCTCCGCCCGATCAGATGACATAACATTGGTAATACCTTGTTACCATATACTATGAAACGCCATGACTGCCTTATGGTAATGATTAGCATTAAATGCAGTGCTCACAACATTATATGCAGTGCTCACACCATTATATGCATTGCTCACAACATTATATGCAGTGCTAACAACATTATATGCAGTGCTCACAACATTATATACAGTGCTCACAACATTATATGAAATGCTCTCAACATTATACGCAGTGGTCCAAACATTATATGAAGTGGTCAAAACATTATATGTAGTGGTCACAACATTATATGAAGTGGTTACAACATTATACGTTTTTTGTTGATGAAGGTGATGATCGGTGATGGTGATGATAATGTTTGATGTATGATGAGATTGATGTATGATGAGATAATTCGGTAAACTTCGTTTTTTTAGCGGAAATTACCGAATGCATAATTGGTAATGCCCAGCAAACAAATTTAAACAGTTATTAAAGTCATGTCATGTTATCATTAAGGCAGTATACAATATTTAAAACTGATTGAAATAAGTAAAGAAAAGATAGGGGAGGGTTGAGATCTCACAAACATGTTTAACCCCGCCGTATTTTTGCGCCTGTCCAAAGTCAGGAGCCTCTGGCCTATGTTAGTCTTATATTAGCTTAATTTTTAGAATCTTGTGTACAATTTGGAGTTTAATATGGTGTTCATTATCACCGAACTAGTATATATTTGTTTACGGGCCAGCTGAAGGACGCCTCCGGGTGCGAGAATTTCTTGTTGCATTGAAGACCTGTTGGTGACCTTCTACTGTTGTCAGCTCTATGGTCGGGTTGTTGTCTCTTTGGCACATTCCCCATTTCCATTCTCAATTTTATGAAACTAAGAGGTGAATGAATGAACTAGTTCTGTTCATCGCAAGAAATACGCATGGTATAATGTAAGTTAAATAATGAAAATCTTAGTTAATGAAATATCGAACGAAAATTTGTATGATATATTCCTCGAGTTAATTTCCTACTGAAGAACTTTAGCAAGGTACCACTTTATAGTCAGTAATCAGTTTTAAAAAGCTAAATTACCTTTTAAATAAAATAGTCAGCTTTCTATAACACCTAAGTTCCATATTACGCTAGCTTATATATGTAATGATAGATAAAATATTGATAATGGAAATGAGGAATGTGTCAAAGAGACAACAACCTGACCATAGAAAAAACAACAGCAGAAGGTCACTAACAGGTCTTCAATGTAGCGATATATTCTCGCGCCCGGAGGCGTCCTTAAGCTGGCCCCTAAACAAATATATACTAATTCAGTGATATTGAACGCCATACTAAACTCAAAATTGTACACAAGTCATTTTTTGGCATCGATTTTCAGAATTTGGCATTTTTACTTGAATAAATATCTAACAGATATGGAAAATTCAGTTTAAAGCATTTCATTGTAGGTGGTTAACATAACTTTACATCAATTCCAATTTTTATGCCCCACCTATACGATAGTAGAGGGGCATTATGTTTTCTGGTCTGTGCATCCCACTGTTCGTCCGTCCGTGCGTCCTTCCGTTCGTCCGTGCGTCCGTCTGTCCCGCTTCAGGTTAAAGTTTTTGGTCAAGGTAGTTTTTGGTGAAGTTGAAGTCCAATCAACTTGAAACTTAGTACACATGTTCCCTATGGTATGATCTGTCTAATTTAAATGCCAAATTAGATTTTTTACCCATTTCACAGTCCATTGAACATGAAAAATGATAGTGCGAGTGGGGCATCCGTGTACTTTGGACATATTCTGGTTTTACAAGCTTTTTAGCACGCCAAGCAGTTTGTCTTCTAAATATGACCAGTAGTCTTATATAGAGATATAAACTTTCATAAGAAATATTTACACTTTCAAGACCCAGTTTAACATTTTCATTTAAACTTATTTGAACTTATCATCTCTTATGGAAACTGAGTTTGTGGGAGTGAATTAAACGTTTACTACGTTTGTTCGTCAGTCTGCACAGTTAATATATGAAAAAAGTGGTATGCTTGCCAATGAAACAACTTTCCACAAAAGAAAAAATGACACAGAAATTCAAGAACTATAAGCCACAGTACGGCCTTCAACAATGAAAAGCCCATACCGCATAGTCAGCTATAGAATGCCCCGAAATGATAAACGTAAAACATTCCAAACGAAAAAACTAACGGCCTAATTTATGTACAAACAAACGAACGTAAAAGAAACATGTATATAACACATTAACAAATGAGAACCACTGAAATAAAGGCTCCTCCTGACTTGGGACTGACACATATATACAGAATGTGGCGGGTTTTAACATGTTAGCGGGATACCAATCCTCCCTCTAACCTGGGACAATGACGTAACAGACCAACATAAGAACGAACTATGAAAATCAGTTGTAAAAGGCTTAGCTCATCAGATGGATACAAATATAAATACATCTAACAAATAGAGTGGACGTGGGCGGGTACTTGTATATCACAACAACAAAAAGACACTAAGTACTGATCTGAGAGTACTCACAGTTCCTGACAGCTAGTTCAAAGCCACTAACAACTAATAAAAAAAACATGTATCTAAGTTTTGCATTTAGGTAAAGATTGAAACAAACTGTGAGTAAAAAAGAATGATTTACTATAATTGGATAGTAACGATTGTCCATGAAAAAAGAGTCATCTTGACCTAAATTTTCTTCTTCGGGTTGGGGTCAGTATGTAACAGCATATAAAGTGTATTGCACAAAAAAAGGAGGGTATTTTTTTAATTTTTGGAGGGGGTGGGGAAATTCGCAACAGCGTAGTGCAAAAGCAAAAAATTAAGTATAAATTCAAATTATATAACCAATTTTAAGTTCTTTGACTACAGTTATTCTGTGTCAGAAACCTATTATGTGTCAAATATTTAATTACATTCCAAATTCAGACCTGAAACAAGCGTTTCCATTTTTGTCCGAACAGTTTAGGTTTTGACCTCTGCGGCCGTATCCAGTTGTGTTCGGCGAAGCAATTTATTACACACTTTAAGTATATAAGCTTTTTAGTGTCTCATAAGTCGTTTTTATGGCTGGATATTGATTATTTTATGTGTATATATTTATATAATGTTATTTATATTGATGTCAATCAATATGTGACACTTTAATACACTATTTACTCACTTACTTACTTACATATTAAGTTGTGAATATGGTGAAACTGATTATCAAAATAAGTTTAAACTGCCCTGGTGTTGAAAAAATTTGTGGTAAATTGATCATACTTCTTAATTTACTTATTTCAATAAGTTAATGTTTTAAATATTGTATACTGCCTTAATGATAACATGACTTTAATAAATTTGTTTGCTTGGCATTACCAATTATAGATTCGGTAATTTCCGCTAAAAAAACTAAGTTTACCGAATCACCTCATCATACATCAATCTTATCTTACATCAAACATCATCATCACCATCACCGATTATCACCTTCATCAACAAAAAAATGTATAATGTAGTGACCACTGCATTTAATGTCCCGACGACTGCATATAATGTTGAAACCACTGCTTATAATGTTGTGAGCACTTCATATAATGTTGTGAGCACTGCATATAATGTTTTGAGGACTGCATATAATGCTGTGAGCACTGCATATAATGTTTTGAGGACTGCATATAATGCTGTGAGCACTGCATATAATGGTGTAAGCATTGCATATAATGGTGTCAGCACTGCATATAAAGGTGTGAGCACTGCATATAAAGGTGTGAGCACTTCATATAATGTTGTGAGCACTGCATATAATGTTTTGACCACTGCATATAATGCTGTGAGTACTGCATATAATGCTGGGAGCACTGCATATAATGTTGTGAGCACTGCTTATAATGGTGTGAACACATATAATGCTGATCATCAACATAAGGCAGTCATGGTGTTCCATAATATACCGCCTCTCATAAATGTCATAGTCTTTTGAACCTGTGTTCGTATAAAATTATCAAACTTTTTTTTCCAGATGCCGATGTAAACACAAAGAGTAATACTGGGTATACACCTTTACATGTAACGCTTGGTGTTGAGCAACAGAAACTCCCAGGTGTAAGATATCATTTTTGGGGGGAGGAGGGTATTTTATTTAAAAGCAAACGCTTTACAGATATTTTTTTATGATGATTGGTTGTTTTTCGTTAGTTTTAATAAATGTCTTCCTTTTATAATTTACCTTGGAGTTTGGTATTTCGGTTATTTTTTTTCTTTGACACTTTTTACATTAAATAAAATTGAGAATGGAAAAGGGGAATGTGTCAAAGAGACAACAACCCGACTACAGAGAAGACAACAGGAGAAGGTCACCAACAGGTCTTCAATGCAGCGAGAAATTCCCGCACCCGGGGGCGTCCTTCAGCTGGCCCCTAAACAAATATATATACTAGTTCAGTGATAATGAACGCCATACTAAACTCCAAATTGTACACAAGAAACTAAAATTAAAAATAATACAAGACTAACAAAGGCCTGAGGCTCCTGACTTGGGACAGGCGCAAAAATGCGGCTGGGTTAAACATGTTTATGAGATGTCAACCCTCCCCATATACCTCTAGCCAATCTATGTTTTTCTATTTATATATTAAATTAAAGTACAAGCATTTAAAACCAAAAGTTCCAGGTATGAGAGAGGTTGAATATATAACTTTCTATACACAGTACAGATAACAATAAAAACAACAATTCATTATTTTAAGAGAGTTACACAGTTGCCTATATAACTAATCGTCCCTGAAATAGAGAAAATGATGGTATCGGTTGTATTATATGTCAACACAGAAGCACCAACAAATGTTATTCCAGCATCAATCGAATAATTCCAGTGGTGTACAAAGTCATCAAATATACCAAGATTGAAATTTAATAGGACAAACGTGCAGTTCGTCTTTACAAAATTCATAAATGACAAACGTATAAAAACAATTGGATGGTAAACAGTACGGAAAATAATTCCGGGTTACAAACTAAAAACCGAGAGAAACACGTCAACTATAAGAGGAAAACAACGGAACAACGGACACACTGAAGTGCAACAACACTAACACCTTCATACATAGAAACGTTCTATTTGATAACAACTGCCATATTCTTGATTTCCACAAAATAAAATAACGCTGTCATTTGACAACGTTTCCTAAGTAAAAGCAAGCAAGAAAGGTGATTGAGGGCACTACTGTTTTTCTTTTGTGCTAAAAGACATATGTCTTCTTCTTTTTGTCGACGCCAAACGTATGATACTGCCAATATACTATTATCAAATTTGTATAAGTAAAGCGAGAAAGTAAAACCATTTTCGCAAAATCAGTAATCCGTCTATTTAAGATTAGAGGTTACGAATGAGCGAACGTTCTTTTCTATACTTTAACATTGTCAATTCATTCATAAATGTTTAATTGTACCTTGATAGTAAGTTTTCATCTACTTAACATTTTTGTTGTGAAGCTGTTGGGATTAATGTTGAGTCGACCAAATGACGAGAGCGAACGTGTGAAAATCGCCTGTTTGTTAATTGACAACGATGCAGACACTACAATCAAAGATAATACAGGGAAAACTCCTCTTCAAATATGCAAAAGTCCTAGAGTACGGGACGGCGTTCTTAACTTCATGAAGAGGATGTAAGTACATTATTATATAACAGGCGATCACATACACACATACATGTTCTTCAGTTGCTAAATAAATACCAGTACACATAAAATCAAAAGCAGCGTAATAATGATATGTTGTCACTTGAAAAGAGAGAAATATTAATGTTATCAACCATTTCACTCTGATTTTAAGTTTGTTAATACGTTAAGTTGTTTCCTACCTGCCCCAAGTTGGGGTAAGGTTTAACATCTAGTACTATGTTTAACCTCGTAATCTACAAATCTATATGAGCGTGTCCTAGGTCAAGATCATGTGATTCAGTTGTCGATGTTCGTTTCTGTCTGTCATAGTAATTTTCTTGTATTGTTTCATAAGGGAGCTACAATTTGATTTTTATGGGGGAGGAGGGCTAGGATGAAATTTGAAACACAACGAACTTCACCAAAAAAATAGGCAGGACAGGAGTTTTGAGTAAAAAAAAGGCAGGATGAGACACTTGCAAACAAAAAAGTCAGGACGGCAATTTAGGTAAAAAAAAAGTCAGGATAAACTAAAAAAAAAAAAGGCAGGACCGAACAGAGTGAAAAATAAAAAGGCAGGACAGAGATTACAGCTAAAAAAAAAATGCAGGACAACATTTTTCATCCTAGCCCCAGGTGTACTTTTCATCCTAGCCCCCCCCCCCCCCTCCCCCCCCATAAAAATCAAATGGTAGCTCCCTAATTCAGGCCATTGGTTTGTGTTTATGGTGCTGTACATTTTGTAACAATGTCTTTTTTAGTTGACTGCAGGTTTATTTTTACGCATGGTTGAAGTCCGTATATTACTTTTGCGTTGCCTAAATCTACGCGACTTTGACTCCAGTGGGTTGTTTCGCATTGATAATCATATTTTATTTATTCAGAGTTACTACGCCGTGTCACCTCCACCATGACAAAAACCAATCGACAGTCTACAAAACACTAAAATAAAAACTAAATACTGAGCACAACGAACTTCATCAAAAACAGGGGGTGACCTGAGATCTCCAAAAGGGTAAGGAGAATCATCAGTTCCAAAAAAATGAAAACAATTCTTCATAAGCATGCGAAGTTCTTTTCTGGTTTATCCTTCATCAGGAACAACCAAAGTCAATTAATTGAAAGCCAGTGATGTGTAAGAACCGATATATCTTGTATGATGATATATTTGTAAAATGATGACGAATAAATATGTTTATAAAAAGAACCGAAACAGTTGAAGAGCAGTGTATCATTGAATAAATGCGAAAATAGACTTACATAATTAGTTAAAGGAAAATAAAACTTTGCAAATAAATGCTCTGATTAAACAATTATTCCTCTGAATCTATAATTATCACAATCTTAGGACGTATTTTTAACAGAAAAACGACCTAATGTTTAAGAAATCAACTGAGTTGATCGCTGATTTATTTATAAATTCATACAGAAATGTCTCAAGGCAAACTACAATAATCTAGGACTTTCTTTCAATTTCACCCCCTGTTATGTCCATGCACTGAAGAATTATATAGAATTACTATGTTAAAGGCATTTAAATAATCAAGTTTGGATGATTGATTGTTTATAAACGTCCATTGGCACATGCATATATGTTCCGGACCATATGAATATTTGGACCATACACATATGGTCATGACCATATGCGTATACTCATATTGTCTGACCATACGCGTATGGTTCGACCGAACGCGTATGGTCGGACCATATGAATATAATACTCGTTTGGTTATTAACGGGCCGGACCATATGAGCATTTAGACCATTTAGGTATTTTCTTTCAAATTACATTATAAACGTTTCAAAAACTTTATCTAAAAAAAATGATGGTTACATGACAGTTTGTTAATTTTATAATTCAAAAAGTACGTAAAAAATTAAATAACAATTGATGACATATATGGTTAGTTTCATCGCTAGTTACATTCTTGCATGTAGGCTTGGGATGACATTTACGCGTATGGTCGGACCATATGAGTATATACCCATATGGTCATGACCATATGCGTATGGTTCAAATACTCATATGGCATTACAATGTTGCTCATGTAAGTACAAACTCAGTAATGTCACATCCAAATAGGAACTGCCCAAGTTATGTCCTGTATTATATTCTGGAGCTTGCGTTTATTATCTTTGCCTTGACAAATGATTGGTATTTAAAATAAAACAATTACATCAAGAGTTCCTGATGGTAATGTTCAAATCACCTTTCGGACGTTTTCGAACGATATAATTATTTATTTCCCTTATTGTATTTAATGACCCCAACAAATCCGCTTCTTTCAAATTCTGACATAAGATTCTCTGAGTTGTTTTGAACAGCATGTCATGTATCAGGAACACACGAAGAAACTACCGATTTTTTTTAAGTTCGTGTTGCTCAGTTTAGTGTTCCGTGCAGGAGAGAACCGAAATTTACCAACGGACATACTTAAGTCGAAAATAAAAAAAACATGTATTGACGGGTATTTGTGTGTTCTGTTTGACCATGTCTGTTTACATATGATTGTCGTTTCTCATCTACTTTTTATGTATTATGTAAGTAGCTGTAGGATACACAGTTCTGTGTGTTCTATTTGTTTTTCCCTTTGATATATAGAATATTATGTAAGTGTACACATGATAATGCTATGATTAGTTTCTACTAGAAGAGTATTGCGTTTAAGGTATATGCCTGATGGTATGACTAATGCAGTAATCAGCACGTTTGTGTTGACATGATACATAAACGATATGTTCGTATTTATAAATTAACTGTAAACAAAGCTTTGAAAGGTATTAAGATTAATAAATCGTGCATACATATTTTGAAACTAATGTCTCCAACAACATTTGAAAAAAAACACTAGTTGTAGCATTCTGAATGCCTAGGAAACTACTTAAGGGCATACGATACAGTTTTGATTCCGTATTTACAAGTTGGTGAAAATTTGCATATAGGCTATTTTTTACCTGATTAAATTAAATATTTAATAAAAAAATATACCTTCATGTGCTACTTTTTGAGTTAAATGAGGTCGAAATTTTGTAGATTTGCTCAAAATTCGGATTTGTGGCCGTATTTTCCTTTTCGAAAGACAGACATAATTAATTTTTTTAAGATAAACACAAATTGTTTTCTGTTAAATAATTTGTAATTTCTGTATTTTATAAGCCTTCGAAAAATGTATGCCTTTTTTTGTTCAGAAATAACTCATATTTATCAAATGGTCATGAATTGAAAAAAAAAAAACGTATATTTTGCTGTATATTTATCAAATTTAAAAAAATGCACTATTTACAGTTTTATAAAATTTGGTCAACATAATCTCCCTGCAAAATGAAACAAATATCGGTTTAAAAAATGGGGGTCCATGCACTCGTTTTCAAATTAAATCAGTTTGAATGATAAAAATCAGTCGAAAAATGCATCTTTTCCCGATATGTCACAGTTTGACGTCGCGAAAATAGCATTTTACGTTAGCAACGTGATTACCTCCCCTGTAACTGTATCGTATGCCCTTAACGTGCCTGTCGGGAGCCTTTTGTTTGAAGAGGCCTCTTTGAAGATTGTCGTTGGCTCATGTCTGGCATATTTGGTTTTCGTAATTTTTTGGTTATGAATTAGGCCGTTAGTTTTCTCAAGTAAATTGTTTCATATGTCCATGTTGGGGTATTTTATAGCATTTAACGGTATGGATTATTCTCATTGTTGAAAGCCAAATGGTTGCTTATAATTGATTACATCCGTTTTATTTGATCTTTAATGGATAGTTTTCTTATTGGAAATCATACGACATCTATTTGTTAGCTCACCTGGCCCACAGGGCCAAGTGAGCTTTTCTCATCACTTGGCGTCCGTCGTCCGTCGTCGTTAACTTTTACAAAAATCTTCCCCGCTGAAACTACTGGGCCAAATTTAACCAAACTTGGCCACAATCATCATTGGGTTATCTAGTTTTAAAAATGTGTCCGGTGACCCGGCCAACCAACCAAGATGACCACAATGGCTAAAATAGAACATAGGGGTAAAATGTAGATTTTGGCTCATATCTCTGAAACCAAAGCATTTAGAGCAAATCTGACAGGGGGTAAACTTGTGTATCTTGAATATTATTACAGATTGAGATAATCTATAAACAGCAATAATGTTCTGTAAAGTAAGATCTACAAATAAGTCAACATGACTAAAATGGTCAGTTGACCCCTTAAGGAGTTATTGCCCAATTTATAGTCAAAAAAAAAAAAAGTCAATTTTTAACAATTTTTTGTAAATTTCTGTAATGTTTTACAAAAATCTTCTCCTCTGAAACTACTAAGACAAATTTGACTAAACTTGTCCACAATCATCATTAGGGTATCTTGTTTAACATATTTGTCCTATGACTCCGCCCTCGAACTAAGATGGCCAACATGGCTAAAAATAGTACATAGGGTAAAATGCAGTTTTTGGCTCATATTTCTGAAACAAATAAAATTATTTAGAGCTGATAGGAAAACATTGTTCATTAGGTCAAGATATATCTGCCCTGAAATTTTCAGACCAATCAGGCAACCCGTTGTTGGATTGCTGCCCCTGAATTGGTAATTTTAAGAAAATTTTGCAGCTTTTGGTTATTATCTTGAATATTATTATAGATAGAGATAAACTGTAAAAAGCAATAATGTACAGCAAAGTAAGACCTACAAATAAGTCAAAATGATCAAAATGGTCAATTGACCCCTGAATTTTTAACAATTTTCATAAATTTTGTAAATTTTTGTAAATGTTTACAAAATATTTTCCACTGTTAACTACTGGGCTAAGTTCATTATAGATAGAGATCATTGTAAGCAGCAAGAATGTTCAGTAAAGTAAGATCTACAAACACATCACCATCACCAAAACACAATTTTGTCATAAATTCATCTTTGTCCTTTTTTTTAATATGCGCATCTATTTATAGACCAAGGTGAGCGACACAGACTCTTTAGAGACTCCAGTTTATATTGATGACAATTTGCTCTTCTTTTTATTGTTTCAGGCAACAAGAGAAAAGTCAGAGCGGAGCAACTGCCGCTGGTGATCCATTTTTGGCCCTTTTGTCTGCATTGCTAGTTTTGCCCTGCATTTCATGTAACGAAAATGTTGCCAATGCAACTTTTCGGCCATGTGGTCATAAACTTGTGTGTGCTGAATGTAGCGTTCGTTTTGACGCATGTCCAAAATGTAGAACTGATGTTGAAGCACGAATTGATGATAGTAAGTATAACACATTGGGTTCAATCATCCATATTCAGCGTTATGCCTGAATCAAATTGATATTGAATTTGATTCTGATATTTTCTTACAAATCATAACCAAGACAGTTATTAAAATATAAGGACATTAACAATAATTTAACCCGTAGATAGGTTACCCGCTATGTCAGGAGAATAATCGATATTTCACAATCATAATTAACATTTTGAAACCTCAATAGCAGTTATTTGTTCGCCTAACAAAGATATTTTGTATCATGTTGAACTCTTCTATTCGACATTGAACAATTGAATATTAAAGATAATTTTTTGGTGTTATTACTTTGTAAAAAGTAAAATAATCGAACTCAGGGAAATTCAAAACGGAAAGTCCTTTAGAAAAAGGTAAAACCTTAACAAATATAACGAATGGAAAACATCTGTCATATTCCTGACTTGGTACATGCACTTGCTTATGTAGAAAATGGTGGAGTAAACCTGGTTTTAAAGCTTGCGAACTATCTAGCTTGTATGGCAGTCGCATATAATTCCATTATATTGACAACAATATTGAGCTAAACAAACAGAATAATATGTAAAAACGTCAAAAATGTGGGTATAGCAGGATATGTATTATTTCAAACTGAAGACCGTTCAAAGAAGATCTATTTTCCTAGTAGTTCTTATATAGGTATAGGAAGATGCGATATGAGTGCCAATGAGACAACTCTTCATCCAAGCCACATTTTCTAAAACAACAATTATAGGTCAAGGTACGGTCTTCAACACGGAGCCGTGGCTCACACCGAACAGCAAGCAATAAGGGGCCCAAAAAATAACTAGTGTAAAACCATTCAAACGAGAAAACCAACGGTTTAACTATATAGTAAAAACGAGAAACGAGAAACAATTATGAAACACATCAACAAACGACAACGGCTGAACATCAGATTCCTGACTTAGGACAGGTGCAAACAATAGCACGGGTTTAAACGTTTTAATAGTACCAAACCTTCACCTTTGTCTGAAACAATAGTGTAATATCACAACATAGAAAGACACACTATAAAATATCAATTGGAATGGTTTAACTCAATCAAAAGACGAAGCAACACAAATAAACATACACTAAACTAATAGATTTGATCTATGATACAATGTTAATACAAAGTTAATAAAAATATTAAAGGAGTGAATAATTAAAGTAAATTATTATACCGCTGTGAAATGCTAAACAATTTCAGAAAAACATCAATTTTGAAGAAAAAAAATTACGGCGTTTGCAATATCAAAATTAAACACAGGTAAATGAAAATAATTTTGATGTTAAGTATACTTCTTCTTCTTATATACTTATAACTGTATGTAAAACATCAGAACAGTATGATTAATCTTCTTTTCATGTATTTAAAGGTTAATCCACCGATTTGTATAAATATTAAAGTCATTTTAAAATTGAATCGAGATGTTTCGTCTTATTTGATGTTCTGTTTTTTTCCCCCTCTCTTTATATTTACAGAAGGAAGACGTATCGTATTAGAAAATCCTTGTCAAGTGCAGTAAAAGGGAAATTGAGGATAAAATTTGCTATTCACAAAATAACATGAACAATATTGTAAACCAAATATGTTAGTAGTTTTAATGAGAATGTTTTGTATACAAATTATCTCCCATGTATGTTATGTATATCCTTAAATCGTTTTTGAATGCGTATTTAGTAAATATCATTATTCGTAACAAGCAGTCGTAGATAACAAATTACAACAATTGAATTTATATGCGATAGTCAATTGTCATGTGTGTAGTAGTCTATGTCGCAAGACCTTTTGCAAAAAAATAGGATTGAAGGCGGTTATAAATCATCATAATAAAGAAATAGATGTTTACTTCTAGGAATATTTATTCGCTTATGTTAATAACTAGTTATTGTAAAATGTATTAAAACGTTAGAATTACTAATCCCACACGTTTGTTTATAAAAAGCTTGAATATAATCTGTTTTCTGTAACTGTTGCTGTTATCTGTATCAGTTTTACAGCACAACATGCTTTTTTTTTTTTTATCATAATCCATATTATACTGTCTATGCACATTCTAAACAGTCTGTTTCTTATGTAATTTTGTCTGAGCACATTGTAAACAGTCTATACTCAGGCTGATATTGTCTGAGCACATTGTAAAAAGTTTGTACTCAGGCTTATATTGTCTGAGCACATTTTAAACATGCAGTCTGTACTCAGGTTGATATTGTCTGGACACATTGCAAACAGTCTTTATTGATTGCGCACATTGTTAACATTCTTTATTCAGTCTGATACTGTTTTGACACATTGTAAACAGTCTTATATCTGTCTATGTGTTTTCTCAAGTGTTTGAATGTAATGAATTGGAAGACTATTTCCTATATTAATTTTAAGGTGAAGTATACGTAATTGCACGCCTACTACCGGAATTCGGGTTACAAACGTGTGTCGCTAGTTACGCATTTAATTTCCATGCTGACGCTGACGCTTCATTGGTTTGCTAAAGTGGAAAAAAAGGTACATGATTTTGCGCGAGGCATCGATTTATAGTGTCCACTCTTATTGGACGTGTCCTAATACATTAAAACAGCTAAACTGGCACCAACTTGAGAATGGGTTTTTCTTCAGAATTGGATGACTGTTTACTATGTTTCATTTAAGGCAAAGTATACGTAATTGCACGCCTCTGTCGGAATTCGAGTTCTTTCTCAAAACTTCAAACAAATGATAAGAATGACTCCTACAAAGACATCTAATTACTCTGCTGTTAGTTTAACCTATGTTACCATTTCAGACACACAACAGCGAGGCGGGGGCAAAACCTTTTTATGTTAACCTGTTTTGACCTTTTTCAAGGTGTTGTTAATTGTTATCTGAGATCAATTTAAACTGTTATTTGTTTTTAACCCACTGTGTTAACTGTTATCAGCTTTTTTGCATTATTTGTTAACTGTTTTTGCCAAAATGGAGGTGTTGTTAACATGTTAACGGACCTCCTATTGCCCCTTCTCATCAGTGGGTTCAAAATAAAACTTTTGTTTTTATTTCATCAGAAAAGAAAAACGTTTCACAACAAAAAATTAGACAAACAAACCTGTGACAAGTCTGCTTTTATTGGTATTAAATTTATTAAAATCCAAACAGCAATAACTCGGCAATATTTTTTTTTTGTAACCGTAGTTTTATATGAAATATCAATAGTAGCGAGAAGAGTAGGTCACGAAGGACATAATAAGATGTAAATTTGTTTATTGATCTAGATGGGTGTTCGGTTGTTCGTTTTATATCGACATTGCATTACGTTTCAATTAGTCTAAGGGTAAATACAAATACATGTATGTCTTTTACACAAAACCCAAATACCTTAGAAGGATGTAATCCTAGGGTAAAATTGAGAATGGAAATGGGGAATGTGTCAAAGAGACAACAACCCGACCAAATAAAAAACAACAGCAGAGGGTCACCAACAGGTCTTCAATGTAGCGAGAAATTCCCGCACCCGGAGGCGTCCTTCAGCTGGCCCCTAAACAAATATATACTAGTCCAGTGATAATGAACAAATACAAGTATGGCTTTCGTTCAAAAGATGGAGGAACTCGGAAGCTCAAAAATCGTAGACAACGAATTTATCAACGATAATGTTTTCGAGGAAAAGGCAAAGAGCCAGAGCCTGGAAACCCTGAAAAGGAAGGAACTCCCTATCGGAGTGATTTATAAAATCCTGGTAGTGGTATAAGTAGATAAAAACCGCAATTTTTATACGTGTGTATGTAAAACAAATTTCGTTGTAGAAGGGTATAAATACAGCACAAACAACATTTTCCAAAAGACCAAAAAAGAGAAGAAGTATATTTAAAAAAAACGCATTTGACTAACAGGTCGAACAACTGATGTTCTTTAACCCTGCTGACTGCCATTGGCGATTGCCAAATAACATTGATCACAAGATGTAACAAAATGGATCTTAATATAAATTTAATACTAAACAGAAAACAATTAACTTGTGGCCACGATGTTATGCCACACACGTAAGGTGTTAATATTTTTTTGTACAACAGATCCGGATTTCGACAATAAATGTCTCTTCAGTGATGTTAGGAATCGAAACGGTATTTGGAAGGCCATATAAAATGACCCACATTTTTAGATAGAATCTTGAATTTTAAGAGTCAAAATAGGATGAACGGATCATATAAACCGGAGGGAAAATATGACACAAGCCCAAACGAAAAAATATAAACGAGTCTTAATTGAAAACTCCGTTCAAACCTATGATTGTGTTGGATAAAAACCGCAATTTTTATACGTGTGCATGTAAAACAAATTTCGTTGTAGAAGGGTCTAAATACAGTACAGACAACATTTTCCAAAAGACGAAAAAAGTGAAGAAGTATATTTAAACAAAACGTATTTGACTAACAGGTCGAACAACTGATGTTCTCTAACCCTGCTGACTGCCATTGGCGATTGCCAAATAAAATTGATCACAAGATGTAACAAAATGGATCTTAATATAAATTTAATACTAAACAGAAAACAATTAACTTGTGTCCACGATGTTATGACACAAACGTAAGGTGTTAACATTTTTTTGTACACCAGATACGGATTTCGATAATAAATGTCTCTTCAGTGATGTTAGGGATCGAAACGGTATTTGGAAGGCCATATAAAATGACCCACATTTTTAGATAGACTCTTGAATTTTAAGAGTCAATATAGGATGAACGGATCATATAAACCGGAGGGTAAATATGATACAAGCCCAAACGAAAAAATATAAACGAGTCTAAATTGAAAACTACGTACAAACCTATGATTGCGTTGGATTAAAACCGCAATTTTTAAACGTGTGCATGTAAAACAAATTTCTTTGTAGAAGGGTCAAAATACAGCACAAACAACATTTTCAAAAAGACCAAAAAAGTGAAGAAGTATATTTAAACAAAACGCATTTGACTAACAGGTCGAACAACTGATGTTCTCTAACCCTGCTGACTGCCATTGGCGATTGCCAAATAAAATTGATCACAAGATGAAACAAAATGGATCTTAATATAAATTTAATACTAAACAGAAAACAATTAACTTGTGTCCACGATGTTATGACACAAACGTAAGGTGTTAATATTTTTTTGTACACCAGATCCGGAATTCGACAATAAATGTCTCTTCAGTGATGTTAGGGATCGAAACGGTATTTGGAAGGCCATATAAAATGTACCCTCATTTTTAGATAGACTTTTGAATTTTAAGAATCAATATAGGATGAACGGATCATATAAACTGGAGGTTAAATATGATACAAGCCCAAACGAAAAAATATAAACGAGTCTAAATTGAAAACTACGTACAAACCTATGATTGCGTTGGATAAAAACCGCATTTTTTAAACGTGTGCATGTAAAACAAATTTCTTTGTAGAAGGGTCTAAATACAGCACAAACAACATTTTCCAAAAGACCAAAAAAGTGAAGAAGTATATTTAAACAAAACGCATTTGACTAACAGGTCGAACAACTGATGTTCTCTAACCCTGCTGACTGCCATTGGCGATTGCCAAATAAAATTGATCACAAGATGTAACAAAATGGATCTTAATATAAATTTAATACTAAACAGAAAACAATTAACTTGTGGCCACGATGTTATGACAATAACGTAAGGTGTTAATATTTTTTTGTACACCAGATCCGGATTTCGACAATGAATGTCTCTTCAGTGATGTTAGGGATCGAAAAGGTATTATGAAGGCCATATTAAATGTACCCTCATTTTTAGATAGACTCTTGAATTTTAAGAGTCAAAATAGGATGAACGGATCATATAAACCGGAGGGAAAATATGACACAAGCCCAAACGAAAAAATATAAACGAGTCTCAATTGAAAACTCCGTTCAAACCTATGATTGCGTTGGATAAAAACCGCAATTTTAATACGTGTGCATGTAAAACAAATTTCGTTGTAGAAGGGTGTAAATACAGTACAGACAACATTTTCCAAAAGACGAAAAAAGTGAAGAAGTATGTTTAAACAAAACGTATTTGACTAACAGGTCGAACAACTGATGTTCTTTAACCCTGCTGACTGCAATTGGCGATTGCCAAATAAAATTGATCACAAGATGTAACAAAATGGATCTTAATATAAATTTAATACTAAAGAGAAAACAATTAACTTGTGGCCACGATGTTATGCCACACACGTAAGGTGTTAATATTTTTTTTGGTACAGCAGATCCGGATTTCGACAATAAATGTCTCTTCAGTGATGTTAGGGATCGAAACGGTATTTGGAAGGCCATATAAAATGTACCCTCATTTTTAGATAGACTTTTGAATTTTAAGAGTCAATATAGGATGAACGGATCATATAAACCGGAGGTTAAATATGATACAAGCCCAAACGAAAAAATATAAACGAGTCTAAATTGAAAACTACGTACAAACCTATGATTGCGTTGGATAAAAACCGCATTTTTAAACGTGTGCATGTAAAACAAATTTCTTTGTAGAAGGGTCTAAATACAGCACAAACAACATTTTCCAAAAGACCAAAAAAGTGAAGAAGTATATTTAAACAAAACGCATTTGACTAACAGGTCGAACAACTGATGTTCTCTAACCCTGCTGACTGCCATTGGCGATTGCCAAATAAAATTGATCACAAGATGTAACAAAATGGATCTTAATATAAATTTAATACTAAACAGAAAACAATTAACTTGTGGCCACGATGTTATGACACAAACGTAAGGTGTTAATATTTTTTTGTACACCAGATCCGGATTTCGACAATGAATGTCTCTTCAGTGATGTTAGGGATCGAAAAGGTATTATGAAGGCCATATAAAATGTACCCTCATTTTTAGATAGACTCTTGAATTTTAAGAGTCAAAATAGGATGAACGGATCATATAAACCGGAGGGAAAATATGACACAAGCCCAAACGAAAAAATATAAACGAGTCTCAATTGAAAACTCCGTTCAAACCTATGATTGCGTTGGATAAAAACCGCAATTTTAATACGTGTGCATGTAAAACAAATTTCGTTGTAGAAGGGTGTAAATACAGTACAGACAACATTTTCCAAAAGACGAAAAAAGTGAAGAAGTATGTTTAAACAAAACGTATTTGACTAACAGGTCGAACAACTGATGTTCTTTAACCCTGCTGACTGCAATTGGCGATTGCCAAATAAAATTGATCACAAGATGTAACAAAATGGATCTTAATATAAATTTAATACTAAAGAGAAAACAATTAACTTGTGGCCACGATGTTATGCCACACACGTAAGGTGTTAATATTTTTTTTGGTACAGCAGATCCGGATTTCGACAATAAATGTCTCTTCAGTGATGTTAGGGATCGAAACGGTATTTGGAAGGCCATATAAAATGTACCCTCATTTTTAGATAGACTTTTGAATTTTAAGAGTCAATATAGGATGAACGGATCATATAAACCGGAGGTTAAATATGATACAAGCCCAAACGAAAAAATATAAACGAGTCTAAATTGAAAACTACGTACAAACCTATGATTGCGTTGGATAAAAACCGCATTTTTTAAACGTGTGCATGTAAAACAAATTTCTTTGTAGAAGGGTCTAAATACAGCACAAACAACATTTTCCAAAAGACCAAAAAAGTGAAGAAGTATATTTAAACAAAACGCATTTGACTAACAGGTCGAACAACTGATGTTCTCTAACCCTGCTGACTGCCATTGGCGATTGCCAAATAAAATTGATCACAAGATGTAACAAAATGGATCTTAATATAAATTTAATACTAAACAGAAAACAATTAACTTGTGGCCACGATGTTATGACACAAACGTAAGGTGTTAATATTTTTTTGTACACCAGATCCGGATTTCGACAATGAATGTCTCTTCAGTGATGTTAGGGATCGAAAAGGTATTATGAAGGCCATATAAAATGTACCCTCATTTTTAGATAGACTCTTGAATTTTAAGAGTCAAAATAGGATGAACGGATCATATAAACCGGAGGGAAAATATGACACAAGCCCAAACGAAAAAATATAAACGAGTCTCAATTGAAAACTCCGTTCAAACCTATGATTGCGTTGGATAAAAACCGCGATTTTAATACGTGTGCATGTAAAACAAATTTCGTTGTAGAAGGGTGTAAATACAGTACAGACAACATTTTCCAAAAGACGAAAAAAGTGAAGAAGTATGTTTAAACAAAATGGATCTTAATATAAATTTGATACTAAAGAGAAAACAATTAACTTGTGGCCACGATGTTATGCCACACACGTAAGGTGTTAATATTTTTTTGGTACAGCAGATCCGGATTTCGACAATAAATGTCTCTTCAGTGATGTTAGGGATCGAAACGGTATTTGGAAGGCCATATAAATTTAATACTAAACAGAAAACAATTAACTTGTGGCCACGATGTTATGACACAAACGTAAGGTGTTAATATTTTTTTGTACACCAGATCCGGATTTCGACAATGAATGTCTCTTCAGTGATGTTAGGGATCGAAACGGTATTTGGAAAGCCATATAAAATGTACCCTCATTTTTAGATAGACTTTTGAATTTTAAGAGTCAATATAGGATGAACGGATCATATAAACCGGAGGTTAAATATGATACAAGCCCAAACGAAAAAATATAAACGAGTCTAAATTGAAAACTACGTACAAACCTATGATTGCGTTGGATAAAAACCGCATTTTTTAAACGTGTGCATGTAAAACAAATTTCTTTGTAGAAGGGTCTAAATACAGCAAAAACAACATTTTCCAAAAGACCAAAAAAGTGAAGAAGTATATTTAAACAAAACGCATTTGACTAACAGGTCGAACAACTGATGTTCTCTAACCCTGCTGACTGCCATTGGCGATTGCCAAATAAAATTGATCACAAGATGTAACAAAATGGATCTTAATATAAATTTAATACTAAACAGAAAACAATTAACTTGTGGCCACGATGTTATGACACAAACGTAAGGTGTTAATATTTTTTTGTACACCAGATCCGGATTTCGACAATGAATGTCTCTTCAGTGATGTTAGGGATCGAAAAGGTATTATGAAGGCCATATAAAATGTACCCTCATTTTTAGATAGACTCTTGAATTTTAAGAGTCAAAATAGGATGAACGGATCATATAAACCGGAGGGAAAATATGACACAAGCCCAAACGAAAAAATATAAACGAGTCTCAATTGAAAACTCCGTTCAAACCTATGATTGCGTTGGATAAAAACCGCAATTTTAATACGTGTGCATGTAAAACAAATTTCGTTGTAGAAGGGTGTAAATACAGTACAGACAACATTTTCCAAAAGACGAAAAAAGTGAAGAAGTATGTTTAAACAAAATGGATCTTAATATAAATTTGATACTAAAGAGAAAACAATTAACTTGTGGCCACGATGTTATGCCACACACGTAAGGTGTTAATATTTTTTTGGTACAGCAGATCCGGATTTCGACAATAAATGTCTCTTCAGTGATGTTAGGGATCGAAACGGTATTTGGAAGGCCATATAAATTTAATACTAAACAGAAAACAATTAACTTGTGGCCACGATGTTATGACACAAACGTAAGGTGTTAATATTTTTTTGTACACCAGATCCGGATTTCGACAATAAATGTCTCTTCAGTGATGTTAGGGATCGAAACGGTATTTGGAAGGCCATATAAAATGTACCCTCATTTTTAGATAGACTTTTGAATTTTAAGAATCAATATAGGATGAACGGATCATATAAACCGGAGGTTAAATATGATACAAGCCCAAACGAAAAAATATAAACGAGTCTAAATTGAAAACTACGTACAAACCTATGATTGCGTTGGATAAAAACCGCAATTTTTAAACGTGTGCATGTAAAACAAATTTCTTTGTAGAAGGGTCTAAATACAGCACAAACAACATTTTCCGAAAGACCAAAAAAGTGAAGAAGTATATTTAAACAAAACGCATTTGACTAACAGGTCGAACAACTGATGTTCTCTAACCCTGCTGACTGCCATTGGCGATTGCCAAATAAAATTGATCACAAGATGTAACAAAATGGATCTTAATATAAATTTAATACTAAACAGAAAACAATTAACTTGTGGCCACGATGTTATGACACAAACGTAAGGTGTTAAAATTTTTTTGTACACCAGATCCGGATTTCGACAATGAATGTCTCTTCAGTGATGTTAGGGATCGAAAAGGTATTATGAAGGCCATATAAAATGTACCCTCATTTTTAGATAGACTCTTGAATTTTAAGAGTCAAAATAGGATGAACGGATCATATAAACCGGAGGGAAAATATGACACAAGCCCAAACGAAAAAATATAAACGAGTCTCAATTGAAAACTCCGTTCAAACCTATGATTGCGTTGGATAAAACCGCAATTTTTATACGTGTGCATGTAAAACAAATTTCGTTGTAGAAGGGTGTAAATACAGTACAAACAACATTTTCCAAAAGACAAAAAAAGTGAAGAAGTTTATTTAAACAAAACGCATTTGACTAACAGGTCGAACAACTGATGTTTTTTAACGCTACTGACTGCAATTGGCGATTGCCAAATCAAATTGATCACAAGATGTAACACAATGGATCTTAATATAAATTTAATACTAAACAGAAAACAATTAACTTGTGGCCACGATGTTATGCCACAAACGTAAGGTGTTAATATTTTTTTGTACACCAGATCCGGATTTCGACAATAAATGTCTCTTCAGTGATGTTAGGGTTTGAAACGGTATTTGGAAGGCCATATAAAATGTATCCTCATTTCTAGATATATATCATTCCGTAGTGTGTGGTTTAGCGAAGAATAATTATACTGTGAAACTAAGGGTATCCCTTATAACTTTGAATTTACAAGAAATAGACATTTACACGATTAACCAATTGACAAGATCAATTTTGTATTCCCCGTCACATACACATGTACATATGTAAAAATATCTTTTTACGAGTCATATATGGATTCTTGTAAGCAAGACAATTATCAAACAGAAAAATAAAATACCTCTGTTGACCTAAATGAAAATGGTTTCAAAACAAGGCGCCGTTGCTGTTTTGTATTTTTGTTAGTATAAAGTCTGGAAAGGCTAATGCAAGATGCAGTATCAGATATTGTTTTGTATTATTGTAAGTCTGAAGTCCGGAAAGGCTAATGCAAGATGCAATATCAGATATTGATTTTAATAAATAATGTCAGAATCAATGATTTCGATTTCGATTAGATATGTAACATTCTACTTATCTTGATATATTATTCAAGTTTTGGATTTCACACGTCTTCTAGTTGACTAAAAGGTTTCTGTTTATCAGATCATACACATTATTCTGTTCATGTCACCAACGTTTCTTTTTCATGAATTTTTCTTTTAAATGGATTTTTTTTAAATAAGGAATGACTTTAAATATTTTTCTATCTATTCGGAAAAAAAATGAGGTGCGCACTTTTAAATAACCCGTTAGTTTATTTTCGACTTCTGGGTTAGCATGTAATTCTGGTGTCTTTCTCCTCTCTTTTATAAACTATACTTCTTTGACGTATTTCACTGTTGAAATTATTTCGGATAACATATTTCTCTCAATAAAAGTTTAATATATATATTTGCGATGAAATACGTGATGTCTAACAGTTTTGTTTTACAAAAGGACCTTTTCTATCTTCACACAATTAGGTGCAACTTATACTCGCCTCGAGTGCTGAAGGTACATGTAATAAATATTATCACGGGGATATGGCTCACTTAAAAATGTTCACTTAAACTTGTAAAATGTTATCGAATAAAATATCAGTTTCTAGTAATGTACTTTATTTTTCTTCTTCTTCTAAATAAAGAAATGTTACGTCAATATACCTTCTTAAAGCTCCGATAGCTCCTTAATCTACATTGTACGACATATTACGTCTTGAGCAATGAAAACGATGATGATTTCTTTTTTCAGCGTTTCAATATATCACATACAATTCAAATGTACCAACAACGTAAACACGAAGGCTATAACAGAACTCCATTAAAAAGAATTGACAGCATTATTTTGTTTTAGGCCACACCAAATTAATTAATAGTTCTTTGAGATTTTACCCAAAAAAAAATGGGGCGAGCGAGCGAAATTTAAATTTATATTTTTAAATTCTTCGCCTCAAATTTTGAAGAAATATGGAGCGAGCGATATTTTTTTTCTCTCAATTTTTATATCTTTTACCTAAAAGAAGCAACTGAATTTTCAACTCACTTAATTGAAAGGGGACATAATTTGATATAATTAAATTATCTCCCTTTTTATATGTATTTCAACTTTCTGCATTCTTTTTCATTTTGTTTTGTTGTTTGTATAATTAACACTGCACAAATATACACTTTTGAACATATTTTTTTATGCATGAACTTTATATGGCTATCTGCTTTTAATATGCACTGCTTTCAGCTGTAGTATATGCACCTTCTGGTCCTTAGACACCCTCTGTAGTATGCTAGCTAGCTTCTTGTAACATAACTGCATGGTGTGTGTTTTGTGTTTATGCATATGGATCACTAACCAGTCAATCCAAACACAGTGGAAACTGGGGGTTCTAGCTAGTGCTACTTTACAATTAAATATCAGAAAATAAATTACACCAAAACATACCAACATGGAAATACCTACATAACCTACATTTATAAGCCTATCTTATAACTAAGATTTCAACCAGATGCATCATTTTGTGAGCTCATGAATACCGAAAATGCATTAATTCCACTTGGTTTTGAATTTGATGCATCTTTAGTAGCAGACTAGCAGTAGATCCATCATCAATTGTGAACTGCACATATTTAAAGTTTAGGTCATTACATATTGACCATACCATATTTTCGTCAGATATTTCGATACTAGAATCATCGAAACTGTTCGACTTACTTATTTGTATGGTTTTAATATTAATAATATCACTTTGTGCATCGCTACATCGTTCAATGGCTTCTTGATATAGTTCCCTGAATGTCCGACATTTTGTTTGTGTTGCCGTATTTTTTAGTATGTATGCCTTGCTGTTATTTTTGTCAGAATGTTTCACCACAGAAACAATCAGCACGTTTTCCATCTTTGCAACTTTTTTTATCAGAATCAAAAATATGCTTGACAAATGACAAACACTGCATATTTTCAAACGCTTAATTGATAAAGATTTTTTTTAATACCGGAATCGAGTTCGTCGAAAATGCGGATTTATTTTCGACATGCGGGAATTTTATTTTTATTTTTATTTTTTGGTTTTGGCAGGTGAGGTGCGGGAAATTTATTTTTATTTTTTTATTTTAATTTCGGCAATTTAGGTGCGGGTTTTCCAAAGAACTACTAATTAATTTGGTGTGGCCTTAATTGCATTTTATTTTCAATGTTATAAGTTTTCGGTCATGTCGGACAGTTTTCCTTAAATATGTGAAATTAGGTACATTTTGGATAATTCGTTACATGACATATATTATCACAGTTGGCGAAACTGGCCAATACTAAGTCTTTGACCAACATTGAAGGCACAACCTCGTCCATCAAAAGTCCTTGAAATTTGTAATTTTACTTCAATGCAAAACGTTCTAATCATGTGTTATTTTGACTGAATGTATTGACATGTTTTTGTATGAAAATGTTAATCTGTCTACTTATAGTTGTGTTAAATTGTGTATGTTCCAGACAGAAACGTTTAAGACATTTGTTGTAATATTGGCCACTGGGAGTTAATTATTTATAAATAAACGAATCAATCATATTATTATTTCAACAGACCAACCAATCTATTAAAGCATACAACATACGTGTAACATATTTGTAATTTAATACGCTGAACGTATCACGCAATAAGATCATTATTGTATTTAATGACTCTATGTCATCATTTTCATCATTTATAAGAAACGAAACTATAATGAGATTAACTATTACAGTATTAATTCAGACATTTCAAACCTAGACCTACCGATTCAACTACACGGGCCACTTTAAAGAACTAAAATGAAAAACCGACATATCAGCCTACTGTTGATTACTGTAATAACTGTTTACGCATGGGATGACTGTTGCCAAAATGCTGGTACGTTTTTAATATGGGTTTGTACGGTATAACTCAAAAGGTTTTTTTTATCCTGTGAATTCGAAATGCATTAAGCTCGAAGCAAGTATAAGATATGTTCTTGTTAAATCAATTAACTCGCACCTTGGATCATCAACATTTGTTTATTATCATTCATTGTTTTTTCGAGCAATTTATTTTGTAAAAGGGTTCAATATTTATTTTTTGACATACCTTTTCTGACAGTGTATTGTCGGCATGATAGTTTCAAATCAATTATATTTATCTAATTATTTAAAGCAACTTATTTTCGCGGGTTCATTATTTCGCGTTTGACGCCTACCTTTACACTTCGATGCGATTTAGTTCTGTTATTTCAAATTTATTTCATGTACTTAAATAAGAAAAGTTTTACATATTCTTGACAATTTACATTCACGTTATTTTAACTCACGAAAGTTGCGAAAATTAAACGCTCGCCTAAACTATAATGCTTGAAATAAACATACATATTAACCCCTTTAGATTATGTGTATGACAAAAACTCTCATTTAAGGTACCGCAAAGGAAACATTAGTAGATGCAATTAACACCCTGCAGAAGACGTACAAACTGCTTGGTAATAGTAAGTAATGTTAAAATTTGTTACACAAGTTTTTCAAATAAATATAATACTAATGTACAATAATTTTCAATTTATTTATTGAGGAAAAGATCAACTATAATTGAGTCAAGTAAAACTTCTCGTGGATTTTATTGAAATAGTTCATAGAAGGATCACAGATAGATTAAAGTTCTCTTTTAAAGTTGGTATTATAACACCCAAACGCATGCAACATTACGAAAATGCCTGTAAAAGAATGCGCGCAAATGTAATGAACAGAAACAATGAATACATTGTAAGCTAATGCATATCTAGACGTCAATGAAATTAACCAAATAATAAAATGTCACCGTATTATTTTTTTTTCTAGTTTTCACAAAATATGAACAATTGTTTTACAGCAAAACTGAAGCAGTTGTGTAATTTTCTTCTTGTTCCTTTTTAAAATAGCATATCCACCTATCCGTACCTGTAGAGTTGCATTTCATGCAAGATTGAAACCCAGTGTTACCCTTGGTTCGAAACAGATTATTGTTTTTGATGACGTTATAACCAATATTCAGTTGGACGGCAAACGATTTAATGGCTTCTAAGGTCAAGACATTGGTCACGTGATAAAAGGTCAGAGTTTACGATTTTTTGGTAAACGTGCATGCCTCGTGGTTTTTGGACTCGTATTGGCTTATTTGTACACGTACATTAATAAAAACCAAAGTGGTCAATTCTAGATTGAATTAGCTTCCTTATTTTATATAATTATTATTAAAAAGTGTTGTTAAAATGTTATAAATTCACGAGTGAAGTGAAACTTTTTTTCTGAAAATTTGCGTAGGTCCACGGAAAATCCTTAATAATTCCTTAAATAGGTTTGGTAACGTGTTGAGGGGTATAAAATATGAAGTAAAACCATTTTTTGGTTCTTATGTTAATCTATCAGATCACAAAAACCCCGGATACGCAATTGTGCCAGCTTATTCGTGGCGAAGCGGAGATCAAAGGGAGATAACTCGGTACGCGCATCGTTGGATATTGCAAGTTCACAACAGTAAATTCGAGTAAAATTAATGATTGCAGATCTATTTCGAAGATTTCTTGAATAACTTGTCAATATTCCATGTTCCATTACTGTTGTAACATTAAAATAGTCATGGAAAGGTTGAATATGACATTTTGTTCAAGTACTTACAGGTTATTAAACACTTCCAAAGAAGAAAATTATACATTTAACTGACTTTTCTCTGAAACTTGGACTTATTGTATATTCTCAAACACCTTTTGGTAGATAGAAGGATACAAGAAGGGTTTATCAGTCATTTGTCAGCAGAACCTTTGTTACAATAGAATTGAACTTTTCATTACATTAAAACAAAAATATGGAAAAAAGGAAATATGGTCTTCAAAATTGTGAACATTACCATTGAATGAAAATAAAATCAATTTGCAGTGGACAGAAGTACATGTACAATTTTTGTTTTATCATACCTGCTTTAAGATACAGTGGTGGATCCCAGGGGGTCTGGAGATTGGAACCTCCTCTTTTTATGGAATATTAATGCATTTGAATGGGATCATATAGTTGGAACCCTCCTTTTTATACTTGGTTGAGAATACCACCACCCATGTTTAAAATTGTCTGGATTCACCCTGAAATAAGAAACTATATATGATGTACAAGTTCTATAGCTTGCCTTAATCAAGAGAAAAAAATCTGAACACCCAAAGAACCAGAAAGGGATTTAAAACATAATAATCAACACAAAGATAACTAAAAAAAAGCTGTATTGCAATCTGAGATCATGCAGATCTTATAATTCCTATTATTTGTATTATTTCAAGTTTTGCTTTATTTTTTTTCCTTCTTACATTTGAATTCAAAAGTCCTGCAATTAACCAACTGTTGAGTCCTTTCAATTAAATTATTGATTGAATAATAAGCTAAGCTGACCAGTAAATAAAGTTTGAATATGCTTTGTTAAAATAAAATAGTAGTATTATTTCATAAAATATACTGAATCAACTTCAAATTTAATCCAAATTCATATTTTCCTGCCCTAAAATGCATAGTCAATTGAACTACAAAAACAAAAACCTGAGACTACTACAATGTATAACATAGAGATTGGTCACTTCCCATGTTATAATAGTCTCAGACAAAAACAAAACTGACTTAAATACAGTAGTTTGAGTTCAGAATTTTTTTTTAAAAAGGACAACAGTGAGATATTTATTATTCTGATATCAGAAATAATCTCATAGTATCAAATCAGAATTTCAGTTCTTAGAATTGAGATAATCAATTTAATCACATTATTTACTTTTATAAAAAAAATCTCATGATATTATCTGGATTTACAATCATCATGATCATTGACTAAGCTTGTCAACATCTCACTTACTTTAAATGCTTTTAAAAGTTAACCTGTCAGTACTAAAATAAAGAGATGTGGTATAAGATAAGATATATATGTCATTCCAATATGTATTGCAATGATTTTTATAATTGACACAATAATGTTGATATAAATCAGATAAATATGAATATAATCAAATCCATTCTTAGATATTAAACCACAGCCAGATCAGAGCCACACATATATTAGAAAAAAAGGCATAACAATTATATATTCTACATGTATTAACAGGCAAATATTCTCAAAGTCTTAATTAAAACAATATCTGCACTTTATTGATAGTTTTCTGAGCTCAAAAAATTTATTTTAAATTGCAACACTTTTCAATACCTCTAGGTTTTCTTGAATAAAAAGCCAATTAAATTTGTCACTTGTGCTGAACTTTTCAAAATTTTTACAACTTATTATTGTATTATCATTTAATTCTTTTCTTAAAAAGTTATAAAGGGGAAACTGACATTTAAATATGGTATAATTGCCAATGAGATAACAGTCTAGAAACTTATCACCAGAGTCCAAGTGTCTGTTAGCAGTGACAGTTAAAATACAAGTCACTTTACATACATCAACAATGAATAAATTCCATTATTTTCAGGCAAATGAGGAATATAAGAGTAACAATAGTTTTTGTCTTACTACATGTACAAGAGAATAATAGAAATGATAATATAAATAAGGAAATATCAGAGACAAAAAAGACAGGAATAAGCCACTGGACTATATAAAGCATTCCCTTACTAATCCTTATAGGAGCTGCTGTATACTTAGAAAAAATGATGTTGAGGATTTGGCCCCATCAATCAGCATTTTAGACATTACATTAGGGAGCTACCATTTGATTTTTATGGGGGGGCTAGGATGAAATTTGAAAAAAATAGGCAGGACAGAAGTTTTGAGTAAAAAAAAAAGGCAGGATGAGACACTTACAAAAAAAAAAAGTCAGGACGACAATTTAGGTAAAAAAAAGTCAGGATAAACTAAAAAAAAAAAAGGCAGGACCGAACAGAGTGAAAAATAAAAAGGCAGGACAGAGATTACAGCTAAAAAAAAATGCAGGACAAAGTTTTTCATCCTAGCCCCCCCATAAAAATCAAATGGTAGCTCCCTTATTGTCAATTGCAATCTGCTCTATTTTGTTCCAACCTATAATGAGTATCAAAATTTATACCTAGGGTGGAAATTAAACCCATGTATGTTCATTTACTCTATTGTTCTTTGTGTACATAAAATGTACATGTATATGAAATATATCAAATGCAAAAAAAAATGCTGTAATGTAAATATGGTAATTTGTAAACATCATTACACCCTCATTATTTAAAATCCTAGTAAAGGAAGTCCTTGCACCTAGCTAGACGTGTTTCTTAGGCAAGATGTATTATATAACTATTGAAAGTATAACACGATAAAGGTTGTAAGTATATAGTAACATCAACGTGCAATTAAGGTAAACAAACTATCAAACATAAACAATCTACCACGTGTTTGTCTGCTGTGCTTGAATTCAAAACGACCCAATCAGGCTTATTTACACGATTTTTTGTTAAAGCAGACAGTTAAATATGTCTGTTTACCTTATGAGGTCTGTTAAGAATGGATTTGCTGTTATGACTTGTGAATTGCATAGAAATTTAATGAAGAAAACATTGATTTTTACCGTAACTTTTGAATACACAACATTCCCAAGGTATCCCCACAAAACACATGGCTACTTTGTAACGATAGCTGGTAACGTGTAGCCACTTTCTAACGGTAAATGTGATTGGATGATCTTCAAAGATCAATAATAAAATTGCTAATAAATGATTGGATACGAAATTGTGTCAGATTATAAATAGAGGAAAAAATGTAAACATTGAAATCCGCCATTTGACGTAGGAAACAAACTAATTTTCAATCTTGGATTAAAGGACATTGCGCACATTGCCAGCGTATCATGCATAACCAGTCATCTGCAAATATATCTTTCAATTGTTTTTTTACATTTACTTTTCTATGTTTTAGTTAATTTAATGTTTTAATTTACTACAGAACGGGACATCGTTCTCAAAGATGCCGTAGAAAAAATTATAGGGGGCGCTGTTTGTGGGCGTAAACATTTTACATACGGGTCCTTTTTGTGTCGACAAGTTGACCTTTATCTGTCAGATTCAGGCGTTTGCCGTCCAACTGTATTGGTCAAGCATATGACCAACACTCGGGTTTTTTCACAGCGCCTTGTGATGGCATATATTTCTTTGCCTGTACATTTCTGAGAGGTAGAGGTGTTGAGTTAAATCTTCAAATGGTTAAAAACAACAACAAAATATCGCGGTGTCATGCGGCAACTGGTGGGGGATCACAAACAGGGTCAATGAATGCAGTTGTATATCTTCGCAAGGGAGATGTTGTCAAAATACGTCATTTCCCTGGCGTAGGGTCGGAAAATATACATGACGATTGGTGCTTCTTTACGGGCTACAGTGTATAATATATGACTATTAAAAATGTTTATATTGAATCTGTTTTGTCTTCAATTTATAAAATATGCCTTTGGTGAACAAAATCAAAATACCATTGGATAACATTGCCACAGATCAAGAATAGTTTAATGGGCCTTGCATATAATTTTGAACACAAAAGCACATGACAAAATTATTTTAAATTTGAGGAAAAGTTTGAGTCATTCCTTTGAACTCATGATCATTTAAAGATAGTTGCAAGGACATGTTTTTCGACAGTTCTTAGTATTACATCAACAGATTACAGAAATCACCTTATTTCACCAGACCACATACATACGCCATAAGTACTTGTTCATAAATAACATGCGTACAAACAAAAAACAACAGGACACAGCCCAAACAACCAGACTTAGTACATATGCAAAATGGAGTAGACTTAAACGCAGAATAATATGTAGCTCTTCACAAACCCTAATTGAACAGTATGTTTTTGGCAAAAGCACACCCTGGTAATGCACTCTTTATGATAACAACGTGTTCGAGGTATCGTATCGGGGATGTATGTAATCTCAATCCGATGGGTAATAATGTATTATACTGCAGGGAAATGTGTTGCCGTTGGGCAAATGAGATACAAACATTTAACGAGAAGTAGAATTATATATGATATGTCAATATAAGCAAAAGTTAATTGATTAGAAAGATGTTTTTTGTATTTGTCTTTCATTATAAAAAAAAAAAGAAGATATGGTATGAATGCCAATGAGACAACTGTCCAGAAGAGACCATCATCATACAGAAATTAACAACTAATGGTCACCGTACGGTCTTCAATAATGAGTAAAGCCCATGCCGCATAGTCAGCTATAAAAGGCCCCGAAATGACAATGTAAAACAATTCAAACAAGACAACTAACGGCCTTATTTATGTAAACAAATGAACGAAAAACAAATATATAACACATATAAACAGTACAACATAAGAACGAACTATAAAAATCAGTTAAAAACAGCTTAACTCATCAGATGGACATAAATACAAGTGGACGTGACCGGGTACTTGTACATCCCAACAACAAAATGACACTAGGAACAGACCTGAGAGTATTCGCTGTTATCCGACAGCTAGTTTAAAGCCACTAACAATTAATAAAAAAAATCATGCATCTACGACTAAAATATCAATCCGTACACATCCAAAAATCCAATGGATTCAGTGTAAAAAGTGACCTTGTGCAATTCCAAGATACATTTATCGACAGATTGTAGATCCATGAATGTGTATATGTATATAACATACTAGTAATATTTAGTTTGTTTTTTAATTTACTGATAACAAAATCAATATTTATACCATAAAAACAAATTCAATGATCTTATTACAGTGTTGAATTGGTAACCTTTTAGAATAAGTTTATTAAAAGGAGCGATAAGTTTACAAGGATCATGTCATAATTTCCGGGCACGGTATACTGGGTCGATACCACTGCTGGTAGACGTTTCGTCCCTGAGGTTATCACCAGCCCAGTAGTCGCACCGAAGTGTTGACATGAATATCAATAATGTGGTTATTTTTACAAATTTCCTGTTTACCAAACTTTGAATTTTCCGAAAAACTAAAGATTTTCTTATCCCAGGAATAGATTGCCTTAGCCGTATTAGGCACAACTTTTTTGAATTTTGGATCCTTAATGCTCTTCAACTTTGTACTTGTTTGGCTTTAAAAATATTTTGATATGAGCGTCACTGATGTGTTTTATGTAGATTAAACGCGCTTCTGCCGTACTAAATTATATTCCTGGTACCTTTGATAACTATTAACAACTTTTTAGTAAAAATGAGGTTGTGCTATTCCGTTTGAAATAAGTTTTCTACAGGTACAACCAAACTTCCAAACCAAATTTTTATATCTATGGAAAAATTTAGTTAAGGTTTTAAGTAATCTATGGTAATACATGGTTTTATAATTTACCAGTAATACATAGATTACGTGCGTTAAAATAAAAAACGTCACAACAGACACGGGCATAGCGAACGAGCTGGGAAACATAAACACCGTAAGATAGTGCCAACGGAACATCACCATATAAAAATTTAAAATTAATAATAGGGGACGAAAACATCGTCCTTTTTGTCGTAAATTTTAGTGTGGAGTTTCCCGTTTAAAACCGAAATATTTAAATTTAGGAAAGGACAGTTATTACAGTTTAAATTAATTCATCTAAAGTAAGTTCCTTGGGGTAAATTGCAGCAGTATGTTGAGAAAATTCTTGATTATTTAACGAAAAAAATATCATCAAGATAACGGTAAGTGTTGTTGAATTTATCAATTAAATGCAATTTCGACGGATCTTTACTGAGTTTAGTCATAAATTGTGATTCGTAACAGTACAATAACAAGTCTGCTATAAAAGGAGCACAATTAGTGCCCATAGGGATACCTACAACTTGTCGATAAATTGCCGAAACGTACATAACTTTTATCAAGGAGAAAATTAACAGCTTCAATCATCTCATCACACCTCCAGTAAGTATACCTAGCATATTTACCTTTTTCATTAGAGAATAAGGCTTTAAATGAGTTGCAGCAAATATATTTGCATTCAGCTTTACCAAACGACCAGTTAATTGAATAGAAAAACTTTTGTTTGATAAGATAGTGTGGAAGTGTAGTGTAAAGAGTAGAATAATCAAAACCATGAAAACTGTCACCAGAATCAAAAGGATCATCAAAAGTACGTAATTTATCTAAAACATCCATAGAATTTTTTACACTCCAAAAATAGTTTATACCACTATGTTCATATATTTTATTACAATAGTTTATGATAAGCTCTTTAATAGTAGTTAATGAGCATGTTAAAAGCAATTAAAGATTAGTTTTAGAACACTCCCTAGAGGCCGAGATGAAACGATATTCAAATGGATTTTTTTAATGTAGTTTAGGTAGCCAATACATAGTAGGGACCTTCCAATGTTCAGAAGAAGCCTTAAGCTTTGATGTGGTTGTGATATGTTTGTTTACTATATGACTCTCTTTCATGTCTGTGGAGCGGATGTACCTGAATGTAGATGAATTTAAAATTTCATTCTTAAAAACGTCTATGTATTATTTACGGCATACCACCACCACATTGTTGGCTACATTGTCGGCCGGTTCAAACACAAACTGATTTGAAAGTTCTTGAAGTTTATTTCTTATTCTGGAAATATGTGTATAATTTACTCTATTCTTTACTTCTACGTGTAAATTATTTTCAAATGTGATATTCTCTTATCTACGACATTCATACATTTATTTAAATAAGAATCAAGAGATTTTATCAGATTTTTCCCGTTTACACAACTTTTTACAAAACGAGGAAAGAGCATCTTTGGTGACTTGACGATAATCTATTTTAGACGAAGGACGATATTTTGGTCCTTTTTTCAAAAAGTTTTTAACCTCTCTGTGATGGACGATACTGAGGTCCCTGTAATAACATGGCCATAAGGAACATATCTAAACTTCGACAATTCACAGTTTCAATTTCAGGGAGTATTATTATCTACATTCACGTCTGATGTTACCGACGTATAATCAAAAATTAAACTTCTGCGGGTTTTTTGTATGTGTTTGAAATTATAGGTGGTTCTATGTTCATGATGTTATCAAAATAGAGAGATATAAAGCTTTGAACGGTAGAGTCACATAATATACTAGATAAGTGGATAAAACCAATACCTCTGCTAATATATATTTAATTTTTAGAAAATGACGTTTACGATCTTCAGATTTGTCGATACGCGGATGTTTTAAATGAATTCTTCTTTGATCATGTTGATAGAAGTATAACAGGTCGAACTTCAGGGATGCACAACTAGTACCGTTGGAAAACAGACTGGTTTTTTTTTTAGATTATATGTGTTAAGTATCATTTCCCTTTAAGGTCAGTCCGTAATGCGCGGCACAGTAATTGGGGTCTTTAAATGGTAAATGTATGCTTGTATACATGTAGTTACTATTGACATTTCTTTTCTGATCCAATTGGTTTTTTTGTTCAAGCTGTTTTTATCTAAATGTCACAGGAATTGTCTCTTAGAAAATAATATTTAACTAACTGTTTACAAAACTTCTGAATTTTTGAAATACTAAGGGGGTTTCCACCTCAGAAATAGATTACCTGAGCTGTATTTGGCAATTAACTTGTTGGAATTTTGGTTCTCAATGCTCTTCAACCTCTTACTTTATTTGGCCTTTTTAAGTTTTTATGGATTCGAACGCCACTGATGAGTCTTTTATAGACGTAACACGCGTCTGGCTTAATTACAAAATTTAATCCTGGTATCTATGTTGAGTTTATTTACAAACACTGGATCGATCCTACTGCTGGTTGAGTTTTAATTCCCCGAGGGTATCACCAGTCAATAGTCGGCACTTCAGTGCTGACATGAATTATCATTGATATGGTCATATTTATGAATTAATTGTTTACAAAACTTTTGAATTTTTGAAATACTAAGGGTTTTCTACCTCAGAAATAGATTACCTTAGCTGTATTTGCCAATTCTTTTTGGAATTTAGGCCTCCATGCTCTTCAACTTCGTACTTTATTTGAACTATTTAATTTGTTTGGATTCGAGAGTCACTGATGAGTTTTTTGTAGACGAAACGCCCGTCTGGCGTTATTACAAAATTTAATCCTAACATCTATAATGAGTTTATTTATACCTTAACAAGTTAATAACCGGTTTATGTGCATATTGTTCAGAGATCATAAAGTGCGTGTGCTCACGTTTTAGTCTCGTCAGTGTTTTACGTAAAATTCTGGATATTTAAAGATGATCAAACATATATATAAGTTGTAATGTTGTACAAAAATTTGTACAAGTTATCAGTGTTGATGAACTGCTTGGCATAAGTGGATAATACAAGCACACAGTCTTTTGTTTCGTATATTTTTGTCATATTTTCACAACTTCATGATACAGACTAATAATGAGCACTGATACAAAAAAACTTTACAAGACCACAAAAAAACTTTTTATGGATATGAATAGGGTATAAGGAGAATTGCTACTTGAAAAAAGCATTCAATGGATTGCACTGAACAATAAAGTAGAACAATGTGTTTTTTATGTTTCGATATTAATACATAAATATGGTATCACTTATAACAAAACATTGACCTTTCTTCTTTGTGTTTTTCAATTTACAAAAAATCGATATAATACCAGTATATTGTTAAATTCTGACAGAAATCAAGAATGATTTAATAACAATTATCACACAAAAAGTACAATTCAATAAATTCAGTTGCTGTATACATTGCATACTAATTTGAAATAAGTTTGAATCTCGTATTTGTAGGTATAACTATTGATTTTTCTTATATAATTGCGAATGCTATCGCCTGTTAGTACTTATTAGATACTGTTGATTCATTTATTATCGTGGATATCTATATTTGTGGATTGCTGAAAACATATGGATATTTGATTTCGTTGTTTTGCCAATCTCTTTATTCAAAGTCTATTGAAAAATGTTATTCGTTGGAAGAATTCGTGGTTCATCAGAACCCACGAAACCCACAAAATTTAGTGTCCAAAAAAACAAACGATTCCACAGTATGTCTCTGACAAAATATGAAACAAACCATCAAAATGTATTTTAGTAGTATTGCGAATAAGAATCGTTGTCATAACCTTTAAATTTTTCAAGTCTTTTGTGAAATGAAAAAGATATGTTTTGAACATTTCTTATTGGTTCGTTCTGTAGACCATTCCTTGATGTGATGCAGTATTTCTTCTTTTTGTCCTTACGTCCGAAATATGTTTTAGTTATCACACCAATCAATATGACTATACATAGAAATATAACGCATCCAATGACAGCTCCAAATACTACGTATGACTTGTTGGTGTTTGTCTGAAACAAAGAAAAGTAGGAGTTTATAGTCTTATATGGCATATCTTCATTCAAGCTTGGAATTTTTGTTACGCCTTTTGCAATGCAAATTTTGGGATTATGTTTCCATTTATGAAGCACACATAAATGATTCAAAGTAAACCACATTTATCAACGTGCATTTCGACATATTTGTAGAAACGGATTTTTTCTCAATCGATTTATGAATTTCGAACAGCGATAGACTACTGTTGCCTTTATTTAATGTCAATGGAATAATTATATTAATACATATCAACGAAGAATATCATGTCTTTAAACTCACCTTTGAAGTTGATATGTATTTAACCGAGACATTAAAAGACTTGCAATCTTTAAACAGAATGTAACTTGCTCAAACAAAGCTTAACTTCTTATGGAAAATGTCGTGAAAACACAGGAGTACTTCGTTTTGTGCGTTCACAAGTGAGAGGTTTAGCGATAAAAATAAAACAGTTTTAATTCACCCTTTTTAACATAAGAAAATGTCTGTACCAAGTCAGGAATGTGACAGTTGTTGTCTATTGGTCTGAAGTTTTGTATCTTTTGCTTTTACCAATTGATTAGGTACTTTCCGTTTTCAATTTTCCTCGGAGTTCAGTATTTTTGTGATTTTACTTTTTTCCCATGTGATACTTTATATTCCCTTATATTTTCCTATACCTTTACTGAAATGAATATCAAGAGTTGCCTCCCGTACATTACGGATTTGACTTTTGCAGTGCTGAGGATAAATTGCGAGTTAATTTCAATTTTCAATCTGTAAGCGACATTTTCATCAGATAAAAGTAAAACAAACAAAAAATATATGAATTCCAACCAAGAATGAAATAGAAAACTGCGAATGCTAATACTCTTAATAAAATAAAACAAAAACAATTAAAATACCTGATAATTCTACATAATGTCCCGACCAAGTTTAATGTTTATATTTACGTAAAACGAAAAAATAAAGAATTGTACCCCTGAATATCTGAATTACTTTGTATGTTTTGTAAATCGCTTTGATCTAACATATTTTAGTCGAAGTCGAAGAAAACAGAAAACATATTGTTTTACTTTTTTTAATAATTTTATAAACAATACAGCGGTGTCTAGGTTTCATTGTAGGGCCTCCGTGACCGAGACGTGTATTGTATCACTGGTCTGTCATAACTGAGTTTGCAATTCGATTCCCGTACGTGACAGGTGCGATCGACCCCAATCGTAATTCATTAGGATTTTCACTCTTCCTGAGGACAATCTCTTGTTTTCTTCCAGCACCTTAGATTCGTCCACAAAGTAAAATTGACCGTCATTATATAGCCATATTGGCTTTGGAAAATTAAAATTATTCAATTCTACTACAGAACAGTGTTTGTCAAAATAATGAACAGATATTTAATGAATGAGTTGTTCGAATTATTCTAAATAAATCATCATGTTTTACCATCTGTAATAAATCTAAATTTGAATTAAGTGTCTTCTTTTGATTAACAAAACACTTTACCTTATCCACGAGACAAATATTGGCATAAACACGACACCACGTTTCATTTTTTTTTTCAAATGTTACTACTATCATACTAAAACGATAATTGGTCGTCCCTTGCCTAAAATGTTTTGAATAGGAGTGATAACCCTTTAAATGAGAAACAATTTACCGATTGAAAACATTCAAATCTCTCAAATTCATTTAGATACATAAAACAACACGTTTAATAATTTATTGCGTCCGAGGCGCTTTTCTGGATTTACCGTCATCAGGAATGCTCAAAGCCAAACATTTGAAATCCGAAGATGTATAAGTACCGAAAATCGTTGAAGATCTATATGTTAAAAATACCTAAAATAAATAGCCAAATTCATCTAAAGCCAACTTTGCTTGAAGGAGTTGAAACCTTAGTTTCATAATAATTTCAAAATTTATAAACGGACAATTTTAGTAAAGTTTGTTTAATCATGTCAGTACCGAAGCACTGACTACTGAAATGTACTGGCTACTAGAAATGTACTGGCTACTTACAGGTGTAGATGGAATTAAAATAACATCCTCAACTGGATCGACTGATTCAACTTCAAGTCCGTTAGATAGATCTAGTATACAACGTGACATAAAGCCGTCAACATCGGTTGCATCAATTGTTATGTAAGGTGTACAACAGACACCACTAAAATACAAATAATACATTTAAGGAATAACTGTAATATTTTTTTCTGTCTATGAACATCAAACATGTGGTTAACCCGTGTACAGTGTTATTTGAAAGTGGTCATCACATTCCTAATGTTATGTCGAATAGACAGTAAAAATCATTCCTAATGCAATTCAAATAAGGAATAGATAATGATACAAAACGTTGATGACGTCGCGGTCACATGACAGAATTGTGTCTATGAGCTGATAGACAAAACACTTTCAGCCAATCAGAAGACGTGTTATATCCAAAATTTAATTACTTCTGTATTATGTTGCACAAACATTCCAAATAGTGAGATCGTGAGTAAATATTCCAAAGCCATCAATATGAAAACGTTTTAAAGAAGAAAAAAGGAGAGCAACTTTGAAACTCCACATTTGTGTACTTTAAGTATTCACGTTAAGGATTGACATCTCGTTATTTATATGATTTCATCGTTGATTGCATTTAATACATTTCGTTCGTCTTAAACAATATGCTGACCGTTCATGTGTCTACTCTCTGCTCAAGTAACCCACGGTGATTTTTGGCGAGTTTTAAATCTATGTTATACCATGTGCAATTAAAGTATTTGTCACTGAATAATTCAAGTCTCGTCAAGAAACCTTTTAAAAAGGAAGTATTGAATTGAACCGCGTTATAAATGTTCTGTTTTGTAGACTGGAGGCTCTGTAAGAAACAATACCTGACAATCAAAAAATAAGATATTTACCTTATATTGATTTTTAGGGGTCCTTCTGTAATGTCTGTTAAATTCTGATATTCCAAATGAACAGCTGAACCACCGGAAGACGATATGCTTTCAATTAATGTTCCACGAAAGTATAAGTTACTTTCAGCATACCAATTATATTTTGAACAATTTGCAGTATTAAGTGAAGGAATTTCACATTTGCCCATCACTGATACAACTTCACAGACTGGCCTTTCAGTTTTCGTTACCTAGAACAAAATTTGAGAATACCACATATTTGGAAAACAACTGTTACTTCGTACTTTTTATAATACATGTAATTTGTCATCTGTTTTACACGGACAAACAAACAAACAAAGATACAACGGTATATAACTAATGTTGCAACCTTCTAAATCTACTTGCATACATCAATTAAAACAAAAACATGAGAAAAGCATGAAAAGAGGACACTGTTAAACTGCGAATCACGCATCGGCTGTTTGAAACTAAAAATATGCTGACAATGTGGTATAGGCTTTTTGCATTGTTGAAGGCCATACGTTCACCTGTTGTTAATTTCTGTGTCATTTGGTCTCTTGTGGAGAGTTGTCTCCTTGACAATCATGCCACATCTTTTTCTTTTTTATATCAGCCAACAATGAAGCAAAAAAGGAAGATTTTTAAAGATTTGACGACTATATTGATGTCTTTATGATATAAATCGTAAACATTAATGTATCACAGGTTCAAATTAGGACTTGTGTTAAGGTTTTGTATCAAATAGCTTTTCATGTTTTTGTATAATATAGCTTTTCATTTTTTGTATAATATAGCTTTTCATTTTTTGTATAATATAGCTTTTCATTTTTTGTATAATATAGCTTTTCATGTTTTTATATAATTAACTAACACACTATGCAAGACTTAAAGTGCCAGATTTGGTTAATGATTTTCGCACGTGTTTGTCAGATTCCTGAAGTTTGAACACTTTTGTTTTCCAAACATATGGTAAAATATAAAATTAGGAAGCATGCTTTATTTTACCTGAAACGTTGTTTACATCTTGACATTTAAAAAAAACATGTTTAACAACGCCGCAATTTTGTGCCTGTCTCAAATCAGGAGCCTCTGGCCTTTGTTAGTCTTGTAGGATTTAAGATTTCAGTTTTTTGTGTATGTTTCGGAGTTTAGTATGACTTCTATTATCACTAAACTAGTTTACATTGTTTGTTTAGGGGTCACCTGAAGCACGCCTCCTGATGTAGGAGTTTCTCGCTGCATTGAGGACCAATTTCATTTATTGATATAGAATTGAATGGAATATTTGTCTTCGTATAAAATGCATTCCTTTGTAGTCGCAGTTGAGTAGCATTATATTAGACGGTTTTTTTTATTTACTATTTGTACTTTTTAATGGTTTTGTTTTGTTTCCATTTTTTGGAGAGGGCTCTATTTTATATTTTGATATTTTGGCATTTCAGGTGATAGTGTATATAAAAAATAAGATGTGGTATGATTTCCAATGAGACAACTCTCCACAAGAGACCAAATGACACAGAAATTAACAACTATAATTCACCGTACGGTCTTCAACATTGACCAAAGCCCATGCCGTATAGCCAACTATATAAGGCACCGAAAAGACAAATGTAAAACAATTCAAACTGGAAAATTAACTGAATATCAGGCTCCTGAGTTGGGACAGGCACATACATACAGAATGTGGCGAGTTTTAACATGTTAGCGAGATCCCAATCCTTCACCATACCTGGGACAGTGGTGTAACAGTACAACATGAGAACGAGCTATAACAATCAGTTGAAATGGGCTTAACACATAGTATATCCCAACAACACAAAGACAATAAGTATTGATCTGAGAGTACTCGCAGATACTAACAGCTAGTTCAAAGCCACAAACAAAGAATACAAAATCATGCATCTAAGACTTTTTTATCAATTATGTTGGTTTTATTGCATGGTATCTATTGTATTTGGAGACGTCTATCCTTCCAGTAGGTAATCTCGACACGAAGAAGTTAAGGAATGTGGTAGGGAAAATAACACAATTATCTGTCACCCTACATTGTGCTAAATGCTCTCTATCACACAGATTAAATGATTCTAATTCTAAGAAAAATGGCTTAAACATAGCTTTCATATATAATACAAAAAAAACCTAAATATTGCTAACTAAAAACAAAGCAGACGAAGTAATATGGAACGAATTCAGTATCTCCTATATTAGGTTGTAGGGACTGTTTTGCAAAATTTCCTATTACTGCAATATTAAGGAAAAATTATTTCGTAACCGACAATTCACATAAGTTATAAGGGTTGGATTTGCTTTGACTATATATTAATGCTGTTTTATTTCATTAATTTGTTTTATCATATTTCACTTATTACAATTATAATGAATCTGAATGAATTCTTTCTTGTTTATAGGTTCTATGCATAGCACTCCACGACTCGAACAAATCGTCACAAATTAAATTAAATAATGAATTAAAAAGATAATAGAATGAAACTATGTAGCGTTTGTTCGAAAACCTCGTGTTATTTGAAAAATGATAAAAGCATAAGAAGGTTGAAAATCACTGGTGACGGCATCAGTAGTTTACAATATCCAAATATCAAACTAAAACAGTAAATTGATTTAAGAGACAACCCAAGTTAACAACAACAAAAATGCGAAAGTACCCAGATTAGTCTTATATACTTAGCAAAAAAGGTACATCTATGTACTAAATGTAACTTTACTCAAATGATAACATTTTACTCAAAAATTGTGGTCCGACTTACACAAAAAAAAACATACTGGGCATAGCGCGTTAAATACAGTGATGCATTTCATCGCAAATCAAAACTGAATGAATATCTGCATGAACTTACCGATACCCGTTTTGTTATAGTTTGTCGTCGTTCTAACGTTGTATTCAGTTCTACCATTACTTGGTATGTTCTAAATAAATATAAAAAAAAATAATGAATTTTCTGAACATATAAGAGGAAAAGTTAATTTTAATTTACGCAGTATTGTGGTCTATTATTATAAATCGATTGGGATTGAGTGCAGTTTTTAGAATAAATCTTAATTTTTCTAATCTCCTGAATAAGTTCGGGATAAGACGACTTATTTCTTTTTCTAAAAGTTTCCGTTCATTTAAGGGTTGTAGATATGTATTTTCCTTCACATTTCAAATGGCGAAGCTTCTGTTAAAGTTTCCCTCTTACAATGTCCATCTGTTGTTAAAAACGCTACATATAAAATCAGTTGTTTTAAAAACCATGCCTTCTGCGATGGAGATATGAATATGCATCGACATTTTGTGTTTGTTCCCTTCTTTATCCCAGATATGATCTCTATCTTTCATCTTGTAGAGATATAACTTTGGAAAGCTACGAGTAAATATATAATGCAAAGCGGTGAAATTAAAATATGTGAAAGACCCAAAGTGATGGAAGAAGCAATACAGAATTTAAGTATAGTTTCACACTTATCAGTTTGGGGCATATAAATGATGAAAATATGCCGCGAAGCTCTATACTTTGACTTTTGAAAAATATGTATATGAGCTGTCCATTTTATGATATATTTTTGTCGAATCTTCATAGTAAAGTTGATACAGTTTTTGCCGTAAAAGGAGTTAATAAGGGAAATTACATTGTATATTTTTAAAAATTTGCAACCTATAGATATAGCACACATACATCATTTTCTGCCAACCCGGTCTACATAAACCAAATCATAATTGTAAAAGCGATCACACTAATGATTCATCCCCAAGTTTTAAGGATCGATATTGAGGCCAGGAATATGAAACACTAGCGGTTTTTTATATCATGTTTTGTTAAAAATAGAAGAAATGTGTTTTCAGTATTTATCATTAACATGTAGTCCAAATATTTAAATATATTATCTTTCCCATTTTATTGCACACAAATACAGAAACTGATTATCCTAGTATACTACTATCACTCTTGTTATAATGATAATAAATAAAACGATATTAATAAATAAAGTATATAATTACAACAATAAGGTCCGGTACACTTTCTCGTAACTTTAAATTAAAAACATTGTTAGCAAATAAACTGCGCTTAGAGTTTTCCTCTTATTACAATATTTAAACCTCCATTACTAAATTATAATATTCAAAATATTTTAATGAAGGATAACCTGATTCTTTAAGAAGAATACAAAATAGCATTTGGCGACAATTTTCTTTGAAAATAAAATGATGAAACGTGATGCTCAGTGGTTGTCGTTTGTTGGTGTGGTTCATACGCGTTTATTGCATCTCGTTTTTGATGCTAATTGTATCGTTTGGTTTCATGTTTGAATGGGTTTACACTTGTAATTTTTGGGCCCTTTGAAGCTTGCTGTTCGTACTTTGACCTATATTGGTTTACTTTTATAAAAAGAGATTTGGATGGAGAGTTGTCTCATAAGCACTCATACCACATATTTCTATATCTAATTAACAAATACACATTTGACTACACAATCGAATCAAACATCCTTGAAACAACGATTACGTGTAAATCAGCTTAGATATTTACTTACAATACTCCAGCGTCGTTTTTCGGAAACAGGATAAAACTTCCATTTGCTTGATCTCCTGCATTCAAGGTATGGTAATATATCAGAGGTTCAAGAGCACATGATTTGTCATCGAATAATCGAACATTGTACATCTCTTTATTTGTTCCTGAATTAACAATACTGTATGACACTTCGTTTTCCTTGTCAAGAGCAATGTCATCTATTCAAAAAAAAGACAGAAAGATGATAGGCTAATAAGATGGCGTCTAGGTTACAATACACATAAAATGCTGATACTTATTTACAAGCCCATGTATTGTAAATTGTTTATTTGTTAATAACTTAATACAACTGTGTGCATGATTTCTTTTTAAATGTATATATTTCACATATTCAATCAATGGAGTCAAGCATTCAGTACGACGCACGAACATAATGTCGTCATGTCTAACTGACAAACTGTTGGAAAAAAGTTTACATGCATCGATAAAAATAGTTACGTCAATTCGATGCTTTTTTATTGGAGACTTACTAAATTTAAATTGTTACGACAAAGTAAATCCGTTTAAAAATGTTGCGTGTAAACCAAATTTAGAAATTATACTTTTTAAAGACAATACACATTTGCCCTCGTAAAAAATGGGTTTCTTTTTGTAGGCACTTCATGGTGTTAACTTCAAAAATTAATCGGACTGTCTTCCTCTGATATGGATACTTGTTTTTATTCCATATTGATAAAATGATATAGATTTTTCCATATGAATAGGATTTTGAATGCATAACAAATTGGTTTGGGTTAATAATTGCGAGTACATACATCTCTCTCGGGATATGGGATAAAACAATTACTGTCTTTTGTTTCAGTAAATATGTGGTTAATGAAAAAAGAAGATGTTGTATAACTGCCAATTAGACAACTCTCCACAATAGACAAAACTAACACAGAAACAAACAACTAAAGGTCACCCTACGGCCTTCAACAATGAGCAAAGCACAAACCGCATAGTCAGGTTTAAAAAGCCCCGAAATGACAATGTAAAACAATTCAAACGAAAAAACTAACGGCCTAATTTATGTACAAAAATTAAACAAAAACAAACATGTGACACATAAACAAAACGCCAACCACTGCATTATAGGCTCCTGACTTGGGACAGGCACATACATACAGAATTAGGCGGGTTAAATATGTTATTTATTTCGACCGTTGGGCTCAGTTTATCAAAAGCCAATAAAACCACATATTTACTTCATGAAAAGGCAGTAATTGTATAGTATTGTCTTTCGTCAGCATGTTTGTCTTTTCGATTAAAATAATATTATATAATGTGTTGTTACCATAAAGTACATGACTATACTATATTTACATTACTATCTTGATAACGTAATGGCACAATCTTATACTTGACCATTGTTGACATGTATATACACCTATTTCAAAGTTAAAATTCATACAACTATAATACTTAAATTGAACAGACCATATTATAACATACCTCTATATGATGTAATCATCAGTTTAACACTAGTGGGTCTGATGACCGAGGGAACAGTGCGAATGATTATGACATTGGACTCATCTACAGCAGTTACTTTAACTTGAAAAGCCTGAAATAAAAGCCTGCATGTAGGACTATATCATTCAATTAATATGTAAAAATGTTTGCGCGGTTCTCTCGAATTTGCATTGTTCTTTGTGTTCTCCGTCGACTTATGATATTTACTTTTTGCTAATATTGATTTAAAGACTTGATATCCTCATTTTTGAAAACCAGCCAGTGACCTATGATTCCTTACGTCATTTTGATCTTTGGTGGAGAATTGTCGCGTTGATATCGTCTTCTCCTCTGCGATTATGACATTATCAAATATGACATTTACTGTTTGCATGCCATGACTAACAAGTAGGTATTTAGTATTTATTAATAATTAACTCTGGAATTTCCTCAAGATTTATAAAAACCCATACAGTTATACCTTTTTTAAAAATCGTACCTACATGCTTTACTCATAATGCGTTTGTAATGGACGATTGGATATTGTATACGTTTTGACTAAACATGAGTTAATAGTAAGTTTATTGTCTCCGAGGTGTAACTATTGCCATGAGGCGTAGCCGAGGGCAAAACTTGTATCCGAGGTGACAATAAACTTACTTTTCAACGAATATTCAGTCAGTAAGTGTTTTGTTATATCGAAAAAGACAACATGCAATTAAATGCGTGGAATAGTCAACTATCGTTATATAAAACGCAGACAGTTAAATGTTTACTTTAATAAATTATGCTTAGGCTACGTCCTGCAACCCTAGATACGAAAGGTAAAACGTGACGTCGTAATTCACACGGTGTTTCCTAAATTATCAAATCCCTTAGCTGCATTTAAAAATTCCGCGAAATATAAAGTCGCTTGCGGTTCAGTAGTTTCATTGAGGTCCAATAGTTTGAAACTATTGACCGCTCCAATAGTTCAAAGCTTGCAATTTGAAAAATAGTCGAAATATTGTGAAATTGTTTTATATAGAAAATGATAACAAAGGTATAATATAGCCTATCACATTCCTAATATTATATATATGCTTTATAGGGACGATACACAAGAAATGAATTATTTTTCGTGTATTTTCTCGTTTTTATTCTACGAGACTAAAGGCGAACACTGTATAAACCCCCAAAAAAATACAAAACTGGATTTTACTAGGTACACTCTACTTACCGTGTTTGGTACAACTATTTCTGCAGAGCACAATATATCAATGTCTGAAAACGTTCTAGTTGGTTCATAGCTCATTAGCACTTTTCCATACTTATCCACAATGGAAAGTTCAGTACATGTGCCGTTACCAAAATTAACTATTGTCAGTATGTATTTGTATTTGTTACCTGTAAAATAAATAACTGATAAAACAAAATATCGTATTGTCCATTCATTAGTGTTATGCGAAGTGTTTTGTTGCCTGTTGTATGACCTTTTGTCGGTTTAATTTTTAAATTGGTATTATCTGGGTTTTGTCAAGTCAGGATCTACTTATGTTTACCCTCAATGTTCAATTAATAAAATTGAGGATAGAAATGAGGAATGTGTCAAAGAAACAACCACCCGTCCATAGAGCGGAAGTATTTTAGTGTAATGCTGCATGGTTCCTCTTATAATTTTGTCAATTATTAATATAAAAAAGAAGTTGTGGTATGATTGCCAATGAGACAACTCTCCACAAGAGTCCAAAATGACACAGAAAATAACAATAATAGGTCACCGTACGGCCTTTAACAATAAGCAAAGCCCATACCGCTTAGTCATCTATAAAAGGCCCCGAATGACAATGTAAAACAATTCAAACAAAAAACTAACGGCCTTATTTATGTACAAAAAATGAACGACAAACAAATATGTAACACATAAACAAACGACATGCAACCACTGAACTACATGCTCCTGACTTGGGACAGACACATACATACATAATTGCAGCGGTGTTAAACATCTTAGCGGGATCCCAACCTTCCCCTAACCTGGGACAGTTATATAACAGTACAACATAAGTACGAACTATAAAAATCAATTGAAAAATGCTTAACTCATCAGATGAACAAAATACAAGTGGACGTGGCCGGGTACTTGTACATTCCAACAACAAAAAGACACTAGGTACAGATCTGATAATACATACTCGCAGTTAACTGACAGCTAGTTAAAAGCCACTAACAACAAATAAAAAAATCATGCATCTTAGACTAAACTATCCACATGGATTTAGTGTAAGGACGTCAAAAACAGTCAGAGAAAAAACGACCTTAGGCAATGCCAAGATACAGGTATCGACAGATCCATGAATGTGTATATGTGTAGGATTCGGAACTGCGTTGATACTCTGAACCGCGATGGTCACGCTGAAGTACTGTGGTCCACGCTGAAGTGCGTTGGTTAACACGCTGAAGTGCGATGGTGACAATTGTGACGCTTACTTGTTGTTAGATATGATGAAGTGCGATGATCTGACTGTGATGTCTATAGTACTAACGTATGTATGTTCCGTATCTCCCTCCTTTAGTAGGAGCACCACCATGGGTTATGGTGTAAAAAGGAAAACATTTAACACACTGTATCGATACAGATTTAATGTGAGCATTTGCCTATCCAGTTTCCCAGCCTGGCCGTGACGGGTCTTACTACCAGAAAGTTAACCTTCCCAAAAACAATAAGTACAATGTAATAAAGCATACGAACACACCCACTCACCTGACTTGCTCATCCTCAAAAATATAAAAAAAAAAATGCATAATATAAAAAGCATTATATACAAAATAAAGGATAAGGTCACCCCGGATGCCGCACAAATGCCTAGACAACGAACGGGAAACCGGAGAGGACATACTTGGAATCCAAACCGATACCGCTAAATGCCCAGCTGTATTCCTGGTAGAGGAAAGCCCAAAATCCTATGATAAAGGATCTCGGAAAGAAACTACCGATCCATTAGGGGAACAGCTAAAACCCTCAGGTATCAAATAGATTGGTCTGATAGTTTCCCACATGGAAAGTACTAATGGATCCCATCTGACTACATGTCTCAAACAAACCTGAAAATATCTTCAGAAACCTTTCTCAACAAAAAAATATAATCCAAATCATGAAATATACGATGTAAGGATAATAATATTTATCCATGAAATCAATTTGACAAAACAATTTCAATGATGTTGAAGGATTGTCTCTGCAAAATTTTTCACGTCCGCTCTCATCGGCATGCGAGTTGTGCCGATACCAAATTCACGCATGCGTACTAACTCAGCAGGACACATTGAATTTTGTCAAATATACTAGTAACTTGTTCTTGTCATGTCATAGCGAAGAAATTGCTCACAACACTCATTTATCTATTTATCTGATATCGTAACAGTTTTTAAGAAATAAAAACCACTAAGTACAATTATGCTTGACTCATATAAAGTGAGACGTGACGCCTTTTCTGGTAAAAAAAATTAACAATTAGCTGTTTCTCTACTGAGCATCACCAAGTACACCAAGTTTCGACCATTCGGGTTTATTTTGTCCTAACCAATTGCAGAAGATGCTAACTGTATACGCAAAATAGAATTATAAAGATTACGTTTTTTTCGTACAAAGCAGGTTTCATCTCATGAATATAATAAAAATATAGCTATTTGATATCACGAAAACATTGATAATAATTAATTTTAGTTTATTATTAAGTTGATAACACAAAATTATGTGATGTATACTTGAAGAGAAGAGTAAATTAATATTAAGATCAATACATTTTATTTGTCTTACAAAAAGTTTTCGGGATGCATAATACATGCTTCCACAAACACTGGTTAGCACATCTGCAGACCAATATCATCTTTTAGTGTGTGTGTGTATATGAGGGGGGGGGGGTGTGTCTTAAGTCGCCTTTCTCCAATGGTTTGTTTACCGACTTAGTTTGAAATAATGTTGTAACCCCCATCTCTACATGCTCTAATGCTGAAACTATTCGGGATTTGAATCGTTCGCTTCATTCTGTTTCCTTTCCTTTGTACGTATGAATCCTTCATCTATACTAAATCTTATTCTCCTGCCTATGTATATATATAAGATGGGGCATGAGTGTCAATGAGACAAATCTCCATCCAAGTCACAATTTGTAAAAGTAAACCATTATACATGTAGGTCAATATAAGGTCTTCAACACGGAGCAATTTAATTTAATAACGTTGTATTTGAGAACGTCACATTTTCCAAACGTATTTGCAAAACCATCGCACTTCAGCTAAAGGGCCATCGCACTCCGGCGTAAACCATCGCACTTCAGCGTCCCCATCGCACCTACGAGTCGTACATATATATACAACATACTAGTAATATTTAGTTTGCTTTTACTGATAACAATATCAATATTTATACCAATAACAACAATATTCAATGATATTATTACAGTGTTGAATTGGTAACCTATTGAAATAAGTTTATTTAAAGGAGCGATAAGTTGACCAGGATCATTTCTAAATTTCCAGGTACGGTTAACAACATTTCCGTAAAAAAAATATGGAACAATTTGGTAAAGGTTTCAAGTAATTTATGGTAACGAAATCCATGGCTTAATAATTAACCAGTAGTACATAGATTACGTTCGTTAAAATCAAAAACGTCAAAACAGACACTGCCATAGCGAACGAGCTGTGAAAAATAAACATCTTTAGATGGGGCCAAAGGAACATCACCATCTAAAAATGGGAAATTAACAATAGGGAAAGAAAAATCGTCCCCTTTTTCGTAAATTTTAGTGTGGAGTTCCTCGTTTAAAACCTAAAGATTAAAATCTAGGAAAGGACAGTTATTACCGTTTAATTTTGATTTATTTAATATTATAAGTTCTTGGGAGTAAATTTCAGCAGTATATTGAGAAAATTTGAGAACGGTAAGTGTTGTTGACTTTGAATGCAATTTCGACGGCTCTTTACTGATTTTAGTCATAAACTGTGATTCATAACAGTACGAAAACAAGTCTGCTATTAAAGGGGAGCATAGAGAAAATTAACAGCTAAATTCAATCATCACATCACACCTCCGGTAAGTATATCTTGCATATTTACCTTTTTCATTGGAAAAGAAGGCTTTAAATGAATTGTTGCAGCAAATATATATTTGCATTCAGATTTACCAAACACCATTTAATTAAATAGGAAAACTTGTGTTTGATAAAATAGTGTGGAAGTGTAGTGTAAAGAGTCGATTTGAGAATTTTGTCGTTTTAATTCAACTATTTACAAGTATACTTGTACTATTACCAACAATCGGAGATCCTTTAACTGATATAGATGACCCATTTTGGTTTTCCTCAACAGTTTCACCATCAACTTCAATCGAACTTTGAGCTGTAATGTTCACATTATAATCTACATGTACTATGTTCGGTCGAAGTAAGTTATACATTCCTGGAGATAGCTTCTGGAAAAAATCAAATGTTATCTTATTGATATTGAATATTTGTGTCGTAGACAAGGCAAAGCAATATATTGTGGGGGAAGCAATAAATTTAAGGAGCTATCAAATGTTTGGTTATACGATACGTATTGATCCGATTAGACTTCTTAATTTCCTTTGAATTTAAAAGGTACTTCAGGATTTCAGACTTTAAAGGGTACTTAAGGAATTTACGACTTGACAAGTGCTTCAGCATTTATTATTAAATAGATACTTAAGCGTTCAAGAGAAAATGAACAAAATAAAATATATGTTTGAAAAATAATCTCGCAATACAGTAATATATCTTATGTAAAACAAATACGTCTCCAGGGTATATTTAATTGTTTGATAACTTTCAACGATAATCGATGTACACATTACGTAAATCTACTTTAGATATACAAATCGGGAAAACGAAAAAAAACATCTTATTATTCGCATTTATTTCAAACGTCGCGAGATTGATTTGTCAACAGTGTCAACGTCTCCTAAAATCTGCAATATGTTATAAAAGTTGTCTTCTCAAGTAATGTATAACACTGAATATGCTGAAATACGTCTTCATTGTAAATTTATAATTAACGTTTTTGTCAAATCTTTGATGTAGATTTTTAAGAATGTGAAATACAAAATTTGCACAAAACGGTTTTTAATACCTGACTATATTTTACAAATGTTTTAGATGGTGTCTCTGTAAAAGAATCGCATTGTGTTTATCTATCTATGAAGCAAGTATAGAGTGACATGATGTAGTTCATGTAAATATATAATAATGTATGTTGGGATACATCAACGATTACACGCACTTAGATCTGGAACGTCTTTACTGTACTAGATTTTGTTATTTTGACAATACACTTAAACATTAGGTCTGTGGGCAACATTATTTCTTGAGGTTTTTCTTTATTGTCCTTCACATTTGGCAATTATACACTGTAGCTGAAGAATATTAATGATTCATGTTTTCGGCGTTCCTGGTATCATTTGAAAATTGAATGACATCGGTTTTTAAAAAATGAGTTCTCTTTTTTTGTTAGGTTTCATATTCTCTAGATAATTTATTCATTTGTTATTTTGCTGGTAATATAGGGTTATTGCATGAATATTGGGGAATATTGTCCCGAGTAGAATTTTATATTGCACGAGCTTGTGAGTGCAATATATGTTCTACGAGGGACAATATTCCCCAATATTCATGCAATAACCCTTTTATTGTATAGCAATATAATATTTGAAAGTACAAATTGGTTTAAACTGAGATTTTGACATTGAGGACGTCATGAATTTTGAAGATTTATTGCACTAGTGCAATATTGGAATTTACTGCACGCTAACTTTTGGTTGTGGGAAATATTATACTGCTATACAATAATTTATGTTATTCTTGTCCTCTTTATTATCCTTTGTTAATAGATATAAGAAGCGTGGTATGAGTACCAATAAGACAACTCTCCATTCAAGTCACAATTAATAAAACGTAAACACTTATAGGTAAAAAAACGGCTTTCAACACGAATTCACACCGAGCAGCAAGCTAAAGAGGGCCCCACAAATGACTTGTGTAAAAATATTCAACCGAGGAAAACAAACGGTATAATCTTTATGAAAAACTAGAAACGAGAAACATTAATGACAAACGCCAACAACTGAACAACTTTTTCCTGACTTAGGACTAGCGCACAAACATGCAGTGTTGTAAACATTTTTCAGACTGGTTATCATTTAGTTTACAAAATAAAATAAATCAAACCTGAATTGACATGATCAAATCGTTCTTATCTGTATATATACGTGAAGCTGTCGGTGTTGAAAATGTTTCTTTTGTACCTGTAACACACCACATGATATAAGTCAGATATTTGTATTATTATATTAAACGCACAGTACATCGAAATTATTGTCTCCTATCTTAAAAGCATCACAATTATCAAGGTTGTGTTCAACATAGTAGCAGCAAAATAATGCTACGTAGTGCTACGTAGATTTATGACTATTGAACGTGTAGCTAGCCTAGCTGCTACATATATATTGATAGCTGGTTAGGCTAGCTACACGTTCAATAGTCATAAATTTAAGTAGCATTATTTAGCTGCAACGATGTTGAACGCAACTCTGATTATACTTTCTGTGATTTCTTTGATCCTATATTAACTTTTGGTCACGATTATTCCGGTTTTTATTTTCATTGTGTGAATTTTTTTCAAGATATAATCATGATCTTAAAACGTTATTAATGGTGCATGATTGTTTCCTATATAAACTAGAAAACCATATATTAATAGTTCAACAGCCATATATGGAATTCGTTACCTCTATTTATAAACATGATGTAATATTATATTAATTCTTGAATGAAATGACAAGAAAATAATTTACCATTTGGATAGAGGAAATCAATTTCATCTTTCCTCGATGCTCCTTTGATAACAATTTTCAGGACTTGAATTGATTTGTCGACATAGACAGCTGTAGTTTGATTATCCTCTCTGTTCCATGTAAAATATTCCAAAATGACCTCTGACGTTGGGAAAAGATCCTTCAAAATGTAAATATGATATACATAAAACATTTATCCAAATTTTGAAATTACTAAACAAAATTTACAAAATGATAAAGTAAAACCATAATAGAAAAGGTATTACACTTTATCTTTGAAAATTGCAATTGAGTTTAAAAGACAAGCTGTTTTTTCCTTACTAAATTCTGTTTTGTGTTTCATATGTTACATTTTTTAATTAACATAAATTGAAGGCATTATATTTTATGTGGATTTCTAAGCCTTGATAATACCATCAAAACATGAGGTAGGTCAATCTTATTTGTGTAATAGCAGGCGCTAGCAAAACATAATCATCGGTGTTTTTGAAATTTTTAAAAGTTCATTAAACAGCAAAGTTACAGTAAAAAATCATTTCAATAATACCTCATATCTCCACAATAGCATTGTCTATCGATTATCTATTTTTTTCTTCAATTGCAAAATTATTTTACAAAAACGACTTTTGTTGATGCTGATGCATGAATGCCTAATGTCTTACTAACGAAGGGTGTCGTTTGAAAAGTTTGGAAGAGGCTCGATTAGAGACATATTGAAACTCATCTGATAAAAACGAACTATAATTGACCCGGAAAAAAAATGGCAATCGACCAAAAGACAAACAAGGCCGCATTTCACACAACATCGACTATACAAAGTGATCACCCCCACTCAACTATGAAGTAACTGTATTATACACAAAGTCAATTTGAGACTTTCTTTGAAATAAAGTTCTACAAATAAATACTCAAAAAATGACAAAGTCCAAAAAGAGCAATTATTTATATAAATCAAAACCATGACCAGTTACCCGGAAATGCTATGCAATTATTTACTCCAAAAAAGACAAATTTCAACTATCTTTGAAAAGAGCAAATATTTATAACAATCAAAACCCAGACCACATGCACACTTTCAATATATAAAACAGACAGCAAATTTAAATTATTATAGCATTCACACCGTAGGACGTGTTATGCGGAATAACTATATACCCGTAATAAGAATCCGAGGAACGCAAGAACGGAAGGCCTCACAGACGGACGAACGGGCTAAAACAATATGTCCCCCAACTCAGTTGCGGGGGTATAAAACTTTAAGACCAAGGAAAACGAATAACCAAAACTTTTGTTACTTACGCATTCTCTTGCAGGGAACAAACATAGTCATACAAACATAAGAAATGTTCTTAACTGAATAACATTCTTTCTCTAATTCTATCTAAATTAATCCCTTTCCGAACTCATTGTATAAAACATTTTAATCAACGTGTGGTTGCCGGTGACCTCAAAGGATCGTTGGATGATTTTAATATATATAAGGGTCATGACCTTATTAGCTAACTGGATTAATCAAAATATGCTATAACAGATGTTAATGAAATTGACAACTTCGTGCAATGTGAAAGTCACTCGAAGAGGATTTTCGGTTAACATTTCAATCATTAGAGAAACAGATTCTTACATAGTTACTCGTGGATTATCGGATTGGTCCAATCTCGATAGTTAAATATCAATTTTAACTATCTCGATTAGATAAATTCGTTCATCCACTCGTATCAATGTAAGAATCTATATTTATTTTGCAGTTATATGATTGTGTTTAACATTGCACACTTTAAATAATATATAAGAGATAATGGTTTTACGGGTATAACGTGAAATACACAGTTAGTGTGATATTGAGAATCAAAACGCGTTTAGCAATGACCATATATAGTTGTATCGGATAAACAAATAGTGGACTCCTAGTCGGGTCATGTTCTTTATCTTTAACGTTGACTACTTTTCTGGGGGTTCTAGATGATAAACATTACAATATACTAAAAATATAAATAAATTGTAATCATGTATTAAAACTTTTCGTTCTACCATACTTAATACTTTAGTTTTAACAGTATTTTATTCAAATGATTGAATTGGATTGTGCAAAAGGTAGACTACATTAGCCCTACCATATAATAAGGTACAATACATTCCACTCCAACAAAGTAATACATTTACATACATTAAATAAAACAGTCTTAAGTCAGCTGTTCAATATTATAATTATACTTAATTATACCATACTTAATACACGTCATCATCATCTCAGAATACCTCAATAACTTCATCTAAAACATTCCCTATGTCTGCTTTATTTGTATCATAAACCCTGCCTCCGGTAGTAGCTGCTATTATCTCAAAGAAGTTTGTGTCACGTTGGTTTCGGTAAGCTACATGATAAATGAAAATTCAGTAGAACATTAACTTACTATATTCATACTTAATAACATAGCATAACCAAAAACATGTTTACGTGATAAGTGTGTATAGAGGAGTCATTTTTTTGCAAAAGAGTATCACCATATCCTTCAGGAATGAATAAGTCATTGGTTGTGGAAAATAAAATTGACCAGATCATTTGAACATGTTTCACACTAAACGTATATGATATATATTTTTTATGTAGTTTCACTATACTATCATGATCGTCTGACTTTTATATTATAAATATCATCAAAACAATTTATATAGGAAAACAAAGAACTATTCATTGAAAATTCAAACATTGAGAATTTCAATCAATAACACAAAAACATAATATTAAAAATGGAACAACAATGCATGTAGGATAATTCAAAGTGATCCAAAGTGATACATACTATTTAGTGTTTTCACCTTGAATAATTATATATGTTTGTTGAAAGCATTAATTAATTGTAGAAAATTGTGAAATACTATACGCATTTGAATGAAACTATCTTTTTTAAACATTAAAACTAATTAAAGATACTCTTTGACTATCAAATGTTGAGAGGATACTATGGTTTTAATTTATTTTTTTTACCTGAATCAAAATACCGCTTTTTTGTTAGACATTGACCCGTCCTGAGTGTAGTTATTTTGATTTGTTTTGATAAAGCTGTTGTTTGCACCTCAGACATTTTGGATGCATCTTTAGCGTCAGCATCAGTGAACACAAGTATTGTTGAATCGACTAACGACAATTCAATAGCTGAAAGATATACAAAGTTCACGTCACCTACTCTAAAATAAATATTTGTACAAACGTTATATACAGCTAGGGAGAAATAATGAGAGTTAAGTATAAATACAGGACTGGTAAGATTTTTTTTTATTGGTTAAGATATTTATTAGGTAGGTATCTTATTGTTCTTGGTCAATTTGGTCCCCTGCGATCACTCCTGGATTTTGGTTGAGTGAGTGTTGCTCAGTATGTGTTTTTTTATGTTGTGTTGTGTACTTTCATAGGTCGGACTGACTGTTTTTGTTTTTGCCATGACGTTTATTATCGAATTTCAATGTCCCTTTTGTACATGTATCTTTGCCTTTTTTTTGCGTCATCATAAAAATTTGAAAATTTACCTTATTTCGTAACTTTGTGTACCCTATTTAATCAATGTATGTGGTCCGTGTTACACTTATCAATTCAAAGTTTTAAAAAGTTTTGAAATTTTAGATTTTTGGAATTTTGATCAAAGTTTTAAAATATCAAAATTCCAAATTGTGTAAAAGTTTTGAAATTTTGAAAGGAGTAGGTCCGGTAAGGGCCGATTTTGGCCTCAAATTTCAGGTTCATCTAACGAAAGGTTTTGGACATTTTTAAACACTTAAGTGTCTATTTCAATTGATTCGATTAGTGTATGTGAAAGATTTTAACTGATTTAGTCATTAAAATCGCTCTGATTCAAGCTTAAATATGAAAAATCTATCAAAAATGCCAAAAAACGTCACTTTTCAGATGGTTTTTGTCAAAAATGAAAGTGGCCGCATCCGTGTTCATCCTCAACCTTTATATATGTTTTATATTTTCATCAAATACAACTTACATTTCAATATTATGAATGAACACGAATGCGGCCACTTTCATTTTAGACAGAAACCGTCTAAAAATTAACCAAAATGCTAACATTTTGAAGATTTTAGTAATTTAGCATGACTTAATGATGCTAGAACGCGATATTTGTGCATTGTATTGTCAAAAACAGCTCATATTTATGTAGCAGAAGCATTTTACTTTCCAAAATATAGCTTAAAGATTACATTTTCACAATTTTCTAAAACTGCTATATTTTGGGGCCAAAAAGGGGTCTTACTGAACCTACTCCTTTTAACCAAATAATAAAAAATAAAAATTTTTCTTAATAATGATTTTAAATTTGATAGTTTAGAAATTTGATCATTTTTTTAAAATATTAAACTGAACGTGCAATTTTGATTATTTAATTTTTTGAAAGTTTGATTTTTTATTTTTTTTATTAAAATATCAAAAATAGAAAAGGGGCGAAAAGAAAGGAAAATGTAAACACGGCTCTGATTATAATCATTTTTAGTTGGAAATAAATAGCACGAAACATATCAAATCATTTTTAATAACAAAATAAAATATTAAAAAAAGAAGAAAAGTCGTTTTTTTTAATTTTAACATATTAAACATCACATGAGATAACAGTACTGAAATTTAAAGATTGTGCATCTATTAAAAAAAAATCAAACCTATTTAAACCGGCATCAAAAAGGCCAGAGGCTCCTGAATTTGGACAGGCGCAGGCCCAAATGCGACAGGGTTAAACATCTTTCGTGAGATCACAACCCTCTCCCTATACCTCTAGCGAATGTAGAATAAACTAACACAAAGCAATGCACCAAGTAAAACGCAATTTAAAAGAAATCCAAGTCCTATGTCAGAATAGAAAACAAAAGAAACTAATCAAAATGACAATGATAATAAATTAACAAAGGACTACTATATATAAAGCTAGCCATTACTGACATATGCCAGCTCCAGACCTCAATTAAACTAATCGAAAGATTATGTCTTCATCATTATATAACAAGCACAATCCCTCCCTGTTGTATTTATTGTTATCATTCATGAAATATTTGTCACTGGCAACCAAAAATCGATAATTCAAAATAGGTTCTTTACATACAAATTTCAAAGAAACTTAGGATTCAGCTCGCTCGGGGAAAGTAGCCCTTATAGATGGATTTTGATATGTTTAATAGATATAGGAAGATGTGGTATGAATGCCAATGAGACAACTCGACATTCAAATAATTTATATATTAAGTAAACCATTAAAGGTTAAGATAAGACCTTCAACACGGAGCGTTGGCTCACACCGAACAGCAAGTTATAAAGGACCCCAAAAATTACTAGTGTAAAACCATTCAAAAGGGAAACCAACGGTCATATCTATATCAAAACGAGAAACGAGAAACATGTATGAACTACATCAACAGACGACAACTACTGTACATCAGATTAACTTCACTTTGGCGAAACACCTCTTCAATTGTTTCGGTTCTTATATTTGTAGGACTCTAAAGTGCGATGGGGACGCTAAAGTACGATGGTCACGCTAAAGTGCAATGGTCTGCGCTAAAGTGCGATGCCTGCATACGCTAAAGTGCGGTTATAAATAAAATCATAATTTGCGTTGCAGTTTACTAAATGCTGTCCCTATTAAAATATTATCGATTTTATTGAAAAGTAACCTCGATCAAATAAAGGAACATGTTTTCAAGCGTAAATTATAAATTGTCGGCTAAAACATTAGTTTGTACATTGTAGGAAAATATAACATGTACTTTTCCTAGCAACAAAAAAGGAAAAAACTCGGAAAATTTCGACATGCAATCTGAAAAAGAGGCCTTCAAAATGTATGAAAAGTTTTTAAACGTACATTTATTTACAGTTTATGTTTTCAAATATACAGATAAATGTTACACCTTCCGACAATGAACGAATTTTGTATTTGTAATTTACAATGACGACTTTACGGCAATCTACATCAATTATCCACAGGAAATGGCAATCTACACCAATTATCCACAGGAAATGGACCATTTTAATGACAACAAAATTACCTTTTTAGCAATTATTACGTGGTCGGTCTTTTAAATTTAATTAGAAACAATCACGTAAGCCTATGAGTAAATTATAAAGCCCATCACATATCTAACATGTCTAAGACCTTAGCATACTAGCTATATATTTTTTTTTAAATCCATATCCTTTAACGTGTAAGCTCTTTAACATACTTTAGCATACAAACAACCAACGCACTTTAGCGTGAGGCACCATCGTACTTAAGCGTAGACCATCGCACTTTAGCGTGACCATCGTACTTTAGAGGACCATCGCACTTTAGAGTCCTACATATTTACTTCACTTTCAAATATTCAGTTTTCAGCGTTCTGTAGGTGAATGGTTTACCTAAAATTCAGTGTTTTACAATGTACTGGTTTTTCGAGAGCAACCTTGATGTATGGCCAAAAATGGACTGAAAATCCCTTATGCAGCTGACAGCGTGGCACTCTCTTCACACGCCCCATTCTGATTAGACGTACCTGTGTTCTTTTACTTTTCTCAAAGTTGCTTATCGTACGATAACTTAAAAATGCATAAAAAAAAAATACGGAACAATGATATCCCTTGATACAAAAAAAATCCCTTTTCCTTTTATTTGCTATTTAAAAACAGAGGTTGATTTAGGGCCAAAAATGAAACTACGTATATGATAAATTGTTATACTTTTTACAAACATCAGTCCAAACGTTGTCTAAGGGAGCAACCATTTAACTTTAAAAGTGGGGATATGGTTGTTTTATTTTGAAATAAAAAAAAAATCACGCTTAGCGCTTACAATTTTTTCATCAATATTGATAAAATTATTTGGTTAAAAATTTAACACTATAAGGTATGGGGGAAATCTGGATTCAGAATATTTGTTTTGTCCTCTGCTTGCACAGATTATTTTTTTTCATCAAACTGGGGTTCAGAATATTTTCATGTACCATTATTGAAGCCCCTCGTGGAAGTATCCAAGTAAAATAAAAAAATTGCCACCTTGGTGACAATATTTATGTATCAGATTCCCAAAAAGATTATTATTTATCGCTGATATAAACTATTCAAAATATTTTTTAATTTTCAAAATGCCGACACCTACAAATGGATAGATGGGTGCATAATGTACAGCGGCAACTTATACATAAATATGAAGGCTGAAAATAATGTTTATGATATACGTTTCTATGATGAATGTGTTCAACAAAACCAGAACGATAAGTTGGATGATAACGTTTCTTTTTTTCTTTTTTTTTTGTCTTTTTAATTTAATTTAACTTTATTGGCTCTTTTATTAACTTAATTTGATTCGAGTGTCTTTGGCAAGTCTCTGGCAAATACAAATTTTACATTCGGGTATCTATATATGAAGAGTTTTTGTAGATACCTTACAACAATTTCCTGACTCCAGGCTATCAATATTTGATCTTACTCTTAATTTCGGCATAAAAAGATATCAAAAACTTCCCACATTCCAGACTAGCACAACGTTCATTGCGACACCATGCATTCAGATTTCCTACTGTACCAATACTTAGAACTGAAAACATTGATACAAGGCAATATATGATCGTCATGCAATCGATAAAAAATGAAAACAAAACGATCAAAGTTACGACCGAAGCGCTTTTCTGGATCAGGAACGCTCAAAGCTGAATATCTAAGGCCAACAATCAATAAAGAACAGGAATAGTTGATTAAAACGTTAAAGATATATACATCTGCCGACATGATTGCAGAAAGTAAGAAATTGTAGAACAAAACAGAAAATTTTGATATTTTAATTTTTTGGTAAAAATTTCAAAAATTTAAAACTTTTTCACAATTTGGAATTTTGATATTTGTAAACTTTGATCAAAATTCCAAAAAAATAAAATTTCAAAACTTTTTAAAACTTTGAATTGATAAGTGTTACACGGACCGTATGTGTATCATTCTATTTTATTCGTGAATTCTATTTCTAGAATGAATATGCGCATAATGTTTGATGTTTACCAAAACCAAATCTTTATCATTGGGTCCTACATATTATGTATTTACCCTTTAATATTCCGGCTGCTGCTAGTTCTGGACAATCACCTCCCCCTCCGACTGTTACATTTGATATGGCGTTTATCATATTTGTGCCACTACTATAGACTTCGGCGCTATTGAGGTTCTCTGAATTATTGTATAAAATAAATGGTAAAACATTTGCTGTGTTTTGTTCAATGAATTCAATTTAAATACAAAAATGCATGTGTTTATATCAAATCATATTATTACATATCATAAAATTGTAAATATACCTAAAGTCGGAAATGTTTCCCTTAGAAGTTCATTTAAACAGCATGAAACTGTTTAAATAGTGTTTAACTTACTTACTTGAAATGTCATTAATTTTCAGAATATCATGATTATGAAATGGATGGACATAATTATGAGTCAACTGTGTATAAAACTTAGATTTGTTTCGAAATACTAACTTAAAGGTTCTTTTACCCTACGAAGAGATTACTTAAATTTCGGAATTTTAGGTCCGCAATGCTCTTCAACTTCGTATTTTATTTCGTCTTTTTTTTTAATTCGAGCGTCACTGATTACTATTTTTGTATATGAAGCGCTCGTGTACACAACTTGAATAATGGTATCTATGATAAGTGCATTTTAAGGTTTAAAGAACCATCCATTCCGAGTTAAATTAAACTGATTTGACTAAATTGTACTGATAGAATAAGCGGTAACAACAAGACTGCACTTGTTTGGTTCAATTTTGGACAAATCACTAGTCATGTCAGAATCTCATTGTTTTCTACCATTTGTAATGCAATATATAAATAGAAGAATATGTGGTATGCGTGCAAACTCCCCATCCTAGTCAATTATTTGTGAAAAGTAAACCACCATAGGTCAAAGAACGGCGTTCAAAACCTTTGGCTCACACGGAACAACAAGCTATTTTTTGTATAATTACACCTTATGTAAGAATCTTGGGTTTTGATTGGTTAATAGCAAGTGTATTTTTCACAAATTTACTGTTATCAAATGAATATCATTCATTTTTTAACGCCGCCGGGGTATTTGCAAAAAGGATTTGCCTTTTTTACCCTCTCTGCTGTGGTAATTTCCAAAAAATACTCTATCCGACTGGACGGTTGTAACGTCACGATCATCAATGCGTTTTTTAACATTGACATTCGGTGTAATTAAGCAGATATAGCATGTTCTTGAGGGGTATTTGCGAAAAATACCAGTCTTGAGAATGAATTTCCCTTGACTTACGGCTCGCGAAATTTAACATTCTCTCGCTTGGTATTTTTCGCAAATATACCTCCTTAACATGATATCTCTGTTTAAAATTTGTTATTTCACTTATACGTGTATATTGATATAAATGCATCTATTTAATTGATTTAATAACAGAAATTAACACATGTTTCATTGTGTAAATAAATAACTTACCTGGATCATTAAATAAAGATAAAACATAGTTTGCTGGTTCGTTTGCAGAGCCCAGTGTACTTGTAACAATTTGAATTATTTCCTCTTTTACTGAGGCTATTTCTAGACCCATAGATCCGGAATAATCAACAACAAACGATAATGACGTTTGTCTTCGTTGTGTGATATGAAAAAGCAAATCAAATGTTTCGTTTCCGAGTTGTTGAAGAATTCCGGTATCTGTTTTGGAAAAAAGAAATTTAACAAAAAAGCAAAACATTGTTATAATCACCAGTTATATCACAATTTGATAGAGTTCAGATTTAGTACATAGATAGACCAAACACGCGTAACCCTATGAAACACCCGTTTGTTCAATCTACTTTATTTTGTATACATGTATGTATATATATATATATGTCTTTGATTGTGATTGAACTTGTTTCGATTCATTGAAAATACACCAAGTAAAAAAAATGTTGCATGTGATTTCTTTTTTGCAACACTTAATTCCCCATTGTTCTTGTTTTTGTTCACAGAAGCCTTAAACTGTGATTACCTATTTCTGTACGGTATCTTTTCACATGATTTTAAAGACAATTCGAATTCATATCAATCTTCGTACTTTATTTGGCTTTATACCCTTGTTTTTATTCGAGCGTCACTGGGACTTTGTAGACGAAACGCGCGTTAGGAGCAAAACAACATGTCCACCATGGTATCAATGATGAGTTTTTGTGTATGAATGTTGTCATGTACATTTTATAATTTATTCAAAATTATGAAAAAAAGTTCAAATGATACAAACTATGTCAAACTTCTTTTTGTCAATTCATTTGGGTTGTAAAAGCGTTGACCGAAGTACATTTTGTATAAAGCGCGGGAGCGTCTAAAAATGCACGCATGGTCAACACTGTTACAACCATACGCAATTATTTAAAAGAGGCATTCAATACTTATAATTACATTTTTGCAATATGATTATGAAAACACGAGTACTATCAAGATTTTTTTAATGTCACTTAATGTAGAAAATTGTGTCATCATGTTTATTAAAATTCGTGCAATTCAAACTAACGTATAATAATGAAACATACAATGTAATTACTAGTATATGAATTTCAATTCACGTGAAATTCACATAATAATTTGCCTATTAATTTTATGTATAAACTCGTTTGAGTTGAATTTCGCGTGAAGTTTTTCACACTATAAATTGACCATGAGGATCGGTAGAAAACAAAACTTTACGACAAAAGAGATGATTTCAGGTTCCCAATTTTGGACTCCATTTCTACGCAGCAACATTCCAGCAGCGCCTGCACACGGAGTATATATCTCCCAATTGATACGATATTTTTGGGCTTTTATGTCCTCTCATGATTTCCTTGATAGAGGATGGCTGCTCACATGGAAGCTATTCCAAATAGTGAAGTCATCTCTTTGTAAATCTTACACCATAACGAGTTGGTTGACCGTTATGGGATAACCGTTTCACAGATAATATCGGATAGATTCCTTATGTCGAAACTACAATACCTTTCCCTTTTCCCGAATGTGACCTACCAAATTAGACTATTTATGGGATTCATAATAACATAAGCAACACGACGGGTGCCACATATAGAGCAGGATCTGCTCACCCTTCCAGAGCACCTGAGATAGACCCCAGTTTTAAATAGGGTTCGTATCGCTTAGTCTTTAGCTTTCTTTGTTGTGTCTTCTGTACCATTATTTGTCTGTTTGTCTTTTAATTTTTAGCCATGGCGATGTCAGTTTATTTTCAATCTATGAGTTTGACTGTCCCTCTGTTATCTTTCGTCCCATTTATACGTGAGATTCATGTGAAGTTCAAGCTAGTAAATTTTGACAGTGTTGATTGGTATGTTTGATGATTATATCAATTAAACAGAAACAAAAAAGCTTTAAATACTACCAGGTTTTGTCAATTTAACGTTATTAGCAGACATCCTTTATATTCACCCCGTATAACCCCGATACAAATGAATCCGGACGTTGACGCATTCGAAGCGATAATCAGGAAAACATTTGGTATGACAACAATTTCGAATGCCTCTCTAGAACTTATTTGAGTATATATAAATATGTCAATGTGCATGTTAGTTTATTTATTCAATTATACAGTTGTTGTAAGTTTTAGATATTGCATAGAACGTTTGATAAAACTGCTAGATGCAAAACGCACAGACATGGTGCAATTTCATACGTTTTATGACGTAAACAATGCTGAATATCTTTTCGTGCATACATCTTTGCATATTAATACCTTAAGCAATAATAAATAACTATACTCTGAATTACTACGTGTCTTCAAATGGTCACTAGAACTTAGAATAAACGCAATGTAATACTAAATAAATTTTCTCTTACTGTATTGTTCGTTCAATCAAATATGTCGCGTTCGTTGTGCGGTTTTAAATAATCACTGTACAGTTCGTTGACAAAAATCGTCACAAATCACTTTCTTGTCAAGGTATTCGAGATGGTTTTGGCGACCCTTTTTGTGTATTTTATTGTAATACTTATCTGTTAACTTAGTGAAAGTAGTTTAACTTAAAATATCTGTCATCCAAAGCCAAAATTGCAATATTTAACCAGCGTGACATCTGAAAGGAATGCTTCTATTGAAATTTTGGACTTTCAACGTTACTCCAGATGAAATCAACAGTTAATAAATATATTCCAGTAGAAGTAGAAATAAAGTTTCAAAAAGTATAGTACAGTCAATAAAACTTTAATGACATACTTTTCACAATTCAAGACTCATTCAAATGCCGATGTTGGTCCAAATTCGCCTAGACGAAAGCAGGCATAAGAACTCGTTGAACGTAATTTGCCGAATGCCATAGATGGCATTCCAACTGCTTTAATTTTTTTATTTTTTATATATAAAATCTTTGTAGATGTGATGTGTTGGCCAGTGAGACAACTTTCCACCAAAGTTTAAATGAAGTGGGTGTATAAAGCAATTATTATAGTCCAATGTACAACATTTAAGAATGAGGAAAACCTATACCATAAAGTCGGCTAAAAAAGGCTCCGATATAAAAAAAAAAATAAAACAATAAAACTAACGGTAATATTTTTATAACTTATGAATTATGTATTAAAGAAGAAGAAAAAATGACAGATCTATATAACCAATGTACTACAGGCTCCTGACGTTGGACTGTTGCGGCGGGATTAAACACGTGAGCACCCAACCCTCTCCTTAACCTAGGACATGGTGTAACAGCACGCCATGATAAAACAAAACCTGTACAGTTGCAATTGGCTCAACTCAAACTGTCGGTACAAGGCAGAAAAACCATATACAATATCGACAAAGGAGTAATTTTAGTAACTGATAGCTTCAAAACGAATAACAACTAAGAGGTAAATCATGTATCTAAAGTATTAATCAGTATATATCCAACGCTGTTAGGTAAAGACGTAATAAAACGCATGGACTTGTTCAATGCCAAATATACACAGTATCGAGAGGATGTACGGTATTATGAGTTCTCATAAGTGTGCATATATTGTAATAATGTTAAGTGATTAACCGGTACAGCATAACTTTCTATATTGTTGCCAATTTTTTTTTATTCATGAAAGAATTTGGTAAAGGATGACTGGGTAATATACTATTAGATATGGTCACTTTGGGTTTTTTTTCGACCGGCAGTAAAACCTGACCGAAGTTGGCCACCCGTTTAGTTGTGTGGGATGTAACAGTACGCAGACACGTCCAGTCCGAATGGGAATATAAGATCCAATGTCTTGTGTAAAGAGAGTACTACGCTAACTACAATGTACGAACCCCTGCAAAAACTTTATGAGAGGTCCATGAATGACCTGTTGAAACCAACCACCTAACCGTACATTAAATGTTGTATGATAAAAACTTTCAAAAATGCTATCAAATTAGAAATCGGACGTGTGTATCTGTATGCTCAGCCATATTTGCATCTGTCGAGTTATTGTATTTTCCTACCTTTGATAACTATTCCTACCAATTTACACTTTCGAATACATAAGGATTTTTTTACATGTACAAATTTCCTCCAAGAGTGTTTCGACAATATAACGGATATTATGGGTTGCTGTCTGCATGTTATGGTGGAAAATTATTATTTTCATACATGCATATTGGTTATAATCATACCAAAGCATAATTTAATACATGCAAAATTCATTGACAAACGCAATATTGTGTCAACGAAGCGTACAGTAAAAAAAGGTGTAACGACAACGAAGCGTACACAATATGAAAATAAAGACATTTTAAAACGTGTATTTTTTTTTGTTTCTAGATGCAACATAAACAAACGATCTTTATAAGTTTGTTAATTTATACTATGAAATTTTCAAAAATATATGTTTTAAAAACTATGAGGTACGAGAAACATTAAGTTTTGAATATTTAAAAATACCAAGCACTTTTTATCATTGATATCGTCGTGCGTTTTTTGATATTTGTATATAAAAATGTCACACATTTGAAAAACCCTTTAGTAACTAATGAGTATTATGGCAAAGAATATATTGGAGCAAAATATCCGAAGAATAGATATTGGATTTTCTTTAAAAGTATTAATTCCTTACTGTCTGAACTCAGTGTTACACCGTGTGTTCGATTCGAACGCGTCAACGTCCGGTTTCATCTGTATCGGGGTTATAGAGGGTGATATTGGTAATTACAAAATGTAAATCTATATATATGCATCAATACAATTATTAAAACGGGGAAAATATATAATATATAAAAATCATAATATCTATAAACAAATACTCACATTTATAGTGCTTATAGAATTTAAGTTTGACTAACCGAAAAAAACACGTATTTATTGATGTAGTTCAAACCATTAATATATATTTCCGTCGTCAATTTTCATTTTATCTATCGCAGTTTTGTTCTTGAAATCTCGAATCGGTCGAAGACAAGCATAGGTTACATTATTAAGGTGGTTCATGAAAATTATGACAAAACATGCACTTTTCCCTTTGCCTAAATGTATAAAATTATATAAACTTGTTCCACACACTTTATTAGAAATAATTCTCGGAATTATAAGTTTTACCAAAGCTAACTATAATCACCGAGGAGCTTAACAACAGAACGTGATTAAAAGTTAATCTGATTTTTAAAAAAGTTATCTCCTTGTAGTTTTATGTTCCTCCTTCGAGCAAAATAAACCCTACGGTTCCTAAGTAAGCTAACCTTTATCTATTAAAAAATGTTTAGTTGCTGCTACAGCTGCGAGATAAGCATCGTCGTGTAGATGGTAGTGGGGTGACAGTCTCTCTAGTGTTGTGTCTTTATTAATTCCACACTTCGCTGGCAAGCGTCGACTTGTATCAGTTGGTCCACCATGACTACATTTTCCTGTCTTGGAACCCCGTGATCCTTAAAAACAATTCAAAGCAAACACTGGTTTAATTGAACATAGTTATATATGCGTATGTTGGTTAAGTAAAATATAATACAATAAACATATAAACAATGCATACCCTTATTGACTATTCTTCATATTAACATTGTAAATACTTTAAAGATTGAAAATTCATTCTGCGATAGGTTAGATATGGTCATATTTATAAATCAACTGTTTATAAAACTTTGAATTTTTTATATACTTAGGCTTTTCTGCCTCAGGAATAAGTTACCTAAGCTATATTTTGCAAAACTTTTATGATTTTTTATTCCTCAACGCTTTGTACATTATTTGGTTTTGTAACTTTTTTATTCGAGCGTCAGTGATGAGTTTTTCGTAGACCAAACGCGTGTATTTTAGAGATACAGAAACATCGGTGAACAATACAATACTCAATGAAGACACAAGCAAGACAGTCACATATTTCATCAACACATAAAAATCAATACGAAATAGCAGTAGACACGTTCAAATAACGGTATTTACCTATGTTTCCCCCCTCAGCTTCGGTAGAGCAACTTAGTCAGGTTAAAACTGTTTACTGTGCCTTACATTTATAACTGTGGTAAATACACAGTAAATACACAAGAATTTACGAATTAATTCCACATACTGCCCAAAACTATGTTATGTAAAGTTACTTACTTGGGGGTTTAACATTCCCTCGACCATGGTGATATCCACTTGTCAGTTTGTTTTGTACTAACATGTTATCTTTACAGTCTTTACTACAACAAATAAAAATAAACAAGAATGTGTTCATAGTACACGGATGCCCCACTCGCAGTATCACGGACGGACGAACGGACGTTCAGACCAGAAAACATAATGCCTCTCTACTATCGTAGGTGCGGCATAATAAAATGATCAGATAAGAGGCAAGTTTCGAATTAAATTTAGTTATTTGATCAACTGAACTTGTTTTATTCGAACGTCTCTAGTGAGTTATTTGTATACAACTCGAGTCCGGCGTATACATTGTAATCTTAGTATCTTTGATGAGTTTACTCTCAGTATTTGACATTAAATGTTTTCGGAAATGGCATGTCTGTGCACGTAAAAGTAACCTTTTAACAACTCTTCAGGTCAACTAGCCATATTCAAACAAAATATATGCTTCTTAAACGCATATGATCTTAAGACCGCATGTCAGCCTTTTTTTTAGTCAAAATAAAAAAATGTCAACTTTATCAGATTTCAGATTCTTTATTTCTTAAAACATTCTGTGTTAACAAAAATGCTTCTTGAGAAAAAAAATGTGTTCGTGTATCGGCGTAAGTTTAAAAGGTTGCTTGATATATTAGATTAAATTGTTGCCAGGATCCAATCAACGCTGATAATTCGACACAGACAAAATGACATTAAAATGAGTAACAAAATATGTTACATGCATTTTCTACCTTATTTGATCTCAAGAAAAACTGAAATAAAACTGCCTTACAATGATTTCATTCGCAACATGGATTCGTAGCTTAATATTTTCACCTTATTGATATTTTCCGTCGTTCAATTTCGTAGATTACTTATTCGACATGTTCAATAAGTAACAGTTACACATTTTTGATTCATTGGTAACTGTTTGATATAAAATAGACTAATAAAATTTATCGCACTTTAAGACCGATGTTCACTTAATCAAGCAAACATAGTTGTACCATCTCAGAAGAATACAGTGTACGAAAAGAAAAGTTTTGTGGAGGAGAAGGTATGAAGAGTATATAAAAAGGCATGAATGTAGAAGATGAGGAGAAGGAAAGGGTGCTAGTATATACATTGTAAGGACGAAGGGGATGGACATATATATGGAGGAACAGACAGTATGATGAGGAGGATGAGAAAAATGTATACGGCAGAATAGAATACACATGTATGAAGAGAGGAGGTGAGTCAGGAGTAGGACAATATAAGAGGACAGAAATGTCTTAAACCAAATACATGAACATGTGTCATGTCTTAAGTCATAGTCCAGTCAAGCTAAGTTTGAACTTCAAACTAATTGCAACAGAAAATGTTTTAGTTCTAATCCATAGCATTAAGATTCAAATATACACAGGAAAAAGTCCCATAAAATTGAACTTGAGAAAACTCAAAATCAGCATTTATAATTTCTTATGGAAATTAACATTGGAAAGGGACATAACTCCGCAATAAATAGTCCTTTTTTGGTCAGACTTTGGTTGATTTTCTTAAAATTCATGTAAAATATGATACCTTGATGGGGTTATACGTTCGTATTTGACTGTATTAATTAATCTTCTGCTCATGAAATGTACAAAACCGAAGTGTTCGGGGTACTTTTTATTTTTTAGCACATTTTTCATTTATAAAAAATTTATGGCTTTGTGATCATTTTGAAAAAATAATATGAGTATGGTATTGTTTATATCTGTAAATTATATTTGTTCAGCATCTACCTAGTTTAAAGAAAATTTGAACCACAAAAAGAAGAATATATGCTTTATCAGTTTTATTCAATTTGTGATTCTTTACCTTGACATGCTGAAAAATGTAGTAAATGGTCAACTAATGAATTATGAAATCTAGGTGGAAGCTTGATAACAGATATGAAAACACCTTTAAAGTTGTTTGTTACACTAGAAAGACGACTAAAATATCAAGAATCAATACATTATGTTGAATAAAAGCGGTAAAGTTATAATTTTGTATCGATTTTTATTGATATTCTGCCTTTTTTGCAGAGTTATTTCCCATATCAATGCAAATCTCGATAGGAATTTTAAAATCATGATTTTATAGCTTTCCTCAAGTTAGATTTGTTGGTCTTTTTTTGTGTATATTTGGGATATAATGCAGAAGATTAAAACTTTACGATCTTCTGTTGCAATTACTCCAGGGTAATTTATGCTAGATTGACTGGACTATCATGCATCAAATTTTGGTTCAGAACGGGAGAAAGATATTTTTTTAGTTTCACAATACGACCTACCTGTGGAAAGTGTGCCAGTTGATATACAGAGGATATATTATAATCATAACCATATGAATAATGTGTGTGACAGATGCTTCGGCGAAAGACGAATTTGATTGTTTCATTTTATTTTCATGAACCTAAGTGAAATATATAACAATAACTGATGTGACCTTCATATGACATTTGGCATCTTGAATCTCAATATGCTTAATGGTCGGTCATATAACATGTATAAGAAGTTAAATCATATTTTGTCTTTAATATAACCCTTATTACATGTCTGTACATAAGTTGACGCCTTTAAGTTCTGAGACTTATTGATACAATAAATAAATTTACCCTATCCAACATATACATTCTTAAAATTTCGTATTTACCTAATTCCGTAATAATTTTCATTGAATGGATCATATTTAAAAGTATTACGACACAATGAATATAAATATAAAAGACCATCAAATTAGTATGTCAAAACAAACAAACGACAATAAAAGTGTCATCTCTTATCTATCTTTATATATCTCGCCTAATTAGGACTATAGTTTGTCGTGTGTGACTGTTCTATTGAACTTATTTTACTTTTCCATGTTTTGCAGTTCTTTTATCTAAAATTGAGAAAGGAAATGGTGAATGTGTCAAAGCGACAACATCCCGACCATAGAGCAGACAACAGCCGAGGGCCACCAATGGGTCTTCAATGTAGTGAAAAACTCCCGCACACGTAGGCGTCCTTCAGCTGGCCCCTTAAAAATATGTATACTAGTACAGTGATAATGGACGTCATACTAAACTCCGAATTATACACAAGAAACTAAAATTAAAAATCATACAAGACTAACAAAGACCAGAGGCTCCTGACTTGGGACAGGCGCAAAATTGCGGCGGGGTTAAACATGTTTAAGAGATCTCAACCCTCCCCTTTACCTCAAGCCAATGTAGAAAAGTAAACGCATAACAATACGCACATTAAAATTCAGTTCAAGAGAAGTCCGAGTCCGATGTCAGAAGATATAACAAAAGAAAATTAAAAAAAATGACAATAATACATAAATAACAACAGACTACTAGCAGTTAACTGACATGCCAGCTCCAGACCTCAATTAAACTGATTGAAAGATTATGTCTTCATTATATGAATATCAGGCACAATCTCTCCCGTCAGGGATTTAGTATCATACTATCATAAAATATTTGAGAAGAACATAACCCATGTCATGCCAAAAACTGGTTTTTTTTTTTAAATAAATGTGTTTAGTTTCGATGCAAAGACCCTATAAGTGAATCAATATTAAAGCCAAAATATGCAATCTTTAATGACCTGACAACAGTATCGTAACTAGATCCCTTCTTTATAAGTCTGTTTAAAGGTTTTATAAGCCTTTGAGGTGAATACTGACATTGTTGTGTTTTGTAAAGAATATTACCATAAAAGATTGGATGTGAAATACCTGAACGTATAAGATGTCTGCATGTTGAGTTATCTTTACGAATTATTCCCTTATACCGATGATAAAATTTAGTGAATGTTTTGACTAGTTTGTGATATCGAAAACCCTGGTGTAATAATTTTTCAGTAATACATAAATTTCTCTCACTAAAATCTGAAACGTTTTTACATACACGAGCGAATCGTTAAAGTTGAGATATATAAACACCATAAGATGGTGACAAGGGAACGTCACCATCTAAAAATGGATAATTAACGATAGGAAATGAAAAATCATCTCCTTTATCATATTTTTTTGTATTAAGCTTCCCGTTATAGATATCAAGATCGAGGAAAGGGCAGTGGTCATTGTTAGTATTAGCTTTGTTTAAAGTAAGTTCAACAGGATAAATTTCTTTAGTATACATACTGAAGTCGTCATTATTGAGAGCCAATGTATCATCCAAATATCAAAAAGTATTGTTACATTTTTGTATCAAAAATTGTTTCGATGGGTCTTTGCTAATTTAAGTCATAAATTGTACCTCATAACAATACAAGAACAGGTCCGCAGTAAGTTGTGCACAGTTAGTCCCCATTGGAATTCCAATAACTTGACGATATACGGATTCCCAAAGCGAACAAAAATGTTATCAAGTAAATATTCAAGCGAATATTTAGTATCAAAGCATGTCCAATTGACATAGTTCTTTTGTTTATTGCTACTAAAAAATGACCTAAAAGAGTTTGAACATATGTACTAGCATTCTGACTTTTTAAATGCCACGTTAATTAGGAATGTGAATTTTTTCATAATAAGAATGTGAGGCAAAGTGGTATATCTCTATTTTATCATATTATATAGTACACAGAATGGTACTTGAATTGTCCTTTATTGTATAAAAGTTATAATACTAGAATCCATTGTAAAGCAACATTCTGTACATGCTTACATCACACGACTCATTACCTCTGGGACGAACACAACCACCTAATACTACCACCAACTCATCATAGAACACCCTTTCAAAGAGACCTTTTAAAATTGTAATTGTACATACTACAGAATAGCCATCAATGTGAATGGGTTTTTATGACCCCATTTTGTACATTTTGCTTATGCGCAATACCAAATCCTAATTTCGTTGTATTGTGAAAAAGTATTCAAGATTTGTCTTTGCCTGTTTATTTTATAACAATTACTGAAGAGACATGTATTGTCGAAATGCGCATCTGGTGCAAGAAAATTAGTACCGTTAATTTTATTACACATTATCATGCTTTAAACTAACTAACATGATTATTTTAAAATACAGTGGGAAACATAGTTCAAAAGTTGGAGCAAAATATTAATGCAAGTTGTGAGGTTATGCTTACCCTATTGAGTAAATAATAAGAGATGAAGAAATCGAACAAAAACGATTGAAAATTAATGTTAATAAAACAGAATATAGCACCAGCGACTTTTTTCCAAGAGTATTTATAAGAAAAGTAAATAAATCTAAGATTCGAAATCTAGATGAAGCTTTGGACCATTTCAAGTGCCCGAAAATTCCGGTTTTGAATTTTGTCCAGTGTCCTCCTTTAAATTATTTAATAAAAGTAGAATTCAAGGTTATGACTACATAACCGCTCACATTGATAATAAAGAACTGCATCTTCATGCATACCACCAAAGATAATTGAATTTGAGGACACTTCAGGAAGAAATAAAAGTGTTACAAAACCTTCTTACGAAAAAAAGACATATGTGATATATAAATTTATTTTTAAATTTAAAACGATAGCTTCTGAGTTACTCACAGGTAAATTATGAACTTTTCGCAACAAAACTGTATGATTTCGTTAAATCAAAATTTTGTTTACCAACGAATTCCATTAGAAACCTAAGGTATACAATGTAATTAACAAATTTCAATACATCATTTATCTAGTTCGTTATATGATACAAGTAGTATGCTGCTTAGATGTCAACTTACTCAATGTTAGGTACGTCTTTACAAGTATCTTCCTCTGGATTGGCTATTGTCATTAATTGTTTTCCTTTAGTACCTTCAAAATTTTAATCAGATAAAATAATACATACAGAAGATGAATAGGCGATTGTTTTAGAAAGTAAAAGGAGTCAAACAGCAACCTCTGTGTGTTTGATACCTATATAATGATGTTTTCCTTTTTAATATGATTACGGATTACATAAAGTCCGGAATGTATTCATTTGTATAATCATTTATCATTGTAATTAGTGTAAATTTGATATCTTGTTTCTGAATAAACAGCAAATGAAACTTTCATCATGGAAGTATATATAAAACGTTTGTAACCATAATAAAAGACTCCATCAGAATTTTTGGCTTTGTTGTTTCATACGTCGTGCAATATATCATAATTTGCAATAAGTTACGTTGATCGTCTTGCTTTATAGATGACTTTCTCAAAAGGCAGAAGCCAGAACACTTCCATCCATGCTTTCTGGATTTTGATAACATAGATGATGGAATGGTTCAATTTAACTAAATGTTGCCATTAATTGTATATACATGTAAATCATATAAAAACTTGAAACCCAACATAAAAGTTATTTCAGGGGGCTCGATTTTTTTAAATATAGGATTTCGTAATTTTTTTTCTAAAAATGAACTTTATCGTTTACTTATAGAAATTAAAATAAAAAAATTGAGGTCCCCGTTCATTTAAACCCACAGTCTGCCTTCGAAGGAAGCATGCATTTTTGTTAAGGTACTTTTTTTCTGTTAAACTTATAGAAGAAATATGGGTAATATCGAAATAAAAAACAAACTAAATTACAAAAATTGACTTAATTTTACAATTGTTTTGCTTAAGTACAGCTTATTTGAAAATAATGATAAAAAATATAGGTCACCGATGATGTGAAAAAGAAATTTTAATTTTAATGCAAAAAATGGCATTTTTGCACCAAAGTAAGATAATTCGGAGCTTTTCCAAAGACAAAAACATTTTAAAAGTCACCTGGGACCAAATAGAATTGATTTTTTTTTGGGACGATTTTTCCACAATATCATAAAGTAACAAGTAATAGTGTTATAAATATATTTTATAATGAAAAAGATAAAGTTTAAAATGTTTCTGAAATTTTTGTACTCTCGAGCCTCCTTAAAATAAAAGATGGGTTCTTTAACTTTAAATCAATATCGAATTAAAAATTCGTATATGTAGGTCATTAATTTAAAAAAAAAACACTGTCACATGAATACCACAACTTTATTCTATATACCACGAACGAATAAAAACCCAAAACAATATCAGGAAAAAGTAGGTATCATATATGTCTCAACATATTGTTTACTCTATGTCTATATTAAAACCAAATTATGAAGTCCAAAAACATAGCAATCATTGCCTCGTCATCTTATATTATGTTATTTCATATTTAATAAAAACGACTTCGTTTCCATTTCGCAAAAGCTTTCTCAAATTCAACCATTAGATAAAACCACAATAAACTGCAATGCGTTCAATTCTGAGATTGAGGAAATGTTTAACTCACCAAAATCCAAATAAGGCTTCGGTCCATACATTTCAACCCAGTTTGTATTGCTATAAAATGATTGAATTGTATACAAACATTCACCAAGCTGTCTTCGTAGTTCGGTTAAGTCCTCTTTTCGTTCTAGTAATTTGCTTCTACAGGAAATTAAACTGCTATGTGCTGCAATTTTATATGGGTATAGGAAACAAATCAACGAATATCATTATGATAATATCATTTTGTTGGCAAAATATTTAAGATTCTTACATCATGTACATCGCTGTTTAAAATTTAAAAAAAAATTCAACTACTTAGGTAATCCAACTGTCACAACAGCACTGAATACATTTTGAGAATCTTTGTCATATAGTCATGATTTTTGTTTCTGTTTCCTTCATTTTTTTTTGTATTAACTAGTACAATGCAAAAATAAAAAGAATTGACAAAAATATCGAATTCTAAGGAAAATTCAAACAGAAACCCCCAATAAAATGGCAAAATCAAAAGCTCAAACATATGAAACGAATCGATTACAAGAAATGTTATTTGTACGACTACTCGTACCAAGCTTGATTTGATCTGCATTACAATGAACATAACCAAGATTTCTTTTGTTTTCCTGCGTATCTGCAACTGCAGTTCTGACGTGTCTAACTGTTTCAAACATCCGTGCCATTCCATTGTAATCTAAAATACAGAACCAGGTATAATCTTTAACAAAAAATAGTATAAGGTATTTTTTTTAAAACAAAACGGTAAACCTTTTTTTCTCCTAAAATAATATTTAAGATTTGAAAGAAAAAAAAGGAACCTTCATAAAATGTTAATCGCGTGAGCTCTGAAGATAGCCAATTTACATTGTCAAATATGAGCAAAGTCTCGGCGTCCTTAAAACTGATTTCTAAACCAATATAAACATCAAAAATATTGGTTTATACTGTTTTAAAATTGACACTAAATGAACACATGATCACTTCACAACAACTCATAGCACAAAACAAACAAATTTATTGATATAATTCAAAATATCATGGTTGTAGCTTATATATGTTATTATAAAAATATACTTTTTTTCTTTTTGTAATTCTTTATGGGTGAAAAGTGTTTCATGCGTATGCTATCTAGTGTGAAGAGCTTCTTTGCTTCATACATTCGGATTATGCTTGTACACCGCTATAATTTTACCAAACGAAGAATATATTTCTTAAATAGCAGAATAGTTATAATTTAATAAAGTACAAATACGAAATCGACTTTCCTTTACCAATAATCAATTTGTCAATTACCGATTTGATTCTGTTTTTCACACTTTTTAAGCATATTACTTCCCTTATTGAATTGTAGACGGGTTCTATACCGGACAAAATTGGTTTTCGCCAATGCAAAGCATGATCAATTGAAAGTGATGTATCGGCGGTTTAACTAATTTTCATGAAAAATAATGAAAAATAATTTCTGATGTCAAAAGTATTTAGCTTAACAACAAATTAATGTAATTAAAAGATTTGAAAAACTAAAAGGTTACGCACAGGTAAATTTGCTCTTTCTGTTCTCCATTGTAAAAATAAATCATAGTCCCTTATAAGGGAGACAACGAAAAAGGGATCTCTGTGTTATTTATTTAAAGGGTCAATTACGAGAACTGGCAAAAAGATTTTAAGGGTAATATCAAGATCTCCTGGAACAGAAATGGCAGTAATACAAACTTACCTGTACCAAAGAAGGCATTTAAAGCAAAACTTGGAGATGTCGCACTGGTATTTTTTGTCTCGTAAATGTACTCCGAAACTGCTTGTAGAATTCCAGTGTTGGTTATATCAAAATGAGTTTTCGTTTGCCAATGACCCGGAGGAGGGGTTCTTGGTAAGAATCCATGTACAAAATGAATGGTAAAAATAAAGATATAAATACTTGACTTCATTCTTGCATTTGCTGTTGTGAATGCGCTGAATTTTGAGTACTTTGACATTATATCGTTATGAGACCTCGTGACAAATTTAACCAAATAAAACATTACGTATTTATATACTGCGTTCACCCGATTATAAAACAATCAGGAAGAGTGTTTTCTACAAATAATAGTCGCCAGTAAATCATTGAAAATATAAGAGCAAAAATACGTACACTGCTTAACATAAAAAGTCACAAATCTTCATTTTCATGACCAAAATGTTTTAATAATCAACTCAAAATCTAATTTTTATGGTTATTTTTTTGTTTTTTGTAAAAACAGTTTTTGACATGACGAAAACTCTTGCATTTACGTCATTCAAAATGAGTTTATATGTTAAAGATTAATGCTTACAATATTTGATTGAGGAAAACTAAACGTGGGCTTCAATTTACATGATTTAGATCCTCGGATTAAATTTTAATTTGTAATGCCCATTTCCCGGATCTTCCTTTTGATTTTCATAACTTTATTTTTATTGTCCGGCGATTTAACTGTTTCCAAAAATTTCCACATTTTGTGTTGTTGTGAAGGACGCTTACATGTACCCGAGAAATTGTATTACTTGGTACTCGTACCGTGTAATTCATTTCGCAGGTAATTTTTTTTGTAAACAAATGTGTCAAAACAAGATTGCGATGCTATCTATCGGTGATTTATATCGAAAAACTTCTACTGGCGACGCAAATTCTACGGATCTCGGACCACCGGACCAGCACCAATGTCAACCCCTGAGTAAGAGGAACAGTACAAAGGAAAGAATAAAATACATATTTTTATGGAAAATCCAGAAATACAAAGCATCGTTAATACAAAAGAGCATGCTTTTGATTTTATAATTCATATTTCTAATCCACATTTGCATGAAAATATCACTTCATTTGAGAAAAAATACTTTGATTTAATATATCTGAGTATACTTCTGCTCAAATAAAAGCACCTTAATATATAAGTATTAAGAAAACTGTATATAATGCTACATAAATAAAAACTTGAAGTTTAAATATAAAAATATAGGTGTATGGTTGTAATTCTGCCATGTACAGCTCTTCATAAGAATCAGGCAGAGTGCCATATACATGTGATTTATAAGGGTTTCAGATTTTATCTATAAATGGCCTAGAAGAAGCAGTAACCACATACTGCTCAAAAATAAATTGGAGTGGGAAAATATCAGTGCTTGCCATGGTAAAGGACACTATATTTTTGGGTTAATAAGCGTGGTAAAATCTTTCAAAAATCAGTTAAAGCACTACAATTCAGAGCCTGATGATGAATAGAATCAAGCATTTTTCATTAATTTTCATATGTAACATTGATACAATTTGGTTTAAGCTTCATTTTAGTAAAGATTACATGTAAACCAAATATGTAAATTTTCAACTTTTCTGAATTTGAGATTTTTGCGAAATTATCAAATTTTCTCGGGTGTTTTTTATAAAACTGCAAATGTATACAGCATAGTAAGCACTGTAGTTATGACGTTTGGATACATTTTTCTAAATTAAATAGAAAAATGCTTGGGACCTTTTTTACTTTTATCACCATAGCAACCGATTTTTTCCTTGGAAACGGAGTTACTATTTGCAGAATATAGCAGTTTAAGAACTTTAACGTACTGAATTGATTCATAACTGATAAGAAAATATATAAAAGCATACGCTTACTCTAAATTACCATCGGTAAGAGTTGCTGACTTCAATAGTTACCATGGAAATACATATTATCCATAGCAACATCTATTTTAAAATGTATCAATGGATATTTATGTAAAAAAATATATAGAGGGTGTTTATATTCAAATTTGAATATGACAGCATGCTTTGCTTCACTCACAGTTTCTTCTGTTCTTTTCAGAAGGTTAAAAAAATGTAATATATAATGTAGAATTGGGTTTGAAGGTTGGGAAAAAAGGGGGGAGGGTAGGTTTATTAAAAAAAAATCATACATGTAGATTCTTGAAACGATAACGTTTTTTTTTCAGAAATTTCATACAAAACATCAATATAACTTGGTTTTAGCTTCAGAGCTTAGTTAAGATTGCAGTTCAACCCGACTGTTAGAATTTTTGTTAAAATATACTAAAAACACATATTTTCATTTTTTCTGAATCATTGAGTTTTGTGAAACTATCAATTCTTTTCACGTGTTTTTCCGAAAAGTGCAAAGATGTAAAGCATATATAATGCTAGCATTGTAGTAACAAAATTTGAATACTACTTGACCAAAATAAATAGAATACTGCGTGGGGCTCTCTTGAATTTTATCACCTTATTCACGTATTTCCGCTTGGAAACGGATATACTATTTGTTGAATTCTGCAGTATAGGAAATTCAATGTTCTCAATTGTTTCCAATTGTTTCCAAACCTTTATCAAACATACATAGAAGCATATATATACTCTCACTCTAAACTAAAATCGTTGAGTATTATTACAACAGTTGCCATTGTAACAAATATCACCCATAACAACATTCATTCAAAAGATATATGATAATATAATTTTAATGTTAAAAATTACATATAATTAAGTTTAATAATGTAAATTTTTCTAATGGGAATATAACTGCATGCTTTGCTTTGTTTCACTCTTAGTCCAGTCTTTGCTCCTTTGGATGGTTCAACATTTTTAAATATACACACTGTGGCATTTTGGGGGAGGAGTTGAGGTTGGGTAGTTTTTGTTTGGATCTTTCATAGATCCATCATTCCTATGAGGAAAATTATGAGGTTTAGCTATAAAACCAGGTTTAATCTACCATTTTCTACATAAAAAAATGTCTGTACCAAGTCAGTAATAAATGACAGTTTTTATCCATTCGTTTGATGTGTTTGAGCTTTTGATTTTTCAATTTGCTTAGGGACTTTCCGTTTAGAATTTTCCTCAGTGTTCCGTATATTTTTTTATTTTACTTTTTCCTACAGCAATTGGTCAGATTTTGTTCAGAGTTTCATTCTGGTAATCTAGAATAATTCATAAAATGTTACTAACAGATGATGGAGTTCATGGGGATTGCAATAGCACATTTTAGCTTTTGTCAAGGTCCATATGATTTTTGAAATTATTGCTCTGACAATATAATGTCCTTTACCACTGGTAAGAAATTAAGAAATTTTGGCAAAATTATAATTTTCCAAGCGTAATAACACTCAGAAATTTAACCCAAACAGCAAGAGACTCAACATGATATCTCACTTATAAATATGAGCTTACAAACCAATAATAGAAACATTTGGTTTATGCATTTCCAAACTAAAACTGCAGTGACAAGGACAGACATATGGACGGACAGACCAATGAAAACATAAAAAGTCATGGTGCTTTAAGAACACTTCACACATAAAAAAGGTAAAATCTCTTTGTAGTTACTGTGCTTAGAAAATGAGAGTTTAAGATTGGAAAGTAAAACATTTTTTCTGTTTATTTAACTTTCTAAACTAAGGTACATTTTCCTCGGTTCATCTTTCTCTAAGCATATTATTGAGGGACAGAAAGAAAAGCAATAAATCTATATTCAATAACTCTCTCAGTCATGATTTTTCATACACCTATTTGAAAGTTCACAAAACGGAACTAAAACTGAAAGAGATGTAGGTTATACGTCAATAACACAGCAACCAACCGACAAAAACAACTAATGACATTTAGCAGGCAACATACAGATTTCAACAATACTAGTAGTTATAGGTGTCTTCACAATATGTCAAATTCTCAATCATTTCTTATTTATCTTTATAAAGGTTTTATTGAAAATGATTTTATATATAGTTGGGATCCCACTAACATATTTAACCCCGCCACATTCTCTATGTAAGTTGCCGTCCCAAATCAGGAGCCTGTAATTTAGTGGTTGTCGTCTGTTTATGTGTTACATATTTGTTTTTCGTTCTTTTTTTGTACATAAACTAGGCCGTTAGGTTTTCTTGTTTGAATTGTTTTACATTGTCATTTCGGGACCTTTTACAACGGATTATGCGGCATGGGCTCTGCTCATCGTTGAAGGCTGTATGATAACCTACAGTTGTTTTTGTTGAGAGTTGTCTCATTGGAAATTATATTACATTTTCTTTTTTTATATTACTTTAGTAACAGAAATGATAAAAAAAAATCTACATGAAAGTCGAAAAATATAATATGGTATGTATGATAGAAAAATAGGGCTCCAGAAAGGTTCTCTTAAGATCAAATAGTCACTTTTAGAAATTTCGTCAGTTAACCAGGTCATTTAAGGCAAACTATACAGTTCTAACCTTGTCTGGATCTGGTTTTTAAACATTTTTGAAGTATAAATAAGAAACGTAAAGCAAAACGGGCATAACTCGGGAACAGTTAACAGTTAAAGTGAGGCCAACACAATTCATGATATCTGTTTTGTGGTTATAAGCATCGTGTATATGTTTCATAACATTTGGTTGAGGCAAACTAAAATTAAAAAATGGAAACCAACTTTGAGACAACTTCCGTACTAACAGACATGGGTAAAACTTACTCCCCCCACTTTTGCGGCGCGGCCATAAAAGTGTGTATTTTAGTTTTTGCCCTTATACCTTGAATAGATCAAATGTATGCAATGCGCAAGACATTGAAAATTTATTCTTTTATTTCACATGGGACACTTTATATAGTCAACTTGTTGGGATTAGAAAGCATTGGTTATTACAAAGACGAATAAGATTGGTATTTACTGCGCTGTTTCTAGTCTTGCAGTTAATTGAATAAGACCGTGTGTGTAACATGTGTAATTTGGCTTCAAATTAACTGTTGTATTAATCTTGTATTTATTCACACATTCTCAGCTTAGTGGTTTCATTCCAAATCTCGGGATTACTGCACAGTCTTTTATAAAAGTGACAGAGACAGATACAGAAAATGGGGGTGTAATTCATGAAAAAAGACACTGAGAGTAGCAAAACGATTTTTTAGAGTTTCAACCTGAAAAAATGATACATTTTTACATTTTTACTATCTTAAAGAAGAAGAGGGGGATTTCAGAAGGATTAGAAGTGTGCTTCAGCTAAACCCCCCCCCCCCCCCCCCCACCAAAAAAACAAAAACAAAAAAACAAAACAAAAAAAACAAAAAAAACAAAAAAAAAACCACACATATTATCCGGATTATCATATCACTATCTTATAATATGTATCTATTCGTCTATCTCGGAGATCCTGAATTCCAATTGCAGAATAGTAGTACAACAAAGGAGTTATTAATGATATGCTAATAGCTATATATTAAGAGGATTCCATATTACTGGACTTCTAATGTCAACGATAACCAATTGACTATCATTATTTTTTAAGTCCCCACCGACTTTTAAATATGTGTTCAATTAGTCTGTCCGTTTATCCGCCCGTCCATCACACTTCAGTTTCAGTTTATAAATGCTTTGACCAAATGATTCTATTTTTGGTTTGTAAATATAAAAAAGAAGATGTGGTATGATTGGCAATGAGACAACTGTCGAGAAGAGACCAACATGACACAGACATTAACAACTATAGGTCACCGTACGGACTTCAACAATGAGCAAAGCCCATACTGCATAGTCAGATATAAAAGGCCCGGATATGACAATGTAAACCAATTCAAACGAGAAAACTAACGGCCTCATGAACGAAAAACAAATATGTAACACATAAACAAACGAAAACTACTGAATTACAGGCTCCTGACTTGGGAAAGGCACATACATAAATAAACATGTTAGCGGGATCCCAACCCTCCCCTTACCTGGGACAGGGGTATAACAGTACAACATAAGAACGAAGCTCATTATTATGTTACAGGTCAAGTTTGTGAAATATGCAGGTGGGATAACATCTCAGACTTGTGTGTGCTCCAATAAATTAAGAATTTGCTTACAACTGTTAAGGGCCATATTTATCTTGCCTTACCATAAGCCAGGTTTGCCCGGCTATTGCAATCATATGTGAAGTTCTAATGCAACAACGTTTGTAACGTTCATTTTGATTGGATAACGTCACTTATTTACATGGCATCAATTGACAATTGTCAGTTTGTCAGTTTCATTAGAATGGAGACAACAATATTGTAATAATAACGCGTCGCCAGTAAACTTAATTTGCGACCATCAAATCCCCAATTGATGCCGTCGGAGCTTAAAATACAATACAGTTATCTCCTAATTCATCATCTGTTTACTTTCAAAAATTGTTTATCAGATGATTAACTCGAATTTAAGTCCGACAAAACGCCATTATCTTTTCAAGGATCAACTTGTATGAAACATTTGAAAAAAAATTAACATATCCCTCTTTTTCCCAACCCTCCAACCCCAATGTTACATTATATATTACATTTATTGACCAGTCTGAAAAAACACCAGAAAAAACTGCGAGTGAAGCTAAGAATAAGGTCATATTCCAATTTAAAAATAATCACCCTCAATTTATGTATTTTTTAGCATAAATTGTATTTTTTAACATAAATTTCAATTTATGCAATTTTTAAATGGATGTTGCCATGGATAATTTTTGTTTCCATGGTAATTATTGAAGGCAACAACACTTGACGATAGTAATTTAAATTTTATGTATTTTCTTATCGGTTATGAAACAATTCAGGACATTAAAGCTCTTAAACTGCAATATTCTTCAAATAATAACTCCGTTTCCAAGGAAAAAATCGGTTGCTATGGTGATAAAAGTAAAAAAGGTCCCAAGCATTTTTCTATTTAATTTGGTAAAGTAGTATCCAAACTTCATAACTACAGTGCTAACTATGCTGTACACATTTGCAGTTTTCTGAAAAACACCCGAGAAAATTTGATAATTTCGCAAAAATCCCAAATTCAGAAAAGTTTAAAATATGCATTTTTTCGCAAAATTTTTCAAAAAATTTACAAATTTGGTTTACATGCAATCTCAGCTAAAAGGAAGCTTAAACCAAGTTGTATCAACGTAACATATGAAAATTGATGAAATATACTTGATTCTATTCAATATCGGGCTCTGAATTGTAGTGATTTAGATGATTTTTGAAAAAAATTACCACGCATAACAACCAAAAAATAGATTGTCCGTTACCATGGCAACCACTCATAATTCCCACTCTAATTTATTTTTTTGAGCAGTATGTGGTTACTGCTTCTTCTAGGCCATTTATAAATAAAATCTGAAACCCTCATATATCACACTCTGCCTGGTTCTTATACAAAGAGCTGTACTTAACATGTGACTCTCGTTATAAATCATCATGTGGGAAATTAAACAAAAATGTATTTCTGTTTGAAGAAATAAAAAATACTGTTAACTAATGCGTTTCAGAAGGAGAAGAAGATTAAACACAAAACCTTAATGATTATATTCTATAAAAGTATAATGACCATAATGTCACATTGGCTTGTATGATTTGCTTTAATTTTTTACTCTTAGTTGTATTACTATATATATTTTAATAATATATTTAACAGCCAGTTGGTTCTGAACATTGGTAAATAATAATACTTTATTTCCGTAAGCAAATACAGCTTATTGGATTTACACAATATAAATATCCAATAGATAATATACAGCATAATATAACATTTATACACAAATTATACAAATTAATGAAAGAATTAAGCGGAGTATGACATATAGACATATTAAACTAAAAATAAACATTTGAATAACTAACCATTACGTGCTTTTTCTGCCAAAAATAAATATTTTCCAAGGTTGTTTAGCTCTTTGACATTTCTTACAGATAACAGTTGTACGAATTTAAAAGTAGATGGTCTCTCATAGTAATAACTCTTTATATATTTACATCTGATGTCGTTATATTTATCACATTCTAAAATAAAATGATATTCATCTTCAATAGCATTTTTATTACACATACTACACAAACGTTCATTGCTGGCTATACTATAGTATCTACCTGTTTCTATACATAGTGCATGAGCATTAATTCTATATCTAGTAATATAAGATCTATACAAACTGTCTAATGGACGACTAAGGTATAAGACATCTACATATGTTATTATACATGTAGCGGTCATTTGCTCATCAAGTCTGCCTAAGTTGAGCAATATTTGACAGAATTTTGGACTTTAGAACAGACGGTTTGTCAAACAGACTGCACAAATGAGGAATCATAGTTTTTTACTTACCTTTTTAGCTACAAACATATTTTTAATGGGAATTCGACGAGACAAAATGAAGTTGTACATGTCTTTATTATACAAACGTAATTAAGGCTTTTCCGTTTTGGCATGTTGATGTTGATTTGCGATTGTACATGTTTCCCCCATCTGAGTCATAGCCTTCTTACCCTGAACACAGGCATAGTAAGTAGAATAAAAGAGTCAAACCGCTGGAGATTGGTAGTATGATCAGGTCATTGTCGAGGTTTTCATAGGAATTAAGATCATTGTCAAAAACAGATCAATTTATGCATTGATTTTTTTATGCATAGTTTACTTGTTAAAGCACTACTAGCGTTTATCAGTCTGAAAATGCATAAAATATTTGCCACTGGATGTTAATCAACGATTAAACATTCAATACGTCATTGGTGTTTTAATTCAAGGAAGTAATTCATCATCACGGGACGACACAATCCTTCTCAGATATTGGGATGATTTTTGGCATGTGAGTTAACCAAATTGAGTTACAGATCAAGTTTAAGTTTTGTTCCGCTCGGCCAATTTTTGCTGAAATTATTGGCTATGGACTTTGATAAATTGTTGAAAATCACAGTTATACGGACTTTTTTCTAAACGCTTTCATATATTGGGCTGAATTTTGGTATGCGAGTTACTCATGACGAGTTACAGATCAAATTTAAGTTTCGTAACCGCTCGGCTAATTTTTGCTGTAATTTTTGGCTTTGGACTTACATAAATTTTTGAAAATCACAGTTATACGGACCTTTTTTCTAAATGCTTTCACATATTGGGCTGATTTTTGGTATGTGAGCTAACCATGATGATATACAAATAAAGTTTAAGTTTTGTTCCGCTCAGCCAATTTTTGCCAAAATTAAGGGTTTACAACTTTGAAAATTGTTGAAAATCACAGTTATACGGACATTTTTCTATTCGCCTCAGATTTTGAGCTGATTTTTGATATGTGAGACTATCATCATGTTTGTATCCTTTTTTTTCTATTAAATTCGTGGGTTCTAATACACCCGGTTCCATGTACTAAATATGGAATTGTTTTCACGGGGAAAAATATTGCGTTACTTTTTCCCGAACAAAATAAAAGGTATTGTATATAATATTTGTTCCAAAAGGAACAGACATTATAGGATCATTTCCAATATATTATCAAGGGGAACTTCTGTTAGGAAGAACAAATATTAAAACAAGTGTGAGTACCACCTATGGACCTACCATATTGTTGCAAGGTTTCTTACAGATCAGAGTGCGTGCCACTCTATACGATGCATCGGTTTTATTGTCCTTTTTTCAGACCGAATGAGGCTGCGTATTTATACATCCAGCATAACAAACAAACAAAAGGCCCCACTTGGCAAAGGGTTTACTTATCAAAAAAATATTTGTATACCTTAGATATATCCTTGGGGCGAGGAGAATTTGGAGTTTGAAGAACAGTGTCTCGTCGTAAAGGAAATGTCCAGACTGCATTATACTCTTCGAAACTAGAAAAATTTCATTAACAAACAAATAAAGAAAAACTTACTTTAATCAAGCATGTTGGTTTCAATCTCCACCAAACTTGTATTTGAAAAAATGAAACTTTATAAAAAAAAAAGTCCAAACATCTATAGTAAAATTGAACAATCGATTATATGTGATTCTTTATTGAAAGATTTATTATGGTTGTTAAACTCAAATAAAACGGATGGCAGTTGACGTCCGAATGGACTTATCCAGGTTAGGGGAGGGTTGGGATCCCGCTAACATGTTTAACCCCGCCACATTATGTATGTATGTGCCTGTCCGAAGTCAGGAGCGTGTAAATCGTTGGCTGTCTTGTGTTGCTGTGTTACATATTGGTTTTAAGTTAATGTTTTTTGGTACACAAAATTAGGACGTTAGTTTTCTCGTATGCATTGTTTTACATTTGTCATGTTGTGGCCATTTATTATAGCTGACTAAGCGGTACGGGCTTTTCTCATTGTTGAAGACCGAACGGCGACCTATGGTTGTTACTCTCTGTGTCATTTGTTCTCCTGTGAAGAGTTGTCTCATTGGCAATCACACCTGACCACATCTTCCTTTTTATACTTGCAGTGCATATTACAGCTCTTTACTGGATTTAGGGGGCCGCGGTGGCCGAGTGGTTTAAGTAGTTTTTTCTGTAATCACTAGCCAGTCAACTCTGAGGTACCGGTATTGGTTTAGAACCCCGTTGTTTGTTTTGAAAAGGGGAGCTAAAAAGTAACAGTATTAGTATAATGCCATTAGTTGAAGAAGAACACCTGTTTAGTTTGTATATGGGCTACAATATGTAAGAAAGAGGGACATTAAGACAGAACACAGTCACTCTCTTTTAAACAATACTCTTTAGTTTGTTTGAACGCGTTCGCTGCACAGGGGCTCGGTATGCAAATATGTTGTTTCAAAACAAACAATAAAATGAACATTGTACGCGGTTCCTCGATGAAAAATTCTCCCTCGTGTAAACGTTTTAGTTCAGTAATACCATTCAAATAAAAAAATGAAAATATATCAGTATAAAAACGTTAAAAATTGAAATAAGAATGCAAAGTCATATGTTAAAGAATTAAAATGGTTTAGAAGAGTAATGCGCCATATTATGTGGTGAAGTATCACAGTGCTCGTAGCGTTACACTAGAGTTATCGTTCTTACTCCAAACAAACTTAACTATCTAAATCCCACACACACATAATTAGTCCATATTATTCAATATCTAATAAATCAATCTTTAGCGGCCGATGCGATATAATGATTTTCCTAGTAAAAAAGAAAATTGAAATTTATTAAAGATTAAGTATAAAAAACTGTTGCAAAAGAAACTCAATGCTAACATTGATATATATTACAATTATTAAAACAAAAGATTACTTGATTGTTGGTTGTTAAACGTCCAGTGGCATATATTTAATTCATGTTCTGAGAATAAATTAACAACATATACAATAGGTAGGTCCGTAAATAGAGACCGTCTGGGATGATGGTCGGTTAAATGTAAACTGCCGCTAGAAAATAAATGCATATTGGATAGGGACAGCCACCTAAGAACTCATAACAGAGTTGTTTATCATGCAGACAGACCATAGATCTCTATCTACGCGAGCTTAATTGTCCCTATTTGTAGGAATTATTTAAAGTTGTTATAACTTGTATCCAATTCTATTATATAGTTAGACAATAAAATATGTTTTTTAAAAACTAAACTAAACGTCCCTCGTCTCATCGAAAGTGGCTGCGTACTTGTACATCCCGCACAGCCAAACGGACGCGGCAAGGGTTTTACTGACATAACCATATTTTTATTACTCAGCCACCCTTATAGTACTAAAACAATAGATATGAGCCACAATATTAAGGTAAGAACATTTCCGTTGACCCCTTCAAGTTCTCGTCAGGGCCGATACAAGGAATTTTGAAGAAGGGCGTAATTGCCAAAAAATAGTTACATTTATAGATGGGGCGTAGCGTAAAAAAAGGAGAATGTTCATTTATAATTTTCATAAATTGTTTTCTAACCAGTTAAAATCTAAATCCAATCATTTTCATTTAGAATATTTTAACATTTTGATACATCCCTCTTTATTTTTGACATCATTTTATATAAAGCCATTTTTTTACATACGTTAGTTTTCTCGTTTGATTGTTTTACATTGTCATTTCGGGGCCTTTTATAGCTAACTATGCGGTATGGGCTTTGCTCAATGGTGAAGGCCGTTCGGTGACCTATATATTTTTTTTAATTGCTGTGTCACTTTGGTCTCTTGTGGAGAGTTGTCTCATTGGCAATCATACCACATCTTCTTTTTTATATTCAGATAGTGTCGCTATAAATATGTATACAATTGTATAAACGACTATATCTTGTTAAAAAAACGTATGTTACTATCTACTGGCAACACATTACAAACTAGTATACAGCCGCTAAAACTTGTAAACTTTAATGTAGAAAGGATCGACCATTCAATCTAAAGGGTGTTAGTATATTTTGCCTAAAAATATATATCCTGATTCCGAATTTTGAAAAAGTTGTAGAAAGAAGGAAATTGACTTTTTCGATTTCGATTTTATTGTCATTTAATTTAATGTAAAAGTTCTTGAAAAAAAAATAAGTTATTGCTTTCATGGTACAAATAATTTACAGATAAGAAACAAAACATACTAAATCAAATTTAAATATGTGCTCCTATAGTAAATTGATAGGTAACGCTTTTTTCGAAGGTAATTCAAAATCCTTTTGACAAAGTATAAAAGGTTGACGGTTTAATTCTACATGGCCTTGTCCATAACAAATCGACCTTTTCATTACCTTTGTTCGAACCGTTGGTATTAGGTTCTCGGTTCTCGCTCGAGCTGATTATTAATTAATACACAGATGGACGGCGACCATGGAGCGTTTATTACGGATTTAATGTGAAAAGTAAGTTTTTTTCATTTTTCTTTCAAATAACCACATGCATTTTTCCAGGATAATTCTTAAAATCATTTATATTCATAACTTGGAAACAAGCTGGGTGACTGAATTTTAAGATTTCAGTGGACACGGCACGCTATAGCTAAATCAGGCAAAGCAGGAAAAAAATCTATATTGTTTGCTTAAATTCTCATACTGCAATGTACCTTAATATAAAATACGGAGATGTGGTATGATTGAGTCCAAATGAAGTAGATTTTGTCGTTTTTGTTGCTTTTAAAAAATCACATTTGGGTTTTTTTTTTTTGTCATTGTTTTGTACGTAAATCAGGTTGTTTGTTTTCAGGTTTGAATTGTTTTACACTTGTCATCTCGCGGCCTTTAATAGCTGACTTTGCGGTATAGCTTTTGTTCATTGTTGAAGGTCATAGGAAGACCAATAGTTGTAAATTTCTATGTCATTTGGTCTCTGATGGAGAGTTTCCTCATTGGCAACTATATCACAATCTAACGGTTTCGGAAAAGATCAAACCCATACCATTTAGTCAAATAGAAAAAGGTACTGGCATATATATGTAACTCAAAAGAAAACATCTGCTTATGCTGTAATTGAGTAACGATTTGTTCTTTGGCGGGAATCGATTCTCCCTAGATTTTCCATGCATAAAATAGGTCCTTTTTTACATATATATAAAAAATAATATGAAAAAATAATAAGGATTTTAAGTAATTTAAAAAAAATGGCTTTTTAAACTATATTGAATAGGATTGAGAATAGAAAGTGGTTAGCGGGCAAATTTACCTGTTTGATGGCAATGATGAATTAAACCAGGAGATTCCGAATATATATGACAAACCGATAAAAACAAGAGCAGCAAATACTTTTTATTCATACGAGTATTTTTTTCCCCCATTCAAGTTAGCACAATACCCTTATTCAGTAAAATTGGGGGTAATTTATTTCGTAACTTTGTCATTTAAATAGGGGTTCTAAATACATATTGAGATAGACAAAATACACGAAATAAGAAGAGATAATTAGTAAGCATATGCATTCTTAAAAGAGTTTGATAAAAGAGGATAGTTGAAAAGGAATTTAACAATATTCCAATACACTAACCCTTAAAACTCCTATCGCTACATACATGAATGTGCGTATTGTTATGCGTTTACTTTTCTACATTGGCTAGAGGTATAGGGGGAGGGTTGAGATCTCACAAACATGTTTAACCCCGCCGCATTTTTGCGCCTGTCCTAAGTCAGGAGCCTCTGGCCTTTGTTAGTCTTGTATTATTTTAATTTTAGTTTCTTGTGTACAATTTGGAAATTAGTATGTCGTTCATTATCACTGAACTAGTATATATTTGTTTAGGGGCCAGTTGAAGGACACCTCCGGATGCGGGAATTTCTCGCTACATTGAAGACCTGTTGGTGACCTTCTGCTGTTGTTTTTTTCTATGGTCGGGTTGTTGTCTCTTTGACACATTCCCCATTTCCATTCTCAATTTTATGAATGTGTATAACTGTAACTTTTTATTGGCCGTTCCTATTTTATTCATATAATAACAAGTTTTCCTATCAAATTCAATCTGACCATCAATTCAATTCAATGTTTTATTAAAGTCTCATCTAACAATTACAATCAATGATTATTTATTGTAAAACAATAAAACAATCATCTTCCTTTGATTTTAATAGGACGTTTTTCGAAAATTTTAAATACACTTAACACTTAAGTTTATGGGTGGCATATATAAAATTCAAAAATAAGAAAGCAATAATTGAGGTTGTTAAATTTGATATATGCCTTTTTGTGCTCCTTTGTTAAATATTTGTTTTGTTTTTATTGTGAAAAATATAGTTGTGTTACTTGTTCATCCTGTCATTATTGTGTATGATGTTCTCGTATTGTTGTCTTTCATTTTTGCTAATGTGCTTTTTCTATATGCATTTTGGTTTTACTTCAATACATATAGCGTGGCTCTGTACTTATACATCCCTTTATTGTGCTATTGTTGCTTGTCTTTCATTTTTGCTACGTGCTTTGTCTACAATGTATATGCCTTTTTTATGTTTCTTTGTTACATAATAATGACCTGGCTCTGAACTTATACATCCCGTCATTGTGTTACTGTACTATGGTAAATGTGTGTATTCTTGTCTTTAATTTTTGCTAATCTGCTTGGTCTATGTGCCGTTGTGTTTTTCTTTGGTTTTTTTTAATGATTTAGATTATAACACAATGTTGACTGCTGTATTTTTGACATTTTTACCTTATGTCTATTTGTTTTGTTCACGCAACGTTGTCAATATAATGGAAGTTGATGCGACTGTCATACAAGTGAGAGGTTTAGCTAGCTATAAAACCAGGTTCAATCCACCATTTTTCTACATAAGAAAATGCTTTACCAAGTCATGAATAAGATAGTTGTTATCCATTCTTTTGATGTGTTTGAGCTTTTGATTTTGCCATTTGATTAGGGACTTTCGTTTTGAATTTTCCTCGGAGTTCAGTATTTTTGTGATTTTACTTTTTAACACTTAACATTACTTCCTTTTTTGATAGTTTGATCTTTGACTTTCACTTTTTATAAAATGTAGATGTTTCTGATGTTTATTGAATGATACTTGATAAAATATTTTTGAACCAAGAAAGTCTTTTGCATCATATCCAGAAAGAATGATGAGAAAAAAAACTCAGCTCTATTCTAACGGCGCTTTTCTCACAGTGTCTTTGAATCACTTGATATATAACTTATCAACCTTGAGTATTTTTACAAGTAACTCGTCAGGTGCTATACGTAGAGCAGTACCTGTCAAGTACACTTCTGGTGAAACCTTAGCTCATTCCCCAATTTTTGATTGGGTTCCTGTTGCTCAGTCTTGGTTTTCTGTGTTGTGTTTTGTTGACTGACAAATAATATAAAAGGGTTATCACACAAATGTGATAATCAGGGACAAGATCAAGTTCGAAGTTAAACCTCGCGATCTAAAATTGCGCTACGAATCGCCAATTATAAATCCTGCGAAAAATAGACATATGTTGGTTTAACCCCTATCTTCCCGTAAAACATTATCCTTATTTCTTCTTTTTTTATATATATATAATCGTATGATTGAAACCATGTAAAAAGGGTAATTCAGTATTATTTGATATAAACAAATTATTTATTTATACATCATATCTTTTGTTTCACCAAAATGTCACAAAATGGCGGTTACGTTACGATATGGAATGGTGGATGAAATTAAGAATTGCACTGAATTATTAGAGAGACTTGGCTTGACGTTGAACTTTGAAATTGAAACGACACATGTTACTGACGACGCGATAATGTCAATGAGCATGTAACTCTATACTATACTTTGTGTATTGAAAAGAAAAATTGTCCTTCTCTGTTTGTTTACTAAATTACCAGATTGTCATTTAAATTGATTGTGGTCAGTCTACAACAGGTACGGCTGCGTGGTACTTACCCACTTAAATATAAACATAGTAATTATATAGTTTAGACGATTAACGTCTTTGTATGGAAACACATCATTTATGTTTAGTTGACTCCTGCCATGTGAACGAACCCTCATTAAAAATAACGGAATTTCTCTCATTTAACAAAAGGATACTTTTCACATATATACACTTATAATTTGGCTTGATAGGTGTACCGCAATGTAATTTTTTTTCATTATAGTAAGGCATATACTGCACTGTATACTTTTTGTAAATTCACTACATCAAGAAGGTTGGTATTGCATTTTTTTTCTATATTATTGTATGCTCTCATTCTGACAAAGGCGTTTTGTCCTTTATCGAGCGCACATCGACCTTTTTGCTGCAGGTGATATCAGCTTTTACATTAAGGCACTCAACCTTTTCATATATTTTAACAAAAAACATAGCATGCGTACGAAATTTTATGGAAAGATGAATACATAGGACAAATATCTGATACATTGGTGTAAAAAAAGGGGGTCACAAAAATTGAAACCTGATTAGTTTCTGATACCCTTATTCAATCAGCGACCTCGAGTCGGTCATATGTTTTATCTTAATTGCTCTACCATATTATATACGTTGAAGCTCGAAAACTCTGAAGTATTTTAGCGACTCATCCCAACCTCACATTATAAACTATTGCCCAACCTCCTTTAGAATTACCAATAATTATTTTGAGCTAGCATATTAACTCGTTAGGATCTCGAAAGGCATCAGAGCAGTTTTCCGACATGATTGCATGATCGGTCTTGATTTTTGACAGACATTTTCAAAGGTAAGGAGTAGGTTTGATAAGTTTCCGATATTGCCCCTATTTTTAGCTGGCTAAAATTTCTAATGCGAATTTATTGACAAATTTTCAATTTAATAATACATGTAACTAAAACAATAACTAGATTTTTGATTGATTTATTCTTCTTTAAAAAGGCTCAAATATCACTAATGTTATTTCCCACGAAAAATCATCGAAAAATGACAAATTTACATTGATTTTAAGACTTCTATGATATCTCTTATTGTAACTCAAATATCTGATATGAATTTCTAACAATTTTGTCAGCTTTCAAAATCATCTAAATCCTTATACTATATATATATATATGTGTGTGTGTGACGATTTGGGTCTTATGGTTATTAGCCCAATGTTCCTACTAGATCTACCATGAGCCATACAGATTCCCCTGGAATCAAGATTATAATGTATTTAAAAAGAAAGTGCAAAATAAGGGTCCAAAAATATTTGGTTGACGAATAATGGTTTTACACGAGTAATGTGTGGGGCCCTTTATACATGTAGCTTGCTTTTGACCTATAATGGTTTACTTTTATAAAGTGTCACTTGGATGGAGAGTTGTCTCATTGGCACTCATACCACATCTTCTTAAATATCTATATATCCCATTAAGTATAATGTCTTTTTTCTCTGTATTTCATTCATTTCTCAGTTCCATTGGATGAAAATGAAAAAAAAAAAAAAGGGTTGATGTAATTGTTTAAATGTTTCAAATTTTTACTTTTATCTAACTTAAAATACAATGTAGTTTGTCAGTTGCCGTGATTGAATTCGAAGGAATGGTTAAGCCTGGTGCAAAACGGTAATATTTTCAGTCTTCGGATCATCTCCTGTTGTTTTTTTCCGTATGGATGGTTGATGCCTTTATTTATGAACTGTGTCATTGACCTACCTTTTAAACATTGAATGTAATTTTGAGACTTTAACTATATAATTATATCAAAATTGAAAGAGTAGAGTTGAAGTACATTTCTCTTTGTTTTATTTTATTACAATATATCAGTGTGATTGAAAGAGAGATTAAGACGGATGCAAAAAGGTAATATTATACTATTGACTGAATATAAATTGAAAGAATATCGATGAGCATCGTGTTTTATCTAAATCTGTTAAAGAGGGACGAAACATACCAGAGGAACATTCAAATACATAAATCGAAAAAAAACTGGCAACGTCATGGCTACATGTAAAAATGAAAAATACAGACAGAAAACCAATAGAACACAAGACACAACATATACAAATGAAGACTAAGCCACACGAACCCCACACAATTGGGAGTGATCTCTGGTGCTCCGGAAGGATACGCAGATCCTACAGATTTTATTAAGGAGATTGTAGTCTTATTGGTTATAATAAAACACCACATAGTTTGTATGTCTAAATTTTGATTCACATACTGTTGATTAATTATTATTCGTTGGATGCCAATTTTCGTGGCTTTCATGGGTACAGGTGAACCATGAAATTAAATGTTCAACGAATAACAAATAACTCTCTATAAGCCTGTATGCAGACTTCGGCAAAACCACGAAATTGAATATCCACGAACATGCAAGTATTCCATAATCCACGAAATTTGATACCCACGAAAATAAATCAATCCACAGTATTGTCCATATAATAATTTTCTATCGACTAATACTTTGCAAAAACCTCTTGATATGCAAATATTAATTAATTAACAGTTCCCTTTTGCAATAGTATGGGAATATGTGCGAACCTCGTGACTATAAATCATTGTGTTGTGGTAAGATTGTCAATCGTAGCGAGAAAGCTATCCACCCGAGAACTGAAGTAGGTATTAGAATATCAGTTCGTCTCACGATTTACGTTGTTAAGCTGCATAACTAACTCCTTGATGCATCATAACAAACACTATTCGTTAGCTAAGATGTGAATGTATGACATTACCTTCACCTTCAATCGTGTTTGCGCGTCGAGAGAGATCAAGTTTATTTACACACTTTATGAACTTGCATAATCTTTTTAGCTCTGACTTTTTGTAAATTTTGCTAATCACTTTTCTAGACTTTTAGTGTATAACACGAGCAAAATAGTATTTTTCAACGTGTAATTTCCTACTGTCGTTAAAAAAATGGACATTCTAGCGGACATTGAAATTCGTCTCCAATGCTACCAATACAAAATAATTATTAGAATATTTTTGGAACCGTTCAGTTTTCTTCTGTTCACGATTGTTTTTCTTTTTGAATTTGTTTTATTGCTTTAATAAAAATTGGGAAGAAAAAAAATGCTTTATAATCATGGGGACATGAGATAAATTGGCATAATTATTATCTTATTTGTTACTTGCAAAGAAAGAGTACGGTAACTCAATAATTTTAATCCACTAAATGTTTTTTTCGAAAACATTTTAATAGGCTATTTTTAACTTTACCACAAGCGCTATTTTCCTGTATTTTTTTTCAAATATAATATTGTGGCTTTTAGTCTAACACAATAAGAAGCCCAATGACCTATACATCTGATTATGGTTTTTTTTTTATAAAAGCACGATATAATTGAACTTTTCAAGTGATAGAGTATTTATTTTCATATCTATTTGTGTTCTTTACATCTTTAAATATTTTCCTACTGATATTTTACACTTTTTCATTATGTTCTCCGGCAAAAAACTCAAATATCACACAATACAGTATTTGTATTCATTCAATGAAAACAAACAGAATGAACTTTTGATAAGAGTCAATACGTGAATTTCAAGGTTTTTTCTCGATTAAATTGAAACGCAATCTAAAAATGTTTTATAAAAGTGTTTAAATTTAATTCAAATTGTATTTACTTTTCATTAAACCATTTTTCTTTTAAAAAACATGATCGATTAATGTAGTGTCATTTTGCATTTAATTTTTTTCTCGGTAGCCACCCATATTTTCTGAACCTCTAAATATATTAAGTTCATTTAAGGTGTATGATCCCAATTGTCTTGATGCTATTAGTCAAATACATATATTACTAGCTTAAAATAATTCACACATTTGATCATATATTAGAATTATATTAAATATGGAATTTGCTCATAGTTATTATAGATAGTTTACGGTGTTCGTCCGTATGGTGATCTATATAGTTGCTTACACCAACATTCATTCGTTCTTTGCTCTCCGGTGGTAAGTTGTCTCCTTAGAAGTCATAACACACCGCTTTATATTTTGATATGAATTTTAACACCCTAAACCCCTATTTTGTATCTAAATCTTTTACTTGGGGGTTGATCGAACATTGATGTAATATGGCTAGTTCTCATTGCTAATCTTTCATGTTGACTTATTTTTATATTTTAACAAATGGAAATTTAACGATTAAGGGAAGATATAAAATCTTAGACAATGCTTTGATAAGTGGAAGAGTGTTTTTATAATAATTGAAACTGCTGGTGCATTGTTCCGAATAGATATGTCGTGAAAATAACACGAGACACAATCAAATCAAAGCATATGATCTCGGACCGTTCTCAGACCAATAGATTTATGTGTAGGTCCTGGATGTAATTTTTTTTTTAAATATATAAACCTGCCGAAAACCAGTTTAAACGTACATGTACGCAGAAGTTGAAAATAAGAATAGTCATGATAATTATTGTTTATTTAGTTAGTACAATGTCTGTGTAGTTTATAGTTACCAACGAATGAAGTATCTTACAAACGTTATCATATTGTACGTCATCTCGTACAATACACTCGTCTGACGTCGAATTATCATATGCAAGGATTGTTGCTCCTCTGTTTCAGAATAACGACCGTTTAAAAAAACTATTATTAAATGATGGAACTAAAAAGCAGAAAAAACGAACGTTCCGTGTGCCTGTTGTCTAGATATATAATTCATTGACAATTTGGCGGGAAATGATTCTCTTTAGATTTTTCGTAATTTTACATTGGCATAATTTTTCTTTCAAATACAATTAGAAAATAACAAGGAGTTTATGATATTTTCGAATATAGCCATTAACCTTTATGTAATACAATTTTGAAAAGAAAAGTATGGCTCGGTTGGCAAAATTTTATTGACACCACAAAGATAAAACAAGATGATTCCGAATATCTGACAAACATTAAACGACAAGGGTAGAGAACATCCTCGAACTAACATCATAATGTTACATTTTTGCAGAACCATTTATCAATTATTGTATAGTAGAATATTGATAATTTAAAGTGAAATGTCCTCTTACATGTAGCTTTAACAGAATATTAAAAGAACAGTTTATTTTGGGTGGTATGATTATTTAAATGGCTTTATTATTTTACAAATAATGTTGGGAGTCGAGCTTACAATAGCAATTGTATTATTTTGTAGTTTAAATTTATGAACTTCATATGTGTTATATCATTTCAGCTAGGAACTTTTTTCTACGGACATAAAGCTGGATATATTATGCTTAACAATTCTACGGAAAATGAGCTGGGAATATTTTGCTTAACAATTCTACGGACAGAAAGCTTGGAATATTTTACTTAAGAATTCTAAATACAAAAAGCTTGAAATATTTTCCTTGTCAATTATACGGACTAAAACCTGGAAAAAATTTCTTTATTAATTATGCGGACTAAAAGCTTGAAATATTTTGTTTCATAATTCTACTAATGAAAAGTGGGAGTGTTTTCTTTAAAAATTATACAAACAAAAGGCAAGAACTATAACTAGTTCAGTGTTTGCTTCACAATTCTTCAGACAAAAGGCAAGGAATATTTTGCTTAACAATTCTTCAGACAAAAGGCAAGGAATATTTTGCTTAACAATTCTTCAGACAAAAGGCAAGGAATATTTTGCTTCACAATTCTTCAGACAAAAGGCAAGGAATATTTTGCTTCACAATTCTTCAGACAAAAGGCAGGGAATATTTTGCTTAACAATTCTTCAGACAAAAGGCAGGGAATATTTTGCTTAACAATTCTTCAGACAAAAGGCAAGGAATATTTTGCTTCACAATTCTTCAGACAAAAGGCAAGGAATATTTTGCTTCACAATTCTTCAGACAAAAGGCAGGGAATATTTTGCTTAACAATTCTTCAGACAAAAGGCAGGGAATATTTTGCTTAACAATTCTTCAGACAAAAGGCAAGGAATATTTTGCTTCACAATTCTTCAGACAAAAGGCAAGGAATATTTTGCTTCACAATTCTTCAGACAAAAGGCAGGGAATATTTTGCTTAACAATTCTTCAGACAAAAGGCAGGGAATATTTTGCTTCACAATTCTTCAGACAAAAGGCAAGGAATATTTTGCTTCACAATTCTTCAGACAAAAGGCAAGGAATATTTTGCTTCACAATTCTTCAGACAAAAGGCAAGGAATATTTTGCTTCACAATTCTTCAGACAAAAGGCAAGGAATATTTTGCTTCACAATTCTTCAGACAAAAGGCAAGGGATATTTTGCTTCACAATTCTACGGACAAAAGACAAGGAATACAGTCACATGATGCAAACGGATAAAATGAATCTATTAATAGATGGTCAACAAGACCAAAGAGAAAATACGTTACTGTGCTCGTTTTGCTTTCGTATTTTTGATAACTTTAATGATTTAGAAGATCATCTCATATCACACGACCCGTTAAATCTATCAAATGGTCAATGTGAGGATTACGTAGGCTTCAACTGTGTTAGCGAAAATATAAACTTCGATTCACGGAATTCTATGAATACATGTGCGTCTAAATTAATTAAAACAAAACAAAACTATTTTGGTAACCAACAGCAACTATCGCCAGCGATACATTCATTACAACAGTTAAAAAACGTCATGTTTAAACGTAAACGTGATAATGATAATGACGAAGAGGCGGAGGATGTCAAAGACAATTGCAAAGAGGAAGATTATGACGACACTGACGAGGAGACAGAGGTTGATTACGACTGTGATGAAAAAGACGGAGACGCAGACGAGGAGTCAGGGGTCGATTCCGACGAGGACGACGACAGTGATGATGAAATGGATGATGATGATGATGATGATGATGATGATGATGATGACGACGACGAGGAGGGGGAAGACAGCGACGAGTCTCAGGATGAAGATAAAGAAGAGGAGATGGCGGCCATGAACAACGTGAAGGATTGCGACGACCGCGATCGGAACGAACAGAGGAAAGGAGTGAAACGAAAACCGTATAGAGTCAAAGAAGAAGAGGATAAAATCATAGATAAAAAGATCAGGTAAGTTTAAATTTACTATCGACAAACTATCATACAGATGAGGGTTTTTTTGCTGAAAGAAGTGTTGTAGACCTGGAGATATAAAGGTAGTCTAACTAGTTGAGTAAGGGGAGATCTTCTTTGGCTCAATTGGTTAGAGCGCTGCCTTTAGATCCCGAGATTGAGAGTTCGAATCCCGCTGGTACCATCCATGGATTTTCACATCATTGGCGCTGCGAGCATCTGCTACTTGTACAAACATTGTAAATAGAATATTGCCTGGCAGTGAGATGTTAGAATTGGTCATGAGGATTGACCAGCCGGTCAAAGGATACCATGACAGTTCTAGGTGACATCTAGGGAACTGGCCAGAGAGTTTCCGAGTAGAAGTCTCGGGGTTGTACAGTAGTGGACTTGTGAGTTGCTCGGATGGATGGTACTCAGCCCGAAAAAAGAAAAGGGGGAAGAGTGTTGTAGACCTGGAGATATAAAGGTAGTCTAACTAGTTGAGTTAGGGGAGATCTTCTTTGGCTCAATTGGTTAGAGCGCTGCCTTTAGATCCCGAGATTGAGAGTTCGAATCCCGCTGGTACCATCCATGGATTTTCACATCAGAAGTAAAAAAAAGAGCGACATGTTAAATGATGTAATGACAACTTACCACTTAGAATCATGATACATTTTTATGTATACCTGCTTTCTGTGCTGTACTGTTGCCCCACTGTCCCAGGTGATGGGAGGGTAAGCGCCTTCAAACTATTATAGTTTGTTGTTTATCTAAAAAAGGAGATGTGGTATGATTACCAATTAGACAACGCTCCACAGAAACCAAAATGACACAGAAATTATTTACTATAGGTCACCGTACGGCCTTCAACAATGAGCAACGCCCATACCGCATAGTCAGCTATAAAAGACCCCAAAATGACAATGTAAAACAATTCAAACGAGAAAACAAACGACCTTATTTATGTAAAAAAATGAACGAAAAACAAATATGTAACACATTAACAAACGACAACCACTGAATTACAGGGTCATGAATCATATTTTTTCGTGATTATTTTGTACATAAATCATGCCGTTAGTTTTCTCGTATGAGTTGTTTTTCATTGGTCATTCTGTGGCCTTTCATAGCTTTTATTGCCCATTGTTGAAGGCCGTAAGATGACGTATACATCTAACTTCTACGACATTTGTGCATTGGTGTCTCATTGGCAATCATATCAAATCTTTTTATTTGTTTAGTCTGGACATTAAGCTAACAGGAAAAAAGCCATGTTCCAAAATGTCAGAATTGATTAATTTTTTTCAGAAACATTGATCAAATGTCATACACTGAGACTGTTAAATACAAATTACTTATGCAAAGTGATACTATACGAAGATTAGAAACTATGGTAAAAACTATGAAGAAATCACCTAGAACATATGAGAATTGCAAGTATTCACCTAGAAAACCCGAGAACAAGATGGAATCACCTAGAATACATAAGAATAACAACCGCCTCTTTGTGAGTAACACTTTAATAATTGCAAATAATGATATATTAATACCAATTGTACAATTTAGCCGTTTTATGAGGTTCATACATGTACGATAACATATTGACCTCGGAATTTGACTGCAAACATATTGACCTCGGACTTTGTTCGCAGTCAATATACTCCTTTCGGGTTGAAATTATCCTCGCGTGGACTTTTACAAAGGCTATGAGTCTAAATATATTAGTCTCTGTATCTACATTAGGGGTATGGATGCTGTTATATTCCCTGAATTTAATAATACAATCTGATCAATTCCATTTGGGTTTTGCCCCTTTTTGTTCGTCAATTATTATGTCACACTTGATCAGATATGGTGCATTCATTCCCAAAATGCACCTTAATAAACAGCAACCAAAGGAAGGTGATGTTGTTGATATTCTTTAGCTAATGTTGTCCTTAGAATGGACCAATAGCAGCTTGAATATGTCCGTCCCTTATAATATATAAGAGTTTACTACATTGTAAACCAAAAAATGTTATATATTTTTTAGGCACTAGATGGTGGAATGACAATCCATAAAAGTACTCAGACAGAAAGCATTAATGAAGGTAGAAACAAATGTTAAAATACTGAATATATACTTGGTAAAATATCAAAACATATGAATTAAACATCGCATTTTTTGTTTTAGTATTTGTAAAACAATAATATATGGTACGGTTTTGTTACACAATAAACATTTTTATAAATATATGCCCTTCAACTTATGGTGAAATTTGATGAGTTTTTATTGTCTGTAAAATTGAGAATGGAAATGGGGAATGTGTCAAAGAGACAACTAAGAACACTCTGGCGCAAAAATGCGGCAGGGATTAACATGTTTTATGAGATCTTAAACCTCCCATATACAATGTACCTCTAGCAAATGTAGAAAAACAGATATATACATGATAGCAATACGCACAGTAAAACTCAGTTTAAGGATGTTCGCTACTTTGTTAAAACATAACAAGCTTTATAAGATTGGTATAAATTGAATGTATATAAATAAAGAAACTAAAAAAGCAGAAAAACGAAGAGGTCCGTTTGCTTGTTTCGAGATATAAGCCATTGAAAATTTGAAGGGAAATAATTCTCTCTAGATTTTCATAAACTTAACATGGGCACCTACATGTAATCAAATTATGAAAAGAAAAGTAGAGTTTAGAAGGAAAATTTCGCAGAAGAGAATTATGTATATAATATTCAAATATCTGAAAAGGCATTAAAAATTTTAAGTAGACGATGTTGAGGTTTCAAATCTTAAGTTCTTATATCTATTTTTGAATTTTTGGGAAAAAATCTAAGATTTTTGAGAAAACAAAAATTCCATAAAAAGATTCGCTTTTTTGCTTTAAATCAATGGTTTTGATAAGAAAATAACTCTGTAAACATTAGAATAATTGGGAAATTATTAAGAATTGTACAGTGAAACCAATTTCATTATATATGGAAAAACATTGCCTTTAGCTTGTATTATGTCTTTTGTTTAGTATATTTACGTTGATCCAATATAGTTTAGTACGGTAAATTTTTTCAACAGTAAAAAAAGTATGATTGAATTACATTTATCGTACTAAATTACGACCTAGTTTCTTTCATTGAAGTGTAATCATTTATCAGTGGTGAAAAGTGCAGGTGAAATAAGTACAAATTTTGACAATTAAATACTTTAAAATAGACAAGATTGTACGATTTATATTGCCGCCTCAAAAGCTTTAAGATTTCATTCTAATCTTCACACCATCTTAACGTGTTAATGTCTGCATCTGAACAGTTAGAGATAATGACACTTTTCTTGTTTTATCATAACTGATCACTCTTTTAAGAACACGAGAAAAGAATTAATATTTAGTTTTTAAATTCTATGTAGATCAGATGAGATCGTGGCATATCGTCGGGTCTTACGCTACTCAAATAAAAGATACAGTCGAAGATTTTATTGATATACAATCCAAAATCTGGATTGTCATCAACACAAACAAAGAACAAACATTAATCATTACAATCAATTATATATCAATACAGAACATAACAAAATATCAAGAGATTTATATAAAATCTTTTTAATTTTTCAAAACCCAACTCACCAAACCCAACCCACCCACCCCTTACATCTATTTGACTGAAGTATGAGAAGCTTACATCTAAAACACGCTTTATTTTCATTTACCTAGATGTTAATGACGGTTGCTGTCAGTGTAGGATGTGTACCTGTAAATGTCATATACATTTAAAGAATGGTAGGTATTCTAATATTAAAGGAATGAGGGTTTTGAATGGGGGATCCTTCAATATTTTTTTTTTACTTTTCATACCATTTTCGCCCCGATATCATGTGTATATGTTTACCTTTATTTTCCATTCATTATACATGCATACTTTTTTGTCTATCTGTTCTTTGTTTCAGCATATCAATTTTCTCTTTTGTCTATTTACATTTATCATTTTACCCATTTTGCTGTAGACTTGGCTCATTATTCCTTATTGTGTAATTGAAACACAATCCAGACCCGCGTGGATGTTAAAGTAATTTCAATTTCCTCAAATTTTACCACTAAATAAATGCTCTATTATTGTGAAATTGGCACAAAGAATGTATAGACAACACATAATGTATTTGACTGATACAGTAAGGTATAAGTATGAGGAGAAATTCTGTGTTCAATTGAGGACAATTCTAAATCTCGAGTTGCATAGTTTCATATTCAGTTAAATGTACATCGAATTACTAGTAATTTAGAAATTCGGATGTTGCAAGAGGGAACAAACCACTGACATTTGGAAAAAAACAGAAAAAAAAGAAATAAATTATTGTCATTAATAGAAACAAACTAGAAATAAAGAGACAACAACCCGGCCAAAGAGCAGGCAACAGCCGAAATCTATGCACTAATGGATCTTCAATGGTTTACTGTTACAAATTGTGACTTGGATGGAGAGTTGTCTCATTAATGGCACTCATATTTCTTCTTCTTATATCGATGTATGATTTATATGAGTATATACGAAAATTTCTTGTCGACCATTAAAATCCTAATTAGCTAGAACCATTGAGTATGTTTACCCCTTACTTATTTTAGATATGCAGAATGCCTTGAAATGTAGCAAACAATTGTTCCAGTCAAATATATTTCCAAAAGAGAAAGACAAGAAAAAACTTTTAACAAAAACACTGACAATCCAAACAGTAAATAAATGGTTTATAAACTATAGGTGAGTATGTTGTCTCTGTTTGATATTTAAAGCATAAAGAATCGTATTTATCTTGGTAAGTAAGCCTTGACCGACAGGGGGTCAAGAAACATCTATGAACAATTTAAAAATATCTTATGAAAATTATTTTTCTTTTGCTTGTTACGTTTTGTCAAATTTAAAAATATACTAGATATCCCTTGCTTATATACAAGTAAAACATACGTGTGGTGTCATTGTCATCTTATTTATATGCAAGTATGGGTTTTACTCATTGTTGTAGGTCGTACGGTCACCTATAATTTCTGTTTCGTTTAGTCACGTGTGGGGAGTTGTCTCGATGGCAATTATACCGCATCTTCTTATTTTCATATGTTTTGCATTTTCAGATATCACTTTTTCCTCCACATAAAAAAGAATGCTGCTGATACCATCTCATCAAAGTCAACTACAATAGAAATAAACAGATTAACAAACAAACATTATACTAAATGTTTTCAATGTGTTTCCAAAAAGCCAAAACACCACTCGAAACAACAAGTGAAAAGGGCTTTCATGGCGTGGAGATTTGCCTTGCAAAACAATCTTAATCCTGAAAAATACATGAGGCAGGCTTTAAAGTCGTAACGAAAAATATAGTGCATAATCATTCAAACCAAGGAACAGGAATTAAGCCGCAGGTCGTCAAGCACTGCAGTGACGACATAGAAACTACAGATGACGTTCGATACAAATGGTCTCTGCTTTTTACTTTGATTTATTCATATTCATTTCTTAACTTTTGGATCCTTTTACCACCAATGTATATGATCATTTCTGTTAAATTCAAAATGTGATCGGATGGACGGTACACTTTATTTAAATGCATGATTTGGTCTAGATTTTCAATTATGTATTATTTCGTATTTAATTTTTTCACCTAAATCCATCCTTCCAGTAAGTGGACGAAATATACCCAAAACAATGTCTTTCGCGTACCTTAAAAAGAAAAGAAAATTTGATCTAAAAGTTTGGGCTGCTGTCCTAATTTTTACGTTTAAAATTTGAGAGAACGATTCGGTTTAAACGTTGATAAATGCAGGATTTTAAAAAGACTGATAGTCTCAGCATATTTCAAAATGTTGTCTTAAATATACCAATCAGGTATTGGTCATTAGACAGTAAGATGTTTGTTTAGAATATACTAGAACACACCCGTGATATCGCGGGTCCGTGACTGAATTAAAGTATATAACTATGCGCAAGCCTTATTTTAGTATTAGTACTGTCATCTGATAAAGTCATGCCGATTATAAGATACACAATTTTCTCTGCTTTCAAATCTTTCTGTTTGAACCCGTCGAACTGGAACTTATCAATTATTGGTAATATTAATTATTTGGAAAACAAAAGGTCCTGGAATGGAGTATTTTTTAATCAACAGCATTGTCCTATATTAGTTATAAATAAAGTTGAATTCTTTGATTCGCTGTTTTATGTCATGCCCGCTAACAAATTGAAACTTTCCAGATTTTTAGTATTCGTATTGTTATCTTAGAAAGTCTTACGGATTAAAATACTACAATAGGTAACAGTTTGACAATTAAGTAGTTTCAACCCTGTGATTATGACCCGTGTATAGCATATTAATCCTGAATACACCGTTTGGTGGTGCGCCTGTCAGATGCGGAACGTACAGATAAGGTAATAGGTAACAGGTGATTATACTATTGGTATCGGTATCGGACTCGACCCGGAACTTATTTGGATGACATTTTGGCTCTCAATAATGACGACTTCAGTATGTATACTAAAGAAATTTATCCTGTTGAACTTACTTTAAATAAAGCTAATACTAACTATGACCACTGCCCTTTCCTCGATCTTGATATCTATATCACTAACGGAAAGCCTAATACTAAAATTTATGATAAAAGAGAAGATTTTTCATTTCCTATCGTTAATTATCCATTTTTAGATGGTGACGTTCCATTGTCACCATCTTACGGTGTTTATATATCTCAACTTGTACGATTCGCTCGTGTATGTAACAATGTTTTAGATTTTAACGAGAGAAATTTATGTATTACTGAAAAATTATTACACCAGGGTTTTCGATATCACAAACTAGTCAAAACATTTACTAAATTTTATCATCGGTATAAGGACATCATTCGTAAATATAGCTCAACATGCAGACTTCTTATACGTTCAGATTTCACATCCATGCAATTTTCTATGGAAATATTCTTTATAAAGCACAAAAATGTCAGTATTCACCACAGAAACTAACAAAACCTTTAAATAGACTTATCAAGAAGGGATATAGTTACGATACTGTTGTCAGGTCACTAAAGATTGCTTATTTTGGCGTTAATATTGATTCACTTATAGGGTCTTTGCTTCGGAACTAAACACATTTATTAAAAACCAGTTGTTGGCATGACACGGGTTATGTTCTTTTCATATATGTTATGATTGTATGATACTGAACCCCTAACGGGAAGGATTGTGCCTGACATTCATATGATGAAATCATAATCTTTCAATCAGTTTAATTGAAGTCTGGAGCTGGCATGTCAGTTAACTGCTAGTAGTCTGTTGTTATTTATGTATTATTGTCATTTTGTTTATTTTCTTCGGTTACATTTTCTGACATCAGACTCGGACTTCTCTTGAATTGAATTTTAAATGTGCGTATTGTTATGCATTTACTTTTCTACATTGGCTAGAGGTATAGGGGGAGGGTTGAGATCTCATCAACATGTTTAACCCCGCCGCATTTTTTCGCCTGTCCCAAGTCAGGAGCCCTGGCCTTTGTTAGTCTTGTATTTTTTTTAATTTTAGTTTCTTGTGTACAATTCGGAAATTAGTATGGCGTTCATTATCACTGAACTAGTATATATTTGTTTAGGGGCCAGCTGAAGGACACCTCCGGGTGCGGGAATGTCTCGCTACATTGAAGACCTGTTGGTGACCTTCTGCTGTTGTTTTTTCTATGGTCGGGTTGTTGTCTCTTTGACACATTCCCCATTTCCATTCTCAATTTTAATGTAATATTAATATAATTAATCTAGTTGTGTGCAAGACCGGTGTTAACATGCTAGCTCACGTAGTAACTGGCCTACATAAAACCAAAAATTGATTCAGGGCGATCCAGTCTGATCTAACTAGTTAATGCTGCCTGCAGAGCATGTGAGCAGCAAATACCAATGTTAAAATCTTTTGATTTAGTCCATCTGGGAATTTGACACAGTTGTGGTTATAAACGGTAAATGCTTTCTTTCTGGAATTTTTCATCTTGAAGTTTTGATAGATGGACAAATTCTAAACGTCGGGATAAACCATTAGAGATTGATGAAATGAAAACAAAGGTCATCAATTACTAAAATTGTCCGTTTATAAATTTTGAAATTATTAAAAAATTGAGGTTTCAACTCTCTCAAGCAAAGTTGGCTTTAGATGAATTTGGCTATTTATTTTAGGTATTTTTGACATATATCTCTTCAACGGTTTCGGTACTTATACATCTTCGGATTTCAAATGTTTGGCTTTGAGCGTTCCTGATGAAGGTAAATCCAGATAATTGCTTCGGACGCAAGCAATTATTATCGACTCCTAGGAGTCGATATTAAGAATTGAACGATGGACAGTAAGTGCGTGAATTTTTCTTGTTACCTGATTGGAAGATATTACGAGACGTGAATAATCAAAGTTTATTGATTGGTTAGGACAATCCAAACCTAGTAAATGTCCTTCAATCCCGTAGGGTATCGGATTTGTCCTCTCTATTTTAGCAATTAGATTTTGCCTGGTCATTGATCATGCATATTCATGATATTGGTACACAGGTAACTTTTATCTATAAATAGTCGAATCTTCTGGAGTTTCGTAGACAACAACGTTAAACGATTTATACTACTTCATAACGTGTGACCTCACGTGTGTTGTAAAATTTGTTGATTGATGCACGTGGCTATTCTAGTAAATGAATTAATCTACAAAGCGAGAGCACTTTCCATTTTCATCAGCTAAGAGTCGACTAGCCCTTTTTGAAAGGCTAATGCTTGTTAAACGTGTTGTTTTCAATCAATTAAAACAATTGAAATATCTTTTTTTTTCTTTCTTGTTTAGTAAATAGTCACAGAATGTAATTTGCATGGACTATTGAAACACTTGTGATACAAAGAGCGTTAGTAGCAATGGTTGTCTAATTATTTTCATCTACATCCATCCATAGCCTGTCAACACTTGGTGCATTCGACTCTGATCTGATTTGACTATGATTGTCAGTTTTCTTGTTGAAACGTCAGTCATTTGTCCGGCACTCTGGCATCTTCCACCTATAAAAATATCAGCAACGATATTATAATCGCACACAGGTTGTACATGTAGATGCGTTCCAATTATTGTGGACATATTTGTATTTAATTTATCTTCAGTTTCGTCTGTAATACATTCATTTTTGCCATGGAATGATATAAAAAGTAAAATAAAAAAGTACATGCAAGATACTCTAAGGTTTATACTTTCTGTAAACAGAACTCTTAATGTTTAATTCCAAGCTTGACAGTATTCAAATATTTGTATCTGGGGACTATATATTCCCTCTCTAGCTAGATCTAGATCTCTACCAAAACGAGACGAACCCGAAACAATAAAATTCGTAATATACTGCGCAGCGCTACTTTTGTTTGTATACAGACTACTCTATAATGCCAGGGTATGGCCAATTATGAGTCATCTCTCTTTCTGTATCATTTTAGTTTAAACATATTTATTTATAGTGGATTGGGGGAAAAAAGTTATTGCAACTTACATGTATATTAATCCCATTCAACTTTGCGGATGCGAGTGCTGCCTTGTAGCGGCATTAGCCTGAAGTTCTCTTTTCTAGAAATCTACAAGGGTGTCTCTTTTAACACGTGTCAGCCATTTATCTTCCCCTTCCGACGGACTATCATAGTTTATCATATTGATTAGCTTGCAGGCGAAAAAAAATGTGCTTGTTTCTATCATGCAAAATAAGTAAACATAAGCCGATATATCGATTATCTAGTATAGTCTGTATATTCATACATGTATTATAAAATGTTATTTTCTAGGCATAATATGAAACCTTTTTGAACTTGTTTGCTGTGTTCACTCGAGAAAAAGCTTCATATTTAATACTGATATTGTTCAATACCGATATGCTGACAATCTGATAATCTCTACTTAACTATTCCTCGCATGAATATCTTGAAGGAAACTATTCTTAACGGAGACAAGTAATACACAAAATGTTTCTTTTTGGTTGGCTTATCTTGCAATGTATTTCGAAATTAAGTCATTTCTTTTGACTATTCGTTAGGACAATGATAAAATATAACTTTTAAGCTCACAAAGAACTAATGTTTCCCCTGGGCAACGGAAATTTGTGATTTTTCTTTATTACCACAACATTTGACAATATGTGATATAGGTTTAACAACTCACGGGAATTAGTTATCAACATTCGTTATTAGGTTTCAATGATTTAATACTCGTCTTTAGTAGCAACTCTGAAAGAGAGTCAGAGCATCAACGATGTTACATCTGCCGTATGTTAATATTAACAATCGGCAAAACTCGGGTGACTCCGCTACTCTCCATCTGTGATCATCTGTCCTGGAAATACGGAATCAGCCGAGTTATGACGATTGTCAATTTCAACTTTTGCATTACAAATAAACTGCAAGTGCAATATTTCTTAAACAGATTCAAATCAACATTCTTGTGCAAATATAAAATACAATATTTTATTCAATTTCAAAGACAACGTGGGAGTTCAAAGTTAGCATATTTTAATGCGTGGCGTATTTTGCGATTCGATTTATGACTAAGGCTCGTTTATTACTATTATATTATGATATTTCATTATTTTCTATAATTCGTACATCAGTCACGGCTAGCGAACTTAATAGCATATTATAGGGTTATTGCATGAATATTGGGGAATATTGTCCCGAGTAGAATTTTATATTGCACGAGCTTGCGAGTGCAATATATGTTCTACGAGGGACAATATTCCCCAATATTCATGCAATAACCCTTTTATTGTATAGCAATATAATATTTGAAAGTAAAAATTGGTTTAAACTAAGATTTTGTCGTTAATGACGTCATGAATTTTGAAGATTTATTGCACTAGTGCAATATTAGAATTTATTGCACGCTAACTTTTGGTTACGTTCTGTGGGAAATATTATATTGCTATACAATAAAATAAGTTATTTTAGAATTAATTTAATAATAATAATGAATTGTCCATTAATTCGCCTTTGCCTCCCTCTGATGGTATGTTTGTTTTACGAATCTGCAATGCAAATCGCAATAAGTTAACATTTAATATGACAAATTGAGTAATTCGTACATTAATTATATAGTTACACAAGTTTTAATACAAAATGATGCTGACATTTTTAGTTCGTATTATAAGGGAAAAGTCAAAGTTATAAAATTACAAACACCGATTCACTTTACAGGATGTGAAATATTTAATGCTAAATGAAAACATAAACAAGGTTGACAGTCATGACGCGAGTGGTTGTAGGAATTTGTCTGTTTATAGTCATTATTTTGACATTAAGTGGATTAGTTACAGGAAAATCAATTAATGGTAAGAAAGTTAATTGTAACTATTTAAAACCTTTTACTTTCGTATAGTTATTTGATTTATTACAACAAATAGATTTGTAATAATAAAAATAAAGAGATCTGAATATGTGAATGGCTCTCATAGTTATTTGATTTTTTACCACAAAACAGAAATGTTTTCAATATAGAATATAAAATTATGGTTGTAAATATGAAAATAAAGAAGACCTGGTATGCCAATGAGACAAATATCTACAATCCAATGACATAGAAGTCAACAACTGTATATGTCACAGTATGGCCTTCAACAATGAGCAAAACACAAACTGCATAGTGAAGTATTAAAGGCCAAAAAATGACAAATGTAAAACAATTGAAACGAGAAAAGAAACGGTCTGATATATGACGTACAAAATGTTGAACGGTAAACAATCGATAGAAAGCAGAAATACATCTAACAAAAACATAGACCGGACATGTAAGGCAGCAACCATTTGATTTTCTGGGGGGGGGGGGGTATGGTTTTTTTGGAACAAAATTGTTTGTTTCACCCTCAGCTGCCACTATATGTAATGCCAAAATTGAAAGAAAAAAATGTGTCCAGAAAAAAAAAACCATAGCCCCCCCCCCCCCCCCCCCCCCCCTAGAAAAAAACAAATGGTTTGCTGCCTAAGAATGTATAATTATTATCTGGTTGTGCAGTTTTCTTGACTATTGTTAGAATCTGTTAGTTTTTTTAGGAGGAGTCGGGTGCAGATAGTTGGTGTTGTGCTAACCAATAATCTAGTTGTCTTCTTTATTTGTTCATCCAACCTAGAGACAAACAATATAATAATATAAGTGAAGGTAATATGAAAGAAAAAAATATTTCAAAAGAGTTTGTTCTACATCTATATTTCTGAAGTCACGTGAAAAAATATCAATCATCCATACAAATCGATAAATGATCAAGTGAGAAGAAAATTAATATACCTGTATGTTAACGAAAATTGAAAATTCATCTTTTGTTTAAGAGTTGTTTTTTTTTTTTTTTTTTTTTTGTTATTTTACTTCTCTGTCTGAATTTGCACTGTTACAAATTAAATGTATGTATGTCTCGTATGATTTTTACTGCTGATCGACCGATCACATGTATTACCTTAACCTTTTCCCCCCTAAATACATAGGCTATAATAAAACAGAACAATATATTCATATTTCCGATAACCCAGACAGCTTGAAGGACACCGTATTTTTTAAGTTGAAAATGCAATACATAAGCATAAATAGATAAATAAATCAATACAATTATAATAGATGATTACTGAATGCTGATATATGCTGTATATTTAAGTTAAATACCAAATAATAACAAATACTCTTTCATCGACGATCCCGCCGGCCAGCAAATACCAACTAAAACGAGTTAACTCGGTCACACTACATTAAATACTAAATATGTAGCGGAAAAAAAGTTGGAAACCTGTGTCCAAACCCTATGCTCGGAAGACCGTCTCCAGAGGTATACTTGGACAGTATAAAAAAAATGAAATATAGATAATCATTCGAAACAAAACACAACTAATCATGAGCAGAAACATGAATTAAAACTAACCAAAAATGTTACATATCTGAAATATGTAAAAATAAACTTGACACTACGACTGTTGGGTAGAAAGTGAAGGCTTTCAAAATAATTTCACGTGACTAAGTTAGAAAATTCATACGCATCGTTAATACAAATGTTTCCCGCTATGCGTTGAATCGCGGGAAAATGTAATTGTTCACGCTAAAAATTCGTAAACCATTAGTCTAAGATTAAATGCTCTGCTGATGAAATTCATTACCATATCAAACGTATATATGCATGGTCATGACGCCAAAAAAAAAAACTGTCACTATACATATACAATATATTTATGTTGTCGGAAAATATCAAATGTATGTGTATGGGCTTCAGAAACAGTACGAAAAGCGAGGCTCTGTCGAGCTTTTCTCCTATTTAGTAGCGAGTACAAATAAATTTTATATTTTCCGACATTATACATATATTGTGTTTATCCTGAAATTACTCCCAACACTTGAAAATTAAGTTATCAAAATCTAAATCATTGTCTCTAAATGTCTCAAAGAAATCGACTTAGTTGAAATGCGGACTGCGAAGAGGACCCCGAAATGAACTGGTTAGGAAACAGAAATATTCGTATTACAGCTTGCTCAACATGGACGTGGCGTAGCAGGAGACTTTATTTGAACAAGTACCAATAAAGCAAAAAAAATTTGTATACCTGTTATTTGTACAATAGATGGCTAATTGCAGGATTTTTTTTTTTTGTTGCATTGAGCAGATTGCTACCTCGTTTTCGATGGTTTTATCATAGCCTGCTGTACTTATTATTTGCGGCGTCATAAAAAGTTATAAGACAGAAATCAATAGTTTGTATATATATCATGAAAAGTTTAATATTTGTTTTTAGATTTATTCAAATAGACTTTTTTTAAATGATTATACACAAGCAGCTTCTAAATCAAACCAAAACAAAATTAAGTCCAACACCGCAACATTTGCGCCTGTAAATCAAGATGTGAATAAAGTCATCATAGATACCAGGACTAAATTTAGTATATACGCCAGACGCGCGTTTCGTCTAAAAACGACTCATTAGTGACGCTCGAATCCAAAAAAGTTAAAAAGGCCAAATGAAGTACGAAGTTGAAGAGCATTGAGGACCAAAATTCATAAAAGTTTTGCCAAATTCCAGCGTTCATGTCCGTCAATTTTTGTTCGTAAATTATATTGTTTTTTTCGGATGAATAGTTTCACATTTTATGAGTCGGGTCTTTTTATAGCTGACTGACTACTAGTATACGGTATTGGGTTTTCTCATTCTTGTCGCTTGCGTATAAAAAAGAAGATGTGGTATGATTGCCAATGAGACAACTATCCACAAAAGACCAAAATGACACAGAAATTAACAACTATAGGTCACCGTACGGCCTTCAACAATGAGCAAAGCCCATACCGCATAGTCAGCTATAAAAGGCCCCGATAAGACAATGTAAAACAATTCAAACGATAAAACTAACGGCCTTATTTATGTTTATATTTTCCCCATTTGAACTGTCGTGTATAGTTGTGTCATTTGTCAATCAGTACACATGTCCTTATTACTTTAGATGATGCTAATTTCGATAAAATACATACATTTTATATACGGTAAACTATTAATTACATTCTTGTCTATTTTTCTGTCAAGGCGTTTCGTGTGGATCTGACGAATTCCGTTGTAAGAATGGTAAATGTATAGCAAGTGACTGGAAGTGTGATGGTATGGTAGATTGTGGCGGGAACGACGAATCTGACGAAAAGAATTGTAAACGAGGTATATCATGACATACATTCATATTATTCAAAAATAGTATTTCCTATTTCACTGGATCTAGCTTTATTTGCAGAGCCAAAATCTGACAATTATTTATGAATGAATCCTAGCGCATTTTTAGTATATACTAGTAAGTATGTACACATAAACTAATATCTCGTTTAAATGCATACTATAAATAAGAGACAAACACAGCTTTCTGATGTTCAAGTCGCAAATATGCTAGTTGATTTAGCCTGGTATCCTAGATCACTGGTCGACGTACTGACGCAAAGAAGAGGTTTGGTCAGGATGTGAGGCTAAAATTTATAATAGAAGATATAAATCAAGGGGATGAACTAAGTTATTTGATAGAGTACTCTTCATCAACAATGGCTACCTTCAGGACTTACAGTATCCACGAGACTACCATCTTGAATATATAACGCGACAGGTCCTCTCGCGGAGCAGGATTTGCTTACCTTTTTATTTTTTTTTATCACCCCTAGATTTCGGTGGGGTTCGTGTTTCTCAGTCTTGGACTCTTTTTTTGCCATGACATTGTTAGATTGTTTATGACTTATGAGTTTGAATATCTCTTGTGTGTCTTTCGTCTTTCTCTAATGTTTTTTTCTTTAATTCACATAACACTAGATAAATATGGTTATTTATTTGTATTTTTTTTTATAATTCAAAGCCTTTAATTTAATTGCATATTAATTTGTGGAATAGGATAAATGGTGAAGTTTACATTACTTTTTATTGAAGATGTATAATGGTACACGAATGCCCGATCATTTCTGTTCTAAAGTTATAATTTGGTTGAAATGCACTTGCAATTAACATTAAAAGGGAGGTAACTCAATTATTTGCCATCATTCTTTCGATCTACAGATTTATCAAATTACCAGAAACGCAGAGAGAAAAAAAAACTTTTTCAGCTCAAGATAATGGTCACTTTAAACTAGGATAAAGGGTTTTTTCTGCCTTGTGTTGAGATTTTTCTAAATTGTCTTATTCTCATAAAGACTGGCTATCAAAATGAAAACGTCGTGTGTCTTTAATTGACGTTTGTGTAACTTTAGTACTGGACTTGCTAACATGTAATCTGGTTGTTGAATGATTTTCTTGAATATTAAAAAGTCGTGAATTGGTACCTATAAGTTTTTGGTTTGCAGTAGAGGAGGGCTTAAAAACATAGCTTTTGTTGAGAAATGAGATAGAGTTAAACGGCCTCCGAGTATATTAACCAATCAAAATCTGGCATTACACTTGAAGTATAATTATAATGCATTCAATCTACTACTGACAAAACAGCTACTATTATCGACAATTACTTTTTAATTCAAATTCAAAAACAGAAAAGATTCAACTTATTAATTTGTGTAAACTGTTTTTGTTGTAAACTTTATGGATATTAACACTTTTAATTTAATTGAATGCTTTAACATTATATGGTATTAATAAACTATCCACCAGAGACCAATTGACATACAAGCATAACTAAATATACATGTATATAGGTCACCATACGGCCGTATGCTAATTTTACTGTATATGTGTCGTACTGAAAAGACCGTGAATAATAAATGATCAGTTGTTTGGCATTTTTATCGACGCTGTACTCAAGAATTATCTACTCTGAGCTTGTTTTTTTTTTTTGTGTAGATTTTAATCATATGTATTGTATATTTGTGCAGACGATAAGTGTGATCAGTATCCATGGTTCTACTTCCGGTGCACGATTACCCATCGATGTATACCAAAATCGTGGATGTGCAATGGGGTACCAGATTGCCTTTACAACGACCGATCTGATGAAAAGCATTGTCAACGAATAAAACATAAAAACTGAAATTTCAAAAATAAGCTGCGTAGACTTTAACAGTCACTGTGATAGACAACTTTAAATCTTACTTTCATGGTTCGATTGCCAATGAGACAACATTTTAATCTAGAATTAAAACAAAGTGGATGAAAACAATAAAAGGCAGCTGTTAGACCTTCAACAATGACAAAAACCTAACACCGTATAGTCGGCTATAAAATAGCTCGACAAGAAAAATGTGACACAAATTAAAAACAACGGACTAGTTTATAACAAAACAATTTACGGAAACAAAATATGACTGGCAATCATGAAACAACGACAACCACTGTAACACGGGTTCCTGATATGGGACAAATACCTTAAAATCCGGATCAAACATGTTGTTGAGCGCTCAACCCGACCCATAACCTGGAACAGTTGTGTAAAGTATTATAACAAAATTACCGAACTCCGAGGTAAATTCTACACGGAATTTCTCTAAGAAAATGGCAAAAACAAAAGTTCAAGCACATCAAACGAATGGATAACAACTGTCATATTCCCGACTGGGTACATTTGTGTACAGGCATTTTCTTAGGTAGAAAATGGTTTATTAAACCTGATTTATTTTTTCAACCAACTAAACCTCTAACGTTTAAGACAGTCGCACAAATTCCATTATATTGACAACGATGGTTTTTTGTGAAGTTCGATATGAACCTCATGGGTAGTCAAAGTCGTTACCCTCTACCCTTTTCCGTGCTCGTCTCAATTATTATTTACATGTATCAAGGTATGATGATATTACTTTTTGTGAAGCTGGATATGAACATTGAGGCAAGTTAATGACCCGATGTTAACCTTACATGACATACGAAAACTGCCCCGAGCATTAAGTATTGCTTTTGTTTGTGCATTTGTTCTTTACGTCAACAGTCGAATAACATACTATATATCTATCAAAGTACAAGTTATATTTTGTAATTAGATAATGTATTTTGGACATTTGCGTAACAGGGACACAATTCCGGATTTATCAGGACAGGGCCGGCAGTTTGTTTTTTGCTACCCGGTCCCCCTAAATTTTTATGAATAAATTTCTTCAATTGCAGAAAAATATTGGAATTTCAAGATGATTTCAAGATCAAATAAAAAAGTCTTATTTCATTGAATAAAAATCATAGTGCTAATTTCTCCAACGTGTAAAACAAATGGCGTTGTAAAATAAGTTGCAACAAAATGAAGGCAGAACTGGAAGGAAAGATATACAGAATAAAACATGTAAAAGGTAGTTTCGTTTTTGATACTGACTATATCATGTGGAATATCTAGACGAGCCCGTTATATATCATGTGGAATATCTAGACGAACCCGTTAAGGGCGAGTTACGATATTCCACATGATATAGTCAGTATCAAAAACGAAACTACCTATTATTCTGTTTATCGGTAATTATGACGTCACACAATGTATTGCCTAATATTTTCAGTTATACAGCCAGTACGTTGATACTCGAAAATATTAGACAGTAAGATCAAAGGGAAAATATACGAATTACCGATAAATAATAGTTCCTTGTATTTTCTAATTTATTTTCATCGAAATATGATTTTTTTTCTTCAAATTTATACAAAGAATGATACATAACAGAAAAAAATGGCTTGAAAATAAGAATAAAATCATCAGAAAAATAGCTTTGCCTTTTCTCCCGATTTAATCATTGACTTATTCGTTTGACCTACTGCGCTAATACACTCTTGTAACGTTAGACCTTGACAAAGCAAATTCGTACATATATTACTATTATATATGGTAATATATTCAATATGTGAATATCATGAACAAATCATAATATTTGCATATAATGTGTTTAAATTGTGCATTATGAGATAGTCCTAAATATATACATGAGAACATAAAGGTGTATGGTCAACCCTGGACTTCGTAAGATCCAGTAGTTAAACCCTGTCAAAGAGTGGTTTCCATGTGGCTGTCCCGGATGTATAAATACGCAGCCACGTCCGGTAGGAATAGAAAGTGCAATCCGATGTATCTTGCAGGGAGAAGAAAGACAAGCTTTCTACACGTTTAAAACATTGCAACATCCCTCAAAGAGGCTTGTAGATGACATGCTGTAAGGCTAAATGTCCGCACATTTCCAGCATATTTCCAGGTGTAATTAATTGTGTCCGCTTTTCATCCTGGTCGGCCTACTTGCACCTTCCTAGCTTTTGTATCGTAAAATGAGTATTAACGTCCCTAATATAAATGAAACAATTGCCACTGGACGTTTTGCATATATATATATAGCAATCAATCATTATGTATCTAATATAGGAGTATCATCAAATTACTGAAGTCAGCTGAACTCAAAAGGTTGTGCTCTAGCCTTTATACATAAATAAGGACATGTGGTATGATTATCAATGAGACAGCTATTCACCATAGTTCACATTTAATAGATGTAAGCTACATGTAGTAAAGGAGACCTATACGTTTATACGTGTTGTCTAGTATCACTCTAAATGCGACTGATAATGAATCATAATTATTTCGGGGCACCAGATTGCAAGGGAACAAACTTATAGATTTTTATTTTCCTGTTCATGATTGTTTCCTATTGTTGTCTTTCGTCTATAAACTCATAACATCGCTTGTGGCAATCATCATTCGACTGTGGATATTCTGTGTTCCTCCATCAAAAACAACTGTCAGTCATTGTATGGTCCAGTGTACTGGAATAAGCGTAATGTGTATACATAAACTATCAATTTTGTCTTTTTAAAACAGTGAATATGTTTCGGTGGCCGAATGGTCTAAGTAGTCGAACAGATGTATCACTAGCCAGTCAACCCTGAGGTATTGAGTTATAATCCCACACGTGGCAGCCAGTCAACACTGAGGTATCGAGTTCTAATCCCGTATGTGGCAGCACACGATCGACCCGAATCTTTATTGAATTTGATTGCCATTTTTTCTACCGAAGGTCAGTGGTTCTCTTCGGGAACTCCGACTTCCATCACATATAAACACTGACAGCCAAGAAATATCACAAAAGTGCTTAAAATGGTGTTTAGCGCTAATCAATATTCTTCGAAACGACTGGTCCAATTCGGCCTAATCTTGGCAACGTATTTCATTTTTAAAGTTATGGACTACCTGTCAGTAGCTGCGAGTACTCTCCGATCTGAACTTAGTGGGGTTTTTTATTGGGATGTACCCGGTCACGTTCACTATGTATTTCTATTTGTATTCATCTGATGCGTTCAGCCCTTTTCAACTGATTTGTATAGTTCTTTCTTATGTTGTACTGTTACATCACTGTCCCAAGTTATGGGAGGGTTCACAGGGTTGTAGTCCCACTATAATGATTAACCCCTTTATATTCTATATATTTGTGCTTGTCCCAAAATCGGGAGCCTGTAATTCAGTGGTTGTCGTTTGTTGCTGTGTTCATATTTGTTTTTCGTTCATATGTGTTCATTGATTTGGCCGTTAAACTCATTTGTATTGTTTTACATTTGTGATTTCGGGGCCTTTTATATATGACTGTGGTACGTGCTTTGCTCATTGTTGAATGCCAAAAATCTTCTTTTTTAATATTTTGTGCGATGGCTCTCCGATTCAGTTTAACAACATGCATTTACATGTAGTTCTTGCCTATAAATGGGCGTTTTTAAGGCTTTCCTTAGGTATATTTTTAGTTACTTCTTAGTTTATGGTTAGTTTTAAAACAAAAAAGTAGTTTAATACATGAAGTGGTAAAATATCCCTCAAATTTATTTACTCGAGAGCCATTTTCAAAAGGACTTTTATCTTTTTTTATATAAAAATTCACCAAGCTTGAAGCGTATTCGTTAAGGTTTTAGTATTACATTGTAGACTCATTGTAAGATGATGACTTATTATCAAACATATGATCAAAAATAAACTCATCATAGATTCCAGGATTAAAATTTTATACGCCAAACATGAGTTTTGTCTACAAAAGATTCACCATAGACGCTGGAATCAAACGAGTTAAAAAAAAAAAACACGAATAACTTACGAAGTTAGCTACATGTTGTACAATGAATATATCAAAAAGAAGATGTGGTATAATTACCAATGAGACAACTCCTTACAAGAGACCAAAAGACACAAAATTTTTGCAAAATGTTGAGTATTTATCAAAGAAATGAATACACGAAGGCCTCTGAACTTTAAGCAAGTTTAGGTACATGTATATTAATAGCTTAACAGTATTCAGTTGGAAGTAATTTTTCATTTCTTGTTTGTCAAATTCAAGTTTTTTTGTTTTTTTTTTTTCATTTTTGCTGTTGTTGATGTCCTTCCATGCAAAATTTTACAAAACTATATAGAATTTGCCGTTTTGCTTCCAAATGCCTTCGACAGCTGAACAACATTTCTATTGTATGGACACACGTTGATAAATATTATAGGTTGATGATTTCAGATCTTTTTTAATTCCCTTTTCTGTATGATTTTTTTTTTCGGTCAGTTTTATAATATCAAATAGTCTAACTGGTTAACAACATTGTAAATTATTAGCTTTAAAGTTAAAGTTTAGTTTAAACATATACAATAGGATTGGATACAAGTTATAACAACTTAAGATAATCCTCTCCATATAAGTACAATATACAAAATTTCAAGATGACAGCAATTATATATTTCAGTACAATATGAAAAATATATACAATAGATATAGTATGTTTAAACAGTATAACAGTTGGATACGAGTACATTTTAAGATACAGCAAATTGCCAATATTAATCAAAGAATCTTTTTGTATGGCGTATATAACTATGTACATTTCTGAAAAGGATTGTGTTTTGTTCAACAGTAATTTCGTCTGTTCCAAATAAAATATGTTCTATGGAGATATCAGCTAAGTGTTGAATGTTTTTAAAGAGCTGATTTCTAAAGTTTATGTAGAGTGGACATTCTAAAAAATGAATCGAATCTTCTAATGGACACCCACATTCACAACTTGGGTCATTTACTAAATTAACTCTGTATAAATCAGCTTTTAAAGGACTACATCTGTGTCGTAATTTTGTATGTAGTATATTTTCCATCCTGTTTCCAATGAAATAATATTTAGGTACCAAAAATGAAATATCATTTCTCCGGATGGTGTTTTTGAAATTTGGAGATGATTGTATGGATCTATTATCTAATGGTAATAAATTCCATGCTCGAATTGAAGAAGGGAAAAAAGATTTAGAAAATATGTCCAATCTACATCTCGGTACTCTATAGTGAGAACGGTTTCTAGTATTATAATAATTATCATCTGTGTAATTCGAGATACAATCCATAAGATATTCTGGAACATAATTGCTGTGTATTTTATGAAATAAACATAATTTACGTCTATTTCTTCTAGAACTCAAAGTTTCCCAACCAGTTTCAAAAAGTAGGGATTCTATGCTTGCAAATTGCGGAAGCCCAGTAATAATTCTGGCTGCCTCAAACTGCAAGCGCTTTTTTTTTCAGAATCTCTAACACAACATCCATCCCATAGTTCGCATGCATATTCTAAAAGTGGAAGTATTTATGCAAGATATATCTTATTAGGATTGTTTCTGTTAAGAATATATTTCAATTTTCTCAGAACAAAAAATTGTTTAGTGGCACTACAGCAAATGTTATCTATATGTACTGACCACTTGCAATTATTAGAAAAAGTAACACCCAAATGTTTGTGGTCATCAACCTTTTCTATAAATTGTCCATTAAATTTCAAATTAATAGGCTGTGAATCCTTACGGAAATTAAAAACCATATATTCTGTTTTCTTAGGATTAAAATCTACAAGCCATTGTTTTGACCAATCATTTAAAGTTAAAGGAACCTAGATTTCATAAATCACAGAATTGTTCTCGTGACTTTTTTTATTGGAGAAGGGGTATTTGAATCCATCACTTCATCGAAAAGATTTCAGTGACAGTTGCAAGTGTTTTATATTTATATGTTTATAATGTTCTACTCGATTCGTTTGCTATTCATAAACTTCAATGCATTTTATTTCATATGCTGTACAGTTACTGCACCTGAGCTGTATTTTGAAACAAAAGTTTTAGTTCATATAATAAAGTTTCATTGTGTATTAATTTCATTTTCATTTATATTTTTATTGTATTTCATTCTGCAAGATCTACTTATTTATAGAATATTAAAGTAAGTTTAATTTATTATGCAATACAATATAGCAACTATGAGGTTGTTTTTTTTTGTGAAACTATAGAAGTTAGATATAAGAAGATAAATTATAAGTGCCAATGAGAAAACTCTCCATCCAAGTCATAATTTATAAAAGTAAACCATTATAGATCAAAGTACGGTCTTCAACACGGAGACTTGGTTTCACACCGAATAACAAGCTATAAAGGTCCCCCCAAAAAAGCTAGTGTAAAACCAAGGAGGTTCTAATAGATCTAATATAACCTCCTTGTGTAAAACCATTGAAAATGGGAAACCAACGGTCTAATCTATATAAAAAACGAAAAACGAGAAGCACTAAAAATATAATGAACCACATCGACAAACAACAACTACTAAACATCAGATTCCTGACTTAGGACAGGTGCAAACAATTGCAGCGGGTTAAAGTAGTCTTTGTTTTAAATTAATGTTAACTTGTTTGAAACATATTTGTCTGAAGGGGTATAATAACAATTGTACCAGACTACATTTGTCTGCACATTATGTAAACATTTCAAATTTAAACAATACATAATTATATACACACAGACTTATGACAGCTGATTTACATGTTGTACATGCATGCAACTGGTCATTTACATGCTTTATGGTGATAAATTGAGAAAATGACCATGCACAGTACCCATCCCGAATAGGGGCCTCGGAAAAATAAAGGGGAAAGTGTGCAACAGATTTATAAAAACCAATAAAAAGTCAAAAAAAATATTTTAATTGAATAAATTTCCATAATCGTAAATTATTACAAATTTTGAGAAAAAGAAACATTTGTTTAATAATGAAATTGACGTTTATTGTCCAAGGTGTCCCCTTAGATTGCCTCTGATCTTTAGAGTTGACAGTAGATAGTAATAAATCATTATTTTATAGTAAATATGTATAAATATATGTTTTCAGCTTATGTAGATTCGCTCATTACCAGGAAAGATCCACCAGTGATTCAGTCGACTTGCCAAAATGAACAAACTTATCTTGTTAGCGCTTGTTGTCGTAGCATTGGAATGTGGTAAGATTGAAATTTTCATGTGCATTCTATAGTTTACTAATTTTTTTTTAATTTTCAAAATGTTTTTTTTTTTTAACTATTTTTCTGTTTATTCATTTAATTTGTTATATGCATTCTATATGAATATGGATTTAGCATTTTCTAGTCTACTCAATTTTCTCATTTTTTAACTAGTTTACTGTTTATTAAAAATAAACCCTCCATGCAGATTTCCTAAATATTGAGATCTTCTTTTTCATATGCATTCTATATTAATATGGATTTAGCATTTACTAATTTACTCATTTTTTTTTATATATATATTTTGTGTAACAGTTTTATTGTTTATTAAAAATAAACCCTATACGTGCAGATTTCCTAAACTTATATGGATATGTGAATTTGGATTTCGTTGATAATCTTTTCCCGCTAAAAATTAAAATTTTCAACTGCATGTACGTCAAAAACAAAACTGAAAGCCAAAATGGTCTACCACCATCTTAAATGTGTTAAGGTATACACAAACTATCAAAGAACGTCATTTGTTGCTATTATAACTTAGCATCAAACATTATTAACTGATAGAGGTACTATTTTTTGGAACAAAATAAATCCTCTGATCTTTAATGTAAACTTGAATTGAAGAAAATGCTAGTACGGACCGTTTATACATTGGTTAAAGTTGGCTTTATAAGATTAATTTTTTTGATAATTTAAAGAGGCAAGTTTTACCGCATGGAACGTGCGAGGGCTGTTTAGCCAGTCAAGGTCGTTTAACACTTTCATCATCGGTATGGAACGTTTACATAATTTGCGTTATTTTTAAAGTAAAGTTTTATTCCGTGAAATGCTTTTTTTGTACAAGTTCATGAAAGGTTCATTTAGGACGGAATTTAAGTGGTGGTGTTTTTATAACTTTTGTAAAATATAATGGGTAACAAGGATTTCAGAAAAGCTTAAAAACGTTAATTTACCATACGTTTCATATTTTTGTAAACTAAAGGATCGTGCGTAGTATTTTTTTATCTCGTTATATTGTTTCTCAACTAAGTTATTTATTATACGAAGCTTAATGAAGCCCAACAATATTGTCAGCACAGAAATTTTGCTAATTGATATTGATCCCCAAGAAGGGTTCGAATTCACGACAGAGTGACATTAGCTGTAGCCCTGCCTGCCTGCGCAGTGTCCCAAACCTTAGATAATTCCACCATCTAGGTTTTACGATTATTTTGTTTTTATAACTAAAATAATTGAATTGAAAATATATTTATACATGTACATTCTGTGAGTACAATGTTATTAAAATTATTGTTACATTTCAGCATCTGCCTATAAGAGTGAGTAAAGATTTGGTTTAATCTTGAACTTCATACTTTAATCTTAAACTACATACTTTAATCTTCATCTTCAATCTTAAAATGCTCATTTCTTCTAAAGCATGACTTATCTTTTTTCCTGACTTTCTTCTTTCAGTTTCGAGTCACAAATGTAAGTATTTAATGTCTGTCTGTCTGTCCATCTATCTGTTGCATGTTTTTCTTCTTTTTTTTAAGTACAACTTACCGAAAAATTGGATATAGCCACGTTATTCACACCTTCAAAGATACGAAACAGTTCATGAATTATTATTTTCTAAGTTTAATTATCTATTAAAAAGAGAATTATCAGTAAAAACGCAATATAATAATGGAGTAAATTTTGGTTGGTTTGATTTTTCTTAATTAATTTTTTTTTTGGGGGGGGGTATTATATTATGGGGAGCTCAAATATAAAAAAAAACTAGGGTACAATGCGCAAATAAATTGAAATATAGATAGAAATTGACCTTTAGTTATATATATAGTACTGTACTTAAGGCGATACCTAGATTGTAAGTTACTTAAAACAAGTCCTTTTAAGGGAAAGAGGTTAAAGAAATATATTTTATGTGAAATTTTGTTTGTGGTCAAAAGTAAGAAGAACAGATATCTATTATCAACAGAGATTAATTGAATAGATCTTCCGTTCTCATCCATCACCCTGTCACAATGTTACAATGAAGACAAGTTGAATGTAAAAAAACAAAAACTTTGATAGATATACAATATTTTCTCATGGCATAATGTGAAATATATTTATTAATGGCGATTCTCATAGGTCTGTATGAAGACCATAAAAGGCATTAAAATCACGAACCATGACGTTCCGATAAATTCACACGTACAATAACGTTACTGTCAATCATTTGTCAGCATTTGTCTTTGTCGGACCATTGTTAAGATATGTCCTTGCAGACCCTCAGGCTTTACATTCTAGTCGAGGATTTATTTGATGCTCCATAGCTTTATTATGATGCAATAAATGTACGGATAATTGTACTTTTTCTTGTCTAACTATTAATTTAATTTAAAGACGTTTTAATAATCATATATATAAGAAATTCGAGGGAACTTTTTTGTTATAGTAGAATTTCAATTATGGTCTATCCCGCCCTCGTTTTCAGTTTTAAGTCAAGAATTTCTGGAAAACCTCCGATTTCAGTCACTGGATAGAACTCGGTATAATGTGGTTTGTGAATTGTTATGGTGTTTTCTTGTTACCAGTTTTAAGTTCTAACCAAATGTTTAGTCTTTTTTTCATACAAGTTGATACAGTCAGCTGTATATATTTGAGCTAAAGCTTGTAATGTTTTTTTTTAAATTTTCTTGTCCTGTGCATTATACATAAAGGATAATTTTGGGTTTCATATTTGGAGAATAAGTTATTAGTTCGGTAATGAATTTGTTTACATGTATATAATACATTGTATGCCCAAAATGCACCCCAAACCTAATCAATTTTCTTTCTTTTTCATTTTTGATAATTTGTCTTCGATTTTGTTGACCTATATACCTCAGTGATTTCTATTTGTTTTTGCCTTTGAATTAAATATAAAGTTTATGCACCCCACAAATTACATCGTCCTAAATATCAATGCTATATTTGCCACTGGACGTTGATCAATTTACAATCAACCAATCACTTAAGTTAAAACAAAGTTTGAATTCATTTAGATCCATACAGACGGCGATACTTGCCTAGATCAAAACTTGGTTTAAGATATTCTAAAAAGTGTAAGTACGGGAACGGACATGTGTAGTATACGTATGCGGTAACGGACCTGTATTGTCCATATACAACAGCGCATTTATGTATGTCAATAACACGTCGATGTAAATCTATGTATGTCAAAAATGCAACATTTTACGCGCGCATAGCAATAACCATGTCATTTGTACGTTACTAGTAGTATATATATAGTCTGAATGATTTGTATATAATCTTTTGAAAATTATATGCATTTAAAATTATAATACCATATCTCGTCAAAATATTTATTTATATCTAATTCAATTTTTTTAACATATTTGAATTGGTGGAAGCAATCAATAATATTTATTGTAGCATATATAATATTACTTAGTCAGCTAAGACTGTGCTTACTCTATCCATACTTCCGGTCTCGCTGCTTACTCTATCCATACTTCCGGTCTCGTTCTTATCGGGATTTATACAGATAAATGGCTTTATAAATAAAGAATAAGGAAATGAACGGCGTCAACCAGTCCCTTATATAGTACGAAAATCATTACTTTGAATCACTAATACACCTGTTTATCGTACATTTTAATGTTAAATACGACTTTTCTCCTCCCTCCCCTCTTCTGATAGTTTCTGTACGCATTCACTCACTCATCCTCTTCGTGCTTATCAGCAAATAAGGCCTCGTATGCACTTGTTATTTAATAGATTCAGCATTGTTTTTATTTTCAACCCAAATTATTTTGTCAAAGCGCAGTTGCTTATCTATAAATTTAACACTGTATTCCTCTAACTGTGTTCGTAATAATGCTGTGTATAAAATCGTAGCTAAGTGCATCTACTAATGCATGTACGCCATCATATGCTTCTGATTGTTGTAGTTTGTTTGTAGAATACTTTTTTATGTAATTTTGGATAGTAGACTTTTATTGTTAACTTCATTTAGCGATTGTGAAAAAAAACTAAACTTTATTGAATACATTTTTATTTTTGTTACTTTTATAAATATGACAAAATATATACTTTAGATCAAGTGATGCATTTTAAATAATATATTTGTTCACGTTTTGTTTTAAAGTCTGATTAAATCATTAAGTTTGAATATCTGTATCATCGTTTATGTATACTATCAAGGATATATTTAACGAGGTTTATCGACTCACCACGAAGTATTCCGATGTTAATAATAATTAACTTGTATATTATTTTTTACAGTGCCAGTAAAGTATGTGCCAATTGTAAAGCATGTCCCAGTCTATAAAACGGTCCCAAAATATATTCCAAGATATATCCGAGGTAAGTTCATTTATAGGAGGACAATAATCAATACAAATATGTTTATACCCCAATCGCCACAACTCGGCTGATTCCGTACCTCCTTCTAACGGGAGAGAAGCGGTTCACCCGAGGTTTGCCGACTGGTTTTTACCCTTAACGTATTTACCAAAGGGAGAGAATAAATGATATTTTTTGTTTGTCACACTGTAAAGATGGGTTATTTTTCTTCTGATAACCAATGCGTTAAAGGATTGATGGCTTTTTTTTTTTTTTTTAATTTTTACACTGAATGATAACATATTTTAAATTTTGAAAAATAATTAAGACATTTAATTTAACTTTTTTTTATTGTTTTTAATTTATCTGTTACTAACTTATCTTGTTCAAAATAAAATTAATTTTAATAACAAATCTAAAACAATATATATGTAGCTCTTCAGTCGCAGATAAAAAAAAAAAAAAGAAGACAATATATCTGCTGTTTTTCAGCCTCATTTTAAATAGGCTTGATTTTTATCTTTCAGTTCCAGTTATAAAAAAGATCAAGGTACCTCACACAGTTATCCAAAAAGGTAATTATTCATATATCATACACATGTGTTTTAAATTCAGTCTTCCATACATGTTTAACCCCGCCGCAATTTTGCGGTTTTTATATTGTATACCTTACCGCAAAAATATTTTCGTAACGACACAACAGATGCTTCGGTTGTGACATTCAGTCAACAAAAGATAAGGAATATAATATTTCGGTCAAGGAATTTGATATATCACAGAAGCAATTTTCTCAGTAGACGAAATATACACGTAGTAAAAATAACAGTCATGTAGCTATCGTAATATGTTTCCTTCTTTTAATCAGAGGAACATTCACACGAACAATTTTGGATTGTTATAAATTCATGTAGCAGTATACATAATACCATATATATACACATAACCCGACGTTAGATAAAGATAGATTTCACTCATATGTTTATTCTTAGCCTGTGTATTCAATATACATATGCGCTCACAGCATGTCGCATACTTCGTCCATTCATTTATTGTTTACACAATTTTCATTGGTCAATTGTTTGTTTTTTTTAATTCTTCTTCAAAAATGAATACTGTTGTTTTATCTTCCAGTACCCGTTTACAATACCATCGTGAAGTACGTACCTAAAGCAGTTAAGGTTTACGTGCCAAAGGAAAAAATCGTAGAGGTACCAGTACATCACCACACAGAAAAAGTTATTGAGGTACCAGTTCCGGGACCAGCAAGTAAGTCCAGTCATTTATTTTTGTGGGATTCGGGGTTTAGGGGGAGCCTTTTGTGAATTTTAAGATAAATGATTATCTAGTAATACGTTAATGAATTAAAACATATTTTCTCCTTGGCGCTTTTCCACAATTCTGTCCATAAATAGAACCTGTGTAAAGGTTTTCGAATGTTATTGTTAATAACATTCTCTTTTGCTAATTTCTAAGTTTTTTTTAATGGCAGCACAATGGAAAAAAACACCAAAATTAAAAAAAAATTTTAGTATTATATTTTAATTTGTCGTGATTATTATTTGTAGTTCACCACAAACCAGATGTTATTGTTGCTGGCGGTGGTAAGTTCCTACTTAGATAAGCTGTGTACTCATGAATTTTTCAAAATAAAGGATATTAGATATGAAGTACATATTGTAATAAAATACATAATTCCTTTATTTCTTTTATTTTCTCGTACACAAAACAGTGTAAAATTCTTGCATTATTATATTGGATTATATTCTCATAAAAAAGAATGAAAAAATGACATATCGCAACCACTGAAAAACTCGTATATATACAACACTTTTGTACAAAGAGGAATACTGTATGGTCCATGTGAAAACCACTGACAACTCTTACAAAAAGTGGAATACTACAGTCTCGGTGAATAATTTACCATCTTATGATAAAGTTTATAATATTTTAAAGAATTTATCACATTTTTATATAAAAATGTAAGAAAGAAGATTTGGGCTATATGTCAATAAGACCGGGACAAAACAACGCAACAATACACATGTCATCTAGATAAAGTTTTGAGATTAGTCAAATGTTTACCATACAAAATACAATAAAAATGCATAATTTTCAAATTCAAGTTTGCAATGATATCGTTTATTTCTGTTTGCGCCAAGCGTTGCTTGCTTAGTCGCTGCATTCACGCAAGACTATATGGCTGCTGTCTTTCCATCAGGCTAGTTAAATAGCTTCATTCAAGCAAAATGCATTCCTGCTAGAATGTAAGGCGTCTTTCAATCAGAATGTATAAAATAGTTTTAATAGTCTTGCATGAGATTAGATTTTCTGAATTATTTTTTTTAATTTATTTATTTATTTTTTTTTTTTTTTTCTTTTCACGAACAATGCGAAATATTATTTACTAATCTAAACCGGATGTTGAACTACTATTGTGTCCGGATCTTAACTGGTTAATTAAAAAAAAAGATCCCCCATAAGGGAAACATTTCATTTGTCAAACTTTGATTAATCTAAAGCACCGGACAATAGATTCTTCTTTTATACTTAAGGCCTACAGATAACATGACAGGCTTCAATCATATTTTTATACTCAGTGTAAATTAATCTGCATTGCTATCAGTCAAAATGGGATTGTATAATCACTCCTTATCCCTGCTTTTTAAACAGTGTCTAAGTATAACCCGATTAATTCAGTCGGTATATTCTGCTGATCTACGATTACTACATTAACAAGTAGGAGAGATCGATTACGGGGAGGGACTGAATTATGCGGGTTATTCTAATAATGATATGCTAACATACATAAATATATATATAGCTATACTAACATGTGATATCTTGCTTGCAGACAACATCCAGATTGGAGGCGGCAACGGTAAGATTGGCTTTGCATCGCTTAAAATTTGATTAACTTATTTTAGACCAAATTTGCGTGCTTTTTCGTGTTGATCGCAAAATAAAACATGAAATAAAATAAGCTAAAGATTTACATGTAGTTTAGTGTGGAATTAATTTAAATGTTTGTTCTTGAATAATGTTATCTATCAAATTACACGTCTGTGTTTGAATATTTTTAACCAAATTAAGATAACTAAATTTAAATGAGATATCAAAAAGTTTGATTTTTTGCTAATCAAAAAATAGAACAAAATGTGTTTTGATTCAGACTATCAAAAACCTACAACGTACAACATTCAAAAGACTACACAACTTTGGCTTAATGCAAGGAAAACGCCTTTTCCCTGAAATTTCCAAATAAAAGATTATATACTCATGCTAATAAATGATTAAAAGATAATTTATTTAGATTTCTATAAACTTTTCAACAAAATAATTGCCATTTTTTTTGGTAAAACTTTTTCATTCGTATAATTTGGATGTTTAGTTAAACAACAATACTAACCTAAATTTAAAACTATTTTAGATTTTGGCTTTGACGCAGCATGGGAAAACGATTTCCAGTTTAACGGTGGAGCCGGTAAGATATTGTTGCGCACAGACGCACTGCGCATTATCATTATTAACATCGGTCACACATGTTTGTTGTGATTGATAAGATAAACTTGTTGGTTTATCCAAACTTTAATCTTTGATTTATTAAGGCATTGAAATATTAAAAAGTTACATTAAGTGTTGATAATGATAATTTCCATCTTCATATTTGACTTGACAAGCCGACTTGTCTGTTTAATGCGCATGCTATTTTGTTTACTTAGAAAGACATACAGTGACATTAACATTATATAAACCTCATTTCGATATATAAATTCAATTATAAGATATTTCTATTTTCTTTCTTTACGTTGTCATTTTCTCTATAAAACATTCTTTTCCACTAACAACCTGCATGCGCATGCGTTTATAATCTGCTGTGCGTACGCACCGATTTCATTTACAGTTCCAACTCAGCAAACAGAAATATGCGACTTGCAAAAGAATCAAATACAAAAGGATGAATTGTTTGCTATTTTAGGTTTTTAGATAAACATCCTTATAAGTATACATTATAGAATTAAAACAACAACTTTATGTAACATTTAGCAAATATGTACTTTGAAAAAGAAATAATTGCATACTTTACATGGATGTTTATTTAAAGAAACTGTAACTATGATTTTAATATGTAACAATCAGTTATTTCGTCCTATTTTTTTTCCTCTGGTGGAGGAGGAGTTTTTTCCTCTGGTGGCGGAGGCGGACCATTATCCTTAGCCGCCAATGGTGCTGGAGGAGCCAATGTTATGAAACTAGGCAATGGAATAGAAGTTATCGATACCGGTGCAGCTAAAATATTCGACCTTGGTTTCGGACCTGAAAACCTTGAAAAGATTCTTCAAACTCAAGCTGTTCAGGCTATACTAAATGATGCCACTGGTACTGGTGGTGGCCATGGAGGCGCTGGCGGCAATGGTGCTGGCGGTCACGGTGGCGTTGGAGGTCATGGTGGTGGCGGCGGCCACGGTGGTGCTAAAGCAGGTCATGGTGGTGGTAATGGCGGCCATGGAGGTCCAAGAGACATTTTCATAGACCAAACAGGACACGCAGGTGGGGCTGGAGTTGATTTTCTAGGTGGGGGACAACAACTTGTCTTCGATCAAGGAGCTCCAATTGGCGGGGCGGTTGGCATAAACGCGGGTCAATTTGTCGACTTTGGTATTGGGGGTCATGGTGGACAAGCAGGGGGCGGGGGTCATGGTGGAATTGTAGATATGGGACATGGTGGTGCCGGACATGGAGGTGCCGGAGGCCACGGCGGACTAGGAGGAGGAGGTCACGGTGGATTCGTAGATGTTGGACATGGCGGTGCTGGAGGCCACGGCGGTGCCGGAGGCCACGGCGGACTCGGAGGAGGAGGCCATGGTGGACATGTAGATTTCGGACACGGAGGAGGCGGGGGTCACGGTGGGGGAGGCAATGGTGGGCAAGGCAGTGGGAAAGGAGATATAAATATCGGAATTGGATTAGGCTCTGGAGGCGGCATGGGTCAAGGAATTGCCGGTGGAGGAAAAGCTGTCGGAATAGGAATGGGAGGTGGCGGTGGACACCATGGCGGCGCCGGTGGACATGGAGGCAGTGGTCATGGTGGCTCCGGGGGACATGGAGGCGGTGGTCACGGCGGAGCTGGTGGACATGGCGGCGCTGGTGGTCACGGAGGCGCTGGTGGACATGGAGGCGGTGGTCACGGCGGCGCTGGTGGACATGGAAGCGCTGGAGGTCACGGAGGTGCTGGTGGACATGGATTAGGAGCCGATTTCGGATTTTTGCCTCAAGATATAGGAATGGGTTTCGGAACTAAAGATCTAGCACTCGGTGTTGGAGTAGGTCCTGGAAGTATTGGCGCAGGGATATCTGGAGGTCAAGGAGGAGCTGGGATGGGAATGACCCATGACTCAGTCGGCATTGGTGGAGGAACTCATGGCGGTGGTGGAGCAGCAATGGGAGCTGCAGATGCCCAAGTTGGCCTGGGCTTTTCGGCTGGTGATGGCTTGGGTCTTGGTATGAGTAAACCAGGAGGTAACAGAAATGTTAAATGTGTTCTGTGTAGCATGTGACTTAACGAAATTTACTAACTTCTGACCTTTCGTACTTCTCTCTCCCTACTCTATATGTATGTATTCATGTATTAACCTTGCCATCTTTACTATTTACAGAACAACACGCACCTCGATCTATTGTTATTTGTAAGTATTTAAGGACCGTTTTGGATACTGGTTTATCTTTGGTGATGATGTTGGTTTTTGTTCCTATCAGACAATAAGTTCAAGTTGGCGCATGCCCATTGAAGGATAAATGGGAAAAAAAATATATCAAAATACTTGAAATGTTAAGAATATGTTCATATATTTAAAAGACAAAAATGTTGGTTTGCCTTGTTGTATTTATTCATTTCTATTTGTTTATTTTGTATTTCAAAATTTGCATTGTATTTAATTTTTTCAAATTTTGGTTATAGGATATGGTCTCGAATTTATGGTTGTGGTGATTGTTGAATTGCAAATTTTATAGCACTTTTGTCGTAAAGTTCATTTTAAGCCTTTTGAAAACGATTATTAATATAAAGCATCATCAGTATTACTCTTCTACAACACTTAAATAAACGATGAGTTATTAAAAAATAATCTTGAAAAATCCATTGTTCTTTTAATATCATCTAGTTAACATCAAATTATATGTATACGTGTGAATGTGTTGTTTTGTTCTCGTATTATATTAACACATTAACACATGTTTATATGTTGTGTATTAATATATCTGTTTTTATCTTTTTTCGTCACATGATCAGCTGATGCTGACAATGGTAAGTCTTCCTCGCACTATTTTTTTCTTTCTTTTTGAATTTGATTTAAAAATATAATTCTTTTAATTAAATATTGATGAGATATAAAAAAAAAAATAATAATAATTGGAAGAAAATAATACAGAAAGTAATTCGCCATTTTCCATTACATTTATTCATTTCGATTTTTTTTTAAATTTTTGTATTCAAAAATATAAACAAAACACCCTTTCTCATATTGGCATTTCCTGCTTCAATGAATAACGAATAAAACAATAAAAATATTAAAAACTTCATAAGAGGAACAATAATTTTGATTGGTCGCTAGCATTTACTATTTTACTAACATTTATATAACTACTTGTAGTTCAAGTGAACGCTGCTCCCGGCGGTGGTGCACAAGCTGATCTTGTTATAAGTAAGTCTATATTTTTACATTATTGCATAGTTCGCTATTAATGTATAAATAAAGTAGCATTGTTTTTGCTTGTTTATTCCCATGTTTTTAATATGGAAAAGTTAATATTTATTTTTTTGCAAATTGATAAAAAAAAAAAAATACAAACCGTTTAAATAAAGCATTGAAAAATAAATCATTGAATTAAAGTCAAAAGTCAAAGAAATAAAAAAAAAGGAACTATTGAGATGCCGTTTATTGTGATTTAGTATGTATTATGCTGCTTTTTTTCTGCCCATTGTAACCATGCCTATATTATCTGCTTTCAGACGGCGCTGACAATGTCAATGGTAATGTAAAAAACAACAAAACAGCGCGCTTGCAAACACTGAAAGCGCTCTACTTTAACTTCTAACCAAACAAAATGATCAAACACTGTTTACTTTGCATTTATGATTGATAGAGATTTTATGAGAGCTGATATATCTGTCACATAATGCTCTTAGTTGACATACGCCAATGCGATATCCATGGCTGTTAGTTGACACACACCAATGCGATATCAATGGCTGTTAGTTGACACACGCCAATGCGATATCCATGGCTCTTAGTTGACACACGCCAATGCGATATTCTTGGCTGTAAGTTGACACACGCCAATGCAATATCCATAGCTCTTAGTTGACACACGTCAATGCGATATTATTGGATCTTAGTTAAAACACGCCAATGCGATATTCATGAATGCTTTAAATGTAACATCATTCTATTTAATGTAATATTTAAACAGTTTTTGATCATCTTCTTATCTAACATATCCAGAATTCATGACTGACAAAATACCGTTTCTCCTTTTTCACTAAGTTTTTGTTTGTTTGTGTTTTTGATCACGTGGTTTATCTAACATATCTAGAATCTTATGACTGTAACTGACTAAATACCGTCTCTACTTCTCTTCCCAGAATTCTTATTTATAATAGTGCTGGAATTTTACTTCTTATGTTACTGCTCTTTTTATATACACGTTTTTGTTTGTGTTTTAAGGAAGTTGACTTTGGTTTAGGGAGATAACTCTTAAAAATCAGTCACGCGTTTGAAAAAGTCAAATTACAAGTTTCATCAATGTATTTTTAGCATTTACCTGAAACAGATTGTAAATAATCTATGTCACCTAGAAGTTTAGAATATATTTATGAAAATGGTTGACACCAACGTATTAAGAACGATAACTCTTTAAATCGGTAGTGCGTTTGTAACAGACAGCTGCTTCGATGCTTTTTAAGCATCTGTGTGAAACAGTTTTAAAAACAAATCTGAATTAAAGTTATGAAAAAATTATTGAAACATTTATAAGAGTTGTGTCCCTTACCAAAGTAAAAATATTTTTCCATTGATGATCGATATCGTTCGAAATACATAACCACAAAGATTAATACATCTTATTTCTTTTTTTTTTTTTTTGTATTCGTTATACTATTTGGCTTGACATTTGTTTTTCGATGACATAAGAAATAATAGACAATTTCTATTTCATCTCATTCAAAAAACTTAAAGAGAACAATACTGTTTATAAGAAAAGAATATTACATTTCCTAAGCATAGGTTGTTGAAAGTGTTCGATCTTTAGACTCATGAACGTTAAATATGACTGTGCACGTGTTTATGGAATTCATGAATATGAATTTGGACAGCATCTGTAAAATTTATTTGCGTTGGGTTTTTTGTTTTGCCGAATAAGATAAAAATTAAACAAATATTACTAGAAGCTTTTAGCGAATATCTACTCAATGAAGGACCAACCAAATTCTGAAAATATTAAAAAAAAGTTCAAATGTTGCTTATAAACGGGAGTTTTAGATTTTTCATTTGGTTTATGTATTCGTCTTTTTCAGTGGACGGTGGTATTAATTTCGGACATTTAGGCGGAAACGGAGGTCACTTTGCAGGTAGGAATATATCAAAGTTTCTTATTTGCAAATGATTGAGAAAACATAACATATTTGAAATAAAAGATTTTTTTAAAGAAAATGAAAACAAAGAACTTAAAAAAGCAGTTAATAAACAGATTTGTTTTTCATCTTTAAACAGTTTTTGATATCTACTCTGTATCTTTCTTTAAAAAAAACCATTGTGTTTCCGATTAAATGCTTAGTTTGATATTAAAATATTATTAAGATATCAAGCACATATATTTAAATTTAGTTCATGTTACATTTATTTAGCTGTTTAGTAATAAAAATATGCACGAATCTCGTTTATCGTGTAGAAACCTCGTTTAACTTGCTGAAATCTCGTTTAACATGCTGAAATCTCGTTTAAGGATTGTCTACAGGTACTTAAGCTGCAGTTGGCAAAACCTTTCCGAATTTGGTATCCACAAAAAAGTATACAGGTATTAATGATAAGTTTATTTTTACCTATTTATAGCTGATGCCGGACACCATGGTTCTCAACACCCAGTAGCAATCATTGGAATCGACAAACACGGCCAAGGCGGACACGGTGGACAAGGTGGACACGGTGGACAAGGTGGACATGGTGGACATGGTGGTCAAGGAGGTGTTATTGATAACGGAGCTCAATGGGACCAAGGATTCGGACATTTCGATCAGGGAGCAAATGGAGCTTGGGACCAAGGATTTAACGGACATATCGATGCTGGTCATGGTGTCGTAGACCTCGGAATCGGACAAGGATCTGGACATGTTTCCGGCCATGGAAAATCTGGTGGCAAAGGTCAGTATATAGTTTTTCCGCAATAGATTTATGATACGACACCTTTACTAATACTATTTAAAGACTTTACATTTTATCTCGCCCTTTCATGGCACTTGGTCAATCAGTTCGGATTTCATGCGTGTCCGTTTGTTATTGTTTTATATCTGGACTTGAGTGATTGTACTTACACAGTGGTATATGACGGCTATAAAAGTCAAAGTTATTGTTCCTTCCAGCAGATATAAAACATGACGCGTGTTATAGACTTATAACATAGTTTATTGAGCAATTTCCTCACTGGTTATAACAATAAATAAGAATATTTATTCGATGTGCATGTTGACCGAATGACTGCTGTTTTGTTATGGTTTTTTTAATCAAAATTATGATGATAACATAATGCAGAACATATTATAATCCATGCATTTAGGTGGAACAAGTAGTTAATTTTTAATTTAAAAAAAAAAATGTCGTTTTGATATGACCATACAGGTACAATTTATGTGATACTTTTTATAGATTAAAAATAAGTGAAATTAAAATTAATCTCAAATCAAGTTAAATGTTATTTCATGTTAATGAATGCATGATTATTTATATTAATTATATATGTCAAAACCAATTATTTTTTTTTTCTTACAGTTCTTCATTAAGAATCATTGACGAATATCCATTCATATCGCCTGAGAAGCACGCGCATCACCCAAGGACAGTCATTCCATTCATCTATCACCCTAACTTATGTAAATTTCATTCATTTGTACAATAAATGGTGTTTTAATAAAAAGTTATTTTTATAAATAATAATGTGTTCTTATCCTAATCAACCCTTTAAGAATTACGGCTGTTGGTACATATGTGCACTTTTGATCAAATTTAATTGCAATATTCCTGACTTGGTCCAATCATTTTCCTATGTAGATAATGGTGCGTTAAACCTGGTTTTATAGCTAGCTTAACCTCTCACGTGAAATTACTTTGAGCTAACTTCAAGTAAATGCGTCTGTACAGTCTCTTATCAAGCATGATGTTGTAACGCTGCTATTCTTTGTTTTATTTTGTTTTTACAGTGCACAATTTATTTGGAGTTTATTTTTCTGAAATGTTTCCTTTATGGTCCTACTTTGTTGGTGTTGCAATGTTGAATTAAATCGGGTTACTTTATTTAGAGAGTATATTTTGCTGACAGATCTTTGAAGGTGCATTATAGTGTTTTTATACCCCCGCTTTAAAAAAGGTGGGTATACTGTTTTACCTCTGTCTGTCAGTCCGTCCGTCCATCAGTCCGTCTGTCCATCAGTCCGTCCGTCAGTCAGTCCGTCCCATGAAACTTTCGTCACATTTTTCTCAGGAACTACACATCCACCCTTTCTGTAATTTGGTATCAACATTTATATATGTCAGCCATACCGTGTGATGCGTTTTCAGATTCATCACTTGACAACTTCCTGTTTACCGAACACTTGTCTGATTTTACACATGATAGCCAAGTTGAAAATTTTCGTCACATTTTTCTCAGGAACTACAATACAAGGATTTCTGAAATTTGGTTTCAGGATTTATATAAGTCAGCTATACCGTGTGATGCGTTTTCAGATTCATCACTCGACAACTTCCTGTTTACCAAACACTTGTATGATTTTACACATGATAGCCAAGTTGAAAATTTTCGTCACATTTTTCTCAGGAACTACAATACAAGGATTTCTGAAATTTGGTTTCAGGATTTATATAAGTCAGCTATACCGTGTGATGCGTTTTCAGATTCATCACTCGACTACTTCCTGCTTACCGAACACTTGTATGATTTTACACATGATAACCAAGTTAAAAATTTTCGTCACATTTTTCTCAGGAACTACAATACAAGGATTTCTGAAATTTGGTTTCAGGATTTTTATAAGTCAGCTATACCGTGTGATGCGTTTTCAAATTCATCACTCGACAACTTCCTGTTTACCGAACACTTGCATATTTTTACACTATTAATATTATCCACTTGCGGCGGGGGTATCATCAGTGAGCAGTAGCTCGCAGTTTCACTTGTTTATTCAGAATTGGTGTCTTGATTTAGATCTTTTTACACTGGTACGACAAATGTCAATCACTGAAATATGTGTATTTCCCTCTAAAAGAGGTACGAAAGATACCAGAGGGACAGTCAAACTCATAAATCGAAATCAAACTGACAACGCCATGGTTAAAAATGAAAAGGACAATCAGACAAACAATAGTAAACAGGACACAACATAGAAAACTAAAGAATAAACAACACGAACCCTATCAAAAACTAGGGGTGATCTCAGGTGCCCCTGAAGGATAAGCAGATCCTGCTCCACATATCCTGCTCTAAATGTCTTAAGCTATTTTGCGTCTTTGGTTGTTGTTACATAAATCGTATCTTGATAAAAGTTTTGATTAGCTGAATCAACATAAAAGAAACAAAATGTACACCAAATCATTACTGTGGATCACAGGCTTTACATGCAGAAAACAATACGTTCTGAATAAAATTTTCGTTTTATCAATGCAAACTTCCAAACTATTACTGTAAAACTACCATCAAATATAGGAGGAAGAAGATGTGGTTAGATTGCCAGCGACACAAGTTGAAGGACAACTCTCCACAAGAGACCAAATTACATAAAAACTAACTAGTACAGAATATCTCCCAGTACGTCCTTCCACAATGAGAAAAGTAAAAAACCGCATAGGTTACTATAAAAGGTCACCCAAATGACATATGCAAAACAATTCAAACGTGAAAACAAACAGCGTAATTCATGTACAAAATATTGAACACACAACAAATATGTTTCACAGCAACATCCGACAACCACTAAAGTACAGGCTTCTAACATTAACAGGCATGTGGCGGGGTTAGACTAGCTATATGGCGCCAATTTGCCCCCCCAACCTGGGACATAGCAAATATTCATTCATTATATCTAAGACGATTCGTGACGTAGGACAGGTGTAAACAATTACAGCGGTGTTAAACGTTGTAATGGTACCATACCTTCACTCGTATCTGAACCAATAGTGTTATATCACAACATAGAAAGGCACTAGCTATATGGCGCCAATTTGTCCCCCTAACCTAGGACAAAGCAAATATTCATTCATTATATCTAAGACGATTCGTGACGTTGGACAGGTGTAAACAATTGCAGCGGTGTTAAACGTTGTAATGGTACCATACCTTCACTCGTATCTGAACCAATAGTGTTACATCACAACATAGAAAGGCACACCATAAAATATAAATTCAAACGGCTTAACTCAATCAAAAGACATATTAACACAAGTGAACAATGCATTCTGTGCGTCTGTCATACATGTGAGAGGATCAGCTGGCTATATAACCAGGTGCAATCCACCATTTTCTACATAAGAAAATTCCTGTACCAAGTCAGGCATATGACTGTTGTTAAACATTCGTTTGAGGTTTTGATTTTGCCTGACAGATGCCCACAGCCAGAACTTTAATTCAGTGGTTGTCGTAATTTGCTATCTGTTATATTGGTTTTTTTTTTATTGTTGTTGGAATTATATGTAAAAGTGGACTTTGTGTCTTTTTGTCCTACCCTAAATTGCTATAGGCGTCACGAATATATGTCCATTCTATTCTAAAACCCGTGTCCTTAACTTCAGGTTATACACTGATGTGTATTGTGTCACATATATAGGAACAAATTCACCTAGTTGTGTGTATTTCAGTGCTGCCCTGCTCCTTTTTATAAGGAAAGTTTATAATAAATAAAAAAAAGTATGAACAAAACAATTAACACCCAACGCAAGTTAAAAAAAAAAGAAGTCCAATAAATCTGACTCAATCAACGTTCGATCATATCAACCAACGGAACTAACGAAAACCAACCGTCATATTCCTAAACAATCGGCAATCATCGGGTGAATCCACTACTCTAGATGAAGGTACGGAATTGACCGAGTTGTGACGAATGAAGGTTCGGAATCGACCGAGTTGTGACGAATTATTCCAAACTTGTACAGGCATTTTTCAAAGAATCTGGTTCTCTTTAGAGAAACAATGGTTGGACAATTGCTTATAGTTCTTTGATATTGAAAAAGGTGGGAGCGGGATATTCTCGATGTGTTAAAGATTGTAAAGGGGTAGTTTCACATTAAAATATATATATATAAAGACTCATTGGGGGCCGTGGGCTTATTGCTGCTCTTTGGTCGGGTTGTTGTCTCTTTTACACATTTCCTGTTTCCATTCTTAATTTTAAAAGTGGGTGAGCAACCCAAACATACATTATTGGCTATAGTGGCAATGAGAGGTTGTGATTTTGTCTCTCTCCCAATTTCTATGAAATATAAATGAATTCACTAAACCATGTGTTTAACATCATATTCATTTCATGAATGTCTTTCAATTTTTATATCATCAGTCCATCTCATCGTCCTACGACTAGATCGTTCCCTGTAAAAAGACGAAAAAAAAAATTCATTTTTGAGATACAGTTGGTTGTACCCAATATTTAATATTTGCAATTATATTGGAATAAAATTTTAACAAACAAAAAATTGTGGAAGAATAAAATTCCATGATAAAACATAATCGTTGTTTAATTTTACTTGAAAGAGGGGATGGTATACACAGAACAGCAGCCAGTATTTACATTTACATAAATTCATATTGATAAATAGGCTCAGGCAGTTGGTTTCGATTAATTGATAATTTTAAATTGATAAGGGTAAATAATTTTAAATTTGTATGTTTGGGGATTATTTTCTTTCTTTATAAAGGTATCTCAAAACGTGCCGCTGATATGGGTCACTCTTTTACATGCCAAATATATCAATATGGTTTTAATTTCAAGGAGGACATATAACACTGCGTAGAAATATATATGTCAATGGGTCGTGCATAGTCATCTTATGGTAAGTAGTCAGTCAAAAAACTAAGCACTTATTTTTTTATATAGTTATTGTGAATAATTCATGTCGTTTACATTTTATTAAGATGTTAGTTGTAAGGTTGATAGCTGGGAAATATATATGAATGAGGGGGAGGTTCCTATGCAAGATAATTATGTATAATTGGTAGGGATGATATAATAATTCAAAACAGGAATTGTGTGCAATTGCTTTTAAATAAAAACCAGACGTCCCTACTTAAAAAAACAACATAAAATATGAAACCAAAATTAACGTTGATTTGATATTGCGAAATGTTAAACTTGTATTTATCAGGATCACTAAGACCGTAAATTGTGAATTGATTTTGATTTTTGGTTTTTTAACGCCACTTTTAAGCACCGCATTTAGGCTATTTTGTAGAGGTCAGTTTTTTATTGGTGAAGGAAGCCGGAGTGCCCGGAGAAAACCACCGACCTTCGATAGGAAAACTGACAATCCTAGTCTATTAATATTGGTGTCGAGTGCACCCGCACGAGCGGGGTTCGAACTCACAACCTCAGTGGTGACTGACTAGTGATTACAGTAGTTACTACTTGGACCACTCGGCCACCGAGGCCCCTCTGTAAATTGTGAGGACCAATGCTGTATAAGATACTCTTTAAGTAAAGGGAGCTAACTGACCAACACTGGAGTAAAAACAGCCATACTGATTTATTTTTAACTTTTCTTGCGGGAATTAGAGCCTTTGTTTCTAAATAATTTCTTAACGTAATTAGTTACCAAAGGTACCAGGCTTACAATTTAATACGCCAGACGCACGTTTCGTCTTCATAAGACTCATGAGTGACGCTCAGATAAAAAAAAGGTTAGAAAGCTAAACAAGTACAAAATTAAAGAGCATTTATGACCCAAAATTCCAAAAAATTGTGCCAAATACGGCTAAGGGGACGACCATTTGATATTCTGGGGGGGCCAGGAGGATTTGTTTTTGATCGGTTATTTATTTTCGTAAACTAAGAGGACAGATTATTCATTTTCTGCACTATTGAAACAAGATTTTTCATTTTCATTAAAGCAAGGGACTGATTATTCATTTTCACAACTATATTTATGATATTCGAAAACATACAATTTTTAAATGATTTGTTTATTATAACTAATACATGTATAGTAAAGTCATTATGTACCATTTAATCAGAATTAATCATAATCCTCTGCAGAAAGGAATCTCTTTATATTCCCAACTGCATATACATGCATTGCATACATACATATTATTAAAGTTTGGTTGTAACTAGCCTCTTTTAAAAGGATTGGCAAACAGATTTCGCCGAGCGGAGCGAGGCAAAAATTTTTTTGAAGGGTTTTGGAGCCACTGCAGGCCCAAGAAGCTATAGAACAAATGATGCAAAATCATGCTTTCTGGGTGTTCCGAAGACCCTTTTATAATCTGAAAATGCAAGTTTTGTTTTAATAATTTTTTGACAATATTTTGGTCTCAAAGCACAATGTATAAATTCAGTGTAAGACTTAAGTTTCTAAGGACAACATCAAAAGACCAATGTGCATGATAAAGCAAAAATGTAATTCACATAGTTAAGTCTGTGGCTGCTGTTTTTTTAAACTCATGATCAAGTTCATAACAAAATTACTAGATTACAAAAGGAATGCAACACTAACAGAATACAGAAGGGCAATCAATGAACAAAAGACAAATAAATAAGAAACATTGATCCCAAAAAATCAGGGCTACGTCTGAGGGAAAACAGAACTTGCTTCTTGCAAGGCACTCGCTGTGAACACAATTTGATATGGAGACAATCATTTGGTTTTGAAATTTCCTACACGAGGCATTTGCCTCAATGTAGTTACGGCCCTGTAATAGAATAAAAGTGAGGTAAGGTTTCTGAGACAATATATACCTCAAGATAAATGAAACCAATTTTCAGACATTTCAAGTATATTTAAATAATATTTATACTTTTATTATTAAAAAAATTGGGAAGAGTTTCCCGATTTTTTTGGGGAAAAAGATGAATTTATGAAGAATCTGGTGCCATCTCATACTTTCGATTAGACCTGCTGAGTTATTTATTTTCAAGACATTGCAAGTCAGGTAATTTATTTTCAAACTACCACAGAACAAACCATTTATTTTTGTGATTATCAAGGCCAAGTTATCTATTTTCAAAATCCTCCTGCCCCCCCCCCCCCCCCCCCCCCCAGAATATCAAATGGTCGTCCCCTAATCCCGCCGCATTTTTGCTCTTGTCCCAAGTCAGGAGCCTCTGGCCTTTGTTAGTCTTGTATGAATTTTAATTTTAGTTTCTTGTGTATAATTCGGAGTTTAGTATGACGTCCACTATCACTGAACTAATATATATATATGTTTGTTTAGGGGCCAGCTAAAGGACGCCTCCGGGTGCGGGAGTTTCTCGCTGCATTGAAGACATATTGGTGACCTTCTACTGTTGTCTGTTCTATAGTCGGTTTGTTGTCTCTTTGACACATTCCCTATTTCCTTTCTCAATTTTAAGGTTATAATATCTTGGGATAAGAAAATAAGTTATCCACTTACTATTAGACATTAATATATTTGCATGAGCCGATACTGTTCCATAAGGATTTGTAGCTGTACATTTAAGTATTCCAGAATCACGGATGTGAGTAAGCTGAATTCTCCCGCCATCTGAGCTGGTCACGTGAGACGGCATGGTGTGGCTATCACGGCTACTAGTATGCAGATACTTGAAAAAGAAAATATTTTGTTTGTGAAAACAAGTATAATCCTAAAAATACTGAACTCCGAGGAAAATTCAAAACGGAAAGTACCTATAAATCAAATGGCATATCAAAAGCTAAAACACATCAAACGATTCGAAAACAATTGTCATATTCCTGACTTTGTTTATGTGATACATATTTGTTTTTCGTTCATTTTTTCCTATAAAAAAATAAGGCCGTTAGTTTTCTCGTTTGAATTGTTTTACATTGTCATATCGGGGCCCTTTATAGCTGACTATGCAGTATGGGCTATGCTCATTGTTGAAGGCCGTACGGTGACCTACAGTTGTTAATGTCTGTGTCATTTTGGTCTCTTGTGGACAGTTGTCTCATTGGCAATCATACCACATCTTCTTTTTTATATTTGGTACAGACATTTTCTTAGGTACATTTATTAAAATGATTGCACCCAAAGAGCTTTTTTTGGTGACCTTCACCGAAAACGCTTATACTTAAAAAAAAATTAAGCTAGGTATGGTCAATATGTATAAATGTTAGAAGCTGTATTACCGAAAAAAGACACACGGAAAGAATAGAAGACAGAGAAAAATTAAATTAGGATGAGAAAGTTGTCATTTAAGTTTATAAATAATTTCTTTATTTATCAACAAATTCTGATTTATCAAAATTATTTTAAAAATAATGACAGTACTGAAGCACTGTCTACTCAGGTGATAATACCTCAGGTGATAATACCTCAGGTGATAATACCTGAAAATTAGTTTTGGGATTTTAACCGATCTATAAACATGACAAATACACGCACATAAACAAGTGCAAAATAAATTCCTTATCGTTTGATATAAATATATCTCTTCAATGAATACTGATAAAAATATTTTTGTTAATTAATAATATCAAAATGTATATATATATATTGTAGTATATAGATATATATAAGTAAAAAAATCATTGATTATATCAATGCACACGTACCGATAGTCTGGGAACCTGACACTATATATCAATGTCGTAAGCCGACTTCCGGTTCGAATATATATATAATTTGCGGGAAAATATGAATGGTTACTCGTATCCAAACTTTTACAAAAAAAAACAACAGAAAAAGTGTCCGCCATGCACTTGCATTGCACTATTATAAGAAGAATATAAGAATAGAATAATATACAAATGGATAGAAATCATATATACACGTAACTGTTATTTTAATATAATATATAACAACAAATCAGTGTATATTGATTTGTATCACTACAACATAATAATTAGTACGGGAAAGTTGAATTTCCTGTCATTTATTCGTCATCCAAACACGAAGTTGTCTCAGATTTTTCTCCCTCTGTACATTAATGAGGGGCGTAATAGTGATAGTGCACTGAAGAACGCGAAATAAAGTTGCCATTTCACAATGAACGAACAATTAAAAATGTCTTGCACGTTGATCTTTTTACCGACTTCTTGAAACACTGTGAATAACCAACCTTTTTCACGGCTGCACGTGAAAAAAAATTGGTAAAACACTTTGCCTGAAAATAACCGATTACCACACTCATTAATCTCAGTTTCAGGTAAAGAGATATGTGAATTTTTTTTTCCGCGACAAGTGCTTTTGACCATCCACAAGAACTTGTGGTCATCCGATGTTCAGTATTTCAGTACTTTGTTTTTACTTACTGGGGTTTAAGACCAGGCAATGGTTGGTTGGGGATTTCCAGTAGCCTTCCTTACATACATAGGTTTACTTACTGAGGTGTAAGACCAGGTAATGGTCGGCTGCGGATTTCTAGTAGCCGTCCTTACATACATAGGTTTACTTACTGAGGTGTAAGACCAGGTAATGGTTGGTTGAGGATTTCTAGTAGCCGTCCTTACATACATAGGTTTACTTACTGAGGTGTAAGACCAGGTAATGGTTGGTTGAAGATGTCCAGTAGCCGTCCTTACATACATAGTTTGTTTTACTTACTGAGGTGTAAGACCAGGTAATGGTCGGCTGCGGATTTCTAGTAGCCGTCCTTACATGCATAGTTTGTTTACATACTTAGGTGTAAGACCAGGTAATGGTCGGTTGAGGATTTCTAGTAGCCGTCCTTACATACATAGTTTGTTTACTTACTGAGGTGTAAGACCAGGTAATGGTCGGCTGCGGATTTCTAGTAGCCGTCCTTACATACATAGTTTGTTTACTTACTGATGTTTAAGACCAGGTAATGGTTGGCTGGGAATTTCCAGGAGCCGTCCTTACATACATAGTTTTACTTACTGAGGTGTAAGACCAGGTAATGGTTGGCTGATGATTTGAAGTAGCCGTCCTTGCATACATAGTATGTTTACTTACTGAGGTGTAAGACCAGGTCATGGCTGGCTGAGGATTTCTAGTAGCCGTCCTTACATACATAGTTTGTTTACTGACTGAGGTGTAAGACCAGGTAATGGTTGGCTGGGAATTTCTATCAGCCGTCCGTACATACATAGTTTGTTTACTTACTGAGGTGTAAGACCAGGTAATGGTCGGCTGAGTATTTCTAGTAGCCGTCCTTACATACATATTTTAACTTACTGAGGTGTAAGACCACATTATGGTTGGCTGGGAGTTTCCAGGAGCCGTCCTTACATACATAGTTTTACTTACCGAGGCGTAAGACCAGGTTATGGTCGGCTAAAGATTTAAAGTAGCCGTCCTTGTATACATAGTATGTTTACTTACTGAGGTGTTAGACCAGGTCATGGCTGGCTGAGGATTTCTAGTAGCCATCCTTACATACATAGTTTGTTTACTTACTGAGGTGTAAGACCAGGTAATGGTCGGCTGAGGATTTCTAGTAGCCGTCCTTACATACATATTTTTACTTACTGAGGTGTAAGACCGGGTAATGGTCGGCTGAAGATTTAAAGTAGCCGTCCTTGTATACATAGTTTGTTTACTTACTGAGGTGTAAGACCAGGTCATGGCTGGCTGAGGATTTCTAGTAGCCATCCTTACATACATAGTTTGTTTACTTACTGAGGTGTAAGACCAGGTAATGGTCTGCTGAGGATTTCTAGTAGCCGTCCTTACATACATAGTTTACTTACTGAGGTGTAAGACCAGGTAATGGTTGGTTGGGGAATTCCAGTAGAATTCCTTACATACATAGTTTGTTTACTTACTGATGTTTAAGACCAGGTAATGCTTGGCTTAGGATTTCTAGTAGTCGTTCTAACATACATAGTTTGTTTACCTACTGAGGTGTAAGACTAGGTAATGGTTGACTGAGGATTTCCAGTAGCCGTCCTTGTATACATAGTTTGTTTACTTACTAAGGTGGAAGACCAGGTAAGGGTTGGCTGAGGATTTGTAGTAGCCGTCCTTACATGCATAGTTTGTTTACTTACTGAGGTGCAAGACCAGGTAATGGTCTGCTGAGGATTTCTAGTAGCCGTCCTTACATACATAGTTTTACCTACTGAGGTGTAAGACCAGGTAATGGTTGGCTGGGAATTTCCAGTAGCCGTCCTTACATACATAGTTTTACTTACTGAGGTGTTAGACCAGGTAATTGTTGGTTTGGGATTTCCAGTAGACTTCCTTAAATACATAGTTTGTTTACTTACTGAGGTGTAAGACCAGCTAATGGTTGGCTGAGGATTTCTAGGAGCCGTCCTTACATACATAGTTTGTTTACTTACTGAGGTGTAAGACCAGGTAATGGTTGGCTGAGGATTTCCAGTAGCTTCACACAGGAAGCTTTGTATTTCTCCTGAATGTTTAACTGCAGATGAAGGTGGAACAGTGATCTGTGGTGCATCTAAAGGTTAGCAATAAGATACTGTATTACATATGTTTTGTTCAGGCTACTGTCTAATAATTACATTGCATATATATTTTTTTAGGATACGTTGTTTTGATTGGCTAACAGCAACCTTGCGTCCTTCTGAAATTAACATTCGTTACACCTCAATAAAATTAAAAAAGGAAGAATTCAATTCTTAAATGCATAACAATTAATAAATTAATGAGAAATCCTGTTACAATATATCTCTTGATATTATTGAACCAGATTAACCTATTCATCAGTTTGATTTCTTCATCCCAAACTATTTTTCTTTCACTAATAAAAAGCAGATGTGACATCATTGCCAATGAGAAATCTTACCCAAAACAAATTACGCAGGAATTAACAATTATAGGTCACCGTACGTCCTTTAATAATGGAGAACGCCTATTCCGCATAATCAGTTAACTTAATTTTTAATTAATAGAGCTTAACATATTTGCAGTGTAAAAAGGGTCCTTCATTTATTTAATCCTTTGATATTTGAGACCATTTCTTTCTGTTCTTTATATTTGAGGTTCTATATCATCTATTATTTATATTTCAGCATCCCACTATTTTCTAGCCTTTATTTTATTTGTCCATTTTATTAACCTCTTTATTTGTTTTGCCCATTATTGTCACATCTGTAAACCCCACCCAGATTCCCATGAAAAAGTTAGGAACCCTCACCTCCTGTTACAGATACCACTGTGTTTGCTTGGGTTTGTCCAGCATCATTAATGGCAATACACAAATACAACGCATTATCATCAAAAGTGGCGTTTGAAATCTGAAGAGTTTTTTGATGAATTGTTTTCTGTAAACATGGTAAATTTGTTATAAAACAATTAAAATTACATTAGACTGCTAGTACTCTCATATCTATAATGAGTGTTTTATTTGTTGTAGTAATGTGGGGTGGATAAATACCCGGCCACGTCCGTGCTATGGTTTTGTTTGATACTTTTTTGCTTCGAATCGATCAGATGACATAATTATTTTTCAAATGATTTTCAAAGTTCTTTCTTATATATTGTATTGTTGCATCACTGTACTTGATTATGGTAAGGTTGAGTGCTGCCAACATGTTTAAAATCGTTATGTGCTTGTCCCAAGTCAAGAGCCTGTAGTTAAGGGATTAACCTTGGTTCATGTCTGTCATGTTTGTCAATCATACCAAATCTTCTTATTTTTATTCAAGCATTAAATATTAAACTGTTATGTTCATTTGTTTAGTCCTATAATACATGTATTCACTTGTTCTCATCTATATTCTGTATTTTTACTCTACATTTAACTTGTACAATGTTGTATTACGATATTTTGTTTTGTCGCAAAAAGTAAAGAAATAGAAAAACATAAAATTAAAAAATCATTGTGATCAATTTGAAAGAAACTCTATTATGAAAAAAACTGTTTTATGGTAAAAAGTTTAAAAGACATACTTTAACAGAAATAAACCAGGCACTCAACCCTCATCTCATACGCAGATGTTATTAAGGAATATTTTTGGTGTGAATATATAATGTATTAAGTTTAGGGAGTACACTTTATAGAAAGATGCACAGACTGATAATTTCTTTTGGGAATATTAATGAAACACATGCAGGGTTTATTCACGACAGCTTTGGAAATCATTTTTTGCGCTGTTTTAGAGAGTTAAGTGAGACCAGAACATATACATGTAAACATATATTTTACATACGTGATGTGCGTGCCACGTTATTTGTGGCTCCGGATATCCGGTTGCATTGCAGTTCAATGTAACAGATGATCCATATCTAACTTCGACTATTTGTGTTGAACTGATCACTGGAGGTATATGTGGACGCAATGTAGTTGGTTTTACTACAAATCAGTAATGTCATGTTGATGAGAGATGCTTAATCTAAACGTCAATGAGTTATTGATAAATTTGCAATAAATAAACATGTAAGGGGTTAATGTTTCAATAAAAATGCAAGGTTGTCTGATGCCACCAAAACGACAGTCAAAAAATAAAGGCAGAAGGGATCCGTTTACGCACAAATGTCTTAACAGCATGTTTTTAAGTGGTAGTTTTTACAATAATATTTAACATGTTAAATTCAAATACATGTACTTGTATATTTAATGAGCATGGATATGTATAGCAACGAAAAGTTAATTGTACCTTTCAAAAGTTATTTGTGGTTGTAATTTGTAATAATTCTCTAATCTTACTGAAACCTGACAGGAATTTAATTTTACTGGCATCACAACTCGTGCCAAGGTCTGTTTTGTTTACTTTGTTAATGTAATATTTATAACGTCTCTTTCGACGACATATCTTTAAGTTGACGCATGTAAAATGACAATTTACCAGAAGAGTAAGAATTCAAACCGATCCTTCAAATAATTTGTGTGAAACCATATGTATCTTCCCAGATTAGAGATTAAAAACGTTATTTAGGCAAAGCTTCGGCGACAAAGCTGTACTTAACAATATTGGGGAGATGTCGGTACGCACATACAAGAGATATTCTAATGCAATTATTTTGTATCAATGGTTCTGATTGGATGACAGTTAGCGTAAAATTCTCTATCTCCTTGTCTGTAACTAAGGAAGCCGATATTTTGAATTGCTGAATGTATTGACATGTAATGTCTACAATAATTAGCCAAAAAAACTCACATATTAGAATAGAGATAACTGTATTGTATTTGAAGCTTTTCGAACGTCCATCGGTGTGACTAGACAACTTTGTTCAGTTCCTTCATTGGCGTCAAAAAGGGTCAAATAATTAACAAGTCAGTAGCAATCCTGGTGAAAGGGGTAGAAAAATGTTTTTGTAACTTTACATTTCACTGAGGTATAGTGTAGATATGGTAAAGTTTTTACCTGTATGGTTTACTATGACGTGAACAAATTTGATATCAGTTCCAGCAGGATTCGTTGCCTTGCAGAAATAAGTGTTACTATCGTATACACCAGCGTTATGAATTATTAGATACGGACCATGAATTTGGACATTGGATGGAAACTTGTGCTACAACGAAACGTAAATTATATATAAAAAAAGAAGATGTGGTATGATTGCCAATGAGACAACTCTCCACAAGATATCAAATGACCCAGAAATAAACAACTATTGGTCACTGTCTTCTTTTTCAAAGTTGAGCCTTTTAGTTTTAGTTCATTTTTATTATTATTACGAAATTTAAAAGGGATACAAACTTTAATAACAGCATAGATAAGTAGGAATGACAAACAATATTACATTGCTTGAAATGAATTACCCTGATTTCACAGTGAAATCAAAATCGATTATAACTCACTGACGTCGTACAATAATAGTATTTGTCAAGACGTGAATAATGTCGTATCAAAGCATTCCTTAATTAAATAAACTCATCATAGATACCAGGACTAAATTTGTATATACGTCAGACGCGCGTTTCGTCTACCAAAAAAAAAGTTAAAAAAGCAAAATAAAGTACAAAGTTGAAGAGCATTGAGATCCAAAATTCCTAAGTGTTGCCAAATACAGCTAAGGTAATCTATGCCTGAAGTTGAAAAGCCTTATTATTTCAAAAAATTCAAAATTTTGTGTTCATTAACGTGTTGTTAGGTCACTCGTTGAATGTTGTTTTTTTCTATTAGAATAGTTCGATTATTTATTCTGTAATTAATATTAGATAAGTGCCCATTGTTACACAATCACAATAATAAATTTACGTTAATAGAGTTTACAGTACATACATCGAAAGTGTCCCAGGTTACAGTAGGCGTGGGAAAGCCTTGTACTTGACAGGCTACAACTGATGATGACTTTCCTTCTGGTATGACTAACTTCTGTTGGAGGGTGATCAGGGGTGGAATCATAAAGACTGTTGTTGTTGCAAGAGTGGTCGCAGAAGCTGTTGTAGTTTCTGTAAGCATACATAAAATAGAATCAATACCAATAGACACATTGTGGAATATGCCGGAGTACCTGAGATCATCCCCAGTTTTTGCTTCGGTTCGTGTTGCTTAATCTTGAGATTTCTGTGTTGTTTCTTTTGTACTATTATGTGTCTGTTTTTTGTTTGTTTTTTTTTTTCATTTTTAGCCATGGGGTTGTCAGTTTATTTTTGATTTATGAGTTTGACTGTTTCTCTGGTATCTTTTGCCCCTCTTTAATCTTTCTCTATCTTCCCATGAAATCATCCTTGAAACATCCCACCGTTGCTTGCAAAGTGCTAGCGAAAACGGTACTTATTATCGTGAAAAGACATTTTGGTATTATGTAGTTTGACACCAATATTTTGTAGGGATGCAAAAGAAGTAGTTCGAGTTCAGAACTTTACAATAATAAGTAGTGAAGCAATTGTGCTTGTATTGGAACTTTTGATTCTAATATGACGTTTTTCTTATGTTTCGAGTATACACCCGTGGTATAATTCAAATATATTCATAGGTCAGCTAATAGAAAACTTCATGACTTATTTTACCTGTTTCCCCACATCAGAATGATTTACTTTCATTTCAAATGGTGTAAACGACGTCACTGAACGATTACGTAATAATGAAATGATTATACGGGAAAATGTATTTGTTTTACAACGGATTGGCTCGTTATGCTGATGTTTGACCCCTAGCTTTTACTCATGTACCCATACTTTACACAAAGGGTTAACCCGTGGTAAAGTCACGATAAATTCAAGCCCCAGTCAATTATTCCTTAAACAGAAGAGAAATGGGGTGCATTAATCATGTGTTAATGGTAAACTGACAAAAAATACCAATACCAAACTCCGAAGAAATTCAAAATGGAAAGTAAAAACATCAAGCGATTAAAATAACTGTCGAATTACTTTTGTTTTGATTTCTTTTGTATTTTCCTTGATTTTGTTGTTCTTTAATACAATTAACGGTACCAATTTTTCTGCACCAGATGCGCATTTCGACAAAACATGTCTCTTCAGTGATGCTCGTGACCAAAATATGTAAAATCCAAAGCTTATATAAAAGATGTAGAGCTATAATCCAAAAGTTCCAAAAAGTATAGCCAAATCCGTGAAAGGAATCAGAGTTTTGCATGAGGGAGATACATTCCTTAATTTATAATAGTTTTGAACATTGTGTAACAGCAAATTTAATAACACAAAAACTCCATATATTCATGCCAGTACCGGAGTATTGGCTACTGGGCTACTTAGCATTACACATTTCCAAGGATTTAACCCATTTAGAAGTACAAGTTACAGTATAAGATTAAACCAAACTATAAAGGTCATTTGAAAAGGGTTTTACTCATCAGATAGACACAAAGGCATTTACAAACGATAGTGTTTCCAAGCCTATTAGTATGAGATAATTAAGGTAGTGGGTATTGTTTTATGTGGTTTTAAAGATATTTAATTAGCATGTTTAATCTGAGTCCGTGTACATAAACAGTATAAATATTGCTTTGTTCGACATCCAAAAACACATCAGCATCTAGATTGCAGTCAGTCATTCAATTTCAACGAATTGTTCGTAATCGCTTGTTAAAATTTTGAATATGATTCTAACCTCCATTAATAAAAAAAGAGTCTTATTTTTAACATTAGGCGCAAGTACTTGCCGTCAACAGTATGCTCGTTCGAAAAATTAAAATTGAGAATTGAAATGGGGAATGTGCCATAGAGACAACAACCTGACCATAGAACAGACAACAGCAGAAGGTCACCAACAGGTCTTCAATGCAACGAGAAATTCCCGCACCCGGAGGAGTCCTTCAGCTGGCCCCTAAACAAATATATACTATTTCAGTGATAATGAACGCCATACTAAACTCCAAATTGTACACAAGAAACTTAAAGTTAAAATAATACAAGACTAACAAAGGCCAGAGGCTCCTGACTTGGGACAGGCGCAAAAATACGACGGGGTTAAACATGTTTGTGAGATCTCAACCCTCCCCTATACCTGTAGCCAATGCAGAAAAGTAAACGCATAGTAATATATTTATTTTCCAAAATTGTCATATATTTTGTATATATAGATTGTCGTATGTTTCATTGCAAAATATTTTTTCTTTATTATATTTGACATGAACCAAACAACAGAATATAATGGTATTATGAGGCTCATTAAATGATACACACTGAAATGAAAAAAAAAATGGTAGACATAAACGAACGATTTCTTTAGTGCATCATATACGTTGTACTTTGAGTTTGATCTGTTCATGATGATACATTGTCACATCAACAGCTATAATGTGTACTCTTCAACTTCATACTTTACTTGGCCTTTTAAAACATTTTTGATTTGAGCGTCACTGATGAGTCTTTAGTAGACAAAAAGCGCTTCTGACGTAAATATAAAATTTAAATACTGGTATCTATGATGAGTTTATTTACAACCACTTGGTCGATGCCACTGCTGGTGGATATTTATTTCCCCGAGAGTATCACAAGCCCAGTAGTCAACACTTCTGTGTTGACTAGAGTTATCATTGATATGTTTATAAATATAAATTAACCGTTAACAAATCTTTGAATTTTTAAAATACTAAGGCTGTTCTACCTCAGGAATAGATTACCGTAGCTTTATTTGGCAAAACATTTAGGAATTTTTGGTCCTCAATTCGAATTCTCTGCAACTTCTCCTTTATTTGGCTTTTTAAACATTTATTGATTCGATCGTCAGTGATGAGTCTTTAGTAGACGAAACGCGCGCCTGGCGTAAATATAAAATTGTAATCCTTGTATCTATGATGAGTTTTTTAAAATGATTCCACTGGTTTTAACATAACATTAACTTATAATCATTATAATGTTCTCACCTGGAGGAATATACTGAATGATATACTCGGTTGACGTCGACCCAAAGTAATTATGAGCCGTACATGTGTATTTTCCCGCCATTTTGCTATTCATTTTATAAATTTGCAAGTTGTGTCCGATAGTACGCATATGTCCCGCGAGCTGTAACGAAATCAGGAATGTGTGTATATCTAACAAAATATCTAGTTTGTTTCTATCGAACACAATATCTAAAGGGATACAAATGTTTAATCTATTCAATTAACGGTATTTGACTAAATACATTATAATTGAAACATGTTTTGCATCTCATAGTATTATAATTGTACTCCTGTCTAATAAGTATACCGTTAATTTGATTGACTATTGTTGCCAAGAAATAAGCTACACACCAAAGTGTACTAATTATAAGTTTATGTCATGTCACTAAAATATTTCCGAATGACATTTTGATTCGGACAAATGTATTAGAATATCTTTAGTGCCACTTTGACAGAAAACAACGAATATCTTTTAATAAGGATTAAATTATCTACTATACCGAATGCAATTAAGCATAAAATTTTACCTGCCATGAGCAGGACGCCCGATGCCACGAAAATACAATCTGTTAATACACATCGTTTTCAATTTAATGGAATTTTATGCGACTGACAAACAAGTGCATGGTTCAGCTTGCTATCAAACCAGGTTTAATTCATCATCAATAAAGACAATGCCTGTTGCAAGTTAGAAATATGACAGTTCTTGCCCATTCGTTTTATGAGTTTGATCTTTTGATTTTGCCATTTAATTATGGACGTTCCGTTTTTAATTTTCTTCGGAGTTAAGTATTTTTGTGATTATACTTTTTAATAATATACCGTTTTATTAGTTTAGACATTAATATTAGAGCAATATACAATTACGTGTGTAATATGATAATAACCCGTGCATAATGCCACGTAACTACAGGTGTAGGGAATCCTTGGGGTGAACATATTAGTGCGTGATCTTCTCCTTCGTGCAGGGATATCACCTGTCTTGCATGAGCGAAATGTGGTTTATCTGAAAAGCAAGAAAGAAAAAGACACTAGTAAGTCAGTATAGTCGTATTTAGCTTAAAGTCAGAAATTGATCACGAAGAAAGGTTCAGATATAAATAATGAGAGGAAATTATTTTTATTATGGCGGCTAGTTTTTAAAAGGAATTTTTACATGCACTATTGATGTTTTTTTGTTGAGTTAGCATGTTAGTTCAAAATTGAATTATATTGTGCCAAGCAGCTGATATTTAACATGAAAATATGCATTTTTGTGCCTGTCCCAAGTCAGGAGCCTCTAGCCTTTGTTAGTATTGTATTATTTTTAATTTTGGTTTCTTGTGTACAATTAGACGTTAAGTACGGCGTTCATTATCACTGAACTAGTATATATATTTGTTTAGGGGCCCGCTGGGGAACGCCTCCGGGTGCGGGAGTTTTTCGCTTCATTGATTGTCTGCGCTATGGTCGGGTTGTTGTCGCTTTATCACATTCCCAATTTCCGTTCTCAATTTTATACAACCAAATAAAAACAATTTTAAGTTCCATAAATCGAGTTGTTTCCGAATAGAATATAATGATTTAATATAAATTGAATAACAATCTTTGTAAACTCAATTGAAAACAATGAAGACGTATGTTGTACTATCTATCTTTTTTCATTTTTCTTCCAAAATCCCAAAGCATCCAATAGGAGTATTGATACATTTCCCGGTTTTTTTTCATATCTGCTATATCTGTTGGTAATAGTATCGATATTAAATTGTGATACCGTTATATCATTTTGAAATCGATTTTTTAGTCTGATATCGATTTTTTTAATCTGATATCGATTTCTCGCTTTGACATCGATATTTCACTTTGAAACCGTTATTTGTTTTTGTGCATCTGGGTAGTAATTATATCATTTGAATGCAAAGATTTGATTTGTGAATCAAGAGAAAGAAAAATGCCATTCTGCATATATTAAATATACTCTTAACTTACTTAAAACACCATCGTGGCTGTAATGGATTATTCTTAATAAACTCGAATATGTTTATACTAGTATATATTTACCACCGGTTACAGTTATTGCTATATTTGTTGTTGTAACAGCTTTTAGGTGTATGTATCCTGTGCAAATAATGTACATATCACTCTGTGGTGTTATAAAGACATGTGGCGTCGGCGAATTAGTTGTGGGTATTGCTATTTTATGACCCTGAAACATGTAAATCATTAAAAAAAACTTACTCTAAAAAACAGAATATAACATTAATTCAATGTTTAAATACATATGATTTTGTTTCTTGTTTTCTTTTCCCATATACATTTAAAACAAATATATTTTTTTAAGTAATTTAATTTGAAATTTCTCTAACCAGTTGGATGCGAGTTGATATAATTACATGGTGAAAGTTATTAGACTATTTACCGGGTTTGTTATAACATGAGGAACACGACGGGTGCCATATGTTGAGCAGGATCTGCTTACCCTGCCGGAGCACCTAAGATTACCCCACTTTTTTGTTTGAGTTCGTGTTGCTCAGTCCGTAGTATTCTTTGATGTGTTTTGAGCATTGTTAAATTGAAAAATCCGGTATCCAAAAGTGAAAATATAAATCAGAAGAGTAAAAGTTAAACAAAAAAAATATGCGAACAATATTGATATGTTATGAAACTCCATTTTGAAATATTTGATTTAACAATAATGATATAGAAAGGCATATGAAGGCTGACTTAAACTTGTACCTATATCAAGGGGGTAGACCTTGGTACAGGGAGATAACTCTTTAAATCAGTTAAGCGTTTGTAAAAGTCAAGTTCATCAATGTATTTTAAGCATTTATTTGAAACAGATTGAAAATAATCTATGTAACCTAGAAGCTTAGAATATACCTTTGAAAATGGTTGACACAAACGTACTGATGATTTTAGAGTTATTTCCCTTAACCTAGGTCTTCCTCCTTAAGAAATGCTTACATGTAGTGAACCAATTTGCATCTGTACTTGCACTAGGTCCACATTATGTCCATAACAGAATATTTTCAACCGTGTTCCCCATCTTGTTGTTATACTGGAATGGTCAGTTGATATATAGGGACGTTGTGTTGGTTTAATTGTGGTCGTTGTAGGTAACATTGTGGTTGTTGGAGCTACATTAAAAAAGTTTAATTTACGTCATATCTAGATATCAATATTAACGCGTTACGTCTACAAAATACCCATCAGCGACGCCAAAATAAAAAAAAAAGTACGAATAAACTCTTTTAAGATACAAGGATTACAGTTATGTACGACAGAAGGGTGATTCGTTAAAAATAACTCACCAGCGACGCTCAAGTAAAAACACTTTAAAGGGACCAATAAGTTGGAAGACCATTGTAACTACAATTTCCAAAGTTGAAGAGTCCTAAGAACACACAATTCCAATTTTGTTCATACTGTATTAAATTTTTCTTTTTCTGCTATTTCTGGTATTGTATTGATGTTGAAATGTTATCACAGTAAATGAAGTGTAAAAAGCAACACGTTTTCTTACAATAAATCAAATTCAAAACATACAAATATGTTTTGTTAAATTGTTATTGAATCATAAGCTTACGACAGATACGGCCTTGTTCTAATAGTACAATTTTGGAATTAAGATAAGTTCAAACGCTTTTGTCATAATTAAGCATATTTAAATACGATTCCCGATTATTGATCTTCAAAAGTGTATGAATCAATGACCTATCTGTTCAAAACTTAACGTAGTGTTTGGGACTGTCTTTTTGTTAATAAATATTCTAACATGACGTCCTCAAACGCTTTGAGTACACACCCGTGCTAGAATATGAATATATTGCCAAGGCTGGTCCGATCGTACTCCCACGTCATATGCTTTTATATGAATGAGGTAACCGACGTCATAGAACGATGACGTAAGAATATAAGCAATTTACGGGAAAATACCCGCTTATGGAACCGAAAATCATCGCAACAAGGAAACGTTAACAAACGATGCTAAAATGTGGTAAAAGTCATTTTTTTTATACATATAAGACATATAAGTAAAATTATCATTTAAATTCATCCAAAACTATCCGAATACGTCATTGTAACTAGCTTAATGTCAATAATTCCGTTTGCTCCGTTCTTTTACGTCAATTTAATAGTGCGTTTATTTTTGGGAACGACTATCGCTCAGGGTAAAATATTTGTCATATTCAAGCCCCCATAAATTATTTTTTAAATAAACAATGCACGTTGATGCTCATGTAGATACTTGTTATGAACAGACACTGCTGTCCCATGTCCGGATCCTGTAATTTAGTTTTGCTGTATCATAGAAAATAAGAATGGAAATGGGGAATGTGTCAAAAAGACGAAAACCCAATCATTTGCCAATAAAAGAGCTCAAAACATCCGACGGTCACTAATGTGTCTTCAGCACAAGGCGAAATATGCACTAGAATGCGTGCTTCATCTGGCCTCTTAACAAAATAACATTTGTTTTTATATAAACAAGAAGATGTGGTATGATTGTCAATACGACAACTCACCACAAGAGACCAAATTACACAGAAATAAACAACTATAGTCACCGTACGGCTTTAAACAGTGAGCAAAGCCCATCACGCATATTCAGCTATAAAAGGCCCGACATGACAGGTGTAAAACAATTCAGACGAGAAAACGTTTTAAGTTCATTTTTTTATGTTAATGTTATCCCATTATTTTTCTCGTTTGAAATGTTATACTTTTGTCATTTCGAAGACTTTTTTTAACTCACTATGCGGTATAGGATTTTGTCCATTGTTTAAGTCCGTACAGTGAAATGTAATGGTTAACAGTCATGTCATTTGGTGTCTTGTGGCGAGTTGTTAAATTTGCAATCATACCATTTCTAATTTTCATAACTATCATAACTCGCAGACTCACCCGCTGAACATAGTTGATTGTTACATTTATTTGAATCACAGCAATCCATACAGAATGTAACGCTTAATCCAGAACTGCCCATGATAGCATTACATTGCTGAAAATAGAAACAAATTGTGTCAGTACAAAAATACTTTTTTCCATTTTATAAATCAAATTTCGTCGGTTTAATGCTAGTCCCTCCTTAAATAAAATACAAAATCATGAGATTTAATGCAGAATAAAATCGTTATCAAATCACAAATATCGTCTTACTATTTCTTATGGTATTTTCAACAATGACTAACTTCTCAGGCGAATATATATACACTGTAGCACTATCTGGCCTTTGAATTTCCTTTCCCTAAATTTTTTGTCTTCAAAGAGGTCTTTACGAATTTATCATCTGGTTCTTACCTACTACCTTAACATGCTTAAATCGTTTGGCGGATAAATAAAGGCAACAATAGTCCACCGCTGTTTAAATTCATAAATCGATTAAACAAATTTAATTCGGGCAACAAATATAATTAAACCAAAGGAAACGCATGAGCTTTTAGAGTTTTGGAGAAAAAAATCTATCATGAAACCCGCTATTCATACTGTATCCCTGTTTAAGTTATCTAACTACAGTATATCAAATAACATTTGTTGTCGTTCGTTGCTGTAAATGATATTTATATTTCCGTTTATTAGTTTTGATAAAAAGTAGTCCGTTATTTGTCTCGTTTGAATCATTTGATATTTGTCATTTCGGGTTCGGGGTCTTTAATTGCTTACTTTGCTGTATGTTTAGGCTCATTATTGAAGACCGAACGATGATAAATAGTTGTTGACCTGCATGTCATTAGGTCTCTAGTGAAGATTTGTCTCATTTGCAATTATACCACATCTTTTTATTTCTAAATTTAGTCTCACTGACATGAATTACGTTTTACATATCATGATGACACAGGATATCTTTTTAATGTCTCTTTTACCCTGGGAATATATATCTGCATGTGAAAAGAAAAAAAAAGAATCTAAAACGGACTTTAAAGTAGTTTTAATTTGTCATCTAATGAAGCTTTGTTGTGCAGATTTCAAATATGTAATACGATATGGCAAGGTTTTTTTTATATAAAAAGTAAAATAACAAACAAACTCAACTCTAAGGAAAACTCAAAACGGTAAGTATCTTATATCAAATGGCAAAAGTTCAAACATATCAAACGAATGGATAACAATTGTCATATTTCTGACTTGATATATAGGTATAGGAAGATGTGGTGTGAGCTAATTGGCGACTCTCTATCCAATTTCAATTTATAAAAGTAAACCATTATAGGTCAATGTACGGCCTTCAACACGGAGCCTTGGCTCACACCGAAAAACAAGCTATAAAGGGTCCCAAAATTACTTATGTAAAACCATTCAACCGGGAAAATATGCATTTTCTTATGTAGAAAAAGATGTATTTTACCTCGTTTTATTACTAGCTAAACCTCTCACTTATGGTGAAACAAATCTGGTCTCATAGCTAGATAAACCTCTCAATTGTAAAAGCTGTTGATTGATAAAAGTTACTATCAGCTTTCGAATTATATATGCAATTCAAGAAGCTTAATCGTACATCTTTCATTGTGTGATGAATATTTGAAATGTTTAAAGCTCGAATTGTACATATTTTCCTCTTTGAGTAACAGCTTATTTAGTCATACCTCTTTCCTTGTATAATGGATATTTCAAATGTATAAATCATTAATTGTACGTATTTACCCTCTTTGAATGACAGCTGAGTTTGAATCTTCTTTCACCACCCATATTTATTTCTTGTGTCATACACATCTGTTTGAATAAAAAATCATATAACCTTCTTTGTGATGAGTTTGTTATAATCATCTTATATGATCATTTATACTGAACTTGGCTTTCTGATTTGTGTGGTTTTGTCTATTTCAAGAGTTTATTCTTTTTGTTTTAAATGTTCTATCAAATGTTCTGTTTTATTATAATTGTCAACATCGTTGATGATATACTTTCTATTGGTTCATTTGAATGCCGTGGATAAGTCGTATATTACAATATGCGTAGTCTATTCTTATGTAAATGATGAGTTTCAAGTTTGGTCGATGCCAGTGCTACTGAAAATATTGGTTTTCAGTGTACAATTGGTCGAGTAGTTGGAACTACTATGTGGGAATTTTATGTAATGGACGTGAAATCTTTTACATTAAGTATTCCTAAAAACTACAAGAACACATATAAACACTGGAGTTTTATATTCCGAACGCGAATATTGCCTTGTCTCATACGGTTTGAAAATTTTCTGCTTGTGATTCTCTATAACATTATTATTTATTTGGCCTACTTACATTTTTTATTTCATATTTCGGTGATGAATTTCCTTTAACTAAGTCAAGCAACTTCCGTACCTAATGCTAGTACTAGTCCTTTATGAGTTTTTATTAAATCTTAAAGTTCCTTTTTACAGTGTCTAACGATTTCCCCCAAAATTGTCGTCTATTCTACATTGCAATTTATTTGATGTTCAAAATCTTAATAGATGTTTAGGAAATGTCATGTAGTTAGGTCTGGTGGAATTCAGACTGACATCATCGACACTATACGTTAATGAGGTAGTGTTTATGGACATCACAGATATAGAATACACCTATGGAGTTCACTTGTTTCATCTTCTATATTATTTAGTAAATCTTACAGTATTCACACTACACATGGTTGAAGAAGTATGTATGGACATCAAAGTAATAGAATATACATTGAAGGTATACATATTGTTCATTTCCTATATTTTAAAGTAAAATTTTACATTCTAGACAAAACATGTTGTTCAAGTAGTATGTATATACCTCAAAGTTAAAGAAAACACCTAGGGGGTGTAAGTGTTTCATCTCCTTTTTCATTGTGGATTTATTATTATTCGCTGGATTTCCATTTTCGAGGATTTTGTGGGTACAGGGGAACCGCAAATTTGATGTTCAACGAATTACACATTATATGAAGGAATGTATGCAAACTTAGTCAAAAACATAAAATTTGATATCCAAGAATATGCAAGTTTTCCAAAAAATGGTACCCACGTAAACACATGAATAAATAGTAGTTAGGAAAACTTACATCATCTTCACTACACGTTGTTGAGGTGGAACAGTCTGATGGATGAATTACATCCTCGCAATGTAAACATTCCAAAGCTGGCAAATATTATATTTTAGAATATAGACAACACATATAGTATAAAGTTAATTGAAACTGTACGGTACCATTTCATTTCACCAGATGCGCAAGTCGACTGATAATGTTTTTTGAATGACACATGAATGATGCTCGATGATAAGTTTATAAGTTATAATCAAAATAATATTGATATAAATAAACTCATCATAGATACCAGGACTAAATTTAATATATACGCCAGACGCGCGGTTCGTCTACAAAAAACTCATCAGTGACGCTCGACTCCAAAAAAGTTAAAATGGCCAAATTAAGTACGAAGCTGAAGAGCATTGAGGACCAAAATTCCTAAAAGTTTTGCCAAATACAGCTAAGGTAATCTATGCCTGAGGTAGAAAAGCCTTAGTGTTTCAATAAATTCAATATTTTTTAAACAGTAAATTTATAAATATAACCAAAATAGAGTCCGAAATCTATACTAAAGTCTTTAATATCAAACTGTAACATTTTTAACCAATAGAGAGTCCGAAATCTATACTAAAGTCTTTACTATCAAACTGTAACATTTTTTTTAGTAAAAATTGAAACGTTCTAACAATTACTGGCAAACAGTTAATTAAGCTAAACAGCTTTTAAAACAAATACTTGAAAGAACTGATTTCATTTTAAATTAAAACTAAATCACAATTTTTATGTTGAGCTACTTCGTGATATTCAGATTTTATAAATTAAAAGTTTGTGTGTCGAAGAAAGTAAACAAATTCATTTTACACCCTCATTGGTTGTGTAAAATCAACTTCCTCGGCAGAAATATACTTAATTTGTTTTTATAGGCTTGGGCAGTCTCTTGATGTGTGTTTTTTTTTTATCTGATTGCACTAGTATTCAAAACTTTATTTATTTCATTGCTTTTGATGTCAATTCGTTAATGTATCGTCTAATTGATTTCAATGTTAGTCCATATTTACAAAGTTATTCCAGAGTCTTGAACTCATAATAATTTTGTGTTTGGTATGTCGTTCTTCAAAGGAACAGTTGATGTGACTGATTGAAGGAAGTATCGGATATAAATATGCAAATCCCTTGAGCGATTTTTTTTTTTGTATCTTGAACTGTTTAGAAAAAATAATGAAATTGATTATCTTTTTTATATAACATAGTGGGTTGATGTGATGACTATTCAAATAGTCTCAACAGACTTTTGACTGCATTGTTATTTTTCCCGACCCGTTATTTGTTTTTAGCGGCGTGCCCTTGTAAACTCCTATTAATGAAGGCCTGTTGCAGGTTTGATTGCCTTAATAAAACATGCATGTAAAAAAAACTTTAATGTTATTTGATATATTTTTTTTTGATACACGTCCGTAAAGGAAAAATTGAGGGATTTGACATTACATTTTGTCATCGGTTTATCAATCAAGATTTTTATAATGACCTTCATATGCCATTTTTCGTCATTTAAAATGCTTAGTTCAGATATCGCCAATAGTTTTTGGTGGAAAACACGTTATCCAATCTTTGGGTTTTCTATATTTCGTTTTACATACTCTTGTGTGTTTTTCTTTTTCTTTTTCGTGTTTTTTAAGCCATGGTGTTGTTTGTTTATTTTCGACTTATGAGTTTGAAAGTTCACACGTTATTCTTCGCTTTTTTATGTATATCGTTCACACACAGTCTATTTACTTAATATGATCAGCTCATGATCAACTTACACATTACTTACAGTTTGCTGGTAGTAAACATGATAAAAACACGGTTAGTATCAGCCAGACTAAAACAGACGATTCAAAAAATTAAAACTTTGTAGATGCTTCATATTGTAATCATGTGTGTTCGGTTTCCATACATCAACACGTTAAAACCATTATGATACAAACTAATCAGTTTCAAAACTTTTATCACAGTGATGATACAAATATATATTAATAAAAACTACAAAAATATTTTCCTTTGCTTTGTTTTTGTTACTGTTTTTTTTTTAATACCAAAATGTAAGTAACCCCTAAGGAAGAGTTCACTTTGCAACAATAAAGTTATATATTAACAAAGACTACAAAAATATTTTGCTTTGTTTTTTTTTATACTGTTTTTTTTAATATCAAAATGTAAGTATCTCCTAAGGAAGAGTTCACTTTGCAACAATAAAGTTATATATTAACAAAGACTACAAAAATATTTTCCTTTACTTTGTTTTTTTTTTTTTTTATACTGTTTTTTTTTTTAATATCAAAATGTAAGTATCTCCTAAGGAAGAGTTCACTTTGCAACAATAAAGTTATATATTAACAAAGACTACAAAAATATGTTCCTTTTCTTTGTTTTTTTTTTTTATACTGTTTTTTTTTTAATATCAAAATGTAAGTATCTTCTAAGGAAGAGTTCTCTTTGCAACAGAAACTTTATATGATCAAATGCTTCATCATTAATTTAATACTATAATAAAATTTGATATGGGCATATCTTTTATGAATTGAGGCCAGTATATTCAATCGTCTTACAAAATTACCAAAATCATAATCATTTTGCTTCTCACGTCGTAATGTACTTGGGCTAATTCATTGCATTATTTCATGTAACAACGAGAAGTCCACGTGAACTCAAACCATTTCGTTTATCTTTAAACGTGGACCGAAGATCTTATTATTTATATCAGCTACATAATAAATTAGAAATGCTATAGTGTAAACAAAGATACTTAGTCTATTAGATAAATGGTTAACGTTAAGATACATCAGCAACATAGTTATATAAATATCCAGTCACTTAAATCTATAACAAATATTGAATGGGTTCGTATTTGAGATTGACAATTTATATAAATTCGGATCTGTTTTGATACAGTTAAGTTAAAAATGTGATTTGGACATATACATTTAAAGGATAAACTATGGGCATAAAATTAAAGAAATTTATATATACCAATAATGCATCTACTTAATGTAAGTTTTCAAACTGAGATCAATAAACGGTTTGATTTCTTACCTAGCATGTTTATTTCGTTATCTATAATACAGGTTAAAAGTGTGTATCCTTCTATTTCAGAAGGACATGAATTTGTTATCAATTCAACAGATCGAAGATTATAGTTCACACTTTGATAGAAATATTACTATCATTATTATTAGTATCAAAGTTTGTACCAAGAAACAATTGCTGACCAATGTTGATTTTTTTTCTGAACCTGTCTGTACTCTGTATGACTGAAGCGATGTATTGTGTAAACTCATTTCGAGTTGTCTATAGAGACATTTCATTAACATTTAGTTTTTGTTCTGCTAAAGTTTTATATTTTATTTTATTAAAAGTCATATTCCCGACTACAGGGATTTTCAAATGTAGAAAATGGTGGATTGAACCTGGTTTTCATAGGTAAAATTGTCAAAAAGGGTGCATCAGTCATCCCCGTGTCACATTCTCAATTAAAAAAAAACAAAAAAGTAAAATATGTTTTATCTAATCAAAATTTATCCAATATTTCACATTTGAGGAAAGAAACATAAAATTAGGTCATTAGAAGAAGACCAAACGTATGTAACATTGCCATAGATTGGAGATTATCGGGATACCTTATGTAGTTATGTAAGCATTAAACAAATATGTCACTTGCAGTCAATTTGAGTTCGTCTAAATTATCTATAAAAGCAGAACAAAGACAAAATCTCAGCAAGGAAAGATATTACAATATAAATTACAATTGGTATAAATGCATTCTCCAGGACCCTATTCTATTAAATTCATAAAGTTTATTGACATTTATTACAGTTTTTGTTACATGTATTATAGCAAAAATACATGGAAGATAAGAATAATCCAAAACTAAATATAAAAGATAACATTCCTGTCAAAAACCAAACACCCACAAAAGACGAAAAGGTACCAACAATAACATTCACACAGAGTTTCAGCTTGCCTGTTTGGACTCCTATCCTAACCTGATAACTTTTAATTTAAAATAATGAAAATTTCTACTTTTTTCTTTCTGAAACTTAATATGATTTAGTAGTTATGTATAATGTATCGTTATAAGGATACCCCTATTTATAACATTTAAAGAATTTAAAAATAAGGAATAATGATCACTAGGTTTAACATAACATTTTCACTGACGTAAGTTCAATGGTTTAACATTTGTGGGAGGAGTTGTCAAGTCATAATAAATATGTTTATAACAGCAGCTTGTAATTGATCAAACAAAAAATATAATACATAAATTTAATATATATTTTACTTCGAATGCCATGTTGGTAACTTTATCACAAAGTAACTATCAATTTATTGCAAGTTGTCATAGCACTGACAACGAAACATACATTTATATCTCCTCAAAGTTTAATATATAATTACAGTTTTTTTTCAATGTGTTTGATTAAGAAGGCAACACTGATGTTAAACAATTTAATTGTATCATACATGTAATTATTGACAATTTATTTACAAAAATAATTCTGAATTCTCATGTCATTTAATCAAATTGAATATTACACAGAAAAAAATAACCTTGTTTATAGATAACATTATTTTAGAGTTTAACGAGTTCTAACTTACGGAAATTGTCAGTCTAAAAAACAACGTCTAATATGAACCAATTAACCTTAACGGCTGCATTTATATATCTGATACTTTCTACCTGTAGTTGTGATATCGAGATTGGAAGTTTAAGTGGAAACCGTTATCGAGAATCACATGTCACCAAATCCTACAACATCATGGGATTTAGAATATGCGGTCGTCGCTGTCTACATCAGAAATCATGCACTGGTATCAATTACAATTATGCATTGTTATCTTGTGAGTTATTAGCTGAAACACCAGAAGACACAAATTTAAGAGTTCCAGACAGTTTATACTCAGCAATTGACTCATTGTCTCTGGTATGCTGATTTACTACAATATTACACAGGCAAAAGTTGCTTACATGAATTTCACATGAATCTCACTTGAAATTCACATGAAAAATTTCACGTGAGATTCACCTCAATCGAGCTTTTACATGAAACTCACGTTAAAATTTTCATGTGAATTTCACGTGAATAGAGATTCACATGAATCTGATGTGAAATTGTTCACATGAATTTCACGTGAAATTAACAACAAAAAAATGGATATTTTTCATGATTTTAATTAAATTTTAAAATTTATATGTTATTTGAAATACTCTATTTTAAAAATTCATGTGAATTTCACATGAACAAAATTTACGTGATTTTCATGTGAAATCCACATGAGTTTTACATGAGATTCACATGAAACTCACAAAAATTGATTTCACGTGAGTTTTACGTATAAGCTCGTTTGAGGTGAAATTCATGTGAATTTCACGTGAGATTCACATTAATTTAAATTCACGTTAAATGGGTGTGAGTGAAATTTGCCTGTGTAGTACATTTTAATTGACCAGTTTGTTTTAATTGGTTCATGTTTTCTTCTCTATTTTTATGTTTTATGCGAATATTGAAACTATTCTTTATGATACTGAACGATTGTTAAAGAAAACACAACAGAACTTACAGTAGCATTAATTTGGTGAAAGTAGATGTTTAATTTTCATGGGAACATACTTGTATTATATTCCTATTTTGGGTCTTCTGGTTATCGGGACTGCCTAACACAAGTTATACTATTATGTCAGAAAACGTGGAACATGTTTTAGCTATTAACGTTATGTTGAGTTGTCGTCTGCCAATGCAAGAGCATGGTCATCATGTAATAAAGAATTGATTTGAACAACGTACAGTTTATTCGTCTCTCGATACTTGCACTTACCATAGTCCCCCCAATAAAGAGATGTCATAAAGATTGCAAAATGAGATACATATGCACCGTTCTGGTCCATACTGTATAACTAGTTATATATAAGCCGAATTGTGAAACAACAACACAGGGAGCACTTATTTCCTGGTATGGTCTGCTTAAAAAAATGAACGATTAACAAATTTGACATTTTAAATCCATCGACAACTATTTTAAAAAAATATTATTGAATTGGGATAATACTTTTGTTATGATGTTGAACCATACACATGTTAACATGGTACAATATCCTGAATTAGGTGTGCGTGTGTGTTAAACCATAAACATCACATTTCCAAAGAATTATATCATCAGGCGTTCTTCAATGGACCCATTTCTATTTTACTCGTCGAGATTGTAAAATGTACTTGGAATGCTTAACAGGACGTGATATAATTTGTCTCTACAAATTAGTCTTCACCATCTGCATTTGAGAAACCTTGTCAATTCAGTTTTAGTTATATCTTAATGAATTCGGTAGTCTATTTTACTAGTATTTATTAAAAATATGTAATAGGTGTAAGTGTAAGTTGTCAGAGGATCAATCAAATATAACCAAATTTATAATGGTAAAGTTTGAAATGAAGACTAGGAATTGGTTTAAGTCGACATTCGCCTGTAGTATTTTGATATTTGTTTGTTCTTGTGGTAATGAGATGATGTGTCATGTACATCTACTTCTACTTCTACCATATTGTGACCGAAGTAGATGTTTACTTTACATGACATATCAACACATTGCCACATTACCAAAAAAAACTTACTATTCTGTTATATATATTTAAAAGTGATGAATTGAAACCTTTATTATCTTTAATTAATTTTCTTATATGTTACCAGCATACGGATTCTACTTAACCTTTTTTATATACATGTATGTATGTATATGTTTGATTTTATTTTCGTCAGAATAAGGATCCATGCTACCCGAATCAATGTTCAGGATACGAACGATGTGTCAATACACAAAGAAGTGAACAATACCTTGAACCAAAAATGAATTTAAAAATAGAGAAATCCTCACCTTAAATATATTAAATATTTTCTAAGAATAATTTTAAAGTAGAGTTTCATCATGTGCAATATGAATTCGTAACAAACTTGACATTGTGTACGAAAGTTTGTCTTGACTTAAAACTCATTAATAAAAAAAAAAAAAATATATACCTGACTATCTACCTAAACTACAATATAACCAAAGAGTTTATTTGCATTTTGACTAGATATATTTACTTATCTGACTTAAAAGATCAGTTCAATATACGAACATGGACTAGTATAAACTTGAACATGTCTATATTAATATATCGTTACTATTAGCTTCTTTAAAAACATGTATGTGCCTGTCCCAAGTCCTCCTAGGAGCCTGTAATTCATTGGTTGTCGTTTGTGTTTGTGTTACATATTTGTTTTTCGTTCATTTTTTTTATATAAATAAGCCTGTTAGTTTTCTCGTCTGAATTGTTTTACATTGTCTTATCGGGGCCTTTTATAGATGACTATGCGGTATGGGCTTTGCTCATTGTTGAAGGCCGTACGGTGACCTATAGTTGTTAATGTGTGTGTCATTTTGGTCTGTTGTGGACAGTTGTCTGAATCATACCACATCTTCTTTTTTATATTTACTACATGCTGTCATAGAAACCAAAAGATATGCTTTCAAATTTGGTTTTACCGGAAGAATTTTGACTGAAAAGGGATATCGCATTCGTTTTAACGGGAATATTTATTATACATTATTTTAATTTTGTAGCGATCCATATAAGACTTTTTCTTATAAAAATGATTTATTATACAACATTTCAATTTTATGGCGATCCATATAAGTATTTTTCTTTTAAAAAAACCCATCTTATTATTAAAGAAAATTACTAAATAGCGTAGGGGTATCCTATACTATGTTTTATTCGGTATGATATTGACCGAGTTTGTAATTAATTGTAACTTAACTTGTATCCTGATTTTCTCAGAGAAATATACATATTTTCAGTTGGACATTGTTCGTCTCAACCTTGTCTCAATGGAGGTACTTGTTTGGAATCAAATCTATCTTATTACTGTACATGTCGAAGTAGTTGTTTTATGGGATTAATTGTCAAAGTAAGTAATTAAAATAAAAGCTATTTATTAGAAACGAAAAAGACGTAGTATGGGTGATGTAGTAAAACGGAATTAGGTAATTCACTTGACGTATCCTTAAAAATTGTAGCAATATACTCTCATTGATTTTTCTTTATAAGTTTTAAATTAGTTCATGCGTAGTATATTCAATTTAATTGAAACATTGGAAGGCGGACCAAATATTGCCATGCCTTTACTGAAAGTCTAATTTCGCTCGATCGTTTTACCATTGATAACTTCAAACTTCTACTAAATCACTCCATTGACATTAAGATTTGATTGTGAAGATCGGTTGTACTTATAAAATACGTAAAAAGGGATATCCTATCCGAAATTATATGAGTATTATATGAGTATGATTTTTATAAAGATAATATTAATTATGATAAATGTACACTTTTATTAAACCCGTTGTATGGGCCAAATGCATCTAATATTTCGTGCCTCATGGACTTAATACATGTTTACCATTTCGTATCATATATTTGTAAAAAAAACAATTTAAGATAAAAAAAAACATTTGAGAGGATTTTTTTTAATATAACATGAATAAAATGATGATCACTTTGATATCACACTAGTCTAAATAGCACATGTTAAGATAGGCGGTAAGATAAACTCGTTACATAGTGTGTTAGTGACCTAATACAATCCTAACCATCCTCTAACCTGACACAGGGGTGTAACAGAACAGCATGAGAAAGAACTAGCAAAATCAATTGAATAATAATACTTTATTCCGAAAGCAATACAGGTTATAGGATACATATACACAATTTTACACCAATATAAGAATTTTACAAGAGATATATAATATATATAAATGTAAGGTGTGCATGAAAGAATATATAAAACATAATACATAATACATAATACATAATTCATAATACTTAATACATAATACATAATACAAAATACGAAATACGAGCGGAGAAATATATAATACTTAAATAAAGTGAGAACAAAAATATTATTTACTGCAATTAAAATCTAAGTTTTTCTGAAGATTTTAAAAATATACCTAAGTTATTCAATTCTTTGATATTTCAGACAGATAACAAAGAGGCTTGTTAAGGGTTGATTATGATCCTGAATTGGCTATATGTTTCTTCAGATAGTCATTATATGATAGTGGTGTACCTGTTCGTAGAGGCATGTACACCACTATCATATAATTATTATTCGTAGAGGCATGTAACGAGTTTACTATTGTACGTTCAACTTTGCATATGACGTATTCATATAATAAACGTATATCACATCTGTTAAATTATCATTATTGATGGTGTGTTTTTTTGCTTCGGGAATACATATGATGCTTCAAAGTTATCAAATAGTATCTGTATGATAAATATGTTTCTCTAATTTTTGTGCCATTTTCACATTTCCTGACCGGTGTGAGAAAAATATTTCTCCTCACTAGTGAAAAGTCTGTTCTCGGCAAATGATTAGTCGAAATTTGATTATGACGTCTAAATGTTTTGTTTTCTTCTGAATTTTCCTATTGTGACGTCATGAAAAAAGGCGACTATGCCTGCATGATGTCGCATATAAAGAACACAAGTTTCTGGAAATCTTTGAAAAAGAAGGATAAAAATAAATAGAGAAACAGATTCCTACACTATAACTCGTGTATTAAGATATTTCTCCACTCTCGACATTTAAATTTTAGTTATTTAAAGATCTCGGCAAGCCTCGCGCTTTAAATAATAAAATTTAACTGTCTCGAGTGGAGAAATATCGTAATACACTTGTTGCAGTGTTGGAATCTATATTTCTCTTTATGTTTATTACCAATTTAGAAGAAGAAAACGCATAGTTATAAGGAGTGAAAAGACGACACCTTAACGACCAGAATTATACTTCGAGCCAGAAGTTGCTCAAAGGACAACCACAGTGTTAAGAAATTTGTTGTATAACTATGTTTTCAAATAAAAAGCATACCATCATAGTTGTATGAGTGTTTTTTTTTAATACGACATAGAAAAAACTATCCTCTAAACATTAATTTTTGGCAAAAGTAAATTGCAGAGTTTCAAAACTGATCAATCCATTAGGAGACACACACCAAGGAAAAAAACCAAGGTCTACACTTGTTAAAAAAGATTGCACTTGTTAATAAACATTGCACTTGATAAAAAAAAATTGCACTTCATAAAAAGATTGCACTCTATAAATGGATTCAAACAGATTACCCCTGACAAAAAGATTGCACTCCATAAAAAAGATTGCACTCCATAAAAAGATTGAAACAGATTGCACTTGATAAAAAGATTGCACTCCATAAAAAGGTTACACTCCATAAAAAGATTGCACTCCATAAAAAGGTTGCACTCCATAAAAAGATTGCACTCCATAAAATAATTGAAACAGATTGCACTTGATAAAAAGAATGAAATCCATAAAAAGATTGCACTCCATAAATAGATTGAAACAGATTGCATCTGACAAAAAGATTGCTCTCCATAAAAAGACTGAAAGATTGCACTTGATAAAATATTGCACTCCATAAAAAGATTGCACATGATAAAAAAAATTGCACTTGATAACAAGATTCCGCTTGATAATAAGATAGTGGGCGTCGCAAGGGCAGGCGTCTTCGACTACAACTAATGTATCGTCTGTAATGTAAATCTACAATACATCATATGCTATATATTCCATTCCGGGTAAGTTCTAGAATTACGCTATATCATCCTGTTTAAACAATGCACCAAGCATGAAACTCTTCAATGAGACCTGTTTCAACCATCGTTAATACTTTAAACAAAATATTTTTGACAATAAATAGAGTTTCGAAAAAAGTGGATCATAATCTATCAAAATTTCCGCTTTCAAAAATTGTTCCATCCCTCTGCTCATTACTGATGACCTTTGTTCTGCTTAACTATTGACAAAAACAGTAAGTTGTAAAAATAACTGTTTTTACCGGATTGGACGAAATAGCGATAAGGTGTATTGATAAAACAGCGGCGTTTGGTATGTTATATCAACCTAAATTCACAGATCAGATGATTTTTCTTGTATATTAAAAATTCAGATACTGAACGCATTTTGCCAGTGAATCCATACACAAACACATCGTATCGGTCAACCAATTGCAATACGTTGTCGACCGTAAACTTATGTTGTGCAAATTCTGTCATTTGTTTCATTTGTCTGTTAGACATGTCTTTTTTAAATCGTGAAGGCAACCCTGTTAATGAAGTCCGTATAGTGAGAACATGAACTAAAGTAAATTAAATGTAAAATCCAAACAATGGGGAAGGTGGTATGTTTCTTGGGAGAATTTGCCATTTTAGAATCGAAAGAACTATGGGTAATCTCATTGTCTGTATACCCTAATTAAAATAACGTCAGATCATTGGTTCAATTTCTATAGTTTAGAACGATTTAAACCAATCACAATGTTTTGGTGTACGCTTTTGAAAATATTTTCCAGAATGCATTGAATTCTGAAACGGCAAATTAGGAGATTGACAATTAGAAAGTTGAAATCGCCACGTTTTTCATATACCTTGTTGAAAGTCGTCTGTCTGTTTCCATATCTAGAATAGGGTCGAGACATTTTTTCTTGGTAGTATACCTTATCTTAAGTTAACTGCTTATTCTAGAGGTGGTGTGAATCAGATGTGGATACTTAAAGAAATCCAAAGATCTTTTAGAGAACACACCATTTAACTCTCTTACAACTTGCAATAGTATTAAAATATTTGACTTTCTAAACTTTACAGAGATGGCAGAGCTTGTAAATCAAGAGTCATGACGTGGGTAGCAATTTCTTGCAACCACAGAAGAAACTAAGTAGGACATTTAATGGATCAAAATTACTGTGACGATAGTTTGCAGTCCCGTGTGCTCAAGTATCTTTACTACAGAAGGACAATACCCTATCCCATAAAAAATGGGCAATCGTGGTTTACCAAAATTTGAAAACAGCCGCTCGTGTATTGCAACATCCACCAAAGTACCCGGATTTTAACCAAAAAAAGACTCTGAACGAGCTAGACAGAAGTGTTTAACGCAAACTTTAACCCCAATAATTTGATCAACTCAGTGAAGCATGTGTCTGCAAATACTTGTACCACAGGACCAACTACACTAAATTATATTCATTTATAATTTGTAGAGAAGAGCTCAACGCACATAATACTCACAAATAGTGATTATCTTGACCAAGTGTTTATCGGATATCACTGTCTTTAAAGTATTTGCAATGTTCGGTATTATTCAAGATATAAGTTTCTGAAATTCAAGCTCAGTGTAACAAAGAATAACTGAAGAAAATCTACATATAGTTTTAAAACTATTTTGAATTTTGTTTTTTGTAGGTTATGTTTTAATTACCGCAAAATAAATTGTATAAGTATGACATGGTTTACACTTCTGTCGGTTTTCATATGTATTTAATAGATTATAAATATTAGAATGCATATAATTATAATTAATTGCATGTTTGTTAAAAAAACGACTAGGCGGTATTCAAATGTATTGTCAACAATTTAAACTGTGGTCTAATTACCTATTTTTTCAAACAATTCTGATTATATTTAAATTACGTATCAATTTTAATGGTTTTCAATATATAATTATATATTTGTCATATGTACCAATGTTATATTAGGGGAAAAGTTGTTAAAAGTCTCGAGTTATTCAATTTTTCAGTTTGATATACAAACAAGATAGAACCTATTCACTGAAAACATGGTGTGCTAATTATATCTTTTGCAACATATTCATAGTATAATACAAACAAACATAAATTTGTTTGTAATACAAAATATGTCTTGTAATTGCAGGATATCACCTGCTGTCAGTTTTAAGTGGTTTTCGAGGAAATAAGCCAATGAAAAAAATACTTATTCAATTTTCAAGTTAGTAAAACAAAGCCGTGAAATACAATTTCCATATGATTCTACTGTAACTGTCGTTACTAGTCCAGAATAGTTTTTTAAAGATTTATATCAAGTCTTCAGACTAAATATAATCACAGCAAGTATGAATCAACTTAATTTGATTTTTACATTTGTATATATTTTAAAACTTTCTAAATGTCGTTGTGATATCCAGATCGGACATTTAAATGAAAACAGTTATCAAGTTGCACATGTCATAAAGACCTACAAGAACATGGGATTAAAGATGTGTGGTCGTCGATGTTTGCATCAGAAATTGTGCAGTGCTATCAATTATAATCCTGTACAGTTGTATTGTGAGCTTTTACATGAAACAGATAAGGACATGAAAACATCATCTGTTCCAGACTTTAAATACTCAACAATTGATACATGGTCGTCGGTAAGTTGTTTTAAAATATTTAGCAAACCGTTTACAACTTAGATGCTTCGTTTTTTTTTCACCATAATAGTTTATCAGATTTTTTCTTTTATCGTAGACCATTCGTATAATAGATATTTATCCTGCAAATCAACTACATTTTTTTGAAGTTATTGATAAAAAGACATGTTTTATGATTGACTTTGATGATTATTACAACTATGAATCTTGAAGTTCCCTCTAAAGGTAAATAAAAACAACAGTAGTATACCGCTGTTCAAACTCATAAATCCATGGACAAAAAACAAAATCGGGGTAACAAACTAAAACTGACGGAAACGCATAAATATAAGAGGAGAACAACGACACAACACTACAATGTAACTAACACACACAGAAACGAACCAAGCATCAGACAAAATCCCACGAAAATAACAAATATAACATCAAAACCAAATACATGAATTTGGGATAGACAAGTACCGTGACACGTCTTATCACAATGTCAATTTACACTCAAAAATAAGAGAAAACAAACGACGCAACGTTAAACTGTAACACACACAGAAACGAACTATAATATAACAATGGCCATATTCCTGGCTTGGTACAGGACATTTTTAAAGGAAAAAATGGTGGGTTGAACCTGGTTTTGTGGCATGCCAAACCTCGCACTTTAATGGCAATGTTAAATATAACATAGAAATGACAACATAATATTACAGGACTACAATACAAATAAATAGGAAAACGTATTAGACAAAGAAACACATGATTAATGAATAACAAAAAGCATCAGGTTTAAAATTTAATACGCCAAAAACGCGCCTCGTCCACACAAGACTCACCAGTGACGCACAGATATAAAAGATCGAAAGCGAAAACAAGTACAAAGATGTACAGCACTGAAGATCAAAAGTTGAAAAAGGTTGTGTCAAATACGGCTAAGTTTGTATGCTTGGGATAAGAACATCATAATTATTTAGAACAATTCCAGGAAAACGTTTTGGACGCCTCAAATTTATAAAGTGCTGTTATTATTTTTACATTGCTGAGTCGATACTACAGCTGGTGTACGATCAGTCCCCGGTAGTATCATCATATCAGTAGTTGTAGTCAGTACTTTGGTACTAATATGATTTTTAACAAACCTTTCTAAAATTATCCCTTTATAAATTATTTTAAACTCCCTTAACGAAGATAGCCTTAAATGGATTTTGCTATTAAATTTTTGCGCGGTTTGGTCATATAGCTATACAGCTAGTTTTTTGTTAATAGATACTTTGAAATATTCAGCTTTGGGGGTTCAATGTGGATGAAAATCCAGAAAATCCAGAAAAACGTCGAATTTCTTTAAACGGAGATAAATCGTTTTGAAATTATATAGATATGTCAACGCAAATTACGTTTTTATATTAGATGTGGTTATATGCTATTAAAGAATTATCCACCAGTAATTCTACTAAGTAAGCAGCTATATTTCACCGTCATTCATCATTCAAAAATTAGTCAAACCCATACCTGATATTAGGCTTAAGAAGATCCTGACATGACATGTTTATTATCTACACCGTTGCACTATGAAATTCAACCACATGCGTAGTTTTTAAAAGAGTTATCACGTGGGTCAAATTCAGCTACACACGTTAAAAAGAGTGAACCATTGTTCAGTCTTCTAAGCATATATTTCCATGATCAAGAATTACAAAACTGTAGCTTCATTTATTTCAGAGGGTATTAATTTTCGTGGATTGAAAAATACTTGCATTTTTAAGGATATTTAATTTCGTGGATTTGCAAAGATCTACATAAACCCCTTCAGAAAACTAGTAATATGTTGAACATCTAACCACGAAATGCACGACATTTGGCATACAACGAATAATAATGAATCCAAAGTAAACACTTTATCAAATTTGAGATCTAGTGTAATGAGCTTTTGTTGAAGATCGCATATATTATTCAATTACATATGTAAATAGATGTTGATAGAGGTTTCGGAGGTCTATTAATGTTTCAAATTGATTAAAAAGGAACCGAAACCATCACAACTTTGAACAATAAATGACATATAAAGATAATCGTTCGTTCGCTGTGCGTATCGGTGTTGTCTCATTAATTGGAGTTAAATCCAACGTATTCATGGTATTAATATGTATTTTAATATGTACAATTCTTTTTTGATCAGAGTAACGATCCATGTTACCCGAACCCATGTCCAGGATACGAAAATTGTATCAAAACACAAATTGATGGATATTACTGCCAGAATGTGGGTAAGCGAAAATCAAAAATAAAATACAATCATTCATGACTACCAACACCTCGTATAATAAATGAAAGAACTTTTACATGTATGATGTGATACAGGAAATAAAATAAAGATGTTATCAATTTAAACGTTTCAAATGTTTGCCTCCTATTTTTGGTTTTATTTGTTCATAAAGGGTTTTTGTTTTTAGAAATAGGTAACATTAAAGCTATCATTCTATGGAAAGAAAAACTTCTTAAGGACTGAAACAAGGTTTTATAAATATTGGGTAAGCTGTTCTGTCAAAGATCTTCCATTTCGTTGCTATAACTGAGTTTACTCTCAATATCTTAATTGTATTCACACCGAATGTAGTTTACAGAAGGAATTCCATATATCTTTTGGAATTTTTGTACATTTTTGCTTTTTTTTATCAATGTTTATTTTGAGTCATGATCATTTTAATATGCTGAAACGAACCAAAATGGGTGATGCCTAAATGTGAACACATAAACTAATGAATATATTGAGCATCTGATGCCCTGCTGACTGTCAATTTTCATAATTTTAGAATATATTGTATATAGATTCATAGCTTAACCAAATAATGACGTTATATGTCAAAAATGGTGTAATCATAAATGTAACATGTTAAAGGAGCTATATAGAACTTGCTTATTCCATAGCTCCACGTCCACGCGACTGTACTGACCTTCAATCAGCTGGTGTACCTAGTGGTGTTTACACTATTTACATCAATGGTGGAATGAATGTGTCAATTTACTGTGATATGGTAATAGACGATGGAGGGTGGCTTGTAAGTATACCTATACATCAATGGTGGAATGAATGTGTCAGTTTACTGTGATATGGTGATAGACGATGGAGGGTGGCTTGTAAGTATATATATACATCAATAGTGGAATGAATTTGTCAGTTTACTTTGATATGGTGATAGCCATTGGAGGGTGGCTTGTAAGTATATCTATAAATCAATGGTGGAATGAATGTGTAGTTTTTACTGTGATACGGTGATAGACGATGGATGGTGGCTTGTAAGTATACCTATACATCAATGGTGGAATGAATGTGTCAATTTACTGTGATATGGTGATAGGCCATGGAGGGTGGCTTGTAAGTAAATCTCTACATCAATGGTGGAATGAATGTGTCAGTTTACTGTGATATGGTGATAGACGGTGGAGGGTGGCTTGTAGGTATATCTATACATCAATGGTGGAATGAATGTGTCAGTTTACTGTGATATAGTGATAGACGATGGAGGGTGGCTTATAAGTAAATCTCTACATCAATGGTGGAATGAATGTGTCAGTTTACTGTGATATAGTGATAGACAATGGAGGGTGGCTTGTAAGTAAATCTCTACATCAATGGTGGAATGAATGTGTCAGTTTACTGTGATATGGTGATAGACGATGGAGGGTGGCTTGTAAGTATATATATATACATCAATAGTGGAATGAATTTGTCAGTTTACTTTGATATGGTGATAGACGGTGGAGGGTGGCTTGTAGGTATATCTATACATCAATGGTGGAATGAATGTGTCAGTTTACTGTGATATGGTGATAGACGATGGAGGGTGGCTTGTAAGTATATATATACATCAATAGTGGAATGAATTTGTCAGTTTACTTTGATATGGTGATAGACGGTGGAGGGTGGCTTTTAAGTATACATATACATCAATGGTGGAATGAATGTGTCAGTTTACTGTGATATAGTGATAGACGATGGAGGGTGGCTTGTAAGTATATCTGTACATCAATGGTGGAATGAATGTGTCAGTGTACTGTGATACGGTGATAGACGATGGAGGGTGGTGTGAAGTATATATATATACATCAAACTCTACAGTTTCAATGTGTTGATTAGGTATATTTAAATGTTATGAAAAGTGTAGAAGTTTTAGCCGGGGAAAAAAGGTTAGCATATACATGCCGCATTTTTGCGCCTGTCCCAAGGCAGGAGCCTCTGGCCTTTGCTAGTCTTGTATTATTTTAATTTTAGTTTCTTGTGTACAATTTGGAAATTAGTATGGCGTTCATTATCACTAAACTAGTATATATTTGTTTAGGTGCAAGCTGAAGGACGCCTCCGGGTGCGGGAATTTCTCGCTACATTGAAGACCTGTTGGTGACCTTCTGCTGTTGTTTTTGTCTATGGTCGGGTTGTTGTCTCTTTGGCACATTCCCCATTTCCATTCTCAATTTTATATTGACTAATAACTTTGAAGTTTAGTTTTGAATGTACTATCATAGCTTATACGTAATGTTAAACTTTGGTTACCTGATTTAGAAACATGTAAACCTAGATTACACAGGTGAAAAACACCATGTAAAAAAAGTACTAAGTAATTCGAAAAAATTTACGTGAACCGCAAATATCCCCTGTACTCTTATTTCACACAATAACGTAGATATTTGTATTAAGATAATATATTATAAAACTTGTCCAAAAGTTTCTGTAAAACTTTTTTTGCAATAAAAAATATCTATATTTCTTGTCATATTTACCCGTTAGACAAACATATTAAAAAAAAAAAAAAACAAGCACGTAATAGACTACCAGCGTGCGAACAGCGTTTCTGGTTTTACCGTCATCAGGAATGATCAAAGCGGAATATTCAAAAGCTAAGGATGTATTACAACCGAAACAGCCAAAATGACTAAAATTTACCTTAAAAAAGCTATACAATGATAACTTTGCCTGATGGAGTTTTCAATTTTACAATTTCAAAATTCATAAACGTTTACGAACATTTTTTCATAAATCATGTCAATACCAAAGAACTGACAACTTAGTTGATGATAAACTCTTAGACTAGTACAATGACTTCATTCATGACGTTAATATACATAGATTCGAAGCAATTAAACGTTTGCCATATACACAATGCTCTTGTTTTTTATAATTTTATAGCTATATGTTAATATTTTGCTTTATCTTTCGTTTAAAGTGCTTGTTTTTATTGTTTTAGTGTTACATTATTCAAAAGGCTTGTAATTGAAATTTATTCATGATAATTCATGTTAATACACGTATGTTGTACAGGTGTTTCAAAATAGGTACGATGGAAGTGTTGAATTTCAAGTTAATCGAACATGGTCAGATTACAGAAATGGATTTGGTTTATATTTCTCGGAGTATTGGTTAGGTAAGTCGAATGCATGGTAATGGTCAATGGTTCTACAACGATAGTATCGAATGTCCAATAATGTCTTTAAAAGTAGTATTAAAAGTGAAGCGAATGATTCTAACAACAACAAAAATATTATGAAACACGCTGACACATTTGCATGTATCAAAGGAATATTGCATCTCATAAGTTAAAAATTAACTGGCAAACCATAGCAATTAAAGAAACACGATCAAAGTCATAACAACATTATACAAAACACAACATAGAGAAACATCCACATACCGGATGAGACCCGAAGTACCCTTGAAGGGCAATGATATCCTACTTTACATATGGCGTCCGTCATGTTGCACATCAAAGTCACATTGGAGGAAATGAGGGTTGTGAATACGACAATTGTAAAATATTCGTCGTGATCTGTGGTCAAGCAACTGGAGATAGTGTTCATAGAATTTTAGAAGGGATGATTTCAACTTCGACAATTTTCACTCTTGTTTTAAAAGCTTTCTTGAACGTAGCAATCTCCTGTCAAAGAAACTATGACACGCTCTGAAATATCATAGTATCTAGGAGATAAATACCACATAATATCATAATTGATAATGTCAGCTTCACAGACGCACAGACCAGAATACATAATGCCCATAAATTAGGCAAAACATGATATCAGTGTTGTTGAATGCACGTCACATGATGTATAAATGTCATCCTATTGGATGTCAATGTTGTCTTATATAAGGGGAAATTATATTCATAAGTGGATATATGCTAAAAAGAAATACTAGAAATAGGAATATGACAGTTGTTTTCCATTTGTTTGATGTGTTTGAGCGTTTGATTTTGCCATTTGATAAGGGACTTCCTAAATTATGTATTTTTGTGTTTTTTTTTATATACAAACAGGTCTTGAATACATCTACTTACTGACCAGATTTGACCTGTACATGCTAAGAGTTGACCTAGAAACCAATACTAGAGTGTCGCTGTACGCTACATATACAACTTTTAAACTCAATAATGAAGCTGACCAATACAGGATGACTATCAATGGGTATAAAGGAACTGCAGGTATACATTGCAAATACATTTGAGGGCAATGAAAAATATCTAGTTCAAGAAAAGCAGAGAGCACAATAAGCCAGAGAGTAAACAGTTTATAAACATTATATCAATGCTACACCTTAAAGTAAAATACGTGCAACGCGAAATAGCAATAAAAGGGTATTCATGACGTAGCCATGAACGTCTTTTCTACATTTTTACTACTTTTCTGTAATTTGAGCGATTAAAAGGCATGACATAAGGTATATATAACTTTGTATTGTTAATATTGTAGAATATCCACAGATAGTACTGTGACGAGGTTATACTGTCATATTCATGCAAAAAGCAAAACAAATCTGTATTTCTGTAATACCTTATATCGCGTAAGCACAAGATTAAAATTTTAAAGTTTCTAAAATTTGAGAAGTTGAACATATTATTTACATGTATTATTGCAGGAGAAGTAAGCGGATACGGCATGATGAACAATGATAACCAAGCATTTAGATCTCCTACGAATATATCCAATATATTGTTAGGATCATCTTGGGGAGCACGGGGAGGATGGTGGTCTAAATTATTCACTACTACTAGGGTGAACTTAAATGGCAATTATATGCCTGGTGTCAGTGACTGGAGTTCAATGATATGGTATGGCTATAAGAATAACACAGTTGGGATGAAGAAAACTTCGATGAAAATAAAAAGGAAATGAATAACATCATTAATCACTGATGGCATCTATATAATTATAATATTCCTATGATATCATTGTAATGTTTGAAACCAGTTAACACATTTCATCTGCATCTTTTAACATTTGATTGTTTTGAACCATTAAAGCTCTAAATAGAAATGGCACAGGATGCATGAGTTTTTTTGCCTGCATTCCAAGAGGACATTTGGTTACCAGATACTGTGAACAATGTGTACAGTATTATTAAAGTTACCTTTAGCATCTTGATAAGTTTTTATTATTTCACAATTTAAAATCAACTTGTAGCTTCATTTTTAACAGAAAATGAAGCAATCCTCTGTTCATTGCATTGCCTGGATAACCCGGGAAAATCTGTCATCATTGTTTAATTAGTATAAATTAGATGTGGTATGAATGCCAATGAGACAAATCTCAACCCAAGTCGCAATGTATACAACGGTAACAATTATAGACACAATACGGCCTTCAACACGGAGCCTTGGTTCACACCTACCATCAATCTAAAGGGCTCACAAATGACTAGTGTAAACACATGTCATCATGAAAAATTCACAGATTAATCAATAAAACAAACGACAAACACACGTATATGAACCAAACCAAAAAACGACAACCTCTGAACACTAGGCTCCCGAATTAAAAGAAGTATATAGAAATTTAGCGGGTTTAGCAGGTATGTTTATTTCAATCGTGTAGATCAAAAGTCGATTTTCAAACCAACAGCTTAAATTCGTATATAGATGTAAGAAAAGGGGTATGAGTGCCAATGCAACAGCTCTCCATCAAAGTCACAATTTATATTAAAAAAAACATTATAGGTCAAGGTACGGTCTTCAACACTTAACAGCAAGCTACAAAGGCCCCAAAAATTACTATTTTCTTTCTCACGAACTTGTCTTTAGAATACGCTTGGGTTTATGTTGCTGTTTAAAATCTTTTTAACGAATTAAACAATGAGCGTTTCAGCAACAAACCATTTTGCCTGGTCAAGAGTTAATGATGATTAAGCCTCTTGTGTGCTCCTACGATTTGAGGTGTAAGGATACTAATAACATAACGTTTTAAGCCGGCCTAGTGTTTCACAATCTTATAAACATGTTGCACTTAAAAAGTCATTGACACTGACTCAACGATGAGGTTTTCGCACGATTCTTTACCACATATATAGATGAAGATATGGTATGAGTGCCTATGAGACAACTCTCCATCCAAATCACAATTTACAAAAGTAAACCATTATAGGTCAAAGTACGGTCTTCAAGATTGACTTGACTCACATAACAGAAAGCTATAAAGGACCCCAGAATAACTAGTGTAAAACCATTCAAACGGTAAAACCAACTGTCAAATCTATATAAAATAAAAAATAAAACGAGAAAATCTTATATATATAAACCACATCAACAAACGACAACTACTGAGCATCAGATTCCTGACTTAGAACAGGTGCAAATAATTGCAGCGGTTTTAAACGTTTTAATGGTACCAAACCTTCACCGTTTTTTGAAACAATAGTGTAAATATACAACATAAAAAGACACACTATAAAAATATCAATTAAAATGGCTTAGTTCAATCAAAAGACATATTAACACAATTGAACACATACAGAACGAATAAATTTGATCTATGACATAATGTTTAAACAAAATCAATAAAATAAGGGATGAATATTTAAAGTTACAGTATTAAACTGCTGTGAAATGTGAAATAATCTTAATAAACAAAAACAAAAAAGCTTGAAACAATAATCCACCAATTGCAATAATATATTACACAGGTAAATGAAAATAATTGTGTTGTTAAGTACAGTGTTTACATGCACAGTTCAAATGGAGAAAGGAAATACTTTTTTTCAAAATCAATAATTTCAATGCTATTGTACGACGAAGTGAAAATTTATAGTAAACCCAAACACTTATCAATGCTGGTATATAGACCAAATATAACCATGAATAAGTAAACTTTGAATAACAAAAAGCATTATGAATAGTATAAACAGGTCAAATAAACAAGAAAGTACGATTTGGGAGTTCACATGTTCATTTTTATAGTTTTCTTGTGCACTAAGAAGATATATACTGGTGACTTTATGAATTTAAGAACTATGTGTATAACATTGTTAACCTCGTATTTACAAGTAATTTTGTTTGTGTTAAAATAAGAAACACTGGGTTAATGTAATTATTGAGGTTTATGTTGTCTTTTGCAAATGCATCTGTCAATCTCGTCCCACAGATTTTCTTTATGGATTCAAATCTATAGAACTTTGATGGATATTGAAATAAATAAAAGGCTGTTTTGAAATTTGGGTAAACAGTGCTTGTTTGTTTACCACTCTCTGGCTTGAAAATCTTCCTTAGCAGTCATGAACATTTAGCATATTGAGCTGCAAACTATCATCTTAATATTTGTACTTTTTACTATTTCTTATCATCAAATAAGTGGACAAGAACGTGGGTACTAATTGCTATACTGTATTACTGGAATATTGGAGCTACTAAAAGTATGTAGCCAAGAAGAAGGGATATTTTTTATACTAAAACTGATATAATCTTTTTAACGTGTTAAAAATTTGATTCTGCATATCAGATGATGTAATCCAATCCTACCACAAAAGTATCTTTATAAATAAAGAACTGAATAGCAGTTAGAACGAATGACTATAGAAAATCTATTGGAAAACATAAATTTTAAAGTTTTAAAAACTTTTGAATTTTGTTTTTTTCAGGTAATGTTTTTAATTACCGCAAAGAAAATTGTGTAATTATCACGTATATGCTTTATACTTCTGTCGTTTTTCACATGTCTTTAATAATGATTATACATTAGAATGTATATAACTATAATTAATTGTATGTTAAGGAAACGATAAGGATCTAAATGCATGTTAATCAATTTAAACTTTGGTCTAGTTACCCTTTTAAACCATTATATTAAAATCAGGCATCAATTTTAATGGTTTTTCAATATATAATTCATTTGTAATGATGTTTATAAGAAAAATAGTGGTTAAATGCCACAAATTACGCATATCTTACAGAATTTTGTTTGATATACAAACACGGTGAAACTTATTGTTTGACAACATGGTTTGCTAATTATACCTTTTGCAACTCAACCATAGTATTATACGAAGAAACATAAATTTGTTTTAATAAATATTTTTTGAAACTACAGGATATCAGCTACTGTCAGTTTTTAGTGGTTTTCGAGAAAATAAGACAATGAAAAACTTCAATTATGTTTATTGAATTTTCAAGTTAGCTATAACAAAAAAGCTGTGCAATATAATTTCCATATGATTCTACTGTAACCGTCGTTACGAGTCCAGAATATTTTTTTTAAATTATCAAGTATATAGGTTGAAGAGAGTCTTAAGACTAAAAAAAATCAAAGCAAGCATGAATCAACTTAATTTGATTTTTATATTTATATATCTTCTGATTTCTGCCTGTCTTTGTGATATCAAGATCGGACGTTTAAATGAAAACGTTTACAAGGATGCACATGTTCTGAAGGCCTACAAGAACATGGGATTAAAGATGTGTGGTCGTCGATGTTTGCATCAGAAATTATGCAGTGCTATCAATTATAATCATGTACAGTTGTATTGTGAGCTTTTACATGAAACAGAAAAGGACATGAAAACATCATCTGTTCCAGACTTTAAATACTCAACAATTGATACATGGTCTTCGGTAGGTTGTTTTAAAACATTTAGCAGACTGTTTACAGCCGAAGTTAGTTAGTTGGGTTCTGTAAGCTTTTATTTCACTATAATAGTTAATCAGATGTTTTTTTTTCTTTTATCGTAGACCACACTGATAAAGGTTTATTCTTTTTAATGAATTAGATATGTTAGAGAGAATTTTTTTTGTAATTGTTGTTTTTATCTGCAAACAAATATTTCTATGAAAACTTAACAATATTGAATTGAAGTATAAGCAGTCAATTTGACGCATTTATCATACACCTACTTTAACGGTTTTTTAAAAAACAATAATGTCAATGATAATAAAGTATTAGTTCAGAGAAACAAAAACCGACTGAACAATTTTTCTTTCGTTTTTCTTCATTTTACGTATTTTGACACGGCGTTGTCAGACTTCAGAGTTTTGATAATCACACGACTTTTGACATTTTTTTGAAAAATGATCCTCAACAATGTATAAATGAAACAGTATTTGCTAGAAATGTTGATAGATACTTGGGTATATGTCCTTATGTAGTATATGCATTGTTTAGTACATCCTAAACATGTTTAAGTCAGGATGAAAGAAGACATATCCGGGGCTCCATATGGTACTATAATTTTGACAAATCTTAAGGCATAAAAAAATACAACCAATATCGTTGAGTATCCTTCAGTTAACGGATAATTATCCGGTCAAGGATAAGAGGGACGAAAGATACCAGAGGGTCAGCCAAGAATGGAGTTTAATGTATATGTATTTGTTGTTTGCTGCATGGTACTAATTTTCGGGTAAAAAGAAAAACATTCAAAATGTTCTCACTTCTAGTTATCGAAGTTATTGATAGTCATTAACCCAACGACAAAAATACAAGAATATACCTAGAAGCAACATACATCATCAAACCTGCGGTGTCTGTTCCTGGTTTCTTAAAATGTTTTAGATAGAAACAGATAACAAAAATGTAAACAACAAAACTAAAACATGTAAAATATATAAAAGTTATCATTTGTTGGTTGTATAGTGTCGTTGTTGTCTTATTGGAGTTATAAAAAAAACACACTATTAAACTATTGAAATATGTTCTATGTTCTATTCTCTTTTCATCAGAGTAACGATCCATGCTACCCGAACCCATGTCCGGGATTCGAAAGATGTGTCAAAACACAAATTGATGGATATTACTGCCAGAATGTGGGTAAGCGAAAATCAAAAAATAAAATACAATCATACATGACTACCAACATCTCTTATAAAACATGAAAGAACTTATACATGTACGATGTGATACAGGGACGAAAATGAAAGATGTTATCAAAGAGGGTCGGCAGATGCATACATATATCAATTTACGCGTTTCAAGTGTCTGCCTTTTGTTTTTCGTATTAATTTGATTTTAAAGGGATTTGAATTTTTAAAAGTAAGTAACTTTTAAGCTATTTTTATATGGGAAAAAAACTTCTTAAGGACTGATACAAGGTTACATTAATATTGGTGTAGCTGTAAAAGACCTTCCATTTCGCTGCTATAAATTATTTTGCTTTTAATTGTGGTCACACCGAATGTAATTTACAGAAAAAATATCCAAATATATTTTGAAATATTTGTACATAATATTCAAGAAATTGTTTGATGAAAGTTTATTATGAGTTATATGTTCATTTTCTGCTAAAATGAACCAATAATGGGTGACGCACACATATACACACACTTAAGAATGAATTTATATAGCACCTGATGATCTGTTGATTTTCAAACTTCAAGCTGCTAGAATAATATATTATATACAGATTCATTGCTTCATAATGTAACATGCTGAATAAATTAATGTCACATGTTAAAGTAGCTAACAAATTACTCATTCCTTAGCTCCACGCCCACAAGATTGTACTGACCTTCAAACAGCTGATGTTCCTACTGGTGTTTACACTATTTACATCAATGGTGGAATGAATGTGTCAGTTTACTGTGATATGGTGATAGACAATGGAGGGTGGCTTGTACGTATATATATGAATCAAACCTCCTAATCCTGACCTTTTAAAAAACATGGTGATCGGGTATATTTTAATGTCAATTTATGGCAGACATTTACCCCAGGCAAAACTTTTAGTTTATGTCTTAATATTACCTTCATCGCTAAAAGTAAAAGTCAAACTGTGATCAGCCTTCATGACTTAAAGACATCATAATTTAGATTAACAAGGTGAAAAACTTACAACACCAAAATAGTTATCCGACGAAACTGATGTATACCTCAAATTTCCATGTATTTATATTAAACACAATAACGTTTATAATTTATTTAGAATGATATTTTTTTTAAAGTCCAAACTTGGTCTGTTAATTGATAATCTTCTTTGTAATAAAACTGTCTATATTAAAATGTTCCTGTCATGTTAGACTACAAAATAAATAAGCCAACTGCGTTGATGGTGAACTCTTAGACTGATACAATGTGCTCCACCCAGCAGCGGTATATACCACGATCTGTACAAAAAGCAAAGCAACTTTTTATTACTTAGCATTCACATAATTTGTTTATTCCAGGTTGTCTACTACTTTACGAGGTTACCATTTGTTGAATTCATATACATAGATTCGAAACAATGATTGAGCGTTGCATATGCTCAAGACACTTGTCTACTATTGAATTCTATAGCTATATGTTGATATTTTGATTTGATTTTTCTTTTAAAGTAGTGGTTTAATTGTTTTACAGTTACATATAATTTGTTTTAGTTTATTCATGTTTAATACCCGTACGTTGTACAGGTGTTTTAAAATAGGTATGATGGGAGTATTGAATTCCAAGTTAATCGAACATGGTCAGATTACAGAAATGGATTCGGCTTATATTCATCAGAGTATTGGCTAGGTAAGTCAGACTTGACACTATAGTATCTCCAATATTTTCTTTAAAAAGAATGAATTGCTATAAATTGCTATATACAAATTTAAAGTTAACAGTCCGTCTTCTGAAATCTACTCTCTATTTGTAAAGTTTTGTTCAGATCTGACCTTCATTGTCAATCTCTACATTTTAGTGGACTAAGTTCAGATATGAGTCCAACGTTAATTTATCTGGTTTATTCTATATTTCAAATTCGAATGGATAGATACGTTCGAAAGAATCAGCAAAATTTGATATTTATTGAGAGGTAATCATCCGCTTTCTGGAACGTGAAGTTAAATGATAACGCTAGCTTCTTTTAATTATTTATAAGACGATTATATATGCAGTCATCTAGCTTTAAACATTCCAAAAAGTTTGTCAATTAAGAATGATGCATCTTGATAATGTCAGTTTTAGCGAATGTTTTGTTTGGTTCAGTGCAATTTCAAATTTAACAAAGTACGAATAGTGCTGGCCTAAAATAAGAAACCTGTATCTACATTGGTCATTCTTTTTTCTGAAAAAAAAGCAGGACCATCTTTTAAATTATCTCTAAAGGATGTTCGCTTGGCATGTTTTGGAATTTTTGTCACATTTTCGAAATCCTCTAGTTTTATCTATATGAATGCTTTAAAAAATTTGCCCATTGACCCCCACGATTCCAATCTTATACGCTAGACGAGCAATTCCTAAACACAAGACTAATCAGTGACGCTCGAATCAAAATTGTTTGTTTGCCATCTCAAATACTAAGTTGAAGAGCGTTAACGTGAATGAACAAAAACTTAATATAATTGCTTCATGATTAGCGCTTTTGTTCTTTGGAACGGATAATTATTTGTTATACTGAAGACACTTGTTATCTGGTTTAACAAATTGTTATACAATCCTTTTTGTATTTAGATGATGTTAATTATTTCAAATATTAAAAGAACATTGAGCCATTTCAATTGATTTTATATAGTTTGTCTTTCTATGTTATTTCAGATTAGAGTGGAGGTTTGGGTACCTTTAAAATTTTCAAACCCGCTGTTTGTTCCTGATTTAAGTAAGGAATCTGATGTTCAGTAGTTGTCGTTTGTTGATGTGGTTCATTAGTGTTTATCATTTCTCGTTTTTTAAATTGATTAGACCGTTGATTTTTCCGTTTGAATGGTTATGGTGATTTTTGGCGCCCTTTATAGCTGGCTGTTTGGTGTGACTCCGTGTTGAAGACCGTACTTTGACCTATAATGGTTTACTTTTATAAATTGTGATTTTGATGGAGAATTGTCTCATTGGCACTCAAAACACATCTTCTTATATCTATTTGCTAATTTTAAATCGTTTAGACGTTGGCAGACAGAAAATAGCACATTAAGTTGATTGATTGATTGTTGTTTGCTTTACGCCGCATTAAGTTGTTTACGTTTACTTTTATGACATTAACTGTTTGAATCTGGCCATTTGATAAGGGACGTTTGGCTTTAGATTTCCTTGGAGTTCAGATTTTTTGTTATTTCCTTTTCATCATGTTTATATACAAACAGGTCTTGAATACATCTACTTACTGACCAGATTTGACCTGTACATGCTAAGAGTTGACCTAGAAACCAATTATGGAGTGTCGCTGTACGCTACGTATTCAACTTTCAAACTCAATAATGAAGCTGACCTATACAGGATGACAATCAATGGGTATAAAGGAACTGCAGGTAACCATTACAAATACATTAGAAGCAATACAAAATTCCAAGAAAATCAGAAAACACAATGAATATCAAAGGTATCAGGCTTTTATTTTAATACGCCATATGTCCGTTTTGTCATCAGAAGACACAGCAGTGACACTCAGATCAAAATAGTTAAAAAAAAAGAAAAGAAACAAGTATAAAGTTGGAGAGAATAAAACACTACACATTAAAGTGAAATATGTTTAAAGCGAACTACCAATAAAATGTTTTAATTACGTTTTTGGGAAAGTCTCGTCTACATTTGTATTTCTTTTTTTCTGTACTTGAAACGATTAATAAAAGGCATGACGTAAGGTATAGACTTTTTGCTATTGCTGATATGGTAGAATACTGTAAACACGGAAGCGTATTAGGGACATAGTAAAAATAGAAATGGCAGTCAAAGTCAAAATTTTGGCATTTCAAATCTTAAAATTTCGACTTCAACACGATGAAATTTTAACTTTTCAAATCTCGGAATTTTTACTTTAACTTGAAATTTTGTCTTTCTAAAATCTTGAAATTTAGATTAAAAGTTGAAATTTTGAAAAAATTTAAAATTTTGAGTGTAAGAATAGTCGAAATTTCGAGTTAAGAAATTTTGACTTTTTTTAAACTCATAATTTCAACTTTTCAAATCATCAAATTTCTTCAGTAGTTTATCGTTTGTGATCCTCACAGTCATTTATATCAGCAACGGAGAAACATATACATCATAAACTTGATAAGCTTTTTTAATAAATTAAACCATTTCAAAGAGGTTATTTTATATAGAAAATCTTTTTTTGGGAAGAATACATGAAATATATTACACGTAAATATCTACTTCAAGACAACCCCGTTATTCCGACACACCTATATTACGCCATACTTTAATTCAACTGTCTAAAAAAATACATGGGTTAATAGTTGTGGCAAACTATCTAACTGAGCAGCTCATGAGTCGTCCAGAAAATGCATGGTATAATTAGCACTTGATTTACCATTGTTTAAACAAGGCAAAGTCAGTGACTTGCTTTTGGGAAACCAAACAGGCCTTTAAAACCAACCACAAAACATGGACAAATGTCCTCAGATCTGACGATCCTAAACTAAAACTAAAACAGTGAATATGGGAAAACAACTTTTTTTTGTCAACATGCATGTTATTTCAGAATAAAACTCTTCAATATTTAATGCTTATCCATATCATAATTTAAGAACAAAACAAATTTCTGAATATAAATTGCCAAAATGTGTGGATGATGCTTTAATAATATGCGTCCATATCTCCCCCTCCTTAAATTTTAATAACTGTATTAGAATACTAACATCAAAGTTTAAATACTGAGGAAAGTTGCATTGAAATCTTCAGTTTTAAAATTTGAAATTTTGAGTTGAAAAAAAGTCAAGTTTTGAGTTTAAGAAAATTAGAAATTTCGAGTTTAGAAAAATTCAAAATTTCGGGTTTAATAAAAGGCAAAATTTTGACTTTTTAGAAATTCGGAATTACAAGACTTTAGAAAGTCGAAATTTCGAGATTTTACAAGGTAAAATTTCGAGTTAAAGGGGCACTAGCTACGAGATATATAAAAAATCTAAAGTATGATTTTTTTTGTTCAATAATAAATGAAAGTGAAATAGTGAAATAATAACTTGCTTTTATCAGCTAAAATGGTTCATTTTTTTCAAATAAAGCTAATAAACATTGATCATGAATTATTCACGTGCAAGTGAAAAACTCGACCTCATTAAATCCGTATTCATGTGAACTCCAATTTAACCCCGTGGAAAGAGATAAATTCGCATGCATTGCCCGTGTATGGTTATTTAAAGGAAAAGAATGTCAACATTGAAAGTGAAACAAAGGTAAATAATTTGATTGACTAATTCGATCCACAAAAAAATCTTTCTTATAAATGTAAAAACGACGATAAACATAAATTTATAATTTATAAAACAAAATTTAACAGACCTATAAAAATATAATTGCACGAGCTACTTAATCTATTTATATCTCTGTTTATGTTTACATCACTTATATGGTCATAGAAGGTCAACTCGATAGTTAATTAGATGGCGTCTTGACTAAAATTCTTACGAAACAAAGCTACATCTTATTGATACCATGTCCTTTAAATTGTTTATTTTATACTTTTAATAGTTTGGACAAATGTTTTACACTGTTGTAAACAATATATTAGAATTTGAGTCAAATCGGTGAACATTAACTTGGCAGCTAGTGCCCCTTTAAAGTCGAAATTGTAAGATTTGAAATGTCAAAATTTCTACTTTAAAAAAAAAGTTCACTGCCAATGTTATTTTAACTATGTCCCTAAAACGCTTCTGTAGTAAACCAACTTATTTCTCGAGAGATTTATTTTTCGCGACTTCCGCGTGTAATAAAATAACGCGAATATAAATCGTCGCTAAAATGTTAAACTTGGATCTTTCCTTATTAAACTGCATCAAGTGAATAAGAAAATACCGAAATTAAGTAACCGCGAAATGGGATAAAAAGGACGAAACGCGAAATAAAGTATCCGCGAAAATAAGTTAGTTTACAGTAAGACATATTTCGTACTTTAACAAGTTAATGTGGAATTTCCATTCAAACAATTTACATTTCTGCAATAACTCATACCGCGTAACTCAAATTTTGAAGCCAGTAATCGAAGGGTTCAAATTTTAAAGAGTCTTCAATCTTAAACTTTAAATGCATATAAAACAGAAGCTCGCTAAAGTGAATTTGCATTTCCTAGTTTGTTAAATGGTCATAACAAAAGAAAACATAATCTTTTGAGTATTATCAATCTCCATATGTTGAACTATTTGTTATCCGTGGGTTTTTTTTGGCATTTTTTATTTTCGGTAAAATTGGCTTGGTGGTTGATTTGGACGACTATTCGGATGTTTTAAGATCTAATCATGACCAAAATATCATATCGAAGGTGAGATGAAACCAGTGTGTGATTGACACGGTATCAATTGTGTGATATTCATTTCCTTCGTTCTTCCTCATAACTTTCCCACATTATATTGTTTTTGTAGGATAGTCTGTTACTGACACGATTTCTAACAAACTTTTTTTTTAAATGTCTGTTTGTATATTAGCTCTTCAAAAATTTCGGTTATCATACATCTTTAGCTTTGAAATTTAGCAGTAAATCTTCCTGTTGAAGGTTAATTCAGAAAAGCACTTTGGACGCATAAAATGTATAACGTTTTGTTTTCATTTTTTACAGCACTGGGTCGATACCCGGTCCCCTACTAATGGACTATCAGTCCTCGAAGGTATCATCAGCTCAATAGTCAGGACTTCTGTACTGACATAATTTATAACGTATCTTTATAAAAATGTCCGTTTATAAATTTTAAAGTCATTTAGAAATTAAGGTTTTAACTCCCTCAGGCAAAGTTGACTTTAGATGGATTTGGCTGTTTAATGTCTTTTTGGCCGTATAGCTCTTCAAAATTTTCAGTTCTCCAACATCCGTCAAATATTTGGCAATATTAAGCGTTTCTGTTGAAGGTAAATCCAAAAGGTCAAAAGGGCTTAGAACGCATGAAATTAATCATGTCTTGTTTTCATTTGTTTATGAAGATCATATAACATCTGTAAGAACAAAAATAGAACTCGTTTTGAGTTAATATGAGCTTTACTGTTAAATAGCATATATACAAATCACCTCAGGTGTTTTCGACTTTGACTTGTCCAGGTTCGGCTTTATGCAGAGTTTCTTAAAACAAAAGATTTCATCAGATTTTTAGAAACATTTTTATATGGTTTTTTTTTAATTTAGATATAGTATGCATAAACGAAATTTGAATATACTTAGATAAAAAGGACACAGTAGTTCTGACAAAATAAAAACATACCTAACAATATTGATAGATATCTATAAGGAAATTTGCGCTGAGTCTTACAAAATTGCAAATTATCAAAATGTATTATGCCATCATTACCAAAATTAAACCAATAATAAGATACATTTGTAAGTCTTTGTACAATTACTTACAGGTTAGATCCCTGTCTTTGTCGGAGTTAAACATGTGTTAGTCTCGATCTACATAGAGTAGACAGGGGATCGTTCAATTTAGTGGAAGCACTTTAACAGATGACCATGTTATAATAAACACAAACGGATGCAAGTAATATAATAATGGGGTGATTACAAATTAACTCAATGTTTTTCATCTTTTCATATTCAGTCCGAATAGGTACCGGTTATGCTCTTATAAAGAAATCATTTCGTCTGACGCCATGAAAAGCAAATATAAATATTTGTTTAGATGAAACAAAAAATTTATATAACCTTAATCAGGTTAGGTCAGTATTAATAGTAGTTGACGTCATTTTTTAACTTTATCATTGTAGGAGATCTAGAAGGAAAAACTGGTATGATGTTCACCAATGGACATACATTCAGATCTCCTAGAGATGACAAAGCTCTTGGAAATTATAAAGATGATAGATTTTATATGTATGATATGTATGGGTATGATCAGACAGGAGGATGGTGGTACAGTATCTATACTAAAGTGTACTTAAATGGTAATTATATGCCTGGTGTCAAGGACTGGACTTCAATGATATGGCATGGCTATCAGAATAACACAGTTGGGATGAAGACAACTTCGATGAAAATCAAAAGGAAATAAATGACATCATTAAGCAATGATTTCATCTCAGAACATTGCCCAAAACAATGTTTATTATTGTTTATAACCTTTAAATCCTTTCAATTGATTATAGTATTCGGATGATATCATCATTATATATATATTTGAAACTAGTAAACACATTGTTTTAATCTTTCTCATCAAACGTTTGATAGTTGTGTCGCAATTTTGGAACAACAAAAGCAGTGAGTAGAAACGGCACAGGATGATTGCGCTTTTTACATGTAGCACAAAAGGCACTTGGTTACTAGATACTGTGACATTTAGGCTTTAACAAATAATCATCTGTATTAAAACTTACCTATAACATTGTAACACGTTTGTTATCATTTCACAAATAAAATTCAAATTATAGTTGTACCATCAATAAGTCAATTCATAACAGAAAATGAAGTCATTTCTGTTCATTATATTGCCTGGAAATTTCGGGAAAATCTGTTATCATTGTTCATTACAGTCCTTGGATGTTTTTAACCTACCACTAACACCATTCACCATTACACCACTCACTATACACCATTACACCATACACCATTACACTATACACCATTACACTATACATCATTACACCATACACCATACACCATACACCATACACCATACACCATACACCATATACCATACACCATACACCATAACACCATTACACCGTGCACTATTACACCGTACACCATTACACCCTACAATCTATGTCTTTACACCATACACGTTACAACTTGCACATTACACATTACACATTCTATCTACACCATGAGACAACTCCCGATCCAAGTCACAATGTACACAGAGGTAACAATTATATGTCAAAGTACGGCCTTCAACACTGAACCTTGGCTCATACCGAACATCAATCTAAACGTTCCAAAATGACTAGTGTAAAAGCATATTAAACATGAACACTAAAGTATATAATAAACGAAAAACACATATGAACAACAACCAACAAACGAATACCCCTGAACACCAGGCTCCTGGCTAAGGACATGTGCAAACGAATAAAGCGGTTTTAAAAGTTTTAACAGGTATGCTAATTCTTACTTGTGGAGATAAAAAAATCATGTTCATAACACCTGACTTGGTACAGACACATTCTGATGTAACGCATGTTCTCTGAAAAGTTAAGCAGTTCCAAATCCATTTGCGGTACCTGTGATTGCAAGAAAAAAATTGGTTCAAAGTTTGAATCGAAGATGTTACAATTGATAACAAGTGCAGAGTCGTAGCTAATACACGTTGGCAATATGCATGGTCATATATAGTACACGGTTAACAAGTTTTGTTGGCATCCGTGAAATCTTCAAAGGGATCACGTGACCTGTACCACAAGGAATCTTTTTTGAAAACAGTTAGCAAAGAAAGAATATACTAGTATATCATCCGCGGAATTTGGTAGTTTACAAGTATTTCAATCTTTTTAGTCAATTACTCTAGGACTGTGTGTTGTTTGCTTGTTCCTTTGGTGTCATTTAATTGTTGTTGTATTATTTCCTTAACGATAAAATAAAATCATGTATAAGTTTAACTCCATAAGCAAATGTGAAGACAAAATAAATAAATACGCTACACTGCATGTATAATATTGTCGGTAACTATACTGAATCAACCTTTTTGTGTACTGCTTCATTTAGTGAAGAGTGTAGTCATACAACATTATAATGTTTCAACCTTTTTGTGTACTGCCTCATTTAGTGAAGGGTGTATTCATACATTGTGCAGTTAATGATTTCTTTATTTATCAACAAAACTTTTAAAACGGTATCTTCTAAATATTTCATTGACTACTGGACTAATAGTCCTCACGCCATTTGAATTAGGCTTTATATATTTGGTTCCTCCAAGGCTCATTTTCGAGCCCTTTTATAAATGACTATGCGGTATGGGCTTTGTTCATTGTTGAAAGCTGTACAGTGACCTAAAGTTGTTAATTTCTGTGTCATTTTGGTCTCTTGAGGAGAGTTGTCTCATGAGCAATCATGCTACAACTTCTTTTTTGATATTAGTATGTATAATTTGATTTAAGACCGTGAACACCGGATGCTAACTATAAAACAAATTGAGACACATATTTTAGAACTTAACCAATTATTTAAGGTGACCATAAAACTGGCCAAGTGCCAATTTGAAGTCATTCTTCCTCGTAACTCTGTAAATGTAGATTTATGGCAAGGAGCACAGCCTGCTTTTAAAATCCTTATTGTGTGAACATACATGAACGTAACTTGTCAACTGAGACACAAACGCCACATCATGCGGCAGAAGATATGTTACTGCTTAAATTTGAGAAGTTTGGAAAGTCAAATTTGATTTTTGAGAAGTCATTGCGAAGTTTGATCCAGAAAAAGAAAATTAGACGCATTGAAATTCTAAAGCGTTACCTTATTGTTTTTAATCATTACGTTTGTCATGTGCAGTTTAATGTTGTCCGTTCATGTCAAAACAAAAAAATCAATAATGAATCAATTTTTCTAGTTTCGTTTAATTTCTTAATTGCAAGTTTATTGTGATAAATGAGGTGCAATACCTCATTAAAATGATAGGATATCAGCAATATATATTTGAAAAACGTTTTTAAAAATCTGTAAGAAGGTTCAACACAAAGTCTACTTCATATGGGTACAAAAACAAGTAGGCCAGTAATAATGGTTTACAATTAGTACCCTTTGGACTGCAGGCTATTTATTTATATAAAAATCAACCAAACTCCTCATTAGGTCCAGCATTAATTTTGCATAATATCATCCACGGTGTATTTGATTTAAAAAATCAATGAGGTTTTCAAAAAAATATATGATTTCCTATTTTCCTAGGATTTCTTTACAAATCCAAAAAAACAACATTTTCCATATTGTTACCTTAAATTTTTTGAAAAATTTATTTCAGTTTTCTATGTCCTTGTTACTTGAACTTTTCTTTTTTTATGTTTTATATCAATTAACTGGACCGTATTTGCATTTCCACAATGATGATGTCTTCCATAAATAATTAACAAAATATTAAACAATCAAAACCTAATAAAAAAAAGTGGAAGAAATGACATAATCGAAAAGTACCAAAATTATTGTCAACACAAAATACAGCTTTGCATGAGAGAAATATATTTTTTTAATTACAAGGCAATAAAAATTACACATCTTGAAGTATCCGATAAAAGTAGAATCATAGCAAAATCGTTATACCATGACACTGTAAACTCATAGAAAATGGATTTATAATTTATTGATCTACTTATGAAAGTGAAGTTGAAAATGATTACAGTAATGATATCAAATAGCCATTCACTAAATGCAGTTTAATTATACACAATAGATTGGTTTCTAACTAATCCAGGCTGTTGAAAGTATGTACTTACCTTCTATGAGTAAGGAAACAGAACAACAAAACTTAGAAGGCAGTACATATTAAACATTATAGGTCAGTTCATAGTTGATATATATTTCAAACATAATTGTAATTACGTTTTAGTTCGGTGCTATTTATAATTTAAATTTCCAACTTTTCTTTACAATATAAGTGATTAGTTTTGAGCAGTATTCTTTAATTTTTTAAGACTAATTTTATTTAAAATAGAACATTCTATAAGGATGTCATATATGCACGTATTTAAAGAATCGTATTTAACACTTACTAGTATATAAGTTGGGGTTTTTTCAACAAGGAGGTTGTTAATTTGTTAGGTTGAAATAACATTAGCATGTCCTAATTTGATCTTTGTATTGGTAACTACAACCCCGTTCCCTTTTCACGAATGTGACCTACCATATTAGACTTTTTACCTTTATTTGTGACATTTTTACGGATTGTGTCTGTTTGTTTTCTTCACGCATCATTATCAATAATATTAAATTTGACGCGACTGTCGTACAAGTGAGAGGTTTAGCGCTGTAACACCAGGTTCAATCCACCATTTTCTACATTTGAAAATACCTGTACCAAGGCAGGAATATGACAGTTGTTGTCCATTCGTTTTTTATGTGTTTGGTCATTTGATTATGACATGTGATTAGGGACTTTCCGATTGAATTTTCCTCGGAGTTAAGTATTTTTGTGATTTTACTTTTTTCGTTGTAGAAAATGTATAATCATCCTAATCATAGGAAAACAAAGAAACAACTGCAACACTGAAGTGTAACAAAATCAAACGATAACATACATAGAAACGAACTATTTGATAACACCTACCATATTCCTGTACAGGACATTCTTAAAGAAATGGTGGTGCTAACCTCGTTATGGCTAGTCAAACTTTCCGCTTAAATCACAATGTTTAAAACATCGATAAAATGACAACCCTTTGCAATAGACATACATCACAAACACTCATCATAGCTACCAGGAGTAAAGTTTTATATTTTTGCCAGATGCGCGTTCCATCTACAAAAGACTAACCAGTGACGCTCGAATAAAAAAAAAAGTTTAAAACGCCAAATAAAGTACATCGTACCTCGTACAGCATGTTTATTATGGAGGGAATAACTACACAACGATGCTTCATTTAGAATGTTATGCAACGTATTTTGGCGCCAAATCTGCCAGCATCTGCAAAACTATATTTTCTATATTGAGCTCAAAAGTGATCACATGGAGCTTACTTTTTTTTTGTTTTTTTGTAATCTATTCTATACTGCTTTCCAAAATCATATTGAAATTCAACGGTACTTTTTTATTATATGCATTTGTAACTGCAAGGAAAAAATTACAGCATGTTTGGCCAATATTTGTATGATTTCAAATCGTGCCAAACTAGAGTGAACATATTTCTTTTGTTAAAAAAAATGCCCATATATGGTAATCACATGACTTCCGTTGTTGCTTTAAATAATGGGATCAAACCGGGGTCAGCTTTCCGACTGTATGCGTTTGAAGTTCAATGTTTACATTTTTTGGAAAAAGAATTGGAATATGTTTTTTTTTATATATACATATAGATAGTAAAACATGTTTCAATTTGCTTAGTCAAATTATAAAATTTACTAGTTGTATTTCCTACAAGACGGTCTAGGCAAATTACATCAACTCGAAATATGTCATTTCAAATTTTACCTATTGTTGAAATTTATATGAAATTGACTGCTTTGTAGATATGAAACGTCTTATTGTGAAATATTTCCGCTACATTTCCCGAATGACAATACTCCTTTGTTTATTGATATTCGTGTGGTATGGTATTGCAACTAACAACGTCTTCGTCACCTTATTTGATACAAACCTTTCAGAACTGGATGAAAATCACGAATCAACTTACTCTAGTATCAATATTAATGGAAGACAAAGGTCACATAACAAAACAACAAATCCCACTGAACCAGATGATTACCTTTTTTGGAAATTTAATGAATATCAACCTATATACGAACCTGACATATATTTGTACTCGGCAATTTCGATAGAGGAAGGAAAAAATAAATTCATCTTGGTAAATGGTTGGGAAAGGAAAAGTTTGTTACATGTTAAGAACTTCACCTGTTGTCTCCATTGTAGAGATGGCACAAAACTTTTCATTAATTCAACTCTTAAATCAACGTTTGATTTGTTTGACAATGTAACATTGCATTCTGTACAGTACGCATGCCCCGTTCGGTCATCGTCAATACAAAGTGTATCTGTATTCATAGGAACACATAAGTGCGAAGAAAGTGAACAGCACTATATTAAAGTGGAATCATCGATGCGAAACGAATCTGGTTTGGCTGTTTGTGGCAAAATCAGTTACGGAAATATGGATGCCGAACTGATATTAGAGTGGTTTGAAGTTCAGAGGTTACTTGGTGTTGATAAAGTACTGACGTACACCTATAAACTAAATGATCAAGCTATGGCTGTCTTGGAATATTATGAATCAATTGGCTATGCTGTTATAATGCGTGATTTTGAGTATCCAGAACAAGGTAAAGTATTTCTTTAATAAGTATATGCCACAAACAAGTATCGGATACAGAAAAATTAAAATTAAAAAAGAGAAAGAAATATTAAAACTCACCGTTTGAAAATAAAGTGACAATTCCATCACGAAAAAAAAAAAAAAAAAGAGAGAAAGAAATATTAAAACTCACCGTTTGAAAATAAAGTGACAATTCCATCACGAAAAAAAAAACAAACAAAAAAACAACAATACAAAAATACAAAACAAAACTTCATGCCCTATTTAACACGAAATTAACGGGAACAAATCATAAGTTGAAAGGAAACCGACAATATCACGGAAACTACAATTTACTACGGAAAGACCAAACATTCTATCAAACCTACCATTTTTTCTACCGAACCAATAAACGGTTTTATAGTTCCAATCCACAACAGTTAGTTGTAGAATTGGATTGTTTAAAAAAAAAACTTTTAAAAAAAGGTTATAAATTGTATGTTTTTAAATAACAGAACTAAAAAAGCAGAAAAATGAAAATGTCGAGATAAAAGCTATTGAAAATTTGCCAGGAACGTTTCTCTGTAGAACGTTCATCATAGTTAAATTCGAGCGTCACTGATAAGTCTTATGTAGACGAAATGCGCGTCAGTCGTAAATATTAAATTTGAATCCTGGTATCTATGATGAGATTATTTAAAACTACTGGGTCGATAACACAGCAGGTGAAGATTTATTTCCCCGAGGGTATCACCAGCCCAGTAGTCAGCACTTCTGTGTTGATATGAGTTATCATCGATATGTTCATAATTATAAATTAACTGTTAGCAAAACTTTGAATATTTGAAATACTACGGCTTTTCTACCCCAGGAATAGATTACCTTAGCTGTATTTGGCAAAACTTTTAGGAATTTTTGGTCCTCAATGTACATCAACTTCCTCCTTTTTTATGCATTTTTATCATTTTTTTATTCGAGCGTCACTGATGAGTCTTGTGTAGACGAAACGTGCGTCTGGCGTAAATACTAAATTTGAATCCTGGTATACATAATGAGTTTATTTCCATTCATTTAATTTTCTCACCTATTTTCATCAAAAATATAATATAAGATTTTCAAATATGGCTTTTTAAACAGTATTTTATAAAATTACGAAACGAAAAGAAGGGTTTAGCGGGCAAAATGTTAATGACACTACATAGATAGATCAGACGATTCCTAATATATGACAACAATTCACAAACATACTGTATAGCGGGTGTAAAATTTCGCAAAGTATTCATTGTACGAAATGTATTGGCAGGATTCAAAACTTTCTCAAAACCTTTGCATGTGCACTTTTAAATTGGCGTTATTTATTTTTGCGATTTCCTTCTATCCGCGAAAATAACCCGTCATACGGTAATAGAAATAATGAAGAAGTACAAGGAGTTTATTAAGTGGTATTAAGATATGACACACCAGAAGTCATAGTTATATTAGCGGTATAACGAAGAATTATCAGTAATGGCTATAGATGCAAAAGTGACGGAAGTGGTGATGAGAAGTTGCTGTTGTTGAAAATAAAAGATAGATGTCTCATTTGCAATGATACCGCATCTCCTTATTTTAATATACTAGCAAAATAATGATCCCCTCTACAAGTCACACAGTATATTCTGTTGATAGATAAATCTACTGATAGTCAACAATTCTCCTCTCGTGTAGTTGCAGCATACATGGTATAGGGAATTTGGAGTGTATATAATATTAGTTATATGGTTTGTTAGTGACCTAATACGATATTTATGGGGTCAGTAAATTTCAAGAAGCATGAGAGAGCCGCGAAGACCGTGGTAGGCTTTCCGTTGGAAAACAATCCACCAGATACCCATTGAAGTGTATGCTAGCAGTTTAAGATTACCGTACAGTCTGAAAATAATGATATCAAAATCCATATGTATATGAATTGGTTGACTACTTATTTCAACATAAACAATAGACAATCGAATAATGTCATTGTAACTATAGGATGATGAATAGAAAACAGTCTTACTTTTTTATCTTGCTATTGCCAACATCAAATAATTTATAAAACAATTTTCTCACCATCTTACAATAAAGTTATAATAATGTTCATTTTATGTATTTTTGTATTTTTCTGGTAGAGGAAATTACACGATCTGTAGGCGAAAAGGTTGAAAGTGCTTGGAGCGACTTACAAGTACTTATACATGACTGTGAATCACGTCTTCATGGATACAAATATGTTGCTGTTCTAGATAAGGACGAATTTTATATACCAAATATTACAAAACATGGATTCTCATTAAAATCAGCATTAGTGAGTATGTGTGAGAAATACATTTATTTGGTTTTTTTTCAAGAGAATACGCTATTTAACCAAATATAGAATGAAATACAGTCTATCAGAAATCTCCTATCTAATTCACCAAAAAGTACATGTAAAGTTTCGTCTATAAAAGAGAGGCGAAAGATACCAAAGAACAATTCAAACTCCTAAGTCGAAAATAAACAAACAATGTCAATGCAAAAAAAAACGGAAAAAAATAAAAAGGCAAGCAACAGTACACAAAACACAACACAGAAAATTAAATACTGAACAACTCAAAACCCCACCAAACAGCGAGGTGATCTCAGGTGCTCCGGAAGGGTCAACAGATTCTTATAAGGCTCCGATATAAGTAAGGATAGGAAATAAGTTGTTATCAGATCTATAAATAAGCAATGACATTGGATTTGCTCTCAATTTAAAAAAAAAACAAAATCTATCAAAATTACCACACAGTACAGTCTATTGGAAAGGAGAATGGGCAACTTTTTAAAGAACCAATTGAAACTGATATTGTTATATTTAGATATCAAGTGGATTTATTTTCCCTTTTGATTATTATAGCTAAAAGGTAATTTCTGTGCATATCAATTTTAAGAGAAAATGAATTACATCTAGCCGATTTCATTGAGTGTGTAGGCAAATGTAATTTCTTTGGTTAGTTTGCTTGCTAGCTGAACCGTGAAGACATTATTAGTTAATGTATACTACCCTCCTTTCGAAGTATCCTACAGACAGATATATTGGTTATATGTGGGACTAGTTTACTCTTAAAGGAGGATACTGTACCTAACATAATAATGACTTCACGGTTCAGATAGCAAACAAGATAATAAAATAAATTACATATGCTTACACATTGAATAAAATCGGCTGTAAAATATTTTATTATGATCGGTTTCAGTTTGTATTCTTATTGCCGCATGTTTCAAACGCGTATACTCAATATGTTTAGGTTAGCTACTTTTTCTAATTATTCGAATTTGTAAATAGTTAAATCTATATGATAAAAAAAAGACAGGACCTATGATAGTGATATATTATTGTTATAGGTCACGTCAGAATTTGATCGTTATTCTTCGGAATATAGGCCATAAATTCGGTAAAATTAGCGTATTCTAATTTGTAGTAATTTTTCTATTTAAGTTCAGTAGATATGTCATTTTTCTTTTGTTTGTTTGGTTTATCTCCGTGTTTTGTAGTCATTTACAGAACTGACATCTAGCAAAACGTAAGAAGTAATCAGAAGCTTTTTTTTTCAGGATAAATTTTTCGGGAACAATAATGCAGGAATATCTGCCTTAGTCAAAATGCATATGACATCGTGGAAACCTTCCAATGAATCAAATGATCTTATCATTGGGAAATATTTGTTGAGCACAGCCCCAGTCTACGATAATGTTAAGTATATATACATGCCAAGTAGGACAAAGATTGGCTCAGTATCCGTTCATTCGATGCTACCAAATAGAAACTATGACAGGTATATATATATATATAAACAAACATATAGAGATACATTAATAATGTTGAATTAAGACCGTACCTTGACCTATAATGGTTTACTTTTATAAATTGTAATAGTTGTCTCCGTGGCACACATATTACATCTTCCTACATCTATATAAAGATTCATTAATAAGGAGGTGATATATGATTGGCAATGAAACAACTATATATCAGAAACATTATTTCGTGAATGAAAGCAACTAAATTTCTCCCTGCGGCCTTAAACAATGAGCAAATTCCATACCGTATTGTAAGCTATAAACAAACCAGAAATTACAAAGTGCAAACAATTCAAACGATTAAACCATCGGCAGGATTTATGCTGAAATGAAACACGAAAGGACGTTTTGCAGACAACAACCAATGACAACAACTGAACTGCTAGATCATGACTTTTAACAGGCAAACAACGAATGAAGTGAAGCATTTCATGTTTTTGAGAGCTCAGCCTGGGACGATGGTGTAACAAAAGTACCAATCTATGTTACTGTAATTTAATTAATTTATAATCGAATTATGAGCAATACTAATGGAATGTAAAACAAATCAACTGTCTTTTGATTTGATTTTTTTTTCTTTTACGTGTTTGTACAATATAACCACTGAACAAAGAACATCGTATTTTTTACGAGACCACTTAAGGGAGAGCAAAAATGTGGTCTCTTAAAACAGTTGGTCAGGTTCAATTTATATGAAATGAATTACAGAGAAATCTAAAATTGGTGATACTTCAACACACAAGTTTTTGCTTAATACAGGTGGTCTCTTAAGTAGGTTTGACTGTATTTCCCAAAATAATGCACAATTGAAAATATGAGTTAATACTCTTACAATGTATTTTTACTTTCTTCAGTATCGTTTTACCTGATTCGGAGATAGTTCTACATCACTATAGAAAATGTAGAACCGATTACTGGTTTGATAGATGGAGTTTTTCCGCTAAAGAAAGAAAAATTGTGTATGACAACAAATCTAAAGATGACTTGTGTTTTGGTTTCAGAAAATATTATCAGAAAGATATGGAAATCATCATGGAAAGAATCAGAGATAATGTTTTAAAAATACGAACGAAACTTAATGTGACAATGTAAATTAAATAACATTGGTTTGATGTACTATTTACTTATCATTTTTTGCAATACATTTTCTAATGTAACCAAGTTTCATTTGACAGAATTCTGACAATAAGATGTGTATTCACAGATTCTTGCAATCAAATAATGATAAAAAATCATGTTCAGTCTTTTATGTCGGTTAAAAGCTCATTAGATCTTAGAATATATCCCTGTTTGTAAGCCATGTCGACTCCAATTAAAGCTTATTTATTTATTATTATTTACAAGATTGGTCGTTTATATAAATATACAGTGTTAATTTCCATTATTTAAAGCGAGCGTACATTTTAAATGAATAAATTGAATGAAAACTGCAGTTCCTTATTTGTGCATTGTGATTAAAAATTCGAATGTATAATTACTTTGCTTTGTTTCCAACTCTGTCTTGTATTGCTCTTGTCGTACTATTGCAAATATTAAATTTCATGACTGTATCATGTGTTTCCATCAGTTTACCATAGAACTATCACCTGGTTAGGTTTGAAATTAATGGTAAACCCTAGTTTTTAGTGCTTACCGTTTTAATTTATTGACATAACTGCACGACTCGATTCTCAATTGATAGTGGTAAGATAATCGTTGCAAAGAATCCTGTTAAACTTTTGTGAAAGACGGTTTTAATTTTGCAGTGTTTCGAGAGTTTATGTTCTATTTTGAAGGCAATTGTTGTGACCTGCAATACAAGTACCGTTCCATTGAGTTTTGTTATATGTCTTGTGTTTCTGTCTCTGACCTAGGTTTTTCTGTATTTGGCAGGTGTAATGCATCATGACATAAGACATTGTTACGCGTACCATGATGAACTTTCGTGCATGACTGCTGTGTATATTTTTGACATGGAGCTATTGACCAGAATATGACTTTTTGACTCTTGACCTATGCCCGTTGGCTGTGTCATCGGGATACAGTGTGTATATTACCTTGACCTCAAAATATAATTTTCAATTGACCTTGCTTCTGAATATGTGGCATGTAGATGTATTGTCATAAGATGGTGAGTCTAGTGGCAATAGAAACTTCATGTGAGCTTGACCTTTCGCCTCAATGTACAACTTGTATAGTTTTAAATGAGGAATTATCTGATTGGCACTCATACCACATCTTATTATATCTATTTTAGATATAAAGATATATTTGTTAGTTTTGTGTAGCACGAATACTCTTTCCTCAAAATCTGCACTGTGTTTTTTTTATAAGAAACTCTTGACCAGACTATTACTTTTTGACTCTTGACCTCTGCATATTGGTTGTGTCTCTTGGTATGCTTACCTTGACGACAAGTCAGGAGTCTCTGTTTTTTTGTTGATCTTGTATGTTTTTAATTGTAAGTTCAGTTTTATGTTTTGTAGTTTGAACTAGTACACACTTTGTTTAGGGGCCACCTGAAGCCCGCCTCCGGTGGAGGGATTTTCATGCTTTGTTGAAGACCTATTTAGGCCTTCGACTGCTTTCTGCTCTTTTGTCATGTTACTGTCTCTTTTATACATTCCACATTTTCTTTCTCAATTTTTAAAAATGTTAGGTTCAAATGAAAACTAAATCCTTTAATTTCCTTCAAAAATTTGAATGGGTCTCATTGGGGTCTAAGCGTGACGCGGGATTGTTGACTTTTTGTAAGCGTTACACGTGAAAGTCAAATTATTGTGCCGTGAAAACGGGAATTGAAGTCTAGTGGGACATGGGAATTTACAAAAAAAATGAGAAATGCCTTCGTACATAGTGTAAGTGGGATACGGGAATCTGACAAAACAGTAAGCGAGATCCGGGATCAGAACCTCCAACAAGACCGCCATTAGAGAGAATATTTACTGCTTTAGTACAGTTGTGATAGGTAATGCAAAATGTTTTAATCATTTTACCTTAGATTTCATTTCATTTCATGGACATGCAGATATGGATAGTCTGTTTTTACATCTTAAAAATTCACACAGAAGGTATACGCATATCAATTAACAGAACTCAATGCAAAGAACCTTTAAAGTACACTTAGACAGAGAGCTCAATGCAGTGAAACACTTTGTTATGCTGGTGATATGTAGCTTGAAATATCGTTGTCTGTTACCAAACTGCACTGAGATCCTGAAAACATATAAAAGTTAATTCTAGAAGTAGAATTCAATGGAAGTAAATAAGCTGTTTACTTAAAAAAAATGTAAAATATGTCAATGGGCCACAGATGCCCCTGCTTGTGAAAAAAAAAACATCAGTAAACTTCCACATATAGATGCAGGATTCACGTTATTTTGACCGTTTAGTGACCATAAGAATTATGTATAAGTTTCAAAATATTTGGTTAAGGCAAACTGAAGTTGAAGAACGGTAACAACATATTTAACATTTTCCTATCTTAAGGCTCTGTGTTGACATTTGTATCATTGGAACTTATACCACATCTTCTTACATATAATGACTCATGAACAGTAAAAGTGACGCCACCCAATACCGAACTTCATAGATCTGTGTTATAGGGTAATAAGCATTGCGTGTTAGGTTTATAAAGTTTGATTGAGTAAAACTTATTTAAGAGAACGGAAACGAAAAATTCAGCATTTTCTATGTTTTAATAGGGACACGAATTCTCATAAACGGTAAAAGTGACGCTACCAAATTACAAATTTTATTTTGTGTTGTGTGGTAATAATTGTCCCCGGTTAGGGGAATGGTTGGGACCCGCTTTATTCGGTATGTATGTGCCTGTCAGAAACCTGTAATTAAGTGATTGTCGTTTGTTTATGTGTTACATATTTGTTTTTCGTTCATTTTTTGTTCATAAAATTGTCCGTTTCTCTTCTCGTTTGAATTGTTTTACATTGTCATTTCGGTGTCTTTTGTAGGTGAATATGAGGTATGATCTTTGCTTATTGTTGAAGACCGTATTGTGACCTATAGTTGTTAATTCCTGTGTCATCTGATCTCTTGTTGAGAGTTCTCACTGGCACTCAAGCCATATTAGGTAAAGGGTGGGGATCCCGTTAACAAATTTAACCTCGCCTTATTCTGTATGTATGTGCCTGTCCCAAGTCAGGAGTCTGTAATTCAGTGATTGTCGTTTGTTTATATGTTGCATATTTGTTTTTGTTCATAAATTAGGCCGTTAGTTCTCTCGTTTGAATTGTTTTACATTGTCATTTCGTAGCCTTTTGTCGCTGACTATTGTGTATGAACTTTGCTCATTGTTGAAGGCCGTATGGTGACCTATAGTTGTTAATTTCTGAGTCATTTGGTCTCTTGTGGAGAGTTATCATTGACACTCATGCCACATTTTCTTTTTTATAGTGTGTATAAGTTTTGTAGTATTTCGCAATATTGGTTGAGGCAAACTAAAGTTAGGAGAACGGGACTCATTTTTGGGGATGTTCGGGAAGGACGGACTAGGGTAACACCTTATGCCTCTCCACTATGGCACCAACACAGAAGTTCTGACTATTGTGCTGGTAATACTCATCCCACTAGCACTGTCATTAACACACACACACACACACAATTTTATTATCAAAATATTTAATCTTAATTTTGATTTCTTTTTTTGGGGTCGAGTGATTATATGCATCCCCTTCACAAGGAGTCTCAAATTTGACAAATTTATTGTACATATACATGTTTGTAATATTTTATAGCTTATTTTTCAACTAATTTTAAAGCTTACAAACTTAAATTGATCATCTCTTTCTTTTTATATGGCTTTTAACATTTTGTTTTGAACAAAACGATTTGTTATATATTCTTCACGTGTATTTCTATCAAATCTGGCATTGTTACAAAGCCAATTAAATAAAATTCAGTCGAACTTGAAAACAAATATGCAATCATTCAAATATATATACAAGTCGTTAACTGGTCAAGCGGCTAGATGCACATATTGTCGACCAATTGAACGACATGTCGTTTTAAAACTTCTAGAAATATTAACGGAAATAAGGAATGAGTAAAGAAAAATAAATGAAAACAGAACGACTGAATTAAATAAAAGGATGTTCGATATACTGTATATTTCGGTTTATTTTTAAATCTATACGGTGCTTTAATTATTTCTATCTAGTTTCCTAATGAAAATAATTAAAAGAGAAGATAAATACCTGACAGCTTCCTTAACCGCCGATGCTGAAATGTTTAATGTTATAAAACAATTTTAGCGTCTTTGATCTATTTTATCTTTTTATTCAGATACTTGTGGTTATCTTCTCCAAGTTCAACGGGAACATTAGAATGATCTAGAATAGAACCCAGATGGAACCAAGAAGTTGGGTTGCTATAACCAAACAACCCGGATGTTGAACCAGTTACCATGGTTTCGAACCAAAGAACCAAGGTTCAGAACCAAAAAAACCAGATGGAACCAAGGTTTAGAACCAGAGTGCCCGGATAGAACCTAATTGCATTCAGAATTCTCTTGACTTTTTATACCTTCAACGTATTTTCCAAATCATTTATGTATTTAGTATATTTATATATAACAAGATTGATCGTTTATATAAATATACAGTGATAATTTCCATTGTTTAACGCAAACGTACATTTTAGATAAATAGATTGAATGCAAACTACTATTCTGTATTTGTGCATTGTGATTAAAAATTCGTATGTATCATTACTTTCATTTATTTACAACTCTTGTATTGTTCTGGTAGTACTATTGCATTTCATGACTGTATCATGTGTTTCCATCAGTTTAATATAGAACTATCGCATGGTTAGGTTTGAAATTAATGATGAACCCAAGTTTTTAGTGCTTACCGTTTTAATTTATTGACATAACTGCACGTCTCGATTCTCAATTGATAGTGGTACGATAATCGTTGCAAAGAATCCTGTTAAACTTTTGTGAAAGACAGTTTTAATTTTGCAGTGTTGGGAGAGTTTATGTTCTATTTTGAAGGCAATTGTAGTGACCTGCAATACAAGAACCGTTCCATTTGATTTCAGTTATATGTCTTGTGTTTCTGCCTCTGACCTAGGTTTTCTGTATTTGGCATGTGTAGTGCATCATGACATAAGACATTGTTACGTGTACCATGATGAACTTTCGTGCATGACCGCTGTGTATATTTTTGACATGGAACTATTGACCAGAATATGACTTTTTGACTCTTGACCTATGCACGCTAGGTGTGTCATCGGGATACAGTGTGTATATTACCTTGACCTCAAAATGTAATTTTCAATTGACCTTGCTTCTGAATATGTGACATGTAGATGTATTGTCATAAGATGGTGCATGAGTCTAGTGGCAATAGAAACTTCATGTGAGCTTGACCTTTGGCCTCAATGTACAACTTGTATACTAGTATTTTGTTTGAATTAAATGAGGAATTGTCTGATTGGCCCTCATACCACATCCTATTATGTCTATTTTAGATATAAAGATATATTTGTTAGTTTTGTGCAGCACGATTACCCTTTCCTCAAAATCTGCTTTGCATTTTTTTTTATAAGGAACTGCATATTGGGTGTGATTCTTGGTATGATTACCTTGACGTCAAGTCAGGAGTCTCTGGTTTTTGTTAGTCTTGTATGTTTTTAATTGTAAGTTCAGATTTATGTTTTGGAGTTTGAACTAGTTCACATTTTGTTTAGGGGTCATTTGAAACCCGCCTCCGGGCGAGGGATTTTCTGGCTTTGTTGAAGAAAAATGTTGCAAAATGTTTCAACCATTTTATCTTTGATTTCATTTCATGGACATGTAGATATGGATAGTCTGTTTTTACATCTTAAAAATTCACACAGAAGATATACGCATTTCAATAAACTGAACTCAGTGCAAAGAACCTTTAAAGGACACTTAGACAGAGAGCTCAATCTAGTGAAACACTGTGTTATGCGGGTCACATGTTACTTGAAATGTCACTGTCTGTTGCCAAAACTGCACCGAGATCCTGAAAAAAAATATGCAAGTTAATTCTATTAGAAGTAGAATACAAAGGAAATAAATAAGCTGTTTACTGAAATAAATGTAGGATATATCTATGGGCCACAGATGCCCCTGCTAGTGAAAAAAAAAAACACGAGTAAACTTCCACAGATATATGCAGGATTCTCGTAATTTTGACCATTTTGTGACCAAAAACATTGTGTATAAGTTTCAAAACATTTGGCAAACTAAAGTTAAAGAACGGAAACAACAGATTTAGCATTTTTCCTATCTTAAAGCTCCATGTTGACATTTGTATCATTGGTACTTGTACCACATCTTCTTACATCTAATAACTCATGAACAGTGACGTCACCCAATATCGAACTTGATTGATCTGTGTTATGGGGTTATAAGCATTAAGTATAAGGTTCATAACATTTGATTGAGTCAAACTTATTTAAGAGAACGGAAACGCAAAAGGCAGCATTTTCTATGTTTTTAAAGGGACATGATAACTCATGAACGGTAAAAGTGACGCAACCAAATTTTAATTTAGATATTGTGTTGTGTGGTAATAATCATTGTCCCAGATTAGGGGGATGGTGGAGATCCCGCTAACATGTTCAAGCCCGCCTGATTCGGTATGTGTGTGACTGTCGCAAGTCATGAGCCTGTAATTCAGTGGATGTCGTTTGTGTATGTGTAACATATTTGTTTTTTGTCCATTTTTTGTACATAAATTTGTCTGTTTCTTTTCTCGTTTGAATATTGTTAGGGCCGAATGATTATATGCATGCCCTTCATAAAGAGTATCAAATTTGACAAATTTATTGTACATATACTTTTTTGTAATATTTTATAACTTATTTTTCAACTAATTAAAGCTTACCAACTTAAATTGATCATCACTTTTTTTTATGTCTTTCAACATTCTGTTTTAAACAAAACGATTTGTTACATATACTTCACAGTATTTCTATCAAATCTACATTACTACAAAGCCAATTAAATAAAATTCAGTCGAACTTGAAAATAAATATGCAATGAAATATATATGGCTAGATGCACATATCGTTTGCCAACTGAACAACATGTCCTAATTGGGTGGTTTTAAAACTTCTAGAAATATTAACGAAAATAAGGATGAGTAAAGAAAAATAAATGAAAACAGAACGACTGAATTTTGAATAAAAGGATGTTAGATCTACTGTATATTTCGGTTTCTTTTTAAAATCTATACGATGTTTTATTTTTATCTAGTTTCCTAATCAAAATAATTAAAATGAGAAGATAAATACCTTACAGCTTCCTTTACCGTCAATGCTGGAATGTTTAATGTTATAAAACAATTTTAGCGTGTTTTACCTACTTAATCTTTTTATTCGAATACTTGCGGTTATCTTCTCCAAGTTCAACGGGACATAAGAATGATCTAAAATAGAACCCAGATGGAACCAAGAAGTTGGGTTGTATAACCAAACAACCCGGATGTTGAACCAGTTACCATGGTTTCGAACCAAAGAACCCGAATAGAACCAAGGGTCAGAACAAAAAAAAAACAGATGGAACCAAGGTTTAGAACCAGAGTGCCCGGATATAACCTAATTGCATTCGGAATTCTCATGACATTTTATACCTTCAACGTATTTTCTAAATTATTTATTTATTTAGTATATTCATATATAATATATAATTAGGGTCAACGTTGAGCGCAATAAACTAGATACTGTTCGCCCTGCTATTCATGCAAAAAATCATCAAAGATAACAGTCTTTTAGTTTTGATAGACAGAATCTACATGAAGTTGAATATCATGAAAACCCCTAATATTTTTAAACCAATACATGTATGCTGACAATTGTTTTAACCCCGCCACATTATTTATGTATGTGCCTGTCCCAAGTCAGAAGCCTGTATATTCAGTGGTTGTCGTTTGATTATGTGTTACATATTTGTTTTTCGTTCATTTTTTTACATAAATAAGGCCGTTAGTTTTCTCGTTTGAATTGTTTTACATTGTCTTATCGGGGCCTTTTATAGCTGACTATGCGGTATGGGATTTGCTCATTGTTGAAGGCCGTACGGTGACCTATAGTTGTTAATGTCTGTGTCATTTTGGTCTTTTGTGGATAGTTGTCTCATTGGCAATCATACCACATCTTCTTTTTTATATTGCATCTCGTTAATCTTTATTTTAAAACAGTTAAACTGATTTGATATTGTATAATCAAAGCTAGCCCTTTCTACGCTAATTGTATGGAAATCAAAATGCTTTGAATGATTCTAACGGGAACTATCATACGCGTACGCCAAATGAAAGAATAGTATGAAGACTGATCGCAACAAAATGTCTTTATTTTTTCAAGCAGGTGACAGTTATATTTTACTACTATTTGACCTTTTGTAATAAAACATCGCTTTTAATCTCCCTAATTCGAGATAAATGTACCACAATCTATGCATTTTTGGAATATATAAGATATTCAATTCTGACACAAGAAATAATATTCAAGGAGGCTCGCGGGTATAAGATTTTCAGAAAAAAATTAAACATAAATTTTTCTTTACAAATTTTGTTTATTACCTTAAGTAGTTTTTACTTTGTCATATGGTACAAAAATCATTCCAAAAAATCAATTCGTGTTGGCTGCAGGTGACTTTTAAAATTTCTAAAGTTGTTTATGTCTGTGTCATTTTGTGGATAGTTGTCTCATTGGCAATCATACCACATCTTCTCTTTTATAAACCCTAGATTGTCGTATCAACTGGGAAATACATATATATTGTATATGCAGAGGCTGCAGGAATGTTGCTATATAGAAATGGACATTTCACGATTGGCTGAAATCAAAGCTTTTGTTGTTTAGATTTGTATTCAACCGACACCCTCGGTCCATTTCTGTATGTAAATCAAAATAAGTGGAAGACTGAACTGTATCTTTTGTATTCTTTAGCTCAAGTTAAACATATTAGTAGTCACCAAATTTCGAACTATTTAGTGAAATGACTTCATTTTTATAGTGAAAAAATAATATAAAAGGTAAATGCGAATGGTTCAATCCGTATTGTGGCATATAAGGACCCTAAATAACCTAGGACAATAATACTGAAGACATTTACGAAAACTACGATTACACAAAATCTTGCGATTATGTTTATACGAGAAAAAAAGGGTTATCTCAAAAATAAAAAAAAAAAAAAACAGTATGAATATGTATACATAAAAATCTGAACCATTTTTTTAAGATATAAATGATCTAAATGAGCGTTTTCAACGACAGTCTAATACACTACAGATAGTCACAACAACAAAAAAAGTATCACAAATATACCAAAGTCCAAGGCAAATTCAAAACGGGGAAGTAAATAAAAAGTGCCAAAAATCAAACGTTATCAATCAACAGATCAAAGTGAAAGACGCCATATAATCCTAACCTGGTACCGTCAGTATCCGAAGGATGTAACTTGCTTTTATAGCTAGATAGACGTTCAACTTTTATATGACATAATAATATTCATAAGAATTGATGTCTTGGGTTACACTTCGAATCCCTCACTATATTTCTTCTTCTCTGGTGATTTGTTCGATTTGTACTCTTTAGTATGGCATATGTGTTATGATCATCTTTTCATGTGCAATCAATCTGTTGTCTTGTACAAGGTGGCAATACTGTATGTGTGTTCGTATATATAAATCAACAGAAAACTATACACTTTCCTCTAATACAAAGACCGTCTAGTTATGTTATGGTTTAATAAAATAAAGCAAAAGCAGCAAAAATATCGTCAAGACAAAACACATGAAAATACAGAAAATGTAACGAGCAAGTAAAAATAAATAATTTCTAAACTCGTCGCAGCTTAGTCCATTTTAAATAATAATGTTGGGTGTCGTTCATCTTTACATGCTTAGTGATATACCTTTCTGTATCTGCAACTGCTCCCTAACCGTTAAATTACTTTGTCATTTTTCTCGCCTGATACACCTTCGCATCTTTTATCTTTTTTAATCAGCGAACTAGTTTTGCTGATAAGCTTTGTGTTAAAACAAACATCGTAATAAGCGATAAGGGATATTTCAACTACTTAAGTAATCTAGATTCTTATATTTCGACAGTTTGATGAATAGTTTAAATCATATTTCGACATATTGATGATCATTGATAGTGTTTTTTTATAGTTGTGATTTTTTTTTTTTTTTTCATTTTGACCAAGCGGTATTCAAAAGGAATTTTTTTTTTTCTTCTTCAGGAATAAATATCAGATATTACAAAAATACCGTATCTATACTATTAAACAAGAAGACCTCAGTTTGTGTGTCGCTTCTCTTCCTTCCACACTAAATTAATCATCATGCTTCTGTGTCCTATAGGTAACATGCATAGTCCCATTTGTCATCCATTCTTATGATTATTCAGATTGAGTTATTTTGGGAGAAAAACGACAAAATAAGTGTCCGGATATTGTTTCCGTTATCAGACTGACTTTTAGTCATAGATAAGACTTCCGGTTTTAAATATGCACAAGAACAACCAATCGTATGATAGATTACAAAAATGAAAAATAAATAAGCCAATCAGAGCGGTCTCCATATCATGGTTTTTAGATCGCAAGAACCACAACTATTATACCTCCTTAGAGACAATTATGTTTTCGCGTTTATCCACCTGTAAACTACGATTATACTACTATAATATACCGAGACTCTCTGTATTCTGTCTATTTTTTTCTGAAATATCTACTATCTAAGGGGTCATACCAGTTGCACATGCATATATTGAAATAAGTAAAACATGTGGAAACAAAAATATGTCCATTAGTATACGGATGCCACATCGGGACTATCATTTACTATGTTTAGTGGACCGTGAAATGAGGTAAAATCTCTAATTTGGCATTAAAACTAGAAAGATCATATTATAGGGAACATATTTACTAAGTTTCGAGTTGGTTGGACTTAAACAACTTCATCAAAAACTACCTCGACAAAAACTTTTACCTGAAGCGGGACAGTCGGACGGACGAACGAACGAACGGTCGAAAAGACTAGAAAACATAATTCCCATAAATGGGACATAAAAATTTATTGTTGAAAGTGAAAACTTTAACCTGAAGCCGGACAGAAAGACGGACGAACGAACAAACGGATGAACGAACGAACGAACGGACGAACAGACTAGAAAACATAATTCCCATAAATGGGACATACAAATTTATTGTTGAAAGTGAAAGTAGTGATTTGGCCAAAATGAAAGTAGTGTAGAGATTAGAGGGAGGCAGGACTTATTCGGGACGTCGGGATCGGGTGTTTTTAAGCCCAGGATTTCGGGATTGATCTCTACGGGATGCGGGAATATTTTTTTTTTAATTTCGTGATGTCGGGATATGAATTTCGTTAAAATACGCACCTCGGGGTATCATGTTTTTAGGCCCGGGATTTCGGGATCAGAGCCCCTCATACCACCCCTCAAATGAGCCTTAGTCATTTATACGAGATTCAAATCCTGCCTTTGGCATGTTAATAGGGCTCTCAAAAGGAAAAGCACTGATGGATTGTCCTAGAAGCACATTTTATTAGAATAAAAATGGTCTATAAGCAGTTTCATTTATTTCATGTTGAAGCGGTGCAAATTTTTAATTTGATTTGACTTTTACCAAAAAATGCATTGTAGCAAAGGGGAAGAAAAATTGTGGTATATGGCTAGAAACACGAAAAAAATGAATTTAACAGAAAGGAAACACATAACGGACTTTGGAAAAAAAGGAGAGGGCTTTTGATACCTTATATGAAATTCTCCAGTCATAATATCTTTTACAAAAATTCATCCTACAACAGTTTACAAGCTGTTTATGCCAGCGATTTCGCGGGTGTGTTCTAGTAGTAGTTGAATTGACGTGAAAAATGAATATAGTAACTAGAAAAAAGGAAAGTGTTTGTCTTAGAATGAACATTTAATACCGTCAACATGCTACCTAATAGATCACCAAATTCATAAGAATAAGTCCTGTTGAATTCATTTTATACAATTGTCCTATTTCTAGCCACAGCAACAATTGAAATATTTCTGCACGCCTCGTGTAAAATTTATATAATAAAATTTGTTCATTCTATTACACTCCACATATTTACACCATGTTCAACCTGAATAACATTATTTACAATGATTAATGTGTAAACTTTAATGCGTATATTTCCTAAAGAAATCCTTTGTTCAACTATTGAAAAAAACATAATAGGTACTACCTTTGGTTCGATAAGTGTAATTGTAATATTAATCGTTGATGTACAGCAGTTTCAACAATGTCTATTGATCACACACTTTAATTGCTATCTTACCTGTGCCGTCTTTTGTAATGAGCATTTGAACTGTTTTAAAATCAACAAAAAATATCTAAACACTGTCTGACATGTGATAACCGAGAGAAAGGTTGTTTACGTTTGCCGTGTGTGTGCGTATTTCAAAGGTAAGACAATGCAATTTATGGTATGCCTTATGTTGTTAAAACATGTAGAAATGCGACGGAAAGCATCAATTGTAAATTCAAAGGTGTCATTTCACTTAATCGACATAATTAGGAAACGCAAAACACCTATTTACTGTAATGAGTTTTAAAAGAAGTTAACATTTAAAATAGGTCACCAGGTGAAATAAATGTTGTTTATCTTATTGAATATTTTAAAACGATCCCATTTTGAACTTTGTTTTTAAACATGAACTTAAACATAAACATAAATGTGAAAACAAACAGCAAATTATAATAAATCATATTACATGCAGTATTTGATAAATGTTTAAATAAAAAGAAAAAAAGGTAAAAAGTAAGACCCACACAATGAACTTTTGATGATCGAAATAAGTATGCATAATGATTTCATATCAACAATATGTGACTATGAAAGGGAAACGTTATAACACATTAAATTGTACATTATGCACTGTTGTGAACGTTCTTTAATGTAGAATATTTAGCACATGAAATATCTTAGGATTCTACTTCTTTTGTGATATGTTGTCGAACATTTGTCACAGAATATTTACACCTAGCAAGTGTATTTTTTTCGAAACGAAGATATGAAAATAAAAAGATACATTTAGTTTACTATGGAAACGATTCAATGTTCATTCAGATATTATGATACCGTGTGAAATATATAAATAGATTGAAATTAAATCAAGTGTGAATGTTTACTATTTAGGTAAACAACCTTCATTAAATGAATTGCATAATCTCTAAAGTCCGTGACACGATTTTATGAGGTTATTTAAACCCGTCTTATTATGATAACGTTAAACTTTGTTGTTCAACAATAGATGGATTGGTTATATTTTCATTTAATTCACTCACTGATTTCATTTTGGCTTTAATTGGAATGATATAAGTGAACAATCTCCTTTGTTTCAAGCGTTTGCTTTGCGTAGATGTACATGTGCAATTAAATTATGTTAATGTAATAATAATTTTCCAAAAAGATTTAACACATGATGTTTTGTTTTTCACTTTAGAAACTTATACCACTTATAATCAGCTTTTATTTTTATTTGATACAGAGTTTATATCGTTACTTAAATTGTATGCATTTTGCAGTGCTTTGTTATTTTTCCTTCTAAATGTTTGACTGTATTCACTGTAGGGCCATATATACATTATGGGATATAATAAAATTCTTATATAATATAATGCTTTTTCAACTCTTGCAAAATGTTAACATTTCAAGAAATGTTATCCGATATCTATTATGTCTATAACTATATCGTTTAAGGTACATTCAGCTGGGATAATCATGTGCGATTTAAACGAGGTATGTTTTTGTTGTTATTATTTATTTTGAAATATTTTGGAATTTTAATTGAGTTGTCAATTTATTTTTGACTTTGAGTTTGAATGTATTTTTGTAATCCTTTGCCTCTCTTTTAATTGAGTTCAAGAATTCATTATATGTCAACTGTTATGGTATAGCTCTTTAAGTATAAACATACTTACCTTACCTTTCAAATATGTGAGTTTTAAACATTGCGGAAGGTGCTTTTGACGCACAACATTTATTAAATGATATTTTCATTACATGCAATGGATCGATACCGCTCCTTGGGTATATCTTGTCCTAAAGTGTATCACCAACCCGATCACAAAGTACTAGTCATCGTTTCGAAACAGACATGAGTTTTAACATTCCTCTTATATATTATTATTGTAAATGATTGAGATTGCATCATATAGATTCTGCTCTCTTTCAAGAACCTCTTTTATTATATGAAATGTACAGCTTATCACTTGTTCAAATACCTCTAATCTCTGCGTTAAAATATTAGTTTTTTTAGCATTCCTAATGCACTTAATAAAAAACCTACTAAATTGTAACTGTATACATTATTTTCATTGAATAATTTCTTCTTTTGATTGTGTTGACGAAGCGCGAGTGTTTATTGACAAGCCTAGTATTTTTAATTAAATTGATTCTAAATCATTTTAAAAACAAGCTTTTGGCATATTACCGGAAATATACTTTTCATACAATTTATAATGACAAGACACATTACCCCTTAGAAGAGGAATTGAACTTAAATTTCATATGATTAAGACATGATATTTGCTTGTCTGTAACTGCTTTGATAATTTATGGATGATAATTATGTTTTGATTCTTTTGTTGACTATTCTTACATAGGACTTCTTTAAATCTGAATTTAGTAGTGCGTTTATTTATGGGAATGGCAAATATTTGCCTCTACCTAGAGCGCTTCGATCCAACAAAATATACCGTATTGTCCTATTAGAATCGAAATAATTCATGGGTGCTTGAATATATCGTAATTTTATCACGGTTTGTCCCTTTATGCCAATATATTACCCCCGTTATCGCTCAGGGTAAACTATTTGTCATAAAGGACCAACCCGTAGTAAAATCACGATATATTCAAGCCCTCATGAATTATTTCTTAATTAATCAGCCAGTCGAAGCCTGACTCCAGTTGCGAAATTTTCTTGTTTCATTGAAGACCCATCTGGGGCTTTATGTGGTTTTCTGCTCCTTGTTTGCGTTGTTCTATAACACTTATATCGTTGTTATCCCCTACTGATGTTCTTTTTTCTATGAGAAACTAAACAATTATTTCTACTGTTCAAAAGTTTACACTTGCAACATATACATTGTCGTTAAATACCTGTACAAAAACCTCTTATCAACTATTTTAGAATAAACATTTCTGGCATTATTAGTTTAGTTTAGTTTAAACATATTTATTTATAGTGGATTGGGAAACAAGTTTTTCAACTTATATTAATCCCTTTCTACTTTGCGGGTGCGAGTGCTGCCTTGTAACAGCATTAGCCTGCTCTTTTTCGAAATCTACAAGGATGTCTTTAACATGCAAGAGATATGGCTCACTCTTAACACGGGTCATCCATTTATCATAATTGACAGCAAAAAGGGATATGCAAACTATTTGTGGTAAATGTTTCAGTTTTTAACGTCCAAATTGGTACTTTCAAAATGGTGTAAAAAATAATATCCAAGAGCAGTTTTATCGTACATTGCATTTTGAAAACCAACTAGCAAACGTTCACTACTTAAACCAGAAATATAACACAACAGTTGAGACGATTTACACTACGAAAACATAGTCATAAATTATGCCAATCTCATAATGTTTAATATTTTTGAAGAAACTTTACCGAGCAGTAAATGACGGAAATGTTGAACAAGTACAGAAACTATTAACCAGAGGATCTTCAGTAGATTATAGAAATAGTTATGTGAGTTAATGTTATACATTTATATGAACGATCTTTGTAACTTCTGATTTTAATGTTCGCGTTCGCAGAATAATGATGGAAACTGTGTACAATCCACACATTATACGTTAAGGACACAGATTCAATATATCATGATGAGACCCTGTATATATATATATATATATATATATATTTATTTATTCATTTTGGTCGTATGCTAAAAGATGGTTCTCCCGCAATGGCATGATTTCGCGTTTAAATTGTAATGACTTATGATGCATGCACACATTTTTAAGTTGATGCCATGTCCTTTGAAAATCAGGGAAAATGTTTACCAAAAGTATGGTTTGACGAGATGCAGTTTTTCAAACAAAATGCCTTAGAATCATCTCGGTTGTTTAAAGGGAAAAAGCACTTTTACACTTAGTCATTAGTTACTGTTTTGCCAAATAATATAGAACTAAAAGCGCCATCGTTCTGCTGACGAACTACAATTTAAAACTCAGATATCAAGTTAGCAATATTTCTATTTCAAATCGTACTGTTAAAACTTGATACATGCATATATTTGCGACGTTATCTAGACGATCGGTTACTCTATGTACATTGCATAAAAATATTATAAAAGTGTTCTCACATATCATTGTCCTGATTTGGTTTTTTTATATATATTTAATAGAACGACGAAACACCCCTCCATGTAGCGAGGAACAAAGAAATCGCAGAAATCTTGATTAAATACGGCGCAAACGTTAACAGTACAGATTCTGGTGTGAGTATGAATATTCGATAATTTTACATGACTAATGTGTGATTTCAGACTGAACAGTTCTATGTTTCTGTCTTTCTGTCTTTCATAACCTGTCGACAAAGTGTCATACTGACATATTTCTCATGGTATGTTTTACCAGATTTTGTTTTGTATAACATAGATACCACTTGTCTACTTTTTTACTTAATTTGTTCACAGTATGCAATCATCGAAGTAACTTATAGGGTCTTTGCATCGGAACTAAACTCATTTATTTATTAAAAAAAACCCGTTGTTGGCATGACACGGGTTATGTTCTTTTTATATATTTTATGATAGTATGATACTAAACCCCTAACGGCAGGGATTGTGCCTGATATTCATATGATGAAGACATAATCTTTCAATCAGTTTATTTGAGGTCTAGAGCTGGCATGTCAGTTAACTGCTAGTAGTCTATTGTTATTTATGTATTATTGTCATTTTGTTTATTTTCCTTGGTTACAGCTTCTGACATCGGACTCGGACTTCTCTTAAACTGAATTTTAATGTGCGTATTGTTGTGCGTTTACTTTTAGTATAGGGGGAGGGTTGAGATCTCATAAACATGTTTAACCCCGTCGAAAATTTGCGCCTGTCCCAAGTCAGGAGCCTCTGACCTTTGTTAGTCTTGTTTGATTTTTAATTTAAGTTTCTTGTGTATAATTTGGAGTTTAGTATGACGTCCATTATCACTGTACTAGTATACATATTTTGTAGGGGCCAGTTGAAGGACACCTACGGGTGCGATCATAACATACATGAGAAGAACAAAACCCGTGTCATACCAACAACTGGTCTATAAATAAATGTGTTTAGTTCATGTTCACATTAGATAATTTTTCTTATTCAGACTGCCTTGATTATTTATGTCAAAAGGACCTAAATTACAAAGTTTTTTTTTCAATAAGTGGAAAGTTTCATTTGTTATATGTATGTAGGAAATTTAAATTCTTATTTTAGTAGATACAAATACAATTAACTATCAAAAAGGACTGTTAACCTAGTTTAACGGGAAGTCTAAGCGATGCATGCATGACAGAAGACAGGAAACGCCTAGCTATCGACTCATCCGGTATTGCTCCTTTTGGTGTTGATGCGATTCCCTTTGTGTGTTTTTTTTTTTTTTTTTTTTGGTTTTTGTTTGATTTTGTTACTCTGTTTGTTTTACTCAAACATTGTTGTAAATATAGTGGAATTCTATGCGACTGTCATACAAGTGAAAGGCTTTACTCGTTTGAATTGCATTAAATTTGTCATTTCGGGCCTTTTATAGGGGTATGCGGTACGAACTTTGCTCATTGTTGAAGGCCGTACGGTGACATATAGTTGTTCATTTCTGTGTTATTTGGTCACTTGTGGAAGGTTTTTTCATTGGCAATCATACCACATCTTCTTTTTTTATATAAGTTAGCTATACAACCAAATCCACAATTTTATACACTAAAAATGCCTTTACCAAGTCAGGAATATTACAATTGTTTTACATTCGTGAATATGTTGTTGAGCTTTTGACTTCATTATTTCATTAAGGACATTTAGTTTGGAATTTCCCTCTGTGTTCGGTATTTTTGTTATTTTACTTTTTTCCACATACATTGCCTTTTCCGAATCATTTAACGCGATTTAAAACAATGATCTTGAACTATTTAGAGATACAAAAACAGAACATGTAATATTATACAACTTGTAACTCAAGTCGAGCTCATATTCCGACTGTTTACCACAGAAGTGCCTTAAAAATGAGTAAAATCCATGATCTATAAAGGTGCATTACATTTCGATATATTTGTTTAGACTGGATATCTGTTCGAACGTATCTGGACAATACCAGTCCTAATCGCATTAAGGGCATTAGAATATATTAGACATAAGAATATATGGAATGAGTGCCTATGAGACAACTATCCATCCAAGTTACAATTTGTAAAAGTAAATTATAATAAGTGAAAGTACGTTCTTCAACACGGAGCCTTGGTTCACACCGAACAAAAACTAATGGTCTAATCTGTATAAAAAAACGAAAAATATTTGTGTTGCCGCTAGCTTCATGAGGTTTATTTGGAAACATTTTCTGTTCAAAAGCCTCTTCACCGAGACAATAGGGGAAAATAATAAAAACCAACATTTTATATAATAAAGAATAAAAACTTTAGATATATCTTGCAAATTCTTTACAGGGCTGGACTCCTCTCCATATAGCAATAGCCTATGGGAACATTGGACTAACGCAAATTTTGATCGTCAATAAAGCTGATGTGCATGCTGTGACCTCAGAAGTGAGTAGCAAACTTTGTCAGAAAAATCATTCAATTTAAAGTTTCGTTGAAAGTAAAGGCTTTTGGACGTTTTCCAATTATAAGACTGTATGTTACCCTCAAAATGTATTTTGGTTATTGTTGTTTATAACATGATGAATAATTTTTTTTAACCCTAATCTGGACTTTTCACTTGAAACAAAGTTTAGTCTGTTGAATAGCTTGACTCACATCCAAAATCAGAAATATCAAAATAATTAGAAACACACTGTTGATGAAATGAGGTAAAGGTAATATTTTGCAACTTCTACGATATGCAAAAATATGTTTTAATGAGGTTTCCTTCAGTGACCAAGGGGTTGCATAACTGTTTCTATATCACTCATATCGAATTTTTGAATTCTTTCAAAAATGTTTATAGTCGGTATACGTATTATCTATGCGAGACTATTATATTCCAAGTTTCTAGTTGTGATGAACTTACTTATCGTCTCAACTTCTCATGATGATCTAAATGATTTCTTCCATCTCATTAACACTGACAATTTCAATTTCATAAATAGACTTCAAGAAACTTGTTTTTTTCTGATTAGTTTCTTAAGTTGCAAACATCTCCAGCTACCTTAACTAGCGTTCAGATGAAATCCAACAATTATTTTGCACTCCTTTAAGCCGTGTTGTCATATTATTTTTACTTGTTTAAGTGGTTATCCTATCAGTAAAGTGCCATGGGTCAGGCTTTTTTTTACCTGATTATATTTTGCACTTTGTAACAAATCAGGATGTATAGCTAATTGTTGTTTTACCTGTGTGACGTTTATATTCTGACGTCAGGTGCGCGATTCTGCGTTAGAGCCATGTTGATCTGGCCTATGGTCCCAGTGCTTTTTCAGTCGTTAATGAGTAGATTAATCATACATAAATAAAATTCAAAAATAAGAAAGCAATTAATGAGGTTGTTAAGGATGTACTTAGGTGAGGTTAGGTAAAAAATGAGAAATTAAGAAATTAAAATTGATACTTTAAGCTGGTAGAGCATCAATTAAGGATAAAGATAAGCTAAAAATATTGATAGGTCATGGACATCCTTTTCGAGATATTTGACATTTAAAATATGGCGGGAAAAGGCTGACTCGGACTTTTACTTTATATTTGCATTGGTATTATTTGGGTCTCAAAACAAAAGAAAGAAAATCAAGAATCTTCTTAAATTTTGGTAAATGAGCTATTAAGTCTTATATGAAAAAATAAATGGGTGTTATGGGGCAAAATATTTTACATTGTATTGTATGGAAAAACACCAAGGAGTCCGAACATTTGATACAAATTCCAAAACCTCACCTAAGTACATCCTTAAGTTTGATATATTGCTTTTTGTGATTCCTTGTTAAATATTTGTTTCTTTTTATTGTTATTATGATACTTTGTCATTTCGGGGGTTATATAGCTGACAATGCGGTATCGGCTTTACTCATTGTTGAAGGCCGTACGGTGACCTATAGTTGTTAAATACTGTGTCATTTGGTCTCTTGTGGACAGTTGTTTCATTGGCAATCATACCACTTCTTTTTTATATGTAAATAAATCTTCTTTTTTTTTTAATTTATCATATTTTATTGAAATCTGTACATTTGTTAGTTTTAAAACATCAAGTACCAGTACCTTATCCCGGCCTCGTTAACATTAGTAAATATCATATTTATACAGTTGTTAGTATTTGTTAGTATTAGACATTCAATTTTCAATATTTGAAAAAAAATTAAAAAATATATCATGTCAGTAATTTCAAAAAGAAAGAATTTTACCATTTAGATTTTCAAACACAATTATCTGTATAACAAATGCACAGGTTTTGAAAAAGTATATATATATTGTTTTTATATTAAATTTATTTTTTTCTTATTTGCACATGAACATAATAATTTACACATATTTGTATGCATAATAGTTATATACACTAAAAAGACGATATATAATATATTTAATAGACACAGCTGTTTTAGTTTGATACATTGCAGATAATGATTTTAAGACAGAGGCTGTTTGGATATGAAATATATACATTATATGTGGAGTCTATTTGGTTTTTGGTTTTTGTTTTTATGATAATAAAGAAGTCCAGGGGTTCCAGCAGTTTTTTGCCCTACTAAGTAATTTATTTTTATAGAATATATTTTTTTCTATTAATAAGTTTTCCTTTAAATAATTTTTAAGTGCTATTATATTGGTTTGTTCCATAGCTAATTTGCTTCTATAAATGTAGAATTTTGTTAACAGAAGTATTATGTTTCTTATATCATTTTTATCAGTTTTTGTTAAAATACCAAATAAAACCAAGTCAATATTTAAAGTTAGTTCTATTTCTGTCTTCTCAAATATCCAGGAGTTAAGGTCTTCCCATAATTTTGATATATATGGACACGTACAGAATATATGTTCTATTGTTTCGACCCCTCCGCACCCAAAACTACAAATATTTGTAGCTTTAATTTTTATTTTAAGGAGAAGTTGATTCGTGCCTAAAATTCGATGTATTATTCCGTATTGAAACCACTGCAATTTTGAATTTTTTGTAATATAAAAGGGCAATACATGGATATTTTTCCAATTGAAGTTTGCATTGAGAATTAATGACCATTTTTGTTAACAGTTTTGTTTAGGATTTGACTTTTTACCATTCAAAATATTATACATATCTTTTGAACCTTTCTGGGATTTAAAAAAAACCTTTAATACCGAGGGCAAAACTGGACCGTTTTCTCTCTTTAAGTCATTTGGACATATTTGATATTCTTTTAAATACCTTTTTATTGACAAAATTAGGCCTTGATATGTGAGAAAATAAGTTTTAATATTGTATACATTATTAAAGTGATCAAAAGTCATAAAGTTTCCATCTTATGTAAATAAATCTAGAAAAATGGTCAACAAAACGTTTACGTATTTTATAACAATTTGATTTTGGATGTAACGCGTCTTTTGATTTGACTGACGTCGTTTTGTTTATCATAACACAATTTTTTCATGTGACCATGACGTCATCAACATTTCTTCATGATTTACGCAGGTTTAAAATGGAATTTAGAATTAACTTATAAGAAATAACTGTAATATTGTGTCAATCTATTGGAAATAACATAAAAAAAATGTGGTGCGCACTGTTAAATAACCCACTACGCGCGTTATTCAGTGTTCATCACGTTTTTTATGTTATTTCTCCATAGACAGAAAAAATATTACAGTCATTCCTTAAGTAAATCTAACAAATAAGTCAATAAAACGTCAATTAATATTTCAGAAGTGGACACCTCTTCATTTATCTGCATATAATGGTAATACCCAAGTTACCAATGTATTACTCAAGGCATATGCAGATGTAAGAGCAATCAACGAGGAGGCAAGTAAACATATATTGTGTTATAATTTATATTTGTGTATGGGATATACAAATTCAAGACAGTCAATTACATGTTAATTGATGTGATGTTTTCTAAACAAAGATTTTAATCATCATAGTCTTTATGTGAGCCTTTTCGCGAAATAATTAATTGAATGATTGAACGTCACTCGCTCTTTTAAGTCTGTAATTGCAGAAAGACCTTCATTGTATAACAAACACGAATGATCATAAGCTGATTTATTTCAGATAATACCTTTAGTAATAAGGTATACACAATACTGTTTATCATTATTTAAAACTTGCAATTATCCGTAATGTAATCGGCAATTGTATGTATAAACAATGTTCAATGTTATTCTCTACAGCTAAAATTATGTATAATGTTTTATAAAAATCTGACAATTTTGGGACGAAAAGTTAGGTTAGTATGAAACGTATAATTTGGTTGTAGTTATGTTCACATCTACATTAATTTTTATCTTTTTTTGGTAAAAGGGAAGCACCCCTCTCCACTGCGCCACAAGCGGTGAAGTAGCTGATATTTTGATTAAGAATGGCGCTGAAATAAACTGTATCAATAATCAAGTGAGTCTATATCAATCAGTATCGTTCAATGAAAAAAAAGACAAAGAATAACATAACAATCATAATGCTATCAACAATAGCATGTCCATTATAATTTGGAAACAAACAGGCTAAATAAACGAAAGAGAGAATCATAACATAAAACGAAGAGAAATAAACGATACCACAATAAAACACGAACATAACGAGTAGACAAACAACTTTCTTATTTTTTAATACATTTTGGCCGATTGGAAATAATGTGGTATCTGTAGTTAACATTCTTGTAAAAAAGAAACGAATGATAAAAATTGTCGTCAAACAATAATGAAATCAATAATACAAATATCAATCATTTTGGTCAAAACTAAACGCAAAAACTACCTTAAAACGATCATCATTGTAGTGATATGATGTCAGTCTTGAACTTTTACGTAAACCTTTTGACACTATGTAGATAAACAGTGGTTTATTCTGTCGATTTGTCCAGACATAACAAAAATGGTTGATTAACTTGCAAATGCATATTAGAATGAAAAGACTCCACTTTGAAATTCGTAAATCGACATCTTTTAATACATGGTTTGTTTATTCAATTCTTTTTCTCAGGGTAGTACACCACTCCACTGTGCCAGTAACGATAACGTAGCTTCTGTGTTAATTACAAATGGCGCTGATATAAACATTAAAAATTTAAAAGTGAGTGTTCATCTTGGAATTTCATCTAAGGATGCTTTTGCTATAATAATACAATACAACTTCTTCTTATAATAATTATAATGATTTTTGTAAAATAATGATTTTTTTTATGATAATCAGATCATTTTTTACGAAATATAAAGTTATAATGTATCATATAAATCAAATAATTAAGTTGACTTCATTGGATTACTGATACGAAAATAGATTACTATATGCATGAAAAAAGACAGTTTAATAAAACACACAAGTATGTTTTTTTGTAAGTAAGAATTAGGAATACAAGATGTGCTTAATTATAGTTACTATTAACTTATTTAGGGGGATACTCCTCTGCATGAAGCAACCGGAAAAGGTAATATAGATACGGTGGAAGAAATTATTAGTCTAGGCGCCACGTTCTCATCAGGAAATAATGAGGTAAAATTAATTTGGAACAACACTTTTTACCTGAAATATTCATCATTGTAATTTGATATTTAAAAATAGTTACATGTTCATTATATAATTATGAACACATATGTTTCATGCATAGTTGATTATAGGTAGAGAAAATAATACAAGTGAACAGGATCATTCCGAACAATGCGATGAAATCAGTTTAAAATTATTTGGAATTTTCTATTTATATTTAAAGCCTTCTGTTAAATATCCCAACCGAGATCAGCACATAGATGAACGACCTCAGACACATTGTCAGTAAAGGGAATAGAATGAGGTGTATTAAGTTCAAACTACAGTGCAGTTGATTGTCTTGATAGCTGAATGTGCCAACTAGGCAACGAATATCAAAGAAAAATGTTTTCACTGTAGGATGTGCAGGATCAGGATTTTCGTCAGGACACATTATTGTAAATTGGAAACATTTAGTTGGTATTTTTGACAGTGGCGTAGCTTGCATGTATGCTCAGATGCTCAAGCATCCACATCATTTTGACAAAAAAAAATAAAAAAAATATATATAATTGCATATGTTGTGTCTGAATGTAAGGGTGAGGATATGTGAACATCGTGCAATCATTTCCAAAGCAGTATACGTGGTCTTTCCTTCAAGATCATTTATAGTTTATGTAAACAAGATGGATAAATCGCAGAAAAGTGCTGTCAACTTTTTCGTAAAAAGTCTACGTCTTAGCGCGTCGTCGGCAACGGCAAGCACAGAGGATGATAATACGTAGACCTGCAGACATGTTTGGTCTGAGATTGAACCAAGCGGAGCGATGATATAGCAACGTTACTAGTTAACAACGAACACATCATTGCCTGATTTCGTTTCCTGTGACATTAAATACGACTAGTATTTATTATGGAGTGTGATCATTTCTGGGCTAATAAATACCCATTTCAAACTTGGTACAATATTAATTTTATTTTCAAAAAAAGAGTTCAAAAGTCCCCGTAGTGCACATATTTATCTATTCTTATATACAAGGGCAGTTACTAAAAAAAAGCATTTTATTTCTTTCTTTTTTTTATATAATATCTAAAGAGAAATAAAAGCTTCAGGCCAAATGCAATGGCATATCAATTATGATTTATATTTCAAAGGGGGCATAGTTTGTTACATTATTTGATCAGGACTAATTTTCGCGAGTTTCAAAGACATTGCTGATGATTTAAATTTCACAAAAATCTGGCAACACATGACAGACGCCCGGTATTTCTGTCCTCTGCAACGCGTTAAGACAAGTAATAAAAAAAATCCCATGTGCAGGCTCAAATTCCGGGAAAGGGGGTATCACTTCAGAGCCTATATTTCGAAGTTCCATATACAAAAGGACCTTTGTAATGGGTCCTTTTTGAGATTTCATATTTCAATTGGATGTGAAACTTATCACATATTACTGTATCTAAAGATGGTAGTTACGAGAAAACAACAAAATTCTGTTAGAAACTTATATATTGATGGGTATTTTGAAATTAAACAAAAATCTAGCCATTGTCGGATTGTAGGGAGAGTATACATGTATACAGGAAAAACGACTGGAAAAAAAGTGCATAAAAGATCCTAAAAAAAATTTGTGCGAACAGTTTCGCATCCACATCATTTTAACCCTGGCTACGCTACTGTTTGATATTTTTGTCAACAGATAACGATGATATTGAGCAATAGTTACATGTTCATTATGAACACATTGACTGATTCCTATGGTGTTTAAACGTTCAACAAAAGAAAGAACCATATACGAAATCGTTAAAATTATTATTTAAATATACCAGTCTTGTACTTGAGTTAATCAACGGAAATCAAATGAACACTTGCATGAACATATACATAGTATGGTCTTCCGTTTTGAATATTCAACCTTAAATAGAAAAAAGGGGATTTACAAGAAGTAAAATAAGCATAGCTTTTAAAACCGAAGAAATCAAAATCAAAATATTAGGTAAATAAAACATGTATATTCAAAGGGAAGGACACCGCTGGATTTAATGGAAATGTTCTGCAAAAAATCAGTTTGGTACAAGAAAGACGCAAAGGTATGATTGTGTGAATACAATAGTGGTTAGTAAATGATTATGTCTGCCATCACGGAATTACATGTATTATGCATAAAAATACCTATAACTTGTTTAATTTTATAGAATTTGAATATATGTTGAACCAATTTAGACTGAAGTGGTCCGTTTGATCATAGTTGGAAACACTAATTTTGTTCTGTGTTTTAGTTATTCGTCGAATGTTTCATAAGCTATTCTTTTTATATATTTCTACTGTGGTCTATTTTACATTAAAGTATGCTTTGTAATATTCTTGGAGTTAAGTTTTTAACGTTAGAACAATAGATACAATCATTTAATGCAGACTAAAAACAAAATTGAAGGATTTTTGATAATGGTTATTGGTCCGAGTACACAGTTATCGTCCCTTGATTTCCGTTGTTCACGAATATAGTCCCTAGTGTGGACAGTGTGTTACTTGTCATTTTTTTGTATACCCCTTCCAAATTTATTTATTTATGTTTTATGCTTCAAGTAGCAAGAAGGGGGATAAAACTACACTGTAAAAAAAATTGATTCATGAATTATAATGTAAAGTAGTGATTTGGTCCAGTTGAAAAAGGTCAAAAATTAGCATAATCGGAAGCTGTCAAAAAGATTTCAAGACCCCCTTCACATAAAATTGTCCATATTTTCAGTTAGAGCTGATGAAGTTTTCTATAATTTTGATATAATTTGTCCCAAAAGTAGTACAACACACTGTAAAAATATTATGGAGAAAGCGCAGGTGGGATTTTTTTTATTTAAAATTGAGAATGGAAATGGGGAATGTGTCAAAGAGACAACAACCCGCCCAAATAAAAAACAACAGCAGAGGGTCACCAACAGGTCTTCAATGTAGCGAGAAATTCCCGCACCCGGAGGCGTCCTTCAGCTGGCCCCTAAACAAATATATACTAGTCCAGTGATAATGAACGCCATACTAATTTCCAAATTGTACACAAGAAACTAAAATTAAAATAATACAAGACTAACAAAGGTCAGAGGCTCCTGACTAGGGACAGGCGCAAAAATCCATTTATTGTCTAAAAGAAATGCACTACGAAATAACTGTGTACTCGGACCTATTAACGTTCTAAGTAAGAAAATTATTCATCATAGAAGCTAATCATTTATCAATTTTTTATCACTTCTTTAAAATCGTTTTAATACCGACAGGACTCTGGCAAGTAATAATAACTTTATAAATTATCAAAAGCAGATCGTGAGATTTTTATGCTCACCACATATGATAATCAATAACTTTCCTGGTAATCAAAAGCAGTTTAATTTTAAATATTTAGTATGTACAAAAATACGTTGTATTTTAAAGTAAACTTTACAACAGACAGATCGTGATGATTACTGAATTTGAATAGAGATAGTCAACATATGCAATTATATAAAAGAATATTGATCCGTGTATACCTACATACACAAAATTGAATAAGTTGAATAAAGATGCAACACGTTACACTTATATTTCAATATTGTTTGGAAAGAATCAAATGTTTGGAGATTGTAATTAGTATATGAAAATGCAAATTTGAAATGCATACAATCTTGGGAAATAAAAACGTGTTTGAATCAGCAGTACACCAATTGAAGCTAGAACCGAACACATCTGTCATTTTGGCGTACCATTGTTCAATAAACACTTAAATTGAGTGTATGCTATTTGTTAACTTACTATCCTATTTTTCCTTCTTGTTTGTATACTTCAATTTCTTTTAAATATCATACAAATGCGTAGGGGGTCGTTTGATATCAATAACATTGCCGATTTTAATTGAACTGCGTCAGACTAGTTTTCACAATTTCAAATTCAAACCCAAATACTGCCTTATAAATATAGGAGATGTGTAATGTGTGCCAATGAAACATAAATGTTTAGTGACATGATTAAAAATTTATATAAAAAAAAATCTATGGAATTCGCTTCAGATTAAAACATCCCTTCGAATTAAAACGTATATATAATTCCTTTCAAACAAAGAAAACCAAAGCTATATGAATGATGCCAGGGTTCACCATTACACCAAGCAGTGAGCAACAGAAAATATGACATTGTGAAAGTTTTGGTTAGTCTTGGTGCCAATTTACAAGTTACAGATGATGAGGTAATCCCTGTCAACAACAACATCTAGAAATTGATGCTGAATCAATTTGGCCTTTTTTTTATTGTCGTTCTGAAAAATTATCTCGAATGTTTGGTTGTAATTAACATGTATTTGATTTCAAATACAATATATTGACTTGTCTAGAATGTGCGTTATCTGTCCTAACCTTTGTCTTTTGGAATATTTGTTTACTTTAAACAAAACGAAAAACTAATTGGCAATTTTATCATGCCATCAAAAAGAAGTTTAAGATAGATATTATTGATATTAAACACAATCTCATCAGGAAGTTTGAAAATTTAAATATCGATTCATTTCTTTAATTAAAACATTCTGGTCCTATTAGATGTAGCCAATACATTTGAAATCACGTTTTGTTTCAATTGTAACACAATCCGTATCATTCATGATTAATGAATTTGGATGGCAGGCTGCAATATTATGTTTTAAACCTTTTAACAAAAAGCGTGTGCTTATCTACTTTTTGTTTTTGAACAGTCTAAGGTAAATAGAAAGTTTGATACAAATCCATATATATATATAGACACTTTATATAATTTGTCAAATGTAGTTTTTATCAGGTTTAGCGCTCTTTATTAACGCTATAGATTAGAAATTAAAATCTAATTAAAATTGTCAGATTTTGTTAGTTTATGCATGGAAGGTCTAATTTTGTGTGAACATGAAGTCTTACTTGTGAATAACATACCACTTTCAAAATTTGCACATTTCATTAAAGATCTAGGTCAATCTGCTACTTCAATATTTAAGATGGATGAAGACACCCCAGCCATCTTAATTTAGGAAACGTCCATATGATCATTAAAATGAAATGATGGAAGTTGTTATCCCCAAATTGTCCAAAGACCACAATTTATCATAAATATTTTATGTTGTCCCGATTTTAGTTGCTGTAATAATAGTTTATTTTTTCTCTTTTTTTAACAGCAAATGCTTTGCACTTAAATTTCAAAGATAACAGAAAACGGGAGTAACTCTACGTGCGTCGATTTACCACCGGTTAACCACTGCTACATTTAATTATTTATTTGATTGCACTATTTATAGATATGTTTCTTATTATAGGGCAAAACACCATTGCATATTCTCGAAGAAATGTGCAGACAAGAGGCGTGGTACACTAAAGATGCAAAGGTACACGTATGAATATAAATAAGTCTTTCTTGATAACTAAGACTGATGTGGAATAACATATGTTTTTCAAATAATATGTACAATAAACCTGTAGCTGCGGTATGTAAATGGAAGGAACAAAAGGTTCCAACTGGAGCGAAATAAATTAAGAAGGCCTTTTCAAAACAATCAAAACAATAATCAAATTTAAAAATCTATATTTAGTTTGCCATTTGTCATTCTGTATCATTAATAGTTGTTAGATATGTGAGCTTTCTTGGGTTCTGTTTAGTATACCCAAGTGTTAACATTTTTCGTAATGTGTATTATACGTTTTAGAGCTCTTAAGGTAGCATGAAGCACTTCTGATATTTTAATTGACTCTCCAATATCAAAAACACTTTAAAAACAGACTTTTCATTTCTTGAGAATAATTAATTGAATACGTTGATGAATATCTTTGTGATTGAATCATCATATACAAGTACGTATAAAAATCAAAGTTCACTTATGAATTCATGCCTATTCATGAATAAAGTTGGAACTAAATTACGAAGAAATATCAAAAACGCCAGTCTGGTTAACACGCAGTTCAAATGCTTATTAATAAGGCTGTGGAGTCATCTGATCATTTACTATAGGAAGATCATAGGTGAAATTTTAAAAACAAATATAGTATTCAAACCCTTGTTTAGTATAACATATTATGGAGGCGATTTGAACGTTTATAAGAACTTGTATTAAGAAGTGAAATGTTTATGCTGACGACAAATGTAGAAAAAACCCTCTGTATCTGTATGTGCTTTTCTTTAGAGCGATTCGCCTCTACATCAAGCTGCTAGCCAGGGACAAATTGAGATGACGGTATCCTTAGTTAGTCTAGGCGCTAATTTGTTAGCCAAAAATAATGAGGTAATTTTGTCAGCAGTACTTCACTAATGTTCAAATTTCATGAACCGATTTAGAAGATAAATATCAAGATAACTACCAAAAAAAAATGATATTAAAAAAGGACTGGGACGGTTGACAAAGTGAACATCGCAGTTAATTTTCATATTTTAATTTTTAAAATTAGTAATTATTCATACTTCAAATCTTAATACATAGATATGAACAAAAGAAGGTTTGATATATTATTCCAGTTACAGAATAATCACAGCTACTGACATGAAGTATCAAAAACACTAAGGCCTCTAACGTAGTCATTGGTAGTAAATGTAGTAAAACAAGAATTTTCTTTTAAATATCTTTTTGACAGCATTTGAGTATTGCACTCTGTATTCAACACGTTATTCATAAGCAAGTGTAATGCAATATGTTATGAAAAGTCTAATTTAATTTCGCGGTTGATTTTAAGAGTTCTTGACAAAAATAATGCACAATCATAGTTTCGTGAATTTTGTCTTAGAACAACTATAACAGTACCATGAGTACCATCAACTTTGAATGTCTTAGAATACAGTAATATTTTTTTTAGCTATGTAAAACGTTTAAACTTGAAATACTGTTGTTTCCTTATTCCAGACAAATTTCAATTAGGAATTGCTGTTTGATATGAAATTCTTCAATATTGATGAAATATAATTTGTGAATCTTTTGCTCAATTAGTATGTGACACGGGCAGCGGAAGTGATTATTAACAATTCTCCTTAATTATGGTTTATATTATTATTTTGGACAAACATATTGTACATGTAACTTATAACATATTTGTGTTACAGGCCATGACACCTTATGAGTTAGCTGAAGTAACATACAAACGAAGAAAGGACAGTTTTTTTACATTTAGATACCAAAAGACATTGGAACATCTTAAGGTATGCATATAGTGTCAAGTTAAAACAAAAACACATAGTTCTAATCACATGCAAATATATAAAAATATATTAAAATGGGAGTCGTGGTTTTGTAGTAATGTTCTTTTAGATATGTAACGAAAAGTAAATAGGATAACACTTATTCTCCTTTTGTTTTTTCAGTGACCGAAAGACAGTACCTATCTTTCTGCGTTTGTGACTTATTTTATCAATGAACAGTTAAGTTACTTAATATAAACAAACACTCAAACGTCATGAATAAAATTGAGAATGGAAATGGGGAATGTGTCAAAGAGACAACAACCCGCCCAAATAAAAAACAACAGCAGAGGGTCACCAACAGGTCGTCAATGTAGCGAGAAATTCCCGCACCCGGAGGCATCCTTCAGCTGGCCCCTAAAGCATTTATTTGTAGTTTTCACTTACTATCATATATTTCGGTTGATGGGAAGCATTAATGATCATATATTACCTTTTTATGTGCATTTCAGTAAGACAAAACAAACAATCCTATTAGAGTTTTCTAATTTTTAAGATGAGAACGTTTGAATATATTCCACATTCAAACAAAATTTGTTGGCATTTATTTTAAGGAAAAGATGAACACATTGATTGACACCGATAAAGAATCAACTGTTAACGGGAACAATGAAACAATTGCTAGTAACAAGACCAGATCAACTTATACAGATATGTCAAAACCAGATACAAGTATGGGTAGTGAAAACAGTTTTGATTGTTTCATAAGCAAACATACCACATCTCCTTATTTTCGTATCAAATAGATTCGTTTTATTTGCGAATATATAGATTTCTGCATTATATATTGTAAGGCCAGAATGATACACTTTTTGCGGACCTGTTTTTGTATTGCTATTATGAGTTACAATTTATGACAAAAATCAGCAAAGACCCATCGAAACAACACCTGATACACAAATTTAATAATACTTTTAGATATTTGGATGATATTTTGGCTCTTAATAATGACGACTACAGTATGTGTACTCAAGAAGAAATTTATCCTGTTGAACTTACTTTAAATAAAGCTAATACTAACAATGACCACTGCCCTTTCCTCGATCTTGATATCTATATCATTAACGGAAAGCTTAATACTGAAGTTTATTTTAAAAGAGATGATTGTTCATTTCCTATCCTTAATTTTCCGTTTTTAGATGGTGATGTTCCCTTGTCACCATCTTACGGTGTTTATATATATCAACTTGTACGATTCCCTCTTGTATATAACACCGTTTTAGATTTTTAACGAGAGAAATTATGTGTATTACTGAAAAATTATTACACCAGGTTTTTCGATATCATAAATTAGTCAAATCATTTACTAAATTTTATCATCGGTATAAGGACATCATTCGTAAATAAAGCTCAGCATGCAGACTTCTTATACGTTCAAGTATTTCACATCCAATTTTTTATGGAAATATTCTTTATAAAGCAAAAAATGTCAGTATTCACCTCAGAGGCTAACAAACCTTTAAATAGACTTATAGTTACGATACTGTTGTCAGGTCATTAAAGATTGCATATGTTGGCGTTAATATTTATACACTGATAGGGTCTTTGCATCGAAACTAAACACATTTATTTAAAAACCAGTTGTTGTCATGACACGGGTTATGTTCTTCCCATATATGTTGTGGTGGTATGATACTAAACCCCTAACGGCAGGGATTGTGCCTGATATTCATATGATGAAGACATAATCTTTCAATCAGTTTAATTGAAGTCTGGAGTTGGCATGTCAGTTAACTGCTAGTAGTCTATTGTTATTTATGTATTATTGTCATTTTGTTTATTTTCTTTGGTTACAGCTTCTGACATCGGACTCGGACTTCTCTTAAACTGAATTTTAATGTGCGTATTGTTGTGCGTTTACTTTTCTACATTGGTTAGAGGTAAAGAGGGAGGGTTGGCATCTCATAAACATGTTTAACCCCGCCGCATTTTTGCCCCTGTCCCAAGTCAAGAGCCTCTGACCTTTGTTAGTCTTGTATTATTTTAAATTTTAGTTTCTTGTGTACAATTTGGAGTTTCCGGGTGCGGGAATGTCTCGCTACATTGAAGACCTGTTGTTGACCTTCTGCTGTTGTCTGTTCTATGGTTGAGTTGTTGTCTCTTTGACACATTCCCCATTTTCATTCTCAATTTTACAAAACTATTTACTATGGACAAAATATGTCACCACATTTTTCCGCCTGAGTCAGGAGCCTCAGGCCTTTGTTAGTCTTGTATGATTTTTAATTTTAGCTTTTTGTGTAGAATTCGGAGTTTAGTATGACGTACATTATCATTGAACTAGTATAGATACTTGTATAGTGGAGTTTCTCGCTGCATTGAAGACCTATTGGTGACCTTCTTCTGTTGTCTGTTCTATGGTCGGGTCGTTGTTTCTTTGACACATTCCCCATTTCCATTTTCAATTTTACTTATTTAACATGATCTAAAAACAGTAGAGATGATATAACAATCGCGTTCTAGATCATTTAAAATAAACTATTCAATATTAATCCATACGTAACAGATATTTGTTGTTTGTACATGTTATAAAATCCAAAAAAAAGACGAGATTTCAACTATGTTATTTTCAATCCACAATATGTTCCGACATCGAAATAAAGCAATGCATTCTGCTTAAATCTATTATAGGGACAAAGTTACACATGTAGTTGGTTGGAGGTTTGGTTTTATGTGGAAATCATCATACAGTGTATACTTTCAGGAGTAGATTATTATGTGCGTCGAATTTAATTTCATTCCACTTTTATAGTATAGGGCAAAGATACTTTATCATCTGTATACTATAAATATTCATGTCATCTGTTTTTAAACGTATTGATCCACGTTTTTATTGGTTATTTTTTTTTTTTTTTTTTTTTTTTTTTTTTTGTTGCAAATATTATCATGCAGTTAATTTTTAAGCAATTATTTTTTAAATGTCTTTTTGTCGGTGTTATTGGACATAGTGCTCTGATTTGACTGATTAAATTCGTGTATATATTTTGAACATCTAAGTTCAAGTTCATAAACTTTGTTAACAATTGACATGATTGACTTGTTCTCTAAAATCGCATTATCTTTAATAGTGATAATAAATCAGTCAGGAACTATTCAGTTTCTATCATGTTATAACAAAAACCGCTATTTAATGTTTAGTAGTTTGTTAAAATGCTTTGTGGGGAGTCTTAAAATCTATTTGTTTTTTTTTAATTTAATTTCTTAATCATTTTATTTAGAAAAGGATATTCAGCTTCCCTGGTTAGTTGGTACAAGGGAATTTCAACGTATGCTGTCACATGGCGAATATCTGTCTTACGAAAACCGCTTGAGTCTAGGTAGTTTATTTTCATATGTAAAAGAATTACTTATGTATGCTCCTTTCAATGTATCAGTAAAGTACAACACAATGGACAATATATCATTATATAGCAATTTAAAATATAGAAAAAAGAAACTATAAACATTAGTTGGCAGTATGATTTCACTTGACCATTTATTTTGAAGTCTACATTCATTCTTCGTTAATCTATAATAAGCAACACAATTGCTATCCATCTTATTTTAACATACTAGTATTCAAATATCTCAGCTGCATTTGAGATCACCCCCGGTTTTTGACCAGGGTTTTGTTGCTCGTTTATAAGTTTATTCTATATTGTGTTTTATACTGTTGTCTGTCTTTTTTGTCTCTTTTTGTTGCCATGGCGTGTCAGTTTATTTTCTACTTTTATTGTCCTTTTGGTATCTTTCACATTTTTCTAATGCCTACAACAGTTCATATATCGCAAAATCGAAACCGATAAATAAGGACCTAAACAGTTCTTTTTAATGTGACAATTAAAATATGTTTATATTGGAAAAAGAATCATGTAACAATTGAGATATTTCACTGTAAATATCTCTGACAGTTTAATGAATAGTTGATTGGTTGCGACTATCTACGTGGCATTGAATAAATATTCATATTCCCCTCTTAGCATCATAATCATCTACAAAGATCGGTAAATCATCATGAAGAGTAACACACGGTTCATGTACATAACGTGTTTCTGTTTACATATAAACGACAGTAAATTCATTATCGTGTTCAAACTTATTTCAGACTTTAAAACTTAATGACTAATAGGATAAACTGATTTTTTTTAAATTCAGCACAATGAGAGAGTTGACCAAAAGAGAAATAGGTTTAACAAATTTAAAGAAATGGATATCGATTCATATCAACTCTCGTTGTTCAATTCAAATAGTACACAAAACTCTCGCCATTATTATTGTATTGAAATTAAATAACTCGAATTTATATCAAGCAAAATCCCGTTCTTACGCGTTTTTAAACCTATAAATCCCTATTTATAAATGTATTTCAAATCTTTAATTAAGTAAGTAAAACCCATGTTGTATTGAAGAAGATTGAAGTTTTATTTTATTCTATTGCTGACTTTTTTAATTTAAGGGGGCCCTTGTAAGGCAGGTAAGAGTACCCTAGCAAGTATGCTTATCGGAGAAGATATTCCACTTCAGTGGAATTCTACAGATGGATTGGTCATATATTTTGGCAGAAATGGTATTGATATTGAAAAGAAAAAAATGGTTCCGCTAAGAAAAGGTAATTTCGCAAGAAGTGCTTTTTTTTTTGGACAAACTGCAATAATTCTATGCTGTCATTTGAACAAATTTATCTTTACGTTATATGGTGTAATTCGTTTGAAAATGATCTCGATTAAACAGAAAACAAATAATTCAAGTGGACCCAGCTTTATATAAAGAATTTTGATTCCTTTCATGTATCAAGTTGTCATAAAAAATAAATAAAGGAGTCTGTACCGCTTTGTGTGAAAGCTTTTGGTCAAGGTAGTATTATTTATCAAATTGAATTCCAAACAACATGAAACATAATAAATATATTCGCTATAACATGATCATTTTAACATGTTTAATTCAATGCAAAATCACTGAGTATAGAAAATGATAGAGCGAGTGGGGTATCTGTGTATTATGGACACTATCTTGTTTAGTTATACTTTAGGTATGAACATTATACTATTTGAGGTTTTTTTTTCAATTTAGATATCCTTATTTGATTGTGTCTGTTTGTTTTGTTCACGCATTGGTGACAATATAATGGAATGAGATACGACTGTCATACAAGTGAGAGGTTTCGCTAGCTATAAAACCAGGTTCAATCCACCATTTTCTACATTTGAAAATGCCTGTACCAAGTCAGGAATATGACAGTTCCTGTCCATTCGTTTTTGATGCGTTTTGTTATTTGATTTTGCCATGTGATTATGGACTTTCCGAATTGATTTTTCTCTGAGTTCAGTGTTTTTGTGATTTTACTTTATACATAAAGAGTTATTTTTCAGGTGAAAGGGGACATGAGGTGTTGGCAAAAATTCTTCGTGGAGATCCAAATATATGTGAGAAATCAAAACAGGAAAATGGACTGAAAACAACAAAGATTAATGAAACCAAACAAACAGGGAAAATGGATATGATCAAATCTGCATTTTCGAGCATTTTTTCACTAGACGTTTACAAAGCAACAGATTCTTTAACAGACCGATATGCAAGTCCAAGTTCTCTATCCATGACTGAATCTGTTGTGAAATGTAACTGTCATTCAACTTTAAACGAAGGTATCACTCCAGCAACACTCCAGATACAAACACTCGATATCCAGAAACTACAACTGCAAACAGATATTTTAGAAGAAGTTAGAAATGGAAAATACAGAATTGAAATAGCACCTTCAGATCTTATCGATTTTGGGGGCCAGAAATCATATGATATGACACATCAACTTTTTATACAACACAGTGGATCTTTTGTGTTGATGTTTGATTGTAGATTTGGTTTGCACACTAAGCTCGATGAATACCAGGAAGGATTAACTGCAGCATGTAAGTAAATACACCGTTGACATTTGAAAAAAATGCTAGAAGTATGCAGTGAAGAATTATGTGTTTAACTTAGTTGTATTTTGCATTTTGTTATGCCCTTATGCTATTTACAAATTGCAGCCCAACCAATCAATTCGAAACATGTTTGTCTGCGATTGTATACTGATTTATACATATTAAACAAGTACAATTTGATGATTGTCTTGTGTGTTTAGTAACAAAGATTTCTTTGATATATCCTGGTAAAACCCCGTGCTACCAATAAACTAATGTTTGTTAATACCTAATGCATGTCGCCAATAGTCACAATAAAGTTCGTACCTTTTAAACATTGTTCTTACGTTTGGTTAAAACTATGATATTTTAAAAACAATTCTTACCTGAATAATCCATTGGCTTAATCATTAGGAGAAAATTGGTTCAATAGGTTATGCTTAACATTTAATATGTAATGTCAAATCTTAAAACAAAAACTAGTTGAGAGTTAAAAGTTAAATAGAAATGTCAGAAGAAAGTAAATAAAGATTTTTTTTTTAAATTAATTTCTGGTTTGTAGCTATATTAAAACACTGGGTTGATTCTATTTTGACGTACACGGAAGATACGGAGGATATTATGCCAATGATATTATTTGCTGCAACTCACAGAGATATGTGCAAGGTAAATAAACATTGCAAGAGAGACTTTAAGCTGATTTTATCATTTGTTAATAGGATATAATGTGCATGTCGACAATCAATGGTTTAAGTGATGCTTTTTCAGTAACCTTACCCAAACGTTTCAGAACTGAAAAACTATACTCTGAAAATGATAAGACCCATATTGATTGGTTGATTGTTCTTTTTGCTTCAAATTCGTGACAGTAACTGTAGGAATATCCAGGACATCAAACGCTGTAACAGTATCAGTTAGCACAATAAGCAGATTCTGCCAGAAATGCCGACCGGGATGCAATTGGCACTGCATAAAAGAATACTGAAATATTGGTATAGAACTGTTGCCTCGTAATAGTTCACTCATCAAAGAGAATTCAAAAGAGTTCTTTAATGTATTTAGACCGCCCATAATCCCATCTCCCTCTGCAATTAGCATACCCATTTCAACTACAGATGGCTGTAAAGAAAATACAATGAAAATTCCCTTTACAAAAAGGTACCGAAGTATCAAACCTAGACCTAATAAGGGAGATGTAATCCACCATATAGATTACATGTATGATAACGTGCCTTCATACATGAATAAAAACTAACACTGTGTAGATGAAACTGATTCTCCCAATTTGACAAAATGTATAGCAATTCAAATGAAATAGATTTGATGTCCGCATTCGACTAGTCAGTGAATACCATAATTGCAATAGTTTCCTTTAAAACAATGTGTTGCTGCTTCGTCTGCCAAATGCTCTTCGAATCATCTCAATATTATAAACTTCTGTTTCATCAACAATAAGTACCAAACTACTTGTATTAACAATGATTTGTACTTCGGGAGAATGTTTTTTTTTTTTCGTTAGGAATTTGGAACAAACTGTTTGCTCTTTATTTTGGAAAAGGTGGCTTATTCCTTTATTGTATAAGTGTATGAGTCATTAATACAATACGTCCTCTCTCCAAATTATTAAATTGTTGGTGACAATACTAATGCACCTATGCCATAGAAGTTATGTATGATTTATATGTTCCCTTTCGTTTAGAAATTGTTAATGTACTATGGTGTACACTGTTGTCAGTCTTTTCGATGTTTTATGTTTATGTTACTAGTATAGTGTTGATATACCATTTTGTATCTTCGGCCTCTATTTTATATAAAGTTTCAAAAATACATTATCACCAGTCATATAGCATTCTATAAAGGCGGTTTATCTTTCTTAAACAAGACTGAGTCGTCGGGCAAAGGTACTCAGTAGGTTTACTAGGAATACCGCTTGTCAATTGCAAAACACGTCGTTCAAACGTATTAAATATGTCATCAATTCTGGTACTTCTAATGAATTTTCAAACACGCATTTCTACTTATCGTTTAAGTCGTAAGGAAATTGATAGTACATTAGCCTCTCACTCCCAGTTATATATACCTCAATTCTGCTCTATATTACTGAAGCGAAAATGTGAATGTTTAATGCATGTATTAATTTGATATTCTCTTTTAGGAAGATACAACAATGGTGAAGGAAACATTCATAAGAGATATTAAGCAGATGTTTTCCGGGCATGAGAAGAAAAATCACATACACTTTGACACAGTTTATTTTATAAACAGTCGGGATAAAAATGACGCTGAAATACAACAATTGACAGATCAAATTGTCTATTTTGCAATGAGGCAGTCTTCATGGGGTCAGCGTCGACCAATGCAATGGGTTCCATTAGAGCTGCAAATTTCTAAAATGAGAATTCAGAACTTAAACATTATATCAAAGAAAGATCTACAACATGTAAACTTACTGAATGAAGACTTAGCTTTAAATGAACGTCAACTGGACGAATTTCTTTTAGTCCAACACTCTTTTGGTAAACTGATGTACTATAACCTTCCTAGACTAGACGAGTTCATCATCATTCACCCTCCTGCATTGGTAAACATATTGAGGTCTTTTGTGACAGATGAGAAGTTCTTTCCGACAGACAAACACCTTAAGTACATACTGCAAGGAATGACTGACACAGGGAAAATCTATAAAACAGATCTTTTGAAAATATGGAAACAAGATTATTTTCATCAATATATGCCAAATGATATCATTAAAGAGTTTGTTTTACAACTCCTCGTACATTTAGATATTCTGATAATACCAAAGTGTTTAAAACTTAATTCACCTTTTTCTGATATGTACATTGTACCTTGCACAATCAAGGCTAAGAACCAATCAAACTTCTATTTCCTGGATAATCAGAAAGAAAAAACGATTTGTTTAAGGTATATTCTATTTAGTCATTCTATTCCTACTTCACTTGCATACAAACTAATTGGAGCAACAATAAACGTTTGGCCATTGAAAGATGAAAGTCATAAACCTTGTATTTACCATAAAGCCGCAGTGTTGAACGTGACTGAGGATAATGAACTCAGAATATCTATAGACAACAATCAGGTTATGGTATACATTACGAACCAAATATCGTTACTTTCGATATCACCAGATGTTGCAGCAAGCGTACAGGAATGTCTGACAAGGATTCTTGAATCGTGTCTCTTGTTCCATTATAACAGCTTTGGTAGGAAATTAAAAGCAACAAAGGTATCCGAACTATACACTATGGAGTTGGGCATTCAATGTGGCAGTGACGTTTGTTTTAGATCTTCGCGGGAAGTAATAAAAATTGACAATTGGATATGCGGAAAGGGGAAAGAACATGAGACTAGATACCTACGTTATTGGCTCTTTTACAAGGTAAATTCTTATAACAGATATAAGACTGTCTCATTTCAGCATGTTCAGTGAGTGGTTGGGTCTCATCTATCCCTGTGAAATTAAAGATATTTATGAATTTTGAAGGTCTAATATATGTCCTTTCCAGATTGTGATACAGATTAACGGCTTCAAACAAAACATATATAACGAACAGAGTTTTGAATTTTCGAATGGCATTACAAGTCAGGTATACAGCAGTTGTTATCAAATAGTCAGTTTATATCTCATCGATCGAGCTAGAGATAAAGGATACTACAGATACAGTTAAGTCGGCCTCATATCTTGACTTAAATCTAGAAATTGACAATGAGGGTCGGTTGAAAACAAAACTTTAAGACAAAAGAGACGGTTTCAGCTTTCCAATTCTGAACTTTCCATTTCTAGGTAGCAACATTCCAGCAGCACCTGTATACGGGGTATATATCTCCCAATTGATACAATATTCCCGTGCTTGCATTTTCTATCATGATTTTCTTGATAGAGGGTTGCTGCTCACGAGGAAACTATTAAACCAAGAGTTCCAAATGGTGAAATTGAAATCATCCCTTCGTAAATTTTACGGACGCCATCACGAGTTGGTTGACAGTTATAGAATAACCGTTTCACAAATGATATCGGATATGTTCCTTACGTCGTAACTACAATCCCCTTTCCTTTCATGAATGTGACCTACCAAATTAGACTATTTACCGGATTTGTTATCACATAAGCAACACGATGGGTGCCACATGTAGAGCAGGATCTGTTTACCCTTCCCACCTGAGATCACCCCTAGTTTTTTGGTTGGGTTCGTGTTGTTTATTCTTTAGTTTTCTATGTTGTGTCATGTGTGCTGTTGTTTATTTGTCTTTTTCATTTTTAGCCATGGCGTTGTCAGTTTGTTTTAGATTTATGAGTTTGGCTGTCCCTCTGGTATCTTTCGTCCCTCTTTTATACGTATGTTGGCGTTTATTTATGTTGTATATCAGTATTTCTGTAATTCCGTTTTTTCTTCTTGTAGATGGTGTGTTTCCGTCGGTTTTGTTTTATAACTTTGATTTGTATTCCCTCAATCGATTTGATACTTTTGAATAGCGGTATACCACCGTTGTCTTTATTTACAGCTCGAATGTTTATGTGTCAACATTAGGCTTCAAAGACGGTATATCTCTACACTGAGAAAGTGTTGCTAAATACATAAAGTCGAGTTGTATGTGCTCAGTCAGATTTAATAAATCCATTGATGTTTTTTTAATTTTTAATGTAAGTTGTGTTGGTGGTAGGCTATCTACAAATATTATGGTAAAACGCTAAGGTGGCTGTTTGTAATTAATAGTGCGAACTAATAATTGGAAAGTTTAAATCACCATGTATGCCCTTTCTTGCGTCATAGAATTATTGATTGCCGATGATGTACATTCCAGTAGCACATCAACTAAGTGCTGATAATATTTAGCAGATTTATAATTTAATATTTAGTAGAATATGTAGTACATAAAGACTATCATGGTAAAGACTTTAATTCAAATGATATCTTAAAGGAATTCCCTTTACTGCTAAAACATACACACAGACAAGTCAACTTATCAAATAACCAACAATCACATTATAAATTGTAGAATTACTGACAGGGCCTTTTTGTTTTGATATCCTTGTTCATTACCAGAGGAGTGCTGAACTTTTCTTTGAAGAGAGCAACAAGTAATTGCCTATTGTTTTGTAAACCGTTTATTGTTTCTGTTGTATATGAACCGTTAAAGTTTTAATGACACCTAAATTATGTATATTTGTCCGTGGTATTGAAACAAATGTAGATTTGCTACTTCTGGAAATTAAAATTATTTTCAGCAACAATATTTGTGATACAAGTTGATGTGTAGTTTTCATGTGACAAAACTGTGCACTAATTATGTCCATATATGAATGCTTACATCATTGAGATCATAAATAAAAATTAACAATGCTTGTATTTAACAGAAATGTTGATGAATTATTCCACATAACAGGTTACGTATATTGAATTCAAACATAACTACAGAATGCACCTCGATATCATGTGGTTGTGAATAAAATAAAGGTGTTAAGTTATTACAGACAATAGTACTCCTGTTGTTAAAAATAAAATCACTGCACACATAATAGAACTTCAGGTTGAAAACCAATATGAAACTTAATAAATCTTTTTTGCAATTTCAGACAAAAAAGACTTGTAGCCATGTGTGTGACGGTTAGTTTGTAGTTATATTATGTTAAAAGAGATGATGATATTTTTACGCTTAAAGAGGTGCCATGTGTTTTCGAAACAATCACAATAATAGATTTGTGCAAGCGGGCTACGGGAATATGTCAAAACAGTAAGCGGGATCCGGGATCTGAACCCTCGAATGAGACCCCCTCCATACAACACGAGAGATTGAACAACACATGTCACAACTAAAACCGGGGTTGGTGTGAGATGCTCCCGTAGGAAGTTAAAGTAGATCCAAATATATGGAATTCGTTGTGTTAATCATTGTATGTTTAAATTCCACGATACTTTTCGTTTAGTCTTATCACAATCCTGGATGTAAATATGATATAGATCATAAAGATCAAAAAAGGGAAAAAAATATCATGTATTTTCAAACTGGAAAGCATGTCATATTTGTTTTTTTTAACTTATTCTATGGACAAATTATATTTTTTATCTCAGTTAAATATATATCAAAATAGCTTATATTCTTTAAGGACTAACCTTTAATGAATTGAGAACAGAACCAAGTGATAAGCATCTTGTTAGATTGGGAAGTCTAATTGGAATAAAGTCGTTCGAAGAATTTTATATTCACTTGGGTATGGAAAAGAGGGAGTGGGAAAGCACAGAATACACGTTTGCTGGTCACAGTTCAGAGGGCATTATGTCGATGGCATTGAAACATTGGAAAGAATCGAAACTAGCAAAACTAAAAAGACCTACCCTACAAAACCTTTCTGATGCACTGACAGCAGTAGAGCTTGATAGTCATCTGCTATGCCAGGTACAATATTTAATATGAAACTTAAGTTTCTACTCATTTTGGCCAAGTTGCCATATTAAGATGAATTTCGCTTTTCTTTTTTTTTTCATAAACCGCTTCATGCTTTTTCGTCTTACATATTAATGGCTTTCTAGTGTTTTGATTTGAATGTCGGTGTCTCATGAAGCTTCTTTTTTTAATAAATACTCGTTAATCATAATATTTCTCTTTTAAAACAATTACGCATGATTTTGAAATTGAATTTGATGATCAGTTCTTTTGTTATCCAATAGTTGTAGTATTCAAAGTATGTCGGCATCTACACCATTATAGTTACGAGTCATATATTACCGCATGCATAGGCTAGCGTATGAAATTATTATTTAATTGGTCATCCGATAATTTTAAGATAGAAAGGTTCTTAAAACTGTTAACTATAGCTAAACTATAAATGTATACTAAATTCATAAAATAAAATGGGAAATGGAAATGGGGATTGTTTCAAAGAGACAACAACATGATAAAAAAGTAGAAAACAGCCAAAGGTCAACAATAGGTCTTCAACACAGGGAGAAAATCCGACAACCGAAGTCGGGCTTCAGCTGGCTCCTACATTACCTCCAGTCTCTACAAAATCATCTATCGCGTTTGTATTATGACGATGATAGAATGATGGGATTTTTGCCCGTTCATCGTCTTATTAAATGTATAATCAGAGCGGGGACATGTTAGTTCGATATAGATATAAACTTGGGTTTGTTTTTGACAGACAGGGTTAGTCGGATTTATAACGTGATAGTTAAATGCGGAAACGCAGCAAATGACAAATTAAAGTTTTGTTTTAATGACCTAACCAGGAAATCACAACCTCTTCATTATAATCGCGTGAGATATATTATTGCACATTTTGGATATATCTTTATCTTTTATACCTTCGTAAATTTTACGGACGCCATCGAGTTGGTTGACCGTTATAGAATATCTGTTTCACAGATGAAATTGAATATGTTCCTTATGCCGTACACGTAACTACAACCCTGTTACCATTTCACGAATGCGACCTACCGATTTTTTACCAGGTTTGTCATAACATGAGCAACACGAAGGGTGCCACATGTGGAGCAGGATCTGCTTCCCCCCCCCCTCCCCGAAGCACCTGAGATTGACCCCAGTTTTTTTGTAGGTTCGTGTTTCTTAGTCTTTAGTTTTCTATGTTGTGCCTTTTGTACTATTATTTGTCTGTGTGGGTTTTTTTTTCATTTTTAGCCATGGCGTTGTCAGTTTATTTTACTACATTAAAGCAATGTTAACCTGACATGTCCATTAATTCAAAAGTTATAACATTTTATTTAAATAGATTTTCAGAGAAAACACGGAGTTCTTGGGTAAGTATCACGTAACCAAATATAGTCAATGTACAATTGTTCACGAAAATTAATTAAATTTTGATTTACATATATTTAAACTGGGCACACTCACTGATACTTAACATTAAATTTGTGGTGTCTCCAGACATTGTTTGTGTCGTTGATGTTACAAATTGTTTAGTAAAACATAATTATATCAAACATTTCTCCCATAAAGTCCAAATTAAGTAAAATATAGGTCATATGGTAAACTAAATGTCAAACTCCACTATCAAGATTTCATGCGTCCGAAAAAACCGGGAACCCTTCCACATCGGCAACGCATGGAGCTTAAAATCTGAAAGCTAGGAGCACAAATACCGAGCCATGAATAGAGTCATGCGACTAAAAGAAACATAAAAGTACAAGACAAATACAGCGGAATTGGTTTTGTTTTCGGCTACTGTTGAATTATAAGCCTGATTGTTTGATGACATTTTAACAACAACTGGGCCGCTTCAACTGTTGTTCGGCTTTTACAATAATTCCCATTTATGAAAAGTTAAAAAAATATCAATATGTTATGTATCTCAATGCTTAGTTGCCGTAGCAAGAATAAGCACATCTTATATAGATTTACATTATAACTCCTTATCAACTTGTTCCTTGTTTTATTCTTATTTGGGCGGAAGATGAGTTTCGTCTTTTTATAAACTGTCCGTTATAAATTACTCTAATGAATAATAGTACACAAGCTATTAACATTGTCAAACTTTAAAAAAAACTTAGACTGGAAATCTAGTTTTTGATGGTCAATGACGATGACGATAAATATATACTTGGAAAGTTGAGTGAGTCTTTTTCTTCTACGGAGTTTTCAATTGAGATCCAAAACTTCTATAAATGGCTAGGGCTCTGGTATAAAAAAGAAGATGTGGTATGATTGCCAATGCGACAACTTTTCACAAAAGACCAAATGACACAAAAGTTACCAATTAGTGCTCCGTAAGGCCTTCAACAATCTGGAAAGCCCATACCACATAGTCAGATGTAAAGACAAACGAGAAAAATAATGACATAATTTTTGTACAAAATATGAACGAAAAACAAATATTTAACGCATCAACAAACAACAAACACTGAATTACAGGCTCATGACTTATGACAGGCACATACATAATGTGGCTTGGTTAAACATATCAGCGGAAGTATGGAACAGTGGTGTAGCAGTACAATATAAAAATAAAAATCGGATGGTTACAAATATAAATGCATCTAACAAAAACACAGAGTGGACCGTGAATAGCAGTATACTTCTACTGCTTTTAAATTAAAAACACATTACTGTATCTTTGTGTATGCATCTTGAACTATTATTTTGCTTCAGAAATTGCAGACTTAAATCTCCAGGTCATCCCAAGTGACAAGCATTTGAAAGAATTGTCAAACAAGATAGGAAATTGTCCATTGCAGTTGGGAATAGAACTAGGGTTAAGTTTCACTGAAGTTGAGCAGAGTTTATTTAGTTTTACAAAAGATTTGCCTTGTTTGGTGGAAGATATTTTGGCTAAATGGAAAAGAAAGTCAAAAGTCAAAACCTTACATTGTTTGATGATGGCACTTGAACGTGTAAATGCAGGTGGAGTCAGTTATTTACTTTTATCCTGCAATTGGGTGTTCTACTATACAGATACAGCCCTACAGATATCGCTATGCTGTATCTGTATACTATACAGATAACGCTTTAAGCTCCGCCTACTGCCGGACTACTTTTGTGTACTGCATTGTATGAACTTTCGTTCGTGACCTCAGAATGTGTATTGCAACCACATTCCAATGACGTATCGGTTTGACCTTTGTGTGAACTATGTATTTACGTTCTGTTTATGTTTTCAATCGTTTCTTTAGAGCATTATTAAATAAAAATGAAATATTTTTGTCTTCCATTATTATAATTATTATATTTAAAATCTCAAAAATGCATTATTGTCGTCTGCTTCAATTTTGCTTTCGAAAATGGAGGAGGTTCCAAATTTTCGCCTTGAGGGTCCGTGGTCTGATTTGGATGATATGAATGAAATTGAGGGTGAAATCTATGATGATGAGTTAACAGAGGCTTTGCTCAACATAATACAACCTGTTAATGACACAGAAATAACAGAGCACACAATTTCTGCACCCACCACAGAAAATATTGCTGTGACATTGGCACCAAACAACAATGAAATGTCTGAAATACAAAATGTACAAAACACAGAAACTCAGAAAGAGATAGCCAGTGACCAAACATCAAATGTCCAAGCTACTAACCCACACTTCAATCAGTCTTTTATTGAAATGGATGAAAGTTATGTCAGGAATTTCATAGATGGCCAGCAAAATAAAAACACATTGAAGAAAACTGCCTGTGACTTGGGTTTGGTTACAGGATTCCTTAAACTAATCAAAGAAGACCGAGAACTTCACCAAATTCCAACCGCAGAATTGGATGTTGTGCTGGCAAATTTCCTATTAACAGTCCGAAAAAAGGATGGTAATGAATATGAGCCGTCATCACTGAGAGGTATGGTTGGCAGCATTGACAGAACTCTTAAATATCATAAATATGGACACACAATAATTACAGAAGACCATAATGATACCACATTCAACCTAACTAGGAATGCATTAAAAGCTAAACAAAAAGCATTGAAAAAGGAAGGAAAAGGAAATAAACCACAGCGTGCAGATCCATTAACTGACGATGAGATAAATCTACTATTTGAGAAAAATCTTCTTGGAAGTTCCAACCCACACGCATTATTGAATATCATATGGCTTAACAATTCAATTCATTTTGGATTAAGAGGAGTCACAGAGCATTATACACTCAGGTGAGCCTTTTAAAACAAGCCAAAAAAAATATAAAAGTGATTATAATGTATTTTTATCAATCTTTATATATTTTAAAAATGTTAACATCAAATTGATCAATATCAAAAGTGTTGCCAACAAATTCTGCATACTTTACAACTTGTGTGCTGCATCAATAATATTCTGCTTACATTTCACTTAAATTTCATGTGTAATATACATATTTACGTCCTCTATATCAACCCATAATGCACTGTTCTGTTCATTTGAAATACATTTCACCACATTCATGTTCTTCGGAATATCATTCGCACGCTATATATTAAAATGTATCTTATTAGATCCAAAGATAGACATATTTCAAACTGAGCATTCACATTATATTCCGTTGCTTTTTTAACAGACACAAAACACATATTTGAATCGAATAATGCATTGAGATTTCCAAACACACATTTTCCTTCATCTTCATATTCGTTCCCATCATGGCATGACGCTGAAAACTCTTGTCTGACTGTCATGGAATTTATCAGGATACGCCAATCAGTACCAACCTGCAAAACAAAGATTTCATATTATTTCAATACATTGTTATGTCTGTGTACATGAATAGTATTCCATGAAATAAAACTGTTGGTTTTTTTTTCAGATGGGGGGATATAACTGAACACAGTTCATCTAATGGGACAAGATATTTACAGTTAAATGAAAGACAAACTAAAACGCGTACAGGGGATAATATTGCAGATGTTCGTGAAGTTGCTCCAAAAATGTATGAATATCCGGGTGACAGAAATCCTCTAGCTTTTTATGATCTGTATGCATCAAAGCGACCATCAGAATATAGCGCACCAGATAGTCCCTTTTACATTGCACCCAGGACAATTCCGTTAGATGATAAAAGATCAGACAAATGGTACATCAAACAGAAAATTGGGGAAAGAAAACTGTCTAATATAATGAAAATAATGAAAGAGAAGGGTGATTTGGACAAGGACAAAAGACTGACAAACCATAGTGCAAGAAAATATTTGGTGCAGAAGTTGCGCAAAAATGACATACAAAATACAGATATCATGCAGATTTCTGGCCACAAAAGTGTTACTTCGGTTAACAATTACAGCTCAATGGATGAAGATAAACATAGAAAAATTTCAAACATTTTGAGCAACCCAACTGAAAATGTACCAAATGTAGCTGACCTGTCTACTACCAGTTCTACTGTCTCTACCTTACCTGAATTACATGTTCCGTCTCTAAATGTTCCGCTCTCAGATCCACAACCAACGTTCAGTTCACAGACAAACATGAATAGCCGGGTAAACTCCATCTTTTATGGCGCAAATCTTCAAGTTCAAAACTTAAATGTGTACATGTGTGACACACAAAAAATCAATCATGCAGCAACGATCGATGATCAGTGAAGGTCACGGAGTGTGAAGCGTAGGACAAACTATACGTTATTGTCTCAAATTAGACACTGTTTTATTATTATATTTTACTGTTGAATTTTGCTGTTATGTTATAATAAATAATTATTATCTTTGAGCGATGTATTTTTGTTGACAATGCGAGATTCTTTCAGCGTACCATTGTGTGATTTATCTAATATTACTACGCTTTGGGGCCCCAAACAGGTAAAATAAACAAAAAACAATGCATTTAAAATCGAAAATAAATACAACAAATGTGAGTTTTTCAGACTTTGAAAGCAAAAACAAATAGAAATTAATTGCAGGATAAAGACAATAACTGTTTAGTGTCTTTAAATATCAGCTGTATTTGTACTCGGCTCGAAACAGGTGTAATAGCTCGCTAAAAGCTCGCATACACCTTGTTTCCTAGCCTCGTACAAATACAGCTGATATTTAAAGACACTAAACAGTTATTGTCTATGAAATATCAAAGCTTTCTAATAAATATTTCTAGTAATGACGAATGACGTTTTATCTGCATCAGAATGGTATAACATATATCTACACAGTGTGCCAGTAACCGAATACAAAATATATGGGGTCAGTAAATTCAATATTGGATGAGAGCGACATTCAGTCGAAACGGTTTAGATCTTCCTTCAAAGTCATGTCGTTTTTATAAATAAACATGTATAGGAGGTATGTTAGAAAAAACGAGCAAATTGAACTAACATTATAATTTATATGATAAAATTGAAAATGGAAATAAGGAATGTGTCAAAGAGATAACAACTCGACCAAAGAGCAGACTACAGCCAAAGGCAACCAATGCGTCTTCAATGCAGCGAGAAACTCCCGCACCCGGAGGCGTGCTTTAGCTGGCCCCGGAAACAAAAAATGTATAATAGTTCAGTGATAAAAGACGTTACACTAAATTCCGAAATATACATAAGAAACTAAAATTAAAAATATATTCAACAAATTTTACAGACAGCAGTACGTGACAATAACTGATTTACTGGTTACTGGCATGGAACAGTCACAAACATAATGTGGTAGCATATTAAAAGAGGGGCGAAAGATACCAAAGGGATATTCAAACTGAAAAATCGAAAAGACACTGACAACACCATGGTTTAAAAAGAAACAGACAAACATTTAGTACATAAAACACAACAAAATTCTTAAGACAAAGCAACATCAACCCAACCAAAAACTGGGGATAATATCAGGTGCTCCGAAAAGGTAAACAGATCCTGCTCCACATGTGGCACCAGTCGTATCGCTCATTTTAAAAAGCGTTTAAAAGTCTAATTCGGTAGGTCAAATTCGTGAAAAGGGGACAGATTATAATTACGACATTAGGAATATATCCACTATCATATCTGAAACGGACATTTCATAAGGAGCTGCTGAAATGTTGCTACATAGAAATGAACAGATCTCAATTGGAAAGCAAAAATCATCTTTTTTGTCATTAAGTATTGTTTTCAACCTACCCTCATTGTCAATTTCTAGATGTACATCAAAAAATGAGGCAGACTTATTGTATTTGTTGTATCCTTCATCTCGAATTCGATTGGATAGATGTGTTCAACATAGTCACCAAAAAAAGACGACTAAACGGAGAAACAATACACAGAGAACTTAATATATTTAAGATCGAGAAACTAAAATCCTTCCAACAACCGAGAAAAGATTTTTCTATTTAACTGCACCTGATATGTTGCTCAATTTTAAGGCCCCCTGAGGACAAGTTGCAAATCTCCATTGAGGCCTTTCACGTTCAACTTGATATATATCGGGGTTTTTTTTTTTGTTTATTTGTTGAATAGTCGTGATTATGCCCGCTTCACATGCGTCATTTTTCAATTGTTTTAAGCTATTTGCGAGGGTTATGCTGCGAACATGCGTGGGTATGCTCACAAAGTTCTTCTTGGTAAATAGTCCACAAAAGAGGGACAAAAGATACCAGAGGGACAGTCAAACTCATAAATCGAAAATAAACTGACAACGCCATGGTTAAAAATAAAAGGAACCCCACCAAACACTCGGGTGATCTCAGGTGCTCCGGAAGTGTAAGCAGATCCTGCTCTATATGTGGCACCCATCGTGTTGCTCAAATTCGGTAAATAGTCTAATTCGGTAGGTCACATTCACGAAAGGGAAGGGGATTGTAGTTATGATGTATACGTAAGAAACATATCCGATATAATCTGTGAAACGGTTATTCCGTAACGGTCAACCAACTCGTGATGGCGTCTGTAAAAATTACAAAGGGGATGATTTCAACTTCACCATTTGAAACTCTTGGTTTAATAACTTCCTTGTGAGCAGCAACCCTCTATCAAGAAAATCATGATAGGAAATACAAGCACGGAAATATCGTATCAATTGGGAGATATATACCCCGTATGCAGGTGCTGCTCGAGTGTTGCTACTTAGAACATGTAGAAATGGAAAGTTCACAATTGGAAAGCTGAAATCATCTCTTATGTCGTAAAGTAGCTGTAGACGAATGTTATGAACACATATTCAAATTGTGATCTACAAGCAAGTGTTTGAATCGCATGCAATTGGTAATTTAATGTATTTCTCTCACTGTCTGATATTATTTTACGAAGGAAAATTCTTGAAATAAATGCCCGTTTTTTTTTATTTTATTTTATTTTTACCATATTTGAAAAAAATATCTTGCTCCGTTAACAAGCATGTTCTTCTAACATTAAAACTGTCCAAACAGAGAACTGAAGCACACAGTCCGAAATACACTCTACACTTAGTTGTTCGGTTCGTCATCCATTGCATGGTTGACGGTTACGATGTTTTTCGTATTTTCATGTCGGGACCTCAGTTTTATAGCCGACTATTATACTGAATCTGTTTTTCTCATTGTTGAGTTCGAACGGTCCCTATAATTGTTTACATCCACAACTTTAAGGTGGATATTTGTCTCATTGGCAATCATACCACATCGCATTATTTTGATATAACCCCAAAACAAACGTCATACACTTATAACTAGTTAAATTCAACATTATATATGTTGACCTCCATTGGATTTTGTTTTGTCGTGGTAGTTTTTCTCAAAAACATCACAATGAAAAGGAATCATATTGTGATACATACATACAAAGAATTATGACACGTGATTTTCCTAACCTAAGTTGTTGTGAAATTTCGTTTAATACATGTTAAAGACAAATTACCCTGTTTCTGCTTAAAAGTATATTGATTTTGTCAGAAAGCTTTGGATACAACTGATTTGGGCATGATTGGGTCCATGCATGACAGAATGACAGCCGATCAGATTCAATGGAGAAAAAGTTCAAGTTTGCAATGACCCGAAATCATCCGCACCTAGAATATCTTCGATCTCCGTTTTCTGCATAATAAACGGCATCGACCATTCATGTTTTAATTAAAGTATGAGTATGTATGTGTGTGTGTGTGATGGAAAGGGGGGGGGGAGTAATTTTTATTTTACTTTTTCATTTTCTAGGGTCTTTCTTTTTCCCAATAAAAATACAAAGCAAAAAAAAGGTTTTAAATTATTAGCAGAAAAAAAATCTCTTTCAAATTATCTTGAGAAAATAATAGATTTTTGGAAACAGTACTTATTCAACGGGTACTTTATTTATGAAACATTTTTCTTTTATTAAATCAAACAAATAAAAAAATGACCCCAATTTCTCATTAGCAATCATATTTTATTTTAAACGTAACCAATTGCATATTTAAATATAAAAAAAGAAGATGTGGTATGATACCCCATGAGACAACTCTCCACAAAAGATCAAATGAAACAGAAATTAACAGCTATATGTCTCCTTACGGACCGGCCTAAAACAATGAGCAAAGCCCACATCACATAGTCAGCTCTAAACGGCCCGAGATCACAAATGTAAAACAATTCAAACGAGAAAACTACGAGGCCTACTTAGTGTACAAAAAAGTGAATGAATTGGGAAAGACTCATCTATACAGAATGTGGCGGGTTCAACACATTAGCGGGATCTTACCATCCATCTAACCTGGGACAGTGGTGTAACAGTACAACATAAGAACAAACAATAAAAATCAGTTGAAAAGGCTTAACTCACCTTAGATGGAAAAATCGAAATACATATAACAAAAACACGTGGACGTGACCGGGTTCTTGTACATCCAAACAACAAAAAGACACTAAGTACAAATCTGAGAGTACTCGCAGTTACTGGTAGCTAGTTCGAAGCCAATAACAACTAATATATAAAAGCCTGCGTATATATTTATCAATCAGTACACATCCAACATCCAACCATCTCGGATTTAGTGAAAAAAAACGACATAAACAGTCAGAGAAAAACATGACCTTATGCAATGCCAAGATACAGGAGTCGAAAGATTGTAGATCCATTCAAGTGCAGCATATATGTATATAACAACAATATCTAGTTTACCTTCAACATACTGATATAACAAAGCCAATATTAATACCAATACAAACAACATTCAAAGACCTACTGACAGTGTTGAATTCGTAACATTTAACAGAATAAGTTTACTTAAATGATCGCCATGATAAGATTACCAGGACCGTTTTTAAATTTCCGGGCACGGTAAGCAACATCTCCGTAAAAATTAGGACAGTATATCCCGTTTGAATTAAGTTTTCTATAGGTACAACTGATCTTTGGAACTATTTAGTAAAAGTTTTTGAATAAGTTGTGGTACATTTAACGAAATCCCTTACTTAATAATTAACCCGGAAATGTTAACGTTCGTTAAAATATTAAACGTCATGTCAGACACAACGTCAGATATTGCTACTGCATTTACTTTTAGTGTAACAGAAAAATTACGTTAAATTAGAAACGCGCTTTATCTAATTCTTCCTGCTTTCCTTTTTGGGTAAATGTAAAGTATAACACACAAGTATAAATGCCATGAGAATCCAACCCAATATGATTTTATAATTAACATAGGATATTCAATTTTATTGCTAGTAATTATGTGTTTTTGGAGGAATATTGCTGCACTATATATTCAAACCGAGTATGATTTTATCCAAGCAGTGACATACAATAGCTTATACTTATGATACTGAAGTTTTCTTACTTTTTGATCGTCTTATAGATGTGTATTTTTGTAATGTGTGCATCATTTCGTTTTGTTGAAAGCTGGACATTTATATTTAGTGGAGGAAGGAACACGCGAATGCAGTTCATGCCGTCCCTAGCATATTACGCTTGTGGCGACGTTAAATTATGATAACGGACGAACTTGCAAGACATTTTCATTAATCCGGATTTTTTTTATAGATAACCCTGTAATCTTAATGCTATTTGGTGTACCAACTTAAACTTCAAAAGTACTTATTTGTATAGTTATCAAAGCCGAAAAATCATCTTCTCGAAATCAAATCTCTTTTTTTGGCCGTAAAAGTTTTATGAAGGCATGAAAGTTTAACTCGGACATTTCTGCAAGACATTGTAAATCTATTGTTTTGAATTGAATATGTAGCTCAATTTATTTTTCAATTCGAATTTTGGGAGCTAACACTTAGTACAAAACAATGGTGCTTACAATTTAATGATTTATCTCTCAAAATTTTATTTTTGAACTGAAATGTTTCAAGTTTCCAAATTAAATTTCAAATGGGACATTTCCGTACATCATATTCTTTTGAAAATATGCATGCAAATTTTAAATGGAGACAGCCATGTTAACCAATACTGAAATATATCACGTCATATAATGTTCATGCAAAATTTCGAAGAGTTGCGTGAATATTTCGCGAATTGTTCAAGTTTTATGTTTTGAGTTTGTTACATGGGACAACGCTAAGAAAACGTTTTTCGGATAATCTGTGTCTTCCTAAGCCTAGGAATATTATATTTTTATTCTTTCTCTATCATAATGTGAAAATTTAAAAATCAATCTTTATTTTCATGTGTAATTTGAAATATTTATTTCAGCATTTCTATAAAAATTTTCCCTTCAAATATTTACTTAACGCTATTTTTCGTGGTAGTAGCAATATCTAACGTTGCGTCCACAACAGACACGGGCATAGCGAACGAGTTGTGAATATAAACACCGTATGATGTAGCGAAAGAATCATCATCATACAAAATCAATCATCTCATCACACCTCCACTAAGTATAGTATTTTATCAAGCATATTTGCATTACATATTTATTTGGCATTCAGATTTACCAAACAAATAGGAAAAGTTTTTTTAAACTGTTGTTTGATAAGATTGTGTGGAAGTGTAGTGTATTTAAAGAGTCGAAAAGTCAAAACTGTCATCCGAATCAAAAGGACCTGACCATCAAAAGCACGTAATTTAACTAAACATCCGAACAAAATTTAGGCTATATAGTATACACTCCAAAAATAATAAATTTCACTATTTCCATATAATTACATTAGATGTATGTTTCATTATAATACTTCATTCTGATTGGCTAACTGCACATCACGTGTTATTCCGTAAGCAGTTGCATTGCTCAATACAACTTTTTATTCATGATAACACGTGGTCCAACAATAAAGTGCACAGATGAATTAAATAAAAAAATATATAAATTCGTGTTTTTATGATCATAGCTAAAAATGTAATTATAAGTATTGAATGCTTCTTTTTGTAACTTTATAGGGTTGTAAAAGCGTTGACCGTGCGCACATTTTTAGAATGAAGTGCTTCCGCGCTTCATACAAAATGTACTTCGGTCAACGCTTTTACACCCCAATAAATTTACAAAAAGAAGCATTCAATTCTTAAATATATTTCAAGTATTACAAAAGTTTATTATAAGTTTTTTGAAAGTAGTTAAGGAACCACTGAAAGATTAATATTGTAGAACACTTTAATACTAGAGGGCGAGATGAAACGATTTAGTGTAGTTGAGGTAACCAGTACATAGCACGCAGGGGCCTTCAACATTGTTCAAATGTTTGTTTTACATATGACTCTCTACGAAGCGCACGGACTTGAATGTAGATGAATTAATATTAAAAGTTTTTAAACACTATTCAGTGTATTCACTTCATAAAGGTAAATAACTGAAAGTATAGGCAACAAAATTTTATATTGATAAAAAATAAGGATTTGTTAATTTTGTATCTAGTAATACAAATCCTTGTATAAAATAAAAGTACAGAACCACTGTGTACAGAACACTGTCATACCCGTAGCCAGGGGGGGTTCGGGGGGTTCGGACGGTCCGAACCCCCCCTTGAAATCAAATAAGCACTGTTAAAGTCAACGTTTTGTTCAAATTGTGACTGTTAAAGTCGAGATCATGAGTCCAACGAACCCCCCTTTGGAAATTCCTGGCTACGGGCCTGACACTCCCTTTCTTTTGGATGATCAGTGCATTTGAATGGGAAAATATAGTTGGACCCACTCCCCCCTTTATTCTGGGTTGGGATCCTTTAAAATGGCTGGACCCACCACGGTGTTATTCTAATTTTATCAACATAAAACCTGCCCGATCAATATATATTATATACAATGCATTCCCGCATAAAACAGAAAAGCCTTTGTTTCATTCCCCTGCACTAATTCATCCCCAGAAGCCAGAAGGAAAAAAGACACAGGATGTTGTGGTACACGTGTAGGACTTAATAATGTCCCCAATGAAAAAATGTCAACCGGACACAATTTCATAGGTGGACATCTTTTCACAGGACATTGTGTCTGTTAAGGGATTTTTTGATATAATTAAAGACTAGTATTAAATGATATCCATTGCCCTTATTATTACTGCCCATGGACGCATTTTAACTTTAATTGTGGACTTTAATTAATTATTACTTTGACATAGAGATTTCTCATTGTCACTCAAACCATCCTTATCTTCATATTTATATCTTTTGATATAATTATATACATGTATAATTCAAAATTAGTTTATTCACGATCAGACTGGTATAAAACGATAACATTCAACTTAAAATATTGTGTACAACTCATATAAATGTTTCGATATTGAAACATTGTCAGTTAAAAATCTGCGGATAAATATGGAGAACGAAAGCGAAAGAAGACATGGAAAGGAACGTAAACAAACATGTAACATGTGAAAGTAAATAGATGGTAAATGTTAAATAACAGCTTTGATTACAAACTTGATAAGACATAATCATTCCCAATGTCATTTATTTTAAGATGATATAATTTATGATTGGTAATATCGCATAGAAAATAAATTTCATCAATCCAGCACAATGATATGGATATGGCTACATAAAAAATAGTTCCCTGAAATAATGATCAAAATTAGTTTATTCACGATCAGATATGAAAATATGTCCCCATGTATGAAAAAGTGTCCATGAACATGGACATTATTCACCACCATAATATTGTCCAGGTGGACATCTTTTCACAGGACATTGTGTCTGTTAAGGGATTTTTTGATATAATTAAAGACTAATATTAAATGATATCCATTGCCCTTATTATTACTGGACGCATTTTAACTTTAATTGTGGACTTTAATTAATTATTACTTTGACATAGAGATTTCTCATTGTCACTCAAACCATCCTTATCTTCATATTTATATCTTTTGATATAATTATATATATACATGTATAATTCAAACTCAAAAAAATAACAGATGCTGTTCAGTATTATTTTCCTTGGAGGACACAATTTAATAACATTTACTACGAAAATGTCTTCTCACTGTTCTGTAGATGGACCATATTTCATAACAGTTGCTGTAAAATGCTGTCCACTAAGGAGACAATATTTCATGACAATGGACATAATTTATTTTCTATTGCCTTCTTTCCTGCCAAATAAATATAGTAGAGTTCTTCAGATTTGATTGTACGCTTTCTTCTTATTGTTATTCTTTCATTGTCATTGCCATTTGCTGGGAATTTCTCTATATTCACTTCCACCCATTATTTGTTTGTTTACATTTGTATTTTGATTAATTTCTCATCAATCCTACATATTTTGATTAAAATCCAAGTATAACATGTATAATAAAACTTTTTAATGACATTTGAATTACTTCCCTTGGAGGACACAATTTAATAGCAACTACTATGAAAACTTGTCCTGTGGGTGGACACTATTTCATATCTTTTGCAGTAAAAATCTGTCCATTTGAGGGACACTATTCCATGGGAATGGACATTATTAAATACCTAAATTCTATGAAAAACTGTCCACATGGACACTTTTTCATAGAACTGTATTATGTTTTACATATGTGCTATATTTGCATGTAGGTTGGTACTCCAAAAAGCCTAAATTGTATATTTAGATATAAAGTTCCTTGATCACAATAGAATATTATTGATCAGCATGTCGATCAGAAAACAATTTAATTTCTGATTCACAATGTACTTAGTTCCCTTCATAGATTGTCATACTACAATTGTAGTAAGAGTTAATTATTTATACACCCATAATTATTAATTTGAAATTTAATTCAAATAAATTATGAAAATTATAAGTCCAGCAGCTTGATGGTCTGACCGTCCTACATGTATAATCAGACAGCCACAATAGTTTGATCACAATCCTATAAAAAATATGCCTAGGCCAAATAAAAAAATATGTGTGTTTCTTATTTCCTACCTTCCCTTTATTTTAAGCTTAAAAATAGCCTACCTTAAAGTTTTTTGGTCATTTTTCAATAGGCACTGTTAATAAAGGTCCAAATTTCTCTCCCATAGACTCAATCATGTCAATGTAAAAAAAAATTGTAAAAATAAAAACAATTCCCTACCTACCTACCCCATTTTTGCCAAAGATGTAATAGGAAACACACATATTATTTTATTTGGCCCTATATAGACATGGAGAGTTTGTAAATTGGTATATTTTTTCACACAGAAAATTATCAAATCAGTCAGTATATAACATCTTGTAGTACAGATCTTCAATAATTCAATATGAACGTACTGCAAATGAACGGTCTTGTTAATAAATAAAGTGAGATTCTGACAACGATTTTTGTGTTGAATATAAATCTAAATCATGTTGTGTGTAGTGAATTTGTATAGCTATTAACATGATTAAAAAAAAAATCATTGTTTCTTAATAAATGCCTTTTTTTTTGTGTTGTCATTTTTAGGCATTTAATCTGCCTTATGCTAGCACTCTAGATTTGTGTTCCTCTGATGATTAAACAGGGGTATTGCCTATAGTGTCCACTTTAAGTCGTACCTAAATATGTTTTTCGAATGTTCATAGCTGCTGTGCTAAATTCTAATACCAAATTGTTGCCATGCTTCATAGTAGATTCAATGTACAATTTTGAGTATGCATCATTTTTCCTGGGAACATGGTGAATGGCTTTATTTTAGTCTAGTATATATGTAGTCTTTGTTTGTCGGATTTGTGAGTTGTAGGTTGTTGCCAGAATTCATGCAAGTAATTCGTCTTGTTGGGACATTTGATACAGCCATATATATCATGTATATAATTGACTGTCAGTATGATCCAAATACAAATGTGAGGGTGGTGTGCAATAGAATATTTCCTTAATCAATGATTAATTATCATGATTATATGACGAAAATAATTATTATGATCATGATGATTCAGTAATGGTCATGATGGTTGAATCAATATGATCATGATGATTCAGTAATGGTCATGATGGTTGAATCAATGGAAATATAATTGATACAAGCATGAAGTTTGAGGTCGTTATGTAAAGAAAAATTATATCCAGGTGAAATTTGATCTGGAGGAAAAATGTCACAGTAGTTGTTGTTATTTTTTTATCTGGAGGAAAATATTTCCCTGTGATATTTTTTCCTTTGCTGTGAAATTCTATCTTGGTAGTTAACTTATTGAATAGTAACATTAGAAAAAAATTATCCTTTACAAATACTATGAAATAATAATAGTGTATTTGAATTAAACCTATTTTGTAAAAAAAAAATTATTATAATGGGAATTATTTCACAAATTATCATTGAAAAAATTTCCCTGAAAAAACTCAAGTAAATATTCTTTTAAAAAGAAAATTATAATTAAACATAAGAAAGAAAACCAGAAATAATTTCAAAGATCGTAAATGTGAAATAATATCATGAATAAATAAGGTAAATGAAATACATGTAAAAGTGAGTTGTTTTCAGATCTCAGTATAAATATAACTTAAAAGGTAAAGGTAGAAATATAGTTGCATTACTACTGTTAACAGTAATGGAAGAATTTGATTATGATAATATTTTTAACTATATAAAGTCTGGGGACAAAGATGTTGTTGTTGATAAATTGGAAATCAGATAAATTATAGCATAACAATATATTGGAACAAAAGCAATTTTAACAGCTGGATAGTATTTACCTGTGAAATGTTATCTGTCTTATTAAAAATTCATGTTGTAAGTCATCTTGTTATATAAATGAATATATAAAAAATAAGATTCAAGGAAAAATTTCACTATGAAATAGATTCAGGAATATATTATATTAATAGATTTTAAAATATAAATTGCTCATAATTACCTCCCTTTGATAAATTATGCAAATTTGTTCCACCTTTGTGAAAAATTTTATAATTAAAGTCAGGTATATATTGATTGCGAGTAACTTACATACTAGTTAATGGGACTATATTTCACAAGGTTCTGTGAAATATGATACAGCAAATATATACCGGTACATACTATCCCCATAAAACAGATTTTCACTCCTCTGGAAAAATTCTACCTGTGAAATACCATGCCTGGAAAAAAATTACCATGACAAATTATCCTCAGGATTAAATATTACAGAGGAAGAAATAAACCGTTACTTGAGTTACACAGATGCTATATATATATAGCCAGGCGAGTACATGAAGTATGTGTTGGTTAGGCAATGATTATATGCTAGAGACAGATATTATAGGTTGATTATGTAAAGCAGATAGATGAGACGCAAGTTTTCAAGTTATGGAATAGGTTGATATAATGGTGGCAAACGGCCAGTAGAGCCAACACATCATGGATATTCCCACCATTGGAAGGCTCTGCTGGTTGAATTGGGGTGGGGATACTGAGTCAGGGAACATGTCATGGATATTCCCACCGTTGGCTATAATATCAGCCCCAGCACTGTTTTGCACTATTTAAATTGGTAAAGTTGGCTTTGGTGTATTTAAATAAATTCAAAGGCCCTGTCTAAATTGGTAAAGGTTGCAGTGAAGAATTAAATGAATTCAAAGGGGAATATATAGTCCCTACCTAAATTGGTAATGTTGGCAAAATTGTATTTATATGATTTCATAGGCCCTGATTAAATTGGTATTGAAAGTTGCCAATCGTGTATTAAAAAAAGTTTGAAATGGTGTATTAAAAAAAGTTTGAAATGGTGAATTAAACATGTTAAATGAATTCAAAGGGTATTGGCCCTACCTAAATGGCTTAGATTTGCAATGGTGTGTTTAGATAAATTAAAAGGATTATTTATTGGCACTACCTCTTTCCCATGGCAATTGGTCTGATTTTTATCGGATTGATTAATAATTGGCCTACATCCTTAATATTCATGAAATGTTTGCCACTGAACATTTATCAAACAACAAACTACCAATCTCTAAATGGTGTATACATGGTATATGTGGTATTTTGCAATTTTTGATATATTTTTTTTTGTATTAGATTTTGATATAATTTATAATATACCTGACAAATATGATATATATTTAATTTTTAGTATTTATTGAGTAGTTTTTATAGTCATGCATCAGTGGTTATATTTATTGTAAGACTTCGTCATGGCTCAGTGAATTTTGATAGATTGGTTATAACTCTCTAGGTTTTACTAGTTTGTGTTATGAAAACTCTGTTCTGTATGATAATTGGTTAATTAAGTCAGATGTCTATTTTGGAGGGAAATTCTATTGTTTGGTTAGAATCAGAATTTATTTTGAACTGGATAGTGTATGCTGTTCTATGATATAATTTATATTTTCATATTTGGTGGACAGCTTAATTTAATTTTTATAAAAACATAAGGTCAGTTTTCTCAACTTATCATGCTTATTGATAGGGATCTCTTGAAGCATGCAAATGGTAAAGAGTTGTACATATAGAGCAAAAACATACATGTACAGCAGCCATATTTGAACTATTTTTAATTCTGATTAGAAATAGTCCAGTTACTTATTTTAATGGAATTCTTAAATATTTGCAGTTTTCCTATAGCATGTATAGTTGTGTTATGAAATAGAAGCTTTAAGTCATGTAACATGTGTAAGTCTCATGTTTGAATTAAAGAAAATGTTATCAATTTTTGTTTCTAATCACAAATTTGTTAATTTTCACTGTGAGTGTGAATATGTCTTCACAAAGCAATGCAGAGCCGTACAAGTGACATAAACTTCAATGTGTTGAAGGCAGTCATTAAATAGTAGAAGTAGACATGGTAGAAGTACAAGAGAAAATGTACTTTTTGAAGTCAGAATGATTGTGCATGAAATTGATAGATATATTATTTCAAAGAAGTATTTCCATGAAGTCAAAGAAATAATATATCATGTAGATATTACATGATACAATGTACATGACGTATTGGTACAATTGGAGCTATATTATTATCATAGCAAAAGGTCCAAAATAAACTCTGACTTCTTAAAAAATTCTTTATTGAAACTAAAAATATTTTTACTAAATGCTATGCAAATGTAATTTAGTTCATTAGATTTATGTAAGTTATATTTATATTTTGTACAGGACTGTCCAGCATGTTGATGTGTTAATGATCTGGTGATGTTAATACTGAATAATAGGAGATGGACCTTTGTCATGTTTGTACAATATAAATGGTAAGAATAGTGTTTTTATTTATTTTAGTTAGTCTTGTGTTTTTCAAAGCGAAGCTATACTACATACTGGAAAGGCATCCATTATGATTTGATGAACAAAAAAGGTTACAGAAAATCAACAGTTCAAGGGGAAAAAATGAACAGATACATTTAATATCAAAAAGAAGATGTGGTATGATTGCCAACTAGACAACTGTCTACAAGAGACCAAAATGACACAGACATTATCAACTATAGGTCACGGTACGACCTTCAACAATGAGCAAAGCCCATACGGCATAGTCAGCTATAAAAGGCCCCAATATGACAATGTAAAACAATTCAAACGAGAAAACTAATTGCCTTATTTGTATAAAAAAAATGAACGAAAAACAAATATGTAACACATAAACAAACGACAACCACTGAATAAATGGCTCCTGACTTTGGGACAGGCACATACATAAATAATGTTAAACATGTAAGTTGGATCCCAACCCTCCCCCTAACCTGGGACAGTGGTATAAAAGAACAACATAAAAACGAACTATAAAAATCATTTGAAAAAGGCTTAACTCATCAGATGGACAAAAATTTACTTTTAGAATGATTTTATTAAAATTCCTATCGAGCAACATTAATAACACCAACAAAAATGTCTTATACTGCATGCAATAGGTTACTATATTTGATGTATGGAATGATTGTAAGGTGTACATGTCTGACTGGTAGGTGTCATCTGACCTTGACAGGGGTTGAATTTAAGCTTTTTTGTGTACTGGCCAGCCGGACCAGTGGACTGAAAACTCTACTGGTCCGGCTCCAAATCTACTGGTCCTGCAAAAATGACATTAATTTGACAAACACTAATATAAATGACAGATGTTTAATTTTTATTTTGATGCTTTCGTTTACATAAGTCAATAGACAAAGGAATAGTCTTTATTCTGATTTTGATAAAGGCTTTGGTAATCTCAATGATTTTCTTTATCAAAATCAGGATCAAGGACAGAAAAAATATCAACATTGCCTTCCACGTCATCGCAATCCTCACGACAACCATAGGGTGCCTGACTAGGTCGTCTGGAGCGCTGTCCAGAAATATTTTTTCTACTATATAATGCAACCATTCACGATCTTTTTCCCATGATTTTTGGTATTTGCGTTTCCTTTTGTCACTTTCGTATACTTTATTTCGATCTTCCTTTTGATTTTCAGTTATCTTAATTTTTTTGTCCGGCGGTTTAACTCCTTCCAAAAATTTTCCACATTTTATTTAAGAATTGAATGCTTCTTTTTGTAAATTTATTGGGGTGTAAAAGCGTTGACCGAAGTACATTTTGTATGAAGCGTGCAATTTGTTGCGGCAATGTTGCACCAACTGTTTGCAAGAAAAATAATTTGCATACGAAAAATGAATATTTGCAGCAATATTGCGGCAACTATTTGCAGCAACATTGCCGCAAATATTTGCAAGAAGCCTTATTTTTCCATAAGGTTAGTCCCTAGTGTCGACAGTGCCATCTAATGCCATCTATTTTTATACCCCTTCCAAATTTATTTCTCCATGTTTAATGCCTCAAATTGCAAGTAGGGGGGTGAAATTACACTAAAAAAATTTGGGTCAAGAATTTTAAAGGAAAGTAGTGATTTGGTCCAGCTGAAAAAGGTTAAAAATTAGCACTTCGGAAGCTGTCAAAAGATTTCAAGACGCCCTAAACATAAAATTGTCCATATTTTGAGTTAGAGCCGATGAAGTTTTCTATAATTTTGATATCATTTGTCCCAAAAGTAGTACAACACACTGTAAAAGTTTCTTTGAGAAAGCGCAGGTGGGATTTTTTTTATTTTCATTTATGTTCTAAAAGAAATGCACTACGAAATAATTGTGGTCTCGGACCTAAAAGGTGAAACCTGTAAATATAGAATCTGTACTTTGGCAACTTCCCTAAATGATTTGATGGTGTCAATTTGTTCAATAGCATGAAACTAAAGGATTTAAACTTTTATTTTATAGAATTTCTTCAAAAATTACCAATTTTGGCATTTTATGGTCAAAATAGGCATTTATAGCTTTTTCATTATTGATGCATATTAATGGCATCCTGACTTTCTATCTGACAGGTTTTCATGTGTCAATATTTGTGTTTCTATGCCTTTATCTAGTTCTTTTACTTATTTATGAACTCTGAATCTACTGAAAAGAAGATTATCTCAGACAATATGTGCAAAATGTGTTGTATAAATGACCCTTGTCTAACGCCCTGTTTGGATGAAGTCAAAAGTGTGGAGCTTGGTACATAAAATTGGAAGTCCATAATAAAGACCTCACTAAATTTGTATCAAAAGCACTTTACAATGTCTATTGTACCTGTTCCATTTCACATATTATCTTTCTTTTCTTCTGTAGGATAGCAAGTGGTTTAAATATAAGCCTGTTGAGACTAAAATTGCATGCAAGTTTTTCACTAAAAAGGCAAAAATCTTTGTATCAAGACCATACTGTCTGCAAGAAAAGTTAGTTGCAAGAGTCTTTTTATGCGTAGATTAGTTGTATCATGTCACATGAGTATAGAAATGATAAAAAAAAGACACAAAGTTTTACATCTTATAGCCTCAATATGCATTTTTTAATGTAAATATGTGGCACGGCCTAAATTGACCCTAATTTTTTTCCAGTCTTACTTGGCCTAAGACCCTTTTAAACTAATATGATATGTTATTTGTAATTTTTCTTTCCATTTAAAGTACATTCAATACATATGTAAGGATTATTTATAACCAAAAAGCTTCACAAATTTAAAAATTGCTGGAAAATATTACATCTTCATGTAAGCTAGGCTCCCCTTCATTGAGAAACCTCCATTTTTAGGTGCAGGCTCATATAAATTTTACTTTTGAATAGTTATGCTAAGTCTGATAAATCAAATAAGTACTCTATTGCTTTTAGTACATGATAAATCATATATGAAGGCATTTAAAAAGTATTTTTATGCCCCACCTACGATAGTAGAGGGGCATTATGTTTTCTGGTCTGTGGCTCCGTTCGTCCGTCCGTCAGTCCGTCCGTCCGTCTGTGATTCGGTTCGTCCGTCCAGGTTAAAGTTTTTGGTCAAGGTAGTTTTTGATGAAGCTGAAGTCCAATCAACTTGAAACTTAGTACACTTGTTGCTTATGAGATGATCTTTCTAATTTTTAAGCCAAATTAGACTTTTGACCCCAATTTCATGGTCCACTGAACATAGAAAATGAAAGTGGGAGTTTCAGGTTAAAGTTTTTGGTCAAGGTAGTTTTTGATGAAGCTGAAGTCCAATCAACTTGAAACTTAGTACACTTGTTGCTTATGAGATGATCTTTCTAATTTTTAAGCCAAATTAGACTTTTGACCCCAATTTCATGGTCCACTGAACATAGAAAATAAAGTGGGAGTTTCAGGTTAAAGTTTTTGGTCAAGGTAGTTTTTGATGAAGCTGAAGTCCAATCAACTTGAAACTTAGTACACTTGTTGCTTATGAGATGATCTTTCTAATTTTTATGCCAAATTAGATAATTACCCAATTTCACGGTCCATGGAACATGGAAAAGGATAGTGCGAGTGGGGCATCCGTGTACTTTGGACACATTCTTGTTTTGCAATATTTTAATTTTTAAAGCCCCAAATGTTGATAGTTGAATTTTTTCAATTTTAACGTCAAAATTTAACATGCAAAGATGAGTATAGAATTTAACATATTGTTCTATAATATATATCCTATTGATATGAAACTTTGTAAGCAGTGTTATAATTTATTAAGCTTTGGTCATACCAAGTTTTTTAAAGATTTGTCATCTCTTTCTATCCTATTAGTTCCGAGACCACAATTGTCGTCCCAAGTTGATTTTCGTTGTTCACGAATATAGTCCCTAGTGTCGACAATGGGTTACCTGCCATTTATTTTTATACCCCTTCCAAATTTATTTCTCCATGTTTAATGCCTCAAATTGCAAGTAGGGGGGTGAAATTACACTGTAAAAAAATTTGGGGCCAGAATTTTAAAGGAAAGTAGTGATTTGGTCCAGCTGAAAAAGGTTAAAAATAAGCACTTCGGAAGCTGTCAAAAGATTTCAAGACCCCCTGAACATAAAATTGTCCATATTTTGAGTTAGAGCCGATGAAGTTTTCCATAATTTTAATATAATTTGTCCCAAAAGCAGTACAACACACTGTAAAAAATTTATTGAGAAAGCGCAGGTGGGATTTTTTTAATTTTCATTTATGTTCTAAAAGAAATGCACTATGAAATAATTGTGGTCTCAGACCACCTAGGTTGTTATTTTTATCATACAACCAACAGGATCTGGCTACATATAAATATTTCAAAAATATTCCTATTTGTTAATTCTTATTCATGTTTGTAAATGCTTTGCCTAAAATCATTGATAGTGACTGAATCAAATGACTTATTTTCAGAGTAAAATGAATAGAAAGGAAACATGACGAGGTTCCAATGTATGATATAAGGGGAAGCAGTTATGAATTTTGAAATTGGTTTAAAGGAGAGGGCATACACCAGAGAAGACTTAAAGTGCACAGGTAGGCATCTTGACTGGTTGATTTTAATTGAATGAATAAGGAGGTGTGGTAGGATTGCCAATGTGACAATTATTCACCATTGTCCAGATATAAGCAACTCTAGGTCATCATACTGCTTTCAACAATAATCAATTTTTTTTTTAAATACTCTGTGTCCTCCATTTTCATTTAAGGTTTTCTACTCGACTCATGACTCTTTTTGTCTTGTTTGCCCACCTTTTTATAAAGTATTTATCAATCTGAATCTCGATACAAAATTTAAAGAAATGACACTTCCGATAAATGATGGATGAAACCTATAATCGACGATCCCGGGTCAATGGACAAAGCAATGCAATGTTACGCGACTCGGGTTCGCATACTTATTTTTATTTATTTTGGTAATCGATCTATTTCCGGTATCATGTGATATTTATCGTCATGAACATTGATGTTTTTACTTGCTGAACATTGGTTTCGTTTACATAAATTAAACATCTTTATATACGTTTTGAAATTAATTTTATTTTTTTGTTGGATTTGAACTTTGTCTTGTATATTTTTTTACTTGTCTATGGGCAACCAAGACAAAAATAATTACTTGTCCGGTTGTTCAAATGTATGAGTCGGGCGAGTCGGTCATAGCATTTCCACACCCCTGATTATTAGTTTTTGATTACCAATAATCGTAGAAAACAGAGAAAATGTTGTATTTAAAACATTTGTAGTAAACAGGGAATCATACTTTTAGACAAAACTATCTGTTGGTTAGAATTTGAACAGATCGAGTTTTGAAGCAAGGTTGAATCTACATCATTAAATTAAGGATTAAACAAAGGGTATGACAAGCCGTTTTGCTATTCATTCCAACTTCAAGATGTCTCATAAACTTTATAAGATATCTTATATGGTATATATAGTGTATCTTAAATATCTGTACCAAGTCATGAATATGAGATATAAGATATCTTATAAAGTATAAAGTACATAGTAAATGCCTTTACCAAGTCAGGAATATGACAGTTGATGTCCATTCGTTTGATGTGTTTAAGCTTTTGATTTTGCATTTTGATTAGGGATTTTCTGTTTTGAATTTTCCTCGGAGTTCAGTATTTTGTGATTTTACTTTTTTTATATAAAATATATTTAAGAAATATTATTAACTATACAAGATATTTTTTTATATTATATAAGATATAAAAAAACAGATTATATAAGATATCTTATTTATTATATAAGATATTTTATATATTATATGATATCTCTTTTATATTATACAATATAGATTACAAAATATCTTAAAGTGTTTATAATAAAATATCTAATATAGTTTTTAAGATATCTCAAAAATTTTATAAGATATTTAATATAGTTTATAAGATAGCTTATATAGTTTATAAGATATCTATTATGAATAAACTCAACCTTCTGCTGTTGTCTTCTCTATGGTTGGGTTGTTGTCTCTTTGACACATTCCCCATTTCCATTCTCAATTTTATCATAGATAACAGGATTGAAATTTCATATTTACGCCAGATGCGCGTTTCATCCTTAAAAGACTCATCAGTGACGCTCGAATCAAAAACATTTTCTTAATAAGATATCTTCTAAACTATATCAGATATCTTCTAAACTATATCAGATATCTTCTAAACTACATAAGATTTATTATAATCTATATAAGATATCTTATATAAAAAATATTTAGAAGACATCTCATATACTTGATAAGATATCTTATAAAGTATATATGATATCTTATAAAGTATATATGATATCTTATAAACTATATGAGATATCTCATATAATATATAAAATATCTTATAAAATGAAATTATATTAGATGTCTTATATCTTATATGTTATATGAAATATCTTGAAATTGGAATAAATAGCCACATTTTTTGTAAAAGAGCTTGCCATGATATAGGGTAAGAGTTATCCACAGGATGAACAGAAAATAACCTTGGGTTAAACTTTAGGGAAAAAAAACAAATAAGGCAGACATGAACAGTAATGTTCATTTACTAATTTAAATATTCAATGAATTTTGCATATGAATGTTTGGTTTTAGGACCAGCATCATTATTTAGGATTATAATTTATCTTGTTTTTACTTTACAGTATTTAGAGAAGTTCAGGACAAGCTATTGTTTGAAGAGGAAAGAGTTCACCTTAAAATAAATGGTCTCAGTACAGCACCGAATCATGAGACAATACAATTGATTGTTATTACCAAGAGTGGATGTATCTGACTAGCATTTGTATGACATTTATCATATGAAGACTTTTAAGTACAAGGCAAAGAATTAGCTGTAATAAACAAATATGTGTGTATTTAAAGACATGAATATTTGAATTTTACTTTCTTCTTTTGAAGAAAATTTATTTTAGACGCTTACTTATGTGTATAAAATGAAGAATGTCCTTCAGTTAATACTTTTTATAGTTACTTGATTGTAACCTTTAATCTATTAAAGAAAAAACAGAAATGTTAGAAAAGTGTTTTTTTTCATGCCACTTATAAACTAATTCTTGATAGATGTGCTTAGGGTCACATGCCACACAAATAGACCTCTGGATAATGTATATATATATATGTATTCTTCCTTTATCTTTATTTCATAGATTCTATAAGATGTTTTTGTATGACTTATTGTGTTCATTGATTGATTTACTGGAGTTAATGCCACACTTGTTTCATTTGTAAGCAACACAAACAAACTACAGTTAACCTCTCAGCCAATAATGTGATGTGATAGGATTGCCAATGAGACATTGCAATCTCTAAAGACCACAGATCAAAGATAATGAATCAATAATAAATTATCATGGATTTCAGTACAAAAGAAATAAAATTGAGAATGGAAATGGGGAATGTGGCAAAGAGACAACAACCCGACCATAGAAAAAAACAACAACAGAAGGTCACCAACAGGTCTTCAATGTAGCGAGAAATTCCCGCACCCGGAGGCGTCACTTTATAACATTTCAGTACCATTGATAATACCATTGATACTAGTATAAGTTATGACAGTTTACTGTTTAAAACTGTTTTGACATCTTCCTGTATTTCTGGTTGAGCTGTACTGTTGAGTTTCTGTCACACTGTGTTTACCCTATGGCCACAACTTTAAAGTTTCCAATACTTTCGAAAACCTTTATGAATAAAATTGAGAAAGGAAATGGGGAATGTGTCAAAGAGAGAACAACTGGACCAAAGAGCAAAAAACCACCAATGGGTCTTCAAAATAGCGAGAAAATCACGCACCCAGAGGCTGGCCCCTTAACAAAGATATGTACTAGTTCAGTGACAATGGACTGGTTAGTAAAACTTTTATTATACCAAGAAAAAAACTGATTATTGAATTGCAGTAGGTTCGTCAATTGTTACATTTAAAATTATTTCCGGTGATGGACATTAAAAACATGACAACATTATGTATCAGTAAGCATTGGATGCTTGTGTACACGTATGGGAAGTTAAGTCGCCTTCTGTGTTTAGGGTTCACAGATACTATACCTCCCATTTAGGTATAGTAACGTCCCCTACCATACAGTCCACAATGCATCCACAAACTTGAGAGTGAGGAGGCTCAGTTTGACCAAGTGAGGTTGCTCACTTAAAAAAAACAAAATATCTTTATAATTAAAATGTTTAATTGTTTTTGTAACTTTTTTAAATGGGAATGTTTTACTGTTTTAGAAAAGATTTAAATGGGGATTGTTAACGTTTTTTTGGTAAAAAGTTTTTAAATTGGAAAGTTTAATTGGTTTTGTAAAATCTTTGAATGAGGATGTTAAACTGTTTTTAAAAAATCTTGAATGGGGATGTTTAACTGTGTTTTATAATTTTTTTATAATTTTTTTAGATGGGATTTTTAACTGTTTTTGTAAAGTTTTTTAAATGGGGATGTTGAACTGTTTTTGTAAAGTTTTTCAAAATTGGGATGTTTAACTGTTTTTGTAAAGTTTTTCAAAATTGGGATGTTTAACTGTTTTTGTAAAGTTTTTCAAAATTGGGATGTTTAACTGTTTTTGTAAATTTTTTAGATGGGATGTTTAACTGTTAATGCAAAGTTTTTAAAATGGGGATGTTAAACTGTTTTTATAAAGTTTTTAAAAATTGGGATGTTTAACTGTTTTTGTAAAGTTTTTAAAATTGGGATGTTTCACTGTTTTTGTAAAGTTTTTAAAATGGGGACCTTTAATTGTATTGTAAAGTTTTTCAAAATTGGGATGTTTAACTGTTTTTGTAAAGTTTTTAAAATGGGGATGTTTAACTGTTTTTGGAAAGTTTTTAAAAACGGAATGTTTAACTGTTTTTGTGAAGTTTTTCAAAATTGGGATGTTTGACTGTTTTTGTAAAGTTTTTAAAATGGGGATGTTTAACTGTTTTTGGAAAGTTTTTAAAAATAAAATGTTTAACTGTTTTTGTAAAGTTTTTCAAAATTGGGATGTTTGACTGTTTTTGTAAAGTTTTTAAAATGGGGATGTTTAACTGTTTTTGTAAAGTTTTTAAAATTGGGATATTTCACTGTTTTTGTAAAGTTTTTAAAATGGGGATCTTTAATTGTACAAAATGTATTGTAAAGTTTTTCAAAATTGGGATGTTTAACTGTTTTTGTAAAGTTTTTAAAATGGGGATCTTTAATTGTTTTTGTAAAGTTTTTCAAAATTGGGATGTTTAACTGTTTTTGTAAAGTTTTTAAAATGGGGGTGTTTAACTGTTTTTGTAAAGGTTTTTGTAAAGTTTTTAAAATGGAGATGTTTAACTGTTTTTGTAAAGTTTTTAAAATGGGGATCTTTAATTGTTTTTGTAAAGTTTTTCAAAATTGGGATGTTTAACTGTTTTTGTAAAGTTTTTAAAATGGGGGTGTTTAACTGTTTTTGTAAAGGTTTTTGTAAAGTTTTTAAAATGGAGATGTTTAACTGTTTTTGTAAAGTTTTTAAAATGGGGATCTTTAATTGTTTTTGTAAAGTTTTTCAAAATTGGGATGTTTAACTGTTTTTGTAAAGTTTTTAAAATGGGGGTGTTTAACTGTTTTTGTAAAGGTTTTTGTAAAGTTTTTAAAATGGAGATGTTTAACTGTTTTTGTAAAGTTTTTAAAATGGGGATCTTTAATTGTTTTTGTAAAGTTTTTCAAAATTGGGATGTTTAACTGTTTTTGTAAAGTTTTTAAAATGGGGGTGTTTAACTGTTTTTGGAAAGTTTTTAAAAATGGAATGTTTAACTGTTTTTGTAAAGTTTTTCAAAATTGGGATGTTTTACTGTTTTTGTAAAGTTTTTAAAATGGGGATGTTTAACTGTTTTTGTAAAGTTTTTAAAATGGAGATGTTTAACTGTTTTTGTAAAGTTTTTAAAATGGGGATCTTTAATTGTTTTTGTAAAGTTTTTCAAAATTGGGATGTTTAACTGTTTTTGTAAAGTTTTTAAAATGGGGGTGTTTAACTGTTTTTGTAAAGTTTTTAAAATGGGGATGTTTAACTGTTTCTGTAAAGTTTTTAAAATGGAGATGTTTAACTGTTTTTGTAAAGTTTTTAAAATGGGGATCTTTAATTGTTTTTGTAAAGTTTTTCAAAATTGGGATGTTTAATTGTTTTTGTAAAGTTTTTAAAATGGGGGTGTTTAACTGTTTTTGGAAAGTTTTTAAAAATGGAATGTTTAACTGTTTTTGTAAAGTTTTTCAAAATTGGGATGTTTTACTGTTTTTGTAAAGTTTTTAAAATGGGGATGTTTAACTGTTTTTGTAAAGTTTTTAAAATGGAGATGTTTAACTGTTTTTGTAAAGTTTTAACAATGGGATCTTTAATTGTTTTTGTAAAGTTTTTCAAAATTGGGATGTTTAACTGTTTTTGTAAAGTTTTTAAAATGGGGGTGTTTAACTGTTTTTGTAAAGTTTTTAAAATGGGGATGTTTAACTGTTTCTGTAAAGTTTTTAAAATGGAGATGTTTAACTGTTTTTGTAAAGTTTTTTAAATGGGGATCTTTAATTGTTTTTGTAAAGTTTTTCAAAATTGGGATGTTTAACTGTTTTTGTAAAGTTTTTAAAATGGGGGTGTTTAACTGTTTTTGGAAAGTTTTTTAAAATGGAATGTTTAACTGTTTTTGTAAAGTTTTTCAAAATTGGGATGTTTGACTGTTTTTTTAAGTTTTCAAAATTGGGATGTTTAACTGTTTTTGTAAAGTTTTTCAAAATTGGAATGTTTAACTGTTTTTGTAAAGTTTTTAAAATTGGGATGTTTAACTGTTTCAAAATTGGGATGTTTAACTGTTAATGCAAAGTTTTTAAGATGGGGATGTTAAACTGTTTTTATAAAGTTTTTAAAAATGGGGATGTTAAACTGTTTTTGTAAAGTTTTTAAAATTGGGATGTTTAACTGTTTTTGTAAAGTTTTTCAAATGGGGATGTTTAACTGTTTTTGTAAAGTTTTTCAAATGGGGATGTTTAACTGTTTTTGTAAAGTTTTTAAAATTGGAATGTTTAACTGTTTTTGTAAAGTTTTTCAAAATTGGGATGTTTAACTATTTTTGTAAAGTTTTTAAAATTGGGATGTTTAACTGTTTTTGTAAAGTTTTTCAAAATTGGGATGTTTAACTATTTTTGTAAAGTTTTTAAAATGGGGATGTTAACTGTTTTTGTAAAGTTTTTTAAATGGGGATGTTAAACTGTTTTTGTAAAGTTTTTAAAATTGGGATGATGTTTAACTGTTTTTGTAAAGTTTTTAAAATGGGGATGTTAACTGTTTTTGTAAAGTTTTTTAAATGGGGATGTTAAACTGTTTTTGTAAAGTTTTAAAAAAGGGATGTTACACTGTTTTTGGAAAGTTTTGGATAAGAATGTTTTACCATTTTTTGTAATTGTTTTAGATGGGATATTTTACTGTTTATGTTAAGTTTTTAAATGGGGATGTTTAACTGTTGTCATCTGACCTTGATATCATGGTCATGGATCATTGGTTAATACCAATGTATGTTTTGGTCTGTTTTTCCAGTACTATTGTCAACAAGTCAACGTAATTTGGCTTAAGGAAGGATTGTAAGGTGTATATGATTGCCTGTCAGGTATCATCTTACCTTGACTTCATTTTCATAGAGCATTGGTCAATGTTCAGTATTGTGTTTTGGTCTTTATTGTTCAACTCCTTCAAGCAATATGACAACTTTATTTGGTGTATAGAATGATTTTAATGTGTATATGAATGTCTGATATCATCTAACCATGATCTTGTCTTATGGTTTATTGGTCAATGTTAATTTTTTTGTCGAGCCTGCAACTTTTGTTGCAGAAAGCTGGACATAGGGATAGTGATCCGGCGGCGGCAGTGTTAGCTCACTTCTTAAAAGCTTTATATTTTAGAAGGTGGAAGACCTGGATGCTTCATACTTTGTATATAGATGCTTCATGTTACGAAGTTTCCGCCAGTCACATGTCCAATGTCCTTGACCTCATTTTCATGGTTCAGTGACCACTTGAACAAAAAGTTCAAATTTTTTGTAATGTTGAATTCTCTCTTATTATAAGTAATAGGATAACTATATTTGATATGTGCGTACCTTGCAAGGTCCTCATGTCTGTCAGACAGTTTTCACTTGACCTCGACCTCATTTCATGGATCAGTGAACAAGGTTAAGTTTTGGTGGTCAAGTCCATATCTCAGATACTATAAGCTATGGGGCTAGTATATTTGGTGTATGGAAGGACTGTAAGGTGTACATGTCCAACTGGCAGGTGTCATCTGACCTTGACCTCATTTTCATGGTTCAGTGGTTACAGTTAAATTTTTGTGTTTTGGTCTGTTTTTCTAATACTATATGCAATAGGTCTACTATATTTGTTGTATGGAATGATTGTAAGGTGTACATGTCTAGCGGGCAGATGTCATGTGACCTTGACCTCATTTTCATTGTTCAGTGGTCAAAGTTAAGTTTTTGAGTTTTGGTCTTTTTATCTAATACTATATGCCATAGGTCAACTATATTTGGTGTAAGGAAATATTTTATGATCTTTATGTCAGTCGCGCAGGTTTTATTTGACCATGACCTCATTTTCACAGTTCATTGCACAGTGTTAAGTTTTTGTGTTTTGATCTATTTTTCTTAAACTATAAGTAATGGGTCAACTATATATGTTTTATAGATGCATTGTTAGATGTACATGTCTGCCTGGCATGGTTCATCTGACCTTGACCTCATTTTCAAGGTTCATTGGTCTTTGTTTAGTTATCTTGGTTAATGTTAAGTTTATGTGACAGTTGTAATAAAGGTTAGCTTTATACTTAGGACTATCAACATAACATCAATGATTAGTATAGAAGGCGAGACAGTTCAGTGTGTGCACTCTTGTGTTTTTTTTATGTCTGTTTTTCGGTTATCATAATCAATAGGTCAATTATATTTTGTGTATAAAAAAATATTGGAAGGTGTATATATAAAAAAGAAGATGTGGTATAATTGCCTATAAGACAACTCTCCACAAGAGACAGAATGGCACAGAATAAACAACTATAGGTTACCGTACTGCCTTCAACAATGAGCAAAGCCCATATGACATAGTCACCTATAAAAGGCCTCGAAATGACAAATGTAAAACATTGTAAATGAAACAATACCTTGAAATTCCAGAACAGGAAAAAGAAATGAAAGTTACATTTGTGCACCATTATTCATTTTGAAACTTAGGAGGGTTTTTGCTTGTAATGTTTCACCACTCTCAGGAGGGTTTTTGCTTGTAATGTTTCACCACTCTCTGTACCGTTCATAACGATCATAAGCTTAATTTTACTTCTCTAGGTTACACTTCCTAAAGCAAGTATCAGGATGTCCTTCCACAGAAAAGGTAACCTGTCTGACAAGGTCAAAAGTCAATAATATGAAAATAGACTATTGTACTCTTGCTGGTACAATACTAAATTATAATCACAACAAAATATTATACTTATTACAAAAACCTTCTACTGTATTCATAATCTGTTAAAAGAAAATAGGTCTGTCAGTATGAGGACCAACATCTTTGTTTGTAGGATGATTTTATTTTAGTTATGCATTTCATTTTTATGGTACATCAAAATTATAGGTATTGTACTGAATTTCTTATCAGTTTTTCTCTTTTAAATGTCAGAGTTTAGATAATCCTAGGAAATATGTTTTTTTTTTTTCATAATAATTATGTTACCATAAAAGATTTAGGTAATATTTATTCCAAGGTCACATACTAGAAAGCACATTTAACAAAGGAAAACTTTCCCATCACACACACATTCCAAAGTGGGCCAAGTCCACCCTTAACCTTTTGACTACACTGTTTCAAAACACAACATTAGCAAAAGAGAGATGAAGGAGAGGCGTGTAGGACCTGTGCTTTAAGATGGTAAGTATAAGGCTGTGCAAAGGACATTGGATAGTACTGATCTAGAAAACAGCCAGGATATAAACTTGTTTGAATTTGAGAATTCACTTCCACTTTAGCCATATGAGTTTTTAACCTACCATTTTAACAAAAGACTTTTATAGGCGGATCATATTTTTATAGATAGATCCAATGGAACTAAAGTTCTAAACATTGTTAAGGAAAATGGATTAACCAACCGTAGCTAATTTGCTTTTTCCGCTTCACCACTTTTGCTTTTTTTGCCATTGAATGACACTGACGATTCTTGTTTTGTGCCATTTGATGAAGCAGAAGATTTGGGTTCAGCTGTCCTCTTGACTAGAAGATTTTCAAGGATCCGCCATAAGGAAGGCAATATACTGATAGTCTGAGATATAACCATCTCACACCATCAGTATCCTTGACATCAATCTTCAAAGACTGGGATGCTCTACTCCCTTTCACTTCACCATTTTGTTTTTCTGCCATGTCATGAAGAAGAAGATTTGGGTTCAGCTGTCCTCTTGACTAGAAGATTGTTTAGGATCCTCCATAATAAGGAAGGCACTAGACTGATAGTGTGAGATATAACCACCCTCACACCGAGGACCATCAGTATCCTGGACATCAATATTCCATGTCTGACCTCTTGACTAGAAGATTGTGTAGGATCTTCCATAAGGAAGGCACTAGACTGATAGTGTGAGATATAACCATCCTCACACCATCAGTATCCTTGACATCAATCTTCAAAGTCTGGAATGCTCTACTCCTTTTCGCTTCACCACTTTGGTTGTCTGCCAAGTGATGAAGCAGAAGATTTGGGTTCAGCTGTCCTCTTGACCAGAAGATTGTTTAGGATCCTCCATAAGGAAGGCACTAGACTGATAGTTTGAGATATAACCATCCTCACACCATCAGTATCCTTAACATCAATATTCCAAAGTCTGTTCTCTTGACTAGAAGATTGTAAAGGATCCTCCATAAGGAAGGCACTAGACTGATAGTGTGAGATATAACCATCCTCACACCATCAGTATCCTTGACATTAATATTCGAAGTCTGGAATGCTCTACTTCCTTTCACTTCACCACTTTGGTTTTCTGCCAAGTGATGAAGCAGAAGATTTGGGTTCAGCTGTCCTCTTGACCAAAAGATTGTTTAGGATCCTCCATAAGGAAGGCACTAGACTGATAGTGTGAGATATAACCACCCTCACATCATCATTATCCTGGACATCAATCTTCCATGTCTGTCCTCTTAACTAGAGGATTGTTAAGGATCCTCCATTAGGAAGGCACTAGACTGATAGTGTGAGATATAACCATCCTCACACCATCAGTATCCTTAACATCAATATTCCAAAGTCTGTCCTGTTGACTAGAAGATTGTTGAGGATCCTCCATAAGGAAGGCATTAGACTGATAGTGTGAGATATAACCATCCTCACACCATCAGTATCCTTGACATCAATCTTCCATGTCTGGAATGCTCTACTCCTTTTCGCTTCACCACTTTGGTTGTCTGCCAAGTGATGAAGCAGAAGATTTGGGTTCAGCTGTCCTCTTGACCAGAAGATTGTTTAGGATCCTCCATAAGGAAGGCACTAGACTGATAGTTTGAGATATAACCATCCTCACACCATCAGTATCCTTAACATCAATATTCCAAAGTCTGTTCTCTTGACTAGAAGATTGTAAAGGATCCTCCATAAGGAAAGCACTAGACTGATAGTGTGAGATATAACCATCCTCACACCATCAGTATCCTTGACATTATTCTTCGAAGTCTGGAATGCTCTACTTCCTTTCACTTCACCACTTTGGTTTTCTGCCAAGTGATAAAGCAGAAGATTTGGGTTCAGCTGTCCTCTTGACCAGAAGATTGTTTAGGATCCTCCATAAGGAAGGCACTAGACTGATAGTGTGAGATATTACCACCCTCACATCATCATTATCCTGGACATCAATCTTCCATGTCTGTCCTCTTAACTAGAGGATTGTTAAGGATCCTCCATTAGGAAGGCACTAGACTGATAGTGTGAGATATAACCATCCTCACACCATCAGTATCCTTAACATCAATATTCCAAAGTTTGTCCTGTTGACTAGAAGATTGTTGAGGATCCTCCATAAGGAAGGCATTAGACTGATAGTGTGAGATATAACCATCCTCACACCATCAGTATCCTTGACATCAATCTTCCATGTCTGGAATGCTCTACTCCTTTTCACTTCACCACTTTGGTTTTCTGCCATGTGATGAAGCAGAAGATTTGGGTTCAGCTGTCCTCTTGACCAGAAGATTGTTGAGGATCCTCCATAAGGAAGGTATTAGACTGATAGTGTGAGATATACCCATCCTCACACCATCAGTATCCTTGACATCGATCTTCAAAGTCTGGAATGCTCTACTCCTTTTCACTTCTACACTTTGGTTTTCTGCCATGTGATGAAGCAGAAGATTTGGGTTCAGCTGTCCTCTTGACCAGACGATTGTTATGGATCCTCCATAAGGAAGGCACTAGACTGATAGTTTGAGATATAACCATTTTCACACCATCAGTATCCTGGACATCAATCTTCCATGTCTGTCCTCATGACCAGAAGATTGTTTAGGATCCTCCATAAGGAAGGCACTAGACTAATAGTGTGAGATATAACCACCCTCACATCATCAGTACTCTTGACATCAATCTTCCATGTTGGTCCTCTTGACAAGAAGATTGTCGAGGATCCTTCTTATGGAAGGCACTAGACTGATAGTGTGAGAAATAACTTTCCTCACACAATCAGTATCCTTGATTTAACCTTCCATGTCTGTCCTCTTGACCAGAAGATTGTATGGGATCCTTCTTATGGAAGAGAAATAACCTTCCTCACACCATTAGTAACCTTGACATCAAGCTGGTTCAGCTGAGCTAAAGGCCTGGAACTTCAATTCCTTTGGATGTGTCTATCAAAATTAATCTAGCAAGAAATTAAGATTGAAGGTTGATTTTCTCATATGGGCATAGCAGAAGTGAATCCTTTAATATAAGTTGGTTTTGGGGTTTTATAACCATTGTTCATGAATAAAATTTTATATCAGGAAAGAAAAATCTAAGATAAGATTTTACATCAAAGAAATGAAAGATAACTGATCGAGCATATAATAAAAAAAAATTAGGTTGAAATTAAAATTAAAATATTTCCACATGGCTAAAAAGAGAATATAGGGGTAAAATGCAGTTTTTGGCTTATATCTCTGAAACTAAAGCATTTAGTAATCTTTTACAAAAGTCATCTGAAACTTAAACCAAAGTATAACGGTTGCATTATTTTATGTTTCAATTGTAAAAACATCAGGTGAGCGACACTTGCTCAGCCTCAGCTGAGTCTCCTTGGATCATCTAGTTCTATATAATGAACTTAAATATACCAACAGTGGTATTTTTTTAACAATTTTGATTTACCAAGATATTTCATATTCCAGAGCACTGCATAAACAGCTTGTGCATTAGGATTTATGTTGAAATTTGGCCATTAACATTGACTTTTAAGGTAAGAAATAGCTGTTACAAAGATTTATAAACTTAATGTATTTTAAGATCATGTACAAGCACAGGATTTTTATAATTTTCTTACAATTTAACTTCTTTGAAAGAATGTCAAGATTTAGGAAGTCAAAACAGATTATTTTTGGAAGTTTCTTTTATTATCATGAGAGTTGTCAAAGTTCATTTGATTTAATTTTTTCTTGGGTATAAAAGCCTGCAGTTCAAAATGTATGACAACGAATCACGTTAAGAGTATTTGATGAAAACTTAACCTATTATTTAAATTCCCAAATTCAATCTTTGAAATAAAGACATTTGTATGATACCTCTGTTCAAAAGTCAGAAATCAATTGAGAGAAAAGAAATCTGGGTTACAAAAAGAAACCACAGCAACAAAAACAAACGCCAACACACATAAAAACAGACTACTGTGGATTCATTAATATTCGTTGGATACCAATTTTCGTGGATTTCGTGGGTACATGATAACCACGAATTTAAATGTTCAACGAAACGTACATTTTATATATGCTTTGTATGCAGATATTGGCATAACCACGAAAATGCAATTTTTCGTCAATCCACGAAAATTGATACCCACGAAAATAAATGAATCCACAGTATTTGATTACAACTGCCATATATTCCTCACCTGGTACAGGACATTTAGATAAACATAAATTATGGATTGAATTTGGTGTTATGGCTAATCAAACCTCTTGTTTATGTAATATGCCAGAAATCTTGAAAGTGTTTTATTCTTTTTCAGCCTACCATTACCATGATTACTGTAGCTGCATAAAAGAATTGTGATTAATTTTGTATTCTCTTAATGGTGGCATAAAGTTAGCCTGTTGTACAAGTTGTCGTTCAAAAAATACAGTTCATCACAACATTGTGCTAGCACTTGATAACAATTGTTATGCTATTCTTGTAATGTTAGACTTATCTGCTGCATTTGAAGTTATTGACCAGCTGATTCTGATTGAACATCTTGAATACTCCTACAGAATATCTGATAATGACCTTCCATTGACAAGATGTTACTGAAACAACAGAACATAACTTATATCTAATAAATATTGATAATGATAATATGCAGCAACATTTTAGTGTACCACAAGGTTCTCTACTAGGATTGTAAATGTTCTGTATGTTTGTTAAGCCTATTGATGAAATTCGCAGAAGTCACAGTATGAACTAATATACCTACGCTGAAGATAATGAGGTGTATTTTGATGAACAATAGACTAGAGGCCGGTTTGACAGACATAATTGCATAGATGAGTTCAAATATGCTTACAGTTTGTAAATCAGGACAAAACTGAACATATTGTTTTTACTCTTAAACACCTAATAATGGAAAGATTTGTTGCTTGCTTTCGTTGGATCTTTAGCAACGCTCCCTTTGTTAAGAACCTGGGTGTTTCCTATGACAAGACAATCAGCATGGAAAAAACAATCTAGTGCAATATCTTTAAATCATGCTTCTTTTGAATGCATATAGTTGTAATGGTAATTTATTTGTGTAATTTTAAATATATTTTATTTTATCTGATGTGCCATAACATGATATTTTAGTTTGTTAATTCATAAGGTTATTGGTTCTTTTGTTGTTGTTGTGTAAACCACTTAGAGTATTTTTTGTTAGATAATGCCCTTCATAGATATTGTATAATAATAATAATTCTTTTCCCTATAATACAGGGGAACGAAATTTCCATATATAACAATTTTTTGGATCTACTCAGAATTCTTCAATAGCTTATTAAAAAGTTATTACTAAAAGGAACCTGCAAAATAAGATTTGTCTTTGTTTAATTTGTAATGATATGTTAAACGGGGAAATGTCTGTCTGTATTTGTCCATCTTTGTCTTCCATCCAAAACTCAAATATGATATAATCTGAATAGTGGGTCCCTGGACCATGTATAAGTTGGGTTTCGATACAAACACAGAATTAAACATTTTATAAGAACAAGACTTTAGGGATTGCTACAGTGATTCAATAAGATCATAAGACATATTTTGGTTCCTATGGCATCTTCATCAGGATTGAAACTACAGAAGAGTACAAAATCCTGTATTGATAATTTGTATTTCACAATGTCACCATTAGGATAAATTATAAATAGGGAGTGAAGGTAGATCTGAAAGTTAACTGGATCAAGAATGTTAAATAAAATATGATTTTGTAAATTTGGACGACATTCGACTTGCAATTATGTACCATTTACTACACTGGATGTAGTACAGACTTGCAGTCCCATACTATTTCAACACTGGAAGAAGTATGTTTGTCTGAGCGAAGCCAATTGGAAGCACGTACCTCTTAGTGAAGCTAATTGGGAGCACACCCTCTGTCTTGTTGCGAAGCTGATTGGAAGCAGTACATATATACCTCTGTCTGCTAAAGCTAGTTAGAAGTAGTACCCCTGGCAGAGTGGGCCCAATTAGAAGCATGTAACTCTGAGGGAAGCCAATTGGAAGCATGTACCTCTGCAAAATTTGATTTAACACTATTGAACAAATTTTATTTAACATTCTTTTTAAAGTTTACTTTTATAGCTTCTTTCATTTTTTATTTAGAATTATTCCCCCTGTTGACATTGTGAAGTGCAAATTATCACTTCGTCATTTTGTACTCCTCTGTAGTTCTTATTCTGATGAATGTGCCGTAGAAATTAAAACATGCCAATTTAGTTAACAATCCCTGAGGTATTCTTATAAGGGCTTTAGGATTATCATAAATAATTCTTTAATTTTTGATTGATGAGTTTGACTGTCCCTTTGGTATCTTTTGTCCATCTTTTATAGACCATTCAAATAAAAAAAAAATAATATGCAATTTTCTGATTACTAGTATTTATTTTACTGGGAATTTCTCTTAATGTAACTTTAAATGTAAAATACAATAAGCACCTTTTTTTAGCTCACTGTTCCAAATTTATCTAGAATAAAGTTGGTATCTTATTTTTTGTTTCATAAAATAAAAATAGAAGATAGGGGTAAAATGCAGTTTTTTTTGGCTGATATCTCAAAAACCAAATCATTTAGAGCAAATCTGACAAGGAGTGAACTTATTCATTAGGTGAAGCTCTATCAGCCCTGAAATTGGGTTGCCACTCAATTGATAATTTTAAGGAAATTATTCTGTTTATGGTTGTAATCTTGAATATTATTAATGATGAAGATAAAACAGCAAAAAAACTTATTGAAATGCATGTTTTCATTGTATTAAGTTGAAAATCAATTTGTATGCAAATTACCACAGATTGTAAATTTGTGAACAAAAACATGTTCTTCTTTTGTTCTAACACAAAGTATTTTTCTATCTTTTTCCTATATTGCCATGGTTAAAGCTTGTGATACATGTAAGTAATAAAAAAGGGGAATAATCCATTACAGTAAAAAAATAGTATTCATTGGCAGATCCGGGGGGGGGTCCCCTTTTTATTGGCCAACATATAGTTGGAACAACCCCCCCCCCCCCCTTTGTCCTGGGTTGGGAACCCCTCCTTTTTAAAATTACTGGATCCGCCCCTGGTATTTGTTAATAATATTCTAAAATTTTGAGAAATATCTAGCTTAGATTGTAATAAATATTCATATATATATTATACACACAATATGCTATTACAAATATATTACCAGTGTCAAATTTGACGAAAAAAATGAGTATTTGTTAGAAATTTTCTTTTTGTGTAAAATTTTTTATTAAAATGTGTATACAGGTATGAGCTGCTATTCCAAATTGATTTTGCTATGTCAAAATTGTTATGAAACTTTATATGTACTTAGATCATATCCAATGTATTATTTCCTAGTGTCAAAAATTATGAAAATTGAAACCCTTTTAATGATCTTTTTTTGCAGTCATGTCAGGTTTAGGAATTTTTGTCAAATAATTATTTTTTGGACTTCTATGGTTTCTTCCTATGATAAATACTGATTTCCAGTGTAAGATATTTTGCACTAAATCATGCACCCGCTTATCTTTTCCTGTATATGCACTTCAAAAGATCTACATTCTAGATTTTTTTTCTTAAGATTTTAGACCCAAAGGATGCCAATGCTAATTAGAAGGTAAAAGTCTGAGTTAGCCATTTCCCGCCATTTTTTAAATATTAGAAATCAAATATCTTGAAAAGGAGTTCCATTATCACCTATCAGTATTTTTAGCTTATTGTTTTCCTTAACTTATGCTCCTCCTCTCTGCTGTATAGTAAAATTCCAATTTTAGATTTTCAAATTTTACCTGACTACCTCCTTAAATGTATTGCTTATATAATTTATTTCTATCTAAATAAAAATTGATGTATATGCCACACACAAAAATATGCAAGGTAATCACTAGTTTTCTTGTTTGTTTTTTTATAACAAGCAGACTGCATGAACATGTGCACTGGTATCCAGCCAATAAGAATTATAATGAATAAACAAAACTGTCATTAATTTTCCTAACGATACCTTATCCATGGTGGTGCTCCTACTAAAGGAGCATACATACATACCTTAACCATTATGCTGTTCTGTATCTTCCTTTTATCATTGAAACATGATTCAAGGTGGTACCTAACACTACAGGGAGATAACTCTGTAAAATCAGCTAAATGTTTTAATTACGTTGTGTTGTAAAGGGAATATTAAGCATCTCAATGATCAAAATTGGTGTTTGTCAATCTGCTATATAACCAGTGTAATTTTTCTGATAAAATGGTTGGTTCAAAATTTTTGAAATTTATATATTTTGGTTAAAGGGTTAAAGTAAATACTTTGTCAAAATTTTATGAAAATTAAACGAGCCAAATTAATTTTAGTGAAAGTGTTAGGTACCACCTTAAATTCTTTTATTTTTATAAAACATTGTGTAGGCAGATTGTGTCATTTAGGTATTTTGAATATGGTGCAAAAAAGTTTCCCTTAGTTCAAGGAATAGCAAGAAAATCATTTGAAAACTTGTCAAGTAGTGTTAAGGTTCTGCATGTTCTGTTTACATATTATTTAAAATATGTAATGTGTTTTTTTTTAATACTTATAGACATTTTTTAATACTGTCCAAGCATTAGGTTTGGACACACGTTTCCAACTTTTTAGCTCACCTGGCCCGAAGTACCAAGTGAGCTTTTCATATCACTTTGCGTTCGTCGTCCGTCCTCCGTTGTCGTTAACTTTTACAAAAATCATCTCCTCTGAAACTACTGGGCCAAATTAAACCAAACTTGGCCACAATCATCATTTGGGTATCTTGTTTAAAAAATGTGTCCGTTGACCTGGCCAACCAACCAAGATGGCCACCATGGCTAAAAATAGAACATAGGGATAAAATGCAGTTTTTGGCTTATAACTCAAAAACCTAAGCATTTAGAGCAAATCTGACATGGGGGGTTAAATTGTTTATCAGGTCAAGATCTATCTGCCCTGAAATTTTCAGATGAATCGGACAACCCGTTGTTTGGTTGTTGCCCCTGATTCAGTAATTTTAAGGAAATTTTGCTGTTTTTGGTTATCTTGAATATTATTATAGATAGAGATAAAATAATGTTCAGCAAAGTAAGATTAACAAATAAGTCAACATGACTGAAATGGTCAATTGACCCCCTAAGGAGTTATTGTCCTTTTTAGTCAATTTTTAACAATTTTCATAAAATTTGTAAATTTTTATTAACATTTTCCACTGAAACTACTGGGCCAAGTTCATTATAGATAGAGATAGTTGTAAGCAGCAAGACTATTTAGTAAAGTAAGATGTACAAACACATCACCAAAACACAATTTTGTCATGAATCCATCTGCTTCCTTTGTTTAATATTCACATAGACCAAGGTGAGCGACACAGGCTCTTTGGAGCCTCTAGTTTTCACTCTTTTCAGTTGTTTTTTTTCCTGATTGGAGGGATCAGTGTCAATGATAGCAATTATTTGCCATTTTTTTCTCTCTTAAGTACAATATAAAAAACAAAATTTTTTATACAATTGCAAAATTTTTGCGGTCATATTTTGCTATCATGTTGTCGTCATCATCCTCATCCAAAGACATTTGGTTACCGCACAATACTTTAGTATAAGCGAACTGAAATCTATAATATTTAAACACAAGGTTTATAACAACAAAAGGCTGGTTGGGATTGATTTTGCAGGTTTTGATCCTAACAGTCCAAGAATTAGGGGGCAAACATGGGGCCCAATTAAACATTTTTCAAGTTTCCAGCCAATATTTTATGGAACGTTATATGGATCTCTCTGCAATTATACCTCAAGATTCCATGCCAGAAAGGGATGGTTATGATTGGCTTTGGGGGGGTCATGGCTCAAACTTTTTAGGAGTTAGGGGTAAAGAAGGGGGAAAAACATTGGTCTCCTGGGCCAATTCGGATGGATATCTAGAGTAGATGGGATTGACATGGTCATATATAACACCTGTTATGATTGGATATAGCTTTCCCGCCATATGAACTCAATGAGCCCTGGGTTGTGGCAGGGTTACTAGAGATCGACTTGATATCCCGGATGTTATGACGTCGATCCAATTAAATTTGAATGTAAACATATTCAGAGTAGGGGCCGTGTACTTCCGGTAATCTAGAGTCCTTACTCTTCAAAATTATTTACCGTTCATATGGAACTAGAGTCAGAACTCGAGTTCCATCCGAACTTGGCCCTGGTTAATGGAATGGACGATTACTTTCAAGTAAAATTTGGATTACCTCCCTTACACCATTCACACTGCTTTTGAATGGGTAATTATGGTTGCAAACCCCATTGGTAATTTGAATTGAGATTTTGATCATATCTTGAGGGAAAGAATTGGGGTTTTTTTTGGAAAAAAGGGGGTGGAGTAAAAAATAAATTGTGGGGGGACAATTTATTCTGAAGATTTCAAAAATTTAAAAGAAAATTTCTTCAAATATATTTTTTTTGCCAAAAAAAGGGTTGGGTGGGATTAAAAATAAATTGGAGGGTGATTTTTGGGGGGGATCTGTTCTCAACAGCTTAGTGTATTGCACAAAATAAATAAGGGGGGGCAAAATTTATAAAAAATTCAGACCTGTATCAAGCGCGAATATTGTGTCCATTTTTGCACCAACTGTTCAAGATTGGACCTCTCCCGTCGTATCCAGCTGCGCTTGGCGAAGCAATTTATCTCATTTATAATTGTTATGATTATATTTATTCTTATGCTTATGAGTTGTATTGATGTATATTGTTTTAATAATTATGGAAATCCAGTGTTCTACTAGCTGTCTGGGTTATTGGCAATGTGAATATATTGTTTGTTTTGTTTAAGCCTATATATTTAAGGGAAAGGAGTTAAGGTTATATGCATTGACTGGAATTGTTTAGAATGTTTAGACCTTCCACTTGTCTATTTACATCAAACTTTAAAGACTACTTCTCATTGATGTATTTTCTTAAAATGACAAATTTTATCCTTTTTATAAGACCGTCTAAGGGGTCATCCATAATTGTCAACCATTTTCCAAAGTGTACAAAACGTACACTTGGGGGGAGGGGGTTAAAAAATCAACATTTTTACCGTACGCTTTTTTTTTTATTTCCAGAATTTATTTCATTTCCGTAGGGAAGGTCGATGTATAAAATCGAGAATTGGCTTGGGTGTCTTTCTCTTCTTATTTCTTCTTTATTATTTTCACTTGATGGTATTTATTTCGATATCATAATTCCTCAATCCGGATTGAACGATTAAAAGATCAAATCATATGAAAACTAAATCTTTCAAAAATGTAAACTTGTAAAAAAATGTAAATAAAAGTTTGCAAGCATTTCTCAGTACCCCCGATTGTCAATTTCACATGCTTTATTATAGATCCTTATCGTTTCACTCTGTTTAATAAACAAAACTGATGGAAACACTAAATTCTTTGAATGTTTGATTTTGACAAGACGGCATTTTTGTGAAAAGATTTTAAACTGGTCCTTAGATTAATTTCCTTGTAATGTATTCCAAAACAGTAAACCAGTAAACCGAAAGTAAACTTATTTTTCTTAGTATAAGCCTTCTTTAATTAGGAGAACCTCAATATGAAGTTTAATCTTAAAAATTATCCAATATATGTACACGTTACAGTATATGTACATAAACTATAATAGTGCCATGAATGGCATATTTACAGGGACCTTTTAAATAGAAATATAGGCGGAAAATTTAAAAACTTAAAATGTTTTAAAACATTACACTTTAATTGGTTGCTGTCTTGAGCTCTGATTCCATCAACAACTGTCAGTCCATACTTTACCAATGCAATATAACCATGCATTTCCCTTTCTTTGATTCTTAGCATAGTTTATGTGCCCTTTTGTTAATCTTTTGCATGCTCTAAGTGCCCTTTGTCATTGGAGTTCCCACTGTGTGATAGGGGAAACACTAATCTTTGAACTCTTTATTCTAACAAAACACAAGCATCACAGATAGATGTCATCAAATAAAACAGTCAGTTATGTTTTAGTTTATTTTCAAAGCAAATTTCTATATTAAACTAAAATATAATAAACAGGATCTTCTTTTTATTAAGAATGATTGATTCCTCTCTTGAAATCTGAAAATGGTTGATGTACACTTTTTGAGGGAGGGTGGGGGGTCTGAAAAAGTGTACGTTTTGTACACTTTGGAAAATGGTTGACAATTATGGATGACCCCTAAGTATATAGTCGGCTATAAAAGGCCCTGACATGAAAAATATAAAAAATTAATTCTAACAGGATAATTTATAACAAAACCATTAAAAAAAAACCAAATATGACAGACAGTAACCAGCAACAACCCCTGAACCACAGACTCCTGACTTAATTAATTGAATATTCACATCAAGAATATGTAAGGGTTAATACAGAGACATATATCATGACACGTGTATATATGTCTCTGGGTTAATATAAAAAGAAGATGTGGTATGATTGATAATGAGACAACTCTCCACTAGATACCAAATGACACAGAAATTAACAACTTTAGGTCACCGTACGGACTTCACCATGAGCAAAGCCCATACCGCATAGTTAGCTATAAAAGGCCCGAAAATGACAAATGTAAAACAATTCAAACGAGAAAATTACCAGCCTTATTATATATGTATAAAAACTGACAAAAACAAATACAAACATATGTAACACATGAGCAAACAATTTTACAACCACTGAATTGGAGGTTCCTGACTAGGGACAGGCACATACATACAGAATCTGTCAGGTTAAATATGTTAGAGGGATCCCAACCTTTCCCCTAACATTGGACAGTGGTGTAACAGTACAACATAAGAACAAACTATATACAAATCAGTTGAAAAGGCTTAACTCATCAGCTTGACAAAAATATAAAAAATTTCGCATTATAATTTTATTTTGAATGTAACAAGTCTACTGATTGTGTACCTTCTCGCAGTTACTGGCACCTCTCACAACTACTAGTAATAAACAAAATCATGCATCTAAGACTAAATTATCAATCACTACGATACGCATCCAACCATTAGTGGCAAGGTTTCGGTGCAAAATATTGTTGACATGCATTTTGTGTCCGGACACATGGACACAACGATAAATTACAAATATTGAATATTTTTGTTTATGTTTGTACTCTTTTTAATGAAGCCATACATACGTGTCCATGTATCCCCGGACACAAAATGAATGCTAACTATATTTTGCACCGAAAATAGGACAGATTTTATAAGTTTTATGAGGGGGGCAAGGGGGGTCCCAATAACAGCAAAAAAGCAAATTGATTTGGCTCATAACAGATAACAAGGAATTAAAATGGACAAAAACAGATAACAGTAAATGAAATATTAAAATAATTCGGTCTTTGACAAATCAGTATTTCTTATTATGGATATAATCCTTTGTAATGCATTCCATTTTTTATGACTATGTTTTTAGTATTAATTTATGTAATAGAATGTGTTTAAATTACTACTCAATATATTATAATATTTTTTATACGCTCGTTTACGGAACGTATTATGGTATACTGTTGTCCGTCTGTTGTCAACATGTCGGACATTAACTCAAAAACTATTTAACCATTTGCATTAAACTTTGTGAAATTGGTTATATCTATTGACGTGAGCTCCCTTTTTTTATCTTTTTTTTTTTTTTTTTTTTTTTATAAATTTTAGATTTTAAGTTTCTGGGTAATGGGTTTTTATTCAATAAAATTGGTGGTTTTTTTTTTCTTCAGTTTTCTGATAATATCTCAAAAATGCTTTCACAAAGCAAGGAATTTTGGTGAATTGTTTATATCTATTAACATGAGGTAACTTTCAATTTTTAAAATCACCCCTTTTTAATTAATAAAACCCGTTAACTCGGAAACATAAAATTGATTGTACCAAGTGTACTAGTATAAGTAGAATACATAGTTCAGTAGGGAAACAATGGCTTGAAACGAAATAAATCTTTGTTTGTAATGAGTTATGTGCAGCTTCGGACCCAAGTACATGGTTGGAACTTTCATTGTACAATGCATTTGGTTCTGCTTTGAAAAGAATCACAGAGCTGAGTCTATGTACCATATTATATAAAAGGTTAAGTGGTTGTTAGGACCTAGTCCTTAATTGAGATCCTTGTCAGATATTCCTGGCCATATGTTTTCCTTTTTGTCATATTAAGAATTGTTTTAATTTAATATGTTCGTACGGAAAAACAAGGAACATTATTCTCATACAAAAAATTAAGATAATTCTAAATACACATTCATAAAAAAAATGGAATTTATTACAAAGGATAATCATAAGATATTGTCCTGGCCCTCACTTCTGTGATGGGTATATGTTAATGGAATCCTTCTCTGAATACGGGACAAACATATTAGTAGTGGTAGACCCCAATGACCAATGATCTTCAATTTATACAGAATATTGACTGTCAAAAAAAATGCTAACATTCCAATTTTCAATAACAGTTAACAGCAAATACATTATCACAATAACAGATAACAAAAAAACTAAAAGCCCAATAACAGCTAACAAAGAATAAGACAATAACAGCTAACAGCAAATATATTTTCAAAATAACAGATAACAAAGAATTAAATTGCCCCATAACAGCATAACAGTTAAACCCCTTGCCCCCCCCCTCTTTTATATAGAAATAACGTTGTCACGTCCACTTGTGTCCGCCTGTACCCCCCTTATTTTATAAAGTTTTATATAGAAATAGCACTGTGTCCAGCTGTGTCCACCTGTAGCCAGCAGATTTTATAAGTTTTATATAGAAATAATATTGTGTCCACTTGTGTCCGCCTGTATTCCCCTATTTCATAAAGTTTTATATAGAAATAGCACTGTGTCCACCTGTGTCCACCTGTAGCCAGCAGATATTATAAGTTTTATAAAGAAATAACGTTGTGTCCACTTGTGTCCGCCTGTATTCCCCTAATTCATGAAGTTCTTTAATAGAAATAGCAATGTGTCCAGCTGTGTTCACCTGTAGCCAGCAGATTTTATAAGTTTTATAAAGAAATAACGTTGTGTCCACTTGTGTCCGCCTGTATTCCCCTAATTTATGAAGTTCTTTAATAGAAATAGCACTGTGTCTAGCTGTGTCCAGCTGTGTCCACCTGTAGCCAGCAGATATTATAAGTTTTATAACGAAATAACGTTGTGTCCACTTGTGTCCGCCTGTATTTCCCTAATTCATGAAGTTCTTTAATAGAAATAGCACTGTGTCCAGCTGTGTCCACCTGTAGCCAGCAGATTTTATAAGTTTTATAAAGAAATAACGTTGTGTCCACTTGTGTCCGCCTGTATTCCCCTAATTCATGAAGTTCTTTAATAGAAATAGCACTGTGTCCAGCTGTGTCCACCTGTAGCCAGCAGATATTATAAGTTTTATAAAGAAATAACGTTGTGTCCACTTGTGTCCGCCTGTATTCCCCTAATTCATGAAGTTCTTTAATAGAAATAGCACTGTGTCCAGCTGTGTCCACCTGTAGCCAGCAGATTTTATAAGTTTTATAAAGAAATAACGTTGTGTCCACTTGTGTCCGCCTGTATTCCCCTAATTCATGAAGTTCTTTAATAGAAATAGCACTGTGTCCAGCTGTGTCCACCTGTAGCCAGCAGATATTATAAGTTTTATAAAGAAATAACGTTGTGTCCATTTGTGTCCGCCTGTATTCCCCTAATTCATGAAGTTCTTTAATAGAAATAGCACTGTGTCCAGCTGTGTCCACCTGTAGCCAGCAGATATTATAAGTTTTATAAAGAAATAACGTTGTGTCCACTTGTGTCCGCCTGTATTCCCCTAATTCATGAAGTTCTTTAATAGAAATAGCACTGTGTCCAGCTGTGTCCACCTGTAGCCAGCAGATTTTATAAGTTTTATAAAGAAATAACGTTGTGTCCACTTGTGTCCGCCTGTATTCCCCTAATTCATGAAGTTCTTTAATAGAAATAGCACTGTGTCCAGCTGTGTCCACCTGTAGCCAGCAGATATTATAAGTTTTATAAAGAAATAACGTTGTGTCCACTTGTGTCCGCCTGTATTCCCCTAATTCATGAAGTTCTTTAATAGAAATAGCACTGTGTCCAGCTGTGTCCACCTGTAGCCAGCAGATTTTATAAGTTTTATAAAGAAATAACGTTGTGTCCCCTTGTGTCCGCCTGTATTCCCCTATTGCATAAAGCTTTTATATAAAAATAGCACTGTGTCCACTTGTAGCCTGCAGATTTTATAAGTTTATAGATCTTTTCAAAGCTCTGATAGGGGCAATGCAGAATATTTAAACACGTACGTGGCTATCGCCAAAATAGTAAAAAATAAAAACATTCAGCGGTATTATAAATTCCACAACTGCTTGCCATACGAAACAGTTGCTTAGTCTATATATTATATTTGCCTCTGGGACCTACACATTTCGGTAAATACAAAAACAAGAAGATGTGATGAGATTGCCAATTGAAAAACTCTCCAGAAGAGACCAAATGGGCCAGAAATTAACAGCTATTGAGGCAAACACCTCTATGTGCATTGAATGAGTAAACCAGCAACTACTGAAATATCATAATGGATGGAAACGGCACGCCGAACTACAGTTGCATTCTACCTCCACACGGTGACACCAGGAATTTATATAAATCTTAAATTGGTCAAAATAGGTCATAGTTCTAGTCTCATTGGAAGAAAATTCCATATTTGTCACGCGGCTGATCTAAACGATATTTTACCATAACTTGAGGTTCTTGGTCTGGATACCTCAGCAGCTAGTGCATGATCATATAACTGCTGCGTCTAACTTGAAATCATATGAATTGTTTTGGCAAAAACTAGATTTTGAATAAATAAAGGATATTTAATTATTTAGAATTTCTTCAAGGCAACTGAGCACGTTCTGTGAATTTTTAGTCACTGATGGAACGGGTTTTAAAAGATGTATATTAAGTACATGTACCCGTCCACGTCCACTCTGTGTTTTCAGTGTTTAATGCATTTCTATTTGTTCACGGTCTCATGAGTTATGCCTTTTTCGATTGATTCTTACTGGTTTTTTTCTTTATAAGTTGTACTGTTACACCATTGTTCCAGGTTGTGAGAGAGTTGTTGCCTTAAAACGATTTTATCTCTGCCATATTTCTGTACAGTGGCGGATTAAAAAAAAGGGGTCCGGGGTGGGGTTGGAACCCCCCTTTTTTTGGACGATCAATGCATTTGAATGTGGACATATGGTTGGCACACTCCTCCCGTGCACCCCCCCCCCCTTGGCCGCCTTTTGTTCTGGGTTGGGAACCTCTTTTGAAAATGGCTAGATCCGCCCTTGAAGTGACTGAATTCTATGATATCGAATATGTTCCTTACGTAGTAACTACAATCCCCTTCCCTTTCATGAATGTGACCTACCGAATTAGACTATTTACTGGATTTGTTATAACATGAGCAACACGCTGGGTTCTACATTTGGACCAGGATCTGCTTACCCTTACGGAGCACCCGAGATCACCCCCAGTTTTGGGTGGCCGGGGTCGTGTTGCTTATTCTTTAGTTTTCTATGTTGTGTCATGTGTACTATTGTTTGTCTGTTTGTCTTTTTCATTTTTAGCCATGGCATTGCCAGTTTATTTTCGATTTATGAGTTTGACTGTCCCTCTGGTATCTTTCGTCCCTCTTTTTTAAACTATTTTTATGATCTTTTATTACAAGCCGCTGACATATTTAATCCCGCCACATTCTGTATGTATGTGCCTGTCCCAAGTCAGGAGCCTATTATTCAGTGGTTGTCGTTTGTTTATGTGTTATATATTTGTTTTTCGTTCATTTTTGTACTTAAATAAGGTCTTTAGTTTTCTCGTTTAAATTGTTTTACATTGTCATTTCGGAGCCTTTTATAGCTGTCGATGTGGTATGGGCTTTGTTCATTGTTGAAGGCCGTACAGTGACCTTTAGTTGTTAATTGCTGTGTTATTTGATCTCTTGTGGAGAGTTGTCTCATCGGCAATCATACCACATTTTTTTTATATATAAAAATTAGTTGAAATGGTCTTTATTCATCAGATCGATACTAAGAACAAAAAACAGCTAACAAAAACACAGACCGGACGTGGCAGGATAACAACAAGAAGAAGAAAAATACAGATGTGAAAGCATTCTCAGTTACTTACAGCTATTTCAAAGGCAATAACAACAAACATTTCTTGTATTTTAAAATATTTCGTCTATTTCGTCTTTTTACGAGACATATTTTTAAAGACTGCTAGTATCTATTATATACCGCACCTTCAGTGGCAGATCGAAAACTTTTTAAAATAGGGGGCCCACTACAATAATGCTTCAGTGATTCCCTATATAATCAACCAAATTTTCCATGATATGTGGGATCGGGCTCTCTAGATCCGCCTATATATGGATTGGCCTTGTATTTAAGAATTGAATGCTCCTTTTTATAAATTCATTGGGTATATTAAAAGCGTTGACCAAAGTACATTGTGTATGCAGTGTGGAAGCCCTTCCTTCTAAAAATGTGCGCACGGTCAAAGCCTTTACAACCCTACGAAATACAAAAAGAGCATTCGATGCTTATAATTACATTTTTTAGCAAGGATAATGAAAACATGATTTCTGTCAAGTTGATGTACGTTTTCATTTCTAAAATACCTTTATTTTGAAAGCGTTTGTCTTTGTATTAAACGACACCAGAGACATATAATACATATATGTCTCTGACGACACTCAAGATAGTCACAATTCGTTTTGAGAATATTTGCATGTTCAATTTAGGTAGGTACATGCATTAATTGCATTATATATATAAGGCAAAAAGATCGTGTAAAACGTCAGTTGCCGGAACCTGAATATATCATCCAGTCATCGTATCTAAATCTTGAACACATCAATATTTGTTTTCGATAAGTCAAGTTTTGTTAAACATTTTCTAGTATTTAGTAAATTCTAAGGTCGTCTAATTCCTTCGACTGGGATTGCTCGACGCAAAAGTAAATACTATGTTATATTTTATAATTTAAAATAAAATCTTCACTGCAATATGTATTGTCTTGTAGTGCAGATCGGACTTGAATTTCGTATACTTAGTTTCAAATATTGTTTAAGAAATAATTGTTGCGAGGCTCCTATACTTTGTTGTAGTTTTAACAATAGGCATTATATTTGTGATTATTTTTGCCCGAGCGATAGTGATTATTAATGTTATAGTCTCTTGTAATTCTGTACAGAATGGCTCTCTTTTTATATTTATATATTTTTACATTTTTAATGTAATGCTGTATTATATATTAGGCACTGGCTACGGTTACATGGAAATGTAACAATAATAAAAATATTATTGTTACATTGGAGACTAAATGCCGGAATGCATGGTTGGGTGAGGACCTGTTTAATTACGAATGTAACAATAATTATTGAGGCTACGGTTACATTGCGTTATTGTTACATGAAAAAAAGCAATGTACGATGGGACTAGTAATATGTACTAAATAATAAAAGTTGAGGACATTTATTACATACATTTATAAGGGACGACATCAAAAGATCAATGTAAGATAAAAAACTTAATTCAAATAGTTTGGGGGTGGGGGGTTGAACTGCTGCAAGATGTGGTTATCCGACATTGATTTTTACATATATCTATATGGGTCAATAAATTTTTCCCAAATTAAGTTAAGAGGGGGGTGGGGGGGGGGGTCAGTGAAAAAACTATGTGAATTAAGTTTTTTATCCTTCATTGAACTTTTGATGTCGTCCCTAACATACAATTTATTTACTGTAATTTTCGATGCAGGACGTAATGGCATGCATACTACCATGACGGCCATAGGATTTATTATTAATTTAGTCTTTCCTTTGAATCACTACGGCCTTTAATCTTTTTATCAGTGTATTAATATTACTTGACTGTAAAGAAATATATGTTATATTTTAATTTTGCAGTAATCTCTGTCTTGGAAAGATGTTCAGCAAATAGAATGACTCTAAACTATAAGAAAGAAAAAAAATAAGAATTATTAAACAATGTGTCTGATGATCATGACAAATATAACTCGAACTTGATGAATTGCCTTCCTTAGAGTTATCCTTTACACTGAGTCCTGTTTTTAATTTCACCAAGGCTGAGATTGAGAAGATTTTTATAGTTTAGAATAATTTATATTTTTTACAGATATAATTAAAAGATCTGTAACATGTGCTTGTATTTATATATCGTCATTGACAGCGACAGTCAACATTCCTACAGTTTAAAATTCATATAAAATATGATGCCTTTGTATCACATTACAATAAAAATGATTCTTCAGAAATTGTTTACAACTGATAATGAAGAAATAAACAATATACTTACATAATACGGCCCCAACAAGTTGTAAACACGAGCGATAATTATCAAGCAAAGGTAACTCTTACAAGAATAAATAAAATCTTCTGTACAGAAAAAAAGTACTACACAATCATATTTATGTTATTATTATGAACAAATACTTATTTTTTGTATTATATTTTATGTAATAAACTTCTTCTTCTCTGTATTAGCTTCCTTTAAATAGGAACACCTCTAATATATATATTATTAGAGTATTTGGGGTAAATTTTGAAAGATTTTTTTCTGGTTGTATGTAGATAACTATGTACAGCACACTATGTAGGAGGTTTTCTTTCATTTATAGGTTGTTTATATATATATATATACAGACTGTTTTATTTTGTATCTTTTTATTTTATTTTTATTATAATAAAGGAAACGTGCACCATAGCAGTATTTACATGTGAGGGTCTTATATACATGTTTTTGTTTTTGTTTTAAAACTTAACCATACAATATTTAAAAGTTGTACAAAAACAAAATAAGTGTCTATAGTGATAGTAGTTATATATATATAATTCTATTTTTTATAAAAGGATAGAGTTATAGATTAATTTTCTAAAATGAGGTTACTTAATTATTTTAAAAGGAACAAGTATGTATTTTAAAAAGTAAAAATATATATTGCATCAATTTTAATATGATAAAATATCTCATAATAGTGAACATCAATTTTCTTGACTGGCGATGTGGAATTTCATTGATAAAAACTAGAATCTTTTATCTAATTAAAAAGCTAAAAAATAAAATAAAAATAAGACAGTCATTAAAAACAAAGTTCTTATTCTTAGTTTCAGTATCATGTAATAAATTTACTTTGTTTTAAGTGGAAAATGTGGTTAAAAATATTTTGGCATCATATAAAATTATCATTTATAATACAGGAGCTTGTCATTAATTTTAATTATTTTAATTATATGATAACATTTCTCATTTTATAGAGATTGTAAATTTAAATTATAATTTAGAGCTGAACTCGCATTCGGGTGATTATCAATTCAACTTGATGAATATCCTCCTTTTGTCTCCTTTACTAACACATTTATTTGAATCGTCTATCTCTAGTCCATGTAATGAGAATTTGAATATATTTGTTTCTCCATGTTTAACATTTTTCAATAAAACAGTTCTTATATGTATAAACATTTATCCGTTTTTGCTTCTTCACTAACCACTGAATATTGAATATTAATACACAGTATAATTGTTCATATACCTGTACACTTTGGTTTTACATAATATTATTTGATGTTCCGTGCATCTAATATTTCAATTCTCTTGATATGTAGTTGGAATAGTAGGTTTCTAGCTTTCTGCTCTAACTTTTCTGCCAGTTCCATTCCTATACTAAGGGATTCTTTAAAATTACTCCAGTCTAATATCAGACGTGTAATTTCCATCTTATTGTTGCAGTATGTATTCCATTTTGCAGGACCACAGCTATCCAGAATGTCTTTTTTTATATCTATAAAATATTTCTCTCTTATAGTGCTTAGTACAGGACAGGTGGTTATCATGTGTACTATGTCTTCACTTTCTGTATGGCACAGTTGACATGTTGCTTCTGTTGAGAAATGTGTGAACTTATGTTTGTCTGATTGCAATATATAAGTTCCAGTCATCATTCTGGATTTCACAATGGATTTTCTTATCTCAATTCTGGGTTGATTTTTTAGCTTCCATACATGTGCTGTTTTTCCTATTTCCAAATTATCTATGCAGACATATTTAAGACTGGTTTTATTGAAAGCATCAGATTTTAATTTATCATTCCAAAATTTGTGAATTTGTCTATTGATTTCTTCCTTCCATGCATTTTTTTTTTGGGTGTGCTATTTTGAAGTATGTTGATTGAAGGTAGACTGTATAACTCTAAAATGTTCAGTATTTTGCTGAAGAAACTTTTCTTGTTATCGAAATTGGTAGCTATCTGTCTGTTCATGACATCTTTGATTTTGGTATTGTCACATGTTATAATGGAATATAGTAGTGATAGTTGTCTCTTGTGTATTTCAGCTTCTATCGGCAAGGCTCCCAAAAACAGTAGGACAGCAGCATTTGATGTCCTTTCTGGTAAGGACTGTAGGTGTCTCAAATTCTTCCTGTGAAATTTCTCTAGATCTTCAAGATTAGATTTTGTTAATGGAAGTACCTCTAATCCATATATTAATCTTGGTATAACATATGTTCTATAAATTTGGTAGGAGATTTCTGGGTTGAGTCCATTGGTGCCATGTACTCCAGATCCCATAAGAGCATACCTTGTTCTTCTTGCTGTTTGAATTCTGTCTTTTACGTTGAAGTTATTTTCTGAACCATCTGTTCTTTTTACTCCTAGATGTTCACTGCAATCAGTGGTTTTTACTTTTTTACCATCCATAGTCCAGTTGTAATCAGTTTTAATTTTTGAGCAATCGATTATTTCAGTTTTTGTAGGATGTATTTTGTAATGATGTTCCTTTGCATACCTGTCTATAACATTCAACATTATTTGGAGCTCATGCTCATTATTTGAGATGAAGGCGATATCATCGGCACAGGTTGGTGCTCCTATATAGATGTCTCCTAGATGATAACCCAGGGAATTCTGCTCTAGCTCAACTAACAAATCCTGCACAAATATTTTATATAGATGAGTAGAGAGTATCCCACCTTGTCTAACTCCTTGTTTTATTGTGAAGGATTCGCTTACCCCATCTAGCCATTTTACTTTGGAGCTAAGCCCATTATATAGTTCTGTTAGGATCTTCCAATAGGTGGGATGAATATTCTGATCAATGGCCTTGTCCATAAGAATCATATGCTGGACAACATCAAATGCTGACTGAACATCTAGAACAGATATATAAAATTTTTCAGTTGACTTTTTGATTTTATAGCGGGCTTCAGATATAAGCAGACTTGACATTATTGGTGACAATCCTTCTGTAAATCCGAACTGTAGTAATGTTTTTGATTTTAGATTTAGTTTTCCTATAAAAGCATATTCAAAGGTTTTTCCAATAGTAGCTGTGACTGTTATACCACGATAGTTCCCCATGATAGTTGGATCTTTTTGTTTTTTCAGTACTGGAGTAAGTAGGCCAAAAGTAAATGCTGTTGGTACTGCTTTATTCAGTAGGATGTTGTTAAAAATTGATGTTAATGCAGGGGTAATAGTAGTTTTGGAGTACTTTAGATGTTCAGCTGATATCCCAAATTCATCAGCACTTTTTTTGGTATTAAGCTCATCTATTGCTTTCATGACTTCTGTATCTGTAAAGAGTTCTGGTTCCACAGTACTTTGGTCCATTGCTTGTTCATATAGCTGCTGTCTGATTTTACATAGGTTGAGATAGTTATTGTCAAATAACTCTTCCTTTGGGACACTCAGGTCCTCGTAGTAGGATGCAAAACTTCTTCTTTGATCTTCTGGTATGAAATTCAATTCCCCATTGATTTTTAAGCAGTTTGTAGAAGTTTGTTGGCTGCTACGGTTCCTATTGATTAGTCTATAGAAAAGTTGGGTATTTGGGTTGTCCATTATCTGTTGATATAAACTTTGTCTACTGACAGCTTGTTCCATTCTTACTTTGCTACGCAATTTTCTCTTCTCCAGCTTAAGTGTTGTAGCTAATGGATGTTCTTTCTGTTTACCAGCTTCTTGCCACTGTTTGTATATATTTCTGCAAGATTTTATAAGTATTTGAACTTCTGGGGATGCTTTCCATTTTGGACCCTTAAGTTGCAGGAGTTTTGTTGGAATTGTAATATTTCCTGCTCTTACAAGGCTATTTGTTAGAATATCAACCTGTGTGTTAATGTTATTTTCATCCACTATTGCAGTTATATCCTGTTGTATGAGCCTGTTGTATTGGTTTGTATCCATTTGGTCCCATTGTAACTTATACTTAGCTTTTCTGTTTTTATTTGCAGATTTCACTTTTGCTGGTATGTCTATTGTTGTAATGACTCTGACTGAGGTATGCGCTGACAGATTGATACTTGATTTTTCATCTATAGTGTAGTTTAGTACTAGTTTTTTGTCTTGGACTAGTATATAGTCAATTTGTGATGAAGATGACCAAGCATGATGGAAAAATGTGTGCTTTTCGCATATATCTTGTCCTGTTGATAAACCCATTTCTGCCACAAAGTTCTTCAGCATCTTGTCATGTTTGTTACTTCTCGTAGATAGGAGTGTCCCATTCAAATCTCCACAAAGTATAACTTTATGAGTCTCCTGATACTTTTGTATGATATCATATATTATATCCAAACATTCTGTATATTCAAATTGGGAGTCTGTATTGCAAGTTGGCATGTATGCATTTATAATACATAGTTCTTGTGAGGCTGTTATTAGTATTGCAATTACTCTTTCATTGCCATCTTTTAGCTTTTTAATGCTGTTAGTCCATGCATTTGGCCATAATATGGAGACTCCAGCTTTGCCTTTAGGAAGTTTAAAACTGTCTATTGGGTCATTGGTATCCGAACATCTTGTATGATTTTCCATATCTGGCAGTATGTTTTTAATTTCTCTAATTTGAAAATCCCATAAGAAGTGCTCTTGACAGGTCTAAAGAATGTAAGAATGTAATATTTGTTTTTAATCCTTCAATGTTGTTTGTGATAATCTCTATTGTTGGATTAGAATCTTTACCTTTCCTGCAGCTTGTTCCTGATCTGGCGGGCGGCTTTCTTGGGCTAGTACACGAAAATTTCCCTGCTCTTTATCTGTTTCACTGGTGTCATTGATTGTCTGTACTTTTAGGTTGTCAGATGTTGGATGTGTACAAGACAAGTGTTCTGTCAGGGTATTTTGATGTTTTTCAATATCCTGTGATGGTATATTTATTTCATTATGTGTATCCATCCTCTGGCTTTGGTTGAGCGTGCCAGTTAATCCTTGATTGTGTGTTCTCTTGTCAAGGGTTTTTATTTTGCTTTTTATAGAGATATCCCTATCTCTCTCTCTTTGAGTATTGATGTTCTGCTGCTTTTGTATTGTGTTAGCTCTTACTGCATTTTTTTGGTTTTGTTGACCTGTATGATTCATATTCTTGTTGAAATTTTGAGGATGTGGCAGGAGTCCTGGTTTTGTTGTCTGTTGTATAGGCTCAGGATTCAATGGATGGCTTGTTGCATTCATTCTTCGTTGATTCTGTCGCCCTATGTTTGGATTGATATGTGTATTTGACAAGTTGTGGTGTTGATATTGCCCTTGTTGTCTTTGCAGTACTTCAGATGGAGCAGTTGGTATATAAACTCCTGATGTCTGTTGCTGATTTATATATGTTGGTATAGTATATGAACTTTGCATCTGCCTCCCAGTTGGCATAGTATATGGACCTTGCATCTGCATCCCAGTTGGCATAGTATATGGATTATGCATCTCAGTTGGCATAGCAAATTGATTGTACATTCCAGTTGGCATATACATTGGTATGTTTGTCGTTGGCACATATTGGTTTGTGTATGCTGTATGTGTATATTGTGGTATCCCATGATTCATCAAGTGTGGGTGAGATGGAAAATTTCCTGTACACATATATGGATTTGTAGGAGGATGGTTTTTGACCTGTAGCGCAATTTGAGTTGTGAGTGCTGTTTGAATACACATATTTTGCGTCATTTGGGCTTCAATTGCTCTTAATCGATGTTCAAGCAGCATTTCTTTCATGTTGTTATGCGCCATCCATTCTTGTTGGTTATTATCAATCCTGGTTGTATTATCAGTTCTTGTCTGGTTTTGATTTGGTTGATCATTTTGCGTTTTGATTGTCTCTATAACAGTTCTCATGTGTTTAATTTCGTTTTCAAGATTCAGTATCCTGGTCTTTTGGGAGACTATAATTTCATCTTTATCTGATCTTTTTGTCCCAGTTGATGATTTGGACCCCTTTTTCTTGTCTGTGGATTGCATTGATGTTTTGTCGATGTTCTGACTATTCTCATATGATTGTCCTGATGCTTTCTTCTCTTGGGATTTTGTATCCATTTTTATTATGGGTTGAATTGGTGATATTACCCTTTTGACCAGAGTCTCATCTTCTGTTGCTTCTGGAAGCATTTTCTGATCTTCATTTTGGTCATCAGGATTCAAAGTTTTTATGGCTTCCTTTTCCTCTATCAATGTTTCCTTGATATTCTCTGTATTATTATTTTCTAGGCTCTGATCTTGAATTTCCTGTATACTCTCTATATTATGTATTTGATAAGTCTCTACATCTGTGCTTGAATCTTCTGGAGGATTATGTTGTTCTTCATCGCACTCCATGTAATTTCTGCTCTCATATAGCATGTCGTCATTGCAGAATCTGCATATGTATTCTATATGTTTTAGCTCTTCACTGCCTATATTCTTCGAGATGTTTTCACACTCATAATGGTACCAATAGTCACACCTATCGCAGCCTATCCCATCTTCTACATATTTTCTGCAGGATGGACATATACTTGTGTCTGATTCAGCTCCTTGTAATTCTACATTCTGGTTGTTTCTATTGTATATATTCAGACTAGTTTCATTGTCTTTTTGATGACTACCCTGCCTATTGTCGCTGTTTGTTATAGACTTTTGTATCACTTTTGAAGAGTACTTCTTCATTTGAGATATGCAGGTATGAATACTGTTGTTAAGTAATTGTACCTCGCAATATTCCTTTCTAATTTTTTCACATAGTTTATCAAAAATGTCATTGATAAATATATCTACTCTCTTTCCATTAACGTTCATTGAACAGCTGGTATGGTATAGATTAATGGAGAATTTCAATACGCTGCCGGCTTGTCCATTTTGTTTCCTGTTATATACTCGGTAGCATGAGTCAACTGTTAAACCTGCCTCCTCGACTCCATCTTGTTTTTGTACTACGGCGAGGCTGTTTTCATCTGTAGAGTTCAGTATTTTGTGTATTTCTCCTTTTAGTATTTCATATGCTCCTGCACTCATTTCTACAACGAAATTATTTCCTGCCTTAAGTTCGTATTTTAAATGTTGTCTCTGGCAGGCATCTGATTTTTTTTGGAGGGCTTTCTCTTTATTTAAGGTATACAGCCTGGTGTTAATTGTTGATGGTTGAAGATCTCCTGTTGAGGCTGTTTTCCTAAATTTCCTTAATTCCATACTTTCTAATATTTTTTTTTTGTCTATTTTATCAATATATTGTTTTGTTGTTGGATATATATTGGATTTTTTTTTTTCTTTATTCTCTTTAACTAATCAGTAACTCATAGAATTCAGTCTACTTTTAATATCTATATATGGTTATCCACAGGGGTATAGTGGTGTAGCGCGGAATCCCACGCTGACCTAACCCTGATTGTGGATGGTAAGCTACTATGTATGGTGTAGCAGATTTTTAAATATTGTTATGTTCTCTGAATCCTATATCCTGACTTTTTAAATATATATTCGGATAAGCTGGTTATTGCTATGGACTTTTTATTATAGGTTTCAGGACAGAGATCTAAACAAAGTTATCCAGTTGAGCCAAATGGTATAGCGCGGAGTCCCACACTGACCTGATACTCAGTATCTGGAAAACTGTAATTAGTGGTATAGCGCGGAGTCCCACGCTGACCTTAAATTTTGTTGTCCTGATCACTATAATAAAATGTTATGATTTTGTTGTTTTTTTGTTTTTTTTTATCCTCTAGTTGTTATTCAGATCCTTTTCTTTTTCTTCCCCTTGTTTTTCTGTTATCCAGCAATCTTTGATAGTCTGAAGAGTGAACTTCATTAACCAAGCACGGGCTAAATGGTCGTTAGGATGAATCCCGTCATATAACAAACTGATGTTGTAAAGGCGCCTGCTTTTGACGTCGCCGGCGTGTCTGCTACTTTCTCCTTCACCTTTATATTTTCTGGCTTGCCTGTTAGACGTTCTATACAGGTCACTGTTAAGACTAGAAGGATGATGTTGTCTTTCTAAATTTATATTTTTGATGGCTTTGTTGACCTCTATGATTTGATGTTCTAATGTATGGTCTTCGTCTTGTTGTTCTTTTTCCTCTGTATCTTTCAATTTGTAATTTTGGTCCTTTTTCTTTGACTTCTGAATTTTATTCCACTCAACAATGGAAAAGAATGGGATTTCAAGGATAGTATATTTACTATGTGGAGAGAGCTTTTCGAGTTGTTTTATTATTTCCCTGTATTTTGTAGTAAGATGTTCAACAATATCCTGTGTATCTTGGTACCGTATTTTGATCTGTCTTGTTCTTTTATTCAGTTCAGTAAAATCACAGGTACCAATAAGAATGTATAACCAGATATTCCTATCTATGAGTTGTAGCTCTGTTTCTAAGTTGTCTTCTAGCCAAGACACTGCTGAGTTAACGTTGCGACCTCCTTCACACCAAAAACTAATTTCTCTATGCTGCTGATGAAATTTTTGTTTTTGTATTTTGGCCCCAATGCTATCACTCAAAAGAACTGGTTTGTACTTTTGTGGCCCTTCTGGTGTTGGAATTGGCCTGCTAGCGCTCTTTTTCAGCTTTATCAATGACATACAGGTAGGTTGTTTTCTTTTAAAGACTTTGTAATAATAATAAGCTTCCGGATTATCACCCGAAATGCGAGCCCAAACGTTTATTTTATAAATATGAAACAAGACAAAGGAAAAAATATTAATATGAACAACGGGGAAAATAAATAAGACAGAAAAAAAAAAAAAAATTCAAGACAAAAATCAAAAATGGCGGTCAATATGAAATATATTTATGTTTTTTTTTGTGTTTTGGAAAAAACTGGATTAATACAAGTTTTGTTTTGTTTGTCTCAATGTGTATGTATATGTGCTGTACAAGTTTTATACAATGTGCATTAAATAAGATGCCAAACTTAAAACAATTTCTCTAAATTTCTCTCGTAAAATTTTTCACTTCCACTTCTTTCAAGCCTCACTTTCATACCATAAACTCAATAAAAAAAAAATAAACTGTGGACGATACGTCTCACAATGTATGGCCGATATGTCCCATGGACGATATGACGGTATGGCCGACACATCCTAGGGCCGTCATGGAAGTATGGCCGTCGCGTCTCGAAAGTGTAATTTTTTATTTACAATAACAATTTCTACAAATCCAGTAAGTTATTAGTCCGACACATTTTTGATGAACGAAATTACGTCCTCCACGGATACGTGTACATACATAATTTCTTAGTATTTAAGTTACAGTTAGCAAACTTTGCTTTTGATTATCAATTTGCGTCAAGTTGTAAAGCTGTATGAAAATGGATGTCTTGATATTGTTTCAGTTTCGTTTAAAACGCATCCCAAGTTTTATTTTTTTTCACCATAAACAAAATTGGTCCAAAGTATAATGACAGTAATATGAGTAGGTGTGCAGTTGACACATTGAACTATATTTTTCGCCTATGCATGACAGTCACACTCCTAATTTTGAGTAGTATCTTTAAGAACATCAAAACCATTAATACGTAGTAAAACTATTCAAGTTGTACACCATTTGTTGAATAATAATATTTTATTATTTATCAGTATTAAATTACAAGTATTGTTTAGTACATATGAAAGAATGAAGCAACACAACTATAGAAGATTTAAGTTTAATCAATCTAGCGTACATTGCTGTTTTTCATGTAACAATAGCGTAATGTAACCGTAGCCTCAGTAATTATTGTTACATTTGTAATTAATCGGTTCCTCACCCAACTTTGCATTCCGGCAATTAGTCTCCAATGTAACAATAATATTTTTATTATTGTTACATTTCCATGTAACCGTAGCCAGTGCCTATATATTATTGAGAGATGAGACTTAAATAAAATATTGAATTGGATTCAATGTGTAGGTATATGAGGGGGGAGGACAGGGGTACCCTTCTCCCACCCCTCTTCTCCTTTCTCCTACCCCTCTTCTCCTTATTTTTTTTTTAATTTACCGGAAAAAAGAGAGATATCTTATTTTTTCATATTTTATTTTTTTCTCCAACTTTTTCTCCTTTCTCCCAGCCTTCCTCTCCTTTCCCCTACCCCCTTTCTCCTTTCTCCCACCCCCTTTCTCCTACCCCCTTTCTCCCTGTCTCCTTTACCCCTGTCCTCTCGTATATAATATATAGGGAAAAAATTTCTGAGACAAGTGCCTGTGGCTCTTCCATGAACCTACATTTTTTTTGTGAACAAGCAACGACTGGCAATGTGATTTTTCAGAGGGAGGAGTTTTTTTTATCTAGGTCAATATTTCAATTTCGGAATGCAACACATTACAGTCATAATGTATGTAACCGTTCGTAAATTTCGCGCGAGTACAGTTGCAATTCCTTGTAGGTCACATGATCCACATGATTCACAATCTTTAAAAATGGCGGAAGCCAGTGTCCGTCCACGAGTTTTAATCCTGGGTGGTATGAATATTTGACTATAAAACTGATAACAAAATGAAAATAATCCTTACAGTTAACCTACTATTATATATATAAAGACTCAATCAATATTCTCTAAGTATGGCAATCAAAAATGTAAAGTCTGGGCTAAAAAATGGACAAGACATCATATACATGTAGTAGATGTACATGTCATGTATCGTCAGAGCCTCCACCTTTTCTTGGGTAAAAATTGGATGGTTATATAGGGAAAAACTGAAGCATCACTGGAGTCACCCTCCCCTTTAGGTTAGTCAGCCCCCTCCTTTATGAAAAGTTCTGGATCCGCCCTAGTCCAAATAATTATGACGTCTGGCGTCCCAGAAAAAAATTAAAATAGCCTTGCCAGACGTCATAATTATTTGGACTAGATCCGCCCCTGCATAATTTAATACTAGGATACAGAATTTCAGAAATATATATATATATATAAAAAATAAACAGTGGAGGATACAAAAATTTTCAACAGCCCAGGCCTTTTGACTTCCTAAGAGGGCGGCCACCCCTGTCAAATTTTTACCAGATAAAAGGAGGGAGGCTGGGGACTTCAAGACATAAACAAATATTTTTATCTGAGATGGAAGATATTATGAGTGCATTTCTTTCTTACACAAATGATATAAAGGGTTCAGTGCTCACACGTTTAAATTGTTTGTTTCTAACATATGTTTGTAAAGTTTGCATAAACTTTAACAAACTATACACTCGCTAAAAATGTGTCTTCAGTTTGTCGCTTGCTTATACAATCGCTGCATTTCTTTCTAACTTAAACATTTAAGGAATCGTTTAAACAAATTTTTCCCACTAAAAAGAGGTATGTTCATGATTAGTCCGAGATTTGTCTGATGTTAAATGGCTGTTTTGCCAGACAAACTGGGGCTGTGGGATGTCCATGCTCGTCCCATATCAAAAAGTGGATATTTATCCGTCCAAATTAGATGCGCTACCGGTACTTCGTCGCTTCTGGTGCCAACTAATTATATAAATTGGGTATCAATTTGTTTATTTTTCATTTATCTCTTCGTTTATGTAAACTTTACCTACCTGCCACCCTTTATTTTTTCCATATTTAAACAGTTTTCACAGTGACCCATCGATTTCTACATTTTGACTTTCATTTTCATTTCAATTCCAAGGCCGTTAGTTGGCACCAGAAGCGACGAAGTGGCACATCTATCTTGGACGGGCAAATATCCACTCTTTGATATGGGACGACCTCTGACTTCCCGCTGCCCCAGCTTGTCTGGCAAAACAACCGTTGGATGTCAGAGTAATCTCGGACTAGTTCATGATGTTCTTGATTGTCATAACCATGTTAACTCTAAACAAAGACTAAAATTACTCAGTTTAGGTATTGCCCTCATTTCCTTTATTGAGCAGCTACTTCAATAAAATGGCTTTATCATTACTATCGTCATACATTCAAAACGAAGAACTTGCATTAAAGCCTTTAAGAGCACTAGTGGTTAAATAAGTATAAATTAAAGCTTTCATGAATTATCAATACATGGCATTTAGAATCTTCATGTTTTGTTTGGAACTCTTAACCAACTTGTTGCAACTTATTTTCTCTATATTGTGAATTCCTTTTGTCAAAATGTTTGTACTCTTTTGATGTGGTTTATAATACAAGACAATATCAGTGGCGGATCCAGAACTTTTCCTAAGGGGGGGCCCCCGCTGACTGACCTAAGGGGGGGGCCCGCTCCAGTCATGCTTCAATGATTCCCTATATAATCAACCAAATTTTTCCCACAAAAGAGGGGGCCCGGGCCCCCCAGGGCCCCCCCCTGGATCTGCCTATGAATATATTTATTCAAAATCATTTATATTTACTTACAAACTCATTAGTTGCTTAAATAAAGAAGATCGAGAAAAAAAAAATACAGTATTGAGCTTGTTGAGTGATATTATATTTTTTATATGTTGTAGGTACAGGATTTATAGGAAGAAATCTGGTGTCATACTTGGTGAAAAATAATCTCATAAGCAAGGTAGGTATATTATGTACTTAAACTAAACCCTCATTACAAAACTAAATAGATAGAATTTGATTTGTACATTGTGTGCAGAGTTACTTCCCTTATGACACTATCTTTGAGGTCAAAGTGCATAAATTCCTTCATAAATCATGTAAAAAGTAAAATCACAAAAATACTGAACTCAGAGGAAAATCAATTCGGAAAGTCCATAATCACATGGCAAAATCAAATAACAAAACGCATCAAAAACGAATGGACAAGAACTGTCATATTCCTGACTTGCTACAGGCATTTTCAAATGTAGAAAATGGTGGATTGAACCTGGTTTTATAGCTAGCTAAACCTCTCACTTGTATGACAGTCGTATCACATTCCATTATATTGTCACCGATGCTTGTACAAAACAAACAGACACAATAGTCAAAAATGTCAAAAATAAGGGTACAGCAGTAAACATTGTGTTATCATATTAATCACTATAAAAACAACAAATGTAACGAAGAAGCACGAATCAAATTAACATCCTCATTTTGATTATATTATACGATTTTATTTGTCTATGTAAAATGCACCCATCAAGGAAGGAGGGTTTTGAGTACTAGTGTAAAATTAGCCAAATTCAACTAATTATACTGACCACTAGACCTTAGGAAAAGTTGTTTTTTGAACATTGTTTATTTCCTTTAACCTTGCTTAATTCTTCACTACGATCTAGTAAGTCTCTTTCATCAGACTTGTTTGTAAGGTGTGTTTCATGTGGTGAGTCAAATAAGTGGCCAAGGGAAATAACTCAAGCTCATCATTGAAAACCTATCTGTACACCGCAGTCCTAGTGGATTTTGACATTTCCATATGCTATCTCAAACAGCCCACTACTTCCACTCAATTGAAATCTCTGATTTTGCTAAAAATATTTAATAATTATACAAATGCCAATATATTCATAATTAGGTATAAAATGGTTAGTTACAAAATTCAAATTATACATTTGAAAGTATACAACAAAGACTGGATATATAAATTGATGATAGAATAAATCATTGAAATAAAAAAAATGTGTAGAAGTAAACATACTAAATTATTCATCTTGTACAACATGTAAAAATTTAAAACAAATTTTAATACATGTTTATTCATGATATTAAATGCATATGAGATGAAAAGCCAATTACAATGTATTTCCAATTCTAAGTTAATTTAGTTACACAAATGTAATTTGGCGACTTTCTGGCAGAATGCAAACATGTTTCTCTTCTTAAATGTTGCATTTTTTTTTATTATATTATTTTGTCTGTACATAAAAAAAAAGAAGATGTGGTATAATTGCCAATGAGACAACTATCCACAAAAGACCAAAATGACACAGACATTAACAACTATAGTTCACTGTACGTCCTTCATGTATATATGTATATGTAAATTTTGTAGGTGAGAGTAGCTGACAAAGTGCCACCTCCCATGGCATGGCTAAGTCCAAGACACAAGGTTAGTCCAGTATTTACATTTAACTTTTAAAACTACAGACCTGAGTCTAAATTCTATGAAATTTAATTGGATTCTATTTGCCTGAAGAAATAATTTTTTCCTTGTCATATGAAGGAAAAGCTGTATTAAATAATTGTTTAGCATATTAGTCTGAGAATTGCAATAGTTCCATCTTCAATGGCATCCCTAAGTTCTTGTCACATTTAAGGCTAGGCCACACTTTATCATTTTATACCTTTTCAGTATTTTAACACTTTATTCTGTGTTTTCAGTAGACAAAAGGAATAACATTATTAAATAAACAAACTAAATTTTATAAAACATTGATTGTAACAAGGGTCATATTACCTTGGCATTATTTTAATGTTTCTCTGACATTATTTTTTTTCAAATCTATCAATTTCTTGGCTATTTATTGTAATAAGTCAATGTCTCACAATGCAATATGTAATTCGGTAAAAGAAATTTAGAACTAAAAGAAAAAAGGTTTCATCCATATAGAAAATTTACTTGATTAAGTATGATATATATATGTCTTTTGTAGGAGATATTTGCTCTGCCTCAAGTAGAATTCAAACATTCCAATCTTATAAACCCAAGTAAGTAGATTTAATGTACATTTACCATGTAAATATTTTCAATTTTTTTAATTATTATGAAAATGCAACAGGACATGCTTCGCTAAAATACCAACTGGCATTACAAATTTGGCAACATTAATATTAAAATTGAGAATGGAAATGGGGAATGCGTCAAAGAGACAACAACCCGACCATAGAAAAAACAACAGCAGAAGGTCACTAACAGGTCTTCAATGTAGCGAGACATTCCCGCACCCGGAGGTGTCCTTCAGCTGGCCCCTAAACAAATATATACTAGTTCAGTGATAATGAACGCAATACTAATTTCCGAATTGTACACAAGAAACTAAAATTAAAAAAATACAAGACTAACAAAGGCCAGAGGCTCCTGACTTAGGACAGGCGCAAAAATGCGGCGGGGTTAAACATGTTTGTGAGATCTCAACCCTCCCCCTATACCTCTAGCCAATGTAGAAAAGTAAATGCATAACAATACACACATTAAAATTCAATTCATATTAGTATGCAGCTTTTAAAAAAATCACAATATGTAATCATGCATTTGTGTTCAATAATGAATGCACACACAAGTTACAGTAAACAAAAGAGAATATGAGGTAAACACAAAAAAGAAAACACGTAATAAAACAATTCCATAAAAATAAACATGTATACATATAAAGTCTTGATATTGATTTGAAAACAGAATAATTTCAGACTATTTTGAATAAACCAGAAAAAGAGAAAAGATGGAATTGTATAATTGGGGCAATCAAAATCATAATTGAAAGTTAAACAAATGGTCAAAAACAAAAAACAAAATAAAATAGACATAACAGTCCACAAAGCATACCTGCCAACTTTTCAAAATGCCCATGGGGGTTTTATGTGAAAGATGGTTCTTATAGTCCTACGAAACCTTCAAGGGGGCCTTCAAATATATTCTTATGTGGTTATTTGGTTTATTCGTGCTTTAACAAGCTCATAGCCATTGTAATTTAATTGTTTTCTTTAAAATAGTGGACAAAATTGCTCTTACAAAATTTCCACTTGGGAGCCTCCATGGGGGAAATCCCCCGCAAATAGTGACAGTTGGCGGGTATGACAAAGTACTAGTACTACACATAAAACTTAGGATACAGTCCACAAGGTACTACGCATAAAACTTAGGATTTAGGAACGTGAAGGGGGGGGTTCCAACTATATGCTCGCATTCAAATGCATTGATCGTCAAAAAAAAGGGGGGTTCCAACCCCCGGACCCCCACCTGGATCCCCCAATGCAAGTAAAATGTTCCTCAGAAGAACCTATCAAAGTGGTGTTTAGTCGTAAGCCGTGTTTGCAAAAATGATTTAATCACTGAAGTTAAAGGTAAACAGATCATGCAGACATTTTCTTTTAATTGTATTTACTAATTTTTTTTAATTTGATCGTGATGACATTATTTCTGATAATTGATTACAGAGTCAGTAGAGAATGCTTTTGCGGACCCTGATGGAGAGTATGATTATGTGATTAATCTGGCTGCTGAAACGAAATATGGACAGACAGAACCGGTAGGTTTACATCATGTTTAAGAAAAACAATTGAAATATAAAAATAAGAAGATCTGGTAAAATATATATGCTTTCAACAATGAGCAAAACTCCTACTGTATTTTAGGCTATAAAAGGCCCAGATATAAACTAATTAAAAAGATAATAAGTAACACATTAATTCAAAACTGTAATTTAAAATTAAACCAATTATATGACAGACATTAACCAACAACAACCACTGTACTTCAGGCTGAAACTAAATATGGACAAACTGAACCTGTAGGTTTTATTTTATGTTTAATAAAAACAATTGAATTATAAAAAAAAGTATAAAAAGATGTGAAAAGATTGTCAATGAGACAAATATCAACTAGAGACCAAAACACTTAAAAATAACAACTGTAAGTCACCAATGACCGCTTGTGTGCCAATGGCCTTCAGCAATGGAAAAAACGGACACAGTATAGGCGACTGAAAAAGCTGCTGACATGAAAAATATACAACAACTTATGGCAGTCAGGGGTACTACTTATACAAGTAATTTTCATTTACTTGAGGAAATAAAAATAAATATACACATATAAGTTCATTTGTAGGATACTTGTACAAGCGACTTTTATTTACTTATATATTAGGTAAAAAAAAAAAATGGCTTAGTTACGTCCCTTAGACATTAAGATTTTTTTACTTGTATAAGTTAAAAAGTCGTCCTTTCTTCTTTTCTTGAATTCTTAGGATTTCTTTGCTCTAATAGAATTTTGAATTGTCTGCCCTTTGCAGATGTCTTTATTTATCATTTAAGTGTAATTTCATGGACAATGAAAATCCCATTTGTCTGTTATCTTCAGAACACTGACCATTTACAAGCCCCCAAGGGTCAATTTTTGAAGGCTGCACAATCAGTTTCTCTGTTGAATTATTGAGATGAAACATTGAACTCAAATAAAAAATTATGAGCTAAACTGGGAAAAATCAATAAAGGCATGATTTTACATGTCAGAACTTGAAAATTTTTGTGGGATTGTAAGAAAAATTTACTAATACAAGTGATGAGAAAATTAAGGGGAGATTATTCAAACATTATAATTAACTGATATGTGTATATTTTTTTTAAATTCTTCAAGTAAATAAAAATCACTTTAAAAAAAATAATAAATAAATAAAAATCATTTATAACAATATTATTTAAGAAATTCAAATTCAAATGTATGCATGGTAGGACAGAAAAGAATCAACAACTAATGAATTTAAGACTCTTGACCTGGAATAGAAACATAACAAAAGTTCATCGTGATTTTATGATTCTATACAAGATTAGGATTAAAAACCAACTGAAAAACAATAGTCAAACTTTTTAAGGTTTCGTAGCTCTTGAAAACTGATTGGTTGAAATTTTGATGTTGACCAATGAATTATGATCTTTTAAAATGAGTGAAGCATGGTGTAATGGTACTCTGCACTATAAAGTACAAGACTCACTTAGCAATTTTATGAAAACTACACTTTAATGGGCACTGTAATATAAAAAGGTCATGAAAAATTAAGTTCAGACGTTTTTGGGGAAAGACGGCTTCAAGCCGTCAATTCCCTAATGGGGTTGGCCAGAGTATCATTCCCTCACGTCAATCATTTTGTTTTGATAGTTTGGAAACCCCCTCAAAATGTCATACTGAAATTGATGACAAGGAGAACAGATTGACTTTAAACACATTTTTTACACATTTCCCTTCTGTTTCTCATGAAATTATCGTATATTGAGCTTTCCCTTACACTAAATACGTTTCTTTTACAGTCCGTAAAAATCAGTATCTAAATATATCTAACCTAGTGACGTCATTGTTGGAAGGCCACACTACACAGGGATATCCTTTATTCATTATAAAAATCATTCACAGTATTTGTATACTAATTTAAAATCCGTATTTGTTAAATATAAACCTAATGATGTTTGCTGTAGTGTAGATGATTCACACACCAACATGCAATGCTTTAATCTGAGGCTATAATCAGATAGTATGTAGGTCAATTTTCGCGGTAAACAATGTCAATGGGTATACATGAGATTGGGGAGAGAAACGGCAGTTTTCATTGTTTCTGTAAAGTTCTGTTTTTAGAATCTTCCTCCAATTCAGGAGCACCTCAATTGATGAGTAATTTTTTCTCCAATTCAGGAGCACCTCAATTGATGAGTAATTTTACACTAAAGTAAATGTTTCTGAACATTCAAAATGTGACATTTAGTATATGATAAGTAGTTTTCTATATAAAAAAAAATGTGTACCAAAATAATTATTGAAATGGTTAAAAAAAAAATTTAAAAAAATGTTGCTTTTTGTAGTTTATACCTATTGAGATTGGGGAGAGTAACTGCAGTTTTCATTCTTTCTGTAAAGTTATGTTTTTAGAATCTTTCTCCAATTAAGGAGCATCTCAATTGATGAGTAATTACCCACTAAAAATGTCACATTAAGTATATATATGATATAAAGTAGTCATCAATTAAAAAATAATTTTGCGTACCAACATAATTATTGTAGTGGTCATTTTTTTTTCATTTTTTTAAATATTGCTTTTTGTAGTTTAAAGCTATTTATTCATGAATTTTACAGATATATCAAAATGTGGGATCTGGAAACAAACTTCACACAGCTTATCCCTGTGATGAGAGTTGTAACTGGGAACTTTATCAATGGAAAATTAAAACTGAATAGATTTTTCAGTCCTCACTTTCTTGAGAATACTGTCACAAAAAAATGAGAATGGTCTTGGCCTGCCGTTCAGTTGTACATAATTAAAATTCTAAAATATACTGTAGTAGTTGTTAAATTCAATTGAATTTTAGATAATTAACTCCCAACTTTAATCAAATCTTTTGATTTAGAAGGTAAAATTGAGAATGGAAATGGGGAATGTGTCAAAGAGACAACAAACCGACCAAATAAAAAACAACAGCAGAGGGTCACCAACAGGTCTTCAATGTAGCGAGAAATTCCCGCACCTGGAGGCGTCCTTCAGCTGGCCCCATAACAAATATATACTAGTCCAGTGATAATGAATGCCATACTAATTTCCAAATTGTACACAAGAAACTAAAATTAAAATAATACAAGACAAACAAAGGCCAGAGGCTCCTGACTTGGGACAGGCGCAAAAATGCGGCGGTGTTAAACATGTAGGTGTAGATCTCATTGGTCCAAATTGTCTCTATGATGAATTCTTGACTAAGGAAATGAAATAACAATAAACAACAATTAGTTTCATTATTGTCAGCCTTTCTATATGTTCTAGCTGTTCTTTTGCTCATTCTTTGTATGTAGACTATCAAAAGATACCCCCCTAAAAATTGAAACAATGGCCGTCTTTTCCCTCAGAGCTTTTCAGCTCTTTGATTATTATTATTTACAGATATATGAAGAAGGTGTGGTCAAATTAAGTTCTAACGTTTTTATTATATTTACAGGTATATCAAGAAGGCGTGGTCAGTTTAAGTGATAACTGTGCCCAAGAAGCAGCGAGACGTAATATTAAAAGATATATAGAATTTTCTGCTGGTCAGATGAATTCTTCAGAAAAGGTAGGATTGTATTAGGGCTAGTTCATTAAAATAGATGGGGGAGGGTAGAAGGGATTTAAAAAAAAAACCAGCACAAACCGCATCATTTTGAAATAATTTTGCATACTGTGGATTCATTTATTTTCGTGGGTTTTACTTTCCGTGGATTGAGGAAGACTTGCATTATAATGGATGTATGATATCCTGGTTTTGCCAAATGCCGCACACAAAGAATAAAGAAAGTTTGTAATTTGTTGAACATTTGAATTTGTGGTTGACCTGTATCCACGAAAACCACGAAAATTGGTATCCAACAAAAAATAATGAATACACAATACATAAAATGAGCAACTACTAATGTCAAAATATAAAAATGCTCTTGCTACCCTTCCACATGTAATGGTTTAAGCCTTGTAACGATATGAATAACTAAAAGAATAGATGCAGTACCTACAAAGAGATTTTCGTCCTGAATATACATGAACAATTTGCCACTGGACATAAAGCAACAAACAATCAATCATTACAAAAAGATATAGTTTGAATTACTGATTAGAGGGTTTAGTTCATCCTGAAAAGGGCTTTTGAAGGTACACCACAGTTATAAAAAACAACAAATAAACTAACAATATCAACAACAGAATGAACAAATTTAAAAGATTTAAAGAAGAATAGAAAAAAAGGGACAGAAGGTACCTAAGGGACATTTAAACCTTGAATAGTCGTAGAAATACAGATTACACCATGTGACAAAACGGTAAAAGTAAAACAAAGCACATGATTGAGGCCAAAAATAAGATTTGAATTGTTGTATACCTATCCACCTGAAATGCAGCTCACCTGAAAAAAATTATGATGCATTGTTTCATATTTCTATTTTAAACTCATGTTGTAGACAACAAAAATCCCTTCCTTCCTACTCAACCCTACAAGGCATGGATAGACATCAAACAAAGTATCATTTTTTAATGGTGTCCTGTAATGAAGTAATTTTAATCTCATGGTTTTTTTTTGTTTTTACAGAAACCTTGTAAAGAAGACTGCAAATGCTCTCCATGGACCAAACTTGCCAAACACAAATTATTAGTAGAAAATCATCTTCAAAACATTCCAGATCTGAATTTTGTAATTATCCGACCTGCTATAGTGTATGGTATTGGTGATAGAAATAGTTTAAGTAAGTTATAATCACAAAGCATGATGTGGTTATGATACAAAACAAATGCTTTGGTGGTCTCATTGTAGTTTGCCCAGGCACTCAGGAGTTTGTGGTTATGATACAAAAAAACCATGCTTTGGTGGTCTCATTGTAGTTTGCCCAGGCAGTCAGGAGTTTATTGTATAAAATTAATTACAAACGAAAGTGAACCAATCCCTGGTGAGTCTGTAGTACAAAAGAGTCCATAAAGTGGATACCTCGGGTATGCAGGGTCGTTATGATAAAAAACATAAAATGTAGAGAGTATTATTTAATTTTAGTTTCTTGTGTACAATTTGGAAATTAGTATGGCGTTCATTATCACTGAACTAGTATATATTTGTTTAGGGGCCAGTTGAAGGACGCCTCCGGGTGCGGGAATTTCTCGCTACATTGAAGACCTGTTGGTGACCTTCTGCTGTTGTTTTTTTTCTATGGTCGGGTTGTTGTCTCTTTGGCACATTCCCCATTTCCATTCTCAATTTTAGTCTTATAACAACAACACTTTTGGGACTGCTGCAGAAATTTATTTATCAACATGTTATGGTGCCTAGGGCACCATCATCAGGATACACTTTAGGGACGGTGCCCTAGGCACCAAAACATGTCGATCAATAAATTTATGCAGCAGTCCCTAAAGTGTTGTTGTTATAAGACCCTCTACATTGTATAAAATTGTATGCAACCTTTTTCTGAAATAGCAATATTCAGCAATATTAAATAATCAATATTACATACAGTCAAACTTGCAGTTTATATTGGTGGAATAAGCCATTGTGCTACCAATCTTTGGTGTCAATTCTATTCTTCCTCATTGAATATAATTTATTTAGAGAGTATTCTTCAAATTTACTACAAGCCCACAACTTTTTCACAAACTGTATATTATTTACTACCATTATTAAATAAATAAAGAGATGTGGTATGATTGCCAATAAGGCAACTATCCACCATAGTTAAAATGAAGTGGATGTAAGCAAAATAAGGCAATGTAAGGCCTTCAAAACAATTTTTCAAAATATTTATGTAATTCATTGTATTTTAAAAGTGAATAGATATAATATATATATCAATCTAAAAGGCGGTTTTTACAAGGACCCTAAGAAAGGCACTTTTAAATCCTGTAGGTGGGTGTTGAATACAGAGGAAATGCAAGTAACATTCTAAACTTTCCTCTATATGTTTTTTCACCCTTCCTGTGTACTATGTATGTTTAAATGGAACATCCTTTTAAAGCAATTTTCCTTTTATTTTGATAGCTCCTAGATTACTAATCGGTGCTATATACAAATACATCCGACAGAAGATGAAAATGCTTTGGACGAAGGATTTAAAGATGAATACAGTGCATGTAGATGATGTCTGTCGAGCTGTCTGGCATCTTTGTCTGCATGGCCAGAACAGGGAATTGTATAATGTAGTGGATGAAGGCAATACTAGTAAGTACTAGTTCATCCAAGACTTTGAAATTTGATTATTTAATTAGAGCTATTCCATTACAATGTTTGTTGGAGGGTAGAAAGGGAAGTTCAATTGTTGAATGTAGGTCATGGGTCTTTTTTTCAGTATTCGTTTTATTACCTTTATGTAATTTATCTAAAAAATGGTTCTTGGTTGTAGGGATATTTTGAAAGTCCCTTCCTACCCTCCCACATACATTCTAATGGAATAGCCCATATTGAGATTGAAAAAATCTGGTAATCCATGAGTATCTATGTCAATGTATGTAAGAATCAGTTTGTCTAGTTAACATAAACAAAGATATAATTTTTGATATATGGAAATCCCTTTCAATATGTTGAGGTGCCTTCCCCATTCCAGATTATAAGTCTTTCTTGTGAAGTTGTCAATTTATTGAGCACATTTCTACTCATCTAGACATAAACCTTTTAACCTAGACACTCATCTTCTGAAATCATCAGCAACAGCATCCTCCTCATGAATTATTTATTGTACCTAACTGTTGTCAATTTTTTGTTTCAGCCCAAGGAAGGATCAGTGAGTTGGTGTCAGAAATCTTCAGTATTAATTGTTCCTTTGTAGGATCAGCTTTATCCAATATAGCTCAGGTAAATAGTCTCTAGTCTACTACTGTAAACTTGATTACAGTTAAACCTGTATATAAAAGTTGCCCTGTAGATCATTAAAACAGATTTTATAATAGATGTGACATTGAAACAAAGGTTCAAAATGGATAGGAACATTATAGAAGGACTTAGAAGAGGCCTAGGCTATCTGACTTGACAGTTATTTGCTTAATCATGTTAATAGAGGTGACCTTTATAGCAGGTTTTCCTGTAATTTGAAATTTAAACATTACAGCTGTTTTACATAGATCTGATCAACATAAAATAAGGAGATTTTGTATGATCAGAAAAAATCCACCAAATGCCAATGTCCAAATTTGATTGTTTCAAATGTTTTGTGATTTGTTATTTATGAACACAGTGCTGCTATCATCATCGATAATCGGTTAATCTTTTTATTATGGCCCCGCAACAAAGTTGTCGGTGCCATACAGTTTTACCCTTGTCCGAAATTCCGTAATTCTGTAATTCCGAAATTCGGTAATTCTGTAATTCCGAAATTCTGTAATTTCGTAATTCCATCATTCCGTCATTCCGCAACAAACCATTATACGGAGTTTTTTCTAAACACCTTCAAATATTGGGCTGATTTTTGGTTTGTGAGTTAACCATGATGAGTTACAGATCAAGTTTAAGTTTCATACCGCTCTTCTAATTTTTGCCCAAATTAAAGACTTTGGACTTTGCTACATTGTTGTTATGGCCCCGCAACAAAGTTGTCGGTGCCATATAGTTTTACCCTTGTCCAAAATTCCGAATTTTCCGTAATTCAGTAATTCCGCAACAAACCATTATACAGAGTTTTTTTCTAAATGCCTTCAGATATTGGGCTGATTTTTGGTTTGAGTGTAAACCATGATGAGTTACAGATCAAGTTTAAGGTTCGTTTAAGTTTCATACCGCTCCAATAATTTTTGCCGAAATTACGGGCTTTGGACTTTGAAAAATTGTTGAAAATCACAGTTATACAGACTTTTTTCTAAACGCCTTCTGATATTGGACTGATTTTTGATATGCGAGTTAACCATGATGAGTTACAGATCAAATTTTTGCAGAAATTACGGGCTTTGGACTTTAATAAAATGTTGAAAATCACAGTTATACAGACTTTTTTTCTTTAGACCTCCAGATTTTGAGCAGATTTTTGATATGTGAGACCACCATCATGTTTGTGTCTACATGTGTTATTCAAATTGCAGATTTTTCAACTTTTTGGGACACATCTAGTTGTATAAACTGTTGAATGAATCATTATTATACGACCGCAAAAATTGAAAATGTTTTGGTCATATATTGGTATCACGTTGGTGTCGTTGTCTGCGTCGTCGTCGTCCGAATACTTTTAGTTTTGGCACTCCAACTTTAGTAAAAATGAATAGAAATCTTTGAAATTTTAACACAAGGTTTATGACCACAAAAGGAAGGTTGGGATTGATTTTGGGAGTTTTGGTCCTAACAATTTAGGAATTAGGGGCCAAAAAGGGCCCAAATAAGCATTTCTTGGTTTTCGCACTATAACTTTAGTTGAAGTAAATAGAAATCTATGAAATTTTGACACAAGGTTTATGACCACAAAAGGAAGGTTGGGATTGATTTTGAGAGTTTTGGTTCCAACAGTTTAGGAATAAGGGGCCAAAAAAGGGCCTAAATAAGCATTATTCTTGGTTTTCGCACCATAACTTTAGTATAAGTAAATAGAAATCTATGAAATTTAAACACAAGGTTTATGACCATAAAAGGAAGGTTGGGTTTGATTTTGGGAGTTTTGGACCTAACAGTTTAGGAATAAGGGGCCCAAATGGTCCAAAATTGATCTTTGTTTGATTTCATCAAAAATTGAATAATTGGGGTTCTTTGATATGCCAAATCTAATTGTGTATGTAGAGTTTTAATTTTTGGTCCCGTTTTCAAATTGGTCTACATTAAGGTCCAAAGGGTCCAAAATTAAACTTAGTTTGATTTTAACAAAAATTGAATCCTTGGGGTTCTTTGATATGCTGAATCTAAAAATGTACTTAGATTTTTTATTATTGGCCAACTTTTCAAGTTGGTCCAAATCGGGGTCCAAAATTAAACTTTGTTTGATTTCATCAAAAATTGAATAATTGGGGTTCTTTGATATGCCAAATCTAACGGTGTATGTAGATTCTTAATTTTTGGTCCCCTTTTCAAATTGGTCTACATTAAAGTCCAAAGGGTCCAAAATTAAACTAAGTTTGATTTTAACAAAAATTGTATTCTTCGGCTTCTTTGATATGCTGAATCTAAACAAATACTTAGAGTTTTGATTTTGGGCCCAGTTTTCAAGTTGGTTCAAATCAGGATCCAAAATTATTATATTAAGTATTGTGCAATAGCAAGAAATTTTCAATTGCACAGTATTCAGCAATAGCAAGAAATTTTCAATTGCTCAGTATTGCACAATAGCAAGAAATCTTAAATTGCACAGTCATGACAGTATTGTGCAATAGCAAATATTTTCAATTGCACAGTATTGCACAATAGCAAGAAATATCTTATTGCACAATAAATTTTTGCACATTTCAGATTTCACAAATAAAAAGAAAATTTCTTCAAACATTTTTTTGAGAAGATTAATATATTTAACAGCATAGTGAATTGCTCAAAGGCAAATAAAATATTTTAAGTTCATTAGACCACATTCATTCTGTGTCAGAAACCTATGCAGTGTCAACTATTTAATCACAATCCAAATTTAGAGCTGAATCCAGCTTGAAAGTTGTGTCCATACTTGCCCCAACCGTTCAGGGTTCAACCTCTGTGGTCGTATAAAGCTGTGCCCAGCAGAGCATCTGGTTATTAGTGTGAAATTGATTTTTGTTAATTTATTTTTTAGGTTTACATAAAATTAAAAGTTTAAAGAAATAAAAAATTTCTATAGATTTGTATGCAGACTACAGAAACAATTTTTGATATTTCATTTCTGTCCATTGTTAATAAATTGCAATTAAAGAATGCCCATGAAAATTTCTGAATTTATAGTATTTGGATTTTAGAATAATTTAATTTTGGATGTAACGTGTCTTCTGATTGGCTGACGTTATTTTGTTACAAGTCCATAGACATAATTTAGTCATGTGACAATGACGTCATATTTTGTAATATTTTTTCTGTCTATTCGAAATAACATAAAAAATGTGGTGCACACTGTTAAATAACCCGCTACACGCATTATTCAGTGTGCACCACATTTTTTATGTTATTTCTTCATAGACAGAAAAAATATTACAGTCATTCCTTAAATGTTACATTAACCTAAAATTATGTTATTGTATGTTATAATTTAAGGTGAACATGTCTAGTGTAGTAGAAGAAATAAATGATAAACACATGGAACCCTGGGTAGATGCCTGTCAGAAAGACAATATAGAAAACACTCCATTAAATCCATTTATAGATCAGGTTAGTACCCTGTATATAGTTCTGTAGATAACATGGAACCCTGGGTAGATGCCTGTCAGAAAGACAATATAGAAAACACTCCATTGAATCCATTTATAGATCAGGTAAGTACCCTGTATATAGTTCTGTATAGAACATGGAACCCTGGGTAGATGCCTGTCAGAAAGACAATATAGAAAACACTCCATTAAATCCATTTATAGATCAGGTTAGTACCCTGTATATAGTTCTGTAGAGAACATGGAGCCCTGGGTAGATGCCTGTCAGAAAGACAATATAGAAAACACTCCATTAAATCCATTTATAGATCAGGTTAGTACCCTGTATATAGTTCTGTAGAGAACATGGAACCCTGGGTAGATGCCTGTCAGAAAGACAATATAAAAAACACTCCATTAAATCCATTTATAGATCAGGTTAGTACCCTGTATATAGTTCTGTAGAGAACATGGAACCCTGGGTAGATGCCTGTCAGAAAGACAATATAGGAAACACTCCATTAAATCCATTTATAGATCAGGTTAGTACCCTGTATATAGTTCTGTAGAGAACATGGAACCCTGGGTAGATGCCTGTCAGAAAGACAATATAGAAAACACTCCATTAAATCCATTTATAGATCAGGTTAGTACCCTGTATATAGTTCTGTAGATAACATGGAACCCTGGGTAGATGCCTGTCAGAAAGACAATATAGAAAACACTCCATTGAATCCATTTATACATCAGGTAAGTACCCTGTATATAGTTCTGTATAGAACATGGAACCCTGGGTAGATGCCTGTCAGAAAGACAATATAGAAAACACTCCATTAAATCCATTTATAGATCAGGTTAGTACCCTGTATATAGTTCTGTAGATAACATGGAACCCTGGGTAGATGCCTGTCAGAAAGACAATATAGAAAACACTCCATTAAATCCATTTATAGATCAGGTTAGTACCCTGTATATAGTTCTGTAGATAACACATGGAACCCTGGGTAGATGCCTGTCAGAAAGACAATATAGAAAACACTCCATTAAATCAATTTATAGATCAGGATAGTACCCTGTATATAGTTCTGTAGATAACACATGGACCCCTGAGTAGATGATCACGATTTATACCAATTTTAGCATTTTTGCCTTATGTAAAAATCATGATAGATAGTTAGAATCTTAAAAATGGATAAATAATAAACAAGACAAGATCAATGATTAAGTCTTGAAGGAAAAAATTGTTAGATGCATCTTTATTGGAGTTATTAAACTTTAATACATGTCTATTTTTACCGTTTGTTTGCATTTTACCTTTTATGTAAACAATTATAAAAGATAAATAGACAATTTTAATCACAAAACAGATTAATAATCCATGTTTAAAAAAGATTATTACTTGTGTTTGTTAAATACATCAAGTCATTTTCCATTAATTTTCAGCTGATACTGTGAATTCATTTTTATTTGTTGGATACTAATTTCGTTTCGTGTGTATTGGTGAACAAGGAATTTAAATGTTAAGGTGGTACCTAACACTACAGGGAGATAACTCTGTAAATTCAGCTAAACGTTTTAATTACATTGTGTTGTTAAGGGAATATTAAGCTTCTCAATGATCAAAATTAGTGTTTGTCAAACTGCTATATAACCAGTGTATTTTTTCTGATAAATTGGTTGGTTCAATTTTTTTTAAGATTTTTATATTTTTGTCAAAGGGTCAAAGTAAATAATTTGTCAAAATTTTATGAAAATTAAACGAGCCAAATAAATTTTAGTGAAGGTGTTGGTTACCACCTTAACACATTACAAATTAAATATAGGCTTGAATTTGAGACATTGGCAAAGCCACAAAATCAAATATCCATGAATATGCAAGTTTTCCCCAATGCATCAAAAAATGTGTACCCACAATTGAACAAAAATAATTGAATCCACTTCTTTCTTTGTATACCATTAAACTATTTATTGTTCTTTTCTAGGAACTACTCTACAATAAACATGTTAACTTAGATGGCTCCAAGTTAAAACAGACTGGGTTCCAGTATAACATTCCAGAACTTAAAACAGATCACTTAAAAGAGGTAAGATCAAGTAAATTGATAGCATTATTCTGTTATTAAACCACTGTTAACATAGTTTTTTGTTTTTTGTTTGTTTAGGGGGGGGGGGGGGGTATATAGGAATCACCCTGACCTCCCTCTGTCTGTGCATTTTAACTCCTCTTTGAAGGACAGACTGATATTGATGAAAATCTAACTTGAGGAGGTATGCCAGTTTTCTTGCCAAAGGTGTGGGCTCCCTTCAGGCACTCAGGTTTTCTCTACCACTTGCGGCGGGGGTATCATCAGTGAGCAGTAGCTCGCAGTTTCACTTGTTATACTTGTAATATTTGATTTGATTTTTCCTAGTTTATAGATTTTTCCTCAATAAAACAAGAAATTTCTCATGTAGACTGACACTTCTCTCTTTTCAATTACCAATAATGTTCCATGTGTTAAGTAGGTTTAGACTCTTAATAACAACTCCTTTGAGATATTTTAAAAATAAAAGTCATCTATATCTTGAATAATGTGGTGTTAGTAAACATAGTGTAGCTACTGAAACTAGCCTGTCAATGCCAAGGTGAACAAATCCCACACTTAACAGGTTTGCTGGACTCTAATCTTAATTGACTAGGATTGTCAGTTTTTCAATCGAAGTTCGTGCAAGCAGTTTCCTCAACCAATATAAACTTCCCGCCACCAAAATGGCATATAAGTACTGAAAGTGGTGTTGAACATCACTCAATTAAGAACTAGGAACTTGGAAAGATCTAGTAAATGATATACAAATGTCTACATTTCAAATAGGAAACAAAAGAAATAAATGCTTCGTTGCTTTATGAAATCTCACAAGGCATTTGATAATAAATAAGACTTCTTCAGAGTTATGTCCCTTAAAAGACAAATTAACTGCTTTTAGTTTCTTTTTATTATCAACTTTTCCAGTTATTTGAAAAAGAAACAAAACTACTAACCCCTATGTGTTCTATTTTAATAAGCCATGTCGGCCATCTTGGTTGAAGTTATTTGCTTCAAAAATAACTATTAAATGATGCCCTTCACTGATTAGCAGATAATGTACATGTTTTAAGGTAGTTAAAGGTCGATTTGAAGAGCAAAAAAAAAAATTAAATGTCATGCAAAGGAAACAATATATGTTATGAACAATGATGAAATATCTTGATTCTTGACACCTGAATCAGACATAACAGGAAAATTTTCCTATTGTATGGACATCATCAATGCTGATTGGAAAATCGAAAATTGAATATGATTGAAGCATTGTTACTCTTGTCCATCAACACTGCAGTGGAAGAATGCAATATGATTGAAATTATACACACTATACTTCCAATTTTTCCATTAGTGATTTCAGATCATTTTGATTGAAATTGAGTGTCTTATCTCAAAATACGATGTTTTCTTCATTTTTTTTCGATATTGCATATTTCACATTCTTCTTTACATGCTTTGTTGTGACTGTTGCTAGTCATATTTTTATACGACCGCAAAACAATTTTGCGGTATTATATTGGTATGACGTTGGCGTCGTCGTCCAAAGACACATTGGTTTTCGCACTATAACTTTAGTTTAAGTAAATAAAAATCTATGAAATTTAAACACAAGGTTTATGACCACTAAAGGAAGGTTGGGATTGATTTTGGGAGTTTTGGTCCTAACAGTTTAGGAATAAAGGGCCAAAAAAATAAGCATTTTTCTTGGTTTTTGCACAATAACTTTAGTATAAGTGAATAGAAATCTATGAAATTTAAATACAAGGTCTATGAACACAAAAGGAAGGTTGGGCTTGATTTTAGGAGTTTTGGTCCCAACAGTTTAGGAATAAGGGGCAAAAAAGGGGCCCAAATAAGCATTTTTCTTGGTTTTGGCACCATAACTTTAGTATAAGTCAATAGAAATCTATGTAATTTAAACACAAGGTTTATGACCATAAAAGGAAGGTTGGAATTGATTTTTGGAGTTTTGGTCCCAATAGTTTCGGAATTAGGGTCCCAAAGGGTCCCAAAATTAAACTTTGTTTGATTTCATCAAAAATTGAATAATTGGGGTTCTTTGATATGCCGATTCTAACTGTGTATGTACAATCTTAATTATTGGTCTTGTTTTGAAATTGGTCTACATTAAGGTCCAAAGTGTCCAAAATTAAACTTAGTTTGATTTTAACAAAAATTTAATTTTTGGGGTTCTTTGATATGCTGAATCTAACATGTACTTAGATTTTTGATTATGGGCCCAGTTTTCAAGTTGGTCCAAATCAGGGTCCAAAATTAAACTTTGTTTGATTTCAACAAAAATTGAATTCTTGGGGTTCTTTGATATGCTGAATCTTAACATGTACTGAGGTTTTTGATCTTGGGCCCAGTTTTAAAGTTGGTCCAAATTGGGGTCCAAAATTAAACTTTGTTTGATTTAAAAAAAAATTGAATCCTTGGGGTTCTTTGATATGCTGAATCTTAACATGTACTGAGGTTTTTGATCTTGGGCCCAGTTTTAAAGTTGGTCCAAATTGGGGTCCAAAATTAAACTTTGTTTGATTTAAAAAAAAATTGAATTCTTGGGGTTCTTTGATATACTGAATCTTAACATGTACTGAGGTTTTTGATCTTGGGCCCAGTTTTAAAGTTGGTCCAAATTGGGGTCCAAAATTAAACTTTGTTTGATTTAAAAAAAAATTGAATCCTTGGGGTTCTTTGATATGCTGAATCTAAACATGTAATAAGATTTTTGCTTATGAGGTCAGTTTTCAAGTTGGTCCAAATCGTGGTCCAAAATTAAACTTTGTTGATATCAACAAAAATTGAATCTTGATATGCTGAATCTAAACATGTATTTAGATTTTTGATTTTAGGCCCAGTTTTCAAGTTGGTCCAAATAGGGGTCTAAAATTAAACTTTGTTTGATTTGAATAAAAATTGAATATATTGGGTTCTTTGATATATGCTGAATCTAACCATGTATTTAGATTTTTGATATTTGGGCCCTGTTATCAAATTGGTCCACATTGAGGTCTAAAGGGTCCAAAATTGAACTTTACTTGATTTCATCAAAAATTGAATTCTTGGGGTTTTTTGATATGCTGAATCTAACCATGTATTTAGATTTTGGATATTGGACCATAATAGGTAAATGTCCAATTTAAAATTTTTAAGTTTAAGTTCTTAGACCACATTCATTCTGTGTCAGAAACCTATGTTGTGTCAACTATTTAATCACAATCCAAATTCAGAGCTGTATCAAGCTTGAATGTTGTGTCCATACTAGCCCCAACTGTTCAGGGTTCGAACTCTGCGGTCGTATAAAGCTGCGCCCTTCGGAGCATCTGGTTTTTAGTGATTTCATTAACCTCCCATTGTACTATGATGTCAGTTAAGTTCATATCTCTTTGGTTAGCTACAAGCGATGGTTCTGGAAATATTTATTATTTATTTTCAGATGTTAGAAGATTTTCTCCAGATGAAACTGTTCCCATTGTCACTGTTGTCTGGTGATGTAGTATGGTCAGGTGAAGAGAAGTCATTAGAATTTGAAGATGGGGCAGAAGAAGAGGAGAAATCTTAATGTTTATAACTTTAGCTCAAGTGTTATGATATTCTATAATTTTTGGGATTTTGGAAAATTATTAATGTTTAAACGTCAGATATTTTACTCTAAAACAGAAAGATTATAGACACATTTAAACAACATGAAACAGATAACACAGATTTGTTTTGTCAAATGATTTCGGGGTTTGCAAAGTTTACATTGTTTCAAGCAATAAGAAATTATACTCATAATTTTTTGGGCTTTTAGAAGATGTTGCTCAACACTAATTTGGAAAGATATATGTAAAAGAATTTTTTATTGACAATCTGCTATAAATGTGTATTAGTCATATTAGGATTGAATCCTTGGTATTTGGCTTTTATCATTTGAGCTGCGTCGGATAGAAATGGACCTTATGCAAGTGCATGTACACATATACATATCTAAGACTTTAATCGATTTTGGAATAACTAAGATATAAAAGCTGCATTTTGGTCCGTTTAAAAGGATTGTCTTCTTATGAAAACCTACTTTTGGAACAATTACAGACTTTCTGTAGAAATTATTTTAACCCAAAATAGGTTAACAGAGGTATTGATTTCGTTTGCATAAGGTCGATTTCTATCCAACGCAGCTCATTTCTTATGAATAATTCAACTCCTTTCAGGATTATCTTTAAAAGAGATCTAGATTTTCATTTTGAACTCTGCCTATAGCCATGGCCATCTATATAATACTACAAAATAACTTGTTTCTCAGTAACTAAAAAATATATGCCTTGAAAAAATTTGTAGCTACACATATTTTTACAAACACATCAAGAAAAATTTAATTCTTTTAGATGTTTTCCAAAAACAAAATAGACCAATGTAGGAGATACCTTGAAAAAGTTTTTACCTCTCATCTATGTTAGGCTTTAAGAAGAGGGAACTGGTCAATTATTAACACCTTTACCAAAATTGACAATGGATAGATTGATGCAAATATATTAAAGCTTTAGAAGATTTAGTTTAGTGTTCAATGTTCACTCTTAGGAGTATAAATGTAGAAACACAATAATTTTTAGTCTTATAATGTTCAACAAAAATTAAGTGGCCAAGATAGTGTGGACCATTAAATGGCTAACATAGTATGGACCATTAAGTGGCCATGGTAGTGAGGACCATTAGAAGGCCAAGAAAATTGTAGACGACTAGATGGCTACAGTAATGTCTTTTTATATACCATATATACCATTCATGCCATTAGATGGCCAAGGCTAAGAAGACATTTTTCATTCTTTTCAGCCCATTTTTAAACTGAATTTTATATTATTCTCTTCTGATTGTTATTTTCTCTTTTCATAATCTCATTTACATCAACAGAATTAATTAGAAAATTGTGTGTTGAAGTAAATTCCCCATTTCAGAATCAAAATGACATTGGCTGATTTCTTTATTCAAACCCAAAAATGTATATCACCTTATTGGTTGAACTTGCATTTTTCATGCCCTGGATAGCCAACAACAACATTTTAGTGTTTGGTTTTGAAAAATTTACCCACAATGCACTAGATTGTGATTCACAGGAGAAAGTGGGAACAAGAGTTTGTTACATGTTGCGTTTTACATTTAAGTTGTTTATATTTACAATATAATTTATTATATAACTATAGAATGCCTAGCTATTATATATGATATGAGTGAACTATTGGATAACTATAACAGGGGTTCATAATTTAGTTCAGGAGTGACAGGTTCTGAACTTTTTAGTTTACCAATCTATGGTCAGGTGTTTAAGATTACTCTTAGCTTGTTTAGGCATTGATGATCCAGGACGTTTGTTTTTGAGAATAAAAACTCCTGAATTCCATTGATTTGTACCTCTGTGTAAATTATCAATATGTCAATGTACTGACAGATATAATGCTATATATTACTGTTCAGGTGGATTTTGAATTTTCCACCTGTGCACAAAAGGTGTGTCTCTGTGGCTTCATGTTGACAAAATGTTCTGCCCGCCCTGTTCAGAAAATTTACTGTTTCTTTTTTTGGGTATGAAGATATAAAACTACATTCCAATAATGTGATCTAAAAGGCATTTATTTTCAACACTGGTATGAGATAGAAGATGTGATCTAGAAATTCACAAGGATCATGATTAAGAAAGGTTATAATATCTACTTATGTAGTAATCAGTATATGTTTTGTTCAGATATTGTTTTTTATCATTTTATATAGTTTTATACATGTTTTATTATTGCTCAATTTGTTATGTTTGTGTTAAATGTTATTAACAGATCATATCATGGAGTTTCCAACAAGAAATAAGGAGTTTATATATATATATATGTTTGTGTATGTTACTAGTGAGGTTTTTTCATGTCAACTTTTAACAGATATCATATGGTTAAAGGAAAAAGATCCATCTGTTCATAGTCAGATTTGCAAAGGGTTCAAATAATTTTCAATAAAAAGAGACAAATAATTGAATAGTCAACAGTGTTTGTATTTTTTATAAGCAAACTGTTTTATGATAATTGTCTAGTTACCCATCAAGCTTCAATTCCAACTGAAATCTACAAATACAAAAACTAAATACAACAGAAATCCAATTTAAACAGAGGTTTAATAAAATATTTAGTTGTCTAAGTGAAGGTTATTATGCTAACGCTGCTGATGTATTTGCCTAATTTAGCTTAGATATACCAGAATGTGCAATCAGGCCATAGGGAAATGTTTTAATGTAAAGACAATCTTGTTTATAAATCCCTTTGTATCATATGGCAATCATATTTAGTATATCATGTTTTTAAATAAATTGTGTTAAAAATTAGCATTAATAAAGTCGCAATGTCTCCCCAATAAATTGAAGGTAAAACAAGTGTAGACTAAAGAAATTATACTCTTACTTGCCCAGTCTTCTTAAATATTTGACAGTAAGCAGTTGTATTTTGGATATTTTTTATATTGCCTTTACACTCATTTCAATATTTAAAATAAATGTTACTAAAGCTTTTTCTTAAAAGACCAAATTTGACATTGTTTGCCATTTTGAGATTAACCGCAATATTATTCAATACTAAAATGTATGAATAAATTGTAAAATTTTGAAAAATTAACGGACAAATATTTTAAAAAGGGACAAACAAGTCTGAATAAAGCAGGCAAATATAAATGTTTAAACAACTGTAAAAGGCAATTTTTTTATATACACACCAATCATATCAAATCTCACACATATGTGTATAACAACATATTGAAGCCATATCTCTTTCATATTACACAATTTTGTAAAAACAGATATTGAAGTCAGATCTCTTTCATATCAAACAAATTACCTCCTGGTAGAGTCAGTGATTTTTATATGCTGTCTTTTTCATTGATGTTTATGACCGCTAACTTGTTTGAATACTTTACCATTAATATCTCATCAAATGACTTTTTTAACAGTATGCATCCACCCTTGTTACATATTTTATTTTATGAAATTTATATATCAAGTGGCATTACTTACTTAATATTTACATAATATTTTGACATTATGCTTAGTATGTTTATATTGTATTAAGCTGTTATATATTCCACTTATTTTTAAATTGTTTTATGCCATTATGCCAGACATGTTTATATATTGTAATAGGCCAAAAAAAACTAAGTATCTGTGTATACTACTAATGAGGGAATTTTTATTTATAGCAAAGTATGAAGAAGTCATCACAAATTAAATCAGTTAATGCAAAACATATTTGAAGAAAAAGTTAATAGACAAATGAAACATTTATAGATGAAGCTTTTAAAAAAAAACATATATGGTTAATCACATATTTGCCATTGTAGTTTTAACATCACAAGAAAAATAAATGTTGTTTGCATTTTTAATATTTCTGAAAGTAGACATTGATACATATTCTATTGATTATTCAATTAGATTTTACATGAGTGTTGAAGTTATTAGCTATGCTTATTTAAGATAATATTATACATATTGTTCAAGCCATTCCTGTGATTGACGTAATAAGATTGTTGTTATTTGTCGTACTGTCATTCCTGTTTCTCAGTAGTGAATCAATATGAGTACTAACCTGCGTTTCATAGTAAATCTAAAATGTATCAAAGTTTACAGAATTGTTTATGTCACCTGAGAAGAATTTTTAGTGGATGTTTTTTTGTAAAACATGGACCTCATATCAAACTTAAGGGGGTAGACCTTGGTTCAGGGAGATAACTCTGTAAATCAGTTATGCGTTTGTAAAAGTCAAGTTCATCAATGTATTTTAAGCATTTACCTGAAACAGATTAAAATAATCTATGTAACCTAGAAGCTTAGAATAAATTTTTGAAAATGGTTGACAAAAACGTACTGATGATTTTAAGAGTTATTTCCTTTAACCTAGGTCTACCTCCTTAAGCTGGGGCTCTATAAAATGTCTGGAAAATGGACCAATTTGATTTTTAGGACTTGCCAAACTTTTGAGAAATGTTGATTTGCCTCACTGAGAGTCTTCTGAGAACTCTAGTTATCATTTATTCAAAATGAACCAAATCTGTATTCATTGTATAATTAAGCAAATGAATTTGTAAAAAATGACAAAAGATATTTTCAGAAAAGTCAATGAAAATTTAACAATCAAACTGATGATGCCAAAAGTCATATTTGACTGGTTGGCTTGGAATGAGTTTAATGTGTAGAATATTGTGATAGGTTCCATAGAATAACTTATCTTGTGAGCTAGTATGTTTCCAATTCCAACTTCACATTGTCTGTTTAAGGTGGTACCTAAGACTACAGGGAGATATATCTGTAAAGTCATCTAAACGTATTGATTATGTTGTGTTGTAAAGGGAATATTAAGCTTCTCAATGATCAAAATTGGTGTTTGTCAATCTGCTATATAACCAGTGTAATTTTTCTGATAAAATGGTTGGTTCAAAATTTTTGAAATTTATATATTTTTGTTAAAGGGTCAAAATAAATACTTTGTCAAAATTTTATGAAAATTAAACAAGCCAAATTAATTTTAGTGAAAGTGTTGTGTACCACCTTAAAGCAAAGTGTCATATGATAATACCTCATTAACATATCTTTCTGAAAATGCATTGAAATTACCTGCAAGAATTTAAACAATCAGATATCTTTAAACATGTCTTTCAGGCACAGATGCATATCCATTTTGAAATTTGTTTAGAAATATTTACACTGTGGGAGTATATAAATATTTTATATGTTCTGTTAAAAACTGGGTTTATAATTTTGTACACCAGATGTGTTTTGAGAATTCATCTTGTATTTTTACAAGAGTAAATTAATACACAATATACAAGTAATAAATAATTGGGATTAGGTAATAAGAGCAGTGCTCTCAATGAATTTGTCTCCCTGAAATTCCAATTTACATATAAAGTGTCAATTATTTTGATTTTTTATTTAATATATTACTGATTGATATCTTCGAAAAATTAAAATGTAAGGATTGAAAGCCTATATTACAATGAGAATATTAGAAAAAGGTTGTCATCTAGAGGTGTTATCAAAAGTAAATTATGATATGTAACAAGTACTTAACATACAATTAGAATAGAAAATAATCTTGCTTAATTGTAGAAAATTGCATCAGCATTAGCTTTTGTAGATGATGTAGAATGCATAATTATATCCATTTAAATTCTATAAGTCAGCAATAAACTGTGTCATGTTTTGCTGCTTTTAAAGTGTTGTTTCCTTTCTGAGAAATCCCCTTAATTTTTTTATAACTGATATTCTATTTTAACTTACAAGCAAAAAGCTGTCGATGCAGAGCTATGAGTTTGATAAATCATATTTTAGACATTTATAAATTGTGTGCTTCCATTTTATATGTTGTGTCTTTATAATTATGTAAGAGCATTTTATATCATTTTATATTGTTCACATATGCAAAATGTGTATGCTATTGTTGGTTATTAAAATACAACATAAAATTGCAATTTGATTTTGTTTTAATGCTAACAGCTGATAGCCTTTTATTCGTGGTAAATGTTTTAAACCTTTTAGATTCAAGGAGATGGTTTTAGATGTATGTCAATTAGAGAGAGAACAGATGACATCTAATGATCAATATGCCTCAAAGTGATTTGTTATCACCAAGTTTAATTTTTACAAAGATCAAACCTTTTTTCTAACTTATGTTTTTTTGTTCTTTGATATTGATCTTCCTTGTGGATCAATATGTGAGTAAACTCGTCATAGATAAGAGGATTGAAACTTTGTATTTGTGCCAGATGGCCATTTCGTTTACAAAATACTTGTCAATGACACTCAAATTAAAAAGTAAGGAAGTCTAAATTAAGTAGGAAGTTGAGGACCAAAAACTCCTAAAAGTTATGCCAAATACAGCTAAGGTAATCTATCCCTAAGGTAAAAAAAGACGAAGTATTTCAAAAATAGAGATTTCTGAAAGTAGACCCCTTGCAAAAAATGACCACTTGATCTCTGACATTAAAGTTGGTGGGTGCATTGATGGGTTTTAAATATTTTGGTATTAACTTTCCTGATGAAATATAAATCCAGAAAAGTGCCTTGAACTCACAAAATTTATTATGTGTTTATTTCATGTACATTAATTATGGCTTTAAATAGTAAACAGCCCATGGCAATCTCCAAGTGGTTTGAGTTTAAGGTAAATCATCCGTATATATTTCCTCAGCTAGAATTTGCTTGTATTTTGCCAAAATGAAGATTTTACTGTTTTTTTTTTTTCAAAAATATAATAAAAAGTATGGGTCACCGTGTTGTCTTTTAAGCTGCAACTCGTCAAAATTTCCAAAATTTGCTATAAGAAATACCTGTTTTTGTGCATAGAAAGAAATCTATGAGAAAATAGATTTTAAAATATATTTTATGAAAAAGAAAATGCTGTCACCGAAGTTGTTTTCTTTCTACAAGTAAATATTTTGGAAAATTCAATAAATCACTAAGTTTTTCATATAGATAAACAGTCTAACAAAAAAATTGCAAATCTGTCTCCGAATTTGCAGATTTGTGCAAATAATTAGACCGATTTTGAACTGTAATTGTGCAATCCAAGATGTCGATATATAATGAATATACCATAAATAGTTTAAGGTAGCACAATACAAAGATTTTTTTACTTCCAATCACTAACCTTTAAAATGGTGTAACTTTCTTTTGAATGCATAAAAAATAATAAAAGAGGTATATATAGATAGATAAAAGATTAATCTTTTAAATGGATGCAATATTTTTATTATGCAATTAATATGTAATCAATTATTACATAATTAGTGGCAAAATCGCGGTCAGTTCACTTGAATGAATTTAGCTCTATCACATCTTTAACTATACAGAAAATTTTAACGAAATCTTAATCAACACATCATGGGCTTCAAAAGAGTGTCTCAGATTGTCTCTATGGTATTCCATTCTCTCATAAATCTCTGATTAGTGTAAACATCCTTACCACATAAAAGAAGATAATGTTTAATTAGGTGTAAAAATTGTTCTATACATTCTATCTGAAATCTGAGACACACTTTTTTAGATAATGGCCATAGGAACAACATGTAATAAAATCAACCCTCTAGGGATACCTATGCAGAAGCTAATTTCAATTGAAAGTGGAAATTTGGTGAAAAATATTTAACATTATAATTTGTTACATAATTGTTGCATAATACTAACATTGCATTAATTTGAAAGAGTAATCTGTTAGCTATCCATAACTACCACTTTTATGAATTTCCAAGCATTATTAAGAAAGTTACAGCATTTTAAAACTTGGGAGTTGGAGTTATAAAATCTTTGTATTGTGCTACCTTAAATAGTGAATAATTAATAATAGACTCAACATATCTGCTATCAGCCCTAGTTCCCCATAATGACAGATGCAAAACAGTAACCTTTATGAGCACACTCACTAAGCCCACGTTGTCACTAGGCTTTCATAATTTACTACAGTTTTGGGTTAAAAGACTCCAAATTCCTAGTAAATTCAAACGATTAAAATTTCATGTTGATAAGCATCTGTTCATATTATGTCTCTATTATCTACAACGTTTTATATAATTAATTCTGTTGAGTGGATTCAGAGCATTTGCAATGACACACTGTTTGCAGTAGATTATTTAAGTTCAAACTCTTGGAACAAACATGAATCATAGTTTCAATGTTAATATTCATCTCAACATATTGTGTCTCTATTATCTACAACGTTTCATATAATTCTGTTTTGCGGATTCAGAGGAGTTGCAATGACAAACTGTTTGCAGTAGAATATTTTGACAAAACAAAGTTGTTCAAATTAAGTCTTTAATGGTCTGTATTGGTTTTGGTGTTCCTGCTGTTTTGATCCGAGCGCCGCTGACGAGGCGAAACCTAAGTGATGCTACCAAATTTTAAGCCTGGTATCTTTGATGAGTTCATACAAGTTCTCTTGGATTTGACGTAATGAATTTGGCACTGCACAAGGTCATTTTTTTTCTCTGACTGTTTATGTCGTCTTTACATTAAATTAATTGAATGTAGGATGTGCACTGATTGATGATTTAGTTCTAGTCTCCTAAATATATGATTTATTGTATTAGATGTTATTGGCTTTGAACTAACTGTCAATGAGTGCCAGTTATCTCAGATCTGTACTTATTTTGGTTGTTGGGATGCATTTTCTATTTGTATCCATCTGAAGAGTTAAGACTTTGTCAACTGATTTTATAGTACGTTCTTATGTTGAAATGTTACACCACTGTCCTAGGTTGCTGGATCCTAACATGTTTAACCCCGCCAATTTTTGTTATTTGTTGTCCGTTCCAAGTCGGGAGCCTGAAATTCAGTGGTTGTTTGTTGCCGTATCACATATTATTTTTTTATACATTAATTAAGCCGTTAGTATTTCGTTTGAATTGTTTTACATTGCCATTTCTGGGCCTTTGTAGCTTACTATGCGGTATGGGCTTTGCTCATCATGGTTGAAGTCCGTAAGTTAACATATAGTTATGTGAGACAACTCTTCATTAGAGACCAAATGACACAGAAATTAACAACTGCAGGTCATCGTAAAGCCCTCAACAATGAGCAAAACCCATACCGTATAGTAAGCTATAAAAGGCCCCTAAATGACAAATATAAAAAATTCAAACGCGAAAACTAAAGGACTAATTTATGAAAATTAAAAACAAAACAAATATGTAACACATCAAGTAACGACAACAACTAAAGAACAGGCTCATAACTTGGGACAGGCACATACAGAATGTGGCAGAGTTAATTATGTTAGCGGGATCCCAACCTTCCCTCTTTACCTGGAACAGTAGTATAACAGTACAGCAAAAACCTGGTTCCTTGACAGGGTGATGTCTTCTGCTATGTACGCAAAACCTTAAATCTTTTGCACGTAAATGTGTTTTCTGCAGAATGAAATAATGTAAAAATGACCTTTTGTGTTTGAGGCCAGTTCTAATACCTGTGTTTCTTTTGTTCCGTTGTTTTCCTTTTATAGTATTGTCGAGTTCCATCCGTTTTGGTTTGTGAAGCCAGGGTGCCCGTATAGAGATATTGATTTTTGTCAGTGTAACCGACATTCACACTTCTTCAGATTGGAATTGAATGCACCTCCTACGTGCGGGGTTCTAACTAACAACGTTAAGGATGTAATCTTCTGAACTTTCAGTCTCGTTGAAATCTCGTTCTGGAATTACTTCCAAAACATTGGATACAAGTGGAAAATATCATATCAATACATACATGATAATGAATTTTAAAAATATTATAATCAAACATCACTCTGAAAAAATTGTGTACTTACAATGAATAGTTTTTGAGTAATCCAATTTTCAAATTTTACGACCAACCAAGTCAGTCTTTCTAGCCCATATTTTCAGAAAATGGGTGAGGGGAACAAAATATTATTTTACAAGAATCATTTTTGTCTTTTCAAATTTCTTATATATGTGTATTTTTTTCAATCATTTGTAACACAAAAGTTGAAATAATATGCATTTTGTTCTTAAAACTGAGAACAATCACAAATTTACAAAATTGACAGTATGGTAAATTTGACACAAAAAAAAAAAAACACCATCAAAATCTGATAACACTTTCTTATATTAACACCTATCTATAGTTTTTTTTAAAGATTGGTCCACTTCATCTTTATTGAAAGTATGAAAACAAATTTAATTGTGGAACACTGATTTTTTTCACGATAATAGCCCAAAAATAGTTAAAGTTGATGAAAAATTGGAAAATCATCAAAATTGGGTATTTTTAAAGGCCCGTAGAAAAAAAGAAGTGCACCACCATATGATTTTTTCTTCACTAATTATTTCTTTAAAGTCATATAAACCCAAAAATCAGGCTAAGAAAAAAAGTTTAATTCTAAAAATGTTAGGCTCCTCAGAGGTGTACATTCCTTGAAATTAAAGTATCCTTAAGAATCATTTGGTGATAGAAAACAAATTATTTACAGCGGATTCCATTGAGTGTATAGCGAAAGGTAATATCTTTGGTTAGCTTGCTTGCTAGCTGAACCGTGAAGTCATTATTAGGTCAGGTATACTACCCTCCTTTCGAAGTAGCATAGTCCAACAGACAAATCGATTAGTTAAAGGTTAAGCAGTAATATGGTTATTAGTCAAAGGCAGGTTATTTTGTTAATAATTTTATTGAATGAGTGAGTACTTTCTTGAGCACAAAACCAATAACAAAACAAATAAGGGACGACATCAAAAGATCAATGTAAGATAAAAAAACTTAATTCAAATAGTTTGGGGTTGGGGTTGGGGGGGGGGGGTGAACTGCTGCAAGATTTGGTTATCCGACATTGATGTTTACATATATCCATATGGGTCAATCAATTTTTCCCAAATTAAGTTAAAAGGGGGGTAGGGGGGTCAGTGAAAAACTATTTGAATTAAGTTTTTTTTATCCTTCATTGAACGTTTGATGTCGTCCCTAAATATCTCATACCATACTATAAATTCACACAGATATAATGCTATGTTTTATGAATGCGACTGAATTATCACGATAAGAATTACAATAACTTCTATTTAGCACAATATCACCTTCGAAATGCAACTCATACCATACTATAAATGCAAACAGATATAATGCTATGTTTTATGAATGCGACTGAATTATCCCGATTAGAATTACAATAACTTCTATTTAGTACAATATCACCTGCGAAATGCAACTTTTGGTAGGAGAAACACGGCAATTACTTTATGAATCTCCAACTTGGGACATTCGAATGCGAATATATATAAAAGGTGAAAAACAACCAACAATCAATTCGCGTCAAGGTCGGCTAGAAAGGGCTTAATGTAAATCAAAGTACATGGGAACAAAGTTGGGTTACAGTATTATATCACATTTGCAGTAATATAAATTCCCAAAATCATTTATCACAGTGAGTTTGTATCAACACATCTGTATATATTGTTGTAAGATTTTAAATTTCAGTTAGCCAAGTTTAATAACATTGCAATAGAAAAGAATGGTGTGTACAACAAGATAAATGTATACATTATAGTTAAAACAAATTCATGTTGCCAGTACAAACATTTGAAATACTACGACGTAAAAAAAAGTCGTCGAAGTTGAATATATACTGAGGGCATTTATTGCAATGACAGTCTTATAGTAGATAGATTTCTCTACACTTCAAATTAGTATGACCGTAGGAAACAAATGTTCCAATCTAGTAATACAATCAGGAAGAGACAAATCTAGTAAATAATAAAAAAATCCAAAAGAGGGCACATTGAGCGAACCATAAAAGGATATGAGCGATCAACAACATGAGCGTTAAATTGATCACCCGCCTAGCGAATTAACATGTAATTGTAAAAATATCGGTACCGGAACACTGCAATTATTCAGTTGCCCACCACGAGCTGTAAAATATATCTAGCTGTAGGATATTATGATGGATGAATATGTAGAAACGTCAATGAAACAACGTCATAGTTAAAATCCAGATGGCAGTAGTGTGTACATTGTAATTGCGCGCGTTATGATTCTTATATGCTTTCTTGTGGTACAATTTAAATTCAAATATATATATATGCATTAAGAATTTCATTAAGTACGTTAAACTAAAAAAACGTTTTGAAAAATACAGTCGTTTTGATTGTCACAAAAAGGCAATGATATGTCTGAGCAAAAAAAAGTTCGAAATTAGGATCACTTCTAAATACATAAAACATAATATGTTCCTGTTCTTTACCTTTCATAATTGAGTATTGAGCGACATCCATGTATCGTGTATCGAGACATTTACAAATTATTCCTCCTTTTTAACATGAATTCATGATGGAAACTCAATTCAGAGGCCAGCTGAAGGACGCCTCCGGGTGCAGGAATTTCTCGCTACATTGAAGACCTGTTGGTGACCCTCTGCTGTTGTTTTTTATTTGGTCGGGTTGTTGTCTCTTTGACACATTCCCCATTTCCATTCTCAATTTTAATATGTAAATATGTGGAATTAACTACTGGTATGTAACCAAAATTTGTTATGCAAATTTTCAAGCCAACAATTCTATGTTCCATCACTCAGATCCAGATCCTTTGCCTTTGGCATGAAAAATTTCAAGCTTCTGGCATTCTAAACAAAATAATTCTGCAATAATCTTGCACACAAGTGAACACGTCATAATAAAATGAATGCTATGGATAATATGAAGAAACTATGCCATCAACATCGATCAAACTAATACACCGATGTCAATATGTAATCCTACAAGTGAATGGACTATTTTGTACATTTTCATCTGACCATTTGACACAGATGATATAAATGCCCGGATGTCTGACCTCATATATGACTTCATATAGATTATCTCCCGTATACACGACACATGTTTCTACTACACTGTGTGATCTCGGACCATAGATGTTAACAGACAGGGAACCATTATCCAATGCATTTGTCCAGACCTGGAAAATAAAATGAATACTCTGTGTAAGTATTAAAATAATCAAAACAAATCAAATTGCAGAAAGTACACAAGTGTCAAACAACCTTACCACGTGTTGAAGTCATCACTATGATTTTGAGATTAACAACAACAATAAAAACCCTGTTCCGTTGCTTTTTGTGATTATTTTGGGGAGTTGTTGTTGTTCATGAATTGATTTTTCGTCATGGATATGTACCCCATATTTTTTCTATTACCAGTGTTAACGGTACCCTTGTGTACTCGACTCGAATCTTAATTGACTAGAATTGTCAGTTTTCCTATCGAAGGTTATGTGATTTTCTCCCGGCACTCCGGTTTCCTCCATGAAATAGCCCAAAAGCGGTGCTTAAAAGTGGCGTTAAAATAAATAAATCATAAAAAATAACATATTTTTTAATTCTATGTTCATACGTTCAGAAATAATTATGAAAACTTCGATTTCAATTCCTTCAAGCAAAATTGACAATTGATGGGTGTAGCTTTTTTTTTTGTTGCTTAAACTCAATTTCACTTTTACACGTCTGTTTTCTTGTCAATTGGTTGTTTCTGTCTAATAAACTCATCATATATACCAGAATTAAGTTTTGTGTTTTTCGCTTGACGCGCGTTTCGTCCACAAAAGATTCATCAGTGACGCTCGAATAAAAAAAGTAAAAAGGCCAAATAAAGTACTTAGTTGAAGAGCATTGAGAACCACAATTGTTATGTGTTATGCCAAATACAGCTAATGTAATCTATTCCTGAGGTAGAAAATCATCAGTATTTCAAAATTCAAAAGTATACATCATGTACATATATTGCATCTGCGTGATGTATGTTATCTAAGTTATTAGTTTGAAAATTCAATACTGATTTTGTAATAAAAACTAAATGATTAGCCTAGCTATTACAGTAAGTCCATAGTTTTGTAGGCGTTGAAGCCACGATAATTAAAACAAAGAATGAAGTATTTTTATACTGCTTTCTATATATATATAACTCGTGTGTAACTATTGAACTACACTTAGTTGTCTATAATAGGAAAGGTAATACGGGTTAATTCAAAATCGTGTATAACAAACTTTAATTCCTTTGGGATTGGTCATTTACCGACTGAAATCGTTGACATTTGATTTTAATAACATCCCTTTATCTCTTTCATCCAAATGTCATTTTATTTCAAAGACTTCTTACAGGAGAGTTTTTACAAAAGCAATGAAATTGAAATACCATCAGTCACGTTTTCACGAGAAAAACAACTATTTTCCGAGATTTCAAGACATATGGCATGTTGTATATTTAAGTCATTATTTTACTAAAGAAACTCGCTTTACATTTATAAAAGAATACTTTAAAGACCATTTAATCAGAAATGTTTTTGACAAATCGAATGAAACGAACTAATAAACGAAACACTGCAATACTACCTCCATTTTAAAAGAAGTGTTCCTAAAGGATGATTTACAACATGTAAAATTCAATCGCTCTTACAAATTCTGACAATAACTCAAATAATGATCATCATTGTGCAGAATGTATTCTCCCTCAGATAATATTTTAATAACCCTTTAATCTATGTTATACAGTTCAATTATTTCCTTACTCAAATCAACGAAAAACTTTTTCCTTCTTAGAAAATCAAATGTTGGATCTATTTGTTTTAATAAAACATCTGTATGTTGGTTTAATTCTTCTTTTTTTAATTATACGACTATAAAATGACAGAAAAACACAAAAATTGTATTGTTTGCAAAAATTCTGTCTGTTGCATGTGATGAGCAATATCTATCAGCTTCAAGCATATACATATTGCATCTGCAAAACACGACGTGATGTATGTTATCTAAGTTATTAGTTTGAAAATTCAATACTTTATTGATTTTGCGATAAAAACTATATAATTAGTATAGCTATTACAGTACGTCCATAATTTTGTAGGCGTTGAAGCCAAGATAATTAAAACAAAGAATGATATATTTTAAACTGCTTTCTATATATGTATAACTCGTGTGTGACTATTGAACTACATTAAGTCGTCTAAAATAGGAAAGGTAATATGGGTTAATTCAAAATCATCTATAATAAATTTTAATTTCTTTGGGATAGGTCATTTACTGACTGCAATCGTTGACATTTGATTTTAATTACATCCCTTTATCTCTTTTTCCCAAATGTCATTTTATTTCAAAGACTTCTTACAAAAGTAATTGGTTTGAAATATCATCAGTTACGTTTCAACGAAAAAAGAAATAGTGTCCGAGATTTCCAGACATACTAGTATGTTGAGGCATGCAGTATATTTTGGACATTATTTTACGGAAGACACTTGCTTTACATTTAAAAAATGCTTTACATTTAAAAAATGCTTTAAAGACCATTAAATCAGAAATGTTTTTGACAAATCGAATGAGGCGTATTTGGAAAAACAAATAATTGAAACACTGCAATACTACCTCCATTTTAAAGGAAGTGTTTCTAAAGGAGGATTTACATCATGTATAATGCAATCGCTCTTACAAATTCTGACAATAAGTCAAATAATGATCACTATTGTACAGAATGTATTCTCCTTCGGATAATTGTTTAATATTCCTTTAATCTATGTTATAAGGTACAACAATGTCTTGACTCAAATTGACGAAAAACTGTTTCCTTCTTAGAAAATAAAATGTTGAATCTATTTGTTTTTTTATAAAACATCCGTATGTTGGTTTCATTCTTCCTTTTCATGAAGTGAACGACTAAAAAATGACAGAAAATACACAAAACAATTGTAATGTTGTGAAAAATCCTGTCCGTTTTACATGTGTTGAGAAATAGTATCAACTTCATGCTGGCTCATATATTTGTTCACTCATGTTATTTTTTTATTTACTCGCATAAAATGATCGGTGAAAAATGTTGAATAACTGCAGTATTTTCTTATGTTTAGCACTTTTTTCCAGAGGTATCAGAATATTGCATGGATGTACTACTAATCAACTAGTATTGCCTTTGAAGATCTACGTAAGGAACATGTTGTTGTCTTTTTACCCTTCAACACCAAGAAAATAATTTAGAGGTCATTTAACGGATAAACAAATACAAATGAATCGAACGTTATGTCGTTCGCTCTCAAATCAAGAATTTCTTCTGTTTTGTAGTTTATTGAAAAAGTCATTTGTTTTACAATACCAATGCAGTGCTATGGTATTATCGAGGCAGTGCTGTGATATAGTCGAGGAAGTGTGAGATCGAACCCCGGTAGGGTCAAACGAAAAACTCGAAAATTGGGATTTGCTTCCTATGTGATAAGCAATAAAATAAATGGAAAAATTATTTGAGTCAAACATTTGAAAAGAGGGCACTATTAATCTTAAATGTCCAAGCGCTTAATGGTTTTTCCAGAAAAGCAAAAAGCCACACACTTGAAATCCAGACATGCGAAGAGCTTTTTAACCATTTTAATAAGTGAGTTCGATACTTGAATGTGGGTTTAATCGCTACTAATATTAATTATTTGGCGTTTCATAAACTAAAAGATAAATAAACATGTACTGATTTACATTTATAAAACTAATGTTCCTACATCAAATCGATATGATGTACTTATACATTGTCAATATACAAGGTTATGTATTTTGTGAACTGTTAATGACGTCTTTACACTTAATCCGTTGAATATTTACTTATATTTTAGTATGGAAGAAAATGGGTTTTTAAATTATTTTCAGTAATTGCGAGTACTCTGAGCTTGGAATTTTTAATCTGTTGTCTTTACGTAATTTTTTTGTCTGTGACATTTGATTATTATAGTCATCTGATACTCTACAGTCTGTCCTTATGTTAAGAGATTGAACAGAGTTTAGAGATCACAAACATATTTAACCTCATCTACTATACGTTATTGAATTTACCTTATTGTTGAAAACCGTATGCTGTTTATTTACAAGGTACGGTATTCCAAAAATAACCCTAGCCCGATAAGACGATTCTTACCTGAAAATTATTTTTCATTCCGACATGACCCTCTATAAGTCCAATGCCATCCGCCTTGCACACAAAATCATCATCTTCTTCAGTCGAAACAGAAGATAAAAATGTCTCGTTCTCACCGTCGCTGCAAAACATTTCATCATGCGCAAAAGAGCCTATCGTGCTGCGTTCCATTACAATGACGTCATTTATTTGAAGGAAAAATGGATGATCTAATGTGCTGGTATATCTTTTCGGAATGTCCTTAGCCAAACTATCATTACTGATTTCCGAAAAATCTTCAGAAGAATATATACGTTGACTGCGACTAGAGTGTTCACTATTTGGAGAGAAGGATCTACATGAGTCATTAGTAAATACCTCATCTGCCATTTTGATTTTATACATAGCATCGATGTCACGTCCTTCTCGGTGTTTTTGGGGGGTTTTCAAATCTAAATTTTTGAAGTCGTTCAAATGAGACAGTAAATTTGTCCTATTGTCTTTAGTAACGCCAAATCCATAGTAAGACTCGTCCACACTGATAGAAGAAGACGTGGATTTCGTTTGTAATGCATTTTTAGAAAAAGTCACATTTGAGTTGATATTTGCCAGATATTCTGAGTGTGCACGTAGTTTTGTGTCTTCTAAATTCATTTCATCATTGCGCGAAACAGTCACGTTGTTTATATCTTTAGCATCAAATGCAGTCTTATCGTTTGTATCCACAAAGCTACTGTGGGAACCGTTTTCATCTGTTTTTGATTTAAAATCTACGTCTTCAATGATGTCATTCTTTTCTATTTCATATCTCTTTGATTTCTCATTTAAAATTTGTCGATCTGAAATCAAATGTTCTGGCATTTCTATATTTACATGTGATTGCTGTTCTTCGTCTTGAGAATATCCAAACTTATCTGTGGTCTCTAGATCATTTGATTTACTACTACTTTTAGTCAGTTTCGGATCTAGGGGAATCTTTCCTTTATATGGACGTCTGCAAAGAATTTGATGTTGATTATCCCCAGTAAACCGGAAGTTGCTGTACAGAGACGCACGTCGTCCTGACAATATGCCGTTATCGTCATCAACGCCACTGTCTGTTGTTTCTATAGTAGATTGTCGAATCGGAGCATTATTAACTCGAAGTTGAGGATGTTTCTCTATCCACGCATGTACATTTTTGTCCCTACTACGTGTATCAAATACCGAGAAACTTCGCCCTCTATTTGTGACATTGATGCATGGTATTAACTCCTCATCATTGTTATTAAGTTCGTTCGTTTCTGCCATTTTCATACACATTCTACGTCGAAATATGTTACAGTAATCAAAGGCGGAATCCCATTTTGTGTCCTCTACGATATCATTGGCATATACAACTGTACCCTTGTCACATTTAACCCGTGGAACTACTATAGCAACTCGAGTCTCAAATGGCTTGACTTGTTTTGTTTCATTAGAGATAGTCCGAAATACTGATGAGTGATCATTGCACATGTCAGTATTTTCTATTTCAATGCTATTGTTTGTACTACATAAATCGTTTGTTGAAGAATTATTGTTTCTAATATTTGTACCTTCTATTTCATCTTCAGGAAAATTGTTCGGTGTGGATAAACCTAGACTGTGGCAATCATTTGATATGAAGCTACTTACATCGTCCAACGAAGGGTCATTGTCTGCATCTGGAAACACAGAAGCCTGTTTTTGTAAGTTTCCTCGTTTTGAGTCACTGCTAAATGTTCTACGAAAATAAACCTTTTCCTTCATATCTATGTCATTACTCCTTGTTCGTCGTGCTATAATTTTTTCTGTTGTATTACGTGGAGCTTCGATCATTATTGGTGCAACTTCAACAGAATATTCTGTAATCTGTTTATCAGGATCATTAGTATGTGACATCGGAAACGAATACATCGGTCGAGAGTTTGAAACCATGCAAGAGGACGCATTTGGTTGCATGGTGGCGCTTAGTTCGTCGTCATAAATTCCAATGTTTTCGGGTTCAATAAGTGGTGAACTTTTAAGCCAGCCTTCAACATCAAATTTTTCGGAGGCTTCTTTGATGTCTAATTTCTTTAGAGGTTTCAAATCTTTATTCTTTTTTTCTGTTAAATCTTTAGGAAAGATATGTATATTTGAACATTTTGTTTGGTAATTTAGGTCGCTGTTTAATGTTCCGTTTTCATTAGAAAGGGTCAAATTCATCGTTTCCTTAATATTAGTTTGTGAATTTGAATTGTCATTTTTACATTCGTCAGTGTGATGTAATTTATGATCTTCATCTTTTATAAGTAAACACTTAGATCCTACATTCCGCATAAAATTTGGTGGTAAGCTTACTTCAGCATTTGATTCTTGTCGAGACCCAGACATCGAATCCGATATGCTACTACAAGAGACCAAGCTCTGTGATGTGGTGATTGCCTTTCCACTTATGTAGAAACATGCTTTCCGCAAACTACTAGACTGTAACATTTTAAGATTAGGGGAAGCTTTCGGACTTCCATTATCATGGTTTTGTGATTCTGGATTACGTGACATGATATCACCATGCGCACACACAAACAGTTTTTTCAGTACTTTGTCTTTGTCTAGACTTGATTCAGATAACGAACGATTAAGTACAACTATATTTGAAAGTCTCTTGTCTTTACCTGGAAGTTTGTTTTCCGTATTCCCTAACTTTGGAATAGCGCTATCTGAATTTTGGCGTGTAATTCCATATTCCCGCTTAGCCATGCTTTGAAGACAACAATCAAGAAATTTCTGGCTTATTTCATTGCCGAATCCTGAAAATGGTCTTTTGACGTCACTTCCGTTTGAATTACTTTCCTGATCTGAAGTAGTCACAGAACTCAATGTTAATGACGATTCAGTCCGAGGAACATCGTTATATGCAGATTTCTCCGTAATTCTTGCCATCGTTGGTTCCAGATTCATTTTTCGTTTTTCCACGTTCGGACTTGACGACCTTGACCTTTGACGTCTCAGATTAGATATGTCCTTTGCTGCTCGTAGCAGAGCAGGACTAGACGACCTCGAAGAATGCGCAGTTCTGTGATATGAACTTCCATCTTCATCTGTATAATCAGAGATATCGGTTAGACTACTTTGGCGAGAGAGGGGAGGAGTTTGGCTTTCAGTTATGATAATTTCTTCTCCATTTCGTGCTATGACTTTCTTCAAAATCCTACGTTTTGTTATAGTATATTGTTTACGGATGCGTTGTGGAGATGCAGAGACTGTTTCTGAACAACTTTTACTGTCATTTTTTAATTGTTTTTTATCTGGAGTAGAATTGTGTTCCTGTAAGTTATTTCCATCAAAAGACATTGAGAGTGAATCCAATAAAAGACGTTTTCCGGTTGACTCTGATATTCCTCGTCTATTGACGTCACTAAGTTTATAAACTTTTATTTTAAATGGAGATCCTTCCACGTGTTTGTCTTGCCAGCGTAATGACAAGGTGTGAATACCTGCTGATACAGGTGTAAAAGACATTGCAAAACAACCTTCACTGCTGCACGTGCAATTAAAATCGAATGCGTTATAGACAGCATGGCCACCGTATTGTGTTACATTCTTCCATCTAACGTAAGTGTTACCATGGCTGTCCTCTAAGTAGGCTAATACTTTTGTATCTCCAGCAGGTACTTTTTGGTCCGGATTTAAACGTTTAACGACTTTATTTTTATTGTTCAGTATAGTTTCGCTGGATTGATGAAGACTAACAATTTTTTCACTGTATACTTCATTCCTGGGACCTTTCAGTTGTAAATACATGTCGAACATACCAAAGACATTGGAGATGGTAACAGTAAACTTGGTCTTACGTCCCACTACTCCTGCCTTTAACCCCGATCCCTTAACAGTACAGCAGGCAATCGGTTTACTAATTGACCTGGATCCAGTTATCTCGATTTCATTTTTCGATTTCTTTTCAGATGCCCACTTTATAGTAGAAATTAAATTAAAGATTTTACGTTCTGTACGTTTGTTTGCAATGGCCATTTCTTCTGGTGTAACCATATCCTGAAAGAAAAGATACATCAAATATAGAGGTTGCATGATAATCGATGAATAGGAAACAACACAAAAAAGACATATAAATTTAATAACACAAAGTGAAAACGCTCGATGCATAATAATTATTTGCTTTTCTTTGTCGACATGGAATGAAATTAAGCAGCTGCACGTAATACGAGAGGTATAAATGTTCCACTGAAAGTATTTTAGCCGATTTAAGATCTAGATTGTCGAGAAAAGATATCGATCTTACCGCCTATACATTTATAGAAATATGATTGGTTAAAAGTGACAGTGTGACGATATTTAATATATAAGGTAAGTGGTATGGGGTTATGTTTTTTCAGTGAGATGAATTCGTTACACAGTGTGCTAGTGCTGTTTTATAAATTTTCTAGAGCGGTATCGATGACCTGACTTAAAGCAGCAGACGCATGCTTGTGTTATCGTTTATTAAGAAGTTCAATCCCTAGGCATCCGCCATTAAAATGTATATTCATGCATAACGTTAACAGTGCATTGCTTCTACATCTCACTTACCTGGGGAATTTTTAGATATTGCTGTGCCAGTCTAATTCCAAGCCGACAGTTGTTAACTCTATTGTGCATTTTCAAGTTTTTGTAACCTGGGCAGGATCCGGGTAACACAGATTCCAGCAAGGCACAAAGTGATATACCATCGTGCCATGAGGATGAAAAATTCTCAACTGATCGGTCTGGAATTTTGGTCTTTATCCAAAGCAGAATGGACAATTTTCGCTTTGACTCTATAAAACAAAGAAATTGTGTTTAGAATTTGTTTATGTTTCTACTTTTGACTGCATTTTTTTTGGTCGAATAAGTAAGGCTGCAAGTAATATTTATATGAATAATGCGAAAAATATCGTCACGGCTTTCTTCCTGGAAGTATAATTTATATCTCCCAAACGATATTTCCGGACTTGTATTTCCTATCATGATTTCTTTGGTAGAGGGTTGCTGCTCACAAGGAAGTTTTCAAACCAAGAGTTCCAAATGCTGAAGTTTAAATTATCCCTTCGTAAATTTTACGGACGCCATCACGAGTTGGTTGACCGTTATGGAATAACTGTTTCACAATGATATCAGACATGTTCCTTAATATGTCGTGATGACAATCCCTTTCCCTTTTCACGAATGTGAACTACCGAATAAGACTATTTACCGGGTTTGTAATAAAATGAGCAACACGATGGGGAGCTTGATCTGCTTTCCCTTCCGGAGCACATGATATCACCCTCAGTTTTTGGTGGGGTCGTGTTGATTTGTCTTTAGTTGTCTATGTTGTGTCTTGTGGACTATTATTGATATGTTTGTCTTCGTCTTTTTTTGCCATGGCGTTGTCAGTATATTTTCGATCTATGAGTTTGACTGCCCCTCTTTTACGTAGTTAAAGCATATTTTTTGTCCCCATGCCGTCAAGCTTATATTTGCTTGATAGCAATAAAAACACATCTATTGCCACAATCTATTTTTCGGAAGAGACAGCTAACATCACATTACAAATATACAAAGCGACTCAACTGTCACGACTAAACTATATATATGGAAGTTTTTAACGACCTTGACTGGCTATACAGCCCTTGCACGGTCGGTAAACTACAAAACATATACAACTATATATAGGCGTAACACCTTATCGAGTGAAAAAAAATTCTGACAATATGCGTGTAAAATTGATTTTATTTAACCCAAATGACATTTAAACCTTTTTGTTTCATACCACATCGTTGGTTTTTTTTTATTTTTCAGTATATTTAAAATAGATAGTAAATATAACATCATTATTATCTATGACGCAAAAAGGTAATTCTAAGATAAATTTGCCTTGGATTCAAATCAACGACAGGATATTACTGAGGAGATCATATTCGGTTTTTTTTTATTTTTTATATCATTTGTACGATTTGTGGCTTAATTTTTTTAATCTCTAAAAATTCTTACTACATAAATATATATTTTTTGTTTTATTCTTAAATAAAACAAAATGACATTTAAATGACAATGTCGTTGCTTTAAGCTTTTAATGAAATCGCCAATACACTTAACTTTAATATGGATTGCAAACAAAATCTCATAATAATCTATGACGTAAGTATGGAACGTAAGCGGTAATTTTGATATACAATTTTGTCTGAGATTTTGTCCGAGGAGAAGAATTTTTTTTTTTGCAAATATTGTTTATCAATCATTTGTACGATAGTTCATTTAATATTTAAAAAGGTATACCACTGTAATAAACGATAAAACGGCGACAACTCAAAGACAATGAAATACATTTAGACACAAACCATTCATCATTTGTTTGGATAACTTATGTTTGTTTTTTTTCTTCTGAGGATAATTTGTGTTCATTATATTTTGATAAAAAAAATATCCTGAGTTTCAATGAAAGCAAAGATTTTGTTCCTTCTCTTCCCTCCTGAAACAGGGTATTTCGATTAGAAAATTTAAAATTAAAACATTATACTCTACCTCATAAATTTCCTGTTTACAAAACTTTGAATTGTTCGAAAAACTAAGGATTTTCTTATCCCAGGCATAGGTTACCTTAGCCTATTTGGCACAACTTTTTGGAATTTGGAATTTTGAATACTCAATACTCTTCAACTTTGTACTTGTTTGAATTTATAGATATTTGATATGAGCGTCACTGATGAGTCTTATGTAGACGAAACGCGCGTCTGGCGTACTAAATTATAATCCTGGTACCTTTGATAATTTATACTCTTCACAAGATGAATGGTTAGTACCTTATGAATGCTTCTTACCTGAGTATAAAAGGTTGACAATCCTCTCTTTGTATCGTGGTTTGAAAGGTATATTGCCATTAGAATCATTGTAGTATAGCGTCTTCTCCTTCTCTCTGATATAATACACTGGGTTAAAGATGTAGATATATGACATGTAATATAACACGTAGGAACAACCACTTCTTATCACCACCCATAACTTCTGGAACCTAGTAACTAAAAACGAAAATAAAAATTATTTACTGATACATTCAGATACATAACGGTACTCATAACTTCTGGAACTTGGAAACTACAAACGAAAATTACAATAAGTTCCGGATACATTCAGATACATAGCGGTACCCATAACTTCTGGAACAATATAACTAAAAACGGTAATTACAATAAGTTCCGGAAACATACAGATATGTGGTATCATTGGCATAACGTGTAAACGCACAAAAATAGCATGGGCATAAAGCCATACATGATTCACTCGCTCTTATACGTAGAGTCCAACAATATTTCAAAGTGATTAAACCTTGTTTTATTTTAGAAGACGATTAAAAAAATATTTCCTCGAATGTCACCAACTAAATTTGACTTGTAACGGATTGTTTCTTACATGAGCAACACGACGGGTGCCAAATCTGCCTACCCTTCCGGAGCACCTGAGATCACCCGCGATTTTTGGTGGGTTCGTTTTACTAAGTCTTTAGAGTTTTAAGTTATGTTTTGTATTCTTTATTTGTTTTTTATGTCTTCTTTTTTTTCTGTCATGGCTACAGTTTGTTTTCGATTTTTGAGTTTAAATGTCCCTTTGGTATATTTCGTCTCTCTATAAATACAGGAATTGGTTTTTTTCTAATTATCAAAAAAATATATCAATAAACAGGCAAAAGTATGCACTCGGAGTCTCGGATGCAGTCCTACACACGGCGATGACAGACAACTTGCATAACACATGTGTTAAATATTATTTGCATTCAACTTATTGCAGCATTTTCAAACTTACAAGCGAAATTTTCAAACAGCGTGTAGAAGGCTGAGTAAACAGTAAATTTGACCAAAATAATTACCTAGTGGTTCTGATCCTGCTCTATTTACAACGGTCGTCTTCTTCTTCGATGCTGCTGTTGGCATAATTGGTGTAGTTTTCAGTCCTCACTAACGAACTATAAGGTAAACAATGCATATTATAATTTATTTCAAATATATGAAATAATCGCTTTTTACAATCTATGTATATAATCAATCCAAATATCCCTTTCTTCTCGGCTGAACTTGGAATTTTATTGAAGTTCAACAATATCCCGTTCTTATTAAAAAAAGTCTTTTCTGTCGTGCTATAGAGAAAAATTGTCATTGGTGTCACTGTGTCGTGAGAAATCGTCATCTTTATCAGGGAATGGTTAAAAATCGTCATTATTATCGAAGTATCGTGAGAAATCGTAGTTGCTATCGTGAAATCGTGACAAGTCGTCATTACTATTGAGGTATTGTGGTAAATTGTCATTGATATGGTGGTGTCCTGCGAAACTGTCAGTGCTATCATAAAATCATAAGAAAATCGTCGATTGCTGTCATGGAATAGTGAAAAAATCGTTATTTTTATCATAGTATCGTGATGCGATCATTTGTTGATTATTCACACGTCATTTCCCTTCATTTTGATATACTAAGTATGGTGACCTATAGTTGTTAATTTCTGTGTCATTTTGATCTCTTGTGGAGAGTTAATTTTTTGTTTCATTGCAATCATACCACATCCTCTTTCTTTTTTTATAATTAATTAACATTTCTCTATACATGAGCTTCACATGTAAATAGTTTAAAAAATCTACTTATTACAATTAAATGACTTTAAATTAGAATGTGTCAGATGCAATTCATATATGACATATATATAGCAACGACATATGTCTGCATGCTTATCTAAAGGCACATGAGACAGAAGGAGGATTTTTAATTCTTAATGACTTATTTCACTTTTTTTAATTGGGTGAATATGGTATTGAATGCAGATTTATTTATAAATTCATTTCATTTTATATATTTCTTTAGAAGATTTGGGACAAAAAAAAAGAGCTTGATATATTGTATAGATACCTGTCTATTGTTTAGGTTTTTTTATCACTATTGATATATATAGATGATGTCTCTCTTACGTTTTCCCCTAATGTGCATTCAAATACATATGAGTTACGAATCACAGAGGCCAAAGATATTGTCTTTATCATACCGTCTCTGGGCAATATCAAATCGTGATGAAAGTTCATTACAGTGTTCTTTCATACTCGACTGTCTTTAAAATGCTGCTTAACTTTCAATATAACTTAATTATACAGCTTTGCTATTTACAGAAACAATCTGTCACGAAGTTCGTGATATCTATTTGATCTTAAAGTCAATGGTAAGAGAAGTACATAGATCACTAATTATTGTGTTTTATTTATAGTTTAGAAAATATGATGACAAACGATAGGGGGTGTATTAACAATTCACTTAAAAGAGGAAACTCATTACCAAAATACTACCACCCCCCCCCCCCCCCCCCCCCCCCGGACACATCTTCCTTAAATTATCATAGTCCTATTGAATACGTTTACAAGCAATACCACGAACTTGTATCTTATATAACCATACGTTCTCAACACATTCGTAAACCATTGATTACCTAAATTTTAACAGAATGTTTTAATCGACTTTTTTTCAGGAATTTATACAATGGATTTAGTTTTATTTATTTATTTGTTTGGATGAAATGATCATCTCAATGTAATTCTGATGTGAGTTTGGGATAATTTAGCTGTAACGTAGATAGGACTTTTGAAATTTACATTTTCTTTTGTGTGTAATTTCAGTCTTGCATTTATAGGGGTGAACGGATATGTGAAATCGGGTCATCAAGCTTTCAAAGTATGGAATTCTTCCTTTTAACTTGCTGATATATCTAAAAAAAAATATACAAGGTGATTACCATATCAGATATGGTATGATTGAGAATGAGATAGCTATATGTATATATCCACTAAAGCGCAAATGACGTGGATGTATCAGATATATGTCACAGTATATTTCTCAACAGCTAGATTAAAACCGTATTGTAAGCTCTGACATCGATAATGTGAAAACCAACGGCTTAATTAATGACAAAACAACGAAAACCAAATATGACAGACAGTAATCAAGGATGACATTAACTCTGTAGAGCTCTTTAACTGATGTTGATTACATTTACTTGTAATATTTGGGTAAATGTTAACTCTCGATATTGATTGTCAGTAACCTTTGGTGAATGTCTTACTCTCCGGCGATATTAAGGTGGTACCCAACACTTTAACTAAAATTAATTTGGCTCGTTTAATTTTTCTCAAAATTTTGACAAAGTATTTACTTTGACCCTTTTACAAAAATATAAGAATTTCAAAAAATTTGAACCAACCGTTTTATCAGAAAAATTACACTGGTTATATAGCAGTTTGACAAACACTTATTTTGATCATCGAGAAGCTTAATATTCCCTTAACAACACAACGTAATTAAAACGTTTAGCTGATTTTACAGAGTTATCTCCTTGTAGTGTTAGGTACCACCTTAAGTACAAGTAACCTATTGGTAAATATTTAACTATTGACCTTGCATTGGAAACTAGTAATATTTGAGTAAGTGTCTTGGTTACTAGAAACTGTTGGATATAAGTCTCACTCTCGATCTTCAGAAGTAAAAACCTCAGGGTAAATGTCTAAACTCTCTATCATGATTACTCGTAACCTTTCGGTAAATGTCTAAACTCTCGATCTCCAGTACTAGTAACCTTTGTATATTAAAATGTCTAGTTCAGAATTAGTAAGACAATATATAAGGTCAGGTTCATATTTTGATAATGAAATTTGTCCGTAAATTAAAAACTGAACCGCGAGGTCGTATTTCAAAGATTAATGTTATCAATTATTCAAATGATTCCGATTATTTTGCCCCCTAAAGCATTTATAAAACCACTTTTGTCCATTCGTTTTTGATGTGTTTTGTTATTGTGATTATGGACTTTCCGATTAGATTTTCCTCTAAGTTCAGTTTTTTGTGATTTTGGTTTTTGTTATCTGTGGAAACTTGCCGCTTTGAATGAAATCTATGCATAACAAATACATTAATTCTAATGAATTATAACAAATACATTTTGTCAATTTACATATCTTTCTAGTTAAAATTGCTGTAGTATCTAGTACGGCTTGCCGTTTTACTATTTATTCGAATTTCAAGATATCTCCTATAATATATAAGATATCTTATATAATATATTTTATAAGATATCCTTTAATATATAAGATATCTTATATAATTTCATTTTTATAAGATATCTCATATATTATATAAGATATCTTATAAGGTATATAAGATATCTTATATCTTATATACTTTATAAGATATTTTCTAAAGTTTATAAGATATCTTATAAAGTATATGTGATATCTTATATAATGTATAAGATATCTTATATAGTTAACAAGATATCTCATATAGTTAACAAGATATCTCATATAGTTTATAAGATATCTCATATAGTTAATAAGATATCTCATATAGTTAATAAGATATCTCATATAGTTTATAAGATATCTCATATAGTTAATAAGATATCTCATATAGTTAATAAGATATCTCATATAGTTAATAAGATATCTCATATAGTTTATAAGATATCTTATAAAGTTTATGAGATATCTTGAAGTAAGAATAAATAGCAAAACGGCTTGCCATAATCTAGTCCTTCTATACGGAAGTGTCACCTTATACCTAAGGTAAATTCAAAAAGATAAATCCTTAAAAACTGACAAATAAAAAATTATCAATCAACGGAACGAATGAAAAACAACTGTCATATTCCCGACTTAGTATACAGACATTTCTAACAAAATGGTGAGTTAAAACTGGTTTTATAGCTAGCTAACACTTTGCATTTCAATGTTACCAGAATGGCTATTTATCCAATGGACATTAAGTTTACTACTAGGTCTTATTTTTTTTAATACCAGAAGCATAACTTGGCGGATTCCGTTTACTTCAGGTGTATTTCTAGGATGATTTCCAATACTCAGTAAACACTTTAAAAATTAATCAGTAATTAATTGAGATATCGACTTAAATGTAGCCGGCTATCCTATCTTAATTGTATGAAATATAAATTAAACATATTTATTTCTTACCTGATAAAATCACGTCAGGTAGCATCTTCACCTTTAATCTTCTTCATCTGACTTCTACCTGTGAAGTCTTTACACCTGGATATTGGAATCCGTATATATATCTTTACTTATGATATTTTAGTATTACGTTTGAACGTATTGATTTTCTATACCTGTGTTTTACCTGTCACAATTAAGGATGTTGATATAAAATATGATTCTGTCAAATATAGATTTTATCTGCCATAATGATTTGTTCAGTTGAAACTGATATAGGATTCTTGGCAGTTTGAACAATATAATGCATAGTAAGGTTATCTTTGGGGGGAATTAAATGTAAGTCACAAATCGACATCTACAATATGTTACAAATACCGCAGTCGCCTCAAGATTTCATAATTATAGCGAAAAAATTGGGAGAAATAAAATGATTTTAGTAGCACTATATAGTATCTTCCGGCGACTGCAAATACTAAGAGCAGGCAAGATGTCACAAATTCGAATATTGCAGCCTCTTCCTTCAAAAGAGGTTGAAAAAACATTTTACATGCATTGGACGAAAGTCCATATAATTATGACGTCTTGGAAAGCTATTTTAAGGTAGGTCATAAGTAAATGTGTTTTGAGACAGAATTTACTTATAATTTGCCAAAATGAAGATTTTACTATGCTTTTTTCAAAAATATAATAAAAAGTATGGGTCACCGTGCTATTTTTCAAGCTATGAGTCGTTGAAAATTGCCTAAATTTGGTTAGTTTGTTCATGAAAAAACACATAAGAGTGCAAAAAAAAAAATTCTATGAGATAGAATTTTGAAATAAATTGTGAGAAGATAGGTTTCATGATATGTTTTAAGAAAATAAACAGAAAACATGGTGTCACTGAACTTGTTTTCTTGCCACAAGTAAAAATTAAAAAATTCCCTATTAGCCTAGTATAAATTTTGTACTAAAAGAGTTATCTCCCCTTTAATGGCTCATTTGAAAAAAACCAAAAAGGTTGATATTTGTTAAAATATTTTGAATAATACAATAAATCAACAAGTTTTCTTTATATAAATGAACAGTCTAACCATTAAATTGCAAATATGTTTCCAAATTTGCTGATTTGGGAAAATAACTAGACCGATTTTGTACTGTGATTGTACAATCCAAGATGGCAGTATACCATGAATCTACCTTAATGTTTTGCTGTGGCGCTTTTTTAGGATATAGTCCAAAAATTTTGACGTCTTGTTAGCTAGGCTAGTATACTGATTTTACCTGTGACGACTTCGCACGATAGGAACTAGTCCAAATAATAATGACGTTTTATTTCATTAATTTGTTGTGACGCATTCGTAGAAATTAGTCCAAATAATCATGACGTCTTGTAAGGCTGATTTAATGTTTTGCAACGAACTAGTCCAATTAATAAACCAAGGTTAGTTGTCACTATAACAAGAAATTATGTTCTTTATAGCCGATATCTATTGGAGCCCTAAATTATTTGCGCCATTGCTGCTTCTGCGCTGCTTCATCTTTTGGAAACATATAGGTTTATTGTGTGCCAAAAAAAACCAAACAATCCACAGCATAACAATTAAGCCAGTTTGATACATTTATTCTATTCATATGACGTTTAAAAACATGTCTCTTCCTGTTCTATGCATTTGTTTTTCGAATTGTAGATGCATGATGTTCATGCTCAAGGTCAGGCTAAATCTTTGCAACTTTCAGCAAGCAATGACACATTTTTTTTAATCAAGCCTCTGCGATGATTTTCACCGTACAGACGTAGACAATATGATGACCGTTTTAAAGTCATAAATAGTATAGAGTTGTCTAAAATCTTAGTATCTAGGAAAAACCGTGATTTATAAGACTTAATACGATTGGGAGATTGATTCTGAAACAAACAAACGTACAAAAGTATTATTTAAACAAAAGATTTGTATAAAAACTAATAAATAATTCACGCTGTGTAAAGTAATTCCAAATTAATAGTCACTGTGTTAATCGGTTGATATCATTCGAAATGTACGGGATGATTAAATAAATAGTAATATCACTGTTGGTTTACATGTGATCTGGGAAGGAAGGAGAAGGATACCCCAGCTAACCTTGCTGAACCTAAATACAATTGGAAACAATAACTGGGAATGTGTACATACATTGGCGAACACTGGCTCCATAATATCACAGACAAAGACATGGGTAGCTCTAGAGAAATAGATTAACAGTTTTTCCATTTATATCAGTATCTTTGTACCTAAACAATATAACTCAGAAGCTGTCATTAGAATTAATTTCACAAAGTAACTCGAATAATCCAATACCTATTGGCAGGTTGTAAAAGAAGGACGAAGGATACCAGAGGGAAAGATTGAAAATAAACTGACAACCCCATGGCTAAAAATAAAAAGACAAAAAACGAATAAAAGTACACAAAACACAACATAGAAAACTAAAGAGTTTAAGCAACACGAACCCCATCAAAAACTGGGGTGAACTCAGGGGCCCCGGAAGTGTAAGCAGAGCCTGCACCACCTGTGGCACTGCACTCGTCGTTATGCTCATGTTATTACAAACCCGGTAAATTTGGTAGGTCACACAAGTGTATGCTGTTACAGTCGCCGCCTGACTGTAATTTCTATGCCACGCACTAAAGTCTCAGATGAGACAAAAAAACACCTTCCATACGGACAATTAAAGAGTAATTCACACAAAAAGTTATATGAACCAGCTATTCGAAGTAGTGTAAGCTAGGGGAGTCATATCTTGTGTTCAGTATTTTTTTTATTACCAAGATCCCTGCATCCTACAACTGGCTATGTATGTATATCTTACATAACATATGATTCAATTTTCAATTCCTATTCTTTGTTGTAACATTGATTTCACTTTATAGTCATAATGATTGGTGATTTTTTTCTTTATACTTGTTTGGCTTTCTAACTATTTTGATCTGAGCGTCACTGATAGGTCTTATGTAGACGAAACGCGCGTCTGGTATATCAGATGATAAGCCTTTTACCTTAGATAACTATATTATGACACATAAAACATCACGATTTTAATGTCTGCCAATCCATAATTAGGGTGAAGTATTATAAAACAAGTATGTAATGCAGTTATATTGATTGATGTTTACTAATCTGTTTCCACAAGTCTTTTTTATGAGTTAATAGCTGTGAAAACAGGAAGCCATATCCTTTTCATAGAAAAAATAATTGACGTAGAGAAATTAATCTGCCTTACTTATATAATTTGATGAGTAAAACAGTTACTTAAGGAGGTAGACCTAGGTTAAGGGAAATAACTCTTAAAATCATCAGTACGTTTGTGTCAACCATTTTTAAAAATATATTCTAAGCTTCTAGGTTACATAGATTATTTTCAATCTGTTTCAGGTAAATGCTTAAAATAAATTGATGAACTTGACTTTTACAAACGCTTAACTGATTTAAAGAGTTGTCTCCCTGAATTAAGGCCTATCCCCTTAAATTCACAAGTATCAGATTAATTGGTAATAATGTATCAACAGAAACTATTATTTATATAAAAAGCTTAGGCAAAATGTCATTGTCAGTTCATTATCTGATCATTGTTATATGCAGGTCAATTAATAGTGTTTTCATAACCTAACTTATAAAAAGGGGTCAAAGATACCAGAGGAACATTCAAACACATGCATCGAAAATAAACTGTCAACGCCAGCCAAGGGTAAATAATTTAATTTTGGATGTAACGCGTCTTCTGATTGGCTGACGTTATTTTGTTATGAGCCCATAGACATACTTTAGTCATGTGACCGTGACGTCATCAACGTTTTTTCATGGTTTTCTACGGTTTAAAATGGAATTTATAATTAAATTATAAGAAATTACTGTAATATTTTTTCTGTCTATTCGAAATAACATAAAAAATGTGATGCACACTGTTATATAACCTGCTACGCGCGTTATTCAGTGTGCACCAAATTTTTTATGTTATTTCTTCATAGACAGAAAAAATATTACAGTCATTCCTTAAATAAGAAAAACAGAAAGCAAATAATACAACACAAGACACAATCTAGAAAACTAACAACTAAGCAACATGAACCGCACCAAAAACTGGGGGTGATCTCAGGTTATCTAAACATGAAATTGAAGAAGTCTTCATTGCCTCCAATCGATGTACATGTATGGTCGTACTGATCCCTTATCCTTATCATCAAGGTAAAAAAAGTCAATTAATGTAGAAAGAAAACCAAACTAAATACAATAGGCGCATAAGAACCTGAATTAAGAACAAAAAAATAACAATTTTATAAATTATATTTCTTTTGTTAATTTCTAAATTGATTTTTAGATATAGCATTACAGTTATGCCGAGTGGAATTAATTATCTTTTCTTCAGATCAAGTATCATATTATTTATTTATGAAAAATTAAATCAGGATTTTTTTTTCATGTCTGTAACTTCAAAATCCTGTTCTCCCCTTTCCTATATTCAAATTTCTCCCTTCTATAATTCAAGGTCAATAAAATAATGTATAGATCTCAATTTGCTTGTTTAACAATTTTACAGTTAACAGTTTCTCTTTCAAGATAGACGAAAGATACTAGAGGGACATTAAAACTAGATCGGAAATAATCTGCCAACACCATGACTAAAACAGAAAAGAAAAACACTTTACAGACAAATAATTGAACACAAGACAAAACATAGAAAACTAAAGACTAAATAACATGACCCACATCAAAAACTGGAAGTGATCTCAGATGCTTCAAAATGGTAAGCAGGACCTGCTCCATATGACACCCGTCGTGTTGCTCGACATGTTATTACAAACCCAGTAAATTCAGTAGGTCACACAAGTTTATGCTGTGACAGTCGCCGCCTGATTGTAATTTCTATAACACGCACTATTAAAAGTCTCAGATGAGACAAAAAAAAAAACCTTCCATACAGACAATTGAAAAAGAGTAAATCACACAAAAAGTTATATGAACCAGCTATTCAAAGTAGTGTAAGGGGAATCCTATTTTGTGTTTAGTAATTTTTTTATTACCAAGATTCCTGCATCCTACAACTGGCTATGCATGTATATTTTACATAACATATGATTCAATTTTCAATTCCTATGCTTTGTTGTAACATTGATTTCACTTTATACTCAAAATGATTGGTGATTTTCTTTCTTTATACTTGTTTGGCTTTCTAACTATTTTGATCTGAGTGTCACTGATGAGTCTAATGTAGACGAAACGAGAGTCTGGTATATCAAATGATAAGCCTAGTACCTTAGATAACTATATTATGACACATAAAACATCACGATTTTAATGTCTGCCAACCAACAATCAGGGTTAAGTATTACAAAACAAGTCTGTAATGCAATTATATTGATACATGTATACTAAACTATTTTCAGAAGTCTGTTTATGTGTTAATAGCTGTAAAAGCAGGTATTCATATCCTTTTGTATAAAAAAAATTTGACATTAAGAGAAATTAATTGACCTTACTTATATACTTATATAATTAAATGAGTTGAACATATACTAAAATTCACAAGTATCAGATTAATTGGTAATGATGTAACTACAGGAGCCATTATTTATATAAAAAGCTTAGGAAATGTCATTAACAGTTCATTACCTGATCAACATGTAGGTCAATGGTGTTGTCATTACCTAACATCTAAAGATACCAGAGGGACATTCAAACTCATAGATAGAAAATAAACTGACAACGCCATGACAAGATACAGACAAAAAGACAAATAATAGAACACAAGACAAAACATGGAAAACCAAAGACTTCTCAACACGAACTCCACCAAAAACAGGAGGTGATCTCAGGTGATGTTTCACCAAAATCCGATCTCAGGTGATCTAAACATGAAATTTAAAAGTCTTCGATGCCTCTAACTGATGAACAGGTATGTTCATACTGATCCCTTATCCTTATCATCAAGGTAGAAAAGTATATTAATGTGGAAAAAAACCCAACTAAATACAATAGGCGCATTAGAACCTGAATCAAGAACAAAAACAAGAATGTGTCCCCGGTACACGGATTCTCATCTGCACTTTTATTTTTATGTTCAGTGAACCGTGAAAATAGGATAAAATCTCTAATTTGGCATTAAAATTAGAAAGATCTTATCATAGGGAACATGTTTACTAAGTTTCAAGTTGATTGGACTTCAACTTCATCAAACAGATGCTCCGCAGGGCGCAGCTTTATACGACCGCAGAGGTGGAACCCTGAACAGTTGGGGCAAGTATGGACACAACATTTAAGCTTGATACAGCTCTGAATTTGGATTGTGATTAAATAGTTGACACAACATAGGTTTCTGACACGGAATGAATGTGGTCTAAGAACTTAAACTTAAAAACTTATAAAATTTTAAAATTGGACATTTACCTTTTATGGTCCAATATCTAAAATCTAAATACATGGTTAGATTCAGCATATCATAGAACCGCAAGAATTCAATTTTTGATGAAATCAAATAATGTTCAATTTTAGACCCTTTAGACCTCAATGTGGACCAATTTGATAACTGGGCCCAAATATTAAAAATCTAAATACATGGTTAGATTCAGCATATTTAAGAACTCCATATATTCAATTTTTGTTGAAATCAAACAAAGTTTATTTTTGAACCCCGATTTTGACCAACTTGAAAACTGGGCCCATAATCAAAAATCTAAGTACATGTTTAGATTCGGCATATAAAAAAACACCAAGAAAATATTTTTTGTTAAAATCAAACTAAGTTTAATTTTGGACCCTTTGGACCTTAATGTAGACCAATTTGAAAACAGGGCCAAAATTTAAGAATCTAAATACTCGGTTAGATTTGGCATATAAAAGAACCCCAATAATTAATTTTTTTATGAAATCAAACAAAGTTTAATTTTGGCCCCTAATTCCTAAACTATTGGGACCAAACTCCCAAAATCAATCCCAACCTTCGTTTTGTGGTCATAAACCTTGTGTTAAAATTTCATAGATTTCTATTTACTTATACTAAAGTTACTGTGCAAAAACCAAGAAACATGCTTATTTGGGACCTTTTCGGCCCCTAATTCCTAAACTGTTGGGACCCAAACTCCCAAAATCAATTCCAACCTTCCTGTTGTGGTCATAGACCTTATGTTAAAATTTCATAGATTTCTGATATATACTAAAGTTATTGTGGGAAAACCAAGAAAAATGCTTATTTGGGGCCTTTATGGCCCCTAATTCCTAAACTGTTGGGACCAAAACTCCGAACCTTCCTTTTATGGTCATAAACCTTGTGTTTAAATTTCATAGATTTCTATTTACTTATACTAAAGTAATAGTGCGAAAACCAAATGTCTTTGGATGACGACGACAACGCCAACAACATACCAATATACGACCACAATTTTCAATTTTTGCAGTTGTATAAAAACTACCCAACCAAAAACTTTGACCTGAAGCAGGAAGGACGGACACACAGACCAGAAAACATAATACCCATAAATGGGGCATAAAAATAACAATTTGATAAATTTGATTTGTTTTATTAATTTCTAAATTGATTTTTAGATATAGCATTAGTTATGCTGAATGTATTTATTATCTTTTCTTCAGTTCAAGAATCATATTATTTGTTTATGAAAAATAAAATCAGGATTATTTTTTTCTTGTCTGTAACTTCGAAACCCTGTCGTCCCCCTTCCTATATTTAAATTACTCTCTACTATTATTCAAGATCAATAAAATAATTGATAGATTTCAATTTGCTTGTTTATCAATTTTAAAGTTAACAGTTTCTCTTTCAAGAGAGGGACGAAAGATTCAAACTCATAGATCGAAAATAAATGGCCAACACCATGACTAAAACAGAAAAGAAAAAAAGACTAATCATAGAACACAAGACAAAACATAGAAAACTAAAGACTAAATAACATAAACCACATCAAAAACTGGAAGTGATCTGAGATGCTCCAGAAGGATGAACAGGTTGTGCTCCACATGTGGCACCCATCTTGTTGCTTGTGTTATGTCAAACCGGTAAATAGTCTAATTCAGTAAGTCATATTTTTCAAAAGGGGAAGCAGTATTTGGGGTTTTGTCAGTTCCTTGTGAGTAAATAATGGACACATGATCTGGATTTTTATCAGATTAACTCTTAAATTTATGCTTTAAGTCACTCTGTATTTTTGTATTGCTTTGATGGCTTCAACCAAGTTACTGTTTATGTAGATCTTGTATTGCTGATCATCTATGCTCTTTACAGTACTGTTTCTGGTTAGCTAAAAATTGGAGAAAGATAGATATATCCTAATGTTGTCCTGAAATTTTATTTATCTATCTTATTTCAGATAATGCATTTTACACTTATGTTTTATCTTTAGCAAAGGTGACAATATGTGATACCCTAAGGATCACTAAACTAAAATTTTGGGTGAAATTAAAACAAAAGTTTGAGCTAACAACAAACACCAAGTGATGGTAATAGCTCACATTTCAGTTTAGGCAAGGACCCCAAGGTGAGGTAAGAATGACACATGACATACATGTAGGTCCTAAAATGACATTTCCAATCATAATCCTAATTAATAATTTTCAATGAGCATATATCTGACAACAACATTAAGGAAGCTACATTAGGCGGTACAGTGATATAAATTTTGACTACATACTTGTCTTTCAGTCTCTGGTGGATTGTTTTTTAATTGGAAATTATTTTAATCTCCATACTCATATTAATATACATTTATACTTATTTCAAAGGAAAAAATATTGGCAATCAAATAATTGCTAGACATATTTTGATGGAAGATATGAGAGATCATAATACCAAATAAATGTTAAAGTATGGTTCTCACTTAGACGAGTCAATCAATTATGGTGAAAATCTGTCTTGACTCCACTGGTTCAATCCAAAGATATAGCCAGATTGTGAATTGTTGTATCATGTGAGCCAAGAAATACATGTGTCATCCACCTCATGGAGCAAAACGTAAAAAGTTTTTAACGTCATATAAAATTTCCTTTCCTTGCTCTATTTTACCATGGAAACCAAATAATAAGTTTTATAGCAATAACCTTTCTTTTCTCTCTTACCATGGCAAAAACCATGAGTTCTTGGACTGCATACACAAACCCTTAATTAGACCCCAGGTCCTTGGTAACAGGAAAAAGTAACAATATGGAATATTTATGATTTTATTAACAAATGATGATGAATCCAATAGCACTATAACAATAGTTCTTGTATCACGTTCACTTTAACATGTCATCTTATGAATCTGTTGATTCTCTGTGATCTTGCCATCAAATGACGAGGAGAAAATGTCTATCATTCATAACCCCTGGAAATATAACGACAAAACAGTTAAGTACTATAAATTATAAAGGGATATTGTATTTAAAGTAGATAATAAGTACTGTAAATTGTAAGGGCTATTCCAGTAAAAAATGTATGGGGGAGGGGGGGGGAGGGGTTTGGAAGACACATTATATTAATAATACATGGGTGATGGGTATCTGAGCAACTTTTCACACTATGATGCACTATAATTCTCAATTACAATTGTCTGGGTGACGGGTGCTGACAAAAACTGCATATCAAATTAACTTATAAAGGAACATCATTATAGAACTGTAAAAGTGGCGCTACCAAAGTTTAAACTTGATCTGAGTTTTGTGGTTAAAGTATTGTGTATAAGTGTCATAACATTTGGTTGAAAAAATGGTTGAGGCAAACTTAAGTTAGAGAATTGGAAGTAAATATTCAAATGGACAAGGATAAAATCTAATGTCCCCTCTGCTACAGCATAGAAATTAGTTGCTTTATTATGAAAACTATCCCATTGGGATTTTGCAATACATGAAATAATATATTTGCAAATTGTTCTGACTTTTAATTTATTCATGACCATTATTCTATATCAAATTATAACAGCAATGGCTACATCTATAGCCTACAATATTATTTAACTAGGTCACTGTGATGTAATTGTTAAAGAAAAAGTTTATCTGTGAGCTTCTTTAAGTTTAAGATGAAGAGCACAGTATAGCATGCTTATATGAATGGTATACCAAATTTGAGGTTTTACTATAAAATGTACTTACTTAATATACAATATTAGGTCAATGTCAGAAAAATATAAACCTTTTTTTGTATTCAGCACAAAACTGGGTAAGGGTGAGGTTCTACTGAGCAGTTTCTTAGCCTCATACAAAAAAGTTTATATTTTTCTAACATTGACCTAATATTGTTTTTATACTGAAACTTAAATTAAAACATTGATAGCTATTAAAATAGTAACACAAACTTCAAAATTATTATCATCCCTTAATGAATCACTGATTGTGGAAAAATGGTTCCATGATGAAATTGACATTGCACAAAATAAAGCTGTTTTATTAAATTTAGGAAATAAACACAACTAGCATAACTAGTTGCAGTATAAAATGAGCTATTTAATATCAGTTTCTGGTGAAAATAGATATTTTACTGTAATATGTACAGTACTTACTTACTTAATTAAATGTGTTATTTCCTGATCAATTTTTAGTTGAACTGGAGGTTTTACTATAACATGTACTTACTTAATTAAATGAGCAATTTCCCAATTAGTTTCTGGCTGAACTGGAGGTTTTACTATACAACCGTCTTTTGTTACTATTGCCACTTCATACTGAAATTAAACAAGCAAATATTAAATAAAATGTTTGAAAATATAATCAATATTTATGATGATCTTTGAATTAAAAATACATTGGTCTCTCCTCTGTATGTAACCCCCTAATCTTATTAACCCTTTCAACGCTACACAAAAAAATGGAAAAATGGCTGCTGCTGCTGCTGCATTTTTTTTGTTGTGTTCATTCATTAGAACAGTATATTCCTTTTCCTATTATAAGAGATACAGAGAAAGTTATTGCATGAAAAATGCTCGGGAGAACATGAAATATAAATTTAAGCAATTATTTCAGTATAATTTTTATCAGGTTAGGTTGTTGTTTAATCTGACATATAATAAAGAAGACCCTAGTTGCTTGATCCCAAAGCATATTGCATCACATTACACAATGTAAAATGTAATCATGGCAAACATATGCTTCGTCCTCAAAATTTTCAGTCAACCACTGTTTCCCCCCCCCCCCCCCCCCCCCCCCCCCCTTTTTCTACGTCTTGTAATGATTGGTCAAATCATATTTCCTACACGAATTAAATGTAATAAACACATTGAGATAACAGGAAACCTTTTAACTAATCCTTGTTGTCAGTTTCGGCATAGAAATGCTGTAATATTTTCATATGAATAGCTTCGTTTCAGATTTCCGCTATTTGCATTTGTCAAAATATTTGTTTTTAATTTCCTTCTACTGCATGATTTTACTTAAAAAATTGCCGGGATTTTCAGCACAAATGAGACCTTGTATATCCTTGAATCATACCAAGAAAAATTGGAGAGAACCTGAATGAAAACCAGATGGTTTAAGAGTCCTGATGAAAAATCCATTGTCATTGCGGCATATGCTGCGAATAGCAGTGGCGGACAGCGTATGTCATCGCATCATATGCCGCGTATAGAATTGAAATGGTTAAAATCGCATTTATTCTAAAATGACAAATTCACAATAATAAATACAGGCAGTAATTTCTGAATTTACAGTATTTTGATCTTATGGTTTTTAAATTTTTAAAGCAAGGAAAACAAATAATTTTCAGTTATGAGCATATAATTATATCTATTCTTTTTCCATTTTTCAAAGTATTTTTAGCATTTGAATCTGCTTTATACAAATATGAAATATAATCAATATCAAAACCAGTTTTTCACACAATAATTTTAATGGGTTTCTTGTAAAAAAGTTTTTCCTATAGGGCAAGGATCAGATAAAGTGTAACATTTGTGTGACATAACGTCCGTCACATTTAAGCCCATATATCAAGATTTTAAATATATTAGAGGAATCTTCAAAATTTCAGTGTTGACTTGTGTGATTATAGAGATAGTTCTTTGTTTCAATACTTGTCAACAGACATTCAAACAAAGGCACAACTTTTGTGATGGATGTTACATTGACAAGTTTGACATGCTAATTTTAGATCAAAGAAAGTTTTAAATGTATTTCAAACTAATTAAATTACATGGTTTTCATTCTTGTTCTGAACTCATGAAAATGCACATCTTGGAAGTTTAAAGTTAAAAAGAATAATGGGGTTAAAAAAAAGTAATGGACGTCACAAAAATATGATGCATATTTGTTTAGTTTCCATTCCAACTAATCACTACTGGACACCAGGAGAGTCAAAATGGTTAGGATTATATAACTGGTAGTAGTAAAAACCCAGAGTCAATGGGAAATGGATATTAATAATGGTTAATTTGTTTAGTGTGATGGAAGTTTTGTTTGACAGTTTGACATTTTATAAGTCACATTTCACATCTGTGTAACGGGCGTCACAAAAAAATGCTGTATATTTTTTTATTTTTCAACCTAAGTTCTTACAACTGGACGCCTGTAGAGTCAGAATTGGTAAAATACATCAAAATGGTTGTATGTAAAAGATAAAGAATCAATAGAAAATAGATACATATAAGAATTCATTTGTATAGTGTGACAGACGTTTTGTTTGACAGTTTGACATTTTCCAAGTTAAATTTTACACTCATGCATGAGAATTTTAAAAGAAATGATGTACTGATAACTTTGGTACTTAATCAAAGACGTAGAACCAGCATTTCTTGCATACCACTAAATGACATTGTGTATATCAACACAGTTCGACAGGAATTATAAACTATTTATTTTAGGAAATATTGTCAAAAATAACGCCTGTTCTATATGATTGTGGAATTTGGAACTGAATGACTCAATTTCACCTTACTATTGCACAATTTCAATGTTAGGGTAGAATAATAACAGTTCACTGGTATCATGATATTCTCTGTTCAAAACAATGAGATACATACTTGCAAATGTTTGCCCTTTATACAGGGAGGTCAAACAATAACAGTCGTTCGTTGATTAATTGTCACATAGTAATTGGCAAAAATAGTTTCCTAGTTTTCATTAAAATATTTCATTTTAACAAACAATTATTATCAATAACTGTTACAATATCTATATCAAATATAACCATAACATGATACTTCGTGGTTGTATCTCGTATGAGACACTTTGTACAATCATTAAATATTAGAACGCCCGTTATTCTTGAAAAAATATTTGACCGACACTAAACTTACCCTTCTGCAAGTTACACTATCTATTTTTGACACATAGATCAATGACATAGTAATCATGTGTACCCAATTACAAAGCACATGATGTGATGATGTATACCACTCTTTCATGTAAATATAGACAGTTTGATCGCCGTTACTTTGAAAATTTGAAATGCTTGTCTTTTGTAATATCTATGTCTGAATGCAATATTTCTTAGCAAATTTTAAAGGATTATTATTTGAGGGTTCCTGAACATTTGTAGGGTTATATTAGACATTGTACTTCAACAGTAAACAAAGTTAAAAATTAGGTCATAATTTGACAGACAGCATAATGGACAAACAGTGATTTTTGAAGAGTTTTTTCTCAATAAATCTGCACAAATTATTCCTACTCATAGGTTTGAAGTGTTCATTGACATGTTATTTCTCAATATTAATAAAGCTGGAGAACATGCAATTTGACAAATGGATATTCTAAATCAATTTTCTCAAAGGCCTACTAAATGTCACAAAATGGCTGACAAAAAACATTGACATTTCAGGAAAAAATCCAATTAAAAATCGAACCACAAATAGTTAATAAATGATTTTATTTATTATATATATACACTACAAACACCACTTTGTTTTGGTTTATGACTCTTATTTATACACATAAGTAAAGAAAATTTTCACAAGAAATGTTCGGGCGTTACTTTTTACACTTTATCTGATCTTTGCCCTATACTCCAGTGCCCAAACTCTTAATATAAGAATAACCTTTACCTAATAACAAAATAGTGTATGTGCCAAGACAGGGGCATATTATTCTGCAGTAATAATTTTTTTGTTGTATTTCATATTAGTTTTTCAGTTTGTAATTTTGTCATGTCTGTACTATGCCGTATGGGTTTTTCTAACAGTTGACGGCCATACAAGCTCTCCATCATTTGAAATCTGATGGATAGTTGTCTCATTGATATTCATACGGCATCTACTTATTTTTCTATTACACAGCAATATTACCTTGTTAATAGATCTAGCATCTCTGTAATACAAAATCTTCATACATCTTTCTATCTGTTTTTGTGCTTCCTCTAACGTCATGTTAGGATTATTCTCATAGGCTTCTCTTAATAAAGGCTGAAATGTATATTAGTATTTTAATGTTTTATAACCTTATACAAAATAAATATATATTTTATCAGCATATAGCAGGCCTCTACATTAACATTTTTTCTAACTTGTCCCTTCGGACAAGTGGCAAGAAAATCAGCTTGTCCGAACTCTCAACTCACTTGTCCGAATTCATAATTAAAAATCTAACATATTGATGATTTATGCAATAATAACACTTGGGCTTTGATTGTACCTAATAAAAGGAGCATTTTGTAATGTTATATGAATACCGCATCAAAATACATTTCATTATTTCAGAATGAAAGTTTTTTTGCAAGACTGTGTTCTCTGACTCAATGTCACTATCATTTGTCAATCATTTAATCATCATTTCTTCCCAAACCACTACGTTCCCCTATGGACCTATTCATTCTTTAGTAGTGGTATGGGTTAAACCAAGGATGTAAATACACCTGGCCACCTTGAACATGTATATGAGTAAACCTTTTTAATTTATTGATGATGTCAAAACAAGCTTTTACAATTTATTTTGATTTGTATATACATTGATATATGATCATGAAGTACATACACATTTCACTAAAAAATCTGCCTTTTAAGTTTTTTTGTTTTTTTTCATCTTAAATTTTTATATCACATGTCATAGATTTTATCAAATAAAACCTCTTTTAATATATTGTTATGCATAAAAGCAAAATCAAATGAAACATACTTTAATTTAATATTTTAAAGTTTAGGTAAAACTCCATATGGAGGTGCTCCTAATTCAAGGAAGCTTATACTAAGAAGATACATTAACATTGGTTTCTTTCCCCTTACTTATATCCCCCTGGTCAATGGCTGCCAGCATGTTCAATACTCCAAATCAGAGACATATAATACAAGTTTTATATGTCTCTGGTTCAATCAACGAATAATTATTTCATTAAGTATGATAAATAAAACAATCATTCATATTTTTGGGAATGTATAAGTCTTGAATTTGATCTATTTTTATCTGACCTTGATTTTTTTAACTTGTCCCATCGGACAAGTAGTATGGTGAATCTACTTGCCCGACACCTGTGTGCACTTGTCCCGGACAATCGGACAAGCGTTAATGTCGAGCCCTGTATATTTGTTGTGATATTGAAGAGGAGTATTAGATTATTGTCACATAATTTAGTGTTAAAGTGCTAGTTCACAAGTCTGTAGTACTGAGACAGGCCACCCTACCAGGACATACCAATTTCAGAGTCTTCCAGTCGGTGCCATGATACACATGTATATCATATCAGCAAGTAACTGTAGGAATTATGATTGCATTTTATACATAGTTAACCACAAAAAGCAGAAAATTACATTTTTTTTTCGAAAAAAAGCTGGATTACCAATTCAGGAATATGATATTTGTTATCCTTTTGTTTGATGTGTTTGATCTTTTGATTTTGCCATTTGATTAGTGACCTCCCGTTCAGATCTTTCCTTGAAGTTTGGTATTTTTGTTATTTTACTATTTATTGTGACTTACATTTGCTATATATGCTCCATAACCAGTACAAATAGTTGGCGATTCATAAGCTACACCTATCTTGTCAACAAAACCTAAAAAGCTGTAATATATAATATGCAAATTATTGGCAATCTGTACAGTATGTTCCAACTGATAAATATTTTTTTAGATCACAGGCTGGATGTTATATCTTTAAAATTTTGGCAAACCATCAAGAAACAATGATTTTCTTTTATAAATACATGCAATATCATTGCTATAATGGAAGAAGCTATCAAAATACTTTGAATGTTTGAATTTTTTTACTACATTTACTACTTGAAAGTACTGTATAGTATAATGACATCAATACTATGACATAAGATCTAGTGGGCAAGTAGAACTGGTTTAACCATAGCTAATTATATATAACCAGTCATAGAAATTGGGGTTGGGCATAGTTTACAGGAACTAATTGATGATTTTTCAAATTATTACTACAAATGTACAAAAATCAACAGGACCGAATATATTTTTACAGGACTATCCTGCGCATCCTGTGCTAATTCTGAGGACTAAACCCAACTATTTTTCATGCCTGTACAAAATCAGGCTATCTGAATCATATATTGCTTCAATTTGTTTGTGTTTTTATGCTCTTTCTTTCTGATGTAATGAGCAATAATCTCAGGTTCAAAATTGAATACTTATGGTTCTCTGTCCTGTAATCTTTCAACAATTGAATACTTACGGTTCTCTGTCCTGTAATTTTTCAACAATTGAATACTTACGGTTCTCCGTCCTGTAATCTTTCAACAATTGAATACTTACGGTTCTCCATCCTGTAATCTTTCAACAATTGAATACTTACGGTTCTCCGTCCTGTAATCCTCCAACAAGGAACACATTCCACAGTGGATTAAACTGTGACCTTCTGTTATACAGTATTCTAGTCATCCATGAGTACAGTCCCCTTGGTGTGTAGCCAAAACCGTCATTTAAGCATTCTTCATCTATTCTGTAAATATGTATGCAAAACAATTAAACATTAGTTTACATTTGAAATTAATAACTTTAATTGATTTCAATACAAATTAAACAAGCAATCCATGATTATCCTTAAAAATGCACTCAACATGCTCAACAACACATGTTTACCAAAAATACACAACATCATCCCATATGTCATCAGAAAATGAAATGGAAATGTTTAAAATTACATCGTACATGTACATGAAAAGCTTAAAATAATAAATTAATTCAACACAGCTACATTGTACCATATGCCTACACACACTTACATTGTATAAAAAAAATCTATGCATTCAGTATAATTAGTTTTAATATAGTGGTTGAAGTTGTTCATGAAATATAACCAATTTATTTTTGACCAGGTTATATCAGACATACATGTATTAGATGTTTTCAGGAGTGTGATAATAAATATAGTATTAATGCTCTTGGTACACAAATTTTTCTTGTAGTTGCACAACATGTATTATAAATATATTATAAATGTGCACAAGCTTGTCAACAAGAGCTGCACAAAAATCCTGTTCTTTGTCTTAAACTTTAACAATTTTCAGCTCTAGGATTTTATTCTAAGCTGTATCAACAACAGAAAACGTTTTCATATTGCTGCAATTTGTATCTATGGTTTAGCCATACATGTACATGACTTACACTCTTTGTTCAATAACACTCTGTAAATACTGGAAATCTGCATAATCTCCCCCACAGCCTATGATTGTACTGTCATTAACCTTCATCACACGAGAGAGATTCCTGTACCTGGCGAGAGAGCCGTATGATCCTAACATGTCAGCAGCTATCACTACCCCACCATTAAACTTTATACCTAGGACAGACGTTCCAGTTACAGTTGGTGCTCTGAAATACAAATGAAATAAAGAAAAGAGGGTTAAGTCAAGATAATATTTAGACATCTGCAGTTTATACTAATTAAGATATACATGAAATAGTTACAACTTGTACTGAATTTTTTGTAACATTGTTATGTTTCATTTCATAGATAGATAAATCAACAATTTGATAGTTATTGGAAAGTTCAGTTGATCTCGTCTGAGATTTGTTCTTCTTGGTCATGTTGGTGACATAAAAATTGCTTATTGATAAACCATGGATTTGTTTGGAATGCATTCTAAAACAAGTTCATCAGTTTTTTCTTGTGTTAGTGAATAAGCACATGTCTTAAGCTTTCTTTAATTATTAATCATCATGATTATAAGATTTTTTTGTAAAAAAAAGCCTTCTTTTGAGACCAAATGAATATGATTAATTAATGATTAAATACAACACATATACTTACACAACCTAACTTACAGTTTATTGTTCGTCATTTCTGTTATGCTTACATGTACCGGTAGGTTCATTAAATAGTGGAGATTACAGAAAATTCAGGTGGTATTCTGCTTTCAAATTGCTTAAAAGTTTTGATAGCACATCTCAAAAATATAATCAATGCAGACCACTATAGAGTTACATGTATGTCCTTCACAGGAAAAAAATCAACAATTATGTGCGCCTTTAGCATTTACCAGATATACATGTAACATCATTACATGTGCAAGGGGATCACTTGTATTAACATTCATCAAGCGTCTAAGTGTCATTATTTTGAAGGATAGTCTAGAAATAAGGTTTGTTCTGTAGATGCATGTACATTTTTTTGTACTTAATCATAATTTCTTAATTTCTTAATGACAACAGTGCTGATTGTCAATTGTGAGAATTTAATTTGTCAAGACAAATAATTTGAAAAATTAGTAGAAAAAAAAAGTAGAATATTTTTTAACTAGTAAATTGTCACAGAATTGAAGATGCAGCTAAACTAATAAATGATGTTCACTCAAATGAATTTTTTGGGCAAAAATGCATCCAAGTTGAAAGGAATGCATGTCGTTTCGTAACCTGGTCGTTTCGTAACTATGTTGATTTGTAACTGAGACGTTTCATACCTGGTGTAATTATATATGGTTATAAGTGTTAGTTTAAATTAATTAGTTTAAATGAAACAGTTAAAGTTATTAATTTATAAATGATCAAATTGTTCATCTAATAATAACAATATTGTAATGTTTTTAATTTAAAACTTTCTTAAATCTTTTTAATTATTGGCTATAATTGGTAATTATGCTTAGGTGTTCTTTCTGTAGTTATAGACTCCAATATCGTCAGACTAAAAACAAGAAACATGAAAGAAACCTAATGATGGAATAAAAAAAGATTAATAAAGAACTCAGCAACATAAAGATGAGTGGTGTCAAGTATTGGAGACAACAAAGCACGTGGCAGACAACTAAATACTTTGATAAGGACGGGGTACATCTAAAATGATGATGGACAATTTCAATTCTTCTATTCTATTCGCATGTGTGCAAAACTGTACTTGTTAAGGTGGCTCGGGTCTATTCGGATTTTCTATCAGAAAGGCCGTATTTTTTGTTATTTTATTCTTTAAAGAAAGTGAATGAAATTGGTCGAAAAAAAATAGGGGGTCACGGACCATTTAAGCTCAAAATTTTACTTTTAAACAGGTATGCAAAAGGGACCATTTTTCAATGAAATGATAGGGAAAATAGAGGTGTTGACATATTTTTATCGGAATATCAAAAAAACATTCTATGACACTTGGTCCAAAACTGTAATATAGGAACTTGAAATATAGCTTTAAAGAATGTGCAAATAAAAAACATAGGTCACCGATAAGGAAAAAAAATTATTTTGCATCAAAACCCAAATTTTGGCGGGAAAATGGTAAAACTGCGTGAAATGTCGTTTTGAGCCCTTAAAAGATACACATAATAACGAAAATATTCTTTAAGTGACATACCTACAATGATTTAACATTTCTAATCAATCAAAATATTAAAAAAATAATTTCGAATTTACGACAAATACTTTTCGTGTACATTGTAATTCATGCGTGAAATTATGCGCAGTCGAATAGTCCCGATCCACCTTAAGTGCAAAATTTTGTGCAATCAATTATCTAATAAATAAATATAGATATATATATATATATGTACACCAATAGGTCTTTTTATTATTTTTAAGTAACCTACGACTCATATTATTATTATATATTGACATGGGGACGAAGTCCCCAATAACAGTAGAAAATTCAATAAAAAAAAAAAAAAAAAGATCGGAAAAATTTTCCCGATATTTTCATTGTACTAATGAACTCAAAATCGTTCAGATTTTTTTTTCTCGCGTTTTTGAATTTCCGGATCTGCGCAGAAATTTACTTTCGTTTCTGATCTTGTTTGCATTAGACTTTGAATAAAATGTATATTTATCAGTTTAAGAAAGGAACTCAATACTATTAATTCATTTTTAAAAATTGTTTATTATAAAAAAAAACGTTACCTGATGACAGCGTTTCTTTGTTTACATTGAATATGACGTCATAACTTAAATAACGTCACAACTAAAATCCCTAACAACAGAACCAAAATCGGAAACGTTACATTCTTTGTTTACATTGAATATGACGTCATAACGTCACAACTAAATCCTTAACAACAGAACCAAAATCGGAAACGTTACGGTATTTCCGTTTCTCTTTTTAACATGTTTGATTTATAAAAAAAAATCATACAGACTTCGTCCCCATTCACAGGTTATGCCTGCCTCATATTATTGGTTACAAAACGTCTCAGGTACGAAACGACCTAGTAAGTTACGAATCGACTAGTCCGAGATTACCCTGACGTCCAACGGCTGTTTTGCCAGACAAGCTGGGGCCGTGGGACGTCAGAAGTCGTCCCATATCAAAAAGTGGATATTTGCCCACCCAAAAAAAAATGCGCTGCTTCGTCGCTTCTGAGGCCGACTGACGGCCTTGGAATTATATAAATCGGGCATCAATCTGTTCATTTTTCATTTATCTCTTCATTTATGTAAGTTTCACCTACCTGCCAACCTTTATTTTTCCATATTTTAACAGTTTTCACAGTGACCCATCGATTTCGACATTTTGACTTTCACTTTCAAATGGACGTCAAGTTACGAGAGAGTTCGTGGTCTCGAGACTCAAAATATGCAAATATTTATATTTTTTCACCTCCTTTATAGGAGATCGATGTTTAACATTTAGTTCCGACCACGTTACAATCGGAAGCTCTCGGACATTTAGATAACTTGCATTGTAAATGAACGAGGTGTTACAATATAGTCATTTGCATAAATCATCACTGTTTTCTCGTGGTCACGTGATTATCTTTGAAAATGAAAGGCAAAATGCTGAAATCGATGGGTCACTGTGAAAACTGTTAAAATATGGAAAAATAAAGGTTGGCAGGTAGGTGAAACTTACATAAATGAAGAGATAAATGAAAATGAACAGATTGATGCCCGAATTATATAATTCCAAGGCCGTCAGTCGGCCTCAGAAGCGACGAAGCAGCGCATCTATTTTGGGTGGGCAAATATCCACTTTTTGATATGGGACGAGCTCTGACGTCCCACGGCCCCAGCTTGTCTGGCAAAACAGCCGTAGGACGTCAGAGTAATCTGGGACTATGAATCGACTAAGTTACGAAATGACCAGGTTAGGAAACGACCTGCACCGGTCTAAAGGAGCCTGTAATTCATGTTTTCGTTTGTTACACATTTGTTTTTTTGTTCATTACTTTGTACATTAAACAGAATGGAGCCAAGAAAGAAATGATCTGTCAAACGCATAGGACATGCATGGTTTTGACCTGACTGGTAGACTAATTTCAACATTACTACCAACAATGACATATTAATGTTTCAAAATAAAGAGAAAAAAGGGGGGATTTGTAACACGGCTTGTGTACTTGTTTATTGTGAGATGCCTTACAGTGTACGTTTAGCTGCACCAATCTGTGATTGATTTTGCATTGCAGTCTGTCCTGGTCCTGGGAAATTGTAAACGGAACCAGGAGATGGTCCATTTCTCCAAAATTCTGTAGACATCATACTCTCCGAAGTCATCTTTTACCGGAAGTGGATACCGACTGCATTACTCTCTAAATTTATCAAATCAAATGTTAGTAAATGAAGTGAATTTTGCAATGCAAAATACGACAAAATATTAATGTTAAGTTCAAAAACCTCTATACACCTAAAGTTTCATTCAGAATAATAAGGAATATGCTTAAAGACTAAGTCCTTCTAAGGGAGGTAACTAAAAGTGACAAAATGAAAGTAGGAGGAGCGAACAAAACAAAAAATGTTGCGAAAAACGAATAGCTACTGATTTTATTTTATATAACTCAAAAATAGTCGGGCCATCTTGTAACGTAAGCTTGAATGTAAATAATTTTAAGCATCTGTATCTCGTTAAAATGGTATTCCCAATGGGCAAGGGAAAAAACATAGGCATTGAGCCACAGGCACTTGTTTCTATCCATTGGAAGACCCACTATCAACGTATTTACGTTGATAGTGGGTCTTCCAATGGATAGAAACAAGTGCCTGTGCATTGAGCTTCCAAATTATTTTTTATGGGGACTAGGATGGAAAATTTTGAACTGCATTTTCTAGTTGTAAATCTCTGTCCTGCCTTTTTATGAGGGTACCAATTCCCTTCAACGCCTTGCTTCATATGGTAATTTAGCTTACCATTAATGTCAAATTGGTTTAAATTTTTTCTGCAATACCATCGAGTACTGGGATTCGAAGTCGTCCCAGAAAAAAAAAAGCCTTGCCAGACGTGCTAATTATTTGGACTAGTGATTCGTCAACATATCGTTATTGTGATTCCTCATAGGTCTCAAATAGTTATCGTAATGGTTATTTTTTGAAAAAAATTTAATTACAATGATTTGTCAAAACATTTCACTTTTATTTTATCATCATGCATCAAAAATTACTGTTAATATCATTTGGCAAAAATTTTAACTTTAATCATCATAAAAGTACTTCAGTTACGACCATTTTTATGCCCCACCTACGATAGTAGAGGGGCATTATGTTTTCTGGTCTGTGCCTCCGTTCGTTCGTTCGTCCGTCCGTCTGTGCGTCCGTTCGCTTCAGGTTAAAGTTTTTGGTCGAGGTACCCCTGTGAGATGATAATGAATAATTCATGAATATGCATGAACATTTCATGAACTGTTCATGAACAGATTTCATGAACAGTTCATCATATCTTCATGAACATTTGATGAGCAATTCATGAACTGAAAATCGACAGTAATGTTCATGAACTTTAATGTTCATGAACAATTCATGAACAAGAAAGGGTTCATGATCATTGTTGTTCATGAACATTTAAATGTTCATGAACCTTTCTTGTTCATGAATTGTTCATGAACATTAAAGTTCATGAACATTACTGTCGATTTTCAGTTCATGAATTGCTCATCAAATGTTCATGAAGATATGATGAACTGTTCATGAAATCTGTTCATGAACAGTTCATGAAATGTTCATGCATATTCATGAATTATTCATTATCATCTCACAGGGGTAATTTACTGTCAAGGAGAGGATTCTGGGGGGGATTGGAACCCACCCTTTTTTAGCAAGATCAATGCATATGAAAGGGTTTATAGTACATAGTTTGAACCCCACACCTTTTTTAAAATGGCTGGATCTGCACCTGTACCCACCCAATATTAAAACTAAAGTAACTATGCGTCAGATATAATAATATAAAAGGATACATGTAAAGTTTCTGCTTCTTTCTGTAATATTTTGTTGTCTCTGTTCTTCCAAGTAGAATCGCTGAATAAATGTAACTAAAATCTCCACGGAATCTGTTTTACTATCAAAACTGGCAGCTCCATTTTGATATTTAATCATTCAATCCCCTAAAAGTATAAAAAAAATCCACAAAGAATCAATTGTTCTAGATGTTTTAAAGCAATAAAATTCAATTGAAATGTTGTTGCCTGTTTATACACTACATCTGAAGCTGTTAATGAATCAAATTCATTTCAAAACCCTCCCCCTTTTTATCCCCTGAAGATTATAAAAACTGGCTACTTATTATTTTCACAAAAGAACAATTCAAACAATTCAAAAACTATAAATTTTAGGTAACTACCAATAATCATATGTGGAAACAATTATTCATTTTGTTTATATAATTAAAAATAAATTTTCAAATATGCTTTCAGACTTTCTGATGTTGCTTTGCTCAAAGAAACCATAAAAAAAATATATTTCCTCAACAAATTATATTTTATAATAATATACACATGTCTGTCATGTTAAATTAAATTTGTAATGCACTTATCTGAAATCTTTCTGACTGGAAATGTCTTTTCCGTGTTTCCATCAGCGTAATCTCCATTTTGGTGACGTATTACCCAAGAGTGCACTTATGCTGACGTTGAGACTGTGACAATCTCGCCCCAGATAATATCGGCCAGAAGTTGATCTGTGCCGTAACGGAAGTATGAAAATAAATCAAGGGTGTCGCAAACAAATATTTATTAATATGCAGTTTTATTAAGTATAATAAAAAAAAAATCTTTAGTTTAAACGGCACATGGTGCATGTGAATAAACAAGTGGACTCACTTGGAAGGTATTTTTAGGGCCGAACTGTTCAGTACGATTAAAACCACGAGGTCAAGGTTTGTTTACATTGTACATACGTTGAGAAACGTCTGTCGTTGGGCCTATCTATCATTGATCTGATATTTTTCTAAGTTATTTATATGCCGGACGACAATTAATAGAAAGGCACATATGTGAACTTGGAGAAAATCAGAATTTACATCTTTAGCAGTTTAGGGAAAGGAAGAGTAAAAAAAACCTTCTTGCAGCAAACCAGTAACAGCAGTGACAGTCCCACACGCAGTGTTACCAGTTACTAAATCATCTATTATTCATAACACATGCATATGACAGATGAACATTTCAAGAATTTCAATGATCAGCTCGTGATTCATCAAAACTTCATGAACATTCATAAAATACTTTTAATGAACATTTCATGAATTTTTATGAGCAGCTACTGATTCATCAAAACTTCATGAACATTCATAAAATACTTTTAATGAACATTTCATGAATTTTTATGAGCAGCTAGTGATTCATCAAAACTTCATGAACATTCATAAAATACTTTTAATGAACATTTCATGAATTTTTATGAACATCTAGTGATTCATCAAAACTTCATGAACATTCATAAATACTTTTAATGAACATTTCATGATTTTTTATGAGCAGCTAGTGATTCATCAAAACTTCATGAACATTCATAAAATACTTTTAATGAACAGTTCATGAATTAAATTCATGAACCTTCATTTATGAATTATTTATGAATTTTCATGTACCATTCATGAACATTCACGAACCATTCATGATAGTTCATGAAGTCATGAATTTCTTCTCGCCGGGGAAGTTTTTGATGAAGCTGAAGTCCAATCAACTTGAAACTTGATACACATGTTCCCCATGATATGATCTTTCTAATTTTAATGCCAAATTATAGTTTTGACCCCAATTTCATGGTTCACTGAACATAGAAAATGATAGTGCAAAGTTCAGGTTAAAGTTTTTGGTCAAGGTAGTTTTTGATGAAGTTAAAGTTACATCAACTTGAAACTTAGTACACATGTTCCCTATGATATGATCTTTCTAATTTTAATTCCAAATTAAAGTTTTGACCCCAATTTCATGGTCCACTGCACATAGAAAATGATAGTGTGAGTGGGGCATCCGTGTACTATGGACACATTCTTGTTTATTTTGGTATCCGGTCGTTCCGGCCCCAAACCGATCCGGCCCCAAGTCAATCCGGCCCAAAGTCGATCCGGCCCAAGTAGATCCGGCCCACGTCGATCCGTCCCCAAGTCGATCCGGCCCCATAATAAAATATGGATTAACTAGATTTTGGAGGAATTTGTCACAAACTTTAACAGTATAAATGGAATTTGAAAAAAAGTGTCCAATCAATGATGGATGACAACAGGTCAGTGAAGTATTGGAGTACCAGTTAACGAACTATTTTAAATCCATACGAAAATTAGTGTTATTGTGTCTGTTTGTATCGCAGTTTCTACATTTTTAAATTATGAAGTTATTTTCCATAATAACTTTTACTTTGAATTTCATGGCGATTTTTATTTTATTCAGTTCACACACAGAATAGCTAAATAAATATTTACAGTCCAATGTACCTATAAAATTTAACGCATAATAATGACTTATATAATCAAATCATTAGTCTATAATTGGTTTGTTTATTCAACAGTTGTCTGATGATTGTGAAATAAGGTAATGCCACTCGTAATCACTTAATTCAATCCAATGCGGATTAATTAAAGTTACGTAATCTGTTTTTCAAGAAAGTCTTTATAGTTTGATCTTCTGCATGGTTGGTGTATATTATAATAATTATTTGTATTTTTTTTTCAGGTTACATCATAGGCTTCTATAACATATAAAAATATTCTATTCTATAACACTTTTTTTTTGTAACATCAGATATAGTCAATATATTTTTCTTATTTTGACAATATTTTGAATAGTGTATTAATAAGATAAATAAGATAAATACGTTTATTGCAATAAGCACAATTATGCTATAGCACATTTAAATTACAACATTATCATGTGTAAGCAACATGAAATTTATATTAATACATAGGTATACAAAACTGCAGAGAACATAATTAACAATATGAACATTTTGTTAATGAAAAAGACAATTAGATTCATATATATAACTAAGTTAATATGAAAGTTCTGAGTTTCCAACTTTCACGCAAAAAACACATCAAATTGTAAATAACAGTTTTTGTTTGAACTTGTAGTAGTGAATACAGTTTGTTGATATTTGGCCATGTATGATAATGTTTTGAGAAGTATTTAAGTCTATACTGTCTATATGCTGGACAAACCATAATAAAATGATATTCGTTCTCTATACATTGCATAGTACAACATTTACAAATTCTATCCTCCCTTCGTTGTTTTATGTAACGACCAGTTTCCATATTTAGTTTTAATACACCAAATCTTAATAAAGACAACATTTTAACATTGATATTTTTCAATATATATTGTTCCATCTTAAAACCTGTTTTTATCACTTTGTACAATATTAGTTTTTCAGAGCTCTCTACAGACTCACGCCAGCTCTGATAAAATTGATCTAACAGACGTTCATTCAAAATATCAAAGTTTACATTAACATTCTCTTGTGCATACCATAAATAATTAAATCCAAGTTGAAAAAGTAAATTACGAACATTTGTGGCCCAATTTTCTTTACCACTATTACAGTCAGCAACTAGAACTTGATATATTTCATATACAATATCTGGTTTCTTGTTTATAATATTAACCCAGTATTTCAACAACTTTTGTTTCCTAGTAACATACATAGGTAAATGACCAAGATCGCCAATAATACAACAGACAGGCGTGTTTTTGGGTACTTTTAAAACAAATCTACAAAATTTATTATGTACAGTTTCGATTTCTTTTGCATGATGAAAACCCCATACTTCAGAGGCGTAGTTTAAAATAGACATAACTAGACTGTCAAACATAGCACATTGCTGTTCTGGTGAAATATAAGTAGATCTTAATGAGTTTAACAATGCTGCAAGCGCTCTACTTCCCTGTCCCGCTAGGCGTTTTTGAGTTTGTTGAAATTTACCGTTGTAATGTAGAAGAACTCCAAGGTATACATAGTGATCGACTACTTTTAGTTCCGTATTGTCATAATGCCATGAATGGTTTACTCTTTGCCATCCTTTACGAAAAAACTACAACTTCTGTTTTATCCTTATTAACCCCAATTTTCCATTTTGTACAGTAGACGAATAATTTATCTAAAAGAAACTGTAGAGCTTCCGGTGTTTTTCCAAATAGCACAGTGTCATCAGCGAATAACAACAAATATATCAAATATCCATTAAGGCTTATGTAATCACTAGTTCTATTATCATTCATACGTAGATCATCAGCAATGTCATTTATAAAAAATATGAAAAGTAGAGGAGACAAGGGTTCACCTTGTTTTACACCAATATTATTACAAAAAACATCTGAAAGTAATCCATCGCATTTAACGCGAATGTTCACAGTTGCATATACTGACTGCACCATGGAAACAAACTTGCTACTAATTCCACTATTGAAAAGCTTATACCAAAGTATGCGACGGTCGACATTGTCAAAAGCTTTACAAAAGTCCACGAATGCTGAATACAGTTTTTCCTTTTGCGACAAGGTTGTTGATATTATTCCATGAAGAATAAAAACAGCGTCGACAGTTGATTTTTGGCGACGAAATCCAAATTGGTTTGCTAAAAGAATCTCATTATCTTCGGCCCAACAAAGTAAACGATTATTCAAAATTGAAGTAAAGATCTTTGAAAATACACTAATCAATATAATTGGCCTATAGTTATTAGGGTTTGTAAGATCCCCTTTCTTTGGTACAGGTATAGCAATTCCTTCTATCCAATTATCGGGGTATATACTAAATTCAAAAAGTTTATTAAACAAAACTGTTAAAAATGTTGAAAAAAGTTGAGAATCTGATAAAAACATTTCTCCACTGATTTCATCTGTTCCTGTACTTTTACCACGCTTTAGTTTTTTAATAGCAGATTCAATTTCAGATTCAGTAAATTCGTTATCTAAATCGTCTATGTGAAGATCTTCCGAATGAATGTTGTCTATTAACGTTTTAACTTCTTCTGATAAATCACCAGGTTCCGCACCAAGAAAGTTTTTAAATGTTCAAAAATGTCTTTTGCATCGGCCGCGCATCTAGATCGACCCTTAGGTCTAACTTTTGACCAGAATTCTCTAGGATTCACTTTAGCCAATCGACTTAGCTCCTGTCCACGTACACGTTTATATCGTGTTTTCGCTTTTCGTTTAACTTTGTTGTATTCGTTTCTTGTTGACACGTATAATTGTCTATTGGGATTGCTTGGGTAGCGCTGAAAACGGTTCCGTGCTTGGTGAAATTCACTTCTAAACAGTTTACATGAGTGATCGAACCAATCATTTGTACTAAGTTTATGTTTACTTAAATGTTTTTTAACAGATGTTTTACCAAAAACATTAAGCGCGCATTTAAATATAACATCGGTGATCACATTTACGGCGTTGTTCGCACTTTCATTGTCATTTATGTTGTTTACTAGTTCCAACAGATCAGTTTGTTTCTCCCGTAATGCTTGCGTGTAATCGCTAACTTTCTCATTATCCCACTTTATATATGTATAATGGTTTGAAGAATGTTCCTCATTATACGTTCGATTAGTCTGAATTTCATAAAATAAAGGCGAATGGTCAGAAAATTCATTATGTTCCAGAACTTTAAAATTCTCAACCAATTTATAATCACATGGACAAGTTAACAGATAATCATTCACACTTCTTCCGTTTGAAGTACAAAATGTAAATTGACCAGCCAGATCGTTTCGTAGTCTACCATTACATATAGTTAAACCCGTGTTATGACACATTTGGACAAGCTTTCGACCAAACTTATTTACTGTTGTATCCTTTGAACATCTTGGAGGAGTAATGGGATTTTCATCATGCACTACACTACTAACATATCTATCTAAATTATCAAAACCTAGCCAATCATCTAGTAACCCAACTCTACTATTAAAATCACCACAAACAAGTATACTTCCTTTTTCTCTATACTCAAAAACAATATTTTCTATTAATTCAAAAAAGTCACAGTCATTTACATTATAATATGAGGACTTCTCATGGGGTATGTACACAAAACATATGTAAATATCAGTATCATTATGAAAAAAATCCTTTTTTAACTTTATCAATAAAATACCATTTTCAATTTCCTTGACTATTTCAATACCTTTCATAATATATGGTTTACAGTAAAAACATATTCCACCCTCGTTTCTGACCCCTTTATTATTACATCTACCAAATGACGATAGATTTTCAAAATTATTTAAGTGTGGCTTATTACTGCCCTTTAACCATGATTCACAAAGAAATAATAAATCATAATCATTAACAAAATTTAAAAAGTCATTGTCATCGATACAAGAAATAATACCATGAATGTTCCAACTTAAACACTTGATATTTCGAGAATGCTCTCTGCGTGTATCCTATGGACCAACATATTCTTTACCTGCTACGAACAGTTTGTCTCTCACAAAATATGCCTTAATATTGTTTTCTTTAAGTGCTCTAAGTTTCGGCAGTAGATTTTTTCTTCTTTTCAAAATTTCAACTGGCAGTTGTTCGGATATACCAAAATTCGTGTCTTTAAGATTAACAGCGCTTTTACGGACTTCTTGTTTCTGAAAATAGTTTGAAAACTTCACCAATAACGGGCGGATTCTGTCCCCCTCTTTTCCAATTCTGGAAAATTTTCTTTGAAAAAAATATGTAAGTTATTAACACAGTCTTCACCTTCCACCTCAGGTATATTATAAAAAACAAGATTGTTTTTCATTTCTTTCATCTGTATGTCAATCATAAGTTCTTCTTTCATTTTAACGCTTTCGTCCTTCACCTTTTTTCTAGTCAGGTCAATTTCGTTCTTTTGTTCAGATATTTGTTTATTGAAACGTTTTACATTTTCTGATTGTGAATTGATTTGATCATTTACTTCTTTGATTTTAGTGTCAAGTTCTAATATTTTTTTTCTCTGATCATCGAAGCAATCACTGAAATGTTGAGTAGCTTGTTTAACCTCCCCCAATCTCTGACTTAAAATCTGTGTTTCATATTCAACTTTAGTCACTTTACTATTCATATTATTCACAATGGATTCAATGTTGTCAAGTTTATTCAGCCTACTGTCAATGTTTTCCATTTTCAAAAATAAATCGTCAACCCACGGAGGTTTCTGTGCCATACTAGTTGGTGACATTCGTTGCATAGTTGACTGATAGAATGAGTTTGGAGTTGAACAATATTGCGGTTGAATTTGTTGCATTGTTTGTGATGGGGCGACATATTGTAACTGCTGGTTCTTCGGGTAAAACAAGCTATGATCTTGCACCATTTGCGATGAATGTGGATGACCAGTGTTTTGTTTGTTTACATCTGACATAACGGGTGTGTTGGGTGTACTCGATTTGTTCAATTTACCTTCAATGTTACTTTCAATGTTTTTCACTTCATTACTCTTACTTTTTGGCTTTTTTGGTTTTCTCCTTGTCGTCTTTTTAATGTCCGATTCACTTAATGTATTATCACTGCTCACATTTTTACGTTTTCCGCTCATATTAGTTCATAGTTCTTAAATTTACATTGGATCTTTCACAAACACCTCTGTCCGCCATGTCGCTTACACCTTTTTTTTTTAATAGTCATAGATAAAAAAAAAAAGTCATATGAGTATCCATTATTCTTTATTGCAAGAAATCAACAAAACAATGACATTGAATGCACGTTTTCACTCTCTAAAATATAATATCAGCACTCTTTTATAGAAAGGATCCGGCAAATCAAACAACATTTCTCAATTTTAGAAATTTTAAGAACTTAAAAAGAAAAACCAAGTTTATATGTATCAGCTTGGGGATCGGCTTGTACCGTTCATGTATGTAACTATTTGTTATTATATGTTACACAAGATGAAAGACTTGTTAGGATCACAGTCAATTGAAAGAAAATGCTAATTACTGCTGATTAATGTTGATGTCTGAATTCTTTTACATACGTTTTAATATAATTATACCAAATAATCTTGAAAACTTGTAATAAAGACATAATCAACCTAGTTGTTTTATACTCATCTAAAGAAAATATTTTTCAAAGGCCTTTTTTACTTTTTTTACCGTACACCTTTAACATTATAATAAAAATAATAAACATTTATGAATTATAATTAATATATATTTATTTTTATTCCTTAGAAATAATTTTTTTTATTGGGGCCGGATCGACTTTACATATGGGCCGGATCGACGTGGGGCCAGATCGACGTGGGACGGATCGACTTGGGCCAGATCGACGTGGGGCCGGATCTACCCGAAAGCTTTTATTTTTCACCCTTTTTCGATCTTGCATTTTTTATAATAGTTTATTAGGTGTGGAAAGACCTTTTGTTTTTCTTCTGATTATTATTTTTTTTTTTTTATTCCTTCTGCCATCTGAGGTGCTTTTTCGTCTTACAACATATCAAATGGAATTTTGGCCAATGATGTTGTACAGTAATGGGGGTTTCAAAACTCACCCTGTGTGACCAAACACTTATTCTTATAGAAGTTATCTCCCCGCGTCCCATTTTTCTTGTTATCGCTATATCTCTAAAACCGTAAAAGATTTTAGCAAACTGTTTTCACCAATTTGTTCGTCTACTCTTAAGAATGATTTGGTTTATTTTGACTTGAGTGATCGGAAGACATCTTACGGGAGTTATTTCCCTTTGAAAATTTAAGATAGGCGATTTGTTGGATAAATTCATACGTTATTAGTCGTAGAGGCCTACAGTCTATTGATATGAAGTCCTTGGTCCATTTGAAGGAAATTGAGGTTTAGGTCAAAGGTCAAGGTCATGTAATAAATTTGAATATTGCTTGTTATCGTTATTCTAAAGAAACTGTGACAGTAAATGATATGATGTGTTTGCCAAATAACTGAAAAAGGCGCAACTTCAACCTATTTAAGTCGAAGAGTTTTGGTTAACCCTTATAGGAGTTTTCTCCCTTTTTGTATTTGAAATCAGTATTTCTTCACAACCATACAAGTGATTGACCATGGGTCTTTTGATTTGAGATCACTGACCTGTGACCTCAAAATTGAGGTCACGGTCAAAGGTCAATTTGACGTTCTAGATTTTGACCTTTGCTAAAAATTCTTTCTGGTTCATTATAAAACAATTAAGTCTTCTGCATAAACCTATTAATCTTATTTTTTTTATTTGTATCAGTTTGATTTACATTCAACACGGAGTGACATTTTCTAACATCGTTTTTTAAATTTCATTCTTATCAGGGGTTAAGAAATTTTGTTATAGCTCACAAGCCCAGGGCTAATTGGTTGCAAGATTTTACTAGCCCTGCTAGCCTTAGTATGCCTTACAATTTCATAGTTTGCTGCAAAAACAATGAATTCTATAAACTTAACATTTTTTATCTATTCACGGCATTGTACAGTAGATCTTTGCAAATTGGATATTCAAAACTTATAATCAGCAAAAAATATTCCATTAGCATATATATTCAATAAATCGATAATTGAATATTCACTGAAAATTCTGATATAATGAGTTGACCAAATCCGAGGATGATACAAGTCTTGACCACTGCTATACGTGGGTATGTAAAAGGATTGGAGGGGGTTTTATCAGATACAATAACATCATCACGGTTGTGTAAAAGAATTATCAGCACATGTTTCAAATTTATATCTGACAAAAGTCAGGTTTCTGCTGTCAAAAGGGATTCACATTTATATTGCAATAAATTAATCAGAAGGAGGTAAAATCAGGTTGCATAAGCAATGTACAATACCGCCCCTGTATTGACACATCGATATTGAAAGTACAAGATTGGTTCTGTTTTAAAACTTTTACAAAATCAGTTCAAATTCTGGGAATCCCTGATGACGTAGTTGAATCTGATTGAATAAGATAGAAAAGTGTTGAGGGGATTTTCCCCTTTCAATTTTAGAAACGCCAAGAATTTTTTGTTACTAGTCCGTCGGGCATTTTGGGTTACAAGTTTTGGTTGCCCGAGGTCAAAATGTTGTAGTCCCGGGCGTCGGGCTAGTGGATTTCTTATCCCCTGCTTATTATCGAGGTGGAAAGACCTTCAATTGTTCTCTGAAGAATTGGTTTTTATATCTTACTTTTCTTACTGAAATTGTCATCTTGCTAATTTTTTTAGGCCAAATTGCTCATTCTGCTTTTTTTTTTAACTCAAAACTCCTGTCTTATTTTTATTATTTTCATCCTAGCGCCATTCCCCTTAAAAATCAAATGGAAGCTCCCTAACTTGGCCAGTTGGTATAAAAAAATTTCCTTTTTTCTTAAAGACCAAACAGCCTATTGTTTATGCGCATCATCTAACGCAACTTGGTTAAAAGCTCTATGACGTTGTTTCTAGCAATAAAAAAACGTCAAATTATAACGTCCTATTTCGCTTTTTTCATGGATTCCATCATGGTGTACGCTTAAAAATAAGTCCTTCAAGAAAAGAGGAATTAAGCGTTGTGCTGATATCTTGTTGAAATTTTGCACAAATGGACACAAAAGATACCACACTATATTTAACCTTCTTTCTTATAAGAATAATAAAATATAAATTTTGATATCGACTTTTTGCATTTGCGCCGATCTACATATATTTTTCTTTATTCTTTCAGATGCATAGATTTTGTCTTATATTTGTGCCGATCTGCATTTCATTTTTTTTATTCTTTCACTTGCGTAGATTTTTTCTTTCGTTTGCGCCGATTGTGTACAGGTTATAAGATAGGTGAAAGTTATTTTCATGCCCCATTTATGGGCATTGTGTTTTCTGGTATGTGCGTCCGTCTGTCCCGCTTCAGATTAAATTTTTTGATCAAGCTGGTTTTTAATTAAGTTGAAGTCCTACCAACTTAAAACTTAGTCCACATGTTTCTTATGATATGATCCTTCTTATTTTAATGTCAATTTTTCAAATATCACTGGTAGAAATAAATAGGCTGTTTGGTCTTTAAACAAAGGAATTGTATCATTTGTGTACATGTATATCATTGTATATATAGTGAGCCAAATCCTTGCTGAAACAATTATTAATGTACATGTAAATGTATTATTTTAAAATATTGTATACAATGATACATGCTTGTCTTAATCTAAAACCTACCAGAACATAATGGCTTGTGGTAGAGAAAATGCTTCTGCAGCATCAAATATATACCTGTTGACTGTGGTGTCAAACATACCTGCTTAGCACAAATTGTCTTGCATTTGCTGGGTTACTCCTTCATGCTTTAAATTCTTCTCTTATCATGCTTATTACATGTATCTCTGTGTGAGTGTGTTTGAATGGTATGCACTGGTTAAGATTAGGAATGAGGAAATGCAGTATCCAAACTGTCAGTTCTGTCATATTATTTGTCACTGTTTGAAGTTACACTTTAGTTTCTTTCATGTTGCCTTCTGATTAATTTGGTTGATAAATAAAGTATTGTAAAACTGTCCTCATTTGATATTTGATTGAACATATTGTCTTGTTCGTTTTTATAGCATTGAAAATCCAAGAGAAAGTGGTGAGGTATTTCTGATGCTTCATAGTTGCATGTCGTTGGTTACTTATTTTTTGTAGTAATTAATTTCGGTGTAGCCTGCAGTCAGTTTGGTGATTATACTGAAATTTTATGTTCTATAGATTAGAAATCGTACAGAATTGGTATCTGTTCAAATAAGTCCCTGCCTCTCTCAGATATTTCATATCTTCTCTACCATTTTGAAGCTGTTGAAAATCTCCAATGGGTGTTTTTTGAGGAGACATCATTTTAAGGGTTACAATTTTTATCATTGTTTTATTTTAGATATCTCCAATTCATAGCATTGTCTTTTAATACATTGCAATTTTTCTTACTTTAGAATGAATGCAATATTTACCCTACAGTGCTCACAAACCTTATTTTGTTATAGTCTTAGGCCAATAAAGAAATTTTGTGGCGGGTTATGAATTGTAGTTTTAAGTCGGATTCTGTCCCAATGTTATATTATTTAGGTATTTTGTGGTTCATTTTTGTTGAGATTGTTGTTGGTTATTAGTCATTATGGACATCCAGCATGTCTTGTTATATTACTCTTAGTTCAAGTACAAAAAATGTCAAAAATAAAGATTTAAGCTGAGTTTGTTAAAAGTGCTTCAAGTGCTGATTCAAAATACACACTTTAAATCACCATGGTTTTATCTGTCAATTAACTGGTATTTTACAGGTGACACATGGGAATTTAGAAGCTCACTGGAGATTTTTCAATACCCTTTTCTTTTTAAGAGTTATGCAGATATGATTTTTAAATACCTACATTTTAATTTGTGGAGAGGGCTTACATAGGCTATGCCTGTTGCCCGATCCAATTCAATTTATTTGAATAAAATATTGTTTAAACTAAACTAATTTAATACCTACATTTTGTAGTTTCTACAATCATGACAATCTACTTTGCAGTCTTAAATTTGACAGTACTTAGATAGTTTGTTATACTAATTATTGCAACTATTTTCAGATATTTTATGAAATGTCAGACCAAAAAGATGATGTGAAGGTTGAGCAAACCCGGGATACTTTAAATGAAGATTCTAGTGAACATACAGATGATACTAATAATGCTACCAAAGAAGATGTGAAAACAGATAGCAAGGGAGATAATTCTACAGATGATCAAGGTATGATAATAAATAAAAACGGTAGGAAGGGAGATAACTGAAGATGATCAGGGTATGGCTGTAAATAAAACTTTTAAAGTGCTAACCTTGTACATAAGAATCAGGCAATTTTGAAAATTTTTAAAAACAGGCCAGAAAAATGCAAACTGAGCTTACCATCCTATTTTATAGTTACCTTAATCCTGAGTTAGAAATGGTAGGTCTATTGTTTCTGCATGTCTGGTAATTTGAGAAATCTCTCGATATTTTTTGGTTAGAATGATAGCAAATTACAGAGTTAGCTCCCCTTGATTGTTAATTTCTAGTGACTTTCAACAAAATTTTGTCTTGAATTACCAGAACAGGAAAAGAAATCAAATGTTATATTTGTGCACCATTATACAATTTAAACATAAATTAATGTCAACTTGAGTGGGTCCTTGTTTGTCATTATTTCACCACAGCCTCAGATTCTTTGGCAGATTGGCACTTATAAAGGTAGACAAATGTACAAACAATCATTGTACATCAATAAAAGAAAAATGCTATAAGGGAGATAACTGTACAGAAAATCATAGTATGACAATAAATCAGTATAACGATTGTAGTAATAGAGGTCACTTTAGAATCCTTGCACAAGTTTATTTATATGCATTTAATGTTGTGTAACATGTGCAAACATTCTGATTTAAAAAGCTACAAAATCGAATCAGATAGCATTTCCAGTCTTGCATTGTCTATGTATGTACAGAATTATCTTAATTTGAAATTCGTATTTCAGTTATTTCTTTAGAAAAATATTTAAGGGCGTATGATACAGTTACAGGGGAGGTAATGGCGTTGCTAATGTAAATTGTTATTTTCGCGACGTCAAACTATGACTTATCGGGAAAAGATTCAGTTTTCGACTGATTTTTATCATTCAAACTTATCTTACTTGAAAAGGAGTTCATGGACCCCTCTTTTTTTAAAATGCCATTTGGCTTGATTACAGGAGAAGAATATGTGTGCCAACAACGAATTGTATATTTAAATATACAATTCCTTGGTGCAAATATTCAAAATGATTCAATAAAAACGTAAATAGTGCAATTTTTTTTAAATTTGATAAATATACAGCAAAAAATTATGTTTTTTTCTACATTCATGAACATTTGATAAATATGAGTTATTTCTGAATAAAAAATGTATAAATTTTTAGGATACTTATAAAATACAGAAATTACAAATTATTTAACAAAAAACAATTTGTGTTTATTTTTTAAAAAACAAAATGTTACAAAATGTGTACACGTATGTCTTTTCTCTCAAATGGGAAAATACGGCCACAATTCTGAATTTTGAGCAAATATACAAAATTTTGACCTCATTTTAATCAAAAAGTAGCACATGAAGGTATATTTTTTATCACATATTTGATTTTATCAGGTAAAAAATAGTCTATATGGAAATTTTTATCAAAATGTAAATACAGGATCAAAACTGTATCGTATGCCCTTAAATTCTACATTGCACTTAAAATGAAAGAAAGAATATACGTAAAGCTTTAGGATGGTAAACTTGTTCATAAAAACAAATTGGATCTTCTAAACGATATAGTTTATGTTTAATATTTTCTTTTTTCAGGAAGTTCTGAGTTCGTCATAAATCCAGAAACATTAGAAAAGTTAACATTAGGATTCCTGTCTCATTGTTTACCAGATTTACAAAGAGCTAAAGGTTCACTAACTGAAATATTGTGAGTAATTTGTAGTCTTTAGATATATATTGATTGCATATACTTTTTATTTTGATTTCAACACCGGTAGACCAAAATGTAAGAATAATTATTGTTATAACAGGGAAAGATGCATACAGATAAATATGTATCACTATGTCATCAATCATAGTTCACAACTTTAATAAGGCGAGGTAGTGATTTAAGGGATCTACCATTTGATTTTTATGGGGGGGCTAGGATGAAAAATTTTGTCCTGCATTTTTTTTTAGCTGTAATATTAATCTGTCCTGCCTTTTTATTTTTCGCTCTGTTCGGTCCTGCATTTTTTTTTTTTTTAGTTTATCCTGACTTTTTTTTTGCAAGTGTCTCATCCTGCCTTTTTTTTTTTACTCAAAACTCCTGTCCTGCCTATTTTTTTCTAATTTCATCCTAGCCCATCCCCCCCCCCCCCCCCCCCATAAAACTCAAATGGTAGCTCCCTTACTATAGATGAACTACATAGATAACTTTGCCAACAAGGCTTCCATAGATATAGACATCATACACTCTATTGTCAAGTGGCCTAGCTCATCATGTCACCATAACTAATGCATGTTGAATGCTTGAAACGGATTCTGTTCTTTTGCAAGATAGGATATTGTATGAAAAAAATCCTGACATGAACTTATGTTTGTTACAGTGGTTAACTTTTTTTCTTCATTTGAAAGTCACATTCAGAGGCATTTAACACAGAATGGAACATAATGTTCAAGAAAAAGTGAAATTCAGACATTTAAAGACATCAGAGAGTACTAAAATTATATCCTCACCTAATGAAAACATTTGTTAAGGATGTTCGCTTCTTTTGATTTTGACTTTTTGTCATATACGCAGAATTTTCTTGTTTTATCCATTTAGTGCCTTTTAAAATTTTGCCAGTTATTAATCCATGCTACATGATTTTTTTCCTATTCATTTTCAGAACCAGTCAGAACATTTTACATGAAACAGCACAAAATGAAAATGGTAAATTTAAGATCAATGAAGACGTAGAACAAACTGTAAGTCAACAATGCAAAGGAAATGTAAAAAATGGTCATACCATTTACCACTTGGTTGAAATAGTCATTAACTTCTTTCTGTCTTTTGGAAAGGTCTAAATCTTAATAGCCAAAATGGTCTGCAGGGGTGTGGAAATATTTGTTGTGAGCACTTGTCTCTGGGCAAGTAAAACTAAAAATTTTACTTGTCCGGAAAAAAATTACTTGCCCTGATGATCCCAATAAATATTGAAGTATTTCTTGTTAGCTAATATATGATTCTTACTTAGCACTATTGTGCATCACAAACGAATGAAATCCATTTGTTTATATGTGTAAAAAAATAGGAAAGAAGGAAATGGGTTAACATCAGTGGGACAGAAACCTAACAGCAAACCAACCAATGAAATGACATGTAAAGGACAATTTTGCAGCAGTTTTGGAATAAAAATTGTAGCCAGTAGGTACATAATATACTAAATTTGAGGACAGTGATTTCTTTTTTTTTTTTAAATACTCTGTGTCCTCCGTTTGCATTTAAGGTTTTCTACTCAACTCATGATTCTTTTTGTCTTGCTTGCCCAGCTTTTTATTACGTATTTGTCAATCTGAATCTCGATACAAAATTTAAAGAAATGACACAACCGGTAAATGATGGATAAAACTTAATCGACGATCCAGGGTCAATGGACAAAGCCAATGCAATGTTACGCGACTCTGGTTCGCATACTTATTTTCATTTATTTTGGCAATCGATCTATTTCCAGTATAATGTAATATTTATCGTCATGAACATTGATGTTTTTACTTGCTGAAGATTGGTTTCTTTTACATAAATTAAACATCTTTATATGTTTTGAAATTAATTTTATGTTTTTGTTGGATTTGAACTTTGTCTTGTACATGTTGTATATTTTTTTACTTGTCCACGGGCAACCAAGACAAAAATAATTACTTGTCCGGTTGTTCAAATGTACGAGTCGGGCGAGTCGGGCATAGCATTTCCACACCCCTGGTCTGTACAACTTTCGTCTTCTTAAGGAATGACTGTAATATTTTTTCTGTCTATGAAGAAATAACATTAAAAATTTAGTGCACATTGAATAACGCGCGTAGCGGGTTATTTTACATTATACTGCAATCAGCTATTTTACTATACAGATAAAGCTATACGTATAAACGTTAGCTTTATACGTCAATGACCTCAACTCACCTATAAGCCCCGCCTACTTACAACCATGACAACGTGTAGTAACAATGGTCAAACTTTTATGAATTTAAACTTGTTATGTCTTCAAATTGTTAATTTATATACCATGTTTATCAAATGTTATTAATTAAATTCATTTTCCCTTTTTAATTCCTTAAATTGTCGTTGTCTTACCGCCTAGACTACGCTCATAGGGAAATACCCCAAAATGGTACCCCAAGAGGGGAATTCCAAACACTTTTTTTTAATAATATTTGTTTCATATTTTTATTATTTTTTTTATTTTTTTTATCGATTTCAGTATAAAAACAATATACATATAGTGTCTTGAAATATGAAATGTATTTGTATTCGGCACGAAACAGGGGAAATGCTCGGTATAACCTCGCATTTCCCCCATTTCTAAGCCTCATACAAATAAATTTCATATTTCAAGACACTATACGTATATTGTCTAAGTGTGCACCACATTTTTTATGTTATTTCGAATAGACAGAAAAAATATTACAGTCATTTCTTATAATTTAATTCTAAATTCCATTTTAAACAGTAGAAAACCATGAAAAAACATTGATGACGTCACGGTCACATGACTAAATTATGTCTATGGGCTCATAACAAAATAACGTCAGCCAATCAGAAGACGCTTTATATCCAAAATTAAATTATAGTGAAATAGCATAATTTATTGCAAAATTGAAAATTTTCGTATGTATTTTATTTCCCTCAATTTTGTGATTAAGATACAATTGTGGAAATATTGATTCATGTTAATTGATCTTAAAGGAAGATTAGAGACTAATACAAGAAAAATGTCATAAGTAAGGTAGGTTGGGTGTCTAAAATCTAAATGTTTGTCAATAGATATACATGTATGGTTTAAATATTCGAGCCGCGTCGGATAGATTCACTGTATGCAAATAAATTTCAACACCTTGTTACTTATTTCAGGTTGAAAAAAATCTCTATGCAAAGTCTGTAAATGTTTGAAAATTGTTTCCATATAAGAACATGAAGAAGCCTAAAATTCTTCTTATATTTTGTATTTGATTGTTACAAAGTTAATCAAAGACCTATTCATGTACATGTATAAGGTGTCATACCACCAATTACTCCCTCAAATTTAGAACGTATGTGAAAGTAGGCCTACTCGGACAAAAAATAGTGAACAGATAGGGACTTTTAATTGGTGGTATGACACCTATAATCACACTTGCATAAGATCAATTTCTATCAGACACTGCTCATTTTTAAAAGGCTTCTGGGTCAATGTACTTTCAAAATTCACTATAAAAACTTGGGGTCATTGACATTGTTCTATTAGCATGATTAGAATACATTGAAATTAATTAGATCATAGATATAATATTTGGGTTATATAGAGGAAACATTTTGTTTTTCCTTATTGAGGAAATATTAAACTATGGAGTTGGGTAAAGTTTAATGAGAGAATTATTTTTATATCAGTTGTAAACTTATTACTTTTTATAGATGACCAAAGTTAAGCTTTACCATGCCAAGTTGTTGTATTTAAAGAGAGAAATGAATCACCTGGGAGAGAAATCATTTAAGCTCAAGGTAGGCCATACAATACAGTCTGGTTATTACAAAGTAATTTTTCCTTAATAATTTTTTTTTTTACATAAATTTATATAAGACAATAAAACGGCAATGAAATGTATATTCAGGTTAAGATCATGTTCATGTATATATAGCATAATATAAACCCTGCTTGATAGATTGACACTCTGAGCCAGATTTTCAATTTCATGATAGTTTATAATTTACTAGAAAGTTCACAATATTCATGATAGTTTATAATTTACTAGAAAGTTCACAATAACACATGTCTGATATTATCTAGAAATATTTTTTACGTTATTAGCCAACCAGTCTTTACTCCCAACTCCTATATCTACATGCAATTAGGAGAAGCACCAAATCCTGATATGGAAAATGATATAATATTCTCGAAAGAAGTCTATGATTCTATTTTATTTTATTTTGCTGTGTAATAAAATTGAGAATGGAAATGGGGAATGTGTCAAAGAGACAACAACCCGACCATAGAGCAGACAACAGCGAAGGCAACCAGTGGTTTTCAATGCATTGAGAAACTCCTGCACCCGGAGGAGTCCTTATGCTGGCCCTATTTTGATCTAATCAGATAATTTCATATTGCTTTGTAGAAGAGAGGAATAAAACTTCAGCAACAGAAAATTAAAGAGGAATTACAGAAACAGGAACAAGAAGAGAAAGAAAAAATGAGGGAGGAAATGTTAACAGCAAAAATTGCTAAGAAACGATCATCTAGCCAATCAGAAAAGAGCTAGTATCATTCAGAAATATATAACTTAATTACTGTTTTACTGGAAACTTTCATAATGTTATTTTTAAAATGCTGACCAATGTAAAAAAATATTTATTAATGGCAAAATAGTCATGTGTTGGTGTTTGAACTTTTTATATGAGGCTGGATGATGTAAGTTATAAACTGTTTTTGTGTGCTTATTCTTTATTTTATTATGGAAAAAGGGGAATCCAAGATTCCAGATTGTTTAAATAATGACATGTGCTGATCATTTAAAAGTCCTAAAAATAATACAACTCTCACTAAGCATTTAATAAAACTTAAATTAAACAATTAATTGAATATTAATTCTTGAAAATTTATGTTAATTATCAACATTCCTGGTTGTTTCATTATATCATATGTTGTTAATTATAATATTTGTTTATGTGCAATATTGATAATAAATTATTATAATACTATATTGTAATACTTCAATTTTATGATTTTCTTTGGAACTGTCATAAGTGAGATTTGGCTGGCTGTAAAACCAGTGTAAGTCCACTATATTCTACATAAGAAAATGTCTGTACTGGGTTGGGTATATAACACCTGGTGTCAATTAGTTTGGTGTGTTTGAGATTTTGGTTTTGCAATTTGCTTAATTATGCCTAAGACATAAGTGAAGCAGTTTTGTTGGTTTTCTCATTTGCCTTATTTTACATTTATTTTGTCGGGACAATTAATTGCTTGCTTTGCCTTTGGGTTTTGCTCATTGTTAAAGGCTACACAGCAAGTTAATCTCTCTAACTAGCAAATTTACCTGACGATATCGGGATATAGGTATTGAGTAGGATCTTAACACGTACTTGTGATTTGTTTAAAACCGGTTTTGATAAAAATAAACGAAGAAATGTCGAAATGTTCAGAACTTAATTAAATCTGTATTTGGGCAAGATAGTGCAAGCATACGATTTTTATTGCGTCTTACACTTTGAGAAGCGAATAATCTTTAGCTACTTTATTTAAATATTGTGTAAAAACGTTAATAATGAGCTGTGAAAGTCAAGTGGCTAGAGCATTTTCTGAGGAAGTTTTAAAAAATTGCAAAGAAATATTTTAACAGTGGGTTAGCTTTCATTAGTCTTCACTATCTATAGATTAACAACTTTTGGTTATATTTATAATTTAGAATCATCATTGAAGGTGGAGCACGATTGCACAGTTAATTAATAATGTTGTTGTATGCAAGAGTGACATTCCGTTGTATTGTGTGCCAATTCGAAAAAGTTATGCGAGTATTGTCTCCCTTTAACAGCTTCATTATTTCTGTATAATAATTAAGTATAGGTTTCTGATATAATTTTGAATAATTACAAAATGTATCAGTTCAATATATTTCAGTTTTTGTTATTGATGTACGAATATAATTTCATAAATTTGAAACGTTTAAAATGATTACATACCAATAATAAAGAACCGTTCATCATTTTTGAAAAAGACTATAAATGAAAATCGAATTATTAATCTTCCCTTCATGATAGATTGATTGGGAAATGAACCAGAGTTATCTAATGGTAATCACAGAGATGGACTAGCAAGCAATATTTAGTTGTAGCTTATTTAACGTTAAAACAATTTTCCACTATAAACAAATGTAACTTTATACAAATATAAGGACTTTGTTAGCTAAATCTAGAAATTTTATTAGATATTATGAATTTTTATTACAATAGACCAATATGCTACTCTAACATCTGTATTATTTGATCACTACAGGGGATTTTTCTCATGGACAATCATACCAAATCTTATTATTTTATTGATATGACATACCTCAGCTTTTAGATAAAAGCTCAGAGGCGGATTTAAAGGGTTTTTCAGGAGGCCCGGGCCCCTCCTTTTCTGGGAAAAAAATGGTTCATTAAATAGGGAATTGCTGAAGCATGACAGTAGTGGGCCACCTCTTATGAAAATTTCTGGATCTGCCACTGAAGCTAAGGTTTAAGAAACTTGGTATGGAGATATGAAGGCACCCATTCAGGAAAAAAGGACCAAATCTATTTCCGCATTGCAACAAGAGAACAAAAATTTTAAGAGGGGAATTTCTTTATAGTTTGATCAATTTATTGATAGATAATATGTTGAATGTCCTGTGGTTAATATTTCATGCATATTCAGAAGAGAACAAATAAACACATTATGGATTAGACCAGGGGCGATGAACAGAAAATTTAGAATGCCATTAGAAAACGACAGGCTTTATCATTCTTCAATCCTTTCAAACTGATTCTAGTTTTTGTTGAGCATGTGATTTCTGTTGCAGAAAGCTCGACATAGGGATATTGGTCTGGCGGTGGCGGTGGCATTAGCTAACATCTTAAAAGCTTTATATTGCAGAAGGTAAAAGACCTGGATCCTTCATACTTTGTATATAGATGCCTTTAATATGTTATGAAGTTTCCTTCTGTCATATGTGCATTTTGTCCCACTGCAATTGTTTGCACCTGTCCTAAGTCAGGAATCTGATGTTCAGTGGTTGTCGTCTGTTAATGTGGTTCATAAGTATTTCTCGTTTCTCGTTTTTTATACAGATTAGACCGTTTTGTTTTCCTGTTTGAATGGTTTAACACTAGTAATTACTTGGGCCCTTTATAGGCTGCTGTTCGGTGTGGGCCTAGTCTCAGTGTTGAAGACTGTACCTTGACCTGTAATGATTTACTTTTATAAATTGTGACTTGGATGGAGAGTTGTCTCATTGGCACTCATACCACATCTTCTTATATCTATTGTCCTTGACTTCATTTTCTTGGTTCAGTGACTACTTAAAAAAAAGAAAAGATTTTAAGTATAATGAATAATAGGATAACTGTATTTGGTATGTGCATACTTTGCAATTTTCATGGCCGTCAGACAGTTTCCACTTCACATACCTCATTTCATGGATCAGTAAACAAGGTTAAGTTTTCATGGTTAAGTCTATATCATAGAGATACTATAAGCACTACATCTTCTATATTTGGTGTTTGGAATGTCTGTAAGTTGTACATGTCCAACTGGTAAGTGTCATCTCACCTTGACCTCATTTTTATGGTTCAGTGGTTACAGTTAAGTTTTTGTGGTGTTTTTTTTCCATGGAAGTATTATATTGACAATACTTCCATGGTTTTTGTCGAGCCTGCAACTTTTGTTGCAGAAAGCTCGACATAGGGATAGTGATCCGGCGGCGGCTATGGCGTTAGCTTACTTTTTAAAAGGTTTATATTTTAGAAGGTGAAAGACCTGGATGCTTCATACTTTGTATATAGATGCCTCATGTTACGAAGTTTCCGTCAGTCACATGTCCAATGTCCTTGACCTCATTTTCATGGTTCAGTGACCACTTGAAAAAAAAGTTCAGAATTTTTGTAATGTTAAATTCTCTCTTATTATAAGTAATAGGATAACTATATTTGGTATGTGCCCGTCAGACCGTTTCACTTGACCTCGACCTCATTTCATGGATCAGTGAACAAGGTTAAGTTTTGGTGGTCAAGTCCATATCTCAGATACTATAAGCAATAGGGCTAATATTTTTGGTGTATGGAAGGACTAGAAGGTGTACATGTCCAACTGGCAGGTGTCATCTGACCTTGACCTCATTTTCATGGTTCAGTGGTTATAGTTAAGTTTTTGTGTTTTGGTCTGTTTTTCGCATACTTTATGCAATAGGTCTACTATATTTGTTGTATGGAATGATTGTAAGGTGTACATGTCTAGTGGGCAGATGTCATCTGACCTTGACCTCATTTTCATGGTTCAGTGGTCAAAGTTAAGTTTATAAGTTTTGGTCTTTTTATCTAATATTATATGCCAAAGGTCAACTATATTTGGTGCATGGAAATATATTATGATCTATATGTCAGTCCCGCAGGTTTTATTTGACCATGACCTCAATTGCACGGTTTATTGCTCAGTGTTAAGTTTTTGTGTTTTGGTCTATTTTTCTTAAACTATAAGTAGTAGGTCAACTATATTTGTTGTATGGAAGCTTTGTTAGCTGTACATGTCTGCCTGGCATGGTTCATCTGACCTTGACCTCATTTTCATGGTTCATTGGTCTTTGTTTAGCTATCTTGGTTAATGTTAGGTTTATGTGACAGTTGTAATAAAGCTTTATACTTAGGACTATCAACATAATATCAATGATTAGTAAAGAAGGCGAGACATTTCAGTGTGTGCACTCTTGTTCTAATACTGTATGATATTGGTTTACTATATTTGGTGTATCAAATGACTGTAAGGTGTATATGTTCATCAGGTTGGTGTTATCTGACCTTGACCTCATTTTCATGGTGTTTATCGTCGTAAATGATTATAAAAAGCTCTTATGAAACCCTGAACCAATATCTACCAAACTTTAGCTGCATGATCCTTAGGTTACCTAGAATATATAAGTTTGTGCATTTTGTTCCTTCCTTCTTGTCAACCAATCAACATGACAGCCATGGATAGGAATAGGACAGAAGGGTAAATGCATTTATTTTATTGTATCTTGAAAATCATGCTAGAGAAAGAAAATCTGACATTAACAAAAATGTTCACAATGTCAAGTTCTTTCTATGTCGGCCATAATTATCAGATGTCTCCTTACATGAATTATTGCCCTGAATTACATTTTTTATACGACCGCAAAAATTTTTTGCAGTCGTATATTGGTATGACGTTGGCGTCGTCATCGTCGTTGTCGTCTGAAGAGACATGGTTTTTGCACTATAACTTTAGTATAAGTAAATAGAAATCTATGAAATTTGAACATAAGGTTTATGACCACAAAAGGAAGGTTGCGATTGATTTTGGGAGTTTTGGTCCCAACAGTTTAGGAATAAGGGGTATATAAGGTGTATAACATCCTCCGGTGTTACATCAACCAGAGTACATGTGGTTTATAAGTTGTATAACATCCTCCTGCGTAACATCAACCCGGGTACGTCTGTTTAAAGGTGTATAACATCCTCCTGTGGTACATCAACCAGGATACATGTGGTATACAAGGTGTATAAAATCCCCCTGTCTTACATCAACTAGAGTACATGTGGTATACAAGGTGTATAACATCCTTCTGTGTTACATCAACCATTGCATTGACTTAAGACTCAGGTGGTTTAATTGATGAAACTTTATAAATTGACTTCCAAAAATGGGGTAGACCACTTTCCAATCCCCCTTCTTTAATTCATAAAAAAAATCCAACCGTTAACCTTTTGTCCATACTAGGTACAAATGATAGGCAACTGCCCAAGGTTGCCTGGACCCGAAGACCCAGGTTGTTAAAATTATGGAACGCTTTTAATCGATGTCTAAAGTTAGGGTAGGGAGACCCTACCACCTCCGTTCTTGAGTTCATTCAAGATTTTCTACGGCTAAGCTTTTGTCCACACTAGGTACAAATGATAGGCATTACTATAAGGTTGCCTGACCTTTAGACTCAGGTGTTTAAATGCCACTTTTTTTTTTTTGGTATCATATGGCTTTGAAACTTTGTAAACTGTTTTATAATATACTAAGCTTATATCATGCCAAGTTTTATCAGAATTGGTCAAGTTTTAGGCCCCAAAGAGGTGCATTTCAGCAAATTTTGAATTTTTACTTTAACAGCTTCTCTGAATGATCTATTGATATTAATTTGTCAAACTACATGAGAAGAAATGATTTTCACTTTCATTTGATAGAAATTTTGTGAAAAAGTCACTTTTCAGGTTAAATGACCAAAATGTAGCTTTTTCACTTTTTTCAATATTTTTGCAAAAACAGCATGCTTAATTTCTCTCTGACAGGTTTTTTCTGATATCTATTTGTGTTTGTGGTATTTATTTCAGTTGTTTTACTCATTTGTGAACTCTGAACACAAGAAAAGTAGATAAAAACATAAAAAGAGTGCAAAATGTGCTGTTTTAATAGTCTAAGTCTAAAGGTCAGTATACGCATCAGGTGAAATGTGAAGTTCTATGCACTGAAAAGTTGTATTCCTAAATAGATTGCACTGAATCTATATCAAAAACACTTATTACTGGTTGTTTAACCATTTCTGTTTAACAGACTACCTTTATTTTCTTCTGTTGGATAGCTAGTGGTTAAAATATTGGCCTTTTGAGGCTGAAATTTCATTCAGGTTTTAAACAGTAAAGTTAATAAACTTTGCATCAGACCATACTGTCTACATATATATATGAAAGTGACAGTCTTGTTACATCCAGGCTCCATGTTTTGTCATATCTAAGCACAGATTTAAGCAAAAAGAAGCATATCTCCATCTCCCATATCATTTATATGCTTTTTTAATATGCAAATGCGGGGATAAACTCAATGCAAGACAATATTCCATGCTGGAATCTAATAACAGCCAAATATGAAAAATAATACAATAACTGTAATATTCTTTCTGTCTTGCAAATACCAACTTAAAGTAAAAATATGAACTCTTTCATACTCATGGGAATCAAAGTGGACTTTCATGTTTTTTTGTCTGCTAATAATATTATTATTGTTTGACGTAAATTTCACATTGAGGTTCTGAAAAAAGAAATCACCAATTCACCAACATTCCAACTGACTCTATTTTCAGAAAACGACATCTGTAACTAACATAAACTTTTAGCTACCGCTTTACAAGCAGAGCCAAATACAATGAAAGTCCCAACTATGTACTGGCTTCCGAAGCTACACAAAACACCTTTTAAATATAGATTTATTTCGTCTTCAAGCCATTGTTCCACTACTAAATTGTCTATTCTTCTTACCAGCACACTTGGTACAATTAAAAACCTGATAATAAATTGTTCAAATAAGGCCTTCGAAAATAGTGGAATTAATTACTTTTGGAGTGTCAAGAACTCGTTGGAAGTACTTGATAAATTGCATGCTTATATTGGTGATTTTAAATCTGTTCAAAGTTTTGATTTTTCTACCCTGTATACCACATTGTCTCACATTCTCATTAAGAACAAATTCACACACCTAATTAAATGGGCATTTAAAAAGTCAGAATGTGAATATATATGTTCAAACTCTTTTAGGTCATTTTTTAGTAGCAATAAACAAAAACACTATGTCAATTGGACATGCTTTGATACTATATATGCCCTTGAATTTTTACTAGATAACATTTTTGTTCGCTTTGGGGATTCCGTATATCGTCAGATTATCGGAAATCCAATGGGGACTAACTGTGCACCACTTATTGCGGACCTGTTTTTGTATTGCTATGAGTTACAATTTATGACAAAAATAAGCAAAGACCCATCGAAACAACATCTGATAAACAAATTTAATAATACTTTTAGATATTTGGATGATATTTTGGCTCTCAATAATGACGACTTCAGTATGTATATTAAAGAAATTTATCCTGTTGAACTTACTTTAAATAAAAGCTAATACTAACAATGACCACTGCCCTTTCCTCGATCTTGATATCTATATCACTAACGGAAAGCTGAATACTAAAATTTATGATAAAAGAGATGATTTTTCATTTCCTATCGTTAATTATCCATTTTTAGATGGTGACGTTCCCTTGTCACCATCTTACGGTGTTTATATATCTCAACTTGTACGATTCGCTCGTGTATGTAACAATGTTTTAGATTTTAACGAGAGAAATTTATGTATTACTGAAAAATTATTACACCAGGGTTTTCGATATCACAAACTAGTCAAAACATTTACTAAATTTTATCATCGGTATAAGGACATCTTTCGTTAATATAGCTCAACATGCAGACTTCTTATACGTTCAGGTATTTCACATCCAATTTTTTATGGAAATATTCTTTATAAAGCACAAAGGTGTCAGTATTCACCTCAAAAACTAACAAAACCTTTGAATAAACTTATTAAGAAGGGATATAGTTACGATACTGTTGTCAGGTCATTAAAGATTGCATATTTTGGCGTTAATATTGATTCACTTATAGGTCTTTGCATCGGAACTAAACACATTTATTCAAAAACCAGTTGTTGGCATGACACGGGTTATGTTCTTCTCATATATGTTATGATGGTATGATACTAAACCCCTAACGGGAAGAATTGTGCCTGATGTTCATATGATGAAATCATAATCTTTCAGTCAGTTTAATTGAAGTCTGGAGCTGGCATGTCAGTTAACTGCTAGTAGTCTGTTGTTATTTATGTATTATTGTCATTTTGTTTATTTTCTTTGGTTACATCTTCTGACATCAGACTCGGACTTCTCTTGAACTGAATTTTAATGTGCGTATTGTTATGCGTTTACTTTTCTACATTGTCTAGAGGTATAGGGGGAGGGTTGAGATCTCACAAACATGTTTAACCCCGCCGCATTTTTGCGCCTGTCCCAAGTCAGGAGCCTCTGGCCTTTGTTAGTCTTGTATTATTTTAATTTTAGTTTCTTGTGTACAATTTGGAAATTAGTATGGCGTTCATTATCACTGAACTAGTATATATTTGTTTAGGGGCCAGTTGAAGGACGCCTCCGGGTGCGGGAATTTCTCGCTACATAGAGGTTTCCCGATTTGCTACGGTACCAACCGTAGTACGAACTGGGAGCCGTCATTGAACTTTTGAAATTAATTCATATATGCCCTTAATGTCAATGTATGTTTCATGAATCATTAGTAAACGTATTTAGATGATTTGTAGCTACAACTTGGTATAACTTTCATGTAGATATGTTACCTATTCATATCAAACAATATTGCGTGTACTCGATTATACTTTCAACAAACCGTTGCAAGTAACCGTTGCAACGAGAGGTTGTAAATAAAGATTTATTTCCCCTGAAATTGCATCGGCAAAAAGAAGCTTTACAAAAAGTGCATTCATACTGTATCTTATGTTTGCCTGTTAAACTGATATATAATAGTTTAAAATTTAAAAAGTTAGCATTTTTTGGGGTAGGCTTTTAGAAAAGATAACAAAAAAGCGCTATTTTGAAATACAAAATTGACCTCCTTGAAAATATATAATATTAAAGGTAAATACAAAAAATCTCCTACTTCACGAAGAATATTCAAATGTTAAAAATAAAAATATAAAAAAGTTCATGGACATATGAATAAAGATAATAATAAAGTTTATGAGATAAAAAGATGAGAAATGCTAGAATGAAATCTAGAACCTATGATGTGCATTATTCCACACCAACTATATGCACAATATGATTGGCAAAAAATAAAAACAAGAACTTAACATATTCCTATCATGTTATGGACAGGATCAGTGTCTCACACATGCCGTGTTTCATTTAACTATTACAAAATATTCCATAATAATGAAATATCCTTTATATATTTTGTTTCCACTTGGATCTCGTATCAACAGACTGAATATTATCATTTCCTAGGCACTTACAAAGTTGGTAAATGCTCATTTGTGAACAGCCAGACATATGTTTTTTTCATTGGGTAATTCTTTAAAATTAGTACACAAACTGTTTTCTATATCCAATAATGATGTTCTCTGTTCGCTATATAAAGGACAACTTATTGTAAAATGGTTCTCATCTTCAATAGATTTTAATCTATGTGATAATCATGATAGTATATAAAATCGGAGATCAACTTACTTGTTCGTAATAAATAACCAGGAGGAATTCTTTACATTCTATGATAAAATTTAGTATTGTAGGTTTATTTTAGTTGTTCAAATTCATTATCTATAATACAATTCTTATATTTTTCTGAAATTTGGCAAACATCGTCAATCACACGTTTCACGAAATTTTACTACCGTTAAAAGTACGAATAAAGGATCAAATAATAGATATAGTGATCAGTCCCAAGACAGAAGCCTTTTTTAGTCTTGTATGTTTTTTTTTAATTTTAGTTCATTTATATGTTTTGGAGTATATAAAGTATGACATCCATTTTCACTGAACTAGTACATATTTTTGTTCGGGGGGCCAGCTGAGGTCCACCCCGGGTGCGGGATTTTCTCATTGCATTGACGACCCATTGGTGACCTTCGGCTGCTATCTGCTCTTTGGTCGAGTTGTTGTCTGTTTGACATATTCCTAATTTCCATTTTCTATGGTTCTAATAAAATATTCATTGGACACAAGTGTCAGTACAATTATATTTTAGTATAATCATATGAAAATTGTTCTAGTAAATTACATTCAATGATTTAAGAAATGATTGTTTATCTTTAGCAACCGTATAGTGAATACTGATTGATCAATATTTTTTTCAATTTTACTTTCTAGAATGTATTTCTAGAAAAGCATATATCGGAGAATTTCATTTTATCACTTAATATGAAATCTCAGCTCCAATATTCTATCAAAAAAAAAAAAATCTGCTGCATTGATCGAAATAGATTACTTGAATAATAAAAACTAATTTCAAAATCATGCAAGAACTAATTATAATACGAAAACTACGCAAATTTTACACGTTAACAAATATAACCATCACCAGTATCATGTGTTTTAGAAAGAAGTCTATAGTTATTATTTTAGTGATTCCAAAGTCTCACTCTGTAAGAAAATAATCTTTACTTTTCTGACATTACCACTAACAAACAGAAACGCAAATCTATATTTAGAATCTGTAAAGGCCGTGTTAACCCAGTTCGTTAAAAGGTCTGTTTGATTCATGCACTGGTGTATAGCTAAGTCATCCCATAAATAATCATAAACAAAGAGTTCTTGAAACGCTGAAATCGTTATCAAATAAATCGTTAAGCTAGTTTTTTGGTGATACGCATTTCAATTCTTTTGATTTTATCATGATGAATAAAATTATTTCATGCTTAAAATGATACCTCCAAAACAGCACTAACGGTTGCTTTACGTACCAACCGTACCAGATACGTAGCAAATCGAGAAACCTCTCATTGAAGACCTGTTGGTGACCTTCTGCTGTTGTTTTTTTCTATTGTCGGGTTGTTGTCTCTTTGGCACATTCCCCATTTCCATTCTCAATTTTATTTCATACTCATTTTCATAACACATTCATATCTTTTATACCAAGATAAAAATATAGAAATACATGCATCAAATACTAATGTAAGGAATATAACTGACCTGAATATAAAGAATGGTTTCCAGAATAAGAAGAATAAATATCTCTAAATCACAATAAAGTATCAGTGTTCTATATCTCTGTATAGAATTTAAAAAGAGTGTCTCAATATCAAAGGAGTTCACAGAGTAACCAATCGTATAAAGAAATAGAAAACCCAGGATGTAAATACCTAAGTGAATAGAAAATCAAAGTACTGTCATACTGTATACTCTGTCAAAGTCAGTCAACAAGTCAATGCATGAACGAATATATACAAATACTATTTATTAACATAAATGATAAAATCAAGCTGTACTACAAAATTGTTCGTGCATCAAATATAAAAATAAGGAGACTGAATACAGCAAATTGTCAGAAATACACTCTCTTCAAAAAATGCCAACAAACTTTTATTTATGTTTTAGTTTTGAAAATATTCTTGGTCATATGAACCCATTACTAATTGGCATGCCGAGGTCAGGAGAAGCACGGCCCAATTTGTTTAAGTGAAGTTTAAAAGAGATTTCCTATATATAGTATCTCTGGAGACGGTATGATTTTTGGGTTTAGATACCAGCTTTGGAACATCAAGTCTGCTATATTAGTCACCTTATTAGATGTAAAATTCAGTGTCCTTTTAAGAGGTAAGTACATTTATACAGTTGAAAAATTAGTAATAATATTACGCATTTTTATTTTGCCTCCTAGCGTACTGTTATTTTGAACCATTGAAATACAAGACTCACCATACAGATGTGGATTTTTTTTTATTTGCTATGACAGGCAGTTGTTATTCATTCGTTTGATGTGTTTCAGCTTTTGATTTTGTCATTTGATTAGGGACTTTTCGTTGTGAATTTTTCACGGCGTTCGGTATTATTGTATTTTAAATTTTTCCACTTGTTCAAAGCGTAGAATGGCAGGGGCGGATGCAGGAATTTTCGAAAGGGGGGGGGGGGTGCTAACCCAGGCTAACCCAGGGCAAAGGGGGGGTGCAAAACATATGTCCCGATACAAATGCATTGATCGGCAAAAATAAAGGGGGGGTGCGCACCCCCGGAACCCCCCCCTGGATCCGCCACTGAATGGAATTAAATAACTATAGTCACTGTGTTAAACTCATTTTATTGTAAGAAATCCTGGTTTACTGGTATCACCTGATGACCATGCTTCGTGTGTGTTCTCGTCGTCATTCACATCAAGCTTCATCACCGGTGTATTGGCATCTGTAAAATAAAAAACAAATTTTAAAACGAAGTTATGATTGACGGGACATATAATAATTGTGCAACCGTCGTTTTTCTTTTGGCAAAAATATGGATCCGGTCTCAAATCCTTATGTCTAGCCCGAATAAGCTAGACGTTATCTTTAAAGACACTACCCGTAAGAGGGCGCTGCATAATTTGAGTAAGATGATGCCATCACCTTCACCGGGAAAGTTTACATTCTTTCGAACTCAAGGGATACGGTAAGAGCTATGTTAAAAGGGACATACTCAGAATATTTAAATTCATCTTAGGTTAACATTACCTGATGGTGTTGTTTGTATTTGACTATGCCAATATTGCAATCAGGGGCGTAACAAGGTATTCAGATAACTGTAGGCACCAATCGGCAGGGGGTCTGGGGGCCTGTCTAGGCCTCCAGCAGGTCCAGGGTAGAGCTCTGGTAGGGGATTCAGGGGGGGGGGGGGCTAAGCCCCCTGACGAAACACAGTTTTCAGCGTTTTACATGTAGCTGTCAAATTTTATGTACAAAAATATTAAATTTACTGGTTATTTAATCATGAAAATTATAATATACATGATGAAAAGTTCAAAGAATTATGAATAATTTGACGTAACATCTGACTGGTGAATTAAATAACGCAGTACAATCGAAAATATAAAAAAAAAATATTTCACAATATGCTTGCCCAGCATAGATCAGCGTATCCCTTTAATTGAGCAGTACACCCTGTTTGGTATTTTCATATCTATTCCGTTCTGACTGCATGATATATACGTTTAACTTAATTTATAGTAAATATTGACGATCCTTCATTTAAAAAAATTAGGCACGTCGTGAACACTGATATTACTATATAATCAAACTATCCTTTTGGCTAGACATCAACCATCAATCTTTTCATTCTTAAACCTTCAGCCAAGCCACACAAACACATACATACATAGTCGATGCCTGATCCAAAAGTTCTGTTCTGTTCATACAGTCTATCGTAGCAAAATTAAAGAAATTCATATGTCTTTATATCCTCTACTGTAAAATCCCCACCTGCTTATAGAAATTTGAATAATTGTGGTCATTACACGCAGATCTGAGAGTACTCAAAATGACTGGAAGCTAGTTGATTGATTGATTTTTAAACATCCAGTGTCAAACATTTATGCAAATTCAGGACAAAAAAAACAAATTTACGATAAGTGCAAGAGGGAGCTAGGCCCTGTAATAGGTGCCGTACTGAACGAAGGTCTTGAAATTTGAAAATGGCATGCATTGGAAAATGATGGATTACTTGGATAGGAGCAGAAATTTTGCCTTTCAGTAGACTAACTACGAACAGAACTCCTCAAAGAGTGACATTCTCTCTGCAACTAGGCATCGGATTTAATGTCCCACGTGACTGCGTATTTTCAAGAATATACATCCTGCAAAGCGATGAGCGAAACGGACAACCAACATTGACAAAGGTTTGATTGTAGGTCAGGTGAAGACAAAGTGGAATGCTAGTTGAAAACTAACAACAACTAATTAAAAAACTCATGTGTCTAAGTTTTGGTTCATTCAAGTTTTTGTTGATAGAAGTGAAATGGTCAGTACCAAAGTTCTAGTTTATAGTTTCTATATAAGGTAAAATCATATAAAAACATTCAATTCTATCCAATATTCCATTCACTAAGGATGAGAGACTAGTGTACACCTGACATTCGATCATTAAAGAGTTTTGACAACTTCACTGGCGTTCATCTACAGATAACGTTGTTTATTATTTTTTTTTAATAAAAAAAAATATTTGTGAAAAAATTATGTGTAGGCACGTGCCTAAAGTGCCTAACGGCAGCTACGCCCCTGGCAGTGCATCATCTAAGTCTTTGCTGATTAAATTCTAAGAAATTAAGAACGTGTAAGGTATGAACGATTCTAAACATATCTTTGTGTCCGGTTTTCGCCCGCCCAATTATACTGTAAAATGATTGCGCACAAATGTAACCAAACGCTGCGCAAATAATCTCAAAATTTAATGCGCCCACGTAATCGAATGCATGCCCGGGCCCCTTTTAGCCTGAAATATGTGTTTTGTAAAAAAAAAATCGGAATGTTTACTGCCCCTCCTTATTTTATAATATATAAAGAATTAAGGTGAAGTTTATTTTTAATTAACCAAGTATTTATTGTTGACCTGCATTGTTAATATCATTTAAAAAAAAAATAATAGTCCTGTTTAACGACTTAGTCTTTAATCTCCTTTAACTTTTAATTTTACAACACGCATTGTTTTCTCTATAAACATGCCATTTAAATTTTGCAAGCATTGGTGTATTTCTTATTTAAGCTCGTATTTTTAGATTAAAAAAAAATGCAAGTTAATCAGTTGTTAACTGGGGTGATCGTCCTGTAGCAGAACTAAGTGACCAATGGAAGGATGAATATTAAATTGGGAAGAACTTTGACCATGGCTAAAGTAATGAAAAAAATAATGACATTTAACTTATTTTTGTTTCTGTTTCTAGTTTGGATACTGTAAATTCAGAAATTATTGCGTGCATTTATTATTGCGATTTTGTCATTTTAGACTAAAATGCGATTATGAATGTTTGCGATATCGAGAAAAACCTGTTTTATTCCTATAAAAAAAAAATAATGTGTGTTTAAATTATTGCGATTTAAACCCTGTCGCATAATAAAAACATCGCAATCATTTCTGAATTTACAGTACTTCTCTTTGTTTTTTGAACGACTATAATGAAGTGGTTTATTTTCGGTCAAAATAATAGCAAGAGGCTGTTAAATTGACAAAAGCAGATTTTCCTCGCTGCATAAAAATGATATATGCATTTCTGGACCCCCAAATAGCATTAAGAAAAAAAAAAAGAACTCGCATTCGGCGATGTCATAAATACGTTCTAGTGATATAACGAACATTACAAATAACGCTTTTTTGTAAGCGTGACGAGTGAAAGTCAAGTTATTAAGCGTAAACACGAGAAACGAATGCGGGCTGTACACATGAAATAATAAGCGTTTTCATTACAATGATCAACTGATCATAAGCGGGATACGGGAGTCTGTCAAAACAACTAGCAGGGTCAGGTATATGACCCCTCCCCCAAATGAAACCTCCTATGTAGTAAAGTCTGATTTCGATATAATCCATTTATTCAGTACATACAAAAGTGATATGATAGCCCAATTTCAAATTCAAGGAAATACGGTGAAAAGAAATACCAAACCTACTTAGTTTTCTTTGTGGTGTATTGTTTGTTTACGGCTTAATACGTGATGTTTCCTAAAAGATACTGAAGAAGATGTACTGTGAGGACTTTGGTAATAAGGCCACTATATATGTACCACCAAAGGCAAAAATACAACAAAAACAATGATATTTGGCTCTTTCTTCCATTGACCATGGTGTTGTCTTTTCTAATTATCATTTATGATAACCCCTTAGTATAGTTTGCTTATCTATAAAGAGTGCACACAACAATTTTTTTATATATAATTACCTGACTTAGATTTAGTTAGCTTCGGAATAAATGATTTTCTCCTCTTCTTAAGTTTTGTACTTTCTTCAGGTACTAATTCTTTTATCCCAGATTGGGTGGACGAACGTCTTAACGACTTCGAATTGTCAAAATGTTCTCCGTCATCAACAATAAGCACATTGCCATTTTGATAAGACGTGTCTTCATTAAGTGATATTTGTCGACTAGGAAAACTCATTGATCGTTTAGTAATTGGTCTACTTTCAGAAATGGCATTATGAAGTCCTATACCTGTATCTTTACCTGCTGTAAACATGTTTGATGACAATTTATTTGACGTATCTGGACCTGTTGGAATTTCTTCTACGTCATCAAAAACATTGACTAACGAAGCAGACGATACAATATGAACAATTTCCTCGGAGATGCTGTGACACTTTTTCCTACCATTTGGAAGTATATTTTTTGCTTTTTGAACATTTATTTCAAGGTCTGATTCCTCGTCAATTCTTGAAAAAGTTTGCGTTTGCGCAGACGACATAATTGGAAGAGAATTCTCTCTTTTCATGACTGCCTTTTTTACTGCACGTATAGGAATTTTCGTTACTCTAGGAAGTGTTGAAACTGAATCATTACTATTTAATGAATTATCATTTATTTCACTCTCACTTGCTCTACGATTTGGTTTAACATTTTGTGCAGCGTCATGAGGATCATACCACGATAATCCAGCTACTTGCGTGTTGGATCGCATGAGCAGCTTCCGCTTCCGCTTAGTTGCAGCATCCTCTTCACCTGCATCAGAGTTTACACGATTGAGAACAGCTGTAGATGTGAAGGATTGGGAACTCGCAGATTTTCCAAGCTTTCTTCTATCATTTGTATGAAGGTCTGTAGCTTCCGTATTATTTATTATAATATCATTTGCACTATGACAGTTATGGTTTGTATTGGTTTCGATGTGATTGATTTCATTTATTTGCAACGTATGCACTGATGATTTTCTTTCTAGCATATTGTTAGAATATCTTTTTAAGCTATTTTCATTGCACAATCTTGCTGGAATACTCTTTGAACGATTTATAGATGCATTTATCGGATGGTCCTCATTCTCGCTAATATTATGTAAAGCACTAAATAAAGCAGGGTTTAACATTACCGTTTTGTCTTTCTCGCCCCGAGATTTCGACTTTTTGCCTTTACCAAAGGACTCGTTATTATCTGTGGTTCGTTTATGTGACTTTTCGGTTTTTGCAGATGCTGTAACGGATTCATCTGGACTAGAAATTATTGCCACTGTTGTTACCATGGCTACGTTTTTATCATCTTCAATAGTTGACTCTCTTCTTGAGCCTACGTCAAATTTTGGTCGTTGTGAACTATTTAAAGAAGAATCTAATCCGTAAAACTCATGACCACTTACAATTTCATCTCCGTCATCGTTTTCAAAGACAGAATTATCATCACCACTGTAGCGAGCGCGCCTTATAGCACGTTGTATTTCCTGTCGGTCAAAATCTGATAACGACTCCATAAAAGCATCGCTAAATGTAATTTCGTCCTGTTCAACATGGTCCAAATTATAATCACGTACAATCCACGGAATTCTAACGAGATCTACCAACCACCCGACGCCAAAACAACCTAATGTAAATAGATACAAAAACCCTGCTTTATATCGTCGGAGGTAAAAATGATGTCCTCCCAATATTCCAAACCATATCCAAATCAGGTACACATCGTCTGCGTATATTTTGTTTAGATTAACTCCAACTTTCCATTGTTTCCGCCTGTGAACAATGGCGGAAATTCTAAACAAATCAAATAGCCACCAAATTCCCAAACCTCCTAATGTGAACGTGTATGACAATCCCCATAAAATTCTCCCACTGTAATACTGATGAGCACCGAGAATTCCGAAGGGCGATGCAGCAATTAAGTATGTTTTCAGAATTTCTAGATCAGTTGAGAATTTTTCTTTTGTGTTGCTTTGTTCTACTAAAGATGGCATGAAAAACCCATCCAGAACCCAGCCTATACCGTACACTCCAAATGTTAAAAGATATAGCAATGCTAACGAGAAGTTCCTCAGGTAAAAGTGATGCCAACCTAAAAATGTAAAAAAGTTTCAAAATTATCTTGTTGGGAAAATAAGATCTGGTACCGTTCCGGAGCACCTGAGATTACCCCGTTTTTCATTGGGTTCGTGTAGCGGAGTGTTTAGTTTTATATGCTGTGTTTTGTGTACTGTTGTTTGTGTTTTGGTCTCAAGTTTTTTGTCATGGTGTTTTAGTTATGTTCGACCAATGAGTTTGAATACCATGGCATGTGCCGTCTTACGTGTAATCATAGACCCCTAATATCTTCATATGAGACCAAACGATTTTAACTATGTACTTGCATTCTTATATTTCCACCGACCTTTAACCATTTTAACTATGTGACAAATTGGCCTTAGTTTGCTTTACGTCCAGTGATGAGTATCTTATGCATATCAAAGACGAACACCGTTCTGTATTTTTTTGTATGTACATTCATTTTGAACAATTTGTAAATAAACATTATAACAGCTCTAAAAGGTAAGATGTACAAAGCTCCTATAGATGTAATTTACAGCATTTGATTTGTTTCTATATTTTAAACTATACAATACGAGGGTCTTGATGGCGATTTACAGAATACAGAATAAAAGGGCAAAACAGAGACTAAATGGCAACAACAAAATAAAGATTAAAGAAAATATAATCAAAACACTACGAAAGAATGAAAAAGAACAGGGTTCTGAAATAAAGAAAAGAGAACTGAGAAAAAAAGAAAGGATAAACATGGTCTTATATCATACAGAGACGTATACCCCTTTTCACACCCTCATGTTATGCTACACCTTGAAGTACTTGCCTATTATCCCGAAAGGAAACCAAACAAGATACGAATCCAACACTGTCTTCTCCGTCTTATACTTATCATCATCACACGCTTCATTCTCATCCTCGACCAAAGAGCGTATTCGGAACAAGTCTATTATCCACCCTACTCCAAAGATCCCGAACGTCAACAGATACACAACTCCCATAAACCATCGGTTTAGATAAAAATGATGCGCTCCGAATGGACCTAAGAAAATGGCTAATAAGTATGCTGTCTTGACCGACTTCTGTTTATGACTTTTTAGTTTGTTTAATCCTTTTTCCACATTGAACATAAATCCAAACTTAGGTCTCGGAAATTTGATACCATATGTCTTCTTTATTTGTTTCGACATGATTTCAGTTTGCATTTATGCAAAATCAAATTTAACCTTAATTTCTAACTAGTTAAATCATCCCTTGTCTTTTTATTTTATTATTCTGTCTTAAGCTTACTCCAACATAACTATGTTTAGCATTCCTATTTAGCAAATGAAAATTACGATTGTTTAAATTAGTTCAGGATTTAGTAATTTAAAGTGGTCGTGGTCTATCATTTATACGCTTCACAAAATCAATTTCTTTCCGAGGTGGTTAAAATGTAACCTATTGTATAAACGGATTATTTAGATTAATACAGAGATTATAAATTCACTTATAGAATAGGTCACTGTTAAATATTTGATATTATTGAAATTATTATTTAGACTATGATATTGAAAAATCGTTCACCTGAAACTTTAATTGTTTTGAAAATAAACAATACACGAAACTAAATTAAAAAGTCTGATGTGCAAATTTCAGCACTAATTTTTTATCTGTGAAATTTTACATGTTCAATAAAAATTACTTAAATTAGAAATTACTATCAATTTAATCAGTATTACATATTTTCGTTATTTTGAAAATCCTTCATTACTGAGATAAGTATATATTGAACCTATTGATTTTTTTCTATTTTCCACTGTTATTCTTTAAATTTGTGCACCGTCTTTTTTTTTTTTTTAATTATTTTTGAAAAGTAGAAAGAAAAAAAGCAGTAACGTGACATGTCGTTAACTCTGATACTGAGTTTGTGATATACCATGCGTAGACGAAATGCCACCAGCTGTAGCGTCGACTTGGTGGTTATAAACAAGGCAAAAACCGGACAAATAACACTTAATATACATTAATAAAGAAAAGATCATATGAAAACATAAAAATTAAATTTCTTCAAATCCAGGATTTGCAAATCCTTGTTCAAATGAATACAAATTAATCTTATTTCCACTACAAATCGATAGAGACAAAACACATTTTAACATATAAACGAATTATTTCATAATTATGATAGTTTGATTCTTGTTCGATTAGTATATACATTTGACTATTAAACATCGACTATGATATGAAACATGTTGAAGTGAGACAGCATTCACAACTGCAAATTGATATGCAGAGAACATTTCTTTACATACGTTAGTTACCAATCCTTGGTCACAATTGCACATTGTTATGGAGAGGAAATTTCTTTACATAGGTCAGTTACAAATCCATTAATTTTCTCATTTTTGACCAGTACTTATTTATTTAGTAAACCAAAATATGTTTTTAAACAAGTAGTAGTACCAGAGCAAGATGAAGCAAAAATGGATGCTTTAATTTAATCGAAGTAATCAAAGCTGTCTTACAGCAAAATGCATTGAGTGCGTCGGTAAGGGTAGAACGTTTGGTTAGCTCGCTTGTTAGCTGAACCGTGAAGTCTGTTTTAAGTTATATATACCACACTCCTTTCGAAGTAGTCTAGATCTCCAGACAGATAAATTGGTTATCTTAGGGACCAGTCTACTATTAACGGAGGGTAGTTTACCTGACCTAATAATGACTTCACGGTTCAGCTAGCAAGCAAGCTAATCAAAAATATTACCTTTACCTACACACTCAATGCATTCTGCTGTATTACTGGTAAATTATTAAACCAGGGATATCGTTACAATATATTACTTAAAACTTTTACTAGATTTTTCCATAAAATTTGAATACTTGATTTTGAAGTTTGGTTTTAACTGTAGAAAACTTATTTCAAACGGGATAGCACATCCTCATTTTTACGGAAATGTTGTTAACCGTGGCCGGAAATTTAGAAATGATCCTGGTAAACTTATCGCTCCTTGAAATAAACTTATTCTAAAAGTTTACCAATTCAACACTGTAATAAGATCATTGAATATTGTTTTTATTGGTATAAATATTGATTTTGTTATCAGTAAATTAAAAGCAACCTAAATAGTACTGGTTTGTTTTATACATGATTATACACATTCATGGATCTATAATCTGTCGATACCTGTATCTTGGCATTGCACAAGATCATGTTTTTCTCTGACTGTTTATGACGTCTTTACACTAAATCCATTGGATGTTGGATGTGTACGGATTGATAATTTAGTCTTATTATCTGCATGGTTTGTTTATAATTTGTTAAAGCTTTGAACTAGCTGTCAGTTAACTGCGAGTACTCAAAAATCTGTTCCTAGTATCTTTTTGTTGTTGGGATGTTGAATTGTTTTACATTGTCATTTCGAGGCCTTTTATAGCTGACTATATGGTATGGGCTTTGCTCATTGTTCAAGGTTGTACGGTGACCTATAGTTGTAAATACTTGTTAATACTGTGTCATTTTGGTCTCTTGTGGAGAGTTGTCTCATTGGCAATCATACCACTTCTTTTTTTTTTATATATAGACATCCATACAGATATATTGGTTATCTGTCGGACAAGTCTACTCTTAACGGAGGGCAGTTTTCCTAATCTAATACCGGTTTTGACTTTACAGTTCAGCAAGCGAGCAATCTAACCAAAAATATTACCTTTACCTACACACTCAATGCATTCTGCTGTAAACGCTTTCAAATCTAGATGCTTTATCTTCTCTCCAGACCCAACATGTTTAAGTTGTTTCAGTGGACAAACAATGCAGATAAATGTTTCAGTGGACAAACAATGCAGATAAATGTTTCAGTGGTCAAACAATGCAGATAGATGTTTAGATATGCAATTGTTTACAACTACCCTAAGTTAGGAATCTGATGTTAAGTAGTTGTCGTTTGTTGATGTGGTTTATAAATGTTTCTTGTGTCTTGTTTTTTTTATATAGATTAGACCGTTGGTTTTCTCGTTTGAATAGTTTTACACTAGTTATTTTGTGTATGCTTTCTTTTTCAGTGTAATCAATTGTATGCTTTCTTTTTCAGTGTTATTAATTGTGTGCTTTCTTTTTCAGTGCTATCAATTGTGTGTTTTTTTTCAGTGTTATTAATTGTGAGCTTTCTTTTTCAGTGTTATCAATTGTGTGCTATCTTTTTCAGTGATATTAATTGCATCCATACTACATGTACTAGTTGTACATCTATCCCTCTCTGTCATCTTTAAATCGATTAATACAAAATGCAGGAAATTTCAACACGGGAACAATTTTACAAAAAACTGTCGAGAAATACCGGCTGAACATGTGCATGACATAAATACTACCACAAATGGTTTCAGTAACAAAGAAAATAAATACACGAGTAATATTTTTTATTTGTGTCCTGTTTTTAAAGCAAGGTTTGGAAATAACTTATTCCAATTTGCATCCCATTTTGGTATTTCGAGATCAAAGAATATGCACTTAATAGTAGGTGAAAATACAGAAATAAATCGTGTATTTAACATTGACGTTGATGTACGACCAGACGTGAAAATATGCCAGACATTTAATTACCGGCATGAAAAACGGTCGTCTGCTTACGACGATAGTCTTTTAAGGTTTAACAATTCTCAAAATGTCAGATTAGTTCGTTCTCTACAATCCTGGAAATATTTTTATGAATTTAGGAAAGAACTAAGGAAACAATTAACTTTTCGACGCCATATTCAAATCGAGGCTGAACACAATATTATGGAAATTCTGCAAAAGTTCAACGAAGAATCCAGAAAAGAGGTAACTTTAGTGGGCATACATATTCGACTAGGAGATATGTGCAGTAATAGTTATTTAAAAAAAGTTGGTTTTAATATTGCAACACCAGAGTATTTGTCCAAATCTGTCAACTATTTTCTATCAAAATATAGAAATGTTCTTTTTTTAGTAACTTCACAAAACATGACTTGGGCTAAAGCTAACATGCCCCGTCACGTGAAAAACAAGGTTGAATATATTGATAGTCCGAAATGGGAGATAATAGTCGCAACCTTATCACTCTGTGATCATACAATAACAACAGTTGGTAGCTTCAGCTGGTGGATTGGGTGGTTAACTGGAGGGGAAGTGACGTATTATAAATGGCCAGTAAGAGACGGATCAATACTCAGGAAACAATTTAACTATTCTGACTACTTCTATCCAGGATGGATCGGATTTTGATTGTCAAAACAATATGGGTCGGAAACTAGAAACAATTTTGCGAGAACTATACTGACTATTTCTATCAAGGATAGATCGGATTTTGATTGTTCTTTTCCGATAGTAAATTAAAAGGTTATCTAGATACCTTTTTTTGTGAAGCAGGAACGGAATACTAACAATTTGCTCTACAGTATGTATTACTATTCGTGCTGAATTCTCTCCCTCTATTAAGATTGAAAACAGTGTAATATAAAGCGATTGAACCATTTTAATGACAATATCTACTGACATTAAATATAATGTTTTATAATTTGATTTGCGTGAACATTGTTAAATAGATACATTTTTCGATAGAAAACTATGACACTCTACTGGTGGTTTATTCTATGAGTATGAAACTAAAATGTAAGTAGCCTTCTTGGTATAGAGGTACGCAAAAAACACATTCTCGAAATGTTGAGATTATTCCTATGTCGGTCAATTTGGTCAGCATCTTAACACAAAACGACTTATCTTTTATTCTTTATTGCTTATAATAGACCTTGGCTGGTTTCGTTTAAGACTTTTTGTTAGATATTCGAAATCTTCTTAAATGTTTTATGTGGTGCCATTTAAAATTGCAATCACATACCCCTATTTGTGATATTTTACCTTTTATGTTTGTTTGTTTTGATCACATCGTTGTCAATATATTGGAATTTGATGCGACGGTCATACAAGTTTAGCTAGCTATAATACCAGGTTTTATCAACATAAGAAAATGCCTGTACCAAGTAAGCAATTTGACAGCTGTTCTACATTCGTTTGATGTGGGTTGTTTTTGCTAACTGATTAGGAACTATCCGTTTTGAATTGCCTTGGAGTTCAGTACTTTTGTGATTTTACTGTATACCCCTAATTCAAAGTTCAAATTTTTATCACATATTTTTTTCATAAACATGATAAAAGCCTTGTTATTTTTTCATAGTTTTGAAAGTAAAAAGGTTCAAGTGATATATGTTTAAGTGAATCAATTTCTGTCAAATTTCATTGTCTTATATATCTCGATACAAATACCTATCGCTTTTTACATCTTTTTTAGTTTTGATCGATTTATAACAGTCTTTCAAAAGCTCTGTATTTTGAAAGAGAGGAGTTAACACCCCCTTAAGGTGATACCTAACACTACAGGGAGATAATTCTGTAAAATCAGCTAAACGTTTCAACTACATTGTGTTGTTGAGGGAATATTAAGCTTCTCAATGATCAAAATTAGTGTTTGTCAAACTGCTATATAACCAGTGTAATTGTTCTGATAAAATGGTTGGTTCAAAATGTTTGAAATTTTTATCTTTTTGTGAAAGGGTCAAAGTAAATACTTTGTTACATTTTATGAAAATTAAATGAGTCAAATTGAATAGTGAAGGTGTTTAAAAAATATATATTTTGAGGACATTTATGGTTGGATTTTTTAAAGAAGAAGAATTTATTTGGCAATTGTGTTATCTTCCGGTGTTTTTGTTTTCTCTTGATGTAAAAGCATACAACAAATTTTTATAATTTAAATTGGTTGAATATATAGCGAATTTCTGAACAGAAAATAATATTTGTGTTTATCTTGTGAAAATGATCCACAAAAAACATATGACCAAATAAACTTAGTCTAATAAACCTGTGACAATTCTGCTTCTATTGGTACCAATTTGCTTAAAATCAAACGAAAAATGACCCCAAATTTTTTTTTTTAATAATTTAGTTATATACATGATATATATATACAATATATAGCGAAAAATCTCAAGTGACGAATACTTATGGCCAATTCTGTATGTAACATACGATCGTAAAGATGGTAAAAAAATTGTGCGAATACACAGAAATTGACAAAATCGAAAATGATTTCAAATAAATGTCCGAAGATTTTTTTTGGACTTAATTTGAAATACATTTTTTTTAATTGTTTTTCTCCTCAATAAAGAATTGAGTTCGAGAGATAAGTGCGTGAACAAGACAAATGAGATGTAAAAGCAAACAAAAACAGCGATATTTAATACAAAAATATACAAAACATAATCAAAAGATTGTATGTTGACTTCTAATTTTCTTTTGTTATTTGTCTTTTTGGTATACCGCACTTTTTTTAATACATAAACAAGAAACACAACAAACAATTAGGGAGAAGCTAGACACAAATTATATTTGTTATAGCAAAGGTAGAAAATTCAGTTTATTAGAATTGAATATTTTACTCCAATATCGTCCATTGATATACTATTTTAGCCAGCCCGTTTCACATCGAGTTAAATTGTGTGCTGACTTAATCCTGAACTTTTCCTACATATATTGGTATCAAATGTACCAGGCTTATGATTTAATACGCCAGACGCGGGTTCGTCTACATAAGACTCACCAGTGGCGCTTAGATCAAAAGAGTTAGAATGCCAAAACAAATACAAAGTTGAAGAGCATTGAGGACCCAAAATTCAAAAGCGTTTTGACAAATACGGATGAAGTTATCTATGCCTGGGATAAGTACAGTTGCTAATGACGTTTTAAAAACAATGATGCTGAATAAGTGTCTATTGTTATTTTTTTACTACCGCTAATTATAAAGTGTTGAATAATTACTTCTTTTCATTAGAATTCTAAATCAAATTTTGCAAAATATCCAACATTTGGTTTTTATGCAATTTATATGAGTACCACATTTTTCATTTTAGGACAACAAAACGAAGAAACAAATCCTTTCGACTTTAGTCGAAAAAGCGAGACTAAGCGATCCTACATTCCGTCGTCGTCGGTGTCGTCGTCGGCGGCGTCAACAAATATTCACTCTGTGGTTAAAGTTTTTGAAATTTTAATAACTTTCTTAAACCATACGGGATTTCTACCAAACTTGGACAGAAGCTTGTTTATGATCATGAGATAGTATCCAGAAGTTAATTTTGTGAAAATAAAATTCCATTTTTTCCGTATTTTACTTATAAATGAACTTAGTTTTTCTGCGGGAAAACATTACATCACTCTGTGGTTGTAGTTTTTAAAATTTTAATAACTTTCTTAAACTATCCTTGGTTTGTACCAAACTTGGACAGAAGCTTGTTTATGATCATAAGAAAGTATCTAGAAGTAAATTTTGTAAAATGACAAATCCGTTTTTTCCATATTTTACTTTAAATGGACTTTTTTTCTGCCAGGAAACAACACATTAACTCTGTGGTTAAATTTTTAAATATTTTTATAACTTTCATATACAATTTTTATTTTTTTGTACCAAACTAAGACAGAAGCTTGTTTATGATCAAAAGCTAGTATCTAGAAGGAAATTTTGTTAAGATTTTGTACCTGTGTATCTGTATTTTACTTAAAAATGGACTTAGTTTTTCTTCCAGTTAACATTACATACAGTCTGCAGTTAAAGTTTTTAAAACATTTATTAGATTCATAAACTATCCAGGATTTTTTTTACCAAACTTGGACAGAAGCTTCCTACAATCCAAACGTGGTATCAAGCGGAATATTTGTATTGATTTTTTCCCTCATTTTTGTTGATCCTGCAATTTACAGCAAAAGTAGTCGAGACACTGGGTTCCGCGGAACCTTTACAAATTTAATACACTAGATACAATAATATATTCAAAACATATCTTTAATGAATAACGAAATACCATTGTTTGCAAAACATGAGTTTGAACGGACGAGTACCAAGTGGCAAATACTTTCACAACACATTAATTGACTTGAGGTTTTTAATATCATGTCGTTTCGGTGAATCTTCATTGAAGGACAATATATACCTCACGTATTTGTTTATTCATTGTGATAACCTAGACGGGTAGTACTCATGGTAATGCAGATTTTCAAATCTTTTCGATACTACATTATAGTGAGATTTCTATTTTCATAATACATTTCTATGGGAAGCAGTTAACAACCCAAATATAGGATTGATTTATCTTCCGGAAATTGAAACGGACACAAAACAAAATATCTGTATCAACAAATTGACTATTTATAAGAATAATAAGATGTGGTATGATTACTAATGAGACAACCCTACACAGGTGACAAAACGACATAAAAGTTAACAATTATGGGTCATAATATGGCCTTAGATAATGAGTAAAACGAAAAGTAAGGACTAATCATCTATTTATTATACTTTAGCAAACATATCTTAAATTTCAATATATTAGTAGATAATATCATGGGATATTTTATTTTCTCAAATGCATATACATATTTTACCATGAAGTGATCGAAGAAAGAAGTAAAATGTCGAAAAAAATCCAATGAAAATTTAGCAAATGGCAAAATCAAAAGCTCAAAAATATCAAACGAATTGATAACAACTGTCATATTCCTAGTTTGGTACATGCATTTTCTTAAGTAAAAAAAATAAAAATATAAAATAAAACAAAAAATAAAAATATAGAATGAAACTATGACAGGCTTTTAGATTAACAGGAGGGGAGTATAAGAACTTATTGTCCAAATATTGAATCACAACAAGTATATATATAAGAAATAAATAAATATAATGCGAAGATTATATAATATACATGAATATATATTTCTGAAACATGGAAACTACATGTATACGAAAAAAAATCGTGAGTGTTCAGCGGAACCAAATATCTCGTCTACTTTTGCTGTTAATCGCAGGCTCAACAAAAATGAGGGGAAAAGGCAATAAAAATACTCCTCTTATAATACTATTTTTTTTTATTGTTAGAAGCTTCTGTCCAAGTTTGGTGAAAATGCAGGATAGTTTATGAATCTAATACATGTTTTAAAAACGTTAACTACAGACTGTATGTAATATTTACTTGAAGAAAAACTAGGTCCATTTATAAGTAAAATACGGATAAACAGGTACAAAATTTTAACTAAGTTTCCTTCTAGATGCTAGCCTTTGATCATAAACAAGCTTCAGTCAAAGTTTGCTAAAAACCAGGATAGTATAAAAAAAGTTTATAAAATTTTTTATTTTTTTTACCATATAGTGAATGTATTGTATCCTGTCAGAAAAACTATGTCCATTTGTAAGTAAAATACAGAAAAATGGATTTGTTTTTTACAAAATTTACTTCTGGATACTATCTTATTATAAAAAACAAGCTTCTGTCCATTTTTTGTACACATCGAGGATAGTTCAAGAAAGTTATAAAAATTTTAAAACTTTACCACAAAGTGTACCAAGGTTCTGTCCAAGTTTGGAAGAAATCCAGAATAATTTAAGAAAGTTATTAGAATTTCAAATACTTTAACCAGAGTGAATATTTGTGGACGCCACCGACGACGACGACGACGACGCCAATGGAAAGTATGATCGCTATATCTCGCTTTTTCGACTAAAGTCGAAGGCTCGACAATGAATGACATTGAATTATAGTTTGAAACAATACGCTTAAGTACTAATATAAATACAAGATCAAACTACGAGGTAACCATAATTGTACAATAAAAGAATACACCCTAGCTGATAGTTCAAACTCAAAGTCTTCTGTCTAACTAATGAATTTTCCTTTGATTCACGATACGATTAATTTAGATCAAACTTTGCTGATATCGCCTTCCCAGAATTTCTATCGTGAGCTATGAGGTCAATTTCAGTTTTTCCAAGGACAAATTCTACGTCTACCCATCGCCTATACTCACAAGTGTCTGAAAAAGTGATTGTCGGTGTACATAGCAAAGAACACGTATCATCGTCAACATATCCTGGTGTTGTCTCATCAGATACATACACCATTATCTCCATTTTGTCCTGATGTTTGAAAGGTGTAAAGAAAGATTTCTTAACTAACATTCCTGCTTCAACGCTTTCGTCTTTTCCGACGATAAGAGAAAATATATTGTCACACCTTTCCTCCCCTTCCATAACTGCATAGTGTTTTCTGTCATATTTTTTTTCATGCCAAGGGACATTCGTTTTGACACCATAACTGCATCGCATGATGCGTGACTGTATATACTCTGGATCATGGCCGAATAAAACGGCCCCTTTAAGCACTGCTAACCCAGCTTCTTCTGGAATTATTATTTTCTTCTCCGGAAATGCTTGACGAACTGCGTCGTGCATTAGTTGACAATCTGAGAAACCTCCTACCATTAGCAAATGCGTCACGTCCTTCAATGATTTATCTTGAAAAATCTCTTTCATAAGTGATATAACACTATCAACGGAAGGCATAAACATCTTATTGAAAACCTCAACATTAATACGAATTTTATCTTGTGCTAGTTTTATGTCTTTTGAATATGACGAATCAGCCAACAGAGACTCTAAATTCTTGTTGTGAACTTTCTGACATGATGTTTCAAGCGCAACAACCGGGATTGTCATAGTTACTTTAGTTTTTGTTTCAGTTTCAACCGTTCTTTTCACGGATTCAAATTCTCTTATTAGATCTATATATGCTAGAGGGCTCTCCTTTTTTAATGAATCCATTGTGGTCTTTCCGATAATTCCTTCGAAAAGCTTAAAAAACCTTCTATCAATCGATGTTCCACCGCAATCATTTCCGATAGCTCTATGTTTTTCTTTCAAGTGACCATTTGCAGCTTTCTCGTGAACAGTTATGTCTGCAGTGCCGCCTGTAAAAATATGAACATAATGATTAATGAATTAAAAAAGGAAATAGCTTAAATGGAAACAGACGATATATTCACATTTTTTGGAAAATGACTGATTGTTAAAAGTCATATATATCTGACATTTATCTAAACCAATGTCTTAATCAAAGGAAAAGAAAACATGATAAAGTATGTCTTAACGTTACTTTAATCTAAATGAAAGGCAGTGCAAATACGAAAGATACCAAAAGGAACAGTTCAACTAATAAGTTTAAAGCGAACTGACAATACCATCACAAAACAACAATCCCGAAAAAGTGACAAAAGATAAACACAGTATATATCACATAATATAGAAACCTGACGACGAGTAACACGAATCCCATCAAAAACAAGGGTTGATCTCAGATGCTCCGGAAAGAAAAGCAGATAATGCTTCACGGGTTGCATCAGCCGCTATATTATATGATCATATCTTTATATAAGTATACAAACATAACCAGTTTTACAATTTAGGATTGTCTTTTTGCAGGTAAACAAATCTTTATGACAATACTAAGAGGGCTTATTAGATGAATAAAGAAATTTACCTTCAACATAAATGTAACTTATTGTTCTACCTAGTGTAATTCAAAACGTAAAAATTTAAGTTATTCAGCATTCATTCTTATGTAGCAACCTTGGAGAATATAGATAAAAAAGAAACTCATGCAATTTTATATAAATTGCAATCACCATCAATTCTTTCTTCATTGATAGTAATCAGGAAGTCATTTGAACATTCAGCACTTCACAATATTCAAATTTGTAAGAGAATGATATTGACTTAGGTTTATGATTTTTAAATGTGTTGACAATAGATAGAAGCGGATATTTCTTTTAATGTGTGAACAAAACTTTACCTCCAAGATCAACCACCATGAATTTTGTCCCTTCGGCTGTCATTGTGAATCCTGGGTCAGATCCTTTTAATTTTTCAGTTGATAAAAACTGACAGAAAATGGATGCTGCCTCTGGTTCAAGTGCAAGTATCAAGTTGTTTGTGGGAATCCCAGCCTTAAAGAAGGTTATTTTAAAACAAATATTAGTTTTAAGATTTGAACAGTTATTGCACTATCATAATCAATTGGCAATAAGGAGACCATACGTAATAGAGGTAAGACACACTAAGGGTGAATACGAAAGGAAATACAAACAATTGCAACAATCAGCCTAAATAGTTTGAATGTCTCCTGTACAGAATTATATGTAGTCCTTAATGTATAATACTTTCACATCAAAATTACCCAGGCTAGTTGAGTGTTGCACGCTTACAATTTTGATTAACCCCTCCTCGTTCCTTATGTGAGTTTCGCAAGTCATTATCATGTATTAAGTGGTTGTATTTGATTGCTGTACGTCGTATTTGTTATAGCTATCAGTCGTATTTGGTTTAAGTATAGATGCTTAATATCATATCAAATCGGGACTTTTATAGCGTTCTAGATGCGGTCATATATTTTCATTGGTTTTGTTCTAGTTTGTCTTAAATGGTTTATATTGTTTTTGATATTGCTGAAAAATAATTGTTCTCTGTAAGCCTACCGTGTAAATACAAGATCATCAACATGATCAACAAAGAAATGTAATCTACTCTATATGTGCGTGTCTAAAATCATGAACCTGTTATCCAGTGTTTGTTATTGGTTGGTGTCTGAAATACTTGTTTATTGTATATAACTGTAATAAAAGACAACACGTTTAAATTGTTTCACAAGCTTATTTTACCAGGTTCAACCCATCATTTTTTTCGTAAAATGTCCTGCGCCAAGTAAGAAATATGTCAGTTGTTACAAGTAGTTTGTTTCTATTTATGTTACATTGGGGCATTTATCAAATAGTTCGTTCCTATGTGTGTTGGCGTTTGTTTTTGTTGTACTTCGGTGTTCCTGTTGTTCCTTTCTTTTCCCGCTAATAGTTGTTGTGTTTCCATCGATTTTGGTTTGTAACCCAGATTTATTTTTCTCAATCGATTTATGACTTTTGAACACCGGTATATATGTTACAGTGAATTTGTATAATCAGTGATTATATAGAATCCCTGATTTTTCAGGGATTATGTAGAATCATTAAACTCATTAGTGATCATATAGATTCCCTGAAAATAACCAGTGATTTTACATAATCACTGAACATTTTAATAAGTATTCTACAAATTCCCTAATATGATTTCAGGGATTATCAATAATCTGAAGACCCTTTGTTTGATAACAAAAAAAAAATATTTTCATTAGTTATCAAAGGTACCAGGATTATAATTTAGTACGCCAGACGCGCGTTTCGTCTACATAAGACTCATCAGTGACGCTCATATCAAAATATTTATAAAGCCAAACAAGTAAAAAGATGAAGAGCATTGAGGATCCAAAATTCCAAAAGGTTATGCCAAATACGGCTAAGGTAATCTATGCCTGGGATAAGAAAATCCTTAGTTTTTCGAAAAATTCATTGTTTTGTAAACTGGAAATTTATAAAAAAAAATGCCACATTATTGATATTCATGTCAACACCGAAGTGTTGACTACTGGGCTGGTGATACCCTCGGGGACGAAACGTCCACCAGCAGTGGCATCGACCCAGTGGTACCAGGATTATAATTTAGTACGCCAGACGCGCGTTTCGTCTACATAAGACTCATCAGTGACGCTCATATCAAAATATTTATAAAGCCAAACAAGTAAAAAGTTGCAGAGGATTCAATGATTGTTCTACAATTCTTTAATATAATTTCAGGGAGTATCAATAATCTAAAGATCCTTCGTTTGATAAAAAATAAATATAGAATATTTCAATTTTATTTGTTATTCCTTAAAAGATGTCAGTGAACAGTTTTTATTCCTGATCGTCTACTACATGTTCTAGGTTAATCTTAAGTGAACAGTTTTTCAAGTGATATTTAATTCAATTGTTGAACCCCCTTATTTCACAAACAATCAAGTATGGCACAGGCACAGATGGTGCTTGGGTTAGAGCAAACGCATGCTCAAAAGTTACTGCAAATTGCTGAGGAAAAAACAAAATGCAAGATATGAACAAGGAATAAATACAATGATATTGTTAATTTGATGACAAAAGAACCAAGTAAAGAAGACAAAACTCCTGCTTATTACTATCTGCTGACAAAGTAAGTTGGAAGATGAGTGAAGAGTTTTAGCTTTCTGTAGTTAGCTTTCTGTAGATAAATACAGTTCTTTCACTCAGGTTCAAGTTTCTACATATAAAAAAATATGTGCACTTCAAATGTATCCCCTCATAAAAGGATATCAAATGAGTGGTTGGTTCGGGTTGATGTTTTTTTTTTTGGGGGGGGGGGGGGTCATTTTGATTGAAAAAAATAGCACAAATGACAGGTACAGTAAAGCTTGTTCTCCTGTAGCTATCTTGAATCGTTTTATTAAAAGTTAAATTGTTGATAATACCAAAGGATTCAAAATATATTTCGACTATTTTAGGTATGAAATCCTTCAATGTGGTGACATAAAGAAAATTATCAGGAAACGCAGTTCCTGTGAAGATGATATTAAATACTCATTGTCTGGAGGATAAGTATAACATTGTTTACAAAATTCACATTGCAACAGGGCATGGCGGGCGTGATAAGATGATCAAGGAAGCAAATAGAAAATATGCCAATGTTTCAACAGAGGCTGTGGAACTTTTTAAGGAGTTGTGTGAAGAATGTCAATTAAAGAAGCGTAAAATTGCAAGTAAGGGACTTGTTGTTTAACCTATAGTTACTAAAAGAATTCAGTTCACGTGGACAAATGGATTTAGTTGATATGCAATCGTTAAGTTTTGACGATTTTAAGTACATCATGGTTTACCAAGATCATATGACAAAACTTGTGGTTCTCCGGCCTCTGAAATCAAAACGGGCAGCAGAGGTTGCAATGCAGATTCTTGATATATTTCTTCTTTTTGGTGCCCCCAACATTTTTTGTAAAATCGTTCATGGGAAGCCAAGACACCCTCAAAGTCAAGGAAGTGTCGAACGTGCAAATGCTGATATCAAGATATGACAATTACATGGATGCAGGATAATGGTGTAAAAGATTGGCCTGATGAAATTAAATTTGTCCAACTTCAAAAAACCAAAGCTACCACTCTGGCATTAAACGCACACCATATAAGGCAATGTTTGGAGTAGAGGCAAAGGTTGGCCTAACAACATCCTCCTTGCCAGATAAAATTATTTCGCTCTTAAATTCAGAGGATGATCTGAAAGATATTACCAACACAGGATTTCGTGATAACGAAGAAGGCATTGAAATCAATAATATAAATATTACAATTGATAGCGACGACATCACATGTATTGTTTGTCAAAAGCCAGCGTCAAATGCACATTCATGTTCAAATTGTAAATCAACAGTGCATGTTATTTGTGGTAAAGCAAATGGCGAAGAAGGTTATGGGATATCTGTTTTGTGCTTTTAGTGTTCCTTGTGTACAGAAAAACAGGCAGAACGAATGATCAACAGATCGAACAAAGTTTTAGAGGAGGCTGACATTGGTTGTTATGTTCTGATACCTATCCCACCACATGTTGACAGAGGTAAGGGAGACACACAAAAATATTATGGCCATTGTTCATCAAAAGACTGAAAAAGGATATCACTTGGCCACAAAACATGGTATCCTTCTCGGATCATATACAAGAACCAAGTTCGAGGTTGCTGATTCCCTTTTTATGGTACCTTCAGATGTGTGTACTGAAAATTTTATTTCCTTAATACGTGCTGTAAAATTCGATTCAATATGTGAAGGACAGGGTTTTTTAAAATGTGGATGTTGCGGTAAAAACAGATGTGAAACCAACAGATGTGCATGTAAAAAAAGCAGGGCAAGAGTGCAATAGTCGGTGCCATCCAAATTTAGTTTGTAAAAATAAATGATTGTTTTGAAATATTGTGCTTGACATTTTAAAATATTGTTTACAGTGACTAACATTTTAATACATTAATATATTGTGCTTATCAATTTATTACATTGTGCTTGACATTTTATTACATTGTGCTTGACATTTCATTACATTGTGCCTAACATATATTATCATGTTATCATTTTTTACATATTGTTCTGAACATTTTACAATGTATGTGAATAATTAAGTTTTAATATGATTCTATAGAATTAATTATTCAATTTTATTTATTTTCTTTATAAATGAAACTAATTCTTCATTTCAGTTATTATGCATAATCCCTGACGTTTTTTTCTAGTGATTATACATAATCCCTAAACTAGCCAGTGATTCTACATAATCCCTGAAAATTTCAGGGATTCTAAAAATTTCAGGGATTCTACATAATCACTGATTATACAAATTCACTGTAACATATATATACAACAATTCCTTAATTTACGGTAAAGATTTCATCTAATTGTCAAATGTAGTTCACTGAATATGTTAGTGATCGATCGTGTATGCACTAGACAGCCTGGCAGCAGTTTTGTAACTTGACAAATGTTATGTGTATTGATTTGAATGGCGGCTGCATAAACATTACTTATTAAGTTAGATAAATGCTACAAGACCTAGCTTATTCACCTACCCCTTCAGCACAAGACCTCATGAATCTTTTGGCTCTATCCGTCCATATAGCAGGAACTGTCAGCACATATTGAACCTCGTCACGTTTGACTAAATTTCCTCGTTTTTTCAAAACATCTAACAAATGGTTTACCAAATATTGGATTGATAACTTAAACACATGGAAAGCTGGCAGTCGTTTTGTACCAGTTATATCATCTAACATCATACCACTTGTGATATTCTATTTCATAATAAAAAAAATAAATATCAAATATTTTAAAACAGTGACTTTTGCTTTGTTTTTGGAAATACGAAAGGCTGCGAGTTGAAGCTAAAAAATTATACCGTAAAGCGTTTCCCTTTTGGACATGTTTTCTTACATCACATTCTTGCTTTTACGTTCATAAACGCACCAATCGTTAATTCATAGAGAAAAGAAAAAAAACCCGAATGTTTGGAGGCAATTTTCCTTCCCTCAGCTCAGGTTTCTTTTTTAATTTACAATTCAGTATAATAACATTTTTGAAACTTCTTATCATATATATAGATTAATTTTTTTTACGCAACTTTCAACTTTTACTTAAATAATTCGTTGTTTTTTTTCAGAAAATGACGGTTTTGTTTAACATATAAGATAAATCAAGTATACCTTGTTATTGTGTAGATTCATTTTAAAACGTTCAAAATAGTAATATTCCTTATGTTCGTTATCCAACAATAAATCTATCCATTTATTTTCAGCTTCGAATCCAAAGGCTACAAACTCTCGATTACTATTCAATAATAAACATGTTGGTGTTTTCTCTGACACGAATTGTCGACTTCCTGCCCTCCAGATTGGGTTACTGATTTTCAAAGGGTTGTCTTCCCAGTCAGCCCTCATTGAAAACGAATAGCCGGAATATGTAGTGCCAAAGTCTACAGCAGCAACCATTAGATGTTTCCTTAAATCCTCCATTGAAGCCCTAAAACCAAAAGTACACATGTATTCAAAACCTTGATAGTATTGTTCTATTAATTCTAATAGATACAGGTAGCTGTTTCACACAATTTGGTGAACGTAAACACACATCTTTTATTCTTTTATTGATAAAACCACGAATTAAGCAAGGTCTTAGTAGCTGTAGTATGTCAAAGAAATAAAGAAAAAAGAAGATGTGGGCACAATTTATTTTTTACACTCGTTATAAAAGGCCCAATGCATGTATATCTAATGGATACTTGATACTCATCCCTCTTTTCCTAAAAGAAATATAATCATTTATTTTGAGAAATGATAAAACTGCAACCATGATAACCAACAGAATAAAACAAATAACACCTACATAGTGTCACCTTATTTTCCTATTTCAATCAATTGGCATCTTTTATTGCAGGGTTTAGAATCTGTTGAAGATCATTAAAGGAATATGACAGTTGTCATCCATTCGTTTGCTGTGTTTAAGATTATGAATTTGTGATTTGGTTAGGGCTTTTCCGTTTTGAATTTTCATCGGAGTTCAGAATTGTTGTTATTTTACACACATTATCTATGTATTTCATATTACATGGAAGAATATGTTTCAGGTAAGGGTGAACGTTGGCGCCTGTTATAAAACGCTCCAAATATGAAAAGTTTTACTTTGTTGCTTCCCATGGTAGGCTGTAAAGGATTTGTGTAGTGTAATTAAGTTTAGTTTGAGGATTAAACTTTTTTTTTAAATGAAGCTTTATAAAATGACCTTACAGTAACTGAAATGATGATCGAAAAAAACATGTATCACACTCAGTCTGAATATATTAAGCTTGGAATAATGAAACAGTGTAATTGCTTAAAAACAAAAATAATTTTACTCACTCTTCAAATATATAAAACTTCCTGTTTTTAACTTCGCAGTTCGTCTATTTAAAGAATTTATTGATATACATGTACAATTGTCAGATAATTTAAATCACCTTTATGATATAAATATATGTTTGACTAATCTACTGACCGCATTAAGATTCGTAAAAAAGTGATAATTCATATCGCGACACCGTCTACAGTGATTTTTTATAAATGAAAATATGCACTTTTAGGAGATATAAATGCCATAAATAATAATAATAAATAAAATTACATATATACTCAACCCAAGACCACATGTTCAAGTAAACAAGCTATGATCCTTTTTAAAACAGTCTATTGAACTGAGGAGATAGGGGCTCTTGAAATATTTACGTTTATGATGTATATTAATGATCTTGTTGATATTGTTTATTTTTATTTTGTTCTGTTGTGCTATACATATTCATGCTATATACAGTAGTAAATCCAGTAGTTTTGAATATTTGATAAATAGCTTGCTGTTTAATCTGTTCTTCTCAATTTTGTTGTGCACCCTTTATCGCATGCCTACCAATTATTATAACCTAATCGGATTTCTCATTGATGACAATAGTGATTCCAACTAAATCTACATGAAGTCCGATGTTTGTGAAACTTTAAATGTTGATATTATATATAGTCTCAAAGTAGTCTCTTGTCTTTTAAAAGTTGGTTTATTGTTACCTTTTTATAAACATACTCTCACATCAAACTTTATATTTAAATGTTAGTCCATGTTTTGACTAATTTATGTTTGGCAATATTCATTTTACAAGGACCGTTACTTATATAACATCCAGTCATTGTGTTGTGCTATGGTAAATTTTCGTATTTTAACTTGTCATTCGTTTTTGCTAATGTTCATTGTCAAAATGCCTTTTTTGTTATTTTTGTGGACATTTTTGGTTTTGTTTTTAAGATAATGACTGCTGTACCCCTATTTTTTTACATTTTTACCTATTATGTCTGTTTGTTTTGTTCACACATTGTTTTCAATATCATAATGGAATTTTATTTGACTGTCATGCAAGTGAGAGATTTATCAGCTATAAAACCAGGTTTTTATCCATCATTCATTTTCTACACAAGAATATGCCATCATTCATTTTCTACACAAGAATATGCCTGCACCAAGTCAGGAATATGACAGTTGTTATGCATTCGTTGATATGTTGAGCTTTTGATTTTTCTATTTGATTAGGGACTTTCCATTTTAGAATTTTCCTTGCAGTATTTTTTTTTATTATTATTTTACTTTTTATTATAAAATCATGCCACACAATTTTTGTTGCTAGTAGTAGTGATGATCCTAGTTGACGTTCCTGCAAAACGCGAATATCTGATGGTCTGGGTGGAAAAGGATCCTTTACTTATTTCTAAATTCGTTTGTATTATGTTTTCAAGGGTATTTTTTCTTATGTCTTTTTAATCTGTGAAATTCTACATGTACAATAAAAATTACTTTAATAAGAAATTACTATCAATTTTATCAGTATTATATATTTTCGTTATTTTGCAAATCCTTCATTTCTTGAATAAGTATACATCGGCACCATTGATTTTTTATATTTCCCACTGTTATTCTTTAAACTTGTGCACTCTTTTTTTTTAATTTGTTTTTTAAAACTATTTTTGAATAATTAGAAAGAACAAATACAGTAACGTGACATATCGTTCACTCTGATACTGAGGCTGTGATGTACCATGCTTAGACGAAATGTCACTAGCTGTGGCATCGACCTGGTGGTTATGAACAAGGCAAAAACCGGACAAATAACACTTATACATCGATAAAGAAAAGATCATATGAAAACATAAAAATTAAATTTTTTTTCAAATCAAGGATTTGCAAATCCTTGTTCAAATAAATACAAATTAATCTTATTTGCATTACAAATCGATAGAAACAAAACACATTTTAACATATAAACGAAATATTTCATAATTATGATAGTTTGATTCTTGTTCGATAAGTATATACTTTTGACTAAATATTAAACATCGACTATGATATGTAACATGTTGAAGTGAGACAGCATGCACAACTGCAAATTGATATGCAGAAGACATTTCTTTACATACGTTAGTTACCAATCCTTAGTCACAATTCGACATTGTTATGGAGAGGAAATTTCTTTACATAGGTCAGTTACAAATCCATTAATTTTCTCATTTTTTTACCAGTACTTCTTTATTTAGTAAACCAAAATATGTTTAGACACAAGTAGTAGTACCAGAACAAGATGAAGCAAAAATGGATGCTTTAGTTTAATCGAAGTTATCAAAGCTGTCTTACAGCAAAATGCATTGAGTGCGTCGGTAAGGGTAGAATGTTTGGTTAGCTCGCTTGTTAGCTGAACTATGAAGTCTGTTTAAGGTTATGTATGTAAGAATCTAAAGTGCGATGGTACTCTAAAGTGTGATGGTCATGCTAAAGCGCGATGGTCTATTCTAAAGTACGATGGTGTATCACGCTAAAGTGTGATGGATTAAAAGGGTAATGTTAAAGGGCTAAAAGCTTTTAAGAACACGGATGTTATGATAAATAGCCTTTGCAAAAACTAGTATGATAAGGTTTTATAACATACGTGATAGGCTGTATAATTACCGGAAGCCATAACTAATTGTTTCTAAATTAAGAAGAACGACCACATAATAATTGCTAAAATGGTCAAAAATCTATATATCCTGTATATGATAAAAAAAAAAATTAATTCGGGCGTATCAAATATTTGGATAATTGGCATAAATTGTTGTTCACACAGTCATCAGTAATGTCAAATCTCCCCTTGAAGTTGTCATTGTAAATTACAAATACAAATCCTTCATTGTGAAACATTTATTTGTTTAAAACATTCTGAATTTAAATGAGGGAGAAATGCAATGTTCTCCGAGCTTTCACCTTTTTTCGCAATTGGTTTAAAGTGGTTAATCAAATATTCTACATTTTTCTTTCGGCATGTTAATTTTTTGTTTGTATAAAAGACTGTTCACGTCATAATCCATTATGATAGTACGTTTATTACGTCTATACTTTCGCGGACCATCGCAATTTAGCGTGTCTAGGCATCGCACTTTAGCGTAGACCATCGCCCTTTAGCGTAACCATCGTACGTTAGAGTCCTACATGTATACCACACTCCTTTCGAAGTAGTCTAAACCTCCAGACAGATAAATTGGTTATCTTAGGGACCAGTCTACTTTTAACGGAGGGCAGTTTACCTGACCTAACAGTGGCGGATCCAGGGGGGGGGGGGGGGGGTTCCGGGGGTGCGCACCCCCCCTTTATTTTTGCCGATCAATGCATTTGTATCGGGACATATGTTTTGCACCCCCCCCCTTTGCCCTGGGTGCCCTGGGTTAGCACCCCCCCTTTCGAAAATTCCTGCATCCGCCCCTGCCTAATAATGACTTCACGGTTCAGTTAGCAAGCAACCTAATAAAAATTATTACCTTTACCTACACACTCAATGCACTCTGCTGTATTACTGGTAAATTATTAATCCAGGGATATTGTTACCATATATTACTTAAAACCTTTACTAAATTTTTCCATAAAGATGAATATTTGATTTTGAAGTTTGGTTGTAACTGTAAAAAACTTATTTCAAACGGGATAGCACATCCTCATTTTTACGGAAATGTTGTTAACCGTGCCCGGAAATTTAGAAATGATCCTGATAAACTTATCGCTTCTTGAAATAAACTCATTCTAAAAGTTTACCAATTCAACACTGTCATAAGATCATTGAATAGTATTTGTACAACTTTGTCCCCTTTTTTTGACTTTCGAACTTTTATATCTGGGCGTCACTGGTAAGTCTTGTTTAGACGAGGCGCGTTTTTGACGTAATGAATTTTAAACCTGATGCCTTTTGTTATCTATTATTCATGTGTTTCTTTGCCTAATACGTTCTCCTATGTATTTGTATTGTAGTCCTGTATTATTATGTTGTCATTTTAATGTTATATTTAACAATGCCATCAAAGTGCGGGGTTTGGCATGCCACAAAACCAGGTTCAACAATTAATTTTTTTCTTTAAAAATGTCCTGTCCCAAGTCAGGAAAATGACCATTGTTATATCATAGTTCGTTTCTGTGTGTGTAACATTTTTACGTTGTGTTTCCGTTGTGTCGTTTGTTTTCTCCTATTTTTGAGTGTGAATTCACATTACTATAAGACGTGTCACGGTACTTTTCTATCCCATATTATGTATTTGGTTTTGATGTTATATTGGTTATTCTCATCGGATGTTGTCTAATGCTTAGTCCGTTGCTGTGTGTGTTACATTTTAATGTTGTGTCGTTGTTCTCCTCTAATATTTAATGCGTTACCCTCAGTTTTAGTTTGTTACCCCGATTTTGTTTTTTGTCCATAGATTTAGGAGTTTTGAACAGCGGTATACTACTATTGCCTTTATTTGTAATGGTCTAAATATTATCAATGTTATCAGTAAATTAAAAGCAACATAAATCGTACTAGTATGTTTTATACATATACACATTCATTATACTACAATCTGTCGATACCTGTATCTTGACATTTCACAAGGTCATGTTTTTCTCTGACTGTGTCTGACGTCTTTATACTAAACCCATTGGATGTTGGATGTGTAAGGATTGATAATTTAGTCTTAGATGCATGATTTGTTTATTAGTTGTTAAAGCTTTGAATTAGCTGTCAGTTACATGCAACTGCGAATACTCTCACACCTGTTCCTAGTGTCTTTTTGTTGTTGGGATGTACACGTACCTGGCCATGTCAACTTGTATTTTTGTCCATCTTATGAGTTAAGCCTTTTTCAACTGATTTCTATAGTTCTTATGTTGTACTGTCCCAGTTTAGAGAGAGGGTTGGGATCCCGCTAACATGTTAAACCCCGTCATAGTATGTATGTATGTGCCTGTCTCAAGTCAGGAGCCTGTAATTCAGTGGTTGTCGTTTGTTTATGTGTCACATCTTTGTTTTTCGTTCATTTTTGTATACACATAAGGCCGTTAGTTTTCTCGTTTGAATTGTTTTGCATTGTCATTTCGGGGCCTTTTATAGCTGACTAAGTGGTATGGGATTTGCGCATTGTTGAAGGTTGTATAGTGACCTATAGTTGTTAATACTTTGTTGTGTCTTTTTGGTCTCTTGTGGAGAGTTGACTGATTGGCAATCATACCACATCTTCTTTTTTTATATATAGACATCCAGACAGATATATTGGTAATCTGTCGGACAAGTATACTCTTAACGGAGGACAGTTTTCCTAACCTAATACCGGTAATGACTTTACAGTTCAGCAAGCAAGCAATCTAACCAAAAATATTACCTTTACCTACACACTCAATGCATTCTGCTGTAGACGCTTTCATATCTAGATGCTTTATCTTTTCTCCAGACCAAACATGTTTAAGTTGTTTCAGTGGACAAACAATGCAGATAAATGTTTCAGTGGACAAACAATGCAGATAAATGTTTCAGTGGACAATCAATTCAGATAAATGTTTCAGTGGACAAACAATTCAGATAAATGTTTCAGTGGACTAACAATGCAGAAAAATTGTTTCAGTGGACAAACAATGCAGATAAATGTTTCAGTGGACAAACAATTCAGATAAATGTTTCAGTGGACAAATAATTCAGATAAATATGTTTCAGTGGACAAACAATTCAGATAAATGTTTCAGTGGACAAACAATGCAGATAAATGTTTCAGCGGACTAACAATGCAGATAAATGCTTCAGTGGACAAAAAATTCAGATAAATATGTTTCAGTGGACAAACAATTCAGATAAATGTTTCAGTGGACAAACAATGCAGATAAATGTTTCAGTGGACAAACAATGCAGATAAATGTTTCCGTGGACAAACAATTCAGATAAATGTTTCAGTGGACAAACAATTCAGATAAATGTTTCAGTGGACAAACAATGCAGATAAATGTTTCAGTGGACAAACAATTCAGATAAATGTTTCAGTGGACAAACAATTCAGATAAATGTTTCAGTGGACACACAATGCAGATAAATGTTTCAGTGGACAAACAATGCAGATAAATGTTTCAGTGGACAAATAATTCAGATAAATATGTTTCAGTGGACAAACAATTCAGATAAATGTTTCAGTGGACAAACAATGCAGATAAATGTTTCAGTGGACAAACAATGCAGATAAATGTTTCCGTGGACAAACAATGCAGATAAATGTTTCAGTGGACAAACAATTCAGATAAATGTTTTAGTGGACAAACAATTCAGATAAATGTTTCAGTGGACAAACAATTCAGATAAATGTTTCAGTGGACAAACAATGCAGATAAATGTTTCAGTGGACAAACAATGCAGATAAATGTTTCAGTGGACAAATAATTCAGATAAATATGTTTCAGTGGACAAACAATTCAGATAAATGTTTCAGTGGACAAACAATGCAGATAAATGTTTCAGTGGACAAACAATGCAGATAAATGTTTCCGTGGACAAACAATGCAGATAAATGTTTCAGTGGACAAACAATTCAGATAAATGTTTTAGTGGACAAACAATTCAGATAAATGTTTCAGTGGACAAACAATTCAGATAAATGTTTCAGTGGACAAACAATTCAGATAAATGTTAAGATATGCAAGCAATTGTTTACATTTACCCTAAGTTAGGAATCCAATGTTGAGTAGTTGTCGTCTGTTGGTGTGGTTTATAAGTGTGTCTTGTATCTTGTTTTTTTAATATAGATTATACCGTTGGTTTTCTCGTTTGAATAGTTTTACACTAGTAATTTTTTGTATGCTTTCTTTTTCAGTGTTATTTATTGTGTTCTTTCTTTTTCAGTGCTATTACTTCTGTGCTTTTTTCAGTGTTAACAATTGTGTGCTTTTTTTTTCAGTGATATTAATTGTATCTATACTAGTACATGTACTAGTTGTACATCTATCCTTTTCTTTCATCTTTAAATCGAATAATACAAAATGCAGGGAATTTCAACACTGGAACAATTTTACAAAAAGCTGTCGGGAAATACCGGTTGAATATGCGCATTACATAAATACTACCACAAATAGTTTCAGTAACAAAGAAAATAAATCCACGAGTAATATTTTTTATTTGTGTCCTGTTTTTAAAGCAAGGTTTGGAAATAACTTATTCCAGTTTGCATCCCATTTTGGTGTTTCGAGATCAAAGAATATGCGATTAATAGTAGGTGAAAATACAGAAATTAATCGTGTGTTTAACATTGACGTTGATGTACGACCAGACGTTAATATATGTCAGACATTTAATTACCGGCAGGAAAAACAGTCGTCTGCTTACGACGATAGTCTTTTAAGGTTTAACAATTCTCAAAATGTCAGATTAGTTCGTTCTCTTCAGTCCTGGAAATATTTTTATGAATTTAGGAAAGAACTAAGGAAACAATTAACTTTTCGACGCCACATTCAAATCGAGGCTGAACACAATATTATGCAAATTCTGCAAAAGTTCAACGAATAATCCAGAAAAATGGTAACTTTAGTGGGCATACATATTCGACTAGGAGATATATTCAGTAATAGTTATTTAAAAAAAGTTGGTTTTAATATTGCAACACCAGAGTATTTGTCCAAATCTGTCAACTATTTTCTATCAAAATATAGAAATGTTCTTTTTGTAGTAACTTCACAAAACATAACTTGGGCTAAAGCTAATATGCCTCGTCACGTGAAAAACAAGGTTGAATATATTGATAGTCCAAAATGGGAGGAAATAGTCGCAACCTTATCACTATGTGATCATACAATAACAACAGTTGGTAGCTTCAGCTGGTGGATTGGATGGTTGACTGGAGGGGAAGTGACGTATTATAAATGGCCAGTAAGAGACCGCTCAGTACTCAGGAAACAATTTAGCGAAGACTATTCTGACTATTTCTATCCAGGATGGATCGGATTTTGAATGTTCTTTTTCTATAGTAAGTTAACAGGGAATCTCTATAGATATAGGAAAATGTGGTATGAGTGTCAATGAGACAATGTACATACCTTTTTGTGGGAACGAAATAATAACGATTTGTTCTACAGTATGTATTTCTATTCGTGCTCAATTATCTCCCTCTTAAAGAGTGGAATATAAAACGATTGAACCATTCTGAAAACTATGACACTTCAATGGTGGTTTATGCTATGAGTATGACAATAAAATGTATGAAGCCTGCTTTAACAAAAGTGGTACATAAGAAAACACTCTCGAAATGTTAAGATGATTTGTTTTTATCGCTATTTTTTTTAAATAGAAATACCAATCTATACATGCATGCTTATACATATATTTTGTATTATTTTGCTATAAATGTTAAATGGAGAAGACTTCATAAGTCTGTTTGACTTGTTTCGTATCAATTTGTACTTAAACAAATAAAATATGTTTAAACCTAAACGAAAGCAGTACATGTCGTTAACTCTGATACTGACTTTGTGATATACCATCGGAGACAAAACGGCCACCAGCTGTGGCATCGACATGGAGTCTATAAACATGGCCAAAACCAGACAAATACTAATTATACATCGATATAGAAAAGATCATATGAAAACATAAAAATTAAAATTCTTGAAATCATGATTTGCAAATTTTTGTTCAAATGAATACAAATTAATCTTATTTGCATTATAAATCGACAGAGATAAAACACATTTCAATATATTTACGAATTATTTCATAATTATGATAGTTTGATTTTTGATCGATTAGTATATAATACATTTGACTAATTAAACGTCGACTATGACATGTGACATGTTGAAGTATGCCAGCATTGTCACAACTGCAAATTGATATGAAGAGGAAATGTCTTTCCGTACGTTTGTTACCAATCCATGGTCACAATTGCAAATTGATATGACGAGGAAACACCTTTACATAGGTCAGTTACAAATCCATATTTTTTTTCATTTTTGACCAGTCCTTCTTTATTTAGTTAAACAAGATATATTTTAAAAAAAAGGTAATGGAGGTAGTAGTACCAGAGCAAAATGATGCAAACATGGAGGCTTTTATTTATCCGAAGTAATCAAAGCTGTCTTACAGCAAAATGCATTGAGTGGGTAGGTAACGGTAGAAAGTTCGGTTAGCTTGCTTGTAATCGGACCGTGAAGTCATTTTTATGTTAAGTATACTACTCCCTTTCGGAGTAGTCTAGACCTTCTATTGATATCATGAGTATTATTAATAAAAGACAACGAAATAATAGATTGCATGGCAAACGTATCAATCAAATCAAAGAGTTAAACATCGTATAAATTATACACTTGGTAATCTCCTATCTATATTTAAAAACAATGGTAGGCATCAATTATTATGTAAACTGGGTCAAATACCCATTAATAAATTACACGATATTTTCAAGGATTGTGACACCATCTCTTTCTTCAGCCCACTGTAGGAATATTCGCGTATAATTACAGCTTTTTTGCCACCATAGGTTGTTCCCGCGTATCGACAAACCTGAAGTTTATAAACGTCTTTTTTTTAAAACTAGATATAATAGCAGAGGTATTGAATTTATCAACTTATCTAGTATATTTACTGACTATACCGTTCAAAACTTTATACCTCCCAATTTCGATAACATAGAACCACCTATAATTTCATACACATACAAAAAAAAAAAAAAAACAGCAGAAGTTTAATTTTAAATTGTACGTCGGTAACATTAGACGTGAATGTATAAAATAATACTCCCTTAACTTAAGACTGTAAATCGTCTAAGTTTAGATATGTTCCCTATGGCCATGGACCTCGATATCGTTCAGGACAGAGAGGTTAAAAACTTTTTGAAAAAGGACCAAAATAACATCCTTCATTTAAAATAGATTCGAAAGAGTGTCGTCATGTCACCAAAGATGTTCTTTCTTCGTTTTGTTCCTGTTCTGTTGTTGTTGGGATGTACAAATACCCGGCCACGTCCACTTGTATTTTTGTCCATCTTATGAGTTAAGCCTTTTTCAACTGATTTTTATAGTTCGTTCTTTTGTTGTACTGTTATACCACTGTCACAGGTTAGGGGGATTCCGCTAATATGCTTTACCCCGCCATATTATGTATGTATGTGTCTGTCCCAAGTAAAGAGCCTGTAATTCAGTGGTTGTCGTTTGTTTATGTGTTACATCTTTGTTTTTCGTTCATTTATGGATATAAATAAGGCCGTTAGTTGTCTCGTTTGAATTGTTTTACATTGTCATTTCGGGGCCTTTTATAGCTTACTAGTTGGTATGCGCTGTGTACATTGTTGAAGGCCGTACGGTGACTTATGATTAATAATTTCTGTGTCATTGTGTTCTCTTGTGGAGAGTTGTCTCATTGGCAATCATGAACAACGTTGTTGACGTCACTGTCCATGATACAATTGTGTTTATGAGCTAATTGACAAAACAATGTCAGCCAATCAGAAGACCCTTTACATCCAAAATTGAATTATGTAAAGATAACAGAAAAGTATCTAAAATGTTCAGGTGACTAAGTGTAACCAATGTAATTGTCTAATCTCGCCACATAATATTGGTTGTTATCCCGTGTTGGCGCAAATGGTTGTTAGTTGATGTCTGTCATATTCGTTTTTCGTAAAATTGTTTTGTTATATACTTTGCTGATACTTTTCTCATTTGAAATGTCATTGTCACGTCAGTCGATGTCCGTCTATATTTGACTGTACATTATAGGTTTTCTTATCTCAGAAGGCCGTATGGTGGCCGAACGTTACTTAAATCCACTTCATTTGCACTGCAGTTGATAGTTGTCATATTAGTAATCATACCACATGTTTTTATGTTTTTATATAAAGTGGATACTGGTTTATCTTGATATCTTTGACAACAATTATATATAACTGAGGACGTAACACATGCGCAATCAGGATGATAAGAGTGATTATTATCGAGTATAATACAGTGATTTGATCAACAAGGCTCTTCAACTTCGTTCTTTATTAATCTTTTTCTAACTTTTTTTTTCTTCGAGCTGATGAGTTTTGAAGACGAAGCGCACGTCTGACGCAAATACAACATTTATATTCTAGTATCTATGATAAGTTTATTCTAAACAAAAACGATATTTTTCGTTGTGTGAAACAAATCACTTTCATTCTTACTAATTGTTTTTAATAGTGTGTTTTCTTTTTCAGTTTTATTAATTGTGAGCGTTCTTTTTCAGTGTTATCGATTGTGTGCTTTCTTTTTCAGTGCTATTAATTGTGTCCTTTCTTTTTTTGTGTTATCAATTGTGTGGTTTCTTTTTCAGTCTTATCACTTGTGTGCTTTTCTTCAGCGTTATCAACTGTGTGATTTCTTTCTCATTGCTAATAATTGTGAGCTTTGTTTCTTTTTAAATCATATCAATTGTGTGCTTTCTTTTTCTGTGTTATTAATTGTGTGCTTTCTTTTTCAGTGTTATCAATTGTGTGCTTTCTTTTTCAGTGTTATCAATTGTGTGCTTTCTTTTTCAGTGTTATCAATTGTGTGCTTTTTTTCAGCGTTATCAACTGTGTGATTTCTTTTTCATTGCTAATAATTGTGAGTTTTTTTCTCTTTCAATCATATCAATTGTCTGCTTTCTTTTTCAGTGTTATTAATTGTGTGTTTCCTTTTTCAGATTTATTAATTGTGAGCTTTCTTTTTCAGTGTTATCAATTTTGTGCTTTCCTTTTCAGTGTTATCAATTGTGAGCTCTCTTTTTCAGTCTTACAAATAGTGTGTTTTCTTTTTCAGTTTTATTAATTGTGAGCGTTCTTTTTCAGTGTTATCGATTGTGTGCTTTCTTTTTCAGTGCTATTAATTGTGTCCTTTCTTTTTTTGTGTTATCAATTGTGTGGTTTCTTTTTCAGTCTTATCACTTGTGTGCTTTTCTTCAGCGTTATCAATTGTGTGATTTCTTTCTCATTGCTAATAATTGTGAGCTTTGTTTCTTTTTAAATCATATCAATTGTGTGCTTTCTTTTTCAGTGTTATCAATTGTGTGCTTTCTTTTTCAGTGTTATCAATTGTGTGCTTTCTTTTTCAGTGTTATCAATTGTGTGCTTTTTTTCAGCGTTATCAACTGTGTGATTTCTTTTTCATTGCTAATAATTGTGAGTTTTTTTTCTCTTTCAATCATATCAATTGTCTGCTTTCTTTTTCAGTATTATTAATTGTGTGTTTCCTTTTTCAGATTTATTAATTGTGAGCTTTCTTTTTCAGTGTTATCAATTTTGTGCTTTCCTTTTCAGTGTTATCAATTGTGAGCTCTCTTTTTCAGTCTTACAAATTGTGTGCTTTCTTTTCAGTGTTATCATTTGTGTGCTTTCTTTTTCAGTGATATTAATTACATCTATACTACATGTACTAGTTGTACATCTATCCTTCTCTGTCATCTTTAAATCGAATAATACAAAGTGCAGGATATTTCAACACGGGAACAATTTTACAAAAAAATGTCGAGAAATACCGGTAGAACATGCTCATTACATAAATACTACCACAAATAGTTTCAATAACAATGAAAATAAATACACCAGTAATATTTCATATTTGTGTCCTGTTTTTAGATCAAGGTTTGGAAATAACTTATTTCAATTTGCATCCCATTTTGGTGTTTCGAGATCAAAGAATATGCGATTAATAGTAGGTGAAAATACAGAAATAAATCGTGTATTTAACATTGACGTTGATGTACGACCAGACGTGAAAATTTGTCAGACATTTAATTACCGGCATGAAAAACAGTCGTCTGCTTACGACGATAGTCTTTTAAGGTTTAACAATTCTCAAAATGTCAGACTAGTTAGTTGTCTACAGTCCTGGAAATATTTTTATGAATTTAGGAACGAACTAAGGAAACAACTAACTTTTCGACGCCACATTCAAATCGAGGCTGAACACAATATTAGACAAATAATGCAAAAGATCAACGAAGAATCCAGAAAAGTAGTAACTTTAGTAGGTGTCCATATTCGACTGGGAGATATATTCATTAGTAGTCATTTAAAACAAAATGGTTTTGTTATAGCAACACCAGAGTATTTATCCAAATCTGTCAACTATTTTCTGTCAAAATATAGAAATGTTCTGTTTGTAGTAACTTCACAAAACATGACTTGGGCTAAAGAGAACATGCCACGTCACGTAAAAAACAAGGTTGAATATATTGATAGTCCGAAGTGGGAGATAATAATCGCAACGTTATCACTCTGTGATCATACAATAACAACAGTTGGTAGCTTCAGCTGGTGGATTGGATGGTTGACTGGAGGGGAAGTGACGTATTATAAATGGCCAATAAGAGATGGATCAATTCTCAGGAAACAATTTAACTATTCTGACTATTTCTATCCAGGATGGATCGGATTTTGATTGGCAGCAAGATATGGGTCGGAAACTAGAAACAATTTTGCGAGAACTATATTGACTATTTCTACCTAGGATAGATCGGATTTGATTGTTCTTTTTCTATTGTAAGTTAAAAGGTAATCTTTTTGTGAAGCAAGAACGGAATACTAAAAATTTGTTCTACAGTATGTATTACTATTCGTGCTGGATTATCTTTTAACATTTAAAACAGTGGAATATAAAACGATTGAACCATTCTAATGACAGTATCTACTGACATTAAAGATAATATTTATAATTTAATTTGCGTGAACATTGTTAAATAGATACATTTTTTCATAGTTTAAGACTTTTTGTTAGATATTTGAAATCGTCTAAATCTATTTGTGTGGTGCCATTTAAAATTGCAATCACATACCCCTATATGTGATATTTTTACCTTTTATGTCTGTTTTGATCACATCGTTGTCAATATAATGGAATTTGATGCGACGGTCATACAAGTTTAGCTAGCTATAATTCCAGGTTTTACATAAGAAAAATGCCTGTACCAAGTAAGCAATTTGACAGCTCTTATACATCGCGTGATGTGGGTTGTTTTTGCCAATCTATTAGGAACTATCCGTTTTGAATTGCCTTGGAGTTCAGTATTTTTGTGATTTACTTTTTACCCCTAATTTGAAGTTCGAAGTTTTATGACATATTTTTTTCTCTCATAAAAGCCTTGTAATTTTTTCCTACTTTTGAAAGAAAAAAGGTTCCAGTGATATATGTATGAGCGAATCAATTTCCGTCAAATTTCAGTATCTTATATATCTCAATAAAAAGACCTATCGCCTTTTCCATTTTTTTGAGTTTTGATCAATTTATAACAGTCTTTAAAAATCTCTGTATTTTGAAAGGAGGAGTAAACATCCCTTTAACTTGCACATATTATTCTTTAGATGATGAAATTGATTTCATTTGTTTTTGAGTTGGCCATGTAATGAACGTGGCCACACGTATTCGTTACCTACATTTTTTTTGCAATATATTTCATGTTTTCATGTTTTGAGGTCATTTATGATTGGATTTTTAAAAGACGTAGAAATGTCTAAAGTACGTTTATTTATTTGGTAATAGTGTTATCTTCCGATGTTTTTGTTTTCTCTTGATGTGAAAACATACAACAAATTTTTATAATTTAATTTGGTTGAATATTTAGCGAATTTCTGAACAGAAAATAATATTTGAGTTTATCTTGTTAAAAAGATGAAAATGATCCACAAAAAATATATGACCAAATAAACTTAGTCTAATATACCTGTGACAATTCTGCTTCTATTAGTACCAATTTGCTTAAAATCAAACGAAAAATAAACCCAAAATGTTTTTTTTTTTTTTATAATTTAGTAATATAATACAATATATAGCGAAAAATCTCAAGTGACGAATACTTATGGCCACATTCTGTATGTAACTTACGATCATCAAGATGTGTAGGTTGCAGGTTTAAAAAAATTGTGCGAACACAAAGAAATTGACAAAATCGATATGATATTAAATAAATGTGCGAAGATTTTTTGGGACTTAATTTGAAATACATTTTTTTAATTGTTTTTATCCTAAATAATGAATTGAGTTCGAGAGATAAGTGCGTGACCAAGACAAATGAGATGTCAAAGTAAACATACAAGCAGCGATATTTAATACAAAAATATATAAAACATAATCAGGAGATTGTATGTTGACTTCTAGTTTTATTTTGTAATTTGTTTCGTCTTTTTGGTATACCGCACTTTTTTTAATGCATAAACAAGAACCACAACACACAATTAGGAAGAAGCAAGACACAAATCATATTTATTATATCAAAGGTAGAAAATTAAGTGTATTAGAATTAAATATGTTACTCCAATATCATTCATTGATATACTATTTTAGCCAGCCCGTTTCACATCGAGTTAAATTTTGTGCTGACTCAATCCTGAACGATTTCCTACATATATAGGTATCAAATGTAACAGGCTTATAATATAATACACCAGACGCGGGTTCGTCTACATAAGACTCACCAGTGACGATTAGATCAAAATAGTTAGAATGCCAAATCAAATACAAAGTTGAAGAGCATTGTTAGCTGGTTCTCGGCTGACTACTACACTTTGTTCATAGACAGCCGGTGTGAGTCGATCTATTGTAGAATCTGATTAGTCGACCAATCAAATTACGTGTAACAGTAACAGTACACATGGAGTTTTATTTAATGCTACAATCCAAGAAATGTTATCGCAAATGAAAAGGAATCATCTATTTTCCTTCCAATAATCCAATGGAACATTTTTATTTCACAGTTTAAAATGTATTGTCGAAACCACAGCCGTCAGTTCAAAAGTTCCATTTTGTATGACGTCACGTTGATTTGCGAAAATCGTTCATGAAGTTTAGCGGAATTTTATTTTCATGTCAAATTTATACCTTTTTCGATATTTTTTCTTTATCTAATGCACTAGATTATTTAAATTTAGAATAGGGATGTATTTGACGCATTAATTAATGCTTTTGTATGCAAAAGAAAACAAATTGTTCTGTTTGTTTACATGTTATGATGTTGTACGTTGATATGTAACAAAGTATCGTTCAATCCCGTTAAAATCTCCAGGGCAAAATTTTGCCCTAAAAAATCGGGTCATAGCGGTTGTTTGAATGAATCGAATACACGTGGATTCCAGTTTAAGAGCATTGAGGACTCCAAATTCTAAAAGGTTTTGACAAATACGGATTAAGTTATCTATGCCTGGGATAAGTACAGTTGCTAATGACGTTTTAAAAACAATGATGCTGAAGAAGTATCGATTGTTAGTTTTTGACAACCGCTAATTATAAAGTGTTGAATAATTACTTCTTTTCATTAGAATTCCAAATCAAATTTTGCAAAATATCCAACATATGGTTTTTATGCAATTTGAATGAGTACTAAATTTTTCATTTTAGGACAACAAAACGAAGAAACAGACTCTTTTTAATACACTAAATACATTATATATTCAAAAATTCAAAAAATATCTTTAATGAATAACGAAAAAACCATTGTTTGCAAAACATGAGTTTGAACGGACGAGTACCAAGTGGGAGATGCAAATACTTTCACAACACATTAATTGACTCGAGATTTTTAATATCAGGTCGTTTCGGTGAATCTTCATTGAAGGACAATATATACCTCGCGTATTTGTTTATTTATTAGGATAAACTTGACAGGTAGTTTTCATGGTAACGCAGGTTTTCAAATGTTTTCGATACTACATTATAGTGAGATTTCTATTATCATACTACACTTCTATGAAAAGCAGTTAACAACCCAAATATAGGATTGCAATATCTTCCGAAAATTGATACGGACACAACAAAAATATCTGTATCAACATAATGACTATTTATAAGAATAAGAAGATTTGGTATGATTACCAATTAAACAACTATCAACAGGTGACAAAACGACATTACAGTTAACAATTATGGGTCATAATATGGCCTTAGATAATGAGTAAAACGAAAAGTAAGGACTAATCATCTATTTATTATACTTTAGCAAACATATCTTAAATTTCAATATATTAGTAGATAATATCATGGGATATTTTATTTTCTCAAATGCATATACATATTTTACCATGAAGTGATCGAAGAAAGAAGTAAAATGTCGAAAAAAATCCAATGAAAATTTAGCAAATAGCAAAATCAAAAGCTCAAAAATATCAAACGAATTGATAACAACTGTCATATTTCTAGCTTGGTACATGCATTTTCTTAAGTAAAAAAAATAAAAAAATAGAATGAAACTATAACAGCTTTTAGATTAACAGGAGAGGAGTATAAGAACTTATTGTCCAAATATTGAATCACAACAAGTATATATATAAGAAATAATTAAATAAAATGCGATGATTATATAATATACATGAATATATATTTCTGAAACATGGAAACTACATGTATACGAAAAAAAATCGTGAGTGTTCAGCGGAACCAAATATCTCGTCTACTTTTGCTGTTAATCGCAGGCTCAACAAAAATGAGGGGAAAAGGCAATAAAAATACTCCTCTTATAATACTATTTTTTTATTGTTAGAAGCTTCTGTCCAAGTTTGGTGAAAATGCAGGATAGTTTATGAATCTAATACATGTTTTAAAAACTTTAACTACAGACTGTATGTAATATTTACTTGAAGAAAATCTAGGTCCATTTATAAGTAAAATACGGATAAACAGGTACAGAATTTTAACTAAGTTTCCTTCTAGATGCTAGCCTTTGATCATAAACAAGCTTCAGTCAAAGTTTGCTAAAAACCAGGATAGAATAAAAAAAGTTTATAAATTTTTTTATTTTTTTTACCATATAGTGAATGTATTGTATCCTGTCAGAAAAACTATGTCCATTTGTAAGTAAAATACAGAAAAATGGATTTGTTTTTTACAAAATTTACTTCTGGATACTATCTTATGATAAAAAACAAGCTTCTGTCCATTTTTTATACACATCCAGGATAGTTCAAGAAAGTTATAAAAATTTTAAAACTTTACCACAGAGTGTACCAAGGTTCTGTCCAAGTTTGGAAGAAATCCAGAATAATTTAAGAAAGTTTTTAGAATTTCAAATACTTTAACCAGAGTGAATATTTGTGGACGCCACCGACGACGACGACGACGACGCCGATGGAAAGTATGATCGCTATATCTCGCTTTTTCGACTAAAGTCGAAGGCTCGACAATGAATGAAACTGAATTATAGTTTGAAACAATACACTTAAGTACTAATATAAATACAAGATCAAACTACGAGGTAACCATAATTGTACAATAAAAGAATACACCCTAGCTGATAGTTCAAACTCAAAGTCTTCTGTCTAACTAATGAATTTTCCTTTGATTCACGATACGATTAATTTAGATCAAACTTTGCTGATATCGCCTTCCCAGAATTTCTATCGTGAGCTATGAGGTCAATTTCCGTTTTTCCAAGGACAAATTCTACGTCTACCCATCGCCTATACTCACAAGTGTCTGAAAAAGTGATTGTCGGTGTACATAGCAAAGAACACGTTTCATCGTCAACATATCCTGGTGTTGTCTCATCAGATACATACACCATTATCTCCATTTTGTCCTGATGTTTGAAAGGTGTAAAGAAAGATTTCTTAACTAACATTCCTGCTTCAACGCTTTCGTCTTTTCCGACGATAAGAGAAAATATATTGTCACACCTTTCCTCCCCTTCCATAACTGCATAGTGTTTTCTGTCATATTTTTTGTCATGCCAAGGGACATTCGTTTTGACACCATAACTGCATCGCATGATGCGTGACTGTATATACTCTGGATCATGGCCGAATAAAACGGCCCCTTTAAGCACTGCTAACCCAGCTTCTTCTGGAATTATTATTTTCTTCTCCGGAAATGCTTGGCGAACTGCGTCGTGCATTAGTTGACAATCTGAGAAACCTCCTACCATTAGCAAATGCGTCACGTCCTTCAATGATTTATCTTGAAAAATCTCTTTCATAAGTGATATAACACTATCAACGGAAGGCATAAACATCTTATTGAAAACCTCAACATCAATACGAATTTTATCTTGTGCTAGTTTTATGTCTTTTGAATATGACGAATCAGCCAACAGAGACTCTAAATTCTTGTTGTGAACTTTCTGACATGATGTTTCAAGCGCAACAACCGGGATTGTCATAGTTACTTTAGTTTTTGTTTCAGTTTCAACCGTTCTTTTCACGGATTCAAATTCTCTTATTAGATCTATATATGCTAGAGGGCTCTCCTTTTTAATGAATCCATTGTGGTCTTTCCGATAATTTCTTCGAAAAGCTTAAAAAACCTTCTATCAATCGATGTTCCACCGCAATCATTTCCGATAGCTCTATGTTTTTCTTTCAAGTGACCATTTGCAGCTTTCTCGTGAACAGTTATGTCTGCAGTGCCGCCTGTAAAAAATATGAACATAATGGTTAATGAATTAAAAAAGGAAATAGCTTAAATGGAAACAGACGATATATTCACATTTTTTGGAAAATGACTGATTGTTAAAAGTGATATATATCTGACATTTATCTAAACCAATGTCTTAATCAAAGGAAAAGAAAACATGATAAAGTATGTCTTAACGTTACTTTAATCTAAATGAAAGGCAGTGCAAATACGAAAGATACCAAAAGGAACAGTTCAACTAATAAGTTGAAAGCGAACTGACAATACCATCACAAAACAACAATCCCGAAAAAGTGACAAAAGATAAACACAGTATATATCACATAATATAGAAACCTTACGACGAGTAACACGAATCCCATCAAAAACAAGGGTTGATCTCAGATGCTCCGGAAAGAAAAGCAGATAATGCTTCACGGGTTGCATCAGCCGCTATATTATATGATCATATCTTTATATAAGTATACAAACATAACCAGTTTTACCATTTAGGATTGTCTTTTTGCAGGTAAACAAATCTTTATGACAATACTAAGAGGGCTTATTAGATGAATAAAGAAATCTACCTTCAACATAAATGTAACTTATTGTTCTACCTAGTGTAATTCAAAACGTAAAACTTTAAGTTATTCAGCATTCATTCTTATGTAGCAACCTTGGAGAATATAGATAAAAAAAGAAACTCATGCAATTTTATATAAATTGCAATTACCATCAATTCTTTCTTCATTGATAGTAATCACGAAGTCATTTGAACAATCAGCACTTCACAATATTCAAATTCGTAAGAGAATGATATTGACTTAGGTTTATGATCTTTAAATGTGTTGACAATAGATAGAATCGGATATTTCCTTTAATGTGTGAACAAAACTTTACCTCCAAGATCAACCACCATGAATTTTGTCCCTTCGGCTGTCATTGTGAATCCTGGGTCAGATCCTTTTAATTTTTCAGTTGATAAAAACTGACAGAAAATGGATGCGGCCTCTGGTTCAAGTGCAAGTATCAAGTTGTTTGTGGGAATCCCAGCCTTAAAGAAGGTTTTGAAACAAATATTAGTTTTAAGATTTGAACAATTATTGCACTATCATAATCCATTGGCAATAAGGAGACCATACGTATTAGAGGTAAGACACGCTCAGGGTGAATACGAAAGGAAGTACAAACAATTGCAACAATCAGCCTAAATAGTTTGAATGTGTCCTGTACAGAATTTATATGTAGTCCTTAATGTATAATACTTTCACATCAAAATTACCTAGGCTAGTTGAGTGTTGCACGCTTACAATTTTGATTAACCCCTCCGCGTTCCTTATGTGAGTTTCGAAAGTCATTGTCATGTATTAAGTGGTTGTATTTGATTGCTGTATGTCGTACTTGTTATAGCTATCAGTCGTATTTGGTTTAAGTATAGATGCTTAATATCATATCAAATCGGGACTTTTATAGCGTTCTAGATGCGGTCATATATTTTCATTGGTTTTGTTCTAGTTTGTCTTAAATGGTTAATATTGTTTTTGACATTGCTGAAAAATAATTGTTCTCTATACGCCTAACGTGTAAATACAAGATCATCAACATGATCAACAAAGAAATTTATGCTAACAAACACGTAAAACCCTTACCCTACTCTATATGTGCGTGTCTAAAATCATGAACCTGTTATCCTGTGTTTGTTATTGGTTGGTGTCTGAAATACTTGTTTATTGTTTATAACTGTAATAAAAAACAACACGTTTAAATTGTTTCACAAGCTTATTTTACCAGGTTCAACCCACCATTTTTTTCGTAAAATGTCCTGCGCCAAGTAAGAAATATGTCAATTGTTACAAGTAGTTTGTTTCTATTTATGTTACATTGGGGCATTTATCAAATAGTTCGTTCCTATGTGTGTTGGCGTTAGTTTTTGTTGTACTTCGGTGTTCCTGTTGTTCCTTTCTTTTCCCGCTAATAGTTGATGTGTTTCCATCGATTTTGGTTTGTAACCCAAATATTTTTCTCAATCGATTTATGTCTTTTGAACACCGGTATATATGTTACAGTGAATTTGTATAATCAGTGATTATATAGAATCCCTGATTTTTCAGGGATTATGTAGAATCATTCAACTCATTAGTGAGTATATAGATTCCCTGAAAATAACCAGTGATTTTACATAATCACTGAACATTTTGATAATTATTCTACAAATTCCCTAATATGATTTCAGGGATTATCAATAATCTGAAGACCCTTTGTTTGATAACAAAAAATAAATATTTTAATGATTATTCTACAATTCTTTAATATAATTTCAGGGATTATCAATAATCTTAAGATACTTTGTTTGATAAAAAATAAATATAGACAATTTTTTTCAATTTTATTTGTTATTCCTAACAAGATTTTAGTGAACAGTTTTTATTCCTGATCTTCTAGTACATGTTCTAGGTTAATCTTAAGTGAACAGTTTTTCAAGTGATATTTAATTCAATTGTTGAATTTTTTTTGTGAATAGCAATACTAGTATAACTAGATTTACAGAATCAAAAGTACATGTACCATTTCTACGATTTGCGTCTCCTGGGTAAACTATTTGTGTGTGGTGGTGGTGGTGGTGGGGGTGGGGGAGGGGGGGGGGGCATTTTGATTGAAAAAAAATAGCACAAATGACAGGTACAGTAAAGCTTGTTCTCCTGTAGCTATCTTGAATCGTTTTATTTAAATTTAAATTGTTGATAATACCAAAGGATTGAAAATATATTTCGACTATTTTAGGTATGAAATCCTTCAATGTGGTGACATATAGAAAATTATCAGGAAACGCAGTTCCTGTGACGATGATATTAAATACTCATTGTCGGGAGGATATGTATAACATTGTTTACAAAATTCACATTGCAACAGGGCATAGCGGGCGTGATAAGATGATCAAGGAAGCAAATAGAAAATATGCCAATGTTTCAACAGAGGCTGTGGAACTTTATAAGGAGTTGTGTGTAGAATGTCAATTAAAGAAGCGTAAAATTGCAAGTAAGGGACTTGTTGTTAAACCTATAGTTACCAAAAGAATTCAGTTCACGTGGACAAATGGATTTAGTTGATATGCAATCGTTAAGTTTTGACGATTTTAAGTACATCATGGTTACCAAGATCATATGACAAAACTTGTGGTTCTCCGGCCTCTGAAATCAAAACGCGCAGCAGAGGTTGCAATGCAGATTCTTGATAAATTTCTTCTTTTTGGTGCCCCCAACATTTTTTGTAAAATCGTTCATGGGAAGCCAAGACACCCTCAAAGTCAAGGAAGTGTCGAACGTGCAAATGCTGATATCAAAGATATGATCATTACATGGATGCGGGATAATGGTGTAAAAGATTGGCCTGTTGGAATTAAATTTGTTCAATTTAAAAAAAATCAAAGCTACCACTCTGGCATTAAACGCACACCATATAAGGCAATGTTTGGAGTAGAGGCAAAGGTTGGCCTAACAACATCCTCCTTGCCAGATGAAATAATTTCGCTCTTAAATACAGAGGATGATCTGAAAGATATTACCAACACAGGATTTCGTGATAACGAAGAAGGCATCGAAATCAATAATATAAATATTCCAATTGATAGCGACGACTTCACATGTATTGTTTGTCAAAAGCCAGCGTCAAATGCACATTCATGTTCAAATTGTAAATCAACAGTGCATGTAATTTGTGGTAAAGCAAATGGCGAAGAAGGTTATGGGACATCTGTTTTGTGCTTTTTGTGTTCCTTATGTACAGAAAAACAGGCAGAACGAATGATCAACAGATCAAACAAAGTTTTAGAGGAGGCTGACATTGGTTGTTATGTTCTGATACCTATCCCACATGTTGACAGAGGTAAGGGAGACACAAAAAACATTATGGCCATTGTTCATCAAAAGGCTGAAAAAGGATATCACTTGACCACAAAACATGGTATCCTTCTCGGATCATATACAAGAACCAAGTTCGAGGTTGCTGATTCCCTTTTTTGGTACCTTCAGATGTGTGTACTGAAAATTTTATTTCCTTAAGACGTGCTGTAAAATCCGATTCAATATGTGAAGGACAGGGTTTTTTAAAATGTGGATGTTGCGATAAAAACAGATGTGAAACCAACAGATGTGCATGTAGAAAAGCAGGGCAAGAGTGCAATAGTCGGTGCCATCCAAATTTAGTTTGTAAAAATAAATGATTGTTTTGAAATATTGTGCTTGACATTTTAAAATATTGTTTGTAGTGCCTAACATTTTAATACATTAATATATTGTGCTTATCAATTTATTACATTGTGCTTGACATTTTATTACATTGTGCTTGACATTTTATTACATTGTGTCTAACATAAATTATCATGTTATCATTTTTTTACATATTGTGCTGAACATTTTACAATGTATGTGAATAATTATGTTTTAATATGATTCTATAGAATAAATTATTTTATTTTATTTATTTTCTTTATAAATGAAACTAATTCTTCATTTCAGTTATTATGCATAATCCCTGACGTTTTTTCCAGTGATTATACATAATCCCTAAACTAGCCAGTGATTCTACATAATCCCTGAATATTTCAGGGATTCTAAAAATTTCAGGGATTCTACATAATCACTGATTATACAAATTCACTGTAACATATATATACTACTGTTTCCTTAATTTACGGTAAAGATTTCATCTAATTGTCAAATGTGGTTCACTGAATATGTTAGTGATCGATCGTGTATGCACTAGACAGCCTGGCAGCAGTTTTGTAACTTGTTATGTGTATTGATTTGAATGGCGGCTGCATAAACATTACTTATTAAGTTAGATAAATGCTACAATACCTAGCTTATTCACCTACCCCTTCAGCACAAGACCTCATGAATCTTTTGGCTCTATCCGTCCATATAGCAGGAACTGTCAGCACATATTGAACCTCGTCATGTTTGACTAAATTTCCTCGTTTTTTCAAAACATCTAACAAATGGTTTACCAAATATTGGATTGATAACTTAAACACATGGAAAGCTGGCAGTCGTTTTGTACCAGTTATATCATCTAACATCATACCACTTGTGATATTCTATTTCATAATAAAAAAAAAATATCAAATATTTTAAAACAGTGACTTTTGCTTTGTTTCCGGAAATACGAAAGGCTGCAAGTTGAAGCTAAAAAATTATACCGTAAAGCGTTTCCCTTTTGGACATGTTTTCTCACATCACATTCTTGCTTTTACGTTCATAAACGCACCAATCGTTAATTCATAGAGAAAAGAAAAAAAAACCCGAATGTTTGGAGGCAATTTCCTTCCCTCAGCTCAGGTTTCTTTTTTAATTTACAATTCACTATAATAACATTTTTGAAACTTCTTATTATATATGTAACACTCAGAAACGTGTCCTTCCCTCCATACGTGTCCGATTCCCCCAAACATGTCTAGTTGAAAACTGCACCAAAGCGTGTCATTTGTATAAACGCCCAAACGTGTCCATTTCTCAACTAACCCCCAAACGTGTCCAATCCCCAAAACGTGTCCATATCAAGCGTTATTTGGTTATTGCTATTTCATTAACGTATACTAATTTTAACATTTCATTAAAAATATACATAAGCACGTTAGTACTTTTTCAAAACGGAAGAATTAAACTGGCTAAAAATGGGGGCGTCATTTCGGCTATTTCGTTTGTAAATTGTAAGCAAACATGTTGAGTTAAACAGTACAGTTAACGGGTCAAAGTGTCCCGTTCTCTGTGCGTTAAAACTTTAATGTTCTCTCTAATTATGCATGAAATACTGACAACTGGACAATTCGCAATCAACAGCCTAAAGTTAATTTATCCAGTAGAACTGAAAAAAACATTAAAACTTGTATGTTTTCTCTTATTTGCATGAAATACTTGCAACTGGACAATATGCAACCAGCAGTCTAGAGTATATCTTAACAAAAGAACAGTAAAAACATTAAAACATGTATGTTAAAATGTAAAAAAAAAACAAAAAAAAACAGGTAGCCTATGTTCTCTCTAAATAGAACTGCAAAAACATTAAAATTTGTATGTTCTCTCTAAATATGCATGACATACTTGCAACTGGACAATACGCGATCATCAGTTTAAAGTTTAGTTTAAAGTTAATGTGTACAGTACAACTGTAAAAACATTAAAACTTGCAAAACTATTGTGCGCTCTAAATATGCATAAAGTACTTGCAACTGGACAATACGTAATCAACATTCTAAAGTTTATTTATACACTACAACATAAATTTGCATTTAAAACCGGCGTTGATCACATAACAGTAATATTCATAAAAAAAAAGAATCTATAAAACTTATGCATGAAATATTTGGCACTGGACGTTATCTAATTATGCATGAAATACTGACAACTGGACAATTCGAAATCAACAGCCTAAAGTTAATTTATTCAGTAGAACTGAAAAAAACATTAAAACTTGGATGTTTTCTCTAATTTGCATGAAATACTTGCAACTGGACAATATGCAACCAGCAGTCTAGAGTTTATCTGAACAAAAGAACAGTAAAAACATGTATGTTTAAATGTAAAAAAAAAAAAAAAACAGGTAACCTATGTTCTCTCTAAATAAAACTGCAAAAACATTAAAACTTGTATGTTCTCTCTAAATATGCATGACATACTTGCAACTTTACAATACGCGATCATCAGTTTAAAGTTTAGTTTAAAGTTAATGTGTACAGTACAACTGTAAAAACATTAAAACTTGCAAAACTATTGTGCGCTCTAAATATGCATAAAGTACTTCTAAAGTTTATTTATACACTACAAAATAAATTTGCATTTAAAACCGGCGTTGATCACATAACAGTAATATTAATAAAAAAAAAAGAATCTATAAAACTTATGCATGCAATATTTGGCACTGGACGTTATGTTTCTTATCGTGTGTCTTTAGTGATGGTGGAAACCTAAAATTTATTAAAAACCCGGATAACAAGTTTATAATTTGATGGGTTTTTGAAATACACACAAACTATTGACAAAAGTAAAAAAAATACTGTTAAAACCCCGCCATGCAATATTCGGATAAATATAAAAGGCATCATCGGAGTTTATAAGTACAAAATAATTAACTGGACAATGAACAACTGCAGTCAAAGTTACTTAATAATAACAGATTAATTTTGCAATTATTATAATCATTAAAAACCTACATCGAACTAACTTAATCTGATAAATGACATCTTCATCACGTGTGTCTCCCATCATAGAATTGCCGTAAACGTTATCAGCGATTTTATTTAAGAGATACATGTAAAAGCGCTAAAAGACGTGTAACGTTTTGGCGTTAAATATTGGACACGTTTTGGCGAATAACAATTATCGGACACGTTTGGGGGTTATGAAATCGGACACGTTTGGGAAATATTGTACATTTCGGACACGTTTAGGGAGAAAAGACACGTTTGGGAGAATCGGACACGTTTGGGGGGAAGGACACGTTTGGGAGTGTTGCATATATATAGATTAATTTTTTTTACTCATCTTTCAACTTTTACTTAAATAATTCGTTGTTTTTTTTGAGAGAGAATGACGGTTTTGTTTAACATATAAGATAAATCAAGTATACTTTGTTATTGTGTAGATTCATTTTAAAACGTTCAAAATAGTAATAGTCCTTATGTTCGTTATCCAACAATAAATCTATCCACTTATTTTCAGCTTCGAATCCAAAGGCTACAAACTCTCGATTACTATTCAATAATAAACATGTTGGTGTTTTCTCTGACACGAATTGTCGACTTCCTGCCCTCCATATTGGGTTACTGATTTTCAAAGGGTTGTCTTCCCAGTCCGCCCTCATTGAAAACGAATAGCCGGAATATGTAGTGCCAAAGTCTACAGCAGCAACCATTAGATGTTTCCTTAAATCCTCCATCGAAGCCCTGAAACCAAAAGTACACATGTATTCAAAACATTGATATTATTGTTCTATTTATTCTGATAGATGCAGGTAGCTGTATCACACAATTTTGTGAACGTAAACAAACATCTTTAATTCTTTTATTTATAAAACCACGAATTAAGCAAGGTCTCGGTAGCTGTAGTATGTCTAAGAAATAAAGAAAAAAGAAGATGTGAACACAAATTATTTTTTACACTCGTTATAAAAGGTCCAATGCATGTATATCTAATGGATACCTTATACTCATCCCTCTTTTCTTAAAAGAAATTCATTTATTTTGAGAGATGTTAATACTGCAACCATGATAATCAACAGAATATAATAAATAACACCTACATAGTGTGACCTTATTTTCCTATTTCAATCAATTGATATCTTTTATTGCAGGGTTTAGAATCTTTTGAAGATCATTAAAGGAATATGACAGTTGTCATTCATTCGTTTAATGTGTTTGAGATTTGATTTTGTCATTTTGTTAGGGACTTTCCGTTTTGAATTTTCATCGGAATTCAGTATTGTTATTATTTTACACACATTATCAATGTATTTCATATTACATTGAAGAATATGTTTCAGGAAAGGGTGAAAGTTGGCGCTCCAAAGTGAAAAGTTTTACTTTGTTGCTTCACATGGTAGACTCTAAAGGATTTATATAGTATAATTAAGTTTAGTTTTGAGGATTAAACCTTTTTTTAAATGAAGCTTTATAAAATGACCGTACAGTGACTGAAATGGTGACCAAAAAAAAAAACAACATGTATCACACTCAGTCTGAATATATTAAGGTTGGAATAATAAAACAGTGTAATTGCTTAAAAACAAAAATAATTTTACTCACTCTTCAAAAATATAAAACTTCCTGTTTTTAACTTCGTAGTTCGTCTATTTAAAGAATTTATTGATATACATATACAATTGTCAGATAATTTAAATCACCTTTATGATATAGATATATGTTTTACTAATCTACTGACCGCATTATGATTCGTAACATAGTGACTATTTATATCGCGAAAGCGGCTACCGTGATTTTTATAAATGAAAATATGCACTTTTATGAGATTTAAATGACATTAACAATAGATAAAATTACATCAACTCAAGACAACACGTTCAAGTAAATAAGTTAGGATCCTTTTAAAACAGTCTTTTGAACTGAGGACATAGGAACATTACGTTTATGTTTATTAATGATCCTGTTGATATTGTTTATTTTTTTAATATTGTTCTGTTGTGTTATACATATTCATCATATATTTAGTAGTAAATCCAGTAGTTTTGAATATTTGATAAATAGTTTGCTGTTTAATCTGTTCTACTCAACTTTGTTGTGAACCATTTATCGCATGCATACCAAGTATCATAACCTAATCGGATTTCTCATTGATGACAGTAGTGATTCCAACTAAATCTACATAAAGTCCGATGTTTGTGTGAAACTTTAAATTTTATTATTATTTATAGTTTCAAAGTAGTCTCTTGTTTTTCTAAAGTTTGTTTATGCTCTTCAACCTTGTACTTGTATGGCTTTATAAATATTTTGATATGAGCGTCACTGATGAGTCTTATGCAGACGAAACGCGCGTCTAGCGTACTAAATTATAATCCTGGTACTTTCGATAACTATATTATTGTTACTTTTTTATAAACATACTCTCACATCAAACTCTATATTTGAAATTTAGTCCATGTTTTGACTAATTTATGTTTGGAAATATCCATTTGACACGGATCGTTACTTATATAACATCCAGTCATTGTATTATTGTGCTATGGTAAATTTTTGCATATTAACTTGTCATTCGTTTTTGCTAATGTTCATTGTCAATATGCCTTTTTGGTTATTTTTGTGGACATATTTTGTTTTTGTTTTTACAGCGATTAAGATATTGACTGCTGTACCCCTATTTTTTTGACATTTTTACCTAATATGAGGCAGGCATTACCTGTGAATGGAGACGAAGTCTGTATGATTTTTTTTTAAAACAAACATGTTAAAAAGAGAAACGGAAATACCGTAACGTTTCCGATTTTGGTTCTGTTGTTAGGGATTTTAGTTGTGACGCTATTTAAGTTATGACGTCATATTCAATGTAAACAAAGAAACGCTGAGTGTCATCAGGTAACGTTTTTTTTTTTATAACAAACAACTTCTAAAAATGAATTAGTATTAAGTTCCTTTCTTAGACTGATATATATACATTTTATTCAAAGTCTCGTGCAAACAGGACCGGAAACGGAAGTAGATTTCTGCGCAGATCCGGAAATTGAAAAACGCGACAAAAAAAACTTTGAACGATATTGAGTTCATTATTACAATGAAAAATTCGGGAAATTTTCCCTATTTTTTAAATTTTTTATTGAATTTTCTACTGTAATAGGGGACTTCGTCCCCATATTATGTCTGTTTGTTTTGTTCAGACATTGTTCTCAATATCATTATGGAATTAAATGTGACTGTCATGCAAGTGAGAGATTTATCAGCTATAAAACCAGGTTTAATCCATCATTTTCTACATAGGAATGTGCCTGTACCAAGTCAGGAATATTACAGTTGTTATACATTCATTGATATGTTGAGCTTTTGATTTTGCCATTGGACTAGGGACTTTTCGTTTTATAGTTTTCCTTGCTGTATGGTATTTTTGGTATTTATTTTTTATTATAAAATCATGCCATAACGTTTTGTTTACTAATAGTAGTGACGATACTAGTTGATTTCCTGCAAGACGTGCCTATCTGATGGTCTAGGTTGTTGGAGGTCCTGCATTTATTTCTATAGTTTTGGGGGTATATTTATTTTGTCTTATTAAATAATGTTTATTCCTTAAAATTATTAATGTTCTAATAAAAATTGCTTAAAATTAGAAATTACTATTAAATTTATCTGTGATATACAATTTCGTTATTTTGCAGATCCGTCATTTCTGTCATAACTTTTACATTGATACTATTGATTTTTTTTTCTCTATTTTCCAATGTTATTGTTCTGGGCACCCAATTGTTCTCTTTTATTTAATATTTTAATTATTTGCTAATAAATAGAAAGAACGAAAGGCTCGAAAAGATTTCTAGTTATCTAGATAGCTAACAATGATCGCACACACATCATCATCTAAGTAAAAGTCTTCCTTTTTTAGTACGTTTTTCTTGCTATTTTTGTTAGTTGGATTTGTATTTATTTTATGTTTTTGTTTTCTAAATATTCATTTATTTATCTTTATATTTTATTTTTTTCTGTATTTCTGTATTTCTTCACTTTTGTGTCTTTTGACATAAATCCATATATATGTTAGCGGCAATAAGTGAAATTAGGCATTAAGCTTAAATCCTAGGCAATAAGCTAACGCCTAGGCAGTATGTCTAATGCCTACATGATGTTAGGCATTAGTCTTAAATCCTAGGATTTAAGCTTAAATCCTGAAAAATGTGTGCAGGCATTAAGCTTAATGCCTAAAATATAAATGCGAGTAAATAAAAGACATTTATTCATTTAAATAAAAATATTTTGTTAAATAATAACATTATGAGAACTAGGTTTATCGAAATTGTTCAAAGAATGGTCCTATAAGATTACATTCTTAGGACAGAAATTATGATAATGTAAGGACCGACTTACGACATGTCTCAGCATGCACATCGAAGCTATCTGAGCTTTATCTTTGAGGATTATCTTAGCTAGGATGTTTTAACCACTGTCCGGAATATTGGTGTAAAAAATATCAAATTTAAACAACAACTTTAATTAAAAAAACGATTCAATATTAGAAAATACTTTTTTTTTTAAAGGAGTAGGTCCGGTAAGGACCGATTTTGGCCTCAAATTTCAGGTTCATCTGACGAAAGATTTTGACCACTTTTTAAACACTTAAGTGTCCATCTTATTTGAATTAATCAGTTTATGTGAAAGATTTTAACAGATTTAGTCATTAAAAACGATCCGATTCAAGCTCAAATATGAAAAATCTACCTAATATGCCGAAAAATGTCACTTTTCAGATGGTTTTTGGTAAAAATGAAAGTGGCCGCATCCGTGTTCATCCTCAACCTTTATATATGTTATGTATTATCATAAAATACAACTTACATTTCAATATTAAGGATGAACACGAATGCGGCCACTTTCGTTTTACACGAAAACCGTCTAAAATTTAACTAAAATGCTAGAATTATGAGGATTTCAGTAATTTAGCATGACTTAATGGTACTGGTACCGGATAAATGTGCATTGTATTGTCAAAAACAGCCCATATTTATGTAGCAGAAGCATACTCCTTTAAAGGTAATAAATAAGTTTGATATTATAATTGTACATTTAAACTCTTTGAAACAAAAAATGAAAGTACAAAAATATAAATACGTTTTACATTAAAATTTTATTGTAAAAAGTTAGAATTAAATATATATAACGTACATCTTTCATATGCATCCTGAGTACTTCAAATATTTTATTCTATTACTTCAAAAGTATGATTTATCTGATGCAAAACTTCAGGGCCCAGTTTCATCCTAAATATAAAAAAAAGAAGATGTGGAATGATTGACAATGAGACAACTGTTCACAAGATACCGGAAATAAAATCACTAATAAAATATGTTATTTGTATTAAAACGCATCAAATAATAGTTTAAAAATATGAAAACGTGATAGGAATTTATGTTGAAATCATTGTGTTATCACAAGTTGTGGAACTGTTTAATAACAAAGAAAATTTACTTATCCAATAAAAAAAAAATGGAAAATAGTGTGTGTAAAAAAATCATATCTTAATTTTGTCTACTTTTTAGCAGTTCAAACCAGCTCGACTAGTGAAGTGTACAAATGTTCAAATACATATTATAATTATTCTATAGAATTGCCCCCTTTTGTATTGGATGCAATCTCTTTTTTTTAATTTTAAATCTTTTTAATATTTTGTAATACCACAAAAACATGAAAAAACTATGAGTTAATTCTGTTTTTTAACTGTTAAAATTACTAATTAAACTTATTTTTGAAGATCTGTCTAATGAATGTGTGAATGCAATATTAGAAATATAATTAAGAAACGACTTTATATCAAGAATAAATCACCAAATATTTATAAATTCCAGATAATAATATATATATTAAATAGATATACCATTCTATACATGCATGCTCACACAAATATATTGTTTTATTTTGCTATAAATGTTAAATGGAGAAGACTCCATAAGTCTGTTTGACTTGTGTCTTATCCATTTTGTACTTGAATATAATAAAATATGTTTCAACCTAAACGAAAGCAGTAACATGAAATGTCGTTAACTCTGATATTGAGTTTGTGATATACTATCGGATATCAAACGGCCACAAGCTGTGGTATCGACTTTGTGGTTAAAAACATTGCAAAACCAGACAAATAACAATTATACATTAATATAAAAAAGATTCATACGAGAAATTGCCAATGGAATGTCTTAATATAAATACAAAAATAATTATACTGGCATTACAAATCGATATAGATAAAATTAAGAAATAATTCATGGAAGCCATAAATTGTTGAAAATTTACACATGGCCTGGGCCGTGATATTAGAACTTTATCCCGAGTCTTAGGGAGGGATTAAATTAACGAATAACGAATGACTGTTTTATTCTTCTAATTCTCAAACCCAATATTTGCCATTTTTAATTTGCACGATTTTCTCGTAAGCTTCCGTAAAATCCAAAGTTGACATTTCGTAACTAAGGAGTCGCCATGTTGACTTGATAAAATTAGTACATATGCAAATAATGTGATAATTAAAGAATAGAAAATAAAACAAAACCTACCTCAAAAATCAGTTTTAATACAATATCAAATAAATTTCGATGGTTCCCGTAACAGAAAACGTTCAACTTTAGCGGTTTCATTTGTATGACGTCATGTTTTGAAATGACTTAAATGCGACAAAAAAATTTACGGACTTTCGCGGAATTTTATCTTATTTTTATTTTGTTGATTTCTCCGAGCTCTTGTGCATTACTTCTTTTTATTATGCATCTGAATAAGAATAACTGTTATTTTGTCTTTTTTTAATTGCACTTTTCAAAGCAATAAAATCGGCAAAGGGTCTGCAAATAGGTTCCAATACATATAGATTTACGTGGGAAGTATATTGTAACAGCCTGTTTATGTATATCTCTGAGTCTGCGCTAAGTATAAATATATTGAGAATTTTATCACGGTGTTGTTTACAAAGCGGAAGAAGCACGTCATATTATAACACATTTTAACATATGTCTAATTATTTCCTAAGTATGATATTTGATTATTTATCGATTAGTTTATACATTTGACTATTAAACGTCGACTACGATATGTACCATGTTGAAGTAAACCAGCATTGTCACAACTGCACATTGATATGCAGAAAACATTTCTTTACATACCTTATTTATCAATCCATAGTCACAATTGTACATTGTTATGGAGAGGAAACTTCTTTACATAGGTCAGTTACAAATCCATTAATTTTCTCATTTTTTACCAGTACTTCTTTATTTAGTTAATCAAAATATGTTTAAAAACAAGTAGTAGTAGTAGAAGTAGTACTAGAGCCCGATAAAGCCACAATGGATACTTTAATTTATCCAAAGTAATCAAAGCTGTCTTACATCAGAATACATTGAGTGTGTCGGTAAGGCTAGAAAGTTTGGTTTGCTCGCTTGTTAGCTGAACCGTGAAAACAGATTTTGGTTAGGTATACCACACTCCTTTCGAAGTAGTCTAGACCTCCAAATAAAAAAATGGTTATCTATCGGACTAGTCTACTCTTAACCGAGTGCAGTTTACATGACCTAATAATGACTTCGGCTAGAAAACAATCTAACCAAAAATATAACCTTTACCTACACACTCAATGCATTCTGCTGTAAACGCTTTCAAATCTAGATGCTTTATCTTCTCTCCAGACCAAACATGTTTAAGTTGTTTCACTGGACAAACAATGCAGATAAATGTTTTGATATGCAATTGTTTACACCTATCTTAAGTCAGGAATGTGATGTTAATTAGTTGTTATTTGGTGGTTTATAAGTGTTTCGTGTGTCTTGTTTTTCTTTATATAGATTAGACCGTTGGTTTTCTCGTTTGGATGGTTTTACACTGGTAATTTTTTAGGCCCTTTATAGCTTGTTGTACGATGTGAGCCAAGGCTCCGTGTTGAAGACCGTACTTTGACGTATAATGGTTTACTTTTACAAATTGAGACTTTGATGGAGATTTTTCTCATTGGCACTCACACCACATCTTCTTATACCTAAAGTTGTCTTAAACGCTTTCAAATTTAAATACTTTATCTATTTTCTAGAACAAAAATGTTGTTTCAGTGGACAAGCAATGTAAAAGAAATAGATATGCAAGCATTTTTTTTTTTATTATGTCTACTTAAAATGTCTACTGCAATATAAAATCTACATCACTATCCTTATACTTTTGCAGTGATACCAAAACTTATGATTTTATATGCTGTTACATAAGTTTTTGAAATGACATAATCTCAAGCGACACACGAATTTCAAAGAAATACTTGATACATTTAATTCTTCCTGATAAGGTCATGACTCTGACATGTTCTTATGTTTTGATATAAAGTGGATACTGGCGCTTATATATGAATGAGAAAGTAACACATGCACAATCAGGATTTATTAATTGTGAGCTTTCTTTTTCGGTGTTATTAATTGTGTGCTTTCTTTTTCAGTCTTATTAATTGTGTGCTTTCTTTGTCAGTGGTATCAATTGTGTGCTTTTCTTTTCAGTGTTATTAATTGTGTGCTTTCTTTTTTAGTGTTATAAATTGTGTGCTTTCTTATTTAGTGTTATAAATTGTGTGCTTTCTTTTTCGGTGATATTAATTGGGTGCTTTCTTTTTCAGTGTTATCAATTGTGTGCTTTCTTTTTCAGTCTTATTAATTGTGTGCTTTCTTTGTCAGTGGTATCAATTGTGCGCTTTTCTTTTCAGTGTTATTAATTGTGTGCTTTCTTTTTTAGTGTTATAAATTGTGTGCTGGCTTTTTCAGTGTTATCAATTTTGTGCTTTCTTTTTCGGTGATATTAATTGTATCTATACTACATGTACTAGTTGTACATCTATCCTTCTCTGTCATCTTTAAATCGAATAATACAAAATGCAGGAAACTTCAACATTGGAACAATATTACAAAAAAATGTCGAGAAATACCGGTAAAACATGCTCATTACATAAATACTACCACAAATAGTTTCAATTAAAATGAAAATAAATACACGAGTAATATTTCGTATTTGTGTCCTGTTTTTAGATCAAGGTTTGGAAATAACTTATTTCAGTTTGCATCCCATTTTGGTGTTTCGAGATCAAAGAATATGCAATTAATAGTAGGTGAAAATACAGAAATAAATCGTGTATTTAACATTGATGTTGATGTACGACCAGACGTGAAAATATGTCAGACATTTAATTACCGCCATGAAAAACAGTCGTCTGCTTACGACGATAGTCTTCTAAGGTTTAACAATTCACAAAATGTCAGACTGGTTAGTTGTCTACAGTCCTGGAAATATTTTTATGAATTTAGGAACGAACTAAGGAAACAATTAACGTTTCGACGCCACATTCAAATCGAGGCTGAACACAATATTAGGCAAATAATGCAAAAGATCAACGAAGAATCCAGAAAAGTGGTAACTTTAGTAGGCGTCCATATTCGACTAGGAGATATATTCATTAGTAGTCGTTTAAAACAAAATGGTTTTGTTATAGCAACACCAGAGTATTTATCCAAATCTGTCGACTATTTTCTGTCAAAATATAGAAATGTTCTTTTTTTAGTAACTTCACAAAACATGACTTGGGCTAAAGCAAACATGCCACGTCACGTGAAAAACAAGGTTGAATATATTGATAGTCCAAAATGGGAGGTAATAGTCGCAACGTTATCACTATGTGATCATACAATAACAACAGTTGGTAGCTTCAGCTGGTGGATTGGATGGTTGACTGGAGGGGAAGTGACGTATTATAAATGGCCAGTAAGAGACGGCTCAGTACTCGGGAAACAATTTAACTATTCTGACTACTTCTATCCAGGATGGATCGGATTTTGATTGGTCTTTTTTCTATAGTAAGTTAAAAGGGAATCTAGATAGATATAGGACGATGTGGTATGAGTGCCAATGAGACAATGTAGATACCTTTTTGTGGGGACGAAATACTAACGATTTGTTCTACAGTATGTATTTCTATTCGTGCTCAATTATCTCTCTCTTTAAAGATATGAAAGAGTGGAATATAAAACCATTGAACCATTCTGAAAAATATAACACTTCAATGGTGGTTTATTCTATGAGTATGACAATAAAATGTATGAAGCCTGCTTGTTTAAGTGGTACATAAGAAAACACTCTCGAAATGTTAAGATGATTTGTTTTTATCGCTATTTTTTTAAAATAGAAATACCAATCTATACATGCATGCTTATACATATATTTTGTATTATTTTGCTATAAATGTTAAATGGAGAAGACTTCATAAGTCTGTTTGACTTATTTCGTATAAATTTGTACTTGAACAAATAAAATATGTTTAAACCTAAACGAAAGCAGTACATGTCGTTAACTCTGATACTGACTTTGTGATATACCATCGGAGACAAAACGGCCACCAGCTGTGGCATCGACTTTGAGGCTATAAACATGGCCAAAATCAGACAAATACTAATTATACATCGATATGGAAAAGATCATATGAAAACATAAATAATAAAATTCTTGAAATCATGATTTGCAAATTTTTTTTCAAATGAATACAAATTAATCTTATTTGCATTATAAATCGACAGAGATAAAACACATTTCAATATATTTACGAATTATTTCATAATTATGATAGTTTGATTTTTGATCGATTAGTATATAATACATTTGACTAATTAAACGTCGACTATGACATGTGACATGTTGAAGTATGCCAGCATTGTCACAACTGCAAATTGATATGAAGAGGAAATGTCTTTCCGTACGTTAGTTACCAATCCATGGTCACAATTGCAAATTGATATGACGAGGAAACACCTTTACATAGGTCAGTAACAAATCCATATTTTTTTTCATTTTTGACCAGTACTTCTTTATTTAGTTAAACAAGATATATTTAAAAAAAAAGTAATAGAGGTAGTAGTACCAGAGTAAAATGATGCAAACATGGAGGCTTTTATTTATCCGAAGTAATCAAATCTGTCTTACAGCAAAATGCATTGAGTGGGTATGTAACGGTAAAAAGTTAGATTAGCTTGCTTGTAATCGGACCGTGAAGTCATTTTTAGGTTAAGTATACTACTCCCTTTCGGAGTAGTCTAGACCTTCTATTGATATCATGAGCATTATTAATAAAAGACAAGGAAATAATAGATTGCATGGCAAACGTATCAATCAAATCAACGAGTTAAACATCGTATAAATTATACACTTGGTAATCTCCTATCTATATTTAAAAACAATGGTAGGCATCAATTATTATGTAAACTGGGTCAAATACCCATTAGTAAATTACACGATATTTTCAAGGAGTGTGACACCATCTCTTTCTTCAGCCCACTGTAGGAATATTCGCGTATAATTACAGCTTTTTTGCCACTATAGGTTGTTCCCGCGTATCGACAAACCTGAAGTTTATAAACGTCTTTTTTTTAAAAACTAGATATAATAGCAGAGGTATTGAATTTATCAACTTATCTAGTATATTTAATGACTCTACCGTTCAAAACTTTATACCTCCCAATTTCGATTACATAGAACCACCTATAATTTCATACACATACACAAAAAAAAAAACCAGCAGAAGTTTAATTTTAAATTGTACGTCGGTAACATTAGACGTGAATGTATAAAATAATACTCCCTTAACTTAAGACTGTAAATCGTCTAAGTTTAGATATGTTCCCTATGGCCATGGACCTCGATATCGTTCAGGACAGAGAGGTTAAAAACTTTTTGAAAAAAGGACCAAAATAACATCCTTCATTTAAAATAGATTCGAAAGAGTGTCGTCATGTCACCAAAGATGTTCTTTCTTCGCTGTGTAAAAAGTGGAAGATCTGTTCCTGTTCTGTTGTTGTTGGGATGTACAAATACCGTGTAACCAATGTAATTGTCTAATCTCGCCACATAATATTGGTTGTTATCCCGTGTTGGCGCAAATGGTTGTTAGTTGATGTCTGTCATATTCGTTTTTCGTAAAATTGTTTTGTTATATACTTTGCTGATACTTTTCTCATTTGTAATGTCATTGTCACGTCAGTCGATGTCCGTCTATATTTGACTGTACATTATAGGTTTTCCTTATCTCAGAAGGCCGTATGGTGGCCAAACGTTACTTAAATCCACTTCATTTGCACTGCAGTTGATAGTTGTCATATTAGTAATCATACCACATGTTTTTATGTTTTTATATAAAGTGGATACAGGTTTATCCTGGTACCTTTGACAACAATTATATATAACTGAGGACGTAACACATGCGCAATCAGGATGATAAGAGTGATTATTATCGAGTATTATACAGTGATTTAATCAACAAGGCTCTTCAACTTCGTTCTTTATTAATCTTTTTCTAACTTTTTTTTTATTCGAGCTGATGAGTTTTGTAGACGAAGCACACGTCTGACGCAAATACAACATTTATATTCTAGTATCTATGATAAGTTTATTCTAAACAAATACGATATTTTTCGTTGTGTGAAACAAATCACTTTCATTCTTACTAATTGTTTTTAATAGTGTGTTTTCTTTTTCAGTTTTATTAATTGTGAGCGTTCTTTTTCAGTGTTATCAATTGTGTGCTTTCTTTTTCAGAGCTATTAATTGTGTCCTTTCTTTTTTTGTTTTATCAATTGTGTGGTTTCTTTTTCAGTGTTATCAATTGTGTACTTTTCTTCAGCGTTATCAACTGTGTGATTTCTTTCTCATTGCTAATAATTGTGAGCTTTGTTTCTTTTTAAATCATATCAATTGTGTGCTTTCTTTTTCAGTGTTATTAATTGTGTGCTTTCTTTTTCAGTGTTATCAATTGTGTGCTTTCTTTTTCAGTGTTATCAATTGTGTGGTTTCTTTTTCAGTGCTATCAATTGTGTGCTTTTTTCAGCGTTATCAACTGTGTGATTTCTTTTTCATTGCTAATAATTGTGAGTTTTTTTCTCTTTCAATCATATCAATTGTCTGTTTTCTTTTTCAGTGTTATTAATTGTGTGCTTCCTTTTTCAGATTTATTAATTGTGAGCTTTCTTTTTCAGTGTTATCAATTTTGTGCTTTCCTTTTCAGTGTTATCAATTGTGAGCTCTCTTTTTCAGTCTTACAAATCGTTTCTTTTTCAGTGTTATCATTTGTGTGCTTTCTTTTTCAGTGATATTAATTACATCTATACTACATGTACTAGTTGTACATCTATCCTTCTCTGTCATCTTTAAATCGAATAATACAAAATGCAGGATATTTCAACACGGGAACAATTTTACAAAAAACTGTCGAGAAATACCGGTAGAAAATGCTCATTACATAAATACTACCACAAATAGTTTCAATAACAATGAAAATAAATACACCAGTAATATTTCATATTTGTGTCCTGTTTTTAGATCAAGGTTTGGAAATAACTTATTTCAATTTGCATCCCATTTTGGTGTTTCGAGATCAAAGAATATGCGATTAATAGTAGGTGAAAATACAGAAATAAATCGTGTATTTAACATTGACGTTGATGTACGACCAGACGTGAAAATATGTCAGACATTTAATTACCGCCATGAAAAACAGTCGTCTGCTTACGACGATAGTCTTTTAAGGTTTAACAATTCTCAAAATGTCAGACTAGTTAGTTGTCTACAGTCCTGGAAATATTTTTATGAATTTAGGAACGAACTAAGGAAACAATTAACTTTTCGACTCCACATTCAAATCGAGGCTGAACACAATATTAGACAAATAATGCAAAAGATCAACGAAAAATCCAGAAAAGTGGTAACTTTAGTAGGCGTTCATATTCGACTGGGAGATATATTCATTAGTAGTCGTTTGAAACAAAATGGTTTTGTTATAGCAACACCAGAGTATTTATCAAAATCTGTCGACTATTTTTTATCAAAATACAGAAATGTTCTGTTTGTAGTAACTTCACAAAACATGACTTGGGCTAAAGCTAACATGCCCCTTCACGTGAAAAACATGGTTCAATATATTGATAGTCCGAAATGGGAGATAATAGTCGCAACGTTATCACTTTGTGATCATACAATAACAACAGTTGGTAGCTTCAGCTGGTGGATTGGATGGTTGACTGGAGGGGAAGTGACGTATTATAAATGGCCAATAAGAGATGGATCAATTCTCAGGAAACAATTTAACTATTCTGACTATTTCTATCCAGGATGGATCGGATTTTGATTGGCAGCAAGATATGGGTCGGAAACTAGAAACAATTTTGCGAGAACTATACTGACTATTTCTACCTAGGATAGATCGGATTTTGATTGTTTTTTTTCTATTGTAAGTTAAAAGGTAATCTTTTTGTGAAGCAAGAACGGAATACTAAAAATTTGTTCTACAGTATGTATTACTATTCGTGCTGGATTATCACCCTCTTTTAACATTTAAAACAGTGGAATATAAAACGATTGAACCATTCTAATTACAGTATCTACTGACATTAAAGATAATATTTTATTGTTTGATTTGCGTGAACATTGTTAAATAGATACATTTTTCAGAGTTTAAGACTTTTTGTTAGATATTTGAAATCGTCTAAATCGATTTGTGTGGTGCCATTTAAAATTGCATCCACATACCCCTATATGTGATATTTTTACCTTTTATGTCTGTTTTGATCACATCGTTGTCAATATAATGGAATTTGATGCGACGGTCATACAGGTTTAGCTAGCTATAATTCCAGGTTTTATCAACATAAGAAAAATGCCTGTACCAAGTAAGCAATTTGACAGCTCTCATACATCCCGTGATGTGGGTTGGTTTTGCCAATCGATTAGGAACTATCCGTTTTGAATTGCCTTGGAGTTCAGTATTTTTGTGATTTACTTTTTACCCCTAATTTGAAGTTCGAAGTTTTATGACATATTTTTTTTCATAAAAGCCTTGTAATTTTTTCCTACTTTTGACAGAAAAAAGGTTCCAGTGATATATGTATGAGCGAATCAATTTCCGTCAAATTTCAGTATCTTATATATCTCAATAAAAAGACCTATCGCCTTTTCCATTTTTTTGAGTTTTGATCAATTTATAACAGTCTTTAAAAATCTCTGTATTTTGAAAGGAGGAGTAAACATCCCTTTAACTTGCACATATTATTCTTTAGATGATGAAATTGATTTCATTTGTTTTTGAGTTGGCCATGTAATGAACGTGGCCACACGTATTTGTTACCTACATTTTTTTGCAATATATTTCATGTTTTCATGTTTTGAGGTGATTTATGATTGGATTTTTAAAAGACGTAGAAATGTCTAAAGTACGTTTATTTATTTGGTAATAGTGTTATCTTTAGTCCGGCCGATTGGTGCAGATATAGAGCAGAATTGCTCACTTGATGAGGAAAGCATGAAACTTTGCATAGTAGTTCTTGATTATATACCCTTTGATTCCAGCTATGGACCCACTCTGAAAAATCCAATATGGCTGCCATTTTCAAGATGGCGGAAAAACGGTATAAATATCAAGATTGTCCCATAGGTATTCTATATAATTTCGGAAATTAAAGTAATGATTCTTTAAAAATGGACTTCATGTTTTTAAATTTGTTATCAATTAATTTTAAAATATAAAAAAAATTATTTGGTTATTTCTATAACACAAACATTTGCAAATATGGCTGCATATACAAAAACAAAAAGAGAAATTCAAAATGTTAATCAATATGTTACATGTTATTGTAATTGTTCTTTAAACGCTTTCAGTTTGAATGGTTTGAATGAAATAGGTTTAAACGAGTCGATTGAAAGTTAGTATATGTCGGTTAAATGTGGTGGAATAGTAGGTAACTCATCTGAACTTTGAGGCAGTGCCGAGTGCACCTGTCTCGTGTCTCTTAAATGCCACGTCTTGAGTCATTTATCGAGTTTTCATCTGCCGTACCCACTGCATCGTCAAATTATTCTATGTAATCAATAGGTGTACCTTTCTTCAGGGGGATTAGACTATTGCCTTCACTTAAAACGGTTAAGGGGCAACTATTTCCTTTTCCAACTACGTGCGAAACAAATTCGCATCTATTCAGCGAGCATGGTCCTAGAATGCACTCCTGGTCAGCACTTTTATTAGTTTTAATGGTAACGGTCATGTTTTAGTTTAGCGGAACTGTGATGGTTCGTTTTATGCAAACTTGCTGAGTTGAAATCTCGTTTTCATTGTTAACAAATGCCGCATTTATCACTTTATTGTTGATGGTAATTGTGGGAGTACTCAGGTTTATCACTGCGCTCAGTGTGTCCAAAATATCTACCCTAAGTATAACATCGTCTGTTAATGGCTCTTTGCACAGATCCCATTGTATGTGTACTCTATTAATGTCGAGAGTCGTTCTTTATAATCTTCCCAATAACAAGCTGTTAACCAAAACCACGTAGCGCTACGTTCTCAAATTTTTTGCCGGAATTAATTTCTCATTTACTAATGTTATCATTGCAGCAGTGTCAACAATCATGCTCACATTCTGGTCATGTATAGTACCTCTTACTGCTACACTCTTTCACATGGTTCGTCTGATGACAATATCTGACGAGGACGTTGGCATCTGATCGATTTTGTGGTGAGGTGATGTTTCATGGCCAATAGACTTTGGAATCGTGCGTTGGTCTACTGGCCCGACCCTTTGCTGTTTTAAAACTCTATTGTTGGGGTTGCACTTTGATTTGCTCCGTATCCTGGTGAAGGTGACCGTTGTCTGAAATAAACGGGATTTCTGGAGTTTGTCCGTGGAGATGCTAACCGTTGTCTTTAGGGGCCATATGATCTCTAGCTTAGTGGGGGTGTTGCTGATCGATAGGCATTAAGGTTGGGTGTATTTCTATCTTGCGATCTACCGCGATTGTATTGCTCACCTCTTCCACGTGTATATTGATCAGGTGATCTTCCACTTAACTGGTGATCTTTCATGATTACTGGATCAGAAGAACCGAGGTTATATTAATCGGCCAATCCACGGTTATGCTGATTAGTTGAAAGCATAACATCAGCTAGTGTTGTGACAATTTGTGTGAAGTTATGCACCTCATTATCCAAAGGACTGTTCATATTTCTTTTGTCGATCGGTGATACTGCGCCATCAGCAAAGTAGACTTGTCGATGGTCATAATTGGTCACTTTTTGATCCAAATATCGCCATCTGGTTTGCTATTAAGGTTTTCAGTTGTTTTAACGCCTTGTCTAATGTTTCTGGGTTCCTCTCTATAACATGTGTTATAGAATCTTTGTCTTTACATCCTCGACGGATTGCTATAGTTCCAATCTGGTCTGATCTTTCTTGCTGAAGCGCTGCTTCAAATGAATGCTTTTTTTAAGGCCTTGGAATCATCATCTGTGTTTACCTTGCGAGCGTACTCAAAGCCAACATCAGCCTGGCAATCTGGGGCCTACACACATTTTTCCTGTTTTACCATTGTCATCTACCGACAGTTCGTTCAAATTGGTAAATGAACGCCGCCCAAGTCATGGATCCTCTTCAATTGAGTTTTTGCATTTTTGGGAGGTGGGCTTCGGCTCCGGTCCCTTGCACCAAGATTTTCTTGCCATCGGGTATATTCTCTCTCTAATGAGGAGTCTGAAGAAGAGGTGTTGCCACACTCTTTTGATTTCCTCTGCCCTTTCCTGGATCGGTCAGTGGAGTCAGCTTGCTTTGATGGGAAGCCTATTAGAGCTCCAGGAGCTGACGAAGTTGTCATAATTGTAGTGATAAATGTGGGATTTGCCGTTTGACTCGACGGGGATGATACCGTAAGTATAGGCACTGCATTCAACATTGGAGAAGCTTGATAGAATCCACTTGCAGCCAATTGTTTTTGTAATGGTGTGCTGCTCTTAACTAAATATTATTGACTCATAGTAGATGGTAAGTGAGCGTAAGAAGACACATAAGCATTTTTGCTGGTATCCTTGATTAGTACTAGAGGTTTATAGTATTTTCTTAAATAGAGATTGTTGTTGAATAATTTGAACTGTCTTATGCAGGGCCAAGGGCCCTGACATAGGACTTTTGACTTATGGTGAAGACACCTTCAACAGAGTTGGTGCGGTTGATGGTTCATGCGAACGACAATAGGGGAAAGACCCAAGGCATGGATTTTGTTGTGTACTTTTTGTAAACTTGCGTTGTACTGGCTAAGGTCACATTTTGGCTTAGATGATGTGTCCATTGCAGGAATCTTAACTTCATTATTTCGATTGTCCAATAATTCATTTACAACAGATGCCAGTTGTTGGAAGGTACCCTGCTGTTCAAATGCACTTATAAATTGAACTGTGTCTCCTTCCTCAGTTGTTGTCAGCTTGTCCATTCATCTCACCACAACATTGAATATCGTATTGGTCTTACCATCAATTCCGCCAAGCAATTATTACTAGCCTTGTGGTCTATCATCAGACTACTGAAGTTGCCGAGATATTGATTTCATCTGTTCGTTATTAATATTCAGTGCCTCTTTCTGTTCAAATTAAAACGTAATGAGACGAACACATATTTTATCAATTCGCGCTTCGCTCTGTTTTATATTGCGTTAAATCTCAACTGTTCTTTAAGCATTAGATTTTCTATCTACTAAACATTCCTCGTACAATAGTTTAATAGTAATTTCTGAGCTGTCCTCTGTTAAAACGTCTTCAGCTTTGGGTTTCTCAATATCCCCAAGTGATTCAGCTTCTGCCATTTTAATGTTCTTGTCCGTGTTGTCCTCAATTCCTGCCATTTCACTGATATGTGTTTAAATGATTCTCAATTCACTGTTTAATATCTCAAATAGCAAAATATTGCGACCCAAGAAATAAGATAGGCACTGAATAATATCTTAAGGCAGATAAATCCCAAACCACAGCTTTTATGTATGACCCAAGACAACAAACAGTGCAGCTTTTAATGAAAGCTACTACTGCAGCTTTTAATGAAAGCTACAACTGCAGCTTTTAATGAAAGCTACAACTGCAGCTTTTTATGAAAGCAACTACTTTGTGTATGAAATGACAAGGAAGGCAAAATCAAAAAGAACAGAACTGGGACAGATACTATAAATGACACTTTACATCAATAAAATGCTTATATTCAGGTCAATTCTGACTCAATAATGAATATTTGCTTATTTTTCAAGGCGGCCATTTTGAAAATAGCCGCCATTTTGTATTTCAAAGATAGATCAAAACAAAATCTTGCTAAGTACACCAAGTCATACAAATATATTGATTTTTGTGCTTCTAGCATCAAATCCACTGTGGTTTATGCAATAATGAAAAATATTTTAGAACGTACGGCAGCCATCTTGAAATAAGCCGCCATTTTGAATTTTGAGGGTGGGTCCATAGCTAAAATTGTTCAGTACACAAAAATGTACTATCAACCAAAATTTGGTGCTTTCCTCATTCTTTGAGCATTTTTTTCACCGATCGGCCGGACTACTTCCGATGTTTTTGTTTTCTCTTGATGTGAAAACATACAACAAATTCTTATAATTTAATTTGGTTGAATATTTAGCGAATTTCTAAACAGAAATAATATTTGAGTTTATCTTGTTAAAAAGATGAAAATGATCCACAAAAAATATATGACCAAATAAACTTAGTCTAATATACCTGTGACAATTCTGCTTCTATTGGTACCAATTTGCTTAAAATCAAACGAAAAATGACCCCAAAATATGTATAATTTAGTAATATAATACAATATATAGCGAAAAATCGCAAGTGACGAATACTTATGGCAACATTCTGTATGTAACTTACGATCATCAAGATGTGTAGGTTGCAGGTTTAAAAAAATTGTGCGAACACAAAGAAATTGACAAAATCGATATGATATTAAATAAATGTGCGAAGATTTTTTTGGGACTTAATTTGAAATACATTTTTTTAATTGTTTTTCTCCTAAATAACGAATTGAGTTCGAGAGATAAGTGCGTGACCAAAACAAATGAGATGTAAAATCAAACATACAAGCAGCGATATTTAATACAAAAATATATAAAACATAATCAGGAGATTGTATGTTGACTTCTTGTTTTCTTTTGTAATTTGTTTCGTCTTTTTGGTATACCGCACTTTTTTTAATACATAAACAAGAACCACAACACACAATTAGGAAGAAGCAAGACACAAATCATATTTGTTATATCAAAGGTAGAAAATTAAGTGTATTAGAATTAAATATTTTACTCCAATATCATTCATTGATATACTATTTTAGCCAGCCCGTTTCACATCGAGTTAAATTTTGTGTTGACTCAATCCTGAACGATTTCCTACATATATATAGGTATCAAATGTACCAGGCTTATAATATAATACACCAGACGCGGGTTCGTCTACATAAGACTCACCAGTGATGATTTGATCAAAATAGTTAGAATGCCAAATCAAATACAAAGTTGAAGAGCATTGTTAGCTGGTTCTCGGCTGACTACTACACTTTGTTCATAGACAGCCGGTGTGAGTCGATCTATTGTAGAATCTGATTAGTCGACCAATCAAATTACGTGTAACAGTAACAGTACACATGGAGTTTTATTTAATGCTACAATCCAAGAAATGTTATCGCAAATGAAAAGGAATCATCTATTTTCCTTCCAATAATCCAATGGAACATTTTTTTTTCACAGTTTAAAATGTATTGTCGAAACCACAGCCGTCAGTTCAAAAGTTCCATTTTGTATGACGTCACGTTGATTTGCGAAAATCGTTCATGAAGTTTAGCGGAATTTTATTTTCATGTCAAATTTATACTTTTTTCGATATTTTTTCTTTATCTAATTTTGCCCTAAAAAATCGGGTCATACCGGTTGTTTGAGTGAATCGAATACACGCGGATTCCAGTTTAAGAGCATTGAGGACCCCAAATTCTAAAAGGTTTTGACAAATACGGATTAAGTTATCTATGCCTGAGATAAGTATAGTTGCTAATGACGTTTTAAAAACAATGATGCTGAAGAAGTATCGATTGTTAGTTTTTGACAACCGCTAATTATAAAGTGTTGAATAATTACTTCTTTTCATTAGAATTCTAAATCAAATTTTGCAAAATTTCCAACATATGGTTTTCATGCAATTTGAATGAGTACTAAATTTTTCATTTTTGGACAACAAAACGAAGAAACAGACTCATTTTAATACCCTAGATACATTATATATTCAAAAATTCAAAAAATATCTTAAATGAATAACGATAAATCCATTGTTTGCAAAACACGAGTTTGAACGGACGAGTACCAAGTGGGAGATGCAAATACTTTCACAACACATTAAATGACTCGAGGTTTTTAATATCAGGTCGTTTCGGTGAATCTTCATTGAAGGACAATATATACCTCGCGTATTTGTTTATTTATTAGGATAACCTTGACAGGTAGTTTTCATGGTAACGCAGGTTTTCAAATGTTTCCGATACTACATTATAGTGAGATTTCTATTATCATATTACACTTCTACGAAAAGCAGTTAACAACCCAAATATAGGATTGCATTATCCTCCGAAAATTGATACGGACACAACAAAAATATCTGTATCAACATAATGACTATTTATAAGAATAAGAAGATTTGGTATGATTACCAATGAGACAACTATCCACAGGTGACAAAACGACATTACAGTTAACAATTGTGGGTCACTATACGGCCTTAGACAATTAGTAAAACCAAAAGTAAGAACTAAACACATATTTATTATACTTTAGCAAACATATTCTAAATTTCAATATATTAGTAGATAATATCATGGGAAATCTTATTTGCTCAAGTGCATGTACATATTTTACCATGATGTGCTAGAAGACAGAAATAAAATACCGAAACTCCAAAAGAAAATTATGCAAATGGCAAATCAAAAGCGCAAACATATCAAACGAATGAAAAACAACTATCATATTCTTAGCTTGGTACATGCATTTTCTGAAGTAAAAAAATAAAAATATAGAATAAAACAAAAAATAAAAATATAGAATGAAACTATAACAGGCTTTTAGATTAACAGGAGAGGAGTCAAAGAACGTTTTGTCCAAATAATAGTTCACAACAAGTATAAAGAATTATTACATATAATGAGATGAATATATAACATAGGTGAATATATCTTTCTGAAACATGTAAAACATGTGGCAATGAATGAAACTGAATTAAACTTTGAAATAAAAAGATTTAGTTCAAATATGAATATAAGGAAAAACAACGAGGTAAAGGTAATTGCACGATAAAAGTCAACATCATAGCTTATACCTCAAAAAGTCTTTTCCGTAACCAGTTTAATACGCGATATAATTAAATTAGATTAAACTTTGCTGATATCGCCTTCCCAGAATTTCGATCGTGAGCCTTGAGGTCAATTTCTGTATTTCCTAGTACAAATTCTACGTCTACCCAGCGTCGATCCTCGCAGGTGTCTATAAAGGTGATTGTTGGTTTACAAAGCAAGTAACACGTATCATCGTCGACATAACCTGGTGTTGCCTCTTCCGATACATACACCATAATGTCCATACTGACCTGGTGTTTGAAAGGTGTAAAGAAAGATTTTTTAACTATCATTCCAGCTTCAACGCTTTCATTTTTCTCAACAATAAGAGAAAAAATGTCGTCACATCTTTCTTCCCCGTCCATAAGTACGTAATGTTTTCTATCATACTTTTTTTCATTCCAAGGAAGATTTGTTTTGACACCATAACTACATCGCATGACACGTGATTGTATATAATCTGGCTTATGACCGAACAAAACGGCCCCTTTCAGCACTGACAGACCAGCCTCATTTGGATTTATTATTCTCTGATCCGGAAACGCATTTCGAACAGCATCTTGCATTAGCTTGCATTCTGAAAATCCACCAACAATTAACACATGTGCGACGTTCTTCAGTGACTTATTTCGAAAAATCTCTCTCATTAGAGATATGACGCCTTCAATTGAAGGCATAAAGAACATTTTGAAGAAATCAACGCTTATACGAATTTTACCCCCCTTTGTTAACATTATTTCTTTTGAATATGGTGAGTTTTCAAGCAGAGACTTTAGATTCTTTTGGAGACTTTTTTGGCACATTTCATCAAGTGCAACGAATGGGATTGCCATGGTTACCTTGGTTTTATTTGATGTTTCAACAGCTCTTTTCTGGGATTCAAATTCTCGAACGAGATCCAAATACGCAAGCGGACATTCTTTTTTCAGTAAATTTATGATTGTATTTCCGAATATTTCTTCAAATACCTCAAAAAATCTTTTATCAATCGATGTTCCACCACAATCATTTCCTATAGCTCTGTGCTTTTCTTTCAGCTGACCATTTGCTACTTTCTTGTGAACTGTTATGTCTGCAGTTCCACCTGAAGGTACATAAATATCAACATCGACGTTTCACTTGAATGGTTCATAAATTACCTCAATGGCTAATGGAAAACAGCATAATAAATATTTGAAAAAAACTAGAGGCTCCAAGGAGCCTGTGTCGCTCACCTGATATTTTTATACAATTGATACATGAAATTATGCAACTGTTATACTTTTGCTTTAGTTTCAGAAGACTTTTGTAAAAGATTACCACAAATTTATGAAAATTTAAAAAAAAATACTTTAATGGGCAATAATTCCTTATAGGGTTTATTGACCATTTTGGTCATGTTGACCTGTTTGTAGATCCTACTTTGCTGAACATTATTGCTGTTTACAGTTTATTTCTATTTATTCTTTTACACATTGTCCAATTTGCTCTAAATGCTTTAGTTTCAGAAATATAAGCCAGAATCTGCATTTTACCCTTATGTTCTCTTTTAAGCCATGTCGGCCATATTGGTTGGCAGGCGGGATCATCGGACACATTTTTAAAACGACATACCCTAATGATGATTGTAACTAAGTTTGGTTGTATTTGTCTCATTAGTTTCAGAGGAGACGTTTTTTGTAAGATTACAAAAAATTGCGAAAATTTGCTAAAAACTAAATTTAAAGGGCAATAACTCCTTAAGAGGTCAATTGATTATTTTGTTCTTTCGGACTTATTTGTAGATATTACTTTACTGAACATTATTGATGTTTAAAGTTTATCTCTATCTAAAATAGTTTTCAAGATAACAACCACAAACTGCAAAAGTTCCTTAAAATTACAAATTCCGGGTCAGCAACCCAACAACGCCATGAAAAAAAGACAAAACAGACATAAGTGTACAAAACATAATTTAGAAAATTAAAGATTGAGCAATAATTATCCCGGCAAAATCTATCTTTCATGTAACCAGGTTAACCCTCTTTCTGACGACGGGTCATGCGTGTCAACACCCACTGTGCAGAAGGGATACATATGTGCATGATTTAGTTTATGCAAACTTCTCAATGCTGCTGTATCTGTTCCATCTAAGAGGCCGGAGATATAATAGTGTAATATTTTTTTAAATTGGTTTCTAAATGTAACAGTCATTACAGTGTGACGTTATATATCTAATGACGTGATTTTTGGGCATGTGACGTTACAGACGTCGAGCTGGCGTATTGTCTGGCACATAAAATACAACCTTGAAAAACTACTGACAGCAAGAGATTTTCAAATATGCATCTGCAAAGCGTGGACCTTAATTACGTTTTGTTTAACACGAGTTAAAATAACTGGTTCGGGTAAGATGAAATGTAAAAATGAGGCTGTACATATACCAAATGAAATACAATAGCATCTGAATGGACTAGAACAAATTAAGATACTCATATACCGTTATCGCTCTGAACACATATATATGTTTTATTTATAAAAAAATATCAACTTTTAAGTAATCCAAAAGCTATTTTTTTTCTCATTTTCAGTGTTACATAACGGTTTGTGATCCGAAGCCTAACCGAAGACAGTTAGCTCCGACAAGCGCTCTAATAACACAGTGGCTTTCAAGTCAGGAGAGAAAAATTGTCTAACTTATTCTGCAAAATGATATCAGAATTTCCATACCAGACGATGTTATTCGGGAAAAACCAATAACTGCAAGACCGACTAATCTAAACTTTATAATTGCATGCGTCAGTGTTCGAAGAACATTGTATTAGAATCAGGATTTCAATGAAATAAATATATTCAATTGTTGACATAAATATATATGTATCAAAGATGAAAATATGAAATGTTAGAAGGTGTTAACCAGAATTTATAAAAAAAATGTGTTCTATATAATGTAACCAATACTACACCTATAATTGCAACCGTCAGTCCTGGAAATCATTTGTATTGCAATGAAATATATATATTGTTGATATAAATATATGTTCTATATAATGTAACCAATACTTAACCTCCTAGATCAACAACCATATACTCTGTCCCTTCCGATGTCATAGTGAATCCTGGTTCAGAACCCTTCAACTTCTCAGTGGATAAGTATTGGCAGAAAATTGATGCGGTCTCTGGTTCAAGTGCGAGAAATAAGTTGTCTTTTGGTATACCAGCCTTGAATATAGGGAAAACTTTATTAATAATTGAATAGTATTGCAATATCTCATGGTAATGAACTTTAATGAAATAGGAGATGGTAGGTAACTAGATTACAGGCATGAATTTTTGACCAACAAGGAACACCATATATAACTATTGAACAGTTTGAAGGTCCCCTTCCTAACACAAACGGTATGAGTAGATGTTCTTTCTCGGGGTCATACAATTTTTGCCAGATTCTCATCACTTTGAGCACTTAATAAGTTATTTATTTTGTATTTGTTTTGTGAAGTGTTGTTTAGCTTTTCGTCGTTTTTCGTATTTTTGTCATGGTTTCGTTTTCGACAATTAGAAATAATCGTTTTATAGTCTTTGAATTAGTTTTTACATTGATTTGTTTATCTAGATATGAATTAAGAAACACATTCTTATCTCGTTTGAAACGAAATCATCATTTTCAATAGATTTCTAATTACGGACTTTCCGTTTTGAACTTTCCAAAATCATTGTTAAAGGTATGATATGGCCGACCAGTGTTTTCGCAACAAAAAAAGTATATTAAATCTACCTAGATACATGACAACTGGAGATGCTTTCTGACCTCGCCTCGCTTGGAGTTCGAGTGATCTTCTAAAGGCTTTTGATGTCTCTCTTGTGTAGGTAACTGTAAATGAATTTACGACTTTTGAAATATCTAATTTATCTTTACATACCGCTTCAGCACAAGCCCTCATAAACTTTTTAGCTCTATCCGTCCATATTGCAGGAACTGTAAGAACCCATCGAACCTCGTTGTGTCTTACGACATTTCCTTGATTTTTCAAAACATCTAACAAATGGTTCACTAAATATTGGATTGATAATTTAAACACATCAAAAGCTGGCAGCTGTTTCTTCTCGGTTACATCTTCTAGCAGCATTCCACTTGTAATATTCTATTTTTATAAATATAATGAAAACATTATACACAATTGTTTTAATAAATGAAATTGATGTATTATAAAATTTACTGTTCACAAAAGTACGACTTATTCTAAATTCTAAATAATAATGATGTTCTTGTCCCAGGCGTATTGGTTACATTTCGTTTTGGGACTTTTGGTCCTCAGTGCTTTTCAACTTTGTACTTGTTTTGGCTTCCAAACTTAGCGTCACTGGTTAGTCTTGTGTGGACGTTGCGCACGTCTGGCGTATTAAATTTTTAACCTAGTACATTTGTTGGTTATTATTCATTTGTTTCTCTGTCCTATATTTTCTCTCATTTATTTGTATTGTAGTCCTGTCATATAGTATTGTAATTTTAATGTTATAATCAACGTTGCCATTAAAGCGGGAGGTTTGGCATGCCACAAAACCAGGTTCAACCCACCCTTTTTATTTTAAAATGCCCTGTACCAAGTTAAAAACCTTTAAACAAACTTATTAAGAAGGGATATAGTTACGATACTGTTGACAGGTCATTAAAGATTGCATATTTTGGCTTTAATATGGATTCACTTATAGAGTCTTTGCATCGGAACTAAACACATTTATTTAAAAAAAAACAGTTGTTGGCATGACACGGGTTATGTTCTTCTCATGTATTTTATGATAGTATGATACTAAACCCCTAACGGGAGGGATTGTGCCTGATATTCATATGATGAAGACATAATCTTTCAATCAGTTTAATTGAGGTCTAGAGCTGGCATGTCAGTTAACTGCTAGTAGTCTGTTGTTATTTATGTATTATTAAGGTCTTTCCTTTTTCTATTATGAAAGACCTTACTGTATTTCTTCTGAAAATTATAATTATTCTTTCCGCCAAACTTTAACGACTTTTCCCCAAAAAAGTACGTGGCATGTTAAAATGATATAAGGTATCTAGTATCGGTTGACCAAAAGCTATCATTTCCTTTATATAGCGGTTATCTCTCCTAACACAGAAAACCTCGTTATCATTCTAACTCCATAACCATAGAAGGTAAAAAAAAACGAAGGGTGGAATTTGTTCAGGAGCAGACCCTGGTTTTTCGTTACATTTGGATCGAGAAGACTCATTGGTAGGGTTATGACCCTTTGAAAATTAACTAATGTCGGTTGGCAACCAAAACTCAGAATCCGTAAGTTGTAGCCACCTAGGATCTTCACCAATGATCATCAATTCACGTGACCATGAAAACTGACCTAAGGTCAAAGGTCAAGGGCATGACCTAGATTTTGACCTAAGCTTGTTATCGGATTTACTCAATAACCGAGATAAACATTTGCTATATGGGTCCAAAATCATTCGACCAACTATCATGGACCTAGGTCACCGAAACTGTTTTTCGGGTCCGAAATGATGATTTTTTGCTTATAACTCAAAAGACGTTAGAGATAGAAAGAAACTTTGAATTGCAAAAATGTTCAGCATAATAAGATCTATAAAATGAGGTCAAGGTCAGAGTTCAAGGTCCCTAGCAACGACATAAAACATCTTAGCAACCTTATATTTTTGAACTTAGAAGGCTATGAATAATATAAATATGCAATTTTAATACTGGAAATGACATTTTTGTCCCTAGCAACGACATATAAGTCCTTATCAATCACTTATTTTTTTAACATTAAGGTGGTATGGGAGTCTAAAATAAAAATTTTAGAACTTGTTCATACTTTGCCAAAACGTTGTATCTATTGATACATGTTGAAAAATATAATAAAAATGATAGGTCACCGCGCATTTTCTCAAGCTACAGGACGGGACAAAATGACACATTTTGTATGGATTATACAGGAAAAAACACCATTTTGTGATTAGAAACTAAACAAAATGATAGAATTGTTAAATACTTCAGGAAAAGATAGCTTTCAGACACTGCTTTGAGAATATCAAAAGAAAAGATAGGGTCACCGTACGTTTTTCCCGGCTAAAATACAAAATAGGAAAATTCCATACAGAATCCTTCAGAAAATGCACCTTTTTAGAGTTACCTCCCCTTAAAATGCCAATTAAAAAAAAAAAAAATAAAAACAACCAAAAATAATTAACATTTGCAAAAATATCAATATTTAGAAGTTATATTCTTATAAATTAGTACTTTCAAATGAAAATGTACATTAAACATCTGCATTCCTGAATCAAATTTTGCTAACTTGATGGAAAATCTGGACCTTTGATTCTCTGTTTTTTACAATCCAAGATGGAGGAAGACACCCATACCAACTTAAGGACTATGAATAGTGCATATCACATTATAATACTTGAAGTTATATTTTTATCCTTAGGAATGATTTTTGTCCTTAACAACTACTTGTTATGAACAAAAAAGTCCTTAGCAACAATATTTTTTTAACTAAGAAGACTATCAATAAAAGGAAAAAGGAAAGACCTTTCAATTGTTCATGAACAATTTACTTTTAATTGTCATTTTATTTATTTTCTTTTGTTACATCTTTTGACATCGGACTCGGACTTCTCTGGAACTGAATTTTAATGTGCGTATTGTTATGCGTTTACTTTTCTACATAGGTAGAGGGTTGAGATCTCATAAACATGTTTAACCCTGCCGCAATTTTGTGCCTGTCCCAAGTCAGGAGCCTCTGGCCTTTGTTAGTCTTGTATGATTTTAAAATTTAGTTTCTTGTGTATAATTCGGAGTTTAGTATGACGTCCATTATCACTGTACTAGTATACATATTATTGGGGCCAGCTGAAGGACACCTACGGGTGCGGGAATTCTCGCTACATTGAAGACCCATTGGTGGCCTTCGGCTGTTGTCTGCTCTATGGTCGGGTTGTTGTCGCTTTGACACATTCCCCATTTCCTTTCTCAATTTTATTGTTATATTATAGTTCGTTTCTGTGTGTGTTACATTTTAATGTTGTGTTTCTGTTGAGTCGTAGTTCTCTTATATTTGATGCGTTTTCCTCAGTTTTAGTTTGTAACCCGGATTTGTTTGTTCTCTATCGGTTTATGAATTGCGAAGAACGGTATACTACTATTGCCTTTATTTATATAGACATGCATGTTTTATCATTTATTACTCTTATGAAGTTTTTTTGTTATTCGTTCACTTCGACATTTTACAATGTGTATTCTTTTAACAAGCATGTCTCAATTAACCGTCATCAGGAACTCTTGAAGGCTTAAGATGTACAGTAAAACCTGCTTAAACCAAACCTCTTCGGGACTTAAGATTTTGATCGGTTATGGCCGATATTCGGTTTTATCAGGTTCACAACGCATACAATTTGATATGACGGTGCTTTAGAAAATGTTTGGTTCATACAGATTTTCGGTTTAAGCAGGATTCGGTTTTGTCAGGTTTCACTGTATAAGGATGTGTTACATAATTAAAAATATGTCATCTGAAGACCACTTCAACTTCCACTTCAAAGGGACTTTCCTTTTTGAATTTTCCAATCATTTATTACATGATATTCCAACACGATGTATGGTAATATATGGTCCCCTACAGATTAACAATTCCTAGTGAAAATATTGAACACTATCTCTTTGTAATGACACAATATGAAAAAGTTTTCTTTCAATACATTTAAAAAAAACCCAATTTAAACAGAAAAATCATATGAACGGAAGAAAATAAAAAGTTGATCCCTACCTTGTCATGGTTAAACTATATCATGTATATAACAAAAAACAAATCGATATCTTTAAGTATGAAAATTAAGTACTGACAACTGATTACTTGAATGAATTTTCTAAGTACCAAGAACCATAAATCTGCGCAATATTATCAGACCAGAAAAAAAGTTCACTGTTGCTGATCAAGGTGTAACTATAAACCAAATATAAATCAATTTTTTCAAGCTCGAAAAAAAGTATTGAAAACCGATTTGGCGGACTGATAGACAGACGGACGGATAAATTGATAGCCTTTACCCCCTTTCGTCTTTGCCAGAAGGTGAGTAAAATAACAACTGGAAGGCATTTTACACAGCCAAGCAGGAACCCTTATTCGAGGATCCTACTATCAAAACGATGACGTTCAGGATACAATATATTTGTTCTACAACTCCCAATATCAAAACTTACTGGCTGTTTTTCAATCAAAAATGAAAGTAAGTTGTTGTTTTCAGTGAATGACAGTTTTTTTATAGTTTTAATTTTGAAGAAGATACCTAGCGTTGATCGGCTTCTATTAAACCTCCGACTAAAAAACTGGCAATAACAAAGTACCTTGTTATTGTGCAGATTCATTTTGAAGCGCTCAAAAAAATAATATTCTTCGTGTTCTTCTTCATATAGCAAGTCTGTCCACTGATCCTCTGCATCGAACCCAAAGGCTACAAACTCTCGTTTGCTATCTAATAATAGGCATGTTGGTGTTTTTAATGACATAAATTTTTGACTTCCAGCCTTCCATACTGGGTTAGCCTGTATATTTAATGGTTGTTTTAAAAAATCATTCCGCATTGAAAATGCATAGCCGGAGTACGTAGTACCAAAATCTAAAGCAGCAACCATTAGGTATTTCTCTGAATCTTCCATCTTTAATTATTTTGTCCTAAAACTAGAAGTTTGATTTATATCATTAAATTTTATAATTTACTGTATGAATACATTTTTGTGTAAAGTTATTTTAAAAAGATATGTAACTGTTAATTTTACATCACTATTCGTAGGCATGTTTAAAATTTGAGAATAAAACTCTGTATTTAAAAAAAGACATCGTGATTTGAAGAAAAAAAATATTTGATCTGATCAAATATTTTTTTTCTTCAAATCTGAATATCACTTTCTGGATTTTGTTGACCTGTGGAAACAATCTGTATCCATTTCAGGCGAACCAATTCATGGATTGGGCTTTTTTTTTTATCTCAATTTCGAGTTTTGTATTTGTAGAAATTTTAAATCATTTAATAAAGAAATTTCAATCAATATTTTCTCTTCCTTTATAGATCACGCTATTTCTTTTTGTAGCGTCCCTCGTCATTCATTTTCCTCATGTTCAAAGAACTGTGTTTACTTGTGATCTAGGGTTAATGGTTCTTTGAAACTTAATCCGTCGTTGTATATTGAATAATATAAAAATAAAACACAATAATCATCAAATTTTCAAATTAATTTGGAATCACATAGGGCAAATAACTACTTGTGAGATAAAAGTTAGTGCAGTAATTTAACTCCCCCCTTTTTTTTGATGAAGCGGACAACGACGCGAAGGGATAGTGCAATAACTATTAAGCAATTCATTTCTCTGTAAATGACAGAAGCGATTTTATTCGAAATTCAAATGAAAAATAATCATCTATGTTTTACGGACGCCATCACAAGTTGGTTGACCGTTATGGAATAACCGTTTCACAAATGATATCGGATCTGTTCCTTACTTCGTAAATACAATCCCCTTTCCGTTCATGAATGTGACAGTTTGTTTTAGATTTATGACTGTCCCTTTGGTATCTTTCGTCCCTCTTTTACAATACAGTCTCAACGACAATAGTTTATATTAAGTTTTACGGATGCCAACATGATGTAGTTGACTGTTGCGGAAAAGCGACTGCTAACCATTCCGGAGCACTCAAGTTCAAACTATTTTTTTTGTTAGAATCTTGATTTTCTATTGAGTGTTCTATGGAAATCAATTTATTGAATCCCTCAATCTTTCCAATCTGTTTTTCTTTTACAGTAATATCCGGTAGGACCAGGAATTTAATATTCTTTCGATTCCTTTTTAATGTATGTGTTATCATCGATAGAAATTTGCCATATTGTATTCTGCCCTTTTTTGTCTGTCCATAGCTTTTTTCTAATCTGACTAAACGCAAGCCTTCGTCAATTATTTAAACATTACTAGTTTTTGAACGAACAACTTTGTTATGACGGAATTTTGAATGAGATATTATTTGAGGATGTTTTGAAAAATTCAGTGATGAGACAATTCTGTTTATATGAGACATACGATAATTAGAAAGGATTTTTAAAAAAAAAATGTTTTTAATTTCGAAGTGAGTTAGACAAATCGATCCGATTTTCATATAATGTGTTTAACCATGTAGTACTCGTTGTTACGTTACATGCATTAGATTTTATCGCTATTTTGTGCATTTTTCCTTTGATCTTTTTGTGGGATAATTTTTCATATTATGCTACTCGCTTGAGATTGACAATGATCGCTAGAAACTAAGGAGACACGTGGCGTTGCTAATGAAATTGATATGAAATTGACAACTTCATCATGGGTAAAATAGCGATAAACAGATTATCATTGGGCATCTCAACTTGATTGCCTTTTTCGCTTTCGCCGGGTCGGCCCAAGCGCGAAAAGCAATCTCGTTGAAATGATAAACGATAATCTATAAGTAAACAAAGTATTAGTCTACTGAGATATAACAAAAAGAAGCAGATAAACTTTAAGGAATATCAATCTCACCTGTAAAACTATCGTTCCATTTCAGTTTGATGTGCCTGTATCCTCCCCTTGGTAATAATGGATTGATCTTCGCTAAATAGGATTATTTATTGTCCTGAAATGTGAATATAATATAAAAAAAAAATTACCGAAAAAGTTAAAAATCTACGACCCACAATATAATGTGAGTGTTCCTGAAAAAGACAGCAGAGGTTGGACAGGGGTAAACATTTGACTTTGCAACCGGCCAATCAGAAAATTGTTGCAAAGGTACTTTAACGTCAATACACTCATCCTATACCAGGCACAGATCAACTTAAGTTCTCCTCGGAACATTTGAAGATCCCACTAATCATATCCATTGTGATACTATGATAATTTAACGTTCCCGATCCAATCAAAAGTGACTTATAATTTTTTAACAATCGTTCCAAAGCTCCACGTGAGCATCATTTTTGGCTGTACATGACTGACCGTATTTTTGTTTCACGACCAACCTCTGTGGTTTTCTTAATTTTGTTCCAGAGTGAAATAGAAATTTTTTTCCACGCTAGATCGACAAACAAAGATAACAAAACCACAAGGAAAGAGTTAATTAAGGTAAACATAACAAAGGTAAACCGAACTTCCACGTGTTTCCGTATTATATATCTATAAATCTTTATGAAGTTCAAATAATATGCTGGAGTACCAAATGTTTGAAATGGTTAAGGTCTCGTTGAGGAGTTTTCAACTTTTGAATTGTTTAATTTTAAGGGCATTTTTTACTTATATTTTAACCTACTCTTATTCTGTATAATACACTTTTAGAAAGATGCTATTTTTCCCCTGTTTTTGTAGTTATACGATGTATGTATTCTGTATATATCGTTCTTTCTTTAATATGTATTGTGTTAATTAACAGTTCTATTTTTAATCTTTCTATTTTGCACCCCATTATTCTCTTTCTTTATGATTGTGACTTATTGTTCTCTATTTTTATTTTTTTGCTATTTTCTATCCATGCTATCCCGCTAACCGCATCAGGACCCTCTTGTTGATGTGATTGATATGATAAACACGATATGGAATATTTAATATAATAGTATTTCGAATGAAATCATTACACATCTCTCTTAATATGTGAATATGCCTGAATAGTGTGAATAGGTCAAAGTTGATTTTGTATAACTGCATTTAGTCAGTTAAATAAACAATAAACATGATTTATATGCGGGTTTGAATAGTACAGAAAATGTCTGATAAAAACATTTTTGGACACTAAAAATGTGTGGAAGATAGTGACATGCAATAAACCTACCGCTGCTTTAAATAGAAGCGAAAGTACAAATGAAATAAAATATTTAATCCCGTCAATATTGAAAAATGAAATAGATTAGACTTGAGAAAATGAAACAGGTGTTTGCCAAAATCATTTGTAAATATACTCACTCGACACACAAATCAAAAGAATAACACTTCCTGTTACTAACTTCGTAGTTTGTCTATTTATAGACTTTTTGTGACCTATTTTTAAAAGTATATCATATTTACATTTAAATACCTTTATGATATAGATACATTGTATCCTGTTGTTGTTAATTTAATAACAAGAATACAATGACTTGTTTATAGAGAGAACCACGTTCTCTTCACGTTTAAAAATACTTTCAACAATGGACCATTCCAGTTAATTTCTGACAGGTGGGGATGGATGGGTAGAATGTTGTTTATAAGTATCAGAAAAACCAACATGAAAAACTATCAGATCTAATAATGAAGACCTATCAGATGTAGAGTTTCTGTTCATATTGGGTGGATGGCCTTTCATGGGTAAAAATCATTCAAAAGCACCCTAAGATCTGACATAGGCATTAGTCCCCTAAGATGTAATTATATTGAATTATTTACTGCTGCAAGACCATCAGAAGTATTTTGCGTATAACATGTATAAGTGTACGTGTCAGATGAAAACACCCTAATTTTCATCCATAAGATGTATAAATTTTACCCCCCATAAGAAAGGACCATCCAACCCCTTTAGCAGATATTAACTGGAATGGCATTATTCATTGATGGATAATTGAACGAGCCGTTGAATGGTTTTATTTCAGTCCTTATCAAATATACCTTCAATTTTAAGAGCAGTCCAACTTTCTCTCAATTATCTCGAACAACTTCCTTTTACATAAACTGCCTTTTGTGTTTATGTTTTATTCATTTATGTCCGGGAAATCCGAATGATTGAAATATTCGACTTTAAACATGAACCGTACAGCAATAACTCAATCAGTAAAAATGGTCTAAGCAGATATAGCAACAACATTTAAGAGTGTATTTACTGCTTGTTTTCTTTTATTCTTATATACTCAAATGTTTATTTAGTAGTTTGCTTCAGTCGTATGTTTGGTTTTCGTTTTCTTTAGCTACGGAATCCTTTAAGCACAACTTTTTGGAATTTTGGGCTTAATGCTCTTCAACTTTGAATTTGTTTGGCTTTTTACCTATTTTGATCTGAGCGTCACTGATGAGTCTTATGTAGACGAAACGCGCGTCTGGCGTATAAAATTATAATCCTGGTACTTTTGATAACTATTTACACCTCTGGGTCGATGCCACTGCTGGTGGACGTTTCGTCCCCGAGGGTATCACCAGCCCAGTAGTCAGCACTTCGGTGTTGACATGAATATCAATTATATGGTCATTTTTATAAATTTTCTGTTTACAATACTTTGAATTATTCGAAAAAACTAAGGATTTTCTTACCCCAGGAGTAGATTACCTTAGCCGTATTTGGCACAACTTTTTGGAATTTTGGGTCCTCAATGCTCTTCAACTTTGTATTTGTTTGGCTTTTTACCTATTTTGATCTGAGCGTCACTGATGAGTCTTATGTAGACGAAACGCGCGTCTGGCGTATAAAATTATAATCCTGGTACTTTTGATAACTATTTACACCACTGGGTCGATGCCACTGCTGGTGGACGTTTCGTCCCCGAGGGTATCACCAGCCCAGTAGTCAGCACTTCGGTGTTGACATGAATATCAATTATATGGTCATTTTTATAAATTTTCTGTTTACAATACTTTGAATTATTCGAAAAAAACTAAGGATTTTCTTACCCCAGGAGTAGATTACCTTAGCCGCATTTGGCACAACTTTTTGGAATTTTGGGTCCTCAATGCTCTTCAACTTTGTATTTGTTTGGCTATTTACCTATTTTGATCTGAGCGTCACTGATGAGTCTTATGTAGACGAAACGCGCGTCTGGCGTATAAAATTATAATCCTGGTACTTTTGATAACTATTTACACCACTGGGTCGATGCCACTGCTGGTGGACGTTTCGTCCCCGAGGGTATCACCAGCCCAGTAGTCAGCACTTCGGTGTTGACATGAATATCAATTATATGGTCATTTTTATAAATTTTCTGTTTACAATACTTTGAATTATTCGAAAAAACTAAGGATTTTCTTACCCCAGGAGTAGATTACCTTAGCCGTATTTGGCACAACTTTTTGGAATTTTGGGTCCTCAATGCTCTTCAACTTTGTATTTGTTTGGCTTTTTACCTATTTTGATCTGAGCGTCACTGATGAGTCTTATGTAGACGAAACGCGCGTCTGGCGTATAAAATTATAATCCTGGTACTTTTGATAACTATTTACACCACTGGGTCGATGCCACTGCTGGTGGACGTTTCGTCCCCGAGGGTATCACCAGCCCAGTAGTCAGCACTTCGGTGTTGACATGAATATCAATTATATGGTCATTTTTATAAATTTTCTGTTTACAATACTTTGAATTATTCGAAAAAACTAAGGATTTTCTTACCCCAGGAGTAGATTACCTTAGCCGCATTTGGCACAACTTTTTGGAATTTTGGGTCCTCAATGCTCTTCAACTTTGTATTTGTTTGGCTTTTTACCTATTTTGATCTGAGCGTCACTGATGAGTCTTATGTAGACGAAACGCGCGTCTGGCGTATAAAATTATAATCCTGGTACTTTTGATAACTATTTACACCACTGGGTCGATGCCACTGCTGGTGGACGTTTCGTCCCCGAGGGTATCACCAGCCCAGTAGTCAGCACTTCGGTGTTGACATGAATATCAATTATATGGTCATTTTTATAAATTTTCTGTTTACAATACTTTGAATTATTCGAAAAAACTAAGGATTTTCTTACCCCAGGAGTAGATTACCTTAGCCGTATTTGGCACAACTTTTTGGAATTTTGGGTCCTCAATGCTCTTCAACTTTGTATTTGTTTGGCTTTTTACCTATTTTGATCTGAGCGTCACTGATGAGTCTTATGTAGACGAAACGCGCGTCTGGCGTATAAAATTATAATCCTGGTACTTTTGATAACTATTAAGTCGCCATTACATGTTATTGAAAATGTGCGGACAATAGAGCTATACACTTGTATTAAACTGATAACCCTAACTGGAATTACGACTATCCCAATATGGCGACGGCAGTTAAAGGTAAAATGTTTACCGTCATTTTTCTCAAATGTAGCATGGTAATGTCAATCGTTACTCAGTTGTAAGGTTTTTCTATACCATTACATTGTCATTTTTCTTGTTTGGTTATCGTAATATCATTATCGGATAATAGTAACTGAAACATAATAAATGTGTCTTTCGGCATTTTAGTGGTATTTTGTGTGTTCCACGATTATCACTTTAATACCAGTGCTATAGATGTTGCCTATTTAGAAACCCAAACTTTATTGCCTCAATGTTTAATTTGTGTTTTAACTCCATATCAATGCGCTTGGAATATAGACCTCTGGACAGTAAGCAAACAAAACCGCTGATGAACAAAACAACTAGCGATAGACTTCAATACTTCTCACAGAACGTAACTCAAATAGCTTGTACAAATGTAAAATATTTTAACCTGGATGTTTCCTGGTTAATCAATTCATTAAAGGATCCTAAAAATAATCGAAGAAATAATTTATCTTTTGTCAACGTATTTTTTTCTACATACGTAACAACAGCATCAGCTAACTTACTCTTCACAAACCCCAAAATAAATTGCCATAGATAAACATAGATTCTTATATCTAAACCAGGTTTCTATGCTATATCGTAAATTCTAAATACCTGTAAAAATAAACAAAACTCGTAATCATCATTCTTCTGTTCAATTACTTACTTTTTGTGGTCAACAACAGCAAATACACACATTTAATCTGTATTAAAACAAATTGAAGAAGCGATTGACAAATATAAAGATAACGCGGTCATTTATCAAACAAAAAATGCTAAACAGAAAAAAAATGTAAAATCACCGAAACATATGCATTTGTATGTGTTACATTTTGTATAACTATCCCTCTCCTCCTCCGACAAAAACATTGTGCTTTTGGATGTCATTGTTTACTTAAACTCACCAACAAGTCTGTCGACATTTTTGGTGAAAGAGCAATTTTGCATAAAATTGAGTATTCGTGCGCTCAACAGCGTCAATATCTGCTTCTTATGCAAAAGTAAAGCATCAGGTATTTATCTATGCAGTTCTTTGTTGAATGGATAAGGAATTTGAATTGGTAGTGTGACACCTTTGTGCATTACCCGCCAGGAGTAAAGAGACAACTAACAATATATTGAACATATGAGCAGAGTGCATAAAACATGCTGAGTGTTTACTAGACAGGACTTCTTCATGTAATTGGAATTATGTCTATTGGTAAGACAAATAAGTCAGTAATATTACCTGTTAAAACTTCAAATTTAAAGTTGATTATTATCGCAAACTGGTTTGCTCGTGTATCGATATATTCCCAAGAGTGCTTGTAGTATTTCAGTAATCTTAGGCCGTGTTCACACCAAACGCCGTGTAGAGTAAACATGTTTACAATTAGTTTAGTGTAGTGTACACTGGTTTCACATTACATTTGTTCACATCTATACACCTTGTTTAGCTACCTGTACATAAGATTTGTTCCCACTTGTAAACTATACTAGAACACACTCGCGAAATCGCGGGCATTCAGAGCGTAGTTTAAAGTATGTACAGTGTTGTTGGAAGAATTTTGTAAAATATTGAATGACTGGAGAATTTCAGCAAAAGTATCATAAATCGTAGGTTATTGGGGACAGGAAACTGCTTTTTTTTTTATCCCTCCTCCTTTATTTCCAATATTCCCATTTTTTTGGTTTTCTATCGATTTCAACATGAACATACATTTAGTATGTTATGAACATTCAAGTAAGGAGCCTGTAATTCAGTGGTTGTTGTTTGTTTATGTGTTACATATTTGTTTTTCGTTCATTTTTTTTGTACATAAATAAGGCCGCTAGTTTTCTGGTTTGAATTGTTTTACATTGTCAGTTCGGGGCCTTTTAAAACTGAGTATGCAGTATGGGCTTTGCTCGTCGTTGAAGGTCGTACGGTAACCTATAGTTGTTAATATCCCTCCTCCTTTATTTCCAATATTCCCATTTTTTGGTTTTCTATCAATTTCAATGTGTACATACATTTAGTATGTTATGAACATTAAAGTAAGGAGCCTGTTATTCAGTGGTTGTTGTTTGTTTATGTGTTACATTTTCATGTATTTGTTTTTCGTTCATTTTTTTGTACATAAATAAGGTCGCTAGTTTTCTGGTTTGAATTGTTTTACATTGTCAGTTCGGGGCCTTTTAAAGCTGAGTATGCGGTATGGGCTTTGCTCGTTATTGAAGGTCGTACGGTAACCTATAGTTGTTAATATCTGTGTCATATTGGTCTCTTGTTGAGAGTTGTCTCAACATGGCAATCATACCACATCTTCTTTTTTTTGCAATCAATGAATTTTGTAAAAGATTTTATGACTTGGAGAATTTCAGAAAAGGTATCAAAAATTCACATGAATATTTTAAGCGCTTATCTGTATATTATGAACATTCATTACTATATAAATATAGAGTATTTACTTTCAATTCGAAGTTTACTAATCGATCCATAGTGGTCGTTGATATAGTATACAGACCCTCTCTATTTAATAAACTCTTTGACTGCCGTGGATAGTTAACTTGAAAAGAATTCTGAAAATACACTTTATTCTTTGTATATGTATGTTCAAAGTATACAGAAAAACGCAAACCGGAAGTCTAATCTGACTTAAAATTTTGTCCAATGACGGGACAATATCCGGATGCCTTTTTTTTCGTTTTTCTCCAAATATAACTCAATCTGAATAATCATATGAATGGATGACAAATGGCACTATGCACTGTACCTATAGGACACAGAGTCGTGTTGATTAATTTATTGTGGAAAGAAGAGAAGCGACACCCAAAATGAGGTCTTTTCGTTTAATAGTATAGATGTCATTTAAATGTTCATTACGTAGAACTGAATTCAAAATTTTTGGAAAAATTTTCTAGCGGTAAGGGAACAACCATTTGACTTCAAATGGAAATATTCCGATCCCCAAATTGATAAAAAAAAATGGTCATACAGATGATAAAAAAAATATTCTGAATCAAGAGTTTCCCCATACATTATATGCGCATCTGGTGCAAGAAAATTGGTACCGTTAATTTTATTATAGTGTTAAATATTGAAGAAAAAGTATTTGATCACCAGTATCGGAAAAAAAGGAATAAAAACGTACGCGCGAAAAAAAATCTGACTCAGATAAAAAAAAAAATAACCCTCCCCCTTTTTTTAAGTTAAGTGGTTGTTACTTTATGAAAGCCATTTTTATATAATTTGCAGTAGTTTGAATATACTAGAGATGTCTGGATAACGCATTAGAAAACGTTAGCTGCAACAGCGTGCTTACAGCCGAAAAAAAAAGGATTGAGATGTTAGGGATCACTACATTTTTATTTTTTCTGTTTGTCTCAAATGGTATTTCTTCTCCGAGGAGTATTTGGTAAATGAATAGGGTAACGTTGTTTTAATTTATTTTACGTGTTTTTTTAACGGAACTGAGATACTAGACAAACATATCATTTACCTCACACTTTTTTAAGTCATGCATTTATGCGTGAATCGTTTTTTGAGTAAAGACCAGTGGGGAATATTTCTGTGTACTTCAAGTCGATTCGGGAAGACCTTTTCAAATGAATTAGGCAGCAACTATTTACTTCATTTTTTGTGGAGGGGGAGGGGGCATGAGCTATTGATTTTTTTCAGGACAAATTTTGGTGACAAGTCGAAATCAATTTTAGCATTATATATAGTGGCAGCTTAGGGTGAAACAAACAAAAAAAATGTCAGGGCCAAAAACTGGAAACATTTTTTGTTTCCAAAACAAAATCCATAGCTCACCACCCCACCCCCTTGCCTTTATGTTTTATACTCGACTATAATAGCCCCCCCCCCCCCACCCCCACACCGAAAATCAATTGGTTGCTGCCTTATGGGTTCGGCAATTATGCTGCTTTGAGTCTTGATTAGGGGTTAATAAAGTACGTTAATTTTTTCTCTAACAAAAAAAATCTGTAAAATTTGGACAACTAATAATTATCAAAATTATCAATTTTACTCAAAAATAGTTTCCTCCTTAAATATATACACGATAAAACTAATGTCCTTAATGCCTAGTTTTGTGTACACTTAACCTACACAAGGCCTACATTGACTATCGACTGTGTGTAGGTAAAACATGATTTACACTACATGTAAACATTGAGTTTTATCAATAGGAACGCAATTGTGTTTAGTTTACGTGTGAGTTACACTAACACAACACCGGATTTAGGTCAATGTGAACACGGCCTTAATTACATATGCATTCACGTGTGGTAATGTATCATGAAACACAGTTTAGAACATAGTAAAGTGCTTTCGACCAATGAAATGCAAGGATTTTCACCCTCTTAATAGTGAAGAATGACACAAAACATGTTCTTATTTAGTGATTATCTTATTGTTATGCTCTGAATTACAAAGGGCCAATTAGTGTTGCCAATATTGCCTAGAGGCAATTCGCAAGGACAGTGTACTGAAAAAATAGTTATGACCCCAGGCTTTTTAATCAAGATTCAATTATTTGTATAAATTTAACTGTAATAAATATTCTTTAATACACAAGCAGTTCAAATTTCTAAACAATATCTTTTTCCATTTTTGAAAATGACAACTTTGTTTATACAATTTGGCACATTTATTGTCATGGTACTATTATCGTTTTCTTTGTCTTCGAAACTGTGCTGGTTACTTTTGGCAATGGACAAGTCATTTTCTTGCTTAACGTTTTTGCTTGTGGGTACTGGCGGCTGTAATGCCTTGCTTACATTATCCTGTAATGTTTCTAACGGGCGTTTATATGTGTCGACGGCCGTTGATCGGTGACCACTTCTTGATTTTACAGTTGAATCGGAAAATCCGGCATTGAAAAGTGTGGTGCAGCATGTAACTTTCCCAGAATGGTTGGTGATATTACGATCAGTAGTTGAAATTCCCGCAGCCTTAAATAATTCCTTCATTTTGCTAGACAATGTGTTAATACCAATCGGCTGGACGCTAAAGCGAATAGAACCATCGTTAGCTTTATGTGGTAGCGGTTTACGGTAAAACCTACCTTCACGTGGAATAAGTGACAAGTATTTCTCATAAATTGTAACTAGGCATCTTGGGTTTGTTGGGTCACTTTTCTGAGTTATGCGTTTGACATCAACGTTTCTGTTATTCAGGCCACCTTGTACATTCTTACACAGCCTCCCGGTATAATGGAGTAATTTATTACCAATTGTGTCCACAGAAATTCGAAATTGACTAGCATCAAGTTGTTTGTGTTCATCTAAAGCACGAAATCCAAATAACTTGCAGTTGTAGAAAAAAACTATATTGGTTAGCCCATTTGAAGTGTTACAATTAAAAACTCCACTATCCCACATGGCCTCCTCGTCTGTTGTTAATATAGGGTCTGCCCTTTTTACGTTAGTTCCAATACCATTATTGGTTAGTTCTTTCATTCGACTGTCAAGACATTTTCTAAAAAACGCAAATGTAGATGAATCCTTTTCAAAGAGGCTCACGTCATTTCTGTTACAATCTGTTCTCAGATACCTACAAAAAGTGGTGGTTTTACTCTTTGTTTTAATACATATAAAGACTTATAAAGGATTAGTAGAACTTTTTTAAAGATGAATTGGTTGAAGAAGAAATTATTTTTCAGAAAAGTAAAATAACCGACGACGAATTGCAATACAGTGAAACCTGTCTAGTACGACCTCCTTGGTACTTCAATTTTTTGTTAGATTTTGTTAGATGTTCGGTTTAACAGATTCACATCGCATAAAATTTTATATGACTGGACTTAGGATCATATATGTTAAGTTTAGGTGGGTTTTCGATTCATTCAAGGTTCTGTTTACACTGGTTTCATTGTAGTTTAAAAACGTAGTTAAAATTGAGATTAAAATTGTCATTCGTGTTTTTTTAAACGCGAGTTTTATCTCCCGAGCGAGGGGGTGGGAGACGACCCCAGAAGACAAGAAATGTATACATGTATGAGTTTGCTTTCCAAAATTGGCCGAATGAGTTGAATATACAGCTTTTTAGTAAATCAATACAAAATGAAATTAGCCATGTTAAAACTAGACTAATTCAAACTGTAATAGTATGTCTTAGAATTAATTATTGTTTGTTTGCTGTCTCTTCACGAATACATCATATCTCAATTATCTATTAAAAACAGTATATTGAAAGTATAGGTTGAGACAATTTAAGCATATTCGGAAATAATAACATTGGGATACATAATTATTGGCAAGCAGAATAAAATTATTAGAATATCCGAAAAATAACTGTCAAATTATTTTATTGTATTTTTTTTTTGTCCATAATAGTAGTTTTAAAATAACACCTTTTTATAATATATTTTTTGGTTGAAGGGTTTGGGGTATATAAATGGTATCGAATAGAGAAAAAAACACACAAAAGGAAAGGATTTTACCTTAAAAAAAAACAAGGGAACACCCTTTTGATTTTTGGAGGTTTGGGGGAGGGGAGTTGGAGGGGAAGATATTTTAAGTAAAAAAATACGATCAAACATTTTAGGAAAAAAATGCAGAATGAGCAGTGTTATAAAATCAAACTGGTAGGATGAATATGACAGGCTTGTCCTTTTTGACAGTACTTGTAAACGAAAATGCAGGAGAAAGGTTTTCTGATATGCAGTAAAAAATCAATTGATGATTTTTTTTATAAGCCCCCTGCCTAGAATTCCTGCCTCAAATGTTGCATCCACAAAACAAGTTACGATACATTTTAAAAGTAAACTATTTTTAAGGAGAGGGGCTAAAATCAAATGTAAAAGGACAGGTGAAACCTTTTGCAAAAAAAAAGCATTATGACCCATGACAAAAAGTAAAAAAAAAGGCAAGATATATATGACACAGTAAATGTAAAATGAGGATTCAGGTAAAAGTTCGTCTCCAATATGTTTTGAAAAACCCAGAATGCAAACCCCCCTTTTCCACTCGAAATCAAATGTTTGCTCCCTTAAAACAAGTAAACGAACGTATTTCAACAGTTGTTGCCCCCCCCCCCCCCCTTTTCCACCAACCCGTTTAACTATACCGAACTCCAAGACAGCGGTTACAAAAACAAATATCAAAATCAACACAAATGTAATTCATAAAATTACATTTTCATAGTTTTAGTACAATGTAACATCTACATCAAACGCTATATACTGTATTGTGGAAGCTGTGGACTACAATTCCAATAAAATGTTGATTTTGATGATTTTACTTGTAACGGCTGTCCTGGTGTTATATATATTGAAATATAAAATTTGTAACTTACCTTTGAATGCCTGATGCTAACTGGACCAATGAATTTGGTGGATAAGGACTGGTATCAACACGTCTACATTCTTGTATAAAGTGTGCCATCCAATAGTTTAAAAGTTCATTTGAGAGTAAATTCGGATCACTTGGTATTGCATTACCACCATCAGTTATTGTTTCTTGATACAAATTTCTTTCTAAAGTCCACGCAACCCAGACGCCTAAAGCCCACTTGTTGTTATTTCTAGTCTTTTTCGGAATAGCTTTAAGAATTCTCTCTTGTAAGTCTGAATCCGACAATGGAACAGAAAATCTAAGCGGGGCCGCAGCCTCACACACGACCGGCTCGTTTTCATATTTTACAAGGTCCTGAGTAGGTAAAAGCATTAAATCATTCTCTGACACTTCTTCTTTTAATTCAAAAGTTCCAATTCCAACAAGTTGATTCATTTTAGACTTAAAGATGCATACATGTTACTGACTTGAAAATAATAATACTTTTAATAGTCATTAGAGCAAGACAGTTAGCTAGAGGGGTTATTTGTTTGGCCATATTTTCAAGAACTGTGTTCATGTATACCATTTAACACAGTACATATAATTAATCAAGAATAGAGTTTATATGTTCTAAGTTTGTAAGAACATGATAACCCTCTTCTTCATGATAAGTACTCGCTAACGCTCGTACTTAACCATGAAGAAGAGGATTATCATGTTCTTACATATACTAAGTTAATAAACTATAATTCAAGAATAAACACAAACACATGGGTATTTAAAACATCTACACTATATGTATAAAGCTTCAACCATAACACGAGGTGACATAGTGACCAAAGATTTTATTTGAATGAATTTATTACTACAGCATTACGATGTCTTTTAAAATGGCTATTTCTAGACAGTTTGTATGTATATTACCCATAAAAAGTCTTTAGACTATTCGGTCGTTTGGCGGCTGTTTCATTGACGAATATCTATTATACCCTACAAGTTATCATGTGAAGACTCATGTCTCTTAAGCAAAAATATATAAACCTCAGTATAACATTAAGTTATGAAAGGAATCGAATGTTTTAGAATAAACCGACGATAATACACTCTTCTGCACAAATTGAAATGTATGATATATCTATGAGGTAGTCCTGTAAGAGGAAATTGTAAGACGCAAGTGATAATGCATTCAAGTTAATAATCATTAAATTAGATTGAACTTTGCTGATATCGCCTCCCCAGACATTCTATCATGAGCCTTAAGGTCAATTTCCGTATTTCCAAGGACAAATTCTACGTTTACCCAGCGTTGATCCTCGCAGGTGTCAGAAAAAGTTATTGTTGGTCTACAAAGCAAAGAACACGTATTATCATCGACATATCCCGGTGTTGTCTCCTCAGATACATACACCATGATGTCCATTTTGTCTTGATGTTTGAAAGGTGTAAAGAATAATTTCTTAACCAATATTCCTGCTTCAACGCTTTCGTCTTTCCCGACGATAAGAGAAAATATATTGTCACACCTTTCCTCCCCTTCCATAACTGCATAGTGTTTTTTGTCATATTTTCTGTCATCCCAAGGCACATTTGTCTTCACACCATAACTGCATCGCATTATTCGTGACTGGATATACTCTGGCTTATGGCCAAACAAAACAGCCCCTCTTAGCACTGAAAGACTGGCTTCTTCTGGAATTATTATTCTTTTCTCTTGGAATTCCTTATTAACTGCGTCTTTTATAAACTGGCAATCTGAGAATCCTCCAACCAATAACAAATGTGTCACGCCCTTTAATGTCTTTTTTCCTAAAATCTCTTTCATGAGAGTAAGCACATTGTTAATTGTAGATGTATATAGTTTCTTGAAAAACTCAAGGCTCATACGAATCTTATCATGTGTTAGTGTTATTTCCTCTGAATATGTACAGGATTTAAGCAGAGACTTTAAATCTTTTTTGTGAACTTCCTGGCACATTGTGTTTAGTGCAACAAACGGTATTGTTATAGTAACTTTAGGTTTATAAATTTCAAGTGTTTTATTGACGATCTCGAATTCTCTTACCAAGTCCAAATATGCAAGAGGGCTTTCTTCTTTCAATGATTTCATTATTTTCTCTCCAAAGATCTTTTCACAAAGCTTGAAGAACCTTCTATCAACCGATGATGTACCCCCACAATCATTTCCCATAGCTCTGTGTATTTCTTTCAGGCGACCATTTGCTACTTTCTGATGAACTGTTATGTCTGCAGTACCGCCTAGATGACAGACAAAATACACACTGTGGTTGATGATTGTAATAAAACGAAATAAACAGAACTTAATAGATTCGTCTTTTACATATACCATAATGCATCTTGCATTTTGATTTTTGATCTGAGTAAATTGAAATATCTGCCTATGATATTTGCAGACATGCGTCTTTTTTTCAATTTTTTTTAATCAAAAAAGCCTTTCCTCTTTATCAGATATTAACCCGCTTCAATTTTCATTAGCAACACAGTAACATTTCGTTAAAATAAAAATGTTCTTAAATACTCTAAATTAAAAATTTAAAACCCAATAATTATGAAATTAATTAATAGACATTTTTTGTTATTACAATTAGAATGTTTTTTTAAATTCGATTTAAATATGGATGTATCACCTACCTCCAAGGTCAACCACCATGTACTCTGTCCCCTCCGAAGTCATTGCGAAACCTGGTACCGAACCATTCATTCTTTCAGTGGGTAAATAGTGACAAAAAGATTGATGCTGTTTCTGGTTCGAGTGCAACGATCAAATTCTGTGTTTGTATGCCAGCCTTTAATAAACAGAGTATCATTTCAAAGAATATTCGTTTTACAAAATGAATAAGTATGTGTTATAGCACCCTTTCAAATGTAAAAAAGTCACACTTCAGCAACTTACATACCTAATGTCATAATCCATTTAGTATTTCATTTGTTATTTTGGCATTACATTATAAATGTAGCCAAAGTCGGGTCAATGAGGTATTTTTTAGATGTTTGAATCCCTTTTTTAATGTTACGATACACATACCACTTCATAAACTCATGAAAGTTCATATTTCAACTCGAATCGGCCTTTTCCCGCCTTTACTCTGTTTTACAAAATATAAATTTGTGTTTCAACTTTGCATAGTATATGCTTTAGCGAAAACAATAAGTCATATTGCTAAAATAAATATGGTTCCGTATTGCAACTAAGTGTAAAACAAAAGACACCATCATACTACTAACCGCTTCAGCACAAGACCTCATAAATCTCTTAGCTTTATCAGTCTAGATTAAAGGAAATGTAAGGACCCATTTAACTTCGTCTTGCTGGACTATATTTCCTCGTGTTTTCAAAAGATCTAATAAATGTGTAACTAATTATATATATAAGAAGTTGATTGATAATTTAAATACATCAAAAGCTGGCATTTGTTTTGTCCCAGTTATGTCTTATAGCATCATGCTACTTGTGATGTTCTATTTCATGAAAATAAAAATAACAAAACTAATACATATATTTGCACATCTATATAACGAGTGTAAATAAACTCATCGTAGATACCAGGACTAAATTTAGAATATACGCCAGACGCGTATAATAACAGGAATAGACAGTGATAGACAGTTCTGTGCGAGAATGCTTATTTTTCTACTTTATGATAACGATTCTTTTTACTAATAAGCCGACATAAAACAAAGAGTCCCAGGCAATAATTGATGATATTATTGCTTACAAAATGGAAGATACTGGTGGTTTGAGGAATGGGGTGTCAGCTTTCTATCAAAAGTTGAATTACACAAATACTGAACTCCGAGGAATATTTAAAACGGAAAGTCCCTAATTTAATTAGAAAACACATCAAACGAATGGACTCCAACTGACATATTCCTGTCTTGTAAAGGCATTCTTAAACATAGACAATTATGTATTAAACCTGACTTTATAGCGCTAAACCTCTCCCTTGTATGACAGTCGCATCAAATTCTATTTTATTTATCACGATGCGTGAAAAAAACAGGGCTCTTACTCACAAACTGAATATAAAATCCCATCGCACTTTCATTTAGATTGGGAGTTAATCGTTCCGGTTTACACACCAATAACCTCTAGAAAAAATGTGTTTAATCTTATGGTAATTATTTGGTGGTAGTCGGCTGGTAAGCGCTCTTTGGTAGGGCTGTTGTGTCTTTGACACATTCCCTATTTCCATTCTCAATTTTATTAAATGATATATATCTACATAATTGAAATATACCTTGTTATTATGTAGATTCATTTTTAAGCGCTCAAAATACAAGTAATCAGCATGTTCTTCTTCTAATAACAAATAACAATTCAGCCCACTGACTTTCTGCATCGTATCCAAACGCTACGAATGAAATTAACGGTACCAATTTTCTTGCATCAGATGCGCATTTTGACAATACATGTCTCTTCAGTGATGCTTGTAGCCAAAATATTTGAAATCAAAAGCTTATATATAAGATGAAAAGCTATAATCTTAAAGGTCCAAAAATATTAGCCAAATCCGTGAAAGGAATCAGAGCTTTGCATGAGGGAGATACAGTACTTAATTTATAATAATTTCTAATATTTTGTTACAGCAAATTTTAATAACACAAAATAATCGTGTTTCATGCCAGTACCGAAACACTGGCTACTCGGGGACTAACAGAGGCATCGACCAAGTGGTAGTAATAAAATTAACGGTACCCATTTTCTTGCACCAGTAGTCCAGTCAAACTCAGATTTAACCTCAAACTAATTTCAACAGATTTTTTTCAAAGTTCTAATCTATAGCAGTATGCCCTTTATACACACAGAAAAAAGTCCCATAAAATCTAACTTCAGGAAAACTCAAAATCAGCATTTTCTATTTCCTAGGGAAATTAACATTGGAGGGGAGATAACTCATGCAAAAATGATTCTTTTTTTATCAGTTTTTGGTTGTTTTTCTTGAAATTTATGTAAAGTATGATACTTTGACGGGGTTATAAGTTTGTATTTGACTAAATTTTATAATCACCTGCTCATGAAATGTACAAAATTTAAGTGTTATGGGTAGTTTTATTTTTTTCGTGCTTTTTTTATTAAAGAAATTTCAAATTTGAAGCTTTGTCAGCATTTTGAAAAAATAATGTGAAAATTTGGTATTGTTTATATATGTATGTTATATTTTTTCAGCAACTTACTTATCTAAAGAAACTTAAAACCACAAAAAGAAAAATACATGCTTAATTATTTTTTATTAAATTTGAGATTCTTTACCTTGACATGTTGAAAAATTCAATAAACGGTCAACTAATGAATTACGAAATCTAGATTATAGCTCGATAAAATATATGAAAACACCTTTAGAGTTGTTTGTTATACTCTGAAGACTGCTTAAAAATCAAGAATCAATACATGCTGATGAAAAGAAGCGGTAAAGTTATAACTTTGTATCAATTTTTATTGATATTTCTGCCTTTTTTGCAAGAGTTATCTCCCTTTTCAATGAAAATCTCCATAGAAATTTTAAATAGTGATTATTTTAGTCTTCCTCAAGTTAGATTTAATGGGACTTTTTTCTGTGTATATTTGGGATATAATGCTAAAGATTAAAACTTAAAAATCTTCTGTTGCAATTACTTTCAGGTTAGGGTCAAATTTATGCTAGATTGACTGGACTACAGATGCGCATTTCGACAATACATTTCTATTCAGTGATGCTCGTGGCCAAAATATTTGAAATCCAAAGCTTATATAAAAAATGAAGAGCTATAATCCAAAAGGTCCAAAAAGTTTAGCCAATTACGTGAAAGGAATCAGAGCTTTGCATGAGGGAGATACATTCCTTAATTTATAATAATTTCTAATATTTTGTAACAGCAAATTTTAATAACACAAACAAATCCGTATTTTCATGCCTGTACTGAAGTACTGGCTACTGGGCTGGTGATACCCTCGGGGACTAATAGTCCACCAGCTGAGTCATCGACCCAGTGGAAGTAAAAAAAAATAACGGTACCAATTTTCTTGCACCAGATGCGTGTACGAACTCTCGTTTACTGTCTAATAATAGACATGTTGGTGTTTTTACTGACGTGCAGTGACGAGTCTACCACATTGCAGTGTGTATTTGTAATGTTTTTTTTGAGAACTCATTTCTCATTGAAAACGAGTAACCTGAGTAAGTAGTACCTAAGTCATAGCAGCAACCATCAAGCAATTTCTTGAATCTGCCATCATTTATTATTATGTTCGGAAACATTCAATATCAATGATCTTCATTATAATGAGCTACAAGTGGTCCATATATGCTTTAATAGCAAAAATACCACATCATTTAAAATAACTTTGCCCAAGCACATTATGATTGAAAAGTAAACATATTCCGCATTTTGCTTAAACATGTTGATTGTAAACTTTATGGATTGATTGATTGATGTTTGCTTTACACCTCCGTAGCGTCATAGATATAAATACATTGTGAACAAATATAAACAGGTAGAAGCATAACCTGGATGTGGTATGTTCACATGCAGAATTATGATTTTTTGAAATCAAAATCATGCAGAAAATTAGAGGACACTATAATTGATATTTAATAACTATACCTACTTATTTCTGAAATATAAGTTAACATTTAAAATGGAAGAGGAAACCAATGTTAACAACATTAATTGCATTGGTCAAAGTTATAGATGGTTGTATGTCATTGTTATGAATCTCAGTAATAAAATTCTTGAAATTGCAAAGCTCGCTTAGATTTATACGTTGAATTTTTTTTACTGATGACAGCAAATATGTTATAGTTATTTGAGCCACACTCGTGTGTATGTCAGTCATGATATATCTTTTAATCAGTTTCATCAGAGAACAAAATTATGAACAAGTAGTTCATCCCGTTTTATTTTGAGTAGCATACGTTTTAGTTTTCTACTTGATGATTTGTTGGCTGCTGTACTTATTTTTCTCAACGTATTATTTGATTTGTGGCCATTATGTTGTCATAATTATGAATCCTTGTTTTATGGTGCACTAGTTGATGCGTTCTCCCTCGGACTCCAGTTCGCACGGATAATAAAACAATCATCTGAAATATTACAGCAATGTTAGGCTTGACTATTTTTTATAATTTAAGTGCATCGACTAGAAATGTTTTATCTTGTATATCAGCTCGTTGTACATCCCAACATCCTAGTTAATGATATATGTATCTACTTTTTTGGTTCTAGTAACCCCATTTAAAACTAATTTTAAATGATGCGGTTTGAAAGGTCAACGATACTGTTGTAATTGACTTGTCCGGATCTGATTATCACCGAACCCGGACATTGACCTATAGTGTGACTGTCAACTTCCTGTGGTGAGTACTAACCAACATTGAAGAATAACCAGAGAGCTTGATGAAAACAGACGTCTAATCCTCAACTCGTATCTGCTATTTGCCATACGCTTACTTGGATAACTCAAGGTAACCTTACTTATTATATCAGTCTAGTAGCAAATACTATATTGGTGTCAGAAGTTTGTTTCAACTCACCTGGAGAATACCGGAAATGATTTTGTGGCGGCAAATTTTTCTTTTTGAATTTTGAATCGAGAAAAGATTCGAAATTGACAAATTATACGGATAATTTTCTAAGTGTTTAAAACAATTGTCAATAATCCTTTGTCAGTTTCACTGATTATTTATTTGACAATTATTTAATCATTTTAGGAACTGAAGTTTGATTGATATTTTTTGTCTTTGTCATTGTCAATGACAAAGGGATTCCTGTAGGCAAGTGTCAGTGTTACTGAAACTTAACCTGTTAGAAATTTAGTCAGTGTTACTGATTAATTATATAGCAAGACATTGCGTCTTACATTTATTTCATTTTATAAGAAATAGATTTATTCAATCATGACAGAACCACTGAATATTAACACAGCTACATTTTTACAACTGAAGTCATTAAAAGGCATAGGGGAGACTAAAGCAAATGCCATACTAAGGGCAAGGGAAGAAAAAGGTACATTTACTGAAGACAACATCTTTGATATTACAGAAATTTCTAGTACTCTTTGGAAATCTTTTTTAAAAGATAATTTAATAACTTTTAAAGAAGTAAAGTCATCGGGGGAAGATCTTGCATCAAAGGTTGCATTACTACGGGGTACAATATATAGTATTGAAAAGGATCGCTCTGAAATGGTAATTAGTTTTCAGTTACAGGCTGACCAGATGAGAGAGAAGAACCTGGCCATATTGGAACAAAACAGGTTGCAGTATGAGCAAGAGCGAGGTGAATACTTACAAAAGGTAAAACTAGAGTTAAATCAATTTAGAGAAAAGGTAGAAACTAAAGATAGAGAATTAGACCGGTATCATGAAAAAACAGAGAGAATGCAATCTCAAATAGATCAGCAAGAGTCTCTTGCTAGAATTCAAAAGGTAATAACTGACAGGGAATCTAAATCAGGAGTAAGTTATAAACCTCCTTCAACTCCAGACAAATATGGTCCATCTGCTCCAAAACTGGCTATTTTTGATGGCAAAAGTGACTGGCGACCATACTTTTTACAGTTCTCTACCATAGCTGATAGATATAAATGGAGTGATGAGCAAAGATTGTTCAAATTAATAGAACTTTTAAGAGATAGGGCTCTAAAGTACTACAGTAACAGGGTTAAATTATTACAGGCAAATTATAAACTGTTTTGTCAGAAATTTAATGAGAAATTTGGTAAAAAGGAGTTACCCCATATTTAACGTAGATTATTACAGGATTTGAGGCAAGAAAATGAAGAGAATTTGAGAAATTTTGCAGAGAGGGCACAGGAGTTGGCGGTTGATGGTTACCCTGACACTCCAGAGAAGTTTGCTGAGACGCTGGCTACTGATGCATTTTTGAGAGGTTGTCTAGATAAAAGAGCTGCTTTGGTTGCCATGGACAAGAACCCAGAATCCTTGGATCAAGCAGTCCAATTTGTACGTAGTGCAGCAGCTAACCAAAAAGTAATTATGGGCGGTAAGAAGTCTGAAGTGAAGAGAGTTACATTTTCAGATACAGAAGATGTCCAAGAGCAGGAAGAAGAAACATTTGCTGTAAGGGTTGTTGAGAAAGATGATGATACAAGAGGGGTAAGTGCTAGTATTGAGAAAAAAATTAAGAAAACAGAAGATGATCTTGCAGAGACAAAAATTATTGTGAAAAAGATTCTCAATATACTTAACCAAAATCAGGGTCAAAACCAGAGGTCAAGGAGTACATATAGGTCTCCTACACCAGAAAGGTCAACAAGCCCATATAGGGGAACAGGCTGTTTCAGTGTGGAAAAGAAGGACATTTTGCAAGGGATTGTTCGAGTAGGATAATGTATCGAAATGGGTCGCCCATGCGAAGTAGGTCTCCATCACCAAGTCACAACACTTTAAACTACCAGAAATCAAGAAAGACGGCCAATTCTTGATCAGCTCGGAACATGGTGGCCAAATATGTAAAGATGTAAACAATTTAAAAATAAAAGATATTGACAATACAGCAAAAATTCAGGAACTATTTCTGTATAAACATAATTAAGATTCAAAAACATTGTACATAAACTTAACTCTTAATGGGCAAACAGTTTTAGCTGTTGTGGATAGTGCAGCTCAGGTTTCCGTGATCAGTACTACACTCCTTAAACAGTTGGGCCAAGAGTAAAGATGAAGCAGCACATAATATTGAAAGGAGCTGGAAAAGGGTCTGAGATGGAAGCCAGATACACAGATGACCTTGACGTGACAGTTGGTAAACTCAAAGTCAAATGGAGGTTTGTGGCTGCATAGATTACAGATTAGGTAATATTAGGTATTGATTTTTTGGAACATTTCAATGCTATAATAGATCTAGGCAATTATACCGTACAGATAAATCAAGATCTCATACCCGCCATTTTTTTAGGTGATAAGGAGGGTAAAATTTCACATGTTTACAGAGTAACGGTAGTGAGGAAAACAGTTGTCCCATCGCAGTCAATGAAGGTATTGAACATTGAGATTGATAGGAAACCTAAGTCTGATATTATTATACAGCCAAACCATGAACTCAAAGGTTTACTAGCACCGAATGTCGTGCTGAAAATAGGGCAGGAGATCTCAACAGTAGTACGCAACGGCTCCAATAAGTTTGTCACTTTGAAAGGAGGGTTAAAATTTGGAATTGGCACAAAAATAGAATGTGCAATACCTTTGACAGATGTAGACGAACTTGACAGGTTTTCTGACAAGTCATTTAATGATTTTGTAACACATCTAGTTGCCCAGGCTGACAGAATATCTGATAGTCTGACAACTGGTTCAGAGTCTAACGAAAACTCAAATATAGGTTCACAAGCACATACAATTTTATCCATTTAAGCTGACAAGAACCACTCTCATGCAGAGGTAAGTTCACAGGATTTTGATAAAAACATGCCTGACAGGGTCTCTGTCAAGCAAGTTCATTCAATTAAAGATATGGATGAACTTATTCCAAAACATATACAAGATCTGTATTCAAGGACCATCAAAGGTATGGCACTGTCAGAATGTAAGGACATAGCAGAATTATTGATTCAATTTCAAGACGTGTTTGCGAAAGGGGATATGGATTTGGGTTTATTTAAAGGGGAAGTTAAACACCGTATCCACACAGGAGATGCTACTCCAGTGAAACATCGTCTGAGGCGGACTTCTATAAAGTTTGAAGGTGAGGAACAAAAACATTTACAGGATATGTTGGATAAAGGGGCTATTCAGCCATCAATATCTGATTGGGCGGCATGTCCGGTTCTAGTACGGAAAAAGGATGGCTCTATCAGGTACTGTCTAGACTATAGAGGGCTCAACTCAGCTACGACAAAAGATTTATTTCCGATAGCGAAAATAGAAACCTGTCTAGATACTTTGCGTGGAAGCCAGTACATGAGTACGGTGGATATGGCTGCGGGATATTGGCAGTTGGAAATAGACGAGAGAGACCGCTATAAGACCGCTTTTGTGACTAAGTATGGTTTGTGCGAGCACGTCAGACTGCCATTTGGTCTCTGTAACTCGCCAGCTACTTTTAGTAGAGTTGTTCAGTTAGTATTGCAGGGTTTAACTTGGGAGGAGTGTTTAGCATATCTGGATGATGTCATCATTTTGGGGTATAGTTTTGAGGATCACCTACAGAAGCTGAGACATGTATTAGAGCGATTCCAGCAGTATAATCTCAAGTTGAAGCCATCAAAGTGCAATCTGTTCCAACAAGAGGGAACATTTTTAGGCAAGATTGTTAACAAGGATGGAATCTCAATAGATCATAAGAACATTGGTACTGTACAGAAATGGCCAGTTCCAAAAAGTAAGAAAGAACTAGAATCATTTTTGGGATTTGCTAATTACCACAGAGAGCATGTGTCTCATTATGCTGCTCTGGCCGCACCTTTACATGTCCTCACAGGAGGAAAAGAGTTTAAATGGGAATCAGAACATCAAGATGCATTTAATAGTATTAAGAAGGCTTTAACTACACCACCTGTATTGGGATATCCTGATTCTAACTTTCCATTCATTTTGGATACTGATGCCTCTGAAAATACTATCGGAGCAGAATTGAGTCAAATTCAAAACGGCAAGTGTGTTACGGTAAGCTATGCAAGTAGGGTTTTGACACCAGCTCAGAGAAAATATTGCACTACACGGAAGGAACTTCTAGCAATAGTAGCCTTTACCAGACAATATCGTCATTATCTTCTTGGTAACCAGTTCACTATACGCACAGACCATAACAGTTTGAAGTGGCTCATGAACTTCAAAAACATAGAGGGACAGTTAGCTCACTGGCTAGAAGAGTTATCACAGTATAACCTGATAATTCAACATAGAACAGGTAAGAAACATTCAAATGCAGATGGGCTTTCTAGGATACCTAATCACAAAGACCTTTGCTCACACTACAGCTCGGAGATACCCCTTAATTTGCTTCCTTGTGGAGGTTGTAAGTACTGCACTCGGGCAAGGAACCAGTGGCAAGCATTTGAAGAAGATGTTGACTTTGTGGTACCTTTGACAGCGAGATCTGTCAGCTGTACTTCACCAGTCGGCATCATAGGATTAACCATTAGGTCAATAAGGAATGTAACATCAGACAATAATATAGGTATAATGGGAATACCTACCAGTTATTCAAATGATGACTTGAGGCAATTGCAAAGTCAGGATAAACACCTAAGTATTATTATTGCATGGGTAACACTGAATCATACTCCCTCTAAGCAGGAATTACAGATGCAGAGTCCAGGAGTTAGACATCTTTGGCAATGTAAGTCACAACTTAGATATCAAGACGGTAAACTGTCTTATATCTGGGAGGACCCTATTGGTTCTAGGATTCTTTTTGTGACCCCAGACAGTCTGAAAGATGAATTGCTCAGGTGCTGTCATGATCTAAGATCTTCTGGACATTTAGGGCAGGACAAGACACTTTCAAAACTAAGGAAGACGGCATACTGGTATAAAATGTCAACGGATTGCAAAATCTATGTAAGTTCATGTCATGTTTGCAATAGGCAGAAGAAGGCATGCAGGAAAGCAAAAGCAGATCTTGGGCAATATCACTCTGGGGTCCCTTTTGAAAGGATACACATGGACATTTTAGGCTCTCTACCTGTAACTAAAATGGGTAATAAATATATACTTGTGATCCTTGATCAATTTACCAAATGAATTGAGTGTTGTGCTTTGCCGAACCAACATGCAGAAACAACAGAAAACAAATACAGATCAGGGGAAAAATGTTGATGGTAATGTGATACGACAGCTCTGTGAACTCTTAGAGATAACGAAAACAAGGACGACAGCATATCATCCAGCTTCAAACGGTCAAGTTGAACGTTATAATCGCACTCTTGCGCAGATGATAAGGTGTTTCACTAAGAGACGACAAGATAGCTGGGATATACACCTACAGCAACTTACTGGTGCCATTAGAGCTACAGAAAACAGACAAACTGGGTTCACACCAAATTTCATGGTTTTTGGCAAGGAAAATATTCAACCTATTGACCTAGTTTTGGGTCTTGATGCACCTAACAGGACTAGAGAACAAAAAGAGCTAACAGATTATATAAAGATTCTTAGAGAGACGCTGACAGAGGTACATGTCCTTGCCAGGGAAAACATTAAAATGGCTCAGTGGAGACAAAAGAGAAATTATGACCTGCATGTCAATTGTAAGGTATTTAAGGTAGGAGATATTGTTTGGGGTGTGTCCAAAACTGAAGGCACCATGGAAAGAGCCCTTTGTGGTAGCTGAGGTTAAATCACCGGTTCTATAAAAAACGTCGAAGTTGTTCATCATGATAGGCTCAAACTCAGTCAAATTCGTGATTTACCTGTCTGGACATAAAGGCTTAAGAAAAGAAGACTAGAACATGTGGAGAGGAAAATGATGGAAGATTTAACTGACAAGGAAGAACACTGTGACTTAGGGCTGGATTGGCTTTTCAGTAACAATGAGCCAATGTTGTGGAACATGATGGACAGAAGCCTTGCACAGTAAGACTCTCTGACTGGTTGAGGCAATGCTGGAATTGGGCAGTCAGATTTTCTGACTAATAAAAGGAGCTCACAAGAAGCTGATCAGTTTACACTACAGGATTGGGAAACCCTAATGAACCTTGATGATAATTTTGGGGACCAGATAATAATCTATAATGTAGCCGATACTGTGGAAGCACAAGTTAAACTGTCTGATAGGAGCAGAGGGAGGGACAGGAAGGCCCCTGCCCACTTTAGAGATTTTGTAATGGACTAATGGTGATGTAGTTTGTGTATAAATAGTGTATATATGTTACATGTTTAATTTGATTTTTCTTTATCTTATTTTTAAAAAATGGAAGAGGAAGAACTAGACTATGAGCCAGAAGAAGAGGAAGTGGGTGTGCTGAAAGAACAGACAGAAAAGGAAGGGTGTTTGCTGAAAGAACAAAGAATTAAAGGTAGCAGTAATAATAAAAAAAGATCAAGACCATGCTGTATATGCTCTGGGAGGTTTGTGAATGTAAGAAGACATGTGCTTCGGGCTCATGTACCCTGGTATACTGCACCTCTGTTGGCATGTTGGACCTGTCAACTTCAATTTGGCCAACAGGGTGCATTTACCATACATTGAACCGACTATCACAACTCAGAGCAAACACACGGATACAAAGAGGAATGTTTGGTTGACTGGGTTGAATCGATGAATGGCTTGCTCATAGAACTTTGTCGTCAGTTCGAGGTTTCCACATTGGACAAATTGGTAGCATTCGCCGGAGAGATGTCTACTCTAGAACAGTGTGACAAAGCAACCTTTCATCAAACAGACCTTCCGTTTCTGCTAAATAACAACAGGATAAACCATTTTCACTCATCATCAGCTGACACGGTTTTTCCACCATCATACATACATTCTCTCTTACACTGGAATGTCTTAGATTTATTGATTAAATCATCCGAGGATTCTGAAAATTTACTTTCTTATAATTGTAAATTGTCTCTATGTAAAAATACCTCACATCCAATACACACAGTTATTTACACACATTTTCATTGGGAAAAATTCTTCCTACAAGCCAGATTTTCTGGCTTGCCATCATACATTTGGGAAGAACAAGATAATGAGAAATTTCAGATTAGAAAACTAATATCAAATTTTGTTTTTCCAAGTCGGTGGACAGCTTGCCTAGATGGGGATTTGTTAAAGGAGGATAAGAGAATTCTCCACACTATTGAAATCCATCCAAAGGTAGCAGGGAACCAGGTGGGTCGGCACTTTAATGAATTGAAGAGAAGAATCCCAGGTATTTCTTTAGCGATAGGGGAATGTGGATTGGACGTAAGTCAGGGGGAGAAAGATATGAGAGAGCAAGTTAAGTACTACGAGTACAATTAGAGTTGGCCAGAGATTGCAAGTTACCCGTCGTAATTCACTGCAGAGGTAAAAACATAACTGCCAGGTGCTTAGATATTATGTCAGAGATACTGGACAGGGATCATGGTGTCCACTGGCACTATTTCTCGCAAGATAAAAGAACATACGAGAATATAAAGCGGTGTTTTCCTAATACCAAATTTGGTATTTCTCCTTTACTATTAATGGAGGATACCTATCCACAACTCCGCTCACAGGTTTGCGAGATGAGCCTAGAGGACATCATTCTGGAAAGTGATGCACCATACCTCCACTCCAAGAACTATGAGGACAGTTCTCCAATATTGATTAGATCTATAATACAGAAATTGTCTATCATGTTTAATATTCCAGGAAGGGAAATTGCTGACATCACCACCCGAAATGCTCAGCAGCTATATAAGTTTGAATAGCGTATCTTTGTGTGTATATATATTTTTAACTGTAAATAACTATATGCGTGTGTGTATCATGTGGAACTGTAACAATTGTACTGTGTTGTAAAACTGTTATGTGAACTATGTGTGTTTGATGTGTAACTGTAAATATTGTGCCATTCTGTTGAATTACTTTCGTTTCAAAGGACCACTGGAAATATTAGGACAAAGGGGGGTTATTACTGACATGGTTAAATGACAGTAACACCTCAAGTTATAAGTAAATCAATGGAGATATCATGATATCCGCGGGACAGTTTCTGACATGATTAAATGACAGTAACTTCATTCACAGTTTAAGGAAATCATAGTGGGACAAAGAAGACTTCAGAATAGAGAACTATCACTAATCATTCTTTATATGAATTTACATTATACCAACAAGGGGGAAGAATGTTGTAATTGACTTGTCCGGATCTGATTATCACCGAACCCGGACATTGACCTATAGTGTGATTCAACTTCCTGTGGTGAGTACTAACCAACATTGCAGAATAACCAGAGAGCTTGATGAAGACAGACGTCTAATCCTCAACTCGTATCTGCCATTTGCCATACGCTTAACTGGATAACTCAAGGTAACCTTACTTATTATATCAGTCTAGTAGCAAATACTATAATAATACAATTAATAATTTCTTCTCTTGGTACTATGCTGTTTCTGATTAGACCACAACATCTTGAAGCTGGTATTGACTAATGTTTTTAACCATTTCCAAAGAAATCTACATTTCCCATCCTTTATTATTCGTTAAAAAAAGGCAGGAGATACCCATCATATCAATGAATGGTTCATGGTGGTATCGTTAAACAACCTCAACCCTCCTGCTAAAAGAACAATACGCGTATAATCATTTATTTCGAATAGTAACAATAAAACTACTCCCCCTCTCAAATGTCTCAAATGTGTTATGATGTTAAAGGTAATACTACATCACTTCATATTCACAGCTTACCAGCTTATAAAATCTGCTGGTGACTTTAAATAATTTACATTGATTATAAATTAAACATGTTGAACCGAAACTACAAATAATACATAGAAAACTACTTTATCACATGCATATTGAAAAGTAATAAATAGATGAATAATATACTTGAGAAAATGAAATGAATGTTTGCTACAACTTTTTTTAATGACCGAAATTTGACTTTTTCAGTATTTTTGTGATTTAACGTTTGGCCATTTTGAATTATTGTTTTATTTGTTAATGCAAAAATATACCCAATGTATCCTCTTTCTTATTTTGAGTTTTTGCTGTTATTTAAAATCCAATATCACAGGGGAAAAGGGGGAAAATTAAGGTCGTCCTGAATATAATTAACGTCTTTTAAAAAATCACCAGCACTGTAACAGGGCCTATCAGCATAATGGTAGGATCCAACAACACAGAATCTGGACATGTATAACGATCGAAATGCACAGTTTTGATAAATATAAACGTGTTTTCACAAATAAATGTGTCGTACAGATTGTGGTTTAGAAAGCAAACTCCAGGATTATTGTCGTTTTCTTTTTTTAATTCTAGAACGAACATTTTTTGTGTTACGTTTAATGTTTTGTATTGTTTGCCTTTGAAACCAGTGCGTGTTATTAGAAAATGTAAAAATACCTATTTGAGAAGGTTTGGTAATAAATGCTATTTCCCCTAAATTGTTTCAGGCTTTTTTCTAATATTGAAATTCTAAATTGATAGACTCTTTTATATAAACTGACAGATATCTGTAGATAGTCAACATATCAGAAAACGTCTGTTGACTCTTTGCTCATATTGATATCTTTAACATTAAACACATACTTTGTTTTATATTAATGTTATATTGTTACTGATACGAAATATAATCTGAATGATCATATCTATATCTATATTTAAAAAAAAACTTGTATTTCACATGTTCATGGAACGTACTGCGTTTTCGAAAACAGTTATCTTATTTATTTGAAAGTGACATTCAACTTCCTGCTTGTCGATAAAGTGTGAAATTTTACAACAAGTCGTACACATTTTCTTGGACAGCAGTAGTCAGTTATGCTTCAGTAAACATGCTCCCTCAATCAATTATATTGGAAAATGGAAATGGCTTTATCAACGTGTATACTTTTTTGATTTTACAAATTGTCTTATGTTAGACCGGATTGGGTTTGGGAATGAGTTACCAACTTATTAATCTTATAAAGCTGTTAAGCAAAAAAAAAAAAATAGTTTGTTTTATTTGACATGATTGTTTAAAAACAAACGAGAATACCTTTCAAAAAGCTTTTTCGAGTCTACATGTCTTCGTATGCCTATCGTGACGCTTCTTTAGTTTATACTCCTTTTATAAATCCATAGTAGTTAATATGATCCTAAAGAAATGTAAATCCTTGTGTAATTTAATACAGCTATACCTAGTCATAATGTTATCATAGTGTTTTGACGATTCTCTGCTTCGTCGGTAAATCGTACATTTATGATAATGATATGTCCCACAGTAAAAATTTCAAAACAAAAGACTTTCAGTTAAAAAAACAGTGACTTGTTATTCTTTTCGCTGAGGATTTCATATATCTTTATAAACTGTTTTTTTTTACTTTTATTAAGTTTAGTACATATTGTGCAAATATAATGATCGTGCAAGCCGTGATTATGATTCCTTCTAAAATCTGTAGTTCCAGTTGACAGGTTAAAGACAAAAGCAGGATCTAGATCAAGACAACAAATCTCTAATCGTCCGTACAAAATCGAAGATTTAGAGGTGTTGGTCGTGATAGCGCAATCACTGTTTATATTTTTTATATTTGACATCTCTCACCTTTCCCATTGTAAGCTATATAATCAGTATTTCAATATTTTATTAAAACTGGTCATTTTAAAAGACCTAATAAATTCAAAAGTATCATTTACCAACACCTTAAGAAGCACAACCACCCTTTTAAATATTTAGCAGTTCAACCTTTAGAAGTAGTAAATAAGCAGCCTGGGGTCTGTTGTTCAACTTGTGATTAAACTAATCATATGATTAGTTTTAATCAGTCGTTAAAAGTTAATCGGATGATTAGTAAATGCAATGATTAAATTTGGTTGTTCAACTTATTTTAATCATTGTATTTACTAATCATGCGATTAATTTTTAATCATATGATTAAGTTTGGGTAGTTAGCAAGTGTTTCCCACAATGCATTGTAAATCAGGGCCTCTATAACTTCCCTGTTTGCATTAAATCATAACATTCTTCTTTTAAACAGTTTTTGGGTACCAATAATTATTGAATAAATATCTTATGACATGTTCATATTTTTTATGGAATCATATTCACTTTTAGTTTTGTTTCCAGTTCACAATGAAATGTTCTTAAATGGAAAAATAATTTCAGTGAAAAGTCAAGTAATGCCCTGAGAATTTGTCCAAATAATTATGACGTCTGGCAAGGCTATTTTATTTTTTTTCTGGGACGCCTTCCTACGAGGAATTTAAAATAGCCTTGCCAAATTGCTGAATTGTCTCCCGTCAAGAATGCATCCGATTCATGGCCGTGATTTTCATGATTTTACCCCGGTTTTCCACATATCCAGATCATAATGATTTCTTTAAAAATCCTGTCAGTTATGTTGTTGATTTAGTACAACCTTCTTCACATGCTAAATGACGAAATAACATCCCCATTGACGCGTTGATGAAGAGTGCTTTCTTTCACGTCCGCGTTTCATCAAGTATGGCAAGCCAAGTTAACATTTAAGATATTTTTTACGGATATGGTGTAGATCGCACTATATTTAACAGGACTGAGATCGATTGTAGTTCCTACGGCACAAGGAAATACAGAGGGACAATTACAAATATTCAATTGCGTAAGTGTAAAGGCATAATGCACAGTCCGTCAAAGTTGTTATTCTATCAGTCAAGGTATCTGAGTCTTCAATATTTTTTTAAAATTAAAATAGCAACTTTTTCGTTACATTATTTGACAATACTCTAGCTGTCAGAAAAAAAATTCAGATAGAAATAATAATAAAGATCAATGAAAGCAATCCGACAGTAGGATATATTTTGGTATCCGATAATCAAGTGGGATAGGGTGCATAATAGTAAATATAAAGACAAGAAGATGTAGTATGAATGCCAACGAGACAACTCCCTTTCGGAGACAAAATGTTGTAGAAGTAAAGGAATTATAGGTTACCGTAAGTCCTCCAACAACGAGAAAAACTCTAATGTTGAATAAGCTATAAATTTTAAAGGCCTAGCTGTGACAAATCGCGGTAAAACAATTACAGTCACATGCAAATAGCCAATTGTATACAAGTAGCAGATGCTTATTTGGTCCCTTTTGTGCAGTCTCTTTTACCATTGGATGATATTGTACAACTATAAACCAACAAAGATGTCTGCTTACTATAAATAAAATAACTATGGATTATGTTTATGTTTCTATTTTTTTGGGCAAAAAGTACTGTGACAGCTTCTTGTTTGAAATAAATTCTTTTAATTGATGTCTGATATATGTATGCATTTAGTGTTTGCAAGTAGACGTTCAGTTAATTCTTATCTACTCTAAAATAACAGTATATTCTTTAAAACCTTTCAGAAGTTATAAACACCTCTCCAATATATTTATTCAACGCGTTTCAGCAGAAAAATACGAAAATACAAGCAAATAATTAATATCAAACACATGAGTTCACACAATGTTATTACATCGTTTGTTTGTCTCAGACTGATTGATAAGATTGAGAATGGAAATGGGGAAAATGTCAAAGAGACAACAACCTGACCAAAGAACATAAAACAGCCGAAGGCCACGTACTTATACCGGGTCTTCCACACAGCGAAAAAATCCAGCACCCGGAGGCAGGATTCAACTGACCCCTAAATATAAATTGTGTACTAGTCCAGTGAAAATGGACGTCACACTTAACTCCAAAACATATTATAAATGATCTAAAAATTAATCTAGACAAAGTGATCATCGGCTCCCCCCCCCCCCCCACACACACTTCATTCTGAGGTAACTATTAAAACAAAGTAAATATGAGACTTTATTTGAGATATTGTTGTGCCCCCGCAGATGTAAATTTAATTCTAAATCAAAACACCTTAAAAATTGTATAAGAAAAAAAACATAAAACGTAATTTCCTGTCGATATCCACGTCTAGATAGTATGTCCTTATAATCTAAAAGGTTTCATGAAATTCTGTTGTTGGTGACAAACTGTTGCAGTAGTACATTGAGGCAAACAAGTTCAAAGGGGCGCGGTAACTCATAGAAAATAACCTGAATCATAATCTCATGTCAATATGCTCATCTACATAGTATGTCCTTATTATCTACTATTCCACATGCACATCTTCAGTATATATGTTTAAATAGTCATAAAACTGAAGACTTCCTAGCATTCAAACTGTGGGAAGAGTTATCCATCTGGAAATTATATGCATTTTTTATTTAAGCATATATACTCCAATAATGACAAGTTCAACTATCTCCCAAAAAAGCTAATATTGATAAAAATCAAAACCCTGACCACATACACACCTTGGATGTATGTACAAATAGACAGCAAAGCTAAAACTTCCTAGAATTCAAACTGTATGAGGAGTTATGTGGAATAACTATATATCATAATGGGACGGAAAGACTGACGGATGGAAAGATGAACGGACAGGGGACCCCGAACCCCCATATAAAACATTCAATATTAACAAAGGTCAGATGCTCCTGACTTGAGACAGGCGCACAAATGCGTTGGGGTTAAATAAGTTTTGAGAGATCTCAACCCTCCACCTTTAACTCTAGCCAATGTAGAATAAAGAACAACATAAATTACGCATAGTAAAACTCAGCTTAAAAGAAGTCTGAGTCTGAAGTCAGATAAGGTAACAAATAAAACTAAACAAAATGACAATGATATGCCAGGGGCACCTTCTCCGTGTTCAAAATATACATGAAATATTAGTCACTGTACCTTGTCTGTTCTAGGAATTCTAACCATGAGGTTTTTTTTATCCGCTACATGTCAAGAAATCTTTGTTCAAATCGCTGATGAACCCCTATTGCACCCATTAGGAGATAAGTATTTGATTCCATTAAATGAAATTAATTTATGACCTACATGTACGTGTCGCTAAGAACACGATCATAATATAACCAATGGTCAATATATAAAATTCTCCATGTAATTTTCTCTATTGGATTCTTGCATGCCCTTTATTGTTAATATCCAGACTTAACTAATCGATCAGATCGGTAATCGAACACTTATCGATCATATTCGATCAGTACTCGATTGATGTCTTGAAGTCATCGATCAGTAATTGATCAAACTCTCTCGGGAAATATTGACCCAATTTATACTTTATCACATAGGCGGATCCAGGAGGGGGGCTGGGAGCCAGGGTCCCCCTTTCGGGGGGAAAATTTTGTTGATTATATAGGGAATCATTGAAGCATGACTGGAGCGGCCCCCTCTTAGGTTACTCAGCGCCCCCCTCCCCCCTTAGGAAAAGTTTATGGATCCGCCACTGTATCATGTCTTACTCGGACTATTAAACCGGAGTAGCATATAGTTGAGTGTTAAATAAATCAAACATAATATTATATGTTGCAATGATCCAAATTATTTGAATGACCGGCACTTATGAGTGAATTTCTTTCTCTTTCCCAACGGGGGTGAGTTGCTTCTTTTGAAATATCTCTGACACTCAAAAAATCAACTGAGATTTTCCAGATTCTTGATAACAGGTGCTTGCGTTTGTATATTACACGTTAGTTGAGAAATATGAAACATATCATTGACTCATTCTTTTTTTTACTAAATCACTAACATTAAACACTTGCAGTAGAACATTTTCATAATAAATAATTGGAGTGGACGTTCAGGAGGGGGTATCTGGGGTCTGAACCCCTTTTTATTTGACAATCAAAGCCTTTGAAAGGAGACATATAGTTGGAACAATCCTTTTAACTGAGGCAATGTTGGAACCCCCCCCCCCCTTTTCCCCCCAAATGGCTGCATCCGTCCATTATTTGGGTCCTCGTCAAACATAAGTTTTAATAGTAAATGGAAAATAAATAATGTTTAAAAACTCCCGTGTAAGATAAAAACCGTAAGGTCCGAGCTATCTGTGGGACGAATTTACCCGTTAGAATTTACCTGCGTAAACTGTTAGGTCAAGGGCGCCACCAGAGAATGTGCTATTATTTGAACTTCGAAAAATGGGGAAATTAGCAAAGACTTGCTTCCAAAATCACCTATGGCCTGTACATTAATGCTATGGTAACATTTATTATTTATAAAGCTGTTTTGCGTAATATTTTACTGAATGATTCCGCACAATAATGTGGCCGTCGTTGCAATCAACACCGTCACTAAGCGGTAAAATACAAACGGAAATCTGCCAAATGTGCAGTTTCATTCTGTTATCAAATGACCAATTAATGAGCGCGTTCGATCCTTCGCCCCATCTTGTCAAATCTCTTGCCAATTTACGTGTCAACTCAACTCCTAGCAAATATATTGTGTTTCTTTTAAATATTAAAGCTCTTTCATAGCTGAAATCTTTCCAGGAGCTAAATATATCGTAAACATCTCATATTTCAAGGATAAACTTATTTTTGCATTGGTACTGCAGCCATCTTGGATGCTTTAATCGTATGATTAAAATTTAATACACCTCAAAGAGGTCGATTAAGTTTAACGACAGTTTTAGCATTTTTAACGCAGCGTTAAAATTAACGACAAGTTGAACAACACACTTATCATATGATTAAATTTAATCGAATGATTAAGAAATTTTAACGACGCGTTAGCACTAACGACAAGTTGAACAACAGACCCCTGGTGAATCGCATTCAAAGTTTGTACGATCACGGAAAATAATTGAATTAAAAAATTACAGACAGTTTACCCTCTCGGTCTAAATGATAATATCATGGGAATTGGTAATATATCTAGAACCATTCCGTTAACATTTTGGATATTGTTTCTAAAACTGTTCGTAAAAACCGTTCTCACGGTTGTAGAACAAATCGCAATCAAAGAAAATTTCGGGCCAATCATACCAATATTTCGGACCTAATTTCTATTTCAAAAAACAACGGCAGACATTATCTGTTAACAAAACTCTGTTCGTTACCGGTTAATAAGTTAAATAAAATTTTGGAGGATTGCAACACAATTTCATATAGCAGTCCTAAGTATGAAATTGTTCAAATTATTATGGCATATTGTTATTCTAAATTAATTCCCAAAATTGATCGCCCTGAAGATCATAAAAAACATTTTATTAAAATTAAGTATGTCAATAAATGTTCTGATTTTGTAAATATTGCCGGTATATTTAACGACCATTCTGTTAAAGAACAAATTCCTGGATATTTTGACAATACTGAGCTACCTCTTATTTGTTATATTTACAAGAAATCTACCCGGAAATTTGTGTTTAATTATAGTCAATTGTGTAAAGATGTTAATATCAGTGAAAATACACCTACTTCATGTAATTGCAGTAATTCCGAATATATTTATGGACCCATTTCCCATGTTATAACAGGAGATCTTAACATCGTTCAAGACCGAGAGTTAAAATCATTTCTCAGTAAAGGACCTAAATATCGTCCCCCGTCAATTATTAATTGGAATGAGTGTCGTAATATCATCCACGACTCACTCCATACTTACCGTATGAAATGGATAAAACGGGAAAAAGCTGACGAAAAATCTTTGGACTCTTTTTTTTATTCAGTAATGAAGATAGTTGATATACGTATTCAACATTTTAAAGAACATTTTACTATTAACAATAACCACAATAAACCTATTTCTCGTATCAAACATAAACTAAAAGAACTAGCCAAGGAATTTGTTTTTGTCCCGGCCGATAAAGCTGCTAATAATATTATTATTGTTTAACGTAAATTTTACATTGAGGTTCTGAAAAAGGAAATCACCAATTCACCAACATTCCAACTGACTCCATTTTCAGAAAACGAAATCTGTAACAAACATAAACTGTTAGCCACCGCTTTACAAGCAGAGCCAAATACAATGAAAGTCCCAACTATGTATTGGCTTCCGAAGCTACACAAAACCCCTTACAAATATAGATTTATTTCGTCTTCAAGCCATTGTTCAACCACTAAATAAAGGCAACAGTAGTATACCGCTGTTCAAAACTCATAAATCCATGGACAAAAAACAAAATCGGGGTAACAAACTAAAACCGAGGGAAACGCATTAAATATAACAGGAGAACAACGACACAACACCACGAGAATAACAAATATAACATCAAAACCAAATACATGAATTTGGGATAGACAAGTACCGTGCCACGTCTTATCTCAATATCTCAAAAATAAGAGAAAACACAAACGACACAACGTTAAAATGCAACACACACAGAAACGAACAATATTATATAACAATGGCCATCTTCCTGACTTGGTGCAGGACACTTTTAAAGGGGAATAAAAGTGGTGGGTTGAACCTGGTTTTATGGCATGCCAAACCTGGCACTTTAATGGCAAAGTTAAATATAACATTGAAATGACAACATAATATTACAGGACTACAATACAAATAAAAAGGAGAACATATTAGACAAAGAAAAGCATGATTAATAGATAACAAAAAGCATCAGGTTTAAAATTCAATACGCCAAAAACGCGTCTTGTCCACACAAGACTCACCAATGACGCCCAGATATTAAAGATCGAAAGTGAAAAAAGTACAAAGTTGTACAGCACTGAAGATCAAAAGTTAAAAAGGTTTTGCCAAATACTGCATTGTTTGTATAAATTGTCTATTATTCTTACCAGCACACTTGGTACAATTAAAAACCTTATAATAAATTGTTCAAATAAGGCCTTCGAAAATAGTGGAATAAATTACTTTTGGAGTGTCAAGAACTCGTTGGAAGTACTTGATAAATTGCATGCTTATATTGGTGATTTTGAATCTGTTCAAAGTTTTGATTTTTCTACCCTGTATACCACATTGCCTCACATTCTCATTAAGAAAAAATTCACACACCTAATTAAATGGGCATTCAAAAAATTAGAATGTGAATATATATGTTCAAACTCTTTTAGGTCATTTTTTAGTAGCAATAAACAAAAAACTATGTTAATTGGACATGTTTTGATATTATATATGCCCTTGAATTTTTACTAGATAACATTTTTGTTCGCTTTGGGGATTTCGTATATCGTCAGATTATCGGAATTCCAATGGGGACGAACTGTGCACCACTTATTGCGGACCTCTTTTTGTATTGTTATGAGTTACAATTTATGACAAAAATAAGCAAAGACCCATCAAAACAACATCTGATAAACCAATTTAATAATACTTTTAGATATTTGGATGATATTTTGGCTCTCAATAATGACGACTTCAGTATGTATATTAATGAAATTTATCCTGGTGAACTTAATTTAAATAAAGCTAATACTAACAATGACCACTGCCCTTTCCTCGATCTTGATATCTATATCACTAACGGAAAGCTGAATACTAAAATTTATGATAAAAGGGATGCTTTTTCATTTCCTATCGTTAATTATCCGTTTTTAGATGGTGACGTTCCCTTGTCACCATCTTACGGTGTTTATATATCTCAACTTGTACGATTCGCTCGTGTATGTAACAATGTTTTAGATTTTAACGAGAGAAATGTATGTATTACTGAAAAATTAATACACCAGGGTTTTCGATATCACAAACTAGTCAAAACATTTACTAAATTTTATCACTCGGACTTCTCTTGAACTGAATTTTAATGTGCGTATTGTTATGCTTTTACTTTTCTACATTGGTTAGAGGTATAGGGGGAGGGTTGAGATCTCACAAACATGTTTAACCCCGCCGCATTTTTGCGCCTGTCCCAAGTCAGGAGCCTCTGGCCTTTGTTAGTCTTGTATTATTTAAATTTTAGTTTCTTGTGTATAATTTGGAAATTAGTATGGCGGTATAAAGACATCATTCGTAAATATAGCTCAACATGCAGACTTCTTATACGTTCAGGTATTTCACATCCAATTTTTTATGGAAATATTCTTTATAAAGCACAAAGGTGTCAGTATTCACCTCATAAACTTACAAAACTTTTGAATAGACTTATTAAGAAGGGATATAATTACGATACTGTTGTCAAGTCATTAAAGATTGCATATTTTGGCGTTAATATTGAGTCACTGATAAGGTCTTTGCGTCGGAACTAAACACATTTATTCTAAAAACAGTTGTTGGCATGACACGGGTTATGTTCTTCTCATATATGTTATGATGGTATGATACTAAACCCCTTACGGAAAGGATTGTGCCTGATGTTCATATGATGAAATCATAATCTTTCAGTCAGTTTAATTGAAGTCTGGAGCTGGCATGTCAGTTAACTGCTAGTAGTCTGTTGTTATTTATGTATTATTGTCATTTTGTTTATTTTCTTTGGTTACATCTTCTGACATCAGACTCGGACTTCTCTTGAACTGAATTTTAATGTGCGTATTGTTATGCTTTTACTTTTCTACATTGGTTAGAGGTATAGGGGGAGGGTTGAGATATCACAAACATGTTTAACCCCGCCGCATTTTTGCGCCTGTCCCAAGTCAGGAGCCTCTGGCCTTTGTTAGTCTTGTATTATTTAAATTTTAGTTTCTTGTGTATAATTTGGAAATAAGTATGGCGTTCATTATCACTGAACTAGTATATATTTGTTTAGGGGCCAGCTGAAGGACGCCTCCGGGTGCGGGAATTTCTCGCTACATTGAAGACCTGTTGGTGACCTTCTGCTGTTGTTTTTTTTTATTTGGTCGGGTTGTTGTCTCTTTGACACATTCCCCATTTCCATTCTCAATTTTATCATTGTTAAATTTGAAGATTCAAATGACATTCGGATCCTGAAAATGGAAGTGTTAATAAAAGAAGATCAAAACAATAAATTGAAACCTTTCCTTGCAGTAAACCACCTACAGATTTTAAGAAGTTACAAATATTTTCACCCCTCCCCCCCTCCCGAATTATTGCAGGTGATATAATATCAAACTTCTAAATACTGAATATCTTTCACATCCAAACATAGAGCCCGTAAGCCATTATTTTCCAATATTTATTATCAATTACGAACAATTTATGTCGACATTAAATAGTTGTCGTCTCATAGCTTGCTATACATTTTTTCCCCAGTTTTGCTTATCGTTGTCGTTGAAGGCCATACATAGATTTAACGTCTGTTAGTCTAGAAATAGTTGCATTCTGGTTAATTATAGTTAAAATGCACTTCTGGCGAATTAAAATTTTGAACTTGTTGCCTTTTGTTGGCTGCTGTTCGTGTGATTCTTTGTCAATTGTGTTCTCCAATTTATTTATATTGTAGTCCTGTGGTGTTGTGTTGTCATTTTAATTTTATTTTTCACATGGCCATTAAAGTGCGAGGTTTGGCATGCCACAAAACCAGATTCAACCCACCATTTTTTCCTTTAAAAATGCCCTGTACCAAGGCAGGAATGTGGCCATTATTATATTATAGTTTGTTTCTGTGTGTGTTTCTGTGTGTATTACATTTTAACGTTGTGTCGTTTGTTTTCTCTTATTTTTGAGTGTAAATTCACATTGCGATAAGACGTGTCACGGTACTTGTCTTTCACAAATTCACGTATTTGGTTTTGATGTTATAATTGTAATTCTCGTAGGATTTTGTCTGATGCTCGGTCCGTTTCTGTGTGTGTTACATTTTAGTGTTATGTCGTTGTTCTCCTCTTATATGAAATGCGTTTCCCTCGGTTTGGGTTTGTTACCCCGATTTTGTTTTTTGTCAATGGATTTATGAGTTTTAAACAGCGGTATACTACTGTTGCCTTTGTATAGCGTATTTCTGAGTATTTGATTAAGTAAATCATGCCACATCTTCTTATATCTATTTAGAAAAGACTGATAACGTTACATTACATAGAAACCGGAACATGAAGGTGTTTTGAAAGCAAAAAAAATGATGGTATCAAGATTTCTGAACATAATGATAAAAATGGAATACAGATATTAAGATTTTCTTGGTAATATATGTATTTTGTTCAATCATGCATAACAAAATTGTGTTTTACAAAATTGAACATGAAAAGTTTTTTAATTTTATCTCAATATCTCTTAGAATGCCACCCTCCGTTAGAACTTTATCGCGTATATTCCCTCTAATTTGTGCTCTAATGTTTTCATCATCTTTATCGGATTTTGTTTGATTTGCGATGTGACGTAATCGCGTAAATTCGTCAAAGATAACTTTTTCAGCAATTTCTAGCATTCGATTAGTGTAATATTTCCCTTTAGCATTCTTTGTCATCTCGGTAATTATGGCAAAAAGATTGTCAATCTGTTGTGTTTTTTCATGTTCAGGTGCATCAGGCATATTGTTGAAAGCTATGCTCCGATAATGACATTTATTCAAAACTCTAAGAAAGAAGTTTGGCATCCTTCTGAGGAAATATTTAAATGTGACGTTTTGGTGATCAAGTTCATCCTTTCCTGTGAACAAAAAAATAACGTGGTTGAATAATTTCTCTCCAAATATATCCCTGATTTCTAAAAACGAGTTAATTTCTTCCTCTGTTACTCGATTTTTCAGGCTCAGGACATAAATGATTGCATGTGGCCCTGGGGAAGATACACTAATACATTTAACAATCTCCTTCCGTATTGCTTCAGAAAACTGTTTGGTATCAAAAATTCCTGGTGTATCTACAACTATAACTTTCTTGTCGCCTCTATCACAATCTTTTTTTCCGCATACTGCTGTAATAGACTGTGGACTATATTCCGATTTGAAACAAGTTTTCCTCAATATACTATTTGCTGTTGCGCTTTTTCCGTTTCCAGTTCTGCCTACAAGGACGATACGTATTTCTTTTTCAAGCTACAAAATCAACAATATAACTGAATAATTAAATTTATCAAGATATTTCTCTTTCCTACATATTAAGTCTAACATAAGCCAGCATTTCACTCCAAAAAACAAAATATTGTCCCCATTTTGGCCCAAAAAAGCTACATATAAAAATAAACCCTAAGAGACAAATCTCACGAAAACGGATACAGTTACGTCTGTCTTATTTTTAGTAAAGTTTAAACATATCTTTTTATAGTGGAATCGGACAAAAAGGTATTGTAACTGATATCAATCCCTTTCCACTTACCGGTTGCGAGTGCTTCCTTGAAGCGGCATTAGCATTCTCTTTTTCGAAATCTTCAAGAGTGTTTTACGTGCAAGAGATATGGCTCTATTTTAACACGTCCAGTCATTTATCATCCCCTTCTGGCGTTCTACCCACGTTTCTTAAGACTATACTTGCAAATGATTTCAAGGGAAAGCCGAAAAACAGTCACTGAGGTTTCCCTCCGGAGCTTGGATCGAACCAAGAACCTTTGTGTTAAAAGTCCGATGCACTGACCTCTACACCACGGTTCATTTTTTTGCTTCTGGCATCTAGAAAATTGACAATGATGGTTGGTTCAGAACAATCTTTGTGACAAAAGAGTTGATTTTATCTTCGAAATTTGAATCGATCGAAAGACAAAATTCCACTTGTGCCGTCATATTGAGAAAAGTAATTTGTAATAATGAATTCGAAGTATATATCTCTGATACTTTTTTCTCAGAGCTTGCATATGCAAGCATAATTTCTTTACAATAGGTTTGCGGCAAATAATTAAATTAATATTATTTTAAGTAAGAGGTCCCATTTCAACTGAGTTTTATAGATGTAGGAAGATGTGGTGTGAGTTTGTTCTTAAATTGTATTGTTACACCACTTTCTTAGATACGTTGGAGGGATGGCGTCTTCTAACGAGTTAAACATCGACACATCATGTATGTATCCGTCCCAAGACATGAGCCTGTAACGCATAGGTTGTCATGTGTTGCGTTTAAGATATTTGTTTTTCAGTCATTGTTTTGTTCATAAATTATGCTGTTAGAATTGTTTTACATTTGTCATTTTTAAAAAGACATTTATAGCTGTCTTTGTGGTATGGGCTTGCTCATGGTAAAAGGCGTATACTACTAGAAGTAGTTATTAATTTCGGTGTTATTTCGGTCTCTTGTGGAGAGTTGTCAATGGAATATCATACACATCTTCATTTTATATTCCAAGATTTACTCATCCATTTAACCATTGCAATGACATCACAGTTGGTAAAAGTAAACAAATATCGTTGATGACGATGGATATTATTTAATTGTTGTGAAGACAATCCTTATCTCTTCTTTTCTTCGAATTCGACATACAGATATCTACGTCTTACCGTGTTAGTACTTTTAAAAAGGAGCATCACGAGCGGTGCCATTTATTAAATAAGGAGAATAATTACGGACTACCATTCCATACACATAAGATAGACCCTTGGTTAGGTTCGTTTTGCTCTGTTTTTAATTTTTAGTTCGTTTTCGACCTATGAGTTCGATTACTTCTTTATTATGTTTTGCCTCTCTGATACGGCTTAAAGTTTACTCATGATGTACAATAGAATGTATGCAGTTTTCGAAATCTTATTTATGTTAATTTATTTGCATATTTCTTATATAAAGGTGAACCAATAATTTAGATTTTAGGCTTGAATGCTAATTTCGTCAAAATCACACAAAGTCATGCAATGTCCACAAACCATCACTTTTAAACTTACAAAATAAAAACCCTTAGTTTTGAATTTCTATTGTTTAAATAAATGTATATATGGTTTATATTGGTTACTTAAATACCCAAAATGGTGTTCATTTTCCTGAGTGTAAATAAACTCATCATAGATACTAGGACTAAATTTTGTATATACCCCAGACGCGCGTTTCGTCTACAAAACAATTCTAAACTTTGTAAACAGTTATTTTATAAATATAACCATATCAATAATAATTCATGTCAGCACAGAAAATGCCAACTACTGGGCTAGTGATACCCTCGGGGAAATAAATCTCCACCAGCAGTGGCATCGACCCAGTGGTAGTAAGTAAATTCATCATAGATACCAGGACCAAATTTTGTATATGCGCCAGACGTGCTTTTCGTCTACAAAAGACTCACCAGTGACTCTCGAATTCGAAAAAGTTAGAAAGCCAAATAAAGTACGAAGTTGAAGAGCATTGAGGACCAAAATTCTTAAAGTTTTGCCAAATCCAGCTAAGGTAATCTATGGCTGAGGTAGAAAAGCCTAAGTATTTCAAAAATTCTTAACTTTGTAAACAGTTATTTTATAAATATAACCATATCAATGATAATTCATGTGAGCACAAACAGATGCTAAACGTACTTCATGCTTCAATACTCTTTTTTGACCTTAGATAACATTATTTATTATTTTTTTATACTAAATAATAATGCAGAAATTATTATGTGACTTTGTAAATATAATTATCTTTCAAAGTACGAATTCCAAATACTTGTATTAGATTTTCTTGGTAGATGGTAACTTCTTTAAATGAAGCTATAAAATCAAGAGTAACGAGACGTAATGTTGAATGTCTTCTTCCGAATGCATTTAAGACGCCACATGAATTCGATAAACCGTAATATAATGTTTGTATCGCAGATGACACGGATGTGTTCTACTACTTGTCAATACTTATTATCTCGACTGACAAATAACCTAATGAGACTTATGACGGATTTTTCACCAGCATGAACAATACAGCGGTTGCTTCATTCAAATCACATACATTTACCTCTTGTGGGCTCAAATTGCCCAATCTTTGATTTTCAATATCATGTGTTATTATTGTCATTGTTGTTTGGATTTTAGTCTTTTACGTTTTGATAATTCTGTTGTCTTTTGGTCGGAGCGCCTGATATTTAAATGAAGGTTTTATATCATCTCTCTTATGTCACGATTTTAGTCTAAATGAGGTGAAAAACAGTTACTTTGGGAAATCAAACAAGGTAAGATCCTAATGCACATAATGTATGTCCCTAGCGGTATATGCATTGTATGAGTTTTATTCTAAAATATTATTTGAAATGAGCATCTTAATTATACAAGAAATAGATACGAGTCATATATTGTAAATGTTTCTATATTTATTGTTTCCCGGAGCTGTATGATTTAACCATTTTTATACCGATAATTCTGTACTTCTGACGACTCAAGACTTACCTCTTCAGGTGATCTATCTACAATTTGTGTGTCTGAAAAAAAGATTCTATTTGTTTAAAAAGTACAGTTTTCACATTTAAATAAATTGAAAAAGAAAACAAAATAGAACAGAAATTATGATAAATCGAAAGCAACATAACAGAACAGAACATTACATAAAAACACCCGATATGTTGTCTGATTGTCAATATGATTTTCGACCTTGAAAAACCTTCTCAATACGCTTACTTGAAGTACTTAATCAATGGGTGCAAGATGTGAAACAAAATATGTGGACCCTTCTTGAAAAACTGAGATTAATCAAAGGTTTCGGTGAGGTGCGTTTCGTTCACCCTCTCTTACGTGTAAATATTGACTAGAAACTGCAATAAGAAAAAATATTGAACTCTGAGAATTCAAACCGGGAGTCCCCAATCAAATGGCTAAAATAAAGCTAAACTAGATGTGTCAAAGCGACACGAATGGCCTCGTTATAAAAAGTTGAAAAATCTGCAATTTCAATATAAACACATGTGGACACAAACATGATAGTAGTCTCACATATCAAAAATCAGCTCAAAATCTGGAGGAGGATAGAGAAAAATCCGTATAACTGTGATTTTCAATAATTTATCAAAGTCCAAAGCCCGTTATTTCAGCGAAAGTATGCCGAGCGGAACGAAACTTAAGTTTGACCAATAACTCATCATGGTTAACTCACATACTAAAAACACAATATCTGAGGGGCTTAGAAAAAAGTCTGTATAACTGTGATTTTCCACAGTTTCTCAAAGTCCAAAGCCCGTAATTTTCGGCAAAAATTAGTGGAGCAGAACGAAACTTAAACTTGATCTGTAACTCATCATAGTTAACTCACATACTAAAAATCAGCCCAATATCTGAAGGCGTTTAGAAAACAAAGCCCGTATAGCTGTGATTTTCAACAATTTCTTAAAGTCCAAAGCCCGTAATTTCGGCAAAAATTAGTGGAGCGGAACGAAACTTAAACTTGAATTGTAACTTATCATGGTTAACTCACATATAAAAAATTAGCCAAATATCTAAAGGCGTTAAGAAAAAAACTCTGTATACTGGTTTGTTTCGGAATGACGGAATTACGGAAAGAAGTAATTGCGGAATTTCGGACAATGGTAAAACTATATGGCACCGACAACTTTGTTGCAGGGCAATAAAAAAACAACAAAAAAAAAACGAATAAACAACAACTGTCATTCTCCTGATTTGGTACATATATTTTGTAATGTACTTTGTTAAAGATGCACTTTGTTCGAAATGATCAGGTGTACCTGTATGATGCAATATATATATATTTGTTTTGTTTGTTGTGAAAAATCTGTTAACATCTTTGTAAATCGTACACACAAGGAAATCTATAATGGAAAAAAGGCAGATTGACAATTTTTCAATGACATTTGTTTTAATTCTGTATATGTCTATCACTTTGAACCACTCAAAGTCTGAAATATCCTATATCTGTACTCGAATGCACTAATTCTTGCTCTCGACCAGTCTGATTTGGTCTGAAATTTATTTGATAATACTAGACTGTAGTCTGAACCATATTCTGAACAGTCTGAACTTGTACCAGAACTGTAGTCGACCAATACTTAAATATTTTGTACGCGTCTAACCCACCCTCGACTTAGAGTGTACCATACTCGACCTAGTCTGAACCATGCGCGTCCAAATTCTAATCAACCTAAACATATGTTTTGTATCTATTGAATTACTTAAATTAAGGAACTGTTTATAAAGACAGCTATTTTCGCTGACTACGATTTGAAAATCCATTTGGAATTAAAAATGTATTAAATATACCATTGAAATTAAATTCACAATAAACATAATATAACTTCGACACCATATTAATCAACAATTATATATATATATATACAACTCGTCTAAACATCAACCCAACAATGTTAGATCTGTGAATCTGCTTTCGCAAATTTTTGTTCTTCCCTAGCTGGGATTCGAACCCCTTCTACTGAGATATCGTGACATATATCATTGTATATACAAGTCTAAATTGAAAACTACGTTTAAACCTTTGATTGCGTTAGATAACAACCGCGATTTTTATACGTGTGCATGTTAAACAAATTTCGTCGTAGAAGGGTCTAAATACAGCACAAACAACATTTTCCAAAAGTTCAAAAAAGTGAAAAAGTATATTTAAACAAAACGTATATGACTTACAGGTCGAACAATTGATGTTATTTAACCCTGCTGACTGCCATTGGCGATTATCAAATAAAATTGATCACAAGATGTAACAAAATTGATCTTAATATACATGATATAACTTTGATACTAAACAGAAAACAATAATTTTATGGCCAAGATGTTTTGCCACAAACATAAGGTGTCAATATGTTTTAGTACACCAGATCCAGATTTCGACAATAAATGTCTCTTCAGTGATGTTAGGGATCGAAACGGTATTTGGAAGTTCATATAATTTACCCTCAATTTAAGATAGTCTCTTGAATTTAAAGAGTCGATATAGGATGAACGGATCATATAAACCGGAGGAAAAATATGATACAAGCCCAAACAAAAGAAATAAACAACTCTTAATAGAAAACTACGTTAAAACCTATGATTACGTTGGATAAAACCGCAATTTTTATACGTGTGCATGTAAAACAAACTTCGTCGTAGAAGGGCCTAAATACAGCACAAACAACATTTTCCAAAAGACCAAAAAAGTGAAAAGTATATTTAAACAAAACGCATTTGACTAACAGGTCGAACAACTGATGTTCTTTAACCCTGTTGACTGCCATTTGCGATTGCCAAATAAGATTGATCACAAGATGTAACAAAATGGATCTAAATATAACTTTGATACTAAACAGAAAACAATAAACTTGTGGCCAAGATGTTTTACCACACACATGAGGTGTCAATAATAGTTTAGTACACAAGATCCGGATTTCGACAATAGATGTCTCTTCAGTGATGTTAGGGATCGAAATGGTATTTGGATGGCCATATAATTTACTCTCAATTTAAGGTAGACTCTTGAATTTAAAGAGTCGATATAGGATGAACGGATCATATAAACTGGAGGGAAAATATGATACAAGCCTAAACAAAAAATATAAATAAGTCTTTATCGAAAACTACGTTCAAACCTATGATTACGTTGGATAAAACTGCAATTTTTATACGTGTGCATGTAAAACAATTTTCGTCGTTGAAGGACTTAAGTACAGCACAAACAACATTTTCCAAAAGACCAAAATTTAAAAAAAAGTATATTGTAACAAAACGCATTTGACAAACAGGTCGACAACCGATGTTCGTTAACCCTGATGACTGCCATTGGCGTTTGCCAAATAAAATTGATCACAAGATGTAATAAAATGGACCTTAATATAACTTTATTTCTAAACAGAAAATAATAAACTTGTGGCCAAGATGTTCTACCACAAACATAATTTATCAATATTTTTTTTAGTACACCAAATCCGGATCTCAACAATAATGTCTCTTCAGTGATGTTAAGGATCGAAACGGTATTTGAAAGCCCATATACTTTACCCTCAATTTAAGATAGACTCTTGAATTTAAAGAGTCGATATAGGATGAACGGATCAAATAAACTGGAGGGAAAATATGATACAAGCCAAAACAAAAAAATAAATAAGTCTTAATCGAAAACTACGTACAAACCTATGATTCCGTTGGATAATAACCGCAATTTTTATACGTGTGCATGTAAAACAAATTTCGTCGTAGAAGGGTCTAAAAACAGCATAAACAAAATTTTCCAAAAGACCAAAAAAGTGAAAAAGTATATTCAAACAAAACGCATTTGACTAACAGGTCGACAACTGGTGTTTTTTTTTTAACCCTGCTGACTGCCATTGGCGATTGCCAATTAAAATTGATCACAAGATCTAACAAAACGGATCTTAATATAACTTTGATATTCAACAGAAAACAATACACTTGTTGCCAAGATATTTTACCACAAACTTAAGGTTTCAATAATATTTTAGTACACCAGATCCGGATTTTGCATATATGTATCTTCATTGATTTTAGGGATCAAAACGGTATTTGGAAGGCCATATAATTTACCTTCAATTTAAGATAGACAAACAACATTTTCCAAAAGACCAAAAAAGTGAAAAAGTATATTTAAACAAAACGCATTTGACTAACAGGTCGAACAACTGATGTTCTTTAACCCTGCTGACTGCCATTAGCGATTGCAAAATAAATTTGATCCAGAAATGTAACAAAATGGATCTTAATATAACTTCAAATCGTCTGCACTGCAGACGTCCCGCTAGACCATACGACCACCTGGGCACTACATTACGAAACCAAATTTAAAAATCTAACAATGTTGGGTTGATGTTTAAACGAGTTGTATATACATAATGTACACAGCCATGTATCACTATCATTGATGGCGATCCGATGGATGAGACTGTTGTAGAGTTGTCACTGACTCAGACGTACTTATATATATATATAACGCAATCATAGGTTTGAACGTAGTTTTCAATTTAGACTCGTGTATATATATATATATCATGTACTGCAGTACGCCGCTAGATCAAAACTGACGTGGAAAGATAACACACGGCCAGCGAAAGCTCTATTTTTGTAGAGCCCAGGTGGTCGTGTGGTCTAGCGGGACGGCTGCAGTGCAGGCGATTTGGTGTCACGATATCACAGTAGTACGGGTTCGAATCTCGGCGAGGGAAGAACCAAAAATTTGCGAAAACAAATTTACAGATCTAACATTGTTGGGTTGATGTTTAGACGAGTTGTATATATATGGCGACGTTTTAACAATGTCCTTGACGACACTGCCGTTGGTAACGTTTATTACGTGCAGTAGTGGAAAATTTACCGTATATCCGTTATCTAAAATGAACGAACCGAACAAATATAAAAGACTGGCAAAGGAAGCACACTTTATAAAGGACTTTCAGCCAAAAATAAACGGATCTACGTAATCACGTTTGATTTATCTCCCCTTACCGTTATTGTAACGTAATAAACGTTACCAACGGCAGTGTCGTCAAGGAGATTGTTAAAACGTCGCCTGAAGATTGCCAGATGGCATGAAAGCGCTAGTGACAATATTTTAACGAACTGTTATTATTTGATGTGAAATGTAGTTTGCAAATTTTATTATATACATTCTGTACACCGTGTTTATTTACTTTTGATCTATATATCTATACTATTAAACGAGAAGACCTCATTTTGGGTGTCGCTTCTCTTCTTTCCACAATAAATTAATCAACACGCCTCTGTGTCCTATAGGTAAAGTGCATAGTCGCATTTGTCATCCATTCATATGATTATTCAGATTGAGTTATTTTGGGAGAAAAACGAGAAAAAGGGCATCCGGATATTGTCCCGTCATTGGACAAAATTTTAAGTCAGATTGTACTTCCGGTTTGCGTTTCTCTGTATATATACTACGAATAAAGTGTATTTTCAGAATTCTATCTGCTATCATTTTCAAGTTTACTATCCACGATGGTCACAGAGTTTATTAAATAGAGAGGGTCTGTATACTATATCATAATCAATGACCACCATGGATCGATTAGAAAACTTAGAATTGAAAGTAAATACACGTTTAGAGTTTTATTAAATAGAGAGGGTCTGTATACTATATCAATGACCACCATGCAGGCGCGGATCCAGAGGGGGGGTTCCGGGGGTTGGAACCCCCCTTTTTTTTGGACGATCAATGCATTTGAATGGGGACATGTAATTGGAACCCCCCTTTTGTCCTGGGTTAGGAACCCCCCTTTTTAAAATGGCTGGATCCGCCCCTGACCATGGATCGATTAGAAAACTTAGAATTGAAAGTAAATACACTTTATTTATATAGTGAATGTTCATAATATACAGATAAGCGCTAAAATTATTCATGTGCACTTTTGATACCTTTTCTGAAATTCTCCAGTCATTAAATCTTTTACAAAATTCATTGATTACAAAACAAAGAAGATGTGGTATGATTGCCATGTTGACAACTCTCCACAAGAGACCAAAATGACACAGAAATTAACAACTATAGGTCATCGTACGACCTTCAACAACGAGCAAAGACCATACCGCATACTCAGCTTTAAAAGGCACCGAAATGACAATGTAAAACAATTCAAACGAGAAAACTAGCGGCCTTATTTATGTACAAAAAATGAACGAAAAACAAATATGTAACACATAAACAAACGACAACCACTCAAGTACAGGCTCCTTACTTAAATGTTCATAACATACTAAATGTATATTCATATTGAAATTGATAGAAAACCACAAATTGGGAATTTTGGAAATAAAGGAGGAAGGATTAGAAAATTGAACATTTTCCTGTCCCCAATAACCTATGATTTATGATACTTTTGCTGAAATTCTCCAGTCATTCAATATTTTACAAAATTCTTCCAACAACACTTTACATATACTTTAAACTACGCTCTGAATGCCCGCGATTTCGCGGGTGTGTTCTAGTATATATATATATATAGATGGGTTGATGTTTAGACGAGTTGTATATATATATATATATATATATACAAACTCGTCTAAAAATCAACCAAACAATGTAAGATGTGTAAATTTGCTTTCGCAAATTTTTGGTTCTTTCCTCGCCGGGATTCGAACCCATGCTACTGTGATATCGTGACACCAAATCGCCTGCACTGCAGCCGTCCCGCTAGACCACCCGACCACCTGGGCTCTCAAAAAAAGATCTTTCGGTGGGCATGTGTTACCTTTCCACGTCAGTTTTAATCTAGCGGCGTACTACAGTATATGATATATAAGGCATGAAGATGTTATTGTTACAGATCAGCTAAATTATCTATAGTAAAGGATCCTACAAATTAATGTAAGATACAGTCACATAAAATAATTATATTCATAAGTACGTCTGAGTCAGTGACAACCCTACAACAGATGTATCCATCGGATCGCCACCAAGGATGGTGATACATGGCTGTGTACATAATGTATATACAACTCGTCTAAACATCAACCCAACAATGTTAGATCTGTAAATTTGCTTTCGCAAATTTTTGGTTCTTCCCTCGCCGGGATTCGAACCCATGCTACTGTTATATCGTGACACCAAATCGCCTCTTCTGTAATATCATCTCTTTATCTTTCACCCTATAAAACACAAAATAATTAGTATTTATAAAAGCATCATTTTTTATTTATACGATTTTGTAGTAAATATAAAACCAGAGACATATAATACAATATGTCTCTGATAAAATGAATAATCCATTTGGATTTGAGGAAAATCTTTTTGAACTGTAATGACATGGTCAGTCAACTGATTGGTTGAAATGCTGATTACAGGTAATTATAACATTCAGTAACTTTCCATTACCCGCCACAGTGCGTGTGCCCTCGGGTGTATAACTTATAGTTTTCTAGAGAACATCCTGTCTACGTGTAATACAGATTGATGACATTACACAAAATTTCTTTTGTTGAATATATCTGTGTCCATTCCCAATTTCAACACACATTTTTTTTTTATATATTAGTGCCTATAAATAGCAGCACATGGCATACAAATCTATGTGAGTGTGGATTAATCAGTACAGAGATTAATTCAATTACACAAATAAAATTATAAAAATGTAATTTTAACACACTATGTAGTATGTAAATATAAGAATGTTTAAAATATTTACAAAATGATGAAAATAAACGCAATATTTCGCTAGACCAACTAGCTTTATCAAGCGTGCATTTATCCAGGTGAAATCGGATGTAGATGATAAGAATCTTTTGCAGCTCAATGTATATGTTGCACTTAGCTGCCTTGAAATTATGAAAATAAGAAAATTTTGCAGCTCAATGTCTATGTTGCACTTGGATTAGGCTGCCTTGAAAATAGGAAAATTTAGCAGCTCTATGTATATGTTGCTCTTGGATTTAGCTGCCTTGAAAATACATAATTGGTAGTTAAAGTTAGCAACGTCTACTGGCCAATATTACGGGATAAAAAGGACGATGCTTTGTTTTTAAATTATTCTTTATCTTTCCTGTATCTTTTCTCGTCTCTTTTGTTAAGACCATCAGGTTCTGCCATTTATACAAAAGCCGTAAGGTATTCATCTCATTCGCACGAAACTTTATTCATTACCCCTTACAAAACGTCATTCTCTGTTCAATTTATGTTTGGAATCTACTGTTACAAACCCTCATTCAAACCAATAAAAACTTGAAGCTATAATTTTGGATATTGCAAGTCACAGACTTTTCAAGCCAGTCCCAATTGGAAAAGATGAAAAAGAGAAAAGATCTTTCCTTAATCTTTCCTTTGCCAAAAAAATGTCTCGATGGCGTCAACGTAGGCAATATCCTTCATCATACATTAGTTCAATCGAAAAAAACCTTCTTATTTCAAAGACCAGTTTGTACCAATCATTTCTTATACCTATAAAAAACCTATTGCAACTAAGATTTTCGTTTACAAACACGTTTTGCAGGATCTCGATATTGACGACTTCAAGTCTAAACCTCCTGATTACACTTGTGCTAGTTCCCAATTCACATATAATCCTGCTGGCCATGTTATTACCGGTGAACTCAACATTGTTAATAACACTTCTCTACGAAATGTGTTATCGAAAGGTCTGAAATATCGTGAGCCTAAATCTATCAATTGGAAATACGACTTTAAAATTTTGATGGAATCAGTCGAGGATTATGCCAGGCAATGGGCTAAACGCGAGAGGGAAAACGTAGACACTCTTTCCGAATGGATTAAGGCAATGAGGTCGTTGATACAAATCAGAAGTAAGAAACTGAATGTGTCCATCAATGCCAATGCTACGTCAATCTTTAAAGACCCAAATGTTGCCAAACACCTATCCGACCTCCATGATATATATGTTATTGTCCCCGCAGACAAAGCCCCAAATAAATCGTTTTTGTGTTTAAAAGTCATTACATTAACTGCTAGACAAACAAATTAGGTATTGAAAATTCACGTGAAAACTTATACCCTCACGTATAAGTTTTCACGTGAAGAACTGGATGTTCCATTACTGTATTGGATACCTTAACTACATAAGTGTCCTTACAAACAACGGTATATTGCTGGGTCTTCCAAGTGCTCCACGAGACCTCTTTCTAAATTATTAAAATCGATTTTATCAGCAATCAAAGACGGGCCTCAAAGTTATTGTGAAACTGCCTATTCTAGAGGTGGCGTGAATCAGATGTGGATACTCAAAAATTCTAAGGATCTTTTAGAGTACATACAATCTTTCATCTTGTCACAGTATTAAAACATTTGACTTTTCAAATCTTTACACAAGTATTCAACATTCCAAACTAAAAGACAGATTCAAAGAGTTGGTATTGCTTTGCTTCATAAAAAAAAAATGGCCAACGTAGATATCTTGTCTTAGGAAGGAATAAATCCTACTTTGTAAAAGGACCACTATGATTCAAACAAAAAATTCTTTGAAACTGATATTATCAAGATGCTTGATTTTGTGATTGACAACATATTTGTTACGTTCGGATGACGTGTTTTTAACAGACTGTCGGCATTCCAATGGGAACAAACTGTGCCCCTCTACTTGCCAACTTATATTTATTTTTATGAGGCTGAATTCATGAGGGAACTTCTTAGGAAGAAAGATAAAAAGTTAGCAATATCCTTTAACTCTACTTTCCGCTATATAGATGATGTTCTTTCACTAAATAATTCAAAATTTGGTGACTTTGTGGAACGCATCTATCCCATTGAACTAGAGATAAAGAATACTACATATACAGTTAAGTAGGCTTCATATCTTGACTTATATCTAGAAATTGACAATGAGGGTAGGTTGAAAACAAAACTTTACAACAAAAAAGATGATTTCAGCTTTCCAATTGTGAACTTTCCATTTCTAAATAGCAACATTCCAGCAGCACCTGCATACGGGGTATATATCTCCAAATTGACACGATATTCCCGTGCTTGCATTTCCTATCATTATTTTCTTGACAGAGGGTTGCTGCTCACAAGGAAGCTATTAAACTAAGAGTTTTAAATGGTGAAGTTGAAATCATCCCTTCGTAAATTTTACGGACGCCATCACGAGTTGGTGGACCGTTATGGAATAACCGTTTCACAAATGCTATCGGATATGTTCCTTACGTCGTAACTCAAATCCCATTCCCTTTCATGAATGTGACCTACCGAACTATTTACCGGATTTGATAAATGATCAGCAACACGACGGGTGCAACATGTGGAATAGGATCTACTTACCCTTCCGGAGCACCTAAGTCACACCTAGTTTTTGGTGGTGTTCGTGGTGTTTGTTCTTTGGTTTTATATGTTGTGTCATGTGTACAATTGTTTGTCTGTTTGTCTTTTTCATTTTTAGCCATGGCGTTGTTATTTTTGTTTTAGATTTATGAGTTTGACTGCCTTTTAGTATCTTTCGTCCCTCTTTTCTAAAGTGTAGAGTTGGTGGATCAAAAAATTTCTCTTCTCCTTCGCTCCGTTGTGTCCCACTCGGTGTTGACTTCTATAATTTGGAAAGTTACATTATTAAAAGGATGCTTCGTTGGACAAAGATGTCTTGTGCGAGCACAGTTTTTGTTGGTTCTGTACGATGAACGATGGTTATTAAGCCGAATATTAAATTTGTCCATTGTTTCTCCCACATACTGAATGCCACAAGTGTCACATGTTAATAAATGAATTGAGTTCTCCGTTTTACATTTGGAAATAGAGTTGATGGTATAATTTTGTTTAGTAACGGAGCTGATGAAAGAACTACCTGTATTGGCAGCTTTACAACACAATCAATTCTTTCGACCACATTGCTTATAGCAAATGGACGATGGAGTAGGCTGCTTATACAGATGTCACGGATTTGTCACGGATGTTTTTAGGTCTTCTGAAGGCCATGACTAGTGGTGATGAAAATACTTTTTAAGATTTAAATCATTTTCTATAATTTCCAATGCTTCTGAACAATGGATGACACATTTTCAAAATCATGATGGTAAGTGAGTACAAGGGGTGTTCTGTTAACTGCTTTATTCTTATCTTTGTACTCAAGAAGCGCTTGGCGACTTGTTCTGTTTGCTCTTTCGAACGCGCTATCAATGATGTTGTTATTGTATCCTCGAACAACTAGATGTTTACGAAGTTCTCCAAGTATAAAATGGATCTTAATATAAATTTTACAATGGCAGTTAGCAGGGTTAAAGAACATCAGTTGTTCGACCTGTTAGTAAAATCTTGTTACATCTTGTGATCAATTGTAATTGGCAATCGCCAATGGCAGTCAGCAGGGTTGTTCGACCTGTTAGTCAAATGCGTTTTGTTTAAATATACCTTTTCACATTTTTGGTCTTTTGGAAAATGTTGTTTGTGCTGTATCTAGACCCTTCTACAACGAAATTTGTTTTACATGCACTCGTTTAAAAATTGCAGTTTTTATCCAACGCAATCATAGGTGTGAACGAAGTTTTCAATTAAGATTCGTTTATATATATATATATAGATAATTTAGCTGATCTGTAACAAAAACATATTCATGCCTTATATGTCATGTACTGTAGTATGCCGCTAGATTAAAACTGACGAGGAAAGGTAATACACGGCCAGCGAAAGCTCTATTATTGTAGAGCCCAGGTTGTCGTATGGTCTAGCAGGACGACTGCAGTGCAGGCGATTTGGTGTCACGATATCACAGTTGCATGGGTACGATTCCCAGCGAGGGAAGAACCTAAAATTTGCGAAAGCAAATTTACAGATCTGACGTTGTTAGGTTGGTGTTTAGACGAGTTGTATATACATAAAGTACACAGCCATGTATCACCATCATTGATGGCGATCCGAAGGATACATCTGTGGTAGAGTTGTCACTGACTCAGACGTACTTATAAAATATAATTATTGTCTGTGACTGTATCTTACATTAATTTGTAGGATCCTTTACTATAGATAATTTAGCTGATCTGTAACAAAAACATCTTCATGCCTTATATATCATGTACTGTAATACGCCGCTAGAATAAAACTGACGAGGAAAGGTAATACACGGCCAGCGAAAGCTCTATTATTGTAGAGCACAGGTTGTCGTGTGGTCTAGCAGGACGGCTGCAGTGCAGGCGATTTGGTGTCACGATATCACAGTAGCATGGGATCGAATCCCGGCGAGGGAGAATAAAAAATTTGCCAAAGCAAATTTACAGATCTAACATTGTTTGGTTGATGTTTAGACGAGTTGTATATACATAATGTACACAGCCATGTATCACCATCATTGATGGCGATCCGAAGGATACATCTTTTGTAGAGTTGTCACTGACTCAGACGTACTTTTAAATATAATTATTTTATGTGACTGTATCTTACATTAATTTGTAGGATCCTTTATTATAGATAATTTAGCTGATCTGTAACAATAACATCTCCATGCTTTATATATCATGTACTGTAGTACGGCGCTAGATTAAAACTGACGAGGAAAGGAAACACACGGCCAGCGAAAGCTCTATTATTGTAGAGCCCAGGTTGTCGTGTGGTCTAGCGGAACGACTGCAGTGCAGGCGATTTGGTGTCACGATATCAAAGTAGCATGGGTTCGAATCACGGCGAGGGAAGCACCAAAAATTTGCGAAAGCAAATTTACAGATCAAACATTATTGGGTTGATGTTTAGACGAGTTGTACATATATATATATATATATATAGGCGTAAAAAATAATTTTCACATGTGCAGATGTATATATTCATTAAATAAAATAGTAAAATAAGTTAAAAAATTAACGTTCCATTCAATCGGTTTCATCCTTTCATTGGAACTCTTCAGGATAACTGATATGGCGTCGTTATGTGCGACGTCGTTAAGGAGGTTTGTGACGTTCCGTCATTGTTCGTAATTAAAAGTGTTCGGGATTTAATTTTGATCGGAACGTTGTGATGAAATAACGTTCCATCTCCTTTCGATATGAAGAAACACTATTAACAAGTTTTGATGTTACAAGTCTATACACAAATATTCCCCATGATCTAGGTTTTACAGCCGTAAAATACTGGATCGAAGAAAAACGGGATGAAATTGACAGTAGATTTGAAACAAACTTCATACTAGAGGCTATCAAAATAGTGCTAGAATAAAATACATTTTATTTCGATGGAAAAAATACAGACAAATTAAAGATACAGCCATGGGAACTAAAGTTGCCCCCACCTACGCCAATTTAGTGATGGGATATTTAGAGCAACAAATGTATCAACGAATATCTGTCCAATACGACCAAAATTGTATTGATTATATCATTCAATTTTGGAAAAGATATTTAGATGACTGTATAATATTTTGGAGCAGATCAAAAGAAGATCTATACAAATTTAAAGATCTGATCAACTCCTTACATCCGTCAATAAAATTCACTATGGACACCAGTAATACACAACTACCATTTTTGGATATCCTCATTTTAAAAGCAGGCATACAAATAACAACGGATATTTATTATAAGTCCACAGACACCCATCAATACTTAAATTGTCATTCGTGTCATCCGTCCCATACAGAACGAAATATACCTTACTGTATGGCCAGACGAATTTGTGCTATAGTATCGGACAAAAACATTCGAGAAGTACGTTTGAAGGAATTAAAAGGCTTTTTGACACAACAGTTGTACTCAGAGGGACTAATTGAAAGTGGAATACGAAAATCAAAACTTCTCACACTTCAAGAATTACGAGCCCCGAAAGTAAAAGACACAGATGAAAACTTAAAGAAAATACCGTTCGTCAGGACACATGACCCGTATCTACCGAACGTTTTTAATACAATAAAATCAAACCTTCCGATTCTACATGAAAGTAAAGCTATGAAAAAATTGATACCGGAAGGAAACTTGATTTACAGCCGAAGACAACCAAAAAATTTAAAGAAACACTTAACCAGAGCTCGATTCGAACGGAAGGTTAGTGACTTTGAAATAAAATCTTGCGGAGATTCAAGATGCGGTGTTTGCGGTCAAGATATAAAGTATTTGGAAACGGGCAAAATAAAGACATTTAAAGATGGCAGAAAATTTCATGTGAACGCCAATATGAATTGTAAGACAACAAACCTTATTTACTGCGTCACATGTCCTGGTTGTCATGAAAATTATATTGGATAGACCGGGAATATCCTCTGTGAACGGGTGCGAGTTCATAAAGAACAAATAAAACACCCACAATACAGAAACTCGCCAATTAGTGCCCATCTTGACACTTGTGGTAAAAACAGTTTTCAAATAATACCTATTTTTAAATGTAGACGGGATGAAGCCTATCGAAAGGAGATGGAACGTTATTTCATATATATATATATATATATGTCTGTATTTATTGTCATTGTTGTCATGTCAGTTTTAAAAGGATTTTTTTATAACATTCAAAATTAAACAAACAGTAGAGATTACATATGATTCCCAGTTCCATTCTCAATTTTCTTCTGTCTGGTCGAGAATTGTTCAGACCTTTGGTCGAGTATGGTTTAAATTGAAACAATAGGTCGATTACGGGTCGAGGATTGGTCAATACAAAAAAGATGATATGGTGTAATGGCCAATGAGACATCTCTCCACAATAGACCAAATGTCACAGAAATTAAGAACTATAGGTCACCATACAGCCTCCAGCCAACCACATATTCAGATATAAGAGGACCAAAAATGACAAGTGTAAAACAATTCAAACTAACGGCTTAATTTTTGTACGAAAAATAAATATCCAAACAATCGACAACCACTGAGTTACATGCTCCTGATTTTGGACTAGCTCATACATACATAATGTGGCGGGGATAAACATGTTAGCGGGATCCTAACCCCATAACCTTGACATGGGTTTAGCAGTACAACATAAGAAAACCCTATAGAAATCAGTTAACAAATGATGTTATTCCATATTTATAAACTATTAGTAGGTTTTTCTATATGAATTGGATTTTGAATAAATAAGCATATTCACCTGCGGAAAAAGAATATTCACCGCGCAAAACGTCGCGTGCTTTTTCGTGTACAATTTTGGTAAACAAACGTTATTTTCTATTACATTCATTTCTTTCGGAATATGGAATAAAACATTTACTGTCTTTTGTTTCGATAAATATGTGGTTTCGAAGTGAATATCAGTTTTTCAAAAGTCAATAAAACCACACATTTACCTCATCAAAAGACAGTAATTGTATAATATTCAATGATGTTTACAAATAGAAATAATAAACAGAGTGTTTCAGACTGATCAGGTATAAGTACAGATTATTTTCAATGACAAAGATGAGGGTTAAATGCAAATCAGTATAGTCGAAAATGGTCCAGACTTGGGTAGAGTAATCTCGAAGAAAATTCAGACCAACTCAGACTGGTCGGATGAAAATCAGTACAGTCGCGTACAGATATACGCTATTTTAAACTTTGTGGTTTGTAATGTATCGTATTGCTAATTTTCATGGAGGAAAAGATGGCAATAAAACTTGGCTAGTTTACGGTCAGTAAAGTAGTTACCTGCCTTGTAAATGTGATATGATAATGGAATATATATTTTTAAAATCTTTATATATGTTGAAATAATTTTCTCTCTAAATTTGTACTTTTCACTTAAATTATGTTATCCAGTTAATATTTTAAAATTACCAAGAAGTTCTTATTATAGAAAAAATCAAGAAAATTTGAAAGTCTTTGGTTTTTAATCACTTATTTTAATTCATAAGTCAGACTGGCTATTAGGTCTACATTACATTTGTTTTTTACACAATGTCATTGCGTAGATTACAACGAACTTCGATAATAAGGCAACACCACATGCAAACATAGTACAAATCTGAACGAGATATATCTAATTTTTTTTTGTACTTGCTTCGTGATATCTAAAATGAAAAACAAAATCAGTTATGTTTATCTTTTTTTGTTTTAAGATATTGCAAAACGATATATCAAAACAGTTTCGTTTTTCTGCTTGGTTTTTGAGAAATGAAAAACGAAAACACTTCTATTTATCTTTTGTTTGTTTTTAGGCATCAAAAATAAGTTTCACTCTAAATATGTAATTTTCACTTAAAATATGTTATCCATTTAAAATTTAAAAATTACGATGAAGTTCTAATCATTGATAAAACCAAGAAAATTTGAAAATCTTTGTTTTTTTAATCACTTATTTCAATTCATAAGCCAGGCTGGCTTTTATGTCTACATTACATGGGAACATGGTGCAACACTATAGGAAATGTTATTACTGTGGATTCATTTATTTTCGTGGGTACCAATTTTCGTGGATAGAGGAAAAATTACATGTTCGTTGAAATTGAATTTCGTGGTTTTGGCAAAGTCTGCATACAAACCTATAGAAAATATGTTATTCGTTGAACATTTAATTTCGTGGTTCTACTGTACCCACGAAATCCACGAAAATTGGTATCCAACGAATAATAATGAATCCACAGTAATTGCAGTCTTATAAACGTTTTTTTAAACGGATTGCTTTTGCCTAATCTTAAAAATAATTGTTAAAGATAGAGAAGTGTATATTAAAATACCAATTGGAAACTTTTTTATCAGGGTAAATAATGAACGCAGATAATTGAATTATACCTCGTATACATTTCTAGGAATATGATTGGTTGAAAGCGTCAGCGTTGATAAATACAGTGTATATTCAATATTAGGTAAGAATAGAGGCGGGTCTTTCACAATACACGGTTAGCAATGCAGTTACGGCTTTGGCACTATTTGATTATTCAAATGTAAAGAAAGGTCTGTTTAATATTGTTATATCAAGATTGATATTAATTGGTTATTGCTGACATTAGGTTTGGTTCTTAAAATTGAACGCTTGAACACCTTTATATAAAAATACGAAGATGTGGTATGCTTGCAAATAAGACAAGTCTAGTATAAATACAACAAATAAAGATAGTCGGTAAGATACATCCGTTACATTATGTGCTAGTGACCTTAAACGATCTGTACAGGGTAATTGAATTACATATGGAATTAATTTACCCCGTAAATAGCGTATAGTCTAGATTAGCTGTGCTATTTTAGATTAATTGTGGGTAAGTTAAAGTTCCAAAGGAGAATTTAACAATAGCTGATAGACGTACACGGGGAATATGAATTTAGGTAAATAGCAACCAATAAAGATTTCTACAAATTTTCATTCTATCCTCACACTATTTATGATTTGAATACACTACCTAAAGCAATAGGAATGTCTAACACCCTGGCATCCTTCAAAAGTGTCATACCCACTCTAACTTTGATGGATCTACAACAACTTATTAAACTACCAAGCCACTGCATATAATGCATGTATTTTATTGTTAACCATTTTCCCTTATAATATTAATTTTAAGTCTTCCGGGAAGTTTTACACTCCTACCTAGGAGTCTACTTCCGTATTCAGGAGAAGAAGAAGAAGACTAGGTTACTCACACACTATATAACTAATGATAATATGCCTTGAAGCACATTTCATTGAAATTCGATAAAGTCTAGGTTAATTCTTTAAAAATAACATGGTGTTCCAAAAGAAAATAAATCCTATTAGGTATATTAAAGAGATAAACATTTTCTGATTATAAACAAAAATGTCATAAATGATGAAAGAAGAAAAAGGCAACAATAGCAAATAAGATCCTGTAATAACATCTTATAAAGATCCGTCTTCACTACATATCAAAGCCAAAAGTTCTTTTCATGACAACGTGGAATAAGAAATTGTAACAATAGTATCGACATATATTTTGTAGTCGTTTAATGTGTAGTAAGTGTCTTGATAAAGTTCAGTGGTATTTTCAAATATTCAAAAATGGTTTTAGGTGGGACCATTTCTGCACGGAAAGAGTTTTCGGATTTGTTGTTTGTAATGATATTTATATAATCTAGAATTTGATCCCACTGCGGTTGGTTTTTATCTTCCGTCGCAACATTATTAAATGCAACCATTCTGTTGTTGCATTGTCCTGCTATTTCTTGAAAATCATTTGGAAGGTTCTTAACATACATATCAATAGTTTCATCCACAAGATAGTCTTTCCCAGTAAAGGCTATAACTGTATAATTCAAAACTTGATTTCCGAATGTCTCAATAAATCTTCTGATTGAAATTAATTCCTCATCAGAATGTCTTCCAATTTTCATTGTGTAAAGAAAAACATGAGGACCGGGTAATAAAAGTTCTATGCATTTTAGCATTTGTTTCTTCACATATCTCTCTGATAGATTTGTGTGAAATAATCCCGGTGTATCAGCAACACTAATTTTAATTCCGTTTCGTATTTTCCATTTAACATTAGTGTTTCCAGTTACAGAAATCGGAGAAAGAGCGTTTTCGAATAAATATTCCGTTAAAATCTGGTTTCCAAGAGAACTTTTTCCAGAACCTGTTCTTCCAATAATGGCAATCCTTATTTCTTTCTGTGATTCAGATTTAGTCTTCTACAATTACCAACAAATAAAAAGGGTTTAAAATGACGTAAAAAGTAGAGCTAACACTGTATTTGAGTTTTTTTCACAGCACATAATAATTTTATTATAATGTATGTTTGTCTGACAATATGAGTTTTATGCAGTAAATATTTTGCGTTGTAAATGATCTTAATGTGAGATTAGACATGTTTGAACGAGACAGACATATACATATAGTGAGATAAACAGGTAACTATGAAAAACATACTCAGAAATATGTATACAGAAAATATATAATAAATGTTTTATTAACTTTTTGTCTTAATGCAAATATTTGCAATCTTGGTGTAATCAGGAGTGTACAGAATTTTAGACTAGTGTTGAAAATCCGTACATTCAGAGGCTTCGCCAAAGGTCGTATGTACCAGTGTAAATTCAAAACACTCCAACAACTATTTTTATTCCCGGGATACACATTGCTACGCTTATTGCTCGTTAGGGGCCTTTGTAATAGCTCTTAGGTTTGTACGCTTCTAGGCAAACATTCTGTTCAGTTCCAGTTTACTGTAAATTTCAGTGGCAGTCTAAATCATTTTTTTAAATTTTCCGACCCTCACCAAAATATCCTTTGTAACAGGGTTTTCATATTAGATTTTTTGTTAATTTGTGCTCGTCCTGAACATGTATGTCATGACTGTCAATGGATTCTAAGCAACCACAAATGAATAGTAACTTATTGTCTGTTTATACATTCGAGTAAGTATTAGTCAACGAAGGATTTTAATCAAGCAGACAAAGCTGACCTTAAATGTACATTATGTATTTGGCCAAATAGCCTACATTAATATTCGTTTTATATTATAAATTGCATTCAATTGAAATGTTATTGTAATTTATTCTTTATTCATGTATGTATTAGGGAGCTGTTTTAGTAGAATGTTTTAGCTTAAATTGGTTTAAAAAAAGTGCCATGATATGAAATTAAAAAGACTATGAGTCCTGTGCTCAGGTTTTAAAATCGTTTTGATTTCTTATAAATTATAATAATGCAACATGACGAAATGTTTTTAGAACAGAATGTTATAATTGAATTGGAAATGTCAAAATTTGATCGAAAGAATACTTTATTTGTGTGGTAAACGAATTGAATATGTTAGAATTGAATATGTTAGAAATTATAAATATCTCGGTGTTATTTTATAAATTTTCCACGGCTATATGATTTGTGTCAAATGGGGTTTAAATACATTCAAACAACTGATAGTTTTAAAATATCTTGGACCACACAAAAAAGCTTATTTTAACAATAAACTCAAACATTTTTGGGAACTTGCACTTATTTTTTTTCTAATGTCAAACAAACAGCCCCTTTGAAATTGGAAGAAAATGTCATGTAAATAATCTGTTTTGTGAGAGTTAGGTCATACTCCATTGCATATTGACATAATTTCTACTCTAATTTATTTAAAAACTAGAGGCTCTAAAGAGCCTGTGTCGCTCACCTTGGTCTATGTGAATATTCAACTTAGGACACAGATGGATTCATGACACTATTGTGTTTTGGTGATGCCAGATGGTGATGTGTTTATAGATCTTACGTAACTAAACATTTTTGCTGCTTACAATTATCTCTATCTTTAATGATTGGCCCAGTAGTTTCAGAGGAAAATGTTAGTAGAAATTTACCAATTTTATGAAAATTGTAAAAAATTGACTATAAAGGGCAATAACTCCTTAGGGGTCAATTGACCATTTTGGTCATGTTGATTTATTTATAGGTCTTACTTTGATGTAAATTATTGCTGTTTACAGTTTATCTCTATCTATAATAATATTCAAGATAACAAAAACCGGCAAAATTTCCTTAAAATTACTAAATCAGGGGCAGCAACCTAACAAACAGTAGTCCAATTTATCTAACAATTGTACAGCAGAAAGATTTTGACCTGATAAACAATTTTACCCACTGAAAGATTTGCTCTAAATGCTTGGGTTTTGAAGTTATAAGTCAAAAACTGTATTTTCACCTTATATTCTATTTTTTGCCATGGCGGCCATCTTGGTTGGTTGGGCGGGTCATCGCACAATTTTTAAACTAGATACTCTAATAAAGATTTTGGTCATGTTTGGTTAAATTATGCCCAGTAGTTTCAGAGGACAAGATTTTGTAGAAAACAACTAAGATTTACGAAAAATGGTTAAAAATTGACTATAAAGGGCAATAACTCCTAAAGAGGTCAACTGACCATTTTTTACATTTGACTTATTTGTAAATCATACTTTGCTGAACATTTTTGCTGTTTACAGTTTATCTCTATCTATAATAATAATCAAGATAATAACTTCAAAAAGCAAAAAAATCCTTAAAATTACCAATTCAGGGGCAGCAACCTAACAACAGGTTAACAATTTTATACGCATCAAATTTCTCTAAATGCTTTGGTTTTTGAGTTATAAGCCAAAAACTGCATTTGACCCCTATGTTCTATTTTTAGCCATGGCGGCCATCTTGGTTGGTTGGCCGGGTCACCGGACACAATTTTTGAACTAGATACCCTAATAATGATTTTGGTAATGTTTGGTTAAATTTGGCCCAGTAGTTTCAGAGGACAAGATTTTGTATAAGATAACTAAGATTTACGAAAAATGGTTAAAAATTGACTATAAAGGGCAATAACTCCTAAAGGGGTCAACTCACCATTTTGGACATGTTGACTTATTTGTAAATCATACTTTGCTGAACATTTTTGCAATTTACAGTTTATCTTTATCTATAATAATATTCAAGATAATAACCGAAAATAGCAAACATTTCCTTAAAATTACCAATTCAGGGTCAGCAACCTAACAACGAGTTGTCCGATTCATCTGAAAATTTCAGGGCAGATAGATCTTGACCTTAAAAACAATTTTACCCCTTTTCGGATTTGCTCTAAATGCTTTAATTTTTAAGGTATGAGCCAAAAACTACATTTTACCCCTATGTTCTATTTTAAGCCTTGGCGGCCATCTTGGATGGTTGGTCGGGTCACCGGACACAATTTTTTAACAAGAAACTTTGATAATCATTTTGGCTATGTTTTGTTTAATTTTGCCAAGTAGTTTCAGAGGAGGAGATTTTTGTAAAAGTTAACGACGACATACGACGGACGACGACAGACGACGACCGACGCCGGACGCCAAGTGATGAGAAAAGCTCACTTGGCTCTTCGGGCCAGGTGAGTTAAAAAGCATTAATGGTTTAGAAAAGATTAATTTGTTAAAAAAAAAGCAATATTTGCAAGTATTGAAATTCAAAAACTGTAATAAGTCATCTTGGTATTCTATCATTGTACATATTAGAAGATACCCGCGAACTCGTGGTACAATTCATATTGGACAAGTGTTTAAAACATGTATTGATAAAGGTCGCCAAAATTGGATATCTTCCCCAAAAAAAGCCTTTTTATGTTGAGAAATTTAGGAAGTACAGAAAAAATTATACGTCGTATAACAAATATTTCCGACTTTGTATGGTTTCAGAGAAGTTGCGGCTCAATAAAATAAGTCTTTTTCTTTAATAATATAAGTTTTAAAGATTTATTTATGTTGATGTGAAAAGTTTTGACATTGAAAAGGTTAAACATATTTTGATTAGTAGATAAAGGATTTACTAAATAAATAATATAAACGATAATGCAAATGATAAAAAATATCTAAATTTAGAATCATCTTCAATAAGGAAGCATATTTATTTCAAGTTAATAACTTTCAGTAACGAAAAAGCCTAAATCAATTAAGAATCAGTGCTCATCAGTCAGCTGTCGAGAAAGGTAAATATAACATGTACCATATGCGAATGCTAGTCATTTCCCGGACTTCATTTTTCGGGAAAAGCGGGATATTTCAATTTTAAGTTTCTCGTTAAAAAAGGGTATACAGTAAACTTGAATTATAAAACTATTTACCTCTCTGACAAATTTTGCGTGTTTTTTTTTGGTAAAAAAAGACATCGTATAAATAGCTAAATACAAATACATACCTCTTGTTTGTTGAAGTCTGTCTCTTCATCTACAAAGCAGAATATCGGCACTACTAGAGAAATTACCTCGTATTGTTTGCAATTGCATTATTTGTAATCAAAGTCGGCAAAGAATCAAATAAGATTGTACTTTATTCCATGACAATGGTCTCCTTACGTTTTATGCTTTCAAAACTTTTGCACAGTCAGTTTTTAAATAAACTTTAAGGGGGCTTGGGCGTCTTAATTAAAACTGATAGTTTTTTTTAATAGTTTGTCAAAATGAAGTTTTATTTTGCACTTCCCAAAAATATAATAAAAGTCACTGGACTTTTTTGTAAGTTGCGCAAATATACAGAATTTGTATATATTATTTATGGAAAATCAAATGGTGTGTGATTACAATATGATAGCATTATAGCATTTTAAGATTAAATGTGAGAGGATAACTCTTAAAACATGCTTTTAGATTAGAAAAAAAAACAAAAAAAAAAACACGGTCACCGAACTAGTGTTCTTGCTAAATATAAAAATAGGTAAAATCATAACACTTTCTATAAAAAATACTTTATCTGAGTAGTTGAATAAACAACTAACAAAACATAACTATGTTTTTTTCAGGCATACTTTATATAACTGTTGTTTCTTTCTGGAATATGTATTACAAGCTAGCAGCATTCATAATAAATATATTTCTCATCAAAAGCTCTGCACCAAGATCAATATCTACATTTAGGCCATCATCAATTAGCAGATTCGCTCTACCAGACACAAGACACAACAATTATATAGAAGATGACATTGATAGAGGTTTCTGTAGTGCAAACAACAACAGCATGGATGAACGTGTACAAAACATCGAAAACGATGTCTTGTATTGGCTTTCAATGCTAGATTTAAAAAAAAAAATCACGCCTTATCCGCAAGAATGGTGACATCGAAAAACTTCTTTACTTATTTAGAATCTTCCCTCAGACACCTGTATTAACTTTCAATTTTTTTGGACAGTTACGAACACAACTGACTTTAAGATACATATACTCCTTATGGAATTTACTGGCAAATTCTAAACGGAAACATATGGCGAAACTAAAATATCACACATAAAGCAAATGGATATTCCGAACTTCATGGACTTATAAAGAGCATTTTCTCATGCAGAAAGTAATATATAAAAACATAAGACTTTGTCAAATCAGATTACATCTCTTCAGTTTTAGCTTCACAGGTTGTATATAAAGGCAACAGTAGTATACCGCTGTTCAAAACTCAGAAATCCATGTACAAAAAACAAAATCGGGGTAACAAACTAAAACCGAGGGAAACGCATTAAATATAAGAGGAGAACAACGAAACAACACTAAAATGTGACACACACAGAAACGGACCAAGCATCAGACAACAAATCCCACGAGAATAACAAATATGACATCAGAACCAAATACATGAATTTGGGATAGACAAGTACCATGACACGTCTTATCGCAATGTGAATTTACACTAAAATATAAGAGAAAACATACGACGCAACGTTAAAATGTAACACACACAGAAACGAACAATAATATAACAATTGCCATATTCCTGACTTGGTACAGGACATTTTAAAAGGAAAAAATGGTTGGTTGAACCAGGTATTGTGGCATGCCAAACCTCAATCTTTTATGGCCATGTGAAATATAACATCAAAATGACAACACAACACCACAGGACTACAATATATGCATTTGCGAACACAATTGACAAAGAAACACACGAACAACAGCCAACAAAAGGCAACAAGTTCAAACTTTTAATACGCCAGAAGTGCATTTTGTCCACAAAAGACCTACTAGTGACTCCTAGATACAATAGTTTGAAAGCCGAAACAAGTACAAAGTTGAACAGCATCGAGGACCAAAAGATCAAGAAAGTTGTATCAAAACGGCCAGGGTTTTCTGTTAGTTACTAGAACATTCCTATTATTTAGAATAGTTTATACTTTTGCAAACAATAAATTTTATAAAATGACTATACAAAAGATGTATCTTTGTATAATTATCTATATATCAAATTATTTCGAATGTAATTATACTGACTATATTGTCGCTGGACATGGTAACGATAATTCAGGGCGAATACTCTTCTTCTTGTCTGTGTTTTGATGATTGATCAACGAAAATGAAAGAGTGATAATTATCGCAATTTGTACTCGAAAAGACTAAAATATTTCCGTGTCAAGACGTTACAAAACTCTGAACAATATTTTCACTTTTTATGATATAAAGTTACAAAATATGGCACAAGACTATTTTATGCATAAAGTCACGTGCAAAGTTGAAAAATCTTGGGCGTTAGAAAATTGAAACTAGAATTTAACTTACTGTATCAGCCCATAGTACCCAACATTTTTTTCTCGTATTGACGCTATCCGAAAATCAATATCAATTCCAGATTTACATAGACAGGGCAACGTCACTAGAATTACACATGCTGATTTAACCGTAGTAGGGATGATTTATTCATATCATTCATAACATAAAATATCATGAAATTTGACTAAAACTGGGTTTAACAATGACAAATTTATCTGCGGAAACGCTTAATTTATGCCATATTATCTTCCACGAATGTATGTTAGGGACATATAATATACTTTCATTTTATTAAAGGAATACTAGCTAAAAGATATTAAGAAAAACAAAATATGTGAAATAACAAAAAAATTATTCGTTTTTACCAGCCAAATTTTAAAATAAGCAAAGAAATATCGCTGATGAAATATTCACTTGCAAGTGAATAATGACAACTCGTTTAATCCTTATTCATGATACATTCAAATAAACCCCGTAACTAAAGATTGGTTATGCATGCATAGGTCGTTTTCAACAATTTACAGGAAAAGAATATTAACATTGAAAGGAAAACAAAAGTAAACCATTTCATAGACTGCTTCCATCCTAAAAAAATCATTTTTACAGGCAAAAACATTAATTATCCATTTTTTTTAACCTGAAACATGAAATAAAAAAGACATGTAAAAATGAAGTTACAAGAGATCGCTAGGCTATTCGTATTTATGTTTATGTTAATATCGGGTTATGTGACCATCGTCAGTATTCGGATGTCAACTCAATAGTTATTTAGATAGTGTCTAGACCAAAATGCACTCGAAATATATTCGTGTAGATAAATTGTTCAAAGTTTATTTCAGACTTACAAGTATTGTTATTAGGAAAAACGTGTTAGTATGTTATTAATCAGATATGAGATTTCGAGTCAAGTCGTTGAACGTTAATTTACAGCTGCGTCTTTGATATTTGCATTTATCTTACCCCCTATACATTTCTAGGAACACATGGAGACCTTTAAATTGTCTATTATGTAAGTAGGCGGGGCTGATTTTTAAACACTATAACAAGATGTTATACGTCCTATTATTAAAACAATACGGTGTGGAGGAAAAATATGAAAAGTTTCAAAAAACGAAGAATTAAGTTGGATTATAGCTCTTCATCTTTTATATAAGCTTTGGATTTCAAATATTTTGGCAACGAGCATCACTGAAGAGACATGTATTGTCGAAATGCGCATCTGGTGCAAGAAAATTGGTACCGTTAATCTTCTTGGAGATGAACGATTCGAAATAATTCATAAAACACATTGAGAGCTTACAAATTCTTAGTGTTGGCAGTCATTTTTCAAAAAAACAAATGGTAGTAGGTTCTTACCCCATATGCATACCGCATATATATCGTACTAGATCACAAGCACACTTTGTACCTAAAAGTATTGTCATTTTAATTCAGGATGAAGCAACAGCGATTCACTAAGTGAGTGTACCTTAAACCACTGGGTATCATCAGTCCCGTTACGCGGGTTATTTGCTGTTCATCACACTTTATAGGATATTCCGTCATAGACAGAAAACGTACAACAGTTACGCCTTAAATAACACAATGACCGGATGTATATGTACAGAGCAACGTCAAAAAGTTACCAGAAAAAAAACCCAGAATAAACAATAATTGTAAAATTCAGAAAAAAAAGCAAAACAGAGAATACTATAACACGTTATTTAGATGTTGAACTACATCAGTCCCTAGAATCTATACCGCATGACCATCGTGTGTTATTTGTTCATGTGAAGCAGGATCTGCGTACCCTTCCGGAGCACCTGAGCTCACCTCCCGTGTTTTGTGGGGTTCGTGTCGCGTAGTCTTTAGTGTTTTTATGTTGTGTCTTTTGTACTATTTTTTGTCTGTTTGTCTTTTAATTCTTTAGCCTGGATCAGCAACCTTCTGCTCAGTAACTGGTGACGTTAACAAAGTCTTTTGTTTCTTCAATTTCTAGTTCTGGGGAATATATTTATGGAACTCAGTCAAAAATTGTCATGTGTATACAAGAGGGAGATATGGTTGCAACATCATGAGCATATTTTCATTTCAAAAGTCTATTGAATCCTTTCATTTATTGTATTTCTTTAAAGTGTGATCAATATTTTATTCGTTAAGTTTTTTTATGAATTCAATAGCTTTAGTTTTATTTGTTTATGTAAGACTTTTATGTATATTCATAATGTTATTTAATTGGTTTTAAACGTTCTAAATTAATTATATGCTAATAAAAAGATTCTTTTACAACTTTGTTAATATAAATTAGTTACTTTTCAACTTGCAAGATTTATCGACCATGCTAGGGGAATATAATTTATGATTTGAGGAACATTATACAAGTGAACAACACACATTTCGTTTGGTAACTGTAGTTATTCTACTGTCAAGAATACACTGTTTTGTCAGCAGCATTTATCCTGCATTTACTGTTTTAATAAGGTGTTTATAATTATGTCAGAATTCAAATACAGATGTCATATTGCCTTAATATTGTTGCATCATTTGATAAGAAAATATCATTATAATCTGCGAAACCACCTTATACAAAAACAAAAATAAAACACTATAACAACGACTTTATTCCTGAAACTTTAAACTTATATTGCATGCGTCAGTGAGAAATTATTATCTGAACCTTCATAAAGCATTCGGACTGTTTTTAAAAAGAACAAAATCATCTCCTAATGATGATAAAATGTTAGGAAAGTAGTTATTCTAGATAAATTACAAAGAGTGTCTTGCAAACATAGTTTAATCTTAATAAACGTATTAACATAATTTTTGTTTACCAAAAAGAAATGTTGCTGTAATCCACATCAAAGACTTAACCAAATCTTCTAAATTTATTTAAAGTTTTTTATAACAATAGATAACCATGTGTTTTATTATTAAATCTTATTGGAGCTAATCAGCACATAATGACCGTTTCTTAAAAAAAAGGGGAGTTGAACAGTTTTGTAGGTTAATGCCATATGATATATGTGGCCAGTTGATGACATTAGTATTTCTGTTATTATCTCAAAACTGTAGGAAAAATGCCAGATACGCTCATCAGAATTATCGATTCTCAGGAGAAGAGTATTGATATAAAACCACTCTAGTCATAAGCTACCAATTATGTACATTTTGGTATACGATCAAGTTTGCACAATATTCGCAATTGATTTCATTTGCCTTTTTTATACAATGTATATAATTCATACGATATAGAAATAAGGAGACAAAGAGCCATTGGTAGTCATCGGCAGTTGTCTGCTTTATGGTTGAGTTGTTGTCGCTTTGACAAATTCCCCATTTCCATTCTCAATTTTAACTATCTATCAAAGTTCCTAAAAAGTTGATGACATTGATTCAACAAATACGAAAAACATACCGTATAGTCGACTAAGTAAGGAAGGCTCTGACATTAAGAATTTCAAACAATTCATTTGAGAAACATAAAATCATATTGATAAAAGTTGTTTTAACAGTCAAAAAGAATAAACATAAACCAACAACAACCACTTAACTACATGCTCTTAACTGGGACAGTCATTTAAATTTTTGCATTTCGTCCATTTCGATTGTCATGATACCATGAGACCAACATGCGCTGTCTTTTACTTAAACTTATCTTGATACCAAAAGAGGACGTTTATTATACACTGTATGTTCCATTGTGCTATCATTATATAATTAAGACCAGGGGGATATACTTACTGCAGTCATTTAATGTAAGAGAAGTATAATTCTTTTTATATGATAACCCGTGTACAATTTACCTTATGCCACCTCTTGGTACCTCATGTTTCTGCAAAAGTATGGCCTCTATGCAGAAAATGTCAAAATTTGTTCATAACATTGTCGATGTATGAGTTTTAAACACACTTTGGTATCGTTCGTTTATCTTTTAATCAATGAATATGAAGGATTGATATGACAGAATATAAATCATAAATCGGGCCAGTGATCGGGCAAGTGATTAGTAGTTGAAGTCCTTATTTTCTCTTCCGTATGAACGGTAATCACACATTGATTGTTCTGACATGAAATATAAAAAGGCAAAAAGAAACGTTACATGCTTTAGTTTATAGATCATTTATATACCAACACATTGATAAAAATACGTTCATGTAATAGTTGGCTAAGATCATTTAAAAAAACCAAACAAGTTTTCTTTATTGAAAAGAACATTGCACATTTTCGGACAATTTCAACAGGACGGGTACATAATTCAGGTTAACAAGTTAATACCTTCGGTGACCACCTCTTGCATATATGACCGTCTGACAATACCGTCGCATTGAATCAATAAGACGTCGAATAAAGTCTTGCGGGATGTTGTTCCATTCACTGAAAAGTGCTGATCGGTGTTGGGCGAGGGTTTCCGGTAGATTTTGGCTATTTTGATACGTCGTCAAAGTTTGGCTCAAAGATGTGCAATTGGCGATAAATCTGGAGACATTGCTGGCAATAGCATCATGCGAATATACTTATTGTCTTTAAAGGTAATCGAAATGTGTACAACGCTACAACTGAACGTTGCTTAAACACGTGGTTAAAACGATGTCTTCAGAGAAGTGGATCCAGAATGTTGTTCCTATACCTTGTTGCATTTAGTAGGATTTTGAGCTCTGTGCGTTCTTCGTAGGATATTCTGGCCCATACCATAACTCTGCCACCACCTAACGGATCTGTTTCATGTCTGCACGAACCAGCAAATCGTTTATTGGGCCTCCCGGTAGACCCTTGCTCTGCCGTCGTTAAATTTCAAGTTGAATTAAGATTCATCGGTATAAAGGTGTTGTTTGCCTATTCCATCGAACCGTACCAGAAACCATTCAAGTCGCGCTATCCAGTAATTTTGCGTAAGGATAGGTCACTCCAATTGACGACGAGCTTTTAGAAGAAATTGACGCAATCGGTTACGAACTGTTTGAGCAGATAATAAGATGATTTAATTTACCAATCATGGTGTCCAAAATATGAGCTGTACAATCACATGAATTACAAAATGTTGCACAGATATTCTGTTGTTATGTCTTCTGTGGGTGTGTCGTGCACTTGCTGGCGCGTTTACAAATGGATTTCCGAGAGGAATTAAGCGGATGTGTCTGCCTTTATGTAACGTCGTTTCACGTTGACTGCCATTACAGGGCGATCATTTGTCTTGCCAGTATCTCTTGAACGAATCTTAAGCCTTGCTATATTTATTATAGATACATTAAAATGATTTGCAACCTCCTGCTGCAACATCCCAGTATCTATAGTTTTATCTCATTTTTGAGAAGACGGGGCATTTACTCACGTGTAAATTATTCAATTTGTTAATGCGATCTTTCGTAAACAATCGTGTTTGTCACAACTAATAACCAAAACGGACAACTCAATTCAATCTCTATACAGGTACATTTTTGAAAAATGGTTGTTTTTTTTAAACCAGAGAATGACCTCCTGTCATTTCCGATATTTTTGTCAAAGGAGTAAATTTGATAGATAAGATATTCAAGTTACTAGATTTAATCTTCAAAATAATTGAAATTTATATATTTATTTTTTTTCAAATTCAAAACCAATGTAACGTTTCTTTTTTTGCCTAGTTTATACATGTTACAACTAATAGGATGTTGCTTATATTTGACATATGAGGATCACCTACATGTATTTGTTATATTGCGATTATTGAATTTGCCTTAACCAACCTGTTAAACTTGATTGTCAAAATAAATTCATCATATATACCATGACTAAATTTAGAATATACGCCAGACGCGCGTTTCGTCTACAAAAGACTCATCAGTGACGCTCGAATCCAAAAAAGTTAAAAGAAGTTGAAGAGCATTGAAAACCAAAATTCTATGCCTGAGGTAGAAAAGTCTTAGTTTTTCCAAAATTTCTAAAATTTGTGAACAGTAAATTTATGAAAATAACCTTATCAATGACAATTCATGTCAGCACAAAAAGTCTTCAAATACTGTTAGTGACATAGTGTGCTAGTGACCTTATGCAAAACATAGTTTCAGTAATTCCATATTGGTATTCGATCTTTGCTCTGAACCCATATGGAATTACTGACCCCATATATAGTGTATTAGGTCACTAGCCAAATGTTTAAACAAATTGCTTGACTTAACTTGTAATTGCGTGCTTTAGCATCCGACTAAAAAACTTAAATGCTTTTGGTAATTAATATTGAAATAAATGACTGGATATACCAAGAAAATATTTTGATCCAATAAAGATCAATTTAGATACTTGAAACTTGAAACGTCATGTTAAAACCCAAATCATTACACAAAAAGTCAATACAGCGCTACATCTTCGTAATGTTTTCCTTTATTAGAAATGCAAAAAATGAATAAATAATAATTTCTTCCGGCTTAATTTGTTCTTGTGATAAATAATTTGATTCGCAATATGTGGCATAGATATTCCTCGTACAGTGCACGTGCTTTTAAATTTCAACCTGCTAAGACAAACAATTTCTTTGTAAGAATTATCGTCCCGGAAACAGTTTTCTTAGTGACTAAATCTCCTCCATATCAGCGGAAGAAAGTGACAAATTTATTTTTTAAACTGTTCGTTATATCCTTTTGCATGATTTGTCCTTTTTTGAACGAAACGATATGAACATTCCATTAACACATTATTTCCCCTTATGCATGTGATATGAGTAATATGCATTTCTAACTGGTAAACCATAAGTGATAAAGACCTAGGATCTTTTGATTTGAAGTCATTTGTCCAACAAAATAAAATTTTTGTCAATGTAAAAAGGTCAGTGTCATATTCTTGATTTTGACCTACTGTTATTTTCAATTACTTCCAAAAACAGTATAAGATATATCGAAAAACATATTTTTACTAAATTGTAAGTTGCGACATGTCGTAACACATGAATTTTGTGGTTGAAGAGTACGTTGGCCGTAAATTGGAGTTTTCTCCTTTTTTATATTTGAAATTATGTAAGGTGGTATAACTCATTTACAAAGAATAATACGGTAATTTGATTAGGTGTCCTGGATGTATGACCTTGAAATTGAGCTGAAGGCCAAAGTTAAATTTGAAGTTCTAGATTTTGATCTTTGCATTAACTTCATAATTTAACACGAAAAAGCAATCAGACTCTTTTCAATAGCTTGCAATTTACATGATCTTGAAAAATCCAACCGGAGATGACTATGTCTAAACCGGAACTAGCTTTGTTTTGTACTTATTTGATGCTAAAGTATATAGGACCATATATTTTTGCAATCAGTGTCAAATAAACTATCAAATAAAACCAAAAGTGAAATTATCTCCATTATTTCAACAAAATAATTTAAAAACCCTATATTATGGAAATCAGCGGACATTAAGTTATCATCTGTACATGTCATCTTAAACTGTATTTTAATATTTTATATCAATATGAAGCTTTTAAGAAGTGGAAAGACCTTCAATTGTTCTCTGAAAAATTGGTTTTTAATTTTGGTTTGAGTTCCAAAGGCAGAATCTTCGACGATAAACAATTACCCACCTAATTAAATCAAATTTGATTAAAAAAGAATATAGTATTTGTCAAAACTCGATTCTATTTTTTACAATCTTTGTTAGTTTTCATTAATGATGATTAACTATAAACACTTACCGACAGCATCAGATTTTTCTGTACACATTTCACTTGAAACTACAAAATATATAATGTGGTAAATACATAAAATGAATGCGAATATGAAACTTGCAGATGTTATGAACGCTGGTAAAATTTCAAAACTTGTCATGGTATGAATTCGCTGATGGGATCGTGATACATGTATCTGGCCATCTGTCCTTGATATCTAGTAATAAATTTAATTCTCTTTGTAAAAGAGGGACGAAAGATACTAGAGGGACAGTCAAACTCAAAAATCGAAAATAAACTGACAACGCCATGGCTAAAAAGGAAAAAAAACCCAGACAGACAATAATTCACATTACACAACATAGAAAACTAAAGAATAAACAACACGAACCCATCCAAATACTAGGAGTGATATCAGGTGTTCCGGAGGGGTAGGCAGATCCTGCTCCATTTGTGGCACCCGTCCTGTTGCTTATGTGATTACAGATCCGTCAAATAGTATAATTCAGTAGGCCACATTCATGAAAGGGAAGGCGATTGTAGTTATGACGTTAGGAACATATCCGAAATCATTTTTGAAACGGTTATTCCATAACGATCAACCAACTCGTGATGGCGTCCGTTAAGTTTACGATGTTAAGATTGAACCTCACCATTTGAAACTCTTGGTTTAATAGCTTCTTTGTGAGCAGCAGCCCTCTATCAAGGAAATCATGATAGGAAATGCAAGCACAGGTATTTAATATCAATTGGGAGATATATACAACGTCTGCAGGTGCTGCTGAAATGTTCCTACTTAGAAATGGAATGTTCAAAATTGGAAAGCTGAAATCGTGTCTTTTGTCGTATCGTTTTGATTTCAAAAGACCCTCATCGTCAATTTTTAGATGTAAGTCAAGATATGAGACCGACTTAACTGTATCTGTTGTACCCTTTATCTCTAGTTCGATGGGATAGATTCTTCCTAAGAAGTCCTTGTATGAAGTCAGCCTTATAAAGAAACAAGTCGGCAAGAAGAGGGGCACAATTTGTTACCATTGGAATGCCGACTGTCTGTTGAAAAACACGTCCTCCAAACGTAACAAACATTTTTATGATGTTGTCAATTAAGAAATCAAGTATCTTGATAGTGTCAGTATAAGAGAAATTTTAGTTTGAATTAGAGTGATCCCTTTCAAAGTAGGATTTATCCCTCTCTAAGCATTGCTAAGACAAGATATTTGTAATTACGTTAATCATTCTTTTTTTATGAAATAAAGCAATACCAACTGTTTCAATTTGTCTTTTAGTTTGGAATATGGAAGACATGTGTAAAGTGTAAAAAAGTCAAATGTTTTATTAATATTACGAGATGAAAGAGAAAAAGATTTATGTACTGTGGATTCATTTATTTTCGTTTGTACCAATTTTCGTGGTTTGAGGAAAATTTACATATTCGTGGATATATAATTTCGTGGTTTTGGCAAAGTCTACACTCATTCCTTTAGAAAATTTGTTATTCGTTGAGCATTTGAATTCGTGGTTCGCCCGTACCCACGAAATCCACCAAATTGGTATCCAACGAATATTAATGAATCCACAGTACTTTAAAAGATCTTTGGAATTTTTAAGTATCCACACCAGATCCACACCATCTCTATCATCGGCAGTTTCACAATAACTTGGAAGCCCGTCTTTGATTGCTGATAAAATAGATGTTAACAATTTCGAAAGAGGTCTCGTGGAGCACTTGGAAGACCTGCAATATACCGTTATTTGTAAGGACACTTCTGTGGTTTAAGTATCCAATACAGTGATGGAAGATCCAGTTCTTCATTTTTGGTTAAAATTCTCAAGGAACATAGAACATACCTATAATTATACAGGATGTCCTCTTTAGTAAGTGTTGTGAGAGTATATGTTTCCAAGTGAATTGTCAATACTTAATTCTTTTATCAAGCTGTTAATGTAACGAGTTTTACACACAAAAACGATGTTGTTTGGGGCTTTATCTGCGGGGACAATAACATATTTGTCACGAAGGTAGGATAAGTGTTTCGCAACATTGTGGTCTTTTACGATTGACGTAGAATGGACATTGATAGACTAGTTCAGTTTCTCAATTATGATTTGTATGAATGACCTCACTGCCTTAATTCATTCGGAAAGAATGTCTACGTCTTCCTTATCGCGCCTATTCAATTGCCTGGCAAAATAATCGACTGAATCCATTAAAATTTGGTAAAGTTGTATTTCCAATTGATGGATTTAGGCTCACGATATTTCGGACCTTTCGATAACACATTTCGTAGGGAAGTGTTATTAACAATGTTGCGGTCGGCGGTAATAACGTGGCCATCCGGATTATATGTGTAAGTGTTTATGTGTGAAACAATGGTGAATGCCATTTAACCTCTATCACCGAAGTTATAAAAAAATATCGAAATGGGAGAAAAATGTGTATCAAAATGGACAAAACTAATAATACAGCATATTCGCTAGCCAAATATTACGATCCAGTCCGTCCTCGCCATCCTGGGGTGAGTAAGTTAGAATTTGGGAGGCCCGTTGTAATGATTTTCATTGGTCGTAGTTATTACGTGCTGCATCCGATCCAAAAATATCCATAAAGATGATCCCGTAAATAAGAAGTCAATGTTAATAATCAATTGCTACGTACCGATTGAGCAACAAGTCATTACCTCCAAAAGATACGCAACTATTCGAATGTCAACGTTTATTTTGTGTTCCTGCTTCACGATATTTTTTAACACTAGCAGCAACCGTTTGACAATTTCCTACTGAAGAATGATTTAGTAGACGTGCATTTTGTCAACCGGTAGACAACGCAGTATTGTTATCACAAATGATTGATTCATATACCAAGAGTGGAAACGAGGTGGGACAAGATTGTCAATAAACAGCAACTAGTACTCTGACATTTATATGGACATCTACGATTTTTTTTCTTAAATACCATTAGGCTTATTTACCGGTGTATAACAATGAAAACAACCTTTAATGTACATCACAGATTAGGGCAGTTAATTGGTTAAACATTCAGGTTACGATATTTTTTTATAACGTAATATGATTGGACATTTGCTATCTAAATTTATCAAATATTCGAAACTACTCTATTTAATATAATCATTTGATAAAGGTCAATAGTTTAAACATATTTAGTTTAAACATATTTATTGTTCAAAATGACAAATGGATTAGTGACAAGTATAATAACTTAATAACGTCTTCTAGAAGGTCAATGCAAGTCAATAAATCTATACGCGCAAATCGCATTTGGTATCATTTGTTTGCATATGTGTATCATAAACATACAAATAATGATACACAATTCACAACATAGAAAAACTTAAGACTATGCAAACGAGCCCCACGCAAAACTGGTTGCGATCTCAGGGGCTCTGAACATTTTAACTGTGGATTTGATTGTTACTTTTCGAAAATGAAAAACATTGTTTCATAAAGATTGCATTATTAATAGGTACAGCCACAGACATTGGAAACTTAAGATCTGCCACCAAAACATTTACCGAGGGGAAATCTTGAATAATACATGTACTAGTTGGTTCTTCTATGATCTGAAATCGCAATCACAGATGAAGAGACGGACCCTTCTTTATTGTATTGGATATCTGGATAGCATAACTGTCTTTGCAAACTACTTCAATCCTTGAGTGTTACATGTGCTTAACGAAACTTCTTTTCAAATGGTAAACATAATTTTAGTAGCAATCAAAATCGGTTTTCAATGTTTTAATGAGAAACAACCTACTATAGGAACTTTGCAAATCAAATATTTAAAATTTTCTAAAGATTTATCATGTACACATGTATTCATTATTCCATACTAAACGATGAATGATAAATAAAATTGAGAATAGAAATAAGAAATGGGGAAAACTTATTTATCATGCTTTCATTCATGAAAAAAACTGCCAATGTATATAATGGTTCTTGTCCCCGGCACGGATAAATCGTACTTTCCAAATTATCACGATTCCAAAAAATTACTAACATGGACATTATCAAACTACACGATTTCATGCAAATATGATGATTGGAAACATTTGTTTAAATATTACAGGATATGCTTATCTAATACAATCAAGTTTCCGATGAAAAACATGCGTGCTTGTCCTCACGCAAACTTGCTTTATTATTCATATCAGGCTTTCTATATACAAGAGCTTGTGAGGACGAATTAAAAGAAGCTGACAATAACATTTTACTTCGCTTCTTCTGTCTATGTGATAGTATCTTACTTCATATTCTGACTTCTAGTTACTAAGTTAAACAAATATAATCCATCAAACTTGAAAAACATGATGTGGCAGATACTGTTAAGGCTTCCTATTTCTTTACTCGTATTTAAAACTTGGCAATATTAAACGTAATAATATCTTTATTGCATACAATTTGCTGTACCAATTTACTAAGTTTACAGCTTATAACTTAATATCCCTCATGTTAGTTTACCTAATAGTTTAGGGAAGCACTATTTGGTAAGATATAACTTATTCATAATATTAGTAGCTATAGTATAATTGATTTCACAATTATATAAAATAAATATTGTGAATACACATACAGATCTTTGTTAAAAGTTTCTTGCCTTTTTTTTGTACATTGACATTTATAAAATCGATAATGATAAATAATGTTTCAAACATTTAAAACTGGTTTAATTCTGATTTTTTTTATAATCTTCAATGAATTTATTTGTTTTTAGAATTGTCTTACTACTATTTTTGTTATTAAAATTGTTCCTTTCAATAATATCTGAAATTTTTTTTTTGAAAATTTTCAAAATGTTTATTTTTTCTTTTTTCTTTTCTAAGACATAATATGCTTTATATAATGAAAAGGATATTATTGTCTGTATGTAGTTAATATCCAAGTATGCCGAGTCTTTAATTTTGTACCCTATTACTAGATTTTTAAGACTTAAAATGTTTTTGTCTATAACCAGGGAGTTCATTAATTTCATTGCTATTTTTCGGAATTCTGTATTGAATAAGCAGTTGACAAAAAAGTGTTCATAGTTATCTTTTTCTTTACAAAGCTAGCTTACATAAGTTGTCTTCAGTTTTTTTCCACTTTTTTAAAAGTTCATTACATGGCAGAATATGGTGAATAAGTTTCCATCTAAATATTTTCAATCTGTTATCAGTGAGATATCAAAAAATAAAAACAAAGTTATTTTTGAAATTGTAATTTAAATTTTGTCAAATATGTTTTTCCACAAAAGAAAACCGTTCTGTTTTTCATGATTTTCTTTTAGTTTTCAGGTTTGATATTTTCTCTGCGAGCAGGTATGGCTTTTGGTCTAGCTGCTTTGGGAATGTCATCATTCAGTTCACTATTGTGAGAGACAACCTCTGTTATGATTGATTGAGGTTGCTACAGCTCTGCTTCAATGGATGTAGTTGTTATTGCTTCAACTATGTCTACTGGCGATTGTATAGCCTCCTGATCTTTATTTTCCTTTATCTGAGGTTGTGCGTTAGCCTCACCATGATCGTTTTGATCTTCGCCATGTACGCTATAGTTTTGTTGTTCATGATCATGATTCGAAGATAAATCACTCGTACATTCATTCTGTCTGTGGCCTGATTCTCCACAGTTTCTGCATTTCCAATCATTTTGGCAGTCTCTGGTTTTATGACCAGTTTCCATACATTTGTTGCACTTGATATTGTCGTTCTGTTGACCTTTATAAAGTACTGTGGCTCTGTATATCCCTATAGGTATAGATTTGGGAATTGCCTTATCTAATGGGCCATCACAGATGACAATTCGATCTCCTGTCTGACAGTCGGTGAATTGATATTCGAATCCAAATCTTTTCCTGAAGTGTTTAGGAGTTGTGCAGTTGTACCCCTCTAGCGCTCTCAAAATTTGTTAATCATCCGTTGAGAGCGGTACATCTTTCACACGTATTTTAACATCTGTAGAATTTCTTCAAATCGAAAGCGTGGATTTCTAAAATATATGAATATAGATTTCCCCCTAAGCTCAAGCCCGTCAGAAAGCAAACACTCTGTTTCTTTTTGTGTATCCAGGTATATCCGCCATAGACCTCTAATCCTTTGAAGACCCGTGATTGATCTTCTAGGTATTACTGCACCTATGACTTTGTACATTTCATCAATTGTCAGATACAAACTTTTTAGTTTTGGTATATCTCCAAATACATCGGATTCTTCAATGAATACTGGCTCAACTGAGGATATAGAATAATCAGATTGATCAAATTTAGGTCCGTTTTTGAAAGCTTCGGCATGCGACGCCATATTGTTTTTTTCTTGAGTGTCAGATTTAGTAATAATTTACTCACCAACAGTGATATTTCAAGATAAATCCTCGAAAAATATGTGATAAATCACTAAGGGAATGTTTTTGTTCCTATCTGAATACTTATCGTAACCAGTAAGAATGTCTAAATAAACAAAATACACAAATTTTCTTGAGCTATCTGCAGACCTGTTACCTTGGTTAGGGGCCGTTACTCATATCCTTACCAATAATGGTAGGTTGTAATCAAAACTTTATAGACATAAGAGAGAATATCAACAGGACATTGTCATCTGTATTTTCTCGCATAATTGCTCTATAATTCTTATAAGGCTTACTATACACAAGAGTTTATGAGGACAAATTTAAAGCAGCTGGCAATAACATTTTACTTCGCTTTCCACTATCTAGTTGATGGTTACTTACTCAATATTTCGACTTTGAACTTGACAATTTTGGTAAGTTGTAATCAAAACATTAAAATATAAGAAAGAATATCGCCAGGGCATTTTCATTTGTTTTTCAACTTTTGATGTTCCTTAAACATCATTTATCTCTTAAAGGAATGACTGAAATATATTTTCTGTCTATGAATAAATAACATAAAAAATGTGGTGCACACTGAATAACGTGCGTAGCGTGTTATTTAACAGTGTGCACCACATTTTTTATGTTATTTCGATTAATCAGAAAAAATAGTAGTCATTTCTTATAATTTAATTCTAAATTCCATTTTAAACCGTAGAAAACCATGAAAAAACATTGACGACGTCACGATCACATGACTAAATGATGTCTATGGGCTGATAACAAAATAACGTCAGCCAATCAGAAGACGCGTTACATCCAAAATCAAATTATTTTACAATACCCCCTTATGTTTATCATATTGATATCTTATAATTGTATATTAACACCAACACATACAATAAAATTTTTTTTGTGTCAACTTATAATATTATTTTAAAATGTTTCAAACAACAAAACAACAAATGAAACACAAGTATTTGTATGTACAAATAAAGGCAACAGTAGTATACCGCTGTTCAAAACTCATCAATCCATGGACAAAAAACAAAATCGGGGTAACAAACCAAAACCGAGGGAAACGCATTAAATATAAGAGGAGAACAACGACACAACACCGAAACGGACCAAGCATCAGACAAAACACCACGAGAATAACAAATATAACATGAAAACCAAATACATGAATTTGGGATAGACAAGTACCGTGCCACGTCTTATCTCAATATCTCAAAAATAAGAGAAAACACAAACGACTCAACGTTAAAATGTGTTAATGAAGATAAATTTGATCAATTCCAATCTTATTTTTTAAAATCACTTTTGTTATCCTGGTAAGCCATCAAACGATATAAATAAAAACAAACATAATGGGTGAATAAGAACTACAAAAAACTAAAGATGTAATCTTGGCCGCTTTAACGTTTCTTTTTATTTGAGCGTCACTGATGAGTCGTTTGTAGTCGAAACGCGCGTTTGGTGCAAATACCAAATTTCAATCATGATAATTATATTGAGTTTATATAAAATATTACCTATACGTATAATATTGCTTTATGTTTAAAGTCATATAGTTATGTTTTCACTGAGTTTTCTGTCCACGAGTTTCATTAATTGTGCGTCAATTGTTTTTTATTCGTTTCAATCGGACGATACACACCATGTTTGTAGTTATGTCATGCGTTTAACCAATGTCCCATGTGAAGAAAAAATGGTTGAGTGTTAACGTCTTTGGTTTTATCATTGTTTTATTGCATGACCTTCACATATGTCTATATTGTAAGAGTTTAGTTCATATCTTCGTATAGAGATATTCATTTGCGTTTACCCGCTTTATTTATACTCTCTTGAAAAGATGTATTATTTCCAATAATAACACATATCTTCTTTTTGATTATAGAATAAAGCGCAAATACGCACATTACGATAAAAATTCATTTCAATATGTCATGCTTCTACAATCGCCAATCTACGAAGGAACGTGTTGACAAACTTGACACATTGTTTAAATATAATGACAAAAACAACCAAAATCACACATGAAATTGAAAATATAAATTTGTCACCCGACAGCATGAATATTTGATAAGTAGTTAATCTAACTTCTCGATAGTTCTGCACGAAAATAATACAAACTACAAATCTACAAGAATTAAAGTTTTAAAGTTTATCATGTTTTGTAATCAGTAATCAATATAAGCATTGGTTAAACACACACATTAATCAACTAGTTTTATCTATACATTGAAGTTTGAATCTATATCATTGCTGCTGTATAGTTGTATATTTAACATGGACTGTTCCTATGTTTGCGAACAACACAACTATGCTAGAAACTGAGTAAGAGTTCCGAGTAACCAAGTGTTGCTGTTTGTCGCAGGCTCAACAAAACTAAGGAAAACAATATATTCCTTTCGATACAAGTTTGGTAAAATTCCATGATAGTGTATGAATCTTATCAATGTTTTATAAACTGCAGACGTACTAGAAAAAAGGCTATATTTGGTAATGTATGTAACCAGTAAGCACACATATCAAACATAAATGATACATTGCTGATATACAACTGTTTTTTTCATGATTTATCTCGGACTTGTAAATTTCCCTTTGATCTTAATGCTTTAAATTCTAAATATCAAGGACAGCAGAAGATGCTCGAACGTATTATACTTATCTTGGCGTAACTTTAAGTGCATCTAGCAGCTTAACAAAAGCAAAAAACATTTTATATAAAAAAGGCTTAAAAGCATTCTTTAAATATACAAAATATTTTACTAATAATAAACCTAATATCTCCACTGAAAAAAATTTGATCACACAGTGAAACCTGTACTATTTTATGGTTAAAAAATATGGGTTTTTTCTAATTCAAAAAAGTTAAATAATGACAAAGAAATAAATTATTTTTATAGATTGTGTAAAGATCTAAAAAATGAAAAAGTGCATCTTAACTTCTTCAGATTAACATTAGGAGTGAATAAGCATGCATCAAATTTAGCCATATTAGCCAAATTAGGTCGTTATCCTCTAATGATAGATATTTAAAAAAACATGATTAAATATTGAAAAAAAATTCATGTTAAAAATAATATTGTTATTTACGAATGCATACTCTCTCTCAAATACATTGTCTTAAGCTGGAAAGAATTGTAGGGCTAGTAGTATTAATATTGATGCTTTGTTAAAATTACTTGATTTAAAAGAGTATCAGGTGCTCTCATCTAAAATAAACATAAGAAATATGGTGAAAAAGAAATTGTATTTTAAGTATTGCAGCATATGGAAGAAAGAATTATTTAATTATAAAAGACAAAATAAGACCTCTGGAAATAAACTTAGAACTTATCGATTATTTAAACCAAATTTTAATTTTGAGCCTTACTTATTGAAATTACCATATATTCAAAGATGTGTTTTAACAAGATTTAGAATTGGAGCTCACAAACTTGAAATAGAAAAAGGTCGTTACTTTAATATTAAATTAGAAAATAAAATATGCAAACTCTGTAATTGGGAAATAGAAGATGAGATGCATTTATTTTTTAACATGTAAAACTCTGGATAATGTTAGAAAACCTTTTCTAAGCGACATACGTAGTAAACATAAAAATATTTCAAAGCTTGATAACAAATCTGTTTTTATTTGGCTAATGGGAAATAAAGATAAAAACATTTTGATTTGTCAATTATTAGACATGTTAGAGGTTTTAAATATAAACAGAAATACAATATTAAATTAGATTTCTCTATATAAAGATATAGAATGATATATATGATCAAATATGCATTTCCATATTAAGTTATTTCTTTAACTTTCAATAAATTATGAGTATACTATGAGGTGTTCTGTCCAATAAAGGGAACAGAGTAACAGACAAATGGTCATGTTATTTTATATATTTTTCGTATTACAAATTGCCTACTTCATTTGCTTTAATATTTTATATCAATCATGTCAATCAATTTAATCAAAATCAATACTATTATGTACTTTGTTTTACCTATTTTTAATTTACTCTACCTTATGTTTCAAAATTATATTGTAATTATTCTGCTCATTTTGGGCGCCATGATTGGCAAATAATATATTTGTTTGTTTGTTTGTTTATTAGCCAATCATGGTAAATATTAGTACAACAACGGCACATGCTAAAATCTACCCGCTTCAATTTATCAATAACATGCCAATACTTAATTTATTCAACCAAACAATTACCATGTTATCTACGCAGAAAAGAGGTTAATTAATTATTTTATTTGATGTTCTCAAACAAAAATAAATATTCAAGTTGCCGATGAGGAACTAATTTCAAATTATTTTTTTGTTATCAATTTCATCTGCGGGCTCACTTGATATTCTAGTTGTTCAAGTCAGTATCAAAACAAAATGAAATGCTTATTTTATATATGTGTAGTTTGTTTTATCCTATAATTTATATACTTTGATTTTATTTTGTATATAAAATGTGAATATTTTTTGAAAAAATATGCATATATATAATTATTTTATATTTGTTGAATATGAATGCTATTATTTCTTCATCTGAATGGAACTTGTTGACGCCATTTGATTTTTGTACTTTTTGTACATCATAATGGGCTGTTAAAATAAATAAATTTAATAAATAGCAGAGAAAAGATACCAAAATGTTGTTTGCATTGTTTAAAATTTCCAATTGTTTTTCTTATTTTATAAAATAATGCATTGTTATTCGTTTTAAGTGTTTCAAAGGCTTTAAGATGAAAACGCTTACACTTCAGGTTCTGTTCAATACGGTTTAGTTTAAATATTAAAACTCTTTTTTATATAATATATGAATAATATGATGTTGAAAATACATAACCTGTAGTTTAGAATGCAATTATTTCTTGATTATAAAGGTTTCATGGTTTAAAAATATCAATATTTTTCTTTTTATAAAAAATATTTAATAGTTATAAATGCACTGGAAATTGTTTTATAGTGTTATAAGGTTGATTTTGTTATCAAATAAAGAAATAATTCAGATGTCAAATCACAAATGTGTCCAAATGCTACAACATACAGTTTAGTGCTGAATGTCATATATTTAGAAGGGTTAATTTGTTAGAGCTCATTTATTTAGAATGGCATTTTTCTTAAATGGATATATTTAGTTGAATATTGTTATTAAATCATATAGGTTTAGTTTGTTACTCAACATTACTTGTAAGAGAATAGGATAAGTGACTGCTTCGTTCAGGCAGTTAGTATAATAGAATTTGTTCATACTTTGCCAAAACGCAGTTTACATTGATATGTGTCAAATATGCAAGAAGAATGATAAGTCAGCACGCATTTTTTCAAGCTTTAGGTTTTGACAAAATGACTACTTCTTCTACCTGAAATAATTCCGGAAAAAAGCAACGTTTGAAAATTTAATTTAAATGCATACCTTCAGCTTTGTCATCCCTATTCAAATCATCATCATCATTGTAATTACTAGCCATTTCTGTTTAAAATGAAATTTTACTAGCCTCTGTTGGTTTTATACTACCTAGGCATTTGTTTGTCGAAAATTGTTAGCCTTGTAACTCTGGTGGGTTTATGGATGTATAACTACCTATACGTTGGTAAAATCAATAACTTAAGTTAATACACCAGCTTTACTTGTCATTTGAAAGTATGAATTGTAGGCCACAATCAGATTTTAGATGTTGATAGGAAACTTATTTCTAACTACACAAATATGTTTGTTATTTTATAAAATGATATGCAATACACATATAGAAGAATTGGTTTGTTATATAAATGAGAAGATATTCAGAACAGACATTTACAGTTTTAGCGAGAATTATTAAAATTATGAATTTAAAAATTATTTTTATCGTATTAATAATATTCCTTTCAAATATATAAAGTTTATATTGTCATCATGCTATTTAATGTAAACTTCTTCATACATGTCTTAGGTATTGACAATTCACTTGGAAACTCAACATATACTCTAACGACACTGACCAAAAGGGAAATCCTGGATAATGAAAGGTCTGTTCTATGTTCCTTTAGAATTTCAACCAAAGATGAAAAACTGGATATTTCATTACTGTATTGGATACCTAAACTACATAAACAACGATTGAGTCTTCTAAGTGCTACCCGAAACCTACTTATTAATTATTAGCATATCTTTCATCAGCAATCAAAGCCGGGCTCCAAAGCTTTTGTGAAACTGTCTAACTAGAGGTGGCGTGATTCAGATGTGAATTCCTAACAATTCCAAAGATCTTTTAGAGTACAAGCAATCTAAGACTCTCTCATCTTGCAATATTATTAAAACATTTGTATTTTCTTCACTTTACACAAGTATACCCCATTCCAAACTAAAAGACAAATAGAAAGAGTTGGTATCACTTTGTTTCTTTAAAAAAATTGACGAAGGTAGATACAAGTATCTTGTCTTTGGGAGGGATAAATCCTACTTTGTAAAGAATCCCTCTGATTCAAACCAAAACGTTCTCTGAAACTCACATGACAAAGATGCTGAATTTCTTGATTGACAACATATTTTTTACGTTTGGAGGACGTGTTTTTCGGAATTCCAATGGGAACTAATTGTACCTCTCTTTTTGCCGACTTGTTCCTTTATTGTCATGAGACTGACTTCATACAGGCACATTTACAAGAAAAGTAAGAAGTTTGCAATATCCATCAACTTTACGTTCCTATATATAGAGGATGTTCTCTCACTAAATAATAAAAAATAAATGGTGACTACAATGAAGGAATCTATCCCATCGAACTAGGGATAAAGGATACTACATATACAGTTAAGTCTGTCTCGTATATTGACATACGTCTAGAATTTAACAAAGAGGGTCGGTTAAAAACTAAACTTTAAGACAAAAGAGATGATTTCAGCTTCCCAATTGTGAACTTTCCATTTCCATGTAACAAGATATCAGCAGCGCCTGCAAACGGAGAATATGTCTCCCAATTGATACGATATTCCCGGGCCTGTGTTTTCTGATTTTCTTGAAAGAGTATTGCTGCTCCCAAGGAAGCTATTAAACAAAGAGTTCCAAATGGTGGAGTTGAAATAATCTTTTTCTAAATTTTACGGACGCCATCATGAGTAAGTTAATCATTTTGGAATAACCGTTTCACAGATGATATCAGATATGTTTCTTATGTCGTTACTACAATACCCTTCCCTTTGTACGAATGTGAACTTCCGAATTTGACTATTTGCAGGATTTGTAATAACATAAGCAACGCGACGGGTCCCACATATGGAGCAGGATCTGCTTACCCTTCCAGAGTACTTGAGATCACCCCCAGGTTTTGGCGGGGTTCGTGTTGTTAAGTCTTTAGGTTTGTATGTTGTGTTTTCTGTACTATTTTTAGCCATGTCATTATCAGTTTGTTTTCAATCTATGAGTTTGACTATCCCTCTGGTATCTTTCGACCATCCTTTTTCAAATATTTGACGGAAGTTACTGGCTATATCTAAAATATTATTCCCCAAAACAAATGTTGTCATACTTATCGGAGTTCACACAATATATGTATATTAAAATAAGTATAAATGGCATACTGTATACTTATTGACTGGGTATGAGTAGAATAAAAAAAATATTGTTCCGAGGAGCAACTATTGTCATGAGGCGTAGCCGAGGGCAATATTTGTATCCGAGGGACAATATACTTACTCTTCCATGAATATCTAGTCAATAAGTGTGTTATTGAAAAGGAAAGGTCAACAGACAATAAATGGCGGTGATACATGTAAATCAACTTTCGTAACATTAAAAAGAAGGCACAGATTCATAACTCTTAATTCATAGATATGTTCAAATGCTTAGGCTACGTCTTGCACTGACGTCAACCCTGTACTAGATCAAATAGATAGAACACAACATCGTTACTTTCGCGTTATTTCAAATTCTTCCTATCGAGTTAGCTGCATTTAAAATTTCGCAAAATATAATGATGCTTGCGGTCAAATAGTTTCACCAAGGTCCAATAGTTGGAAATTTTTTACCAGTCCAATAGTTCAAAGCTTGTAATTTGTAAAAAAGTGAAATATTGTGTACTTATTCATCTAGAAATGATAACTAATGTATAATAATTCACAATGTGGTATATAGCTTGTGAATATGAGAAATACATTAATCTTCGTACGTCCTTCAACATATGTGTGCTGTAATTATTTTTTTCACCAATATGACCTATCAAACTAGACTTTTTACTGAGTTTTTAATAGTATGAGCAATACGAAGGGTTTCACATGGTAAGCAGGATATAACTACCCTTTCCCAGCACACGAGATCACCCCCAGTTTTTGGTGGGGTTTGTGTGGCTTAGTCTTTAGTTTTCTATGTTGTGTCTTGTATACTATTATTTGTCTGTCTGTCTTTTCTTTTTTTAGCTATGACGTTGTAAGTTTGGTTTTGATCTATGAGTTTGAATGTCCCTCTGGTATCTTTCGCCTCTCTTTTACTGCAATATTATCGAAATTAAACCATACCTACCTCATTATTGATGAAATTTCATCAAATGTATATCGTAGAAGTAATGTGATAACCTTCAGTTTTCATCTGTTTGACATCTTTGGCCAATGGGGCCGCAATGGCAAAGGGATATAAGTAGTTCTATCACTGTAAAACACCAGTCAACACTGAGGTTGTCAGTTCGAACCCTTCCGGTGTGGGTGCACTCGAATCCAATCTTAATTGACTAGAATTGTCATTTTTCCTATCGATGTTCTTTTCCAAAATTGGCGATAAAAAGTGGCATTCAAGCACCAACTATAAACCGATCTTTGCGCTAAAATCAAGCATGCAGTTTCACGGAATTTCTTTTCAAATCTATACATGTTGTCAAGCTCCATTGTATTTTTCTATCTGTAATGCGAAAGAATCGGAATAACAGTACTGGAGTTGACGTTTTTCCACTGTCATTTTCATCGAGGATGGTATCCCTTTAGCTACAGTACTGTTACTCCTGTAGAATAGGAGTAATGTTGAATTAATTAAAATTTAACTTAATAACATATAAGATATGCAAAATATTCAAAATCAATAAACCATGATTGAGAAGGGAATAAGATTTGCAATTTCAATTCACCTTCTTACCAGATATCAATATCAATTTGCAAATATGCAAACGCGAATATCTGATGATCTGGTAGAAAAGGATCCTTTATTTATTTCTAAATTTGTATTATGTTTTTCAAGAGTATTTTTTCTTACGTCTTGTAAAATAATTTGAAATCTGTGAAATTCTAAATTTTCAATAAAAATTACTTAAATTAGAAATTAATATCAATTTTATCAGTAATATATATTTTCGTTATTTTGCAAATCCTTCATTTCTGGAATATGTATATGTTGGTACTATTGGTTTTTTTTTCTATTTTCCACTGTTATTCTTTAAATTTGTGCACCCCCTTTTTATCATTTGTGAATAAGTAGAAAGAAATTTGCAAATTCTTGTTCAAATGAATACAATTTAATCTTTTTTGCATTACAAATCGATAGAGACAAAACACAGTTTAACATATAAACGAATTATTTCATAATTATGATTGTTAATCGATTGGTATATACATTTGACTAACTAAACATCGACTACGATATGTAACATGTTAAAGTAAGACAGCATTTTCAACTGAAAATTGATATGCAGATGAAATGTCTTTACATACGTTAGTTACAAATCCTTAGTCATCATTGCACATTGTTATGGAGAGGAAACATCTTTATATAGGTCAGTTACAAATCCATTCATTTTCTCATTTTTGACCAGAGCTTCTTCATTTAGTAGACCAAAATATGTTTAAAACAAATAGTAGTACCACAGCAAGATGATGCAACAATGGATGCTTTAATTTAATCGAAGTAATCAAATTTGTCTTACAGCAAAATGCATTGAGTGTGTCGGTAAGACTAGAAAGTTTGGTTAGATCGCTTGTTAGCTGAACCGTGAAATCTGTTTTAGCTTAGGTATACCACACTCCTTTCGAAGTAGTTTAGACCTCAATACAGATGAATTAGTTATCTGACGGACTAGTCTACTCTTAATCGAGTGCAGTTTACCTGACCTAATAATGTCTTCACGGTTCAGCTAGAACATGTAGAACGCAAGCTAACCCAAAATATTACCTTTACCTACATACTCATTGCACTCTGCTATGAACGCTTTCAAACCTAGATGATTATCTTCTCTAACGACCAAACATGTTTAAGATCTTTCAGTGGACACATAATGCAGATAAATGTTAAGATATGCAATTTTTTGCACCTATCCTAAGTCAGGAATCTGATGTTGAGTATTTGTCGTTAGTTGATATGGTTTATAAGTGTTTTTTATGTCTTGTTTTTGTTAAAAGATTATACCGTTGGTTTTCTGATTTGAATAGTACACTAGTATTTTTTGTATGCTTTCCTTTTTCAGTGTTATCAATTTTCAGTGATATCAATTTTGTGCTTTCTTTTTCAGTTTTATCAATTGTGTGCTGGTTTTTTTTCTCTCAGTTTTATAAATTGTGTGCCTTCTTTGTCGGTGTTATGAGTTGTGTGTTTTCTCTTTCAGTGTTATTAATTGTGTGCTTTCTTTTTCAGTGTTATTAATTCCATCTATACTAGTTGTTCATCTATCCTTCTATGTCATCTTTAAATCGAATAACACAAAATTCAGGAAACTTCAACACTGGAACAATATGACAAAAAACTCTCGACAAATACCGGTTGAACATGTGCATTATACAAGTACTACCACAAATGGTTTCAGTTACAAAGACAATAAATACAGCAGTAATATTTCGTATTTGTGTCCTGTTTTTGAAAGCAAGGTTTGGAAATAACTTATTCCAATTTGCATCCCATTTTGGTGTTTCGAGATCAAAGAATATGAGATTAATAGTAGGTAAAAATACAGAAATAAATCGTGTGTTTAACATTGAAGTTGATGTACGACCAGACGTAAAAATATGTCAGACATTTAATTACCGGCGGGAAAAACAGTCGTGTGCTTATGACAATAGTCTTCTAAGGTTTAACAATTCTCAAAATGTCAGACTGGTTAGTTTTCTACAGTCCTGGAAATATTTTTATGAATCTAGAAAAGCACTAAGGAAACAATTATCTTTTCGACGCCACATTCAAATCGAGGCTGAACACAATATTATGCAAATTCTGCAAAAGTTTAATGAAGATTCCAGAAAAATGGTAACTTTAGTGGGCATACATACTCGACTAGGAGATATGTTCAGTAATAGTTATTATAAAAAAGTTGGTTTTAATATAGCAACACCAGAGTATTTATTCAAATCTGTCAACTATTTTCTATCAAAATATAGAAATGTTGTTTTTGTAGTAACTTCACAAAACATGACTTGGGCTAAAGAGAACATGCCACGTCACGTTAAAAACAAGGTTGAATATATTAATACTCCGAAATGGGAGGTAATAGTCGCAACCTTATCACTCTGTGATCATTCAATAACAACAGTTGGTAGCTTCAGTTGGTGGACTGGATGGTTAACTGGAGGGGAAGTGACGTATTATAAATGGCCGGTAAGAGACGGCTCAGTACTCAGGAAACAATTTAGCGAAGACTATTCTGACTATTTCTATCCAGGATGGATCGGATTTTGAGTGTTCATTTTCTATAGTTAGTTAAAAGGGATTCTCGATAAATATAGGATGATGTGGTATGAGTGCCAATGAGACAATGAATAAATACCTTTTTGTTGGAACGGAATACTAACGATTTTTTCTACAGTATATGTTACTATTCGTGCTCAGTTATCTCCCTCTAATAGAGTGGAATATAAAACGATTGAACCATTATGAAAACTATGACGCTTCAATGAGTATTACAATAAAATGTATGAAGCCTGCTCGTTAAAGTGGTACATTAGAAAACACTCTCGAAATGTTGACATGATCTGTTTTTATCGATATTCTTTTAAATAGATATACCATTCTGCACATGCATGCTTATACATATATTTTGTATTACATTGCTATAAATGTTAATTGAAGAAGACCTCATAAGTTTGTTTGACTTGTTTCGTATCAATTTGTACTTGCACAAATAATAACATGTTTAAACCTAAACGAAAGCAGTTCATGTCGTTAACTCTGATACTGACGTTGTGATATACCATCGGAGACAAAACAGCCACCAGCTGTGGCATCTACTTGGTGGTTATAAACATGGCCAAAACCAGACAAATATAGAATAGACCGTTAATTTTCCCGTTTGAATGGTTTTACACTAGTAATTTGGGACCTTTTATAGCTTGATGTTCGATGTGAGCCAAGGCTCCGTGTTGAAGGCTGTACATTGACCTCTAATGGTTTACTTTTATAAATTGTTATCTAGATGGAGAGTTGTGTCATTGGCACTCACACCAGATCTTCCTATATCTAAATAACAATTAAACATCGATATAGAATAGATCATATGAAAACATAAATACTTATTTTCTTCAAATCATGATTTGCAAATCATTGTTCAAATGAATACAAATTAATCTTATTTGCATTACAAATCTATAGAGACAAAACACATTTTAACATCTATACGAATTGTTTCATAATTATGATAGTTTAATTGTTGATCGAATAGTATACAATACATTTGACTTATTAAACGTCGACTATGCTATGAAACATGTTGAAGTATGCCAGCATTGTCACAACTGCAAATTGTTATGCAGAGGAAATGTCTTTACATATGTTAGTAACCAATCATTAGTCATAGTTGGACATTGTTATGATGAGGACACTTCTTTATATAGGTCAGTTACAAATCTATTCATTTTCTCATATTTGACCAGTACTTCTTCATTTAGTTAAACAAGATATGTTTAAAAACAAGTAGTAGTACTATTAGTACCAGAGCCCGGGGAGGCAAAAATGGATGCTTTAATTTAATCGAAGTAATCAAATGTGTCTTACAGCAAAATGCATTAAGTGTATCGGTAATGCTAGAAAGTTTGGTTAGCTCGCTTGTTAGCTGAACCGTGAAGTCATTTTAAGGTTAGGTATACCACACTCCTTTCAAAATAGTCTAGACCCCCAGACAGATAAAAGGTGATCTGAAGGACTAGTCTACTCTTAATCGAGTGCAGTTTTTCTGACCTGATAATTGTTGTTGTTATTGGTTTTGGAAGGCGGCTTACTTATGTAATAATTGCGCCTTCAATTCAGTTAACATAAATATTATGTTTATTATACTTTCAGTCTTTAATTTATTTTTGGTATTACGTTTTGGCGAGTAATCAAATGAAACTTTGACGAACATGGTTGGCTGAATTATTAGGAAGTATATATATGTTGAGAGACAAAAAAAAACAAAACAAAAAAAAACATATTAGAAGGTATATATACTATGAAAATGAAAAAAAACAAGAGCAAATGATAGTCCATAATGAAATGTACATTATTAATTGATAGGTATCATAAAGTTGTTTAGAAAATGTATATGGTTGTTCACCTTTGTGTCGTCTGTGATATACTTATATAATATTAAAAAAAAGTATATTAAGAAATCTGTAACAAGAAATGTGCTAGTTATATGCTACGAATGTAAGGACGTGTCCCTCGATTGGTGTAGCAAATAAAGAATCCTTAGGAAAGGATAGATTGTAGTTTTTCCTTTTCCATAATGGTAAGTTGCATCAATTTTTTTCCAAATAAATTGCCAAAGACATACTGGTATTTAGTGATTCCTCATTCCCTGACGAGAAAAATACACTTCTGTGATTGAACGAGAAATCATTCCTACATATGCCCTTAATCGCCTATTTAGATATATATATATATATATATATATATAAGTGTCTAAGAATGTAACTTTAACACACTAATGAGTGTTATAAAATTAGGTGTTATATTTTATATATTATTCACGCAATATTTCGCTAAACAAATTAGCTTCATCGGGCGTGTGCATCTATCTAGGTGAAATCGGATGCATGACAAAAAATATCTTTGTAGCTTGAGCTACACAAAAGTTTAACATATTGATTAATGATCTGTATAAAACAAATTTTTGCCGTTTATTGTACATAAACATTTTTTCAAAAATTAAAACAAATAGTTGTTTTAATTAAATAGAAGTAAAATTTATGAGTTATTCCTTTGGTTTCGGGTAGAACTGTTTTTCATCTCTCTCATTACGTCCATCAGGTTCAAGAGTACGTAGCTGATGCATCCAGAACCTTTCTCTCTTTTTTCTCATTTCTGAGTCCCAATTTTGGTTTACCTCAATTATTTGAAAGGTGATATTTTCAAAAGTATGTCCTGTTCTTAAGAGGTGTCTCGTAATTGGACAGTTTCTTCCTTTAGTATAGAACGACCGATGATTGTTTAGTCTGATGTTGAATGTGGTTTCTGTTTCACCAACATACTGCAGCTTGCAAGTTCCACAAGTAAGAATATAAATACTATTTTCCGTTTTGCAATTAGATGTAACATAGATGTTGTATCGCTGCTTTGTTACTGTGCTGCTGAAAGAGTGGTCAGTGTTGGCGGCTTTACAGCACTTACAGTTCCTTCTACCGCATTGTTTGTAACACCCAAATTTTAAAGTTTCTTGTTTCTTTACTTTTGATGTCACAAGTATGTCTTTGAGATTTTTTGGTCTGCGATAGGCAATAAGAGGAGGTGATGGGAAAATTTCTTTTAAGGAAGAGTCATTTTCGATTAGACTCCAGTGCTCTCGGATAGAAGATGAAATATTTGTCAAATCGGGATGGAAAGTTACAACAAACGGAATTCTATCTGCACGGGTCGCCTTATTTTTGTATTCCATGAGGCTAGCTCGATCTTTTTCTTTAGCTTTATCAAAAGCGTCTGTGATATTTTTGGTTTTATATCCTCTTGATTTCAGCTGTGTTTTTAGTTGTCCCAAACGATAGTTAAGTTTGGATTCAGAGGAGCAAATTCGCTTTAGTCTGATGGCTTGACTGTAAGGTATACTCCTGGAGCAGTGTTTCGGGTGACAACAAAATTTCAAAGCTAAACAAAATAAAAAATTCAAACGAGACCGTTTAAACCAACAAAGTTCCGTTCTTAAAGAAGATCCAATTTTAAACTTGTTAAAAGAGGGTAAATCAAAACAACCGAGGAAAAGACGTTTTAAAAAACAGAAACACGCAGTTCAAGATAAGTTAGTTGTAAATCTGTCATCAATAGAACTAACTACCTCTGAGGAAAAACTATTGAGTAAAGGCCTTAATTTCTGTCCAGCTCCAGCAACCGTCAACAATTTACAACTTGAGACAGATGTAGAAGCATTTGCCAGGCGTCTTCGGTTGAAAGAACATTTCAATAGACAACAGAAGAAAAATTTAAAAGAAGCCGGAATGAATGAATCTGATTATGAGAGTGATGAAGGAGACATATGCATCCCAAAATTTAAAAAAAAAAGTACATGGAATCCCCCTAAAAGCAAAAACGACAATTTGGAATCATTCATTACATCAGTCAAAGCTGAGGTCAGATCTTCAATCAGTGGTAAACAAGTCAGAAATATTTCAAAGTCAGAAAGTCAAGCCATGATTAACTTGAAAGACCGTGACGAAATTGTTATCAAACAAGCTGACAAAGGAAGTGCCGTTGTAGTGATGAAAAAGGCAGACTACATCGAAGAAGGAAATCGTCAACTCTCAAACGCTAAATTTTATAAAGAACTAACATGTGATCCAACAAAAGAAATCAGCAAAAAAATTAATGACGCCCTCTCAGAAATGAATAAAGATAAACAAATTGATGACGATACGTACGATTATCTACGCCCAGACGAAACGTGCACAGCCGGTCGATTTTACTTACTTCCAAAACTTCACAAAGAAGGAATTCCAGGGAGACCTATAGTATCAGCGAATGGCCATCCCACCGAAAAAATTTCAGAATTTGTTGATTACCATCTCAGACCACATGTTCAACAACTACAATCTCATATTCAAGATACGACTGACTATTTGAAGAAAATGAATTCCTTAAGTCCTTTACCCAACAACACAATTTTGGTTTCAATGGATGTGTGTTCTTTATACACAAATATTCCAAAAGATGAAGGAATAGCCGCGTGTGAAAAAGTATGGAATACTCGAAAGGATAAACATCCCCAAACTGACTGTCTAGTTCAATTGCTCAAGCTAGTTCTTGAAAATAACAACTTTATTTTCAACGACAAGCACTTTTTACAGATTGACGGAACTAGTATGGGAACAAAAATGGCACCTTCTTTTGCCAACATTTTTATGGGGGATCTCGAAGAACGCATCCTTTTGAGTGTGCCATACAAACCTTTGTCATGGCTCCGTTTTATTGATGATATTGACATGAAATGGAACGATACTGCAGAACATTTGCAAGATTTCTTAGATCATTGTAATCAGTTCCATCACTCAATTAAATTTACATCTGAATTTTCAAGCGAGAAAATTGCTTTTCTCGACACCACCACATTTGTAAAAAACGGGGTCATGACAACTGACCTCCACACAAAGAAAACTGATAAACACCAGTTCCTTTCTCCAAAAAGTTGTCACCCGAAACACTGCTCCAGGAGTATACCTTACAGTCAAGCCATCAGACTAAAGCGAATTTGCTCCTCTGAATCCAAACTTAACTATCGTTTGGGACAACTAAAAACACAGCTGAAATCAAGAGGATATAAAATCAAAAACATCACAGACGCTTTTGATAAAGCTAAAGAAAAAGATCGAGCTAGCCTCATGGAATACAAAAATAAGGCGACCCGTGCAGATAGAATTCCGTTTGTTGTAACTTTCCATCCCGATTTGACAAATATTTCATCTTCTATCCGAAAGCACTGGAGTCTAATCGAAAATGACTCTTCCTTAAAAGAAATTTTCCCATCACCTCCTCTTATTGCCTATCGCAGACCAAAAAATCTCAAAGACATACTTGTGACATCAAAAGTAAAGAAACAAGAAACTTCAAAATTTGGGTGTTACAAACAATGCGGTAGAAGGAACTGTAAGTGCTGTAAAGCCGCCAACACTGACCACTCTTTCAGCAGCACAGTAACAAAGCAGCGATACAACATCTATGTTACATCTAATTGCAAAACGGAAAATAGTATTTATATTCTTACTTGTGGAACTTGCAAGCTGCAGTATGTTGGTGAAACAGAAACCACATTCAACATCAGACTAAACAATCATCGGTCGTTCTATACTAAAGGAAGAAACTGTCCAATTACGAGACACCTCTTAAGAACAGGACATACTTTTGAAAATATCACCTTTCAAATAATTGAGGTAAACCAAAATTGGGACTCAGAAATGAGAAAAAAGAGAGAAAGGTTCTGGATGCATCAGCTACGTACTCTTGAACCTGATGGACTTAATGAGAGGGATGAAAAACAGTTCTACCCGAAACCAAAGGAATAACTCATAAATTTTACTTCTATTTAATTAAAACAACTATTTGTTTTAATTTTTGAAAAAATGTTTATGTACAATAAACGGCAAAAATTTGTTTTATACAGATCATTAATCAATATGTTAAACTTTTGTGTAGCTCAAGCTACAAAGATATTTTTTGTCATGCATCCGATTTCACCTAGATAGATGCACACGCCCGATGAAGCTAATTTGTTTAGCGAAATATTGCGTGAATAATATATAAAATATAACACCTAATTTTATAACACTCATTAGTGTGTTAAAGTTACATTCTTAGACACTTATATAATTCAATTTAGTAACTGCATCAGTTTATTTACAAACTGATCCACACCTAGATAGATTGAATGTTGATTGTTGCTATTTTTAGACATTATATATATATATATATATATATATATACATATATATATATATATATATATATATATAAGAAAATTATTAAAAGATAATAACGGTTTCAATGCATCACTTTTTTACTAGTACTTTCACTGCTTCCGCAGATCTTCAGGTAATGTGAATATAAATAAAACAATTGATTGACGTTAACAATAGTATGACGTTAACAAATACAAGGGAGACTACTAATGTCATTTTAAGACTTTAAAATGTTACGTTAAAATTAGAATATCATTTATCATTTAATCCCGGGTTGAGATTGTTTATGAATACAACTCGTCTAAACATCAACCCAACAATGTTAGATCTGTAAATTTGCTTTCGCAAATTTTTGGTTCTTCCCTCGCCGGGATTCGAACACATGCTACTGTGATATCGTGACACCAAATCGCCTGCACTGCAGCCGTCCCGCTAGACCACACGACCACCTGGGCTCTCAAAAAAGAGCTCTCGGTGGCCATATGTTACCTTTCCACGTCAGTTTTAATCTAGCGGCGTACTACAGTACATGATAAATAAGGCATGAAGATGTTATTGTTACAGATCAGCTAAATTATCTATAGTAAAGGATCCTACAAATTAATGTAAGATACAGTCACAGAAAATAATTATATTCATAAGTACGTCTGAGTCAGTATATATATATATATATATATATATATATATATATATATATATATATATATATATATATATATATAATATATAAATGGACCAAAAATAGAAAAATATGAACAAATTTAATACCAGTTTATTATTTAAACAATGACATTGTTTGATTTTATTTTTAGTACAGAGAATGTCAGTGAAACAGAAGTGCTGGGATGTGCATATATATAATTATACAATAATATGTGTGTGTTTGTCCAACTGACATCCTCTAGTACAAATTTTAGAATTTATCATTTTATTATCATAGGATTCAACTCTAAGACCTGTTTCTATTCTAATACTGTATGAGCGTAGTGATTGTGTTTGTTTATTTTCAATATGAGTATGACTATAATTGTCAGTTTATGAACATCTGAGTGGACATATTGTATTTTCGTTTAAGCTTAAAAGACTTTTAACATATAACGTTAAATAATTAAGATAAATGTTAGTGGCACTTTAGTTAAAACAATTGCCTGTTACAAATGTTTCTATTGTTAATTATCTGAGCATAGTGCGATGTGTTTGTTGTTTTCATATCTTAAAAAAATATGACTGTAATTGTCCATTGTAGAGAATCTTAAAGTGATGTTGTATTTCCCTTACTATATACTGTTAGTAACTTAATAATGACTTCACGGTTCAGCTAAAAAGCAAGCTAACCCAAAAAATTACCTTTACCTACACACTCAATGCACTCTGCTATAAACGCTTTCAAACCTAGATCCTTAATCTTCTCTCACGACCAAACATGTTCAAGATGTGTCAGTGGACAAAAAATGCAGATACGTGTTTAGATATGCAATTGTTTGCACCTATCCTAAGGCAGGATCTGATGTTGGATATGTGTCGTTAGTTAATGTAGTTTATAAATGTTTTTATGTCTTTTTTTGTAGATTATACCTTTGGTTTTCTCATTTGAATAGTTTTACACTAGTAATTGTTTGTATGCTTTCTTTTTCAGTGTTATCAATTTTTAGTGATATCAAGTTTGTGCTTTCTTTTTCAGTGTTATTAATTGTTTGCTTTATTTTTCAGTGCTATAAAAGGTGTGCTTTTTACAGTGTTATCATTGATGTTCTTATCTTTGTCAGTGTAATCAATTGTGTGCTTTCTTTTTCAGTGTTATCAATTGTGTGTTTTCTTTTATAGTTTTATAAATTGTGTGCTTTTTTCAGTGTTGTTTATTGTGGGCTTTCTCTTTTAGTTTTATAAATTATGTGCTTACTTTTTCAGTGTTATCAATTGTGTGCTTTCTATTTCAGTGTTATTAATTGCATCTATACTAGTTGTACATCTATCCTTCTATGTCATCTTTAAATTGAATAATACAAAATTCAGGAAACTTCAACACTGGAACAATATTACAAAAAACTTTCGACAAATACCAGAAGAACATACGCATTACATTATTACTACCACAAATGGTTTCAGTTACGAAGAAAATAAATACAGCAGTAATATTTCTTATTTGTGTCCTGTTTTTAAAGCAAGGTTTGAAATGTCTTTACATACGTTAATTACTTATCCATGGTCACAATTGCAAATTCATATGACGAGGAAACCTCTTTACATAGGTCAGTTAGAAATCCATTAAATTTCTCATTATGACCAGTACTTCTTTATTAAGTTAAACAAGATATATTGAAAAAAAAGTAATTGTAGGAGTAGTATCAGAGCAAGATGATGCAAAAATGGATGCTTTAATTTATCCGAAGTAACCAAAGCTGTCTTACAGCAAAATGCATTGAGTGGGTAGGAAACGGTAGAACTTTCGATTAGCTTGCTTGTAATCGGACTGTGAATTCATTTTAGGTTAAGTATACTACTCCCTTTCGGAGTAGTCTAGACCTCCAACATTGAACGGGAGACCTTTGTGTCTTTCTTTTTCCTGTGACATAACCTGAAAACCTTAAAGCATCATGTATCTGGTTACATGAACAAAGTGGTATGCCATAGGTAGGACAAACAGGACGGAGTGTTTTTCTTTAAAACGAACACAGGTTTCCGATAATTCAAAAGTATAATTTATCAACATTGAGGTATACACAACCACAATATTATATTAATTAAATTTATCAGATTTCAACCGCTTGAAACGATCCACAAACAACCAGGGCAATCGCATAAACAATTTGAACATTCCCGTAAAATTATCGAACTGTCTTGGATTAAACGACATCAAACAGCTTTTCTAAATGGTTCTAAATGACAATATACTTGGATAAGGTAGAATACTTCTTCTATTGATATCATGAGAATTAGTGATAAAAGACAACGAAATAATAGGTCTCATGGGAAATGTATCAATCAAAATCAAGTTAAATCAATGAGTTAAACATCGTATAAATTATACACTTGGTAATCTCCTATCTATATTTAAAAACAATGGTAGGCATCAATTTTTATGGTAACTGGGTCAGATACCCATTAGCAAATTATACGATATTTTCAAAGAGTTGGACACGATCTCATTATTCAGCCCTCTGTATGAATATTCTCGTATAATTACAGATTTTTGCCACCATATGCTGTTTCCGCGTATCGACAAACATAAAGATCATAAATGTCTTTTTTTAATGAGATATGATAGCAGTGGTATTGAGTTTATTAATTTATCTAGTATATTAAGTGACTCTACCTTCAAAACTTTCGTACCTCCCTATTTTGATAGCATATAACCACCTTTAATTTCATACACAAAAAAACAACAGCAGAAGTGTAATTTTTAGATTTTACGTCGGTAACATCAGACGTGAATGTAGATAATAATAATCCCTAAACTTGGAACTGTAAATCGTTGAAGTTTAGAAATGATTCCTATGACCATGAACCTCGATATCGTTCAGGACAGAAAGGTTAAAAACTTTTTGAAAAAAGATCCTTCATCTAAAATAGATTGGAAAGAGTGTCATCACGTCACCAAAGATGCTCTTTCTTCGTTATGTAAAAAGTGGTGTAAACGGGAAAAATCTGATAAAAAATTCTCTTGAGTCTTATTTAAATAAATGTAAAAATGTGGTAGATAATTGAATAATAATTTAGGAGTATATAATAGAGCACATAATACACCTATTTCCATAATAAGAAATACACATCAAGTACCTTTCAAAGCGGTTTGTGTTTGTACTGGTCGACAAAGCAACCAACTATGTGGTGGTGGTATGCCTTAAAAACACTTACGTTCGTAAGAACGAAATGTTAAATTCATCTACATTCATTTCGATGCACAGAGAGTCATATAGTAAACACACATATCATAACCACATCAAAGCTTCAGGCTTTTTCTTAACATTTGAAGGTCCCTACTATGTATTGGCTACCTAAACTACACCAACAAATATTTAAATATCGTTTCACTTCGGCCTCTTATAGTGTTCTACAACTAATCTTCCAGTGGTTTTAGCAATTTTATCAACTACTATAAAAGAGCTTATCATAAACTATTGTAATAAAATATATGGACATAGTGGAATAAACTATTTTTTGAATGTAAAACATTCTTTAGACTTTTTTTTAGAATCTGTTGACAGTTTTGATTTTTCTACTCTTTGCACTACACTTTCACACTATCTTATCAGACAAAAGTTTTCCTATTTAATTCAATGATCGAATGGTAAATCTGAATGCAAATATATTTGCTGCAAATCATTTAAAGCCTTCTTCTCTAATGAGAAAGGTAAACATGCTAGATATACTAACTGGAGATGTGATGAGATGAATGAAGCTGTTGATTTTCTCCTTGATAATATTTATGTACGTTTCGGCAACAAAGTTTATCGGCAGGTTGTAGGTATTCTTATGGGCACTAATTGTTTCCCTTTAATAGCAGACTTGTTTTGTACTGTAACGACTAAACTCAGTAAAGACCCTTCGAAATTGCATTTAATTGATAAATTCAACAAGACTTACCGTTATCTTCATGATATTTTGTCTTTTGTCTAAAATAAGATCTGTTGTACTCGTCTGGTTAAGAAATTACTTTTCCGGTCTCAAACGATAGCTTGTACTTGTTAATTTTAAATAGTTTACCCTTAAAAGAGAGAAAATCACCTTATTCCGGTTTAGAAATTGTACTGTCCGGTATTACATATTAGCTTAATTCACACTGATTCCAAAAAGATAAGGTTTGTTTATACTTATGTCTGTAAATAGGAAAATAAAATTAACAGTTATAGTTTGTCACTTCTGGTCTCAAATGATAGGTTTATGTAAAGGTATGCTCATAAAAAAAGTCTTACCCAACTACGTTCAATTGCCCCGCTAACATGTTTAACCCCGCAACATTATTTAAGAATGTGCCTGTCCCAAGTTAGGAGCCTGCAATTGAGTGGTTGTCGTTTGTTTATGTGTTACATATTTGTTTTTCGTGAATTTTTTTTAAAAATAAGGCTGTTTTCTCGTTTGATTTTTTTACATTGTCATATCGGGACCTTTTATAGCTGACTATGTGGTATGGGCTTTGCTCATTGTTGAAGGCCGTATGGTGACCTATAATTGTTAATGTCTGTGTCATTTTTGTCTCTTGTAGACAGTTGTCTCATTGGTAATCATACCTCATCTTCCTTTTTTAGATTTGACATATTATAAGAGCATATATGACTACTTTCGGTTCACTCAATTTCGTACGTTACTTCACATTTTGCTAAAGATCTGATGATTTATATGTATCAATCTGAAAAAAATAATGAATTACACCTCCCCCCCCCCCTCTCCGCACAAAAATCATTTCAGGGGCAATTACTTCAAAAAGATTGGATTATTTCAGACCAAATGTATCATATCTTCATCACAATAAAAAAAACATTTTGCGCTAGTTCTTTTAGATATAACTTTTAAAATATCAGAGAAATTGCAAGACCATGATCAAGTCAAAATTGAGAACCAAATCACAGATACTGCTTTGTCGAAATGTGCATCTGTAACATAAAATTTTGTACCGTTTATATCATTGATGCTTCACCGCTGAATTGCAGTTATTTCGTTTCATTTGACTGCCTCAGGAGAATTACCTGAATATCAATTTTAGTGCAAACGATACTTGGTGATTACCCAACAATGAGAAGGAAATGGAGGGAAAATGAGTATTGTTATAAGTTGTATATTGCCTCTTAAGGTGGTAGACCTAGGTTAAGGGAAATAACTCTTACAATCATCAGTACGTTTGTGTCAGCCATTTTCATAAATAAGTTCTAAGCTTCTAGGATACATAGATTATTTTCAATCTGTTTCAGGTAAATGCTTAAAATACATTAATAAAACTTGACTATTACAAACGCATCACTGAATTAAAGAGTTATCTCCCTGGACCAAGGTCTACCCCCTTAAATGTATCTTAATGAATAAAGTGAGAATTTTGGCTAGCTATGAAAATAGGTTTTATCCACCATGTTCTACATAAGAAAATGTATGTACCAAGTAAGGAATAAAACAGTTGTCATCCTTCATGTGATGTGTTCGAGCTTTTTATTTTGATATTTGATGACGAACTTTCTGGTTTGAATTTTCATCGGAGTTTTATTTTTCTCGTTATATTACTTTTTAATGTTACAGTCGTTTGTTGACTTTTAAAAAAAGTTTATGTACACTATGTACCCGTAATGATCTTTAAAGAAATAATGTTACTATTGTAAAGTTAGTATTATAAAATATATTGAGGTATCCTTTATGAAAAACAAAAACCAGTAATGCGAATTATTTATTAATAACCACATAAATTCATAATTTCAATTTCAGAAAACTGAGACGAAAAACAAATAAACATTTTAATTAAGAAAAAAATTAAACATGTATAACATGTATACATCCTTTACTGACTCGGTAAAATATCAAAAGTATAAGTAATTAAGATCATATGAAGTCTTCCTTGTTCAAATACACATGTTTATCATTAGTTTTGAAAGGAAACGAACATAAATAAACAGAAGTGGGGTCTGAAAAGTCGTCTATTGTGTTGTGATTTGTATTGAATAAAAGTACAATTAACGCAGTGATTATATAGTTGTAAAATAATGAAAGATATCTGAATGTGAAAGACTGTTGCAATTTATAAGCTGATATGTTACACTGTTTAGTTTTCATTTGAGTGCCAGAGAAAACTCTGAGATAGGTATTCCTAATTTCATAAAAAAAAAGTCTACACCCTAGATGATAACTAGATTTCAAGATTTTCCATGAATTTCGTTCTGATACATTGACTTCTCTACCCTATAATAAACTCATGATATATGATAAGATTTATATGTTGCTAAGTACTTATCGGTACCGTTCGAATAGAAACAGTTCAAAATGCCAATCATGAAGGTTAAGAGGCATATGAGGGCACAAATTTCAAAAGCTAAGGCAATAAGCTATATGATTAAATTAGGTTGAAATCTGCCGAAATAGCCTTTCCAGAATTCCTATCGACAGCCTTAAGACCATTTTCCGTATTTCCGAGGATAAATTCTACGTCTACCCAACGTCGTTCCTCACAAGTATCCTCAAACTCAATGGTTGGTGTACATAGCCAAGTGCACCTATCATCATCGACATATTCTGGTATCGTCTCTTCAGATACATACACCATAATGTCCATCTTATCCTGGTGTTTGTAAGGTGTAAAGAAGGATTTTTTAACTATCATTCCAGCTTCGACGCTATCATCTTTCCCGACAATGAGAGAAAAAATGTTGTCACATCTTTCTTCTTTTTCCATTACTACATAATGCTTTCTATCATATTTCTTTTCATTCCATGGAAGATTAGTTTTGACACCATAACTACGTCGCATGATACGAGATGTGATATAATGTGGCCTATGGCCAAACAAAACGGCCCCTTTCATCACTGAAAGACTGGCCTCTCCTGGAATTATTATTCTTTTCTCTGGAAATTCCTGACGAACAGCTTTTTGCATAAGCTTGCAGTCTGAGAATCCACCAACCAATAACATATGTGTCACGTCCTTTAATGTCTTATTTCGAAAAATCTCTTTTATGAGGGATATAACATCGTTAATTGAAGGCATAAACAGTTTATTGAAGAAATCTAGGTTCATGCGAATTTTGTCATATGTTAATTGTATTTCCTTTGAATATGAGGAAGTGTTGATGAGAGATTCGAGATCTGTTTTGTGAACTTTCTGACACAATTTCTCAAGCGCAACAACTGGGATACTCATAGTTACTTTAGGTTTTTCATTGTCAACTGTTCTTTTTACTGTTTCGAATTCTCTTACCAGGTCCAAATAGGCAAGAGGGCTTTCTTCTTTCAGTGATTTCATTACGGTGTCACCAACAATTTTTTCTAAAAGCTTTAGGAACCTTTTATCAATCGATGTCCCTCCACAATCATTTCCCATAGCTCTATGTTTCTCTTTAAGGTGACAATTTGCAGCTTTTTGGTGAACTGTTATATCTGCAGTACCACCTAGAGAAATGCAAAACATACAAATGCAGGTAAGGAGTGAAATACTATTAAGGTACACATGAACCACAAGAGCAAACAAAGTAATAGGAAAAGAAAACTAACAATACGAAATAATACTGATCGAAACGTGATGTAGTATGAACTTTGATTGTTATTTCAACTGACAACGAAAGATATATCAGGCTCTTAAATGAAACAACACTGCGTGATCAAAACAACATTTTGACATGGGTCTTTTAAACATTTAGAATTTTTATACAATTGTCCATTTGTTCTTTCCGACCAATAATAACTATACAATTTTATGTATTTTAGTTATTTTTTTTCTGCCATTGTTCAAGTCCTTTTCACTTTTAATTACGCAGTCATATGAACATATTTACTTTTAGATATCATAAATTGGCCAACTTCTTAAAAGATAAAATTCGAGATACTCATAATATCATGTCTGATATAATAAAGAATAAGTAAACCACCGTAGTTGGAAAACCCGGCATAAGTGTCAATGATGTCCACAATGAGCACAAATGTACCCTTCATCTAGAGTTTTATGGTCGTATAGGAACATGTTAATATCAGTTATTCACAAGTTTGTGTTTCGCGTAAACAAAAGCTAACATAAAATGCTTAGAACTGGCATGTTTTGTAATCATTTCAAACGGTATGTTTTATTTAATATTCTTTGATACATGTACGCAACACCTTACCTCCAAGATCAACAACCATATACTCTGTCCCTTCCGCTGTCACGGTAAAGCCTGGTTCAGAACAATCCTTTTTTTCCGTTTGTAAGAATTGACAGAATATGGACGCTGCCTCAGGTTCAAGTGCAACGATTAAATTATTTGCTGGAATACCAGCCTTCAATAAAGAGAGAAACCATTCAGCATAGAACAGAATATGGTAAATAACAACCATTTCGTGGAATTAAAATGTATGCATTAATATAAAATACATAAGCAAGTTACAATGTGAAATCAATATAGATTTCAAATATTTATTTGTGGCTTTCAAATAAACACTTTCTTGGAGGCGATGAATGACTTTACAATTTCTGTTTTATGAATGACAACTTGGATTGTTTGGAAGGAAACGTACCATTTAACATTTGACAATAATTTCAATTATGTAAACAGCCATGATGAGTATTTTTTATGTGCCAGATACTTTTTAAATGCAACGGGTACAAATGTATGTGACAACACTGTACCACTGTTTTTATTAGCAAATAAAATATTTAAATTATGAAAATGTATAAAGTTACATACCGCTTCAGCACAAGACCTCATAAATTTCTTAGCTTTATCGGTCCATATTGCAGGAACTGTTAGCACCCACTGAACCTCGTCGTTATGGACAATTTTCCCTCGTGTATCCAACATTTTTAATAAGTGTTCAACTAAGAAGCGGATTGATAATTTAAACACATCAAAAGCTGGCAGGTGTTTTGTGCCAGTAATATCTTCTAGCATCATGCTACTTGTGATGTTCTATAAGAAAAAAGTTTGTATTCGTATGTGTTTAAAAAAAGATTCAGAAACATTGAAATGTCTATCGGGAAATTAATCAAACAGGACTATATAAAAATAATGAGTCTTCGGATGGAACGGTCTTAAATGTGTTAAGTGCGGAAAAAAGCAATTTTGTTCACAGGCATTAGTAAAAGTCTAAAATTAAATGTCATATCGATGTTTTAATCAAGTTCAATGAGGTTTATAACTAAGGTAAAACTGTACTGTAATGATTAACATGTACCCTTCAACTTCTGAAGTATTGCTTTGGTAAAAAGTAAAATCACAAAAAAACTGAACTTAGAGGAAAATCAATTCGGAAAGTCCATAATCACATGGAAAAATCAAATAACAAAACGCATCAAAAACGAATGGACAAGAACTGTCATATTTCTGAATTGGTACAGGCATTTTCAAATGTAGAAAATGGTGGATTAAACCTGGTTCTATAGCGCTTACCCTCTCACTTTAATGACAGTCTCATTGACTCACATCGGTAAAAATGTTAACTACAACTTTATATTGGAAAGGCTTTACCTTATTGTTATGTAGGTTCATTTTAAAACGCTGGAAGTAATAATAATCGTCCTGTTCCTTGTCAAGTATCAAATCAGTCCACCGATCTTCTGCATCATACCCAAAAGCTACAAATTCTCGTTTCTTGTTCAATAATAGGCATGTAGGTGTTTTTTCTCCCGTACTTAGTCGACATGTAGTCTTCCAAGTTGCTGTGTGTATTTGTAAAGGGTTTTTTAAAAACTCATCCCTCAGTGAAAATGAATAGCCTGAATATGTTGTACCAAAGTCAATAGCAGCAACCATCAAATAATTCCTTGAATCCGTCATCATTAATTATTTCGTTCTAAAAAGCAATATCCATGATAATTAAAAATATGAAGTGAGCAAAATATGCTTTTGAGCGACAATATCACTTCTATTAAAAATCAATTTTACAAGCAAATAATGATTGAAGAGTAACTATACTCAGCTATTGGCTAACAGAAGAATATGCGGATCATATATATTTCACTCGATTCATAGTTTCAATGTCTGATATGCAAAAGGCAATAATTTAGAAAAATGGTGAACAAGATTAAGATGTTAGTATAACATTGGAGGGTGTAGCACTATACGAAGAATACTTTAAACAATGAACATCAGAAATAGCATGCACTCATTTAAATAGACCCTTATAAAATTTGAATGGGAATGGGGAATGTGACAAAGCTAGAGACAACAACCCGAAAAAAGAGCAGAAAACAGACGAAGGCCATAAATGGTTCTTCATTACAGTGAAAAAATCCCGTATCCTAATAAATACCAGATAAATTTACTTATTTAGGAAATAATTCAAACATTAAATTCAACAGGCAACCAAACTAAACAACAGACATGAGAACTAGCATTAGATGATGTGCAAACATTTTATTGTTATGAATCTCGAGATTCAAATTCTTGAGATTGCAACGCTTGCTCGGCCTGATACGTCAAGGACATGGATGCCATTATCTTGATTTTTTTCTGTTTGTATTTTAGAATCTGGTTAAAAAAGGTAAAACAAAATGATTACAAACCTGTGGTAGATTTTTAATGAAAAACTATTTAAATATTGAGAAAAATTATAACACGTATAATGGTAAATTCTGAATATGAGTTTTAAGGACGCCATCATATTTTAGTCTACTGTTGACCACGGACATGTTCTATTCATTGGAGCAACACAAGTTTTTCAAGGCACCTTTATCAATGTTTATCAGACATTTTTCCTTAAAACCTACAGAGAGTTATTGTGCAACAAAAACGTGTGCAGAGAGTGTGCGTACTATTCGTGAGGCGTTGAGTTGAATATTTCTTTTCAGATCGGAAGTGACTATGTCTTCAAACATCTTGTACAGCAAAAAATCACACCCACTTTAACAAGGGTTAAATTGTGGGAAGTGAGAAGTCCAGGGGTAACAATATTTGTATACACCGGTTATCACCTTCAGTTGAATCTTTATGTTTATACATACAGGAGGAGTGGCAAAGTTAAGTTTTAGAATATCATGAGATCTTACAGAAAGGCATTATATTACAAAATACAAAAAATTAAAACTCTATTAAATTGTTTCGATGAGCGTCATATGTGATATTGATGTATACATTGATTTTTGAGTAGCAATTTTTCATGCATTCTTTTGACGGGACGATTATACTGTACTACCAAATGTATAAACGTTGTTACTCGAACTTTTTTTATTAAGCTGTAATATTGATGTTAAAGAGTGGGTTTTCGTTTGATGATACATGTTGCATGGATATTCTGCTACAATGCACCTAAGAAATTAACACTTAGTTACATTTAGATATGAAGCCAGAAGCTCTATGTTCTCTATCAGTTGTTATCGGGCCCAATAAAAATAAAGTATACAAGAAGGGTTCATACAGAAGATGATTCAATGTGATATCGTCAAATACATTCTCAACATCTCAACCCTCCTGCTGGACAAATATGCGTATCAATATGCATTGCGAAAGGTAACACTAACTCTATTCTCCTTTCAGCTGCCTTAAATTTGTTATACAAAAGTAAGGTGAAAGCAAATACTATATCACTTCAACTCACAGCTTATCAAGCCCGCTGATGACTTTAATTCACCTTACAATCACTATAAATGGAACCGAAAGTACAAATAATCCAAAGAAAACTAATATGAAATACTAAATCATATTCATATTAAGAAATGAATAGAATACTGGAGAAAATGAAATTTATGCTTCAAAACAGAAATTATTTTACTCACTCGACTAACATATCAAATCAATGAAACTTCCTGTTATATACTTCGCAGTTTGTCTATTTATATTAAATACCTTTGTGACTGATATTTAACAATATATCATATCAACTTTTAAATACCTTAATGGTAGATAATATATATATATAGATAGATAATTTTGTTGTTATTGTATTTACTAACAGGAATTCAATGACTCGAGTCGAGAGAGATCTGCGCTCTCTGTACGTTAAGAACCTTGCAACATTTCTTGTATGTTCTCGGCTTGAAAATACATGAAACATTCGCCACTGGACTAAGCAATTCAGCAATAAATCTATCAATAAATATGTTTCTTATCTTGTAAAGGAAAGATACAAATATAATAAATTTGATTTTATGTTCTAAGCAGGTAGCAATATCTTTGTTTTTTATCAAGTTATTTGCTTCTGTCGTATATGTCCTTTATTCTTCATGAACGAAATGTGTCTTCTAAAGAGTTATTTTTCATTTGCAATTGTCATTATCAAAATCAAACACATTAGCTGTTCTCAGGTTGATTTTTCTATTTAATCTAGGTTACCTTTGCATCAGATAGATTGATTAGTTTTATATGGATCACTTTCACGGTAATGTACAATTTAGGATACTGTTAACATACTTGTTTGTTTATAACATAATCCTCAAAATGTTTCAAATGTTTCACCTGTTTTTACTGATCATTCAATTGCAATGCATGATGATAGTTTATTAATAATTTAGTACGCCAGACGCGCGTTTCGTCTACATAAGACTCATCAGTGACGCTCATATCAAAATATTTATAAAGCCAAACAATTACAAAGTTGAAGAGCATTGAGGATCCAAAATTCCAAAAAGTTGTACCAAATACGGGTAAGGAAAGCTATGCCTGAATTAAGAAAATCCTTAGTTTTTCGAAAAATTTAAACTTTTGTTAACAGGAAATTTATAAAAAAAAATGACCACATTATTGATATTCATGTCAACACCGAAGTGTTGACTACTGGGCTGGTAATACCCTCGGGGACGAAACGTCCACCAGCATTGGCATCGACCCAGTGGTGTAAATAGTTATCAAAGGTACCAGGATTATAATTTAGTACGCCAGACGCGCGTTTCGTCTACATAAGACTCATCAGTGACGCTCATATCAAAATATTTATAAAGCCAAACAATTACAAAGTTGAAGAGCATTGAGGATCCAAAATTCCAAAAAGTTGTGCCAAATACGGATAAGGAAAGCTATGCCTGAAATAAGAAAACTCTTAGTTTTTCGAAAAATTTAAACTTTTGTTAACAGGAAATTTATAAAAAAAAAATGACCACATTATTGATATTTATGTCAACACCGACTTATTCTAATCGAATTACTTAAATAACATGTCAATCAAAAAAGGCACAACATCCAGTGCAGATATAGCTGTTTGTATTGGGAATTCATGGTGTTTTGTAGCCAGTGTTTATTGATATCAAGTTTTATACATATTTGCGGTATATTATTAAACAGAATTGTTCTTTGGAAAATATCAGCTATAAGGAAGAGGGACGAAAGATACCAAAGGGACAGTCAAACTCATAAATCTAAAACAAACTGACAACGCCATGGCTAAAAATGAAAAAGACAAACAGAAAAACAATAGTACACACGACACAACATAGAAAACTAAAGAATAAACAATACGAACCCCACCAAAAACATGGGGTGATCTCAGGTGCTCCGGAAGGGTAAGCAGATCCTGCTCCACATGTGGCACCCGTCGTGTTGCTTATGTGATTACAAATCCGGTAAATAGTCTAATTCGGTAGGTCATATTCATGAAAAGGAAGGGGATTGTAGTTACGACGTAAGGAACATATCCGATATCATTTGTGAAACGGTTATTCCATAATGGTCAACCAACTCGTGATGGCGTCCGTAAAATTTACGAAGGGATGATTTCAACTTCACCACTTGGAACTCTTGGTTTAATAGCTTCCTTGTGAGCAGCAAACCTCTATCAAGAAAATCATGATAGGAAATGCAAGCACGGGAATATCGTATCAATTGGGAGATATATACCCCGTATGCAGGTGCTGCTGGAATGTTGCTACTTAGAAATGGAAAGTTCACAATTTTGTCGTAAAGTTTTGTTTTCAACCGACCCTCATTGTCAATTTCTAGATGTAAGTCAAGATATGAAGCCGACTTAACTGTATCTGTAGTATCCTTTATCTCTAGTTCGATTGGATAGATGCGTTCCACATAGTCATCAAATTTTGAATTGTTTAGTGAAAGAACATCATCTATATAGCGGAAAGTAGAGTTAAAGGATATTGCTAACTTCTTATCTTTCTTCCTAAAAAGTTCCTGCATGAAGTCAGCCTCATAATAATAAAGAAACAAGTCGGCGAGTAGAGGGGCACAGTTTGTTCCCATTGGAATGCCGACAGTCTGTTGAAAAACACGTCCTCCGAACGTAACAAATATGTTGTCAATCAAGAAATCAAGCATCTTGATAATATCAGTTTCAGAGAATTTTTTGTTTGAATCAGAGTGATTCTTTACAAAGTAGGATTTATCCCTCACTAAGTCAAGATACTTGTATCTCCGTTGGCCATTCTTTTTTTATGAAGCAAAGTAATACCAACTCTTTCAATTTGTCTTTTAGTTTGGAATGTGAAATACTTGTGTACAGAGTAGAAAAGTCAAATGTTTTAATACTGTTACAAGATGAAAGAGAGTTAGATTGTATGTACTCTAAAAGATCTTTTGAATTTTTAAGTATCCACATCTGATTCACACCACCTCTAGAATAGGCAGTTTCACAATAACTTTGAAGCCCGTCTTTGATTGCTGATAAAATAGATGTTAAAAATTTAGAAAGAGGTTTCGTGGAGCACTTGGAAGACCCAGCAATATACCGTTGTTTGTAAGGACACTTATGTAGTTTAGGTATCCAATACAGTGATGGAAGATCCAGTTCTTCATCTTTGGTTGAAATTCCAAAGGAACATAGAACAGACCTATGATTATCCAGGATTTCCTCTTTGGTAAGTGTCGTGAGGGTATATGTTGAGTTTCCAAGTGAATTGTCAATACCTAATTCGTTTATCAAGCAGTTGATGTAGTGACTTTTACACACAAAAACGATGTTATTTGGGACTTTATCTGCGGGGACAACAACATATTTGTCATGGAGGTCGGATAGGTGTTTTGCAACATATGGGTCTTTAAAGATTGACGTAGCATGGGCATTGATGGACCCATTCAGTTTCTTAATTCTGATTTGTATCAAAGACCTCACTGCCTTAATCCATTCGGAAAGAGTGTCTACGTCTTCCTTCTCGCGCTTAGCCTATTGCCTGGCATAATCCTCAACTGAATCCATCAAAATTTTAAAGTTGTATTTCCAATTGATGGATTTAGGCTCACGATATTTGGGACCTTTCGATAATACATTTCGTAGAGAAGTGTTATTAACAATGTTAAGGTCACCGGTAATAACGTGGCCAGCAGGATTATATGTGAATTTGGAACTAGCACAAGTGTAATCAGGAGGTTTAGACTTGAAGTCGTCAATATCGAGATCCTGCAAAACGCGTTTGTAATTGAAAATTTTAGTTGCAATAGGTTTGGTATAGGTATAAGAAATTATTGGTACAGACTGGTCTTTGAAATAAGGAGGTATTTTCGATTGCACTAATTTATGATGAAGGATATTGCCTAGGTTGACGCCATCGAGACCTTTGTTGGCGAAGGAAAGATTAAGAAAAGATCTTTTCTCTTTTTCATCTTTTCCAATGCGAACTGGCTTGAAAAGTCTGTGACTTGCAATATCCGAAATTATAGCTTCAAGTTTGTATTGGTTTGAATGAGGGTTTGTAACAGTGGATTCCAAACATAAATTGAACAGAGAATGAAGTTTTGAAAGGGGTAATGAATAAAGTTTCGTGCAAATGTGATGAATACCTAACGGCTTTTGTATGAATGGCAGCAAGTCATTAATAGAGACATCATGCAGAGAAGGTGATGTATAATGACGATGACCATGACTGCGTCTACGTCGAGGAGTCGAGTTGAAAATATTCATCACATTCACCGAGTTACACGAAGGACTAGATAGAATACCTATACCATCAATTTTGTCATTGCAGCCATAAGGTGTTGCAGTTCCCAATTGTCTAATCCAGTAGTCTTCTTTTTGTCTACGGAGAGTCGTTGAAAGATTAGGATTGTTAGAGGTATGGTATATCTTCTCGATAATGCGAACTGTCATAGAAAAGATGGAATGATCGGGCTGATTGAAATGCTGGTATAGAATGTCGTTTGCATTAAGGTTAATGTCTGATCTATGACCGCACATACGTTTGTTAAGCCTTCCTTTCGTTTCACCGACGTATACCAATCCGCAAAGGTTGCACTCTAATCCGTAGACGACATTAATCGATTTACAATTCAGATCATCGTAACTTCTGGTAAAATATGACTTCTTGGTCAAATTGCTAGTGAATTCAGCATCTGTAATTAAAATAGCACAAGTTTTGCAGCCTTTGGTCTCACATTTTGAAATGCGACAGTGTGGTACTGTGTCATCAAACACCAAAATGTCTTTAAGGAGAACTGAACATGGCTGTATATGTGTAATATTGCTATTGTCACTAGGACGATGATCTGAATGAGTCGTGTTTGAGATATTTGTCATGTCTGGTGATGAGGGGACACCTGCCGTATCAGACGACACCGTGTCCATGGTGACGTCTGTTTCGGACCTTTTTATACTGGGCGACGTCCGAGCCAGTTTCCTGTTTGATCTTCGTAAGTTCATGCAATTGTAGTTTTGCTACTGGGCGGATGATGTTTTTTTTTTAGTAAAATGAGGTCGAAATTTTGTATATTTGCTCAAAATTTGAATTTGTGGACGTATTTTTCATTTCAACAGAAATACATAACTTTTTTGTTTAAAAAGATAAACAGGATATAAAAATTAAAATTAAAAAGATAAACAGGATATAAAAATTCACATTTCAAATAGTGTCAATTTGAATTTGTGGACGTATTTTTCATTTCAACAGAAATACATAACTTTTTAGTTTAAAAAGATAAACAGGATATAAAAATTAAAATTAAAAAGATAAACAGGATATAAAAATTCACATTTTAAATAGTGTCATGTAAACCATTAGCACTTTCAGAAGTTTGAGAGAGCTAATTTAAATTTACTGTTCAATGGACACTTTGTTATCAATTTTACGTAGATTGAATGTACATATACATACATCGGATAAAAATGGACAACAATATTTATTTTGCTGTGATAAAAAATCGAAGCTTGTAAACAATACTTTTAATATCTGACATGCAATTTGAACAGTATGTTATACATATACATAACATATGTTACAGTACATGAAACAAAACTAATTAAACATGAGATACCGAGAATCATAACTGTAACAAAACAACACTTTTATTTATTTATGACTATTGAATACCGGTATAATACTGTTGCCTTTACTTAATAGAAAAATCATTGCATATGGTGTATGATACAATCTTGTATGTATCTATGTACAGTTCACTAACATAATAATTTTAAACGACGTAGGATTGTCTTGAAGGAAAGGAGTACACATGTCGTTGCCTGTCTAAGTCGCATTCAATTATTGCATTTTTGATCCCATATTGAAATTTTGCTGACAATTTGCATATAGGCTATTTTTTGCCTGATTAAATCAAATATGTAATAAAAATATACCTTCATATACTTTTTTTTTTTTTTTTTTTTTTAGTAAAATGAGGTCGAAATTTTGTATATTTGCTCAAAATTTGAATTGGTGGACGTATTTTTCATTTCAACAGAAATACATAACTTTTTTGTTTAAAAAGATAAACACAAGCTGTTTATTAATAAACTATTTGTAAATTGTGTTTCATATAACTATTGAATGTACATATACATACATCGGATAAAAATGGACAACACTAAATTTCTGCAATTTTTTTTCCAAATAACTTATATTTATCAAATGTTCATAAATGTAGAAAAAAACATCATTTTTGCTGTATATTTATCAAATTAAAAAAATATTTCAAATGCACTATTAACATTTTCGTAATCAAACGAAATGACAATTTAAAAAAAGAGGTGTCAATGAACTCGTTGTCAAGTTAAATAAGTTTGAAAGATAAAAGTCGAGAACTGAATCTTTTCCCGATAAGTCGTTACCTCCCCTGTAACTGTATCATATGCCCTTAAGATAGCACGAGTTTGGCGAATACAGATACAACACATATCCGGTTTTTTATTTTTCATTTGAATTGTTTTACATTCTGTCACAACGGTACCTTCTACAACTTACAATACGTTGTGTGCTTGAGTTAGGTCGTACTGTGATAGCGATAATTTGTGTAAATTATGCATATTCATTTGGAACTATTTGAAATGTAATGTTTTCTTAAATCTGAATTTTGACAGACAAAATGCAGTCAATTTTTGTCAGTGAAAGTACACAAATATCAGATTAAAATATATTTGTTTGTTTAATAAGTCAAAACGAATATGCACAATTAATGATAATTCCCGAAACTAGACTGAATTTTGCTCACACACAATGTTTGTTTGTTTTTATTTGTAACATATATATTCCGATGATTGATCAAGACATAGAATAGGATCATCGATGTTTCTTGTTCTGCATTATATAGCGTCCTTTGACTGTTGATCTATAAAAACGTGTCTGATTTATATTACAATCTAAAGCTCCAATTCGGTAAAGTACCCAAACGTTTAACATTCTGCACGTAAAATGTATAATTTGTGAGTTTATATTATATGTGCAGGTCACAATTTAGAACTTACAAAATACTTAAAAAGTATACAAATTTGTGAAGCTCAATTACCTGTCTTTCATCCAGGTCGACCAAATATTCAGTTACTGTGTTTTATGGTGTGTATTTGTGTATTTCCCATTGATAAAAGTTATGTATAGATGGATGGTTGAGATATCACAAAACATGATTTAAAAATTATATGTGCATTCACTATACGTTGATGGCATGCTGGTGACCTCGGGCTGTTTTCAGCTCTTTGTCGGTTAGTTGCCTCTTTGACACATATCCGTTTCCACTATCAATTCTACATATAAACCATGAAAGAAAACACGTGTTCTAGAGTGAACAGAAGATAAGGTACTCTTTATTAAAAATTCAAATACAAAATGATGCTATCCCCGTGTTATGATCAAATTAGATTAAACTTTGCCGATATCGCCTCCCCCGTATTTTTATCGTGCGCCTTCAGGTCTATTTCCGTGTTTCCGAGGACAAATTCTACATCTACCCATCGCCTCTCCTCACAAGTGTCAGAAAAAGTAATTGTCGGTGTACTTAACAGGAAGCATCTATCATCGTCGACATAACCTGGTGTTGTCTCTTCAGATACGTACACCATAATGTCCATCTTCTCTTGGTGTTTGTAAGGTGTAAAGAAAGATTTTTTAACTACCATTCCAGCTTCGACGCTTTCATCTTTCCCGACAATTAGAGAAAAAATGTTGTCACATCTTTCTTCCCCTTCCATAAGAACGTAATGTTTTCTGTCATATTTCTTTTCATTCCAAGCTACATTTGTTTTGACGCCATAACTACATCGCATGACACGTGATTGTATATAATCTGGCTTATGACCGAACAAAACGGCCCCTTTCAGCACTGACAGACCAGCTTCATCCGGAATTATTATTCTCTGATCCGGAAATGCTTTTCGAACGGCACTTTGCATCAGTTGGCATTCTGAGAATCCCCCAACCATTAACACATGTTTGACCTCCTTTAATGACCTATTTCGTAAAATCTCCCTCATGAGAGATATAACACCGTCAATTGATGGAGTAAACAACTTTTTAAAAAACTCAACGTTAATACGGATTTTATCATGTGCCAATTTTATGTCTTTTGAATATGGCGAGCATTCTAGCAGAGACTTAAAGTCTTTTTTGTGAACTTTTTGACACTTTTCATCGAGTGCAACGACAGGGATTGACATAGTTACTTTAATTCTTGTGCTTGTTTCAACCGTTCTTTTCTGGGATTCGAACTCTCGTACAAGATCCAAATATGCAAGAGGGCTTTCTGTCTTTAATGAATTCATTGTTGTTTCTCCGACTATTTCTTCAAACAGTTCTAAGAATCTTTTATCAATCGATGTACCACCACAATTGTTACCCATAGCTCTGTGTTTTTCTTTTAATTTACCATTTGCAGCTTTGCGATGAACCGTTATATCTGCAGTACCACCTAAAGAAAACAAAAAAATATATGGATTCATTATTTTTCGTTGGACACCTATTTTCGTGCATTTCGTGGGTATAGGGGAACCAATAATTAAAATTTCAACGAATGCCAAATTTCTTATAGACTTTTATGCAAACATAATGGTTTACTTTTACAAATTATGAGTTGGACGAACGGAGAGTTGTCTCATTGACACTCATAACTCATCTTCTTATATCTATTTGGCAAAACCACGAAATTAAATATTCTCGATTTTGTGAGGTTTTCTTGATTCATGAAAATTGATACCAACGAAAGTTTGTGAACCCACAGTAGAAAAAAAAGTTAATTTTGAATTTATCATCTATACAGGCAATTAAAAATCTTACATCATTTTAAGAAGACAATAATAGAGAAGACATGATTTTTATCGGTTTATGAAATTGCCTACTGAATTTTAAAATTAATAAGCTACTGTTACTCTTTCACTAGCCTATCAACACTGAGGGGATAAATGATTCTAACAAATCTAGCAACAAAGATCGGCATAGCTATATCCATGATACTGGGTTTACGCTAGCATAAGAAGTATACAGTCATTGACGCTCGAACAAAACCAAAAGGCCAAACAGATATGAAAGACGATTCTAGAGATGGATAATTTATTCCATACGTTTATCATATTCAATATGGTTTATTATATGTATTTAATACTTAACCTCCTAGATCAACAACCATGTACTCAGTGCCCTCCGATGGCATGGTGAATCCAGATCCAGAACCCTTCAGTTTCTCAGTGGATAAGTATTGACAGAAGATTGAAGCGGTCTCTGGTTCAAGCGCAAGGATCAAATTCTTTGTGGGTATACCAGCCTTGAATAAATGGAATTGAAAATATATACTGGTATATCTATATATTCTAAATATAAAAAAATAATACAAAATCAAATAGCATTTTAAAATATTACTAGCACTGTCCGTACAGTGGAACAAATGCATTGAACATACACAATTTTGTCATTCTTAGTGCTTCAATACAAGATTTATGCACCGTAAATAAATCAGACAATGTTTTACTTCTAAAGGTCAAAGACTTAAATCAAGGTAAGTGTGATCATTTTGGCATACACAGTTTTGGTAGGGTAACAAGCTACGGTTAGCGTTCAAAATTCATGCTTCGAACATATATGAGTCGTGGTGTATTGGTTAGCGCATCAGACTTCAAACACAAAAATTCTTGTTTCGATCCTCGTTCCAGGGAGACCATTTTAGGGACTGACTTTACGGCTCCCTGTGACACCATTTGCGAGTATGGTCTTGATAAACGACGATAGTCCGTCGGATGGGGACAAAAATTGCTGATCCGTGTTAAGAGAGATAGCAACATGTATTGGGCCATTCCAGTTAATATCTGCTAAAGGGGGATGGATGGTCCTTTCTGAGGGGTGTAAAATTTATACATATTAGGGGTGAAATTTTGTTTTTTTTTCATCTGACAGGAACACTTATACGCAGTAAATAATTAAAAATGATTACATCTTAAGGGTAACAAAAATTGCCTATGTCAGATCTGATGGGTGCTTTGAAATGTAGACAGTTTCGCATCATGCATTATCTGGTATTGTTTTTAAAATTCTGATGGGTACCGTCCTTGCAGTAAAAAAATCTAATAGGTCATTTTTTTGCATGAAATCCCATCCACCCAACATGAACAGGAACTCTTCATCTGATAGGTCTTAATTTTTTTTATATCTGATAGGTAGTTTTTCGTGATGTTTTTTACTGATACGTACCAAAAAATATCTCCCCATCCATCCCCACCTGTCAGAAATTTCCTGGAATGGCCCATTGCGCCCTTGTAGATTTGAAAAAAGAGAGCAATGATGCATCAGAACACCAAGTTTGGTCAACTTGAGATCTAAGGTACAGACAGACAGACAGACAGACACACACCGACAAACAGATAGACGGAATCCTATATATATACAAACTTTGTTCGCGGGTGGGGTGTTAAAATGTGGGACACTGTACGTTTACACTTATAAAAGATAAATGGCATAGGAAATTTAGCAATATGCAACTACCAAACTGTCTGTAGGTCTCCTTTAAACTGTAGGGTTAAGGTTTGAAAACAATCTCCATAATAACTATATTGTAGCAATTAACAAGGAAATAAATGTGTAACAGCGATATAATTGAAAGTGAAACTATTTGCTAACATATTTAATGTGGCATCATATTGCCGTATTATTGCTTTAAACTTAGGAAATGTGCAGTCAGTTCTTAAATTCACAGAAGATAAGAATTACTACAGAATATTTGAAATTCATAAATAAATTAAAACTAAAATTATTGTTTTGATAGTGTACTTTCCAAATATCTACTTTGTTATTTAGTTTCTGTATCTTGGTCGATAATTGAAAACCAAATTATGAGCTTTAAACATCAGAATCTGAACAACTTTTTAATTTCATTCGCTTACCGCTTCAGCACAAGACCTCATAAACTTCTTTGCTCGATCTGTCCATATTGCAGGAACTGTGAGAACCCATTGAACCTCGTTGTGGCGGACTACATTACCACGTGTTTTCAAAATATCTAACAAATGGTTCACTAAATATTGGATTGATAATTTAAACACATCAAAAGCTGGCAGTCGTTTTGTGCCAGTTATATCATCTAACATCATACCACTTGTGATATTCTAAAAAGGGAACAAAAAGCATATCATTTGGTTTAATTAATGATGTTATCTATTATACTTGTTTTTCGCTTTTTAACAGATATTCGGAATCCATTATTTTTAACCCACGTGTTGCAATTAAAATTTTGCACGCTACCATCTTCTTTTCTATTCATAGTTTTATAACAAACGGTTCCAAAAGCTATTTTTGAAAATCCTTGCTTTTTTGGTAGTTTTTGAAAGACAAATGTGTTAACATGTGTCAATGTTGATTGTAGGAAAATTGAAGAAAAAAAATTCCCGCTAAATATTCAAATGAGTATACATGTAGATCTCATAAAAGAGGACACGGACCGGTAATTTTATACTGCTTTTTATGGTTCCGTTATTGACGTAAATTAATGTATAGTGGTCTATTAAAAAGCTTTTAATTTTGAATTGAAGCAGTACACATCATAAAAGATAATTATAATAAAAATGAGAATGAAAATAAGGGGAATATTTCATAGAGACAACAATCCGACCAAAGAGTAGATAAAGCCGAAGGCCAGCAAAATGTCTTCATCGCAGCGAGAAAATCAAGCACCCGTAGGTCGGCCTCAGCTGGCTCCTAAATAAAAATGTGTACTAGTTCATTGCAAATGGACGTCATATCAAACTGCAAAACATGAATATGAACTGAAATAATAAAAAAAAAAACATACAAGACTAACAAAGGCTCCTGACTTGGGACAGGCGCATAAATACGGCCGGGTTAACTTGTTTTGTGAGATCTCATCGTCCCCCTATACCTCTAGCCTATGTAGAATAAAGAAACACAGAGTAATACGGACAGTATTAAAACTCATTTTAAAGGAGTCAGAGTCCGATGTCAAAAGAAAATTAGCAAAATGACAATGATACATAAATTAATAAAGGACTAAGTACTAGTAGTTAAAACTTACTGACATATAAAAAGAAGATGTGATATGATGGCCAAAGAGACCAAATGACACAGACACAGTAAAAGAAATAAAACATTAATCATGAGATAGACAGCTCTCTCACAAGCAACCCACCCCCCCCCCCCCCCCTAACTGTAAAATACAAGGACATGCCAAATCCAGACCTCAATTAAACTGTTTGAAAGATTATGTCATCATCATATGAATATCAAGAACAATTCCTGAGTGAATAAGTTCTCACGAGGAAGAAAAGTCGGAGTATTTTTCACTGCTTCTTAGAGCTAAAATGAATAAAACAGGATTATATTGATTTATTGATTTTAATTTAATAACGGAGTAAACATCTAAATGGTAACTTGACGTATTCGGGAGCTTAACGCGTAAATCAAGTTCAATGCTACGATGCATTAAAATTCCATTACGACCGAAGGAAAAGTCGAAAACGGACAAAGAGGGGGATAAATTCCGTCATCCTCAATATGCGAAAATTCGAACAGGTGATTTCAGATCATCTTAATGGTTTAGATATGTGTTTGTATGACTCTGAAACTTGTTTTGTAACCTTATAATTATTATGCACATGTGATTTATGTCCTTATTAACGATTAAATGTATAACAGGAAGTAAGTTTGTACTAAAAAAACATGCAAAACGTCCTTATCTTTCATATGTTGTGTCCTTGTTGCAATTATGATTAAACTGCTTTGCCATGATCACCTTGTAACTCCCGCCTTGTATTTAAGAATTGAATGCTTCTTTTTGTAACTTCATTGGGGTGTAAAAGCGTTGACCGAAGTACATTTTGTATGAAGCGCCGAAGCGCTTCATTCTAAAAATGTGCGCACGGTCAACGCTTTTACACCCCTATGAAGTTACAAAAAGAAGCATTCAATACTTATAATTACATTTTTAAGCTATGATCATGAAAACACGAATTTTATAATTGTTTTATTTAATACACCTGTGCACTTTATTGTGGGACCACGTGTTATCATGAATGAAAAGTTTTATTGAGTAATACAATTGCTTCAGGAATAACACGTGATGTGCAGTTAGCCAATCAGAATAAAGTATCATAATGAAACAAACATCAAATGTAATTATGGCTGTATACAGATTTTGAGGATGAAAATAGATTGATTTAACGTTCGGTAGCAAAAATTACATGCATATTAAGACGTCCACATGTAAATGAATATGAATATGTATAAAAAAAATTAGTTCCAAGTTAAATGCAAAAAGGGGATACTATAAAACAAGACAGACACACTGGGACGGATATTTTAGATGATATTTAACTATACTTGTAGGTAACAGTCGTTAGGAACACGTGACAATTTAATCTGAATCTTGGCCGACCAGTCTACTAATCTTACCCATACACGCCGAGTGTTTTTAGCGGAGAAAAAAACAAATACCAATTTTAAAATCTATGTTAGTTCACTCTACCTGGGATGATTGTTAACTGGCTCGAAGATGAGGTTTGGACAGTTTTCCAGGCTACAACAATTGTAGAAAGAGTGCTATTAAACGACCACCAAGATGCTAAAACTATATATTGATCAAATATAAAAAAGAAGATGTGGTATGATTCCACAAGAGACCAAAATGACACAGAAATTAACAACTATAGGTCATCTTACGGCCTTGAACAATGAGCAAACCCCATACCGCATAGTCAGCTATATAAGGCCCCAAAATGACAATGTAAAACAATTCAAACTAGAAAACTAATGGCCTAATTTATGTACAAAAAATGAACTAAAAAATAAAAATGTAACATATAAAGAAACTATGTATATTTAAATAAAGTACCTTATTATTATGTAGATTCATTTTGAAACGTTCAAAATAGTAGTATTCCTCGTGTTCTCCATCTAACAATAAATCTGCCCACTGGTTCTCTGCATCGTACCCGAAGGCAACAAACTCTCGTTTACCGTCTAACAAAAGACACGTCGGAGTTTTCATTGACATAAACTGTCGACTTCCGGCCTTCCATACAGGGTTAGCTTGTATCTTTAATGGATCTTTAACGAATTCATCCCTCATGGAAAATGAATAGCCTGAGTATGTAGTACCAAAGTCTAAAGCAGCAACCATTAGGTGATTCCCAGAATCCGCCATTGTTTATTATTTTGTCCTAAAATCAGAAGAATCCCTGTTGTGTATAATGTCTATATAATATTAAATGTATCCTTTAAAACGTGTATAATATACATGTAATTAAATGTAAACAATGTATGCTTTTAAAACGAGTAGCATAATTCCAGCTACATCATATACGTTGTATTTCACAAGCATATAAAAAATTTAAAAACGTTAAAAAATAAATGGGAGATGTATCCATGGTACACGGATAGTGCCCGCGCATTCATATAAAAGTTATCAAGGGAAATATTTTGCTCCTATCCTTAGTCGGGAACCTGGTATTCAGTGTTCGTCGTCTGTTAGGTGTGATTCATAAGTGTTTCCCTTTGCGCGCTTTTTGATAGATTAGATCGTAGATTTTCCTGTTTAAATGGCTTTACACTAGCCATTTTAGAGGCTCTTTATAGCTTGCTGTTCTGTGTGAGCAAATGTTCCGTGTTGAAGGCGATACTGTGGCCTCTAATGGTTTATTTTCACAAATTGTGACTGATGGAGAGTTGTCTCATTGGTACTAATACCACATCTTCTTATATCTAAAAACACAAGAACGATGAAACTGACGCTACGCAAATACAAACTTGATTTATGTTTTGTGGTAATAAGCATTTTGTATAAGATTCATAACATTTGGTTGAGGCAAACTTAAGAATGTCGTTTGTTGCTATGTTACATACATTCAGATTGTACATGTACTTGTGTTTCGTCCATGATGGTGTACACGAAATAGGCAGTTATCTGTCTTGTTTGATTTATTTTACATTTGTCATTTCGGGGCCTTTTATAGCTGACTATGTGGAATGGGCTTCAATCGCTGTTGAAGATCGTACAATTCTTGAGTGGTACTCAGGGCAGGTATTTGTTTAGAATATTAAGGGGAAAACGATTAAGCAATTCATTTGTTTTTATGATTCATGTACTGACTTGAGTCTTCGAATATTTTAAATCTCACCTAGTGAAATTAATCTTTTCCTTTTCTTCTAAGATACATGTACATGTATTCCATGAGTAAGTTATTTGATTAAGTCGCTTAACAGCAAGTATGTATTCAAGATTGCGTTGTTTAATTTACGCCAATTGCGATTTCATCCTACAAAGTGAAAGACAATAAAATATGCATACAAGGACATACAATAAAAAAACTTAACGTCTAGTAAATGCATTTAGTCATTTTATAAATGAACTGTTTACAAAACTTATATTTTGAAATTCTTAGGCTTTTCTACCGCAGGAATAGATCACCTTAGCTGTAATTGACAAAACTTTTAGGAATATTTGGTCTTCAATGCTCTTTAACTTCGTACTTTATTTGGCCTATTTAGGTTCTTTTTATTCGAGCGTCACTGATTAGTATTTGGTAGACGAAACGTGCGCCTGGCGCAAAAACCAAATTTCAGCCCATATATCTACGTATACGATAAATTTATTTAGTCCAGTTTGAATATTTTTACTTCTGTCATCGAAAGTGAAAAGAGTTAACGCAAGATAAAAAAACAAACCGAGAGGAATTTAAACAAGGAACGTATTGAAAATGTTAAAAGAAAAATTCTGATACATAAGTATTTACTCCAATTGTCCACAAAATTTCAATATAAGACACAGGTTCCGTGGCCCTTTTATCGAACATGTAAAGGAGTTCTCCGAAGTACATATTGATTTAAAATCTGATGTCCGTACATACTTTTTAAAGACGTTTCAGTCGAATTTTGTCGAACCTATTACTGTAACTCTGGTTACCATTATAGTTACATACAAATGACAAGACATAACTGTAGAGACAAATTTCTTTATTTATCTACTGTTGTGAAATAAATAATTCGTTTTTTGCTGAGATTTTGGGTTCCAAGATTAAGCTGCACTTTTTTTTCAAGTTTACAAAATTGTTGTTATTCCTAACTTTGTCTGTAACAGCATATACATACACTACTTTTTTTCACTGAACGACTTTCTATTCTCTAAACTGTTGCGTAATGTAGTAAATTTTAAGTATGTTTTGTGCTCTTGAAATCGTCACAGATTAGTAACATATTCATATGAATGATAGTAATACATAGAAGAATCTGTGATTTTTCGTTAGGGTTATTATGAACATATTCAAAAATGTTACTTTTGCAGATATTAAGGTTATCAGAAAATAAGCCAACATCTTTTTAAATGTGTTGTCTTGACACCTGGACACTGTTCGCACAAACCTCAGACACAAACATTACGCAACACTATCAAGATATTTACTTAATTTCAGAATTATTTTTATCTTACCAAAATAGATTCAAATCTTTTTTCATTATTGATGTTCCGACTCTTATATATCTTACATGATTTATCTTAAAACTTTATTAGGGGACGACCATTTGATTTTTTTTTTTGGGAGGGGGGAGGAGGATTTTAAAAATAAATAACTAAGCCTTGATAATCACAAAAAATAAATGGTTTGTTCTGTGGTAGTTTGAAAATAAATAACCTGACTTGCAATGTTTTGAAAATAAATAACTCAGCAGTTCTAATCGAAAGTATGAGATGGCACCAGATTCTTCATAAATTCATCTTTTCCCCCAAAAAAATCGTGAAACACTTCCCAATTTTTTTGAAAAATAAGAGTATAAATATCAATTAAATATACTTGAAATGTCTGAAAATTGGTTTCATTTAACCTTAGATATTTTGTCTCAGGAAACGGTTCCTTACCTCACTTTTATTTTAACAGGGCAAATGCCTCATGTAGGAAATTTCAAAACCAAACACTTGTCTCCATATCAAATTGTGTTCACGGCGAGTGCCTTGCAAGAAGCAAGTTCTGTTTTCCCTCAGACGTATCCCTGATTTTTCGGGATCAATGTTTCTTATTTGTCTTTTGTTCATTGATTGCCCTTCTGTATTCTGTTAGTGTTGCATTCCTTTTGTGATCTAGTAATTTTGTTATGAACTTGATCATGAGTTTGAAAAAAAAACAGCAGCCACACACTTAACTATGTGAATTCCAATTTTACTTTATCATGCACATTGGTCTTTTGATGTTGTCCCTAGAAACTTTTAAAAAGTCTTAGTACACTGAATGCATACATTTTGCTTTGAGACCAAACTATCGTCAAAATATTATTAAAACAAAACTTGCATTTTCAGATAATGAAAGGGTCTTCGAAACACCCAGAAAGCAGGATTTTGCATCATTTGTTCTATAGCTTCTTGGGCCTTCAGTGGCTCCAAAACCCTTCAAAAAAAATTTGCCTCGCTCCGCTAGGCGAAAATATGTTTGCCAATACTTTAAAAAAAAGGCTAGTTACAACCAAACTTTAATACTATAGATAGATGTATGTATGCAATACATATATGCAGTTAGGAATATGAAAGATTCATTTGTGCAGAGGATGATGATTAATTCTAATTAAATGGTACACAATAACTTGACTAAACATGACGTAATATTAATAAACAACTCATTTAAAAATTGTATGTTTCTGAATATGATAAATATAGTTGTGAAAATGAATACTAGTAATCAGTCCCTTGCTTTAATAGTGCAGAAAATGAATAATCTGTCCTCTTAGTTTACAAAAATGAATAACCGATCAAACACAAATCCTCCTGCCCACCCCCTTTCCAGAATATCAAATGGTTGTCCCCTTAGTTTACAACTGTTGTTTTCATTAAAAACTATTAGGTTTTAGCAGTGTTTTAGGATGGGTGTACTGAAAATACATTTTTTGAAAACGGCCTATATACATATAGGCCAAAAGTTGACTTTCAATAACCTCTCGTAAATGTAAAATCATGCTTGTTAAATGAAATCAAAAGTACAAATAATATTTAACTTGTTTTTATGAACGTCAAATCTTGGTTAACGAAAGAAAATGAACAGTAAAATATGAAAGTACTTGCTGCAATATAAATAATTCTACTCACTTGACAAACACATCAAATGAATAAAACTTCCTGTTTTGACTACTTCGCAGTTCGTCTATTTTTATAGTGACATATATTTAACAGTTTTATCATATTCAATTTAAATACCTTTATAATCAATATAAATATTTGTTCACGCAATGATTGGTGTAATGAACTGATCGCATTATTCTTCGTCACATAACGACTGAAATAGAAACTGGCTTACCAGTGCAGTCTATAACCATGATAACCATGATAACATTACCATATTTTCAGAAAGAAGTCAGAATTACTGCGATTCCATGCTAATTTTAAAAGAAAAGTAATTATGTAACTATAATCATAGAGCATGTAGAGGGTCCGGAGAGGAGGGACGTACTTTGTTTTTATATTCTTTTAAATTTTTATGACATTTATCCGTTTTATACTTTAAAATAACGCTTCTTTTGTTAAATACTTATACAAATAATTTACCATTATTCTTTTCTGTTAATAAAAATTAGCAAATTTTGTTCTTTTTCTATATTCCTAAAATTTTATTGCCGGCCGTGAAATCCATTCTATATAACATGTATAACCCGTCCCTATCCCAACCAAAACCCTTACAACAGGTATACATACTTTCATTCTGCTCTGGTTATTTTTGTTTTGAGGTTGTTTTTTTACTGATGAGTTTAGACATGTTAAACTTGTATTTTGTATAATATTCGTTATCGTCCTAAATATGCACGATATAAATTGGTCACTTGTATATATCGCCATTAATCAAAATTCTTAAGGGTTTCTTATCCATGGGCGGATCCAGTCATTTTCTTTCCTAAAAAAAGGGGGGCAACCCCCGGAACTCGGACTCGTACGTACTGAGGGTAGTTGTCCGAAACAACATTACGATACACTAATAGTGGTATAATACAATGTACGTATACTCTATGATGGCCTTTATATGCCTTTTCGTGTTTTTTTCGTTGAGCTGCTGTCCTCCTGTCGTGTACATGTATATCCCGCGTTTGTCTTTACGTTATACCACTGTCCCAGGTTACGGGGAAGGGTAGGGATCCCGTTAACGCATGATATTTAACCCCTCCACCATTATTTATGTATGTGCCTGTCCCAAGTCAGGAGCCTTTAATTCAGTGGTTGTCGTTTGTTTATGTGTTACATATTTGTTTTTCGTTCATTTTTCCGACGTAGTCGGCATTAGTTTCGGTTTATGCCCTTTGAACTTAAGGACGCTTAACTATGGCAACAGAATACGCATGCTCAAAAATCCTTTCTGTGATTGGACACAGTATTGCTGTCATGGTGGGTGATTTGGTTGTGTTTGAAAAAACGTCTCGTTAATTATATCGTGATGGAAAGCAAGTAAAAAACTATAAATATTTGAACTAGATCTTACAAAGATTTATATTTTTATTAAAATAGTTGTTTCTCAAATAGCTCTTTGCATCCGTGACAGCTGTTTATTCGGGACAAGTATATAATTTTTAATGTAAACTTTGTTGTACGAACGTACATGACATTTAGAACGCACCTATACGCATGTGAGATTTCCGCGAGGTTTTGGTGAATGTAAACAGAAAGATACGAGGCGCGAGAATACTGAACACAAACAGAAAAAACGTTATTTAAATGGTATCTTTGTGCCTCTGAAGGTTATCGAAATGATAGTTTTAAACATATACTCAAATTTTAATACGTCGGATATCTTTTTCAAAGATAGTTCTTGTTTTAATATAAATTAGGCTCGAAATTAGGCCGTTAGTTTTCTCGTTTGAATTGTTTTACATTGTCTTATCGGGGCCTTTTATAGCTGACTATGCGGTATGGGCTTTGCTCATTGTTGAAGGCCGTACGGTGACCTATAGTTGTTAATGTCTGTGTCATTTTGGTCTCTTGTGGACAGTTGTCTCATTGGCAATCATACCACATCTTCTTTTTTATATGTATTCTTCAATCACGAAATAGCTTTCATAAATACCTATCGATTTAAAGATCAGTATACATTAACTATGCTAGTATTATATTTAAAAAAAAAACCAACAAAATACTTTTATAGGGAAGATGACAACTCAATTATTCATGTTTATCATGTTTATCATGTTTTCTTGTAAATATCTCTTCAAATGAACTAGACGTTGTCAACAATATCTGTCTAGAATTCGCGAATGAGAAAGTAGTATTTTACTGTATTAGTAATCAGACAGCATTACAATGACATGAATAAAACGACATGTACCAGGACTCAGGAACTACAATTCGGCTTTGTATATGTTACAGTATGTTTTTTCTTGAATGTGCAGTAATTCATTTTAATCGAAAGACCTGTAAATTAATATAAGAAGAATACTTAAACATTTATATGCCGATGTGTTATTTAAAATGAGAACAATATGTCCCATGATTCATATTCTCTTTATATAGATTTTTAAGTCAAGAACACGAAAACCATAGGTGTCCAGTAGGAAATATCCGAGTACTATATGTCATGTTAAATGCAGGTGGCAGTTAGGTCCGCTGCTGTATGCCCTGAGGTAATCGGTGCCCTGAGGTAATCGTGGTAATGCGTCATTGATTAAATACGCACGAAAATATAGTTCTTATTTAGATAGATCTTAATACCAAATTTTAATGTGACCAAATACCAAAGATGTCAACAAACTTCCCAAATGATTTTATTATTTGTTTTCACCGATCATTCATTACGTATGTACGTGTAGGGTGGGATGGCTGGTAAAATTATAAACTTTTTTTTTTTTTTTTTTTTTTATAAAAGTTCAATTAATGATCTGAAGTATTCATTCATGACAGGGTTACCTGAGGTAACCCCAATTATAACAACAAATACAACCATTAAACTCAAGTCAACTGAGGTAACTTTACATATACATCACATAAACAATACAAATCTATGAAGTCCTACATTCTATTATAAAATTAAGAAATTGTTTAATTAAAATATAAATGTATACACTAGCAAAGTATGTACTAAAAATTCTTTCATAACAGGGTAACCTGCGGTAACCCAAACAATAACAGCAAATACAACCTATTTAACTCAAGTTAATTCAGATCACCTTTACATATACATCACATAAACAATATAATTTCAATGAATTCCTACATAACAAAAGAAGAAAGTGGTTTATTACAGCATAAATGCATATACTAGCAAAGTATCTACTAAGTATTTTGTTATGACAGGGTTACCTCAGGTAACCCATAAAATAGCAACAAGTATTATCCATTGATATCAAGTTAACTAAAGTCGCTTTTCCGATATATCACATAAACAATACACATCTATGAGGCGTACATGTAAAATAAAGAAATTGTTTGATTACAACATAAATGTTTTCGCTAGCAAACCATCTAATAAGATTCTTTATAACATGGGTACCTGAGGTAACCCCAGATATAATTACAATTATAACCCACTTAACTTAACTGAAGTAAACTGAGATCACCTTTACATGTAAATCAAATAAACAATACAACTTTCATGAAGTCCTACATTTGAAATAAAGAAGTTTGTTTATTACAATAAATGTAAACACTACCAAAGTATTACGAAGTATTCATTCACGACAGGGTTACATGAGGTAACCCCAATAATTACAATAAATACAACCCATTCAACTCAAGTTAACTCAGGTTACATTTATATAGACCTCGCATACACAATACAAATCTATGAAGTCCTACATTTTAGATTAAGAAATTGTGTCATTACAGCATAAATGCATATACCAACAAATTATGTACGAAGTATTCTTTCATAACAGAGATACCTCATGTTATTTAAAAAATAACAACAAATATAATCCATTCAAATTAAGTTAACTAAAATCGCCTTTCCTGAATATCATATAAACAATACTTATCTATGAAGTCCAAAATGATAAAGTAAATGGTTTATTAGAAGTTAAATGTATACTCTGGAAAACTATCTACGACGTATTTTTACGTGACAGGGTTACCTCAGATAACCAAAACAATCACAACAAAGATAACCCATCTAACTCAAGTTCACTCAGGTTACCTTTAAATATATATACATCACATAAACAATACAAATCTATGAAGTCCTACATTTCAAATTAAAAAATTGTGGAATAACAATATGAATGTATACACTAGCAAAGTATCAACTAAGAATTCTTTCATAGCTGGGTTACCTGAGGTAACCAAAACAATAACAGCAAATACAACCTATTTAACTCAAGTTAATTCAGATCACCTTTACATATACATCACATAAACAATATAACTTCAAAGAATTCCTACATTAAAAATTAAGAGGTTGGTTTATTACACCATAAATGCATATACTAGCAAAGTATCTACTAAATATTCTGTCATGCACGGTTACCTCAGGTAACTCATAAAATAGAAACAAGTATTATCCATTCATAGCAAGTTAACTTAAGTCGCCTTTCCAATATATCACATAAACAACACCCATCTATGAAGTCCTTCATTTAAAATAAAGAAATTGTTTGATTACAACATAAATGTTTACACTAGCAAACTATCTAAAAAGCATTCTTTATAACATGGGTACCTGAGGTAACCCCAGACATAATTACAAGTATAACCCACATAACTGAAGTTAACTGAGGTCACCTTCACATGTGCATCACATAAACAATACAACTTTCATGAAGTCCTACATTTAAAATAAAGAAGTTTGTTTATAACAATTAATGTAAACACTAGCAAAGTGTCTACGAAGGATTCATTCATTACAGGGTTACCTCAGGTAACCATAACAATAATAGCAAAGATAACTCATCTAACTCAAGTTAACTGGGGTCACCTTTATATATATACATCACATAAACAATACAACTTTCATGAAGTCCTACATTTGAAATAAAGAAGTTTGTTTATTACAATTAATGTAAACAATAGCAAAGTATCTACGAAGAATTCATTCATTACAGGGTTACCTCAGGTAACCATAACAATAACAACAAATACAACCCATATAACTCAAGTAAACTCAGGTATCACCTTTAAATATATATGCATCACATAAACCATACAAATCTATGAAGTCCTACATTTTTGAATTAAGAAATTTTGTAATTAAAATATAAATGTATACATTTACAAAGTATATACTAAGAATTCTTTCATAGCAGGGTTACCTGAGGTAACCAATACAAAAACAACAAAAACAACCTATTTAACTCAAATTAATTCAGATCACCTTTACATATACATCACATAAACAATATAACTTTAATGAATTCCTACATTAAAAATGAAGAAGTTGATTTATTACACCATAAATGGATATACTAGCAAAGTATCTACTAAATATTCTGTCATGACAGGTTACCTCAGGTAACCCATGAAATAGGAACAAGTATTATCCATTCATAGCAAGTTAACTTAAGTCGCCTTTCAGAAATATCACATAAACAATACACATCTATGCAGTCCTACATTTAAAATAAAGAAATTGTCCGATTACAACATAAATGTTTACACTAGCAAACTATCTCAAAAGCATTCTTCATAACATGGGTACCTCAGGTAATCCCAGACATAATTACAAATATAACCCACTTAACTGAAGTAAACTGAGGTCACCTTTACATGTGCATCACATAAACAATACAACTTTCATGAAGTCCTACATTTAAAATAAAGAAGTTTGTTTATTACAATTAATGTAAACACTAGCAAAGTGTCTACGAAGGATTCATTCATTACAGGGTTACCTCAGGTAACCATAACAATAACAACAAAGATAACCCATCTAACTCAAGTTCACTGAGGTCACCTTTTAATATATATACATCACATAAACAATACAAATCTATGAAGTCCTACATTTCAAATTAAACAATTGTGGAGTTACAATACAAAGGTATACACTAGCAAAGTATCTACTAAGAATTCTTTCATAGCAGGGTTACCTCAGGTAACCAATACAATAACAACAATACAACCTATTTAACTCAAGTTAATTCAAATCACCTTTACATATACATCACATAAACAATATAACTTTAATGAATTCCTACATTTAAAAAGAAGAAGTTGGTTTTTTTACACCATAAATGGATATAGTAGCAAAGTATTTACTAAATATTCGGTCATGACAGGGTTACCTCAGGTAACCCATGAAATAGAAACATATTATTCATTCATATCAAGTTAACTTAAGTCGCCTTTCAGAAATATCACATAAACAATACACATCTATGAAGTCCTACATTTAAAATAAAGAAATTGTCCGATTACAACATAAATGTTTACACTAGCAAACTATCTCAAAAGCATTCTTCATAACATGGGTACCTGAGGTAACCCCAGACATAATTACAAATATAACCAACCTAACTGAGGTTAATTGAGGTCACCTTAACATGTGCATCACATAACAATACAAGTTTCATGAAGTCCAACATTTGAAGTAAAGAAGTTTGTTTATTACAATTAATGTAAACAATAGCAAAGTATCTACAGAGAATTCATGCATTACAGGGTTACCTCAGGTAACCCAATAATAACAACAAATACAACCCATATAACTCAAGTTAACTCAGGTATCACCTTTAAAAAAATATATGTATCACATAAACAATACAAATCTATGAAGTCCTACATTTTTAAATTAAGAAATTGTGTAATTAGAATATAAATGTATACACTTACAAAGTATATACTAAGAATTCTTTCATAGCAGGGTTACCTGAGGTAACCAATACAAAAACAACAAAAACAAACTATTTAACTCAAGTTAATTTAGATCACCTTTACATATACATGACATAAACAATATAACTTTAATGAATTCCTAAATTAAAAATAAAGAAGATGATTTATTACACCATAAATCGATATACTAGCAAAGTATCTACTAATTATTCTGTCATGACAGGGTTACCTGAGATAACCCATGAAATAGAAACAAGTATTATCCATTCACATCAAGTTAACTTCAGTCGCCTTTCAGAAATATCACTTAAACAATACACATCTATGAAGTCCTACATTTAAAATAAAGAAATTGTCCGATTACAACATAAATGTTTACACTAGCAAACTATCTCAAAAGCATTCTTCATAACATGGGTACCTGAGGTAACCCCAGACATAATTACAAATATAACCCACCTAACTGAAGTTAACTGAGGTCACCTTTACATGTGCATCACATAAACAATATAACTTTCATGAAGTCCTACATTTAAAATAAAGAAGTTTGTTTATTACAATTAATGTAAACACTAGCAAAGTGTCTACGAAGGATTCATTCATTACAGGGTTACCTCAGGTAACCATAACAATAACAACAAAGATAACCCATCTAACTCAAGTTAACTGAGGTCACCTTTAAATATATATGCATCACATAAACAATACAAATCTATGAAGTCCTACATTTCAAATTAAAAAATTGTGGAATTACAATACAAATGTATACACTAGCAAAGTATCTACTAAGAATTCTTTCATAGCCGGGTTACCTGAGGTAACCAATACAATAACAACAAAAACAACCTATTTAACTCAAGTAAAATCATATCACCTTTACATATACATCACATAAACAATATAACTTTAATGAATTCCTACATTGAAAAAGAAGAAGTTGGTTTATTAGACCATAAATACATATACTAATAAAGTATCTACTAAGTATTTTGTCATGACAGGGTTACCTCAGGTAACCCATAAAATAGTAACAAGTATTATCCATTCATATCAAGTTAACTTAAGTCGCCTTTCCTAAATATCATATAAACAATACACATCTATGAAGTTCAAATTTATAAAAAAGTAAATCGTTTATTACAACTTAAATGTATATTCTGGAAAACTATCTACAAAGTATTCTTACATGACAGGATAACCTCGGGTAACCATAACAATAACATCAAATAAAAAATACAAATCTATGAAGCCCTACATTTATAAATTAAGAAATTGTGTGATTAAAATACAAATGTATACACTAGCATAGTATCTACTAATATTTTTTTCATAACAGGGTTACCTGAGGTAACCCAAGCAATAACAGCAATTACAACCAATTTAACTCAAGTTAATTCAGATCACCTTTACATTTACATCACATAAACAATATAACTTCAATGAATTCCTACATTGAAAATGAAGAAGTTGGTTTATTAGACCATAAATACATATACTAATAAAGTATCTACTAAGTATTCTGTCATGACAGGGTTACCTCAGGTAACCCATAAAATAGCTACAAGTATAATCCATTTAAATCGAGTTAAGACAGATCGCATTTTCTAAATATCGCGTAAACAATTTACATCTGTGAAGTCCTACATGTAAAATAAAGAAATTGTTTCATTACAACATAAATGTTTACACTAACAAACTATCTAATAAGCATTCTTTCATAACAGGGGTACCTGAGGTAACCCCAAATATAATTGCAAATATAACCCACTTAACTGAAGTTATTTGAGATCACCTTTACATATATATCCCATAAACAATATAACTTCAATGACGTCCTACATTCAAAATGAATAAGTTGGTTTATTACAATTAATGTAAAGACTAGCAAAGTATCTACGAAGTATTCATTCATGACAGGGTTACCTCAGGTAACCCCAACTATAACACCAAATACAACCCATTTAACTCAGGTGAACTCGTTTAACATTTACATATAATCGCATAAACAATACAAATCTATGAAGTCCTACATTTTAAATTAAGAAATTGTGTAATTACAGCATAAATGCATATACCAGCAAAGTATCTACGAAGTATTCTTTCATAACAGGATTACCTCAGGTAACCCAAAAAATAACAACAAATATAATCAATTCAAATCAAATTAACATAATGTTGCAGTCTTGTTATTGACTGCTCCATAGGCTTACATGCAAAACAGCTGATCTTAGAAAAAAAAATCATGTTCATATCATGGATGTACCAAAGCAAAATGGTGATTTAATTGAAAAAAGGGGGTCTTGCCACGAAGAATAAAACGTTACGCAATCCTGAGGTCAACTCATTTTTTTCTACTTTCTGTTTGCTATTTTTACTAGACCTCACCACTTCAAGTAAACATGATATCCTTCCACTTTCCTGGAATGATATCCCCAAAAGATGCAAGATTTTTTTAAAAGTCTATATTTATGTTTCCATTCACCATAAACCTATAAACAAACAGAAGAAAATGAGTTCAGAAAAAAATTCAGTCTACTAAATTATCTGCAAATCTCATTCTTGTCTATCTTTATGAATAACCTGACCATGCACAGTTGTACAGTGGTTCACTGAGGTAACCTGACCATGCACACGAGTACAATGTTTCCCTGAGGTAACCTGACCATGCACAGTTGTACATTGGTTCCCTGAGGTAACCTGGCAATGCACAGAAGTACAATGGTTCCCTGCAGTAACCTGACCATGTACAGAAGTACAATGATTCCCTTGGGAAACCTGACCATGCACAGTAGTACAATGGTCACCTGAGGTAACATGACAATGCACAGTTGTACAATGGTTCCCTGAGGTAACCTGACCATGCACAGAAGTACTGTGGTTCCCTGAGGTAACATGACCATGTACAGTAGTACAATGGTTCCCTGAGGAAACCTGACAATGCACAGAAGCACAATGGTTCCCTGAGGTAACCTGACCATGCACAAAAGCACAATGGTTCCATCGGTAACCTGACCATGCACAGTAGTACAATGGTTCCCTGAGATAAACTGACCATGCACAGTAGTAAAATGGTTCCCTGAGGTAACATGACCATGTACAGTAGTTCAATGGTTCCCTGAAGTAACCTGATCATGCACAGTAGTGCAATGGTTCTCTGAAGTAACCCGACCATGCACAGTAGTGCAATGATTCCCTAATTACTTACCATGCACAGTAGTACAATTGTTCCCTGAAGTAACCTGACCATGCAGGGTAGTACAATGATTCCCTGAGGTTACCTACCATGCACAGTAGTACGATGGTTCCCTGAAGAAACCTGACCATGCACAGTTGTGCAATGGTTCCCTGAGGTAACCTGACCATGCACAGCAGTACAATGATTCCTTGAGGTAATCTCACAATACACAACAGTACAATGGTTCCCTGAGGTACCATGACCATGCACAGTAGAACAACGTTTCCCTGAGGAGACTTGAACATGCACAATAGTACAATGGTTCCCTGAGGTTACCTGACAATGCCCAGTTGTATAGTGGTTACCTGGTGTAACATGACCATTCACAGTAGTACAATGATTCCCTGAGGTTACCTACCATGCACAGTAGTACAATGGTTCACTTAGGTAACCTGACCATACACAGTACAATGGTTCCCTGCATATTAGTATAACGGTTCCCTGGGGTTACCTGACCATGCCCAGTTGTACAGTGGTTTCCTGAGGTAACATGACCATGCACAGTAGTACAATGGTTCCCTGAGGTAACCTGACCATACACAGTAGTACAATGGTTCCCTGAGGTTACCTGACAATGCCCAGTTGTGTAGTGGTTACCTGTTGTAACATGACCATGCACAGTAGTACAATGATTCCCTGAGGTTACCTACCATGCACAGTAGTACAATGGTTCACTTAAGTAACCTGACCATACACAGTACAATGGTTCCCTGCATATTAGTATAACGGTTTCCTGGGGTTACCTGACCATGCCCAGTTGTACAGTGGTTCCCTGAGGTAACCTGACCATGCACAGTAGTACAATGGTTCCCTGAGGTAACCTGATCATGCACAGTAGTTCAATGGTTCCCTGAGGTAACCTTAAAATACACAGCAGTACAATGATTCCCTGAGGGACCATGACCATGCACAGTATAACAATGATTCCCTGAGGAGACTTGACCATGCACAATAGTACAAAAGGTTCCCTGCACAGTAGTACAATGCTTTCCTGAGGTTATCTGACCATGCCCAGTTGTACAGTGGTTCCCTGAGGTAACATGACCATGCACAGTAGTACAGTGGTTCCTTGTAGTAACATGACCATGCACAGTAGTACAATGATTTCCTAAGGTAACATGGCCATACATAGAAGTACAATGGTTCCCTGAGGTAACCTGACCATGTCAATAGTAAAATGGTTCCCTGGGGAAACCTGACCATGCACAGTAGTACAAAGGTTCCCTGAGGTAACATGACAATGCACAGTAGTACAATGGTTCCCTGAGGTAACCTGACCATACACAGTAGTCCAGTGGTTCCCTGAGGTAACCTGACCATGCACAGTAGTGCAATGGTTCCCTCGGTAACATGACCATGCAGAGTAGTACAATGGATCCCTGAGGTAACCAGACCATGCACAGTAGAACAATGGTTCCTTGAAGTAACCCGATCATGCACAGTAGTACCATGGTTCCCTGAGGTAACCTTACCATGCACAGTAGTACAATGGTTCCCTGGGGTAACCTGGTCATGTATAGTAATTTACATATGACCTGAGGTAACCTTGTCATGTACAGTAATTTACAGATGACCTGAGGTAACCTGGTCATGTACAGTAATTTACAGATGACCTGAGGTAGCCTGTCCGTGAAAAAAAAGAACATAGATGTAATCTGTACTGACCAAGCTGACGAAGGGAGTTATGAACATTCAATTGTGGTAACCTGAGGTTTGTAGAAAATTAGCGTTTTGCAAAGTTTATCTGTGGTAACATGCAGCTGGTACAATGACCATGAAGTTGTGACCTTAGGTAACCTCACCATATTCTAACATACAGAGGTATTCTGAGGTTAAATATTTATTGACAGTAGTTAAGAAATGACATTAGTTAACATGTGCACTTGGCCATGTATAGAAATGCAGAAGTGCCCTGAGGAAAACTAAAAAAATAGTGTTTTGTAAAGTTTATACAAAGTGTGGTAATACGAGTATGTGCAGTAATACAGAGTAACCTCACCATGTACAGCAATACAGAGGTAATATTAGGTAACTCACAATGTTCAATCATACAGAGGTGACCTGAGGTAACCTCACCATGTGAGCAATCATAGATATGATCTGAGATACAGGAAATACACAGTAATTTAGAGATGACCTAGGGTTATCAGAACATGTACAAAAGTCCACTGGAGAAGTGAGGTTTTTCCTTGAAAATATCCAACATCTCTCAAATAAGATTGATTAAGACAATTAACATTTTAAAAAAGCAGTTATATACTATATAACCCGTGCTTGTAACTACGTTACTTTCAAAGTAATGTCAAATGAAAAAAAAAATAGATTACTGTTCGTACTGCAATGTTTCTCTTTTTTAATACTGGTGAATAAAATCCTTACAGTGTGTACTGGCTGGTCATCATCGCGTATGATACGATTTTGATACTCATACACAGCTAATGAATAATATGCATGAATATAGATAAGATCAGCACGTGTCGCCATAGACTGAGAGTTGTAGATTTGTAGTGTAAATATATAGATGCCGTTTATAGAATACAAAATTATATCAGAAACATAGTTATTAAAATTGAGAAAGGAAATGGTGAATATGTCAAAGCGACAACCACCCGACCATAGAGCAGACAACAGCCGAAGGCAACCAAAGGGTCTCCAATGTAGCGATAATTCCCGCAGTTGTGGGTGTCCTTCAGCTGGCCCCTAAAAATATGCATAATAGTTCAGTGATAATGGACGTCATACTAAACTCCGAATTATACACAAGAAACTAAAATTTAAAATCATACAAGCCTAACAAAGGCCAGAGGCTCCTGACTTGGGACATGCGCAAAATTGCGGCGGGGTTAAACATGTTTATGAGATCTCAACCCTCCCCCTATACATCTAGCCAGTGTAGAAAAGTAAAAGCATAACAATACGCACATTATAATTCAGTTCAAGAGAAGTCCGAGTCCGATGTCAAAAGATGTAACAAAAGAAAATAAATAAAATGACAAAAGTACATAAATAACAACAGACTACTATCAGTTAACTTACATGCCAGCTCCAGACCTCAATTAAACTGATTGAAAGATTATGTGTTCATCATATGAATATCAGGCACAATTCCTCCCGTTAGGGGTTTAGTATCATACTATCATAAAATATATGAGAAGAACATAACCCGTGTCATGCCAACAACTGTTTTTTAGAAATAGATGTGTTTAGTTCCGATTCGAAGATTCTATCAGTGAATCAATATTAAAGCCAAAATATGCAATCTTTAATGACCTGACAACAGTTTCGTAACTATATCCCTTTTTAATAAGTCTATTTAAAGGTTTTGTTAGTTTCTGAGGAGAATACTGACATTTTTGTTCTTTATATAGAATACTTCCATAAAAAATTGGATGTGAAATACCTGAACGTATAAATGTCTGCATGTTGAGTTATATTTACGAATTATTTCCTTATACCGATGATAAAATTTAGTAAATGTTTTGACCAGTTTGTGATATCGAAAACCCTGGTGTAATAAGTTTTTAGTAATACATAAATTTCTCTCGCTAAAATCTAATACGTTGTTACATACACGAGAGAATCGTACAAGTTGAGATATAAAAACACTATAAGATGATGACAAGGGAACGTCACCATCTACAAATGGATAATTAACAATAGGAAATGAAAAAAACATCTCTCTTATCAACAATTTTTGTATTAATCTTCCCGTTTATGATATAGATATCAAGATCGAGGAAAGGGCAGTGGTCATTGTTATCATTAGCTTTAATTAAAGTAAGTTCTACAGGATAAATTTCTTTAGTATACATACGGAAGTCGTTATTATTGAGAGCCAATACATCATCCAAATATCTAAAAGTATTGTTAAATTTTTGTATCAAATATTGTTTTGATGGGTCTTAGCTAATTTAAGTCATAAATTGTAACTCATAACAATACAAAAACAGGTCCGCAATAATTGGTTCACAGTTAGTCCCCATTGGAATTCCAATAACTTGACGATATACGGAATCTCTAAAGCGAATAAAAATGTTATCAAATAAAAATTCAAGCGCATAAATAGTATCAAAGCATGTCCAATTGACATAGTTCTTTTGTTTATTGCTACTAAAAAATGATCGCAAAGAGTTTGAACATATGTACTCGCATTCCGACTTTTTAAATGCCCAGTTAATTAGGGATGTGAATTCTTTCTTAATAAGAATATGAGGCAAAGTGGTATATAGGGTAGAAAAATCAAAACTTTGAACAGATTTAAAATCACCAATATATGCATGCAATTTATCAAGTACTACCAACGAGTTTTTGACACTCCAAAAGTAATTAATTCCACTATTTTCAAAGGCCTTATTTGAACAATTTATTATCAGGTTTTTTATTGTACCAAGTGTACTAGTAAGTAAAACAGACAATTTAGTAGTTGAACAATGAACAGTGGCGGGTCCAGGGGTGTTCTGGGTATAGGAACCCTTTGTTTGGAGATCAATGCATTTGAATGGAAACATATAGTTGGAACCCCCTCCTTGTGTCCTGGATTGGGAACCCCCCTTTTTGAAATGGATGGATCCGCCACTGCCCCTCATGCAGTCGGACAAGATGGACTAATTTTCAATAACCTATCTATTAAATGTTATCATTTTCTACTTATGTTACTTTAAAAGAAGTAACCAAAATCAATATATGCGTAATCTGTCCATATGTTAGTGTTATATATTATTAACTATTTTAAAGCCAATCGAGTAAAATACGGATCTATAAATGTATGCTTTGCTTAAATGATAAAGATTTATGATTATTTATACTTTGATATAATTGATGGAATACTATTCACATATCGATTGTTTGTACAACTTTTATAAGAAAAAAAAACCGTATGTGCCTGCCCCAAGTCAGGAGCCTGTAATTTAGTGGTTGTCGTTTGTTTACTAGTATGTGCTACATATTTGTTTTTGTTCATTTGTTTTATATAATTAAGGCCGTTAGTTTTCTCGTTTGAATTGGATTTCATTGTTATTTCTGAACCTTTTATAGATGACAATGCGATATGGACTTTGCTCATTGTTGAAGGCCGTACGGTGACCTACAGTTGTTAATTTCTGTGTCCTTTTGTGGACATGTTGTCTCATTGGGATTTATACCACAGCTTCTTTTTTTTATATGTATCATTATTGAACGCATACATATCGTTATCTAGGTTCTTCTATTTTAATTGTATACTAGTATATATATATATCTACTACCCCTTTCGAATAAACAAAGAATGGTACACAAAGAAGCTTTAAATAAAATACATTTCAAATAAAGATAAGAATAAACCAACGAAAGTGGTAATTATTTAACAATTTTGCATTAGTGTTAATGCTAATCTTACAGTGCAAGATGCATGCAGTACACTTAAATTCAAATAATGCCGTGACAGTTTATAGCGATATTTTTTGTAACAGCTCAGTGGTGGGTCCAGGGGTGTTCTGGGGATAGGAACCCTTTTTTTTTGGAGATCAATGCATTTGAATGGGAACATATAGTTGGAACCCCCTCCTTGTGTCCTGGATTGGGGACTCCCCCATTTTAAAAAAAAATGAATGGATCCGCCATTGCCCCTCATGCAGTCGAACAAGATGGACTGATTTTAATAACCTATCTATTAAATGTTATCATTTTCACTTATGTTACTTTAAAAGAAGTAACCAAAATCAATATATGCGTAATCTGTCCATATGTAAGTGTCATATATTACCAAACACAATGATAGTCAAAGTTTCAACAGGACATTCACGAAACTTAGGCAGCAATCATTTCATTTTCAGGGGGGGGGGGGGGTGGGGCTATGGTTGTTTTTTTTAAAGTTTGTTTCTAATTGTTCTGCCACTATATGTAATGCTAAAATTGAAATGAAAGAAAAGAAATGTTTTCGACCTGTCTCAAAAAAATATTGTCTTTCGCCGAAGGAAAAAAATCCATAGCCCCCCCCCCGAAAATCAAATGTTTGCTGCCTTAGGCATGTGTGGATAACTTTTATTCTTTAATAGTTAGTTTAAATAATTGTATATACATTTATTTACATAAATCTCTATGAAACCAGTTTTTGACAACTATTATTATAAAAGTTTAAATCGCCATTCAAAAAGTGTTTTCTATTTAATTATTTTAAGTCATTTACGTTTCACTAAATAAATATCTGTTCACGTTGCAATGATCACAAATAAACCAAATATTTGGATTTTTTTCGTGAATTATTTGTCGTAACTTATTGTAAAAAATTGTATGTGTTCCTGTTTTCTCCTATTTTTCGCACATATACTGTCAGTCGAAATAGAAAGTACAATGATGTATTTTTAGTTTATTCTATTTTTAGATCATGTTATTACTACGCATATGGGCACTATTGCCACGATTACCTGAGGGCACCGATTACCTCAGGGCATACAGCAGCGGACCTAACTGCCATCTGCATGTTAAATGAATAGAGTTATCTTTCTTTGTACAAATTATTTGAAATTGTATTTGTCAGTGGTATTTGTATTGCAGGGTCATTTGAATATGAAACAGGAAGTATTTATTTAAACAAGCTTGTATGACACATGAAGTGGTTAACTAGAAGCAATCAACCTGATCAGATGATATCATCGATAACTACTAAATTATTGCGTTTTTTTTTCATTATTGCGAAAAATGCGACAGAGTTATAATCGCAATAATTTAAACTCGCATTTTGATAGATTTTATTTGAAGTAAACAGGATTTTTCTCTAAATCGCAATAATAAATGCACGCAATAATTTCTGAATTTACAAGATTAGTTCAACAGGAGAAATAGCGACAGGTGCTAGAAAATAAAATAACATTTTACAAATTGTGTTCGAAGCGCTTTTCTGAATAAACCTTCACCATGAAAGCTAAATCCCATAATTTAAAGGTCAACAATGTTTAAGTAACTGCATAAACGATGATCTTTATATAACCAAAAGAAACAAACAAAGATTACCAAATCAATTCGTACGTTCCCTATGATTACAGATGATATCGCAAATGATATCGGATATGTTCCCTATGTCGCAACAACAAGCCTGTTCCAGTTTCCAGAACTGGACCTACCCAATTAAACCATTTCCCGGGTTTGTAATTTTATGAGCAACATAACGACGGCCACACGTGGAAAAGGTTCTGCTTACTATTCCGGAGCACTTGAGATCACCCCAAGGTTATGGTTTGGTTTGTGTTGCTTAGTCTTTAGTTTTCTATGTTGCGTCTTGTGAATTATTATTTGTCTCTCTGTTTTATTTTCAGTCTCTTTTAGCCATGGCGTTGTCAGTTTATTTCGATTTATGAGTTTGAATGTCCCTCTGGTATTTCACGACCCTCTTTTATACACTCGGCTTTAACTTTGAAGGTAATAAACTCTGGTTTAACCTTGAAGTTTATAAACTCTGCTTTTACCGTGAAGGTTATGAACTTTGGTTTAACCTTGAGGGTTATGCATTTTCTTTAACCACGAAAGTTATAAACCCTGCTTAACCTTGAGGGTTATGCTTATAATCTCTTGATTTATTTTATTTATCAACTTTTGAGCACAATTCTAATTGAAATAGTATGTGTATTTCGAAGATAGACATTATGTGCTCAGATTAATATATACAAAGCTATAAGAAAGTTTCTCTTAAATTATTTTGTTGTTTTTGGGATGGGCACGAAGTTTCAACCTAGGAATAAAAGATGGAAAACGGCATTTATTTTTGAAATATAAGGACATAATTATAACAAGACATCATTAACACATTTTGGTTTGTCTTTAGCAATGGAATCAGGTGAAGTATACATTGCTTTGTCCAGATTTGTCCAGCAACTCAGAGTTCCACGTTTGAAGATCCATATCTTTGCGACTGATGGACTGTTCCCTATACAACAGTATGGATACCAATGTACTCATACAAGCGGTGAATTAAATCCATGGCGTAGCATTGATCTGCAGGATAAGTTAAAGATTAAGAAAATTGTTTTGGTTAACACACAAGATGTTTGGCCAAATTTGTAACGCTACATAAGAGATTTTTGTTTTGTATTACAGCGGCCATTTAAGTATCTCCATCATTATAAAAGCACGTGGTTTATGTACTTCTTCACGTGGTTGAAGACGGTTTATTGACTGTCGAAGCCTTTTATCTAAGACTAAGTTGAGTTGTTGTTTCTTATATCCTTTTATTAATATCTTCACAACAGGGTGATTTAAAACTTGACATATATATATATATATATATATAGCATGCGTATCCGCCTTTTCTTAAAGATCGTGTATGGACCCCTCCAGATAACTGTTTGTAAAAAAATACAGATTAGTTGTTTACCCATGTTACCCAAGTGTAACCCAATGATGATGTCATTACGTGTTACCCTTGTTGGTATTAAGGAAAGGAGGTCCAGAGTATTTATACTCGTGTAAAATGGAGATTTTAACTTAATAAATGAACATGTAAAATGGAAGGTTTTTATTTTTGTGAACCATGCGTGGTGACTATCGCAATAATAAGACATCGTATCCATATACATGTATCTGATATATGATACATCAGTATGCAGATTTTCCCGAAATTGCTATAATTAGTCTCGCATATTTGTCTATTCCTCATAAATCGTAATACTAAATGCACATAATAATTTCCATTTATTTTATCAGCATAGGATTTGTACCAATATGATTTTAGTTATATTAAGCAGTCTCATGAGGCACCATTACAGTAACTGCAAAAAATATCGAAAGAGTTGATATTTACTTCCAAGCGACAAATTTATAAATGTTATTTTTTTTTTCAGGTATGGGATCTATAATCTTCTGGTAGGTTGAAGCATTGGTAGTCTATGGGGATGTTACTATAAGCTTAGCTGGTAAGTACTAATTCATGAGAGTAAAACTATGACCATACATGTAGCTTGTTGGATGCTGGTCCCTGAGCGCACCCCTATAAGCTTAGCTGGAAGAAGCTAGACTCTGAAAGTATTACTACAAGCTTAGCAGGTAGGATGCTAGTCCGAGAGGGTATTGCTGTTTGCTAAGTTGGAAGAAGCTATATCAGTAAAGGTATTAATATAAGCTTACATGGGAAAGACAGTTTCCGAGGGTAGTACTATAAGGTTAGCTGATATGCTGCAAGTCCCTAATGATATTACTCTTAAGCTTAACTTGTAGGATGCTTGTCCCAAGGGGTATTACTATTATAATCTTAGCTAGTTGGCTGCTTGTTCCTAATTGTATTACTATAATTTAAGCTGGTAGGCGGCTAGTTTCTAGTTATTTTAAACTCAGGAAGAAGCTAGACTATATAGGTATTACTATAAGCTTATCTGGAAACAGCTAGACTCTGAAAGTAATACATAAGCTTAGCTGGAAGAAGCTAGACTCTGGATGTATAACTATAATATAAAAAAGAAGATGTGGTATGATTGCCAATGAGAAAACTATCCACAAAAGACCAAAATGACACAGACATTAAAAACTATAGGTCACCGTACGGCCTTCAGCCTAGCTTGCAGGAGGTAGACTCTGAAGGCATCACTATACGATTAGTTTGTAGGATGCTAGTCCCTGACCGTTATAGCGATATTGTCATAAAGTGCGTGGAAATGAACATCGAATTCCCTCACAAAATGTTATAACACACTTTTTGTTTTTATAGTTTACCTTCAAACTTTTATGCTTTTCAAACATGTATATTTATTAAATCAGGACGTTCTTGTGTAGGATTAAATAGTGTCCCCCATGAAATGATGTCCCATGTACAAAATTTCACGGATATGACCTGTGGTATTTTGTCCAGAACAGAATTTTATTATAAAATATTGTCCACTTCTGTTTAAAAGTGTTCCTTGAAAAGATATTCTATTTTGATCTTTGTTGGATATTTTTTCATAGTGAAATCATGTCCAAATTGCATAAAAATCTTGTCTTATACGAAATAATTTAATTTACGAAAAACAATAAGACTAAATCGACATTTGTCTATAAATATACAGTCGGAATCAATGAATTGTTTTAACGTCACCGGAATGTCCTGTTCAATAACAGTTATATCATCAGTTGGGATATTGTTATTATGCCAGCTATGCTGGCACTTATGGTAGAAGCATCGTTTTGGGACAAAGAACGATAACTCTTGCTAGACGACCCATCTGAAAAGTTTCGTCACTCTCGTTAAATCTCGTACGATTATTTTTTATTAATGGCTGCCAAAATTCTCGTTCAATCGCGATCTTGTAAAAACAGGCAGAACGGAACAAATTCGATGTTAAGTACGACATAAATTTTGATTTGTTAAAACAAACAAAGAATTATGAAACATTGTAACTTGCGTAGTTTATTTAAATTTGATAGTACCTCGGAAATAACCGAAGTTTGGACGAACGCGTAACCTTTAACCTATCTCTCGTGACTTTGAACGTCTGCTTCATCTTTCCCTTCTTGTCACTGACAGCGGCTGTATAATTTCTAAATAATAACAGGTATTGCATTTACAAACCACAAATCATAATGAATGATCACATGTATAATGCTAAAGTTCCGTCCAGCCATAAGAACACAGAAAAACCCTCTAAAAGCAATAATCGTAGATCCTACGCAGAGGTAGTTAAATCTGGTGCTCTGGTTGACCATGACTACTTTAATTCACAAAAGGCTGAAAAGCTTTCAGAATCAAACAAAACAAATTCTGCTGATTCTGAACTTAATTTGGCAAACCTAGATTCACTGCCCTCAACAAATATTGTCATTAATAATGACCCATTTTTATCTTATACAGTCCCGGGGGATGGAAACTGTTTTTTTCACTCCTTAAGTTTGATTATAAATGGAGACTTGAGTCTGACTGATTCATATAGGTTAATTGTATGCTCCCATATTGTCCAGAATTGGATTTTATGGCAAGATAGAATCAGAATAACCCATGATAAAACCATGACTCTTGATAAGTATATACAAGGCATGTTATTTGGAAAAATGTGGGCTTCATCCAGTGAAATCCAGGCTGCTGCCACATTATTTGGATGTAATATAAATATTTGGGTACCGCAGTCACCTGTATATTTTATGCGTCAGTTTCAACCCGACCAAAGTGTTTTAACTCTTCCAAATATAGATATACATTTAGCAGGTGCACATTTCAACCCTTTAAAAAAATCAACACATATGCATATGGCTACAGCAACCACACCTCAACAAAATGATATTAATAACCAAAAGTATCAACCAAAAACCAAAAACTTGAAAAGAAAGTGTACCTTTAAAAAATCAGCTACAAAACAAAAAAGCAAGAAATTACCTAAAACTGAAACTGAAACAGTACATGAAATTAATGAAGGAAAAACACAAACAGAAGATGATAAGCAATACATTTATACTGCCGAGCCCTGTTCTCCCCACAAAATTCAAACAGCACCCATGAATATTAATGGTTCATTAGGCTCAGATGATAATCAATATATTTATACTGCAGAGCCGTGTTCTCCACACAAAATTCAAATAGCATCAGAGAATATTAATGGTTCATTAGGCTTAGATGATAATGAAAAACCTGATGAAAACAATATTTTAAATAGACTCGGTGTTAATTCAACATTTTCTTTAAACAATCAGTATGATCCTCTTGCTGATCAAATATATACAAAATGCAGAAAGCTTGGAATACAATATGAATACCCAGCTAACTTAGAAAGTAAAAAAGATTTAACAAACAGAAAGCGTCGTTTGCAATACAAAATTAAAAAACAGCTACAACTTTTAAATATTGATGAAAAAGATATTCCTAATCCACCACCTCTTCATGAAAATCAACATTTTAATAAAGTTATGGATTGTATTCGTAGTTTTGAAATTAAACAAATGTCTTATTGTTTTAAATTTTGTAATATTTGCAAAGAAAGAAAAATTGATATGAAAATGGCCAAAGAAAATGAATGTAAGCATTGTCATTTAGATAAATCGCCAATAAAATTATTTTCAGCAGAAAACAATATGGACCCTAAACATATTCCATCCGAACTTGCAGATTTAACTGTTGTTGAACAACAACTCATATGTAGGATCTCGCCTTGTATAAATATTCACATGTTAGGTCATGGTGGTATTGCTTCTGGTGGGCACTGTGTTACTTTCCCACAAGAAGCAAACGAACCAGCCAAAATATTTCCAAGACTGCCTGAAGAAATAAATGTTATTCGTGTACGGAAGCAGGGCAAAAATGGAACATCTAAAGATTTTGTAGTAAGACGGTTAAAAATACAAACGGCTCTTTTGTTTTTGAAACAGTACAATTCAGCTTATTTTGACATTATTATAAGCAATGAAAGGTTAGCTGCATTGCCTCTTGATGGAGAACTGTCAGATATACAAACAGTTGAATACCAAGCCAATACTGTTCATATTTCTGACAATGGCCCTGCCCCTGATCAAACATACCCCGGTGAAGTAGAAGGTCTTACACATTCAAGTGTAATTTTGCCTGACCCACATATTAATATCAGGAAAAAAGTAGAAGATATTGTGAGTGATGTTGTTGGTCCAGCCCATGGTGATGTTACAATTAACAAAAAAGGTACAATTACTTTACCTTGGCCAACTAGGGAAAACACACCAGTATCTGAATTTACAACACATCATTTTTTTACACTTGCTTTTCCTTGTTTATTTCCTTATGGTACAGGTGATTTTTACATGAATAGACCCAGAACTGTTTCCTCCATGTGTGATTGGGCAGAACAATTGCTCTGGTATGATGATGGAAGGTTTGCTCATCATCCATATTTTAAATTTGTGGTTCATAACATGATTATGAGAAAGAGAGCTATTGAAAATAGCAATTTTGTTGTACACCAAAAGCTAGGAGAACAACATTTATCTATTTCAGAATTAAGAGAAAAAATTGAAAAGGGTGACAATTCACTTGCTAAAAAAATTTTATACTTTGGAGCATCATTACGTGGCACTTCACAATACTGGGCACAGAGGGCTAAAGAACTTCGGGCACTAATACAATATCAAATAAATGACAAAAAAGGCCTACCTGCTTTTTTTACCACAGGTAGTTGTGCTGAATACCATTTTAAACCACTGAGAAGATTACATTCTCTTTATTTAAAAGAAACCAGTGGGACAGATATAGATTTGTCTGACCGCTCAAAACTGTTTGAAGCCCTTCAAAAAAATACACATATTGTGGCAAAATATTTTGACCTCAGGACAAATGATTATTTTCATGATGTTATGTCTCCAGCTTTTGGTGTTACAACATACTGGTATAGACAGGAGTTTGCTAAGTCTAGGGGAATGGTGCACTGGCATGGTCTCTGCTGGAGATCTGACAGGGAACCCCATAATTTGATAAATGAATGTATTGAAAAAGGTTTATCAGATGCAGAATGCGCTGCAACCTTGTCTGAGTGGGCTTCAATACATTTTGGTTTAACGGGTTCCCATCCAGCAGGGAAGGATGAAAATGGCCTTTCTTTAAAAAAATTATGGCCCCCTCCTGAAGGTACTGCTCCGTTACCACCAGATGACAAAAATCCCCTAATTAAGTTATTAATGGATGTCAGTTTATCACAAGAAACATTGTTAGAAGACCACTTACTTTTAACAAACCGATTTAACCTACATAGGTGTTCAGATTATTGCTTAACATCAAAAAAGGGCAAAGAAAGACAATGTAGAATGGAATTTGGTACAGAATCATCCCCTGGTAAACAGTTAAGAGAGACTCCTGCCATTGTAAAAGACAAAAATGGCTCTTTACGTCTTGAAATGGCCAGAGACCATCCAATGCTTGTTCAGCATTCCAGATTTCATTCACAGGGATGGCGGGCCAATGGAGATATTTCTTTAATTGTTTCAAAAAGCGATGTAGACAATCCATCTGTTGATGATATTCTTGCTACAGAAAAATATGTGTGCGGTTATGCATGCAAAGGTAATCAGCCTACAGGTGCAGTGGTTGATCTTTTCAATGATTTAGTTAATTGTGCAGATGAAACTACTGGTGCAACAGCTAAGTCTCTTTGTACAAAGCTTCTGATTGGTACAGTCAAAAGAGATATTTCTGCTGTAGAAGCTTCTTATGAACTTTCAAGTCTACCTTTATATAGATCAAGTCATTCTTTTCAAAATGTAAGTTTGTCTGGCTCAAGGTTATTGAATAAAAATGGTGATGGACTTTGTGTTACAAAAAATACACCCTTAGATAGATATCTTCAGAGAAATGAAAAAGATACTTCATCTTTTTATGATTTCATTTGTAAAAGTGGTAAAGTTCCTGTTTTAACTGGATGTAATATTCAAGCATCGTGGCCACTTGATGAAAATTACTGTCGTACAATGCTTCTCCTTCACACTCCAAACTGGCGACAATTTTGGATGTTAAAAATGACAACCTTTCTTGGGTACAACAAATGGAATCATTTTTACAAACTGATGTTTGTCCAAACTTTGTAAAAGCCAATATTGAAAAAGCTAGAAAACACATCAATGATGATAATCTGGAAGATGATATTCCTGCCACTGCTGAACAATGTGAGCAGCCAGAATGGATGGAATTAATACAACCTAACCCACTATATGATGATGTTTATACTGATTTTAAATATGACAATGGGGGGCCTGAATATAATTGGTGTCAACCAACATTCATTTATCCACCTGATTTAGGTGTTTCTTGGCTTCAAAACCTACAGTCTTACATTGATACAAATGACAAAAAATTAGATATCCCACTTGTTGATGTATTGAAAATGAATAATGATCAAAAGTTTGCTTTTAACATAGTTATGAAAACTATTCAGAATTACATAAACAAATCTGATCAGTTTGAACCCTTAAGGATGATTGTTTCTGGTACAGCTGGTTCTGGAAAGTCTTTTCTTATTAAATGTTTAGTTAAAGTAATTAGAAATATTTTTTTATCTAATAAATCTGTCCAAGTTTTATGCCCCACAGGAAATAGTGCAAATATAATATCAGGTGTCACCTTGCATAGTTTTTTAAAAATTCCTACACATAAGAAAGGACAAGAAATGAAACCTCCTGAGGGCATTTTAGGTGAAAATTTACAGAGTAACTGTGATGGAGTTAAAGTTCTCTTGGTAGATGAAAGGTCACTGATTGGTGCAACTACACTTGGTTGGATGGAATTTATGTGTCGATATGGCATGCAGAATGGCGATAATTTTGAAAAGTCATGGGGGGGACTTCCTGTAGTTGTTTTTTTTGGCGATGATGTTCAGTTACCACCTGTATTAGATTCTCCTGTGTTTAATTCAACCAGTAAAATGCCAGCATCACTTCATGGGGTTCTTGTTTGGAATGAATTTAATTGTGCAGTTAATTTGCAAAATATTGTTCGCCAAGGAAATAATGAACAACAGCTAAAAAATGTGTTGCTTGCCTTGAGGGAATACAAAACTACATCTGAACATGCTCATTGGTTGCAAATGTTTCAGTGGCACAATTTAAAACATTCACATGGTGAAAATTTACTGAAAAGAATGTCTGCTAATGGACTTTTTGTGTTTCCTACCCACCAAGAGGTTTGGACACATAATAAATCAAAATTGATTGAAGTAAATACACAATTTCCTATTGCTCGGGTAAATGCTGTTAGTAGTGGGTTTCATTCTAAATCATTAGAAAGCGATAGAGCTGGTGGACTGCAACAAACTCTTTACCTCTGTAAATCAGCAAAAGTAATGCTTTCTGTCAATTTATGTGTACCATTTGGTCTGTTCAATGGTGCAATTGGTAATATTGTAGATATTATTTACTTGAATGATAAAAGACCAGATGATTCCTTGCCTGATGCTATAATGGTTGAGTTTCACAGTTACACAGGTCCAGCTTTTATAGAACAGAATCCTAAATTAGTTCCTATTGTCCCAGTTGAAAGAAAATTAGACTGCAGCTGCTATTGTTGTAGGAGAAAACAAATTCCCCTAAGACTTGGTTGGGCTTCAACAATTCACAGATGCCAAGGAATGACAATTGGGAAAGGGGAACCCAATTCATATATAGTTATTAACCCTGGCACAAGAGCTTTTGAGTCAAGAACCCCGGGCGCACTTTTTGTTGCTTTGTCTAGGGCAAAATCTGCCGGGAATGATAAACTAGACCCAGATTTTGCATGGCATCCATCTGTGTTGGTTAATGAAGACCGTCTATGTCATGTTGTGACTACACCTACAGTTAAGGCTAGAAATAATGAAATAGAACGAATTTCAAAACTATGTATTCAAACAAAAAACAAATATGCTAGCTTAGAAAATGATCAAGGTCTGTTACATTTTATTGAACAATTTCTTAATTTAACATCAGAAGAATGAAATGAAATTAAGATATAACAAGGTGGGTGACATGATAGTCGCTAACCTTTTTTTCTTTCAACTCTCATAATTTTTCCTTTTCTGTGACCAGAAAATGATCAGTAATACACATTGATATATGATACTTAACATTATACTTCTTTTAAATGAAACTTGACCACTACAGCTTGATATTTAGCAAGGAATCATCTACCTCACTACTAACAGTTATAATCTCAAATGTTTGGTGACATTATTTAGTCCTTTTACCCTTAACACAGGAGAATCAGTTGTTCAAATCTTTGGATCAAACAGCCAGTCATAGTTGAGATATATGGTATTTCTTCATTGTTAAAGACCCTATAGACCATGAATGGGGTTGTATATATATATGTCCTCTTTTTTGTAACATCATGAATGCCATGCAATGAACAAAGGTGGGTGATACGATAATCGCTAACCTTTTACTACCACGCAATGATTGAGCCGAGACAACTTATTTCTTAACAGATGCAATCGTCTGATTATACTTTCTGAAAACTTTTTGCCTCTTTTGAAAATTATTATAATGATTGCTCCCATACATGTAAATGATCTCTTCTTCTTATTTTGATGGTTTTAAGCAGTGAAATTTTCATAAGAGATTGTATTTCTTCATTGTTGAAGGTCCTACAGTTGATGGGGTAACCTGTGTTGTGTATATCTTAGTTTCTTGTTTGATACAAGTAGTTATTTTGGGATTTCCATATCTTCTTTTTCTTATCATAAACATTTTCAGTGTAGTAATCTTTTTATTCTTTCTGACTTGATTAGCTAAAAACTTTCTGTATGAAATGAATCTGGGATATTTATGTGTATTTTTATTGCAGTGAATTCTTATTTTGTAACATTAACAGTTAACAAAGGTGGGTGATATGATAATCGCTAACCGTTTACTACCACTCAATGATTGAGCCAGACAACTTATTTCTTAACAGATGCAATCGTCTGATTATACCTTCTGAAAACATTTTGCTTCTTTTGAAAATTATTATAATGATTGCTCCCATACATGTAAATGATCTCTTCTTCTTATTTTTATGGTTTTAAGCAGTGAAATTTTCATAAGAGATTGTATTTCTTCATTGTTGAAGGTCCTACAGTTGATGGGGTAACCTGGATTGTGTATATCTTTGTTTCTTGTTTGATACAAGTAGTTATTTTGGGATTTCCATATATATCTACTTTTTCTAATCATAAACATTTTCAGTGTAGTAATCTTTTTATTCTTTCTGACTTGATTAGCTAAAAACTTTCTGTATGAAATGAATCTGGGATATTTATGTGTTTACTTATATTGCAGTGAATTCTTATTTTGTAACATTAACAGTTAACAAAGGTGGGTGATATGATAATCGCTAACCGTTTACTACCGCGCAATGATTGAGCCAGACAACTTATTTCTTAACAGATGCAATCGTCTGATTATACCTTCAGAAAACTTTTTGCTTCTTTTGAAAATTATTATAATGATTGCTCCCATACATGTAAAAGATCTCTTTTTCTTATTTTGATGGTTTTAAGCAGTGAAATTTCATAGGATATTGTATTTCTTCATTGTTAAAGGTCCTACAGTGGATGGGGTAACCCGGATTGTGTATATCTTTGTTTCTTGTTTGATACATGTACAAGTAGTTTTTTTGGGACTTCCATATCTACTTTTTCTAATCATAAACATTTTCAGTGTAGTAATCTTTTTATTCTTTCTGACTTGATTAGCTCAAAACTTTCTGTATGAAGTGAATCTGGGATATTTATGTGTTTACTTATTTTGCAGTGAATTCTTACTTTGTAACATTAACAGTCAACAAAGGTCGGTGATATGATAATCGCTAACCTTTAACTTTGTTTTTTGCTAAATTCAAATGTTCTGGATGAAGCAATATAGATGTATCATATAAATCTTTTTAATCTGAACACTTATGTTATCTTGGTCGGAACACAGATCTATGTGAACTATTATCTAGCTTTTTCTACTATCTTTTATTGCAGAAATTCTGATAGTGATAAACTGACATCCAAATATGAATCTGGTTTATTTTCTTGTTGCTACAAACATTTTCTTTTCAATTACCAATTTTATTCAGTATTAATATAAGGTGGGTGATGTGATAGTCGCTAACCTTAAACCTGTCCCATTGCAACAATCCATGAAATGATATAAGGCAGTGCAGCTTCTAATTTAACTAAACAGAAACTTGTCTTTTCCTCAATAAACTGACATTCAAACCCCTCAGTAGGTTTATTACTTGTTGCCACAAACCTCTGACATATTCCTCTAAATAAACAATATTTTATAAATATAAGACTATAATATGGGTGATGAGCTAATCGCTAACCTTAAACGTGTTCCAACGAGTTTTTGTGCATTTTATATTAATACATGTACTATGAAACCATAAAAGGCAATGCAGCTACTAACTTAGTAAAAATTTGTCATTTATACAAGGCGAGATGTTTTATTAACACATTATTAATTATATTTATTGATCACTTATTACAAGACCATGAGGTGGGTGATGTGAAAATCGCTAACCTCATTAGTACTTGCACATTTTGACAAAACGGAATTTGAAAGTATATATAATCATTATGGTATATTCGGCATTTTTAAAACTTATTTTGCATTTAAATACACCTAGATATCCTTTTAACAGGTTTTATGCTAATTATGCTTTACCTGTAAGCAAATATAGGGATTGAATTTAGGTTACTTAACATCCAGTGGCAAATACTTCATGCAAGTTCAGGACAATAAAAGCAAAAACAAATTCTACAAAATATATTATCATGATTATGGTATATATGTTAAGTTTACCATTTTAAAACCTTTAATATTGGTAATAATTTTAATGAAACATGAAAATAGATGTAAGTTATTTTCTGATTACTATGTCCACTGTTTTAAAGTTATACTTGTATCTAAATTTAAAGTTGTGAAAAGTAAACAGTGGTACAAAGAGAGATAACTCAATTAATACATACCAGTACTGTGAAATCTTAATTTACATACATGTAGTTGTTTTTACAATTAATAATGAACATGATATTTATATCTACATAATATTTTTTTTTTGTCAATTGAATTTTACATCAAATTGAATAGATGTGGGGGGAAAAGGAATGGCAGCAGCAAATCAATTTCACTTCATTTGAGTTTATGAGTCCTTTTTGAAAACATCAGGTTTATTGCACTATATGTCAGGTCCTACATCATCCGGTATATAATAACATAAAATTTTATAAAGGTGGGTGATGCGACAATCGCTAACCTCAACAAATTTTCCTACTTTTTTTCGTAAAAACTAAGCTATTCCATTTTAGACTTATATATACACCACATTACCAAAGGTCAATTATCGGAGCATCAGATTACTTGCAGTGTCAGGTCTCAGAGCATCCGGTATAACATAACATTTTATTACTTCGGTGATATGACAATCGCTAACCTCAAGAAATTTTCCTATTTTCTTTCGTAAAAGCTAAGCTATTTAATTCTATACTATTATTTATACACCACATTACCAAAGGTCAATTATCGGAGCATCAGATTTCTTGCAGTGTCAGAGCATCCGGTATAATATAACATTTTATTAAGTCGGTGATGTGACAATCACTAACCTCAAGAAATTTTCCTATTTTTTTTCGTAAAAACTAAGCTATTCAATTCTAGACTCTTATATATAAGACCACATTATCAAAGGTCAATTATCTGAGCATCAGATTACTTGCAGTGTCAGGTCTCAGAGCATCCGGTATAACATAACATTTTATTAGGTCGGTGATGTGACAATCGCTAACCTCAACAAATTTTCCTATTTTCTTTTGTAAAAGCTAAGCTATTTAATTCTATACTATTATATATACACCACATTACCAAAGGTCAATTATCGGAACATCAGATTTCTTGCAGTGTCAAAGCATCAGATTTATTGCAGTTTTAGATCCCAGAGCATCCAGTATAACATTTTATTAAGTTGAGTGATGTGACAATTGCGAATCTTAAATTAGTTCTTCTAATTTTTGATAAAGTTATGGCAATCAATTTTAAACTATTATATATACACTACATTATTATAAGACACATAAATTTTTCTCAGAGAATCAGGTTTATTGCTGAAGTCAGTTGCATTGAATTACCTTATTTTTAAGCTCAATTAATTATTGAAATTCCCTATATTTGAGTTTTTCTTAATGAAGGAAAGGTTATTATACTCTTACTTCCAAAATTATTAGTGGTTAAAATTCTTAATTTTTGTCCCTAGAATGCATCATATCCTTATTGGAACAGACTCACGGGGGGAGTATTTGCAGGAGTATGTTGAACAGTACGACCCATTTCCTGCAACCTGGAGTACACATGTAGAGATTTATCCTGGGAAAACTATTTCTGAAATATGTTATAATTTAATAAATAAAATAAAAGTCCTTCCAGTGGAAGAAGACTCAAATATAGTTGTGATGATTGCTGGGGGAATATGTAATCTTACCACTAAAACCAATATTCCATCTGGAGGTTACATTTTGAATTACGATTTTAAAACAAGGTCAGAAAAAGTTGAAAATTTGCAGACTGAACTTAAAAAAACTGTAATAGAATTTCAAGATTACAATGTTATTTTAAAATTTGCCACTATTCCCCCGGTTTCTCTATTTAAAAAAAATGAACGTTTTTCTGCCTTTTCATCTTCATTTAGTCAAGCCCAAATAAATGACGAACAAAAAAACCTTGAAGAAGATGTTATGAATGTAAATTCTTTTATTTCCTCAATAAATGAAATGAATAGTACTAGGACTGTAAGATGGGATAAGGACATAATAAAAATTCATATGAAGAGAAGGGGGACACATAAAACCCTAAAAAAAAATTCAAAATTTATTTACAAGGATTTGTATGATGGAGTTCACCCTTATATGGAATTGGCATATAAATGGTATTTTGCCTTATGCAAATCCATTATAAATGACATTAAGGACATGCCAAGTCAACATTTAGATGTTGAGGAAGAGGAAGATGATGAGGAGGATATGGAAAGTTGGGATTTTAAAAGGGTTGTTAAATTTTAAATTGATAAATTATTCCAGGAAGTTGTTGTTTTGGTAAATTATTGGTATTTTTATTGTATTGTTTTCACATACATGTATATGTAATCTGAAATTTATTATTTTTTTTAATAATAGGAGAAAAAAGTTCATAAGAATTTTTTTTATGTTTTTTTCTAAAGTTGAAATTATTATTTTTTTTCTTTAATTGATCTACATATTCTACAAATTCTTAGCTGTATATATTGTTTAAATTTAAAGGGCTTCCTATCTTACAGTCCATTTTTTTTAATTATAGGTGTGACGGTAGCCTTACCTTAAAATACAAAAAATTAAGCCACAAAAAATCAAGCTCAATTTGTAATAGAATGAAATATAAATCTGTTTAAATAGTTATTGAACATAAGGTGGGTGACATGAAAGTCGCTAACCTTATCAAACTTATTATAGTACTCTCTTATTGTAATAGATATAAATAAAATCTTTTGAAAATGCAGTAAAATCTGATTTGAATTTGTTTACAATATACAATGTCAATGTAAAAAGAAATACATATAAAATAAATAAAATATAAAGCCACTACTTTAAACTAAAAAAATCCCCACCTTGAGGCCCTAATGATATCAAAATGAAAGCTTGCATTGATAATCACCAATATGAACCATTTATAAAGTAAGTGAAAACAGATGTGTGTGTGTTTGTTTTTTTAGAGTTTTTAATACAACAACTAAATGTACATTGACCTTCAGTAAATAAAAACCTTCATGTTACATCTTTTTTAAAGAAAAGATATCATATATATCATCTTAAATCTGAAACACGTTAAAAAAGTCATTTAAAACAGAAAATTAGTAATGTTTTTTTCTTTCACCATTTCAAACACTATCCAGTAAGTTGTATATTCAATGTACATTTTTAAGTATTTCTACTTAAGGTGGTACCCAAAACTTTAACTAAAATTAATTTGGCTTGTTTAATTTTAATAAAAATTGGACAAGACATATAATTTACTTTACTTTACTGATTAAAACATTTATCTGATTTTACAGAGTTATCTCCCTGTAGTGTTAGGTACCACCTTAACTTCATTTTTTATTATTATTATTTTGTTCTTGTTTTGAGTTTGTTCATCAGACGCATTTGAAGTATTTTCATTGCATGAAACTATTTAACAGTTTAAGGCATATCAGGCTTAATTATGTTATATATATATATAACATTAGTCATTACAGAAATTGACACACATATGATTTTTTAGACATATCACATTTAAAGTTCTGATTATATGTCAGCGATCTTGCAATATCTGACACTATTTTTGAGAAATGTGAATTATTAAAGCTTGCAGCTTGACAGTACTATTTAGGTTAATACTTAATTAAGTAAATTAATATCATTACCTAAATCAGTTCAATATAATTTCGGGACTATTTTTAATATACAGGTATTCAATTCAATACTAACATTTTATGTAATTGTGTTACTTCATAATTCATTATACATGTTATAATGAAAAAATCCTTATAATTTTTTACAAGCAGGCGACCGTGAGGGCATAATTCGGGTGTTTAATTTGCTATCGCCTAGATTTCCATAATGTAACTTTGGTTGTGGATTTTTTACCGATCTATAAACATGATGAATACGTACACAACATCAAGTGCAAACTTACATTCCTTATCGCTTGTTTTAAAATCATTTCAATGAATACTCATCGCTACTCTTTAAAGAAGATAAATTATTTATATTGAAATGTTTTTGTTTATGTATATACATATAAGTAAAAAATAATTAAAATATATGCACACATATGCAGAAGAATATCTCAAGAAAGTTTGCAATCTCAAGGAAGATAATTCTGCATGGACGAATTAACGTTTTTTGAGTGAAAATATGAATGCCTACGCAAATCCAATCTATTAGAAAAATCACTATAATAATAATATTCATAACGTTGAGGTTGAATTCCCTGAATTTTATGTCATCCGATGTTTAGTACTTTGATTTGGCCTATTTTAGATGTTGTTTTAAAAAAGCAATTCCGATTTAGATAAGTTAATATTTGTTATAGTAACCATGCAATTTCTAATTTTACTTTTTTTTTTAATTGTAGAATAAAACTGAGCAGAAACTGTAACATCACTTACATGTATATTTCAACCGGTAAGTACTTTTTGTTATAAAATTGAGAATGGAAATGAGAAATATATCAAAGAGACATAAACTGGACTAAAGAGCAGATAACGGCCGACAGCAACAAATGGGTCTTAAACGCAGAGAGAAAATGATTACATTACAGAAGAGTGTCCACCATGCACTTGCACTGCACTATTACTAACATAGTTGAATAGAATGACCTACACATGTATAAAAATTATATATACATGTAACTGTAAAATACAAGTATTAATATAATATTTAACAATGAACCAGAGTATGCTGATTTGAATCACTACAATATAAAAGTCATTCTGCATGAACTTGTCCCAGAAAAAAATTATATCTGTACATTAACCTCACTTTCAGGTATAGAGATTTTTTTTCCCCAAGACAAGTGCTTGTCGGACCATCTGATGTTTAGTACTTAGATTTTACCTGTTTTTTTATGTTTTTTTTAAAAAGCAATTACAATTCAGATAAGTTAATATGTGTTATAGTTAACCATGCAATTTCGAATTTTACTTTTTTTTTAATTGTAGAACTAAACTAATCTGCAATGGTCAGGATATTTTACATCAAGTTTATGTATATTTCAACTGGTGAGTACTTTTTGTTATAAATTTGAGAATGGAAATGGGAAATAAATGTATGTCAAAGAGACACAAACTTGACCAAAGAGCAGATACCAGCCGACGACCACAAATGGGTCTTTAACACAGAGAGAAAATGATTATATGTTGACAGTTCTGTTTTGTGGCAACTAAAAATTTAACATAATATTGATTCTATACTGACAATTGTTTCTATTAAAAATTTCCTGTGCTGTTGAAGTAAAAAAATTGTAAACAACTTTAATAATTACACTAACTATTACTAGCCTTGAATTGACTTGAGTAAAATAATTAGTAGCCATAACCATGATCAAACATCATTACCATTATTACACAATGACTTTGATTTTAGGCAAAAGGAATTACAATTTATATTTAATTATTTAAAAAAAATCTTTTTTAAAGGTCCTGTAGTATAGAGATGATAGAAGAGCATATGTGAAGTTTTAATGTGGTGTTTTGACGTTCCGCCTAGAGACAGGACGATTTAAGATGAACTTTTTATTTTAACTGTGATAGTATTATTATTTATTGTGCCAAAATCTCCTAATTTAAAAATTATTTTAACTGTGATAGTTTTATTATTTATAGTGCCAAAATCTCCAAATTTATTTAAGTTATAAAATGTCGTTTTTTATATTGTTAAACATTTTGTCTTAACTGTAAATATAAAATATTATTATTTGTTGTGCCAAAATCTGCAAATTTAAAAATTATTTTAACTGTGATAGTTTTTAATATTATTTATAGTGCTAAAATCTCTAAATTTATTTAAGTTATAAGATGTCGTTTTTTATATCGTTAAACATTTTGTGTTAACTGCAAATATAAAATATTTTAAGGAAATTTATTAATCTAGCTGTACAGTGATATTTATTATTATTAATTTTCAATATAACATAGTCATACAATATACTTCTGTCAGTAGCCTATTTTAAATTAACCTGTATATATTGATATATTTAAAACTACACATTTTATTGTTCCAAATATGCCTATTAATATTTTATGTAGTATTTGTTTAATTGCTGCATTATTACTATTTGTATACTAGTTGTATGGCCGTTGCCAATTATTGTAATTGAGTTTGTGCCCATAAAATATTTGTATTTGTATATATATTTTAATCCTGTCTCTCATAATTCTTTTTATAATGACATTAATATTCTATATTATTGTATGTATTCCTGTATTATGTTATGTATTGTAATATTAATGGTGAGATGTAAATTAACTATTTTTATTGTATTGTATAGTATTCAGAGATTATGACTCATTTAACACCATTACCCCTCACCGTTTTAAGTGGCATCACTGTTGTTGAGAAAAAACTACCATTAAATGAATTACCGGCACCAGTAACTGAAATTGTATCTCATTTAAAAAAGGTCATTACAGCTGATGCAACATTCACTTACAAATATGATATTCATGATATTCCCTTTAATAATGAAAATTTAAAATTTAATGAATATGGTGACAGTGCCTTTTTTAAAGATAAATTTAACAATGTGTATAATTTTGATTTTATTGAAAATGGATTGGACTTCTTTTTACATTCCATTAATGTTAGTTCTGATGTTATACTGACTGAAGATACTATAAAAAGTACTCTCCAAGATTTAGGATTTAATACAGATTTATTACATCATTCATCCCTAGGAATTGTTTTTTACTGTAATTTAAGAGATCAAGGAATACTGATTGATATTCATCCAAATGTAAACATGGAAGATAATTTGAAACTTTTTAAAAATGTTAAAAACAGTCTGATGTGCAGAACATTTAAAGAAATGTTACATTTAAGTTATGAAAATTCAAATTGTGTGTCCTTTTCTTTTGGAGAAGTTGATTTTATTTTTTTTTGCTATATTGAGAAGATTAGACATAAATTTTGGGTCTATTAGCTTATATATATATATATATATATATATATATATATATATATGTATGTATGTAATGTCATATACTATTTGCAGTTTGAGCACATGTATTTAAAACATACCCTTTCCTCCATGGAAGTTTTTTTTACATACTTGATTTGCATAAGATTTTTTCAATAAAGAAAATGTATGAGGTATAAAGTATTAATGCATCACAAAAACAAATATTTCATCACTAAAATTTAGTTACATATTTCCATGTATATCCTTTTTATACATTTTTTTTTAAAGTCTGATACAAAAAAATCCTTAGACAAGACTTTTGAACTGAGACACTACAAGGGCGTCAAAAGGCGTCATTATGGAGGAAAGGGTTAAATGTTTTTAGGTTAACTATCCATTTTGTTATAAAAAAACATATGTATCAATTTTTTTTGTTAATTTGAGGTTTGATATGACTTTAAATGTGTATTACTTTAAAGAAGTTGAAGATGTGTAGTATTTCAAATAGGTTGCACATTGTATATTGTGTAGTATTTTAAATATGTATTTATTCAGAGTATTTGGTGTTTACCTAGAACATTCTCATCAGTAATTAAAATAGGGTGGGGTGGGGTGATTCTTAGGGGACTCTTTTATTTAAGTAGATATGTTTTAGTGTCCCTTACAAAAATATATATATGTTTTGGGTAAATGTGGATCTTGACCATTTACAAGTTTTCCAAAAGAGAGGTGGGGCTGACCCCTGTGGACTTTTATATTTCATTTGATTTGTTTTATTATCCCATACAATAATGTGTAAAGTTAAGGGATGGGATCTCGACCGTCTACAAGTTTTCAAACAGGAAGGGGTGTGGTGAACCTTATGGACTACCCCTTTATTTTATTTGTTTCTTTAATTGTTCAATACAAGAATATATTGGTTTCCAGTTGGGGAACCTAACTGTGTACAAGTTCTCAAACAATAGGGGTGCAATAACCCAGAGGGACTCTACATTTCTATATTTTATTTAGTTTGTTTTACTGTTCAATACAAGAATATATATGGTTAAGGAGTGGGATCTCAACAGTTTATAAGTTCTTAAACAGAAGGGAGTAGGGTGTTACCCTGTGGATTTCCCCTACATTTCATTTGATTTGTATTATTATCCCATACAAGAATACTATGTATGGATTAGGGGCAATGATCTCAACCATTTACAAGTTCTCAAACAATGGAGTGGGGGTGACTCCCTCTATATTCAATTTGATTTTGTTTTTTTTGTCCCATACAAGACTATTTATGGTTAAGGGGTGAGGATCTCAACTGTTTACAGGTTTTGAACAGGAGGGGTGGGGTAATCACCAGGGACTCCCCCTACCTTTCCATTTGGTTAGAGGCGTCTGTGATTGTGTGTGTATATTTTATTATAAACTTAGCAGTAAATACAGATAATTTGTATGTGTTATACAAAAATGTGCAAGGATATCTACATGTATTTGTTTCTATCAATTATCAAAATTTATGATATCAGCATTTGTGTATATTTATATGTTAATGTAGTAGTGTCATTTTTACGTCTATTAAATAATAGTAAAAATATCTTTAATGTTCTTAAATTAATTGTATTTATTGTACCGTACACATAGTAAACCAGTAAACACTATATAGTACATTATTTACACTCAAGGGTTACATTCTTGTGTAGTGTATCTCAATTAGAAATAAAAGTACACGTGACATCAGCTCACTGATTGTCTATAATATGTATTCGCTGTATAGTACCCAGTATTAAAGTGCATTGTATTGTACCATAATTATATGTGATAATGTATAACTTAGGGTACTTGAGTTTTATAATAGATCTGTTATTTATAATTGTGATATTGTTATTTCAGAATTATTTTATACTACTGGTATAATAAATCATTCGAACCCTAAACAGAGTTTGTTATATCTTTATCCAAGAACCGACCCTGTTACATTAATAAATACAATATGACAAAGAACTTGTATTTTACAAATCAACTATAGATTACAATGAGGGCATTGCCTGGCATCTTTTTGTCTTTGCAAAATCAAATGTGCAGTTTAATCCCGATGAGACTACAATACCAATAAGCCCTAGGATTGTCAACAGACCCCTGCACAATTACTTGGCCTGTGGTAGTGGTTGTTGCAATATCATCATTTATTTCACTTGTTTTAGATATCAAATTGGAGTGGTTAGAAACATAGATAAGTCTTTCTAAATGACCCATCTGAAAAGTTTCCAACTTCACAAAAGCTTTCAAATTTACAATTTGCATGCTTATTCTGTAGGTACTTCCTTGATATTTGAATTGAGGTGCGACTTCATTGGGTCTTGATTTGCAGAAATTCAATTACAGATTTATAGTATAGAGTCACTTAAAAATATCAGCCTTTTTTTAAATTTTAAACAAAAAAATATTTAGGGACATAGAATTATTCACTTTTTTAATTATTGGTATGGTAATTATAGCTGGCATCTAAGGTAGCGCCTTCCTCATATTATTATTCTGTTCAACGGGTAAAAACATATCTTCTTTGTTATTATTAAACTCTGGAGAGTATTGACCATCACAAAAAAAGTCATATAACTGTTTATATTCACCACTTTCAATTATTGTTTACATCTGTGTTGTCTTGATTTAAATTTCAACTAGTATTTAACTAATTGATTAAAACATTTCAATGAATGCTAAATTATTTCCCTTCTTTAGAGACAGAAAAAAATAGCTACACTATGAAACATGGTCCCTTGTGACATACTTTTATAAAACATCCATGAAATTAGGTCCAATACTAGGGACAATTGTTCTCAAAGGGGAACACTATTTTATAGTTTACAAATTTGATATTATGTCCCGTGAACGAAATTTCACAGATGAACTGTTAAATATAGTTCAAGAAGACACAATTTCGAAAATGGGACACTTGTTTGGCTTACACTTGCAATTGTACAGTAACTTAAGTGACATTCAAACTGGACACGGAACGAGTTCATATTATGTTTTATCAATGAAAATAAAGATATGAAAGACAAAAAATGCCTTATTTGCAACTTCTGATATCTTCACAAAATTTTCCAAAAAAAAAACTGGGTAATTACTCTTTCTTATTATACAAGTAGCCCATTGCGTTGAAAAAAAAAGAAAGTTTACAAATTTGATGTTTTATTACTTTAAATAAGTCATGAGAAAAGAAATGCCGAAATACATTTTAATCGCGGCTACGCAAAGCAAAATTATTATTTATCTGTACCAAAAAAGAACCCCACATTTTCCAGTTTTATTGAAATATATTTAATTACAGTCAATATTGAACTAAAGTAGTCATTAAAAAATGTCAAAATATGTCCGATCTGCCTACTTCTCAAAAGTCAATATGATCGTGTTACGGTCAATTTCGTCTACTTGACAAAATAATAATAGTGTCAGTTAGATATTTTTAATCATTTAGAAATATTTGTGCCACTGGGAAATTCCCGACCTCAAGCTTGTTGATTCAAGATACAAGAGTGGTGAGACTTTAATAAAATATTGAATCATGAATCAAAAGACTTCCTTTGGTCTTTAATAAAGAAAGTTAATCCAAACTGAATGAGGTCATTTTGTCACATCAATTATCTTGTTCATAATTTAACTAATGATTCGAAACCATTAAACCATTTGATAGGTCACGGAAGTCAAATGTCTAAATTATAACTATTAAAGAATCGAACCTTCTTTTTATAACTATATTGGGTGGTAAAAGCGTTTACAGAAGCACATTTTCCTCGCTTCATTTTAAAAAGGTGCGAACAGTTAACGCTTACATGTACTTCCCTATTTATATTATAAAAAGAAGCATTTTTATGATAACATTACAATACTATCATGTATTAAGTTGGCTAGGGCGTCTTACTTAAAATTGATAGAATGTTTTGATAACTTGTCAAAATGAAGTTTTTAATATGCCTTTTTTCAAAAAAAGATATTAAAAAGGATGGATCACGGGACTCTGTTCACGCTACAAGTTGTGCAAAATTGTCAGATTTTGTATAGAGTATGCATGGAAAATCAAATTTTGTGTGATAAAAAAAAACCTACTATAAGAACTTTAAGATACAATGTGAAAAGGTTGCTCTTATAACATGCTTTCAGATAAGGAGTTACATGTCAAAATATGTAAATTCATAACACTTTCTTTTATAATAATTACTTTATTTGAGTTATCTCCCCTTATTTGACAAAGTGAGGAATATCTGATCAAACACAAACAAGGTGTTTTACAAACGTAATAATGATAAACACACAATTTTCTATATGTATATCAAAAGTCTTTTACATAAATTACATACAACTCTTAAAATTTGCACATTTCATCATTTTTTCAAAATCTAAAATGGGGTAAGACACTCGAGCCGCCTTAGGAGTTACATCATATTTTTCTATGTATTGTCTCAGTAAATGCAATCAAGCTGTTGTATTGTAAGGTACATGTCTCAACTGTTTTTAATTCGACAACAATTATGTCGATTACATTTTTTCATTAAATAATTCAGAATTTTCTAAATATACTGCCGATATTAACCAAAAGGAACTTACTGTGAATAAATCAAATGCAAACGCTAATAACTGTCCTTTCCTAGATAAAGTTTTACAGGGTGATCTCCACAGTAAAATTTGCTACAAAAGGGTCGATTTACCACTTATTGGATGGTGATGTTTCTTTGATACCATCTTACAGTGTTTTCATTTCACAACTCGTTCGCTATGCCCGTGCCTGTTGTGATGCTTTAGGTTGTCATAAGTTAACCCTGTGGGATTTCGTTACCACAAATTACTTGAAACTTTTACTAAATTATTACATAGATATAAAGTTTTGGTGTTGACGTTCGGTTGTACATGTAGAAATTTTTTTCAAACGGGGATATTGTAATTATCCGTACCCGAAAGTTGATTCTTTTAATAAACCTTTTGTAAAAGGTTACCATTCACCAGTTATTTCACGATATTCCGACCCGTGCTTGTATTTTCTATCATGATTTTCTTGACAGAGGGTTGCTGCTCACAAGGAAGCTATTAAAAAACAAAGAATTCCAACAGGTGATTTTGAAATCATCCCTCCGTAAATTTAACGAAAGCGATCACGAGTTGGTTGACCGTTATGGAATAATCGTTTCACAGATGATATCGGATATGTTCTTAACGCCGTAACTACAATCCCCTTCCCTTTCACGAATGAGAGCTACCGAATCAGACTATTTACCGTATTTTTTTTTATATAATATGCATGAGCAAAATTACTTGTGTCACATGTCGGGCAGGATCTGCTTACCATTCCGGAGCACCTTTGGTGGGAATCGTGTTGATTATTCTTTATTTTTCTATGTTGTGTCATGTGTACTGTTTGTCTTTTTCAATTTTAGCCATGGCGTTGTCAGTTTATTTTCGATTTATGAGTTTGACTGTCCCTCTAGTATCGTTCGTCCCTCTTTTGTTATATACATATTCACTTTCATGAGCCGACTCCTGTATCTTGGCATTGCAAAAGATCACGTGTTTTTCTGATTGTTTCGGACGTCATTATAATGAAACCATTGGATTTTGAATGTGTAAAGATTGTTAGTTTATGAGTACCTGGTCACGTCCGCGTGTTTTTTGTTATAGTACAGCTATTTGTAACCATCTTATGCTGTACTGTAACACCACTGTCCCAGGTTAGGGTGCGGGTTCAGATCCCTTTAACATGTTAAACACCATCCCATTCTGGTTGACGTTTGTTGCTGATGCATATTGTTTTTCGTTCATTTCTTGTTCGTTAATTTTTTTAAATATTTTTCTCATTTGCATATTTATCATTTGTGATTTTTTTTGTAGCTGGTAATGCCGTATGGGCTTTGCTTATTTATGAAGGCCGTACGTTGATCTATAGCTGTTGTCAATTTATTTGTCATTTGGTCTCTTTTGAAGAGTTGTCGGATTTGCAATCATACTTCATCTTCCATTTGAATATGATGTATTCATATAGGTATAAGATTAACGAAGTAATCGCTTAGCTTAGTACTTTAAGGTATAAGTAAAACACTTTTTGTTTTATTACATTTCTGATAATGATACGTACTGTTTCTGATATTGAATCGTTTTTGCATGTAACAAATTTTAATATATTGCATATGTTGGGCATTTTGCATACTAAACAGTACTTTGCATAATTCCATATCCAAATTTTAGATTTCTCAGCCCGCGGACATTTCAAAACATACATACCGAAGGAAGAAATCGTTCGGTTTTATTATTCGGTAACACATTATGACTTATTGGTTTTACAAACATTTTTACTTAAAGTAAATACTCAAATACATGCACTGGTGCGTCATAAGTTCTCCTCTGTATCTACCTTTACCAGGAACACCCCTCTTCCATATTTCAGAACCATAAGCACTGACCTCTTAGCTGATGGTTACTGTATAGAATGCTCTTAAAGAAGTCAAAAATGCATGTTGATCATTTTTAATCAATGTACTAACACAGGTTTTTAACATTTTTACTACGCCTTTACCTTAAAATCATGAATACTAGTTCCGTGCATCATATCATTTAACAGCGCATTGTAAATCTATATTATTCAGCATATCAATACAATATATAACTATGTTACTATCTTAATTGAAAGATATAAGTAGATGAAAAATGCACTTCTAAAGTCTTTGAAAATGTATATATCCAATCTTCGCACCTACATGTGTATGTGAATAATTATTATATACATATATGCAATATTTATAAAGAACAAATCGTCACGGTGGCTCTTTCCACACGTGTTAATAATATGTGTACATTATATTAGATAAAAAAGTATTTTGTCGCCCTTTTTGTCGCCTTTTTGTCGTTGAAATGCCACCCATTTGTCCAATAAATGCTAAATGAAAGATAGTTTACCAAAGTTTGAGACCGTTCAACAACTCTGACAATATCACAAGTAAGTGAAAAATAAAGGAATGCTTCATAAAAATAGTGTATGATTTATTGATATAACCATGATGCTAAAGATAAAACAAGCTTTAAAGGTATTTGCAATATTTCTTATGCCAGTTATCTTGAACTTAGTTAACTATATAAACACCTATAAGTAATCCATTTAAAATCCATATAAGTGCACTAGTACTTCATCATATTCATATAATTAAACTATATCATATCCCTTTAAGTAAAATATATTTTAAATCCCTTAAAGTATACATCAAGATAGAACTAGAGTTATCCTTTGATTTCAGAATCTAAAGCATCATGGATAATTTCATTGTTCGTACCCTAAAGTGAAAATAACGTTACGTCATTGGTTGAATTTCCATTGTTTATAACGTTTCAAACCAATCAAAACGCTTTGGTGTACGCTTTTGAAAATATTTCCCAGGTTGCAGTAGATTCTGAAACGCATTTTCGACGTTGATGATCATCTTAACATGTATTCTACAGGATATTACAACACTCGCGATCACTGTCCGATTTAGGGTATGTAATTTGAGGACGGTTTGCTTGCTGAATTCTTTTAATAATTTCTTTCAATGGGTCGATATAATATTTTTCTATCCAAGACATCTTATAACACATAAATTTCTTGATGGCTACCTGAACGCTCCCAACCATAACTGTTCGTGCAGCTGTAATTCTAGTTCGGTATGCCTTAATATCAAAGAATTCATTTTGCAAATCACCACATGCCTCTTCGTCATGGAAAATACATACATCGTTTAACGTTATAGGATCGAGCAGAGTACACAATAAGATCATCGCAGCTGTCTCCTCATCTGAGAGTGAATTGTAATTTTCGTAATCGGTCAATCTTCTAATATTATGTTCTGTTTCATCTAGCTTTAAAACGTGACACATGCTTTGTAAATAGTACATTAATTTGGCTTTTGGGTTATTGGCGATTGTGCGTGGATTTCCTGTCATTTCAAATCCGACGCCAATATTATCTAGGGTAGCGACTGCCATTATCGTACCTTTGCAGTTCGACAGTGTTTGTCTGTTATCAAATGATTCGTATATAAGCTAACTTTATAAGTCAATTATGCCTGTAACCTATCTTAATATATAGTGATCAACTTCTTTTGATATATATTCATTTAAACAGTTGACCCTTAAGATTTAAAATATGTTAGTGTGACATTGGTTTTTCCTGACAGAGGTTTCCAAAAAATTGACACCTTTAAGTACGTTTGTACGTGGCTGCACCTAATATATTGAAACGTCCAGGAAAGGATTATAGACAGCGTGAAGTTTTCTTGTCCAAACACTCATTACCTAAAAAACACAAATCTTATCTGAAATTTATGCAAACATTTAATTTTATTTGTATAGCATACGTTGAACTCTTGAGGCTTAATATACACATATGAAATTAAACCGTTTAAAGAATGTAAACAAAAAATATAAGATATTTCCCTTCAGAGTTACTGTTAAATATTTAACTCTTCAACCATTTATACAAACAGACACAATACAAAAGAGGATTAATTAAACATAGTTTTCATGATTTAGAAATAACATAAATATCACAACCCGCTCGAACAAAACTTAAATTTTATAAAATATGTCAGGACTATAATTTGGAACGCTTGACGCAAGATTTTGGCCACCTAAGACAGTTGTTCTTAAAGTCACATGACACGAGTGACAGGTAAAAAATAATGTTATTTCAAAACATCATAAACTTATTCTTCTGTGAACGAATTTGTCATTTGTTTTCGCATAAATTGCGTACAATCGTCAATTTGTTTTTTAATCGGTCAGTGTTGTTGTGACAATATGGCAGGTAATTAAAGTTCGTGTTTTGAAGCCGAAGTTTAACGATTGTTACCAGTCTGTCAACAATCAACAAAAAGTATGAATATTCAGCACGCGTTTAACATATACAGATAATAGTTTATTTTAAGGACAACCATGCGTATTGCGATCACCAGATTTTTACGAGACTGGTTACACTGAGGTCACTTTGCATACGGAAAATATGCCGGGGAATTGCTTCATGGAAGGAAGGAATAAACATATAGTAAACTTCTTCTAAATACGAGCAAATTAAAGAATTTACTTCTGAAAAAAGTATATTTACATAAGTTTTATAATGAAAACTATCCATTGAGTTTTAAAAAACATATGCATTTTTTTTTAATTTGAGTTTTCTTATGACTTTAATATTAAGGATGTTATTATCGAGCTGTATAGTGTCTTGCCGTTGGCATCGAAAGTTGACCAATTATATTAAAACCAAAAGTATTTCGAGTCAAGAGTAAGTAATTGCATAATGCAAGTATAAACTCAAAAAGAACTGTTAATACAGTTTATATGCACAGCAGATATATAATGTTTGATGAGTAACTTTTCTACTTCCAGATGATACGTTTTAGATCAGGTTTAAGTCGATGTCAGTTTTAATTTTTAATGTCATATACGGTCGAGTTAACAATGAGCAACATGTATATAAGTTAGTCTGAAAATAGAACAGAAAATTGTATATACGATCTTATAACAGTGACTAACATCCGGAAAGTAAAGACTTTTGCTATAATGGTAGGAAGCCCTTCGTGTGTGAATTCAGGATAGACATTTTACATAAAACAGAAAAGAAAGATACCAGAGGAACATTCAAACTCATAGATCGAATTATAAGAATTTGAACAACACAATAAACAAGATCAGAGAGAACACAATAATTCGCATATCACTGGTGTTCAATACTTTTGTTATTTTATACTTTTATGACAGAATAATAGACATCCCGATTACATTAATATTTATGACTTTCTTTATCAACTTTCGATATTTCATCATTTGTCCTTACAAACGACTGGATCTGATGTCCTAAAATAGACCTTCAAACATGATACAATTTCCTATTTAGGGTAACCGATACAGTTACAGGTGAGTTATTGGCGTTGCTAACGTAAACTGGTTTTTTTTTTCGACGTCAAAATATTGAAAACAACACGTTTAATGATTTCTTGCGTCCGATGCGCTTGTTTCTGGATTTACCTTCATCAGGAATGCTCAAAGCAAAACTATTACTTAGATTCTTCGATTCAGTTTTCGACTAATTTTTATCATTCAAACCTACCTCATTTGACCCCTCTTTTCTAAAATGCCAATTGCCAATTGGTTTGATAACGTTAGAAGATTAGGTGTGACAATTTTTATGATAACATAAATAGTGCATTTATTTTTAAAAATTGATAAATACATATACAGCAAACAACGAAGTTTTCTTTTCTACTTTCGTGAACATTTGATAAATATGAGTTGTTTGACAAACAAATTGCACAAATTTAAAGGACATGTATATAAAACACAATTTGCAAATAATTTGACAAAAAACAGCTTGTGTTTATCTTTTAAAACAAAAAAAGTTTAACGTTAAAGGGTCGAGTAAAGTATACGATAGGACCATCGCAGCTGTCTCCTCATTAGTGAGTGAGTTGTAATTTTCGTAATGGTCAATATTCCAATATTATGTTCTGTTTGATCCAGCTTTAAAACGTCACACATGCTGTCTAAATAGTACATTAGTTTGGCTTTTGGGTTATTGCTGTATATATAGTGATCAACTACCGAGGTTGATACATATTGAATTAAACAGTTGACCCGTTAGATTTAAAATATGTAGACTAAGTGTGAAATTGTTTTTTTCCTGACAGATATTTTAAAAAAATTGATTCCTTTTAGACGTTTGTACGTTTGACTCACCATTGTTTATAATGTGAACTGCATTCATCTGATATTATTAAAAATACTGTAGTTAGTCGCATGTGACATGGCGTGTATTTTCCCCATGATTTGTCAACTAGATTTTACAAGCCCACGTACTTTATAAAGTAAGGAAGGTGCCATTGCTTACAAATATATTTTCTATAAGAAAATCATACACAATAACTATTTGACAATTGATTATAATCCTTTGAGCGAGTTTTTTGCTGCATACAATTCCGTGCTGATGAGGCTTAGTACACACACATCATTTAAACCGTTTAAAGAATGTTAACAAAAATTATAAGATATTTCCTTTCAGACTCACTGTTAAATATTCAACTGTTCAATTATTTATACAACCAAAGACAACACAGTATAGGATGAATTAAATATCATTTTCAGGATTTAGAAATAACATGAATATCACAACCCGCTTGAACAATATGAAATATCATGAAATATACCAGAATTACAATTTAGAACGCGTGTCACAAGATTTCGCCTACCTAAGTCTTTTCAGTGAAGTTTAATAGTATAAGCACATTTTCTTAATATAAAGGGTGCTATTTAATGTTATGTTGGGTCTGTTTCGCAAGGGACTCTTTATATGTGGCATTGTGTTGTATAAAAATGATGCGAATGATCCTTTTCTGTGATATCAGGAGCGGGGACAGTAGATTGTTGTCCAAAAAAGGCCACATTATTTATGTATGTGTCTGTCCCAAGTCAGGACCCTGTAAATTCAGTGGTTGTCGTTTGTTTATGTGTTACATATTTGTTTTTCGTACATTTTTTTTTTACATAAATAAGGCCGTTAGTTTTCTCGTTTGAATTGTTTTACATTGTCTTATCGGAGCCTTTTATAGCTGACTATGCGGTATGGGGATTGCTCATTATTGAAGGCCGTTCGGTGACCTATAGTTGTTAATGTCTGTGTCATTTTGGTCTTTTATTGATAGTTGTCTCATTGGCAATCATACCACATCTTCTTTTTTTTTTATATGAGAGCTATTTTTAATTTATATCTGATAATATCTCTTTAAGTGATGTAATTTATTTATTGTCAATTATCAAGCTCTAAAGTTCCTTGTCTTTGGTACCGACTGGCAATTAATTGTATCAAAACCACAGGTGATTTCAGTCAAGATATATTATTTGCATAATGCTAGCATGAATTATTAAAAGAAACAGTTTAAATGTACAGCATATGTATACTATTTGATGTGCTCCATTTCCAGATACGTTTTGGATAAGATCAAAGTCGGCGACAGTTTGAATTTTGAATGTTCTTCAGGCAAAACAACAATAAGCAACATGGTTCTAAGTTGGTCTGACAATGATAAAGAGAAATTGTGTATATGCATTACTGTGGAACAGTGGCTGAAAACCGGAAAAAATACTTTGGCTTTAACAATAAGAAGGACTTCGTGTGTGAATTCAGGTTAGATCTCCCATGTAAATTTCATGATTCTGAACAAAACTAGTTGTCAAATAAACACGTTAAGAGAGAACACAATAATTTGCATATCCTCTGGTGTTCGGTAGTTTTGTTATTTTATGCTTTTATGGCAGAATAATAGACATCAACATAACAGTCATATTCATGACTTTCTTCTTCACTTCCGATATTTCAACATTTGTCCTTTCAACCAAATCTAATGTCCTGCAATAGTCGTTCGAACATGCTATTATTTCCTATTTGGAAAAATATTATTTTGTATATTTGTAATTATTAGTTCCTTGTGGAATAAAAGACATCGATTTTTTTTAAATGAAAAGATATTACGGCATTGTTTTTATACAATTTCCGGAAGAATGTCTGTTAGGTTAAGCAAAAGTAATAAACTGTCAGGGAGTTCCATGTACTTGCTATATCATAGGTTTGAAGATTATAAGTTCATTCATTTTTGTTATCACATCATAAAGAAGCTGTTCAAGTACAGACAATTACGATACTATCACATAGCTTGTCTCATATAATTTGTAGCGATTATAATGTTAATACCATAAAAACAAACTTTTGAAGAGGTGTCTGCTTCATACAAGGTATAAGTTATGTTCTAAGATATCTTTATCAGATATTTGATATGTATCCATATATTCCATTAAATATTATATATATCTCAAGCTTACTTGTAAATTCCATCGCCTAATTTTAAATAAAATCATATGACCTCCTATTTCTCAATTAAAGATTGTTTGGTATAAACATATTTTTTTATTAATGATAATTTATACGATAACGGTTTAAGATGAACACGATTCTATATATCTTTTATAAACCGTTTGTTTTTGTTTTGTTTTTCAGGTCTGACTGATTTCTAGACCGAGGCAGAACACAGTGTATTATAACCAGACATCTGTGTTATTTTGAATATTTCGTTAAAACATAAAGAAGTATTATTGCATTATTGCAGGCTTTTGTTTTAATTATTAGTTATTTTGTAAAACAAACAAAACATATTTGAATGTATGTACATTTTCCAAGTCAGAAGCCTGTAACTCAGTGGTTGTACATGTAGTTTGTTTATGTGTTACATATTTGTATTTCGTTCATTTTTTGTATATACATAACTATGGGTTAGGGTTAGCGATAGGGTTAAGGTCAGGCCATGCGTTTTTGTAAGACTTGATAAGTTATTATAAACAAGTGTGTACCACTGGTAAAAAGGGTTGATCTTATCAAGGACATTTAAAGCGAGGCCACATAAAAGGGGCAATATGAGGTCCTTAATTTGCCAAGATATAACTGCTAATTAGAAATAACGTCTTACAAGAGATTACGTATATACTTGATATATGTTAAACTTTACTCTGGGTACAAACACAGTCATGCATATTAGCCTGCTCCGACTATATAATGATTTTTGATTAAAAAAGGGAAATAACATTTAGAAATAGACATAACTGTAAATTCAGAAATTATTGCATACATCATTTATTGCGATTGTTTTTAGAATTGACTAACATGCGACAGTAGTTAGTACGATTGCAGGAGAAAATGCTCCAAAATGACTAGACTAAAGTGTTAAACCATTCCAACAGGAAATCTAACAGTCTAATCTATATTAAAAAAAACAAGAAATACTTATGAATAACATCAATAAAAAACACCCACTGAACATTGGGTTCCTGAGTAAGGACAGGTACAAACAACTGCTGCGGGTTTAAAAGTTATAATATGTATCAAACTTTACCTTTAAATAACATGTTTACTTGTTCTCATGCAAATATTTGCTAATGAATAATCAACAAAAAACAATCCATTACTGATTCTAACAAAGCATGTATTTTTCCCAATGTGTAGGGAACACCACTGCTCATATTAAGGTGGTATGGGTGTCTTTCGCCATCTTGGATTGTAAAAAACAGAGATTCTATGGTCCAGATTTTCGATCAATTTAGAAAAATTTGATGCAGGAATGCAGTTCACTAATGTGAATTGTCATTCAAAAGAACCAATTTATAAGAATATAACTTATAAATATTAAAATTTGTACAAATGTATATTATTTTGGTTGATTTTTTTAATTTTGTTTAAATTGGCATTTTAAGGGCATGTAACTCTAAAACAGTGCATTTTCTGAAGAAATCTAAATGGAATTTTCCTTTCTTGTATTTTAGCCGGAAAAAAACGTACGGTTACCCTATCGTTTCTATTGATATTCTCAAAACCTTGTCCAAAAGCTATTTTTTCGTATTTTTGTTTACAATTCTATCATTTAATTTACTTTCCAATAAGAAAATGCTGTATTTTCCTGTATAATCCATACAAAATGTCCAATTTTGTCACAACCTATAGCTTGAGAAAATGCACGGTGACCTATCATTTTTATTATATTTTTGACTCGTTTTTATTTCAGACTCCCATAGCACCTTAAGTAGAATTATGAAATATTCAGGTGCCCAAGCCTTAGCCGTAACAAATTTTTACGTACCTTTGATTTTAATTATTTTGAATTTGTGTGTGTGTTTATTATGTTTTCATAAATATACTCGAAATTGAATTTGTCTTTGGTCAAGGTAATTTATGATAAGGTTGAAGTACAACCAACCTGAAACTTAGTACACATTTTCCTTTTGATATGATAAGTAATTAGAGTTTTGACTCCAATTGCGCGGTCAACTGAACATAACAAATGATAGTGTGAGAGGGACATGTGTGTACTATGGACACATTCTTGTTTTCTTTGTTCAAAAAATCATCGGAAAAATGGCATCATATGACAGTTGTTATCCATTTGTTTCATATGTTTGTGCTTTCGAGTTTCCATTCAATTAGGGACTTTGAATCTTCCTCTGAGTTATGCATTTTTGTAATTTTGCTTTTTACTAATTTTGCATTATCTTCGTTTCAAACCGTTTATTTAATTTTACGTCATTTATACAATGTACTATCAATTATGATGATAGTAATTTGCCGATATTCAAATCTGACAAATTGATCAGACAAGTATTAGATCAGAACAGATTTATAATTGATTACTTTTTGTAGTTGCTTACAAAGCTGGTGTTGAGATTCTTATTATTTATCTTCACGTTAAGAATGCACATGTTCATTTGTTAATATTTAATAAATCAAAATACAAACAACAGATATACACAGGGAAGCTACATGTATTGTTCTTAAATTATTGATGTTTACATTAAAAAAAAACCCATCTCGCTACAGATGTTGTACTTCAATTTTATAATATTCTTTACACTATTGATATAGAAATTGACTATGTACAATAATTCATTATTGCCAATTTCTTGGTATAATTTTGTAACTGAACCCATGTCAACTATTCATTATCTATTTAATATATGTTTAACTCATACAAGACATCTGTGTTTGATAATATGCCTGGTTTGTATGCAATTTTGCGCTTCTTTGTTACATATGTGCTGCTTTTATAGTGGTTAAGATTATTAATTAATGTTGACTGCTGTACCCATGCTTTTCTTCACACATTTACCTATTTTGTCTGTTGGTTCACTAATCGTTGTCAACATGATGGAAATTGATTCTCCTGTCATACATTGTACAAGTGAGATGTTTAGCTAGCTTTACAACCATGTTCAACCCATAATGTTCTACTTAAGAAAATGTCTGTACAAGTCGGGAAAATGACAGATATTATCCATTCGTTTTATGTGTTTGAGCATTTGATTTTGCATTTTGATTTGGGACTTTTCTTTTTGAATTTTCCTCGGAGTTCAGTTTTTTGGGGATTTTTCTTTAAGTTTGTGTTCAAAACAGTAGATACATTTTTTTTCAACTTAAAATGTTTCGAAGAATGATGTTTAGTTTTCATTTCTTTTAAAGGCGTACACACTTGATCTTTCTTAATAAGTAGAAGGTTTTAGGTAGTAAATGTTCTCATGTGAATATCGAGCACTGATGGTTAATCAACAATAAACAATCAATTATTGATTCTGACAAAGCATATATTTTGTAGAAACGAGTAAAATCACAAAAAATACTGAACTCCGCGGTAATTTCAAAACGGAAACCCCTAATCAAATGGCTAAATCAAGGGATAAAACACACTTTTCATATTGAGTAAAATTATTAAATATTCAGGAGCCCACACCTAAACCCTAATATATTTACGTACTTATTTGATTTCAATTATTTTGAATTTTTATATTTTTATATACGTATACTAGACATAACATGTGTATTTGGTCAAGTAAGGTTTTGATGAATTTGAAGTTCAATCAACTTGAAACTAAGTACACATGTTCCCTATGGTATGATCTCTCTAATTTGATGTCACCCGAATTGCACGGTCCACTGAACTTAGAAAATGATAGTGTGAGAGGGACATCCGTGTACTATGGAAACATTTGTGTTTTCTCTGTTTAAACAAATGCTATAATAATGGCGAAAATAATCGAAAATGGTATTACATGTATATGACAGTTGTTATTCATTCGTTTGATGTGTTGAGCCTTTGATTTTACAATTTGATAAGGGACTTTTGTTTTGAATTTTCCTCGGAGTTTAGTGTTTTTGTGATTTAACTTTTCACTACTTTTACATCCTCCTCGTTTAAATTTTAAACTGTTTATGTCATTTTACACCATTAACACAATGAAATATAAATTATGAGTATAGCAGTTTGCCGATGATCCAATCTGACAAATTGATTTTGACAAATATCAGACCTGACCAGATTTAAAATAGTTATTGATAAAAAATTTCGAAGCATACGAATCCGCTGTTCAGATTCTTCTTCATTTTCTTCACAATAAGGATGTACATATTCATATGTTAATATTCAACAAATCAAATTACAACCAACAGATGTACACAGGGAAGCTACATGTATCGATTTTACATTATTGATGTTTAACATTTAAAAAAAACCGTCTCGCTACAGATGTTGTACTTTTTGTTGAAAAACATCTTTACAATATTGTTATAGATGTTGACTATATACAATAATTCAATACTGTCAAATCCTTATTATAATTACCAAGATACAAGAAGACTCTTGGTAGAAACCAATGAAAAAGGTCCCTTTTTCGTGAAACTATTGTTTTTAATAAGGATGCATGATTTCGTGTTAAAATTCCTTCACACTTATATCACCTTGTTTCATTTCATAACGAGAAATGTTCCCTCAATTTCTATATTTATCTAAAAACTTTAACAACCATTTTCTACATTTGAAAATACCTATACCATGTCAGGAATATGACAGTTCTTGTCCATTCGTTTTTGAGGCGTTTTGTTATTTGATTTTGCCATGTGATTATGGACTTTCCGAATTGATTTTCCTCTAAGTTCAGTATTTTTGTGATTTTACTTTTTACGACTATACATTTTATTTGTCAATTGTAAACATTTCTGATTGAAGACTTACAACAAAGGTAGTAGATGATGGATGATTATTTAACATAAAATGAACATGAAGGGGACTTTTATGATGACTATATGGTATGGGCTTTGTTCATTTTTGAAGACTGTGCGGTAGCCTACTGCAGTTAATTTCTGCGTAATTTGGTCTCTTGTGGATAGTTGTCTCATTAGCATTCATACCACATCTTCTTTTAAATAGTCATAGGTATTTTTGTCATTTTTATTAAAACAAATCCTCAATGTCCTTATAGAACGGTATGGATAAAAAAAGGAAAATAACAAAAATTCCGAACTTCAAGGAAAATTCATAACGGATAGTCCTTTATCCAATGGCAAAATCAAAAGCTCAAACACAGCAAACGAATTGAATAAACTGTCTGTTTTCTGACCCGGTATTTCCTTCTTGTAGAAACTGGTGGAGAAACCCTGCTTTTATAGCTAGCTGTACCTCCCACTTGTATAACAGACTCATGTGTATCAAAAGTATCTTTCATTTCATGTTAAATGGTGTTGCTTGGTCTTTAGTTTTCTGTGTTGTTCTTGTCATAAGTACTATATTGTTCGTCTTGTTCTTTTTTATCCATGGCAATGTGTCAGTTTATTTTTCGATCTATGAGTTTGAATGTTCTTTGGAATCTTTCACCCCTCTATTAAATGGGTTTGTAGCACGGAGTATATTCAAATTTCCATGATATTTTATTTTAGGTCAACACAGAAAGACATCAGTGCTTCAATAGTACACCAATTTCATTATGAAATTGAAAACGAAATGCTATAGGTTTAATGAGGAAATTTCCATCTGAAGTACATGTATACGAATCTTTTGATGGTCGTTAACCCGCTGAATAATCTATTAATAGTTTGTAAGGAAGTTACATGGATGATAATTTAAGCGCCATTGCCTACCTAGTGAAATATCATATAGAGGCCAAAATGAAATTCACATTGGTTGTTGTCGTACTTATGTTGAAACTGGTTTGTGTTTTATCAATTCAAAGTAAGTTGTTTATTATTTATAACGCTAATTTTTATTGGACATATCAAAATTCAAGAAGATTTTAGGTTGAATTTCAATTATTTTAAAGTAACATTGAACGGAGGGATTTGTTTTGTATTTGTTTTGTATTTGTTTTGTATTTTTCTTCGTTTTATTACAAGAAGTAACCTCTGGAATGGTACATTTATACAACTTAGTTAAATTGTGTAAAAAGACAACAAACTAAGAAATAATAGCCACATGTAAAATAATCCTCTGTGTTATATCAGTTTTATATGATTTCAAAATCTGAAACTTAGTTTTTGTTTTTCTTTTGAATTGTCTGCATTTTCAGAAAATGTATTTAATTGTATTTTAGGAAAAACGAAAAATTGTAAAAGAAAGCATTCAGACCAACCCGAAGGTAATTCCCCTTACATAATACAATCTTTTTATTTCTTATTCATTGTATTTGATTTTGATTTTTGTCTCAAAAATAATATACCCGTGTTCTCGCTAAGAGTACAGTTTTTCCAGTTTTTATTTATTGATTCTGTTACACTGCTATTAATTAAAGATGTTCATTGATTTTAAAAAATGTTAGCAAGGAAATATGTCAATGCATCACCATAAGACCAACACACTGTTAACATTTCCTTATTGATGGGCGCAAATCAAAGAGCTATTTTAAATTGAAAGACATAAAATATGTTTTTGATAATAATAACGGTATATTGATATCTTCGTGTTGACGATTGCATAGTGTCTCATAAAGATTCCAAACAAATTCAAATATACAAATTCAATATTCCAACCAGATGCTTGAAGCTATGTATTACAGTTTGTTAAGCTTGTTTACCTTTTTTACCAATAATGTGGTGAAATCAATAAAGTCATGATAGTATGAAAGATGTGTATTTACTATTCTTTTGCTTTTCAGGCTGTCTTCCAGAGTGTGCTACAATAAATAAAAATAAAATGATAGCACAAAAAAATTAATTTAGTATTCGACAGTTAGGACAAAATAAACAATTTTTACAAAATGAATACCGACTAATAATATTTACATGTGATACAACATTTCAGTCTCACTTCGGTTCACTTTAAATATGTAGGTATATACACATCATTGGTTTTTGTTTCAGTTAAATGTAACCAAACTGAAACAAACACGTGCTTAAATATCGATGTAGGAGATAAAACTGTAGGTGCAGTGGCTCGTTTATCCTGCCGAGACGGGTTTAATCTGATTGATGATGACTATATTGAATGTTTCCATACGGGCAATTGGAGTAACATAAATACAACATGTAAGAATATTTACATACATAACAATTCGCCGTTTCAGAATCTAATGCATCCTGGTTATATTTTCAACAGTGTACACCAAAACGTCGTGATTGGTTAAAAATGTCGTAAACAAAGGAAATTCAATCAATGACGTGACGATATTTTCATTTTGGGGTACGAACAATGAAATCATCCATAATCCGTTAGAGTCTGAAACGGCCAATTGAAAAGCTGTATGTTACTGTTCATATTTACTGACCGTGCAAACCCATCCATAAATTTATTTATTTTTTGCCGATAGAAAGATTCATTTCCTTAAATTTTTAGAACAGACATTCGGTTTTCCTATTGACACCAATTGTGACTTTATTCATGTATCTAGTATATTTGTCAAATGTAAGAAAGCAAATTCAGCCGATGTGAATTAAGTTATCAATCTCCGGCGAAGAGTTCATATTCGTTCCTTGCATGTTCCGTAATACCAATCTCCGGTGCAGAGATCATATCCGTTCCGTTCAATACTTTGTAACACTTCACTCAATATGAAGCATGTATGGCATGGCTATTAACTCTGCACAGGAGATTTCACAATATTGCACTTAGTATGATTGTAGTGTTACGTAATACTAAATGGAACCGATGTGATCCCTGCACCGGAGATTTCGATGTCAGAAAAGGTAACAAAAGAAACTAAACAAATTGACAGTGATAATTTCGGAAAAGATTACTTGAAGTTACTGACATGCAAGCGCCAAACCTTAACTACACTGAATGTGAGATTATGTCTTCATCGTATGAAAGCAAATAAAAAATCCCTTTGGTTTTAGAGTTTAGTATCATACCATCATAAAATATATGAGAAAAATATAACCCGTTTCATGGCAACAACTGGTTTTAGAACAAATATGTTTATTTCCGATGCAAAGACTTCATGAGTGAATCAAAATAAATACCAAAAATTATGCCAATTCATACTGAGGCTTGAAGTCTTCTAGCTTTAAATCGTGTTCTTTGTTTTTACATTTCGAAACTGAATTTAAAACATCGATGTTTATTTCAAATGTGTTTTATTTTGCCTTTAATTGATCCCTCAACTGAATTTGATATTTCCAATCAAAACTACGTGATGTAATGTCATTTATGAATTTTGGGTTTGTATATACTGTATCAGGTCATTTTTAGGCTTTTATACTCAGACATTGATGGTCCAAGTCATATTTACTGCAACTTTGTGCACTTTTGTAGTGTAGGCTTTCTATCCGTCTTAATTACTGCATACAAATTATGTTATCTATAATAAGTTTATATTATCAAATCAAATTTGGTTTCTATTTATTTAGGTGTTCCAACCGATGAAATCGGTGGAATAAATGTCCAATCATTTGGTGGTTCCAAATACGTTTTTATCAACTTTACTCAGAAAAACTATTCCGAAGCAGAGGTATTTTTATTGTTTCTATCGTAACATATTTTAATTGAAAACAAATTGTAATTGTTTTTCTTTTAAATATTTAACAAATCTCGTTACAAATTAGCCATAATGAATGGTTCTCGAAACAAAAAACAGAAAACGTAAATCTTAGTGAGACAGCAATCAAACAACGTTTGAACATAAACAAAACAACCTTAAGTGATGGACAAGTATTTTTGTCTCATTTCAAAGTTTCATGGCAATAGTTAAAAGGAATTTTATTTTTAACTCAGAGGCTGTGAGCTGGGAAAAGATTTTAAACGCATTTGTGTATATGATAGTTTGAATTAGTTTGGTTATTTCTTTTAAGTGTTAACGAACTTTCATGTGTAAAAAATATTACAAAAGGACTAGATAGTAAGTTTTTTTGCGGGCAGAATCCTATTTTTGCAATGTTCAAAATATTATTTTATCATTGTGAATAATATAATATGATTCGTATACATTTTCAACCAACCTCCATGACACATAATGTTGTTGTCCTCGACAATGTAGCCTCAAGCAACACTATTTTTGTGTGTAGATTACAATACATAAACTGCTAGATAAATGAATTTGGTATAAACAATTCACTTGGAAACTCAACATAAACCCATAAGGCACTTACTATTGAGGAAATCCTGCATAGTCATAGGTCTGTATTATGGTCCTTTGAAATCTCGACAAAAACAATCTTTACGAAAAAAAGAGATGATTCAGATTCCTAAAGGTTATTAATTATAATTATTACATTGGTTGGAATGAATTACATATACTTCCCAATGAAATAGAAATTCACATGTGAAATAAACGTGATAATGTCACTCCACTGACGTCGCACAACAATAGACGTTGTCATGACGTTTGATCAAAACAAATTATGAATGCCATTGGTCAGAAAATATATAGTACCTTAATTGTTCTACTATAATTTCAGAAAAAAAGCCATTTGCCAATGTTATAACAAGAATAACTTATAAAAGAATTTAAATATCTAAAAATATTCGTGACCGAAGAACATTGGTTATTATCTCATGCGCTACACACAATCGTAAATTACTGAGTTGTTCATTCACTAGTTGAATATTTTTTCTATTAAAATTCTTCGAACCGCTATTCTATAAATGTTCATAAAAAAAGGTGAATGGTCTAGATTTGAAAGGTAGTTTGTTAAATTAGCTTTGTGACAATAGCAATAAAAAGCAATGCTCCGGTATTTACAGTAAATTTTATCAAATAAATGTTATCATCAATGTATGTTTGAGAGACAGGTGTCTGGCTTGTGTTGGGTTTACGCTTTTGATAATGGTCATCGGTGCAAATAGTGATAAATACATTTTGTAAAAGGTATTTAAAGATGAAAGTGTTACATGTTATGTTTTTGGTCAAAGTATTTTAAATATTTTGAAGGCATACTGTTCTGATATTTGTGGATCACTTGTCGAAATCAATAACAAAGAGGAAGACGACTACCTTATGGCAACAACGCAATCATTAAACGTTGGTAAGGATCGTTACTTTCATCGTATTTTTGAATGAATAGTTTGCATAATATAAGATCAAATGATAAACACCTAAAAGAAAACCAATCTGGGCATTGTTCGTCTTGATACAATGATGCAAGCACAGGAACGTAAACTAGTTAATCGGAAAATTTTATTACGGGGAAGAACCAATAAAGATGAAAATAAGAATGATTTTAGGTTTATTGCATTATTGACATTACTATTGAAAACATGGAAGAACATTTCAAAGAAAATACCGTAATGATTATTGACCTAAGAGTACCAACAAAGCTGATAATCAAAAACTTCAACCAGCTGTAGAGCAAAACGGATATAAAGCATCTTAAATAAAGGTAAAAGAAGATTACGAAAAAAAGTGAGAAAAAGAATTTAAAAAATAGAAACACTAGGAAAATAAGTGTTGACATCCAAAGTCTCACTGAGAAATTAAACAAATTTGGCCGGTGTTGCTCAAATAAAAAAAAACGAGTAAGTCTCCCTTACTAATGAAAGCTATAGCATAGCTAATAGTTCTAATTGATAGTTTTGCTGATATTTTACCAGTTAGGATGGCAGCATCCTTTCTGACAAAGGCCTTAGTAACTTCAATACGCTTAAATACGCCTCAGTAAGTGATGAATGAAAATACAAATGCCGATAAATCTCCACTATAACAGAAAGGAGACACTCACTTGGTAGCTAGTTACCGTTCAGTTTTACCTTGATTACATCACTTGTAAGATACAGTTCGCAGCAACATATAGTCACAACCTGCAAAAATAAGTGTTAGAAAGCTGGAAGAAGATATGGATGATGAAGATTAACCCCTAAAAGGGAACGTTTTTCCTTAACAACTGCAGAACGGAGACCCGGGACAGTACCCGTACAGCTTGCCTGTCCATTAAACCAAACCGTAGTTAATGTCAATAATTTGAATTCTCAATATCTTACTTCGTATTTTATTTGGCCTTTTAAACATTATTTGATTCGAGCGTCACTGATGAGTCTTTTGAAGACGAAACACGCGTCTGGCGTAAATATATAATTTTAATCCTGGTACCTATGATGAGTTTATTAACAACTTCTCTTGAAATAAACATATAGAGAATGATATAACAAAAACAACAAGACACTTTGCTTTGTTAATCGGATCTTGTAAGAATGCACCAGAAGTAAAAGCTGCTACTCGAGAACAACTTGTCATAAATCTTATACCCAACCTGACCCATGGAAGCCTCGGTCACACCTTAACGGATAAGTCGAACAGGTGCCTAAAGCCTCGGTCACACCTTAATAGTATGTACGTGTTCTAAAATATTCATATTGAGATAATAGACATCAACAAGGGTATCAACCAAAACGCAAGCGACACTAGAACTCGTTCTGGACAAAATCTTACATATAGAAAAAGGTCACATGATCAACAATGCATGTTTTTTTTTTAATCTATGAGGTTGACTGTCCCTCTGGTATCGTTCGCCTCTCTTTTGTCATCGTTCACATGTATGAATGAAAAGACAATCATGTATTGTTTATAATAACAATTAATGTCGCTTTGAGAGGAATGCTTTGCTTGGGACGACTACTGACATTAACGAACACAGGTGTGGCTTAGTACAAACAAATAATTGATTATAATTTGTAACGAATTCATACACATTATTTACCTACATACCCACTCTTTAATACTCAACTGTTCAACCATTTAGACACCACAGACCATCCAGAGTATGGTTATTTACTCGGCTAGAAAACGTTTTTTCGATTAAATATAAAAAACATGATTATGATAACGATAAGTACGAACAATATAACAGAGGGACAGTCAAACTCATCATTCGAAAATAACTGACAACACAATGGCTAAAACATCCTCAAATATAAAATATTTATAATCTAATGCACCAGAAGCACGGTTCGTACAAATAACAATATCCAGTCACGCTGGAAACAACTTTGTTTCTCATAAAAATGCAGCTGAGTAATCCCTTTTGGTGACAATATGAACGAGGACAGTAGTACATGATTGTTGCAAAATATATATATTGTTATGTACAATTTTTCACAATACATCTTATAATATTTAATATGAAACTTTTCTATGTGCAGCATCGTTTTGGATAGGATTAAAGTCGAATGACGGTTCGAGTTTCGAATGGCCTTCAGGCAATACAATAATTACTAACATGTATGAAAATTTTGTGGATCAGAGATATGCTAAAGATAAAGGAAGTTGTGTGCTCGCATATAATAATCATGATGGTAACACTAGGAGGTGGGAACCGTTTGTAAAAGAATTTTGCGATGAGAACAAGAAACACTTCGTCTGTGAGCTCATGTAAGAATTTTGTCATCTTATTACATAATTTTGAAAAAAAACCAAGTTATCATATAAACAAATTCCGAACACACAATACGCCGTTTCAGAATCTAATGCATTCTGGGTTATATTTCCAAAAGCGTATACCAGAACGTTTTGAATGGTTTAAAACGTAATAAATAATAGAAATTCAACCAATGACGTAACGTTATTTTCATTTTGGTGTACAAACAACGAGAAACGGCGAATTACAACAGATTTATGATAATTTGTTTTTCTTTCAATAATCAATATCATAACATTTGTTGTTTTAACCAGTTTTTACATGTATGTCGTGAAATAGAAGTTCCTTCATAATATTATTTGAAATTGAAATGAATATTTTGTAGAATATTTGTCTAATGTTAAGAATATAAAATAAAATTGAGAATGGAAATGGGGAATGTGTCAAAGAGATAACAACCCGACCAAACAGCAGAAAACAGCTGATGGCCAACAGTGACAAAACAGCGAAAAATCCCGCTCCCTGATGCGGGATTCAGCTGGCCTTTTAACAAAATGTGTATTAATTCAATAAAAGTTTACATCGAACTAACCATTTAAAGATATAAATGAACTAAAATAAAAAAAAAACCAACATACAAACAAGACTAAAGAAAGGTCTGAGGCTCCCGGCTTGGGACAGGCGCCAAAATGCGGCGGGGTAAAACATGTTTTGTGAACACTCAACCTTTTGTGAAGCATTTGCTTATAGAATAAAAGGATATGGAATAGTTGTTTAAAAATAAAAAAATATTGCGGCACTGTTTTATCATAAAGTTTAGACGAAAATACAAAAAAACAATGGCATAAATGGTAGAGGTTCTATTTACAAGATCATAGATATAACGATAATGACGCCAATTCTATGTTGTTATTGCATCCTAGTGAAGAGGCTGTTCATATACACCTAATTACGATGCACCACATTTTTTGCCACAGAAATGTTTTATCGAGAAACTTGTAGGTACCAATAAGGACAAGTTATTATGAGGCGTTTGCATCATACTATGTATGAGTTATGCAAAATGGTTCCGAGAAGCGTATTTCTAGCGAGGTATACTTTTTGAAAAAATGTATCCTTATATTTATGCTTAGAAGCCAGCTGAAGCACGGCTCTTACTGCGAGATTTTCTCGCTGTATTGATGCCTATTGGGGGCTTTTGTTGACACTTTGACACATTCCCTATTTCCATTCTCAATTTTATTAATCACATTGTGAGTGTTTTCCATTAAACATTCTACATATATGCCAAAGGATGTTGAAATTGTTTAATTCACACAAAGTAATTAAAGGGCAAACGGCAACCGAAATCATTATAACTATTGTTTACCCGGGCAACATTCCAAACTGAAAAATATATTTTTATTTATGATAATTTGTTCGATAACTCTAAGATGAACACGATTCTATATATCTTGAATTAACCATTTGTGTTTGTTTTCCAGGTCTGACTGATTTCAAGACCGAAACAGAACACAGTATATTATAACCTGACATTTGTGTTATTTTGAGAATTTCGTAAAAGCATAATAAAGAAGTATTATTGCAAGCTCTAGTTTTAATTGTTAGTTATTTTGTAATACAAACAAATCATACTTTCATTATTTATGTATGTGCCTGTCCCAAGTCAGGAGCCTGTAAATCAGTGGTTGTCGCTTGTTTATGTATTACATATTTGTTTTTCGTTCATTTCTTTTACATACATAAGGCCGTTAGTTTTCTCGTTTGAATTGTTTTACATTGTCTTATCGGGGCCTTTTACAGCTGACTATGCGATATGGGCTTGTTGAAGGCCGTACGGTGACCTATAGTTGTTAATGTTTGTTTCATTTTGGTCGTTTGTGGATAGTTGTCTCATTGGCAATCATACCACATCTTCGTTTTTATATTGTATGTATTATGTTTATGTACTTGGATATATGTGCCTTTCCAAAGTCAGGAGCCTGCAACTACGTGGTTGACGTTTGTTTATGTGTTACATATGTGTTGTTGATTTCCTTTTTTGTACATAAATTAGGCCATTTTCATGTTTAAATTGTTTTACAATTATATTTCGGGGCCTTGTATTGCTGACTTTGCGGTATGGGACTAGTTCATTGTTGAATGCCTTGTAGTGACATATAGTTGTCAATTTATGTGTCAGTTGGTCTTGTGTGGATAGTTGCCTTATTGGCATCTTCCTTTTTTGTTTATACCACTAGAGGAGCATTGACTGACTCCATTCAATGTGCATCTTTGTTTGCTTTAGGTCTTTAATCAGGTTAATGAAGTGAATTTGAACTATAGCCTGAGTCAATGTTATCGTCATTAAATATTCACTTATTCTCCTTGTTGTCTCTATTAATCTCTTTTCCTTTTAAAACAGAAACTATTCAATTTTCATTCCATCTACACTACATAGGAAATTAATCACAGGTCTATATAGAAAAGAATATATGGTAAGATTGCCAATGAGACAACTCTCAACAAGATACCAAATGACATTTATAACTATAAATCACCGTACGGCCTTGAACAATGAGCAAAGTCCATATCGCATAGTCAGCTATAAAAGGCCCCAAAATGACAATATTCCTTCGGAATGTCACCAATTGATGCATAACTTGATATTCCTGTAACGGATCAGATACATATTCCAAAATTAGATAACTGTCGTTTATATCCCAATTATATAATTTTGGATGTAATGTGTCTTTTAATTGGCTGACATTTTTTTGTTATCAGCCCATAGACATAATACCGTGACGTCATCAACGTTTTTTCATGGTTTTCTACGGTTTAAAATGGAATTTAAAATTAAATTATAAGAAATGACTGTAATATTTTTTCTGTCTTTTCGAAATAACATAAAAAAATGTGGTGCCCACTGTTAAATAGCCCGCTTCGTGCGTTATTCAGTGTGCACCAAATTTTTTTTTTATGTTATTTCTTCATAGACAGAAAAAATATTACAGTCATTCCTTAAATGTTGGCAACTGTATACCCATTTTTGACATATTTACCTATAAACATTGATAATAAAGGTCGGTTGAGAAAAGAACTTAACAAACAAAATATTTTTATTTCAAATTACAACAAAAGATGATTTTAGCTTCTCAACTTTGCATTTTCCATTTCAGGATTTCAACAGTACATGCATGGTGTGTTTATTTCTTCCAGTTGATATTATTTTACTAAGTTTATCATGTTTATCACGAGTCGGAGAAATGCTATGGAATATCTTTGTCAAAGATATTGACGGAAATGTTCTAATAGAGAAAACCACTATCCCATAATATTTATTCCGAATGTGACATAACTGATTTACACTTATAGCTAAATCTGGACTAACATAAACAACACGACAAGTGCCACATCTGATTTTCCTACTAAAGCACCTGAATTAATTCCGTGTTTTTGATTGAGTTTTTGAAGTTCAAATTTTCCTTTTGTATGTTGTGCTTTGTATACCGTTGTTTATTTTCATTTTTTTTTTTAAATTTCCCAAGCGTGTGTAATCGAATTAAAAATAGAGATACATGTATTGATTTGGTATATTCTGCCCCTGTTTTAATTAGTAAAGTAAATATAGATTGACAATGACATGAAATAAAAAGGTGAATAATTAAATCATGTTAATATGAAAAACAATAAAAATCATTTAAAGTTAGGCAATCGACCACAGTCTTGCCTGATGGGCGCACTACGTTTGCGCGCATTTGGGGAGTAAAATATTTGAAGTTTGCGCGCAGCTTTTGATTAAATTTGCGCGCATTCATTTTACAGGTAATCTCAGGTAAAAATATAAATAAAAATTAAATTAAATAATAAACGACAGCACTATATTTTTTTTGTATTTTCATAACGGATATGACTATCAATTATTAATTTAAAAAAAAAAGTTTGTTTATTCAAATTATATATTGTTCATATTGAATTCTAAAACCAAGCATAAACTCCGTTATAGCTTTGAAGCCCTAACGTCAATATGTGAAACAAAATGCTTAAACATAGTTACTGATGTCCATCAGATTAATGTGATGTGTACATTTGAAGGCTATCATTTAGAAGATTTTTGTCAATCTTTGTAACAATCGGCTCATAAAAGCGTCATTCGCAAATTCCAGATAAGCACCTCTGAATCATGCATTCAATAAAGTGTGTTTTAATCACACTTGACTTCGTACATAATTCTGTTCAAAACTAGTATTTTTTATTAAAACTTGTCGCTTGCACACGATTTGTTCACCTCAAAACAGTTCATCCATCTGAAGGTTGTCTAATACATCCGGCTATAGTCTGTGATATACGATGTACATAATGTTCGCATTAATGCGTATGTGTAATGCATTAAATGTGTGACGAACTTGCATGTATTTAAGGTTCATCATAACAAGTGCATAAATATGGCCGTATTTTCACCCCAAAAACTACTCCGTGTACAGACTTACCTGTGCAGTTTTGAAAGTTTTATGGCCTGGCATCCACTAGATAAATTAAAGTTAAATTTATTTTACATTCCGAAAAGATAAAATCGTTTATGGATTATGATGGGCATTTTTTTCCCTTCCTGCAGAAGATGTAAAAATAAACAAATACCAGAGTTGAATCTAATACGGGTCACTCAATTCCTACCTTTAACTCACCTATAGTTGTGTAGATATCTATTGTCCATGCCAGTCAAGGACAATCAATACAATACAAACCAGTTGATACCTGAGAGGGAGCATCTAAAAGTTTTTTCCCCAACTTAGTTGATTCTTATACCCTCTGCAGAAAGGGGGAAAAATGCCCATCATAATCCAAACAAGATTTCATCTTTCTGATATGCAAAATATTTTTAACTTTTATATATCTAGTGGAAGCCAGGCCTTAAAACTTTTCCTACTGTACAGGTAAGTCTGTACACAGAGTAGTGTTTGAGGTGAAGAACGGCCATGTTTGTCCATTAGTTATGATAAACATTAACTAATGTTCTGAAATGTACCTGTTATATCATCCTGATATCCATCTAGTGTACATCGTAAAAACTTAAGAAAGTGTTGTAGATTCTTCCCTGGTATTTCTATTTCATGTGCATTTTTCTCTTTGACGTCTGCCGTAAACAACTTTTCAAAAACTGGAGATTTCCGTATCAATTCATCTTTATTGATAAACAACTTTTCACCATCAACTATCAGCGTGTCTTGTTTTGCAAAACTGGATTTCATTCTCTTAGTTTCTGGTTCTAAACGCATTCCCAGCTGACAAATATATAAGAATAAAATATCAATTCCCTACGTGTTTTCCTCTCTCACTTTATTGGTAAATGCACGAAAACTCTAAGGAGAATCATTCACCGACAATTTTTCAATTAATTATCTCAAAAACAATGACATGGACATATAACTCCTCTTTTAGTCCAGTTATTTATATAATATCAATGTTTAACATTATTTTAAAATGCTTGTTATTTTGAAACAGAGGCGCGAACTTCCTATAGGTTGCATTTCTATGAACATAGACAATGCAATTTCCCGTAGAAACTCACTTTGGGGCTAAAACTGTGACACTTTTAACTATACAGTTTCGTGAAAAATTATATCTCAGAATAGAAAGTTGTTATGCACTTCTATTGTATTCAAAGGTCACAAAATAGGGCTGTGCGGTATATTATCAACATGTATATGCCCTGAATTTGTTAGAGTTTAAACTTATGCAAACATTGTGTACTAATCATACCTTTACGTTGCGTACTCCATAATTCATTTGTCACCGCAAAAGTATGTTTGTATACTGGTAACAGTTATAATGTATGTCTATATGAGATGAAACATAGAGATCATATCTGGGAACCAGTATTTCAACATACCAAATTAAGTATGAATATTATATATATTATACATTTTATTTGTGTCCATCTTTTGTCTCTAAAAACGGTTATCGTTTTCTTTTATAGTATACTAGTAGTTAATGAGTTAATGTCTTCCGGTTAACCAAGGAGAATTAACCGTTTCTATATGATTTGACTGAACACAGTTAAATATAAGAAGTCCTTGTATTTATCCATCGTAACTTCTGGGGTAGTTGTAAGTGTTGTTTAATTGTACATGCATGTCTTCAATTAAATTGACTAAAATTTCGAATTTCCTGTTGATACTGGTCAAGGCAACACTGACAGAAACTAGAATTAGAACTCGCATTCACATCATTTGAACTTAGGTGGATTGTTGTCTTATTGACAATCGTACCACATCTTATTATGTTCATATTATTAAATGTCAGCAAAAAAACAAATGCAAAATCAACACAATTTTTTTTATATCGATTTATATCAAGACATTTATAAAAATGTTTCACGTTACTTTTCTATCCCAAATCCATGTATTTAGTTTTAATGTTATATTTGTTATTCTCATCGGATTTTTTCTAATGCTTAGTTCGTTTCTGTTTGTGTTACATTTTAATGTCGTGTATCTGTTGTTTCGTTGTTCTCCTCTTATATTTTATGCGTTTCCCTCAGTTTTAGTTTGAAACCCGGATTTGTTTATTTTTCTATCGATTTATGAATTTCGAACAGCGGTATACTACTGTTGCCTTTATTTGCCTAGTTGTCTGCCTCTTGAATAATCACTGCATCCGGGTTTTTACAAAAACAATAGTCTCACAAAGTTCACCTAAGTGATATGAATCATACTCTTTTTTTATAAAGTCACTCGATCATTCCAAGTACACAATAAACTCATCATGGATAACTGGATTCAAGTGTGTATTAACGCCAGACGCGCGTTTCGTCTACAAAAGACTAGTTAGTGAAGCTCGTATTAAAAAAATATAGAAATGTCAAATAAAGTACGAAGTTGTAGAGCAATGATGAACAAAATTCCTAAAAGGTTTGCCAAATACAGCTACGGTTATTTATTCCTGAGGAAGCAAAGTCTTAGCATTTAAAATAATTCAAAAGTTTTGTAAGCAGTTTATATATAAATATAACCATATCAATCGTCACAATCGACACACGGCGAGAGCCAGCTATGGTGTGTTATTAGACATGTTAGAGGTAAAACTGGTTAATTGTTAGTCTCGATCACCCAGACGCATTATGAATATAGCGTCTGGGTTTTTGTGTCTTTAGATTTCGTTCATAGATGGCGTTTTAAAATTTGGTAATGACCTTGACCACATGTTCCCGGAAGGTAAACACTTGAAGAATATGGATGATAACATGCGGCAGTGGTTGACCAGAGTTGTGAGTTTCAGTGTAAATTGAAACGTTTAAACAGCATGGAAACGGGAAGAAACTAGACAATTAACTTATCAAGGTTCATTTTTACGATTGTCTCTTTTAATAGAATAGGTAAAAGGTAGTTTTTATTTCACATAACTCAGAAAGGGGGGGGGGCAACTCACTTAAAGGTGTACAGTAGTTTGTAACCAAGGATTAGTTTGCAAAATCCTTGTTACAACTATTATCTTACCTCCTATACATTTCTGCGAATATGATTGGTTAAAAGCGTTCGTGTGAAAACCGTGTATATTTGATATTAGGTTAGTAGGGAGGCGGGGCTTATTTCATACACGGTTAGTAGTGGAGTTACGTCCCTTTATATACCATATTAGGTAAGAAGGGAGGTGGGGCTTATTTCATACACGGTAAGAATGGTGTCAATGTTTGTTTTATATTGTATCATTACAGATTTGTGCAAATTGTATTCACTCGGAATATTGTCTTTTTAATGCTAATTTTATTTTCTTTTTAATTGAGAAATATCAAGTTAAATCAAAGATGGGAAACTTGAAGATTTCTGATAATTCGTCGTTGACTTTATTTAATAATTCATTACAAGAACAATCACAGATTGAAAGATTTATCTTCTACAACGTCCCTTTATAAAAACAAAACGGTACTGAGAAAAAATCTTAACGGTTTCAACAAACGAAGAAATTGATGATTACGATGGCAATAAATTCATAAAACACATTTAAACCTAAAAAGTTGTTCTTGTTGGCATCTGTTTTTGTAGAATCAATGGAAGTAGTTTCTTAATGCTAACAGTGTCGAAGACTTGCTTATTTTGATAGGTCACTAGTCTAAATTCCACACGTTAAGATAGTCGGTAAGATAAATTCGTTACATAGTGTGCTAGTGACCTAATGCGGTATATATGGGGTCAGAAAATTCCATATGGGGTGAGAGCTCTTCGCTCTCACCCCATATGGAATTTTCTGACCCCATATATACCGTATTAGGTCACTAGCACACTATGTAACTAATAGTATCATAAAATATAATGTTTGACAGTTTGTATGAGGTATGTAGTTTTAGTAGTTTCAGCTGAAATGCGCATTTGCCATGATTTGCCATTTGGTGAAATAGAATAGAATAGAAATGAATAGAATACTTTTATTCACCAAATTATGGCCCAGGAGGGCATATAGCATACAAAAAAAATTATTATAAACAATAACATATGCAGTACACAAACAATAAATATGTAACATGTGTAACAAAAAAATATGTATATACTACAGGAAACATGGGAAATACAACAAAATAGCAATATATAACAATTCAATTAGTACTGGGTTGACATTGACTCTAGTGCACCAAGTAAGTGTATTTTCACTATAAAAATTCAAACAAGAGGCATGAGAAGTTTATGTGGAGAAATCTCAATATAAAAAACAAAACAAAAAAATTACCACACATTTGACTCTGAGGTATACTGCAAATAACAAGGGTATTTAATATGACTAATATGCAGTAAGCACCAAGAATTGAAACTTAAAGGGAAGTCCCTTCTTGTACTTAATGCAGATGAGTCAAACTCCTAAATTATTTAAAATATATTTTAAAAGCATGTTTTTAAGATTATAGATTCTGTGTCCAGTTAGCAAAGATCATCAAGGAAAGGTGCTAGAGAATATGATATTCTTCTTTGAATATGACAAGTTATCCTCATGCTATATATATGGATTATGCCATTTAGCATAATTAGAATGCATAGTGGTCCTAAATTCCATTCTAAAAAACATGCCTAAGGAATATAATTGAGAATGGAAATGGGGAATGTGCCAAAGAGACAACAACCCGACCATTGAAAAAAAACAACAGCAGAAGGTCACCAACAGGTTTTCAATGTAGCGAGAAATTCCCGCACCCAGAGGCGTCCCTCAGCCAGCCCCTAAACAAATATATACCAGTTCAGTGATAATGAACGCCATACTAATTTCCAAATTGTACAAGAAACTAAAATTAAAATAATACAAGACTACCAAAGGCCAGAGGCTCCTGACTTGGGACAGGCGCAAAGATGCGGCGGGGTTAAACATGTTTGTGAGATCTCAACCCTCCCCCTATACCTCTAGCTAATGTAGAAAAGTAAACGCATAACAATACGCACATTAAAATTCAGTCCAAGAGAAGTCCGAGTCTGATGTCAGAAGATGTAACCAAAGAAAATCAACAAAATGACAATAATACATAATTAACAACAGACTACTAGCAGTTAACTGACATGCCAGCTCCAGACTTCAATTAAACTGACTGAAAGATTATGATTTCATCATATGAACATCAGGCACATTCCTTCCCGTTAGGGGTTTAGTATCATACCATCATAACATATATGAGAAGAACATAACCCGTGTCATGCCAACAATTGGTTTTTGAATAAATGTGTTTAGTTCCGATGCAAAGACCCTATAAGTGAATCAATATTAACGCCAAAATATGCAATCTTTAATGACCTGACAACAGTATCGTAACGATATACCTTTTATATGATGTATATACAAGAACATGATTTGACGAAAAATTATAAACAACAGAGTGAAGAGGGTCGTATTCATGGTAACTTTATGAAACTAACAAGTAAACAAATACAGGTTTACCGTTGTAACAATTGTTGATTGCCATAAAAGGCTGATTAGTATTGCTAATGAAATCAATGACCAACAGATTACAATATATTATAACTATCTATAATCTTTGTATAAAGTATCTGCATTGAATTGCATCTGAAATAGTAAAATACTGACATATTATATCTTTTCCAGGTCAATAATCTGTATTGAATGGCTGAAGAATACAAACCTAGCTCAAATGTATATAGAGGAATGAAGAGGCCTCACATATAACTGACTGTCATTGGGTAATTTTATTATTAACAAAAAATTGAGAATGGAAATGGGGAATGTGTCAAAGAGACAACAACCTGACCAAAGAGCAGAAAACAGCCAAAGACCACCAATGGATCTACAACACACTGAGAAAATCCCCCACACAGAGGCATGCTTCAGCTACCACCTAAACAAAAATGTGTACTACTCCCGGGAACATGTGGTCAAGGTGATAATGAATGTTATAAATGAACTAAAATTAAAAATCATACAAGACTAACAAAGGCCAGAGGCTCCTGACTTGGGACAGGCGCCAAAATGCGGTGGGGTCAAACATATTTTGCAAGATCTCAACCTATCCTTATACCCATGTCTATAGTTAGCCATTGTAGAAAAACAAAAACAATAGGCGCAGTAAATCTCAGTTTAAAAGAAGTCATAGTCCTATGTCAGAATAGGAAACTAAACAAACAATGCAAAATGACGATACATAAATTTACAAAGGACTACTAGCAGTTACTGACATGTTCCTCAGACATATGTGAACTTAACTAAATGTCATACACTATATGTTTTATCACTTTTTGAATTTTTTTTAGCATATGAAATATATCTTGAATATATTGTACCAATGTTTTTATTACGATATTTTTTGTTGGTACCCTAACAAATACCGGTAGGAAAATAATTTCTTTTGTTTTATTCCAATACAGATACATGAAGTCAGACTAAATGTTTTTGAACCTTGCATATTTACATGTACTTGAACTTGTTTCATAATTTAGCAAAATTACTTTGTTCAGTAAAATTTCTAAACAAATGTATAGTTTTGTAGACATTGGCCTCATACAAATAGCATTTTATTGAACTTGGGCAAATTATATTTCAGCAAAAGACTTTGCCATCCAATAAATGTATTTCATCTTGGAAGAAAAAGAACAACAGTCCTGATGATGGTGACAGGTCAAATTAATCTAACAGGTAACACATACATGACACATTGTTGGAAGGCATTTCCATTTAAACATACATGCATGCATATTGGGACCAGGGAAGACACTTAGAGATCCAAAATTACAATGTAGGGGGGGGGGGGGGTAATTGCAATGAAAATGTTAGTGACATTTTCAATTGGCTTCTATCAGTTGTTACCCTATTATGAATGTGTTTTCCTGTGTACAATGTGTGATTAAAAGGAAGAGCCTAAGGCTATATAATGCACACTCCTTTTTATTGATTAAGTATAAATTTAACAATATTAACTATAGAACTTTGAAAAATCTGTACTTTTTTCATCTGTTTTATTTATCCTTTCATGGATGGGCACTTGTTGTTTAACCTACATGTACATTATTGTTATGTTAGTTAAGTAAAGTATAATAATTGATTAAACCCAGATTTTGGTTAAATACAGCCTCCTTTTGTTGTGCTTGATATCCTAATTTTTTTTTATATTAAGATAAGTAAGTTAACACTTATTGACAACAAATATAATATTTTTTTTACAACCAGTATATATTTTAAATGGAGAGTTCGAAAGAGAGAGTCGAAAAAACAATGCACAAAACCAGACAAATTGAAACAAATGCATGACATAGATGTGTTGAAAAACAGAAGGAATGTTTCTCTGTTTAAGAGTTATTGTATGGACTACAAACACAATACAAACCCTCTTAAAACCCAGGTTATATCAGGTGTTAAGAGTGAGCATACACTGCTTGTATATGATTTATAGTTCATAACAGTCTGTCATTCTGTACCTCTGTCAAACCTTGTAAATTAGCCATACTTGGTATAGAATAAAGATTATTTGTACACAATGATTTTCAATGTAAAGTTTCACATCTATATAGGAAAATAACTTTGTATAATTTTCATATTTCTGTTTCCTGTAAACTAGTAACGATTACCAGTATAGTTGTATAGTTCTGAGCATTTTGTCAAACATCTAAACTTGTAATAATATACCGTGAACATTTTGGTACAGGATTGTGGGTAAAACTCTTAAAATATAAATATTTCTGAAACAATTGTACATGTAATAACAATTATCCACTTCATGATATCCATTGCCAAAAAATGTTGTATAGTCTGATTATAACCACATAATTTACTTTGCTTTTCAGATACTAGTGAAGAAATCAAGAAACAAGAGTAGACACCATTTGACCAACTGTGCTTACAGTACTTGTGCAACAGTTGTGATTGATGTCCATATTACATTGTAGTATGATAATACATGTACTTTACAGCATCCACAGAATTATCATCTTGGTCGTCAATGCCTCTCATTTCATAATAAATTGCATTTGTTATTTAGGTTGTATGATTTTTTAAAACGACTTTTTTGTTATTAATGGAGTGGAATGTTGAAAAACAAATGACAAAGATAATTGCTGAATGAAGTGCAAGTACTTTTTTAATGTTTTAAATAAATAATCAGTATGGCGTTTGACTCTTGCCGGTTTGAGTGAATTAAAATAGATATTTCTTATTTATTTCCAGTACATTAAAAAGCACTTTATCACACAATCTGTGGCAGATCCAGAAATGTTCATAAGTTGGGGCCCACTGACTGCCTAAGAGGGGGTCCGGCCCGCTCCAGTCATGCTTCAGTGATTCCCTATATAATCCATCAAATTTTTTTCCAGAAAAGGGGGGGGGGGACTGGGCCCCCTAGCCCCCTCAAATCCGCCTCTGACAATTAAATGAAAATAAATTTGCTGTAGCTATTTGTTGTATTTTGTTTTCATTGTTTATTTCTGACATATAAAAGTTTAAACCCCTAATTTTTACAATATATATAAATATCAAGGATTAAAAAAAAAAACAATTTGAAACTAGAAACACTTTTATTATCCTAAAAATTGCATTTTAATATTAAAACCAAAGGTAAGGAAGGAAGAGCACTATCAAGTGTACCTTAATAATTTGATTCTGAAAAATAATCATTACAAATGACAAATCCTTGATTGAATGCTTATAATTATCAGAATAATGAGATATGGTCTGATTGCCACTGAGATTTATATCCACTAGAGTTCAAATATTGTTCATTCAATTTGAAGGTAACCTTTCAACCTTCAACAATGAGCCAAATCCATAGCCTGTAATAAGCTTTAAAAGGCTCTAACATGGCAAAAAAAAACATTGTTTATCCAACTTATATTTCTAAATTACTGAATGTTCAATTGTTATGATGGTGAAAATAAGTGGCATTACAGTTTATCATGTTTATGTCATGGACACAAAGATCCTCTAGGAGTTTTTTCAAATGACTACAAAAGACAAGTAGGAATAAAAAAATCTATTTTATTGTTGAATATGTAAAATTGGTAATAGAGATGAGGAATGTGCCAAAGAGACAACTAAGGAGAAGAAAACAGGCAAAGGACACCAATGAGTCCTCATCACGGCAAAAAACAAACCAGCACCCTCAGGCACGCTTTAGATGGGCTCTAAAAAAATGTGTACTAGTTCAGTGAAAATGGATGTCATACTAAACTTCAAAACATATAAATGAACTAAATTTGAAAATCATACAAGGCTATTTAACATGTATAAAAATAAGAAGATGAGTATAAAAAAGAAGGTGTGGTAAATTTGTCAATGAGACAACTCTCCACAAGAGACCAAATTACACAGAAATTAAACGACTATAGGTTACTGTACTCTCACTGTATAGCCTTCAACAACGAGCAAAACCCATACGACGTAATACCAATATACAGTTGTATAAAGATGAAGGAAAAACCAACATCAACAAACGAAAACCACTGAATTATGGGCTGCTGATATGGACAGGCACATACATTCATACAGAATGTTGCGGGTTAAACATGTTAGCGGTATCCAAACCCTCCTCCTAACCTAGGACAGTGGTGTAACAGTATATCATAAGAACGAACTATAAAAAATCAGTTGTAAGAAGCTGAACTCTTCAGATGGATACAAAGAGAAATACTACATAGAGTGGATGTGGTCGGGTCCTTGCATATCCCAACAACAAAGGTACATTTGAGTATGATTGCCAATGAGGCAACTGTCAATCAAAGTTCAAATAAACTGGATGTTAGCAATTATAGGCAACTGTACAGCCTTCAACAATGAGTAAAACCCATATCATATTGTCTGCTATCAAAGGCCCAAACATAAATTATATGAACAATTCAATTGAGAAACTGACAGCCTTATTTATTACAAAACAATTATCCAAAATTAAAAATGACATACATGAACTAACAACAACCACTGAACATAAGACTGTGCAAAGGTTAAATATGTAATACTATTAATTTGAAAGCATGCCTGTTATGGCTTTATTTGTAAATACCCAGCTATTTATCTAATTGACAACCGTCGAAATTGTTATATTACATAAAAGGCTATCAGGAACTATCATGATACTGATAATACATGTGAAAACACTTGACCAAACAAACAACTGACTCCTAAAAAAATACACAATTAAGAAGCACATGAGATGAACCCTGGTTTTTGGTATGATTTGTGTTGCTTTCTTTAGTTTTTGTGTTGTGTTGTGTCCTTCTTCTTGACTATAAATACTAGGAATAAGAAATATCCTAGTAAACTGAATTAGTAAGTCTATTCTCTAGTCCTTTGTTTTTGGAGTATTTTTAAGACTTAGTTAAGTCAAAATAAAATTGCAATGAATAACAAAACAGTAGAAAGTAGGTCAACAAGTACTATCTCATATGATGTGGCTATAGATGTAAGTAGATTTATGTTAAATTGAAGGGCATGTAAATAAAACAATCAGATATTCCTGTTCCTTTAGTTAAAACCATTCACAGACTAAAAAATCTGGTGAAATTCTGTTGATTGGTGTGCAACTCAGTATATTATATAAAGGCATACGACTACAATGCACACATATGCACAGTACATAAAATCATGAGTTACTTAATCCTGCAAAAATCCATAGATGAATATTGCAATACTGCTTTGCTTTACAAAATAAAACAAATTCATTACCGGTATATATTAAATACTGAAAACCCGTGTAAAAAATTGTCTATAATAATAGTCTGAGGTCTTACACAATCAAATAAGACCTTGTACAGCTGTTGTATACTTACAGTGTTTTATTCATACAATGTATACACAATTTAATACCAGGGTAACAAAGAAATACAATATTAAAGGCTTCAAATCAAAGAGGACTGACAGAAGACCACATAAGGTACACAAGCTCCATAACAAATATTAAAAAAAAAATGTTAAGAGAAGGACGGCATCACAGAAAAAAATAAAATAGCCTTTTAAAACGTCCAAATTATTTTTATTTCTAACTTAAAAGGGGAAAAATTCATTATTTTTGAAACAGCTTTTTCTTAAAGAAGGGTCTCATTATTTTTGATAATAATAACAGAAGATATAAATGCAAGCCTATAATAAAACTTTTGGACATGTTTTGAACTTACAATACCAGATAGATTTATAATATATTAGTTCTTACAATGCCAATGGGAAACATTTCTTCAAATAATATAAATATATGTTCAGGTGACATAAATTTTGTACTAACAAGTGGCTTTTACAACAAAAACAAAATAAATCACTTGAAATGTACAGATGCAGATTTAGATGGGGGTCAGCGGGGCCCAGGCCTCCCTTTTTTTTTTTAAATTGGTTGATTATATAGGTTAATTAATCACTGAAGCATGACCGGAGCACAGGGGTTTGTTTAGTGGGTCAGACGAGGTTTTACTGTCACCTCGGTATTTTATATAGGAGTAATTTTTGGTATTGTATATAGGATAGCGATTGCGCCATTGACAGTAAAACCTCGTCTGATCCACTAAACAAGCCCCGGTGACCGGAGCGGTCCCCCTCTTAGGAAGTCAGTGGGCCTCCACTTATGAACATTTCTGAATTCGCCACTGATGTATTACTCAGAAAAGGGATAGTCATGCAATTGAGGGGTTGTTCCGGAGGCAATGTCTTTTTAATACAATAATAAAATTAAAATTATTTTGAAACTCAGATGTTCAACTGTTCAATAATGTTGCGCGACTTCACTTTTTTTGTTTCAACCTATCAACTTGTAATGATAACCTACTATTTACCTACTGCCTTTTGGCAACACATTAATTACACTTAGTATGACCCTTTTGCATGTTGATGTTCTTTTGGTTGAAATCGATAAAAAAAAAAAACAAGCACTCATGGAGGGTGCCATTTTGGATGTTGTTGGTCAAAATATCATTTCGGATACTATCGGTACTCTTCATAGGGTCTACGAATAATCCAAATTGTTCCGTTTCTACGACAGAAGTCTGACGCAAGATTTTTTACCATTAAAAAAACCCAGACGTTTGATTTGTAAAATCCAAGCGTCTGGGTAATCGAGACTAGTTAATTGTGAAAAGTAAACATCTGAGTGAAATCACTTTTTCTCAATTTTTTGGAATGAGGAAAATAAAAACACATAAAGGTCACTACTATGTTGTCATTCAAAGTAAAAAAGTGTATTATATTAGTTAAAATATTGTAACTTATATGATTATATGTTTTGTAGTTAACATAATAATGACTATGTATTTTGCCTCTTGTTGCACATATAACTATGTGTCTGAGTGTTTCCAAATAAAGTATATTGTTATTGTTGTTAACCGAACAACATACCTTTATTATCGTCCATTTCGGAAGCCAATGAGTGGAGAGGCGTCAGTCAGTGTACCAATCCACTAGTATACCGGAAAGACACCATTGTACTGGAAATCATAGATAGTGATGACAGATTATTTGAAACTAGACATGTGTTTAGATAAAAGTTAACAGATTAAGGGAAACTAGAAATATGTTTATATAACAGTGATATCTTTAGGTAGATTTGATCTATATTTAACTTTTAAACAAATAGATAACAAACCGTTCACATTATAATGTCGCAACTTCTTTTCTATATGTTCATTCCTATCCTTGGGAGCTATCTCGCTGGCAAGTTCCTTGAGTATCATTGGTCGGTAATGTTATCCGGTCCAGTGGCTTTGTGTGGGTTAAGGTTTCTCAATTGTTTTTTCTACTCCGTTGATTGTGATAATGATGTGACTGGATGTCTCTACACTCAGGGTAATTTTCTGGTTAGTCGGACATATGATTCTGATTATAGAATTCACTGTTGCTGATGTTGTTCGCTTTGGGAAATACAAATTGAAATTTTTCATTTAATATGTTTGATATTAAATATGTTTGCTTTGTTGGTTAGATCTGCTTCTAAACTACCATTTTTTCTTCGAGGTGCCACTACACTGTCCAAAATCTTTTAGAAGGGGCATGTGTTTCTTCGGGATTCTCTGGGGGATGATATTTTCAGTATACTTCCAGTATGCTTGTCCTATGCTTTTCTGAACTGTCTTTTTCAGTTCTTCAAATCTTGCACAATCGTCAGGGTGGTTTGATTTCCTTTTATTTTTATATGATCGGTATTTTTGCCTTATGAGTGATTTTATTTCAGGCACGTGTAATCTATGGGTTCTTATCTTTAGTCTTACAACATGTACATGTTTTTGTTGGAATATGTTTGTTTGTACTTGTTTCAATAGTTATCAAAGGTACCAGGATTATAATTTAATACGCCAGCGTTTCGTCTACATAAGACTCATCAGTGACGCTGACCGTCTTTAACAATGTTTAAACATTCCCATACAATACATGTATTAATATCTGGTCTTTCCATATTGCTTTCTTATTGAATAACGTTGTGTAGATGTTTCATATCTTCCTTCATATGCTGTCCCGCTTTTTCACCAACTCGCCTAACCTCCTAAAAAGTCGCCCCACTCTTGTTCACCAATTCGCCCCACTTATGAAAAGGATAAAATCCCATTGAAAATAGGTTTGATAACTTGCTCCACTTACAAACATCTAATTTATCAGCAATCAAAGCCGGGCCTCAAGGTTATTGTGAAACTACTATGGATACTAAAACATTGCAAAGATCTTTAAGAGTTCATAAAATCATACTCTGTTTTATCTTGCAATAGTATTAAAAAATATGACTTTTCTACACTTTACACAAATATTCCACATTCCAAACTAAAACACAAATTGAAAGAGTTGTATTGCTTTGTTTCATAAAAAAGAATGGCCAACGAAGATACAAGTATCTTGTCTTAGGGAGGGATAAATCCTAATTTGTAAAGGAACACTCTGATTCAAACAAATATTCTCTAAAACTGACATTATCAAGATGCTTGATTTCTTGATTGACAACATATATGTTACGTTCGGATGGCTTGTTTTTTTTAACAGACTGTGGGCATTCCAATGGGAACAATTGTGCCCCTCTTCTTGCCGACTTGTTTCTTTATTATTATGAGGCTGACTTCATACAGGAACTTCTTAGGAAGAAAGATAAGAAGTTATCACTATCCTTTAACTCTACTTTCCGCTATATAGATGATGTTCTCTAACTAGATAATTAAAAATTTGTGACTTTGTTGAACGCATCTATCCCATCGAACTAGAGATTAAGGATACAACAGATACAGTCAAGTCTGCCTCATATCAACTGAAATGGACTATTTACCGGATTTGTTATAACATGAACAACACGGTGGATGCCACATGTGGAGCAGCTAGGGTCTGCTTACTCGTCTGGAGCACTTGAGATCACCCTTAGTTTTTGGTGGGGTTCGTGTTGCTTATTCTTTAGTTTTCTATGTTATGTCAAGTGTACTATAATTGTTCGTCTGTTTGTCTTTTCCATTTTTAGCAATGTTGTCAGGTTATTTTTCGATTTATGAGTTTAACTGTCCCTCTGGTATCTTTCGTTCCTCTTTTATGAGTCTGCTCAGAAGGATCTGGTAAATTTTTATTTGTTCTTTATTACAATTAATATATGGTTTTGAAAGTTAGAAACAGTATAATGAACAAGTGATTTATTATAATTTATAGTTTTATAACAGACTGATGTACATAATCACTGGACATACAAATATATATTTGATGTACAGGATCATTGTAAGGTTTCTTTAAAGTTTCAAAGTCGATAACTCTTATATAAATAAGAATACTCTTATTTTTATGATTCATGTATGTATTGAGTAGTTACATACATGTTTATGGAAATAGATTTCTAAACATGATTTAACTTTATTCATTTACCTCTGTTGCACACATCATGTACATGTTAAATTGTAGTTTGTGAATAGATTATTGTATTAGATATGTATGCTTTTATTTTATTTTTTTTCAAAATGGCAAATGGTAAATTTTATATATAATGTTTTGTAGGAAAACAAAGTTTCTATTTGATTGATGAAGCTGAACGTATTGGCAAAGGAGCACACTCAGTCCTGCTTTATCCATTCATGTACATGGCTCCATCATATCAAATATACAGAAAAGATGTTTGAAGAAAAAGTTGCCAAAATTTATTCCACCAATTGAAGGAAGAATTTTTGTGGATGGAATTATTTATGCACTGAATTGTTAATATACACATAGTACATGTAATATAGGGGGTAGAATAATTGTACACAGCAGCTGAAGACAAGTTAAATTAACATGAAAAGTGTTTATTTTATTTAATCTGCAAATATGAGCACAATATTAATAACATCACAAATGGTATGATATTCATAGCGTTTTGCTCATTATTGTATTGTCTTAAACATGTTAAACAGTCAGCCTTTTGTTTTTGTATGTTTAATACTCACCATGAAAATTTGTACTAAAGTTTTACTTATTTTTTGTATCAATAATGCAGTGTAGGAAAAATTATATATATTGTTTGTACTGTTATGAAATTTCCATACTAAGAGGGAAAATAGGGGGAAACATTTCCTTAAGGGAAATTTGATGTTCAGAAATTTCCTTGAAGGAAATTTGAAGAACAATGATTTCCTTTGAGGTAATTTATTGTCTTGAATTTTCCCTCAAGGAAAAGTGTTTGTCAAAAATTTCCTCACAGGAAAAAGTATTTCCTCCAAGGAAAATGTGAAGCTACAAATTTCCTCACAGGAAAAGGTATTTCCTCCAAGGAAAAGTTGAAGCTGCAAATTTCCTCACAGGAAAAAGTATTTCCTCAAAGGAAAATTTGAAGCTGCAAATTTCCTCAAAGGAAAAAGAATTTCCTCAAAGGAAATTGCAAACTTGTTCCGAGACTGTTAAAATTTAGTTTTTGAGAAAGATAAAAACCAAAAACCCTCACATTGGACATACATAAAACCTCACATTACCTTATAACATGACAATCTTATGAAATATTTTAACCAATGGCAGGTTAATCAGCGAGGAAATCAACATTGCCAATTGAATTTAGTTTTATCCATTTACAATTTATATGCTAGTAACCTGTATTCATTAAATTTATTCTTTATAATTATAGACCTGTCTTATTTACATTTTTAAGAATTTTGCAATTGGTGATCAGACCTGTATACTTTCACTTATTGATAAAGAAATCTCGTAGGCGTGATTGAAATTTTCTTTTGTTGACCTTATGGCTTCCCTCGGTCACCTTGAAAATTTATTAAAGGGCTTTGAAAATTCTTTTCAGTTCAAATTACATTCAAATATCTGGTTTTACCAAGTAGTTGTTTAAACTGAAAAGTCAAAAGATAGAATCTTTTCAGTTCAAATTACATTCAAATATATCTGGTTTTACCTAGTAGTTGTTTAAACTGAAATGTCAAAAGACAGAATTTTTTTCTTCAAATTTAAGCTTTAAAATAAATTGGGGTACATAACAATTTTAATAACATATATCAACACGCACATTTTTCGAAAATTGCAATAAACCAGGTCGACAATCAAAAAGCCCGGTAGTCACCAAGGGTCAACGAATTTACATATGTACAGTGTTTACAGGTATTTTGAAACAAGGATCCGCACAAATAATTCAACCTTACATATACATTACTTAATTAAATATATTGAACAACTTTGTTGTTTGAAAAAATGTCATAGGGAAACGACTTCCGTTAAGGGACGAAACACTGTATACAACTTTTGTTTTCACGTAAGATAAATTTCCGAATTGTTCACTCGACATTGGGCTGTATTCTGCGATGTGTAGTAAGAGAAAACCCAACCAATGAAGGGTTGACAAATTGCGTAGAAAATATGACAGAATAGTCTATAAAAAGTTTATTTTCTCTTGAAAATGTTTATTAACACCATATACAAAAAAATCACAGATATACTGTAACAATTGAAAATAGCATCTAATAAATTACTGTCCATCTTCTATATACACGATTTCAAATTAATGCATCTATCTAAATGTCCCACTTATGTACTAAACACATCATAACCCAATATATAAAACAATAAAATAAGAACTATTAGTCTTTCCTAAAATTAAATATACCGGCAGCTATCGACAAATAAATCAGTTTATTCAAAAATATACACAGACAAAATACGGATGGGATCCATTCCTGAAATTTGTCACTCAATTTAGAATACATCTTTTAAAATTTATTACAATAACTGCATTACGTTATGTTTTATTTTACTTCACACACAGTAAATCATTGCATATTGTTGTACACATTATAATTCGTTTCGTTGCTTGAAATCATCTAAAGGTTATAACGTCTTAATCTCCGCAATTGGACATTTGCAAATGCAATATTGCTATCTAGTAACAGGACAAAAAGGTTACAAGATAGAACTTACTATTGTGATACATGTATATCATAAGCGTAGTACTACGTTCCTGGTCTGTTACCAATAACGTAAAGACAAAGTAAATTAACTTGCGAAGGAATTACTAGATGTTGAGGTTACACGTATTAGAAAGGGAGAGAATAAATGGTGAACATTATATGCATTGCTAACATAGACTTGCATTACTTTTGGTTATTTTCTAATCTTTGAAAACCAAGTTTTAAAGACAAGGACAATTGACAAAATTTAATGATCTTTCATTTCACAAAATGTTTACCCTTGAAACCCATCTTATTTATTGGCCACGAAAACAAAGCTTTAAGTGTTATCGAAACCTTTTTTAAATAGCCCGAAATCTCTTTTGATCATGGTAACAGGAGAGACGAAATATACCACGACCCAATAGATAGATCAAAACATATTTCAATATATTTTTGTATCACATTATAAAGATTGCTTCTTTTAATATTTATTGTATGAGTTTTGATTCGCTTATGACGAGGGTTGTTTGGATTAGTAACTTTAAATCAATATTGCAATTTCAAAATTCGACATTTATTTTAATGACCCATATCTGGTTTGCAAAGATTAAAAAGTCAATAGAAACAATCTGTTTTTTTATTTATTTAGATGTATGATTTTAAATATAGTGGTAAGTACAAACAAATTATTAACAATCTAAATAAACTTAGACAATTTAAAAAGCTGTTTTTTTTAAAAGTGATCAACGAATTTATATACAATTCAATGAAGTTTTAAAAATGTATTTTGAAACTAGTACTCGCACAAATAATCAATTCGATGTGTAGGGTACGTGATTTTCTTTCTGCATTGAAGATTGTTATTTTAACTGTTTAATTACTTATTTTAAATATTCATGTAAATTTCATAAAAACTGATTTCATGTGAGTTTTACGTATAAGCTCGGTTAAGGTGATATTCACGTGAATTTCACGTGAGATTCACATGAATATAAATTCACGCTAAATTCATGTGAGTGAAAATTGCATGTGTAGGTCACTCACATCAATATGCAATTTAGATATTTCACACGCATATCTTACATTTCTAAATCAACAAAATGGAAATTATGTGTCATATTCCTGACTTGGTACAGGTGTTTTCTGAACAAAATGATGGGTTTAACCTGGATTTACAGCTTGCTAAACCTCCCTCTTGTATATCAGGGTTTTACTAACAAAAAGGAACTTTTACATTCAATCTTTAAGACATGTAAATACATAGACAGACCAGATGTAAATATATCAAGTTATTTGTCCTTCATTTGACGATATTGACCAAACTGATAACCTGTCAGACACCTGCTGATAATGATACTGAAGGTAAAGAGAAGATTTGGTCTAGGGTTATCAGTTTAGATAAACATTTGATAGCATTCACACCAGGAATAATCTGGAGATGAAGGTTCTCTGTATACTACTATTTCTACAGTTTGCGTTGATGACGTAGGATAAATGCTCATCTTTTTATTCTCAGTAGTTGTTTCGTATTTGAACGACATCGTTTTTCAATTCGCCTTTTAAGAATCTAAAGGACTATGGGTAATCTCATTGTTCGTACAAACTGATAACCTGTCAGACACCTGCTGATAATGATACTGAAGGTAAAGAGAAGATTTGGTCTAGGGTTATCAGTTTAGATAAACATTTGATAGCATTCACACCAGGAATAATCTGGAGATGAAGGTTCTCTGTATACTACTATTTCTACAGTTTGCGTTGATGACGTAGGGTAAATGCTCATCTTTTTTATTCTCAGTAGTTGTTTCGTATTTGAACGACATCGTTTTTCAATTTGCCTTTTAAGAATCTAAAGGACTATGGGTAATCTCATTGTTCGTACACCAAAATAAAAATAACGTTACGTCATTAGTTGAATTTCTATTTTGTATTACGTTTTAAATCAATCACAATGTTTTGGTGTACGCTTTAGTAAATATCAGAAAGCAATATATTCTGAAACGCCGACAGTAGGCATTCATTTAATGGAAGTAGTGTTTTTCTTTCACACCAAATGTATGAAAGTAAGTATGCATATGAATATAGATAAAAGAATTAAAAAATATATCAAAATATTGAATATCACTTCGAAAAACACACACCGAAAATCCTGTACGTAAAAAAAGACGGTCATTTCATAGCCTTTTATAGCTTTAATCCAATGCGGGTGTGTATAGCTCTTTATTGAAGGCCGTACAGTTACCCATATAAACGATATCTTTTACGTCATTTGATCTCTAATGGAGAGTTGTCTTATTGGAAATCATACCAAATCTTCTTTTTTTTTAATATTTATATCAAAGAAATGAATAGCAATAAAGCCTGCACTGCAATTAAATATTGAGCTATATGTGAAAAAAATGGAATAATTCTTTTGAATATAATTAAAATGAATATCTTACCACTAGAAACTAGAAACTTAATATGTTTGTAGAACAATGGTTCTATGATGCGGTCAATAATCTATCAAACTGTTGATACAAGGAAAAAATGAGTTAAATCTTTAATGTTTTGTTATTTGTATTTTGGCCATGAGCATACCTGCCAATTTTTCAAAATGCCAATGGGGGTTTTGCGTGCAAGATGGCTGTCATAATCCAAAAAAAAACTTTAAGGGGGCCATTAAAAACATTTTAATGTTGTTTTTTGGCTTCTTCATACTTTTATAAGCCTGAAGTCATTGTAAAATTAATTTTTTTTTTTTTACAATTGTGGACAAAATTGCTCTTCCAAAATTTCAATTTGGGAGCCGCCATGGGGAAATCCCAAACAAATAGTGACATTTGGCAGGTATGCATGAGTATGTCATTTTTTTTTTATTTAACTTGTAGTTTTTGATTATCGCCCTTGTTGTATGTTTCTATTTTTAAAATCGTTATGCGCATCGTTTTTATCAAGCCATTTTCCCTAGGATTCTTATTTGATTTGACAAAAGACTCCGATCCATGTAGCAGCCTGAAACTCTTCTGTCCACCCGGATGTGCTTCGATGACACCTACCGGATGCACATGTGACTGCGCACATTATTTCGATCCATCGAATCCGGGAAACACTTTCAATGGTGGAAACAAAACTCCTAAACCAAATATATGTAAGTAATCTGTCACATGAAACATCGTTTCCTCCGTTTACAATTATTTATTATATTCTAAAAGTACCATGATAATGTCGTCTCAACCGGAAATATAACGTATTTTGTAGTTTGGCTTTTTCTCAATCGTGAACTTTACCGACAACCACAATTGAGAATGGTGTGACATTAAAAAAAATCATTTGCTCTAATTTTTTCTTTAAAAAAACCAATTGCATATAAATCAATGGCGTAAAACATACTAGACTACGTATATCATTTGTACAGTGTACCGTTGCGTTGAATATTCCTATTTGACCTCATTTGGCCAGGTAGTTGTGTAATACTTTTCTGCCAAACAGACACATCGCATATTGAAGCAGGAGTGATATCGACATGTACTAAAAAAGAAAATAACATTTTACAAATTTGATGTGTTCGGAACGCTTTTCTAGATAGACGTTCATCTAGAACGCTCAAACCGATAATGTAAGTGCCAAAAATGTATATGCAACTTAATAAATGATGATCTTACATGACCTATGTTTACAGATGATATCGCAGATGATATCGAAGATGTTCCTTTAATGTCGTAACAACAAGCTCGTTCCCTTTTCACGAACTTGACCTACCGAATTAAACTATTTCCAGGTTTGTAATAATATGAGTAATACGACGAGTGCGTAACGTGGAGCAGGATCTGCGTTCCCTTCCGGAGTACTTGAGATCACCCCAAGGTGGTGGTTAGTTTGTGTTATAAAAAAGATGTGGTATGATTACCAATGCTAAATTTGCATAAAGTATGAATAACACGAAATTCTAAAATATAAAAATAGTTCTCAAAGCCAAAAGTATCCTTAAAAATTCGATAATTTAATGTCTTCGAACATGCTTGCACATTCGAAATCCCTGTTTGTTGAAACTGATCTCAGAGTGAAGTTCTGATTGTATTCTTTACTCAAATGTCACTAATACATGTTTGAGATAACCACACAAAAGATATTCCCGTTTCATTAACAATAGTTTAACCAACTAAACTTTACATCATTTTAATTTGACAGCTTTAACAGTAGTGTATACATGGTCGCTGATAATTAAGTCGGTTTACCACATACTAATTTCACCCAAAATGATACCATACGGACTTTAATATATAAATTGATGGAATATCGTCCAAGTTCACCATATATTACACAATTTGGAGTAGAAGATTTTAGGTGCAAAAGAAGCTTCCAGAATTTTAATTGAACTCTATCCAGAATATCGTTATTCCCAAACCCCCAAATTTCACAACCGTACAATACATGTAAGACCGGTTTCACTAATTTGTCAAATAAATCTAATTGACAACTAATAAATAACCCATGTTTTCTCCCCTTTTTCATCACATCATACATTGCCTTTGTAGCTTTTTCTGCTAGGTGTTTTCTACAGTATTTAAATGTGCCATTTTGTGAAAAATAGATCCTAAGATAGTTGAATTCTTGAAAGATATCTATGATAGAGTTATCATATGTAAAACTAAAATTTTTGGGTTGCCTTCTATTACTAAAAATTACAATTTTTGTTTTTTCTTCATTAACTTTCATTTTTTCATTACAATATGAGTGGAATTTATCTAGCAATAACTAAAGAATTTTGGCCGAATCCGCCATAAGCACAGAAGCATCTGCATAGAGGATTGCAAAAAATTAACTTACAAAGATAATTTTTTTCTTGTGCATCTTCAATAGTGTTCAAACCAATCAAGTTCTCGTTGATAAAAAAGTTTTCCAAATCATTGCAGAAAAGTAAGACTAGAAAAGGAGATACATTTTCCCCTTGACGTAGGACGAGTACATATTATGTTATATCAATGAAAATAAAGGTATGAAAGATAAGAATTCATTTTTAGCCACTTCTTATATCGTCACAAAATTTTACAAAAACAGAGAAAATTAATCATTCTTAATATTACAAGCCTATTGCAGAGAGAGTAAAAAGGAAACTTTTCAAATTTGATGTTTTATTCCTTTAAATAAGTCAATTTGAAAAAAAAAATGCCGAAATACATTTTAATCACGGCTACGCAAAGCAAAACTATTATCTATCTTTACCATGTTTTAGTCTTATTGAAATATATTAATTACATTCAATCTTGAAATAAAGTAGTCATTAAATAAAGTCAAAATAAATTATGTCCGATCTGCCTATTTTTCAAAAGTCAATATGATCGTGTTAATTTAAAGGTCAATTTCGTCTACTTTACAAAATCATGATAGTGTCAGTTAGATATTTTTTAATTATTTAAAAATATTTGTGCCACTGGGAAATTCCCGACCATAAGCGTGTATACAAAAGACTTCCTTCGGTCTTTAAAGATAATTAATCCAATCTGAATGAAGTAATTTTGTCACATCAATTATCTTGATCATAATTGAATTAATGATTCGAAACCATTAAATCATTTGATAGGTCACGGAAGACAACTGCCTAAATTATCATTATTTAAGAATTGAAGATTCTTTTTATAACTTTATCGGGTGGTAAAAGCGTTTTCAGAAGCACATTTTCCTCGCTTCATTTTAAAAAGGTGCGAACAGTTAACGCTTACTTCTCTATTAAATTATAAAAAGAAGCATTCTTATGATTACATTGCAATACTATCATGTATTAAGGCGTCTTACTTAAAATTGATAGAATGTTTTGATCACCTGTCAAAATGAAGTTTTTATTATGTTTTCTTTTCAAAAAGATATTAAAAAGTATGGATCACGGGACTCTTTTCACGCTACAAGTTGTGCAAAATTGTCAGATTTTGTATAGATTATGCATGGAATATCAAATTTTGTGTGATAAAGAAAAAGTACTATAAGAACTTTAAGATAAAATGTGAGAAGGTTGCTCTTATAACATGCTTTAAGATAAGAAGCTACAGGTCAAAAGATGTAAATTCATAACACTTTCTATTATAATAATTACTTTATTTGAGTTATCTCCCCTAATTTGGCAAAGTGGAGAAAAATCTGATCAAACACAAACAAGGTGTTTTTGAGAATTTACAACCGTAATTACGATAAAACACAAAATTTTTTATTTTGATATCAAAAGTCTTTTACATAAATTACATACAACTCTTAAAATTTGCACATTTCATCAAATATCTAGACCGAAGTTATCTGCTTTTTTCAAAATCCAAGATGGGGTAAGACACTCCAGCCGCCTGAAGAATAACATCAAGCTTTCAATTTATTGTTCAATGTATTGTCTTAGTAATCAAGCTGTTGTATTGTAAGGTACATGTCTCAACTGTTTTTAATTCGACAACAATTATGTCGATTACATTTTTTCATTAAATAATTCAGAATTTTCTAAATATACTGCCGAAATTAACCAAAAGGAACTTACTGTGAATAAATCAAATGCAAACGCTTATAACTGCCCTTTTTCTAGATGTAGATAATTAAGTTTTACAGGGTAAACTCTACAGTAAAATTTACCATTTTTTGGATGGTGATTATAAAAAAGAAGATGTGGTATGATTGCCAATGAGACAACTGTCCACAAGAGACCAAAAATACAGACATTAACAGCTATAGGTCACGGCCATCAAAAATGAACAAAGCCCATACCGCATAGTCAGCTATAAAATGCCCTGATATGACAATGTAAAACAATTCAAACGAGAAAACTAACGGCCTTATTTATATATATAAACGAAAAACAAATATGTAACACGTAAACAAACGACAACTACTGAATTACAGGCTCTTGACTTGGGACAGGCTCATACATAAATAATATGGCGGGGTTAAACATGTAAGCGGGATCCCAACCCTTCACCTAACCTGGGAGAGTGGTATAACAGTACCCCATCTTACAGTGTTTCATTTCACAACTCGTTTGCTATGTCTGTGCCTGTTGTGACGCTTTAGGTTGTAATGAACTTAATTTACATATTGGTTTTGGGGGTAAATTGTTCATAAGTCAGGGATTTCGTTACCACAAATTACTTTAAACTTTTACTATGTTCGTCCATAGATATAGAGTTTTGGTGTTGACGTTCGGTTGTACCTGTAGAAAACTTTTTTAACGGGGATGTTGTAATTATCCGTACCCGAAAGTTGAGAATCGATCCTTTTAATAAACCTTTTCTCAAAGGTTACCAATTCACCAGTTGTTTCACGATATCCCGTGCTTGTATTTCCTATCATGATTTTCTTGATAAAGGGTTGCTGCTCACAAGGACGTTATTAAAACAAGAGTTCCAAAAGGTGAAGTTGAAATCATCCCTTCGTCAATTTTACGATCGCCATCACGAGTTGGTTGACCGTTATAGAATAACCGTTTCACATATGATATGGGATATGTTCCTTAAGCCGTAACTACAATCCCCTTCCCTTTCATGAATGTAACATACCAAATTAGACTATTTACCGGATTTGTTATATAACATGCATCAGCATCACGACGGTTGTCACATGTGAAGCAGTATCTGCTTACCCTTCCGGAGCACCTGATATCATTTCTAGTTTTTGGTGGGTATCGTGTTACTTATTCTTTATTTTTTATGTTGTGTCATGTTTACTATTATTTGTCTGTTTGTCTTTTTCAATTTTAGCTATGGCGTTGTCAGTTTATTTTCGATTTAAGAGTTTAACTGTCTTTCTGGTTTCATTCGTCCCTCTTTTGTTGTATACATATTCACTTTTTTGATGTTATATTGGTTATTCTCATCGGATGTTGTCTAATGCTTAGTCCGTTGCTGTGTGTGTTACATTTTAATGTTGTGTCGTTGTTCTCCTCTAATATTTTATGCATTTCCCTCAGTTTTAGTTTGTTACCCCGATTTTGTTTTTTTCCATAGATTTATGAGTTTTGAACAGCGGCATTGCACAAGGTCACATTTTGTTCTGACTGTTAATGACGTCATTATACTAAATTCATGTAATTGTGGATGTGTACAGATTGATAGTTCATCCTGGTCACGTCCGCGTGTTTTTGTTAATGTATGTCTTTTTGTATCCATCTGATGAGTTTTTCCAACTGATTTTTATAGTTCTTTATAATTCTTATGCTGTACTGATACCCCACTGTCCCAGGTTGGGATGCGGATTGAGATCCCTTTAACATGTTAAGCACCACCACATTCTGTATGTATCTACATGTCCCTAGTCAGCAGCATGCAATTCAGTGGCTGTCGTTTGTTGTTGATACCCTTTTGTTTTTCGTTCATTTCTTATTCATTTATTAGGCTGTTTGAATATTTTTACATTTGTGATTTGTTTTTTTTTTGGTATCTGGCAATACGGTATGGGCTTTGCTTATTGTTGAAGGCCGTAAGGTGATCTAAAGCTGTTATCAATTTCTGTCATTTGGTCTCTTTTTGAGAGTTGTCGGATTGGCAATCATTCCACATCTTCCTTTTGTATGTGATGTATTCATATAGGTATAAGATTAACGAAGCAATAGCTTAGCTTAATGCATAAAGGTTATTAGTAAAACACCTTTTGTTTTATTACATTTTTTAAGTGTTTATGATACGTACTATTTCTGATATTGAACCTTTTTGTATGTACCTAATTTTAATATATTGCAAATGTTGGGCATTTTTGAATACTAAAGAGTACTTTGCTTATTTGCATATCCAAAATGTTGCATTTCTCTGCAGGCGGCCATTTCAAAACATACATACCGAAGGAACAAAACGTACAATTTTATGATTCGGAAACAAAATATAACTTTTTGGTTTTACAATCAGTTTTACTTAAAGTAAATACTCAAATGCATGCACTGGTGTGTCATTAGCTCTCTTATATATCTACTACCTTTACCAGGAACCGCCCCCTTCCAACCAAAAAAAAAATGAATATTGCAGAACCATTAGCATTGAACTATCAGCTGATGGTTACTGTATATAATGCTATTAAATGAGTTAAATATGCATGTTTATCATTTTTAAACAATGTACTTAAAGGAGTTTTTAACATTTTTGCTACGCCTTTACTTGAAAAATCATGAATTCTAGTTTCGAGCATCATTTCATTTAACAGAGCAATATAACTATATTATTCAGCATTTAAGTGAACTTTTAAAAACCAAATATGTTACTATCTTAATTAAAAGATATAGGTAGGTCAAAAATGCACCTTTAAAGTCTTTGTACATGTATATATCCAATATCCACACCTACATTAATATGTGAATAATTAGTATATACATACATGCAATATTTCTAAAGATCAAATCGTCATGTGGCTCTTCCCACAAGTGTAAATAATATCTGTGCATTATAATAGATAAAAAGTATTTCGTAGCCCTTTTGTCGTTGAAATGCCTCCATTTGTCCAATAAATGCTAAACGAAAGATAGTTTGCCAAATTTTGAGAGCGTTAAATAATTTTTTAATATCCCAATGAAATGAAAAATAAAGGAATGCTTCATAAAAACAGTATATGATTTATTGATATAACAATGATGCTACAGATAAAACAAGTTTTAAAGTTATTTGCAATATTTCTAATGCCAGTTATCTTGAACTTAGTTAACTATATAAACACCTATAAGTAATCTATTTAAAATCAATATAAGTGCATTAGTACTTCATATTCATATAATTAAACTTTATCATATTCCTTTAAGTAAACTATTTTAAATCCCTTAAGATAGAACTAAAATAATCCTTTGATTTTTGTCGTTCATGATCTGTGCATTTCTTCTACAGGATACTACAGCACTCGCACTCGCTATCGCTGTCCGAATCTGGGTATGTTATTGGGCGACGTTGCGGACGGTTTGCTTGCTGCATAATATCAATCATTTGTCTTAATGGTTCGATATAGTTTCTTTCTATCCAAGACATCTTATAACACATAAATTTCTGGATGGCTACTTGAACGTCCCCAACCATAACTGATCGTGCAGCTACAATTTTAATGCGACTTGCCTCAATTTTAAAAAAGTCATTTCCGAAATCGCCACACGCCTCTTCGTCATGGAAAATACATACATCGTTTAACGTTACAGGATCCAGCATAGTACACAATAAGACCAATGCAGCTGTCTCCTCATTGGTAAGTGAATTGTAGTTATTGTAATTGGTCAATCTTTTAATATTATGGCCTGTTTGATCCAGCTTTAGAACATTACACATGCTCTGTAAATAATACATTAATTTCGCTTTTGGGTCATCGGCAACTGTGCATTTTTCTCCTGTCCTTTCAACTTCATAGCCAATACGATCGAAAGTACGTACTGCCATTATTGCACCTTTGCAGTTCGACAGTGTTTTTTCCTTTATCAAATGATTCGTGTATAAGCTAATTACTAAAGGAGTCGTATTATGCCTGTATTTAAAGATCCTATCGTCTATATAGTCATCTATTTCCTTTGATTCATGTATGTATTCATTCAAACAGTTGACCCGTAATATTTTAAATATGTTAGTGTGACATTGGTTTTTGCTGACAGAGGTTTCCAAAAAATTGATACCTTTAGTACGTTTGTACGTGGCTTCACCTAATTAATTGAAATATACAGAAAAGGATTATAGATAGCGTGATGTTTTCTTATCAAAAAACTTATTATTTAAAAAACACATATCTTATCTGAAATTTATGCAAACATAATATTTTATTTGTATGGCATACGTTGAGCTCTTCCTTATCAAGAACAATCAACTGTTAAGTGTCAAGGTTGTTACAGCAGGATCCATAGCAGATTTTAGTTCAGGGCTACAGAGAACACATTTATACTTGACTCAAAATTGTTCATATTTTGAACTGCATTCATCTGATATTATCAAAAATATTGTATAAAGTCGCATGTGATCACATGACGTGTATGTTGTCCATGATTTATCCCAGAGAGTTTACACGCCAACGTACTTCATACGAACAGCGCCATTGTTCACATATATCTTCTATAAGTAAATCATGTGTTAATCACTATTTGGTAATTGATAATCCTTTGACCGCATTTTATGGCTGCATACAATTCCGGACCGTGCATTGAGGCTAAGTACAACATATGAAATTCCACCGTTTAAAGAATTTTGACAAAAATTATAAAATATTTCCGTTCAGAGTCACTGTTAGATATTCAACTTTTCAGCCATTTATACACCAAGAGACAACACAATTAAATATCATTTTCATGATTTAAAATAACATGAATATCACAACCCGCGCAAACATAGTAAAATGTCATCATATATACCAGGATTATAATTTGGAACGCGTGATGCAAGAGCTCGCCTACCTAAGACTTTTCAGTGAAGCTTTAATTAGTATAAACAATTGTTCTTAATATAAAGGGTGTTATTAAATTTTATGTTGGATCTGCTTCGCAAATGACTCTAGCTGTGTCGCATAATGTCGTTTGAAAAGTGCAGCGAATGATCATTTTCTGTGATATTAGCGGGGAGGTCAGTACACTTTGTTCCCAAAAAGGACAATATGAAAGCATTATTTTATATCTTAGAATATTTCTTTAATTGATGCAATTTGTTTGTTATTTATTATCCAGCTGTATATATATAGTTCCTTGCCTTTGTCACCGAAAGTTGATCAATTATATTAAAACCACAAGTATTTTGAGTCAAGAGTTATTAATTGCATAATGCAAGCATCAACTCAAAAAGAACTGTTAATACAGTTTATATGCACAGCAGATATATAATGTTCGATAAGTAACTTTTCTATTTCCGGATGATACGTTTTAGATCAGGTTAAACATGATAAAGTCGATGTCAGTTTTAGTTTTGAATGTCCTATACGGGCAAAACAACAATGAACAACATGTATATAAGTTAGTCTGAAGATAGAACAGGAAATTGTGTATATGCATTTTATAACGGTGACTAGCTATATATAGCATCCGGAAAGTAAAGACTTTTGCTATAATAATAAGAACCCCTTCGTGTGTGAATTCAGGTTAGAAATTTTACATAAAAGAGGGAAGAAAGATACCAGAGGGACATTCAAACTCATAGATCGAATTACAAGAATTTGAACAACACAATAAAGAAGATCAGAGAGAACACAATAATTTGCAGATCACTAGTGTTCGGTACTCTTGTTATGTTTTACTTTTATGACAGAATAATAAACATCCACATAACATTTATACTTTTTTTTTTTCAATTTTCGATATTGCATCATTTGTCCTTACAACCAGATCTGATGTCCTAAAATAGACCTTCACACATAATACAATTTCCTATTAAGGGGGCTCGCGGGTCTAAATCATTTTTTTAAATTACAGATATGATTTCGCTATATTTTTCTATAATTGATTTTTATCCTATACTTAATAGAAAAATGATGTAAAAAAATGGGGTCACCGTTCATTTACGCTCACAATCTGCCTTCGAAAGAAGCATACATTTTTGTAAAATTTCATTTTTTCTGTTGAACTAATAGGAGAAATAGAGGTAATATCATAAAAAAAAAACTTAAATACAGAAATCGCTCAAATTTTACAATAGTTTAGTTTCAGTACAGCTTATTTGAAAAAAATATGGGTCATTGACAAGTTAATTAAGATATTTCAATTAACTTTATACATCTGAGCATAGTTTTGTGTGGACGAAGGGCGCGTCTGGTGCTTAAAAATATGTTTTAAACCGTTACCTTTGGATGACTATTATTCGTTTGTTTCTCTGTCCTATTATTTTCTCCCATTTATCTGTTTATTTATTGTAACCCTGTCGTGTAATGTTCTAATTTTAATGTTTTAATTAACACTGCCATTAAAGCGGGATGTTTGGCATGCCACAAAACCAGGTTCAAGCCACCATTTTTTCATAAAATGCCCTGTACCAAGTCAGGAAAATGGCCATTGTTACATTATAGTTCGTTTCTCTGTGTGTTACGTTTCGGTGTTGTGTCTCTGTTGTGTATTAGTTCTCTTAAATTTGATACGTTTCCCTCAGTTTAAGTTTGTAAGCCGGATTTGTTTTCTTCTCTATCGATTTATGAATTTTGAACAGCGGTATACTACTGTTGCCTTTATCTAATGCCAAAAATGGCATTATTGCACCAAAGGGAGATCATTTGGAGCTTTTTCAATGTTATCTTCATTTTAAAAGTCATCTGGGGCCGACATGAATTGATTTATTTGAACGAATTTAGTACCATATGATAAAGTAACAACTACTTAAAAAAGGTAATAAATAAAATTTGAAATGAAAAATAAATGTTTGATTTTTTTTCTGAAATTTTTATACCCTCAAGCCCTCTTATGGGCATACGATACAGTTACAGGAGAGGTTACGTAAATTGTTATGTTAATGACGTCAAATGGTGACTTATCGAGAAAAGATTCAATTTTCGAATAATTTTTATAATTCAAACTTACCTCACTTGAAAACGAGTTCATGGAACCTTCTTTCTTAAAATGCCATTTGGTTTGATTACGAAAGAAAATTATGTGTGACAATTTTCATGAAAACATAAATAGTGGATTTTTTTAAAATTTGATAAATATACAGCAAACAATGACGTTTTTTGTCTACGTTTGTGAATATTTGACAAATTTGAGTCATCGGAAAAATAAATTGCACAAATTTAAAGGATATTTATATAGAACACAATTTACAAATAATTTAACAAAAAACAGCTTGTGTTTATCTTTTAAAACAAAAAAGTTTTACGTTACAGGATCGAGCAGAGTATATAATAAGACCATCGCAACTGTCTCCTCATTGGCAAGTGAATTGTTATTTTCGTGATCGGTCAATATTCTGATATTATGTTCTGTTTGGTCCAGCTTTAAAACGTCACACATTCAGTCTCAATAGTACATTAATTTAGCTTTTAGGTTGTTGGCAACTGTGAATTTTGTTCCTACCTGTTTCAATTAAACATGTTAAAGGCCAATATGATCGAGAGTATGTACGGCCATTATTAAACCTTTGCAGTTCGACAGTTTTTTTCTATTATCAAATTATGATTCGTATATAACCTAACTGAATGAGTCGTATTATGCCTGTATCTAAAGAACCTATCGTATATATATATAGTCATCAACTTCTTTTGATATATATTCATTTAAACAGTTGACCCGTCAAATTTAAAATATGTTAGTTATTGGTTTTTGCTGACAGAGGTTTCCAAAAAATTGATACCTATTACAACGTTTGTACGTGGCTTCACCTAATTAATTTAAACATAGTGGAAAGGATTATACACTGCATGATGTGTTCTTGTCCAAAAATTCATTATCTGGAATTCATACAAACATTATAATCTTATTTTAATAGCATACTAAGAGCAATCATATGTTAACTATCATGGTTGTTGAAGCAGGATACATTACCGAATTTAGTTCAAAGCTACAGACAACACAATTATACTTGACTCAACAATGTTTATAAATTTAACTGCATGTTTTTAATATTATTAGAAATACTGTAGAAAGTAGCATACATATGACATGACGTGTATGTTTTCAATGATTTGTCCGAAACAATTCACACGCCCACGTACTTCATACGAACGGCGCCATTGTTCACATATATCTTCTATAAAAAAAATCATGTATGATCACTATTTGGCAATTGATAATCCTTTGACCGCATTTAATGTCTGCATACAATCCATGCATAGAGGCATAGTACACATATATGAAATTCCACCGTTTAAAGAATGTCAACAAAAATTACAAAATATTTCCGTTCAGAGTCACTGTTAGATATTTAACTCTTCAACCATTTATACACCAAGAGACAACACAATTAAATATCTTTTTTTTTTAAGACTTGAAATACAATTATTGAAAATCACCTGAATACAATTTTCCTTGTATAACCCAGGGAAGAATACACAAGGGGCCCTGTGTTTACAATGATACAACGTCCAGGGATAAACGGTGGACTCTATTATAAAAAAAAAATCTATTTTATATTTTTTCCATACATAAGTTATACATTCATATTAATTACACAGATTGAGTTTGCGTATAAATTATTCACAATATTCTACCAGTAAATAAAATACATCAAAAGTCCCCCAAAACACACTACAATCTACACAATAATTTACCTTTACTTATATAATTGACATTTTATTTTTTGTACTTTTAACACCTGGATGACATTGTTATGTGTCGGTCAGTGATTTTATAGGTCACATGCTCGACCTTGTAAATGCGTGTATTGTATATTTCTATAGTTGGATGTATTATTATGTTCTAAAAAGGAAAGGAAAATTAAGTACAAATTATTACGTCACTTACTAATGTATAAGATTTATTATAAGTTTTATTTCAGCTGCAAAATTTTCTTTTTTTAGATGATAATGATTTGTCCATAGATTCAATTAAACTGCTCAGTTCCCGTTTTGCATATGCTATCAATTGACTGGAAGTAAAACTTTTAGACTGATATTTGATTATATTCCTACATTTCCAAATAATCCATTTAACTGTATTCATAATCGTATTAGTTATGACATTGTACTTTTTGTTGTAATCGTACATTCCTAGTATGATAAGTTCTTCGCTCAATGGAATATATACAGTGTTATTAAGTACATTATATGTTTTAAGCGCACCAAAAATGTGTTCCCAAACAACCATTATAATGTTACAGCTGTGAAAAAGGTGTGTGAGAGTTTCGTTTTCTGTTTTACAAAAATGGCATTTGCCATTATTTGATTTGCCGATTCTAAATAGTTTTTGCTCCGTATAGATAATGTTATGAACAATTTTCCAGCTAATTTGATTTGCTTTCCTAGAGGACATACTTTTATTTAAATTTATCCAGATCTTTTTCCACGGTAATTCCGAATTATACTGAATATTCCATTTTATTTGACAGTTTGGAACTATATCTAAATTTAACGAATATTGGATTAATTTCAAAGATATCTCACTTGGGATTACTACTTTATTCTGTTTATCGTAAAATTCAAATGTATTTATAATGTAATAACCATTTTTGGGGGGTTCTGGATCAACGTGGACGTTTTTTAGTCTGTCCTTGAACAATTTTGGAATAGCTAATTTCAGCCTTGTCCATTCCGAGATCCAGTTTCTCTTATCTTTAAGAGTATTGTATATAAAGTTGTCGCTTTTGATGTTTTTCGTTTCTTCATCCCAAATATCTTTTATTGTATGAATTCCACTTTTTCCGAAGTTAGCGAAAAAAATAGGTTTTTTGTTGTATTGAATTTTTATGTTTCCAAAAAGTTGTTGGTTTAGGATATCGTTTTTATTTATTGGACTTTGTATACTTAAAAATTTTGACCACGTTTTAATTAACTCAAGATAGTATTTTGGAAAATTTTCCATTTGTAATCCTCGTAAGTCCGAACACTTTGCTGAAAAATTATCACAATTATATTTGATATCAAACTTCTGTAGCCACCATTTGGCTATTGTATTCCAGTTATCGGTTTTTGATCTTAAAATCTTTTGCATACTTTTGATTTGTTTGGATTTAATGAACGAGTCTATATTGATCATACCAATCCCCCCTTCCTCTACCGGTAAGCAACACACGTCCCTTTTAATTATAAATTTACTTTTCCCTCCCATATAAAATTCCACATGACATTGTTTATTTCTTTTTTTATATTTTTCAGGTATACCTCGCATTTCGATTTCGAACCCTATTTTAGATATAATCAATGATTTTAATATTAAGACCCTGCCCTTCAATGTTAGGTCACGAGATTTCCAAACCTCAAGACACGCCTTAATCTTCTTTATTTTTTCTAACCATATAGCTTTTATATCAACACTGTATCCATGCATGACTCCCAATGCTTTAATTGGTTCGCTTGACCACCTAATTTTTTTTATATTTTGGTGTTTTATTTTTCCAACGACCCAAATATACCCCTACAGTCTTTTCATAATTTATCTTAGCACCCGATGCTTTCTCGTATATTTCTAAAACCTTGAATGTTTCCTCGATTGATTCCTCTGTTCTATTAAAAAATTGTGTTTCGTCTGCAAACATGTTAATCTTAACCTCTTTCTTTTCATTTTCTATGTCAGGGTGGGGTAAATTTATTCCTTGAATTTTCGGATTAGCCCTAATTGTGGCTGCCATCGGCTCTGCTTGTAAAATGTATAGCATCGGCGATATTGGACAGCCCTGACGGATTGATCTAGAAATTGGGACGTATCTTGATTGAAAACCGTTAGTCATTAAACAAGTTTTAGCATTTTTTAGTAACATTTTAACCCATTCCCGAAAATTTTCCCCAAATTGAAATTTTTCTAAACATTCATCTAACCATTCCCATTCTGCATAGTCAAAAGCTTTTGTTTGATCAAGAAAAAGGATTGATCCTTTTTCGTCTTCCATATCTATAAAATCGAAAATATCTTGCAGCATTCTATTAGAATCAAAAATATTTCTGCTCTTAACAAACGCTTTTTGATCTGTTTCTATAATAGATGGTAGAACTATTTTCAAACGTTCAGCCAGAATTTTTGAACAAATTTTATAGTGTACATTCAATAATGTTATAGGTCGCCAGTTTTTAATATCTTCCCTCTCCCCACTTTTATATAATAAGCTGATTATTTCAAGTCTCTGCGATTCGGAAAGTGTTTTATCAAAAAGGTTTCTTTTAATATTTGCGTAAGCTCATCCTGTATCAAAAACCAATATTCCTGATAAAATTCTGCAGTTATGCCATCTTCCCCTGGTGATTTATCCCTTTTCGTTAATTTAATTGCTTTGAAAATTTCATCTTTTGTAATTTCACTATCACATAACCGTTTTTCTGCTTCAGATAGAGTTTTATTTACATTATATAGAAATTTTTCCCCAGCCTCTCTATTACAACTACCCGAGGTAAAAAGTTTCTCATAATATTTTAATTGTTCACCTAAGATTTCATTAAATTAAATATTATTTTTGTATGTGCCATTTTCGGCTTTTATTTTTGACCATAGTTTTTCTTTTTCTCGTTTTTGTTCTAATCTGAAAAAATAATTTGTCGATTTTTCACCTTTTTATACCAATTTATTTTTGATCTTATGCGTGCTGCTTCTGCTTTTTGTTCGTAATATTTATATATATCATTTTTTAGTTTTTCAACCTCATTCAGATTTTGTTGTGTTCCATCATTTTCTAACAGATTTTCTAATTTATCTTCCCAATTTTTAACTTCATTTTCATTTAACCTAAATTTCTTTGAAACAGTTATTGTTATGTCCTTTATTTTAGTTTTTGTTAAATCCCAGAACTCCTTTTTATCTTTAAAATTATTTATGTTAAGTTACCAAGATTTCCAGAATGTTTCAAAAGTATTTTTGAAAATGTCGGTTTTAATTATACTATTGTTCATTTTCCAATAACCCGGGCCTCTTTCTGGTTCGACGATGTTCATAGAAATTGTTACGCCGTCGTGATCGCTGAAGGGAAAATAACCATTTTTGCATTGTTTACTCTACAATCGATATTCTCACTAGTGAATATATAATCTATTCTCGACTATGATTGACCCCTTGAAAATGTATATTGTTTTTTGTTTGGATATCTGAGACGCCAAATGTCCGTCAGTTCATTTTTTTCAATGAAATTTTTTAGTTCATTATTTCCCGCATCTTCACGTTTGGGCATATGTTTTCTATCTAATTTCCTATTTAGACAACAATTAAAATCTCCCACAACGTAATTCACAATATCATTTTCTTTGTCTATTTTTAACTTATTAAAGAAATGTTTTCTTTCTATGCCATTATTAGGGGCGTAGATATTAAAAATTCTAATAGTTTCGTTTGAGTCTAATTTCAATTTAACTATCAATTTCCTTCCCTCCGCATCTTTATATTTTTCAGTAATGTTTATATCTAAATTTGGTTTCACTAAAATTGCTACCCCTTTGGAAACGGAAGTCCCGTTACACGAAAAACTTAACCCTCTCCATTCTCTTTTCCATTCATTTTCTACAAATTTTGTACAATGAGTTTCCTGCAAACATATAAAATCAAAATACTTTTTCTGACACCACTGGAATAATGCATTTCGTTTTGACTTATCTCCCATACCGTTTGCGTTTAATGAAACTAAACGAATAGACATACTTTATAGGAAAAAATAAATATGTATATTATTGTCTTCAAAATTCTGAATATTTAGTTTGCTATACAGTTCACCGATTTCATTTATGTAATACAACATAATAAAAGTCCAACATATATTCAATATATTTACAACAAATGAATTTGCATGTACACTTACAATGCATTTTTTTTTAGAGTTATCTCCCATACCATATATTTCATATATAATCATTTTTTGTCTCCTTATTTCACCAACAAATACACATATTTGTATCACTAACATAATACAGTTCAATAATTTTCCAAAATATTTACAATGAATGCAAGATTTTGCATACACAATAATAGCATGGATGTCTTTTTAAGTTTTTCATTATATGATAAAAAATTATATTAATATATTATATACATTTTTACACAAAGTTCTCCGTAGCTCGTTTAAGAAATGTGCCGGGATAATTTACTTATAGTTTCTTTATCTGTCATGTTTCTTGTGACGTCGTTTGTACCCAAACAAAAGATGACCTTCGACACATAATTTTTATCAACACTTTTGTCCAGTGAGACTAAAAGTTTGTCAATGTCTTCTGCTGTACTACCAGAAACAGATGCATTGTGTATTCTGTTGTCAGATATCTTGAGACGGCAACAGTTTGATGCACCTAAAATGATTGTATTAGGGGGTAATGGTAAATAATTGTCTTCGTTTTCAGGAACAGATTGTATATAAGCCGAGTGTTTAGTGGTATCGTTGTCAATGTAGACATTCAATTCCTCGATCTGATCTTGTTCCGTAGTTTCTCGTCCCTCCCTAATTTCATGAACATAGTCCCCGTATTCATTATCTTCGGTTATTTTCTCATTTTGCTCGTCTTTTCTAACGGTTTGTTCATTTCGATTGCAGTTTCGTTTGATATGACCTTCTTGACCGCATTCGAAACATACGTTATCTGTGTGCGGACAGTCTCGAATAATATGGTCGTGGCTACTGCAACGAAAACAGTATCGCTGTCGTTCTTGTCTTTGTGGTTTCATATCACAACGGTATGAAGGGTGGTCCGTTCGACTACAGTATCGACATTGGGTTCTATTGTTGTCAGCAAAAAGTCGGATTTCAAATCTTCCGAGTTTGATGATATTGGGGATGGTTGGGACGCAATTTATCAGCTGAATATACCGCGTACCGGTTTCAATGATAGTACCTCTTATAGTCCCCCTTTTAATTGAGTCTTGGACTACTTCACCGTATTGTCTCATAAATGTAAAAATTGAAAGATCACCCAACTCGACAGGTGCATCCTTAATCGTAACATGTGTCACCTCTTTTTCAACATCAACAAATTTTGCAAATATCATTTTCATGATTTAGAAATAACATGAATATCACAATCCACGCAAACAAAATAAAATGTCATCATAGATACCAGGATCATAATTTGGAACGCGTGACGCAAGATTTTGGCCACTTAAGACTTTTCAGTGACCAGTGGCGGATCCATTAGGAGGGATCGACGATCAATGCATTTGAATAGGGATATATAGTTGGTAATAACTGGATCCACCCCTGGTGACACTTTAACTAGTATAAACAATCGTCTTAATAGACCTTTTAAACAACTCTCGACATCGACGAATGGCACCTACAGTTTACCGGTAAAATGGAGTGGTCGTCTCAAAGGCAAAACGTCCAATTATCATTATGATAAATAAATTCGGGTGGCGGTTATAGCTACAGAAGATATAAACAAATGTAGAGAGTAAATAAAAATATTTCTCTCTCATACAATGTTCTTATTAAATGTATTTACAGGACATTTCACGTTGAATTGATTAAAAAATACTGCAATCATTCGGCATCCTGATCAGCTTTCTCTAAATTTATGATTATGCCGCGTGCCAATAAGAATTAATGTGTATCTGTAAAAGTTTTCTGAAAATTTCTGAGAATTTCTGAAACATTATTACTGGACTGTTTGTCCGTCTGTTATAACACTTGTAAACTATGACGAGACTTTGTAAACAATCAAATCCTTAACCGATGTACATGTTCAATTTTGGAAGGGGTAAAAACAGATTGATTTCAAAGGTCGAAGGACAAGATCAAGATACCTAGTTAAAGTTCATGTATTTCCTTCTTGAATAAGGGGATATGTATCAACATTTAAGCAGTACATACCTGCATATGTAATTTATAATTCAACATACTAGTGACTATAGAGCTTTGTCATTGTAAATTCCTTTTGGATAGTGCTTAACAAAGGTTGAGAGTTCAATGACTTTTTTCATTCATATAATAATATGTTCGTCCTCACGAACTGATTGTCCAAAATAATTGCCCGTGCTCCGAAAAAACAACAGACGTTGTCCTTTTTATCATAGAGCCATTCCCTTGTTCTCCAAAATGATCTCTGAGTTTCTTGCAAGAAGCGGGAATTGCTTAGCGAAAGAGTTTTATGGGGTCCGTGTTGATCCAGTATCGTTGGTTTTATTTGTTACACTGTCATTGCTATATTTTATTTTGTTGTCTATAGTACAGAAATTGTTTCGCTTTTTATTTTTTCTTGACAAATTTTTGCCGGTTTTATAATCTTTTATATTTTTTTCGTACTAATGATTCTTCTTAAATTTCGCCTCCGACCATGCCTAACGGATTTTTGATATTTATCTAATTAGATAGTAAAACCCCGTCGCATGTTTTGTACGCCTGAACCAAGTCCTGAAAATGTTGATACTATGTACGGCCTTCACATGGAAATTAGACTTCGCCTTCATATTTGTTTCCTTTTTATTCGATCAGAGATCGCTGCTGTTTTTGTTTTTTTATTTATTTTTGTCTTCTGTCTTTTTCTGCAACGTACAAAACATGAGTTGATCTTTGTTTTTTCCTTCTAAATTAAGAAATCCATGCCATTTCACTCTGTTGGAAAGTTATATCATTGGAAATCAAATAAATATCAAGCATTAAATCTCTAAGTGATGTATAGTATTATTTTTAATCTTTATGTTTGAGACGACCCCTCACATCTTGACTGTCGTACATTTTTCATCTATTTTGACTATACTAGTAGTCGTAGTCAACTCTAGCTGTAGACAATTGTTGAAAAGGACAAAATATAAAGGTTACCATTAAAGGCTATGTTAGATCTGCTTCGCAAGTGACTCTAGCTGTGGCGCATTATGTTGTTTAAAAAGTCTGTGATATTAGGAGCGAGGAAGTAGACTTTTGTTCCCCCAGAAAAACCCAATATGAAAGTATTAATTTATATCTTAGATTATTTCTTTCATTGGTGCAATTTGTTTGTCATTTATTATCCAGCTGTATAGTTCCTTGCCGTTGGCATTGAAAGTTGATCAATTATATTAAAACCACAAGTATTTTGAGTCAAGAATTATCAAATGCAAAAATGCTAGTATCAATTCAAAAAGAACTGTTGATACAGTTCATATGCACAGCAGATATATAATGTTCGATAAGTAACTTTTCTATTTCCAGATGATACGTTTAAGATCAGGTTTAAGTCGACGTCAGGTTTAATTTTGAGTGTCCTATAGGAGAAAAACAACAATGAGCAACATGTATATAAGTTAGTCTGAAGATTGAACAGGAAATTGTGTATATGCATTTTATAACAGTGACTAGCTATATATAGCATCCGGAAAGTAAAGACTTTTGCTATAATAATAAGAACCCCTTCGTGTGTGAATTCAGGTTAGAAATTTTACATAAAAGAGGGAAGAAAGATACCAGAGGGACATTCAAACTCATAGATCGAATTACAAGAATTTGAACAACACAATAAAGAAGATCAGAGAGAACACAATAATTTGCAGATCACTAGTGTTCGGTACTCTTGTTATGTTTTACTTTTATGACAGAATAAAAGACATCCACATAACATTTATACTTTTTTTTTCAATTTTCGATATTTCATCATTTGTCCTTACAACCAGATCTGATGTCCTTAAATACCTTCACACATAATACAATTTCCTATAAAGGGGGCTCGCGGGTCTAAATATTTTTTTTTTTAATTTATATAGGATTTCGCTGTATTTTTCTATAAATGATCTTTATCTTATACTTAATAGAAAAATGATGTAAAAAAAATGGGGTCACCGTTCATTTACGCTCACAATCTGCATTCGAAAGAAGCAAACATTTTTGTAAAATTTCACTTTATCTTTTGAACTAATAGGAGAAATAGAGGTAATATCAAAATAAAAAAAACTTAATTACAGGAATCGCTCAAATTTTACAATAGTTTAGTTTCAGAACAGCTTAGTTGAAAATTATAATAAAAAATATGGGTCATCGATAAGTTAATTAAAATATTTCAATTTACTTTTTACATCTGAGCATAGTTTTGTGTGGACGTAGCGCGTGTCTGGTGTATACAAATATTTTTTAACAAGTTACCTTTGGATGGCTATTATTCGTTTCTTTCTCTGTCCTATTATTTTCTCCCATTTATCTGTTTATTTATTGTAACCCTGTCGTGTAATGTTGTAATTTTAATGTTATAATTAACACTGCCATTGAAGCGGGAGGTTTGGCATGCCAAAAAAAAACAGGTTCAACCCACCATTTTTTTTTCATAAAATGCCCTGTACCAAGTCAGGAAAATGGTCATTGTTACATTATAGTTCGTTTCTCTGTGTGTTCATTTCGGTGTTGTGTCTCTGTTGTGTCGTAGTTCTCTTATATTTGATATGTTTCCCTCAGTTTTAGTTTGTAACACGGATTTGGTTTTTTCTCTATCGATTGATGAATTTTGAACAGTGGTATACTACTGTTGCCTTTGTCTAATGCCAAAAATGGCATTTTAGCACCAAAGGGAGACAATTTGGAGCTGTTTTAATGTTCATTTGAAAATTCATCTGGGGCCAAAATGAATTGATTTATTTGAACGATTTTTGTACCATATGATAAAGTAACAACTACTTAAAAGGTAATAAATAAAATTTGTATTGAAAAATAAATGTTTGATTTTTTTATCTGAAATTTTTATACCCTCGAGCCTCCTAATGGGCATATGATACTGTTACAGGAGTGGACATGGCGTTGCTAAGGTAAATTGTTATGTTAATGACGTCAAATGGTGACTTTTCGGGAAAAGATTCAGTTTCCGAATAATTTTTATCATTCAAACTTACCTCACTTGAAAACGAGTTCATGGACCCCTCTTTCCTAAAATGCCATTTGGTTTGATTACGAAAGAAAATTATGTGTGACAATTTTCATGAAAACATAAATAGTAGATTTTTTTTAAATTTGATAAATATACAGCAAACAATGACGTTTTTTTTCTACGTTTGTGAACATTTGATAAATTTGAGTCATCGGAAAAACAAATTGCACAAATTTATAGGATATTTATATAGAACAAAATTTACAAATAATTTAACAAAAACAGCTTGTGTTTATCTTTTAAAACAAAAAAGTTTAACGTTACAGGATCGAGCAGAGTATACAATAAGACCATCGCAGCTGTCTCCTCATTGGTAAGTGAATTGTAATTATCGTAATCGGTCAATATTCTGATATGATGTTCTGTTTGGTCCATCTTTAAAACGTCACACATGCAGTCTCAATAGTACGTTTATTTAGCTTTTGGGTTGTTGGCAGCTGTGCATTTTGATCCTACCTGTTTCAATTAAACATGTTAAAGGCCAATATGATCGAGAGTACGTACGGCCATTTTTGAACCTTTACAGTTCGACAGTTTTTTTCCTATTATCAAAATATGATTCGTATATAAGATGACTAAATGGATCGTATTATGCCTGTATTTAAAGAACTTATCGTATATATAGTCATCAACTTCTTTTGATATATATTCATTTAAACAGTTGACCCGTCAAATTTAAAATATGTTAGTGCGACATTGGTTTTTGCTGACAGAGGTTTCCAAAAAATTGATACCTATTAGAACGTTTGTACGTGGCTTCACCTAATTAATTTAAACATAGTGGAAAGGATTATACACTGCATGATGTTTTCTTGTCCAAAAATTCATTATCTGGAATTTATACAAACATTATAATCTTATTTTAATAGCATACTAAGAGCAATCATATGTTAACTATCATGGTTGTTGAAGCAGGATACATTACCGAATCTAGTTCAAAGCTACAGACAACACAATTATACTTGACTCAACAATGTTTATAATTTTAACTGCATGTTTTTAATATTATTAGAAATACTGTAGAAAGTAGCATACATATGACATGACGTGTATGTTTTCAATGATTTTTCCGAAAAAGTTCACACGCCCACGTACTTCATACGAACCGCGCCATTGTTACATATATCTTCTATAAGTAAATCATGTGCTAATCGCTATTTGGCAATTGATTATCCTTTGACCGCATTTTTTGTTGCATACTATTCCATTCATCGAGGCTTAGTACACACACATCAAATTAAACCGTTTAAAGAATGTTAACGAAAATAATAAAATATTTCCCTTCAAACTCACTGTTAAATATTTAACTCATCTACCATTTTTAAAACCAGGGACAACACAAATTAGGATTAATTATATATCATTTTCATGATTTAGAAATAACATGAATATCACAACCCGCGCGAACAAAATCAAATATCATCAAATATATCGATATATCAGTATTATAACTTGGTACGCGTGACGCAAGATTTTGGTCACCTAAGACTTTTCAGTGACGCTTTAATTAGTATAAACAATTGTTCTTAATATAAAGGTTGCTATTAAAAGTGACTCTTGCTGTGTCGTATGAAAAATTCAGCGAATGATCCTTTTCTGTGATATCAGGAGCGAGGACAGAAGATTTTTTCCCCCAGAAAGGACAATATGAAAGTATTAATTTATATCTTAGAATATTAAGTGACGAATTTATTTGTTATTAATTATCGAGCTCTATAGTTCCTTGCCTTTCGCGTATACTGTTGCTCAATTAAATCAAAACCACAAATATTTTGAGTCAAGAGCTATTAATTGCATAATGCTCACTCAAAAAGATGCAGTTTATATGCACAGCAGGTATATAATGTTTGATATTTAACTTTTCTATTTCCAGATGATATGTTATAGATCAGATTAAAGTCGGGGACAGTTTGAATTTTGAATATCCTTCGGGCAATACAATAATGAGCAACATGGTTGAGAGTTGGTCTGACAATGATAAAGACAAACTGTGTATCTGCATTAATGTGGAACAGTGCCTGGAAACCGGAAAAACATACTTCGGCTTTAACAATAAGAAGAACTTCGTGTGTGAATTCAGGTTAGATCTTTCGTGTAAATTACATGATTCTGAACAAAACAAGTTGTCAAATAAACAAGTTAAGAGAGAACACAATTATTTGTGCATTTCCCTGGTGTTCGGTAGTATTGTTATTTTAGGCTTTTATGGCATACTGATAGACATCCACATAACAGTCATATTTACGACTTTCTTCTTTTCTTCGATATTTCAAAATGATCTGATGTCCTGAAATAGACGTTCGAACATAATATTATTTCCTATTTGGAAAAAGCCTCTTATGTATGTATTAGTATTAGTTCCTTATGGAATAAAGAGCAACGATTTTTTTTTAATGAAAAGATATTACGGCATTTTTTTTACAAAATTTCGGGAACAACGTCGGTTTGGCGAAGCAAAATTTATAAATTGTCAAGAGGTTCAATTTACTTGTTTTATCATAGGTTTGACGGCTATAAGTGCATTCTAGTTTGTTATCACATCATCATAAAGAAGCTGTTCAAATACTGACAATTACGATACTATCACATATCTTGCCTCAGATAATTTGTAGCGATAATAGTGTTAATACCATGAAAACAAACTTTTGATGAGGCGTTCGTTTCATACTGGGTATGAATTATGTTAAGGTCAAGTAACAGTAAATGAACGCCGTCTAACGGATTCCGCGAAATATTGCGACGTTTTGTACGAATTACGTCCCTTTGACCAGATTTTGCAATGTTAAAATTTCAACCGGCGATTTTTCAATGGGACAACGGTCAGGGGCGGATCCAGCCATTTTAAAAAGGGGGGGGTTTCCTAACCCAGGACAAAGGGGGGTTCCAATTACATGTCCCCATTCAAATGCATTGATCGTCCAAAAAAAGGGGGGTTCCAACCCCCGGAACCCCCCTCTGGATCCGCGCCTGACGGTAAATATGACGGAAAGTATGTATCTTCTAGGAGATTGAACTTGTTTGCTAAAATTGAAGAAATGCTACAGGATTTTGAAAATGAATATGAAAAGTCATGAAGACGACCTTCAAAACGAAAATCAGGTGTTTGAGTTTGGATATCTGCCGACCAGTTAAAACAAGTGTGAAAACTGTTGATCACTGTTGCTCACCACTATTTCTACATAATTGTGATGAGGAAAAACGGTCTCGACAGTATATTGAACTCTGACACAAAATAGTACTTTTGATGTCATTGTTTACTTCAACTAACCAACAAATATGCAGAAATGAAACTTCTGGTGAAAGGGAAATATATTTAGACCATTTTGAGTCGAAATTCACTTGTCTATGAGTTTGCGTTAAACATTCAGGATTAATGCGCTACATAGTACACTAATTTAAGATTTCAAGAAAACAGGGAGTTATTTTGGTAGTACCTGTGTTTTCAAGATCAGAAATTTCATATAAGACTTTAAACATTGGTTGAAAATTGGCATGTAGAAAGGTGATACATGAACAATTCAGGATATACCTGGTTTCCATGAAGTTAAACTTAAGGTAAAATATTTAGATAGCTGTGAAAATTGCAAGATTCGGTTGAACAGATATAGATTTTTAATTGGTGGTCTGACACCTTTATTTTCGTTTTCCTCCCAAAATAACACAAACTGAATAATCATAAGAAAAGATGACAAATGCGACTATACCTATATAGAACACAGAGGCACGATGATTAATTCATTGTAGAAGGAAGAGAAGCGACACACAAAATTAGGTCTTCTCGTTTATTAGTATAGATACTCTAACTTTTCTTTTACAGTACTTTGTATATCCCCATCCCTGTTTCACTTGAATTATTGTCAGCTTATTCGAATATGAGCATGTTTTCTGGCACGTTTGAAATAAATGCAATTCATCTTATGTTTGAATGTAAATTTACACAATCATGTAATTATAAACATTTAGCATGTTTTAAAAACAGGAAGAAATGTTTATAAGTGCAACACACGGTATTTTAGGACAAGAAATCAATTTTTCTTACACCTTTAAAATTCAAATGAAGTAAAACAAGAAATCAATCTGGTTGACGCAACAATGACAATCTGTTACACAGAATAATAGTGGTGCATTTCGTTCCAGTGGGTCTCAATCAACACTGATTTACAGAAATCTTGGTAAGAATTTAATCTTAGATGCTTGATTTTCTTGACGTTAAAGCATAAAGAAATATTATTGTATGTGCTAGTTATAGTTATAAGTTATTTTGACAAAAAAAAAAACTGTTCGTTGGTCCTTGCGTTGTCGTCAGTTTGTCCTCATTGTTTTAAATGTCCCCTAAGTAACACCTTTCTCTGCATATCTTCGTTACAATGTTCTGTGGAAAACAATAGTATATCAATGAGAGATATTACTTTATTGGGGTACATACATGCAACACCTAAACGAGTTAACTCTTAAAAATCAGCTGAGAGTTTTAATCACCAACTATTAGGAAGGGGAAATCAAGCTTTTCAATTATCAAAATTAGTGTTAATCAAACTGCTTAAAAGCCATCAAATTATTCCTGTAAATTGAGCGGTTCAAATTTCTAGAAATTTTCATACTTTTGTAAACAGGTAAGAGTTAATATTTTTTCAAAATTTTTTGAAAATTTAACGAGCGAAATCTATTTTAGGCAAAGTGTTGGGTATCCCCTTAAGCATAATCAGAAATGATATTGTTTTGTCATAAACTCTTTCAAACATCAGTGAGATAGCGCAGGTGGATTTTTTTAGTCTCCATTTATTGTCTAAAAGAAATGCACCACGAAATAACTATAGGTTAGGGTTAGGGTTAGGGTCAGGCCATGTTTTGTAAGACTAAATAAGTTATTATTAACAAGTGTGTATCACTGGTAAAAAGGTCTAACCTTACCAGGGCATTTAAAGCAAGGCCACATAAAAGGGGCCATGAGTTCCGTAATTTGCCGAAATATAACTGCTAATTTAAAATTACGTCTTACAAGATATTGCGTATATCAGATTTACATGTTTATCTTTACACTAGGTACATACACAGTTATGTTTCAGGTATATTAGCGTGCTCAAGGTATAAAATGATTTTAGATTTAAAAAAGAGGAAATAACGTTTATAAATAGGAATAACTGTTAATTCAGAAATTATTTCATACATCTATTATTGCGATTTTTGAGGAATCGACAAGCATACGAGATCAGTTATTGCGATTGCAGAAAAAAGTTCTCCAAAATGGCTAGAGTAAAACCATTCAAACAGGAAAACCATTGGTCTAATCTTTATATAAAAAGGGGGAAATACTTATGAATAACACCCACACACGACAACCATTGAACATTAGGTTCCTGACTAAGGACAGGCACAAACAACTGCAGCGAGTTTAAACGTTCTAATATGTACCAACCATTACATTTAGATAAACTTGTTAACTTGTTCTCTTGCGAATATTTGCCAATGATTAATCAACAATTAACAATCAATCACTGATTCTAACAAAGTATGTAAATTGAACAATGTGCAGAGAACCTCATTGCTCATAATGAGCAAAATCATTAGTGCTCCAGGAGCCCAAGCCTTAGCCCTAACATATTTACGTTCCTATTTGATTTCAATTAATTAAATATCGTGTGTGTTTTCATTATGTTTACATTAATATACTCGAAATAACATGTTGATTTGGTCCTGGTAATTTTTTATGAAGTTCAAATTCAATCAACTTGAAACTTAGTTTACACTAGAACACACCCGTGATATCGCGGGTCTGTGAATGAATAATAAAAGTATCTATGCGTAAGCCTTATTCTTGTATTGGTATTATCATGTTAATAAGGCATGCCGATTATAAGATGCACAGTTTTCTCTGTTTTCAAAATATTTCTGTTTGAACGCGTCGACCTAAAACTTATCAATTATTGGTAATATTATTTTCTTGGAAACTAAAAGGGCCTGGAATTGATTATTTTTTAATCAACAGCATTGTCCTATATTAGTTATAAATAAAGTTTAATTCTTTGACGTCATGCCGGCTAACAAATTAAAAACTGTACCTATACGCCTAAATTTAAGTTCAGAATTTTAGTATTCGTATTGACATCTTAGAAAGTCATACTGATTAAAATACTACAATAGGGAACAATGTGACAATGATTGAATTTAGAAGTGTCAACCCTGTGCTTATGACTCGTGTATATAGCAAAATCCTAAATTCACCGTATGGTGGTGCGCCCGTCAGATGCGGAACGTACAGATAAGGTAATAGGTAACAGGTGAATATACTATTGGTATCGGTATCGGATTCGACCCGGAACTTGTTAATTATTGGTAATTTTAATTATGTGGACAACACAAGTGTCTGGAGTTGTGTAATTTTTAATCAACACCATTGTCCTATATTAGCTATATATAAAGTTGAATTATTTGCTTTGTCGTTTTTACCCGATGACGGCTGACAAATTGGACCTCGTTATTTTAGTATTATAGATATTCCTTATGATATAACATTAATACGGTTGCACGGTCAACTAAACATAAAAAATGATAGTGCAATAGGGACATTTGTATAATGTGGACACATTCTTAATTTCTTTGTTTAAAAAAAAATATCGGAAAGGTGGTATTATATGAGAGTTATTATTCATTTGTTTGATGTGTTTGAGCGTTTGATTTTCCCATTTCATATGGACTTTTTACTTTTGCATCTTCTTCGTTTAAAACCGTTTATCTCATTCACCATCATTTACACAATGTACTATCAATTATGATGATAGTAAATAAAAAAGAAGATGTGGTATGATTGCCAATGGGAAAACTGTCCACAAGAGACCAAAATGACACAGACATTAAAAACTATAGGTCACTGTACGGCCTTCAACAATGCCCATACCGCATAGTCAGCTATAAAAGGCCCCGATAAGACAATGTAAAATAATTCATCAAGTAGTTTGTCAATCTTCAAATCTGACAAATTGATCGGAAAAGTAAAACATGTAAAAGATCAGAACAGATTATTGATTATTTTTTTTGTAGAAGTATACAAAGCTGCTGTTAAGATTCTTCTTAATTTTTTTTCACGGTAAGGATGTACATATTCATTTGTTAATAATCATCAAATCATATTACAAACAATAGATGTAAACAAGAAAGCTACATGTATCGTTCTAACATTATTGATGTTTAACATTTAAAAAAACCCATCTCACTACAGATGTTGTACTTTTAGTTTGAAAACATCTACACAATATTGATAAACAATTTCTTGGTATAATTTTGTAAATAAAAACATGGCAATTACTCATTATTTATTAAATATATGTTTAGCATATACAAGAAATAACATTTGTTTGTTAATATACTTGGTTTATATGCCATTTTGTGCTTCTTTGTTACATATTTTTTTGTTTCATAGTTATTAAGATTATAATTCGTTGTTGACTGCTGTACCCTGCTTTTCCTTACACATTTACCTATTTTATCTGTTGGTTCCCTAATTGTTGTCAACATGATGGAAATTAATGCGCCTGTCATCATGTCATACATTGTACAAGTGAGAGGTTTAGCTAGCTTTAACACCAGGTTTAATCCACCATTTTCTACATAAGTAAATGCCTGTACCAAGTCAGGAATATGACAGATGTTATCTATTCGTTTGATGTGTTTGAGCAATTAATTTTGCATTTTGATTTGGAACTTTACGTTTTGAATTTTCCTCGAAGTTCAGAGTTTTAGAGATTTTTCTTTTAGTTTTGTTCGAAACAGTTGAAACATTTTTTTCAACTTATAAAGTTTCGAAGAATAACATATGAATAATGTTTATATTTCGTTTGTTTTAAAGGCGCAAATATTCGATCTATATTAAAAAGTAAAACATTTAAGGTATTAAATGTTCTCATGCGAATATCTAGCACGGATAGTTAATCAACAATCAACAAGCAATTATTAATTCTAACAAAGCATATATTGATATGGTCATATTTATAAATAAACTGTTTACAAAATGTTTAATTTTTGGAAATACTAAGGCTTTTCAATTCAGGAATAGACTATCTTAGCTGTAATTTTAAGAATTTTGGTCCTTAATGCGCTTCAACTTCATACCTTGTTTGGCCTTTTTAACTTTTTTGGATTCGAGCGTCTCTGATAAGTCTTTTGTAGACGAAATGCGCGTCTGCATTAATGCGAAATTTAATTCTGGTATCTATGATGAGTTGATTACACAATGTGTAGAAAACCACACTGCTCATATTGAGTAAAATTATCTATGATGCAAGAGCTAAAACCTTAGCCCTAACATATTAACGTTCCTATTTATTTCAATTTTTCTGACTAGTGCGTGTTTTCATTATGTTTATATCAATACACTAGAAATAACATGTGTTTTTGGTCAAGGTAGTTTCTGATTAAGTTGAAGTCTAATCAACTTAATACTTAGTACACATCTTCCGTATGCTATGATCTCGCTCATGTTTATGTGAAGTTAAGAGTTTTGACCCCGATTGCACAGTCCACTGAACATAGACAATGATTACCGCGAGAGGGTCATCCTTGTACTACGGAAACATTCCTGTTTTCTTTGTTTATAAAATGCTATAATCATGGCGACAATAATAATAATAAAAAATGTATTGTATCATGTGTATGACAGTTGATATCAATTCGTTTGCTGTATTTGAGAATTTGATTTTGGCATTTGATTAGGGACTTTCCGGTTTGAATTTTTCTCGGAATGTTTTTTTTTTTGTAATTTTACTTTTTACTAGTTTTGCATTCCCTTCGTTTAAAACTGTTTATCTCATTTTACACCATTTACACAATGAAATATGAATTATGATTGGAGTAGTTTGCCGATGTTCCAATCTGACAAATTGATTAGACAAATATAAGACCTGAACAGATGTTTAACTGATTCAAAGCTTTTTTGAAGTATACAAAGCTGCTGTTCAGATTCTTCTAAATTTTCTTCACGATAAAGATGCACAAATTCATTTGTTAATAATCAGCAAATCAAAATATAAACAACAGATGTACACAAGGAAGCTACATGTATCGTTCTAACATTATTGATGTTTTACATTTAAAAAAACCCATCTCGCTACAGATGTCGTAATTTTAGTTTGAAAACATCTTCACAATATTGATATAGATATCAACGTTATACAATAATTCAATACTGTCAAATCCTTGTTATAATAACCTTATCATAAGAAGATTTGGCATTAGTGACAATGAGACAATTCTTCATCCAGGTCACAAAAGCTATGTTTGGAAAAATATTTAGAAAATTTTGGCCCTCAATGCATCAACTGTGGGTTTTTTTTTCTATTTCATTCGAGCGTCACTGGTACTCTTGGTACAAATTTAAACCAAGGCAGAAAAGTCCCTTTTTGTTTTAAATAAGGATGCATGATTTCGTGTTAAAATTCCTTGACAATTATATCACCTTGTTTCATTTCCAGAGGAGAAATGTTCCCTCAATTTCTATATTTATCTAAAATCAATAACAATCTATTTTACGACTATACATTTTATTTGTCAATTGTAAACATTTCTGATTGAAGACTTTCAACAAAGGTAGATGATGGATGAAAATTTAACATAAAATGAGCATGAAGGGGACTATTATGATGACTATGCGGTATGGGCTTTGTTCATTATTGAAGGCTGTACAGTAGCCTACTGCAGTTAATTTCTGTGTAATTTGGTCTCTTGTGGATAGTTGTCTCATTGGCATTCATACCACATCTTCTTTTAAATAGTCATAGGTATGTTTATCATTTTTATTCAAACAAATCCTCAATGTCCTTATAGAACGGTATAGAACGGTATGGAGAGAAAAAAGGAAAATAACAAAAATTCCGAACTTCAAGGAAAATTCATAACGGATAGTCCTTTATCCAATGGCAAAATCAAAAGCTCAAACACAGCAAACGAATTGATAAAAAGTGTCTTATTTCTGACCCAGTATTTCCTTTGTAGAAACTGGTGGAGGAACCCTGCTTTTATAGCAAGCTGCACCTTCCACTTGTATAACAGACTCATGTGTATCAAAAGTATCATTCACTTCATGTTAAATGGTGTTGCTTGGACTTTAGTTTTCTGTGTTGTTTCTTGATTACTATTGTTCGTCTTTTTCTTCTTTTTGCCATTATATTGTCAGTTTATTATTAGATCTATGAGTTTGAATGTTTTCTGGGATCTTTCGACCTTCTATTAAATGGGTTTGTAGCACGGAGTATATTCAAGTTTCCATGATATTTTATTTTCAGGTCAACGCAGGAAGACACCAGTGCGTCAATAGTACACCAATTTCATTATGAAATTGAAATCGTATTGCTATAGGTTTAATGAGAAAATTTCCATCTGAAGTGCATGTATACGAATCTTTGGAAGGTCGTTAACCCGCGGAATAATTTATCAATAGTTAGTAAGGAAGTTACATGGATAACAAATTAAGCGCCATTGCTTACCAACTGAGATATCAGATCAATATAAAATTGTCATTTTATCTTCATGTAATTAAAAAAAACATAATAATATACACGTACATAGAAGATGTCATGTGATATGTAGTATATAATATATGTACATATTGTAGTTTTGAAGTTGTTTCCAAAGATTCCTGATATCATTGAATGCGAAAACTGCTGTAAAGAAGCCAAAATGAAATTCTTATTGGTTGCTGTCGTACTAATGTTGGAACTTGTTTGTGTTTTATCAATTCAAAGTAAGTTGTTTATTGTTTATAAAGCTCATTTTTTATTAGACATATCACAATTCATGAAGATTTTAGGTTAAATTTCAATGATTGTAAAGTAACATTGAACGGAGGGATTTGTTTAGTATTTGTTTTGTATTTTCCTTTGTTATATTACAAAATATAACCTCTGAAATAATATATTAATACAACAATAGTTGAATTATGTAGTAAGACAACACACTAAAAATAGAAGCATGTAAAATAATTTTCTTTGTTATATCAGTTTTAGATTATTCGTTTAAATTGTTTGATTCATTGTTTTCATTAGTGTTTAATTGAATGGCAACATTCAATCCATATAATCGCATACAAGATTCTGAAAAAAATAACAATTTAAAAAGAAAATGTATAAAATTGTATTTCAGGAAAAACGAAAAATTGTAAAAGAAAGCATTCAGATCAACCTAAAGGTAATCCCCCTTTACATTATACAATCTTTTTATTTCTTATTCATTGATTTTATTTAGAAATAAAAAGAAGAAGAAAAAAATACATGTATACGCGCTAAAAATATAGGTTTTTCTGCAAGAAATTAAATACAAATAAAAAAAATATATAATTTTCGGAACAACACAACATTAGTTGTATGCAAACTTTTTGTTTTTATATATTTTTATTTATATTTATTGATTATGTAACACTGCATTAAGTAATGATTTACATTGATTTGATAAAATATTAGCAATAAAATATGTCAATGCATCATCAAAAGACCAACACTGTCGACATTTCCTTATTGACGGGTGCACATCAAAGAGCTATTTTGAATTGAAAGACTTATACTATTTTTTTTGATAATAATATTGGTTTGATATCTTTGTGCTGACGATTGCATATTGGGCCATTCCAGTTAATGTCTGCTAAAGGGGGATAGATGGTCCTTTCTGAGGGATTGAAGGGTGTAAAATTTAAACATCTTAGGTGTGATATTTTGGGTTTTTTCATCTGACACGTACACTTATACGCAAACAAATTCTGAGGGTTGCAGCAGTAAATAATTAAAAATAATTACATCTTAGGGGTTACAAAAATGCCTATGTCAGATCTTAGGGGTTCTTCGGAATGTAGACAGTTTTGTATCACGCATTATCTTGCATTGTATTTAAAATTCTGATGGGTACAATCCTATCATTAAAAAAATTCTGATAGGTCATTTTCCCCATGAGTGCCCATCCACCCAATATGAACAGAAAATCTACATCTGATAGGTCATAATTTTTAGATCTGATAGGTAATTTTTCATGATGTTTGTTCTGATACGTATAAAAAAATCTCCCCATCCATCCCCACCTATCAGAAATTAACTGGAATGGCCCATTGTATCACAATGAATGATATTCGATTGCAAAACGAATTCAAATAATTAAATTGAATAATCCAACCAGATGCTCGAAGCTGTATAGTACAGTGGGTTAAGCTTGTTTACATTTTATACCAATAATGAGGTAAAATTATGAAAGTCATGCTAGTATGATAGATGTGTATTTACTATTCCTTTGCAATTCGAGCTGTCTTCCAGAGCGGGCTTTAATAAATAAAAATACAATAAAGCACCAAAAAATTTTTAACTATTTGACAGTTAGGACAAAATAAATAATTTTTACAAATTGCATACTGAGAAATAATATATACATGTAACACAACATTTCAGTCTCGCTTCTGTACACTTTAATTATGTAGGTATATCATTGGTTTTTGTTTCAGTTCAATGTAACCAAACTGAAACAAACACGTGCTTAAATATCGATGTAGGAGACAAAACTGTAGGCGCAGTGGCTCGTTTATCCTGCCCAGATGGGTTTAATCTGATTGGTGACGATAACATTGTTTGTTTAGATTCGGGTAATTGGAGTGAAATAAATGCAAAATGTAAGAATATTTACATACAAAACAATTGAATGGAAACTGTATAGCTGTATTTTACTGTTAATTATATAACTGACAATGCAAACCCGTCTATAAATTTATTTATTTTTTTCAGATAAAAAGACGTATTTCCTTATATTTTTACAACAGACATTCGGCTGTCCTATGGACACCAATTGTTACTCTATGCATGTATCTAGTATATTTTTCAAATTTAACAAAAGCAAATTCAGCCGATGTGAATAAAGTTATCAATCTCCGGCGAAGAGTTCATAAGCGTTCCATACATGTTCCGCAATGCCAATCTCCGGTGCAGAGATCATTATCCGTTCCGTTCATCAATACTTCGTAACAATACACTCAATATAAAGCATGTATGGAACGGATTTTAATTCTGCGCGGGAGATTACCGCAATACTGCACTTACTATGAGTGTAATATTACGTAGAATTCAATGGAACCGATATGATCTCTCCACCGGAGATTTCGATGTCAGAATAGGTAACAAAAGAAACTAAGACAATTGACAGTGATATATAATTTTGGAAAAGATTACTTGAAGTTACTGACATGCAAACGCCAAACCTTAATTACACTGAATGTGAGATTGTGTCTTCATCGTATGAGAATGAAGGACAATCCCTCTCATTTTGGGGTTTAGTATCATACCATCATACAATATATAGAGAAAATATAACCCGTTTCATGGCAACAACTGGTTTTATAACAAATGTGTTTATTTCCGATGCAAAGACTTTATGAGTGAATCAAAATAAATACATGTACCAAAAATATGCCAATTCATACTGAGGCTTGAGGTCTACTATCTTTAAATTGTGTTCTTTGTTTTTAAATTTGGAAAATGAATTCAAAACATCGATATGTATTTCAAATGTGTTTTATTTTGCCTTTTATTGATCCATCAACTGAATTTGATATTTCCTATCTAAACTACGGACATTGATGGTCCAAGTCATATTTACTACAACTTTTGTGAATTTTTGTGATGCAGACCTTCTATCCGTCTTAATATCAATTGCATTAGTCTTATATGGTCGAAATGCGCGTCTTGCGTACTACATAAGAAGCATGTTATCTATAATGAGTTTTTATTATCAAATCAACTTTGGGTTCTCTTTATTTAGGTGATCCAGGCGATGAAATCGGCGGAATAAATGTCCAATCATTTGGTGGTTCCAGATACGTTTTTGTCAACTTTACTCAGAAAAACTATTCCGAAGCAGAGGTATTTTTATAGTTACTATCTTAACATATTTTAATTGAAAACAAATTGTGATTGTTTTTCTTTAAAATATTTAACAAATGTCATTACAACTTGGCTGTAATGAATGGTTCTCGTAACAAATACTAGTAAGAGAAAACGTAAATCTTAGTGCGACAGCAAACAAACAACGTTTGAACATAAAAAAAACCAATCTTCAGTGATGGAAATGTATTAATGTCTCATTTCAAAGTTTCGTGGCCAAGAGTAAAAAGGAATTTTATTTTTACCTCTTTTTTATGAGTATAAATATTCATAAAAAAAGGTGAATGGTCTAGATTTGACAGGTAGTTTGTTAAATTTGCTTTGTTACAATAGCAATAAAAAGCAATACTCCGGTATTTACAGTAAATTTTATCAAATAAATTTTATCATCAATGTATGTTTGAGAGACAGGTGCCTGGCTTGTGTTGGGTTTACGCTTTTGATAATGGTCATCGGTGCAAATAGTGATAACTACATTTTGTAAAAGGTATTTAAAGATGAAAATGTTACATGTTATGTTTTTGGTCAAAGTATTTCAAATATTTTGAAGGCATACTGTTCTGATATTTGTGGATCACTTGTCGAAATCAATAACAAAGAGGAAGACGACTACCTTATGGCAACAACGCAATCATTAAACGTTGGTAAGGATCGTTACTTTCATCGTATTTTTGAATGAATAGTTTGCATAATATAAGATCAAATGATAAACACCTAAAAGAAAACCAATCTGGGCATTGTTCGTCTTGATACAATGATGCAAGCAAAGGAACGTAAACTAGTTAATCGGAAAATTTTATTACGGAGAAGAACCAATAAAGATGAAAATAAGAATGATTTCAGGTTTATTGCTTTATTGACATTGGTATTGAAAACATGGAAAAATATTTCAAAGAAAATACCGTAATGATTATTGACCTAAGAGTACCAACAAAGCTGATAATCACAAAATTCAACCAGCTGTAGAGCAAAACAGATATAAAGCATCTTAAATAAAGGTAAAAGAAGGTTACGAAAAAAAGTGAGAAAAAGAATTTAAAAAATAGAAACACTAGCCGGGAAATAAGTGTTGACATCCAAAGTCTCACTGAGAAATTAAACAAATTTGGCCGGTGTTGCTCCAATCAAAAAACGAGTAAGTCTCCCTTACTAATGAAAGCTATAGCATAGCTTATAGTTCTAATTGATAGTTATGCTGAGATTTTACCAGTTAGGATGGCAGCATCCTTTCTGACAAAGGCCTTAGTAACTTCAATTCGCTTAAATACACCTCAGTAAGTGATGAATGAAAATACAAACTACTAGACACCAACAAACGCGCAGGACCAGACAAAATACCACATACAATAATGCAAATATAATCTGCAGAACTATTATAAGCACTCCGAAAAATGTTTTCACCGGACAAAGAAGAAATTCCCTTTATCCCGTTATAAATTTGGATGCCGATAAATCTCCACTATAACAGAAAGGAGACACTCACTTGGTAGCTAGTTACCGTTCAGTTTTTCCTTGATTACATCACTTGTAAGATACAGTTCGCAGCAATATATAGTCACAACCTGCAAAAATAAGTGTTAGAAAGCTGGGAGAAGATATGGATGCTGAAGATTAACCCCTGAAAGGGAACATTTTTCGCTAACAACTGCAGAACGGAGACACGGGACAGTACCCGTACAGCTGTCCTGTCCATTAAACCAAACCGTAGTTAATGTCAATAATTTGAATTCTCAATATCTTACTTCGTATTTTATTTGGCCTTTTAAACATTATTTGATTCGAGCGTCACTGATGAGTCTTTTGTAGACGAAACGCGCGTCTGGCGTAAATAAATAATTTTAATCCTGGTATCTATTATGAGTTTATTTACAACTTCTCTTGAAATAAACATATAGAGAATGATATAACAAAAAACAACAAGACACTTTGCTTTGTTAATCGGATCTTTAAAGAATGCACCAGAAGTAAAAGCTGCTACTTTTAAACTCGAGTACAACTTGTCATACAGCTTTTACCCAACCTGACCCATGGAAGCCTCGGTCACACCTTAAGGGATAAGTCGAGCAGGTGCCTAAAGCCTCGGTCACACCTTAACGGATAACTCGAACGAATGCCTAAAGCCTCGGTCACACCTTAACGGATGGCTCGAACGGAAGCATAAAGCCGCGGTTACACCTTAATGGATAACTCGAACGGATGCCTAAAGCCTCGGTCACACCTTAACAGTATGTGCGTGTTCTAAAATATTCATAATGAGATAATAGACATCAACAAGGGTATCAACCAAAACGCAAGCGACACTAGAACTCGTTCTGGACAACATCTTACATATAGAAAAAGGTCACATGATCACCAATGCATGTTTTTTTTTTAATCTATGAGTTTGACTGTCCCTCTGGTATCGTTCGCCTCTCTTTTGTCATCGTTCACATGTATGAATGAAAAGACAATCATGTATTGTTTATAATAACAATTAATGTCGCTTTGAGAGGAATGCTTTGCTTGGGACGACTACTGACATTAACGAACACAGGTGTGGCTTAGTACAAACAAATAATTAATTATAATTTGTAACGAATTCATACACATTATTTACCTACATACCCACTCTTTAATACTCCACTATTCAACCATTTAGACACCACAGACCATCCAGAGTATGGTTATTTACTCGGCTAGAAAACGTTTTTTCGATTAAATATAAAAAACATGATTATGATAACGATAAGTACGAACAATATAACAGAGGGACAGTCAAACTCATCATTCGAAAATAACTGACAACGCAATGGCTAAAACATCCTCAAATATAAAATATTTATAATCTAATGCACCAGACGCACGGTTCGTGCAAATAACAATATCCAGTCACGCTGGAAACAACTTTGTTTCTCATAAAAATGCAGCTGAGTAATCCCTTTTGGTGACAATATGAACGAGGACAGTAGTACATGATTGTTGCAAAATATATATATTGTTATGTACAATTTTTCACAATACATCTTATAATATTTAATATGAAACTTTTCTATGTGCAGCATCGTTTTGGATAGGATTAAAGTCGAACGATGGATCGAGTTTCGAATGGCCTTCAGGCAATACAATAATTACTAACATGTATGAAAATTTTGAGGATCAGACGTATGCTAAAGATAAAGGAAGTTGTGTGCTCGCATATAATAATCATGATGGTAACAGTAGGAGGTGGGAACCGTTTGTAAAAGAATTTTGCGATGAGAACAAGAAACACTTCGTCTGTGAGCTCATGTAAGAATTTTGTCATCTTATTACATAATTTTGAAAAAAAAACCAAGTTGTCATATAAACAAATTCCGAACACACAATACGCCGTTTCAGAATCTAATGCATTCTGGGTTATATTTCCAAAAGCGTATACCAGAACGTTTTGAATGGTTTAAAACGTGATAAATAATAGAAATTCAACCAATGACGTAACGTTATTTTCATTTTGGTGTACAAACAACGAGAAACGGCGAATTACAACAGATTTATGATAATTTGTTTTTCTTTCAATAATCAATATCATAACATTTGTTGTTTTAACCAGTTTTTACATGTATGTCGTGAAATAGAAGTTCCTTCATAATATTATTTGAAATTGAAATGAATATTTTGTAGAATATTTGTCTAATGTTAAGAATATAAAATAAAATTGAGAATGGAAATGGGGAATGTGTCAAAGAGATAACAACCCGACCAAACAGCAGAAAACAGCTGATGGCCAACAGTGACAAAACAGCGAAAAATCCCGCTCCCTGATGCGGGATTCAGCTGGCCTTTTAACAAAATGTGTATTAATTCAATAAAAGTTTACATCGAACTAACCATTTAAAGATATAAATGAACTAAAATAAAAAAAAAACCAACATACAAACAAGACTAAAGAAAGGTCTGAGGCTCCCGGCTTGGGACAGGTGCCAAAATGCGGCGGGGTAAAACATGTTTTGTGAACACTCAACCTTTTGTGAAGCATTTGCTTATAGAATAAAAGGATATTGAATAGTTGTTTAAAAATAAAAAAATATTGCGGCACTGTTTTATCATAAAGTTTAGACGAAAATACAAAAAAACAATGGCATAAATGGTAGAGGTTCTATTTACAAGATCATAGATATAACGATAATGACGCCAATTCTATGTTGTTATCGCATCCTAGTGAAGAGGCTGCTCATATACACCTAATTACGATGCTACCACATTTTTTGCCACAGAAATGTTTTATCGAGAAACTTGTAGGTACCAATAAGGACAAGCTATTATGAGGCGTTTGCATCATACTATGTATGAGTTATGCAAAATGGTTCCGAGAAGCGTATTTCTAGCGAGGTATACTTTTTGAAAAAATGTATCCTTATATTTATGCTTAGAAGCCAGCTGAAGCACGGCTCTTACTGCGAGATTTTCTCGATGTATTGATGCCTATTGGGGGCTTTTGTTGACACTTTGACACATTCCCTATTTCCATTCTCAATTTTATTAATCACATTGTGAGTGTTTTCCATTAAACATTCTACATATATACCAAAGGATTTTGAAATTGTGTAATTCACACAAAGTAATTAAAGAGCAAACGGCAACCGAAATCATTATAAGTATTGTTGACCAGGCAACATTCCAAACTGAAAAATATATTTTAATTTATGATAATTTGTTCGATAACTCTAAGATGAACACGATTCTATACATCTTGAATTAACCATTTGTGTTTGTTTTCCAGGTCTGGCTGATTTCAAGACAGAAACAGAACACAGTATATTATAACCTGACATTTGTGTTATTTTGAAAATTTGGTAAAAGCATAATAAAGAAGTATTATTGCAAGCTCTAGTTTTAATTATAATTGTTTTGTAATACAAACAAAGCATACTTGTACGTATTATGTGTATGTACTTGTATGTATGTGCCTTTCCAAAGTCAGGAGCCTGTAACTCAGTGGTTGTCGGTTTTTTTTGTGTTACATATGTGTTGTTGTTTTCCTTATTTGTACATAAATTAGGCCGTTAATTTTCCTGTTTGAATTGTTTTACATTTTTATTTAGGGGCCTTTTATTGCCGACTTTGTGGTATGGAACTAGCTCATTGTTGAAGGCCGTGTGGTGATCTATAGTTGTTAATGTATGTGTCCCTTGGTCTTTTGTGGATAGTTGTCTTTTTGGCAATCATACCACATCTTCTTTTTTTGTTTGTACCACTAGAGGAGCATTGACTGACTCCATTCAATGTGCATCTTAGTTTGCTTAACCTATAATGGTTTACTTTTTAAAATTGTTATTTGGATGGAGAGTTGTATCATTGGCACTCACACCACATATTTCTATATCTATTAAAGTCCTTAATCAGGTTAATCAAGTGAAGTTGAACTATAGCCTGAGTCAATGTTATCGTCATTATACATCACTTATTCTCCATGTTGACTCAATTCCTTTTTAAACAGAAACTATTCAATTTTCATTCCATCTACACTACAGAGGAAATTCTAAATAATCACAGGTAAATATAAAAAAGAAGATATGGTATGATTGCCAATGAGACAACTCTCCACAAGAGACCAACTGATATTTATGACTATAAATCACCGTACGGTCTTGAACAATGAGCACAGTCCATATTGCATAGTCAACTATAAAAGGCCCCAACATGACAATATTCCTTTGGAATGTCACCCATTGATGCATAACTTGATATTCCTGCAACTGTTCAGATACATTTTCCAAAATTAGATAACTGTCGTTTATAACACAATGTTGGCTGCTGTATACCCATTGTTGACATATGTACCTATTGCTGTGTATTCATACATTGATAATGAAGGTCGGTTGAGAAAATAACTTAACAAACAATATATTCTTATTTCAAATTACAACAAAAGATATGATTTTAGCTTCTCAACTTTGAACTCTCCATTTCAGGATTTCAGCAGTACATGCATGTTGTGTGTATTTCGTCCAGTTGATATTATCTTATTAAGTTTACCACGAGTCGGAGAAATGCTATGGAATATCTTTGTTAAAAGTACTGACGGAATTGTTTCAATTGAGAAAACCACTATCCCATACTCTTTGTTCAGAATGTGACATAACTGATTTACATTTATAGCTGAATCTGGACCAACATAAACAACACGACAAGTGCCACATCTGATTTTCCTTCTGAATCAATTCAGAGTTTTTGATTGAGTTTTTGAAGTTCAATTTTTCCTTTTGTTATTGTGCTTTGTATACAGTTGTTTATTTCCAGTCTTTTTTTTTAGAATTGTTAAGCGTGTGTAATCGAATCAAGAATGTAAATGCATCCATTTGGTATCTTCTGTCTCTGGTTAATATTAGTATATATTGATTGACAATGACTGGAATTAAAAAGGTGAACAATTTAATCATGTTAATATGAAAAACAATAAAAATCATTTAAAGTTATGCAACCGACCACAGCCGTGCCTGATTCCATTATATTACTCCAATAGCTTGACAATTTGCTGTAGGAAAAGAGTATAAAAAGGCGAAACTTTGGGAAAAAGAATTTGAAAACTCTTCATTGATATCTAGCATCGAATTTGGTACATTATGTGCTCATTTGATAAAACCAAATACACCGATTACGGCTAAGGCCGTCTGTTCCTATGCGTAGATGAGTCATTGACCCTGGAATTTCTGGAAATATATGGAAACATATGTAGTCAAAATAAATAATCAATACATAGAAATGCTTAAATGATTTGACGACCAAACATTCACATGTCACATGTAAAACGAGACCTCCTTACCTGTTCGGAGAATCAGAACGACAAGGTCAATGACATAATTCGTCATGTTTGTAGTAGTCAGTTCTAAGTTTAATGTAGTCCATGTAAGACTTATAAGAGTTCTCCATTTGATATCTTCCATTACTGCTGTAGTTTGCTAATTAAAAAAAAGCAATACAAAATTATTATTTGTTTTAATTTACAGAACTCCTTTATATGACTCGCCATTGATATTATATCAATCATATGCGATCTGTCAAATAAAGGTTCGCAAAAAACTATGACTTATTAGCGGTTGTAGAATAACAATATGCACATTTTTATGTAAATCGAAATAAGGTTGTGATACGACCGTTTTGCAAATCAAAGGAAGATGGTAAAGTCGAAACTCGTCTGTTTATTTACATACAAATTATAGAAGTTTTACTGTATTTTTTTTTTTATCCACATATTTTATTGACATTATTTTTAAAGTACAGACGTGAAGGATTATATTTTTGTTGCGTCAATGGCAACACAATAAAATAGAGACAAAAAAAGTATACTATTTCCTCGTATAGAGTAGTGTCTGTAATCTCAAATGATCATCCGTTGATATACTGAACAAATAATACGGACGGGTAACAAATGCATAATGGACACACACAGGATATGCAACCTACGAAAAACAGAAACAACCGGATAGAATGGATGTCGAAAGTAAATTGTATAAACATATTGTAATCTGTTATGAGAATGATATTGACACTGTATCGATTTTTTTATTCGTACTTGAAACCTGAGCCGATCCTGTTTAACTTCCACCACGATCTCTCTGATTCAAAAGCAAAACTTTACTTAATCAACATCGACAATAACGTTCTTACTCTCAACCAGGAACGTTCTTATCAAACAAAATGTTTCTGGAAGGATCTCCATAGTGCATATCTGACTCTAAAGCTCTGAATTACTACCTTAGTTAAGTTTTTTGGGACGAATACGAATAAATTACAACTGAAGGAAGAACATGCCTTATTTTGTATGTTTGTGGACCTACTACGAATACCAGGATTCGGGATAGTTCAACATGTATCCAAATATTTCATGTTCTTCCTTCAAAAATGATTTGATAATTATTCGAATATAAAGTCACTTATAAAAATATCGTATCAATCAATGAAAAACAATACTGATTTCGTGATACGAATAATAAACTTAATGCGTTTCCGTCAGTTTTATTTTGTTACCCCGATTTTGTTTTTTGTCCATGGATTCATGAGTTTGAAAAGCGGTATACTACTGTTGCCTTTATTAAGAGCGAAATATACAAGTGAAACATTCAAAATCATTGATCGATAATTGACCCTGACAAGGCCATGGCGGTTTTTAAGAAATATAAGGTGAAACACAAAAAACCTTCAGTTTGTGTAAATACGAAGCAACTTCGAATTGCCGATTTTATGATATCGAAAATCAACTTTTGGTGAAAACACCGTAATGTATCTAATATAATCTGAAAGCAATAGGGCAATTGTCTCCTGCTATGCATTTATCCCCTGAAATGTGAATACACACGCAGTCAAATCAACAAAAGGGAATATGAAACTATCGATACATAAATCTTGTCATACGCACAACTTGTAAAGTGTGAACATTCACACATGATTCATAGTAATTGAAAGTTATCTAATCTTGATAGATGTTTCACATATACAATCAGTTAGGAGGTTCGCTATTCAGTTTTAAAATAACAAGATTTTCATAACACTAGTATATATTGAAAAAGAATTATTAAAGGATCCCAAAAGAGCAAAAACAAATACATGAAATAGGTCAATGTGCTTGTTTTCGAGATATTAGCAATTAGAATTAGGAAAATGTCCTCTCTTGATTTTTAATAGTTTTATCATTGACAAGTTTAAGTGCTAAAAATTTATCAAAAAATAACAAGGATTTTATTAGACTTTTACAGATGGTTTATAATTATACATGCAAACAATACTAAAAAAATGGAGGTCAAAGGGCATTTTTTTTTTTGTGGCATTCAAATAGATACAACTAGAGGACTCCGAAAATCTGACAAAAATCAAAACATGACAAGCGAACATCCTTAAGCGTGGTGATTTACAGCGAGTATTGACTAATATACGGTCATTACTTGATATATGTAGTGTGTTTAATTTCCCATTAACTATTTGTTTGGCATCTTTTCATTTATTCGTCTTTGTTTTTAAATTTAAAGTTTTAATAACACAGAATGGGTTGCTCTTGATCACGTATACTTTAAAAAAATGAATGAAAGAAATTGGCATAACTTGTAATGTTCCATGATCTACTGAGGTATTCCCTATATTAAGGTTTAAATAATTTATTGCTCGTATTAATATATTGTACAAATATTAAGATATAGGTTCTGCATTTACTATATTTGATAGAGATTCCAGTATACAAATCCAATACATAGAAGTTACCTGCCTCATTGGTCACCACAAATTGTAGGATATTACAGTTTTCATCTTATATACAAGGTAAGTCATTTTTTCACTGTTGGTTTATTATATTCCCTCAATATACATGATATATTCTCGGGCTTGTATTTCCTATCATGTTTTTCATGATAGAGGGTTGCTGCTCACAAGAAAGCTATTAAACCAAGAGTTCCTAATTGTGAAGTTGGAATAATCCCCTCATAAATCAGGAGTAGGTTAACCGTTCTGGAATTAACGTTTCACAGATGATATCGGATATGTTCCTTACTTCGTAGCTACAATTCCCTTCCTTTTTCATGAATGTGAGTGTGAACTACAGAATTATACTATTTACCGGGTTTAATAACATGTCAAATGTAGAGCAGGATCTGGTTACCCGTCCGGAGCAGCAGGGATTATCCCAAGTTTTGTTGGGGTTCGTGTTGCTAAGTCTTTAGTATTCTAAGTTGTTTCTTGTGTACTATTATTTATCTGTTTGTCTTTTTTTTTATTTCTTTGCCATGGTGTTGTCAGTTGATTTTCGATCTATGATTTTGACTGTCCCTCTTGTATTTTTCGCCTCTCTTGTATTCTTATTTCAAATTAGTATACGGAAAAAGGAGATATTGAGTTTACATTCTTAAGCGCCAACCTTGCTACACTTAAAAAAAAGATATAAAATGTCGAATAATTTTCAATACTTTTTTGGGTATGATGTTTAAGATAAAACTTCAGAATCATAACCAACACATACGCAAAGTGTACTACTTGGGAAAAGGACACAACTGGTAAACTTAATAGTGTTGGGGCAATGTTTGTGATTAGAAAGTCCATATAGTATAAATAAAATGCTTACATAAAACAACATGTTTACGATATACAATCACTAACTGTTGAGAAGTTTGTGTAAGATTTGTGTTGTTTTATACAAATATCCATAATTTTAGAGTTACAATTTGAAATATGTAGTGTGTAGCTTCCATTTATAGATTTATTTAGCATGTATTCATTCCTTTGTCTTTGTGTTAAAATTTAGATTTAAATTAAACAATACAAAGCGTGCTGCTCAATCAAGTATCAGCTTTACAAATAACTAAATTGGCAAACGGTTTAAAGTCCCATGAGATCACCTGAGCTATTCCCTATTTTAATATGTTCATCATATACAGTTCGTATTAATATCTAGTATTATTATTAGCATATGAGTACACCACTTATTTAAGATTATAAATATTCCAGTGTTGATTGTAAACAATTGTAGGATTTAACTGTTTACACCTTTAAGATATAGTAAGTTACATTTTAATAATTAATATATAACGTTCCCATAATTCATTTTTATTTCAAATTGGTATACTGATAACAGGATTGTGTATATTACTGGATAGTAGGATTGAACAACTTTGTACAAAAGATATCTTAATTATTGTTATTATGAGGTTTAATTAGTCATCAAAGGTACCAGGCTTATCATAAAATATATTTCGTTTTCACCCTCGAAACAATGTTTATAAAGCTTATCTCCACACATGCATTGTAAATGATTTCTAAGCAGACATCCTACTTGATATTTGCCAATATCTTGTAAATGCAAGTGATATATTATTTCCTTATTTTCTTCAGTCTTTTTTTAGTGAAGTCAAATAGTTATCAAATGTACCAGGTTTATAATTTAGTACGCCCGACGCGCGTATCGTCTACATCAGACTCATCAAAGACGCTCATATCAAAATATTTATGAAGCCAAAGTTAAAGAGCATTGAGGAACCAAAATTCTAAAAAGTTGTGCCAAATACGTCAAAAAATGTCAAACTTGTACGACACTGAATGAAAATGAAAACCATTGGCTTGAGGGAAAACTAATGCAATAAGGTTTAACATTGAACGAAGTCTAATTATTTTAGACTATGAATAGAAAATAAATACGAAACGAGCACTGATTAATATTGAAACGTAAAGGTTTTTTAAAACTCTACGAAACAGCAATTAGATATTAAAACATTAAATGATAAGCATTAAACAACAGATCAGAACGCAGAACACATAAAAGCAGTTATTGGACTAAACAAATAAAACCAAAATGTTTGGTTGTGACTGTTAGGATATAACTGTAACACACTTGATGCAGGAGTGGAATCTATATATATCTTGTACAAACATAAATCAAATTATTTTTCGCTTTATCTCAAGGGAAAACAACTGTTTAACATGAACGAGATTGCAAAAAGATTTGGAAATTTTGTGGGTGCTATCACGCCCAATTGGTAATCGAAACACGTTGCAGCATAAGATTTTTAAAAATTTTAAAGAAGCCAACAACTCATATTATCTCATATTTTTTTGTGTAGGCAGACTGAGAAACATTGAAAACAAGACAAACAACATCAACTATCTTTTTTCCCATAAAAATAGCACAGTCTTGCTGTAAAAAAGTTGTTCGAGCAGCACTGGTTTTTTCCCTTTACAACAGGACGACCGTCAAAGACAGAATCAGAGAGTAACAGTCACTCTGAACAGGAAAACAAAGTCAATGATGGAAGTATTAGCTGCATTATTATTCTGTCTAGTAATCTTGTTATAACGTTTGTAGTTCTTTTTGGTATTGCATCATTTGAGCATCCATCCGTCGAGAGTTTCGGTGGTTCATTTGTTGGTCCTAAGCGAGTTTACCTCAGCATTTGCTTTCTCATAGCAGCTGTTACTTGTATTGTTTTTATAGTAGCTAATCGCCTCACGAATAACATTGCAGATTTGCACACAAAGGATAGATTTTTTCATAAAATCAATCTATCCTTTTTGTGGATTTTTACTGGCTTTACGGTTTTTTATTCAACAGTCAAGATAATAAAAGCCCTCACATGTTACCCACAGGAAACTGATGAACAGCAAACTGAAAATGCTGAATGCAAAACCGTTCCTTCATCCGATAATGATGCTGTACTTATCTTATACAAAGTTGTACAGATTTTATTTTATATAGTCCAGTCTACGTTTGTTCATAGATTTATAAATTATCAGTTTTGTGCTTCATTGAAAATATATTACAGTTTTTTACTGATATTTTTGGCAAATATTTCGCAGTGGACCCATTTTTGTTGACATCTACATGACAGCTGATGAAAACATAGCACCATGTTCTGCAGACAACAATACCAGTATTGACAATACATGTTATGCAGCTGAAGTGTTTGCATCAGTGAGACCTTATTGCCATCCTATAGAACTAGAATATTAACTGCTTAGTATGATATTTTTAGCAGAGTTATGGCCAGCACAAACACAAAACACACATTTATCTTGTGATTTACAAAGAGGCCATGTGAATCGCTCAATTACAACAGATTTCACTTCAATTGTAGATTCGATAAGTCAGCCTTCAGAACAAGCGTTAGCGATAGAAGAATCCACGAATAATTCTATTGACAAAGAAAATTTGATTTTTCTTGGACTTGAGAATTCCTTTTCGTCTTATTCAATAATTTGTGTGGTATCTGGTATTTTTTTTGTGCACCAAAATTTGTAATTGGTTTTTTGTTAAAATCCGAAGCCAAATCACCTTCTAACTACAGTAATTTTGAAATTCAAATTTACACAAAATCATCCATGATAGAGCTTTCATATTTCTCCTATGACATTGTTATAAGCCTGGTTTTGATATTTCTGCTCATTATTTGCTATCATGCTTTATCTCTTGGATGGTATTTTACAGCAATCCGCTCAGTTGAGATATTTCATTTACATCAAAATATTCTATCATTAGTTTCATAGGCTCAATTGCTTATGTGTCTTTAGAACTGCTATCATGTATTCTTCTTCTGAAAATATTTGACAAAAATGAAATTAAAACTTTGGATAATGATGCATATCTTTTAATGGTGAAATGGGTTATTAAATTTTTCCAACTTTATTTGCAAATTATATGCATTCTTCAATTTGATAATTACAAAAAAGTTCCAAACTGTAATAGAAATAAATTTTGGAAGATAACACAAGGTGTCATTTTAATGTTGGCTACACTTAATTTTTGTTTCTGGGTTGCTGACAGCATATTTGAGGCAACGTTTTATGATAATAACGTTCTACAAGTAGTGTAAAATTGGGGAGTAGAAAAGCTGATCACTCACTTCCTATTTCCGTTTTTAGTTTTCTTTCGTTTTGAGTCCTTTATTTGCTTCTATGGTTTTTATCGGCAAAATTAAGGGATATCGTTCGGAGCTAATGGGTTTCGTTTCATGAATTTGTTGGACAATACCATAGTTTTAGAGAAACTAAAAACTTTTAAACATGTCAGATCAACTGAATTAGTTTGCATCTACAGTAGATTGCCACACATTTAGATCATTAGTTTTGAAATTTTGAAAGAGGTTCCAATCTGAATCGCATAGGAATGGGCGTTAACTCCATATGAGTAAGATCGGGTACGACGACAAAATAAATTTTCCTTTACATGTGTGTGTCACTCCTAGTTCAATAAGCAGTCTACATATATCTATACTATTAAACGAGAAGACCTCATTTTTGGTGTCGCTTCTCTTCTTTCCACAATAAATTAATCAACACGACTGTGTGTCCTATATATACAGTGCATAGTCGCATTTGTCATCCATTCATATGATTATTCAGATTGAGTTATTTTGGGAGAAAAACGAGAAAAAAAGGCATCCGGATATTGTCCCGTCATTGGACGAAATTTTAAGTCAGATTATACTTCCGGTTTGCGTTTTTCTGTATACTTTGAACAAACAAATAGTACGAATAAAGTGTATTTTAATTCTGTTCAGAGTTTATTAAATGGAGAGGGTCTGTATACTATGACCACCATGGATCGATTACTAAACTAAGAATTGAAAGTAAATACACTTTATATAGTAATATACAGATAAGCGCTAAAATTATTCATGTGAACTTTTGATACCTTTTCTGAAATTCTCCATTCATTAAATATTTTACCAAATTCATTGATTACAAAAAAAAAAAGATGTGGTATGATTGCCATGTTGAGACAACTCTCCACAAGAGACCAAAATGACACAGAAATTTACGACTATAGGTCACCGTACGGCCTTCAACAACGAGCAAAGCCCATACCGCATACTCGGCTTTAAAAGGCCCCGAAATGACGATGTAAAAAAAATCAAACGAGAAAACTAGCGGCCTTATTTATGTACAAAAAAGGAACGAAAAACAAACATGTAATACACAAACAAACGACAACCACTGAACTACAGGCTCCTTACTTAAATGTTCATAACATACTAAATGTATGTTCATATTGAAATTGATAGAAAACCAAAAATTGGGAATTTTGGAAATGAAGGAGGAGGTATAAAACTTCTAACAACACTTTACATACTTTTAACTCCGCTCTGAATGCCCGCGATTTCGCGGGTGTGTTCTAGTGTTCTTTATGTTTATAGACATATATCTATATTTTACAAGTTACTTTCTTAAACATATTGCAGAGGAGCGAAATATACCATATGGACATTCAAACACATAGATCGAAAATAAATCAACAACACCATTGCTAAAAAGAAAAAACAAACATACAAATACTAATAAACAAGACACAGCATAGAAGACAAAAGACTTAGCAACAAGAACACCACCGCAAACTGGTGGTGACTACAGGTGCATTGGAAGGGTAAGTGGATCCTACTCCACATATGTCACCCGTCGTAAAGCTCATTCTATTGATTGTTGGCTAATATATGATAGACAGGAAACATTCAGGTTGACTACACACCTCGTATCACATCATTTGGAGTTGATCTGAACGGTCTTTCCAACGAGAATCTTTTTTTGTTTGCTTTATTTGCTAATCAGTTTATATACATTTATTTGTAAAGATATGGGACACTTTTTTTGCCTTATCGTGATTATAATAGCTAATGAAATTTTCATGTTGTTGATTTAATACAATTAAAGAATTTTATAACAAACTAACATTTGTAGTTCGTTTGTGTTAAATGGTTATTCTTATTGTTATTTTTTATTTGCTCATATATATGATATATTCATTTGAAAAAGTATGTTTTATTCTGTTATGGTTAATAAATTGAAAACAACACGTTTAATAATTACTTGCGTCCGTAGCGCTTTTCTGGATTTTCCTTCATCTGGAACGCTCAAAGCCAACATTTGAAATCCGAAGATGTATAAGTACCGAAACCGTTGAAGAGCAATATGTCAAAAATGCCTAAAATCAATAGCCAAATTCATCTAAAGTCAATAGTCAGACTAACATATAATGAATTATTATAAGCAAAATCATTATAGGTGACCATTATCTGCATTAGAACAAAACGTAAGAAGAAGATAGAAAATTGAGATTTTTTAAAACTAATATCGGGGAATTGTCAAAGTCAGCCTAATAAAAGTTGTATTTCATGGAACCTTTAAATTATTGTTTTACCTTTACCCAAAAAATATACGTTAATTGGTAAACTACAATTGTTAGTGAATCTACTGGATTCTAATTTAGAATTCAGACAGGTTCATCGAGGTGGACCGATATCATGAAGGACGGAATATAAACTGCAACTGGAAGAGGGAAAAATGTTGAATATGAACAGAAATTTTTATGAGTATAGATAATACATTGTCCCTTTTAGAGAGTGTTGGTACATGTTCTTGACGTGTACTGAGGGTTTAAAGACTAGACAGCAATTTAATGTTACCGACATGGTTTTGACATGAAATGATTATTACTTTATTTGAGAGTATGACTTGCTTCTATGTTAATATTGCCAAATTAAGCATAGAAAGTAATGGATCTATGAATTATTGGTGTTAATGTGAATTGTTCGAGACTAACGACAATGATACACATTGTTTTCTTCATTTCTTTCCTTCCGTAAAAAAAATAATTTAATAATTTAATTCAATGGTTTAAAATTCAAATAAAGAAATTGGGAAACTATATCGATTCTGGCGTTACTGTTTTCTCACAAATAGTGCTTCATATAATGATACAGATTTGTTCAAAATCATAAATTGGGCTATTGCTACCTTTTCTGCAAAAATGTTTGAAAACATCATTTGAACACAATAAAAGCAATCAAACAAATACATATTTCGAGTTCAATTGATGCATGCGTTTCGACGATTGAATTAAAAAGAGATGCCCCTTACGTCTTTTGTTTATTGTTAGTTTAAACATATGTATCTATATTGGATTGAAAAAACATTTATTGCAACTTATGTTAATTCCTTTCCACCTTGCGGGTGTTGCCTTGTTGTGGCAATAGCCTGTTCTTTTTCGAAAATTTACAAGTGTGTCTTTTATGTGCAAAATATATGGCTCTCCCATGTGTTGTTCCCTTCCAACAGACAATCATCGTTTATCAAGACCATACTCGCTAATGGTGTCAAGGGAGAGCCGAACATTAAGTTAATTGTTGTTATTGGATTGCTGTCTCATATCTCTCATTTAAAAAATCTATTGTTAAACATATTTTATTTTGACACGGAATTTTCTCGATGTTTTAAAGACCCAATGGTGGCCTTTGGCAGTTTTCTGCACTTTGGTCGAGGTGTTATCTCATTGATACATTCGATTCCCCATTTTCTTTCTGAACTGTGTTAAGAAGTTACTTTTTCAAACGAAAGCTGTTTTTAGTATTATTTTCTTATCCCAGGCATAGATTACCTTAGCCGTATTAGGCACAACTTTTTGGAATTTTGGATCCTCAATGCTCTTCAACTTTGTACTTGTTTGGCTTTATAAATATTTTGATATGAGCGTCAGTGATGAGTCTTATGTAGACGAAACACGCGTCTGGCGTACTAAATTATAATCCTAGTACCTTTGATAACTATTCACCATAAAATTTTGAACGTAATGCAGGTAATAATGAATGTAAATAATAGAAAAGTTGAATATCCTGCATGACCTCATAAGATCATAAGCGGTTTAAAGTAGAGTTCGTTTTTATATTTCGATATTGTGTTTTTCGGACTGTTGTTTGTCTGTTGGGCTTTCAATTTATCTTAGTTTATTTATTCATGGGTTGAGGTTGTCCCCTTGGTATCATTTTACTTTGAAGTTTCTCAGTTGCAGAAATAACAATCGCCAAAAAATAGCCTCTCAAGAAAGAAAAGAGGACTATATTCAATAAGACAAGGGTTCGCGAAAACAAGTTAATTTGCTCACGGGGACATATGACCAATTCGTTATCATGCCACATTCAAGCACAATTTTTATCATGCCACATTCAAGCACAATTTTTTTAACCTTTTATTAATTATTAAAGTGACATTCAAACTTTTAAAGACATTAAACGAAAGTTTAAATCAAACTGACAAAGCCGGTAAAAAAAAACGAAAAAACAACCAAAACACAAACAGTTTACGCAACGCAATATATAACACTAAATACTGAGCAACACAAACATCCCAAAAACTGGGGATGAACACAAGGGGTCCAGAAGGGTAAACATATCCTGCTCCATATGTGACACCCATCGTGTGATTCATGTTATTACCAATCCGGTGATAAGTCTAATTCTATTTCACGTTCGTGTCAGAGAGCTTATTTCTTGTATAAATAACAAACTGTCAAAATCGAAATATTGACTTTACTCATTCACTGCAGATCTACCCCTTTAATAAAAAAGATCTAGCCACCTTTGTGATTAATTCATCCGTAAGATTTAAATATACAAAATTAATAGTGTATGAAATTTTATCTTCTTTTGACAATGAATGTGACACAAAGTCTGATCACATGATGAATACAATTTTTTTCTTATATTTGCATAAATAATTTTGTTTGTTGTAATTTAATAGGTAAAAAATGCTGTTTATGAAAAGAAGAGGAAGAGGAAGCAGTAATAGTAATATAATGATGATGAATAGAGTTCTTACTGTAACATTGGTTATCATGAATTTCATTGGTTTCGCAGTGAAATGAAAACCGATAATATAACATGTGGAATAAATAAAGGCAGTAGTGATAAACAGCTGCTCGAAAGTTATAAATCAATTAAGAGAAAAACAAATCCGGGTTACAAACTAAAACTTAAGGAAACACATAAAAAATAAAAGAAAAACAACGAAACAACAGAGACACTGAAGTGCAACAAAAAATCAAACGACAATGCAACAAACATAGAAATGAACTACAAGATAACAACTGCAATTTTCCTGACTATTATTTCGCTCCTCTGACATCATACAACAATATGTATTGCTAAGATGTTGTCGTCGACGTCGCATCTAAATAATTTGTGAATGCGAACGAAAAGATATAGTTCCTTACATTTTCTTTCTTAATTTTATAAAAATAATAGAGCTACGCGCATTCGTGAATTAAGATGTTGTTCGTTTACTCGTTGAATATTTTACTCTATTTGAATTGTTCGATTAGTTATCTATAATTCAATTATGATTGTACATATAAACCTTTTTATAACATCACAAAACAAAGTATAACTACGTTATATAAGAATTTAGTACTTTGTGTGTAAATATTTATAACTGAGTGATTGAGTGCCGAAACAAACCGTAAGTTACGTTTCACTATTTCTAACATTACAGAGGTCAACGGCAAAAATATATTGCACAGATTTATAAATATATCAAGTCATTTAAATACCGTACGTATAAGAAAAATTGCTTGATTACTGCAATAATAAATATATTCAAGTGAATATCAGCTTTCATTTGTAGAAAACGTAACTATATGTTTGCTAGCACTTTTTTTATACTGCTTTGTCCTTCTAATATTCGTACGTTGTAGTTAAGATAAGGTATATCACAAAAGTATTAATTGTCCTTTTCATCGTGCACATTATCGAAATCTTGAACATAAACACATCGTTTGCGATTTGTGATATGAAAACACAAAAAATATTTTCAGGACAGCCGGTAAAAACACCATATTGGACGTTTACCCAAGTCAGAAGGTTGTAAGAATTTTTTTATTTTTTTATCAACTTCCGTCATGCTTATTAATTTTTTGATTCAATTGTTTTTCATTTGTTCATTTCAGGGACCTCTTAAAACCGACTATAAAGTAAAGTGTAAGTAAAAATTGAACGTTTTTGAATCAGTATTCATGTGACCTGCATTTTGACCCTTTAACTGGGCATGGGTTACGCATGTATCCAGCTATTACAAAGGAAAACGATGTCATCACTGAACGTGAACAACATAATTAACAAACCACCAATATGAAATCAAACCGACCTAAAAAAAAAAGTTGCACATCGTGATGGTTTATAGGTTGACTTCAAGACAAAAATATACTCTGAACTGTGATTTGTATTATCGAGTTCATGCATTGTTGATCGTTTATAATAGACATTTTGGAATTTTGGAATACATTTTAGTAATACGTTATAAATAAAATATGAGAATTTAAGCCGAATTGTTGAACATAAATCTAACAACTGATACCCCTTTCTATACCACACTTCCTGATATTTTCATTAACCGTCTTTTCAATTTAATTATCCGTGAATGCAGCTCAAAATATACAACATCAAAAGGGTTTAACATTTAAATTTTTATTGACGAAGCATGTGACATTTCAGTTATTTAAATTGGTTACATTTTTATTTATTTGATTTTTTTACCTGAAGACACATCCTGTATAAAATTGAACGTAGAGTCGTCATAGTCAGCCGTTGACATCTTCACTAGTCTCTAGTAACAATATCTGTGATATTATTTTCGAACAATGTGGTAAGTCGTTAAGTCAATACAAATTAAATATAATATTGAAACGGGTGATTCACATTAATCACTTATCGAAATCATCTAATTTTTGCATAAAACAGTTAAGTTTTTGAAGGCAACGTTAATATTAATTTTGGTTATCTCTTTGCTTTAATTATTCGCATGTGTTAACGACATGTTTGCAATTAAGAAAGAGAGTTGAATATTTAAAGTGTGGCATCTATCACTTTCATTCTGATTACTAGGCTTAGTATTGTAGATGTTTTACAGTCTGATTAAAACCAGCCCGCACTATACGCTGAACCTCATCCACAGGCTAGAGTGGGCTGGTTTAAATCAAACTGTTCAAATGAAAATTTACATACAAATTCAGTATGGAATAATTAATCAATTACAATCAATCGAAAATATGAAGCTTCCACACAAAGGTTATATATCCTGACATCTTATATAGAGTTTTGACTGTTATTTAAAATTGAGAATGGAAATGGGGAATGTGCCAAAGAGACAACAACCCGACCATAGAAAAAACAACAGCAGAAGGTCACCAACAGGTCTTCAATGTAGCGAGAAATTCATATTTGCCCTTTTGGATGTGTATACTACTACTAGCAAGGACGAAGAGATAATACATTTGTTGATTGGCATATTGATAAGTAATGTTGAAAGCCACTTTTAGCACTCTAGATTGGTGGAAATAAATGAAAAGCCCTAGGAGAACAATCAACCTTGAAAAGGAAAACTTGAAATTTTATTCAATTATGATCGGAGTCGAACTGACCTCGAGGAACTGACCTGCCACGTACTGAGTTCGGACTCATTATCCTAATCTTGACAATCTAGTGATTCTACCGAGGCACTTAGAGATCCATTGACATGTCTTGATGATCAAGGCAAGCACTCATTCATGTGTTTGTCGCATTTGATGATGTCACACTGAGTAAAGGGGGATCAGGATTATAACTACCGAAACTGATCTATCCAGGTTGTCAGTCATACTTACTATATAATTGGATCTCTGGAGAAAAAATGTCTTATTGGCGATCATATAGAATAATGTGTTTAGCTCACAAGGCTATGTGAGCTTTTATCATCCTATTGTGTCCGTCTTTCGTTAACTTTTTACAAAACACTCCTCCGAAACTACATGGCAAAACTTATTAATACTTAGTCACAAACATCATTTGGATATATATCTAGTTAAATATGTTAAATGACACACCCCCGCCCAATCAACGTGACTAGCATTGCTAATAATAGAACATAAGGCTGAAATGCAAGTTTTATCTGTTAGCTAAAAACTCTGAGTAAAAACTACACAACAAACCATTAAAAGTCTGAAATGGCCTATTAAAAATTTAAAGACATGGTTTACAAAAGCTTACTTACCTCAATACATGTGTGTTTTACAGGTAAAAAGAAAGTCCTATTTTTTCATAAACTCTTGTATTACTTATCTAATATATTTGAAAGGCCTTGTTATTTAAGTTAAACAGGATGTTGCAATTTTAAATAAATGTTATTTGAAATTTATGACCTCTGACAAGGTGTGATCTTATAAATGAGTTTACCCAAATCAGAGGTTATAATTTATACTTCACCACTAATCAGAAAAATAATTTTATTAATTTCCTTAATTTTATCCCTTTTTGATAAATTAATTTATATATAATGATATAAAAAATATATCCTAAATTGCAGTAATAGATCTATTTCTTAAATAAGGTTAAATAATTCATTGATTTTGTTAGCTGTTGTTAGATAAAAAAAAAAAAATGATCGTCTTCCGTTTGTAAACAATCAACAAATAAGCACGGATATTTCAGTAATAATCGCGTATTGCGATCACTCGATTTTTAAGAGAAAGGTCACGCTGAGGTATTATACTGTTTCATGCACATTTCTTGGAAGTAATTTTTGATTTGCGTGTGAATCTTGTATAAATTTACATTGTATCAATGTCTTCTTTGTAAAGAAACTGATATAAAAACACTGTAACAGACAATACAGATACTGACCCATTTTTTAATTCGACATCTTGGGATGACCGTGAATGCAGTACGGTCATCAGCTTTACCCTAGTGAACAGTGGTCCTTTGTTTTAGCCATGGTCATCTGTAACACAGATATACTACATGTATAACGATATAGGTACATTAAACCAATTAAGATACTTTTCTGCTACGTAATTTAATAAATTACCATATCATCTGGAGCACTAAGTAAGTTTAACATATTTGTTGATTAGTTTAACCACTGGCTCGATGCAAATGCTAGCGTTGAATGTTTCGACTCTGAAAGTATCACTACTAAGTATCCAGCACTAATTTAGAGATATTTTCAATTTTTGTAAGTTTTCCGTTGATGAAATGTTGAACTTTTCAAAACGCTTAGAATTTAATTCTTAGCATAAATTGCATTCGATTCGTAAAATTACTTGATGACATAATCCAGATCTTTTATTTTTTCAGGTGCCACGGCCCAGTAAAATCGTATTTGAACATATTAATTCAGTTTGAATCTTCAAGTAGCAAATACCATTCCTAAAACTATTCAATTTAGAGAAGAAAAAGCAGGAGAATTTCTGTGAAATTCTGTGTTTGTGCATAAAGGGTAGTAAAGAAGTAATTGTACAGTTTTGCGCTATATTTATTGAGGAAATGGGACTCACATGTTGCAAATCAGTAGTTGATGCTGTATTTATCATTCCCTTTACAGCCGGACGACCGTCCAATTCAGAATCAGAAAACCGACAATCAGAACAGATCAAGAAAGTTCACGATGGAAGTATAAGCGGTATCATCATTCTTACTAGTATTCTAGTTGTAACATTTGTTAGTCTTTTTGGAATCGCATCATTTGAACATCCTACTGATAATACGTTCACCGGGTCTTCAGTTGGTTCAAAGCAGGTTTATTTGAGCATTTGTTTTCTCGTAGCAACCGCAACTTGTATCGTTTCCCTGATTGTGCATCGCCTTGGGATTAGCATAGCAAATACTTATACACAAGATCGATTTTTTCTTCGGATTAAATTATCGTTTTTGTGGATTTTTACTGGCATTACTGTTTTCTATTCAGCAGTCAAGATGATAAAGACAATAACTTGTAATCCAAATAATACCACTTCACATGAAATCGGATGCAGAAACTTTACATTATTGTCGCCAGACTATGACAGTGTTATCGTTATGAACAAAATTGTACAAATTTTATTTTGCATAGTACAGTCGGTATTTCTTCATAAATTTGTAAATCATAATTTATGTGTTTCATGGAAAATTTATTACAGTCTTTTGTTAATATTCCTGGCAAACATTTCGCAGTGGACCCAATTTTTTGTTGATGTTTACGTAACGGAGGACGGGTCCGCAACACCGTGTTTTGCAGACAATAAAACCAGTATCGATAAGTGCTATGCAGCAACCGTGTTTGAAGTGTAAGGCCATATTGTCATCCTATAGAACTAGAATATTCTCTACTATGTATGATCTTTTTAGCAGAATTATGGCCAGCACCTCAACAAAACCAAAATTCAAATAGGGAACTTATAACTATACAAGAGAGTCGGTCCATTGGATCATGGTCCATTTCGGCTGAAGATGACACAAGTCAGGCTCCAACACAATCAATAAACAATGGAGAACATTCGAACGACATCGAACAACTAATGCCTGGAAATACTTTAAATTCGTGTTTCTCTTACTCAGCTATATATGTGGTGCTTGGCATTCTTATCTTTGCCCCAAAATTTGTATTTGGATTTCTGTCAAAACCCGAAAGCAAATCCATTAAGAATAATAGTTATTCGGATATTCCTTTTTACTCAAAATCGTCCTTGCCGGAAATGTTAAGTTTCTACTACGATATAGTAATAAGCGTAATTTTGATTCTTCTTCTAACTGTCTGCTTTCATGCTTTATCGCAATGTTCTCATTTCAGAGCAGCTCGTTCCGTTGAAGTATTTCACTTACACCAAAATATACTCATCGTCAGTTTCTTAGGTTCTATTGCTTATGTGTCATTTGAACTCTTGTCCTGTGTTATGTTACTCGAAGTATTTGACAAAAAAGGAAATAATACGGTAAGTAAAGATGCATACGTCTTAATAATAAAATGGGGTATAAAAATTTATCAACTGTATTTACAGGTTATATGCATCCTACAATTTGATAATTATGAAAAACTTGGAAGCGATAGAGGAAACAAATTTGAAATGATGACACACAGTATATTTCTAGTGATAGCTACACTTAATTTTTGTTTTTGGGTTGGTGACAGTATATTTGAAGCAACATCTTATGACAATAATGTTCTACAAGTTGTTTACGATAGGGGAGCAGAAAAACTTATCACCCACTTTTTATTTCCTTTCTTGGTTTTCTTTCGTTTCGAGTCGTTCATCTGCTTTTATGGTATTTATCGAAAAAAAGCAAAGCAATGACTAAGCCCTTAGCGGGACAGAAATTTTTGGTTTCAATTAGTCGAACTTTTTAAATGTTTCTATATACAAAATATGTGTGATATGATTACAAATAAAACAACCATCACTTTTAAGTACAAATGCAGTAAATATAGATATTCATAGGAAACCGTAAGGCCTCGAACATGAGAAAAATCCAGATACTGTTGTCGGCTATAAAAGCCTTTAAAACATTATAGTTACAAGTAAAATTGTTCAAATGTTTTATTTGATAGCTTTTGATTACAACTACTATTTAGTGGTTATAAGACAAAATCAACACCCTCGAGGTTTGTAATTTTTTTCATAATATATTTGGCATGCTTGGTAAATAGACCAAAGCCATTCAATGTGTCTATGTTTTAAGACTCTGATATGTGTATAGAGAGTGGGAAAGTGTTATAATGTATATGGAGTTATCAATTTCAAAGAAGACGTTTGAACATTTTCAAGGACAAATCAGAAATTATTGATAAAGTCGATTTTGAAACACTTTCTAGAAAGTCTAACTGAGCGGCCTTTCTGTATTAACACAATTGTAACATTATTATAAGTTTGATCTAAACTAAGATTTGTCAGTGATTTAATGAATGCTAACTAATTTTAAGATAATATGACTGTGTGTCAAAAGAAATGCAGACGATCTGTTTATGTCTAATTGTGTGTCTTGTTTTGTGTAATTTTTGTATATATTATGAAATGCTTATTTATAAAAAAATCATTGAATTTATATTCTGTGTTCATTTGAATAAAAATTATTGATTGTAAGTATAAAAAACTGTATAGTCTCATGTGAAATGTTATTTTTATTGTCACATTACGGTAAAATATTGTGAAAGATAAAATCATCGAAAAACACAAAATAATAGATTAACTAGTTGTTGCTTGCATAACATGTAGTTAGCTTTTTTCTACATCATTATTCAGGTAAGAAAGTTATAATTTGAAAGATTCATAGTCATACGGTAATCGAAAAACAGTTGTGTTGTGTTTTTGTAATCATGGTAATGTATGTACATTGTACAAGATTATGTAAATATCGCAATGTCCATCATGCATCATGAAGAAATACAAAATTAGACAACAATTTAATCAATACACAAAGATAACATTACTAACCATGTTACCAGTTTATACAGTTCAAATACACCTACATGTAAAAAAAATCTAATATAACTTTTCTGTCATGGTTAAAATAATTGATTTGTAGAATAAGCCTATTTCTAAGCTCAGCTTTAAAAACTGAAAATACATTAATATTCTTTGTTCTAAACCCTGACAGATAGTGTATTGAGAATTGAAAACATAATCACTGAAAGAAACAATTGATACCATAGTATTTTATATCACTTATTTTGTAACTCCAAATAAAAAAAAATAAGTGTAAAAATGTGTTTTCCAAGTTCAACTTTTTCTAACAAATTTAATATTTGTTTCCAAAATTTATCAAGAAAGTGGCATGTAATAAAAAAGTGTTCAAAATCTTACAGTGATTATAGTCGGGCATATTTTCCGTTGTTTAAATAAAACTTTGTTTGGAAGAATAAAGTGTAAGAGTACGGAAGCGTATTAGCGTAATAACGCAAACCTTTTGCGTAATAACCCTCACCTTTACGATATAACGCAAACCTTTGCGATATAACGTAATCCTTTGCGATATATCGCAAACGTTTGCGTTATACCACAAACCTTTGCGAAATAGCGCAAACATAGGAAAAATATTATGTTAAAAAAAGGTTGTGTGGCGCTAATACGCTTCCGTACTCGAGTTTCGATTTGAATATTATTTATTTATTTTCTTTTAAATAATTATGAAAACATTTTAGTATATTTTGAGCTTTATTTTCTATGTTCTCAAAATTTTGTAGTCTTTTCCATTTGTAAAAGCCAATTGGAATATCTATACCTTAATATTTTTTTCTGATATTTTATCAACTGATTCCCACAAATAACTTGTTGGCGGATTAGTCTGTAGTAAGGCGTCAGAGTATTGCTAGGTAATGTTGCCGTAGAAATGAGAAGTAAAAGTACAGGTTCAATCCCCGCGGGCAGAGGAAGTCACATATTAGATCTACTCTAACATTGTGAATGTCGATTATCTAGACTATTTATATGTGCACGTCCATTGCATGCCACATAAACAAAAAATATTAAAATGTGATGTTACAGCATGATTAGTTACATGATAATCCTTTACGACAAACAAAGCAGAGTTGATTTGCAAGGCTCAACATCTTCTTTCCACTTTACAGCATGTATTGTATTTCAACACTGAATTGAGTAGACGAGGAAAGGCCGTACTAAACTGACGAAAGCTATATTTTAGTTGACTTGTTTGTCGCTTAGCCTAATGTACGTGACACAGTACAGGCGGTGTTGCCTCAATGTCATAGAGCAGGGGTTTGAAACCCCCTAATGGGAGACCAAATTTGTTCATGCATATTTGCAGATATACCATTGTTAGGCCAAATTTGAGGCATAATATATATAAATGCTATTGTTAGTCCTGTATAACCAAAGATTGTCTGATGGAAAACGTATGTCGTTAAGTTGTCACATGTTTAAAGGTAAAGAATAACATCACCTTATGATGTGACGGCATTGTTGGTTACATTGTCATCCAATATGACAGACAAAAGATAGGTGATCTGCAAGGTTCACCATTTAACTGTACTGTGTTATAACCATTAAAAAAGGCGACAATGAAAGTCATTACTGGACAAACAAAAGATATCCGTTAGTAGCATAGTTGGTCGAGTAGTCCCGGACCTTGTTGATTGGTCAGTTTTCAGGTGTAAATTTGATATATAACAATTTTCCAATATTTGGATCTCTCGATGTTTTGTTAATGATATATGGTTAAAAATGCACTAAAGTTGTGGTTACAAGTTCAATACAAACATTTGTAGAATACACAAAAACAAGAGTCTACAAATGCATTAAATTATAGAATTTTGAATTAGATTTTAAATTTTGAAAAAAATCTAGGATATGCACGAAAGCATTATTTTATGTAGGTATAGAACCACAAACCACAGACTCCCAATAGAGACAGGAAGGAGGTTGAATAATGTTAATAGAAATGATAGAAAATGTCAACTTTGTAATAAGGGTATTAACCACATGCTGATTCTTAAAAATTCTTAAGAACTTCTGGATAATTTTAAATCTAGGTCTTTTTCTAAAATTAGTTCTAAAAACACCTTTTATTTTTCAACCCTGTATACCACCATTTCCCTTGTTAAATTATTATTTTGAAAATACTTTGAACGACAGAATTATTTCATGAATCCTCCTGTGTGATGTTTACATTGTATGGCGTCAAACACGCGACTCTACACTAATTAGAGTTGATGTGAATGAAGTCATAAGACTTCAAATATTTCTATCCTGTATGGGTTGATTTAAAAAACATATACAAGTAAGCAATGGATGTGGTTGTTAAATTTTATAAATGCTTTTGTTGCTTCTTTGTTATACATTTGTTTAATTTGAGATTGTGACATAGTTATGACAGATGTACCCATATTCTGTCAATGTTACCTTGTATGTCTGTTTTATTAACGCATCGTTGTAAAAATAATGGAATTTAATACAACTGTCACACAATTGAGATGTTTAGCACCATAAAACCAGGTCCAATCCACCATTTTCTACATTTGAAAAAGCCTGTACCAAGTCAGGAATATGACAATTGTCCATTCGCTTGATGTGTTTTATCATTGGATTATGGACTTTCCGTTTTGAATTTTCCACGAAGTTCAGTTTTATTGTGATTTTCTTTTTGGTAGTATCGGAGACGAATGTCATATTCTGCTAGACTGTCCATTTTTAACGACAGTAGTAAAATATACCTTGATATATATTTTTCAACTCGTGTTAATACACTAGAGTTTAGAAAATTGATAGGCAAATCAAACAGAAAGGCAGAGTTCAAAAGAGAAGTAAGTTTATAAAGTGTATAAATAAACATGTAGGTCCTACTGGCTAAATGTATATTATTTTGAAACCACTGTATTGTATAATATATTTTTATATAGATGCATATTCATGTACATAGTGTGCACTCTCTCTGTATCTGCAATGGCTATGAGAATAAAGATAAATATACATATAGAAACAAAAAAACTAAGATGATTTTATTTTTTATAATTCATTGTTCACGCTCCATTTATTGCTTACATGTTATACGTCACGTTTGTGGTATAGGAGAAAATGAAAAGTTGTAGAAGTTCCTGGGAGTGTAATATTTAAATCGTATCATAATTATATCTATAACTTCTATAACTTTCTTTTTTGTTTGTTTGATCACATAAAGACATTTAAAGAATATAATTATCATTACAAAATTCACAATACGTCCTTAGGACAGGAACCATAAGCATTGCTTTTGCCATCGTGAGGACTTATATTGTTCTGCCATCTTTTCATTGCTATTCCATATAATAAAGCGTCCGATAATTGATCATATCCTTTTGCAGATAAAAAAATACTTATACATTTTCCGGGAAGCAAAGTCCTTTAACAATTCGAGCGATTCTGATAATCCGTATTTATCAGCTTCAATAATACCTTTAATAACATATTCACTCTGACATTCTCCATATGTTTTTCTTTTATATTTGTCTGCCAAAAAAGTGTCTGCTTTATTTAGCATGGTCTCTACTTGGTATTCATGTGCTAATGGAATTATTATATGGACATTTTCGTCTGCAAATAAGGCATATAACTTTTAAAGTTTTACCTTATATATAGAACCATTTATTAATATAGTGTTACTTACTGGCTGTTTCTGAATTAGTCTGTTAAGGTTGCAATTCTGTAAATATTGACAATGCAATTTCCAAAAGGAACTCCTTTTACGGCTAAAACTGTACCACTTTTACTATGAAGTTTTGAACATAATCTTATCCTAGAATGGAAAGTGCATATGCACCAAAATTTTTTTCGAAGGTCAAAATATAGGACTGTGCGGCATATTTTCAACGTTTATATGACCTGACCTTCTCATAGTTTAAACTAACACTAATTTTCTTAACTACCCCTACCTCGAATGAAAGGTTACCACAGATTTTAATGTAAACAATATGCACATGTTTATTTACTGGTAACATTCCCAAGTTATGTCTCTGTGCGATGTAATACAGAGAGCATAACTGGAATGTAAAATAAATTTAACTTTTATTTATGTAGTGGATGCCAGGCCTTACAACTTTCCAAACTGTACAGGTAAGTCTGTACACAGAGTAGTTTTTGAGGTGAAAATATGGCTATGTCTGTCCATCTGTCATGATGAACCTGATTTGAGGGTCACTGATGAGTCTCGGGTAGACGAAACGTGCGTCTGGCGTACTAAATTATAATCCTGGTACTTTTGATAACTAATTAACTAATGTTTTGAAATTTACCTGTAATATCATCCTGATATCCATCTAGTGTACATCGTAAAAACTTCAGAAAGTGTTGTAGATTCTTCCCTGGTAATTCTATTTCATGTGCATTTTTCTCTTTGAAGTCTGCCGTAAACAACTTTTCAAAAACTGGATATTTCTGTATCAATTCAGCTTTATTGATAAACAACTTTTCACCATCAACTATCAGCGTTGTGTCTTGTTTTGCAAAACTGGATATTATTCTCTTAGTTTCTGGTTCTATTTGACCAAACGCATTCCGTGCTGACAAATATATAGGAATAAAATATCAATTCCCTACGTGTTTTACTCTCTCACTTAATTGTGAAATGCACGAAAACTCTAAGGAGAATCATTTACCGCCAATTTTTCAATTAATTATCTCAAAAATAATGACATGGACCTATAACTTGTTACTGCTCTTTTAGTCCAGTTATTTATATTGATATATACTATCAATGTTTTACATTCTTTTAAAATGCTTGTTAATTTTAAAACAGAGGCGTGAACTTCCTATAGGTTGAATTTCTATGAATATAGACAATGCAATTTCCCGTAGGAACTCTCTTTGAAGCTAAACTGTGACACTTTTACTATGAAGTTTCGTGGTAAATTATATACTAGAATAGAAAGTTGTTATGCACTACTATTGCATTCAAAGGTCACAAAATAGGGCTGTGTGGCATATTTTCAACATGTATATGCCCTGAACTTGTTAGTGTTTAAACTTATGCTAAAATTGTGTACTACCCATACTTTTGCGTTTTGCCTACTCCAAAATTCACTTTTCACTGCAATAGTATGTTCTTAAACTGGTAACAATTATAATGTATGTCTCTATGAGACAAAACATAGAGATCATGTCTGGGAACCAGTATTTCAATAAACCAAATTAAGTATGAATATTATATATCTCTCCAAAAAAGGTGTGGTTTCAGAAACAGCTGTATTTACAAAGTGCAACTTCTCATGTTTTGCCATAAAAACAACATTTGATTTTTATTATTTGGAGGGAAACAATTTACTCCACCATGATGACATTTGTGTCCATCTTTTGTCCCTAAAAACGGTTATCGTTTTCTCATATAGTATACTAGTAGTTAATGAGTTAATGACTTACGGTCAACCAAGAGGCATTAACATTGATTACATGATTTGACTGAACACAGTAAAATATAAGAAGTCATTGTATTTATCTATTTTAACTTCTGGGGAAGTGTTGTTCACTTGTACATGTTAAACGATACTTTACAGAGGTTCAAAATGGAAACAAGTCTTGGCAGGTTTTATTTGTATTGAGATAATAACTGTATTTACTCATCTTCGTACTGAATAAAAGTGTATATGTAAGTATCTTCAATTAAACTGACTATAATTTCAAATTTCCTGTGGATACTGTTCAAGGCAACACTGACGGCAAATAGCATGAGAACTTGCATTCACTTCATTTGAACTTAGGTGGATAGTTGTCTTATTGGCAAACGTACCACATCTCATAATTTTTATATTATTAAATTCCTGCAAAAAAAAAATGCAAAATCAACACAGAATTTTTTATATCGATTTATAATAAGAAAAAAAAAGATATTTATAAAACGTGTCACGGTACTTTTCTATCGCAAATTCATGTATTTAGTTTTGATGTTATATTTGTCATTTTCATCGCATTTTGTCTAATGCTTAGTTCGTTTCTGTGTGTGTTACACTTTACTGTTGTGTTTCTGTTGCGTTGTTGTTCTCCCCTTATATCTATTGCGTTTCCCTCATTTTCAGTTTGTAACCCAGATTTGTTTTTTTCTATCGATTTATGAGTTTCGAACAGCGGTATACTACTGTTGCCTTTATTTACCCAGTCGCCTGTCTCTTGAATAATAAAAAAAATAGTCTCACAAAATTCACCTATGTGATATGAATCATATCTATTTGTTTTATATACAATTACTCATTCCAAGTACACAATAAACTCATCATAGATAACTGGATTAAATTGTGTATTAACGCTAGACGCGCGTTTCGTCTACAAAAGACTAGTTAGTGACGCTTGAATTAAAAAAATAATAAAATTGCCAAATAAAGTACGAAGTTATAGAGCAATGAGGACCAAAATTCCTAAAAGGTTTGCTAAGTACAGCTACGGTAATTTTTTCCTGAGGTAGAAAAGCCTTAGTATTTCAAAAAAAATCAAAGTTTTGTAAACAGTTAATATATAAATATGACCATATCAATGGTCACAATCGACACAAGGCGAGGGCCAGCTATGGTGTTATTAGATATGTTAGAGGTAAAACTGGTTAATTGTGAAAATTAAACATCTGAGTGAAATCATTTTATCTCAATTTGTTTGCATGGGGAACATTAAAACACAAAAAAAGTCATTACTATGTTGTCATTCAAAGTAAAAAAAATATTTATATTAGTTAAAATATTGTAACTTATATGATCATATGTTAATATTGTTTTGTAGTGAATATAACGATGACTATGTATTTTGCCTCTTGTTGCACATGTGAATATATGTCTGAGTGTTTCCAAATAAAGTATATTGTTATTGTTGTTATAACCGAACGACATACCTTTATTATCGTCCATTTTTGAAGCCGATGAGTGGAGAGGCGTCAGTCAGCGTACAGGCATCAGCATACCAATCCACTAGTATACCGGAAAGACACCATTGTACCGGAAATCATAAATAATGATAACAGATTAATTGAAACTAGAAATATGTTCAGATAACAGTTAACAGATTAAGTGAAACTAGAAATATGTTTAAATAACAGTGATATCTTTAAGTAGATTTGATCTATATTTAACTTTTAAACAAATAAATAACAAACCGTTCACATTATTATGTCGCAACTTCTTTTCTATATGTTCATTCCTATCTTTGGGAGCTATTACGCTGGCAAGTTCTTTGAGTATCATTGGTCGGTAATGTTATCCGATCTAGTGGCTTTGTGTGGATTAAGGTTTCTCAATTGGTTTTTTTCTACTCCGTTGATTGTGATAAGGATGTGACTGGATGTCTCTACACTCAGGGTAATTTTCTGGTTAGTCGGACATATGATTCTGATAGTAGAATTCACTGTTGCTGATGTTCAAAAAACTTATTTAATTTTAAAAGTGATGTATATGTTTTGCATACAAAATTTGTTTCTAGTATAACAATTATAGTTACTGGTATCTTGTTAAATTTCTCATTTTGGTGTTTGGTTTTTTAAAATAATTATTTTTTGTAATAGTATTTTTATTTTTGTTTTTCCAGGATTACACAAAAGCATTGACTACTCCATGATGATTGCAGGACATAACAAGTTTGAGCCTGATTTGTATTTTGGTGTTTGGAAGTTACACTGGAGAAATTCAGCAACAGAAACATTATCAGAGGTAGATAATGGTTGTTTATATAATGATTAAAACTACAATTTAATATACTAGTACATGTATCACACATTATTACTTGATTTAAGATAGAACTATCAATGGTTTTTTTTCTAGAGTCATTTGAAATAGTCAATATTTCACTATTTCAATATGATCAAAGGGCAATAACTTTTACACATATAAAACCTGGATTAGTCTTTGGATTAATGATATAACATTAGTTTCTTAAGATGTTTTATTTTGTACACACATTATAAAATGTACTCATAATTGATTCAAGCATAGATAATATATCCAGTTTTACCTGAGTTAGTTTCCAAAGTTATAGATTTATCTGCCTAATTGTCATCTGCTTTTGAGTTGCTAAAGTTATAGATTTTTCTGCCTTATTGTCATCTGCTTTTGATGTCTGGGTGAACTTACTGTAAAATCACCTTTTGAGATTTCCTTTTTTTTTTAATCCGTATGTATCTGTTAGTACACTCAAATCATTTATGAAAAGTTTTCCAGTTGATGTATTGTTCTTTTTGTTATTACAGGTAGCTGAAACTGTGACAAGGTCTAGCAGAAATGGACACAATATACCACAAGTTGTAGGAAATATACAGGATCCTGTAATGTTTTATGAATGGAAGCCTTATTTGCAACAGTTCTTTAAAACTTTGAAACATATAACTGATTATCATCATTTTTACATGGATTCACAACATCCAGGAGTAGTGACGTGCAGAGAAAATGCATCTTCATGATCATATACATTCAATTTACTGAAATGCAAAACTAAAACTCCACCAGCAGGTGAGCTTCCTCGACCATCTAACATCAAAGGACTTGAACCTGCCAGGCAGTGGTATCTATATGAGCAGATAAGACAGCACTGCTACTCAGATTTATTTAAGAACATTACATGTCCGAAACCACTAGTTTCTAAAAATGATATAGACTTAACACAACAAGACCAACAAAATGACAAATCCAATGGAGGAAGAAAAAGGGCTCTGCTGAACTAAATAAAATGATAAAATATTTCAGTGAAAATTATTTGAATTTTGACACAATGCTCGTTGTACTATATAAAAATATAAATAAAAATAAAGAGATGTGCTATGATTATCAATGAGACCAATTTTCCATCTAAGTATAAATAAAGTGGATGTAAGCAATTATAGGCACATATATGACCTTCAACAATGATAAAAAAAATACTGTATAGTCCACTATGAAACAGTTCAATTGAGAAAAGTAAAGGACTAATTAAAATCAAAACAATTTACAAAAAAATGGCAGACATGAACCAACAACCTGTACATACAAAATTAATGAAGTAAACAAATTAAGCAATTCTTTGATTACTAGAAATGACCTTTTACTGAAAAGTCAAACTCAAAGTGGATGTTGTGTAAGCTTCCATGAAACAATCACAAGGAAAAAATTATTTTACTCTATCATGAGAATAAATTTTTTTTTTAGTAAATAATGGCACAAAAATACCCCATATCCAATGGTGTGGATTGGGGTTTACAGAATAGAGAAAAATGAGCAAAAAGAAAATAAAAGGACCAAAATATAAAGAATAGAAAATACAATGTACTGGGCAAAAAGTATTAACAAAATTAAAATGACACCCACCATCCAGACCCTCATATCCTATATATTTATCTATAATAAAAACAAATTGTTTCTTCTTTTATATATACATGTACTTTAAAATTTAAAGTTCTCTAAGAGTTGAAGTTCATCACACAATTTGAAAAAAAAATAAAAAAAAAAAATAGTTGAGCAAGTCTATGGTCATGATACACCACAAACCAGTAAAAGTCTGCAATGGCCTATATCTGTACTAGACTGTACTGATTTTTACTCGACCAGTCTGAATTGGTCTGAAATTTACTTGATAATACTCGACTGTAGTCTGAATCATACTTAACAGTCTGAATTTGTACTTGACCAGTTCTTAACCATTTTATACGAGTCTGAACCATTCTCGACCTAGTCTGAACCATACTCTACCTAGTCTGAACCGTACTCGACCTAAGCTGAACCATACTCGACCTAAGCTGAACCATACTCGACCAAGTCTTAACCAACCTAGACCTATTCTTTGTATCTATCAACTGAATTTTATCAACTTAGGAAATATTTTTAATAAAAATGAAATTTGAACAACAACTTGATATTAAAAATGTATTCAATATAGTATTGAAATTAAAATTTCACAATAACCAATCATAACATAACTTCAACACAATATTAATCACCGCCGTCATTTATTAGATTTAATTTTGGTCAACGTAATCTGTACGATAATTTACGTTTGAAGTTGGATTCATAACAAACTGGACATATTTATATTATAGGTAATTGCTATTAATAAGTATTGCAATATGCATTGTGTTTAAATGCAATATCAGTATTAAGTTCTATTATAAGCTTTAATCAATCCTAATTCTATCTTACTTTTGAGATATAGTTTTTCAAATGTGACGTCATTTTTCTGCTGTTTCAGAAATTTTATATATTCAAATGTGACGTAATTTTTAATGCCTTTTCACCATCGTATGTGACGTCATTTTCATAATTTACTGCGTTGAGGCCTGGACTGAGTCGGGTGTGTCTATTCTGTGTTGGTCTTTGCATTATGTATTCGTGTTTGTTTTATGTAATGAGTTAATACTTCAGTTTCATTATGTATATCTGTTATATTCATTTGATAAAATTTACTGTTTGCAAAAGCATTAATTGTTCTAAATAATAAGGATGTTCTTATCCCAAGCATAAAAACAAAGCCGTATTTGACATAGCCTTTTTCAACTTTTGATCTTCAGTGCTGTACAACTTTGTACTTTTTTTCGCTTTCGATCTTTTATATCTGGGCGTCACTGGTTAGTCTTGTGTGGACGAGGCACGTTTTTGGCGTATTGAATTTTTAACCTGATGCTTTTTGGTATTCATTAATCATGTGTTTCTTTGTCTAATACGTTCTCCTATTTATTTGTATTGTAGTCCTGTAATATTATGTTGTTATTTCAATGTTATATTTAACATTGCCATTAAAGTGCGAGGTTTGGCATGCCACAAAACCAGGTTCAACCCACCATTTTTTCCTTTAAAAATGTCCTGTACCAAGTCAGGAATATGGCCATTGCTATATATTATAGTTCGTTTCTGTGTGTGTTACAATTTAACGTTGCGTCGTTTGTTTTCTCTTATTTTTGAGTGTAAATTGACATTGCGATAAGACGTGTCACGGAACTTGTCTATCCCAAATTCATGTATTTGGTTTTGATGTTATATTTGTTATTCTCGTGGGATTTTTTCTAATGCTTGGTACGTTTCTGTGTGTGTTACATTGTAGTGTTGTGTCGTTGTTCTCCTCTTATATTTATTCGTTTCCCTCGGTTTTAGTCTGTTTCCCCGATTTTGTTTTTTGTCCATGGATTTATGAGTTTGAACAGCGGTATACTACTGTTGCCTTTATTTACATAATAATATATATCAACCTTAAAATACAAATAAGACAAGCTGATCAAATAATCTAAACAAAGAATTGTGATTAATATTTTCAATATTATTCAACATTTTATGAATAATTCTGAAGTATTGTATGCTAACTGGACTATTTTCACCATTAACTTAAGCCTAGTATAGATTTATGTTGTCAGTTGACTTTAGTTAATAATGCAGTGAATGTTTTTTTTTTTTATTAATATTTATATAAAATAGTATATAAAACAACTAAAAAAATGAAAAAAAAAAAATGAGACCTCAATTGTTTTGTTTTATTAAAACAAGAATTTAATATAATCATGATAATAGAATTTCCATATCAATCCTTGGTAACCTTTTTAAAAAGGAAATGTGTTCCAAAGTAACAGTAAAAATTTATTTCAATTGATTTAAGTATTTTTTGTCAAATTAAAGACATGGCATCCATTAAGCAATTTAATATGGTCTAATTGCCTCAGTACATGTGTGTTTCACCTGTAGGTAAAAAGAAAGCCTTTTTTTCTTAAATTCACGTATTACTTATCTTGTATATTCGAAAGGCCTTGTTTTTTTAAGTTAAACAGGATGTTGCAATTTTGAATAAATGTTATTTAGAATTTAATAACTCTGACCAGATGTGATCTTATTTATGAGTTTGCCCCAAGCAGAGGTTATACTCTATATTTCAACACTACTCAGAAAAACAATTTTATTTATTTATTTAATTTTATCCCTTTTTGATATAAATTATATATAATATATTATTTTTTTTTTATCCTAAATATAATAATAGATATATTTCTAATATAAGGTTAAATAATTTATAAATTTTGTTGGCTGTTGTTATATATGTCAGTTAAAAAGAAATTTATTTTAACAGTTAAAAAGGTAGAGGTTATTTGGTCTAGTATGGTTCAGACTGGTCGAGTATTGTTCAGACCTTTTGTTAAGTATGGTTTAGACTGGGAAAATAGGACGAGTTCAGATCAAGAATGGGTTAAGACTGTTTCAGACTGGTCAAGTAATAGTTCAGACTATTTTCAATGGCAAAGATAAGGGTCAAGTACGATTCAGTACAGTCGACTATGGTTCAGACTGGGGTCGAGTAATGTCAAGTAATAGTCAGACCAATTCAGACTGGTCGAGTAAAATCAGTACAGTCGAGTACAGATATAGGCCATTTCAGACTTTAATGGTTTGAAGTGATGGTAACGGTTACCGATTTGATAGTGCAAAATATATATCAGTTAGAATAAATCATACTTTTTCAAATTATTTGACAAACATTAAACATTAAGTTAAGGTGTCTAATTATAGAATGAACAATTTTGGAAGAATACACATTTACCAGAAAATACTTGAGTTTTTCGAATGATATCTTCAATTTGTTAATTTATTTCCAAGATACATGTAACAAACGAATCATGTAATGATTTTTTTTCTCAGAAACCACTTGAGCTATCGCCTTGAAATTTTTACAGACTGTTATTTCTCCAAGTAAAAGTACTATTTACATATTAAAATATATGGTGGATATATTTTAAAAGTTATTGTCCAACGGTTAAAATACACAGTAAAACTCTTCTATTTACACATAAAATCCGAGTGTCATTTATACACATTAAAACACAACTTATACGGAATAAAAACTGTTTGTTTCAGACCGTCAACCATTTATTGCCTCAAGCAACTTTAAGCGCTTAATATAAAGTTTATAGCACATCTCCCTAGTTTTGGCTTCTATCGTGTTCATTATCTTGTCGTCTCTTAATGTTTGTGAAAAATACCTGCAGTCTATAATTAGCCTGATAATGCTTGACTTCAGCTGTTGTATGTTGAGTAACATAGGCCTTGATTGGTTCAAAGTATGTAATTCTAGTATTTGATAATAATGGACACTCCACGAAAAAATGAGAGATATTTTCCTCAGAAAGATTACATAGTTGGCAGACTGGTGAAGGTGATTGATTAAATTTCTCTCGATCAGAATTCAGTATAAATGTTCCTGAAACTATTCTAGCTTTAATAATATAGCTTATAATAATAGCTTTCCGAACTTCGGCTTTTGTCTTGTCAAATGTAGTCCACACTGAGTGATTTTTGCCAATAAGAAGATGTTTAGTTTCCATATATTTTAGAGTTGATTTAGATTTGGCATCGTCCCTTAATGTATTTTGCCAGTATGTGTTCAGATGCTTCGTTACAAGAGATTTCCATTTCAAATTTGAAGGGAGAGATTCTTGAAGAAGATGAATCGGAGGCAGTCCATACTTTAATAGGATTTCTCAAATTGTTGATAAAAAGCTGTTCGGGTTATCATGGTTAACCGACATTTGTCTGATGATAATGTCATTAACTTATTGAACATTTGAAGAAAGTAAATTATGGAGAAAAGACAATTGCTTTTTGTGAAGTTCAGCTTCTATTGGCAGTCCACCAATCAGAAGATATATTGCAGCTATAGCCGTGCGTTGAGGAAGAGATTGAAAATGTCTTAAATACTTTCTATGAAAAGATTCCAGCTGGGTTATATTGGTCTTATTTAGAGGAATGGCTTCCAAACCATAAAGGAGTCTTGGTAGAACATATGTGTTGTAGATTTTATAAGATGTTACTGGATATAAGCCATTTGTTCCATGCACCCCAGAGCCCATTAATGCGTACAAAGTTCGTCTTGCAAGCTTTATTCTATTTGCCACATTTATTTCTCCTTCCTTTTCCCAGCTTCTAGTTATACCTAAATGAGTTGCTTCTTTTGGTACTGTAACCGGAGTATCGTATAGAGTCCAATCAGCGTTTGTAACCATTCAACATGTGACAATTTTTGTTTTTGTATGATGAATTTTGTAGTGATGTTGATTAAAATATCTTTCCGAAACAAAAATATTTCCAGCATTTAAACCTAAAGAGTTTCTTTCTAGTTGTAAGAGTAGATCTTGTACAAATATTTTGTAGAGATGAGTAGACAAAATCCACCTTGTCGTACACCTTAGTGGACCGAAAAATTTTCACTAAAATCGCCTTGGCATTGCACTTTTGTTGTCAGATTAGAATAACTTAAAAACTAACTAACTAACTAATTTTATTCAGTATAAAATCCAGTACAAAAGGATCATCGCTGAAACACATGAACACATATAAAAAAAATATACAAAAAAAAAACAACAAAAAAAACCATAACAGCCAACAATTTTTACACTTATAACAAGCAAGAGACAAAACTCACACTTCAATATTATGCAATTATTCCCACTGATGAATGTCTAATCAAAATACATTTGTCTATATATATCAGAAATCTGGTGAGAACATCAGTCTCCGAACAGTTCATGAAATATTTAAATTCATCAAAATTATCTAAATTACAAAAACATGGTACAATATTAACAATGTCATCATAAAACGTTTCCCTCTCGTCTTGATAGAGGTTGCATTCACATATAAAATGAAACTCATCTTCAATTTTGTTATCAATACAATGTTTACATATTCTTTGATCCAAAGGCGTATTATTATATCTGCCTTTTTCAATGTGTAAATTGTGGTTAGAAATTCTTAATTTTCATAATTGTCTAATATATTGTTTTGAGATATTTAACTTTGTATAAGTCTCAGGTTTATATTCCTTTTTTAACTTGTAATATGTGCGTAGTTTGTTTTGCTTTTCACCTGACAAACATGAGAAAAAATAATGTCCATATCTTTCTTGTAATATCTTTTTCACGGCAGATATGAGTTTTCCTTCTGACATAGTTCCTTTATTATTCCAAACATGGTCACAAAGAATGAATTTTAGAAACTGAAAAATGTGTTTATTGAAGGTACATGGAAAGGTACAATCAACATCTTCGATTGACTTATATGCTAATTTTGAAAAATTCAAAAGAGGGTCTTTATACAAATATAGCCAGTATTTAAGAGACTGCAAAATAACAAATATAGGGATTGGATAACGACCAAGTTCTGCCATACTGGCAATATTAGAAGCATATTTCGTGGCACCAAGTACATATTTACAATATCGAATGTGAACCTTTTCAGGTGCAAAATTTAAAAAAGTTTTTTTCTAAATCATCATTTGAACCTTGTATTAATCTTTTGTCCAGGTTAAGAATGTACGAACCCCACAATTCACTTCCATAGAGAAAGACTGGTTTAACACAGGAGTCAAAAAGTTTTAAAAGCAAAGGTGTATTATTATGTGTACAATAAAATTTACGTTTAATCTTGAAAATTACTTTAAGTGCTTTCTTACTAAGATCTTCAACTGTAGTACTGAAAAAACCAGATGCTTTCGATCATTACAATACCTAGGTATTTATACTCTTGAACACTTTTGATCAGATTTTGCTCAAAATAAAAATTACAGTCTTTCAATAATTTCCCTGATTTGTTAAATACTATTATTTGAGTTTTTTCTATATTCAATGATAATTGCCATTTTTGACAATAAAGTTCCAATGAGGATAAACAATTTTGTAGCCCTTCTTTGGTTTGAGACATTAAAATTATGTCATCTGCATACATTAAACAATTTAAGCTTAATTGTACGTATTCCCTATGTCTACTGGATCACACTTCTTATCAAGATATCCTGGAAAGTCATTCGTAAATAAGTTGAAAAGAAGGGGACTCAGTATAGAATATAGATCATGGTCACATATATGCATCCAGTCTTATTAATAAATATATGTTCAAATGGAAAGAAAACATAAAAAACCCACGAAAAATAGACCCGATAATAATCAAACAGAAAACAGACTCCGGATATGTGTTAATTTGTGTTTCAGTTTTATTGAGTTAAGCCATCCGATTGATATTTTATAGTGTGTCTTTCTATGTTGTGATGTTGTACTATTGTTTCAGAAAAATGTTGCACTTGTCCTAAGTCAGGAATCTGATGTAAAGTGGTTGTCGTCTGTTTATGCAGTTCATACGTGTTTCTCGTTTTTATAGATAAGACCGTTGGTTTTCCTGTTTGAATGGTTTTACACTAGTAACTTTTGAGACCCTTTATAGATTGCTGTTCGGTGTGATCGAGCCAAGACTCCGTGTTGAAGGACTAGAGAATCTAGAATATTACCTCTACCAATAAACACCATATAGAAGTGTCATCCATTGATAGTAGTTTGACTATTCAAACTGGTAAAAATGAAAGCTAACTACACCATCCAAAAACAAACTATAGTGAAATAAAAACATTCCTTATCTTCATTCTTTATATTTAACACCACTCTCAACATGCCATATTGTCCTGATTTACAATAAAAATAAAAATGTTATCCTCCACACACTTGGTAAATAATTCAGTTGAAAAAGTAATCATGGTAATTAGCATAAAAAAGTTCTATTAAGGTTCACGTATTGACTTTCTTTTTAAAAAGCAACTTGTTCGAGGTATGAAGATGAGACCTTCAATACTCAACAGCTTTAAAACCCTCTTGCTGCCGGAGGGACACATGTAAACTTTTCCTCAGTGCTTTCAGTGAGATTGGGGGGGAGCAACTGCAGTTTTTATTCTTTCTGTAAAGTTATGTTTTTAGAATCTTTCTCCAATTCAGGAGCACCTCAATTGATGAGTAGTTACCCACTAAAATGATTATAACTTTAATTAAAATGAATGGACCTCTATGAAATTTTACAAGAACAAGAAGGTTCAATACAACAAAAGAAAGGTTGGGATTTATTTAAGGGTTATGGTACCAACAGAATTGGGGGCCAAAAACAAGCGTTTTTTTAGTTTAATTACAAAATTAATTATTATACTTGTGTGAAAGTGTATGGATCTCTTAGAAATTTTACCACAAGGTTCCATATCATAAAAGGCAGGCTGGGATTGAGTTTGGGGGTAATTGCTCCAAACATGAACAAATTAAAGGCAAAAAAAAAAATTTCTAGTTTGCACAGTAGCTAGCATTATATACCTTATGAACCTGTCTCAAGCTTTAAACATGTTATTCAGTGGTAAAGTTGTTTGTTGCTGTTTAAATGCCCCATTTATGGGCTTTATGGTTTTTGGTTTGTGCATCTGTTCGTTTGTCCGTCTATTCGACTGTCTGTTTCGCTTCAGGTTAAAGTTTTTTGTTGAGGTATTTTTATGCAGTTAAGCTGCATTATGCAAGCACCCTAGATTTGTGTTCTACCCAACAAATGCTGAAATATGAAAAAAAACAAAAAACTTTTTAATGTTATATACTTGATTTGTATATGGTTGTTGGAAACGTAGTTCAGTACGTATCATACAGGAATCACAGGGGTGCTCCGGGATGATGTTTGTAAATAGTATAATCATCTATATATCCTCCATATCATATTACATTAGCATGCCTTCTCTCTCTTTACCACCGCATGTTAAGGTAGTCACACACAAATATATTGAGAGCAGTAAAATTAGTTTTTAGAAAAGATTTCGTCCTTTATTAGTCCCCCAAGGACGTTGAATGGTGGCCGGCATGGATGTTGGTAAACGTAGGTCAGAGAATATAAAACTAAAATAAGACAACAAACATTACGAAATTTTATGAATTTCTTTTTCTTTCGGGCCGGGGATGTTATATACTTGATTTGTATATGGTTGTTGGAAACGTAGTTCAGTACGTATCATACCGGAATCACAGGGGTGCTCCGGGATGATGTTTGTTACCGTATCACCATGGTGATACGGTCTGATTAGTCAGAGGCTAAACGTCAGGTTCGGGTAAATCTGTTAACGGTATTTCTGTTATTTCATTGGTTATAAATACTATCTAATGGCTGCTTCGTGGCTGTTTCCGGAATGATTATGGGGGAAATGAAGGTCATTTTAACGTCTGATTGGCTATTAATGAGTGGCATGCATTATATGTTCAACGCGTCCGTAAGTGTGGTCGGATTGAAATCATGATACTAGGTTATAGGTACATATTGTGATAAAGTGTTCATTTGCTATAGTGATTAGTTATGATGATAACTCATCACAAACTGTCAATTTGGTACAGATTATATAATCATGTGACAATGTGATGATTTAATTTTGAAATTATGTTGCTATTTTGGTAAGAAACTGTACATTTATGTATTATTGCTATTCTCTAAAAATAGAACAGTAATGTGTATAATTTACACTTTAAACTGCGTATTAAAACGGTTAAATGATTGAGATACTTTTGTGTTAGATTTCTTCGTATAAAGCTTAGATTTTAAACAGTTAATACACAAAACGTATGCTCTATGTATAAAAATAATAACCATTTATTTTCTATTGCTTGGACATATCGATTAGAAAATATTAAAATCACGGAATTTACCGAAGATGTAATTTCGTTTCCAGCACTTTCAACGCTTCATTGATTTCTGGTGTAAATAAACAAACTCGACGATACTGATTAGAAGAATACAAAAATTACAAGGTGAGCAATATGGTTTCTTATGTGCAAAGAAGCCTACACCAAGCATCACGGTATTGTTATTGGCAAGGGTTTCAGTGCACTATAGGATACTATAGTGTCAGCTGTTGCAAATTATATAATTTAGCTTTTTACAATGCACAGCTCTATATTTGACAATGACCCCCAAGGAAATCATTTTATACGATCCTTCGAACCCAAAAAAACTTGCAACACAGTGAACTCCCAAACAGATGTTTGCATGTGGGGTAGACAGTTTGATGATCTTTGATGTACTCGTACATGATGATTTATTCTTTGGAGTTGTCAGGAGGCTGATTTAGAAGGGGGCCAGGGGGCTTGCCATCCTTTTCTGGGAAATTTTGTGGGCCTGCACTTATGAAAATTTCTGGATCCGCCACTGGTTGTTGGACCATAATAGTCCCAGTTTGGACACAGTGGTGATCAGCAGTCATTATAAAAAAGAAGATGTGGTATGATTGCCAATGAGACAACTGTCTACAAGAGACCAAAATGACACAGACATTAACAACTATAGGTCACCGTACAGCCTTCAACAATGATCAAAGCCTATACAACACAGTCAGCTATAAAAGGCCCTGATATGACATGTATAACAATTCAAACCAGAAAACCAAGGACTTATTTATATACAAAAATGAAGGAAAAACAAATATGTAACACATAAACAAACGACAACAACTGAATTACAGGCTCCTGACTTGGGACAGAAACATACATAAATAATGTGGCGGGGTAAAACATGTTAGCGGGATTCCTATCCTCCCCCTAACCTTGGACAGTGGTACATGTATAACAGTACAACATAAGAACAAACTATAAAAATCAGTCAAAAAAGGCTTAACTCTTCAGATTGCCCATTGATATATCAAAAGCACTGAAAACTTCATTTGATATGTCTGATTTCAATTTATTCACATCATGATGATCATCAGGTCTTACACTTAGTATATTTTTTCGTGATGAACATTACTATTTGGTTGATTATGTAGGAAATCACTGAAGCATGACTAGAGAAGTCGCCCCTTCCCCCAGCCCCCCCCTTATTGTCCCAGCTGACCTGAGAATCTATCCCATTTTAACCATTAACGTCATACAACAATTACTTTTCCATTGTGGCATCATATATTTTGTATTAAAACATCAAAATTTTACATGGAATATATGTGATGTACATGCATGTACAGTTTGTAATGGCAGACATATACATATTGTAGCAATAAGGTGTATCCAAAGCAAAATAATTAATAATAAATCAACTCAATGGATAGAAGCATACTGGTAAGTCAATTTTTTTTTTCACACAGCATCTGCATAGAGTGATGAGATATAAATCAGAAGATCAATCACTGGTTTTAGAAGTCAAGAATTTTTATATTTTACTTATTTGGGTAGATACATGTACATGTAACACAACATTTATCTTGTCATAATACCTGTACGCTCAGTGTTCTTCATGAAAACTATCACACTGATTTTAAATCATTATAGGAAAGCACAGTGTATAAGCAAACATTTCAGGAGGCAAAGAGTCTATTATAGGTTGACTGCAATAGTCTGTATATTATCTGAAAAAGCTTAGTTCTTGTCAACTTTCTTATTATTTCAAACATTTAAATAGATGTCTCCCAAATTTGGTGTATTTCTATTAGCTTTTTTTAAAGTCATTTTCATTTATTTTTCAGCCTGGCCCAGAAATATGTTTAATATAGCTGATTTAGAGAAAGGCGACCTGGGTCACCTCTAACAAAGGCTATATTTATTGTCACTGCAAACATTTTACCTGTTCAACACCAAATGCTATCAAGTTTGGGGCCCCTGGCCATGGCCCTTTTTTTTCATAATTCATCTTACATACATGTACATCTCTTTTGAATTGTTTGCTTATTTGTTCTATGGTCTATCTATGCATATCTATCTATATACCACATTTTCATGGTCCCACAAAAATGTTTAAAATGTATACATTTGACTTTTTTCTAGCTTCTCTCGTGTGATAGCCATACCTTTTTGGTCACTATTTATGTGTTGCGTTTAAATATGAATTGTAACACTTTACAGTGACTGAACAGGTAAAACAAATACTTCTCAAGAAACAGAAAAAAGAAGACTACTTGGAACAGCACCAGACTACATGTATGTACATGTATGAATAAAAACTCAGATCGGAATAGCATGGAGGATATGATATGTCCTTGTGAATAAGCAAGGAAAGCTTTTAATAATAGTGCCTATTTTTTAATTTACTAGATTTTTCATTCATTATCTGTGCAAATTTCAACATAAATTGTCATAAATCCTTTTCTATTAACTTTACTCAAACTTTCAGTGGTGGATCCAGAAATTTTCATAAGCGGGAGCCTACTGACTGCCTAAGAAGGGGCCAACTCCAGTCATGCTTCAGTGATTCCCTATAAAAACAACAAAATTTTTCCTAAAAAAGGGGTGGCCCAGGCCCCCCGAAAAAAACCCTCTAACTCCACCTCTGACTTTAATTTAATATGACAAGTGTTTCATTCACCAAAATACTGGTGCGTTTCTGTGATAAATATCATGCACAATTTTATAAATGAGAGGGGAAAGAAGATCCACATGTGGTGTACCTGCACATGACAATTGCAAACTGCCCCATTTTTCTAATCACAACCAATCAACTGATCATGCTGATACTGACATTACCAGAGAGTACACATCAAATGAAAAATCACAAATAACTGATACATATTATCAGATATTACAGAATTAAATATGTTTTAAATTTATTACAAAAAAATGTGTTCTCAATCTTGTAGATAGATATTACTGGATCTCATATACATGTACAAATGTAAGTACCAAAGACAACTGTCTATCCAAGTCACAATTTATAAAAGTAAACTATTAAAGGTTGTAGTTTGGTCTTCAACGCAAAGCTTGCAATTGGTTCACACCAAACAGCAATTTTATATAGTCCATATCAATCATGACAATGGCGTTTGGGGTTAAACATGTTTTCGTAGGTAAATAATATTGCCATGGAACTTTTTTCATGAGAGTGTTATAGTCTATAGAGTATTACTTCCTGTTTGGTGGAATAGTGAAATAGAAGTCAATACGTTCTTGCTCAATCCTATGTCGCTTTGAAGGTGTCATGATTGTAATCCTCAGCTTAAGCAATGTGTTACTGTAATTTGAATTTCAAAATGACTGAGTGACGTTTTTCGAAGCACTGGTCACCTCCACCATAGCGAATCACATGACTTTGACAATCAGTAAATTCCAGCGAAAAATATCTCTATAAGTAAAGACTTGTCGGATAAAAAATAAATAATAGAGTACACAGGAAATGGCAAAGTTCACATAGTCGCGTATGATTAATCATTTAAAAAAAAAACGAGCAAAGGGGGGGGGGGGGATGGGGCGTACACACTTTACGTCCCCCTCTGGATCCGCCACTGCCTTCTGTTGTTGTCCATTTTGTCAAGTAGTAATCCTCAAAAGTATGTGTAGGTTATATGCTATTTTTATCAAGTTGATTATAGACACAGAATACATTTTATTATAATATTATTCCCCATTTCCATTCTCAATTTTATTAAGTCTCCTTCCATTATAACACAGGTCCACCAATAATACAACAAAAATGACAAATTAGTAGAAAAAAAGCGCTATGTTTTCATATTGCTTGAAGTGCAATATTCCAATAAAAATAAACTACTCACAAACCACTGATCTCAATATAATCAGCTAAAATACGGCAAGCTTTTTAGAAAAGCTATTACTTGTAAATAGTATAATCATCTATATATCCTCCGTATCATATTACATTAGCATGCCTTCTCTCTCTTTACCACCGCATGTTAAGGTAGTCACACACAAATATATTGAGAGCAGTAAAATTAGTTTTTAGAAACGATTTCGTCCTTTATTAGTCCCCCAAGGACGTTGAATTAATGTCCCCATCACATTTGAGTCCAGTACTACACAGATGTATATGCATACATAAATAAATATTACTTCTTAAAAAAGATTTTAAAGTCTTATGAACATTATGGAACTTCATATTTAACAAAAAATATAGATATCATGAAAGTAAAAATTTCAGCTGAATGAGAGTGTTCTGAGTAATTACTACTTTTATCACAAGTTTGCCAGTCAACATTGAGATTGTTAGTTTAAACACCCCTCTTGTGGATGCACTGACCTCTAACCTTAATGATCTTTATTGACTAGGAATGTCAGTTGTACTATTGAAGGTCATTGTTTTCTCTGGGCACTCCAGCTTCCTCTACCAATAAAAACTGGCCACCACGAAATAGCCTAAAAACATGCTTACAAGTGGCCTTAATTTAAACACCAAAAATCATAAATCAAATCGGCTGAATGATCATGTTGATTCTGATGCTATGTACATACCTTTTAATAGTTTAGAAACATAAATTTTAGGCTCAAACATAAACATGCATTTGTTACTCACATGTGGAAATGTTTTGCTATAATTATGATAATGTAAGAAAAGTTTGTGCAAATGTTACATGCTGGTTTAATTGAGAAGAGTTGTATAAGAAAAATCCTGGCTCACTTAAGCGTATACTGTTATTACTTTATTATTACATGATTTAATACATACATGTAAGTCAACTTCAGATTACAAATTTATAATGTAGTGGAACTAACTGTTATAATTTGAAGCTTGATTTACATATATTTATTTTCATCTTTTTTAGAAAGAAATTAATTTGAACAAGGCAAAAAGGTGCAGAGCAGATTGATATATACATTGAAGAAATGGATTTAGATCATATTGGAGATATACCCGTTAAAAGTAAGTTATTTAAGAGTTTTCATAGGCGGATCCAGGATGGGGGGTGGGTGCCTGGGACCCCCCTTTTGTTGGACAAATTTGGTCGCTTATATAGGGAATCACTGAAGCATGACTGAAGTGGGCCTCCCTAAGGTCAGTCAGCGGGACCCCTTACAAAAAGTTCTGGATCACCACTGGTTTTGTTATACCCCTGCTGTAGTTGAGGGGGAAGTAAGTTCTACCCTTGTTTGTATGTCTGTCTTAGGGGCGGATCCAGCCATTTTAAAAAAGGGGGCTTCCTAACCCAGGACAAAGGGGTTGGGGTTGTTACAACTACATGTCCCCATTCAAATGCATTGATTGTCCAAAAAAAGGGGGGTTCCAACTTTTAATTTTTTGGTCAAGGTAGTTTTTGATGAAGTTTAAGTCCCATCAACTTAACACAGCTAATATCATTCAAATTAGTTTTTATAAGTACATGTATCCCTGTGATGAGAGTTGTAACTGGGAACTTTATCAATGGAAAATTAAAACTGAATAGATTTTTAAGTCCTCGCATTCTTGAGAAAAATTAAAAAATCTTGAGAGCACCATGAGCACTGACACAAAAATTGAGAATGGTACACAATTAAAATTCTAAAATATATTGTATTTTAATTTTAGATAATTAACTCCCAACTTTAATCAAATGTTTTGATTTAGGAGGTGCAGATCTCATTGGTCCAAATTGACTCCATGATGAATTCTTGACTAAGTAAACATGTAAATGAAATAACAATAAACCATGTAATTAGTTTCATTATTGTCAACCTTTCTATATGTTCTAGCTGTTCTTTGCTCATTCTTTGTATGTAGACTATCAAAAGATACCCCCAAAAAATAGAAACAATGGCCGTCTTTCCCTTAGAGCCCTTCAGCTCTTTAATCTTTTTTGAGAGGGGGGGGGTCTATTTTTTTTTTTGAGAGGGGGTTCTGGACCGAGATTCTTCTTATCGTTATGTCAGAATCCTTTATCCTGCTTATCGTTTGGTCAGATTACTGTATCAGGCTTCTTTTTGTCATAATAGCGCATGTAATTTCCACTGTCCAGCCCTACATCTTTTCTCCTATTCATGCTAAATTATTTGACTTTCATGTGTCTCATTTAAAAAAAAACGGTGAATCCTGCATCATGCTTGACCTCATTGATACCCTCTTTAGGGCAACAAGTGTCACCTGGTACGAGAGTAACAAAATTGGCTTAAGGATGTACTTAGGTGAGGTTTTGGAATTTGTGTCAAATGTTCGGACTCCTTGGTGTTTTTCCATTCAATACAATGTAAAATATTTTGCCCCATAATACCCATGGATTTATTTTTTCATATATGACTTAATATCTCATGAAAGGTCATTTACCAAAATTTTATAGGATTCTTGATTTTCTTTCTTCTGTTTTGAGACCCAAATAAAACAAATGCAAATATAAGGTAAAAGTACGAGTCAGCCTTTTCCCGCCATATTTTAAATCTTGAATATCAGAAAAGGAAGTCCATGATCTATCAATATTTTTAGCTTATCTCTGTGTATAATGTATAACCATGATAACAGATACTGATCAGCATGTTGAAAACTGATGATGTTGACCTGTTGATGTAATTATAGCTATTGATATTTTTTAAAAAGCAAATAAGTAAAGAACATTAAAATTTTGTCAGGAACTATAGACCCGAGTAGATGTCCAGAAACCTTATTTGCTGAATATTTTTAAGATTTAGTCCTGTTAAATAACAACCAAACAATATAGTTCCCTACATAAGATTACTTTTAGAAATGTTCAGCATGCTGAATGTTCTGTGTATTTTTTAGCCTGTCATCTGGTCATAGGGAGATTTACATGTATTTAACATCAAATAGTAGATATATACATTTCATGCATTTGTACAATTTGGTTACTGTAAATGTATTAATGATATATATATAAATGTATGTATACACTAGTGCAACCCTCAATTACTGTATTTGACATATATATAATTGTTAATTCATAGCTATTATTTGAGAATAAGAATTACTGAATAGTACAATTACGCCAATCTATGATTTAAGCCAAGAATTTTTTCCCTTACAGCCAGCTGCACTGTATTATGAATTGAAACATATTTTTTTCTTTCTTTATTTAGGTTATTTAAACGACATGACCTGGGATCCAACAGGTATTTATATATGTTTATATGATGAGTATTAAATTTTCTGTTTGAAATAGTTTGTGACATCAGAACAGATAAAATTGAGAAAGGAAATGGGGAATGTGTCAAAGCCACAACAACCGACCATAGAGCAGACAACAGCCGAAGGCCACCAACGGGTCTTCAATGTAGCGAGAAATTTCCGCACCCGTAGGCGTCCTTCAGCTGGCCCCTTAAAAATATGTATACTAGTACGTACAGTGATAATGGACGTCATTCTAAACTCCAAATTATACACAAGAAACTTAAATTAGAAATCATACAAGACTTTACTACTTTTTAGCTAACCTGGCTTTTCTCATCACTTGGTGTCCTTCATCGTCAGTTAACGTTCGTCGTCATTTACTTTTACAGAAATCTTCTTCTCTGAAACTACTGGGCTAAATTAAACCAAACTTAGCCACAATCATCATTGGGGTATCTAGTTTAAAAATTGTGTCATGTGACTCCGCCAAATTTAAACTGTTACCAACCAAAGTGGCCACCTGACTGCTTAAAATAGAACATAGGGGTAATATGTAGATTTTGGCATATATCTCTGAAACCAAAGCATTTAGAGCAAATCTGACAGGGGTAAAAATGTTAATCAGGTCAAGCAAGATCTATCCGATGAATCCTTGGGTTGCTGCCCTGAATTGGTAATTTTAAAGAAATTTTGCAGTTTTTGGTTATTATCTCAAATATGTAAACATCAATATTGTTCTGAAAAGTTAAAGATCTACAAATAAGTCAACATGACCAAAATGGTCAGTTGACCCCTTTAGGAATAATTGCCCTGTATAGTCAACAATTTTTTGTTAATTTTTAACTCACCTGGACCGAAGTATTAATATAGATAGAGATAAACTGTAATAAACAGCAATAATGTACAGCAAAGTAAGAGCTACAGATAAGTCAACATGACCAAAGTGGTCAATTGACCCCTTAAGGAGTTATTGCCCTTTATAGTCAATTTTGTGCTCACCTGGCCTAAAAGGCCAAGTGAGCTTTTCTCATCACTTGGCGTCCGTCGTCGTCCGTCATCTGTCGTCTGTCGTTGTCGTTAACTTTTACAAAAATCTTCTCCTCTGAAACTACTGAGCCAAATTAAACCAAACTTGGCCACAATCATCATTGGGATATCTAGTTTAAAAAATGTGTCCGGTGACCCGGCCAACCATCCAAGATGGCCGCCATGGCTAAAAATAGAACATAGGGGTAAAGTGCAGTTAGAACTCAAAAACCATTTAAAGCATTTAGAGCAAATCTGACATGGGGTAGAATTGTTAAACAGGTGAAGATCTATCGACCCTGAAATTTTCAGATGAATCGGATAACCCGTTGTTGGGTTGCTGCCCCTGAATTAGTAATTTTAAGGAAATTTTGCTGTTTTTGGTTATTATCTTGAATATTATTATAGAAAGAGATAAACAGTAAACAGCAATAATGTTCAGCAAAGTAAGATTTACAAATAAGTCAACATGACTGAAATGGTCAGTTGACCCCTTTAGGAGTTATTGCCCTTTATAGTCAATTTTTAACCATTTTTCGTAAATCTTAGTAATCTTTTACAAAAATCTTCTCCTCTGAAACTACTGGGCCAAATTAATCCAAACTTGGCCACAATCATCTTTTGGGTTAGTAGTTTGAAAAATGTGTCCGGTGACCCGGCCATCCAACCAAGATGGCCACCATGGCTAAAAATAGAACATGGGGTAAAATGCAGTTTTTGGCTTATAACTCAAAACCCAAAGCATTTAGAGCAAATCTGACATGGGGTAAAATTGTTTATCAGGTCAACATTTATCTGCTCTGAAATTTTTAGATGAATCGGACAACCCGTTGTTGGGTTGCTGACCATGAATTGTTAGTTTTAAGGAAATTTTGCTGTTTTTGGTCATTATCTTGAATATTATTATTGATAGAGATAAACTGTAAACAACAATAATGTTCAGCAAAGTAAGATTTACAAATAAGTCAACAGGACCGAAATGGTCAATTGACCCCCTTAGGAGTTATTGTTCTTTATAGTCAATTTTTAACAATTTTCATAAAATTTGTAAATTTTTACTAACATTTTCCACTGAAACTAATGGGCCAAGTTCATTATAGATAAAGATAATTTTAAGCAGCAAGAATGTTCAATAAAGTACGTAAGATGTACAAACACATCACCATCACCAAAACACAATTTTGTCATGAATCCATCTGCTTCCTTTAATATTCACATAGACCAAGGTGAGCGACACAGGCTCTTTAGAGCCTCTAGTTAACAATTTTCATAAATTTTGTAATTTTTGTAAATTTTTAGAAAATATTTGCCACTGTCACTTCTGGACCAATTTGATTATGCCTATAATAACATATTGTTTGTTTCCCCAATCCCGACCGACCTTGCATAAACGGTGCTACTCATAAAATTTTATTGTCCAAACTTAGTCATTCATTCAAGATGTTCAGGCTTGCCGCATCTTCCGATACTATTCAGGATTTTTGGAAAATATATTTTACCAAAATTTTGATCTGCCCATTTCTACCTAGACTCACTATTTTTTTTAAAATTTTGTGACAAGTAGACAGTGCCATAAGACAAACTCTTCTGAGACTGTATGACCTTGTTGCCATCATGTGTAGTTATTGTACCAAATTTTGATACAACCTTTTAAGGCATGTTATCGGCAAGTTTGTTCTAAGGATTTTTGTCGAGCCTGCAACTGTTGTTGCAGAAAGCTCGACATATTGATAGTGATCTGGTGGCGGCAGTGTTAATTAACTTCTTAAACGATTTATATTTAAGAAGGTGGAAGACCTGGATGCTTCATACTTTGAATATCGATGCCTCATGTTACAAAGTTTCTGTCGGTCACATGTCCAATGTCCTTGACCTCATTTTCATGGTGGTCCAGTCCATATCTCAGATACTTTAAGCAATATAGGTCTAGTATATTCAGTGTATGGAAGGACTGTAAGGTGTACATGTCCAACTGGCAAGTGTCATCTGACCTTGACCTCATTTTCATGGTTCAGTGGTTATAGTTCAGTGTTTGTGTTTTGGTCTGTTTTTCTTATATTACACATGTATATGCAATATGTCTACTATATTTGGTATATGGAATTCGAATGATTGAAAGGTGTAAATGTCTAGTTGGCAGGTGTGATCTGACCTTGACCTCAGTTTAAGGTTTAGTGGTCAAAGTTTAGTTTTTGAGTTTTTTTTTTTCTAATACTAATTGCAATAGGTCAACTATTTGGTGTATAGAAATATTTTATGATCTATTTGTCAGTTGTGCAGGTTTTATTTGACCTTGATCTCATTTTCACGGTTCATTGCTTTGTGTTAAGTTTTTGTGTTTTGGTCTGTTTTTCTTAAACTATAAGCAATCTAGCTCAACTATATTTGTTGTATGGATTGTATGGAAGAATTGTTAGCTGTACATGCCTGCCTGAAATGGTTCATATGACCTTGACCTCATTTTCATGGTTCATTGGTTTTATGTTTAGTTTTCTTGGTAAAGTTTATGTGACAGTTGTAATTAAGCTTTATATTTAGGACTATCAACATAATATCAATGAATAGTAAAGAAGGCGAGACATTTCAGCGTGTGCACTCTTGTTTTTGTAAAGGTATTCAACTCTTGTAATTGGTAGACTTTTTGCCATTTTGGTGTAATATATACCACCATTGAGTTTCCCCTAAATATTATCCTTGTTAAAGGTAAGGTCTGATATTGGCCTCAAATTTCAGGTTCATCTTACGAAAGATATTTGACATTTTTATGCCCCACCTACGATAGTAGAGGGGCATTATGTTTTCTGATCTGTGCGTTCGTTCGTTCGTCCGTCCGTCCGTTCGTCCGTCCGTCCGTTCGTCCGTCCGTCCGTTCGTTCGTTCGTTCGTTCGTTCGTCCGTCTGTCCCGCTTCAGGTTAAAGTTTTTGGTTGAGGTAGTTTTTGATGAAGTTGAAGTCCAATCGACTTCAAACTTGGTACACATGTTCCCTATGATATGATCTTTCTAATTTTAATGCCAAATTAGAGATTTTACCCCAATTTCACGGTCCACTGAACATAGAAAATGATAGTGCGAGTGGGGCATTCGTGTACTGAGGACACATTCTTGTTTAAACATTATTTAGTGTCTTTCAATTGAATCAAGCTTTAACATGAAAAAATCTATCAAATATGCCACAAAATGTCACTTTTCATATGGTTTTTGTCTAAAATGAAAGTGGCCGCATCCGTGTTCATCCTCAACCTATATAGCTTGTCAGAGCTCAGACATAAACAAGTCTTTTTTTATGCCCCACCTACAATAGTAGAGGGGCATTATGTTTTCTGGTCTGTGCGTCCGTTCGTCCGTCCGTCTGTCCCGCTTCAGGTTAAAGTTTTTGGTCAAGGTAGTTTTTGATGAAGTTGAAGTCCAATCAACTTGAAACTTAGTACACATGTTCCTTATGATATGATCTTTCTAATTTTAAAGCCAAATTAAACTTTTGACCCCAATTTCACTGTCCACTGAACATAGAAAATGAAAGTGCATGTTTCAGGTTAAAGTTTTTGGTCAAGGTAGTTTTTGATGAAGTTGAAGTCCAATCAACTTGAAACTTAGTACACATGTTCCCTATGATATTATCTTTCTAATTTTAATGCCTAATTATATTTTTTATCCAATTTCACGGTCCATTGAACATGGAAAATGATAGTGGGAGTGGGGCATCCGTGTACTTTGGACACATTCTTGTTGTTTTTGACTTAAAGAAGTCAAAACATGTATTTATTATAAAAATGTATTTTCAATTTTAGACTTATCTAAGTCAGAAAATGACAGACTTGTTTAGGTCTATTTATGTTGATGAAAAAACTTAATTTTACTTGGTGGCCAAAGTACACCACCTATGACAGCAAAAAGAGAGTTCTTGAGCTAGCTATATTTAATTGTCTAATTTAATATCCTTACTATACAGATGTTTTACCTCATTAAGTGTGGTTCCAGGTGGTTGCATTGTAAGGTTTATTAACATTATCTCTGATTTTTTAGACTCTCATTCATATTTTTCTTTAGAAGACAAAGCATTGTCTTTCAATGTTGTCATTATTTGATTTAGATGCATGACCTTTTTATAAATATGCGTTGGTCTTGAAGTTAACCAATTTTGTAGGAGTCGATAGTAAATGCAACTTTTTGATTCTGGTCAATTATTTCTTGCTTAACAATATTTGACTTATTAAAGTCGTATTTTGTCTTGCATTAAAGGAAGACAAATCCTAAAACTTACAAATTTAGTCCTCCACGAGTCAAAAGCAGATTCAGACTTATTTGTGTCTGAGCTCTGACTGACCTATGTTATGTACTATCATCAAATACAACTTTTAATTTCAATATTATGAATGAACACGAATGCGGCCACTTTCATTTAACACGGAAACTGTCTAAAATTTAACTAAAATACTATAATTGTGAAGATTTCAGTAATTTAGCACGACTTAATGATGCTAGTATACCTGATATATGTGCATTGTATTGTCAAAAACAGCCCATATTTATGTAGCAGAAGCATTCTACTTTCCAATAAATAGCTAAAAGATTACAGTTTCACAATTTTGTAAAACTGCTATATTTTGGGGCCAAAAAGGGGTCATACTGAACCTACTTCTTCGCACTTTTCAAAATATTGTGCAGAACTTATCTTTGTTTCATAATAAAGAATTGTCTTGAACATCTTAAGTAAAGTTTTATCCTGTCCAGTACTATAGACAATATTTTACATATCATTTCAATGCAAGTGGACATGACATACTATGATTTGGTGGTACAACATGTATTTCACCTGTTGTGCAGTTGAACATACTGTACAATCTTTTATTTATTCAACCACTTTTATGAGATTTAAACAATACATTAACTATCATAGTACAAGGACACATTGTGACACACAAATAAATTCCTCATTTATACGGTACTGATTTGAAAATAGTGCACATTTTGTTTCACTTATCACAGAATTTAATGATACTTCCACAGATTTTATGTTGTGCCTACTTAAAAAAAAACACTTTTATTTATAGATTTGGTAGTTGATGTTGAGGACAAAGTAAAAGATGTACATAATGTAGGACAAGAAGATAAGACAGGATTTCTGAATAAAAGCTACATGTATCAATTAGGTTTGTATCAAAATAAGTAAACTAACATTTCAATATGAATTTGTATTATGTCAGCACTTTAGTTAAACTGACAAAGTTTATTGTATATTGGTATCCCGTCATCGTCGTCTCATTGTTGTCAGTGTCGTCCAAAGACAACTAAACTTTAGTATAAGTAAATAGAAATCATTAAAAGTTTAATACCGGGTTTATAATCACTTAAGGAAGATTGATATTGGGGCCGGTTTCGGTCCCAATAGTTTAGAATTAGGGGCCAAAAACGGGCACAAATAAGCATTTTTCTTAGTTTTCGCACAAGAACTTTAGTATAAGTACGGTAAATAGAAATCAATGAAATTCAAACACAAGGTTTGTGACTACAAAAAGATTTGGATTGATTTTGGGAGAGTTGGTCCAAACAATTTAGGAGTTAGGGGCCAAAAGGGTCCAAATGACCTCTGCAGTCATATCAAGCTGCGCACTGCAGAGCATCCTGTTTTAGCAAAGTGTTTTGATTTTTTTCAGTCCAGTGAGTATTGATGTGCAATTTGTTACACGATGGTACCATATAGCAGGTTTTTTTTGCTGGTGTATAATTTCACGATTATTATTGAATAAGGTATTTTGGGCAGATTCAAAACCATTATCAACCTTTGCATGTACACTATTAAAATTTGAGGAATTTTATTTTGGCGATTTTGTTATATCTGCAAAAAATTTACACCCCATCAAAATAACCAGCTATACAGTATACATACTATTTTATTTGATCCAAATTAACATACCTGTCATGTAGGGCTGTTTTGGAAAATAGTTATGACTCCAATTACATCATCATGATCATGTACTATATATGTTTACTGAAAATAAGAATGGGAAACAAGCACATGAGGCATGTAGTCTTTTGAACTATTCTTATGTTTTACACTTTTTTGTATTTTACTAATAAATTATACATGTTGAATGAACTTTTAAAATTTTCTTTGAATTCATGGTAGAAATTTATGTCAAGATGTTATAATAAACATGATTTATAGACCATAGACTTACCATTACTTTGATTTGGAATTTTCTTCATGAGTTTCAATTGACTAATCATAGAACTACTGCATCTACTGCAGGGGTTGTTATCTTGTTTCAGATTTATATACCATAAATATATAACTTCATACAAACTCACAATCCCTATTAACCTTCTATAGAATAATGAAATTTGATTAATAATTTTTATCATGTATAGTTTGTTTGTTTTTTAATTTCAGAAGTCAATTTGACTGTAAAGTCAGATTTATTTAGTTGCAAGCAAAATCCATCTGTGGATGTTGTGGCCAATTTCATAGATGTTATGTGGAAGCAGGAAGATCAGAAAAAATGTCTGCCAACATTTTGCAATCTTAAAGTTTCCCAGTTTGAAATGGGTTTGAATGAAGGTAACTAGATTTAAGTTAAATACAATTTTCAGATCATGTCTGTATTTTGACCATACGATACAATAACGACCACCAATAAATGTTCTGATAACTGCCTTTTCTGGCTAGAGTGGCAGCAGTGTTGACAATTTATTAGTTTGTGATCAGGCCTAGTTTATGGTTAACCACAAATTGTAGGTCAATCATATTTTGCCTGAAGTTGTATTAGCATTTGCTCATCTCATTTCCATGGAGATTAGTTGGCCCTGTCCCCTCAGTCATGGTCTATTGACTTTGAAACTTTTGCTTATTTTACACGTATTAATTTGTGGTTAGGTCAGTTTATAGGGAACCACTAGTGGTAGGTCAATGATATTTTGCATGCAGTCCCGCCATCATTCAAATATCTTCCGCCATCCTCAAATAACCGTGCCATCGTTAAATTGTCTACTGCCATCATTCAAATTTGTTTTTCATTTTTTATAGCCTGATGCTATATTTATATGCTCCATTTATTATGCCCCATTTATGGGCGTTATGACATCTGGTCTGTGCGTCCGTTCGTCCTGCTTCAGGTTAAAGTTTTTTTCTTGAGGTAGTTTTTGATGAAGTTGAAGTCCAATCAACTTGAAACTTAGTTAACATGGTGCCTATGATATAATCTTTCTAATTTTAATGCCAAATTAGAAATTTTATACCATTTTCACAGTCCATTGAACATAGAAAATGATAGGGCAGATGGGGCATTCGTGTACTTGGGACACATTCTTGTTAAGCAATTATAATCAATTGGATGTAATTGCATAACCCTTAGGCTCTTTGTATTATAATCCAATCGGTGCATTACATTTGCGCGCATTACCACTACATTTGCGCGCAAAAATCATTACGTTTGCGCGCAGCTTTTGATTACAATTGCGCGCATTTTTTTGACAGGTAAACCCAGGTAAAATACAGGTATTAATAATACTTATTTATTTATGATTTGTTCAATTATTTACCCTGCTCACCAACGATGAGGTGGAAGTGGGATTTCGAGCAAGATAATTCCGTTTTATTTTGCACAAGCACTAAATCCTAGAAATCTATACAGATAAAATTGTAAAATGCTTAAACATAGCTAATCTTAAAAAAGGTAAAGGTATAATTGATAAATTCATTACTTCACATGTTGTTACGTGCCGAAACTCCATGTTTGTGCCTTGGTGTAACTTTAAAAAAATAACTTAAATTATTTACTAATTTTAAAAACGATCACTATTCATTGAAACACTTTTTATTCTGAAACATTCGCAATGAAGTTACATGTATGTCTTAAGCTATACTACGGAGTTTATAATGCTCACTTTAAAATTTGTTTTACAATTTTATATGAACAAATTATAATTTAAATTAAGAAATATTTTCAAAATTAATAATTGATAGTCATGTTTAATATGAAACTGAAAAATATATATAGTCAATTGTAATTTAATTTAAATTTTTACCTGAATTTACCTGTAAAATAAATGCGCGCAAATGTAATCAAAAGCTGCGCGCAAACGTAAAACATTTTAATCCCCAAATGCGCGCAAACGTAGTGCGCCCAATCCAATACAGTTCTAACGCCTGAGGGATATCCGGATTAAGATGGCTAATCACTTGTACAGGTACATCAACAAACCTGACTGAATAACACTTTCTGAAGATAGACGATTTATCGAATTATTCAACTAAGTTTCAGCAAAAGCTAATAATAATTTAGATTAAATAAATAAAATTATAATCCAGTTACAAAGTTAACAGTTTAACAAGTTGAGCACATGATTTTATACTGACTTAAGTAATCAGCATCCCCTTTTTAAGAAGTACAAAATAAGACGTAAAACATTAACATTATTTCATTGCAAATAACTGGAGTACTGCTGTAGCAATAATATAGAATTACTTTAAAAGTTAAAAAATTAACACTTAAATATTTACTGTGAAGAAACATCATATCTTAATTTTGAATTAATTTTTTGTAGTTTACAGTCAAATTGATACATCCGCGTCTCAGGTTTACATTCAGACTTGACGGATGAATGTTGCATATCATTAATGTGCTAAATAAAGACATTAAATACCTTGTCAATGTTTGTCCAACAAATGTCTTCAACCTTTTACATAACCCGTACTAATCGTTTTGTTGTTGCAAATCAGCAGTAGCGGTGATGTGTTCATTACTTCTGATTATTACAATGTCAATGAAAAATAAGCTTTACATGATTTTTAAACCTAACAAAACTTATGTTTAAGTGTATAAATCTCTCTTTCAATGAAATGCTATGAAACTCATACACAGTGCTTATTACAACAAAACAGAGAGAGTACAAATTAAGGTCACTTTTGCCGTTGTTGAGTTATGTCTCTTTATAATCTTCAATAAACATGATAAATGCATCATCTATGTCCCATGGACAAATTGCCCATTTATTTTTCCCTCTTTAGTGATTTTTTATAGCATAAATTAAAGAAGATAGAAAGGCAAAAGTTTCCATTCTGTGTTTTTTGTAGACTTGTAATAAAATTCACCAATTTAATTTTGAATCAATATTGAAATATAGAAAATATAGAAAAATGGGTTGAACTGACCTCCAAACGACCAATCATTCTGTAATGAGGAATAATCAAATTTTGGTACTTGAAGCTATTTGTGTACGGTCATTATACATTATGAATTGAAGTTCACATGAATACAGATTTAATGAGGTCAAATTATTCACTTGCAAGTGAACAATTCATAATCAATGTTTTTTTTAGCTTATTTTACAAAATTGAGCCATTTTGGCTGCTCAAAGTGAATTATTATTTCACTATTTGCATTTCATTAATAATTGAGCAAAAAAAATAAAAATTGAATTTTTAAAATATCTCGTAGCTAGTTCCCCTTTAACCTTTTATAGAATAATTAATAAGAAGACTGTAATAATGTACAATTTGCATGTTGTTTTTTTTTTTCAGATGTCAATTTGACTGTAAAGTCAGATTTATTTGGTTGCAAGCAAAATCCATCTGTGGATGGTGTAGCCAATTTCATAGATGTTATGTGGAAGCAGGAAGATCAGAAAAAATGTCTGCCAACATTTTGCAATATTAAAGTTTCCAAGTTTGAAATGGGTTTGAATGAAGGTAACTAAAGTTAAGTTAAATACAATTTTCAGATCGTGTCAGTATTTTGACCACATGATACAATAATGACCACCAATTAATGTAAGGTCTTTCCTAATTGAAATATATAAAATATACATAGTTTTACATGGTTAATCTTATGCAGTGTTCCAGTCTTTCCAAAATAAAAGGGTGAGCTGCCCTTGGTGCCCTTATCCCCATGCTTCTGCCCTTAAAATAAAAAAAATGCATCTAGTTATCAAATTACATGCATATCGTATTTCCTTGTGGTAAATGTGTTATCTTATTGTATAACACTCTTATTAATTGACAATGGCATAAAGCTTAATATCTCGGATTGGGCAATTCATCACCTGAGTCACTTATTCATTGTTATTGTTTACTGCTTATTAATTGATTAATGATCATTGAACAAATACTAAGTATTTAATGCAGAACGAAAATATCCACATGTAAGTCAAAGTAGTTTCAACTACTGAAACCATTCGCCAAATTTGTGTAGATCGTCATGAAAAAATATTTTTTTACATTAAATATGATAAGACAGGTGGATAGGTCTTTATACGACTGCAAAAAATTCACTTCATATAATGCTATCATGTTGCAATTGTAGTCCGAAAAAAACATTGGGTTTCTGACTAAAAATTTAGCAGGGTCAAATAGGGGTTAAAAACAAGCATGTTTGTAGTTTCTGGACAATAATTTATTAGCATTGACAAAACTCATTTCCATGGAGTTTGTTTAGCCCTGTACCTTCAGTCATGGTTCATGATCGTTCATTGACTTTGAATATTTGAAAAACTTACCTATATTGCTCTTTTGATTCCAACATTTGCATTATCCAAATGATAAAAAGGTGAAACATATCTCTGTGTTTACAGTTTATTTGTTTAATAGTCATCTTAAGTCTGCCTCTGGGGGCGTGATTTTCCTGCTGTGGCGAAGACCCATTGCTGGCCATTTGCTGTTTTCTGCTCTTTGGTCGGATTGTTGTCCCTTTAAAACATTACCCTTTTCCATTCACAATTTGATTGTAGATATAAGTTATATAGTATTTTTTACGGATTTATAAAAATGGTAAATTTTTGCATTGCCTGTATACATATATATGATGAAAATCTGAGTGTATAGTTAAGTTATAAACAAAAAAGTGAGAAGACAATTCTTCATGTGCACTCATGTTTTTTTTACCTGAGATTAATTCACCTATATTGGGATAGATGGTAATTGAAGAGGTGATATTCATGATATTGATTGGTTGCCTGTACGATCCTGTAGTCTATATTTATAAACAAATTTTAATTCATTTTTCAGGTTTCTGCAAGGTTGAAACATACCAGATCATTCAACGTGTTGGATGTGGGCAGAATAAGGAAGAAGAAAAAGTATTAGATTGGAATAAAAAAGACCCTGATAAAATGAACAAAATAAAAACAAGCACACTGAACAAGACAAAATATGGTAGGTTTTTGGATTTTTCATATTTTCATCATTAGAAATATGTTTAATTAAAGATAAATTATTAAATATTGTTCTGCTTTGACCTTATTTTACTATGATCATAGATTACAAAATTATTTCTATCTATGAGTTTCAAACACATCATGAAATTTTATTGTTGAGCCTGCAACATTTATGTTACAAAATAGAGACATAGCAATCCTATATTCTAGATCTGCATCATCAGCATTTAGGTTCTGTCTGTGGTTACGGTTTTTTTGTACAACCGCATTTTTTTTCCTTCATATAATGCTTTGATGTCATTGTCAGAGTCTGGAGACACATTTAGTTTCCAGACATTAACCATGTTAACTTTAGTTTAAGTTAATGGATCTCTATGAAATTTCACCAATACCACAAAAGAAAGGTTATTGAGTTGAGGGTAATGGTACCAACAGTTTAGGAAAAAAAGGGCCAAAAACAATTCTTTTCATAGTTTCTGGACAATATCTTGTGTGTAAGTGTATGGATCTCTCTAACATTGTTTCATATCACAAAGGGCAGGGAAGGCTTTGATTGCCTCAAACATGCAGGATCGTAAGGGCAAAAATGGGGTAAAAAACAAGCATATTCTTGTTTCCAGACAATAACTTGTGTTAAAGTGTATAAATCTCTCTTTCAACCAAATGCTATGAAACTCATACACAGTGCTTATTACAAAAAACAGAGAGAGAGTACAAATTAAGGTCACTTTTGCCATTGTTGAGTTATGTCTCTTTATAATCTTCAATAAACATGATAAATGCATCATCTATGTCCCATGGACAAATTGCCAATTTATTTTTCCCTCTTTAGTGATTTTTTATAGCATAAATTAAAGAAGATAGAAAGGCAAAAGTTTCCATTCTGTGTTTTTTGTAGACTTGTCCTTAAATTCACCAATTTAATTTTGAATCAATATTGAAATATAGAAAATATAGAAAAATGGGTTGAACTGACCTCCAAGCTACCCATCATTCTGTAATGAGGAATAATCAAATTTTGGTACTTGAAGCTATTTGTGTACGGTCATTATACATTATGAAATTTTCACTTAAGGGGGCTCGCAGGTCTAAATCTTTTTTTTTATTTAATATAGGATTTCTCTATTTTTCTATAAATGAACTTTATCTTATACTTAATAGAAAAATGAAATAAAAAAATGGGGTCACCGTTCATTTACGCTCACAATCTGCCTTCTAAAGAAGCATACATTTTTGTTAATGTCCTTTTTTTCTGTTGAACTAATAGAAGAAATAGTGGTAATATCGAAATAAAAAAAGAACTAAATTACAGAAATCTCTTAAATTTTAAATCATTTAGTTTATGTACAATTATTCGAAAACAACAGTAAAAAATATAGGTTACCGATGAGTTAAAAAAGATATTTCAATTTTATGCCAAAAAATGGCATTTTTGCACCAAAGGGAGATAATTTGGAGCTTTTTCAATGATATCTACATTTTAAAAATCACCTGGGGCCAACAAGAATTGATTTTTTGGAATAATTTTTATACGACCGCAAAATTTGAAAAATTTTTCGTCGTATATTGCTATCACGTTGGCGTCGTCGTCGTCGTCGTCGTCGTCCGAATACTTTTAGTTTTCGCACTCTAACTTTAGTAAAAGTGAATAGAAATCTATGAAATTTTAACACAAGGTTTATGACCACAAAAGGAAGGTTGGGATTGATTTTGGGAGTTTTAGTCCCAACATTTTAGGAATTAGGGGCCAAAAAGGGCCCAAATAAGCATTTTCTTGGTTTTCGCACTATAACTTTAGTTTAAGTAAATAGAAATCTATGAAATTTTGACATAAGGTTTATGACCACAAAAGAAAGGTTGGGATTGATTTTGGGAGTTTTGGTTCCAACAGTTTAGGAATTAGGGGCCAAAAAAGGGCCCAAATAAGCATTATTCTTGGTTTTCGCACAATAACTTTAGTTTAAGTAAATAGAAATCAATGAAATTTAAACACAATGTTTATGACCACAAAAGGAAGGTTGGTATTGATTTTGGGAGTTTAGGTCCCAACAGTTTAGGAATTAGGGGCCAAAAAGGGACCCAAATAAGCATTTTTTTTTGTTTTCGCACCATAACTTTAGTATAAGTAAATAGAAATCTATGAAATTTAAACACAAGGTTTATGACCATAAAAGGAAGGTTGGTATTGATTTTGGGAGTTTTGGTCCCAACAGTTTAGGAATAAAGGGCCCAAAGGGTCCAGATTTAAACTTTGTTTGATTTCATCAAAAATTGAATAATTGGGGTTCTTTGATATGCCGAATCTAACCGTGTATGTAGATTCTTAATTTTTGGTCCCGTTTTCAAATTGGTCTACATTAAGGTCCAAAGGGTCCAAAATTAAACTTAGTTTGATTTTAACAAAAATTGAATCCTTGGGGTTCTTTGATATGCTGAATCTAAAAATGTACTTAGATTTTTATACGACCGCAAATTTTGAAAAAATTTTCGTCGTATATTGCTATCACGTTGGCGTCGGCGTCGTCGTCGTCGTCGTCGTCGTCCGGCGTCCGAATACTTTTAGTTTTCGCACTCTAACTTTAGTAAAAGTGAATGGAAATCTATGAAATTTTAACACAAGGTTTATGACCACAAAAGGAAGGTTGGTATTGATTTTGGGAGTTTTGGTCCCAACATTTTAGGAATTAGGGGCCAAAAAGGGCCCAAATAAGCATTTTCTTGGTTTTCGCACTATAACTTTAGTTTAAGTTAATAGAAATCTATGAAATTTTGACACAAGGTTTATGACCACAAAAGAACGGTTGGGATTGATTTTGGGAGTTTTGGTCTCAACAGTTTAGGAATTAGGGGCCAAAAAAGGGCCTAAATAAGCATTATTCTTGGTTTTCGCACAATAACATTAGTTTAAGTAAATAGAAATCAATGAAATTTAAACACAATGTTAATGACTACAAAAGGAAGGTTGGTATTGATTTTGGGAGTTTAGTTCCCAACAGTTTAGGAATTAGGGGCCAAAAAGGGACCCAAATAAGCATTTTTCTTGGTTTTCGCACCATAACGTTAGTATAAGTAAATAGAAATCTATGAAATTTAAACACAAGGTTTATGACCATAAAAGAAAGGTTGGGTTTGATTTTGGGAGTTTTGGTCCCAACATAATAAGGGGCCCAAAGGGTCCAAAATTAAACTTTTGTTTGATTTCATCAAAATTGAATAATTGGGGTTCTTTGATATGCTGAATCTAACTGTCATGACTGTGTATGTAGATTCTTAACTTTTGGTCCCGTTTTCAAATTGGTCTACATTAAGGTCCAAAGGGTCCAAAATTAAACTTAGTTTGATTTTGACAAAAAATGAATCAGTTAGGTTCTTTGATATGCTGAATCTAAAAATGTACTTAGATTCTTGATTATTGGCCCAGTTTTCAAGTTGGTCCAAATCGGGGTCCAAAATTAAACTTTGTTTGATTTCATCAAAAATTGAATAAATGGGGTTCTTTGATATACCAAATCTAACTGTGTATGTAGATTCTTCATTTTTGGTCCTGTTTTCAAATTGGTCTACACTAAAGTCCAAAGGGTCCAAAATTAAACTTAGTCTGATTTTAACAAAAATTGAAATCTTGAAGTTCTTTGATATGCTGAATCCAAAAATGTACTTAGATTTTTTATTATGGGCCCAGTTTTCAAGTTGGTCCAAATCAGGATCTAAAATTATTATATTAAGTATTGTGCAATAGCAAGTCTTTTCAATTGCACAGTATTGCGCAATGGCAAGAAATATCTAATTGCACAATATTGTGAAATATCAAATTTTTTTTTAATTAGAGTTATCTTTCTTTGTCCAGAATAGTAAGCAAGAAATATCTAATTGCAAAATATTGTGCAATAGCAAGATTTTTTTTTAATTGGAGTTATCTTTCTTTGTCCAGAATCAACTTAAATCTTTGTTATATACAATATACAATGTATATTCACTTTTTACTACCAACTGATAAATTAAAATAATCTTTACCATTCAGTGATAACAAGCAGTTTTTTTACATCTTAATATTTTATGATGTATTTAAATGAGTAGTTATTGTTGCAAACTCCATTAGAAATTTTAATTGAGATTAGTTTTGGAATAAGGGAAAGGGGGATGTGATTAAAAAAATTGGGTTCAATTTTTCTCATTTGAAATTTCATAAATAAAAAAGAAAATTTCTTCAAACATTTTTTTGAGAGGATTAATATTCAACAGCATAGTGAATTGCTCTAAGAGAAACAAAAATTTTAAGTTCATTAGAACACATTCATTCTGTGTCAGAAACCTATGCTGTGTCAACTATTTAATCACAATCCAAATTTAGAGCTGAATCCAGCTTGAATGTTGTGTCCATACTTGCCCTAACCATTCAGGGTTCAACCTCTGCGGTCGTATAAAGCTACGCCCTGCGGAGCATCTGGTTTATTATTGGCCCAGTTTTCAAGTTGGTCCAAATCGGGGTCCAAAATTAAACTTTGTTTGATTTCATCAAAAATTGAATAATTGGGGTTCTTTGATATGCCAAATCTAACTGTGTATGTAGATTCTTAATTTTTGGTCCCGTTTTCAAATTGGTTTACATTAACGTCCAAAGGGTCCAAAATTAAACTAAGTTTGATTTTAACAAAAATTGAATTCTTGGGCTTATTTGATATGCTTTATCTAAATATGTACTTTGATTTTTGATTATGGGCCCAGTTTTCAAATTGGTCCAAATCAGGATTCCATATCAAGTATTGTGCAATAGCAAGAAATTTTCAATTGCACAGTATTGCACAATAGCAAGAAATATCTAATTGCACAATATTGTGCAATAGCAATTAATTTTCAATTGGAGTTATCTTTCTTTGTATAGAATAGTAGTTGATAATATATGTTGGAAATTTACCAGACATGACTACGATGTCATTTTCTATTTTTATTTGCCAATAACTTTATGTAAATAACTTCATTGGAAATTTGCCAATATAAAATGTTGCTGATGAAGCTTTTTTTCCTTATCTTATCTAAAATGTTTTTAGATAATGTATGTTGGACATTTGCCAGACATGACTATGATGTCATTTTCTATTTTTATTTGCCAATAACTTTATGTAAATAACTTCATTGGAAATTTGCCAATATAAAATGTTGCTGATGAAGTTTTTTTTATTGTTTTATACAATAAACAATGTATATTCACTTTTACTACCAACCAATCTTTACCATTCAGTGATAACAAGCACTTTATTTTACATTTTAATATCTTATGATGTATTTAAAAGAGTAGTTATTGTTGCAAACTCAAACTCCATTAGAAATTTGAATTGATATCAGTTTTGGAAAAAGGGAAACGGGGATGTGAAAAAAAGGGGGGGGGGTTTAAATTTTTCTCATTTCAGATTTCATAAATAAAAAGAAAATTTCTTCAAACATTTTTTTGAGAGGATTAATATTCAACAGCATAGTGAATTGCTCAAAGGCAAAAAAAAAACTTTTAAGTTCATTAGACCACATTCATTCTGTGTCAGAAACCTATGCTGTGTCAACTATTTAATTTTAGATTTAAAAAGTTTGAAGAAATCTTTAATTGATTTGTAAAATCTTGACATTTGTTTTGTGTAAAAAAAAAACATTTAATGTCAAAAATTTGATCACAATCCAAATTCAGAGCTGTATCACGCTTGAATGTTTTGTCCATACTTGCCCCAACTGTTCAGGGTTCGACCTCTGCGGTCGTATAAAGCTGCGCCCTGCGGAGCACCTGGTTGTACCATATGATAAAGTAACAACTACTCAAGGTAATAAATAAAATTTGTAATGAAAAATTAATGTTTAATTTTTTTCTGAAAATCTTATACCTGCGAGCCTCCTTAAGTCCTAACAACACTGTTATGAACATCATGTAATAAATGAGACAGATAACACATGTAATTATAAGTTAATTGTAAGTTTAATTATTTTCTTTCTAGGTATGATTTTAGTGCTACTATTGAGTGCTTTTTGTTCAGTTTCAAGTGCTACAAAAATAGGTATGTATACATTGCTACACTCAGTTTATAATGTTCAAGGCATAGGCCAGGTGGGCCTTTGGTTTTCAAATTTTAAAGGCCCACATGAAATTTTACAGGCCCCAAAATTTTTACCATTACTACAACGGGTTTGTGTCACAAACCAAACAAACCCTCTTGAAAATTTTGGAAAATTAAATGTAAAATCCTCCATTCTGAGGTACATTTTTGTATCTTGAGGTAAGTATAACTTATAAAAAATGCTGTTTTTTTTCCTAGGGCAAATGAAATATTCTCAATGTTTCCAATGTAAAATTATAACAGTTCTTTTGCTAAAAAAAAACTTTTTTCCATAAACTTGTACCATTTCAAGTAAAAAGACATTGAATTAGTAGTAAATTATTACTCAGGCCACGGTTTTTTAATTTGTTGGTTTACGGATTTTCCCCATGAAAAAGTCGGGTCGGTCGGTCGGGAAAGAAAAAGAAAAAAAATCATCTTTGAAGACAAAAAAATATGCAAAATCAATATATATTTCACCTTTCTAGCAATATGTTTGTTATGCTATTTTATCATCATTTAAGTTCGATGAAATATTATTGCTCATCTGTTATAAACTACGCATGACATTGTCTAGTAATTTACAGTAAAAAAAAAGGGGATGCACGGACAAAGACGAAATTAAATCATCATTTCAGAAACAAGAAAAATAGATTCGCGTAGCTCTTAATCAATTCCAGAAAACTTGGTAAATAATGATCTTCAAGCACGAAAACTGATAAAAGAAAAAATGCATAAACGTCGTACGAAAATAAGTTTCAACACACGTGTCAAAAACCTAATAGAATCGTCCACTGGAAAAACGATATCGGGTTAATCTGTTGTCTTGCATTCCCGTTTTTTTATCCAAATGAACGACATTTTTTTTATTACCTATAAAAACAAGAAAATTCCTAATGATTTGTTAATATTCAGTTCTTTAATTTGATGCCTTCACCCACATTTGGACAAGTCTATTTCTATGAGATGATGCATCTTACGGACTGATGACAAATAAGGTAAACGAACTTATTGTGTAATTGGTTTTAAACACAAGTTTCGTTCCGCAAAATTATTTGCGCAAACGACATTTCAAGGTCAGTTATAATTGATTTGTCTATATTTAGAAACGTAAACTGGAAGGTGGTTTTTTTTTCACACCAGAAAGTGTTGTCAATTTTGTTAGTGATTAAAATTTTGTTAGTGATTAATGCATTTCATTTCAGGAAAAAAATATTTTAATTATTTTTCAGGGATAATGCATTTGTTAAGGTCGGCGGGAATAAAAAAGCGTGAAAAGTGAATTTTATTTTTATTCTGCAAATCAGCAAAATCGGGTCGGCGGATCCGTAAACCAATAAATTAAAAAATCCTGGCCTCAACTTGGGGATTGTTACTTTGTAAGGGGAAAATTCCCTCCTTAGTGGATGTCCCCAACCAGTTTAAAATTATTCCTAATATTTTTTCATATTTTTTTTAGTCTTAACAAGGATTTGTATTTGTATGGTCTTATACATTAAAGTTAATTCTATGGTACTTCTTTTGGATCTCGAAGGGGCCTTCATTTCTGTATTATTTATTTTAAGTCCCCTACCGAAGAAGTCAAAGGGGACTTTTGGTTTGCACTCTGTCCTTCTGTCTGTCTGGCAAATCAGTTTTCCACACTTTTTTCTTTGTTCTTGAAGATATTGATTTGATATTTATATATAGTTTTATTATGACAAGTAATAGATCAAGTTATAATTTTGTTCCGGTATAATGATTTAGTCCAAAGTTATTGTCCATAAAAAAATTCCATATTTAATGTAAGAGTTCTATGTGTTAAACAATATTTGTGTACAAAGGGAGATAACATATTTTTTAAAAGACATTCTTTGATAATTTAATTTTGGATGTAACACGTCTTCTGATTGGCTGACGTTATTTTGTTATGGGCCCATAGACATAATTTAGTCATGTGACCGTGACGTCATCAACGTTTTTTCATGGTTTTCTAAGGTTCAAAATGGAATTTAGAATTAAATTATAAGAAATGACTGTAATATTTTTTCTGTCTATTCGAAATAACATAAAAAATATGGTGCACACTGTTAAATAACCCGCTACACGCGTTATTCAGTGTGCACCACATTTTTTATGTTATTTCTTCATAGACAGAAAAAATATTACAGTCATTCCTTAAGTGAATTGTATGTTATTTTGTATAAACTATTTTTCTCAATGCTATATATACAAGAAAAATTTTTAACTGAAATCCTTTAATTAGATAATAATCTATTTTCTAGTTTTTTCTTCTAGAAACTTTTCCTGTTATTTATGTGGGTATCTCAACTTATCAATTTCGTTGGTATTTAGGAATATTGGGCTGATGACTGGCTCCCTTTTATAAGATGGGTGAACAACCATATATATAAATAAATTGGGATACCAGAAAACAGATGTCAGTGACAAATTTATATAACTTGTTCTCATAGATTCAATAAAATGCCTACTATTTCGAAAACAATTTCAGTTGTTCACTAGACTTGTTTTGCAATCACCAGTGCTTCAGCACAAGTCGGATGAGATTTTTACTAATCAGGGGCTTCAGGCTACTGCTTTGTGTCACAGACTGCCAGGACCAATGGGCTTTCTCCTCAAGTGTTTTACAGGCCCCCATAATTTTGTCTGCAGCTTTGTTGGGGTTCATGTTTGCCATTTGTTATCCCTAAAGTTCTTAAAGAAATGTCATATATATTTACATTGAAAACATGTATAAGATAATAATGATGCTTACTGACTACATTTTTTGCTTGTTTTAGATGGAGACTGTTTGCAGACATCTGTAAGTGGGTTTGTTGGTAATGGAGAAGATTTGGTCTTGCATTGCAAGTGTAATTGTTCATGTGCACCGAGTTGGAGATGGTCGGGAGGTCCAAATAATGTTGATTTGACCAATAATCATCAGTTGATTTCATCAAACATTGAAAAAATCAACATTACTGAAAATCCTCCAGGTGTACATGATTATTCAATGACACTGAAGACAAAGGAGACTGATTTTTATTTGTCTGACTTTACCTGCCATAACGGTTTTGCTACAACGAAAATAAATAGATCTGAGTGTAAGTTGCTTTTAATTCCCTAGTTAAAACATTCATATAGAAATTTAGATACAATATATGCTCTTCCATTAAAGGAAATTCTCAAAAAATGTAAAAGGATTCTGTATAAATATTATTAAAAAAGTGGGGGTATACTGATAGGCCTCTACTAGTATCTGTTCCTGCATCTGTCAGTCTATCAATCTGTCTGTCCGTTCCATAAATATTTTTCATGACATTTTTTCAGGAACTACACTACAATGATTTCTGAAATTTTGTTTCGGGGTTGAATTAAGTCAACTATACCGTGTGATGCGTTTTCAGGTTCATCATTCAACAACTTCCTGTTTACCGAACACTTAAATCATTGTACAAATAACATCCAAATTGAAAAATTTTCGTCACATTTTCTCAGGAACTACTTTACAAGGATTTCTGAAATTTGCTTTCAGGGTTTATATAAGTAAGCTAACCTGTGAGGTGCATTTTCAGATCCATCTCTCTTCAACTTCCTGTTTACTGTCATGTTTTTAGACGGAGGCCTCATCTTCTTTTGACATTTTCTACTTGTTATGTTTTATTCTCCTGGATAATGAGCAAAACTGATTTGAAAATGCAACCACTGTAACTGAACAAGTGCGTATTGTGACTGCATCTTGACCCTTATATATCACAAAGTACCAAATAAGCAGGACATACCTTTGTCACCTTTCAGAAAAGAGAAATGCCTGTTATCCATCTTCTCTGCTAATCATATAACTTGAGGCCCTGGGTTGTCAATTTTAGAAACATAGAAATCTTTGCAAAAATAATGTGACATGCTGCCTATTTTCCTAATAGATAGGGTGGGTGATTTAGTAGAACCTCTAACAGAATAAGAAAATCTTGTTTTTGTCTGGCCTTGATAGAGTCAAAAAAGCAGGACTTAGGTATACAGTTTCAGATGGCAGGAGTACTAGTGTCAATGTTCAATATATAATTTATGATTAGGTCAGTTGTATAGTTAACCTCTAATAGTAGGACAATGACATTTGATATTGTTTTGTATTAGCACTAGCACACATGGAGATTGTTTTACTCCAACCCCTCAGTCATGGTCTGTTGACTTTGAATCTTTTACTTAGTGTACATGTATTAGGTCATTTAGTGTGGAACCACTAGTAGTAGGTTTATAAGCATTTTCCATGTAGATTATTTGGCCCTGCTCCGTCAGTCATGGCTCTATTGACTTTGAAAGTTTTGCTAAGTTAACTTGTAGTTATTTGTGATTAGAGTCAAGTGATAAATGTTAGTCTGACAGGGTTTAAACCTTCATGTTACAGACTTTCAACATGAATTCTATGAGAAGAAAGACAGGTGAGACATTTCAGTGGTGTTAAAACTCCTATTACAAAACAAATATATTACACACACTTTTGCAGTATAAATATAATAATAAATGATGTATTTATTTTCAGTACTACAGCACATATCTCTCCAGTCTACAGTTACCTCAACCATGTCATCACCTGAACAAACAAAGAGCTCAACCATGTCAACACTTAAACAAACAATGACAAGTTATTATAGTGAGTCTGAATGTTAGAAGTTATGTTCAATACCCCTTTTCCATACCTAACATGAGCAATTGTTTTTAAAGTTGAATAATTCCCATTTCAAATCTGTCAAGGGTATAACTCTATAAAGTAACTTTAAGAGAAAATATCATACATCTGATAATATGAATCCTTAAATTTGAGCAGTTAATTAAAACATAGCCTTCTTAATTAATTTTCCAAATAAATTAATATTTTTTTTCATTCACCATTTTAAATTAATGAGACAAGGTTTTAAGGGATGAACTTATATATAATTAGCTGTAAAAGCTATGCTTTAATATAAAATAATTGTTGCACCCATATAAATTACTACCAGAGACACTGGGGAATAATCTGGAAGCTTGTTCGATGCTCTAATTTTTTTTACAATAAATTAAAACACGTTGTGATTGAGCATGATATACTGTCATGACTGTAAACCAACTTATTTTTCGCAGATACTTCATTTCTCATTTAGTCGTTTCTTGTCCTTTCCCCCTGAAATTTTATTTTGTGATTCTTAAAATTATTTAATGTAGATAAATAAGGAGAAATCAAAATTACACACTCCTGACGATTTATTTTTGTATTATTTTTCTACTTGCCAAAGTTTCGAAAATACATCGCTTGCAAAAACTAGTTAATTACAGTATGTTTTTATGAGTTTGATTAATTTGAGCATTAACTATATATCTAAATGTTATATTTCATTCACCTTTGTTGTAAATTTAGGAAATAACTGTATTGTATTTTAAAAGCTCCGACGGCATCAATTGGGGATTTGATGGTTGCAAATTAAGTTTACTGGCGACGCGTTAGCGGAGACGGTAAATGGGTATTTGCGACCATCAAATCCCCAATTGATGCCGTCGGAGCTTAAAATACAATATTGTTATCTCCATTCTAATGAAACTGACAGAAAACAACATTAAAACATGTAATTAAAATCTGTCATATGCCATCTGCACTTGCGCGTAGGTCCCAAAGCATCAATTGTCAATTGATGACAGTTGATGCCATGTACAAAAGTGATGTTATCCAATCAAAATGAACGTTACAAATGTTGCATTAGAATAGATCTTGTACATGTGATATTTATGGTAAATAATTGTCTGTGCTAATAAAAGACATTGATTATGAAATTAATTATTTTCTTTGTATATTGTTAAAGGTAAAATGAGCGGTGGTAAGATTGCAGGAATTGTTATTGGATCTGTTCTAGGGGCAATAGTACTAGTAGTGGGAGTAGCTGTTACAATAGTCTTAGTTAGAAGGGAATGCAATCCACCAAAGCAGAATAATACAAAAGCAGAAATGCCTATGCTTACCACCCCTTAAGAGTAATATCTGTAGTTCCAAGAAATGATTGATAGGTAGGTTTAAGAAGTTGTTATACATAATCAAATGATCAATTTTAATATAAGAATAAGGAGATTTGGTATGATTGCCAATGAGACAACCCTCCACCAGAGACCAAGGGACTTAAAAGTTAACAAATATAGGTCACTGAACAGCATTCAGCAATGAGCAAAACCAATACAGCATAGTAAGCTATAAAAGTTTTAAAAAGATTAACGTAAAACAATATAAAAGAGATAACCAGCAGCAAATATGTACCGAGTATTGCATTGTGTTATGCTTCCTGTCATTCATAAAACACAAAGGTTCATATCAATGATTTGTTAAAATGAAAGGTTAAGTGTCAAAAATGAAAAGCAAAATATGTATCACTCATTAAAAAAATCAATTAATATATATATATATATACTTTTATCAATTATATGATTTTATTGTAGATCCAACAAGAACTGATGTCAATCCTGATTATTGCCTTAGCCTTTGTAACTTTGTTGAATTTTAAAATGAACAGAAATCATATCTTGTATTCATATTTTGATAGATTTTATGTTGTTTTTTTAAAACTACGAATTATACTTAACAAAGAAACATACCACATTATATCATGTCTTTGAATTTGAAAATTTGACATGTTTCTGAAGTCTTAGAATCCAATCATCTGAAAATTAAAATTTTCTAAATGTTTTTTTTTACATCTCAAAATCATTTTCTAATCATAATAGATCATTTCTTAAAAATTGCAAAAAAAAAATTAGATTAATGTAACTATAAATGGTAAAATGTGGTGTGTAATGTTTAGTATAGTGAAATGTATTTTTTTTAATAGATTTTACATTATTTTGTTATGTTTTAATAAACATGTTGTAAAGGCATGGGACATATTCAGGATATCGGATAAACCTAACACAAAACTCATTTTTTTACAGGCATAAACATTTGTTTTTAAATTCATCATATTAAAAAATATTTTTTGTGTATGGATCAGCTCAAATCTATGTTACATTCTGAAAATAAGGCTTTTTAACATTGTTTTATGCAATTTTGAATCAAATCCAAGAATTAAATGCCTATTTGTAAAACCAAATTCAATAATACAAATACTAGTGAACTACAGACTAATTTCTTATATATGATTGATCATAATAATGTTGTTATTTGATAGATTTTTAGTGTTCTGAAAGATTAAAGCTCTAAAAAAGTGTCTGTTGCATTGCTTCTTCTTTAAAATGATGTGTTAGGTTGATTACCTTTATATATGTAATCATGTTAGGAAAAATATTGAATGTTAACTAATAAGAGCTTTTTCCATGTTGAAATCGAAATGCCCATTAACGTTCATTTTAAGGGGCAATCAGTCATTCAATAAGTTGCAAGTTCTGAACTTGCTTTATCTTTTAAACATACCAAATTAAAGTTGATTTGAACTTTGTAAATTTGTCTTGCTAAGTGAAAAAACTACATGCATATTCAATTTTTTCTCACAACATGAAGTAGCGAATTAAAATTAAATGAAGAAAATTGCCTGGAAATATTTGTGCTAACTTTGACTAGCAATTTCATGATCAAATTTCATGCTCACTGTTTCAAAGTGTTTGTAATTTTTTTGTTAAAATAGAAGGAAATTCAGTATTGATTTCTAATTGATCATCAGTGTGCGATTATATCATTAATTTATTGAATCTTAAACTGCCAAGAACATTCTCCATGTGCAAGTATTCAGTATTTCACAAGTCAAGCCTGTACTGTCTCAGCGTTGTTGTATTATGGATTATTTTTACTTCAGATTTAAGATCTTTTACATATTTTATATTTTTATACTTGAATAGTTGTGATCATGTAAAATAAAATGAAGTGCCTCATTTTCAACACATATCATTTATATTTCGATTTGGTCTTTTATTGATTTTTCAATGAAATAAAGAATTTAGAATATAAAGATATATTATTAGTTATATATGTAGTGATTTATAGAAGTTTACATTCAGTTTGGCATAAAGGAATTCTATTTGTCTTTGGGAAAACTGTATCAGACATGATACAAGCCAGCCAAGTGGAGAAGTTTAGATGTAGAAGTCATATGGTTTGTTGTGTTGTTTTCAACATTGAGTTCAATCTGTGATAAACGTTTTTTAAGACATCAGTTACCTTGTGGGAGGAACCTTCAAAGATTTGTATGAAACTTGGCCAGAACCTCCATCTCAATTGAGTGATTGCATCTGGAACATTTATTTTCTTTCTATGATCTGTATTTTACTGAGAGATTAACTTTTTATCATTTGCAGACATAATCATGTATATATTGTAGGATTCAAATATCCATATAACTGAACAATTTGTTTGTATTTATTTAAAAATTTTATTTATATAGATGTTTAGACAGTCATACTTTTATTTATTCTATTGCATAGAATTATAAGAGTTACTACAATTCTTATTTTTATGCACCATTTATGGAAATTATGTTTTCTGGTCTGTGCATCCATTCTTCTGTCTGTCCATTTGTCGGTCCATTTGAGGGGGGGTTGGAGATGTCCTGATTCCGAAACCCCAGGCTTAAAAACATGAAATCCAGAGGTCCTAAATGTACAGAAATCTAAATTCTGACATCCCGATATTCGATAAAAGAATTCCCAGATCCTGAAAGGATCAATCCTGAAAGCCCGAGCTTTAAAACACCCGATCCTGATGTCCTGAAAAATGTCCTGCCCCCCTCTTTGTTTGTCTTTTCCGCTTAAAGTTTTTGGTCATTGTAGTTTTTGATGAAGTTGAAACTTAGTACACATGGTTCCAATGATTGTTCATGAAAAAAAACACATGTGTGTGCATAAATAAAATCTTAAACTAAAAGAGTTATCTCCCCTTAAATGACTTAGTTGAAAAACTTTTTTCAAAAATCACAAAATTTGGTATTTGTTATAATATTTTGGATAACACAATAGATCACCAAGTTTTCTTTATATAAATGCACACACAGTCTAACCAATAAATTGCAAATCTGTCTCCAAATTTCCAGATTTGTGCAAATAACTAGACTGATTGTGTACTGCGATTATATAATCCAAGATGAAGGTATACCATGATTCAACCTTAAAATATATTTGGCTTTAATCAAAATTGCTGTTGAAATTTGCGAGTGCTTAAAGTGAGAAATAAGTTAATAACTCAAAATTAATCAATAAGTGTGTCTTCATTCTTTTGTTTTCTCTTGTGGAAAAAGATCTGTATAAAATAAAAGTATTGGGTGCAATAAGGCTTTGACTTAAATATTACTGCAAATTTAGAAATTATCATACATATTCCTAAATAAACTAGACTTAAGTACAAGGTATTCAGAAAATATAAACACATTTCACATTGAAAGAGTAACCATGGCAACAAACCATGACAAAATTTGCATATTTTGTAAAATTTCTTGATTGTTCTTGTTTTCTTATCAAATTTTTAGTAAATTTTAGATAACAAATTTATATTTGGAGAGATTCTCTCGAATTATTTTGTTTTTCCTGGCTGCACACAATGTTTCCACAATATAAATAATGGAAAACTGCCTAAATTCTGTATATTTCATCGTTTTTATGAAAGCAATAAATATTATGACTTAATTGTCATGTCATCAGATAAAAATCATTATATTTTTCATTGATATTTCTTGACATTATGTGCCAATATTAGATAGTTGTTAAACAGTTTTTTTTTTCTTGGGCCAAGACCAGGCTTTAATGCCCCTACTCCTCTACCTATGTCATGAAAACTTACTATTACTTACAGATACATTATATGAGACCAGAATGTTTATGCCAGACCTATTTTATCTGGATTTATTTTAAGAGTCACCAAACTTAGCAAGAATTGTTTCCCTTAGTGCATCAAACTTCTGGTATTTGTTGGATTCAAACTATTTATATATCAAAATATTTCTCTGGTCCTGTTTATTTCCAGGTATTAATGAGAGTTGACTGTAGTTAGATTGATCTGTCAGTGTATGATATGAATTCCATTAGTTAGAAGCAAATTTTAGTCCTAGATCTCATCCAATGAAAAACTGAGATTATTGTCAAGGGCTAGATAATTTTCTGTATTGATATACATATTTGTACATGCACATTTTTTGGTGAATTGATGTCCGAAATGTTGTTTAATACTAGTATGCAATTCAGGACCATTCCAATTATAATTGTACTTTAAAATAAGTAACTTTATCTGTAATAAATTTTTCATCAAGTCAGAGCTAATTGAGATGAATAATAGGTAAATAAATGAATGCAAATGTGCCAAAAAAAATATATTTTTTTGGCAATATGTACATTATCCTTTTGATCCTATTGTCTAATGACTTGATACTCCAAAATATTATGCAATGATTTATTTTTTATTTCTGCAAAGTCACATGACATCTACATTAAATGATCAATGAAATTCATGTGCCTTTATATTTATTAAACAGAACAATTATCCCAACAGTTTGTATGTTTAAAGCAGTTTTACTAGCTTTTTCATCTTTAATTTAAGCAAAAAAAAACATACAGTTAAGGCAAAAACTGTTAAAAGAATAATGCATTTTTTTTATACTGTCTCCATCAGCTCGAATATAAGCTTGCAGGCTAGCTCTATAATCTGGCTGATCAAGTTAGAATCAAAAACAAAAATGCCATTATTCTATATATATTTCTTATTTTTTATAACCAAAGAATATAACCAAAGAATATAATATTATAAATATATATAACTTCCTGATTCTGTACATTCAGAAGTTTGTATTAACATATCCAATTGACTTCGTATTCTGATGTTAACAGAAGATGTTTATTATGTGTATGTGTTAAAACATACCTGCCAACTGTCATTATTTGTGGGGGATTTCCCCTATGAAGGCTCCAAATTGGAAATTTTGAAAGATCAATTTTGTCCACAATTTAAAACAAAATAATCATTCATTTGTATAGGATTGTAAAAGCTTGAAGAAGTAAATAAATAAGATTGCAATAAATTTGAAGGTCCCTTTAAAGGGTTTGTAGAACTATGAAAGCCATCTTGCACGTAAAACCCCGTGAACATTTTGAAATGTTGGCCGGTATGTAAACATTCCAGCCGATTTATGAAAATGTTGGTTATTATCTATATTGAATAAAGTATGTTGTTTTGTATTGTGACTTTTTTGTCTCATCTTGACAAAATTGAAAAAGTGATACTTAAGCATGCTATTTCAGACAGCTTCCGTGGTGTAACAATGTAATAAGTAACACTTCCTTAAATTTCAATATCTATTTATCCATACTGATGGGAAGATGGAATGTTTTCTCAAGAGTATGTAACAAAAATCTTGACATCAAAAGCATGTAGGCTTAGAATTCATCTCAAAAACAGTTAAACATAAACTGACAATGTTACACCATTCAATAAATAAGTTCATGCTTTCTGTCGAGCCTGCAACATTTATGCTGCAAAAGCAAGGCATAGCGATCCTTCATTCCATCTGGGATGTCATCAACATAAAGGTTTATTCTGTTGGTAAAGTTTTTTTTAGACAATTACTTCATGGAATTTTATGAAATTTGAACCAGCTTGTTGATGATTTATGTTTATGACCCAATATCCAGAGCTAAATTTTTTCGGTATTTTACTGATAAATGGACAATTGTCAGTCACCCACTGAAAAAGTCGAATGGAACTTTAGGTTTGCACTCTGTCCATCTATCTGTCAGTTCGGAATATCACTTTTCCGCACCTTTTTGCGCTTTATGAAAGTGATCTGATATTTGATGTACACTTTTACCATGACTAGTTTAAATACAGATCAAGTTCGAAGTTTGTCCCCGTCTGATGAGTTATGGGCATTGAACATAAATATTCAGTTTTCCTAATTTATGTTCATGCTTGCAGATATTAATTTGATGATTGGTATATGGTGAGGACTAATGATTTTGTGCGGATTTTGGTCCTTGAAAATTCACTCAAATAAATTAGTTTTACTAAAAAAAATTTTACCAAATTTTTCAGATCTGGCATCAATTGGTTTTTTTTTATGTGGATTTTAAAAAAAATAATTGGAATTCCAGTGTGAACCAGCTGTGCTCCTCTATCTTCCAGCTTATCTGATATTTAGGACTTGTATTTTCAACCATGACTTGATAGAGGATTGCTGCTCTCAAGTAAGCTTCTAAATTAAAGAGATCGAAGTGGTATTTTACGGACATCATCAAGCGTTGGTTGATTGTAACGGGATATCCGTTCATCAGATGACAACTGATATTCCATAACGTTATGCACTACATAACTACAATCCCGTTCTCTTTTCACCAAACGTGACCTACCGATTTAAACTAATCACCTTGTTTGTACCGACATGGGCAACACGCATCTGGTTATCCTTCCGGAGCACCTGAGGTTAACCTAAGTTTTTGCTGGCATTCGTATTGATGTCTTCTTTTATGTTGTGATGATTGTTTTGTTGTTTGTCTTTTTATTATGGCAAGCTGCAATTTCATACAAATTTAACAATAAGTTATTTAATGTGTAAAAAGCCAAACAATTAAGAAAGTAACAATAACATTTGTTGCTACAATTATGTTGCGTTATTTTTATGTTACATTTATTAAACTTTTAACCTTCTATAATTATATCGCTAATTTTTTTCGATATACTTGATAGTAATAATAATAATGATAATAACAACATAACATTAGAAGTGTACAGAAAGGAAATTGTATTTAATCAAACGTAAATCAATGTTTCCAACAAAAAATGGACAAAAGTATAAACATTTCAATAATAAACAAAATTCACCTGAAGCATTGCAGACATTAAAAGTTGATATAACTTCAATAGGGGTTGGCAAAACCGATGTTTACTTTGCTGAATCACTCGTTTAAGATGGTTGCCTATACTTGTTTCGCATAAACAAAATCGTGCTTTTAAGAGCACCTACCGGATATGTATAGACCGCCATAGTATATAAAAGAGAAAAATATGTCTGCAATATTATTGCATTGCAGTGTTAACAAATACAAGTTTTCAAATTATCTTATAACATTGATCAGAAGTGCATTAACACATCGATAATACAATGTTACCGTAGACACAACTAATAGTGTTACTCTGTTCCTTACCCCATCTAGTATACCGGCAATTAGTGTTCTATGTTACAATAATTTTTATAGTTATGACGGTGTCAGTTTATTTTCGGCTAATTAGTTTGAATGTCCTTTTGGTATCAATCTTCCTTTTGTTAGTAGAATTATACCTTAACTGTATTTGTTTACAACTCGTAAGCCTAATTATAACGCATCAAACATATTGTAAAAGAACCAGTCTTTTGTTCTATTCAAAACTAGTCTGGATTGAAAGACAGAATTGAAATAAGTCATATTAGCACTCAGTATGTGTTGAGTTGACAACATTTTCAAATTTCAATGATTTTGTATAGACATACACAAATTATGTTTCTGAAATTAAAAAAAAAAATGACTAGTTTGCTCTTAATCAATGAGCAAATTTTAAGAAAGATACAAATGATGTAATGGGCAATATATTATAGAAAGATACTGATGTGAGAACAAGGAGGGTCGTCTATGGCAAGCCGTTCTCGTCAAAACAATGTTTAAACCATTTTCCGAAAAATTTACACACTGAACACACTGAGATTAAAAAACTAAAAAACACACACTGAGAATTAAAAAAATACACAGAGATTTCAGAAAGACGCACTTAGATTACAAAAAATGAAAAACACACACTGAGAATTGAAAATTGTAGACTGAGAATTGAAAATTACACACTGATATTCCAAAAAGACACACCGAGATTAAATAAACTGAAAACCACCGTTAGTCCTTTATTTTGGTTCCAAATTATTTATAAAAATCTTAAGAAACAAGAACAAGAAAAATATCCATTTTCTCCTATTACAAAATATAACCAAATGGCGAAAAACTTTACTAAAATAAAAAGAAAACATTGGAACAATCTGCAAAAAGACAAACTATGCATTGAAATTTTTACTCAAGTGTCTATTATAGCATATAACAGTAACAAAAATATAAAAGATTACCTTGCGAAATCAGGTTAACAGTTGGAAGACTTTTGAAAGGGGACCCATGCTTGAACTGTTTTAAGTAAATAAAACCCAGATACACTGGTAATAATCTGAATTAGAGTCAACAAACTTATGAATATGAGTTAACAAAAATCGATGTTTAGTCTTGAAATTTATTACGAATGCTTGTTGAAGGAATCGCAATTCATTATAATGACAAGAGTTCGGGAGATCAAGATATCAATCTGTTGAATTATTCATCTCATGAATATTCATTAGTAATTTGCATATTAATCTCAGTGTGTATTTTTGAAATCTCAGTGTGTAATTAACAATTCTCAGTGTATGTTTTTCAATTTTTTTCATCTTATTGTGTCTTTTTAAAATCTCTGTGTAATTTTGAATTCTCAGTGTGTGTTTTTTACTTTTTTAAATCTCAGTGTGTAATTTCGATTTCTCAGTTTTTTATTTTAGGTTTATAATTCTCAGTGTGTATTTTTTTTCGAAAAAAGGGTTAAAACATAGTTTTGACTAGAACGGCTTGCCGTCGTCACTTAAAACTTTGAATTTCAAATGATAAGTAGAGTTTACTCAAATAAGCATTAAATAAGAATTTCGTGTATGATACAAAAATCCAGAGCTTGAGTTTTCTATCTGGAAAGAGCGTTAACGTTGTGGCTTACAAGGAGGCTTTAAAACCAAGAGTTCCGAGTTGCAAAGTTGCAATCATTTCATTTTCGAAAATCACAGACGCTCTCACGATTTTTCTACCGTTATGAAATATCCGTTTCACAGATAACGACGGATATGACATAATTGTCTTGACCACAATATCGTCCTCGTTACTTGAAAGTGGCATGACACATTCTCGGATGGAGAGGGGGGCTACTTCAATACTTAATTGATAGGGGTGCCACTTGGGTTCAGTTACCCCACCCTTTTCATATATATATTTCTGATAGTTTTCCCGACCTATTCGCATACATTCAAGCGTGAAAAGGTGGCCTATTCCAGCGGCATGTCCTATATCACCTATAGGAGGTGGACCCCAAAGCCATAATAGACTGAAAACCAAATTTGAACTTACATGAGTAACAAATGTAAATTGTAATCCAGTCATATAGATCAATTGGCATATGCAATAAAATAAATGAGGCACACTACGTGTACATTAAATGCATTTTAAACAAAAAGATATATCTCGACTTTTTGTAATTTTGTTAGAATAATTTAAATATTTAAGCTAGAACGGCAACACTGTATATTATTATAAAATATGAGCTGCGTCGGATAGATTTCGACCTTATATTGATTTTGGAACAATCTGTTACAATTAAAAGTCTTGCATGAGTATGTATTGTTTTGTAGGGTTCTAATAACGACCAAATTCAATTTTTAAACTGTTACAGACTGTTTTGAGAGATTTTTTCAACCCATGATAGGTTAACAGGTGTAATGAATTTCGTTTGCAGAAGGTCGATTTCTATTTGACGAAGCTCATATGTTAGTTATAATTAAGTAAGTATGCAACAAAATATCATAGTAAATGAACCACGTGGAAATGAGAACTGCCAATGCTTCTACAGGACATTCAAAAACCGAATGGTTCTTACGTAGAAGAGAAAGGCAAAGTTTATCAAAGAATATTCAAACTCATCAGTCGAAAAAAGCTGAAAATGGCTTGCAGTCAAATGACTATGAAAAAGAAACAAATTCTATAAATTCTATTGAGGAAACAGGGCATGAAAAATGAGACATCATTCATTTATGTTTATTTCAATATTCTCACAATTGTTCTTAATTTGCATTAAAAAATTTGCCCCTACCACGAGAAAGCGAAACGGAGAAATGCTCTTTACATTATCTTCTTTGAAACCGTAGGGTCAACGGGTGCTAGACTTGACCCTTATTAAATGGTCTTGATTCAGAAACAAACCATGATGACCGCTGATCATACATGTATGATATTGTAAAAAAAAACAACCAAAAAAACAACGTAGATATTATTGCTTGAAGGGACACTAGCTTTGAGACATGTTATTTTCTTTTTCATTTAATCATCATTGGAAGTGAAAAAGTGAAATATTTTTTTTTACATCCAGACGAGTATTGTTTCATTTTGTCAAAACAAGCTAAGAAACATCATTGGTGAATTATTCACTTGTAAGTGATAACCTCAACCTCATTGAACCAATATTCATGTGACCTTTAATGAAACCCATAATCTAGAGATGGATTACACATGAACTATATGTGTTCAGTTATTAAAAGGTAAATTATATCAATATTGCAAGCGAAACAAAGGTAAATCATTTGATTGTCCGATTAGATCCACAAAAAATCATTTATATGTAGATAAAAACGATGATTAGCATATATTTTAAACTTATAATATGAAATTAAGCAAACCTAGAAAAATCCAATTGCACGAGTCCGCTATCCATTTCTATCTATATCTATGTTTTAATCGCTAATATGAATATCGGCAGTCGTTGGGGCACATTATACCATTAATTAGGTGACTTCTAGAAGAGAATGCAATCGATACGATGATACATATTATCGAGCTCATGCCTCACACATTGTTTATTGTAGATTTTTTTGGGATATACGTTTTGGTATGCTATTAATGAAACATGGAAGTTTGAGTCAATTCGGTGAATTTAAATTTGACATCTAATGACCCTTTAATACAAATAAATGGGTAAAATGTCATTTGAGCATACGCTTAAGACCCAGTCCCACTAGACCACAATCGCACTACGCTCACCGCTCACCGCGATCCAAAATAAATCCAGATCGTGGTGAGGTCGCGGTATGAGCGGCATGCAAATGTAAATTTTCGTTGCTTTCACGATGTTACTACGTCCTAATTACGCTTCTACAACGATCCCGCTACGATACCTAATGTATTGCTGTTAAAAATACTTATTGCTTACAATATTAATCTTCAAGCATTGTTTCCATTAGAGATTTGATATCCCCCCAAAAAATTAGATAAAATAAAACAATACAAAAAGGACCAATTACTACCAATATCTGGAAAATAACGCGTGTATAACCCTAATTAATACGTATGGCTAATGTACTTTTATCCATACAAGGCTATTTTTACTGAGCAGCTCAACTAACAAAATATTCTATAATGAAAGATAATGAAAGATAATATTAAGGCCTGTATCCGCTTTCAATCATTTCAGTCAATATGACTACAAGACTATTACATGTATTGTACAATTTGGTTATGAGCCAATGGATGCAAAGCATTTATTTTATTCATTTTCCTATGGTGGATGGCCAAAACTAAATACAAACAAAAAGTAAAAAAATGTGTATTTTTGTAGATATCATGACGCATTTATAAACTAGTGTGGCAAAAAGAAGGAAGCTGATATGATAACAAATATTTTTTTTTTTAATTTCCCTGTTGAATGTGTAATATTTTTATCATTGTAATGTTAATAACTTTAACTGATGCCATAAATCAAAATTCGCGCGACATCAATGCGTCTTATGTAGACGTAACGCGCATCTGGTGTACAACGTTATAAGCCTGATGTTTGGGATACGTTTTCCAATACCAAACATAATTCAAGACATGTTATAACCACCACTTGGCTCAGTACCTACCTTGAAGGTTGACTGTTTTCTTTGGTTTTTGTTTAGTTCTGTTTATTTTGAAACAAATCTTCAATGTTTTTATTAGGTGAATCTGGTATAGTGAAATTGTTATTGATAAATAATACTTAAAGAAAAAAGGTCACTGATGAATATCAATTAAAACACATGTAAACAATGAGCATTTAAAACAGGAAAAACATAACCTCAGAACAGGAAAAACATAAATGCAGAACAGGAAAAAAATAAATGCAGAACAGGAAAAACTTAAATGCAAAACAAAATCCTTGTCATCATATTACAATGACTAGATCGGTTGATCACGTTGAGTCATGTCAATTTATTGAAAATCTCTACTATAGACCGACGAATTTTTGGAACCTAATATTTGTCAATCTTTTAAAAAGTATTCATGCTTTTTTTTTTTGCATATTCTATTACTTAAATTAGATATTAACAAAATATATTATTTACACTAAAGACAAAGACAATATGAACACTAGCTGTAAGAGTTGCTGGGTTCTACCTCGGTGACGTAATATATGTCACATCTCTCCTTCATATTTGTCTTGTTTGGGATAAAACACCTTATTTCATTTGATGATTTTTTTTCTGTTCGTGCTTATTTGTTTACTTTTGGAAATTGATAGTTAGTGGGACATTTATTGTATACAATTATTAATTCATGGGCTGAAAAATATACAAACATTCTAACTGAACTTTTATAAAACAAAACATTTACAACATTCAATAACAATACACCAATAATAAAACAACAATAAAAATATCAACTGTTTCAAATCACAAAAGTAAAAAGAAACTTAACGAAAAGCTGCTCCCAATATTATATGTACATCTAAAATACTAATTATGTATCAGCAAAAGATATGTTTAACGTCTTCTATTTCGTCAAAAGATGCTGCTACAAATTACCCATTTGACTTGGGTCAGCAATGTTGTGCATGTTGTGGTAATCATTCCCAGTTTGAAATGGTGGACATTGTGCATATGTATGGGAGTAAAGTCCCCGATGTTCAGCATGTTCAGTGAGGGGTTGATAAAGGTTGCTCACATAGGAATAGTCGTGGGTCTGTTCGGAAACGTTTGCTTGATCATTACTGTAGATTTCCTGTGATGGACCGGTCAAAGGGTTTTCCTGATTCACCAATATCATTTCGACATTTCTTGAATCGGGATAATGGTAATATGGTTCATTATTAAGAGAATTGTTTTGAACTTCGCAAGACATCTCCTCGTAATCGACCTTATCATAATAATGATCATTTTGCTGGACTTCTTCAATCTCGGCCGGTTGATTATTCACTGGTGAAGATGATACTTTGTTCTGCCGTCTTGTTTGAAATAATATAATTGCTGCAATCAATGCTAGAACAATCACAATAATCATTGGCGGTATCGATAGGATTGACACAATGGGAATTGCTAAAATGTAACAATACAATTAGTACATAGATGGATGTGTTAGATTTCTTATTTTTGTTTATTATTCCTACATACTACAGTGCAAAAAAAAACTGTAACATTAAAGTCCATTCTTCATATACACAACAACTCATTATATCGAAATACATTTTTTGTAAGAAAGATAACCATTATGCATACCTTATTTGTGCGTGGTAATCTGTCTTTTTGCCCTTGGAAGGACAGTACACAGATTAAATCTAAGCTATCCTACGGTTTCAAAATGTCAAGCATAACCTGTTTTCCAACTGATATGCCAATTTCTAGGTTTTTTTGGCTTTCTATTATTTTCTGGTGATATGTGTTTTTACTGTTACTGTCAATTTACTTTTATTTTGCAATGGTAGGTATTTCTCAGATTTCATATTATTTCTTGAGGTCCAATATAAAAACAATAAAAATATGCATAAAAAATGGATGCTATCTCTGAGATTTTTGTCGGTTGTTAATGGAACATGTGTTGTAAAGCAGTGTAAATTTTTTTATTATGTTTATGTTCTTTAATTGTCATGGAATAACGATTATGTTATTTTTGTTTATACCGTATATATTTTTTTACTTGAAATTGGCATTGCAAATGTTATGAGGTAAATAACTAGAGGCTCTAAAGAGCCTGTGTCGCTCACCTTGGTCTATGTGAATATTAAACAAAGGAAGCAGATGGATTCATGACAAAATTGTGTTTTGGTGATGGTGATGTGTTTGTACATCTTACTTTACTGAACATTCTTGCTACTTACAATTATCTCTATCTATAATGAACTTGGCCCAGTAGTTTCAGTGGAAAATGTTAGTTAAAATTTACAAATTTTATGAAATTTGTTAAAAATTGACTATAAAGGACAATAACTCCTTAGGGGTCAATTGACCATTTCCATCATGTTGACTTATTTGTAAATCTTCTTTGCTTAACATTATTGATGTTTACAGTTTATCTCTATCTATAATAATATTCAAGATAATAACCAAAAACAGCAAAATTTCCTTAAAATTACCAATTCAGGGGCAGCAACCCAACAACAGGTTGTCAGATTCATCTGAAAATTTCAGGGCAGATAGATCTTGACCTGATAAACAATTTGACCCGATGTCAGATTTGCTCTACAGGCTGCGGTTTCAGAGTTATAAGCCAAAATCTTCATTTCACCCCTATGTTCTATTTTTAGCCATGGCGGCCATCTTGGTGAGTTGGCCAGGTCACGGGACACAATTTTTAAACTACATACCCCAATGATGATTGTGGCCAAGTTTGGTTTAATTTGGCCCAGTAGTTTCAGAGGAGAAGATTTTTGTAAAAGATAACTAAGATTTACGAAAAATGGTTAAAAATTGACTATAAAGGGCAATAACTCCTAAAGAAATCAATAGACCATTTTGGTCTTGTTGACTTATTTGTAGATCTTACTTTGCTGAACATTTTTGCTGTTTACAGTTTATCTCTATCTATAATAATATTCAAGATAATAACCAAAAACAGCAAAATGTCCTTAAAATTACCAACTCAGGGGCAGCAACCTATCAACGGGTTGTCCAATTCATCTCAAAATTTCAGGGCAGATAGATCTTGACCTGATAAACAATTTTACCTGATGTCAGATTTGCTCTAAATGCTTTGGTTTTTGAGTGATAAGCCAAAAACTGCATTTTACCCCTATGTTCTATTTTTAGCCATGGCAGCCATCTTGGTTGGTCAGCCAGGTCATCGGACACACTTTTTTAACTAGATACCCTAATAATGATTGTGGCCAAGTTTTGTAAAAATTGGCCCAGTAGTTTCAGAGGAGAAGATTTTTGTAAAAGATGACTAAGATTTACGAAAAATGGTTAAAAATTGATTATAAAGGGCAATAACTCCTAAAGGGGTCAACAGACCATTTTGGTCCTGTTGACTTATTTGTAGATCTTACTTTACTGAACATTTTTGTTGTTTACAGTTTATCTCTATCTATGATAATATTCAAGATAATAACCAAAAACAGCAAAATTTCCTTAAAATTACCAATTCAGGGGCAGCAACCTATCAACGGGTTGTCCGATTCATCTCAAAATTTCAGGGCAGATAGATCTAGACCTGATTAACCATTTTACCCCATGTCAGATTTGCTCTAAATGCTTTGGTTTTTGAGTTATAAGCCAAAAACTGCATTTTACCCCTATGTTCTATTTTTAGCCATGGCAGCCATTTTGGTTGGTCAGCCAGGTCATCGGACACAATTTTTTAACTAGATACCCTAATAATGATTGTGGCCAAGTTTGGTAAAAATTGGCCCAGTAGTTTCAGAGGAGAAGATTTTTGTAAAAGATGACTAAGATTTACGAAAAATGGTTAAAAATTGATTATAAAGGGCAATAACTCCTAAAGGGGTCAACAGACCATTTTGGTCCTGTTGACTTATTTGTAGATCTTACTTTACTGAACATTTTTGTTGTTTACAGTTTATCTCTATCTATGATAATATTCAAGATAATAACCAAAAACAGCAAAATTTCCTTAAAATTACCAATTCAGGGGCAGCAACCTATCAACGGGTTGTCCGATTCATCTCAAAATTTCAGGGCAGATAGATCTAGACCTGATTAACCATTTAACCCCATGTCAGATTTGCTCTAAATGCTTTGTTTTTTGAGTTATAAGCCAAAAACTGCATTTTACCCCTATGTTCTATTTTTAGCCATGGCGGCCATCTTGGTTGGTTGGCCGGGTCACCGGACACAATTTTTAAACTAGATACCCTAATAATGATTGTGGCCAAGTTTGGTAAAAATTGGCCCAGTAGTTTCAGAGGAGAAGATTTTTGTAAAAGCTAACGACGGACGACGACGACGACGACGACGGACGACGGACGACGGACGACGGACGACGGACGACGGACGCCAAGTGATGAGAAAAGCTCACTTGGCCCTTTGGGCCAGGTGATCTAAAAACATGATTTACAAGAAAAGATTCTGGTATCTTCTGTGTTCTTCATAAATGGAAATGTTGTATTATTTACGGTATATGCAGAATGGGTTCTCAGGTCCTCAAATTTATCTGAAAAAAGTAACGTGAAAATGCTTATTCAACAAAGAAGATGTTTGTTTTTTTACAAGCCTTTTTGAAACTTTTATCACTAAAATTCTGTTTTGTTTTTGCTAAACACAATTATAGGAAATATATCTATAACAGTGGTAAAATTTTATTTCTTTCACATAAGAGACGAGATTTGAATTGATTGATAAACAAAATCGGAAAACCGCAAAACGTCATAGAAAAAGCTAGTAAATCTAATATCTGACTCAGGATCACTGCAAAACCTGCAGTAAGGATTAAATTCTACCAAATTGAAGTGAACTAGATCCCTAGCAAATATGTTTACATGTTTCATTTTAAGTCTTGCTAGAAATCAACAAAGCCACAGTTGTGCATTGGGAAATTCAAGTGCAGGACAAAAATACTGAACTCCGTAAAATTCAAAAAGGAAAGTTCCTAATCAAATGGAAAAATCTCAAACACAAAAACGAATGGTTAACAACTGTCATTTTCCTGACTTGGTACAGAAAGTTATAATAGACCAAAACGTCTTACCGAAAAAAAAGTAACTGAACAATACAATCACATTGACAAATTCAGAAACAAAACAAACGGTATGACACGTCTATGATATGAGGGAACACAACTTAATCACTATGAAACGGACCATGGTTTCAAAGTACAGATTATTCGCCTGATTGTGGCAGGTCGTAGATAAGATTTCAAGTCGGATTACAATAAATTAAATAATCATTGTTCCTGTTAATCCACCAAATACTCGGTATTTAAAAGTCAGAGCAAAGACTAGTTGTCTTGGAGTCAAAATAAAGTGTCTAGGCAGGGTGAGATGTCTTCCTGTGCACTGAAAACTTAAGCTTGTGAACCAGCATATAAAAACGCCAGCTCAATTTGGCTCATGTTGATATTTATCTTCATGAGTATTCATTTAACTTGCAAATGGACAATTAACAGTCATATATCATCATCTTCCTCGTCATCATTATTATCATAATTTATGCATTCACAGAACATGAAAATATTTCAATAAAATTCAAAGGAACCCAAAGACATCTGGAGGGCAACATAAACTCTACACTAAAAAAAATGAAAATCATTATGATATGTAAAACATTAAATAATCTACTTTCGAAATAATGACTAACATCATTATACATGTTATATGTACAATATTAGAATGATACAATCATTAACACAATCATGACATTAGACAACTTCTTAGAAGGTACAGTGTCTACTGACTTTGGACGGACAAATGAAAATTAAGCAGGGTTGAACTATTCGTTGAGATTTCACCCCCCTTTTTTTTTTATCTAGGTCAGTAGAATAACAAAACGATATAAAAAAAATAAGGTCAACTGGCATAGTGTTTTAGTAAATGTATAAGGAAACAGATATTTTTTTTTATCACGTTATTTCCTTATAATAAGCATACAAGTATGTATTGTACAGCAAATTGGAAACATTGAAATACTATAGTAATGATTTATTTGCAATTATTATAAATATTTCCGAGTATTTTTCCGGTTCAAAACATGAATTCGAATGAAACAATCATTGACATTTTCAAAGTTCAAGCTTTAAGCCTGAAAATAACCATTTTTTATATCAGAATTCATGCGCTTTTTATTTCCAACAGTTTTGCACTAAGATACATATTGAAGCATAATTTGGCTATGCAATTTAAACTGACATTTTATGACGATTACAAAAGTATTATACTTTTAACCTGGGTATATAAATGCACATTTGTTCACGAACATGTTTACGTATTAGGTTACGGTTGATGATTAGATAGACTTGCCTTTCTTTTAATATCTCCGTCAAATTAGCACAAAGCGCAGGCCTTACCAAAAGGGATAATTGTCAACTAGCAATTTATAAGGAGGTGTACATTGTATAACATTATTAGCATATATGTGTCCAATGGATGCAATTGTCACCAAATTCACTTTTTTTTTCAGGACTACGAAAAGTAAATATTTAAAAATACATTATGATTGATTCAAGTTCATGGAATAATTTTTATATATCTGAAAATTCGGGAAAAAAAATCCAATTCAGTTTTGGAAAAAAAGTCACCAAAATCGTACTATACTCCTTTTGTAACACAGATATTGGAGAAGACTTTTATGTGAAATTCTGTTATAATTTATGTTATTGGTAGACCCCTCACCTTCAACTTTTAAAGTAACAAAAAAATAAGTCAGATTAGTTATGGTATCTACTGCACATCTGTATAACCCAGAATCTAACATTGTTACATTGGATATTTGTAATCCATAATCTTGTCCATCTCTCGAACCATTGATCATCAGTCGTTCGTGAAGTCGCAAACCTGTATTTATTCGCCACCCATCAGTGTATACAGTTGTGAAAGATTTCTCAGTATTTTTGTCTCGGCGAGTCCATTGAACTAAGTCTGTGCCTTGTTTGTTTTTACAAGGTAGAACAACTGTTTCTCCAATAATGCTGTCTGTATTGCTATAAAAGCTGATGACAGCACCTATAAAGACATAAAACAGAGCAACATCATTATGTTTTACTTGTTAGTTAAAATTTCCTGTTTAGGGTTTAGTGTCATAAATTAAGAGAAATATCGCTTCTTTTCCTTTAATTTATTTAATTATTTTTTTTAAACAAGAGGATGTATAAAAAACATCATGAAAATATTCATCGACATATAATGTCGAAATTTTATAGTCTTTCAAATGCAAGTTGTCAATTGAATATAATATATTTAATAGTTTTACAAATTTATATTTTTCGGCATCATGACAAATGTTTACCAATACTAAGAGTACGAAGAAAAGATCAAATTATCTGACATACTCGCAGTGCCATTTATTACGGCAATTGTTCTTGATTTTTTTTAATTTCAACAATTCTTAACTTTGGTTGTTTTTTTTAATTTTTTTATTCATCGGCAGTAAATACTTTAATGTTTACTTTTCAAAATATTTTGCTTTACCTTTCATAAATACATTTTTAGAAAAAAAAGTGTCAGTTGTTAGTGGAAAAAACATAAGAATGCTTCACTTTTTACTGAATACGTAATCCCAGCTCGTCCAGTCGTTCAATAAAACAAATCTTCTGTTATTATCGAACTAAATTAATTAAATAATAATATGTAATTTCAAAATCATACACGAACTATACCGAGAAACTATACTGTTGGTCCGGAAGAACTATACCGAGAAACTATATTGAGGGTCCGGAAGAACTATACCGAGAAACTATACTGAGGGTCCGGGAGAAGTAAAAAAACTGAAGTGTACAATAATACAAAATATTTAATACGATACAACTGATAAACCAGTTATCTGCTGGTATATTTATTATAAAAGTTTTTAAGGCACTTTATACTACAATCAGTGTGATTTAAAACATCAGAATTTTACATAATCAGCATTCCAAATTACGAACAACAATCCATTATATAAATTAGTAATTTTTCAATTTAAAACAATTACCACAACGAAGCCGATTACTTTAAAAAAAAAAAAAAAAGGTATAAATTGTTCAATATTTCCATACATTTTTCATAAAATTTAGAAATATATACAGTATAGTAATTCGTTAATTCATTGTAAAAATGGTCATAGGAAAGTTTTATAAAAATTGTGTCGCTTTTTCATGTGTAATTTACTATGTTGTCAATTTTGTCAATTTTGGATTTTTTTAGTTCTATTTTAGATCAAAAAGCATTTTATTCCATCTTCAATATTATATATGATTTAAAAAATATATATCTTAGAAGTTTGAAAAGAAAAAAAATAATGGTTGATGTACAAGTTTCTGGTAAATCATTTCTTGTACCACTCACCCATTTTTTCAACACTTTGGCTAACATGGCTAATGAGACTAACTTGGTTGGTCATAAAATTAAAAAAGTGTACTACTCAAAAACTTCTTATTAGTATACCCTTAATGAAAAATCGATCTCCTGCAAATACTTGCAGCGAACAGTCTGTATTGGCGGCATGTTTGCTGCAATTACGCTGCAGGTCTGCTGCAAACAATTTACAATGCAAATGAGTGTTTTCAGCAGACCTGCTGCAAACATTGTTATGCAAATTAATCTTTCACCTGTGTGTTTGCAGCAGACCTGCAGTAAACATTTATTTTCAAATAATGTTGTCTCCTGCGTGTTTGCTATAAATTTGCAGGAACTGCATACATCATACAATTATCCAACAGCATTTATAGTGCAATACAGATGATTTATTTGTTTCAAAAACAATTAGCCAGTGTAATGTTGTGTACATATCACATATATATTACACAGCAAATTATAAAAAGTTAGGCTACTTACTTACATACAATAATTCAAAAACTCTATCATAGCAAAAGTTTATATTTTTTAAGATTAATAAAGTTTTTTTGTTTTGTTTTTACGTACGTGCTCAAATGACATTGCAAATGATATGACTATCTAATAAAATTGAGAATGGAAAACGGGGATGTGTCAAAGAGACAACAACCCAACCATATAACAGACAACTGCAGAAAGTCACCAATAGGTCTTCAATGCAACGAGAAATTCCTGCACCCGGAGGCGTCCTTTAGCTGGCCCCTAAATAAATATATATACACTAGTTCAGTGATTATGAACGCCATACTAAACTCCACTATACATTAGAAACTAATGTTAAAAATAATACAAGGCTAACAAAGACCAGAGGCTCCTGACTTTGGACAGGCGCAAAAATGCGGCGGGGTTAAACATATTTATAGTATAGTATTTTATAATACAAACATATTAAATTATTCTAAATTAATGGTGTGCATAAAAGCTGCAATGTTTGCAAGAGGTTTGCAGCTAGCTATAAACTTCTGCAAACATTATCAAAAGGTTTCCTGCAAGCTTTTTGTTTGCAGCAAACCTGTAGCAAGTCTGCTGCAGACCTGCTGTAAACATTTCAGTTCTGTATATAGATACATAATTTTATCCCAGAGTTCAGTTTGATTATAATATTTTTTTTCAAACAATGCCTTGATATTTTCCGCTAATAGTCCATTTGTCAATTACCGATTTGATTCTGTTATTACACACTTTTGAACAAATTACTTCCCTTTGTCAATCGTCAACTGGTTCTATACCGGACAAAATTGGCCATTGCCAGTGCAAAGCATGACGAATTGAAAGTGATGTATCGGCGGTTTAACTAATTTCTCATGAAAAACAAATTCTGATATCATAAGTATTTAGCTGAACAACAAATTAATGCAAGGCAGAGCTCCAGATAAGCTGCGTATTTGCGTGATCACGCAATACAAATAATAAAAAACCCAATGCAATTGCCCATTGCAGGGTTCAATAACCCAATTAATTCAAAGGAAAACCCAATTATATTCCAAAACCATGAGTTCTCAACCCTTTTGTTGGCTACCATTTGCGTTATTTACCCTTATCTGTTTACAGTGGTCGCGTAAACTATTTTTATAATATTTATAATTGGAAATTTCCTTTCGTTCTAAAAATAGATCCCTGCATCAAGTAGCTGAAATGGGTCCCTGTTAGAGTTTTCCGTTGCTCAATAGGTACACATGTTTTTGAAAACATTTCGATCTTCTCGGCGTTTATCCAATTAGCGTGTGTCATGAAGTCATATTTTTTTTCGCATTGCTTGGGATTTATCATTACATACATTGAATTAAAACAAAAGTGAATGTCCGGTAAAAATATTGAATAGAAGCATGTTTTCTGCTTCTTTTGAAAAGCTTAGGGAAAGTTATGATGATAACAAGACTCAGCCAGTGTTTTTAGGAAGCGTCCATCGAACACATGGGCGTGTGTATGTACCTTAACGAGAACATTGCTAATAAAAACAGGGTTTCCTCAAAAACGAAATCAGTTGGAAAAAGTGAAAGGCCAAATTAATTTTGACATGATAAAGCATCAGAAACCAAAAGTTCTAATAAAAGACAACTAAACCCAGATTTATGAAAATTGGAATAAAACAAAAACATTCAAGTATAATTAGAGTTTATATACTATTTTTTTTTTTCATTTGTGGTTAATTAATGAATACACACACAGTCACTGGTCTCAGAATTTATTATATAAAGGTATAAGACGAGTGCCTGTGAATATACATATCCGTTTTTTTACAGTTTATATGAGAAAATACAAAACTGGCAGAAGGTTTGAAACGGAACACAAATTAAACCTACAATTGCTTCTCAGTCAATAAACCAAATAAAACAGCTAGCAAATAACCCTAACCCTAACCCAAATAAAACAGCTAAACAAAGAAAGAAACATATTTAAGATGGAAAAAAAATCTGGGGTTGATATTGCCTAAATATTCAATATTGTGTTGATGAAAAAACCCAATACATTAAGGAGCTTGGTGGTGAAAAACCCAATTTGATATTAACATGAGGGGTGAATTGGAATTGATAATGCAATCAAAAAACTTTATCACACAATTATATAAGAATATGGTGGGTAAAAAACCCAATTTGTGAATTCTTATCTGGAGCTCTGCAAGTGAAATATTAGAAAACCTTACAGACTACTCACATTACGCACAGGTAAATTTACTCTTTCTGCTAGCTCTCCATTGTAAATAAAAACTAATGTCCCTCATAAGGGAGACAACTAAAAAAAGGATCTCTAGATACAAGGTCAATAACGGGAATTGGCAAATGGACTATTAGAGATCCCTTTTTTTTCTCCCTTATGAGGAACATTAAATTTTATTTTCATTGATGAGCTAGCAGAAAGAGAAAATCTACCTGTGCTTAATATGAGTAATTTATAAGGTTTTCAAATCTTTTAATTGCATTAATTTGTTGTTTAACTAAATACTTTTGACATCAGAAATTATTTTTCATGAAAAGTAAGTTAAACTGCCGATACAACACTTTCAATTCGTCATGCTTTGCATTGGCAAAAGCCAATTTTTGTCCGGTATGGAACCAGTCTACGATTGACACGGGGGAGTAATTTGTTTAAAAAGTGTGTAATAACAGAATAAAATCGGTGATTGGCAAATGGACTATTGTATTACATGTTTTGGAAATAGTTCCAGAACAATATTTAAACGAGACTGAAACGTAAAAGAATACAACCTTAAACATGTTAATCGCCTTTCTACGTATCATGCGTGGACAAACGTCAATTGTGTCCGGTATTGAACCAGTCTACGATTAACAATTAAAGAAGAGAGGTAATTTGCGTAAAAAATGTGTAATAACAAAATAAAATCGGTAATTGCAAATGAACTATTTTTATAACATTCTAAAAGTACAACAAATTTTATCAATTAACATATATTGATGAATGCTTTGAAAATATGTTTTTTATTTCTGATTCTAATACAATTATGATCAATTATAATCTGCTCAAGTCATGACCGAAACGACTACACACAGTATGACCGAACTTGCAGACTATGCATGCTGTGGAAGAAACGATTATGGCCGATTATACTGCAGTGTGGCATAAAAGTCAGTTGCATCGGGTCGCGAGCTTTGAGACGCTCCTTGGCCTTTTTTTTTTGTTTACTTGATCATGTTGATGTAAGAAATGTAATAAAATAGTTTTAGTTGTTAATCAATTATTTAGTATAATGTTTAGGACTTTTATATCTTTTTTTTTAATTATTTGTGAACAAAATCAGTAGATCGTCTCTTTTGTGATCAGTGTATTTAGCTTATACTTTAAATAATATAAATGTATAAGCATGTATTTAAATGATAATCAATTGATCAAATATGAAAATATGGAATATATGCATGACCTGAAAGCATAAAACAAATCAATGATTTAATTTCAGGCTAATAAAGCTGTTATAGAAGATAAATAAAGGTAACTCTTTATTTGCAAAAGAATAATAAGGTAAACAAAGACTTGATACTGCAAACAGAGACAGAATATATATTGCAAAGCACAAGTAATCAGTAACTTTCATTTCAAATTTAGGAACACAATCTTTGCTATGCATTGTTATAACATATAATTTATATACCTGTGACTATCGCAATAAGGTTGTTTATTAAAATAAACAGGATCATTGTCTTATCCAATTAAGCCAAATAAAAAAATCCAATTCATCAGAGGTACCAGTCAGTGAAAGAACTTCAACATACAAGGTAATATTCAAAATATCGTGTGACCTATTTCCGGGAAACGATAATTTATCCTTTAAAACGAAACTAGAACTATTTATAAATAGTTTATTTTCTTATTCATAGAGCTCATTACAATCATATCAATCAATGTATTAATATACTACGGAAGCCGATAAGGGCCATTCAAAAAAAAAATTATGTCGTAATTACGACATCGCTATGTCGTAATTTCGACATAACATGTCGTTATTACGACATCGCTATGTCGTAATTTCGACATAACATGTCGTTATTTCGACATAACATGTCGTTATTACGACATCGCTATGTCGTAATTTCGACATAACATGTCGTTATTACGACATCGCTATGTCGTAATTTCGCGACATAACATGTCGTTATTTCGACATAACATGTCGTAATAACGACATCGCTATGTATATAAAAGAATATTTATTATGATTGCCAAGAGACTAAATGACACAGAAATTAACAACTATATGTTATCATAATGCCCCCAATAATTAGAAAAGCCCCCGCATAGTCAGCTATAAAAGAGGGACGAAAGATACCAGAGGGAGAGGCCCCGAAATGCTGTGTGGCAGACAGTGTTAACATTATTAATTATTAGCTCCCTTGGTAAAACTCCAAATTTCATATTTAAAGTATTTCATTGTTGATTAATTTACATGATGCTTAATAAGTATATATTTGTTAATTGCATAGCTTTTGCTATTTGCATTCATTGGTTAAAGATATTTATTCATATTGTAAAGTTTAATATTTGTATCGTTTTTTGCAAAATCTTTGGTCACCTTCTTTGGTTACCTTCTGTGAGAAACTTATATAATTTATAGATCCTAATTAAGTGCTTCAAGATACCGACCGTGGAAGGGATGCAGAGTCAGTCAAGGTCTTATAAACCTTCTACTTGTTCGAACTAATTAGTGTGGAATTACGTGAGAACTGACACACAGTCCTACCTATAAACAAGCGCTAACTACATGCCTTCGTGTAATAAGGGTGAATTGAAATATTGATTGCTCTTTTTCTACTTTCAAACGTTGGACACGATGTTCCTACAACCTCTAGGATTTAAAACAGAATCTTCGAAATTTCATCCGCAAAACAAAATAAAAATGTTAGAAAACACGAACCAATATTAAAACAAATTCAATATATGTTTCAAATTATGTTTTTACAGTTCTTGATCATATACTAAGTAATATCTAGTATATTTGATGATTAGATTAGCAAAGCTATGTGAAAAAAACCGGATGTCCAACGTTACATTTATGAAAAACTGTTTTAAATCTTATGTATAGTGATCCTATTTCTTATTCTCTGATCTTCCTGATACTTGACAGGAACAACGACAGGTGTCGGTTCTTTGTGGCGTTAAAGCCGTTATTTTTGCCAAATTTTATTTGACTTCGGTGGCTTCATATTAAGCGGGAATAAGAAAAATGTCCAACGACGTTTTTCGTCATCTCAACGACTGAAAGTGAATTTTGTAAGTAGCAGAAAATGAATAAAAAGAGTAAGACAATAATAATATCTAACAAAAGTACAAATATTTGCCTCATTGTTCGTGAGTTCAAATATTGCTGATTCAATAAAATCTTCTCTACACAGTCGTTTTTCAAACGGTAGCCATTTTGTCCAAGTTGATATTTCATTTTTCAAAGCATTTAACGCGTATTTTTTTTTATAATTATTCAAAACAAAAGTTAGATACACGAAGAGTAAAAAATGCCAAGATTCTTTTCTTATTAACTACATGTTTGGGTCTTAAAGGAATAAAATGCTTCCACACATTACAAAACAGTAGCCAATTTGTCCAAACGTCGAAAGTTTGAAAGACGCTAATTTCCGTCGTTACATGTGCTAAAGTTTCAATTAAATGATCATGATAATTAAAACAAATCGTGTTATGAAATTTGGAAAAACAGGTTGATGATTGCTGCCGAAAAAAAAGAATAGCGCATGTTGCTATAGATTCCACCCGGGGACATAGGTTCGACACAGGTTAAATTTTGCAATTTTTATTAATCGTTTATAGCTTTTAACGATTTATTTAAAAGAATGGGGAAATGGGGAAAAACATCTCATTACATGAACTTCGTCCAACTTTTGCAAAGACAACTTTTAGACACCAAGACAGTCCTCTAAATGTAAAATTCGAATTGAAATTTATATTGTGGAAGTACTCCATAGATCATTTAAAGTCGTCACTTCAGTAAGGTGCAATCACCAATATTAAAAGACTTATACCAGTTCACGGAGTGTTTTACTTCGCGATTTGTCCTGCTATTCATGTTATAACTGTCGTGATGAAATAAATTCCTGTACTAGCGAAGCCGGAACTTTTCGTCAATATAAACTTGTGCATGAAATGGAGGTACTAGTAATTGAAAGACAAATCCCAAACAGCGACGAAAACCGTTTCATCGAATTTTAAAAACCCGGGATTATTTAAGCCGTTTTCGCGGACAATCCAGGAGTAGATTACTATATTTTAAAATGTATATCAGAAATTAAACACTATAGATGACTTGCGGAAATAATTCTCAAGCCAAGGTTCAAGTAATTGAAGGGGTGTATTTCGACAACTTATGTACCAGGGAAAATACAATTCTATTCAAATTTAACCAAGGGTAAAAATGTTCGATGTACTTGCAGAGTGTCAGATATATTTGTATTGGGGTTGAGTTAAGATATAGAAATTTTACAATGACAGATGATATGCACCTTGAAAGTTAAACATCATATGATAAAAGTTTCGTACATCTAAAAAAAAATATCTTTTTTTATGGAAAACTGTAACACATCTTCCTATATCTACTTCCGTCCCATCTTTCTTTTCCACATTACTTGCGACAGTAATGCATTTTTAGTTGAAATAACGTAAAGGGTAAACATTATTAAATAGATTTCCACAACTTGAGGTAATTTATGATAAAATGACATCACAAAACGAACAGAACCAGAATCAGAAATTTTAAAAATTTTGTAATATAATGAATAAATCAACCAACATATAAAAATACGAATAAAACTTGTAAAAATTAATCAAAAACCCTTTTAGACGCCGCTTTTTATGTCAGTGTATTATCGTGTTTTAGGAACATCGTGCCCATGACAGTAAATACAGAGCAATCAATACGTCCTTTCACCCTTATTACAACAAACCATGGAGTTGTGCGCTTCTTAAAGAGAGGTGGGGAGCTTTGCTTGCCTTGATAGGACATGACATTAGTTCTTATAGTCCTGGTTTCTAACTACTTTTAATCAGGATCTATAAAATATATATGTTTCTCACAGAAGGTAACCAAAGAAGGTGACCAAAGATTTTGCGACGATACAAATATTAAACTTTACAATATAAATAAATATCTTTAATCAATGAATTCAAATAGCAAAAGCTATGCAATTAACAGATATATACTTATTCAGCTTCATGTAAGTTATTTAACAATGAAATACATTAAATATGAAATTTGGAGTTTTAACAAGGGAGCTAATAATTAATTAATAACACTGTCTGCCACACAGCATTTCGGGTATCTCCCTTTGGTATCTTTCGTCCCTCTTTTATAGCTGATTATGCGGGGGCTTTTCTAGTTATTGGGGGCATTATGATATGACCTATAGTTGTTAATTTCTGTGTCATTTAGTCTCTTGGCAATCATAATACATATTCTTTAATATATATAGTGATGTCGTTATTACGACATAGCTATGTCGTTATTACGACATGTTATGTCGAAATTACGACTTAGCGATGTCGTTATAACGACATATTATGTCGAAATTACGACATAGCGATGTCGTTGTAACGACATGTTATGTCGAAATTACGACATGCTATGTCGTAATTACGACATAATTTTTTTTTTTTGAATGGCCCTTATCGGCTTCCGTAATATACAATATATTTATGATTTTTATACACATAATAATAATTTCATGATAAAAGGGGGAGATATTGTTTATACAGTATGCAAGGGAGGATAACTCCTTGTTTTCATAAGTTATATTAATTATATGTGTATACATATGAAAAATTTACAAGATTTTTACAGAACTTTCTTATTTCAAATACAGAATTAGGATAGTAGTAATCACTGGAATCTTATATTATATAAGAAGATAAGATAAGAAAACTTTATTTTGATTCGGCATAAGTACAAATAAGCAACACAAGCTCTAAGGAGCTTTTGACCGAATAAACATGATAAACTGAATCATTTTAGCATTATCAAGTTTAAATGCAATTTCCTCAAGTTATGAAATCTATGAAAAACATTTATTAAGATTTTATTTCTAACATTATTATATAGCGGCATGTAAATAAGAAATCAGCTTTATCTCCTACCCTGTTGAGTGGACAAAACTAGCACATTCCATCCTGACGAGGTAATGCAACTATTTTTCCTTGACCATCAAATTTTCTTTCCTAACGATCTCTCTTAATCTGAGATTGAGGCTACTTAATCTAAATGTGTGCATTACTAATTAGATTCTTTTTTTTTTTTTTTTGGTTTTTGACGTGAACAAAATTTTAGAATTTAAAGTCAAGTTTGAATTTAAGATTGAGTCTTTAGTTTGCTCTTCTCATCATGAGACCTGGAATTTCTTGATTATCATGCTTTTCAAATGTCTAATAAAATTCAATTTGAGGCATTTATTAAGTAACCTCTTAAATTTGTTTTCACTACATTTTTGGTAAATAGAAAGATCGATATTTTAAAATTTCTCACTGAAAAATTAGTAACTTGTATTATATAGATGGAATTTGTTGTAACTACCTCTGCTGTATGATATTCGATGAATGCTGATAACAATAGCTTTGTTGCTGAGTTTACAAAGCGGTGCCAATACATTCACATGTGCATAACAATATCGATATAAAAAAAATACTAAAAACGAGGAAAATTAAAACGGAAAGACCCTAATCAAATGGCAAAATCAATAGCTCAAATACCTCAAACGAATGGATAACAAACTGTCATATTCCGGACTATCTACATGCATTATCGTATTTAGCAAATGGTGGATTAAACCTGGTTTTATAGCTAGCTAAACCTCTCACTTGTATGACAATCGGATCAAATTCCATTATTTTGACAACGATGTGTTAATCAATCTAAATAGACATATTAGGTAAAAATGTAATATTCAACAAACAAATATGCAAGAAAGAAGCACAAAAAAACATAAAGACAAAGCACATTAACACAAATGAAAGACAAGAATACAAAAACTACAATGACACAATAAAAATGAGTCACGTCAAACCAAAAACAGACAAGACAAAAAAAAAATAAAATAAGAGAATACTATAACACGCTATTAAGATGACAGCGTCAGTACCCAGAATCTGTACTTCAAGACGATCGTGTATTTTTTTTTAAGTTGATACGGAATATTTATTAACAAGGTCTTGGTACCTTCCAATGAACTATTTTGGAAAAATGACGAGACGTTCTTTGACAAACCCTGGTTTATCAACTTTCTACTCATACACTGGTGACGTATTACAAAGTTTGATTAGGAGATGAAAGGTCTTTAACACTGAATAATCTGGGAAATGTGAATTCTATTTCAGAATTGAATGTTTCTTTTTGTAAATTGATTGGGAATAACGGAAAGAAGCATTCCATACTTATAATTACATTTTTTCGCTATGATCATGAAATCACGATTTTTATAATTATTTGTTTTACCTGTGCACTTTATCGTGGAAACGTGTGTCAGCATGAATTCGTATGCTTCCCCTTTAAATGTTGAAAGACATTGTGGATTATTTCTTTTATACGATTTTTATTTAATTTCACATGGGGAATGTTGGTATTAAGCTGGAAGAGGTTTTATTTTTTCTACACATGTATTCTTGCAGCATTCTATAAAAATTCTGCAAAAATGCCAGATAAGATTACTTAATTCCTCGTATGTGTCTATCGCCTATGTGAAGCAACTCATAAAAAAATGCAATGCTTTTATTCAAGCTTATGTTTCATATTAATTATAAGTGTATAGTGTAATATTTTCGGTCTCCAGATTTTAATCTCAAACACAAGTTTTCATCCAATGATAATTTGGTATGAAATCCATTGAAATCAACTCATCAACATTATAATAAAATGTCTTTATTTCTATGCTAGTTGTTAATGTTATGGTCCTTTAAATTTGAGCTTCGCATTTCAGATAAATTAACGTTGATTTCCCATTAAAATTATTTGTATAATCAAAAACACGCTTTGTCTGCATTGTTTCTGCAAAATTATTTTGTTATGACGACTTTGTTTCTTCAATTTGAAGTAAGGGTTAGCACAGAAATCCGCAATTAGTAGTCCGACATCAAATAAAACTGGTTAAAACTTATATCGTTATCTGATCATAGCCTCTCGATTCTTACATAACCTTGCTAGATGTAATACAATGCAGATAATACATTATACATGATGAGCATCAGAAAATTATTGGTAGGTCGGTTTTGTGTACATTTGTTTTCTTGTCAATATCTCTGAGCAACACGACGGGTGCGAATCTAGTAACTCTTCCGAAGCACTTGAGATCATCCTTAGTTTTCGGGGGGGGGGGGGGGGGGGGGGGGGGGGGGGCATTTTGCTCTATCTTTACTTTTCTATGTTGTGATTTGTGTACTATTGTTTGTCTGTTTGTCTTTTTCTTTACTAGTACTGGCGTTTTCAGTTTTTGACCTATTAGTTGGAGTGTTCAAATTGTGTCTTTCGCCATTATTTTGCTCTATGTCATATATTTACGGTTTAAAACGTTATTTCGGTAAAGCTATGTGTGGTAAAATAATTGTTAAAGATCTTTTTTCCTGAATAACTATTTAACATCATATACATATAATTTTTTTTAACGTTTCTCGTATCATCGGACAAATTCGGGATACATACAAATTATCGCCGACAATATGTTGAAATACTTTCAGGGCCACTGTATACTGACCGAATTATACCAAAAAACTTCGGTTATTCTTATGATGCTATCAGATTATAAGTACATGTACAAAAAAATGTATCTAATTTGAAGTTTGGTATTTTGTTGAACCTGTATTCAACAGCACATTGGGGACTTTCATAAAGTGTTTGGTAAAGTTGTTTAAATTCCCAAAATTGCTCTGTTACAAGTACCCCCTTTATACAAAACAATGGATAGGATTGAATAGTAAAAACAATATATTGATGTGATGAAAAACTTTAATAACATGCTTTCTTTCCTAACGAAGAGATACGTCACCGCATTTTCGATTTTGAGTTATCTTGTGAAATTTTTTTTAAAAATTTATTTTTATTCACACCTTTTTAAAAGGCTTTTGAAATATTTGATTTGTATAAAAAAAAAAGAAGATGTGGTATAATTGCTAATGAGACAACTCTCCTCAAGAGACCAAATGACACAGTAATTAACAACTAAATTTATACTTCTTGTCATGAGGAAAATATGAGATTGGCCATGGTTTTTGCTCGAATATGTTGATTCTCTGCCTTGTAAATGCATGATCTGTTCACTTTGACAGTATTCAATGTACTAACTCAAATTTGTAGTAGTCTGCAGAGATAATTATGTCTTAAAACGGGAATATTAATCTGGATTTAAGCTACATTAAGATTAAGTTTTCTTCTAGTTAAAGATATTTCATAGTTTTGGGATAGTTTTTCTGTGTATCGTAAATAATGCCATAGTTATCTTTGAAAGCCACGGCCTTAACCTCACGAGACAAGGTATATAATTGTGGTCAAAGTCAGTTTTAAACAACACAGTTGCTAAAAAAAAACAACCATAGTTTTTGTTGAAACCCCCCGGTAACCTCACTCGACCTTCAGTTTCGTAAGGTTGAGGCCGGGGCTTTCAACAAAAAAGTATGGTATAATTTACTAAACACCACAAAACTATCCAAAAGATATGAAACATCTATAACTTAAAATACTCCATTCATATATTGTACTTAGGAAAGTAGCATCAAATATAAAAAAAAAAATATAAATATAAAACCCCAAAAACATGTTTAACCCCGCTGCAATTTTGTGCCTGTCCCAAGTCAGAAGCCTCTGGCCTTTGTTAGTCTTGTATGCTGTTTAATTTTAGTTTCTTGTGTATAATTCGGAGTTTAGAATGACGTCCATTATCACTGAACTAGTGCGGGAGTTTTTCTCTACACAGAAAATCCATTGGTGGCCTTCGGCTGTTGTCTGCTCTATGGTCGGGTTGTTGTCGCTTTGACATATTCCCCATTTCCATTCTCAATTTTATCTTTTTTTATTTAACTTGGCACTGTATCCAATTTACCAACCAACCAAAGTAACAGAATACCACAGAGACAGACGGTTGATGTTCAAACTCAACGACGAGGTTAATATCTACACTAATGCCAATCATTAGTACATTGTAACACTAAAAAAGAAGATACGGTATGATTGTCAATGAGACTACTCTCCACAAGAGACCAAAATGACACAAAAAATAACAGCTATAGAACACCGTACGGCAACAATGAACAAAGCCCATGGTAGAGTATTGCTTAAATTGAGAAAAAAAACCAAGATAAGGTCATCCGTCAAGATAACCATCATCTGCTATGCATGTGCTACGCACAATGCAAATAATAACCTTGCACTTTGGTCGTAATTGGCTGCGAATTCATATATCCTGCACAGCCGAATGTACGCCCAACTTTGAAAATATGTTCTTGCGGTTCGGAAGAAGACCAAAGCACAGGAATATTTCTATGCAGACAGTTAACCATAGAATTTTAAATTGCCATTAGGAGTATACTGTTTATATGTGACGTGACGTAATGTAGTATTACTTTTTACCTACTTTTATACCCAATAACATTCGACATACATCTGTTGTTATTCTTGTAATTAGAGATCGGATACAATAACGAAAAACGCTAAAGATGGTCTTCGGGCTATGCATTTCTATCTCCTAGTATAAGCTATCGGCTGTGTTCATTATTGAAGGCCACTTACTTTACCTATAGTTGCTTACATACATGTGACTTGGACTGTGTATAATGATCTCTCAGGGCCGTAACTAGCCCGTTTTAATACTGAGGCAAAATATGTTTGCCGAGCGTAGCGATGCGAATTTTTTTTTTTGGCGAGGGGCTTGGGGCCGCTTTTAAAAGCCCCCAGAAGCTCTGAGAAAAATAACGCAAAATCGTGCATTCTGAGCGTTTCCCGGACTCTTTCTTACATAGAAACGCAAATCATTTTTAGCTATTTTTTCGACAAATCATAATTCTAGTCTCAAAGCAAAAACATAGATTATTCTGTTGCACCGTTCCGTAATTTATATAGTTCGTTTGATTATATTCTTAATCTATTTATGTGTTCCGACCTAGGACGATTATTCATCTTTAACGTTAAAACATCGTACCGTCGCTACCTTTCCCTCTCTCAAACTGAACATTGCAAGGTCATACCAGTTCTGGAGAACTTTTCAAAGGACAAACGTCATCTAGGACACAATTCGTGGCTAACCACAGAGTGAGTTAACTTTACAACATTGTTTTTGAAGCCTTCAAATTACTCTATACATATTTGAACATTCTCTCTGTGAAACACTGGAAATTTAACTGCTCTTGAAAGTACTACATTTTCTCGGATTCAACGGACTGTGCTATCTATTACTTTTGACATTTCGTTTTAATAACATTAATTGAACACATTGTAAAATTGTATTTTATTTGTTTTTCAGCTTTTTACCATATGTCAGATTGGTTCATAATTAAAGTATCAGCACCTGATAGTCTTTTCTCCTTGAGCCCAATCGTCGGTTATACTTAATGGTCAGGCCATTACAGTAAAAAGTCTACAACTTGCCTGTTGTGTCTCACAGATAACGCCACTCCACAGCTACACAGCAACCTACCTGTTGAGCCCTGCATGTACGCGTCATCCCTTGACGTACAGTAAATTGACGACAACCTGTCTTTACATATCCAGACAAGGAACGACAACGTAGCAACGTACATACCTTTACACTGACAGTGGACTACATATCTTGTGTGAACTCGACAGCAACCCAACAACGTTGAGTCAACATGGATCCCAGTCATGTGGAACAACAAGAAGAGATTCAGCCCCAAGAAGGAGATGTCCCTGAACTATTAGAAAATCCGTCTAATACATCACAGTCAGATGAAACTCCCGAGGCTAGGCGAGTACGTGACCTCACGGAAAAAGGACAAGGAGCTTTCACTGAAAAACGTGACAAGTTTTGTCAGGAACTAGAGGCTCTCTGGGCAGACATTGAATCCCAGTTATTGGAAGTAACAACGCCTCCTAACGATCTCCAGCAACTCCTAACAGTCCAGGACAAACTTGTTAAAGCCTGTAATAATTATCGTAGGCTTACAGATGAATACCTAGACTTTCTGAAAAGGACCCGAACATTGGAGAGTCAAAAAGAAATTGATGCATGTAAACTCTCTTTGGATTTACGTCTGTCCAAAGTGGAGCTAGTTATGGAAAAACTACACGAGCATCGCCTCGCTCTAACAAAGGCCAAATCCACTAAAACAAAGACCTCAAGGGGCAAGAAAACCTCGCACAGCGGTAGCTCTAACGTGTCAGACATGTCAAGCCTGGCACGGAGAAAGCGAGCCAAGGCAGAGGCTGCAAAGTCTAAGATAGCATTTGTCGAAAAACATGCCCTTATCCTACAACAGGAAGCAATGTTAGAAGAACAAGCCCTGTTCAGACAAAATGAAATGGAACAGGAAGCAGCACGCAAAAAGGCTGAAATGGAACAGGAAGCAGCACACAAAAAGGCTGAAATGGAACAGGAAGCCAGTCGTAAACAGGCAGAAATGGAGCAAGAAGTCGCTCAACGTAAACATGAGGCCGCACAGAGAACAGTTCAGCTAGAACAGGAGGCTGCTCACAGAAAAGTGCAATTAGAACAAGAGGCCGCTTACAGAAAAACGCAATTAGAACAACAATTAGAACAAGAGGCTATGCGCAGGAAGGCTCAAATGCAACAAGAAGCCGCACGAGTAAGCCGGGAAAAGGCCGAGCTTAAAGCCAAATTTAACCTTCTTGAAGCACAGAGAGAAGCTGCAGCCGCAGAGGCAGAGGCTCGTATCCTGGAATACGATGATAGCCAAGCGTATAGCGATCTCCCTGACGAAAAGGAAGACCCGCTCCAGCGTGTGCAAGATTTCGTCAATAAACTTCCTGTATCAACTGTTGTTAAGGAAGTAACAGGACCTCAAAAGAAAAAACAAATTCCTGTTAAGATTGAGCTGAGTCACGAAGCACCAGCGTTCGTGCCATCCGTGGCATCGAACTTGCTGTCACAGACATCTGCCGTCTTGCCTTCCGATAATAAGTCACCGGAAGTTACCTTTATCCCAGATCTGGGATTAGTAACCGGCATACAAAAACTTGGCCTTTCAGATGAGAGCCCTACTGAACACCAAAAACAGGGTGTTAAAGAAGCGATCCCTGTCTTACGCACAAAACAAGACGTTATAGAAGAGATCCCTGTTTCACACAAAAAACAAGACGTAATAGAAGAGATCCCTGTTGCACACCAGCAACAAATCAACCTTACATCAGAGATAACTAGATTCCTCTTACGCAAGGACCTGCTTTTCTCCCGATTAACAAGCTTTAACGATCGGGCAGAATCCTTTCATACTTGGAAAGCAAGCTTCAAGAACGTGACTGATGAGTTACAAGTCTCTGACTCAGAACAGATCGATTTACTGATCAAGTGGCTCGGTCCAGAGTCTGCTAAACACGCCATTAGCATAAGAGCGTCGAACGCCAATAATCCTACCATAGGTATACAGAGATTATGGAAGAGGCTTGACGAGCGGTATGGTGCTCCAGAAATGTTGGAAGCCTCTCTCATGAGTAAACTTGCAAAATTCCCAACCTTAACGAATAAGGACAACGCACGTCTCTACGAACTGTCTGACATTCTATCTGAAATAGAATATCACAAGGAAAATCCCAAGCTGGGATGTTTGCTAGCATATTTTGACTCCTCGTCCGGGATAAATCCTATTGTTGAAAAATTACCGTACGGACTCCAAGAAAAGTGGACCACAAGGGCTACAAGATACAAGTCCAAATATGAAGTTGCCTTTCCACCTTTCACAGAATTCTCTGCCTTCATCAGGGAAATAAGCAAAACAAAGAACGATCCTGGGTTCATCTTTGGGTCAAAAGCCACACCAAATACAAAAGGTGCTGCGCCAAGGTCTACGCCTTACCCTAAGACTAAAGTTGGTGCTCATAAAACAGCTGTTGAACAGCAAACTGAAGACAGCAGTCAACAACAAAATCTGTGTATCCTACACAAGACAAAGCATACCTTGAATGAATGCCGAGCATTCCGAGCCAAACCAATCGAGGAACGCAAGGAACTGTTAAGACAAAACAATGTGTGCTACAAGTGTTGTGAGTCAACCACACACAGAAGTCGGGACTGCAACGCAAGTATCAGTTGTAACGAGTGTGGAAGTGAACGACACACCACAGCACTTCACATCATTAGACCACAACAATCTGAAAGTTCCCAGTTTAGCTCACCCAGACAAGCCTACGGCGGGGAGCTAACACAAGTCTACGGCGGGGAGCAGACAGAGTCAGCTGAAACAAAGTTAACCTCTGTAAGTTCGATCTGCACAGAGATCTACAAAGATCATAAGAGCGAGAAATCTTATGCCAAGATATTACCTGTGGACGTGTACCACAAGGACAAGACGGACAAAATTATCAGGATGTACGCCATTATTGACGACCAAAGCAACCGGTCTCTTGCCTCGCCTGAATTCTTCAGTCTGTTCAACGTTCGGGAGAAACCTGAAAACTACTCTCTTACGACATGCTCCGGTAGAGTAGCTACTTCCGGGAAAAGAGGAAAAGATTTCGTCATAAAATCTGTACATAGTGACGTACAATTTGATCTGCCTACATTAATTGAATGTAATAATATTCCCAATAATCGAGACGAAATTCCTACTCCTGAAGTTGCAATGCATCATCCTCATCTGACAGAACTCAGAGGAAGTATTACACCACTAGAGGAACGTTGTCAAATTCTACTCCTAATTGGAAGGGACCTTATAGAGGCACACCACGTCCTTGAACAACGCCTAGGGCCATCACGAACTCCATTTGCCCAAAAGTTGAGACTTGGTTGGGTCATAATTGGAAATACATACATTGACAAACAAACTGTTCCTATTGAAGTCAACACAAAGATAACTTACGTTTCAATCACGGAATCAAAACAACGTCTTGCCTCAAGACCGGAAATAGCCGTTAAGGACAATAATCCAATTGTTGTTCAGTCTAACGACAAAAACCTTCATTCGAATGCCAAGGTCGCTAAATCGCATTCAATACAATCCCTTGAATGTACAGGACCTAGTACCAAGCCTGGTAAACGCACAAATTCATCTAAAGGGACATCACTCGCGTCACTAAAAGCAAAATCTGTGACTTCTATAGAAAAATCTATAGATAAAGAAAGTTTCAATCCGAAATCAACAGAACCTAAAGTTCATGGAGAGGAAATCAATAGCATTCACAAACCTATTCCGAAAGAAGGACCTATTGCTAATCTCAATCTGCCCTTGCATGAGCAACGTCTACTACGAGAAGGAAGCAGTATTGCCAAGTCTGACTTGAATATAAGTGAAAAGGAACAAGTAGTCTTATCTGGACATCGTCACAGAGTAACACCTTTTCTTGGACATTACTACAACAAAATCAAACATAGAGGACCCCACTTCACAGATAGAACAACTGGATCAGCAGGATGGAACGTTAGGGCGAAACGCTTAATTTCGTCTGATACTCAAAAAGATGTTACATTTCGCCAAACTGGAAGAGGACCGAGTATTAGCTCTCGTCATACCCACCGGAGGACCACCTTCAACCGTCGTCGCCGTCTAACAACGTTGGAGAAAACAGTTCCTACTACCTCAACAACAGCTATGGAACATTCTACAAATCACAGCGATCTCATTGGAGAGATCCTTCTACATAGGACAAGAAACTGTGCCAAACCCAGTTTTCCGTGGAATTAATCTATTCTGGAAACTTTATAGTGAAATGCCGGAAGTTGAAACCTGACATTTCTCATACGACCAATAGTGGACATTACTCTTGTACATAATCAATTTATGTTCGGATTTTATTTATTTCATATATTCATATGCGATTAAGTTATGGAAAAGTGATATCAGATAGACATCAGACGGGGAGTATTCTGTTGCACCGTTCCGTAATTTATATAGTTCGTTTGATTATATTCTTAATCTATTTATGTGTTCCGACCTAGGAGGATTATTCATCTTTAACGTTAAAACATCGTACCGTCGCTACCTTTCCCTCTCTCAAACTGAACATTGCAAGGTCATACCAGTTCTGGAGAACTTTTCAAAGGACAAACGTCATCTAGGACACAATTCGTGGCTAACCACAGAGTGAGTTAACTTTACAACATTGTTTTTGAAGCCTTCAAATTACTCTATACATATTTGAACATTCTCTCTGTGAAACACTGGAAATTTAACTGCTCTTGAAAGTACTACATTTTCTCGGATTCAACGGACTGTGCTATCTATTACTTTTGACATTTCGTTTTAATAACATTAATTGAACACATTGTAAAATTGTATTTTATTTGTTTTTCAGCTTTTTACCATATGTCAGATTGGTTCATAATTAAAGTATCAGCACCTGATAGTCTTTTCTCCTTGAGCCCAATCGTCGGTTATACTTAATGGTCAGGCCATTACATAGATTCATTGTTATTTAAGACTTTTAGGGAAATTCAAAACATTAAAAGAGCGATATGTAGGATAAAGCAAAAATCGTAATTCTCATGATCATTAATACCGGATCTGTCTGTCTGTTCTTGTCTTGTATTGTGCTAACTTGAGATTTTTTATGACTAGATTTAAATATAGTGACAGTCATTAGTGCAGTAATATACGTTAAATACTAGTACTGCTCAAGGCGACACTAGGGACCATATTGACCTTGTTTTACGGTATTTATGATTCTTTCATAATGGAAGACCCTCCAGCAACTATCAAGATGAAGAACAGGAATAAAAACTTTGACCATTGATCATTTGTATTTTTTTCTATACATTGACATTGTGTGCGATTAGCTCCCGTGCACGTGTACTTCATATTCCTTTATTTTCTGTTAAAGGGTCTAAACAAGAATTAATGCAAATTTAACCCTTGAATGTAAAAGGTCATATGGCAATACATTGATGTTTTTTTCAACAAATGATTTGATACCGGGAAATTGGTGGTCTTACTTTAATTTAAACCATGTCAGCTATCTAGTTTTATCCACAGGTGCTTGGGTATATGATACAGTTTTTGTTGTTGTTTTGTTTGGTTATGATATTCAATTTTCTATATTTATAATACATATCTATCACTTCTGTGCATATCTCACCTACAGAAAATACCTAATTTTGCAATCCATACTGAGAAAAATTGGGTATGGTTTTATATACAAGAAAATCAGTTTCGCAGAAACGACCACTTTTTTCTGTGTCCAGTAGCATCGTATATTCTTAAAATATTTTCTCGCATAATGCCTGGACATCGGTGGACATGCAACATTACACAGTGTGACACGTTTACAAATGAAAATCAACACTCAGACTAGTCATTAAGTAGGACAATAAATGAACAAAGACAAACCCGGGACACAGAAGTAAAAACAATAGACCATCAACTCTGAAAACCAAAAGTAAAATAGAAACATGGATTACGAAAAATATGCAGGGGCGACATCAGAGAGTGAAGAGAACTTGCTTCTTGCAAGACACTTTCAGTGAAAACAATTTGATATGAAGACAATCATATGAAGCAGTGGCGGATCCAGAAATTTTCATAAGTGGGGGCCCACTGACTGACCTAAGAGGGGGCCCGCTCCAGTCACGCTTCAGTGATTCCCTATATAAGCAACCAAATTTTTTCCCAAAAAGGGGGGCCCCCCCCCCCCTAAATCCGCCTCTGTGAAGAAAATCTTTTGTTTTTGTTTTAGTTTTTTTTTTTTTTTGAAATTTAAAACATGAGGCATTTGCCTCATTTGCCTCAATGTAGTTACGGCCCTGTCTCTGTGACAGCCTTAAATATCTTTGTATTTTAGTGTAGCGAACAACAATTACAGTTATCTTTCTTTTTTCTTTTTTAGCGGGGTGTTTTTTTTTCAAACGAGACAAAGGGAACAGTAAGATATAAGACCATCAGCATTGATAAATATACTGTTATAAAAATATCCCTTCATCTTTATTTTACAAGACTTTCCTTTCAATAACTTTCGTTATGGAATGATAATAAATAAGATTCAAAATTATAAGGTACGAAGTTCGTCAAAGATTAAGAACGTCTTTAAAAGTTCAATGTTTTTCATTTTCTGTAAACATTGAAAAAAGAAATATTCTTGTGTGTATATTCTTTCTCCTTATCTCTACTTCTCTCGCTTTTTATTTCTGTTTGCATTGTTTTAATTTCTTCGTTTTTCTTTTTTTCTGTCTCTCTGATCTTTCTCAATAAATCTGCTAGTTTTTCTTTCCATTCCCGTTCTTCCCTTTCAAGTCGTCGTTGAAAATTTTCACTACGTTCCGATTTTACTCTTTCTATCTCTTTCAATTTTTCTTCATTCTTTTCTTTTTCTGATTTTCTTCTCTTCAGCATATTGTCTATACGATGCTTTTGTAAAATATTTTCATTTTTGATTTCTTTATCTTTTCGAAGTGATCTTCTCAAAGAAGTATCTCTAAAATGAAATAAAAACCAAACAAACAAGTCATAAAAAGTTTGCAATAAAGATCACTACCCGTTTATATAATATTTAATCATCATAAGATTTTTTTCAATTTAATTGTAAAGTTATACAGCTAAATTCACCGTTTCAGAATCTAATGCATTCTGGGTAATATTTTCAAAAGTGTACACCAAAGCGTTGTGATTGGTTTAAAACGTCCTAAACAATCGAAATTCAACCAATGTCGTAACGTTATTTTCATTTTGGGGTACGGACAATGCAATTACCCATAGTCCTTTAGAAATCGTTTTCGTTTGATTGTTTTTTTTTATGTTTTTTTTTTTTGTATTGATTTTGTATTGTTGTTTTTTATTGGGGGGAGGGGTCATTTTACTCTTTTCGTGTGAAGTGACAGCTAATTATTGCTTAATACACTTGCTTTTGCCTTTGCTTTTGCTCTGGACTATTTCGCCGATGTGGCTAACTGATCGATTTTAATGTTAATAGTGTAGACGTCATCGTTCACTCTTCAGAAGCATATAGGTGTATACATGTACAAAATAATTCAGGTCTTAGAGAAATCCCAAAACGTCTTGAATACAGAAAACAAAATATACAGAGATCTGTCTAAATACTGATTAAAAAATTCATGACATAAGACAGCCAGTTGAAGAATTTCCTAGTGACAAAACCTGCATGCATGTTCAGACCAAGAGCTAATTAACAACGAATACAGAAGGTACTAGGTTCTTGGATTAGGGTTGATCCGGATAGATAGGTGAACTGTTTATTGGCACTTAAAATTTGGATTTATAAGAAAGCTTCATAATGTCATCCTTGCAAAAGACCACCTACAATGTATGAAGGACGCATAGGGTTTTTGAAATGGTTCTTAATGCCAACTATCTTATTTAACGTCCCCTATCTGACCGACCATGCCTTCGTATCTATACATCCTGCACTATCGGTTGGACGCCCTTTTTTTTCAAGGGTTTCACTGTCTGTCGGCGTAAATCTGGAATTGACCATATTATTTATTTCCCTGAAAAATGTTGGATACAATACTCCAACAAATGATTGCACATGTTATAAATAAAAAAGAAGACACAACACCGTTATTCCTGTTCTTCATCTGAGGCAATACATATTTTCGTACCTGAATTTTTCTTTCGTTAAATCTAGACTTTTAACTCTTCGTTTATTGTTTTCTATTTCTTTAAGTTTCCTCATCTCCACTTCCTTGATTCTATGAAGCATGCGCATGTCTTCTTCTTCAATGTGACGTCTTAATGCCATAAAACGACGTTTGATATTTTCTCCTTTTTTCAACTTTTGCCATTCATCTTCTATAATACGTTTGTATATTTTCTCGAACTTAGCATGACTTTTTAAATCAAGTTTCTGAATATTTTGTGACAATGCAGTGTTTTGTTGCATGATTGAGTGTTCAGTTTTTCGTGATCGTTCACTTTGCCGGGATCGATTCGTATCCATTCCCAGACTACGATATGCATCTTTTCTACTCCTTTCCACATATACAGTGTGCAAATGTGTTTCCAAGTTTGCCAGCGGCCCAGTCCAAAAACATCTTTTCCATTCGCAGCTTACAATTTTCTGGTTTAAACGATCTTCTAACTCGACATTCTCACGGTAAAGTCCATCCACTCGGCACATGGGGCAGGAACCATGAGAAGCGTGGTGACTCCATCTTGTTATGCAGAAATGACAAAACTGGTGGCCATTTTGACACTCATGGGGGTGCCGTAAGATGTGACAACTACAAGAATTATCATATATATTAAAAACACACAACGCTACGTTGAAATATTTTATTTTCTTCTTTTATTGCAGATTAGTGCATATTTTTTTTTACCTTTCACTAGTCTATATTGGTTTTGACGCATGTATTATTTCTCAGAGGTAATACATTATTCTTGACACAATTAGTTACAATTGGACCAGTGGTTTCATTTCAAAATGCGAGAATATACAAGTTTAATGATGACAATGAACACGAGACTTTTTAGTTTAGAAATAATTCATGGGGGCTTGAATATATCTTGATTTTACCACGGGTTGACCCTTTATGCCGATATTTTACCCCTCGATATCGCTCAGGGTAAAATATTTGCCATAAAGGGCAAACCCGTGGTAAAATCAAGATATATTCAAGCCCCATGAATTATTTCGATTCTAAAAGGACAAATACGGCAATTTTTTGGGATCGAAGCACTCTAGGTGAAGGCATTATTTGCCGTTCCCATAAATAAACGCACTATTAAACTGACGTAAAAGAACGGAGCAAACTGAATAAGTGACATGCTTAAACTATTTACAATAAAATATTTAGATATGTCTGAATAAATTAAATGACAATTGTACTTATATGTCTTATAAGTATACAAAAAGGGCTTATATAACATATTTTAGCGTCGTTTATTGACGTTTTCTTGTTTGTGATGATTTTCGGTTTCACAAGTGTGTATTTTCCCATAAAATGCTTATATTCCGACGTCATAGTTCTATGACGTCGGGTAGATTATTCATAAAAAAAAGCATTTGACGTGGGAGTACGATTGGAACAGCCCAAACAATATATTCAAATTTTACCACGGGTGTGTACTCAAAGCGTTTGAAGGATATCATGTTAGAATTAACTATAAGCTTGCAAACGATGTGATTTGTTTCCTCTCGGTATGAATCTATCTTATGTATATTAAGAAATGAGTGTATGACAACATATCAATCTACTATGTGAGCACATGCAAAATCACATCAATAGTATTACGGATAGTATTTGCGATATTTACTGATTTTTATGTTCATTATGTGTAAAGAAAATATTGTAATATCTTGAAGCGCCATAACGGACTACAGCTAGATATATATTCGATATGAGTTTCTCCCATATAGTTTAAGGCTATACACTGACCCATTATTGCTTATATCAACGTTATTTGAACTCTGGTTGGTAGTTTTCTCATAAGCAATCATACCACATTTCCATTGTTTTCAAATATAAATAGGCAGAATTTTCTTTCTAAATTACTTGACACCTTTCGATATAACTAAACAAATATGTTACAACCTAGAGTAAACCATGGCATATGATTTTTATTTTAAACAATTTAAAAAATTAAATTAATGCCGTTACAAACCATATTGAACACGTGAACTCTTCCTTCTCCTCTTCTGTAAGGTTGAAAAATAAATTCTCCCTATAGCCAACGGAAGCCATAATTGTTTGACTACACAGTACTCGGCATCTATGTGTATGTTGGCAGTTCTGTAATAACCCAGGTGTATTTGTTCGATCGGTCCAATTATGATTGTCAATATTTACGCAAGTAATAATTAGGGTTTAAACATGAAATTTAAAAGTATAATTGATAAGTTAAAGATTGATTTTCAAATTTTCATTTCAGTGAAAACAAAAGTGAACGTAATTACCAATAATTATTGATGTTCTTTTAAGTTTTGAAATTGAGACAATAATTAAATCCTTGTCGCTTTTTGACTGAATTCTTGTTCTTCAATTACCGTTGTTTTAAAATAAGTGTACTCACATCTAAGTGCATTTTAATTTAAAAATATTGATTCAAAAACTGCAACAAGTCACACGTGTCTTCAATATCTATCCCTTTGAGACAGTTAAATTTTAATGTTTAAAGCACGAGCCTTGCCGAGTTTTTTTTTTTTTTTTGTTTTTTTTTAGATAATTAAGATTTAGCTGTTGAGAGTGAGGAAATATTGTAATAAACGATTTAAAGTGGGGGGGTCTGTTTGTCTTAAGATTTTTATCATTCATTTTTAAAGATTTAAAGATTTACAGAAATATTTGGTTATTTTCTTTATATATGTGACGTCAACAAGCATGTTCTCCTTTTTTATGACGTCATAATCGGAAAATCAGAAGAAACTAAGACAATTTGACAGCATAATTGAATTATTGCCGAGAACAGATATTTCACTAGTGTGGAGAGCAACTTTTTCTCAATCTGTTCGATAATGGGAAAAAGTGGACTAAAATAGAGAAAAAACGATCTCGCATCGAACCTGTTTAGTGATATGTTTCATGGTTGCGAACAATCAGAAAAAAATAGCAATGCGAGATAAGTTTGTTGTAGATGAGAAAAATCCGCATAATTATAGTATTTGTTCGTAATGTTATGTAGCTGTATTTTGAATTCTTTCGGAAGTTATTTATAGCTTTCACAAAAACCCGCTGATATCAATGTTCGAAATGTATAAATAAATAACAACGTCCGATCGAAGTTCTTAAGCTTTGTAACGTGTTCGTTATGTTAGATTGAATGAGTTTCTATAGGTTGTAATAAAATTATAGCTGTTCTATCAGGCAGCAACATAAAATATGTCTGGATTGAATATGGTTCACTCGATATAATTCAGCAATTAGCAAAGACCATACCTCATAGTTAGCTATAAAAGATTCCGAAAAGACAATGTAAAACAATTTTTTTTTGTGTTTTTTTTTTTTTTGTGTTATTGTTTATTTCCTGGGTTAAAACATATGTCTGGCTTATAATGCCCAAAGAAATAAATGTACTAAGGTATGTATTTATTTTGGCCGTTCACAGAAAATCTACCAAACCTTTTGTTTGACAATAATTGAATGTTATAAAAAGGGTGAGGTGGAATTGCGATAGAACTGACCATGGCAATGAAAATATAAGAGTTATTAACAACATCCGTATTTATTAAATTATTGATATATATTTAGTTGATTAGAATCACATATTAAAATTTCGTATTGGATAACTATATTTTTGAATTGGCTTTTGCTATATGAAGTATCCCTTTAAACATTTAGCGTCTGCTCAAGGAGATAAGGTTGCCTATTTATCAGATATATTTCCCATTAATTTTTTAAAAGCATCCTTGATTCTCTGTTGTTCCCTTTCTTTTGCTTCTAATTCAAATTTAAGTAAAGTTTTTTCTCTCGTTGACATTTCGGGTTCAACTTCCGGTCCTGGCTCTGTGTTGATGTTAGTTTGTTTGAGTTCCTTTTTCTTCTCTCGGATATCTCGTATCGCATCAATCATTTTATCCGTTGCCAATTCTTTCTTTTTAGACATATTTCTAATTCTTTTCCACATATTTTCGTCTTCTTTTAATTTTTCCTCATGCAAAACCCGTTGTTTCCTGAAAAAGGCTAGCTTTTCCTTTTCGGCTTTTAATTTTACATCGGCGATATTTTCATGCATGTCTGATCCTAAGCCCCCTTTAGATGTTGATACTTTTGATATTCGTGATTTTAAGTTTGAGATATATTCTTGTTTCCATTTTTCATCGTTTTGCCTGTACGTAGAAGATATTTTTCTCCTTCTTTCAATTTCCTGCTTAAATTTTTCATTTCGCTGACGAAGTACCTCTCTCTGTTTGATTTTCTCACGCTCAAGGTTATTTATTCGTTCTGCCAGGGATATTGCATCCTGTTCAAATTGGCGCTCTACACTGCGAAAGTGATGCAACGAGTTTTCAATTTTTTGTTGTCTGTTTCTGTCAATAATGTGCATGGCATGTTCTGCTTTGACGCTTGCTATGGTTTTCTGTCGTTCAAGTTCATTAACACGTTTTTTCATTGCTTCGACTTGTTCTTTATTTTTCTCTTCTCTCAATTTATTTTCTCTTTTAATTGAATTTAATTTCCGAATTGCGGCTTCCATTAGCTGCTTTTCTCTCTCCAGTGCGTCATTTCGTTCCTTTTCCCTAGCTCTATGTATACGCGTTTTAACATTCTGTATCCTCGTTGAAAGAAACTTTATTCTTTCGGCCTCTTCTTCCTCCATTTTTCTTATTTTTCTACTCGCTGCTTCATTGCTATCTCTTTTTCTTTTATCTAATTTGGTAATTCTTGTAGACAAAGAACTGGTATTATGCTGCTTATATCTTTCCAATTTCTGTGCACGATCTGCTAAAATCTTTTTGTCTTTCTCCTCCCGTCTGTTTTTCTCAAACGTACGATTTTTATCTTTTCGGAATTCCTCGTCCTTTTTGATAAAATCATCAATAAGGTCCAATAATGCTAACCTATTCTTTGTTCCTATTTGCTTCCATTGTCTTTCATTTTCATGCAAAGATCTCTGTAAAAACATTGGTTATACTTGGCTATGAAGGAAATGCCTAAAAGGGAAATATTTTAATTAGTTGTAATAAGTAACGAAAGTGGTATATAAAATTGAATCTAAACCTGCGTGTAAACATAAAGTAAAGTAAAATTTATAATTAAGATATATTTTGTGTTGTTTGTTTTCATCACATTTCCACAGACTTATATAATTAGGTTCAACAGGATGAACTACCGATCGATTTCTACTCGCGTGATCGTTTTTATGAGGAGAACGAAATCGGAGATCAGCATTTTGATTAAGCTGTTTGAACACCACGTTTCCCTCACTGTCAAGTGGATAATGTTTAATTTATTATCGGAACTATAACAGGTTAACAGTTATGTGATAGATAAGTTCTTAAGAAAAAAGCCGCGCTTAGTTTGATATACCTGTTGTATGTTGGAAAGGGTTTAAAGGGACGACATCAAAAGTTCAATGTAAGATAAAAAAAAAAAACTTAATTCACATAGTTTCTTTAACAGACCCCCCCCCCCCCCCCCAAACCCAACCCCTCTTAACTTAATTTGGGAAAAATTGATTTACCTATATGGATATATGTAAAATCGATTTTGGACTAACACAACTTGCAGCAATGTTGACCCCCCCTCCCCCCCAAACTATTTGATTTAAGTTTTTTCCTACATCGATCTTTTAATGTCGTCCCTTAGATATTCTGCCAACGAGACATCTCCAGACCCCTCTAAATATTGTGTTAATAGACAATTTTTATGATATGAATAAAAAGACATTGTTAATTCTTTGCATATATCATTTCGATCAAAATTCGAATCTGTATGCTTGACATTTCTGTATCTCCTTTAATATGTTTTATAGCAAAGCAATAATAGTGCATAATAACCTGGCCTATCGCCTTTGAAACTGGCATTACAATCTTTTTTCGGGCAGAGAGTCCATGGATATTAACAATATATTATAGGCATATTATGAATACATTTGATAATTGCTGTTATAAGCGCACGAGATGAGATTATTCAACTACTAGTATCTTCAAATTATCTTACAAAATACACGATACAAACTTTATTCAAACATGGAATGATTCAAACTAAAGACAGTTGCATTTTTAAAGCAGAGTAAAATTGATGTAAAACTTAACGTTATGGACAAAAAGTTAAAAAAAAAACCTAGTTAACTTACCTTAATCTTAAAGATCTACTAACTATGTTAATGACAGCCAGTCTGTTTGTTTATTAAAATTGAAGTATACAAAACATATTTGTAATTATTTCTGTCCTTTTGTCGTAAGTCAGCTCTTTTGTATGTTACAAATTATTGTTTTTAAATTGAATATTTTAATGAGAATCTACAAAATCAAAGAACTTATTGTTTTCAAATTAAATATTTTATAAGAATAAGAAGAGTTGATTTAAATAAGCATCTGTATCAAACCGATATTTTATTTTAAATTTTTTAATCAGTTATGTCGCTATTAGTACCACCTGCCATGTTTGTTTTGTTTGTAGTTAGATTTTGAAATCAATGAGTATAATTTTACGTCTTATTTTACTGTTTTTAGAAAACTCTGTCAAAAGTCATTTTAAAGTCATTGATTTAGCGGAATATGTTACAAATCATATTTGAATGCTTGAAAGGGTGAAAACTAAATACTCCTGGGAACTTATTTTGTTTTGAAACGTTAGTATTCAAATAAAATCTTAATTTACCTATCTTATTCAGTTGAGCAATTTTATGATTTTTAAATGTCAGTTTAATCAAAGAAATTAATACAAAGTTTAATTTTAGTGGTTCTACATTTTTGTACTTGTATTAAAAAAAAGTAGTAAGAAAAAATATATATAGTATTAAAAAAAGATGTGGTATGATTGGTAATGAGAAAACTCTTTACAAGACCAATTGATACAGAAATTAACAAGTTGATCGTAAGGCATTCAACAATTAGCAATGCTTACACAACATAGTCGGCTATAAAAGGCCCCGGATAAAACGTAAAGCAATTCAAACGAGAAAATAATGTACAAAATTAACGAAAACCAAATATGTAACACGGCAACAAACGACAACCTATGGCTTAAAGGCTCTTCATATTAAACATGCACATACATGTACATACATAATGTTACATATAGCTACAAAAAATATTACAGTTACTCCCATTTCTTGATATTTTGAAAATTCATATTGTACATATTACAACGTTTGTGAATGGTGATTTCTTTTGTGAAGAAACATATTCATCAAAAAGAAACATATTCATCAAATTGTTTACATTTTCAATTTTTTGATAATTCAACACCATAAACAAATTGATCTATACTAATACATGTAATATTCTGCAGTAAAACAAAACTCTTTCACACGAAATTAACATAATTATTTCCCTTGATATGACTTTATTTAAGGTCTTTCCCCTACGTGGGGAAAGACCTTACTGTTTTTCTAATGTTTTTTTTTCCAACATTTTTTTTAAATGCCCTCCCCCCGTTTCTATTGATGTCATCAAGACCAAATATGGACCATCGATAGATCTCATCATGAGGTATTACCAGATGAGGCTGTGTAGGATTTCATCATCCCCTTTAGAAGTTATCTCCCTTTTATTGATTTTTTTCAACATGCCCCCCCCCCCTTCGTTGTTTTTAAAGATATCATGACCTTATTTGAACAAAAGTTAAATTTCATCATGATTTGTTACCATATGAGGCTGCTAAGGATTTCATCATTCCCTATGAGAGTTATGTCCCCTTGAAGCAATTTCTTTCTTTTGCATTTTTCTAAAAAGTATTCAAGATAGAATCCATTTGAAAACGGCAACATGTACAAGACCAGATGGCAATGTTAATAAACATATACAATCATTTTGTTGTTAACCGTTATAAGGAGTTATTTCCCTTGAAAAAATATACACAATTTAAAAAAAATTGTATCCCGAGAACCGGAAGTCGTTAAGACTTGGGACCTACACCAATAATCTTAAGTTCATGTGACCTTCAATTTGCACCCAAGGTCAAAGGTCACCGAGTGCAAAAAAAAATTACGCTGCAATTTCAAGCTTTCATATTAAGAAAACGATAAGAGTTTGATGCATACTTACAGCGTATAAAATGTTCCTCTCGACGAGCTCTACATTTTATACACTGAGCTCAAAAGAGTCCGACTGTCTGTTCAAAAGTTACGACGGGATGATTCTTAAAAGTATAGTATTGTGTGTATATCTTTTTAAAGGTAACAGATATCAACCTACTATAAACTGCAGAGATCAGTAGTTAAAGACCTTCAATTTGAGGTCAATGTCAGGTCATGATGAAATTTCACCTTGACCTTCACATTACACTATGACCTTGACCTTGTGATATTTAAAAGGCCAAGTGGTCTTGAGTCGAATGGTGATAGTCCCATGTCTCTACGACTTCCGGTTCTCAAGTTTTGTATTGCATCATATATTTGATGATTAATTGTGACCTTGGTGAACTTTGAAATTGTCCCAATTCTTTTTCTATAATGTTGTCCTTCAACTGTAGATCATTTATCATTGAACAGATTTCAGATATCTATTGTCGTTTTAGAGATAGTGCAGTTTGAGGTTTTGCGAGCGGAGGCATGTATTTCTGAATCATCAAGAGCTTACCACTTAAAATATTATAGAAATTGAAGAGGTTGACATAGTTATACGTTTGACCAAATACCAAAAACATTCCATGGAAAAAAACACCAAAAAATCAATTTGAAATTTTCAAGTTTTGCATTGACTTTGTAAGTTTCATTCTATTTACATAGTTGATATTGCATCATTATTTGCACTTTGTCAAATGGGGTCATCTGATATATCAAATTGAAGGTCTTAATAAACTCTACTTAAGAATGAAAATTTTAAACCCCCTTTTCATCCCAGGGGGACGGGTCGGGTCATTTAGTGCAAACATTCAAATTATTCAGATGGTAAGGTTGTCGCATATCAAATGAAAGAACATAAATCGTACATTTCAAATTTCAAATTGACGTCTCCCAAAAATGGGTTGGATGGGGTCATTGAGTGCAAAACATAAATTTTCTTTTAAGATAGGGTTGTTGTATATCAAATGAAAGGTCATGATGTGTACATTTCAAATATCAAATTCCTGACCTCCAAAAATTAGTAAGATAGGGTTATTAAGTGCAAAAATCAAACTTTCTAGAACATGGCGTTGTCGCATATCAAATGAAAGCTCATCTACTCTATGTTACATATATAATAATTCTGATCCCAAAAATGTAGGCCGATGAGGTCATTAAGTGATAAAAGTGAAAAGTTTCAGAAGGTATGCTTGTCGTATATCAAACGAAAGGTCGTACAAAGTACATTACGAAAACATCACTTTTACAGGAAAGACCTTTCAATTGTTTTACAAACAATTGAGATACTAGTTAGTTTATGGGTTTGTAAATGTGGTTATTTACTTTTATCAGTGAATTATACAACATATTTAGCTTCTTATCATTTTGAAACTTACATTGTGTTCAATTTACATGTTTCTGTATCATTATGTTAGAATACATGTTAAATCATTTCACATTATATTGTAATATATTTGCTGGTATCTAAAAGTGTATTCGTAATGTATACATATATATACATATCGAAAGCATGATTTTATTGGAGATTGAAAGAACTGTGTCTACAGAGCGGTTACTTGGATGTGTTGGTGTTTAACATACACTACGATACACATTTGTACTGAAATTGAAAGGCGACAAGGCACTTTCATTATTAAGCAGAGACATACATACAAATGTCTCCGATCAAAGGTACATTGCAACTACAAGCAGATGTATGCTACAGTTATATGACAGCGAATGTATAAAGCTTCGCAAGGTCGTACTGAGTCACGGTGATTTCCAATCTTCTTTCATTTCTGGAAAAAATAAACGTTATCAAATTTAAACTAATGTATATACATTTGTAGCTCTATACATTTAACGATGCAGTTATATGACATTCTTATACAATACTAGTTGATCCTTTATGTAGTTATAGTCCAGCGGATATCAGAATAATTGATCACTTTATGTCACTTTATGGTAAAAGCATGAAAATTGGCATAGTGAAAGATAAAGGGGTATAGACAAAATTCAGATATGGAGCCACGAAAAAAAATCCAATATGGCCGCCAAATTCAAGATGGCCGAAATAAGTATAACATCATTCATTTGATGAAGACTTCCAATTTTAATGAGTTCAGAAGATGTCACAAACTTAATGAAATACAATTAAGATATGTCAGTTATTATTTTTGTAAACCTTATAATAAAGAAATCATCAAAATGGCGTCCAAATTCAAAATGGCGCGTCAAAATGTCTAAGTTTGACAGTATTCGTATGTGTACACCATCATTGTGTGATAGAAAGTTACCAAATCCGTGAAACTGATCATTTGATATAAATAAAGGCCTACATTGTATCAACAATACATATGTGCATAGATTATATTTCCAAAATGGCGGCAATATTCAAAATGGCGCCGTTTAATATGTAAAAATTTTACGTTTCTTCTTAAATATGGTATAAAAATGATTAAAAAATAATGGATCATTTTTTCAATACAAGCACGTATATACAAACATATTATTATTTAATGTAACAAGTGACATTAGCTATGAAATAAAAATAGTCGATTCAACTCAAAATGGCGTCTTTGACAAGTTTTTTTTCCACAGTTACAGGTAATAACCTTAGAAAATTTAACAATTTTCCTGAAATGAAAAAAAAAAAAAAACCAACATATTTAATTCTACAAAGAGAATTTATTTTTTTAGAAATGAGGTAAGAAATAAAAAAACTCCCGAGTAGCTATTTAACATGAACATAGATTAAAATTATAATGACAATATGATCAAAATGCAGGAAAATCCAAATAAAGCACAGTGACTCAATCAGTTTCTCTTTCACAGTCCGTTGAGAAGTGTAAAATGCTGTGCATTTTAATGCTGCTTTCAAGCATTTACATGCTCTTCGACATCCTTTCTTACAGTGGATGAGATCTTGGCATAACATTGAAGCGTCAGCAAGCACAGACAAGAATGGTACCCAAGTACCATCAATTTTTTTGCCAACAAAATAAATCTGGTGATGGCATACTTGGATTTCAACCTAAACAATTGCCCCAAATAACACAACCTTGGTAAGCTGTACGTTTCTTATGTTGAAGAAGTTCATCACGTGTTGGAGGGATATTGTCAATTGGTCTTGTCTTCTGTGTTAATTACTATTTTCTTAACTCATTCATCGTATAACTTGTACTAGACCGATCATACAAAAGCACAACATACCGTTCTATTACTTTTAACACTTTTAAAATTTCCACTTCATTAGGATTCTCAATAACCTGCAGAAATGCTTCTGAAAACTCCTCATATACGGACCATGTGTCCCAAGCTGATTTCTTACCTTTCCCAGAAAAAGCGGAGACTTTGTCACAACCGGTAAAGGCATGGCACAGTGGAAAGACTTTCGATTCAATGGTCCTAGGGCAAGGCACAATCCATGAACTGATATATCGGAAGTTCATCCTAGTGCCAAAACTTATCCACAGCTATTCAATCTGCAGTCTGTTTGGAATGATTCTTGGAAGGATAATATTTGTTCATGATGAGGTTTATTAGATTCGTTAGTGATATACAAAGCATTCATTGACATTTTCAAATTCATTTACCAAACTAGCCATTTCAGGCCCAGCAACCATCCATCTATGAAGCGCTCCTGGATTTTCCGTCAATCCAACAGCACCACCATCTGCTTTAACATGCGCATTATTTTGTTCGTCGGCTTGATTAAAAGCCATACAGGAAAATTTCTTCTCGGTCTTGGTGACAAAAAGGGTTGCCGCTAAGGATTGCTCTGTGGGTTTCTGGATTCTTTTTTGGCAACTGAAGCATATTACGCAGATGAATTGGCAGCCATCGTGAATAGTTGGTGTGATCCAAGGCAAAGAACCAAGGAATGATCTTTGGGAGAGCTTCAATATATAATAAAAAGTTAGCCTCACGTATAGACCTTATAAATATTAATATTGTCAATTCAAATTTGAGAGTTATATACAAGAATTTAAAGTGAGGAGATTGTTTAGATAGTTCCAAACACCACTCTTCAAATTCTAAGATAACCTCATCATACCTTAAAACATCTTTGTACTGGCAGTACGCGTTTGACAATAGACGGTAAAGTGTGCATGCTGTAACTTGGTGTGTTCTACGTGTTGTTGTAACAGGAGAAGCCTTTATGAATGAATCAGCTGTACCTGGTGATGTAACCTGTGCATTTACTAAAACACTTGTCCATTCACTATCTTGAAGCCAACCGTAATGCTTTGAACGCAGCCATTTCTATGTGTAGGCTACCGAACATCATTACCAAGTGATCCTCGCCATACATCTGAGGCCAGTTCCATTATATTTGTTTTGCTATTGTGAAAAGGGGTTGGTCAAAAGCAACAACTGGAGTTTGGCCTGGATTTAGCTTTCTTACAGTGTTACGAATAATGTTCAATGAGTGTCGTATCAATGCAACATACTTTGCTTGCTCATGAAACAGAGGTAGAAGGGCAGACACTGCTGGTAATTTATTCGCATTTGGCAGTACTACAGCATGATAGGCGGACCATGAATATTTTTACCCACTTTAGCCTTAACACTTGAATTTTCTGCAACATGTTTCAGCCATTTGGGTTTCCCTTTTAATGCAGCTGGGAATGAGGACATATCAATTGAAAGTTCTCCTTCAACTAATGGGATATCTGGTTCGTTGAATCTTAGTACAGCTGGTTGAAGATTTGAATAACTCTCTGGTAATGGTAAAAGAGAAACTCTCTTTGACTGGCATTTCAACATAGGTTCAGATTGGAGAAATGTTTGAACAACGCCTTGAACATCTTCTGAAATATGTTGCAATAAAGATTTACCTGTACCATCGAATGAATCTTTTGACGATATAATGCTTGGATTGTGATCAATGTTGTCTACAGCACATGAAGTAAATACATTTTGTAGTAGATTGGTAGGGCAAACTATACCGTCTTTTACATAACGATCATAAGCCATGGAAGTAGAAATTTCTAACACTCGTTGGTAGGAGACAAATAGTCCAAGTTTGAAGAAAGTATCTACTACATGTAGATCACGTTTTCTAGCCTTACAGAGGATCATGATTCCCAAATAAGCACAAACTGTAGGTTCATGATCTTTTATGTGACGGTTTGATAGTTTCTTTGTACATCTATACACCAGAAGCGCTGTGCTATCGTTAATGTCGACTGAGAATATAAACGATCCTGAATGTTGGGTCCAAACTAAATCATACTGACCAAAGAAAGCAATGACTAGGGTACAGAATTTTCCTGACATCACTTTGGGAAGGTTCCTTTAAATTCCTAATTTGATGCAAAAATATTTGTACGAAACAAACGTAGCTGCTTTTGATATGTTGAAAAATTGATTATCAAAGTCTTCTAAGCAGACTCTCGTAAATGCAGGACCACTGTCATATTTGAAAGCAAGAATGTTTATGGTTTCTGATAATAAGATTTTTGACGGCCATTTTGAATTTGTCGGCCATTATGGAATTATTTTTTATTGTTCCATATTCATAAAAGATTAATTAGCATCATAACAAGCAATATGCAAAGTTTTGTGCTTTTATTTTCAAATGATCAATTATACCATTTTTTTGGACTCTGCATCATGACTGTTGGCAGCCATTTTGAATTTGTCGGCCATTATGGAATTATTTTTTATTGTTCCATATTAATAAAAGATTATAAGCAATATAACTAGCAATATGCAAAGTGTTGTGCTTTTATTTTCGATTGATAAATTAAGCCATAATTTTTGGACTCTGCCTCATGACTGTTGGCCCCCATTTTTAAATTGGCGGCCATTATGGAATTATTTTTGATTGTTCCATATTCAGAAAAGCTTAATTATCATCATAACTAGCAATAAGCAAAGTTTTGTGTTTTTATTTTCAAATGATAAATTATACTATATTTTTAGACTCTGCTTCATGACTGATGGCGGCCATTTTGAAATTGGCGCCCATTGTGGAAATTTTTTTTATGGCTCCATATCCAAAAATATTTATAAGCATCGTAACTAACACTGTGCAAAGTTTCATGCTTTTACCACAAAGTGATCAATTGTCCCAAAATATTGGACTTAGCTGCTGGACTATTACTGTTGTTTTGTATAATAAAGAGGCATTCGCTTCCAACTTATGCTCAACGATATTTTCAAACTCTATTTCTCCGTCCAAACATGCTTTGAAACGATAGTTTATTGTACACACTACATGTACGTTAATGGATATTATTTCTGTTTACTTATTTTATATGTGAATTGTCATTGCGGAAATGAAAACACACACACATTACTATTTTCGATTGTGAGATGATATAATAAGTACTACAACTATTCTATATATGGATTGATACGTATCATTAGAGATGACAAGGATATTGTACAATGACTAACGAACTGAGTATGCGTAATTTGACGAATTGTACAAAACGGGACCTGCTGTTTTGTACAAAGAAATGAATAAATCTAACATGCATACGCTGGTTGAAGTTTAGTAATTCGCATCACTTGCATGTAGTTTAAAAAGATAGCATCTGTTTATAACTACTCACATAAATTATTCAATGTTTTCCACTACAGCGAAAGATGCACTCGATATCCAAGACTTTTCTTTTAAAAATATATTCAAAATAAATAAAATAACAAAAATACCGAACTCCAACGACATTTCTGAACGAAAAATCAGCAGGCAAAGGACAAAAAATCCAAAGCTCAAGCACATCAAACAAATGTATAACAACTGTCATATTCCTGACTGGTTACCGGCATTTTCATAGTAAGAAAATGGTGGATTAAATCTGGTTTTATAACTAGCTATACCTCTCACTTATATGACAGCAATTTAAAAAATCATTTTATTGACATCGATGTATGAACAAAAACAAACAGACATGATAGTTAAAAATGTCAAAATTATGAGATTGATGATCAAAACATATATAACTAACAAAATTGTAGACGCTTCAGGAATTAAGAATATTCTAAGATTTGTAATTATAATTTGGTCATTTTGTTTTAGGAGTAGGAAACACCTAAATTTCTCTTAGTTATTCTGAGTTTCTACCTTGAGGAAGGCAAATAAATTCATAAGACATGACATTTTCAACCCCAACCCTTCCCAATACATCGAATCGTCTAAATGATCAATCATATTATTAGCTTTTCAAGTATTTTAAACAAGAATGTGTCCATAGTACACGGATGCCCCACTCGCACTATCATTTTCTATGTTCAGTGGACCGTGAAATTGGGTACAAACTTTAATTTGGATTAAAAATTAGAAATATCATATCATATGGAACATGTGTACTAAGTTTCAAGTTGATGTAACTTTAACTTCATCAAAAACTACCTTGACTAAAAACTTTAACCTGAAGCGAACTATCATTTTCTATGTTCAGTGGACCATGAAATTGGGGTCAAAACTATAATTTGGCATTAAAATTAGAAAGATCATATCATGGGGAACATGTGTACTAAGTTTGAAGTTGATTGGACTTCAACTTCATCAAAAACTACCTTGACCAAAAACTTTAACCTGAAGCGAACGGACGCACAGACGGACGCACAGACGGACGAACGAACGGACGCACAGACCAGAAAACATAATGCCCCTCTACTATCGAAGTTGGGGCATAAAAAATCAATGCTTTTGTAAATACATGTACTAATTATTGAAGATTTTATCAAACAAACCATGTCAGAAAGAAGCATGTTGCGGTCAACAATTTTTTCTAAAGTAACGGGTCATTAGAGTTAATAAATTTGAATCCTATTCAGTATGGACTTAACCATTGCATCTCTTCTTATATGGTTTGATATCCTAACTGGAATGTTGTTTTTTGTAATGGATTTTAAAATAAGGGGTTGGAAGTCTTAATATTCTAACACATTATGATAACATGGATAAGTGAAAAAATAATTAAAAAAAAGGAAAAAAAGGTGGGTCTACCCCATGTGTTTTTTTTATATGCTACCATTTTCTTCAAAATAGTAAAACGTCTTTATGCAAAACCAATTATGCATTTTGTCTAGTAAACTTCAATAATAAAATGATTTATTTACTCTTATGACCACCAACATAGTTGCGAATGTTAGAGGTTGACAGTTATGATAAAGAACTATTTGCAACATAAATCATTTCTTATTTGAAAAAAAACCCTGTACATTTCTTTTATTTTAATTTTAAACGGAGATATTTGTTTGTCTGAATCTTGAATACGTAAACGAAAACATAGAGAAAGCATACGATACGACAAGAATAAATTTATAAATAATTTCAGCATTCATAATTGATTGAACACATTCATCGATGCACTCGAATAATGATGCACATTTCATTTGAAATCAACAATTGCCACCAACCACATTCTATCGTAAGAAAAGAAACACGTTCTGAAACTTTTAAACGCCTTATTTTATGCTGTCCACTCAGTTACACCCTTTAATGCATTTATTGTTGTATAGATATATATTGTTCTATTATTGTCCATCAGGGAAATAAATACGATACAAAGCAGATGTTATCTGAGAGCGAGCATCTCAAAGATTTTCCCAATTCAATATATTTTCACACCTTCTGCAGGAACAGAAAATTAATGCCCATCCAAATCCGAATGATATTTTGTCTTAATGAATCACAAAATGCATTCTACGTTTATGTATGCCAGGCCTTAAACTATTCAAAACTGCACAATTTACTCTGTACACAGAGTAGATTTTGAGGTGTAAATACAGCCGATTTTGTCTATTTGTTATGCTGAACCTTAAATTTGTTCGTCAATATCCTGGTTATCTCTATATAGTGATTTAAACAGTGTCACTAAGTGTAACATATCAAGTGAACCTGAACTGTGTGCTTAATAGTATTCAACAATCTTTTGCAGAGTGGAAGCAAAGTGCAGAACAAATCCAATATACTCCTTTGAACTACGTTTGTTTTGAACACTATAAGAGTTAAAATCTTAATCTATCTACAATGAATTGACGTTGTTTATCGTCTTAATCACGTGTAATAGTGTTCTCTTATTCTTCGTTCTAAATTTTTGCTCTTACTGTTTGATCTAGTGTTGATGGTGTCCATTTGTCGTGACTCAGTACTTATACATCCCGTCATTGTGTTATAGTTATGGCAAAATCAATACCTCAAACACATTAAACGAACGGATAAAAACTGTCATAAACCTGACTCAGTACAGGTATGTTCTTATGTCATATAAGTACTAAGTCAGGTATATAACATATGGTACATTTGTATTCTTGTCTTTCGTTTTTGCTAATGTGCTTTGTTTTGTATGCCTTTTTTTTTTTGGTTATATACTTGTTTGTTTTATAGGGATTGCAATTATAATAAAATGTTGAAAGCTGTACCCTATTTTTGACATTTCAACCTACTTTGGCTTTGTATTTTGTTCACATATTGTTGTGAATAATATGGACTCGTTTAATGTGTTTGAGGTTTTGATTTTGCCATTTGCTTAGAAACTTTCTGTTTCGAATTTTCCTCAGAGTTCGGTAATAAATTGAATCAAAAGAAGTCATTTAGCCGCTGTCTGATCAAAACGAGTTGTAGTTAATTGTTATATATTACGTAAAATTGAAGCATCATTGACATTTATTTATTTATTGTATCAACACAATATCAGCCGTGGGTAACACAAAACTTAGAAGATATTGTATGATTATCAATGAGACAACTATTATTTATAAACCAAATGACAAAATAATTAATAACAACATTTAATCGTATTGCCTTCAACAATGTGGAAAGCACTGTCAGCTATTAAAGCCCCTGAAACGACAAATGTTTATCAAACATTTAAACATGTTAAACGAGAAAACTAATGGTCTAATTTATGTACAAGTAAATGAGAAAAATATGTTGCACATGAATAACCAAACACCACAGACTTCTGAAATTGGACATGGACATACAGAAAGTGGTCCTAGTTTGAATTATACAAAATTAAAAACAGACATGTTTTTAACTGTACTGCTCTCTTCGATAGGATTATTTTGATTTGTTTTACTAATCCGTATACTGGGATAAGAATCTTTCTTGCTATTTTGGAACCTGGTAACACATTAGAATAGTCATCATCTTGAATTTCCAACACCTTGATAGACAAGTTTCTCTAAAGAGATTGAGACAAGTAACTCAAAATGTAAAAAAATAAAATTAAACACGTGAGCAACACGATGGGTTGCCATATTAGGAACAGGGTCTGCTTATCATTCCAGAGCATCTGAAATCTATCATTTTTTAGTAAGGTTCGTGTTGCTTAGTCTTTGGTTTGTTGTGTGCTTGTGTACTATTATTTATCTGTTTGTCTTTTTATTTTTAGCTATGGCGTTGTCAGTTTATTTTCGATCTATGAGTTTGCTTGTCCCTCTAGTATCCTTCACCTCTCTTGTATAAGCCTGGTACCTTCGATAACTATTTACATCACTGAGTATATGACACTGCTGGTGCACGTTTCGTCCCTGAGGGTATCACCAGCCCAGTAGTCAGCACTTCGATGTTGACATGAATATCAATTATATGGTCATTTTTATAAATTTCCAGTTTATTAACAAAAATATGCATTTTTCGGAATACTAAGGGTTTTCTTATCCCAGGCATAGGGTTCCGTAGCCATACTTGGCACAATAATTTGGAATTTTGGGTCCTCAATGCATTTCAACTTTGTACTTGTTTGATTTTATAACTCTTTTGATCGGAACGTCACTGATAAGTCTGATGTAGACTGCGTCTGGCGAATTAAATTATGCTACTGTTGGTGGACGTTTCATCCCCGAGGGTATAACAACCCAGAAGTCAGCACTTCGGTGTTGACATGAGTATCTATTATATGGTCTTTTTTTATGAATTTCCTGTTTACAAAAGTATGAAGTTTTCGAAAAACTAAGGATTTTCTTATCTCAGGCATAGATTACCTTAGTTGTAATTGGCACAACGTTTTGGAATTTTGGGTCATCAATGCTCTCCAACTTTTTATTTGTTTGGCTTTAAAACTATTGTGATTCGATAGTCACTGACTAGTCTTATGTAGACGAAACGCGCGTCTGGCGTATTGATTATAACCATGGTGCCTTTGATAACTATTTTAAAACTTCCGTTATTCCTCTAATATTTCTTTTGTTGTAACCTTCCATTTGCATTTGACAACAGTTTTGCCAACAGCCAACAATTTGTCGTAACTATCCAAATGTTTCCATTTAATAATAATTTCATTTTAAATGTTACACGTCTTCCGATTGGTTGAAGATTTTTATAATGTCTACTAGCGCCTTTAAGTGGCACTAGTTGTCAAATTCATGGTCACCGATTTGACTCAAATTCTCATATTTCATTTATAACAATGTAAAACATTTATCCAAACTATCAAAAGTCTAAAATAAACAGTTTACAGATCATGGGGTAGATAATATATATGTTCGTTTCGTGTGTATTTCAGTCCAGACGCCATCTAATTAACTATCGATTTGACCTCAGATGACCATATAAGCGATGTAAACATCAATAAAGATATGAATAGATTAAACCAACACGTGCAATTAGAATTTTATAGGTCTGTTTGATTTTATTTTATAGATTAAAAATAGATGTTTCTCATTGTTTTTAACCGTATAAGAATAATTTTATGTGCATCGAATTAGTAATCAAATGATTTACCGTAGTTTAACTTTCATTGTTTACATTCTTTTTCTTTAAAATAACCAGTAAACGTACAATACATGCGTTGTCAATCTCTAGCTAGGGGTTAAATTGAAGTTCACATGAATACGGATTTAAAGAGGTTGACTCATTCACTTGCAAGTAAATGACTAATTATCAATGTTTTTTTTAGCGTAATTTGACAAAATTGAACCTTTTTGGCTGCAAAAAGCGAATTGTTATTTAACTATTTCACTTTCATTCTTGATTGAACAGAAAAAAAATCAAACTTTAGATTTTTTATATATCTCGTAGCTAGTGCCCCTTTAAATGCCAAATAAGTGTTAATTTATCAAAGAGCCGTTTCCGCAACATCACATGGAATTAATAGCACACACACATACACACACACCCAACCCCAACAAATAACAACAAACTCTAAATCGTTGAGTCAATTCATTATAAAATAAATATTTTTCACAAAATTTTAATAACGCTAAATGTTTGAACGAATTTCTGCAATCGTACACTCGAGGTTAATAAGATGTTGTGTTCTTAGTTATATAGTTGATTACTTAATTTTCTTGCTGGAATGGAGTGCTCATTATCTGTATCTATTTTCGCAAAAAAAAAACCTGGTAATGTGTCGTATATCAAATGTACCCAATCTGTTGTATATTTATGCTATGAAATAGATTTCTGGCTTATAAAACGAGCCAGTATCTGTAGAGTATTATGAAATTGTACAAGGGACTATTGGCCAAAAGTAATTTATAATTTTATGTTTGTTGCATCTGTCTTTCTGTTAATATTTATAGTAAAAGCAGCCATCAATATCCGGACTTTTAAGGAACAAGGATCAACTTGTACATGGTGCAATGTATTATTTTTATTCTTTAATGAAACACTTAATACAAGTCGAAATCATACAGATTCTTGATAACGCAGAAACATACAATAGATTGAAAACGTTTATATAACAAAATAAAAATCTATCAAAGTTCGATATCTTTGCATGCTATAACACAGTGGAATTTAATACAGATAATAACCTACATCAGAGCAGATATTGATTTCGCATAGTAAGGCTAATGTCTGTGTCATTTGATCTCTTCAGGGGGAGGGGGATCATTCGCAATTAGACCACATCTTCTTACTTAAATATGTCTAGACATGCGTGAACCCAACAACACAAAGCCATAATAAAATCGTTTTCAACTTTTAAAACAATATAATTGAACCCTTAAATCATTTTCGATTTTTGTGTGGTCTTTTAAATGATAGAATACCCGACTTTCTGTTAAAATACCATGATCTTTATTTGTATAAATACTTTATGAATTAATTCATGAGCAGAACATTCTGTGTAAACTAATTTTATATTTATCATGTTTTTATATAATGCTTGCATTAATTCTGTTATACTGGAACCTGTAAATTCGTTTACTTTTATATTATTTTGATAAAATATTGTTGAAAATGGTTGAACAAATTTCATATGTAGGTAGAGCTGTGAATAAATTGATGACATTGCAGATAGAAATACCGACTTCTTCAAAACGATCAGTAGTGAATCCAGGGTTGGTGGAAAGGTCCGACGTACGTTGTTGTTCCTAATTGTTACAAAGTTATCGAATAATAAATATTCGTTTTGATACAACGCAAATAAATAAAAAATGTGTGCGCATACTCCTCAATCTGAAACCATCGATGAGTGACACTATTGCAGATCTCTGAATTGCTTTTACAGAGGTCGCTGTACCATTCTAATTGTTTCTAAAAATTCTTCTGTTGGTTTTATTCATACTTTTGTTCATGCTCTTTTTAAATTTATGTTCTCGTTGATTTACTTTTTTTAAAGTCCTGTATCCCCCCAAAAAATGAAAAGTGTTATTTTGGAATAACATATACCTAAAATGTGTCAACGTATATATGAGTGTTATAACATTCAAATACATGTCAGTTTGAATACCTAGTATAAAAATAACTGTAATGAAATAAAATGTCATAATTATCTCCCTTGGTGAGATTTTAATTTTTTGATTGTACAGTAATATGTCTAATTCTAAAACTAAGTTTTACCATTTATTCTAACATTTGTTGGTTTTTGCTCGTGATAATTGTGCGATTAAGGCATTTTTCATTTATCAAGATAAAAGGGATGTAAAACTATTATACATTTAATGGTAATATAAATCCGGGTTTTTATGTTTTCTCTCGTAGTAAACAACTATATATAGATCTCCTCCAATATTGAAAGTGGAGATTTCAATCACCGTCTCTGTACGTGTCACTAGTTTGACTGATACGAAAATACGTAACATCAAACTAAAAACTTATACTTGTGGACGCAAGTATCGGGTGACATATATTATTTCAGATGGAGGTCTGAGATCTGGTGGTCTTTGATCTTCATTTTGGTGTCGAAAAATTAAAATATAAAAATGTATTCAACATACTTATACTTATCTGTCGATATAATAAAGCTTTTGGGCATATGAGTTATCACAGAAAACGCTGTACATGACTGGTATAACAGATACACACGTTGAATATTATTCGATGCATATTAAACATTTTTCATCATATGTTTTATTTGATATTATACTGAGTGCATATGAATATGCAACAATTTGTTTTTTAAAAATATCATTTTAATACAAAATAATATTTTCTTTGTGGTAATTGTTAATGACAGTTAATGAGTTTATATAAAGATAAAAGTAAAACTAAAATGTTCAATCACCACGATTCGAATGCAATACGTTCATGCAACATTACGCTACAATTCACTAACTCACAGTCTCAATAACAAATGTGTCCGCCGCGTGCTGCAACGCAATTTCGGCAACGACGTGGCAATGACCTGACAAGACGTCAGATACGGTGTTGTGGACTGTTTTGTCCATTCTTTCCGCAATGCAATTTAAAGTTTGCGCAGCGTAACTGGTGGTGGCTGTCGTCGTCTTACGGCTTATATAATTTGATCCAATAAGTGTTCAATTGATCTCAAATCCTGCGAAAAGACTGGCCATGGTAATGTCTGAACATGGTTGTAATTCATGAGCGATGTTGTGAGTCGTGCGGAGTGAGCACGAGTATTATCTTGTTGAAATAGCCATAAATGATATAACAGTCGGCCATGAAACTTCACCAATATAGCGTTGGGCGTTTAAATTGCCATTGATAGTGATGAGTGGAGTTTTATGGTTGAACGATATTTCTCCCCATACCATGACACAACCACTATCCTAACGATCTGTCTCTTGAAAACATAAATTTGTATAACGTTCTCCTCTTCGCCGCCACACACGAGTTCATCCATCACTACGGCGAAGATGGAATCTTGATGTGTCCGTCCATAAGACAGTTGTCAATTGTCTATTTGACCATCTCTGGCGCTATTGTGTCCTTCTAAGAAGATTTTGGCGTCGTACTTCCGTTAGCATATTACAGCACTGCCGCCGTGTTCTTAGTTAACTACTGCACAAACGGCGTCTTAATGGATTGCTCCAATTTGTTCCCATCGTCGCCTACAGTCTCTAGTGCTGATTGGACAGCCGTACGGGAACGAACTCGAAGGTGCCGAAGACGAATTTATCGGTCCTGTTGGGCAGTAGTTGCTTTCTGTCTCCCTGGACATGGTCTATCATTCAGTTTGATTTAATCTTAGGATGAGTGAGGTAATTTTTTATGCCGAACACTGCATTCTGCGGGCAATTTCACGATTTTGGAATGCCCCAAACTTCATGTTTCTGGTAGTCTGAGAGTCTTTTGCATCTATGCCTTAGTTTATTGCAGTGGCTAACAACAAAGAATGGGAAATTTATAAACTTCCGCAAAGCTTTTCAGAACAAAGATGCGCAAATCACTCGAGCGTAAAATAACGGTCCACTCGACTCTCCCCCTTCTGTTACCAAGCACATAACTTTTTTTCCTAAAATCATTCAAGCGTAAAGTAGTCGAAAGAAGTCTGACAATTTCTTTTCATATCGATATAGGTAATCATTTTTCGAAATTTGCAAGTGTTGCGTTTTCATAGTCGCTCAGTATATTTCAAAAAAAATATGCAATTTGTAACCTGGCCCTTATCTAAAACACTTATATTTTGTTTTCAATTGACATTCTGCCTTTACATCACTGTTTTATTTCTGCCAATCACAAAACTGCATGAAAGCAGAGGTTACGAATAACTCAAGATTTTAATATTCCTAGGCATAAGAAATGAATCGCTTTAACATAAATTAAGATTTTGAACGCAGAGTCAAACAAGTTTAGATTTAAAACACTGCAAAGCTAGAAAAATATAAGAGCAGATATTATTTTAAAATTCTAATAAATGTTTTCATATCTATTATAGTGGAGGTCTATCATATGTTTAGTGTATAAGGAACATAAATGGTTTTAACTATCCAATGGTGGATTAAACAAAAACGGAGAGATTGTATTACAAATTTTCTATATTATTATGATAGGCAGAGATTTGGAAAACCAGGAAATCAAATTCCCACGAAAATTAAAGTTTTCTGCAATCCATGTAAATTGATACCCATTAAAATAAATGAATCCACAGTAAAAAGATTTTTGCTAGATTTGGCAATTTTTCAAGTTCTTTTTGGTCTTAAGGTTAGTCAACTGTCATCTTACACATCCGTGGCTTTTAAATATTAAGACTTGAGCTTTCCCAATGAAGGTAAATAGAAGAAGAACGCTTCGGAAGCAAGATATTTGTAATGCGTTGTCTTATTTCCTTTTTTATATTTCACTTATAGTTTAACATTTTTAGTATACAATAAACCCGCTCCTTTTTTTAACGTTTGATTTTTAAATGTCTAAAATTCATAACCATTTATATTGTCAGATAAAAGCAATAGATTTATCAAATGTGTAAAAATGATTACAACATGATGGATAGGATTATCTTTTTAGATGAACACGAATTCATTGGGATGTTCCTCCTTGAGAGTAACTCGTTGTAACATTTAATGGGGATTAAAATTATCAAATTATCTTTATGATTGTTTAAGTTGTAATTTCATAAGACAATATAATTAATCCGCGTTTGAATACACATTTTGCACTTAAGTTTTGACGGGGTTTCTGATATAGAGAATAATGTGAAAGAAACAAAGAAAAGAAAGAAATGGACTAAAATAAAGAAGTGAATTTTCAAGTTGTATTAAAGTATCAATACAAATCAAAGAAAGAACATTGTTTAATTATTTCCCTTTTAAAGTTGAATTGTGTTATTGCATAGCTACATTGTTAAGTTCATTTGTAATCTTCTGGGTTTTTCCACTTTTACTCGTAGATATTATGCACGAATTTATCTCCATAAGATAAATGTAAAATAATTATGCTTCTTAATTTCTGGTGTTGCAATAAGAAAACTTTGGAATAAAAAGATTTGCAGTATAATTTAGTAGTAGAGACTTAAACCGCCGGGTCTTCAACAATTAAATCAGGCAATAATAACCCCCTAATAACCTGTTAAACTCGAAGAGCAATTCCCAAAACATATTTCAACTCTGAAGCAGGAGACTTCTAAATCGTGTTCAATGAAATGTTCATCTTCAGTCAACCAACAAAATGTATCATACATTGGTCCATATATGGTCCGTACATTGGTAGCGCAATAGTGCATTGTTCTATTAGGAACCGACTAATGGTTACAACGTCTTAATTCCTCATAAATGTTTTTAAAAAAATTAGTAATTAAAATGTATATACAGTGATAACTGATCAATTCGGATATGAAGCGGATGGTGTTACTGAGATATGTTTGTAACAAAAACTAGAGGCTCTAAAGACTAAAGAGCCTGTGTCGCTCACCTTGGTCTATGTGCAAGCAGAATATTAAACAAAGGACACAAATTATAGACGAAAATAGAATTCATGATAAAATTGTGTTTTGATGGTGATGATGTGTTTGTCAATCTCAATTTATTGAACATTCTATATTCATTTTATGTTTACAATTTTCTCTATCTACAATAGACTTGGCTCAAAAACACTTAGTAAAAGTTTACAAAAATTTACATAATTTACAAAAATTGTTTAAAATTTACTATAAGACCAATAATTACTTCACCGTTTTAGTAAAGTTGACTTATTTGTAGATCTCACTTTGCTTTACAAATTTGCTGTTTACAGCTTGTCTTTATCTCAGATAATAAGCCAAAACTGCTATATTTTCTTTAAGTTACCAATTCAGGGGCAGCAACCCAACAACAGGTTGCCTGATTTGTCTAACAAATTCAGGGCAGTTAGATCTTGACTTTATGAACAATTTTAGTTCTGTCAGATCTGGTTTCAGATATATTGGCCAAAAACTGTATTTTACCCAAATGCCAATTTTTTTTTAGCTATGGCGGACATCGTGGTTGGTTGACCGGGTCATTGGACACATTTTTTAAACTAGATACCCCAATGATGATTGTGACCAACTTGGTTAAATTTGTGCAAGTATTTTATAAGTAGATTTTTTTATATAGAATACTAACATTTTTAGAAAAATGGTTTAAAATTGCCTTTAAATGGCAGTAACTTCTTAAGAGGTCAACTGAAAATTTTGGTCATGCTGACTAACTTGTATATCGTACTTTGCTGAACATAATTGCTGTTAACTGTTTATCCCTATCTGGGACAACATCCCTAATGCGCCTCGAAATGAGGAACTCAAAGGTCACGTGTAAAGAAAAAATCTCTGTGTAGTGATATTGGACATGTTTCTATTTTTAACAAATGACTGAACTTAATTATTTGTGGTGATTAAGAAAGTAGAGGAACATAGAATAAATGTGTAAAAACTATGGAGCTATTGAATGTGTTCAAAGTATTAAATTTTCAAAGAACTTATTGTGTTAAAAGGGGATATTTTACCACAAGGAGCCGCATCACAAAAGGATGTTCGGGGTTTGCTAATTTACGGAAAAAGTAATCTCACTTCGTACCCCGAAAATTTAACAACATATGTGAAAATGTCACAGCTTCGAAACGAGCTATCATACATATCCAAGTTTACGATATGGACTGAGCTACAGGAAAAACGTTACCATTACCGCCTATGTAAAAACAATTAAAGATATTGAGCCATCTATAATATTATTCAAAATGATAACCAAAAACTGCAAAATTTCCTTAAAATTACTTATTCAGGGGTAGCAACCCATTAAAAGGTAGTCTGATTTGTCTGATAATTTCAGGGCAGATAGAACTTGACCTGATAAACAATTTAACCCCCTGTCGTCTGATTTGCAGTTAATGCTTTGGTTTCAGAGATATAAGCATGATAAGCCAAATCTACATTTTACCCCTATGTTCTATTTTTAGACATGGCAGCCGTCTTGGTTGGTTGGCCAGGTCATTGGATACATTTTTCAAACTAGAAACCCCAATGATGATTCACAGCGAAATATTGTTCTAGTCTTTCTGTATAAGAAGTCCACTGTTCAATTCCATCATCAAAATTTTCGATTTTACCGATATATCCAGCCATTTTTCTTTTTAACTCGTCGCCAATTTGTTATGTATTACTAAGTATAACATTATTGAGGTAGAAGGCATCTGTTTAGATTAGCATTTTATTCTACACTAAAATAATCAAGCAAGTTACATATTATATATCGCGACAACTGTGGTAGGTAACGGTATAGGCGGTGCCATATGGTTTTCATCACTTTAGAGATTACAGTTCATTTGATAACAATTCGTTGTAACTTTAATAGTTTATATTGTCAGTTTCAATTAGACATAACAATCTTAGGATGAGTGAGGTAATTTTTTATGCCGAACACGATTTTCACGATTTTGGAATGCCCCAAACTTCATGTTTCTGGTAGTCTGAGAGTCTTTGCATCTATGCCTTAGTTTATTGCAGTGGCTAACAACAAAGAATGGGAAATTTATAAACTTCACCAAAGCTTTTCAAAATAAAGATGTGCAAATCACTCGAGCGTAAAATAACGGTGCACTCGACTCTCCCCCTTCTGTTACCAAGCACGTAACTTTTTTTCCTAAAATCATTCAAGCGTAAAGTTGTCGAAAGAAGTCTGACAATTTCTTTTCAAATCGATATAGGTAATCATTTTTCGAAATTTGCAAGTGTTGCGTTTTCATAGTCACTCAGTATATTTAAAAAAATATATGCAATTTGTAACCTAGCCCTAATCTAAAACACTTATATTTTGTTTTCAATTGACATTCTGCCTTTACATCACTGTTTTATTTCTGCCAATCACAAAACTGCATGAAAGCAGAGGTTACGAATAACTCAAGATTTTAATATTCCTAGGCATAAGAAATGAATCGCTTTAACATAAATTAAGATTTTGAACGCAGAGTCAAACAAGTTTAGATTTAAAACAATGCAAAGCTAGAAAAATATAAGAGCAGATATTATTTTAAAATTCTAATAAATGTTTTCATATCTATTATAGTGGAGGTCTATCATATGTTTAGTGTATAAGGAACATAAATGGTTTTAACTATCCAATGGTGGATTAAACAAAAACGGAGAGATTGTATTACAAATTTTTTATATTATTATGATAGGCAGAGATTTGGAAAACCAGGAAATCAAATTCCCACGAAAATGAAAGTTTTCTGCAATCCATGTAAATTGATACCCATAAAAATAAATGAATCCACAGTAAAAAGATTTTTGCTAGATTTGGCAATTTTTCAAGTTCTTTTTGGTCTTAAGGTTAGTCAACTGTCATCTTACACATCCGTGGCTTTTAAATATTAAGACTTGAGCTTTCCCAATGAAGGTAAATAGAAGAAGAACGCTTCGGAAGCAAGATATTTGTAATGCGTTGTCTTATTTCCTTTTTTATATTTCACTTATAGTTTAACATTTTTAGTATACAATAAACCCGCTCCTTTTTTTAACGTTTGATTTTTAAATGTCTAAAATTTATAACCATTTATATTGTCAGATAAAAGCAATAGATTTATCAAATGTGTAAAAATGATTACAACATGATGGATAGGATTATCTTTTTAGATGAACACGAATTCATTGGGATGTTCCTCCTTGAGAGTAACTCGTTGTAACATTAAATGGGGATTAAAATTATCAAATTATCTTTATGATTGTTTAAGTTTTAATTTCATAAGACAATAGAATTAATCCGCGTTTGAATAAACATTTTGCACTTAAGTTTTGACGGGGTTTCTGATATAGAGAATAATGTGAAAGAAACAAAGAAAAGAAAGAAATGGACTAAAATAAAGAAGTGAATTTTCAAGTTGTATTAAAGTATCAATACAAATCAAAGAAAAGAACATTGTTTAATTATTTCCCTTTTAAAGTTGAATTGTGTTATTGCATAGCTACATTGTTAAGTTCATTTGTAATCTTCTGGGTTTTTCCACTTTTACTCGTAGATATTATGCACGAATTTATCTCCATAAGATAAATGTAAAATAATTATGCTTCTTAATTTCTGGTGTTGCAATAAGAAAACTTTGGAATAAAAAGATTTGCAGTATAATTTAGTAGTAGAGACTTAAACCGCCGGGTCTTCAACAATTAAATCAGGCAATAATAACCCCCTAATAACCTGTTAAACTCGAAGAGCAATTCCCAAAACATATTTCAACTCTGAAGCAGGAGACTTCTAAATCGTGTTCAATGAAATGTTCATCTTCAGTCAACCAACAAAATGTATCATACATTGGTCCATATATGGTCCGTACATTGGTAGCGCAATAGTGCATTGTTCTATTAGGAACCGACTAATGGTTACAACGTCTTAATTCCTCATAAATGTTTTTAAAAAAATTAGTAATTAAAATGTATATACAGTGATAACTGGTCAATTCGGATATGAAGCGGATGGTGTTACTGAGATATGTTTGTAACAAAAACTAGAGGCTCTAAAGACTAAAGAGCCTGTGTCGCTCACCTTGGTCTATGTGCAAGCAGAATATTAAACAAAGGACACAAATTATAGACGAGAATAGAATTCATGATAAAATTGTGTTTTGGTGGTGATGATGTGTTTGTCAATCTCAATTTATTGAACATTCTATATTCATTTTATGTTTACAATTTTCTCTATCTACAATAAACTTGGCTCAAAAACACTTAGTAAAAGTTTACAAAAATTTACATAATTTACAAAAATTGTTTAAAATTTACTATAAGACCAATAATTACTTCACCGTTTTAGTAAAGTTGACTTATTTGTAGATCTCACTTTGCTTTACATATTTGCTGTTTACAGCTTGTCTTTATCTCAGATAATAAGCCAAAACTGCTATATTTTCTTTAAGTTACCAATTCAGGGGCAGCAACCCAACAACAGGTTGCCTGATTTGTCTAACAAATTCAGGGCAGTTAGATCTTGACTTTATGAACAATTTTAGTTCTGTCAGATCTGGTTTCAGATATATTGGCCAAAAACTGTATTTTACCCAAATGCCAATTTTTTTTTAGCTATGGCGGACATCTTGGTTGGTTGACCGGGTCATTGGACACATTTTTTAAACTAGATACCCCAATGATGATTGTGACCAACTTGGTTAAATTTGTGCAAGTATTTTATAAGAAGATTTTTTTATATAGAATACTAACATTTTTAGAAAAATGGTTTAACATTGCCTTTAAATGGCAGTAACTTCATAAGAGGTCAACTGAAAATTTTGGTCATGCTGACTAACTTGTATATCGTACTTTGCTGAACATAATTGCTGTTAACAGTTTATCCCTATCTGGGACAACATCCCTAATGCGCCTCGAAATGAGGAACTCAAAGGTCACGTGTAAAGAAAAAATCTCTGTGTAGTGATATTGGACATGTTTCTATTTTTAACAAATGACTGAACTTAATTATTTGTGGTGATTAGGAAAGTAGAGGAACATAGAATAAATGTGTAAAAACTATGGAGCTATTGAATGTGTTCAAAGTATTAAATTTTCAAAGGGGATATTTTACCACAAGGAGCCGCATCACAAAAGGATGTTCGGGGTTTGCTAATTTACGGAAAAAGTAATCTCACTTCGTACCCCGAAAATTTAACAACATATGTGAAAATGTCACAGCTTCGAAACGAGCTATCATACATATCCAAGTTTACGATATGGACTGAGCTACAGGATAAACGTTACCATTACCGCCTATGTAAAAACAATTAAAGATATTGAGCCATCTATAATATTATTCAAAATGATAACCAAAAACTGCAAAATTTCCTTAAAATTACTTATTCAGGGGTAGCAACCCATTAAAAGGTAGTCTGATTTGTCTGATAATTTCAGGGCAGATAGAACTTGACCTGATAAACAATTTAACCCCCTGTCGTCTGATTTGCAGTTAATGCTTTGGTTTCAGAGATATAAGCATGATAAGCCAAATCTACATTTTACCCCTATGTTCTATTTTTAGACATGGCAGCCGTCTTGGTTGGTTGGCCAGGTCATTGGATACATTTTTCAAACTAGAAACCCCAATGATGATTGTGGCCAAGTTATGTTAAATTCAACCCAGTAGTTTCAGAGGAGAAGATTTTTGTAAAAGAATACTAATATTTTAGAAATGGTTTAAAATTGACTATAAAGGGCAATAACTCCTTAAGGGATCAACTGACAATTTTGGTCATGTTGAATGATTCGTAGATCTTACTTTGCTGAACATTATTGCTGTTAACAGTTTAAATCTATCTATAATTTTATTCAAAAATAATATCCAAAAACTGCAAAATTTCCTTAAAATTACTTATTCAGGGGCAGCCACCCAACACCGGGTTGCCTGATTTGTTTGAAAATTTCAGGGCAGATAGATCTTGACCTTAAAAACCACTTTACCCTTTCTCCAGCTTTGCTCTAAATGTTTTGGTTTCAGAGATATAAGACAAAATCTACATTTTACCCCTATGTTCTATTTGAAGCCATGAAAATTTCAGGGCAGATAGATCTTGACCTTAGAAGCAACTTTACCCTTGTCAGCTTTGCTCTAAATGTTTTGGTTTCAGAGATATAAAACAAAATCTACATTTTACCCCTATGTTCTATTTTAAGCCATGGCGGCCATCTTGGTTGGCTGGCCGTGGCATCAGACACATTTTTAAACTTGATACTCCAATGACGATTGTGGCCAAGTTTAATTAAATTTGGCCCAGTAGTTTCAGAGAAGAAGATTTTTGTTAAAGTTTACGAACGACGGACGACGGACGACGGACGCCAAGTGATGAGAAAAGCTCACTTGGCACTTTGGGCCAGGTGAGCTAAAAAGTACTTTTCGCTGAAACTCAATATAATAAAGCAAGTGGTAGTTGGTGATACCCGAAGATTGTGTCTTACAATGGGATTCTGTATGTGTGTTAAATAGTGTAAATTATCATCATATCGTTTCGGTAATCAGTTACTATTTGGGATGAAGTTCTTTGCTTGTTCCTTGTATACAAGTGGCGAAAAAAATATATGGTCTTTAAAGATTTTCAAACAAAATACAATAGGAAACCTAAACCACAAAAAAACTGTTTTTGCCACAGTGTGAAAAAGTATCAATCCACAATTTTTCTACATAAGACATTGCGTGTACCAAGTCAGGTATATGACACTTGTTGTCAATACGTTTGGTGTGTTTTAGCTTCTCATGTTGCCATTTGATTATATGTATTTTCAGTTTTGAATTTTCCTCAGAGTTCAGTATTTTTGTAATTTTACTTTTTAGGCTATACTGTAGTGATCACTTTGATACGTCTATTTCAAAAATACAAATCATAAAATATTTTTTAAACCCTATATGTTCAAACTGATTTTGTTGATACAGGGTTTTGGTTATGGAATAATTCAAATAAAAGCAGTCCCAATACAACTAGTTTTCCCGAGAAATATTAAATGATTTTTGAAGCAATCTATAAATAAAATGAAGCCTTTCCATGACATTATCGATAAATAATTACAAGAGCGTTAACGTCTTGTTAAAAATCATTACTGTTATTTTGAAAATGAAAAAAATTAAAGCATTTCGTCTTAAACGTGTAGGACAAGAGCATTATTTAGGACTGAAAACAACCAGAATCCATATTCATTCATTAATGCATATGGAGGTCTCCCTTGAACATATATTGAATGTGTATCTGTGTTGCGAAGGGATTGATGCAACTCTGTCACTTCACCTTACTATTACTTTATATAGTGTCATTCTTATGTTCATTGATATACGTCTTAGAACCAAACTCAGTTGTAAAATTAATTGGTATAGAAGAATTGATCCCCAGTATCTAATCGTTACAACTTTAAATAGATTTGCATTTATTGTTACTTATGAATTGCAAAAGATGCTTATCTGGTCTACAGACCCAGTCTTTTTCAGTTTGCCAGCTATTTTGTCCTTATTTCTATCTTCAGAAAGATATTTCTCACATTTACAACAAAAATATATTTTTTATCACCATTTATTTTGTTAGCAATATTCGACTAGCACTTCCCTCAAAACTTTAAAAATAAATGTGCATAGAATTGATTGATATCAGCTAAGGCAATCTTGACTTTGCCTACAATATCACGTTGTGACTATGAGGATTTTTTTTAGTAATACGTTGTTTTCTGCTTATTCTAGGTGTAATTTTCTTTTTGCCTACGTCTAGAAAAATAGGATCTTCTTCGTTTACAGTTGACAATGCCGTATTTACAACGGGATTATTCATGTTATTTATTGCCTTTTTGGTCATGTTTTTATGCAATTTATCTTTTCCACTTGGATATGTCTTGTTTTCCCAATTTTTTGTTGAGATTTATACACTTTATTGTCCTCGCATTCTTTGACCTTTCAAGCGACTGTTTTTTCTTCTGAACTGTCTTTCGTCCAATTTCCCAAAGTCTTCTACTGGAAATTTTCTTCCCACTTTCAATACGTCTCACAGCCATAAGTTTGTACTGCCAAATCATACGCTCCTGTACAATCTTTTTCTCAATGTATGATATTCTGCGTTCAGCTTTTACAATATCTTTATGTCTTTCCTGTTCAGCGGTTGTAACTCTTGGCATACATAACTTCCGGTCCTCTGCGTGTTTCTTTTATATTGCTTTAATACGTGTTTTCTTCTCCTCTCTTGACTTTTCCGCTCTTTTTTCGATATTCTCTATGTTTTGGGCAATTATTTTTGATTCCTTTTTAATGTGTTCTTCCATCTGTCTAGTGCCCTTATTAGAAAGAGAAGAACTCAGTCTTTTCCTTTCCTCAATTTTTCGTTCTCTTAACATCAATTTTTTCTTGTTTCATAAATTTTGATATTTTCTCTTTTTCGATATTTTGAACAAAAAATTTCCATCAGTTCTTCGTCTTTTTTCATTCTCTCCTTCTCTTGCTCTTTCCAAGCTTTTTCTTTTCTTTCAGCAGTTTCTCTCTAAGTAGTTCCTCATGTCTGATATTCCAGGCTATACACGCTTGATAAATTTGTCGTTCCTTATCCGTCTGTTTTTTTCGCTCTTCAATTTTCTTACGGTACAAAATGTCAACAGCATTACCCATGGCAACCTTTCTATCAAGTAACAGTGTTGATAGCTGTACCCCTATTATTGACATGTTTACCTATTGTGTATTTGTATTTTGTTCAGATATTGTTGTTAATATAAATAATAATTATACGTCTGTGTAATACAATTGAGAGGTTTAGCTAGCTATACAGCTAGGTTCAATCCATCATTTTCTGCACAATAAAATGCTGGTACCGAGTAAGGGATATGACAGTGGTTTTTCATCCAATTCGTGGGTTTGGGCTTTGTCATATGATTAGGTACTTTCCGTTGGTTTTTTTTTTTTTGGTATCCCCCAACAATTGAAACAATGATAATTTATTCATGAAATCATATAGTAGTTGTGTGGACAACAGGGGTTAATTGGTAAAAGCATTGACATTCATTTGTTCATTTATTTATTCTATTCAATCAATATTCAGCCGAGGATTACATAAATTTGACTTTTATATTTTCTGAAAGCCTTTAAATTTTTTATTTTTATAATTCGAACGAAATGCATCGATTGAAATTCAGTAAATCCCTTTCTTGTTCTTATGTTAATTAACACAATATCTCTTATGCCAAATTAGACTGAGTTTTCTGTTAAAATTAGTGAGCGATGCTGGAGGGGGCACAAAATGATCGTTTAAAATTTACGTATTTTGCTTTACCGTTGAAATTTATGTTCCTTAAAGTACGATTTCTTCTTAATCAACTACATATGGTTCAATGGGTTCAATCAATTTATTTTTGATTATACACTAAACACGAGTCGAAATCATACTTGACACATTTGTTGCTGATCAGACATAATTAAAAACAGAACTCTGAAGTGTTTAAAACTGAACATATCTCTTAAATAAAATTGTTTTGATTAAAACAATATTTAACTAGTCCGTATTCCTATTTCACTAACTATTCTGGTACCCGGCACCATTAAGATATTCTTTATCATGAGCTATAAATAACTGCATGTACAGTTAGGTCAGGTATCAATGAATCATTCACTCAATTATTCAAACCAGTAGTTATATTTATAGCACACAATAAAATCAGCCAATCAGTCATATCGATTCATTAGTACGTTGAAATTATGAGAAACATAATTCAATATTAACGCCTTTTACACTTGATTCATGTATCTTTTGTTGTTACATTATATTTCCCTTTGCATTTGTTTGCCAGTAAAAAAGGTTTTCACAACACTATTCAACTAATTGTTTTCAAAATACCTATAGTAAGGGAGCTACCATTTGATTTTTATGGGGGGGGCTAGGATGAAATTTGAAAAAAATAGGCAGGACAGGAATTTTGAGTAAAAAAAAAGGCAGGATGTGACACTTGCAAAAAAAAAAAGTCAGGACGGCAATTTAGGTAAAAAAAAGTCAGGATAAACTAAAAAAAAAAAAAGGCAGGACCGATTAGAGTGAAAAATAAAAATGCAGGACAGAGATTACAGCTAAAAAAAAATGCAGGACAAAATTTTTCATCCTAGCCCCCCCATAAAAATCAAATGGTAGCTCCCTAAGAAGATAATTTATCAGCAAAAATAGATTTTAATAAAAATAAATTACAATTTAAGACACAATTTCCAAATATTTAGACTCTGATTGTAAAATTCATATTGTATAAGATAAAATAATGTGACTTGAGATTGCTTTAAAATTTGTGAATGAAAAGTATATATCAAATTGATTAAACTTTCAATTCTTCAATAACTCATTACCACAGGTAAACAAACTCTTTATAAAAAAATAACAGAATTACTTCCCGTGAAATGTATTAATTTAGAATATTGGTTTTCATCGGAGTTATTTACTCTAATTAGTTATCAAAGGTACCAGGATTATAATTTAGTACGCCAGACGTGCGTTTCGTCTACATAAGACTCATCAGTGACGCTCATATCAAAATAGTTATAACCCAAACAAATACAAAGTTGAAGAGCATTGACGATCCAAAATTCCAAATAAGTTGTGCCAAATACGGCTAAGGTAATCTATGCCTGGGATAAGAAAATCCTTAGTTTTTCGAAAAATTCAAAAGTTTTGTAAACAGGAAATTTATAAAAATGACCACATAATTGATATTCATGTCAACACCGAAGTGCTGACTACTGGGCTGGTGATACCCTCGGGGACGAAACGTCCACCAGCAGAGGCATCGACCCAGTGGTGTAAATAGTTATCAAAGGTACCAGGATTATAATTTAGTACGCCAGACGCGCGTTTCGTCTACATAAGACTCATCAGTGACGCTCATATCAAAATAGTTATAACCCAAACAAATACAAAGTTGAAGAGCATTGACGATCCAAAATTCCAAATAAGTTGTGCCAAATACGGCTAAGGTAATCTATGCCTGGGATAAGAAAATCCTTAGTTTTTCGAAAAATTCAAAAGTTTTGTAAACAGGAAATTTATAAAAATGACCACATAATTGATATTCATGTCAACACCGAAGTGCTGACTACTGGGCTGGTGATACCCTCGGGGACGAAACGTCCACCAGCAGAGGCATCGACCCAGTGGTGTAAATAGTTATCAAAGGTACCAGGATTATAATTTAGTACGCCAGACGCGCGTTTCGTCTACATAAGACTCATCAGTGACGCTCATATCAAAATAGTTATAACCCAAACAAATACAAAGTTGAAGAGCATTGACGATCCAAAATTCCAAATAAGTTGTGCCAAATACGGCTAAGGTAATCTATGCCTGGGATAAGAAAATCCTTAGTTTTTCGAAAAATTCAAAAGTTTTGTAAACAGGAAATTTATAAAAATGACCACATAATTGATATTCATGTCAACACCGAAGTGCTGACTACTGGGCTGGTGATACCCTCGGGGACGAAACGTCCACCAGCAGAGGCATCGACCCAGTGGTGTAAATAGTTATCAAAGGTACCAGGATTATAATTTAGTACGCCAGACGCGCGTTTCGTCTACATAAGACTCATCAGTGACGCTCATATCAAAATAGTTATAACCCAAACAAATACAAAGTTGAAGAGCATTGACGATCCAAAATTCCAAATAAGTTGTGCCAAATACGGCTAAGGTAATCTATGCCTGGGATAAGAAAATCCTTAGTTTTTCGAAAAATTCAAAAGTTTTGTAAACAGGAAATTTATAAAAATGACCACATAATTGATATTCATGTCAACACCGAAGTGCTGACTACTGGGCTGGTGATACCCTCGGGGACGAAACGTCCACCAGCAGAGGCATCGACCCAGTGGTGTAAATAGTTATCAAAGGTACCAGGATTATAATTTAGTACGCCAGACGCGCGTTTCGTCTACATAAGACTCATCAGTGACGCTCATATCAAAATAGTTATAACCCAAACAAATACAAAGTTGAAGAGCATTGACGATCCAAAATTCCAAATAAGTTGTGCCAAATACGGCTAAGGTAATCTATGCCTGGGATAAGAAAATCCTTAGTTTTTCGAAAAATTCAAAAGTTTTGTAAACAGGAAATTTATAAAAATGACCACATAATTGATATTCATGTCAACACCGAAGTGCTGACTACTGGGCTGGTGATACCCTCGGGGACGAAACGTCCACCAGCAGAGGCATCGACCCAGTGGTGTAAATAGTTATCAAAGGTACCAGGATTATAATTTAGTACGCCAGACGCGCGTTTCGTCTACATAAGACTCATCAGTGACGCTCATATCAAAATAGTTATAACCCAAACAAATACAAAGTTGAAGAGCATTGACGATCCAAAATTCCAAATAAGTTGTGCCAAATACGGCTAAGGTAATCTATGCCTGGGATAAGAAAATCCTTAGTTTTTCGAAAAATTCAAAAGTTTTGTAAACAGGAAATTTATAAAAATGACCACATAATTGATATTCATGTCAACACCGAAGTGCTGACTACTGGGCTGGTGATACCCTCGGGGACGAAACGTCCACCAGCAGAGGCATCGACCCAGTGGTGTAAATAGTTATCAAAGGTACCAGGATTATAATTTAGTACGCCAGACGCGCGTTTCGTCTACATAAGACTCTAATCTATGGATTATTCGATGCATTGAGCTCGTTCTCGTTGTGTTGCTTAAACAGTGCACAAAATACATATTTATTTATTATCAGGATAATATAAATGTAAATTCAATACATAATATATGGTAATATACTCCCTGGGTTTCAATATTTCTATTCATTATGTATACCTATATATACAGTTCCAACGCTGAAGTTAAGTGGAGATTGACGGAACTGTGGCTAAAAAAGTTCACCGATTATCAAGGTTGTTGATATGGTCATGAACATGTTGCAACATGCGGTGACATCTCAGGTAATGCGCAATCTGAGTTTACAGTTATTTTGGGCATAGGCACGTCTTATGCTTGACTACTGAGCCACGGTAATTTCAAATCTTCGTTTTTCGTCAGAGAATGTAATTTCAACAAATTTAAAGTCACCATGTATTATTGCCACGGGAAATTGGAGTCCTATGATACAATGAGATAGGAGAAAATATGTAAACCAGGTACGAAATTCATTAACATGTTTTAATCTAAACCATTTTTACTGTTTTTCTGCATTTCCGCTTATGAAACGATTTTCAGATATATAGTGGTTTAAGTTTTTTGCCAACAAGTAGCAAACAATACCATTTTTTCTGTTATACTCCAAAACGTTGCACTTACTATCAAAAGTATTTCCGGATAACGTCTTGTAATACATTGTAATATAAAGGTGTTATTACTATATAGATATTAACAAAGATGATTTGATGTCCATGTTAATGAGTTACCGGCTACAACATTTACGAAGTAAACCCTCAAAATTATTTTTGCAAATAAATCCGATCAAGCTGGTGTTAGGGACCGTCATAAACAAGCAGTGAAGTCAGAGTTCATTATTATTTATTTTTTTGGCTCCGTATTGAAGACCTTATGATGACTTTAATATGAAAAACAGCAATAAACGCGTTGTTCCATTGCTCTTTGTTTGTTTTGTTTGTGCGTGTTAAACATAAATCATTTACTCGGTTCCTGATTAGAGAACTTGCCCTTTAGTGACTTATTTTTGCGTTTTTGTCCTTTATCTGAAAAAATATAATAAATAGATAGAAACTCTGACAATAAGTATTATATGTAAGAAATGATCAACATGTAGGTTAAATTGCTGGAATATGATATGTTTGTATAGTTACAAGCCTCTAAATAATGGATTGTTATGACAAAAATCTGGAAATGTTTTCGTCAGTTTGAATTTTTTTTTAATATATAAAAAAATCTTTTTCGTTCTCAAACAATTAAGAATAACATATCTCTGAACTTGTTTTTCAAAGGTAAACGTGGTGTGAATAAATTCTATGAGCAAATAATTGTTTGCAGAATAGGTAGATTTTTATTTTTGACAACATGGTATTCCTCCTGTTCGGATTTGGTCCGAAATTGTTATTCGATTCACTCAATTTGCAGATGAACGTTTTTACAATATTAGTTTCTTACTTTTTATATTATCTAATATAATTGAGTTCTTCCTTATTTATATTTACCCTTGTTGAATAGTATTTGAATAATCTTTATGATGCATTTTTAAGTTTGAATGGTTGAAAGTTGTAAACTAATGGCAAGAAAGGAGTATATTAAACATAAATATTCGCATCAAGTAAAATACTAAATCACTTTACATGACTTATTCTTTGTTAACACTGTTTTAGTATATATGTCCAATTAATAAACGAAATCTATACACAATAAATGTATTTCACATTGCCTATATACCATGTATCTCCGTTTTCATTTTAAAGAAGTAATTAAACTTGAATCTTATATGGAAAAAAATATGTGTTGTTTTAATTTCTTTTCAAATTCCGTTAATTAAAACTGTTTTTAGACTGAAAAATATTTGCTGCATTTTATTCGAAATCTGTATTTAAAATACCTGAAATTCTTATGTGCAGTTCTAAACGAAATAAGTTCCATTTAAAGCCAAATTTTCAATACATAGATTTTATTAGACCTGCTCTTTCGGTCATAACAGTTTCGAGCAAAACTATTGCAATCAGACTTGGGAATCAACCATTCAAAAGACTGTATTTGATATTTCGAGCACAAATTTTGAACTCTGCATTCAGAGTCAAGTTTTATCTGCTTGAACATGTTTACTTCAGATATTATTTTTTTTTATTATAAGTGGCTTTAATGATTGCATTATATAGCTGATAAACATACATTTTAAGACTCACTAATATTTTTTCATAATTTTTTTATTACAAAAAATGACCTTGGTTATTTCGTGTCGATGTTTGGCTGCTCATTAGTATTTGTATTTTCTTTTCGGACAGTAATTATATAAAATAGGTAAAATCGCGAAATAATAACGAATTTCAGGTGTCATAGTGGCCCCTAAATATATCGCAAATCCCAATATTATCAACCAAAGCTACAAGAACTCAGAAATAAGGTCAATAGTTATAATGGTTAATGTAAGAATTAATTTCTTAATGACATGATTTTACATAAGATCGTCAATATATTTATTGCGAGAACAAGTTTTTGCAGTGGAACAAAGAGATAGCTCAAATACCTGTTTTGAAAAGGAAGAGAGTACGTAATAATTCCAGCTATAAGGTCAAAGTTAAATGTATTATCGTCTGATAATATTTCAGTCGGCGATTGTATGTAGAAAGCCGAATTTCTATTGAGTGGTCCCGCAGTTCATGTCGCTGCAATCGGAAAAAAGTTCGGCAGTACCGATTGCGGGAAGACATTAATTCAGTAGTATTATGTTTGTTAAGATTGTAATTAAATAACGGATTATAATTTCAAAAGTCTATGTACAATTGTTTCACAGTAAAACGAAGTCATTCATGTATGTTAACATTTTGTTCATGTATGAGAGGAAAGCAACGCAACAACAGAAACACCATTTTCACTAGCCAAAGGTTATGGTCCACTTCCCTCCTCTCCTCTTTGCAGATTAAGCTAACATTTTTGATAACAATGTTGCGCCATCTATCGGTAGATTAAAGTCATGCCCATTCCGAATACATTATTCTTGACGAATGGTGCACCTGAACTCTTCAATTTGGAGGTAAATCACGGTAGCGTCTAAATTCTACACACTTTGCAAAGCAGGAAACGAAAATATACGTTGACATTTATGGATATTTTGCAAGAAACGTACAAAGGAACTTCTACTAGTCGATTATACACATTCAAATTGAAACTAAATATAGTCGTATGGTTCGGGATGTAAAGAATTGTTGTACAATAAGCACGTGGCAATTGTTTACATTCACTTTCTATATTCATACGTGATCATGTAATAGGCACTTTTTGATTGGATACAGCGAGTTTCGACTGCAAACAAGGAAAATCATTACCTTGTGTCTCCGAACTTCTATCTCAATCCACCAAGGAAGGAGAGGAGGGAGGTGGATCGTTATCCTTGGCTAGCAAAGATGCAGAAAATCTTAAAGGCAACAAAAACAAACAACAATGCAACACATATAGGAACGAACAATAAAATAAATACTGCCATACTCCTGACCTGGTACAGGACATTTCACGAAAAAATTGTCGACTGAACCTAGTTTAGTAGCTAGCAGAGTCTTGCGCTTTATGACAATGTTAAATATACCGCTAAATGACAACATGAAATTGCAGGATTACAGTACATGCAAGAACATTCAGAGTAGAGAAATACATAAATAAATAATATAATTGTATATCATAAGCCAATGAGGAAATGATTGTTTCTTAAGTACAAAAAAGTGTATCGATTTAATTTCTTTCAACTTTTTAGTTAGGTCAAAATCATAAATAAAGGATTCTAATTACAAAAGCCAACGTACGATTGTTTTATGGTAAAGCTAAATCATTCAAGTATAAAAACATTTTGTTTATTTTAAAGTGTCATATGCCATTATAGGAACTAAGATCACAAAAAAATATATGACTAGTTGCGTTTATTAATGTTTAATAGAGATATGGGATAACTGACATCTGTGGGGGAAAAGTCCTTAATAATGTTAAAAAAAATGTTGACAGAATTTGTTATAGCAAATCTATTGTTAAAAGTATGTCTCTACAAATATGCTATTGGTGTTGCTTTAAGACATTCAATTGTACTATGTGTTCTTTTTGAAGGCCATATAATTGTATATCCCGTCATGATGAGGAAATTTTAATTTCGTATATAAAAAACGTATCGACTAAGTATCATTTAACTTTTTAGTTAGTTCAATTTCATAATTAAATACGTCATATTTTAGTTTGTAAACAAAAGAAATAAAAAAACCTAATTATCGCCCTTAATGAGTTTTAATTTATTTATTTTTTTATGTTTTTTTTTAGGAAAACTTCAAAACTGAATTGTTTGATTTAGCCTCGTTCTTTTCTATTTTTGTACCGTTTTCAATGATATACTATTATCTTCTTTATTTTAGTTTTGATAAAATGTTTGAAAAGTATTACCCGTGACATGGTAATATAATTCAAAGACTTGTTGAATCTATTCATAGTATTAACCTATATATAGTGTTCAAAATAAACTACTAATGGAGATTTAAATCACCATGTCTATGGTCTATGCATACTACTGGTGAGTCCACGATAAAAAGCACCCAAGCCTCTATTTGGAGATTGGGTGTGATACTGAGATGAGTCGCAGGTGATTTTAAAGTATGACACATGAGTCTACAATCACAATAACATCCTCCTGTAGATTGATTTGTTAGACACATAAACCACTTATCGGGATCCAGTACTTGCAACTATAGATGTAACGCGGTATGAATCTGGTATGGAGGACTAAATCTTACTGAGACCTGGTGATCTAAATTCTTCGTTTTATCGAAAATAAACTATCTTTAGCTCTAATGGTCAGTTCTTCGCGCAATCTAACTTCAACTTTTTTGCAATGGTCAAGCAGTTTATATTTGAAGGAATAAACTCATTTACTCGCCGTGTAAATATAGTAAAAGAGTAGGAGCGTGATATCCTGGTATTTATGATGAGTTGATATGCATTAGTGTTAAAGAAAGAACTTTCAACTCGTCATATTTATAGATTAACTGTTTATGAAACTTTTGAATTTTTAAGATAATAAGGCCTTTCTACCTCAGGAATAGATAATCTTAGCTTTATTTGGCAAAACTTTTAGGAATTTTGGTCCTCAATGCTCTTCAACTTCGTACTTTTTAGGCCTTTTTTATTGTTTTGGATTCGAGCCTCCAGATGAGTCTTTTGTAGACGAAACGTGCGTCTTTCTTAAAAATAAAATGTAATCCTGGTTTCTATGATGAGTTTATATTCAAAAGATTTTTTTTAAATGTTTTTGCATCTCTATAAAAATCATAGCTAAACTTTGGGTGTTTGGATAACAATGTCCTTGGTCCTCTTAATATTTTTCACAAACTGATAGAATATAACAGACAAAATTGCGTAAATTTGTCATTCTGTTTTGGACCATTTTCTTTAGCATTTGAGCTTTAGTATGGTCAGAAATACGTTATAGAATGTCACAGTCTAACAATAAATCTGTGATACTGACGACTTAAGGGATATAATAAATATGTGTGTCATAGGTTAAGGTCAAATGTATGTTAGATATCACTAATCAAACAAGTATAAATTTAATAATGATATGACCAAATGAAACCCATCAAAGATACCAAGCTTTGATTAAGCTACCAAATACGGTTTGTTAAGGTTACATTGTGTTAACCCAAGTAACAATACAGAGACAGTTGTACTCGGCCAATTTTATAAGTCTGGTGGCGCTATATGAACGTCTTAACAAAATGCATGATATTTTTTTAATCTACATGAACTATCCCACAGAGGTCGAATTATTCACTAGAAAGCGAACAACGATGTTTCTTGGCTGATTTTGACAAAATTGAACTTAACTGGATACTACAAGTGAACTATCATTTCAACTGTTTACTTTCATTAATGATTAAACATTAAAAGATAATGGTTTTTTTTATATATCGTATACCTAGTGCCCATTTTAACAATAAAGACATATTTCCAATGCAACGCCACTAGTCCATATAAAGATAGATTTAATATTCATGCTATTTTGTTTGTTTGTTTTGTTTGTTGTCATTAACTTAACAAAACTATACTCATTATTATATCTCTAAATCTTCCAATTTTTAGAAGTGCAGTGAATACATTCGACATATAGTATGAGAGATCTGAGTTTAACACACGTTCCTTATATACAAAAAAAAACATCCAAGCAACGTCAGCATATTAACTAAAACACTGTATTACCAAGCCTACAGACTAGGCATATACCAGGGGCGAGGATAAACTAGTTTCATATTTGGATTTATCGTTATTTGTGTGATAGATTCCATCTGCTCATCAACGTGTATGTTATTGTTGTGACTTCTAAGAGATTGTGTCCTAGGAATCACTTCAGAAACATTGTTATAGTGTTCCTCGAAGTTTTTACAAGGTTTTGGATTTTTGAGTAATTGATTTTGGCAATGGTCACAGCTAACATTGGTACCTGTAATGTTTCAAGAAAATGGTACTTCTCTGTATCATGCGTTTACTGTTAAATAAATACCTTAAAGTCATGTAATTGATCTCGTTTTTTGCATGGACTCAAAAGATATTTACTGCTGTACCTACAATAGCCTTTGCATTGCTTTGTAGACCACTAGTGTGTTTTGTAATAACTGTTATAAAGGCTTATTGTCAGTTTTTCTTTAGAAATATGTAAAAAATCTCATCAAAATTCTTGGCGTATATTAGATGTTTCGAATGCTCCTTTTGGCTCTTCGAGACTAACAAGGGAAGTTCAATGGAAAACAAATATATGAATTACGAATTTGAAGAGCTCAAAAACTAAATAGTCTATCCTAATCTTTGATTTTAAGATGATTTTGATAATTTTATTGTTACTAGTTTTGACATTTTAAATTAAGTTAGTTATTAAATACTGTAATTTTTAAATAATGATCATTTAAATTAAATAACTCGAATCCACAAAATTGAAATGCTATGATGTATAATTACTTGAAAATTTCATTACAAAATCAATTAGCTTAATGCTTGATGAAGATTTTTAGAAGTTTTTTTTAAAAAGTACAGAAAAGGAGAAACCTACTAGTAATCCACATAAGGTCAACTTTGTCTGAGAACGTTGGAATCTTAGTGTCAGGAAAAGCAGTCCCCCAACAGTGGTACTGACCCATTGTTTGAAAGTGATAAATAAAGGCAACAGTAGTATACCGCTGTTCAAACTCATAAATCCATGGACAAAAAACGAAATCGGGGTAACAAACCAAAACTGAGGGAAACGCATTAAATATAAGAGGAGAACAACGACACAACACTACAATGTAACACACACAGAAACGGACCAAGCATCAGACAAAATCCCACGAGAATAACAAAACTGTGCATCCAAAATATGTTATTATCAACGTAATTAGATGGAATTAAAGTCGAAGTTTTAATACATTGATGATACATACAGTAATTTTAATGAATTTATATAGAAAATCTTATGAAAAAAACCTGTATTCCCTTGACAACTTAGTACACAGGCAAAATTTGCTCACATGAATTTCACATGAATCTCACATGAAATTCACATGAAAAATTTTACGTGATGAGATTCACATGAAACTCACAAAAACTGATTTCACGTGAGTTTCACGTATTGAGCTCGTTTGAGGTGAAATTCATGTGAAATTCATGTGAGATTCACATGAATTTAAATTCACGTTGAATTGATGTGAGTTGAATTTGCCTGTGTAGACTACAAATTATTTTAAAATTATAAGTTTATATATTATATAAATCTAATACGGCTATTCCTCTAGCTAAACGTGAGAAAATAAAGGTAAAAAGACAATTTAAAACTGAAATCAGAATGAAAAAAAAAACTTGAATAAATTATGCTACTGATATGTCTGTACTGCTAGTCTTCATCATTTTATCTATCCTTCGTTGTACCTCTGATATTCTCTGGTCCACTAAAAGCATACTGGGGTAACTATTTACAGAGAGCTTTGCTCTTGGTTTTATTGGAACAGTTAGTTTTTGTCGCCTTTCACGACTGTCTTCGATGATGGAACGTTTGACAATCTCGATTTCGTTATTTTGCAACGAAACACCCGTTATATGTTCTACAGTGGTTGTTTTTGGATCCTCTTTTGTTTTAGGATTTCGAAAACCTTCTTCCACTTCAGCCATTTTTCCAAAGTGATGTCTTGTCTTAGTATTATTTTCAAGTTCTTTAATCTTAGTTTTTAGTGACACTTTTGTATTGACTGCCCCTGTCCTCATCTCTGGTGGTTTGACTTGAGTTTTGTCTAAAAGAAGTACCTGTTTAGTAGTTGGGAGGTTCGGTACAGAATGATTCGTTGACTCTTTATCTGTTTTCTCCTTGTTTTTACTCTCGCTTTCATTGTTTCCTATCCTTTGCGGCTTTTGAATTGTAGAAAATAGAAACTCGTAACGTTCTTTCTTATCCTTATTCTTTGAAATTTGACCTTCCGTCATTTTTGAATATTGATTGATAAATTGTGCATTTATAGGCTCCTCGTTATTTTTTTCACTCTTTGGTTCTATGTCTTTCCTTGTTGGGTTTTTGCTCTCTGGAGACTTGTTTTCGAAATGGACAGTTTTATTTGTTATACTATCGTTCGCGACTGAGAGAGGCTTAATGCCCATAATTTCCTCAACTTCCGGTTGTCCGAGTTCAAGACTTTTTGGAATCAGCGGATCAGATAATGTGATTATTTGTTTCTTTTCTTGTAAACGGTAGAATGAGTTGAAATTACCAGTAGGTGTTTGAGTTAGATTTGGTTTGATTTGTCCAGGTAGTGATGTGTCCTTACGATGTGAATTGCCTGTGTGGGCGGCATGGTTGTATTTTTGAATTGGTTTTTCGTTTATTTTCGTTGTTTTGTCTGCAATATCCTCTGGTTTTGTTGCTTGTGATTTTTGTTCAAATTCTCCATCGGGATTCTTTGTTTGCTTATTGGAAATGTTTGGATCTGAAGGATTGTTAAGTTTGTTATCTCTACGGAGATAGTTCTCATTATTCCTAGTTTTCTTTCTTGGTTTTTCTTTATCTTTACTAAACTCCGCATCGTTTGTTACTCTTTCGGCTTTGCTCAGAGAATAATTTCTACTGACATCCGTATTCGATTTTCTAAATGTGTTTAGAGTTGTTTGTTTTACAGCATAACTACTCTTTTGAGGAACATAAAAACGTTGAAACCGTTCGGAGTTAGAACGTCGCACTTTATCTTGTTTTACTTCGTTTTTAGTAATACGTTGTTTCGTGCTTATTCTAGGTGTAATTTTCTTTTTGCCTACGTCTAGTAAAATAGGATCTTCTTCGTTTACAGTTGACAATGTCATCTTGACAACGGGACTAGTTATTGCCTTTTTTGTCATGTTTTTATGCAATTTATCTTTCCCACTTGGATATGTCTTGTTTTCCCAGTCTATCTCAAATTTTTGTTGAGATTTATAAACTTTATTGCCCTCGCCTTCTTTAGACTTTTCAAGCGACTGTTTTTTCTTCTCAACTGTCTTTCGTCCAATTTCCCAAAGTCTTCTACTAGATACTTTCTTCCCATTTTCAATACGTCTCGCGGCCATAAGTTTGTGCTGCCAAATCATACGCTCCTGTACAATCTTTTTCTCAATGTATGATATTCTGCGTTCAGCTTTTACAATATCTCTATTTCTTTCCTGTTCAGCGGTTGTAACTCTGCGCATAAACAACTTCCGGTCCTCCGCGTGTTTCTTTTCTATTGTTTTAATTCGTGTTCTCGTCTCCTCTCTTGACTTTTCCGCTCTTTTTTCGATACTCTCTATGTTTTTGGCAATTATCTTTGATTCCATTTTAATGTGTTCTTCCATCTGTCTTGTGCTCCTATTAGAAAGTGAAGAACTCAGTCTTTTCCTTTCCTCAATTTTTCGTTCTCTTAACTTCAATTCTTTCTTGTTTGATATTTTCTCTTTTTCGATATTTTGAACAAACATTTCCATCAGTTCTTCGTCCTTTTTCATTCTCTCCTTCTCTTGTACTTTCCAAGCCTTTTCCTTTCTTTCAGCAATTTCTCTTTTATGTAGTTCCTCTTGTCTGATATTCCAGGCTATACAAGCTTGGTAAATTTGACGTTCCTTTTCCGTCTGTTTTTTGCGCTCTTCAATTTTTTTACGGTACAAAATGTCAACAGCATTACCCATGGCAGCTTTTCTATCCAGTCCATTTCTTTGTCATAACTATTGATATGCACTTGTTCTCGACATGTTCATCTATTGAAAAGAAATGATTCTACAAATATAATTATATCTGATTTTTGGGGGTTAGAAAACTACTCTCCATGCTGCACACATGTAACGGTTTATGGCATACAATTTACAAACTTATAATAAGTAATATCAGTAATCTGTAATTAACAGATCCGTATCAAGTAAAGATGTATATTACCAGAAGCTTAATGAGTTGTAAAAAATATCATATATATAATGTGTGGCTAAAACGTGTTTGCTACAAAAATGCGATGACTTTATATGCATATCACTTTTAAATCATTTTACAGGACTTAATGTATACATATAAGTAATATGTATTTCATAATAACGAATATTTAACCAAATAAGATCAGGAACCTTGATGTCTATAAAAAAAAACGAAATGCGTCTTATTCTCTTTGTCATCATTTCAAAATGTATAGGGCAGTAGATATATGAGGGTCCTGATGGGATCTGTTATGTCTTCATTCTTAATTTTTTTTAGACCTTTCTTCTATATTTGTTCTATAATTAATTTGCCCAATATTCTCAAGTCTTCATTTTTTAGCACCCTAGTATTGTTAATTAGCTTTTCGCCATTTTCTCTATTATTTAATCTGTGGTTTTTTTCTATGAATAAAAGCTGAGTTTACAAATGCTGCAGTTTGAATTACATACATTACATAAAGACAGCATTTGAGGAATTATGTTTTTGTTTTTTAGAGGGAGAAGGGGTCTCATGTGAAATTGATTGCTAAACAATAACACAATTAAAACAGATTACATTCACAGGCAAAATTTGCTCACATGAATTTCACATAAATCTCACATGAAATTCACATGAAAAATTTCACATGAGATTCACCTCAATCGAACTTACACATGAAACTCACGTGAAAATTGTCATGTGAATTTCACGTGAATTGAGATTCACATGAACATGGTGTGAAATTTTTCACATGAGTTTCACGTGAAATTTACCCCCCAAAAAATGGATATTTTTCATGATTTTAATTAAATATAAAAATTTAGATGTTTTTTGAAATACTCTATCTTAAAAATTAATGTGAATGTCACATGAAAAAAAATGACGTGATTTTCATGTGAAATCCATGTGAAACTCACAAAAACTGATTTCACGTGAGTTTCACATATAAGCTCGTTGGAGGTGAAATTGATGTGAATTTCACGTGAGATTCACTTGAATTTAAATTCACGTGAAATTGATGTGAGTGAAATTTGCCTGTGTACTTGAAACTAACATTTTTTTCTGTCTCAATATTAAGCAAGAATCGTGTCAAAATAGATTCCAATTAATTTACATTCTATACTTACACATCATTATTTCATGTTTAAATAGATTTAATATGAGCAATGTTATATCAGCTTTTAATATGCCTGGAATATGCGCAATTTGTGCTTGTTTTAATGCTTGCATTTCTAAGCTTATTAGAAAAGAGAGAATTTTATTTGTTTACATTTTTTTAATTTGATATTTCAACATTTAATCAATGTTATATTTTGATATCATTGTATAAAATGCTATATTTTAATATTTGAAATATATCTTTATAGATCTTTTACTTCAATGAAATATTTTTTTCTTACCATATTTCCACAAGTTCATAATCATCCCCTGTATGAGTATAATTGCATGTTATTATGCATATAGTATTATTGTCCGCCATCTTGTAAACAAAACTAATTTAAACAATAGTTGAACATAAATGCTTACTCACCCTAAACACCAAACGAAACTTTAAATTAAAATAATTGAGACGATATTTAAAATATGTTATTTAAAAAATTGTTAATGATACATAAATATTCGAGCTTACATTGCAGTATTTTCAAATACTGCTATTGTTATCTTTGAAATGATTTTGTTTTGTTCATAAAATAGAAGATTATTGGTAACAAGACACTTAATTTTATAATAACTGTGTATATGACTTTGATAAAATGTCGACAATTTGATGTTTGTATTAATTAAGACAAACGAATAATCTTGCCTTTATGCGATCATGAGTAAATAGTCTGAAGAATATATTTTTTTATGAAATAATTGTAACGGTTATTTTTAATTAAATCAGAAGGTTACTTTTATTAGCGTTAACGTCAATATGAGACTACATAATTGCGAGTGATTTGGCTGCATAAATTCATATATATGAGGGTCCAGAGGAGGTTTACAGAAACGAAAATATTGGGAAAAGTGAAGAATAAATGGCAAAATAAATGACAGAATATAGAGAATTATAAGTTGCTGATATATAAAGAACAAATAATGATGGGAAAAATAAATAAAAAATATAGAACAATGTCAAAAGATTAAAGTTTAAATGTTGTTGCATAGTTGCCACGTCAAACATTTGGTCGGTAATGCAGTTTTACCACCATTTTTTCTTAAAATGACCTGTACCAAGTCAGAAAAATAGCCATTGTGATATTATAATTCATTTCTGGATGTGTTACATTTTAATGTTGTGTTTCTGTTGTGTCTATAGTTCTCCTCTTATATTTGATTTTCCCTCAGTTTTAGTTTGGGTTTATTCTTAATTGATTTATGAATTTTGAACAGTAGTATACTACTGTTGCCTTTATTTGCGAGGCATACATATTCATATTTCGTACAATATTTGCACCTAAAGTTAAAATCATCAAGTAATTTGAAGCATTGGAGACTCATTGGTGGCCTTCGGCTGTTGTCGGCTCTTTGGTCGGGTTGTTGTTTCTTTGACACATTCCCCATTACCATTCTCAATTTTATTTGACAAATATAATTAAGTCTTAAAAATGTTCTATGATTTTATTTGATTGTAAATTTAATTGTTGCAGCTTCATGGTTTTGAGAATAGACATGATTTGTACCAACTAATTAAAACTAGACAAGAGACGTATAATGCAAGACGTTATATAATTAAGTTATATATTTCACAAATTGCAATATATATTTCTATTGTTGCCAAAAAAGGAAAGATATTTATCAAATGTTTAGTATCTTGTACTTCAGATTAATACAAACATCTTCAATGCCACGTTGTACCAACTTAAGTGAAGAGCTTTCCCTATATTCCTTCAATATAAGTACGTTTATTTAATTTATTATATTTCTTTACGACACTTTTAACATAACATAATTCATAATTTATTTCAGAAGTATGACCAAGAAAACCAAAAAATTAGATTAAAAAATGAAGTGTTTTAGGGGAAAAAACACGACAAAACATTTACCGTGACTGCTTATCCTGTTTGAATTATGTTATGCTGTCCAGACACGTGATGTATATTTTCGGCTATCCAAAGTTGAAGTGTCCATTATAACTTGTAGGAGTTCTTCTTAAGAAATGTTTCGTGTTCATGGAAATCATATCGAACGGTTTTCGCTTCCAGTTGGTCAGTACCAATAATTGAGGACGATAAAACACTAATTAAACAAAAACGTCTGCCAACAAGCTCGTGCTTCGGTATCATGATCAGCATCATTTAAATGAATTTAGGTCTGTATTTCTTTATTCATAACATTATTTCGGTATATCATATTAAGTCTCCAACTCCCTAAAGAAAAGATGGTCCCGGACAGCTTTGAAATATTTAGTATGTTACTATCAATATCGTAGATCCCAGCTAACCTTTATTCTATAATAATGTGTATCGTGATAAACATATTATTTGCAATCAAACTACTTCAGCCCGTCTACTGTTGCACCACAACTATCTGAGGTTAAAAAAATCACTAGTGTTTAATCGGTAATTTTACTATCTAAGGGTTAGTTTATTTGGTCTGAAGGTTTTCTATTTATTGAGTAGCGCGATGGCGTTAGAGCAGAGACGGTAAATACATGTATTATGCAAAACATACACAATCTCTACTTTTGAAGGTCCACATTGTTGTTGTATGTTCAATTCCAACCTTGTCGATATAAAGGAATATATGCTTTTGTTTCCGAAATGATATCTTCAACTTTCCAATTGTTTGCTAAAAAGTAAAAAACCAAAACTACAGAACCCCGCTGAAAATTCAAAACGGAAAGTCCCTCATCAATGACAAAATCAAATGATAAAACATATCAAACGAATGGACAACAACTGTCATATTTCTGACTTGGTACAGGCATTCTCAAATGTAGAAAATAGTGGATTGAACCTAGTTTTCGAGCACTAAACCTTTCACTTGACAGACGCAATAAACAATGCTTTTTCAGCTTCGCATATTTTGCCTTTTTTAATCATTTTTTTTGAGAGCCACTGGTCATTTGTAGACTGGTTAACAATAATTGAAGCCTGGTACATGTGTACCTATGATAAATTTAGTTAACGCACAATTGTATTTGAAAACAAATGTGGGCTTTTTCAGTTTGGGTGTTAAATAAACAAAAACCAAAAGACACAACTAGAAGTGAAAATACACAAAAGACACGTGACTGTGGCATATATCTAGCTCCACCTCATCTAAGTCTAGAAAAGATGATAAGTTTTGCATATGTATCTTTGACTATATATAAAATATATTATTCTACACCTAACTAGTAATAAACTTTTACTGAACTGTGTTTGCATTATATTTTTTTGCCAAATGTTTGATTCCTTGGCCTCGATATGTTCAATAGTAACACAAATGGGTCAACATGGTTAAACTACCTATTTGTTCTTCTTCAAATTCAACACAAGAATATATTATAGTTTATTAAAATTGGTATGAATGTCTGTTAGAAAATTAGGATTGATTGATTGGTGTCAAAGACCACTTCTTTACAGGACACGACAAAAGAGCCGCTGGAGACTAGGACCCAGTTAACCCCGTGCTATTTTGTGGAGGTTATTTTTTTAATGGTGGAGGAAGCCGGAGTACCCGGAGATATCCAACAAACGTCGGTAGGAAAATTCACAATCCCAGCAAATTAAGAATTGGAGTCGAACACAACTGCAATGTGCCAGATTCGAACTCAAAACTTCAGTATTGACAAACTAGTGATAAACTCTATATGATCATATGCGGTACATCTTTAATATCATTGTATATAATGCATATTAAGTTAAACAATGATAAAATTATTTTTTGATCAATGTAAAAAAAAAATAGAAGATACCAAGTGAGGAAATATGTTGTATACTACCCAGCTTTCAATACAGTTTACTAATTAAAGATACATGTACGTATTATCGTAAAAAAATCTTATTGTGGTTGCCATCCCTTAACGTTAATCCTACAGCTCTTGTATTGCTCCTTTTCGTCTATGTCCATCAGAGAGAGAGTAAAAGACTTAATTGAGACAATATATGTCTGAAAACTCTGTTATTAGATACAGGAAGATATGGTGTGAGTGCCAATGAGACAACTCTCCATCCAAATAACAATTTATAAAAGTAAACCATTATAGGTCAATGTACGGTCTTCAACACGAGATCCTTGGCTCACCCCTAACAACAAGCTATAAAGGGCCCCAAAATTACAAGTGTAAAACCATTCAAACGAGAAAACCAACGGTCTAATCTATATAAAAAATACGAGAAACGAAAAACACGTATAAATTACCAGGGGTTAAAAAATCCACTAGCCCGACTTCCGGGACTACAGCATTTAGGCCTCGGGCAACCAAATCTTGTAACCCAATATGCCCGACGGACTAGTAACAAAATATTCTTGGAGTTTCCAAAATAGAAAGTAGAAAATCCCCTAATCACTATTCTATCTTAGCCAATCAGATTCGACTACGTCCTCCGGGATTCCCAGAATTTGAACTGATTTTGTAAAAGTTTTAAAATAGAACAAATAACTCTGGGTGGATCCCGTACTTTCAATATCGATTTGTCAGTACAGGAGGAATTGTACACTGCTTATGCAACTAGAGAAATATAATGTAACCTGATTGTACCAGTATTCTCCTTCTAAATAATTTATTGCAATATAAATGTGAATCCCTTTTGGCATCAGAAACCTGATTTTTGTCAGATTTAAATGTGTAATATGTGCACATGTTATGGATGTCATTTTGTTTTTGTTTACATACTTTAAAGCCTCAAGAACCAAGACCTAAACATGAACAGTCTTCAGAAAACTTAAACTTGATGCAATAATATTTCATCAATCATGTTTATCTTCATTTATATTCAAATTAATTTGATTTTTGAAGAAATAAAATTTATAACAAATACAATTTCCGTTTAGAGACTGCTCAGTTTTTTTTTTTTATCTATTTATAGCCCACAATTAGCTTAGATAATAAATAAATGTAAATACGGATATTACTGCACTTCATTTATAAAACAATTATAAAAGACACAAACTCTTGAAGGTGATATTTATTCATATAAATATTTGAGGTCATTTGATTTATTTTAATAAATAGAACTTTAAAACTGAAAACAAATATGAGCATTACACATAACCAGCTGATAATTCTTTTACACAAACGTGATGATGTATCTCAAAAATCACTCCAATCCTCTTTTATATAACCATGTATAGCAGTGGTCAAGCCTTGTGCCATCTCGGGATTTGGTCAACTCATTATTACAGAATATTCAATTATCGATTAATTGAATATATCTGCTAATGGGTTATTATTTGCTGACATAAGTTTTGGGTATCCAATTTGCTAAAATCTACAATACAACGGATAAAAATTGTTAAGTTTATAGAATTCATTGTATATTGCAGCAAACTCTGAATTTTTCAGGCATACTCGGGCGAGCAGGTCAATTTTGTTGGGCTAGAAGTTCTTCCAACAGGGCTAGTAAAATCCTGCTACCAATTAGCCCTGGGCTAGTGAGCTATAACAAAAAATTTTAACCCCTGATTACATAAACAAACGACAACTACTGTACATCAGATTCCTGACTTTGGACAGGTGCAAATATTTGCAGCGGGATTTAACGTTTGAATGGTACCAAACCTTTTCCCTTTTTCAGAAACAATAGCATTACATCACAAAATAGAAAAACACACGATAAAATATCATTTGGCAGGCTTAATTGTATATTATAGTTTAATTATAAAAATTACATTCCTCTAACAAACATTGATATAAATCAAAAGATATGAGGGGTACATAAAAAAATGCATCAAATCATCATAATTTGTTTATTGGTAATTACTATATGTACGTATAAAATGTTTAACGATAATCTCTAGGGTCTAGAAACGTAAGTTCAGTTTAATTTGATACTGTAACATTTTGTCGTATATCTTCTGAATTATCTTGTATACTTCCACTATGTAAAGACTTCTCAGTTGCTGTAACACTTAAATTACCATAATCCTTTTCCTTTCTCTTTCTTGATTTTGCTCCATCCGTTTTAACCTTACCTATCAGACCTCGTTTTGGTATTTTAGGAAGCGTTAAGGCAGTGGCACGTGGTATGTTTCGATTACTAACAGTTTCCATGACTCTTGCTTGGTCCTTCACATTCTTAACGATGTTTTGATGATGTGATACTTCTTGGTCACGTGACTGTTCAAATGTATCTGATGTTCTGGTTTCACCGTCTAAGCATTGGACGGATCTCTTGAAAACTTCCTTCTTTAGTCCTTCTATCTTTTGAACATGTAAAAGCCATGCTCTTCTTTCGTTATATTTGCGTTTTTCAATTTCTTGAAAACGTTTCTGTGACGCTTCAAACTCCTCTTCTCTTTTGTGTTCCAACTCTTGCATGCGATGAAGAAATGCTTCCTGTTCTCGTTGTTTCGTCTGTTCAAGGTGACTAACTCTGTTTTTCAATTTTTCAACGTTCTTCTGTTTTTGTTTCTCGATTTCAAGAATTCTTTGTTGTAAAGCATCATTTTCCATTTGGAATTCTTTATCCTTTCTTTGTAGCATTCGACAAAAAGCAAAATTGTTAGCTCTTCGTCTTTTCTCAAATTCAACCATTCTTCTTTTAAGCATTAGATTATCAGTCTTTTTCTTTTTCTCTATTTTTCTAATCTGTGTTTGAATTTCGTCCCTATAACTTTGTTCTAGTTCCCTTTCGTCATTTTTTCTTGTCAACTTCCGTTCTAATAGCCTCTGCCATTGAATTTCTTCCATTCGGATATGAGTCGTGATTGGTTCAAGATTACGTATGGTCCCCACTGTCCGACTAGGTTCTTGTTCAAATGGTTCATGCTTCCAAGTGTAAGGCAACAATATTGTATTATCAGTGTCAGTATTTTCTAGATCATCATGTTTTGAAGGAATAATTTCCTTTGTCTCAGTAAGTTGACTTTTTATGAGTTTGCTCCGTTCATTGCTTGGGTCTTTCTCTTGTTCGTCATAGGCTGCTACTACAGAGCTACTATATATCGATTCCTTTCCGTCTGGATTATCTTTCTCGTTTATGTATTCCTTAATTTCTTCATCTTTGACTTTCACATTTTCGTCGTTTCTTCCCGCCATTTGATGAGCTGCTTTGGCAGAGCCACTATCTACAAAATTGTTTCTGTCTTGATTTTTCTTTCCATTTACGTTATCCATCAACTCCTCATTTCCCTCATTGGTATTTTCGTTATTTCGTCTTTTCTGTTGGTGTCCAGATTTATGTTCCTCTTCACTCGCGATTGTTGAATTAGTTCTATTATATTGGTTGGTAATATCGTCGCTTAAATTTTCCTTGTCACGTATTTTTTCTTTCTTTCCATTTTCCACGTTTCTTGTTTCTCTTTGATCGCCCATTTTGTTTACATATTGACTTTCATATTATTCGGTTAATATAATGTGTATTCTCTGGAAAATAATAAGTTATTTGTCAATAATTTCGATACATTCTTTAAGATATGATTCGTTTTATTTAACAATATAAAAAAGAAGATGTGGTATGATTGCCAATGAGACAACTATCCACAAAAGACCAAAATGACACAGACATTAACAACTATAGGTCACCGTACGGCCTTAAACAATGAGCAAAGCCCATACCGCATAGTCAGCTATAAAAGGACCCGATAAGACAATGTAAAACAATTCAGACGAGAAAACTAACGGCCTTATTTATGTAAAACAAAAATGAACGAAAAACAAATGTGTAACACATAAACAAACGACAACCACTGAATTACAGGCAATTGGTTCTCTTTAATGGTTTGTTTTCAAATCAATTTGTCTGATACTACTTGTTGTTTTCGGGGGAGGGGATTGTATCGACACTTTTTAGCATATTATAAGCACGCATCTAGATCAGGTTGTCCTAAATATACATGAAATATTTGCCACTGGGCAGAAAGTCAACAGAATATAACATGTTATTTAGGTAGCCGAATAACTTGTATCGTACCAGATTTCAAAAGAAAGAGATTATTCAAAGTGTATTTTCTTTATTCCAAAACACATTTGATTAATTTCAAATTTTTAATTCGAATGCATTCTGAATTAAATATTAAGTTTATGAATTTTGATTATCCAAAACAACACCAACAAAGACGGATAGATAATTAAACTTGGGACACAAGTAGAAAAAAATATAGTTTCATCATAAATAACAGGTACTTACCTCTTAAATCAAGTCCATATCTATATAGTCTTTGATTTGATTCGTTGATAGTGAAAATATACAACACAAAGCTAGAGTGATTAAATTTTGTCATACGTTGAGAAACATAAGCAACATAATTCCATGTATAATTGAAATGCATGAATAATGAATTACAGTATTGATCTTTCAAAAAATAGGGTATAATTACAAAAACCAATAACTTTCCTTAGTCAAAAAGACAATTATAGTAAAATTAAAAAACACAGATGTTTTCTGCAATTAAAGCAATTTGAAACTAAATATTTTGTATTTGTCGAAAGTAGTTTTTAAACAAAAAGCACTTATAATTGACTAGATATTTCAAAAGTACATTCGAGACCTTTTTATTTTTTTAGCATTTCGCTTTTGTTTATGTTACCATTCTATTCAGCTTTGCAAGAGAGTTGCATGATGGCAACTGGCAAGTATTACACGATTATGGACGAGAATTCATTCAAAACTAAATCGAAAAGATAATTTTTCGCAAAGAAGGTCGAGCAAGATGAGAAGCCACCAAAAAAAGGTTACGATGACCTATAGTTCCTATTCTTATATATCATTTGGTCACAGATGTAGTGCTTTTTATATATATATGGTATTTACAGAAATCTGTTTTGCGACAGCCTATAGATTTGTTGATCTTTATTCCTGATTTACAGAAATCTGTTTTGCTTTAGAATTATATCTTCATTAAATCTGTATTCCTGAATATTAACATCAATACAATCTAACGAATTAATCTACTATCTAATTAAAACACGATTCTATTTTAATTTGGATAAGAAACTATGTGATGCCTCGGAAAGGGAGGCCTTCAAACATTAGCAATAGAAAAATAAAAATGTACCTACAAAGCTCTATTGGTCAAATTTCTTCGTATAGGGAGTTTGTCACAATTCAGAACAACATATACATATATAGAGAGAGAACCGTTGTACAAATGTAACACACACTTTGATGAACTCGCAGATGACCTTACACAGGGCAAAATGCCGACTCTAACTAAAACATCGATACTCTTGTATTTCAATAGCAATTCCCTATCCCTCATTTCGGGTGACCCAGTTTGTAGAAATCATGATTTATTGTTAACGTATGAATTGCCGTCCAAAGTATGTATGAAATATTTGCTGCTGAACATAAAACGAAAAATAATTTAGTCGATCATCCACCATGTATCTAAAATTAAAAACGCAAAGAAGAAGACAATACCTTACCTCATAATTTAATTAGTTATAAAAAATAATTAGAAATAATTTGATATTGCATTACATACAAAATCGAAGAACCATGACATTTTCTGAGGACAGATTCATCCGTAACACAATTTTTTTTTTGAAACGTAGTGGTTTTTTTATTTTTTCGATCAGAGATATTCACTACTAGACCGTAGTTAAAGGGCGATAATTTTCTCCATACACAATGTTTTATCAAGGTTTGATGGTACTTTTCATATTATGAGGGGTCATTTTGTCATTTTTCATTTTGACCTTGATTACACTTATATGTCTTTGCCATGTTGCGTGTCCGTCTTTGTTTTTCCTTTCTTTTGCTGAAAGTTTCCGTTGAAAGGCATCCTTTTCCTCCCTCATTTTTCTCTCTATTTGCAAAATCCTTTGTTCAGAATTATATCTATTTTCCTGTTGTTTTTGTTCAATGTCATGAATTTTTCTATATAAACTGTGCCTTTCTGCCACTTTTCGACTTTCGATTTGTTCCAGTTTTTTTCGCGTAATGTCCCTGAAATATGTAATATAAGGTTATTTGATTATTAGTTACGGTATATCTTTATGTATAGGAGTATACACAATTTGAATACTTTATCTGAAAGTTTTGTGCGAATGTCGCAAAACGTTAAGGGGACTTTTGCCGAGTTCCCCTATATGCACTTCATCTCTAGCCAATCAACATTACATATTTCCAGTCGATTCACTATGTGATAACCGATGATGTAGTATGATTGCCTATGAGACAACTCTTCACAAGAGACCAGGTGACATAGAAATTAAAACAAATTTATGTCAACGTACAATATTCAACAATGTGCAAAACCCATAACTTATCGTCAGTTATAAAATGCGCCCAAATGACAAATGTAAACCAATTGAAACGAGAAAACTAACGGCCTGGCTTCACGGTCATAAAACTTTCGAGCATGATTTTTGTACTCAGACTCGAAAATCAACCAATCAAATTGCTGGATTTCATGTTTCGAGCATGATTTTTGTGCTCCGAGCACTGAGCAAAGTTTTATGCCTTCAACCCCTGATCTATGTACAAAATAATGAACGAAAAAACAAATATGATATATATCAACAAACGACAACCACTGAATTACAGGCTACTGACTTCGGACATGCACATACAAAACTTAAGTCATCAGATGACTATAAAGTAGAAATTCATCTTACAAAAACACAGACCGGACGTGGCAGGGTACTTATACATCCCCACAAGAGAAACTACGCTAAGTACAAATCTGTGAGTGCCCAGTAATTGACCGTTAGTTCAACGCCAATAACAACTTATAGAAAAAAATCATGACTCTGAGATAGAGACTTTATTTATAAAAGTAAGACAACGAATGTCACATGTGGAGCAGGATTTTTTTTTTTTGTGTATGTGGTTCGTGTCGTTCAGTCTTTAGGGGACGACCATTTGATATTCTGGGGGGGGGGAGGGGGCCAGGAGGATTTTGAAAATAGATAACTCAGCCTTGATAATCACAAAAATAAATGGTTTGTTCTGTGGTAGTTTGAAAATAAATTACCTGACTTGCAATGTATAGAAAATAAATAACTCAGCAGGTCTAATCGAAAGTATGAGATGGCACCAGATTCTTCATAAATTCATCTTTTTTCCCAAAAAAAATCGGGAAACACTTCCCAAATTTTTTAATAAAAAAAGTATAAATATTATTTAAATATACTTGAAATGTCTGAAAATTGGTTTCATTTAACTTGAGGTATATTGTCTCAGGAAACCTTACCTCACCTTTATTTTAACAGGGCCGTAACTACATGTAGGAAATTTCAAAACCAAACGCTTGTCTCTATATCAAATTGTGTTCACGGCCTTGCAAGAAGAAAGTTCTGTTTTCCCTCAGACTTATCGCCCTGATTTTTCGGGATCAATGTTTCTTATTTATTTGTCTTTTGTTCATTGATTGCCCTTCTGTATTCTGTAAGTGTTGCATTCCTTTTGTAATCTAGTAATTTTGTTATGAACTTGATCATGAGTTTTTAAAAAAAACCAGCAGCCACAGGCCTAACTATGTGAATTCCATTTTTGCTTTATCATGCACATTGATCTTTTGATGTTGTCCCTAGAAACTTCAGTCTTGCACTGAATTTATACATTTTGCTTTGAGACCAAAATATTGTCAAAAAATTATTAAAACAAAACTTCATTTTCAGATTATGAAAGGGTCTTCGGAACACCCAGAAAGCATGATTTTGCATCATTTGTTCTATAGCTTCGTGGGCCTTCAGTGGCTCCAAAACCCTTCAAAAAAAATTTGGCCTCGCTCCGCTCGGCGTAGTATGTGTTTGACAATACATTTAAAAGTTCCTACTTATAACTAAACTTCAATACTATGTATGTATGCAATACATGTATATGCAGTTGGGAATTTAAAAAATTCATTTCTGCAAAGGGGGATGGTTAATCTAATTAAATGGTACATAATGACTTTGACTATACTATATGTATTATTTATAATAAACAAATCATTTAAAAAATTGTATGTTTTGGAATATCAAAAATATGGTTGTGAAAATGAATAATCAGTCCCTTGCTTTAATGAAAATGAAAAATCTTGCTTTAATAGTGCAGAAAATGAATAATCTGTCCTCTTAGTTTACAAAAATAAATAACCGATCAAAAACAAATCCTCCTGCCCCCCCCCCCCCCCCCCCCCCAGAATATCAAATGGTCATCCCCTTAGTTGTATATATTGGGTTTTGTAGACTGCCTTTTTTTCATTTGCTACCCTGAACGTTATGCACGGAACAAGTAATGCCAATCGTCTGACAAAATCTATATACCAGTGATATATAATCCGTCAAAGGAATAGCATTTGAACCTTTGTTGCATTCAAAACGATCTGGATGGGGTTTACAGAAAAGAGAATAATGGGCAAAAGATACAGAATAAATAGGGGGGATAAAGAATGGAGAAAAATGGAGTGATCAAATATTAAGAATAGAGAATGATAAGAAAAATGAGAAAGAATAGAGAAAGAGGTCGAAAACAATTCAAACTAAAGTCATGAGAGACCCCAAATCCAGACCCCAAAACAAAAGTAAGAAAAATACTTTGATGTGTGACATGTTTGTTTGTTTTTTTTTTTGTTTTTTTTAAGTACACAAATAATGCCGTTAGTTTTCTTGTTTGAATTCTTTTACATTTGTCATTTCGGGGCCTTTTATAGCTCACTATGCGGTATCGACTTTGCTCAATGAAGGCCGTACGGTGACTAAAGTTGTTATTTTCTGTATCATTTTGTCTTTTACGGAGAGTTGTCTCATTGGCAATCGTACCAAATCTTCTTTTTTTTATATTTTGTAAGTTCAGCGAATGATTTAAAAGCATTTTTTCCTAATGCCCGATTGTATCTAATCATAATATATAATAATATTAATTCTGACCTTTTTTTCTGCTTTACATTTTCAATATCTTCCAGTCTTTGATAGAAGCTGCCTCTGTTGTGATATTCGTGCTGCAATGCAATCGCAGGCAATTTGTCCGTTTTCCTGTCGTTGATATCCGTAAGTGGTCGGTAATAGTCGGAACGAGAAGTGTTTGATTCTAAACATGCTAACGGGGGTAACGTCTGTGCGCTTTGTCTATCTAACACGTTTTGTCTCTTAATCTTCTCCATTTTCTTTATCCTTCGTTGGACAACCTCCTTTTTCAAGTGATGTATTTTGTGAACTTCGTTAGCTACTTTGTGATACTCTATAAGATCGTCCGTTGAAAACGAGTCTCTCTCGGTACTAACACTTGATTCTGACGAATGGTGGGAATCGGCAACATGATGCTTTAGCCTTTCAAGTCTACCTTTCCATGCACACATAGAAGACTCGCATCGTACATATTTGCTCTCTATTATGTTTCTCAAATCAGTATTATCACTGTACGTAGCCTGTGCTCCACAGGTAGGGCAAGTTTTGTTTCCTCGTTTAGTCCATTCTTTGACGCATGACAAGCAAAATAAATGTCCGTTACAACATTGCTGTGGTTGATTCAAAATTAATCGACTGAAAATAAACAAAATGTTCAAAAGTAAGGCTATTTTTTTAAAACAAAAATACAAAAGTGTATACGCTGAAATATCTCGACTGCCTTACTACAATGTAATACTGCGGATATATATTTGACATACAAACATGTACATTTTCCAATAAATTGTCGTTATTATATATTTACTCAAACAAACGGATACAATTTTTTACAAGTATTATCTCGCCAAGACTCGTTTCGTTAATTACATGACTCAATAAAAATATTTGCTAGTCTCTTCCTTTCGTTTTTATATAATCGTGTTTATAGTAGGTCTAATTAGAGATCTTACCAAATAGAACATTTATACTCTAATCTTTCTCTTTTAGAAAGGTCAAGGAATATCTCGTTATCATGTCCTCCAACTTCAACCAATTTTTCATCCATTTATATCATGAACTCTGAGCGAATTATATCACATTGGTTCTAAAACAAATCGGTCCTAACTATAACATTATGTTTGTTTAATCATCGCAGAACAGTAAGTCCAATAGTCCTTCTCTCATGGCGAAACACATTATTGTTCCATCATCATGGGCCGGGGGTTTCTGTGCATGAACATAAACTTAATGCACTTGTTTGACCTTAAGACGAATTAAAAATCTAATATTAATCAAAGAATTAACTGATTTAGTTCAGAAATTCGTCTATCGAAACATAAAACTGAATCCAGATGAAGTTTGTCGTCAAATCGAAACACAAAACTAATTCAAACGAAACAAAACACTAGAATATTCGTGAATCCTAATTTTTCAAAATATTTAGAACACAAACAATGACAGATTGAAAACTCCTCTTTAATAGTTTTAAACAATAATAGAACAATCTTTTGAATATATACATTAAATACTTTAAGGGTTCAAAATATAACAAATAACTATCAATTTAAGTTTAAAAAGGTGTAAAACGTAATTTGATAGTTTATGCACCGTTTCATCTCGGTACCTCTTATTATTATAAACAAATTAAACATAACGTGTTTAACGGTATACTAATTCAAAAAAGGTATATTTGGTGTTTCCCCCCTATGACACGTCTGATACGGTGCTTTTTTTCCGCTATTTGTTTTTTGTCCGATAATTTTGCTTTTTGTCCGCTTTTGTTTTTGTCCGTTGCTTTTTGTTCGACACTGTTGCTTTTTGTTTTTTCCGACACGTTTGCTTTTTGTTCGACTCTTTTGCTTTTTTGTCCGACACTTTTGCTCTGCGTCATTATTATCGACTTTGATTGATGTTTGCTTAACGTCCAGAAGCAAATATTTCATGCATATTCCGGGCGAGAAAAGACTACCGAACCAACTATAAAATTATTTACTACAAAATTGGTTGAGCGATGGCGAAGACCGCGAAATACGCTTATGAAAAGGAGTTTATGTTGTACAGGGGCAGAAAATGTGCTTTACAACATCCCACCTATAATTACAAAAATGTTAAAGTATTGAGCGTGGCAAATAAATTGTTAGACTAACGTGGCTGCGTATTTACACATCCAACACAACAAAACGGACGACACCATAAAAGGGGGAGGGGGGGGCGTTCCAGTCATAATGCAGTGATTCCCTATATATCAATCAATTTTTCCAATAAAAGGGGGAGGAGACGTTTGAGATGATTTCATTGGCTCAGTGTATCTTGGAGATTTGAAAAATAATAGCTAGGATCAGCTCAAATTTAATTAGTGAGAAAACTTCCCTTATCTTTAGTCGACCAACTCTACTCTTTATAATTTGACAGAGGTAAGTTCAGACTAAATCTATAAACGAGTGAAAAACCTTTTTCCCATTTACACAAGGAAATGATTTATTTGTAATTTCGTCAATGACTAAAAACGAGGAAGTAATATTAAAACATCACATCTGAATTAGTTCCTGTATAAAATGGATATCAATGTACTTTAAAGTCAGGTGATAATGGTATTCTGATCGATGACTTTAGTGTACATTTAATAAGGATGTTTGTGTTTGTGTTTCTGTGTATGTTTGTTCATACTGTTTTCTGTATGCAGTGCAGATCGCAGACTAATAAACCAGTAGATTGGTAAGACTTAAGTCACATGATAACATTTAAAATTTAATATTTTCTTACATCTTTAGGAACTTTACAGTTCTCATTCTTTTTTAACATGTTTAAACCCTTTCGTGATGTCTAATTGACAAAATCAATTTGTTTGTTTGTTTGTTTGTGTGCTTTTTTTCTTCTCCTATACACGAATAGGTAATACAGATCATATTTTTCAACCTAGGTAATCTATGTCCGAGTGTAGAAAAACCTGAATAGTCTGGTAACCCTTCATTAAAATCACATGTACAATCAAGCTCAACATATCGGTATAATACAAAGACGCATTAACGTGTTAACGACGAGTGCAACATTTGGAGCAGGATCCGATTACTCTTTGCGAAGAAACTGAGAATATCCCAGTTTCTGGTAGGGTTACATGTAGTGTTTCTCAGTTATGTATGTTGTGTTTTGTACACAGTAGTTGTCTTTTGATAGTTTTAGTTTTTGCCCTGACATTGTCAGTTCGTTTTGGACTAATGAGTTTTATTATCCCTCTGGTATATAACGCCTCTCTTTTCTAGTACTTAATATGCATTTATCACAATTAAAGTAGTTATACATATTTTAAGGTTCATAGTGTACAAGATACCTAAGCTTGGAAGTCATACCGATCCCAATTTCCAAGCTGGGACGGGATTTTACTACATGGACAATAATAATCCTGAACTGAAACCTTCTGACAGAGGATTAGATGTGAAGAGTGATGCTTTGTTTCATACACTCGACCAAATCTACAATAACAAGGTAAGTTCGATGTAATATGGTAGATTCTGCATTATGTCGTATCTTTCAAATCATATAGGGGGAGCGTTAAGATCTCACTAAACATATTTTTAGAGCCCTTTATACCTTGCTTTTCGGTGTGAGTCAAGGCTTCGTGATGAAGAGCGTACTTTAACCTATAATGGTTTACTTTTACAAATTGTGACTTGGATAGAGAGTAGTTTCATGGATACTCATACATACATCTTATTATATCTATTAACCCGCCGATTTTTGCGCCTGTCCCCAATCAGCCTGACAGGGGCCTCTGATCTTTGTTAGTTTTGTTTTTTTTTTTTTTAAATTCTATTTCATCTAGGCAGCAACCATTTGATTTTCTGGTGGGGGGGGGGGGATTTTTTGGAAAAAAAAGTTTGTTTCCAGTTTTCGGAGAAAAAAATAATTTGTTTCTGATCCTGAGGAAAAAAAAGTTTGTTTCACCGTCAGCTGCCACTATATGTATTGCTAAAATTGAAAGAAAAAAAAATGTTTTCGACTTCTCGCCAAAAATATAGATTGTTTTTCGCCGGAGGCGTTAAAAAAAGTTTGTCCAGAAAAAAAATCCAAAGCCCCCCCCCCCCCCCCCCCGAAAATCAAATGGTTGCTGCCTTATATGTTTATGGGTTTAGCATTTTCAATGAAATAGTACATATTATTGTTTAGGGACCAGCTGAAGTCCCCATCCAGGTGCGGGACTTTCTTTCTGTGTTGAAGAGCCATTGGTGGCCTTCGATTTTTTCTTTTGTCGATTGACACATTCCCCATTTCCATTCTCTATTTTATATAAAACTATTTTTAGAACAGCTAGTGACTAATTTGAATGTCAAATAAAAGTAACGCTTTAAAAATTCCATGTCAAGGATTAAAAAAAAACGTCACAGTGAAGTGAAAAAGCCATGTTTACAAGTACCAAAGTACTGACGATAGAGCTGATGATACTCTCAGGGATTAATTTGATCGTTTTATAAATCTCGCATTCAATATTGCAGATGATTTACAATAGATGTTCAGTATTTTAAAGTATGTATTCTATTCTTGAGTGTGTATATAGTATTACTAATAAATTGTAAAAACATGTTTTGTTTTTTTATTTTAACAACTAAAGTTTTGATCGAGTTATCGATATAAGAGTATAAAATTTTGGCCAGTAATTTCGTTGGTCTGACAAGTTCTTTCATTTTACAGTGGCGGATCCAGGGGAGGGTTCCGGGGGTTGGAACCCCCTTTTTGAACGATTAATGCATTTGAATGGGGACATATAGTTGGACCCCCCCCCCCTTTATTGTCCTGGGTTGTGACCCCCGCCCCGCCCTTTTAAAATGGCTGGATCCGCCCCTGATTTCATGATACGCAAAGAAATACACGAGTTTGAGTGGTTTGTCTTATTTCAGACAGAAATTGGCTATTTTATGTATAGCGATCACACACCAGACAATAGAACAGGCGCTGACCCACGAGGACATGCGAAAGGTAAACGATTATCATAACTTATGTTCTTAATTTGTTTAATCTAAACTAATCCTTAATAGGAAATTGTCTTGTTCCAAAACCTTCTTTTATGTAAATTTTATCACACAATTCAGTATGATGTTGATGTATACAGGTTAATAACAACTACTGAAAAGTCTGAACATAGACTGAATAACATTAACGGTACCAATTGTTCTGCTCCAGATACGAATTTCGACAATAATTGTCTCTTCGGTGATACTCGATGACATAACATTTGAAAATCCAAAGCTTATTACAAACATTTAAATATCTGATTGGACTGCAAACGATTTTTTTTAACAGAACTGAACTAACCGAATTGAATAGCCCAAAAAAAAAGATCTGCCATATTCCTGACTTGGTACAGACATTTTTCCAACAGACATAATAAGTTTATGTGACAATAATTGGAATCCAGCAACTAAATCCGTGTAAACATCCATCACAGATATACAACACAACTTACTCAAATATGCAAATGACCATACAAATTATTCTTACAGTGACGCCAACAAAAAAGAGATAGTAAATAATAAATTTTGAATTTGATAATGATGTCAACAAAAAAAGTGTTTATGCCAGATGATTAAAACTGAAGGTGACAAACGTTAAAATTAATTGAAGTAAATAAATGGTGATTGTCAGCATATAATAAGTTCAAAAGCAAATTAAAAGATATATTTTAATCTAAATATCATCAATGCATGCACAAGGTCTAAAAATGTGTTAAAACAAATGGTATATCAATATACAATACATGTAAACAGCTATAATTTTCATTCTGAATTTTTCAATCATGCAAACATTACTTAGATAAAATAATACAAATGATAGGTCAGTTAACATTATAAAAAGGTCAATAACATTGATAAATATTAATCAAATAATAAGCATATTTATAGTACATGGCAAGCTAAGGAAACATTCAAAAATAATAATATGTACAAAGTAAGGATTTATAGAAAATATATGTTATAACTTTATATAAATGGTTTTAAATGCTGTAATTTTTTGGTATTTCTATACAATATTGTTAAGTTCTTCATTGCGGTTTGAATGATTGTCGCTGCTGCTCCAATCATTGTCGTTAATGATAGAATTATTGCCGTTAATGGTCGGATCATTGTCGTCGCTGCTCGAATCATTATCGTCGCTGCTCGAATCATTGTCGTTGCTGCTCGAATCATTGTCAGTAAGAAAACGAAATTGCAATGCTTTATTTTCTAGATCTTTGCTGTTAAATTTGCATTTACAAGAAAAACAATTGATGATAATTGAGAAGAAAACTAATACAACCAGTGCATAGATTAAAGGCACGAAGCAAACAACTAAAACACAAACTACATTTACCCATCTTTTTTGTTTTTGTATAAATCCTGTAAGTGCTTGACGCAGTTGGGTTCAGTCTTGCTAACATTTTCTGTCTCATTTGTTTCTTCGATACTTGACATCATATCTTTTATCAAAACCGTACATTTTTCAACATCTTCTTTTTGATCACTACTGTTTAATTTCATGGCAACTGCAGGTGTTACAGTGAGCAAAATAAGGGGCGCCCGTGAGTTGGCCCCTAAAAATATGTATACTAGTTCAGTGATAATGGACGTCATACTAAAGTCCGAAGTATACACAAGAAACTAAAATAAAAAATCATACAAGACTAACAAAGGCCAGAGACTCATGACTTGGGACAGGCGCAAAAAAACGTGTTTGCATCCAAATAAAAAAAAATGCCAATATCACGTCAGTTCATCATTGAGATAATTTATCATTGAGCACAATCATGTTACTAGGACTAATCCACACATATGAATTAGCTTGAATTACATAAATGTTATATCTACATTTATTAAATCTAACCAAAAAAGATCCAATGTATCATTTTACCCAGATCAAAGCAGTGCTTAAACGTTTTACCTGATTTAAAGCAGCCAAAAAATTAATCAATACTTAATTAATCTTAAACATATTAATATATTAACTAACGATCTTCCGAACTTTCAAATAGAAAGTGATGCCAATCAGATAAAATCCTTGTTTATAAAGGCAGCTTATAACTCAGTTTCCACGAATAGTGTTGTATTTATGGGGGGGGGGGGGAAAGAATGAACAATGAACAATTGAGATTGACGAAAAAGTAAAATTAGAAAGCTACTGAAAATAGATTTAAGTTCCGATTTCCTTCAAAGTCCAATGTATAAAAGAACGTATTAAAGACCAATTTATATGAAACTGTTTTATGGAAACATATGTACGAGGACTCTAAAAAAAATGTGCAAGTTATACTTTTCATAGAAATTTGGTTGCAGTATCAACAACAAACATAGAATTAAGATTGAAAGAATTTAATTTGCATTGAATGTACTGGCCGGACCAGTAGGTATACCTAAGTGTCTAATTCGCAAAAACGGCGAAAATATAAAGAAAACAACTTGTTTGGAAACTTATTGGTAAACTTCAATAACACAAAAAGCAAATTTTACAATGTGTATGAAAAGAACGTATTAAGTGTGAATGCAAATGTTATATAAAGCAACCAAATAAAAACGAAAGTAGAATTAACAGTTTAAATCTCGGATAAAAATAACCTACAGTTCGTATGCCTTCATAAATCACTTATCCAAGTTAACGGAAATAAAAAAATGTAAGTAATAAATATATATTTGATTTTTTATAGAAGTTTCTCTATATTTATTAAACAGGTGTTTAAATAACGGAATTAAACCCATTAACTGCTGGTATTAAACTGTAACAAGAATGTGTCCGAAGTACATGGATGTCCCATACGCGCTTTCATTTTCTATGTTCAGTGGACAGTGAACATGGGATAAAATCTCTAATTTGGCATTTAAATTAGAAAGATCATATCATAGGGGACATGTTTATTAAGTTTCAAATTGATTGGACTTCAACTTCACCAAAAACTACCTCGACTAAAAACTTAAACCTAAAGCGGGACAGACGGACAAACGGACGGACGGACGGACGAACGGACGCACAGACCAGAAAACATCATGCCCATAAATGGGGCAGGGGTGGCTCATGAGGGGTGTTAGATTTGGTTCATTCTTTGTTTTTTTCATATCTGATTAGATAAGTCATTTATGATTTATCTGTTTTTTTGGCATATTGTTCATCTAGTTGTCATGGTAGCATTCATGCGCTTAGTTACAGTGGTCAAAATGATAGAGTTTAAGGCTAAAAATAGTAGATTCTTATTTTTATTCTCAAAGGCACAATCTTCGTATATATTGTTATGTATTGCATATTATTAAATATCTTTTATGATTTCTAAAAACTTGTAATGAAAATATTATTAAAATGTTCACTGTTGCGATAGTAACCAACAAGTTATGACAGATTTTAGCATCTTCTCAACATTTGAAAAAAATCAACAATTTTTGCAATTTTTTTTATATATATATCATGTGTCTGCCATATATATTCCAACTCCTGGCTTAAAAACACCAATATATTCAAACCTAGAAGCGCTAAGCAACACTTTCTTACAAATAATCTCAAGCGGTTTCTGATTCGACGTCTATTTGTCTTCCATATGTAGGTCTCGAATGTTTTCATTGCAGAAACTACTGCTAGTAATTATTTTTCAATTTGAGCGTAATTTTTCTCGGTCGATGTTAATGCTCTCGGCGTATAATATACCGGTTTTTCCTCCTGCTACAAGCAAGCACCAAGTCCTGCTTTCGAAGCATCAAACTGTAATATGAGTTCTTTCTTTTTATCAAAATAATATCAAACTGTTCTTGTTTGGAATTAATGGAGTACATACGATCCAGATCATCATTATTTATAAAGCAACCCCTGCCAACATTATAAACCTTCCAAACTTTAATTCCATCAAGGAGAAATTATAGGTTGTTTTTGCTGGTATTGCCTCTCCATCTGTGGCTCTTAAGTTTTAGGTTATCAGAATTTACGGCTACCATGGAACATTGAACAAGAAACTGGAAGTTGGCGCTGATCTCACAGCATTTCTATAAGTTGAGGTTGCTCCTTATACAACATTTGTTTACAGTTTGTCTTTATATGTTTTATGTAAAACCGTGTGTTGATCCTCCTGAACAAGACGTTATTGCAAACTACACCACAAAATCGGGAGAATGTTGTTCATGCTTATCAAAAGTCATCTTTAGTTAATAAACAAACATAATGAAACATGCATCATAAATATATGAAGAAATGATACATTCGTAGATATTTCATGCATTATTAATTTTTCTAAATTCTTAATATATATCAATAATGTATATTGTTGCAGCACTCTAAGGAAAATGTACATCTGGTTACGGTATTTATTTTTTCAGGAGTTTTGGGATTTGAACAGTCAGGTGGATTTTGGATGATACATAGCGCACCACGATTCCCGCCATTGAGGTCTGATGGCTACAAATGGCAAGAAAAGGCCTCGAAAAATGGACAAACTTTCCTGTGTATATCTTTAGACTACGGGGTCGTTAATCGTACAGGTAAGCAGTATATAGATGTTATAACTATTGTCTCCAGATATCATCACACGTGTTGTCTCAATATATCGTAAGACGGAATGTTTAGTTTTAGTTTAAACATATTCATTTATAGTGGATTGGGAAACAAGTTATTCCAACTAATAGTAATCCCTTTCCACTTTGCGTTGCGAGTGCTGCCTTGTGTTTTTGACTTTTTGTTATGAATCCATTAAGTTTTATTAATTTTTGTTCAAATTAATTGTGTTTAGTTTATTGTTTAGTCATCATTATTGTTTTCAGACGTCTATATTCCAATATATGCTCTCAAAAAAAAAATACAAACTATTATTTTTTAATTATATTATATTCACAGGAACGGTGTTCCGATACATCTTTCCTTACATATACGATGTTGGCTTCCCTGCAATGTTCAACAAAGATTATCCAATGTTAAGACGTTTTAGTGTAGATAAGGGTACAAGGCAGCTTCATGTCCAAAAGTCGCCATGGTATGACGTCATAAAACTGCCAACAAAAGATGGCGTGGTTTTCTGGAGTTTTTCTAAATATGGAAAGTTCGGGAAAGATTTATATGATGGCTTATTGTCAAATGAACTTCGACAGGACTTACTAGTGCAGTCATGGATAGAGACACAAAAAACGGCGGGAGATAAACTGCCTTCAAATTGCTCTATTCAGTACAAGGTATGTGCAGTAATGTGTAGATAGTAAGATGAAGTGCCTTCAAACGAACATATACATTACACAATTAGTGCATTCACTTATATTGACTTAAATATCTTAAGATATGCTGCGTTTCAACTGTTCTATACAGTAAAAGGCATAAGTGCAGCATGGATATAGAATTTCCGAAACAGTATAATATGTTCTGACTTCTTGCTGTTCTAAGTAAAGTTATGGATAGAGACTCGATAAACACCTCGAGATCAGCTGCCTTCTAACTGTCCTATACAATTTATGCAGTACAATTTAACTGCAGTAATGTATACAGACACATAAAACACCTCATGCATGAATCGAGACAAAAAACAAAACCACATGGAGACAAACGGCATTCTAATTGGTGTATACAGCCCAAGGTATGTGAAGTCGTGAATAGAGAGTCAGATATTTGGTGGAATATGCATACAAAAAAACAATAATTATAGAATGATAATTACCATGATTCCTAAGTATATTATGTAAGATTAATAGAACGTTGTATTACCCAGTCATCACATATACATCAATCGGCAGATGTGAAATAGATCAGACACATATCAACATACTGTCCAGAGTAAACACTTAAATCAAAATTGAAGACTAAATTCTCAGAATTAGTCGGTTTACGGTTTAACATGTATATTATATGAAGGAAGCTCGATAGATTACTTTGTTGTTGCTTAGGTTTTTCAAGTCTTTTTTTTTCTTTCAAATTCACAATTGTTGAACATGTTGAAACGAAATGCAATGAATTTTGTACATTCACAGGTTTACAATGTCAATACAATGAAGTTTCCAGATAAAAACATAGAATTTTCAACATCTAAAGACCACTCTAAATGGGTTGTCTCTAAAGACAAGGGGAACTGGTTGTGTATCGGTGATATAAATAGACAGGTTAGTATTTGGTTCATTAAAAAGTCAATCTGTATGTATCGATTTGAAAAAAGGTTAAAACTGACAGTTTTGCTGTTTGCACTGAAACCTGGAACGGACTCAGAACACGGACTTTGTTCTGAAAGCCGGTTTGGTCTTATATTTATGCATTATATGTATACATATTTATTCATTTAAGATAAAAAAAAAATATGAAATTGGCAGACACAATAAAGCGATCAACCTGGGACTGGTAGTATATTTTGTGTCGTAAATTTTACGGACGCCATCACGAATTGGTTGACTGTTATGGAATAACAGTTTCCGAGATAATATCGGATATGTTCTTTATGTCGTAATAACAACCCTTCCCTTTTCACGAATGAGACGTACCGAATGAGACTACTTACCGTTTTTGTAATAAAATGAGCAACATGAAGGGTGCCACATGTGGAGCAGGATCTGCTTACCCTTCCGGAGCACATGAAATTACCCCAGGTTTGGTGGGGTTCGTGTTGCTTAGTCTTTAGTTATCTATGTTGAGTCTTGTTTACTATTATTTGTCTGCTTGTTGGTTTCACTTATAGCCATGGCGTTGTCAGTTTATTTTGTATCTATGAATTTGACTGTCCCTCTGGTATCTTTCGCCTCTCTTCAATCATGAACATAATCCATACCTTAGTCTATAAAATGATGTCATTCAAAATGAGGAAATACAACGAAACAATCTGGTTTAAACAAAACAATACAACGTTAAAAAACATATGATAAACAGCAACCAAGAACAATAACTGAATTACAGGCTCCTGATCATGACTTGGGACCAGAATATATATAATGTGGTGCCGGCATTAATAATATTATGTTAGTGAGTTTTCAATCCCAAAAATTGGAAAATAGGCGTAAGAGCACATACTTTAAAGTCCAGAATATCAATAGAACATGAAGGCTCTTTTAATGAAACATTTAAAAGGTCACGACTCTGAAATTAAAACAATTTATTGAAGTGGTTCACTCAGGAAATAACCCATAACATATTGCTCCATATGAAAATAGTTCAACATTTTGAAAGTTTTAATTCAGTATTTAGTATTGTTTACCTAATTCTTTATTGTTCTTTGTACCTTTGCCCCCCATTATTCTCTAATATTTACTCAGTTTTCTCTATTCAATACTTGTTGCCATTTATTTTCTATTCTGGTAACCCAATCCTGACGCTCTTTTTTACTTATTGCATTGTCTGTTTATTCAGACTTACGAGTTTGAATATCATTTGATATCGGTCGCCTATATTTTACAAATAGATATAACCATTCACTGTATGCAATTAAGTTGAAATAACAGGTTTTATTTTATTTGAAAAAAAATGTATAAAATATAAGTTTCAATTGATAAAGCAATACTTCTGTATTCTTATTATAGCCTGTTTTCCTCCAGAATGTGTCTTTTGTATGCAGCTGTATATCTTCACTTTAGTGTTTTCATTTTAGAAGCCACAGAAATATAGAGCTGGTGGGCAAGTTTGTTTTGAGAATAAATCTGCGTGGAATAGTTTCAAAAAGATTGTCAAAGAATTTGCAGCATGTTAAGCATGTGGGAAGTTATGAAAGATCGAATTTCTGAATCACCTTTAACTTAACAAAGAACTGATAGTATGAAGAATTTTTTTTATTTTGTACAGGATTTATTTTGTAATAAAGTATGTGTCTACAATAAAGTTTGATAATTGCGTGTCTTCATGACAATCATTTTAATACCATGAACAAGATTCCTACATTCAAAGTACATAGGAATGTATCTGTATATTTACATCCATTTTCAAGCATCGTAATTTAAGAGTTCCTAACAAACAACTATTGGAATTAACATTTAAAGATTATACTGATCATTCTCTCTGTCTTTTTGTGGTTAATATTCAATAACACTTGAACTATTTAAAGCAGGAAGATAAAACAAGGGAAAAAAACTTCCCGGTAAATGTATTGTTAATAATTTGTTCAGATCATATCTGCTATTGGCTATGTTTATATTGAGCGACAATTGTGTATACTCAGCTAATTGACAAAGGTCAAGGGTGAGTTATTATAAAAAGTAAAATAACAAAGTTAATTCATTTAAATATCAAAATCAAAAAATCACTCATCAAACTATTAGGAAACAACTGTCATATGCCTGACTTGGTACAGACATTTCCTCGTGTAGGAAATGGTGGATTAAACTGGGTTTTAGAACTAGCGAAAACTCTTACTTGTATGATAATGACATACACTTCCATATTGTTGACAACAAAGTTTTTAAAACAAAACAAACAGACATCATAGTTAGAAATATAACATTTGGGGCGCACACCAGTCAAGTTCGAGTTATCAAAGACCAGCGTGAAGCTTAAACAAATGAGAATAATGCCACATTACAGCAATTAAAAACAACCATATTACAAAAGATTCATGAATTGGGAAAGACACGTAAGGAAGACGATTTTTTGTTTGTTTCTATCTACTTTCAACGGTGACACATGTATTCCCTCTTTATATCTCATATTGTCTTTGAATCAATGGTTAAGCTAGGTTGATTGCAAAACTACGCATAACATACCGTATAACGGGTTATTTTCGCCAGTGTAAAATTTCGCGATTTTCATCGAATAAGGTATACGAAATAATTTTGCGGTTATTTTATTTTGGCGGATTCAAAACTTTTATCGATACTTTTGCATTAGCGCTTTTAAATTGGCGGTTTTGTTCTATCCGAGAAAATAAACATTTACACCCCGCGAAAATAACCCGCTCTTTCATTGTATCAACACAAATTAAACGATGCTTAAAGCTTTATGACACAATCTATATTTTATTGTTCGTAAACAATAGCAAAAAAGAGTAACTTATAAAATGCTGAACACATCGTCAGGAAACCACGAACTTGGATAACAATTATGGAACGTAATAAGATCAACACATGGTTGTAATCAATAATAAGGAAACAGAAGTTTAACTGAAACAACTAATGAATATGGCTGTTGTTGTCAAATAGTCAGCTTCTATGTATGTTTGCCTTTGTTTTTGTTGCACGTGTTGTTGTTGTTCCGTTGTCCTCTCTCAATCGACTTATGACATCTGAACAGCGGTATACTACTGTTGCCTTTATTTACAAATAGAGCAAAGAACAAATCGAGGTAATAAGCATTATCTGAGTGAATTTCATTCCAACAAATAAACTCATCATATATATATATAAGGATTGAAATTTTATATTTACGCAAGACGTGCGTTTCGTCTACAAAATACTCATCAGTGACGCTCGCATCTAAAAATGTTAAAAATGCCAAATAACGTACGAAGTTGGAGAGCATTTAGGACCAAAAACATTAATGATTTTGACAAATACAGTTAAGGTAATATATTCATGAGGTAGAAAAGCCCCAGTCTTTCAAAAATTTTGATAACATTTTAATAGGCTCGAGGGTACAACAATTTCAGAAAAGTTTTAATTTTTTTTTCATAATAAATTTTATTTCTTACATTACTAATTAATATTTCATGATATGGTACAAAATACAACCAAACAAATCGGTTGGTTTTGGTCCCAGAGGACTTTTAAAATGTTTAGATCGTTAACAAAATCTCCAAATTAACCCCCTTTGGTGCTGAAATGCCTCTTTTTCGCATAACAATTGAACTATCTTTTTTAACTCATCGGTAATCTATATGTTTTATTGTTATTTTCAAATAAATGTTATAAAAATCGGAAATAGGAGACAATCGGATTAGACGACTATTCTTGTACGTAAAGCTCTAAGACTAAGAAAACAAATCACTAGTAAGTGTGAACAGATACATCAGTCATCAATCTAAGTCTAAAGTAAATTTACAAAAATACTGAACTCTGAAGAAAATTCAAAGCGGAAAATCCAAAATCAAAAGGCAGAATCAAATGATTAAAAAATCAAACGAATGGACAACAACTGTCATAACTATTCTGTATAAGAGGCTTATGAAGTAAGTCAAGGATGAACATATAGGGAAAATGGTACTATTTATTCTGCCATAGGCGACAATATTAACATTTTCTAAATTTACCACTTTTTAAGATAAAAACCTGGAGAAAACAGTTATATATTGTGTTAGTACTTTATTATTCTGTTTTAGAAATTAAAGCCAAATAGTATCATGACCAACTTCCAACGGAGCTTGTTTATGTTATTCATGCCCACCGTCATTTTGCACCAAATTTATAAAATTTTGAATAGTTCTCTAGAAGGTATTTCAATCGGTTTCAAAATTTATATTATAAATATACACACTGCAGTCATTCATAGATAAATAAAAAGATATAGTGTACCTTAACATCCAATCCCAGCGCTCCTAATTTGACTTCCTTCACCTGCCTTGGGTACACAAAAGGCCAACTAATGCTGGGAAAATTTAATACTACTGTTTTCCTGTACGACCGTAAATTAGTAATTGAAGAATGAAAACGACATACGATGTGGCAGGTGATATATTTCCTGAAATAGGAAATTGACAATTGTAAAAGAAAAGGTAGAATCTTCACTTTTTTCAAAGATATTAGTTTGTGTTGATATAGAGAAAAGTACAAGTTATATGAAGCACAAATAATACAAAGTCTTCTTAAAGACAACCATAACGAGGAAGCTTCTTGAAATGTCCTTGATTTTCCCTTTTCAGATATATTGATAATGTCCCCTTACTAGATAATTCAGAATTAAGCGAATGCTTATATTGCATATATCTACACTTAATTTGAGATTGATAATAATAATGGCAATTGAAATATTGGTTCATAACTTGTACTTTTCTCTATATCAACACAAACTAATACCTTTTCTTTTACAATTATCAATTTCCTATTTCAGGAAATATATCACCTGCCACATCGTATGTCGTTTTCATTCTTCAATTACTAATTTACAGTCGTCAATTGCCATTATTATTATCAATCTCAATTACCAATATATCTACAAGAGAAATAAAAGAACATTTCAAGGTTTTTGTCTTTGAGAAGGTTCTGTGTGAGGTTACAAAAACAAAACCGCTTCTACACATAGCGTACCACATATCGAACATGATCTGCTTACTCTTCCGCCGCACCTGTCATAACCACTTGTTTTTGTTGGGCTCAAAGTTTAGTGTTTTATCTTGTATTTTGTATACTTCTGTTTGTTAATTCGTTGTTTTTAATTTTTTGTTTGCCATGGCGATCTCGGTTTGTCATTTACTTTATGTTTGAATAAACATTCAATTTTGGAAATTTTAACAATTTCTTTATAAGGAGTTAAATGTCCATAATGATATATAAAGACGCACACATATTGCCTCCATTTAACTGTGAAAAAGGCAAGTAGATTTGGAACGACACACCCGTATTGTTCTATGTCAACAAAGACAACAGTAGTATACCGCTGTTCGAAATTTATAAATCGATTGAGAAAAAACACATCTAAAACTGAGGGAAACACATCAAATGTAAAAGGAGAATTAAGACACAACAAAAACACAACATTAAAATAATTTATTAATTTATTTTTTCTTAATTTTCGGAACACGTTTTAGAAATTTAAATGTGACGTCACTTTGGGCGTTGCGTTGACTATGGGTAACAGGGCTGTGATTTTGTAATGTATTTGTTTTTATTCTTTAGCTAGTCACCACTTCAGTTTAATCATGTACATCAATTATATAGTCATTTTATTAAGTTTACTGTTTGCAAAACTATGTATTATTCTTGATAATAATGATGCTTTTGTCCTAGGCAGATTGATGTTTTTGTCCCGGGCGGATAAACCTAGCCTCACAACTTTTTGGAACTTTTGGTCCTCGGCGATCTTCAACTTTGTAATTGTTATGACTTTCAACTTTTTACATCTGATCATAGTTTTGTGTGGACGTAGCGAGCGTCTGGCGTATAAAAATATTGTTTAACCTGTTACCGTTTGATGGCTATTAATCGTTTGTTTCTCTGTACTATATTATCTCCTATTTATCTGTTTATTTATTGTAACTCTGTCGTGTAATATTGTCATTGTAATGTTATAATTAACACTGACATTAAAGCGGGAGGTTTGGCATGCCACAAAACCAGGTTGAACCCACATTTTTTTCATAAAATACCCTGTACCAAATCAGGAAAATGACCATTGTTACATTATAGTTCGTTTCTGTGTGTGTTACATTTCGGTGTTGTGTCTCTGTTGTGTCATAGTTCTCTTATATTTAATACGTTTCCCTCATTTTTAGTTTGTAGCCCGGATTTTTTTTTTTTTTTTTTTTTCCTCTATCAATTAAAGATTTTTTAACAGCGATACATGTATACTACTATTGCCTTTATTCAACGCCATTTCAGCAGTATTGTCCATATAGTTGCAACCTTAAGTTTAGATAGGAAAAGCGGGAATGGCCAAAGAGAAAATAAACATGCAATTCTAGGCGATTGAGGTTGGAGTCGAACGCACTTGACACGTGCTGTTTCCAACTTTAAATGGAAGCGATTGCAGGCTTATGCTACTATATATGAACGACATTGACCGCTTTGCAAACCCTTTGGTTTGTATTCGTCTTCTATTCAGTGCCTCAAAGTCAGGAATATGACAATTGTTTTTATATTTATTCCCTTGAATATAGTCGAACTTGTTATTTTGTCATGATTTAAAGGCTTTTCAGGTTTTTAATTAACCATAGATTTTGTTATTTTTTTTTAAACTGTTTTTCCTTTTCAAGCATTTGAAAGCTTGTTCGTGACCTTGTTAGACAATACACTAAATCGCTTAAAAATGCCGTGAGGAATTTATATGTCAACAAAAGAAAAGTATCTTTCTTTCACATATTTCACTAATGCACACATGAGAAAAATTCATTACCGAAAACCCAAAATTACAATTAGGAAAACATATTCCTGCAAACTTGAGTATATGAAAGTTTTTCAATTGTCATAAAAGTGTAAATCCGTATAATAGAAAAAGAGTCTTTCTTTGAATAATCCTTGGTTCCTAGTAAAATGTCACGATAAGCGTTTCATCGCAAACTTAAGTTATTGTACGACATTTGGGAACATGTCAGATTCTTCATAAATCAGTCCCATAACCAATGAATTATACTGCATGAGTGCCAATGAAAACGCAACACTTGTGTACATTTCCAATCTTTAAAAAAACATATATATTATATGAAATGATTACCTATATACATAAAATATATCGGTTTGAAAATGAATTGTCAGACTTAACGCTTGAATAATTTTAGAAAAAAAAGTTGGTTACAGAAAAGGGGAAGAGTCGATTGCACCACTATATTACGCACGAGTGATTTTCTCATGTTTGTTTTGGAAACCTTGCTTAAGAATTGAAATTTCCCATCCTTGTGTGTAAGCAACTACATAAACTAAGACTTAGATGCCTAAACTTGCAGACTACCAGATACATGAAGTTTGGGGCATGGTACAAGGAGACATTTAAGTCGTGAAAGTTCTCGCAGAATGAAGTGTTCGGCCTCAACAATAACCAGACGCATCCAATGATTCAACCACACTTGGTATTTGAATGATAGGCCATGTCCCGGAGTGCAACTACTGCCCAAAAGGTCCGATATATTCGTCTTCAGCACCTTCGAGATTGTTTCCGTACGACTGTCCAATCAGCATGAGAAATTGTCGGCGTCCAGGGGAGACAAATTGGAGCACACACGGTAAGACGCGGTTTGCCTAGCAGTGGGTTAAGAGCAAGGCCCTTTCTGTGGTAACATGCTGACAGCAGTACGACACCAAAATCGCCTTAGATGGACACAACAGCTTCAAAGATGGTCACACAGGCAATGGACAACTTTCTTATTAACGGACGAATAAAGATCCCATCTCCGCCGTAGTGATTGACGAACTCGTGTGTGGAGGAGCTACATTGATGAAGTTGTATGACCAACTGTTATACCGTTTATGGCTAGACATCGTGATGTTAATCTTTTTCAACAAGATGACGCTCGTGCACACTCCGCTGGACTCACAGCTGCGTACATCAATGACAACCATATTCAGACATTATCATTATCATGGCCATCTTTTTCGCAGGATTTGAGTCCAATTGAACAATACGTAAGACGACGACAGCCACCACCAGTTACGCCGCGCCAACTTGAAATTGCATTGTGGAAAGAATGGACAAACATTCCACAACACCGTATTCCACGTCTTGTAAGGTCAATGCCACGTCATTGCAGAGATTGCCTTGTAGCAAGCGGTGGACACATTCGTTATTGAGACTGTGAGTTAGTGAATTGTAGCGTTGTGTTGCATGAACATATTGCATTCAAATCGTGGTCAATTCCTGTAAAGAAACTATTACAATTAACTAAAAACAAAGTGTTGCGTTTTCATTGGCACTCAGTATATTAAATTTCATATCAACATCGACACATATAGTAAATGCATTTCAATTGGCTGGCATAACTGCAATGATACAATACATTACATAACATAAACACAAATCACACTGTACACTTTTCTCATAACACGTATACTATTTTTCCTAATTCTAATACATCCTTACCAACTGGAAATAAGGCACGGAATCAGATAATACATTTACCGAAATGAAATATTCATTATCAATTGTTAGACATAGCTGATGTCTTTGTGATGTGGTTATAGTCAATATCACAAAGGTAAGAGTATTATGATTGTTAAGAAGTCTGATATAATAAACACAATATGAATTTACATAATCAAGTTTCATATTAGTTGCAATCCAGTTTTGATATCCTTTTTGCTGCTGCGATACTAGATTGGAATCTATTACGTTCCAAAGCTTCCTCGTAACACTGATATGCTCTGTCTTTATCACCAGATATCTCGTAACATACACCAAGTATTAATAAGGAAATATACATATGTGAAACTGTAAATGAACAATTGTCTGTCACTATTAAATATAAATCACGTAAAGCCTGTTGTGTGTTGATCAAATCACCAAGATGACGAAAGCATAGATATCTTAGACAATGAGACATTACATCAGGTGGTACGTGTATGTCTTCATCTTCAACCTCCAGCTTTAGTTCTGATGGAATTAATGATGAGTGCTTTATGTATTTGACATTAGCTATAGTCGCCATTTTCATCCTTTCATTCAATGTCATTAACGAATGCACATTTTGTTGGTAACAATTTCTGTGTTTTTCACAGTTGTAATCATCGTCCTTACACATCATGTCAGGTGAACATCTTGATAGTACATAGTCAGTAAGTCTTAGTGTAACATTAAACTGTCCAGTTATATAATAAAACGAAGCGTATAGCAACCAACCCGATACAGCATCTGTCTTGATTCCATCCATTAAATGTTTATGATAACGTTTGTGTATGTTGTACGGGTTACTGACTGACTTTGCTGGGGGTAGTAATTGTGCTAAAATTTGACTGATTTTAGCATTATGATATTTACATACATCGGTTATAAATGTAGATAGTTCGGACATTATTAAAGATTCGGTAAATGATAGATATTTATGACAAACAGAAATATCATTAGGTACTGTCATTCTTTTTGAAATCTTGTAAAATAAACAGTCCAAAATAACGAACGAAGATTCACGTTTTGTACGTAATAGATAGCCGATCTCATTTTCTATCGGAAATAAACTTATTAGCAATACATCAATCCCTCCGTGCTTTATATTATCAAGAGCACGCATTAATGTCTTACTGTTACTCTCATTGATCGTTCCATCGAACATATTGTGTCCAGGTATAAAATAGTTTGGACAGTAGCATATTTTTACCCATGATATTAATTTATCAAGACAGAGTGAAAAACAATAAAACAATTTAGGTAATTGAAATGTTTCAATATCAACCTCCTCCGAGACCCAGAATAAAGCCGTCTTCAAAAAGTAGGAACACACTAAGTCCTTGATATCATTGTCTGCGTTAACGATGCGCTTAAATGTTAGTTTGAGTAGCCCATAACATAAAAGTTGAGTGAAATTAAACGAATATACAAGTATTTTCTCTGCTACAGAGAAAGAAAATCTCCATAAGTAAATATTTGATATAGTCTTAGGACCAATAGGAACTAACAAGCATCCGTAACTTATGATCTTGTCAATTACTACATTAGGCGGCCATTGCCATCGATGACGAGTTGCCCATGGAATGGCATCGTGAGGCAGATGTTTACTCCTTATGCAGTATGCAATGTCTTCAGTCTTACTTATGTTCGATATGCATGGACCGTGTATACAAACTTGACCGTAGAATTGCATATAGAATTCAAGAATTTCATTTACTGATACATATATTATACCGCTACATGTACAAAATGATGTATTTGGAGGACAGAAACAATCTACATTAAAGAAGGAATTGCGATCGGTTTGTGCTACCAATCTGATTCTAGTAAATCCAGGATGATCATTGTCTGTTTCCATAACCAATACATCACGGTTTATTGGGTGTTTGATATTCCTTTCATCCTGTACTAATTCTAACTGATCGATAACGTACATTGTGTCAATGTCACTGTCTTGCAAAGCCATTCCTTCTGCCAAACTTCCACTTGATATTTGTGTAAGACTAGGATCCATATCACATGCATTGAAGATTCTATCATATATGATACAAAGTCGTTGTTTGTTTCGTATATCTAGTTCTGTACCAACTATTTCTACTAGCTTCTCATATAAGTGTTTCTCCCTCCAGTTATTTCCAAGCAAAAACAACGAATCTATAAAAAATAAATTTGTATTTTTCTAATCACCTTCAACTACATGACGTTGGTACATGAATTATTATCACCCTTAGAATTATTGATTTGTTTCTGTCTGATGGGATCGCCAATAAGTGCTAAGGAATGGTCATTATTTATCGGTTGAGGGGCTTGTTTTAAATTTTTCACATTCAAAAGGTTTGTTAGCAATGCAAACTTTAATTGTGTGACCCCCCTCCCCTAAAGTAAACAAACTATTTGTTGATCGCAAACACACCATCACCCCATCTATATGAAACATTTTTCGAATGACCCCTTCAACTGATAAATAATGATTGTTCCCTTTTTTGCGTCGAATATGTTTAGCCAGGTATGGCAATTTAACCTTATATACTTATACCTTATATATCATAATAGCAATTCCGTTCTCGGTGTATCATCGTCCAAATTATTTAAATCTATTACTTAACATAACATAAAACAATCAATCGTGTGGCTGTATGTAACTAAATAGTAAATTGTTTGTCGTAAAAAGGTTGAATGTTGAGATGAAGTATCCTAAAATACTTTTATATTTTGTTAGTTGACTCTTAATCAACAGTTGAATTATCCTAAACAAATTGTTTTCAAAGCATTAGCTGTATTTCTACTTGAAATCTTGGATTTATAATGTGAGGGCCCTCATGGGGTTTTTGATTATGTGATTACTTGGCCGTTTTTTTAATGATTATTTGATTATTAAGCCAAATATTTCATGATTATTTGATTACCTAGGACTGTATTTTTAGTTTATGATTATTTGATTACTAAAGATAAGCAAATATTTAATGATTATGTGATTTTATTGGCAAAAAAATGGTGATTATGTGATTACTAGGACCCCCCCATGAGGGGCCTCTAATGTTAAGCGCTTCTGATAAAGTTTTTGTTAAGAAAAGCGGTTTAGCGCACTTAATGTATTAGGAGTTATTTCATAACTCGTACAGATTGTATTGCAAGCCTAAGTATTGATACAATTTGTAATCAAAGTTATTGTTGAAAATCGACCTATAATTTTTAATCTCATATCTAAGTCATGGTGTTGTCTGTTTGTCATTTCAATTTCTTGATAATTTTGTTGTCTTTTTAACAAGTTTTAGAAATTAATATTACAACTGTTTTACCTTTGTTATCGTCTGTACAATTTTGTAAGTATTCCAGATATTCATTTGAAGATTTATCAGGATATCTAAGGTTCATTATCCACTGTTCTCTAGATTTCCTTCTTTCTAAACATGCCTTATACGTTCGTTCAAACTGCCTTATTTTTAGTCCAATAACGTCATTAGTGATCATCATTCTACTACTAGTATCTAAAGATTGGTATAATAATGGTGTATATATAACCCCTTGAAATTCCGGCATAAGTCCGTGAACTTCGGCACGGGTTACATTAAAGTTTGTAGGTCTATAATTGACACTATGGCTGCTTTAAACGCAAGACCGTATAAAATATATATACAAATTTATTAACACAAGTTTACAGTTCGAAAGCTAGGGGAAGACTGCCCCAGCAACAGTTTACAAAACATAAATTAAGTCAAGGATAAGGGTATTAAAACATTATAAAAGGTTCTCATAAAATATACATTTTGTAAATATAATTGTCCAATGTTATGTAATAATAATAGGATTATTGTCCTCCGGCTCAACTTAGCAAAATAGCGATAATTGCTTCTTTTGAAGTTGAGTGTAAGTTTCGCACTTTTGACAGCCATCGGATTAAGTTGTAAAATAGTAAATCTATAATTAATCTCTTTGAGTATTTGAAATAAAGAAACATTATATTTAAGAATAAAGAAACATTATATTTAAGAATAAAGAAACATTTAAAACAAGAAATATTCAACTTAAAACTAAAATGAGAAATATTCAATTTAAAACGAGAGTTCATATATATATATATTCAATTTAAAATGAGAGTTCATCTAAAGCACTTTGCGAATTATTGCAAAAGTTCCTGAAGTCACTTTTCTTCCGGTTATATTCTCCACTACTTCCCCGAAGTGCTCGTCCCGAGCACAAATTGCTACATTTCGTATTTGGGTTGGTAATGTTCTTTCATCTGTAGGTAATTCGTCCTTGGGTAATTCGTCTTTGGGTAATTCGTCTATGGGTAGTTCGTCTTTTAATTGGGTAGTTCGTCTTTGGGTAATTTGTCTTTGGGTAATTCGTCTATGGGTAATTCATCTTCCTGGTTGCTGAAAGTGTGTACATACTGAAAACATCACGAACATAGAAAATGCACATATTGGACCTTTTAATAGATATACAAAGGGGTATGTGGAGGGGGATACACATAAATATACTAGATATTCTGAGGAGAGGGACTATCATAAATACACTAAAATATTCTGAAGATGGGGACTACTGACATGAATTTACTAATACCGTCTGAGGAGGGGGACTCCTGACATAAATTAACTATACTCTGAGAAGGGGGACTACCGTGACATAAGTATACTTACTCTGAGGAGGGGACTACTGACATAAGTACAACAATACTCTGAGGAGGGGGACTGCTGACATAAGTATACTATACTCTGAGGAGGGGGACTACTGACATAAGTATACTAACTCTGAGGAGGGGGACTACTGACATAAGTATACTAACTCTGAGGAGGGGGACTACTGACATAAGTATACTATACTCTGAGGAGGGGGACTACTGACATAAGTATACTATACTATGAAGAGGGGGACTACTGACATAAGTATACTATACTCTGAGGAGGGGGACTACTGACTTAAGTATCCTAACTATGAGGAGGGGTACTACTGACATAAATATACTGAAATATCTATTTCAACTTCACAACTCAAAAGAGCATGGCTCTATTATATGTATAGATATATAAACAACAAAGGGTGCTTTTATCATAATCATACAAGTAGAACTAAGTATCTGAGTTGTTACGGCCAGAAATCGCCTTTAAATTGTAGCCAACAAAAGACACAAATCAGTTATAAAAATTAACAAGATTTATTATACAAAAGTTTACAAGAAGTATTACACAAATATTACTGTCAACTTAACTGTCAAAATATGAGTCCAATCTTTTATCTTTATCTGTAACCGGATATCTTTCGGAATCCAATCTGAATATTACATTCACTACTACGGTCACAATCCAGTATGATGTTGTTTGTAGAATTAAAGTGTCAATCCAAATGCGGTGAATACTAATGTCTATCGATGTCTAAGTCTAAGTCCAAGAGTAAGAGTGAGAGTTTTACTTTAGTGTCTGTATATATATATATATATATATATATATATAGTTGTCATGGAAGATTCTAGAACAGTCTATAATGGAACATCCTGGAAAGTTACAACGGAAGTTTCTAGTAAAATGTAGAAGTTTATATAACTCATCTTTTATTAGGATTATTCTGGAAAGTTCCAATCATTCTGTAATTGTTCCAGTGATTTCTAAACTGCACAGTTCTAAGATTATTCTGTAAACAACTATCAGGCCACACAACACAAATCAGGCCAACATAAATAAATACAATAATTACAATATCATAACACCTCCCCCCTTAAAAGAAGTTTTAGTGTAACAAAAACTTATCATGAATAATATGAACAAAAATACATAGTATATACAAAGTGTTTTAATAAGCTCTAGATAAAGCATCTGCTATTACATTATCTTCATGCGCGTAGCTACGTTTACGTCAAAACGCCCGGGCGTACACTTGAATTTTGAAAATAAAACAAATAATCGATATAGAATAAGAAAAACTGGTCAAAAGCACACCAGCCTTGTGCTTCTTTTTTTTTTTTTTGGATTGTAATTTTGAATAAAAAGGGACTAAATTTACTCAAATAGATCATTTAATCAATTTGTTCGAATCTTTTGTAAAAGTCTGAATCTACTATGAATTCTACGTATTTTTCTTATATTTAAAGCAATTCACTATCTGGTCAGATTCCTGAGTCAGATTCGATATGCTGTTTGTATTTTTGTCGAGCCTGTGATTTATGTCCCAAAAGCGAGACAAAGCGGCGTCAATATTTAGGTTCCGAATGTGGACAAAGTCTTTTAAATGACTCTCCGTGAAATTTAACGAAAGTTGGACAGAAACTGTTTATGATCAAAAGAGTATTCAGAGCAATATAATAATGCAATTATGATATCTTTAATTTTCTCGCATTTTAAGGACAAAATGTATTTCGTTCTGCAATTAATAAATGGTCGCAGTTTGGGCTTACATTTTGATATTTCTCAATTACCATAACTACTTGTCGAACCTTCATCGAATTTTATGAAAATGCCGAAGAAGCTTTTTCTATGACTAATGTCTTAAAAGCTCAAATTTTGAAAGCATGTTCATTTTTCTGTTCTTTTCTGATAGACAGATAGCCGGACTCTTCTTTACGCAATTAATTGTTTTACTTGCTCAATTTATAAACCTTCATAGATTGTCGTGAAATATTCCAGATCAAGAAAAAAATATCAAAGGAAAATTTAAGATTTTTTTTAAATCCCTTTAAAGAAATGATAAATTGATTCACTTTTTGTGGGAAGAAATCCTAGATGTTCCAGAATTTTTTATATTGAACCTCTTAGAAATATTTTTTCCCGTGTTCATTAAAAGGTGCTTTTGTCGATTGTATGCCCACTCACGGCACCCTTTAAACTTAGTTAAACGTTATATTGGTTTGGACGTTTAGATTCTAAAATACATGTATGTTGCTATCAATGATTTTTTACTGAAAAGAATCATTACGGTATCTTATTTTCGATAGCTTTCGGGGGCTACGTCCCATTCGAACCCACTTCCAGCAGATGCTTTAACATTGAGCGGTTGGCACCCCTCATATCCCTCGCCAGATTCGGGCGTACACGTAAAAATGACCCAGCTACGCCACTGATCTTTACCCTTAATGTGTTTTACAATTACATCATATTCCTGTAACAATAAACTCCACCTAGTCAACCTCTGATTCTTGTTTCTCATTTTATGTATGAAGGTGAGAGGATTATGATCAGTACAAACAAGAATAGGATATACAGTAGGATTCAAATATACATCAAAATGTTGAAGTGCTGACAACATTGCAAAACACTCTTTTTCAATAGTTGAATAATTTTTCTGATGTTTATTTAATTTCTTAGAAAAATATGATATAGGTTTCTCAACATTATCATCTGTCTCTTGATATAAAACAGCTCCAATTCCTACATCGCTTGCATCAACGGCAAGTTTAAATTGTTTTTCAAAATCTGGAGTAATCAGAACTGGACTATTAATTAAAAGTGATTTGCTATTTTCAAAAGCGTTTTGACAATTTTCACTCCAGATAAATTTAGAATCTTTTCGTAAAAGATGAGTCAATGGTTGAACCACAGTAGCAAAATTTGAACAAAATTTTCTGTAAAATCCAATCATGCCTAAATATCTCATAAGTTGTTTTCTATTTGTAGGAGGAGGAAATTTGGAAATGGCTTCTACTTTAGCCATAATAGGTTTCACTTGACCTTGGCCAACTGTATGCCCTAAATAATCAACAGTGGCCTGACAAAATTCACTTTTATCAAGATTCACAGTCAAATTTGATTGTGACAATCTATCAAAAGTATCATACAAATGTGTTAAATGCTGTTCCCAGCTATCACTACATACAATTAGATCATCAATATAAGCATAACAACAGTTTAAATCTTTTATAACATTATTGATCATTCTTTGAAATGTAGATGGTGCACTTTTCATGCCAAACGGCATTACAGTATATTGAAATAAGCCATCTGGTGTAACAAAAGCTGATATTTCACGAGCTCTCTGTGTCAATGGAACTTGCCAATAACCTTTCAACAAATCAAATTTGCTCACAAATTTTGCTTGACCAATGTTATCAATACAATCGTCTATCCTTGGAATTGGATAGGAATCAGATTTTGAGACTGAATTTACTTTTCTGAAATCAGTCACGAAACGAAAAGTTTTATCTGGTTTTGGCACAAGGAGACAAGGAGAGCTCCATTCACTGTTACTCGGCTCAATAATATCATTGTCAAGCATATATTTAATTTCTTTTCTCATAGCTTCAAGTTTGAGTGGATTGAGCCGGTAAGGATGTTGCTTAATTGGAGAAGCATCTCCTACATCAACATCATGACAAACAGCAGTGGTTTTGTTTGGCACATCTGGAAAAAGATTTTTAAAAGAAAATACCAAAGCTTTTATTTCTTCTCTACGATCAAAAGACAGATGTGCAAGTTTTGAATCTAAATTTGACAAAATTTCTGAATTTTTCAATCTAACTGTCTCTTCTATAGTTTTACAACTAAAAGGTGGTTCAATTATATCTGGTTTGTCATGATTGTTCTCAAATTTAACCATGCCTAAAGTGGCAACTGGTTTACTCTTACATTCATTAGTACGCTCAAAATATGGTTTTAACATATTAATATGACACACTCTGTTTTGTTTACGCCGACCTGGAGTTTTTACAATATAATTCAAATCATTGATTTTACTCTCTATTGTATAAGGACCACAATATTTAGCCTGTAAAGGATGTCCAGGGACTGGCAAAAATACAAGTACCTTATCACCAGGCTCAAAAACTCTATCCCTGGCATCTTTATCATACCATATTTTCATCTTGTTCTGTACATTTTTCAAGTTTTTCTGAGCAATTTGACAAGCAGTATACAGTTTTTCTTTAAATCTAGATACATAGTCTAAAAGATTCAAGTCAGTATGTTCAGTAAGCCACTTTTCCTTAATCAATTTTAACGGTCCCCTTACAGTATGGCCAAATACCAACTCAAAGGGACTAAATCCAAGGGATTCTTGAACAGCCTCTCGGACTGCAAAAAGTAGAAAGTGAATTCCATCATCCCAGTCTCTGTCAAATTGAAGACAAAAAGTTCTAATCATGTTCTTCAATGTTTGATGAAAACGTTCTAAGGCACCTTGAGATTCTGGATGGTACGCACTTGATCTATACTGAGCAATCCCTAACTGGTACACGACTTGCTGAAATAAACCTGACATGAAATTTGATCCCTGGTCGGACTGTATAGACTTAGGAAGTCCTACTAACGTGAAGAATTTGATAAGAGCTTTGACAATAGTAGGTGTCTTGATATTTCTAAGCGGAATAGCCTCAGGAAAGCGAGTGGATGTACACATGATTGTCAATAAATAGGCATTTCCAGTTTTAGTCTTTGGTAAAGGTCCAACGCAGTCAATTAGAACTCTGCTGAAAGGTTCGTCAAAGGCTGGAATAGGCAGAATTGGTGCTGGTGGTATATTCTGGTTAGGCTTACCAACAACCTGGCATATATGGCATGATTTGCAGTATTTTGAGACATCATTTCGAAGTCTGGGCCAGTAGAAATGCTGCAAGATCTTAAGGCAAGTCTTCCTTATACCTAAGTGTCCAGCCAAGGGGGTGTCATGGGCAAGACCAATAATTTCTTGCCTATAAACTTTAGGCACCACCACTTGGTATACCACTCTCCATTCCTCCTCTGGGGTAGCATCAGGAGACCTCCACTTCCTCATTAAAATGCCGTCCTGATGGTAATAGCATTCGGCCACTTTGTCTGCTTCCTCCTGTGGTTGAGCCCGCTGGTTGAGCTGAAGAACCTCAGAGTCTTTATGTTGTTCTTCGAATAAATTCTTTCGGTCTAATGAATGGCTGTTTACGTTTGGCCATGGCATAATAACATTCTTGTTAACACTAGGTGGTCTTATTATGGCCTTTTCTGAGCTACCAGGACCTTCAATGTCAGCTAGGAAAGTGTCAGAAAGGTCCATGTAATCAAACTGGTCTTCTTGCAAATTCTCATCTTGTTGTTTTCTAGCCATCGCCCTAGTAACAACACAAGCTGGATAGAATTCAGCATCATCTTCAGGTGATTTAACATCCACCACTGGTTCACTGGTAACAATTGGTTCAGCAACCACTTTGTTCCTAGCTAGATCATTTCCTAGCAATAATGTAACACCCTCTACAGAGAGATTAGGACGAACACCTACAATAACTGGTCCAGTTATCAAATCTGACTTCAGATAAATACGATGGAGAGGAACATCTATACAACCTAACTCTACACCTTGTAACAAAACGGAGGCACCAACAGAAGTCTTCTCGGACAAAGGCAACACACCTTCTAACAATAAAGACTGAGAAGCTCCAGTGTCCCGTAAAATCTTAATAGGCTGAAGAGTGGTATCATCAACAATAGAAATAAACCCATCAGACATAAAGGGTTTATATTCCTCCATGTAATCACAAAAACTGGACTTAAAAGCCTGACTCGCAGGACATTCCAACGTACTGGTAATATAAGGTGTCGTACACGCACTGGACTTCGGCTTATTATCTCGTTCATTCTTCTTCTGGAGTCTAAAACAATCAGCCATCAGGTGACCATTCTTCTTACAATAAGCACAAATCAGTGACTTCTTCTCAAAAGTATCAAATTTTGGACTAGACATATTAAAACTGGACTGACTCTTATTCTGTGCAACAGGCTTACTATCAGTACGCTCAGTGCTTTGATTTTTGTAATTTCCACTTGAATTATTAACATTTTGACCCTTGAAACTTCTTTTATGTGAAAGGGTATAATTATCTGAAATTACAGCTGCATCATGTATTGTCCCAACAGTTTTGTCGTCTAAATGTGTTTTTAAGTCTAAATGAACACATTGTTTAAACTCTTCTAATAACACCAATTGTCTTAGGTTATCAAAATTGTTATCTGTTTTCTTTGAAGTAAGCCATTTATCAAATAGATCTTCTTTTTCCCGAGCAAATTCCACATAGGTTTGCGAATCAAACTTTTTATAAGATCTAAATTTCTGTCTATATGCTTCTGGTACTAGCTCATAAGCTGTCAAAACTTCCTGTTTCACCATGTCATAATCAGAACTTTTTTCTGATGGAAGTGCGGAGTATATTTCAGCGGCCTTACCCTCAAAAACACTTTGTAGCATCGTAGTCCAATACTGCATTGGCCATTTCAAATTATTAGCAATTTTCTCAAACTGTGGAAAATATTTATTTCACAAAATCTGGGAACCAAACGTATATTTTTTGCTGCATCAAAATATTCTGATTTCGGCTGGACTTTAGTGTTGCTTTCTTCCTTGACCATTTCAATTTTCATTTTCTCCATTTCTAGCCTTTCCCTCATTTCAAGTTCTTTTAATTTCTCCATCTCCTTCATTTCCAGTTCTTTTAATTTAAGTTCATGTTCTAATTCAAGCTGTTTTAATTTAAAGGCGTCAACATTTTCGACCTTAAGTTCAAGAGCCTCTTCACCTAAAATTTCTGCGTCAACTAATTTGTCTATTACCAAATTTTTTATAAATTTGTTTTCTCATAGATACTTTAAAATCTAATTTCAGATGTTTAGCAAATAACACTAATTCCTCTTTCTTTAAATTATCAAACCCCTCCAGGTCTGGCGTTTTCAAAAATTTACCGGCATCAAATGCCATTTTGTAGAATTTTGTTGGCTAGTTATACTAAAAATACTGAATAAATTTTGAATAAGATATTTTCAAGATCCCGGACGAGCCCCCAATTTCTGTTACGGCCAGAAATCGCCTTTAAATTGTAGCCAACAAAAGACACAAATCAGTTATAAAAATTAACAAGATTTATTATACAAAAGTTTACAAGAAGTATTACACAAATATTACTGTCAACTTAACTGTCAAAATATGAGTCCAATCTTTTATCTTTATCTGTATCCGGATATCTTTCGGAATCCAATCTGAATATTACATTCACTACTACGGTCACAATCCAGTATGATGTTGTTTGTAGAATTAAAGTGTCAATCCAAATGCGGTGAATACTAATGTCTATCGATGTCTAAGTCTAAGTCCAAGAGTAAGAGTGAGAGTTTTACTTTAGTGTCTGTATATATATATATATATATATATATAGTTGTCATGGAAGATTCTAGAACAGTCTATAATGGAACATCCTGGAAAGTTACAACGGAAGTTTCTAGTAAAATGTAGAAGTTTATATAACTCATCTTTTATTAGGATTATTCTGGAAAGTTCCAATCATTCTGTAATTGTTCCAGTGATTTCTAAACTGCACAGTTCTAAGATTATTCTGTAAACAACTATCAGGCCACACAACACAAATCAGGCCAACATAAATAAATACAATAATTACAATATCATAACAGAGTATTCAATGATTTGCGGAAAAAGAGCGGGGGGGGGGGGGGGGGGCAATAATAATCATTGACCCGTTTGTGATTCTAACAAAAACTACACTATACTGAAAGGGTTTCGGAAATAATATCAAGAAGTTGAACCGATTATCAGATTATCAGGGGCTATTTGTACCTTGTAAGCAGGTTTTGATCAAACATAATAATAAATTTTCTGACATGTAGTATACAGGTCGTCACTCCTGTACACCCAACGGAAACAAGACCACAAGACAGATGACGAGTCCATCTTGCATTCTTGTTTCGCATTAAAATTGTATTATAAAATGATTTTGTTACACCACCGATAATCTATGTATATACAATCTTACACGTATAAAGTCACCTACTTATAGCATGTTGTATTAAGTGATACAATAACGACAACTAAAACAATAATTGTGGTTATTTCAGTATACTATAGTCAGTGATCCTTTTTCAAAGCTACAACCTTCACTTGTGTAAAACACTAGGTTCTATGATACAACACGGATACACTGACTTTAGCTCGATCTATTGCTTATTTTCCAAATGTCAGTGACAAATATCCCAGAAAAAAAGTGAATATTCATAGTAGAATAATGAAGTTTTCTTACTGTTATTCGCAAATATTTCAACAACGTTGATGTTAACTAATCTTAGAAGTTTTCTTAATAAGATAGATTCCAAATGTGAAAATGAAAACCAAAAATAGAACCTATTCTTACATTTATTTTACAATCGGCTTTTGAACAGTCTGTATTTGCAAAACAATTTACAATATTCGGATTGGGGAACTATTTCTAGAATTTATAAACCTGTCTTTGGTTGATTTATATGGAACTTGTGGAACTTAGCACTACTATGATAATAATTGAATTTTCTTTTCTGAAGCATTTTATTTAAGGGGCGTTTCTGTTGTCTATAAACATGATTGTACATTGACAGGGGGGACATAAAATTGTGCATTCTCAAAATGTTCGTAACTATGACAGTATGTATCACACTTACCATTACTTCTGGGTTGGTTCTGCGGTGTAGGATTGTCCTTAATAGCACTGGTGACTTGGTCTGGTTCCGGTTTCGACTTCAACTGAATTGTCATGTCTGCTAGCAATGCAGCATCGATAGCCTCACTTATGGTAAACTTTTGTTTGAGACCAGTTGCGGTTACAAACGGAACAACAAATTCTGGTCTAAGTCATTGATATATAAAACGCTCCATAAATACGGTTTGACCTGCTAGAAACATAGTCTCTCAACCCTAGATATGAATTGTGAAACGGTTTCATCGTCTTTTTGTTTCAGATTGGCCGCTTCCTTCCAAAATCCAACTTTTTGCATACAATTTCTACCAAAACGGTCCTTGAACTTACGGAATAGTTTATCTTTGCTGTTCCTGTCTTCGTCGTCAAGTAGCATATACCATGCTAAAGCATAATTGTCTATGAAACACATGAATGCTCTTGTGGCTTGTACGTCATCCCACTTTGAAAATTCACACATTAGTTCGTATCTCTTTATCCAAACGTCTGCATTTTCTGTTTCGAACGCGTTAAAAAGTTCCAATTTCGGTAATTCCATTTTTAAATTTTCGTATACTGGGACTAGTTCATAAGTAAAACACTCGCTTGGCTGCAAAGGTTACGGTAATCGAGGGATCCTTCCCAATTATAACCCCGTGAAATTCCGGCATAAGTCCGTGAACTTCGGCACGGGTTACATTAAAGTTTGTAGGTCTATAATTGACACTATGGCTGCTTTAAACGCAAGACCGTATAAAATATATATACAAATTTATTAACACAAGTTTACAGTTCGAAAGCTAGGGGAAGACTGCCCCAGCAACAGTTTACAAAACAAAATTAAGTCAAAGATAAGGGTATTAAAACATTATAAAAGGTTCTCATAAAATATACATTTTGTAAATATAATTGTCCAATGTTATGTAATAATAATAGGATTATTGTCCTCCGGCTCAACTTAGCAAAATAGCGATAGTTGCTTCTTTTGAAGTTGAGTGTAAGTTTCGCACTTTTGACAGCCATCGGATTAAGTTGTAAAATAGTAAATCTATAATTAATCTCTTTGGGTATTTGAAATAAAGAAACATCATATTTAAGAATAAAGAAACCTTTAAAACAAGAAATATTCAACTTAAAACTAAAATGAGAAATATTCAATTTAAAACGAGAGTTCATATATATATATTCAATTTAAAACGAGAGTTCATCTAAAGCACTTTGCGAATTATTGCAAAAGTTCCTGAAGTCACTTTTCTTCCGGTTATATATACTTATTACGACTTCCATGGTACGGAAAACGTTCTACATCAGTACGTTGTTTTCTTTATGCAAAATAGATTTCATCGAAATAACTGTCTGGGTTGCTGATGCCTATAGAAAAGAAACGATAACATAGATTCACTAATGGATTAAAACTGTATATGCAATGAATTAAAAGTTTATGTTAATGTTTAAAAAAAAGCATAGAATACATACTTACATTATTGAAAAGTGACAAACTAAGAACAGGGACTTCGTTAGGTGTTTAAGTCAAGGCAACACTATTAAGTAATATCAAAACCAATAACGGTAAAGTTAAATCAGTTTAAACAAAGTCATGTCGTTTAGAGGCTTCAATAAATTGAAGCATTCGTATATGAAATATAAAGTATTTCTTGGTTAAAATTCTAGATAATTAGACATATATTTAAACAAAATATTGGTGGATTAAGAGAAAGGACGGGTGACCGACCCTCCCCATTTGTTAGACAAATTTTGTTTATTATCAAGGGACCAAAAAAGCATGACTTGAGACGGTCACCTCCTATGGCAGTCAGTGTGTCTCTTATGAACATTTCTAGATCCACTACTAAGTAGAGTGTTTCTGATTGAAACAACATTCTATCTTTTTCTTGAAACTTAAGGACTGCTACACGTATTTTAATTTATTATCATAAAATTATTATTATAAAACCAGGTTTAATTCATCACTTTTTACATAAGAAAATGCCTGTGCAAAGAAAGAAATATGACATTATGTTATCCCTTCGTTTGATGAGCTTGAGCTTTAAATTTTGCCATTTTCGAAGGGACTTTTCGCTTAGATTTGCCTCTGATATAAAAAAGATGTGGTATGATTGCCAATGAGACAACTGTCTACAAGAGACCAAAATAACACAGTCATTAACAACTATAGGTCACCGTATGGCCTTCAACAATGAGCAAAGCCCATACCGCATAATCAGCTATAAAAGGCCCCGATATGACAATGTAAAACAATTCAAACGAGAAATCAAACAGCCTCATTTATATATAAAAAAAATGAACAAAAAACAAACATGTAACACATAAACAAACGACAACCACTGAATTACAGGCTCCTGACTTGGGACAGGCACATACATAACTAATGTGGCGGGGTTAAACATGTTAGCCTCCCCGTAACCTGGGACAGTGGTATAACAGTACAGCATAAGAACGAACTATAAAAATCAGTTGAAAGCTTAACACATCAGATGGACAAACATACAAGTGGACGTGGCCGGGTACTTGTACATCCCGACAACAAAAAGACACTAGGAACAGACCTGAGAGTACTCGCAGTTATCTGACACCTAGTTCAAAGCCACTAACAGCTAATAAAAAAGCATGCATCTAAAACTAAACAATCAATCCGTACACATCCAACATCCAATGGATTTAGTGTAAATACGTCATAAACAGTCAGAGAAAAACATGACCTTGTCCAATGCCAAGTTAGTTCAGTATTTATTTTATTTTACTTTTTAAAAAGATGTACATTTTACCTTTTTTACTTGGCCGCTTGAGATACACTTGTTGCTTCACACTATCATTCGAATGAATAGAAGTTTAGAAAAGCTGAAACAAAGAGACAAACACTTTCTATTAAAAAATTTGTAAATACTAGTATAGATGCTATCTAATTTTGTTTGTATCAAAAACAGGATGAGCGGCCACTTAACAAAAGTGTAAAGTAAGATTACAAGGAAATCGAAACAGAACGTAAGTGAATTTCATATCTCTTCTCTTAATTCTAATACATATATTTCCCAGTGGTCATTTGCAATTGATAACGTGTACAATGCATTTACGTACTTTATTTGCGTACTAGTATATAAATGATTGAGGTTATGGAATAGTTTTTTTTACATTAAGTGTAAACTTATAAAAGACCGAACATATATAATTTGGTATGATTTCAAATGTGGCAACGAGACTGGTCAAGACTGAGAACTGGATGGTCATTTGTAGAGACCATATAAAGACTATGCCAAGATTATCAAGTACTCAATCAGACTTATTGAGTAAAGTCGAGAGCAAAGTCGAGTACGGTTTAGAAAGTTAAATACTGTCAAAATTAGGTAGAGTATTATCAAGTAAAGTATGTGCTCGAACTTACTTGTCGAGCACAATAAAAGGTCTTTTCAGAATCTGAGCTGTTTGTATTGAGACAACTTAATACCACTACGCTAATAAACAGTTTCATACTATTTTTGAAAGACCCCCTTTAAATGCGGACAGAATTTTGTCAATCTAATAGCCAATTCTTTCGTCGATCATGCAGATTAGACGGCAATATACCGTTGTATGTACGTAAAGTTAAGGTACAAGTTAAGTCACCCGATTTGCTATTCAATGTTATGGTCATTAAAGCAATGAAGGACTTATGATTTGCCAAGATCTCATCCTTGTTAAATTATATAATTTTTTGTATTTGGGATTACCTGATTGCTCATTTATTCCGAATTCGTTTTAGAGACAGTCGTAGTAATACGATTTAAACAAAACAAAATAATATTTGAAGCTTTGTCCGCAGGTACAACAACATACTTATCGTGAAGAGCTTTCACAGCCTTTTTGTCTTTGAAAACGGACTTATCATGGTCGATCGTTCACACATGTTTGAACTTATGAATGCGACGTTTAATCAGAGACCTGATTGTTTTGACTCATTCTGACAAAATATCCAGTTCGACTTCCAATCGTTTAGCTCATGCACTAGCTTAGTCCTCAATGGGATCCAAACTTTTTTGAAGGGTAAGTTCCAATTGATGGGTAAGATTTCTTTAAACTTACGATCATAAGATATCAACTTTCGGAGATGTTTGATTTTTCTACGGTTTATCAATACTTAGGGGACGACCATTTGATATTCTGGTGGGGCCAGGAGGATTTGTTTTTGATCGGTTATTTATTTTTGTAAACTAAGAGGACAGATTATTCATTTTCTGCACTATTGAAGCAAGATTTTTCATTTTCATTAAAGCAAGGGACTGATTATTCATTTTCACAACTATATTTATGATATTCAAAAACATACAATTTTTAAATGATTTGTTTATTATAAATAATACATGTATAGTCAAGACATTAATATGTACCATTTTAATCAGAATTAATCATCATCCTATGCAGAAATGAATCTTTTATATTCCCAACTGCATATACATGTATTGCATACATTCATTGTATTAAAGTTTGGTTGTAAGGCCTTTTTTAAAAGTATTGGCAAACATATTTCGCCGAGCGGAGCGAGGCAAATTTTTTAAAGGGTTTTGGAGCCACTGAAGGCCCAAGAAGCTATAGAACAAATGATGCAAAATCAAGTTTTCTGAGTGTTTCGAAGACCCTTTTATAATTTGAAAATGCAAGTTTTGTATTAATAACTTTTTGACAATATTTTGGTCTCAAAGCAAAATGTATAAATTCAGTGTAAGACTTAAGTTTCTAGGGACAACATCAAAAGACCAATGTGCATGATAAAGTAATAAACAGCTGCGCCATGAGCGCATGATACGCCCGACGTCTTATGTGGAAGTCTTATGCAATAATCATAAATAGTTTCTGAGAAATTTTTAAGCAATAACCATATATTGTTTTAGAGACACGGCGGGACATGTGAAACCCCCCTACCTGTTTTACAAAATACTCAATAACTCAAAAATAAAATTTTGAATAATCACCAAAAAGTATACAGATCTTTAGATTAATAGAACAAAGAAGTGTGTAAAGTTTTAAGCAACAATCATAAATCGTTTTTGAGATACGGCACAACGTGTAAAAAAAACCTCCCCCTTTTTTACAAAATACTAATAACTCAAAAATGAAATTTTGAATCATCACCAAAAAGTATACAGATCTTAAGATTAATTCAACAAAGACATGTGTAAAGTTTTAAGCAATAATCATAAATAGTTTTTGAGATATGGCGCGACATGTAAAAAAAACCTCCCCCTTTTTTTACAAAATATTCAATAACTCAAAAATGAAATTTTGAATCATCACCAAAAAGTATACAGATATTGAGATTAATATAACTAAGAAGTGTTTAAAGTTTTAAGTCATAATCAAGAATCGTTTTTGAGATACAGTGAGACATGTGAAAAAAACACACCCCTGTTTTAGTTATAAAGTGCCGTAACTCAAAAAAAGTTTAAATCTTATTTTCACCAAAAAGTATACAGATCATTTGACCATCATAAGAAACAACTATATTAAGTTTCATGAAATTTGGATAAGTCGATCTCAAGTTACGGTGCGACATGTTTACGACGGATACACAGACAGACGGACGGACACCGGACATTTGTATACCATAATACGTCCCGTCAAAATTTTGACGGGCGTATAAAAATGGAATTCACATAGTTAAGTCTGTGGCTGCCGTTTTTTTTTTAAACTTATGATCAAGTTCATAACAAAATTACTAGATTACAAAAAGAATGCAACACTAACAGAATACAGAAGGGCAATCAATGAACAAAAGACAAATAAATAAGAAATATTGATCCCGAAAAATCAGGGCTACGTCTGAGGGAAAACAGAATTTGCTTCTTGCAAGGCACTCGCTGTGAACACAATTTGATATGGAGACAAGTGTTTAGTTTGAAATTTCCTACATGAAGCATTTAAAATATGTTATAATAAGTGAGGTAAGGTTTCCTGAGACAAGATACCTCAAGTTAAATAAAACCAATTTTCAGACATATCAAGTATATTTAAATAATATTTATACTTTTATTATTAAAAAAATTTGGAAAGTGTTTCGCGATTATTTTTTTTTTTTTTAGGAAAAGATGAATTTACGAAGAATCTGGTGCCATCTCATACTTTCGATTAGACCTGCTGAGTTATTTATTTTCAATACATTGCCAGTCAGGTAATTTATTTTCAAACTACCACAGAACAACAAACCATTTATTTTTATGATTATCATGGCTGAGTTATCTATTTTCAAAATCCTCCCCCCCCCCCCCCCCCAGAATATCAAATGGTCGTCCCCTTACATCTCATATATCCAAGTGAACTTGAAATTAAGGGAGTTCGCTTCTCAGTTTCAAAGTAATTAACTTTTCAAAACACTAGTTTATATTGATAGGGGATTAATAAAGGAATACAAAGAGCTAAAAAAAATATAGGTCACCATGCTTGTTTTCGATTTATTGGCCATTGAAATTTTGGCGGGAAAATGTTCTTTCTTGAATTTTCATAGTTTTATAATTGACAAGTTTAAGTCCTTAAAACTATTAAAAAATAATAAAAATTCTATAAGACTTTATCAGACAGCTTATCATTATACATTTAAAAGAATTATAAAAAAAAATGGGGGTCACCGGGCAAAATTTGTTAAGGCATTAAAATGGATAAAACCAGAGGATTCCGAAAATCTGACCAAAATTCCAAAACATGCCAAGCAAGCTTCCTTAAGGATACTGTTGATACATGAAGGACTCCTTCATACGTTGATTTTATCAGCAATATTGACTTCGCAAATAACATATATGACAAACGAGACGATTTCAACTTCCCAATTATCAATTTTCCCCCTTCTCACGGTAACATACCCTCTTCCCCATCGTATGGTGTTTACATATCTCAGTTGATACGTTATACTCGTGCATGTTCACACTATTCGAACTTCATATACAGGAGTGTGCTCCTTACGCAGAGACTGCTCCAACAAAGTTTTGAGGAGAAAAGATGACACTCCGTAAATTTTATGTACACCATCACGAATTGGTTGGTCCATACGATATGTCTGTGTCTAAACTAACTAAGGACATTTTTATCACGTGTTATTGTGATTTACCAATAACGTCGTCTGGTCTTTTACGCACAGAACATGACTTATTCCCGAAAATGACTGTTTTGCTGAGTGTGAATTCGCATTGCTAGAAGACGTGTCACGGTATTTATTATCCAACATTCATGTATTTAGTTATAATATTGTATTTATAATTGATAAATGTCTTATCGTTTGTAGATGTAATTCTACTTTTTCTATTTTCTATTCGTATGTACAATTGAAGATAATCAATCACCCAGTTTATTTCTAAGATTTTAGTTTAAAGCAACTATATGTACACAATTTATTTGTTTTACAGTTCGATCTTCAAAAAAATACCGACATAGCTAGACAATACAATTTAAATTATCTAACTACTTAAACAAGTCTTGAAATTTACTTATGACGTCATTTTTGTGACGTTGACCCAGTCGTGTGAAAGACAGTTCGTAGTTCTGTTGTACTGTTTTGTGTGCTGTCCAATCTTGTTTTAAGTGTTCGTTTTCATTGTGTGGTTAGCATGTCAAAATGTACTAATGTATTGTTTAAGTATGTATTTCTCTGTCCTGAATGTACTTGCATTTATTTGTACTGTATTCTTGTCATGTAGTGGTGTCCTTTTAGTGTTATAGTTAACAATGCCATAAAAGTGCGAGGTTTGGTTAGCCACAAAACCAGGTTCGACCCATAGTTCGTGTATGTGTGTGTTGCATTGTCGTTTTTTTTTTCACTTCAGTGTTCCTGTTGTTTTCCTCTTAAAGTTGATGTGTTTCCCTCGGTTTTAGTTTGTAATCTAGATTTTTTATGTCTCAATTGATATGTGACTTTCGAACAGCGGTATACTACTGTTGTTTTTATTCGTTTTGGATTTTTGTTAGATCACCAGTATAATAACATGGCCAGAGGGGCTGAATAAAATATAAGGCGAGTGGGAACAATCAAATGTCAAAGGTTTTGTAAGGTATTGTGCTATATCTAGGTCCTAAAATGCTTGCTTTTACTTAAATACTTAACCTGCAATGGTTTGGTGTAACTGTAGATTACAATAGTAACAGACTGATGTTGCGAATAAATATTTTAGAAGTTACCTCCTTGTGATTGAAATCGTTGCTGATGTTGATTGCATCAATTTCTTTATTTGTTAAACTGAACAGGAGGGAAATTCCTCTTTTTGTCATGTAAAAGTTCCGATCTAGCTAGTTAAAAGAGACGAAAAAGAGCTACATCACAAGTTTTACTGACCAGACTGTATATCAGGGAAAATGTATTCATGCATCCTTTGTAAAGTGCATAATCTCTCAAACATTTTAGATTATTATAACTCAGTATGTTTTTTCTATATACAAAATAATGAAATAGTTGTGTTATTTCATTCCACAGAATATTTGCCAGTCAATAGTTTCAAAGACTATTACCCCGGTTAATAGTTTCATTATCATCTTTCCCGTAGTTTTTCATTCTTATTTTTCATTGGGCAATACAATAATGATGTAATTGACGATTCAGCTTGGATTGGTGTGCTTGGCAACGTCAAACTGATACTGATAAAAAATAAATATTATTATTCAACAAATGGTGAATAACTTGAATAGTTTTACATATTAATGGTTTTGATGATCTTAAAGATACTACTCAAGATTAGGAGTGCCAAAGGCGAAAAATATAGTTCAATGGGTTCACTTTTTCAAAGTATTTAACTGCACACCTTTTCTTATTACTGTCAATTAAAACTGAATGTTTTACGGAGGGGACCAACCTACATTTCCATGTAACCGTAGCCGGTGCCATTTTATTAACGTCTCAAATTATAACTGAATTAAAATATCTTGATTACGGTCTAACTGTCTTCCATTACTAATATCATAATAAAAAAAACATTTATTTAAACTTTAAGTAACTGTAATAGTAGAAATTAAGAAAAACTTGTTTGTAACTTCAACTTGTTGAAAACATAAACGTTTCTCGAGCCTCGTTAGTCGTTACCTTTTTATCGTATCATGCGATTTCTTTTCACATTATTTTCATTGGGGAAATCGTTTACCTGCATAAATTTGCTGAAGGAACCGCATAGAATTGATTCAAGAACACTTAACGAGTGTTTAAATGTGAAAAATTATAAAAAGAAACATATTACATATTCCTGGATAAGTTTTACTCAGTATTTTGAGTTCATTTCCAGTATTATACAGATACAGATACAGATACAAAAAAGTCGTATTTTTCTGTACCAGAAATCGAAAAGTCCGATTATTTATCGATTATTTTTACCTTTGTCTTTTTTTTTCTAACCCATATTTTAATTAACTTTTAAAAATATAAAATAAATCTTTGATTTACCCACTCCTGTAAATACTCCTGATTACCCAGTACGGGGTGTTCCTTAGATAGGAAGCTCATACACAAGAAAGAAAGAAAGTCCTTGTAAATCAAAAACAATTACGGTGTGATACGCGTCACAGATTCGGACTTAATATTTTACAGAATATGCGACTTTGGAAGTTAAATAATGCCGTCCTTTAGAAAACAGTTGTTAAAGTTTTAATCTCAATATTTATTGAAGCACATTGGGCTAAATCAAAGCACGTGTAGTATTATGTTACATTGTAACACCAAAGCGAAACAATCTTAAAATGACCTTGACATCGACCAACAAGCATGAAGGAGGTCATTTGCTAGATAACGGAATAATATTAACAAGACTACAAATGAGCATACATTTAAGATTACTGAATTAAGATGTTTTAAATAATCGCAATCATTTCAGACAAAAAACGAATAAAATGATTAATAATAAACTACCTATGTATCATCAGAATCCTCCCAATTTAAAAGGTACGTAAATTTCGTCTTCTATGTAATTTGAAATTGCCGCCAACTTATATCAGCTGATTAATAGACTACTGACGTATGTAATACGTATCGATGACAAACAATATTCCTACGACTTTTGCCATTTGGGAAATGTAAACGACTCATCTTTATAGATTTTCGGCGATCAAATATTTCATACAATTGTTCTTTGACATCTTAGCCAACAGCACAGGGGATAATAAACTATAGAAGGATTTCTATCGAGCACTACTTCCTATTTGCAACTTCAAAACTTTTGGGTAAATCGACGACCATTTAACGTTTTTATGGATATATTTTTTATATTCCAGAATAAAAAGTATGAAAAAAGTGTCCAATTAGTTATAAATAACATGATAGCCAGCCAGATAAGAAAAGTGGCACATATTTCAGCATTTATTGGGTAGAACATAAATCTAGGGTGCTCGCATAAAGCAGCTTAACTGCTTAAAAAACTGTATAGTAAATTAGTTCATCTTATGCATGTCAGGTTATGTGACATTTTTCATTTTTTTCAGATGATATATCTACACTTTTAGAAAATTTGTTAATTTGGTATATGAAAACACTTAATGACTGTATTGTTCAGTATAATAAAACACCTAATGACTGGCTGTGCGGGTAATAGCGAGTTTTTTTCCCTTCGCATACCAACTATTGCTCTCGGCTTTGCCTCGAGCAATAGTTAGTATCTCAGGGATAACAAACTTGCTATAACCCTCACACCCAGTCAATAGGTTTATAATATTAACAGGCATTAAATAAGAATAGTTATAATGTGAGGTAACCCTAATTGATGATGAAAATGTGAAAGAAAGTCTTCAAAGCTCCAAGATAGCGATCTAGATCTGAAAGACTTTTCTTACATTAGGCCAAATGTAATGTTTTTCTCCTGTATTATGTTACTAGCTTTCACGGGTGCCACATGTGGAGCAGGATCTGCTTACCCTTCCGGAGCACATGAGATCACCCCTTGTTTTTGGTGTGGTTCGTGTTGTTTATTCTTTAGTTTTCTATGATATATCATGTGTACTATTGTTTGTCTGTTTGTTTTTCATTTTTAGCCATGACGTTGTCAGTTTATTTTCGATTTATGAGTTTGACTGTCCCTCTGGTATCTTTCGTCCCTCTTTTAAGTAGTATTAAATAAGCTCAAGGCTACACTTGATTAACTAATTATGAAATGAATTTATATGCCCAAGGACAATAACTCATGACAAACAAAATCACCAGACGGTCTTGATCTCGAACTTTTCATGATAAAACTATATACACGTACATGTAGCAATTATTAAATCAATCTTTTCAAGCATTACAAATAAAATAGTAAAACTGTTTATTGGAGTGAAGGGCAATGACTCTGAACCAGATCAAAACGGAAAAAAATTGTAACTTGATATAACTTGTTTTGATAGAACCATTTAACAATTTTTAAATCTTTATCAAAAATCATTAAGCATGATAAAAAATAGAAAACTTATTTGCCAGACTTACAGATGGACAGAAGACAGATATGCGAAAAGAGTGTAAACCTACGTCCCCTTCTACTTTGTCCGTAGAGTACCTTTTGTGTGAGGTAGGGGCAGCAAAAATAAAGGTCAAGTATTGGTATTATATGAGTGGGAAATGATGGTATTTCAATTCAACCCATGTAAACATACAATATCATCGTCAATACTTATTAGTTATAATTATCACACCAGTAAGCTTAAGATGGTGACAATAAAATATTGGAAAATAAGAAAATTTTATATAGGTTAGATGGGGCTTCCAAAACGGTCATATATTTCGGACAATTGTATAATGTCCGGTAAAAGTCTGGCTGGGCAAAGCATGAAACAGTCATCTACTTTTAAGTTTTCAAGGCTTTTGTATGGACGGTCATTTTTACATAAATTGCGATCTTTTTGACCCAAGCTTTTGCCTTTAACAGCCACACATTTCCGGTCATAAAAGTGACATGATGGTTATTTTCTTACATTTCAGCGGTTTGTATCTAATTGATTTAGTCCAAAAGATTAAATTTATAAGAAATACGTTTATAAAAATGATTTGATGAAAAATTTAAAAAGGTTTTAAATGAAAAATCATCAGTCAGAATTACGTAGTATGAACTAGAACATGTGTGCTAAGACTAATTGGTTTTCTTGTTTGAATGATTTTACACAAGTCATTTATGCAGCCCTTTATAGTTTGATGTTCGGTGTGAGCCAAGGCTCTGTGTTGAAGACCTATGCTTTTTACAATTTGTGACTTGGTTGGAGAGTTGCTTCATTGGCTCTCATACCACAAAAATACCGAACTCTGAGGAAAATTCAAAACTGAAAGTTCTTACCAAATTGCAAAATCAAAAGCTTAAACACATCAAACGAATGAATAAAAACTGTCATATTCCTGATATGGTACAGGCAATTTATTTTTGATGGTAGTTGTTTATCATTATTAGACTTTGTATACTGTAAACCAACTTATTTTGTGGACACTTCATTTTGCCTATAAGCATTTCTAGCCCTCTTCGCGGTGACTTAATTTCATGATTTTTAAATTCACTTTATTATAGTAAGAAAAAGTACGATTCCAATTTTTGAATTTTCTTCTACTTATCGCAAATATAAATCAGTCCAAAATTTAGTAGGTTTACAGTAATTCTATAAGAGAAATACTATAGTTAAGTCTTTCCACTTTTACATGGAAATACCATTTGGTTTTGTTCTAATTATTTTTTTTTTCTGCCAAATTTTTTTCTTGCACTGTATTTTTTGTTTTAAAAATTGTAGCTTAGTTTTTTTGTATACAATATCATACAGTCTATAAGTTTTTGAATTGACCCTGTTTAACCAAACACTTTTCTTGGCAAGAGCTATCTCGCCAAACAGCTTTTTTGATATGAGATCTCCTTCGCAACCGTTCAAGAAAGCGACAAATTTATTTTTCCAAAATGCTCATTATATCCTCAGGATGTTACTTTTCATTTTGATCGAATCTATCTGGAGACTCCACATGAGAGTTATTACCCCTTATACATTAGATAAAAGTGATATGCATTTGTAGCTGGTAAACCATAAGTGATAAAGATATAGGGTCTATTGATTTCAGGTTCTTGGTCCAAAAAATAAAGAGAATTAGTTCAAGGTTATTTTTTTTTCCCTATTTTGGCTTATTCTCACCTATTATTCATTAACCTAACAAAATATCAACAACACATTTTTGTCATTTGTGACACGTCGAAACTCATAAATTTTGGTTGAAAGGGTTAGTAGACATATTTAAGTCCTAGGTTTTTTGAGTTGAGGTCCTTGGTTAATGATCTTAAAAATGAGGTCAAGGTCATATGTGAATTTGTCGTTCTAGATTTTGACCTTTGCTTAAAATTTGTGTTTATACATCATCAAGCCTTAGGATAATGTGCATTAGATTACAAGCCCTATGATTTTGATTTATGATTGCTGGTTGCTTAACGTCCAGTAGAAAAATATGTCATGCATGTTCAGGATGAATAAATGATCTTGAAAATGCAAACCTGAAGTGGCTTTTTTATACTTATTTCATGTAAAACTATATAGAACAGTATATTTTTAAAAGCAGTATCACATAAACTTTCATATAATATCAGAAGTGACACTTTCAGACAGGAAGTAACAAATTACCTCACTTATTTCAAACAAAATTGTATAGAAACCATATGTTTTTGGAATCCGCACACAATTTGTATCCTTTGACACTGGCAATGACATTTTAAACTGAATTTTAATGTTATATATTTTATTTACCATTTGAAAAACTTTTAAAATTTCAAATAATATGCATGATACAAAATGAAATATATTTATCATTAATACCATACAAAATGAGATGGTGTGCAACCAGCGACCAAAAAAGTGTGGATTTTAGCAGATATATGTCACAACATCCATACCCTTATGGCAACAGAACAATGCTGGAAATTATTGTAAAATTCAAGTACCTTAAAAATCATAAATAGAAATTTCCACTGTCAGAAAGAACCAGTTAAGCAATAAAAAATAGAACTTAAATATACAACTTTTAAAAATATATATCTCATATCTCAAGTTTAAAATAAAATGAACATAAAGACAAAACAACATACAATTAATTGATATAAAAACTAGAATATTTAATAACAACAAACTTAAGATAATATATTACGTGGATTCAGTTATTTCAGTATTACCAATTTAGTGGAATAAGGAAAAATTGTATTTTTATTAAAAAAATTTTCATAGATTTGCCAAAGTCTGATCTATTTATTATAAAATTTATAAATCATTGAACATGAAATACATATGCATCGTTTAACTATTCCCACAAAGTCTATGAAAATCAGTCCAACACAAATAATAACGAATTTTCAGTCATACATAAAATAGAATATAAACAGAGATGTTTCCCATCTGTATAACCTAAACACAAACTTGAACATGTTTAACATCAGCTGATGTCAACATCAGTGTTATAATAGAACACCTTATTAAACAAAATAAACATGAACAAATTACTGGTGAAATTTATTAACAAAAATATAACATTTTGTATGATTGCAAATAGTTTAGTTTAAACATATTTAATTGTTCAAAAATGACAAATGTTTTAGACACAAGTTTGCAAATGATAAAACAGTCAGCTAAATGTTGAAAATTTAGGCAACTGGTTTATAGTTTTAAGTGTTTTCATAGTTTAAGTGACGCACACTTGGCCAATTTTGTTTCTTTGTTTGACAAATGTGGCTTTTTGAGAAGACAAATTCTTCATTTAAACAGAAATGAATGTTATTATCTTCATAAATTTTGACTCATTTCAATTAGTTATACACAATAAAAAAATTATTTCAAAGAAACTAATGGAGGGGTTTCTGCTATTCTATTGCCTTGAGTATATTGAACATCATATCTTAAAATTTTCACTAATATATTTGTCAATTATGCAAAATAAAAAATGTTATGGTAATAATAATATTAATATGCAGAATATGAAATATCTGCAGCTAAAATAAAGGTACACAAACCAGAAGATTATTATGAAAATAGAATTGACTAGTTGAACATTTTTCTGTGTATACTTAAAAAAAATTTAACATACATAATCTACAACAAATCTATTAAATATGAAAATGAAAGACATGAATAAAATGGATTAACTTCCCTCAAGTTTTAGTATAAATCAAAACCCACTAGTTATAATATTTTAAGTTTCCCATAATTCTTTGTTTCAGATTTGCTGCGACATAGTCACTTCCTGATTAGACTCCTGTTTTCACTGTCTATTGTGGATGTGCTAGACATTTCTTCATTGACATTATTTACAGATGCTGTATCAGGGCCTGAGGTAACAATGTCTGGTTGTGGTGGAGGACTCTCACTGTTCTCAGGAACACCCTATCAAAATGAAATATTTCATAAACAAAATGTCTTATGCAGCAAACTTAACAATTATTGATGCCAACTATGTTGAAGTAATCCCTTTGTCTGGATTTCCAGAACTTTTTGTAAGAGGCAAGGCAATACATAACATTCAAAATTCAAATCATTTTTCAGATAATTTCAATGACATTTTGAAGCAATCTATTTTTCTAGGGTCTACCTATATGATGATTGATAACCAATAGACAAACAAGAATGTGTCCATAGTACACGGATACCCCACTCGTACTTTCATTTTCCATGTTCAATGGACCGTGAAATTGGGGTCAAAATTTTAATTTGGCATTTACATTAGAAGGATCATATCATAGGGAACATGTGTACTTAGTTTCAAGTTGATTGGTCTTCAACTTCATCAATAAACAGCTGCGCCATGAGTGCATGATACGCCCGACGTCTTATGTGGAAGTCTTATGCAATAATCATAAATAGTTTCTGAGAAAGTTTTAAGCAATAACCATATATCGTTTTTAGAGACACGGCGGGACATGTGAAACCCCCCACCCTATTTTTTTTTTTACAAAAAACTAAATATTACCAAAATAAAATTTTGAATCAAAACCAAAAAGTATACAGATCTTTAGATTAATATAACAAAGAAGTGTGTAAAGTTTTAAGCAATAATCATAAATTATTTTTGAGATACGGCGCGACATGTAAAAAACCCTCCCCTGTTTTACAAAATACTCAATAACTCAAAAATAAAATTTTGAATAATCACCAAAAAGTATACAGATCTTTAGATTAATATAACAAAGAAGTGTGTAAAGTTTTAAGCAATAATCATAAATCGTTTTTGAGATACGGCACAACATGTAAAAAAAAACTCCCCCTTTTTTACAAAATACTCAATAACTCAAAAATGAAATTTTGAATCATCACCAAAAAGTATACAGATCTTTAGATTAATATAATAAAGACATGTGTAAAGTTTTAAGCAATAATCTTAAATGGTTTTTGAGATATGGCGCGACATGTAAAAAAACCCTCCCCCTTTTTTACAAAATACTCAATAACTCAAAAATAAAATTTTGAATCAACTCCAAAAAGTAAACAGATATTGAGATTAATATAACTAAAAAGTGTTTAAAGTTTTTTAAGTCATAATCAAGAATCGTTTTTGAGATACAGTGCGACATGTGAAAAAAACACAACCTTGTTTTAGTTATAAAGTGCCGTAACTCAAAAAGTTTAAATCTTATTTTCACCAAAAAGTATACAGATCATTTGACTATCATAAAAAACAACTATATTAAGTTTCATGAAATTTGGATAAGTCGTTCTCAAGTTACGGTGCGACATGTTTACGCCGGACAGATGGACTGACAGACGGACGGACACCAGACATGTGTATACCATAATACGTCCCGTCAAAATTTTGATGGGCGTATAAAAACTACAGTGAAAATAATGTTGTTAATGTCGATTCAGATTGTGTTATTATCACCGCCATCTTCTTCACATTGGTTACGATAAGAAGTCCGGTTCTCGTCGTCTATTTAAATATAAACAATGTCAAGCACAACTACCAGAAGTTCTCTCGACCAATCATATTAACGGTTTCCCCAATATGCAAATCATATTAGAATTATTAGAAAATATTTGTGTCTTAATTATTGAATAACAAGAGTTAAGTGATCATGACTGTAAATATTGACTCAATTTTCCTACTTAAGTAAAATGTTTTCATTTCATCCTTGGAGCAGAAGACATTTATTTTTTTTAGGAAATCACATATAACACCAGGGGTTAAAAAATCCACTAGCCCGACGCCCGGGACTAGAGCCTTTAGTCCTCGGGCAACCAAAACTTGTAACTCAATATGCCCGAAGGACTAGTAACAAAAAAATATTGGCGCTTCCAAAATAGAAAGTGAAAAATTCCCTCATCACTATTATATCTTAGCCAATCAGATTCGACTACGTCATCTGGGATTCCCAGAATTTGAACTGATTTTGTATAAGGATCCCGTACTTTCAATATCGATTTTTCAGTACAGGGGGTATTGTACATTGTTTATGCAAACACAGAAATATTTTGTAACCAGATTTTACCTGCTTATGAATAATTAATTGCAATATAAATGTGAATCCCTTTGAACAGCAGAAACCTGACTTTTGTCAGATATATGCAACATGTTTTTGTTTTTTGTTCTAGAACTATGACCTAAACATAAACAACCTTCAGAAATCTTAAATTTGATTCAATAATATTTCATCAGTCATGGTTATCTTCATTGATATTCAAATGAATTTGATTTTTTAAAGGAATAAAATTTATAACAAAAACAATTTCAGTTTAGAGACTGTGCTCGGTTTGTAATCTATATAGAGCCCACAATTATTGTACCTAATATGGATATTACTGTACTTCGTTTATAAAACAATTATAAAAGACACAAAGTATGGATGGTGATATTTATTCACATAAATAGGTCATTTGATTTATTTTAATAAATAGGATTTTAAAACTGAAAACAAATATGAGCATTACATAATATAACCAGCTGATATTTCTTTTACACAAAAGTGATGATGTATCTGATAAAATTACTCCAATCCTTTTATGCAAGGCATAACTTTTAATAACCATGTTTAGACGTGGTCAAAACTTATACCATCTCGGGATTTGGTCAACTCATTATTATAGTATATTTAATGAATATTCAATTATCGATTAATTGAATAGATCTGCTAACGGGATATGTTTTTAATGTAAGTTCTGGGTATCCAATTTGAAAAAATCTACTGTACAACAGATAAAAATTGATATAAAATTCATTGTATATTGCAGTAACCTCTGAATTTTTCAGGCATATTTCAGTCTAGTAGGATAGCTTTGTTGGGCTATTAGTTCTTCCAACAGGGCTAGTAAAATCCTTCTACCAATAAGTCCTGGGCTAGTGAGCTATAACAAAATTTCTTAACCCCTGAACACTCAGTTCAATATAGACTTAAATAAAAATATTTTACCACTTTTTTAATTCCATTCCATAACAGTTTAAATTCTCCTCTGATACAGCCAATCACAAAAGTTGTTATAAGTGTACAAGGCACAAGGTACAATAAAGCTGGTTGGCCAGTCTGCATCAACTCCAAGGCAACAAATGTGATGATCATTCCTATTCCATAGGCTGTAAATACATACATACATTTATGGTACAATATTAATCATGTCTATAAAATTACATTACATGTATATTTCATTATATTACTTTATTATGATTGGCTAACAGGAATCTCGTGTGATGCTGAAATCAACCTGCATTTCAAATTTAAATGTAATTTATAATGACACAAGCTTTTGTGGTGTTTTCATGATCGTAGCAAAAAATGTAGTTATAAGAATTGAATGCTTCTTTTAGTAATTTTATAGGGTGGTAAAAGTGTTGACTGTGTGTCAATTTGTTTTGTTATTGCAGAAAGACTTTCATGCAATTTTGCAGTTAGGAATCTAATGCATAATGGGTAGTATTTTCAAAAGTGTACATAAAAACGTTGTGATTGGTGGAAGATATCCTAAGCAATGTATATTCGACAATTGATAGAATTACCCCATAGTCCTCCAGATTTTGAAACAGCAATTGAACTGATGTATTACTTTGAGAATTCCTGAGTTTTAATGTTAATTATCAGACATCACGTGCACGTAACACCACACAGCATTACACAGGCTTTCTAATAGGTGTGCAGTGGCGGATCCAGAAATTTCAATAAGTGGGGGCCCACTGGCTGCCTAAGAGGAAGCCCGATTTCGTCATGCTTCAGTGATTCCATATATAAGCAACCAAATTTTTTCTCGACAAGAATGTGTCCAAAGTACACGGATGCCCCACTCGCATTATCAGTTTCCATGTGCAATGGACCGTGAAATTGGGTAAAAAATCTAATTTGGCCTTAAAAGTAAATTGATCAACCAAAAGGAACATGTGTACTAAGTTTCAAGTTGATTGGACTTTAACTTCATTGAAAACTACCTTGACCAAAAACTTTAACCCGAAACTCACACTTTTAATTTCTATGTTCAGTGGACCATGAAAATGGGGTCAAAAGATTAATTTTGTTTTAAAATAAGAAAGATCATATCATAAGGAACATGTGTACTAAGTTTCAAGTTGATTGGACTTTAGCTTCTTCAAAAACTACCTTGACCAAAAACTTTAACCTGAAATGGGACGAACAGATGGACGGACGAACAGACGGACAGACCAGATGGAAGGACGCACAGACGGAAGGACGCACAGACCAGAAAACATAATGCACCTCTACTATCGTAGGTGGGGCATAAAAATCCGCCTCTAGTGTGAATTTTTAATGGAGTGATTATTGCTTAAGCATATATATTATTGGTTTTCAGTGATCAACCAAACCATGGGAGCAATCAGTCTTATTGTCTTAAATTTAATGCTGATTTTACACATCAATGGTTTAGGGTACATATCAAATGTAAGAAAAATCTATGGTTTAAATAAAAAATTTTAAAATAAGTTTGGGATGATTTGGTTTGAAATGTAGATCCATTGATCAGAACTGTTTATTATGTGAAACAAGTTAAATGAAGAAATTGTTTATTAATATGTGAAAAAAACAACTTCAGACCATGTTTTCAAAGGTGCATCACATTAATCTTGACTCGCCAGAAAAAAAACTTGGTATTAACTTAATGCAAGTAATTTGCAATCTATGGTTCTTGTCAGTTTTTGCTATAATTTTTAAATATCAATACTCTGTAAATCGTCAATCCAACCAACAAATTAAGATGGAAATAATGAAAATATTCAAATATTTTCATTTTTTGTATACATTTTTGCTGGGGGAGTAAATCTAAATTTTGGTGAATCATTAATAATTTCATTCTGCACTATATCATTGTTTCTTTCTACGAAGTAATTAGCTAGGGATGATTTTGAACATTTCATGAGATCGCAAGATTAGTGAAAATAACCTTGGCCCTAACTATGCATGTTTACAGCAAGACATCAGGGTTGAACTTACCTATTACTGTAGCTATGTAATATATCTTTTTACTTTTGACGTTTAAATCTATTCCGTGGTTATAACCAACCAATAAACCTGCAATACATCAACAAAGATTGGATGGATTAATATATCAGTAATGTACAATATATTTAAATGCATTACTCAATAAATACATATTTAGCCTCTCATGATGAATTTTGATTACTTTTTTTTTACTTCTTGTGATATTTCAATGGCAAATAATGTTTTTATGAGTAAGGCCAGGGTTTTTTAATTTGTTGGTTTACGGATTTTACCAATGAAAAAGTTGGGTCAGTCGGTCAGCAAAAAAAAGAAAAAAAATATGCTATTTTGTCATCATTTCTTAGATTTTAGTTCGATGAAATCAGCTGTCATAAACATCGCATGACATTCTAATAATTTCCCGTAAACAAAAAAGTGGACGGGGACTGCACGGATATCGTCATTTCACAAACATGAAAAACAGATTCGCGTAACTCTTAATCAATTCCCGATAACTTGGTGGGCTTGGTGAATTACGATCTTCAAGCACGAAAACTGATAAGGAAGAAAAAATGTAAAAACGTCGTACGAAAATAAGTTTCAACACACATGTCAACAAACGTAATGGACTCGTCCACTGGAAAAACGAGAATATCGGATTAATCTGTTGTCATGCATTCCCGTTTTTTTTGGCCAAATGGACGATATTTTTTTATGATCTATGAAGCAAGAAAATTTCAAATGATTTGTTAATATTTAGTACTTTAACTTGACGTCTTCTACCTGTCCACATTTGGACAAGTCTATTTCTATCAGATGATGCATCTTACGGACTGATGACAAATACAGTAAACGAATTGATTTTGTAATTGGTTTTTAACACAGGTTTCGTTTCGCAAAATTATTTGCGCAAACCACATTTCAAGGTCAGTTATAATTGATTTGTCTATTTTTAGAAACGTAAACTGGAAGTTTTATTTTTTTCACTACAGAAAGTAGTGTTATCAATTTTAATAGTGATTAATGCATTTCATTTCATAAAAAAACGAGTATTTTAATTATTTTTTTAGGGATAATGCATTTGTTATGGTCGGCGGGAATAAAAAAGCATGAAAAGTGAATTTTATTTTTATTCTGGAAATCGGCAAAATCGGATCGGCGGATCCGTAAACCAACAAATTAAAAAATTCTGGCCTAAGGTGTAATTTTTTTTAATTTTTGAGATCTTTCTGTAGTATTATGACTTTGTACATTCATAAACATTCTCACAAAACATGTCACATTCAAAATTGATTAAAGACTTTGAAAAACATTAAAAGCTCTCAAAATTTTATATATGATAATTTGAATTTGACTTTGCACATATTTAGTTCATGTGTTAAAAATCTTTTTGTGTCAGGTAATGTGTTTTCTTTTATCATGTTTATTTCTGCTGTTTACTTGATATGAGCTGTGTTGGATCTACCTTATGCAAATGATTATCAGTAAATCTGTTTACTTTTTCAAAGTGAAAAAATCCTCTATGCAAAGTTTGTAACTGTTTGAAAATTGAAGCGATATATAGGTTGTAGGAAATCTATACAAAACATGCCAACAATCACCTTTATATTTCATATTTGAATGTTCCAAAATTAACCAAAGTTTTATCAATGTTCATATATACTTGCATTAGGTCCATTTCTATCCTAAGCAGCTCATATATTAAGGTGGTACCTTACACTACAGGGAGATAACTCTGTAGAATCAGCAAAACGTTTAAATTACGTTGTATTGTTAAGGAAATATAAAGCTTCTCAATGATCAAAATTAGTGTTTGTCAAACTGCTATGTAACCAGCGTAAATTTTCTGATAAAATGGTTGGTTCAAATATTTTGAAATTTTTATATATATATCAAAGGATCAAAATAAATACTTTCTTTTAAATAATTTTATGAAAACTAAACAAGCCAAATTAATTTCAGCCAAGGTGTTGGGTACCACCTTAATTACAAATATTATGAAGCCAAATATTTTGCTAAAATTTAGACTGTTAATTGCTGCTGTAACCTTGACATATCCTGGGGTCACTTCTTATATATATACAAGGTGATAGAACATGCTGCTGGAAAAAGGCCTTTTCAAGTTTGAAACAATGTGAATAGGTCGGGAAAACTATTAATAGTATATGATTAGGTCAACAAAGTTCCCATAAATTCTTTGTCTGTTATCTTTCGGCTGTTTTTATCAACCAATTTTTCTCTTTTGACACTTTGGTATTCCACTCTTACATTACAGACAATTATACACCACATGAAACCCACACAATATTAAAGAAGGTTACATTTCTACCTACCCAATATATGAAAAGGTAAAAATTTAAAAAATCTAAATTATATGAAAAGGGTCGGGTAACAGAACCCAAGGGGCACACCCTATTAATTAAGTATTGGAGTATATAGAGAGCCCCGAAAATGACTAGTGTAAAAGAATTTAAACAGTAAACCAACAGTCTAATCTATATAAAAAAATGAGAATGTTAAACACTTCAGCTTATGAACCACATCAACAAACAACAAACACTTGTTCAGATAATAAAATTACTTCATTACACATAATTCTTACCTGGAACTATCACATCTCCAAATCCTAACATGGAAGGCTGATTTAAACAGGAACTATAGGGAGAATAATTCAACTTTGGTACAACAAACACCATCGGCAGCTGAAAAATATACCAATATATGTCATTGGATACTAAACCACAAACACTGTAGGCAGCTTAAAAATATATGAAAATTGCCTGGCAGATGTGAAGATCAGGTATAAAATTTCAACAAATGGAAGTTTTTAACCACCTTGACTGGCTATACAGCCCTTGCACGGTGGGCATTAAATGATTTAATTTTTACCATGTGGTAATTGACATAATTTAGAATTATAAAATTTCAATAAAATTATCAACATTTTGTAAGACAATTGGCAATATTTGTTTGACCAAACCAATATTTGCCTGACATTACTAATGATAAGCATACTGCATGGATCGTAAATACTTTACCTTACTACATATCAAAATACTGATCTTGTGGGTAGTTCACAAGGTAAAAGTCTATGAGAAAACCTAGAAAACATTTCAAAAGCTTGGCAAGCTTTACTTTTCTTTCAGTTTCTAAAGTTTATACAAATACATTTAATTTTTTTAGTAACACACATATATTTTATATGTAACTTATATAGTTCACTTTTTAAAGTGTTGTTGTCAATCTAGCGGTAACTTAAATGAGTAAATCTTTTACCCTTTCTTTGGATTTTGATGCTCCTCCAGTAGCAACTTTAACCATTATACTTTCACCATTCTGTTAAAAATTAACATAAATTCAATATACATGTGATTTTAACAGTCAAAAAGTAATATAACATATCTAAATATAATTATCAACAGATGGAAAAAAATAACAATGTATTTGCTGTGCACAATTCATTTATATAAGTTCTTATGCCATAAATTTGAGCACCCATGATTCTTTTAACTCTGAAACAGCTGGTACCAATAAAGATAATAGAAATGTGGCATTTCTAAATAGATATTCACTCATGACAGTATGACTATAACAGAAAAAAAGTTATCTTAAAGTTTATTTAACAAATTATAATTTTGATCTTGCACAATGAAAAAAAAAATAATCGTCTCAGACTTGGGACATGAATTAAATTTTATTCAGTTATTTGACCTTTTTCACACATATATAATTCATTTAAAGTGTAAATTTTATTTTTCAAATGTCTTTTGCATTTTTTTTCTGATAAGATAATACAATTAGAGTCACAGGCCATTGCAAATTACAAATGCATTAAATGTCAAATACAGCTTTTTAAGAATAACTTATGTATTATAATACATGTAGGTCTAACAATATAAATAAAATGTAATGTTACAAGTCTAGTCATCTCTATCATGGCTTTGCATGTGAATATTATGGTATTCTACACTCAAATGCAGATATATATATATATATAAACATTCTATATATCATGTATATAAATGTTATATCATTTTTATTCAAAGGTAGCAAAATAATCTATATTCCTCCACAAAAAGTTTGGTAGGATAAAATACCAAAGACATACCAGTACAACTTTTTGAGCTCTCAAAAATAAAGTTTCGACCCCAAAAAACTATAAACTAGAGGCTCTAAAGAGCCTGTGTCGCTCACCTTGGTCTATGTGAATATTAAACAATGGACACAGATGGATTCATGACAAAATTGTGTTTTGGTGATGGTGATGTGTTTGTAGATCTTACTTTACTAAACATTCTTGCTGCTTACAATTATCTCTATCTATAACAGTACTTTCTGTGGAAAATGTTATTGAAAATCTTCAAATTTTAAGAAAATTGTTAAAAATTGACTATGAAGGGCAATAACTCCTTAGGGGGTCAATTGACTATTTTGGTCATACTGACTTATTTTTAGTTCTTACTTTGCTGAACATTATTGCTGTTTACAGTTTATCTCTATCTATAATAATATTCAAGATAATAACAAAAAAACAGCAAAATTTCCTCAAAATTACCAATTCAGGGCCAGCAACCTAACAACCGATTATCCGATTCATCTGAAAATTCCAGGGCAGATAGATCGTGACCTGATCAACAATTTTACTTCCTGTCAGATTTGCTCTTAATGCTTTGGTTTTTGAGTTATAAGCCAAAAACTGCATTTTACCCCCATGTTCTATTTTTAGCCATGGCGGCCATCTTGGTTTGTTGGCCGAGTTACCGGACACTTTTTTTCACTAAATACCCCAATGATGATTATGGCTAAGTTTGGTTAAATTTGGCCCAGTAGTTTCAGAGGAGAAGATTTTTCTAAAAGATTACTAAGATTTACGAAAAAATGGTTAAAAATTGACTATAAAGGGCAATAACTCCTAAAGTGGTCAACTGACCATTTTGGTTATGTTGACTTATTTGTAGATCTTACTTTGCTGAACATTATTGCTGTTTACAGTTTATCTCTATCTATAATAATATTCAAGATAATAACCAAAAACATCAAAATTTCCTTAAAATTACCATTTCAGGGGCAGCAACCCAACAACGAAATGTCCGATTCATCTGAAAATTTCAGGGCAGATAGATCTTGACCTGATGAACAATTTTACCCTGTCAGATTTGCTTTGGTTTTTGAGTTATAAGCCAAAAACTGCATTTTCCCCCCATGTTCTATTTTTAGCCATGGCGGCCATCTTGGTTGGTTGGCCGGGTCACCGGACACATTTTTTAAACTAGATACCCCAATGATGATTATGGTCAAGTTTGGTTAAATTTGGCCCAGTAGTTTCAGAGGAAAAGATTTTTGTAAAAGTTAACGACGACGGACGCTGGACGCCGGACTCAAAGTGATGGGAAAAGCTCACTTAGGTGAGCTAAAAAGAATCCCAAAAATGTTGTAAATGGTATTTTCATATACCTGGTACGTAATTAACATAAGCCACACAATATTAAATCATGAAGCAGATGGTCTTCTTGAATATCTTTAAATCTAAGGTTATTTTATTTCAAAATATAGCATATTACTGGTACATGCTTAAGAAAAATTTAAGCAATGAAAAAAGTTGCAATGAATCTAAAAAAATCCATAGAAATAAATAAAAATTCAACATCATAAAACATTACTAAAAAATAAAAATACCATTTAAAAGCTTATTTTCAAGTTCACCAATTTTGATTCTGAAAGGTTTGTGATATTCATATATTTCTAAATCAAGTCATTTTTTGCTTGAATTTGAAAATTTGAAAATTAAGAATAATAAAAAATATGTCAGGAAAGTCCATGAGAAGAATGAGAAAAGTGATAAATTGTCTTAAATTATTATCTTACAACTTAAACCAGCCTAATAAATTATTATTAAATTTCTTCAAACCATCAATCTGATGATCTTGACACACCCAGAATTCATTAAGATAGGAATTGCCAGTAAAAAAGGTTATAAATTTGCTTATCTAGATTGTTCTTCAACACACTTTCTGTTTTTATTTTGTATTTATTCATTTCATACATATACCATGTATACATGATATATGCATATTTGGACCTATAATTCAGGTAAAAAATATGCATGAGATATTTGCCACCAGACATTTAATAATGAGTTAATTGAGCAATCAATTATCAGAAACAGTGAAACCAATCTGAATAAATGACCAATATTAAAAATAATCTGACATCTTTATTTAACATTTCGAAAGTTTGCAAAAGCTTAAAAAGTAAATGCTATTCCAAAATGAAAACTAGTGAACTTGAAATAAATCCTTTTTAAAGTAATCCCACATGCAGATATAGAAAGCCTTACTCTTTTAGTCACATCAAGAATTTCTTCATCCTAATCAACACAAAAATTAATTTAATTAAAGGTTCCATAATGGACAAGGGTTTCTCTTCTTATAAAAATATCTAGAAAGTATTTGGGCAGCTTATTTAAAAGTTAATTTGTGATTGTGAGCTTTCAGATATTTATATTGGAGTCTGTAACAAGGCAAAGTTAGAGATGTCCTGAAAGGAGTAGGTCCAGTAAGACCCCTATTTGGCTCAAAAATAAAGCAGTTTTACAAAATTGTTAAAATGTAAACTTTAAGTTATTTATTGGAAAGTAGAATGCATCTGCTTCATAAATATGGGCTGTTTTTCACAATACAATGCACAAATATCAGATACTAGCATCATTAAGTTATGCTAAATTACTGAAATCTTCACAATTTGAAACATTTTAGTTAAACTTATGGCGGTTTCCGTCTTAAAGACAAATCCTTCTATTCAGATCTACCAATAATATCTTCTTTATATTTTATTTTTACTTTAGGCTAGGTAAAAACTTTAAAATAAGCAAATAAAAAAATGGGGTCACCGACCTCGTTTTCGATTTAAAACGCCATCTTTTTCACGGAATTTGGAAATTGGGACTTCTAGTCAATAGCAGTGTAATATTTTTTTTTAAAGTCCGTATCCAATAAAAACTTGTCTGTTTTGTTAACCTAGTTGTTAATACAAACTATTTTGATAATATCACCCTTTACTGAATGGAAAATAATAATGATAAGTCGCTATAATAGTTTTCCCGCCTTTTTTTATTGTGAAATACCTATAAAAAAAATAAGTTTAAAAAAAATTAACCAATAATTTCTCCATGAGTCTTCAATAGAATATGCGTTGTTTATATCTAAACAAAATAAGGAAATAAAAAGATGGGGTCACCGTAATGGAAAAAGAGATATTTCAAAAAAGGGGTTAACAATTTGAATTGGCGGGAACACATTGCGCCAATTCTAAAAACAACGTCGAAAAACGTTCGGCCGTTTTAGGCTATATTCTCACAAATTAGAGACAACCCAGTTCTCGTTATTTGCTGTTTTGTTGTTTGTTTGTTTTAAACTACGATAAATTCACAGTAATCTACACATGATAGTACTTAGTTTTCAGTCAGTATCACAGACACGTAATATAAATGCGGTGGTTGGAAAACAATGCGTTGTACAAAAGTACACACGAATGCTTCTGTACATTTCATTTCAGGTTATTCATAGTGCTTACGTGTTGAACAGAAATTCTTTTTAAAATAGTGAAGACATTTTATATAATATCATTGTTCAATCAAAGTACATCTGAAAGACAAGACAGAATTTTGCTTCCGGTATCATGAATTTTAATTTCGTTTAAGAATGTTGTTCCTTTTTATTTTGATGATAATTACTTAAAATCATTAGAAATCTAAGACTCTGTTTCCAATAACAATAAAGATCGATCATTTCTGAGATCGCCGATCTTTAGTATTGCAAAAATGAAAAAGATCGATCTTCAATCGGACGTAAACAAGCCATCCCCAGACGTAGTTTTAAAAGAACGATTTTTTTATGAATCGATTTTTCTTCAAGTGAAAACCTTTAGATACATCGCGATCGACTTTTCAATCAATCAATCGATATAAAATTCCAAGTGTTTTATGTAGATATGAAAATAAATCTGCGCATGGTCAGTTTAAAAATGTTTTCAGTGTTTATTCTCAAATGATTTGACAAAACGTGCCATGGAGATAATAAAAACCAAATTAATATATTCGACGTTTTTTGAGTCATTCTTCTGAAAATATATTAATAAAAAAAGAAAATGTGGTATGATTGCAAATAACACAATGCTCCACAAATGACCAATTGACACTGGAAATTATTAACTATGGGTCACCGTACTGCCTACAACAATGAGCAAATCCCATACCGCATACACAACTATAAAAGGTCCCGAAAGGACAAATGTAACACAATTCAAACTAGAAAATAATAAAAAAAAAAAAAAATAATTAATGAAAAACAAATGTGTGACTCTTTTGCAAACAACAACCACTTTAAATTACATACTCCTGAGTTGAGACAGGACCCGTTACAGCGCTCGACTGATACCGTTACTTATTCGTTCCTTATACGTTGAAACACATTGCACCTATTACGAAACAAATCTTTTCAATTGTTTTCTTGTCTCTGGTGTTAGCTTTAGGTTCTTAAAAGTGAAATATACCTATTAGCGCGTATGTTCCAATTTTAGCGTTAGACCGATGACCTGCTACTTATTCGCTTACAATATGCTTGTTATAGGTCGCACCTTTTTTGTTCTTGTCTCTGATGCTATATATTGGTTCTAAGAGATAAAATAACCCTATTCTAAGGCGTAAATACTCGTTTCAGTGATCGACTGATGCCCTGTTACTTATTCGTTCCATATTCTCTTACTATACGTGTGATATTCGGTGCACCTTTTTAAAACAATATCTTTTCAATTGTATTCATTCAGTATTTTTTTTTCTGTAGATTACTCATCTTCAAACGAAATGAGCGTTATAATTAATTTTTTTCTGACATTTTTTTTTTTTAAATACTTATGACATATGTAAATCAAATATAATATTAATAAATGCAGAAGCATATAATTATCTAATGAACCAAATATTTCCTTATTCAATTTTTTACGATTTTTTGTCAACGAAATGGTTAGGCTGATTATTTAAAATATGCAATGTATACTAAATGTAAACGCACAAGTTCTTTTAAAAAGATCGAAAACACGAGATGCTCTTCAGAGATCGATTTTATTTCAATTCCGTTCAAGTGTTAACGGGGTCTAATTAACACCATTTCTGTTTTGATCACTCATCCTTAGTCATCTATGAATATCGAAATATTCCGTAATGTTGCTAGAAACTCAGTCTAAGTATACTCATACAGCTGTCATACCGTGAGTATGAATAAAACCTAGTCCGACCTCTTTTCTCAAATCTCCTTTTAATTATTTTTTTCCCATATGCATTCTTCTGTAATTCTTCATTCCGACATCTTTTTAACACAGACACGATTATGTTTTTTTAAACAAAAAATGCGCACCTTATACATAAATATCAAACAATCGGGACAAACTCGGAATGGTCATATATAAAAACCTACAATGTTAGAAGATTATATGTTAACTTCTCTAGATGTACTTTGTTTTACATGTATGCGTCATTAGGTTGAAATCTAATTACCATATTCATGTAAAAATGTAAGTGCAGTACACATTCAAAATACGTCAGTGCAATTTGCCATATCCATACCTATTGCTAAAGATACAGTGAATTTTGAGGACATGATCAGAAAGATTGATGATTTTCGTACTTTCTAAATGATTTGTAAAATATCAATGTAATTAAGAACCTACAAAAGTCTCTACATGTAGAAAATTAAGGAAAAAAGTATTATATTATAATTTGATTGGCTCATCTTGTTGTCGAGTATCCAGATTCTATTTCGTTTCTTTACGGTCATTTTTGTGTATTTTTTGTTGTTAGATTGCTGTATAGTTGACTCTCTTTTCATTCTCATATTTTATCCAATTCTGGAACATGTCTATTATTTAAAAACAATTTTCATTTTTTTTTCTCGGCAAATTAACCTATCAAAACGATTGTCACTCTCTCCATCGGCTCAAAGAGGAATAACTCTAATAAACGTTTCCAGTTCGCGGAAACCGCGACGTCATAAACCACTGACGGCATAGTACTGTTGCGCTTGTATATGCGCATAAACAATAGAGGGATTTGTCTTTAAATGAAAGTGGTCGCATTTGTGTTCATTCTTAATATTGAAATGTAACAAATTTTGGCATATTTGATAGAGTTTTCATATTTAAGCTTGAATCGGAGCGTTTTTAAAGACTAAATCAGTTAAAATCTTTCACTTAAACTAATTAAATCAATTGAAATAGACACTTAAGTGTTTAAAAAGTGTCAAAATTGCATCAGATGAACCTGAAATTTGAGGCCAAAATTGACCCTTACCCAACCAACTCCTTTGATCTGAGGAAAGTGATAACCTCTTAGAATTTTTTTTTGCGCAGCATTTTTCTTGAAGAAAAGGTCCAAATATGCATTTGGTCTTTCAAAACAGACAAAATTTTATCAACAGACTTTTTGAATTAATAATCTGTATTGGAAAGTTTTTAAATATATGATATCCCTCTTGAACCTTTATATTAAATAAATTTGAACTGACGAAACCCAGTTTGGCAAAAAGAATCATTAGTTTTTCTTAGCATTTTACACGAATTTATGTTTCATACCAACTACTGTAAAATTCAGAAATTATTGCGTGCACTTATTATTGCGATTTTATCATTTTAGACTTAAATGTGATTTTAATTTTTACGATTTTTAGAAAAATCCTGTTTAATTCATATAAAATATTATATTTCAAAATGCGAGTTTAAGTTATTGCGTTTACAACTCTGTCGCATTTTTCGCAATAACTAAAACATTGCAATAATTTCTGAATTTACAGTATTGATAAAGTGTTATTCTGGACAAGTGAATAAGCTGACTTAATTAGCCATATCTTACCTTAGTAAAATAAGGTGTGATAAATACAAAGAAAATATCATACAGGAATAACAGTATCAGTAATATTGAGCAGATCTGTAAAAAAATAAATAAACATTCAATTCTAACTCATGATCTTAATAGACATTTGCGGAAACTAGGTCTATGCATAAGATTACACTTTAGACTTACGATTACAGGTGAAAAAAACAAGGGGTCATCTCAAAAAACAAAAACAAACGAACAATACAGAAACAAAATATCAAATGGTGACTTATATATAAAAAATAAGATATAAGCAACACGTTAAAATTTTATGTGTCCGAAGCGCTTTTCTGGATTTATCATCAGGACCATATATATTATCAACAGGAGCAATATACTTTCCCCACTAAACAGGGTACTTTTAATGCAATGGTTAGTATACGAAAACCAGCAAAAATATTGTTCAGAGGATACTCTACAAACTGTTTCATTTGAAATAGTACTGTAGGTTTCGTTTTTGTTTTGCACGATTACAACTTTGTATCCGTAACTTTTGCCTTGCCGACTAAATCAGTTTGTGATTATTTTTAACAATTTCTTCTCGCCTGCTACACTTATGCATTGTTTATCCCTAACAATCAATTGAATAGATTTGCGTATAAACTTTGTGTTGAAATGAAGAACGTCGCAGTGAGAGATCACCCCTTTTCTTGCCGATCCTTGCTTTTGAATAATGGCATATGGTCTGATCCCCCCTTTTATCTTTGGTTGGAATCCCCTTTTAAAAATTGCTGGATCGACCCCTGCGTCGTCAGTACACTCTATATTACAATTCCATGAAAAAAGTACCAGTCTCAGATGTTCGGAATGGTGATTAAGGCTCATGTTTCGAGCATACCACTACCACTCATGTTCATGGGGGGTAATTATCGACACCGTGAAAAAATCAAAGCACCAAAGGCGCTGTAGGCAGTTAAGTAAAAAAAAAAGGAGAGGCAAACTTGACAGAAGTTAAGACGAATATTGTTGAAAAATTGGTGAAAATATTATCTTGGCTATTTCTCAAGTATTGAATAATGTTTGTACCCTAAAGTTTTCACTATCCAATCCTGCCACTTTCAAAAGTTATGTCCAATTATTTTTTTTAATATTTAATATCTGCGATTATGCACATACTGTACACTGTCACATGTAAGGGAAGAGTTAAAATTGTGCCTGTCCATATTGAGGACCCAGTAATTTGGTAATTGTTGCTGTATATCATATCCATTTTTCATAATTGTTTTGTACATAAATCAGGCTGCTGTAGTTTTATTGTTTTACATTTGTAATTTTCTGGTCTTTTAAAGCTTACTATGCAGTATACATGTAGGTTTTTCTAATAGTTACAAGCTGCATGGAGGATTATTCTTATCAGATTAATAATTTCAATAATGGGGTCCAGCAGTGGTGTATGGTTTAATTCAACTATATTCTAAAGTATGAATATGCCATATTAGCAGTTTTAGTTGCATCAGTTGGTGCGCCTACATTGTATGTACAATCATCAAATCATAGCTGAAACTATCTTAAGTGGTGTAATTTTCTTGTAAGTTATATTACAATAAATGCTGATGTTGTTATAATGGCCTAGCAATGATACAACATTTTTTGAAGCCTGTATCATGTGTATGGTTGCCTAACTATAATTGCTTACTTTCTTCATTTATTTTGGTGGATATATATATAGTTGTCTCATTATGATGCATTGGCTATCATTCCACATACATGTATTCTTATCTTTATAATAATTGTACATTTCTTATCTATATATATAGCTATAATCAGCTTTTAATACAGAGACATGTTTTGCCTATTTGTTATTTTGATAATACAAATAATACAATTAATATAGAAATGCATTAACATTACATGTAAAATATATTCAAAGACAATGATCCATGTACAGAGCTGAACAATCCCTATGGAAATAAGATGTGCAAACACTTATACAACTGCTTACCAAATAACGTTGACTTTTCATAAGTTGTCCCCTTTAAACAAACCCTAACACATAGATTACTGGTATCTTAAACTAACATAATTATAGTCAAAGTCAATAGATCATGCATATGACCGAGGGGTAAGGACCAAATATCCTCTATGGAACTGAAACGTACTAATGCTTCTTCACCTACATGGCAATCATCATTGACTTACAACGATTGGTTTCCTTCATAGTAAAATAATCAAAAGCTTTATGAAATTTCAAAGTAACGTAAGTTTCCAAGTAAAAAGAGAATAATTTAGGGGGCAGGGTCAAATATCCTCAATAGAAATTGAAAGTGACAAAGTTTAAACAACTGCACACCAAATATCATTGACCATTCACTAATGGTTCCTCAATAACTGACCTAATCAAAAACTAATACATGTAAACTAAGTTTCAGAGTCAATTGACTATGACAAAGGGGGTGGGGCTAAATATTCTGGTAATCAGGTAATGAGATATACCTATGCTAACACAACTGCGTACCAAATATCATTGACCTCCCATAAACTAGATCTAATCACACAATCACAAACTACATTTTTGTAATACATTGTTGATGCTGACCATGCTGACAAAACAACACAACTATATATACATGTATGCCTCTCTTTTTGACTCTGTCATCTTTGGCAAGACAAAAATTCCAACAAATTTAATACAAATATTTTGTCCATCTTTTTTTTAATATTTCTTTATTCTTAATTTCTTAAATAAATCAATGCTGCATTTACACATAATTCGATATCAATTTGAAACGTTTAACATGTTTAATGTCTACTTCAATACGTGTCAAAATCACTTCACTGTCCAAATGAGCTTAATTTTTAACTCAATTAATAATATTCATTTGTTGTAACTGCTGGCAAGTTTATAAATAATTCCTGTCAGAAAGCTGAATCAAAACTTGTTGTATTAGTTGACATGATTACACCTGGCAAAAACAATCTTCAAAATTGATCATGTATGTAGATTAACATGTAGGTATATGTAAATATTTTCATAACATCGTACATGTAGTAGTCTAGAGTTTCATTGTTGTTGTGGAACTATAGGGGTGAATAGACAATCCAGTTGCTACAGAGAATCATGTATTGTACATCTACATGTACATGTATGCCTTGCCTCTTCTTGTATTAGCCATTGCAAAAGATTGGAATCAAGCTGAAATAAAAACAAATACAAATAGGTATAATATTCATTATTGCTTTAAAATTTTTACATATACAATGCAGCATAAAGGCTTCATGTCACGTCCACTTGTATTTTTGTCCATCTAATGAGTTAACCTTTTTCAACTGATTTTTATAGTTCGTTCTCATGTTGTACTGTTATACCACTGTCCCAGGTTAGGGGAGGGTTGGGATCCTGCTAACATGTTCAACCCCGCCACATTATTTACGTTTGTGCCTGTCCCAAGTCAGGAGCCTGTAATTCAGTGGTAATCGTTTGTTTATGTGTTACATATTAAATTTGTTTTTCGTTCATTTTTTTATATAAATAAGGCTGTTAGTTTTTTCGTTTGAATTGTTTTACATTGTCTTATTGGGGCCTTTTATATGGGGTATGGGCTTTGCTCATTGTCGAAGGCTGCACGGTGACCTACATGTACATTGTATAGTTGTTAATGTCTGTGTCATTTTGGTCTCTTGTGGACAGTTGTCTCATTGGCAATCATACCACATCTTCTTTTTTATATATTCATGTCTAAAATCTTTATGTATTAGTTTTGTCCATGTTCATGTTCATTGAGGCCCTTATAATTACATTTGTAATGCTTAAATTCTCTAGGGTCCCAAGTCAGGATCATCTGGCCTTTGTTAGTCTTGTATGATTTTCAATTATAGATTCTTGTGTATAATTCTAACTTAAGTTTAGTATGACATGAACTCCATAATCATTGAACTAGCAACTTTTGTTTAGGGGTCAATTGAAGAAAGCCTTCATGTTTGAGAGTTTCTCGCTGCAATGAAGACCATTTGGTGGCCTTCTGCTGTTCTCAGCTCTTTGGTCGTGTTGTTGTCTCTTTAGCACATTCCCCATTTTCATTCCAATTTTATTTTGAATTGTTAGTGAAATATCTTGATCACGGATTCGCTGTCATCCATTGCCAATGTTATAATAAAATAATATATCTGTTCTATAAATAATTGATGTAGGAATTAAGGTAGCACAATACAAAGATTTTTTTACTTCCAATCACTAACCTTTGAAATGCTGTAACTTTCTTATGAATGCATAAAAAATAATAAAAGAGGTATATATTGATAGATAAAAGATTAATCTTTTAAATAAATGCAATATTTTTATTATGCAATCATTATGTAATCAATTATTATGTAATTAGTGGCAAAATCTGGGTAAGTTCACTTGAATGATTTTAGCTCTATCATCTCTTTAACTATACAGAAAATTTTAACGAAATCTCAATCAACACATAATGGGCTTCAAAAGGGTGTCTCAGATTGTCTCTATGGTATTCCATTCTCTCATAAATCTCTAATTAGTGTAAACATCCTAACCACATAAAAGAAGATAATGTTTAATTAGGTGTAAAATTTGTTCTATACATTCTATCTGAAATCTGAGACACCCTTTTGTAGATAATGGCCATAGGAACAACATATAATAAAATCAACCCTCAAGGGATACATATGTAGAAGCTAATTTCATTTGAAAGTGGAAATTTGGTGAAAATTATTTTAGACACAGTTAACATTATAATTGGTTACATAATTGTTGCATAATACTAGCATTGCATTTATCTGAAAGAGTAATCTGTTAGCTATCCAAAACTACCACTTTTATAAATTTTCAAGCATTATTAAGAAAGTTACAGCATTTTAAAACTTGGGAGTTGGAGTTATAAAATCTTTGTATTGTGCTACCTTAAGAAAAATACTGTTTGTAACTTGTTAAAAACGTAACTTTGTAACGCACAACGTTACCTTCTACAGGCTTCTTTTCGTACCATGCGAGTTTTATTTCACAGTAATTTCATAGAAAAGTGGTTTACCAGTATCAAGTTGCTGAAGGAAATGAAAAGTTATAATTCTTGAAAATTTCACGAATGCTTTTAAAATATCCGGAAAATGAAAAGTGCTTGTAAATCCAAATCAATTACGGCTTGGGAAGCGTCACAAATTTCGTACTTAATATTTTACAATTATATACTTTTGAAGTGAAATAATGCTGTCCATTAGCAAATTATTGATAAAGTAGTAATCTTAATATTTTTTAAGCGCCTTTGGCTATATCAAAGCACATGTAGCAGTCTGTAACACCAAAGCCTTAATTAAAACACGATGAAGGAAACCATCTTAAAATGACCTTGACATCGACAAAATCTATAAATACGTATTCAAATGAGGTCCCGATTAAAATTGCAAAGGCCCTGATCGAGTATAATGTTTGGGGGTTTCCACGATACATAGCAAGTACGGAGAGACACGATGACAAATAATAATAACATCAGCTTGCATTAAATAATTAAATAAAATACATATCTTCATACAATGTAGAAATAAAATAATCAAGTATTCTTACAAATTCAAGACTTATACAGAGAGGAAGTAAGACAATGCTTTTAAATATTTACCTTTATTGGGATGGAATCCACCAAATTCAACGGCGTCACTGATTAAAAATAGCCGCAAAATTATATCCATGCACCATTTGGCAAACTTAAATGCCTTCATTACAACCATTTTCGGCAATGAAATTATTCTTACAATAGCTCACTTACATCTTCATCAAAAGCACAGACGATAAAAAGCTATGCTTAACTTTTTAATTAGCACTTTTTCAAATGGGGAACATCAATTGTTTTGGGAAAATCGACGATCATTTAAGGAAATCTTCCTTATATTTATTGTTTTTCATAACAAAAAGTGTGAAAAAAATGTCTTATTAGTTATAAATAATCTATCAGACCTGCCAGATCAGAGAAATGTCACTTTTTCAAAAATTCCCAGAGGGGAACCAAAATCCAGGGTGCTCGCATAAGGCAGCTTAACTGCCTAAAAACGTTCATACTTAATGATTCCTAAGATTTCTATTGTAATAATTGCATAAAAGAAAAACAGCTTGGATCTTGTTTATCATTTTTATATGTGTTGCTGTTAAAAACATAGATAGCAGAGTTTTAACTATTTGAGTACACCTATTCTTAAATTTCAATTGAGTCTGGCGAACATTCTAAAATATATTTCCGACATAAAGAAGTTCGTTGATAACTGGTTTTCTTTGGGGGTTTTTTCTCGAATACTTGTGATTTTTTTTCTATTGAAACCAAAAACGTAGACAAAAGTGTTTGTCCTTTTCAGGAAACATTAAAAGATCTCAGAATTAAACCGAACGGCAAAAGAAGTTTCATGAAGAAAAAATAGCTAAAAAAACACCCGTTCGCTGTATTTCCTCATTCTCTTTAAAACAAAATAATAGAGAGAAAGTATGTCTTAGAATAAACATGCTAACATGATCCATGGTTGATTGCACCTTTCCTAACAAAGTATTACTGACTTTTTTCAGCAATTGTCCCAATCTAGCTACTGCAACGACAATATCGACATTTTGTGTGTCTCATGTTAAATTTATTTTTAGAATAATGTGAGTTCATTCTATTGTACTTGGTACAGTTACATCATTTTCAACCTGGATAACACCGTATACAATAATGAATGTTAACACATTGCTGCAAATATATTAGAAAAAAAACTACTGAAAAACATCACTATCGTTACATAGTTTTTGATCGACAGTTTATTTTTACACTTTGAGAAAGCCCAAGATTTAAATGCTACTTTTAAGTGTAATTGTAAACCTAATCGTAGGTGTATGACAGTTTCCGCAAATGTCTAATAGTACAAGATGTATTCATAATGTATTTTACAGTTTATAAATGTATAGAAAACACGGTTTCCATGATATAAATTATAACAGTTTTAAACATTTGCTGTTTGATTGACAGGTATAAACATTGGGCTATTCCATTATATATGTAGGACGGTAGGAAAAGAAGTTCAATTATTGAATGTGGGTCAAGGGTCTTTTTTTCAGTATGTGTCTATAACCATTATGCAAAATTATCTAAAAAATGGTTTCGTTTGTAGGAATATTTTAAAGTCCCTTCCTACCCTCACACATACATTCTAAGGTGGTAGACCTTGGTCCAGGGAGATAACTCTTTAAATCAGTTATGCGTTTGTAAAAGTCAAGTTTCATCAATGAATTTTAAGCATTTACCTGAAACAGATTGGAAATAATCTATGTATCCAAGAAGCTTAGAACATATTTATGAAAACAGCTGACACAAACGTTCTGATGACTTTAAGAGTTATTTCCCTTAACCTAGGACTACCTCCTTAAGGGAATAGTACTTATAAAATTAACATATTTAGTCTTGCATTAATTATTTAAACTTCAGTGATTCTGAAAATAGTTTAAATTTACTTTCATATATGAACACCTTGTTTGCAAGGATACTTATCCAATACCAAACATAGGGTCAAAATAAATTGTACAACTGAACAAATTATAAATGATGAAACTTTTGAAAAAATGTATAAAAACAATACCAGCTTTTGTACATACTCACCTTTAAATTGGGTACTTGAATAGTTTTAAGCATGTTGATACAGAAAGCCAAACCTAATATGTCTTGTAATACCCAAGCATAGCTGAAAAATATTTGAGCACATAAATTCATACAAAAAGTAAATATGTTATCATAAATTAATTGTTATATAAATAATTGGACTTCAATTTCATCAAAAACGTCCTCGACCAAAAACTTTAACATGAAGCGGACAGACAGACCAAAGAACGAACATCGATTGGACAGACAAACAAACAGAAACACAGACCAAAAAACATAATGCTGCTAGGTAGGGCATACAATCTTGTATTGTACATTTTAATAGCATTATTTGTATACAGTGAAACCTGTTTAAACCAAACCTCTTCAAGACTTAAGATTGTGTTTGGTTTGGCCGATATTTGGTTTTATCAGGTTTTATCAGGCTCACAATGCATGCAATTTGATATGACGGTGCTTAAGAACATGTTTGGTTTAGACAGGTTTTCAGTTTATGCAGGATTCGGTTAAGTCAGGTTTCACTGTACAATCTTTGTTAAAATCCCAATTATAAATCTCTCATTAATGTTCACCAATGACAACAGTAAATGCATGCAACAATTCTTGGCTTTACAATATTAGTCTTTGTAACAATCCTATAATCACAATCAAAATTAGTGTTTGTCAAACTGCTATATAACCAGTGTAATTTTTCTGATAAAACAGTTGGTTCAAATTTTCTAAAATTTTTATATTTTTGTCAATGGGTCAAAGTAAATACTTTGTAAAATTTTTAAGAAAATTAAACGAGCCAAATTAATTTTAGTCAAAGTGTTGGGTACCACCTTAAAACATTAGCTTGTTATTTTTACCTTTCATGTCGTTCTACAGCCCAAACAATGGCGAAAGTTAAACATAAGGCATATAATATCAAATTCTTGACCTCTAACTGACTTTTACAACATGGTAACTTTGGTGTACTACAATATAGAAATAAAAAATATATAGCATTGTTTTATTTGAGGCATTCAAAATTTAAAAATATGGGATTAAGGGCATGGTAGGTACTTTTATTAGATCCTAATTCAATCTTGAATAATATAAAGTTTCATTATACTTATACTTCTTTTGAGATAATTTAAACACACCCAATTTTATTCACTTGAATACTGTCATTTGTAATACACCTTATTGCTATTTGTCCGCCATTGCTGGATATCACACAGGTTCCCGTACTATATTGACATCATAAAACAAAATATCTGACGCCACAATGGAAAAGTGATTGTTGTTGACGTCAAAAGTTCAAGCGGCCGGGTGAGCCGGGATTAGAGATAAGGTGTATTATGTCCTTGGGTTGAGAAATCATTGACATATACTTCAAATCTCCTTATATTCATATTGCAACAAAAAGAAACATTTAAGCTGCCATATTTTTTAAGTGCCTGTCTCAAGTCATGAGTTGCCTTTGATTGGTTCATGTCTGTTATATTTGTTTTTCATAAATTGTTTTGATATAATTTAATTCTGGATATAACGCGTCTTCTGATTGGCTGACGTTATTTTGTTATCAGCCCATAGACATAATTGAGTCATGTGACCGTGACGTCATCATCGTTTTTTCATGGTTTTCTACGGTTTAAAATGGAATTTAGAATTAAATTATAAAAAATGACTTGAAATATTTTTTCTGTCTATTCGAAATAACATAAAAAAATGTGGTGCACACTGTTAAATAACCTGCTACGCGGGTTATTCAGTGTGCACCAATTTTTTTATGTTATTTCTTCATAGACAGAAAAAATATGACAGTCATTCCTTAAATATAATTATATTGTGGCAATATTGGAATTAAGAGTTATTTATTAGCTCCCTTTTTAGCTTGAGCATATTTACATTTTTATATAATTACTATTGTTTACATGAAAACTTTCACCTGTGTTTATGTACACAATAACTTTACTCCTTTTCTAAACCGGTTATTAATAGTTAAAGGTAAGATTGTGTTGGTTAAATTGCAAATCTTATTTCAAGAAAGTACCATTTGTTAAGTCATTTAGTTATTAATTATATACTGAATTCACATTTTATACAGTGTCCAGAATTCATACTTTCCTCGAAGGTAACTATCAGTAGTCATTACAGCCATGCTGTTTACTATTACTGTTCTGGACCAATTCGTCTCTTAAATGTTTTGGCTTCATTTTGGGTCTTGGGTATGAAATGGTTTAAATGAAACAGTTTAAAATCCCTACTTAAAGTAAGACATTTCCCCCACTTTATTTAACTTCTGTATTGTTGTACAACTAACTGCCATAATATTAGAATGAATATCTATTGTGTATTTTGGTATGAAATAAATATGATTATTGAGGTATTATTTCTTTAAGACTTCTTTTCCTAGAATGCTGGCTTATACTTGCCCAAATCATTATCCGGTCAAGTATTAGCTTTGTCCTCCCAGAGAATTGTCCGTTATGTCGGTTGTTGTAGACACTTGTCCCCTAGTGTGACAAGGTGTCCAGGGCAGAACTGGTCTTCATTGTTTATGTAAAGAACCTGGGTTTATTTGGTATTTCGTGGCTGCGCTAGCATTAAGTAAAAAGGTATCCGGAAAACGTTACTTTTACTTGAATGTTAGATCAGTCCGTTCACATTTTGGTGCCGTGACCATACAAATTGCCCTTAACTTTTCTGTTATTTTGTAAAATGGCATATTCAATGGATTATGCAAGCGGTATAAGCCAGCATGATAAAGCAAAAATTGAGCATTCTGATAGATTTTCAGATAAAGATGAAGTTAAGTATAGACATGAAAAAGATTTCAATTTTAGTACTCCATTAAAATCATTTGTTACTTTATCTGAAACCTATGATGATTCTGTAAGGGATAAATCTATATTGAAACATCCAGATTATAAAGTAGATAGAAAATTTACTCCAAAAAGATACCAAGAACCACATTTTAGTAGGAGACCAAGTTATGAATTGTATGATGATAGGGATAGATTAAATAAGAACCAAGGATCAGATTATCCCCCAAACAAGAGATATGTTGATAAGGATACATTTTCAGAGGACTATCAATCCTTAAATAGGTATTCAACTGACAAATACCCCAGTTATGATTTAAATAGGCATGAAGGGGTTAAGCACACATCTTCTCTTGCTAACTTGCCAAAACCTGTTACCTTACATGAAAAACGTATAGTAAGAAGAGAAAAAGAGCCTCAATCATTTGATGGCAAAACTATTGACTGGCAAGACTATTTGGTTCATTTTGAACAAGTTGCAGAATGGAATGAATGGAATGATTTAGAAAGAGCTAAACAAATTGTTATGAGTCTAAGAGGTCCTGCTCAGAAAATTTTGAGTACTTTAAGTAAACAAGACCTTGGAAATTATAATAAAATTAAAGAAAGTTTAAATAATAGATTTAATCCGAGAGAAAGAGAAGCCGCATATGTTTGCGAATTTGAAGCAAGAAGACATTCTAAAGACGAAACTGTTTCTGAGTATGGCCAAGCTTTAAGAAGGTTAGGTTACTTGGCTTTTCCAAATGAAAAACAAGATTCTGAAATGATGGAAAAAGTTCTAATAAATAAATTCATTAGAGGACTAAATAACTTGGATTTACAAAAGCATGTCCAGTTTCAGCGTGCAAACACGTTGGATACTGCAATTTCATACGCAATTGAATACGAAGCATTTATTAATCCTCAAAATAATATGAGAAAGCCAATGCTAACTAGCAATGAAGTCCCCATTCAAGCAATTAAGGATAATAAAAAGGAAAGTACAGAGTTATTAACTCTTGATCAAGTTGCTAAATTAATTGATGAAAAATTAAGTCAACTTAAACATTTAAATACAGAAACCGAAAATAGGAACGGATATTATCAAAATAGGCCTCCTAGATTTAATAATAGGGGCAGAGGAAGGTTTTATAGGAATCAAAACACCACGACTGACAGAGTCTGCTATAAATGTAATGAGATAGGACATATTCAATACTATTGTCCATTGAACAATCAGGGAAACGATTAAAAGCTGATTTAGAGGCCAATACTTCAGCTGTTAAAAATTTAGAAAGGCCACAAACCAAAATTGAAAGTTTGATATCAGATCCAATTAAGAGAGTTCAAATAAATTTAGTGAATCAAAATTGTCTTTTTGCTTTTTGCAAAATTGATGAAATTGATGTTAAATTTCTCGTTGATACTGGATCACCAGTTTCTCTGATTTCTTTTGATACTTTTGAGAAATTAAAACTAAGTTCTCAGTTGATTAGCCTAGATAGTATTTTAACAACTGCCAATGGCAATGCTTTAAGTGTTAAAGGCAAATGTATTTTGAATATAGCAATAGGTCCTTTATTAGTTAAACAAGAAGTTATTGTAGCTGATATAAAAGGGTCATCTGGGATCTTAGGAATGAATTTCTTTGAACAAAATGAAATTGATATTCAAATTAAAAGCCAATGCTTAAGTATCAATGGTCAGAGTATTCCTCTTTTTAAAGAAAATAGTTCCCAGTGTTCAAGAATACAGATAGCTAGGCAAGTTTCAATTCCTGCAAATAGTGAAATGATTATTGAAGCTTCTAAAAGAGATTCATTTGTAGATGGTATTGGCATTATTGAACCATTAGAATGGGTGAAAAGTAAAGGTCTTTTAGTGGCAAAAAGCCTAGTTGATACAGAAAATACAATTTACCTAGCTATCATGAACTTGAATTCAAAATCAGTTAAACTTAAACAAGGTGAACAGATTGCACACTTGATGACAATTGAACAAGTTTTTGATGAGGATAATGTTCAGTCACAAACAGATTCAAAATATAATGACATATCAGAACAAGTTAATACTGTAAAAGATGTTGACATGCCCGAGCATTTAAAATCTATGTTAGATAAAGTATCATCAGACTTAAAAGATGAAGAGAAGCAAAAACTGTCTTCACTTATACACGAGTATAAAGATATATTCGTTGGTCCTGATGGTTCTCTTGGGCGAACTGATAGAGTAAAACACTACATAGATACTGGTGATGCAAAACCTGTAAAGATATCTCCACGAAGAGTAGCTTTGAAACAGAGGGATGTTCTTGAAGAAGAATTGAAAAAAATGATTGACAAAAATTTAATTGAACCCAGTTGTAGTCCATGGGCAGCACCAGTGTGCCTTGTAAAGAAAAGGGATGGGTCTATTCGATTCTGTGTGGACTTTAGAAAATTAAATGAAAGAACAGTAAAAGACGCCTACCCTTTACCGCATATTGATGACACTCTTGATACCTTGAGCGGCGGAAAGTGGTTTTCATGCGTTGATTTAGCCAGTGGTTATTTTCAGGTAGAGGTTGCCGAAGAAGACAAATACAAAACTGCCTTTTCGACACATAAAGGCTTATATCAGTTTCTTGTAATGCCGATGGGTTTATGCAACTCTCCCGCAACATTTAGCCGGCTCATGAATCAGGTTTTGGGTGGTTTACAATGGCATCGTTGTCTTTGCTATCTGGATGACGTCATAATTTATGGAAAAGACTTTGAAACAGCTTTTGATAATTTGAAAGCCGTATTTCAGTGTTTTAGAGAAGCAAATCTTAAACTGAAACCGAGTAAATGCTCGTTTTTTCAAACAGAAGTCAAATTTTTGGGACACATTGTCTCTGCAGAAGGCATTAAATGCGATTCAGAAAAAATTCAATCAGTTCAGAATTGGCATACACCATCAAATGTCAAAGAGTTACGAAGTTTTTTAGGCTTCGCGGGTTATTACCGCCGTTTCATACCAGATTTTGCAACTATCGCTCATCCTCTGACACAGTTAACTCAAAAGAATAAATCATTTATTTGGAATGATAAATGTAAAATCGCGTTTGAGACGTTAAAAGAATGCTTAACAACTGCACCAACATTATCATTTCCAAGTGAAGATGGCGCTTACATACTAGATACAGATGCTAGTCAAACAGGAGTCGGAGCTGTTCTTTCGCAAATCCAGAATGGTGAGGAACATGTCATTGCATATTCCAGTCGAACTTTAAACAGAGCACAAAAACAGTATTGTACCACAAAACGTGAACTGCTAGCGGTCATTATTTTCTTGTGCCAATTCAGACATTATTTATATGGCCAGAAATTTACTTTACGTACAGATCATGCGTCGCTCAAGTGGCTAAAAAATTTCAAAAACCCGGAAGGTATGATCGCGAGATGGATTTCTATCATAGACACATACGACATGGAAATTCAACACCGCAAGGGTTCATTGCATACAAACGCAGATGGTTTATCGCGCACACCAAAACGGAAATGTAAACGAATCAATTGTCCAGAATGTACCGAAATGAAAACAGATATAGAATATTTTGAAAATGTCAAAACTACGGATTGTATTGATGACCTGAATACCGTCAAGGATGGCCATGCCTCCTGCTTAAGTATTCAATCAGTTATCAATGATACGGAAACTGACGGCGACACTGATAGCGTCAGAGGTTGTCTTGCGACCCATTTAGCTATCAGACCGGTCAATGTCAATACAGAAGAACTTAGTTTTGACATAACATCAAACTGGCTCAGTTATTGGTCGAATTCGCAATTAAGAGAAATGCAAGAGAATGACCAAAATATAAGTTTTATATTGAACAATTTGTTACAATCTGACGAAAAACCCCAAAAGTCCGAAATTCAAAACAAATCAAAAGAAACAAAAATTCTTTATGGGTTATGGGAATCCTTGACCATTCAGAATAACCTGTTATGTAAATTTTTTGAAAGAGAAAATCAGGGGCTGGTTTATCAATTTGTAGCTCCGGAACAGATACGAAATTTCATTTTTCAACAGTTACATTGTACAAAATATTCAGCTCATTTTGGAAGAGACAAAACTTTAGATCTCATAAAGAAAAGATTTTATTGGCCAAATATGTCAGATTCTATAAAGTTATGGATTAATAGTTGTGATCTTTGTGCTAAAGGGAAACCTGGACCAGGGAAAGGGAAATCACCTTTAAAATCCAGTGTTTCTACGTATCCTTTAGACAGAATAGCAATTGACATCATAGGTCCTTTGCCCATTACTACGGGTGGAAATGAATACATTATGGTAGTGGAAGATTATTTCACTAAATGGACAGAATCTTATGCAATACCAAATCACCAAGCTCTTACAGTAGCTGATAAACTTGTTACAGAATTCATTTGCAGATTTGGCTGTCCATTCCAAATTCATACAGATCAAGGCCGAGAATTTGAATCTGGCCTATTTGCCGCCATATGTGACAAATTAGGAATTGACAAAACGCGAACATGTCCATACAGACCCCAGTCTGACGGAATGGTTGAACGTTTCAATCAAACTTTACAATCAATTCTACGTTTATTTGTTAATGAACATAGAAATGATTGGGACGATCACATTCCATTCATTAATATGGCATACAGAGCCACTCAACATGCAAGCACAAAATGTTCTCCAAATCTCTTGATGTTTGGACATGAATTAAGATGTCCAATTGATGTTATGTTTGGCTTACCTCAAGGATATAAAAGTATACCTTGTCCAATTGCATATGTTGAGTGGGTTCAAGAAGCTCTTAGAAATGCATTTCAGTTAGCACATACACAATCTGGTTTAAGTGCAAATAGACAAAAGGAAAATTATGATAAAAATTTGAAAATAAGAAGTTTTGAAGAAAACTCATTTGTTTGGAGATGGTATCCTCCAGAAGCAAATAAGAAGCTTGGATTAGGCTGGACTGGTCCATACAAAGTTATTAAGAAAATTACTGATTTGACATACAGAATACAAAAAGACACAAGTACTAAACAATTAGTTGTACATGTAGATCATTTGAAACCATACCAAGCTGCACATACTCCAACTGAACAAGAGCAAATCGTTACACCACACGAAAATGTACAAACGTTAACTCCACCAGTGACAACTCGCTTTGGTCGTGTTATTAAACCCCGACAAATATTAACACTGTAATTTTGTTTTTATTTTTTCGCTCATTTACTGTTAGTACTTGTCTACATTACTGTTTGTGATGTTGTGATAGGGCCCACACGCCATCATAAATGGTATTGTTAGAAGGTATGCATATATACATAATTTTTGTGTTTGTATATAATATATACCGGAATAATGAATATTTTTTCTTTACTGTAGAGTTTTGCAGATTGAAGTCAGTGACTTAGATATATATAAAAATATATATATATTACTGTGAAAAGATTTATTGAAAATAGACAAATTTATATGTTTATTAATTATATATTTTCAGAATGGAGTTACAATTACATGTGTGTGATAATGAATATAAAAGTTTTCAAAATGATCACTTGAGAGATTTATGGCCAGCTGTGGGGGCGTATTGTAATATAGAAGAATGTGGAAAAAACCAATTCTTCCGCTCATTTAACGAGTACAAGTCACACTTTGGTAGTGTACACAAAGAAAAGCTGACCTTATATACCTGTCAGATATGTGATTTGTCTAGAAGGAAATTACAGGTACTGAAGAAACATCTCGTTAAGGACCATAAATGCTCTGAAGATAGATATAGATGTATAGAGGTTGCCAATAAAAATTTCATTGACCCGAAGGATGTTTTGCCTTATCGAGTGGGAGACGTAAAGGAAAGAGAAGAAGCAAAACAATTGAGGGAGAAAGTTGAGGAAAGGAAGCGAAAAGCCAAGGAAGAGGCTCAAGAAACCCGTAAACAATATGTTGAGAAGGGGAAAAAACCAAAATTAGAGGACAAATACTATAATTCGAGGGACGAACATTTGAAGTTTAATTTTGCGAAGAATACTCTGACAAGGACAATAATAAAAGCGAAAAAACATTGACATTAGGTGAACAATTTTTGTTTATATTCCGTTTATATATTGATGGATATTTTGATGCATATTTTTTTTTAATATTTTGATACATATTTATTGAACTTTTGTATACATATTTATTGAACATTTTGATATATTTTTTTTATATACATGTACTATTACGTTTACAGATTGCTTCATATATTTTTGTTAGATAAAATGATGACATTTGATCTTTAAGTGGGGAGGAATGTGGCAATATTGGAATTAAGAGTTATTTATTAGCTCCCTTTTTAGCTTGAGCATATTTACATTTTTATATAATTACTATTGTTTACATGAAAACTTTCACCTGTGTTTATGTACACAATAACTTTACTCCTTTTCTAAACCGGTTATTAATAGTTAAAGGTAAGATTGTGTTGGTTAAATTGCAAATCTTATTTCAAGAAAGTACCATTTGTTAAGTCATTTAGTTATTAATTATATACTGAATTCACATTTTATACAGTGTCCAGAATTCATACTTTCCTCGAAGGTAACTATCAGTAGTCATTACAGCCATGCTGTTTACTATTACTGTTCTGGACCAATTCGTCTCTTAAATGTTTTGGCTTCATTTTGGGTCTTGGGTATGAAATGGTTTAAATGAAACAGTTTAAAATCCCTACTTAAAGTAAGACATTTCCCCCACTTTATTTAACTTCTGTATTGTTGTACAACTAACTGCCATAATATTAGAATGAATATCTATTGTGTATTTTGGTATGAAATAAATATGATTATTGAGGTATTATTTCTTTAAGACTTCTTTTCCTAGAATGCTGGCTTATACTTGCCCAAATCATTATCCGGTCAAGTATTAGCTTTGTCCTCCCAGAGAATTGTCCGTTATGTCGGTTGTTGTAGACACTTGTCCCCTAGTGTGACAAGGTGTCCAGGGCAGAACTGGTCTTCATTGTTTATGTAAAGAACCTGGGTTTATTTGGTATTTCGTGGCTGCGCTAGCATTAAGTAAAAAGGTATCCGGAAAACGTTACTTTTACTTGAATGTTAGATCAGTCCGTTCACAATATAATAGTGTTGCCTTTTGTCTTTTTCCAAATTATGTCCATGGGTTGTCAACTCAATGACATACCTCAAAACTACTTTTGTTCATATTGTTATAAGAAACATTTGGCTTAAACAAATTTTGTAGACATACCTTGTATTTATAGGAATATATTTCCAGACTGGCTGTATACAATAATACAGTCCCATACTTCCAGCTATACAGAACAAACTTATGATAACATATACTGGAAAATATAATACAGTCATAAATGGTCAGACAAACTAAACAGATAAAATATGAAACAGTTCTATTTATGGGGATTTTCTTGATTTACCTAGCTATCAAGTATAATCAAGAACCCTCAAACCTAAGCATTTTTAAGAATATGATACAGTGTCATCTACTGAAGGCAATGCTTTTAACAAATACTGTAAATTCAGAAATTATTGCGTGCATTTATTATTGCGATTTTGTCATTTCAGCCTAAAATGCGATTTTAATTTTTGCGCTTTTGAGAAAAAGCCAGTTTTATTCATATGAAAAAATTAAAAATGCGAGTTTAAATTATTGCGATTATAATCCTGTTTTTTTTTTTGCAATAATAAAAACATCGCAATAATTTCTGAATTTACAGAAGCAACAATAATACGTGTTCCCTACTAACAATTGCAGTGAAGTCTTTTTGTGTTCCCTACTAACAATTGCAGTGAAGTCTTTTTACTCGTAAGCTTTTTGTGAAAGAGCCGTTGCCTTAGGACAGGCACATATTGAAAGTGGTCTCATGTATTGTTTTAACTGATAGAATGATCCGGGGGTGGGTGGGGTTTAGAACCCATCTTTTTTTTGGATGATCAATGCATTTGAATGGGGACACATGGTGGGAACCTCCCTTTCATCTGGGTTGCAATTGGGAAAAAGCTGGATCCGCCAATATCTACAAGAAGACCATTCCAAAATTTTCATCCTTACCAAGATAGTCATAAAAGAAGTATAGCAGTACTAAGAAAGCACAGACAAGGACAAAAAAGACAATAACAGCTGGTACAGTAATGTCTAGATGTTCTTCATCCTCTTTTTCATCATCTGTTTCATCTTTTCCCTGATCAGATGATTGTACATATTTCTTCTCTCTTTTCTTCTTCTCTTTTTCTTCTTGTTTTTTCTGCCTATTAATCAATTATAAAGGCATAATAATAAAGTTGCTTTGTACACATAGCAATCAAACAAAAAAGCCTGCTTAAGTTCATTCTCTATTTTTGAATTTGAGTTAGCTTTCTTTGGTTTGTCTTTATATTGTATACTGTAAATCAATTTGAATTTACATATTGAGGAAGAATTCATTTTCTTTTCTTGGGGGAGGTGTTTGTTGTTGTGTATGCATTTTTGTAAATAAAATTGAGTATGGAAATGGGAATGTGTCAAAGAGAAACAACTTAACCAAAGATCAGAAAACAGATGAATGCCACTAATGGGTCTCCATTACAGGGAAAAAATACCCCACTTAGAGGTGGGCCTCAGCAGGCCACTAAATAAAATGTGTATTACAATGTACTAGTTCAGTGAAAATGATCAACATAATGAAACTTAACAAACGTTTGTGTGTACTTCTATGTATATATTTGGGTTTAATCCGTAAAGAAATATATGTGGTAATGTTGTAAGACTTTATAAATGTACAATGCATGGGTCCATTTAGTGTACATTCACTGAGTCTTAAATTGGGATTTCTAAAACATTTTTTATTCATATGTTGAGGTCCTTTTTTTTAAATCCTGCACCCTCCCCTTCCCCAGTATATCAAATGGCCATCTCTTTATACTGCACAACATACATGTACATGCCAAGTGAAAAAGTTTTGCACATGATTGGTTCAGATTAGTAATTTTATTTGTATGTCCATTTGATGTATGCAACATCAATTTGGAGATTTTGGTAGTCAGTTTCTACCTCTCCCTCTTCTATTCTAATGAGGGGCCTCAATGACAAAGTGGTCTAAGTAGTCAAAGTGTGTCAAACTACTGTATCACTAGCCTGTTAACAAGGATTTTGAGAGTTTGAATCCAGCATCTGGCCTATGCTATTGACTCCAATCTTAATTGACTAGGATTTTCAGCTTTCCTCCTACCACAAAGTATCACAAAAGTGTTGATAGTGGCTTTAAAACTCAAATCAATCAATTTATTATAATGATATAGCCCTAACATGTATGGTCAGATTATACATAGATATAGGAAGATGTGGTGTGAGTGCCAATGAGACAACCTTCCGCCCAAATAACATTTATAAAAGTAAACCATTATAGCTATAGGTCAATGTACAGCCTTCAACATGGAGCCTTGGTTCACACCGAACAACAAGCTATAAAGGGCCCCAAAATTACTAGTGTAAAAAGAATGTGTTTTCCTACATCATATGATTTCGTACTATGGATGCTTTTTCAATGGAAATTGTGATGTCACAATGCATACTTAATAGTACGAAAACCCATGAGACAATGCTATTTTTATATTTTACCTCTCAATCACTGTAAGTCCTGACCAGAATCCTCCGACAGCAACACATACAACAGCCAGCAGAAATATAACCACCATACACGGATCAAATAATTTGTCTGACACTTCTGGAGCATAAATCATCATTTCAATAGTCTTCCCAAGTTTCTTAAAAGAAAATAAACATCATTAACAAATAAGTGATAATTGAGAGTTGCATATATATATACATCTCCATGCCTTATATATCATGTACTGTAGTACAACGCTAGATTAAAACTGACGTGGAAAGGTAACACCCGGCCACTGAAAGCTTCATTTTTATGAAGCCCAGGTGGTCGTGTGGTCTAGCGGGACGGCTACAGTGCAGGCAATTTGGTGTCACGATATCTCAGTCGCATGGGTTCAAATTCCAGCGAGGGAAAAACAAAAAATTTGCTTTTTACAGATCTTACATTTTTGGGTTGATGTTTAGACGAGTTGTATAAATATGTATATATATACTGTTGAATTGATATCCTTATTGTGCTGGGCTTCTAAAATGTTGTAAATTACAAATTATTCAAGAAAAAAATATCTTACAAACAGGCTTTGAAAATTTTGGCAAAATGCATGCTTCCAAAATGTTGTATGTGAACTTGAACATTTTTGTAAATAGCAGTGAAATAAAAACTTTGACATTTCTGGATTAACCAAGAACTTAAATTATTTTCACAAAAATAAAGAAATGTACAATTATTTTTTTCCCAAAGCCATTCTACATTGTACAACGATTTTCAAGTTTTCATACAACATTTTGGAAGCAAACTTTACAAACAACTGACATTGGCAATTTCGTAATATGTCTTATTTCACACATTTTGATTGGTCTAACTGTATGCTATTTTGTAATACCAAAGATTTCCTCCCGCCAAACCATTGGTGTCAAAAAGTATTTTTAGCCAAAAAAGTCATACATGTATACAACATTTTAGAAGCCCAGCGATGTTATTTTTTGTGGGATACCAACTTTCCTGGGTACCAATTAACCACAAATTGAAATGTTAAAAAATGTACACATCTTTTATAAGTGTGTATGCAGAATTTTTCGAAACAACAAAATAAATTATCGATTGCAATTATTGCATTAATTACATTAAATCATCATATTTTTCAAGAATTTACAATAATAAATGCACACATTAATTTCCTAAATTTTCAGCATACAAATTTTAGTGCAAACACTTCCCTTTCTCAAACTGATTGCAATGAACAGGATGAAGAATTATCAAAATTTAGCCTGATCTTTCACCTTTCTACAAACTTTGTATAATATATAACTTACCTGTATTTTGATGAAGTCTGACTTGAGCATTGTTCCCGATGGAATGGTAAATCTATGTATATCTGATGTCTGGTTAATACCTGGCGAAACCTATAGTGACAGAGAGCAAAATTAACAATGATCATTAACACTATTTCAATTCTACAACTGCTGATTCAAATTTTTGTGAATTTCTTCACAAAAGGTTAAACATAAATTTGAATGTTCAATGAATGACAAATGTTCTATTGCAATATGTAGGTTGTATGTAGACATACTTAAAAGTATTGGTTTTGCTCATTGTTGAAGGCAGTAATGAGTATCATGACCTATAGTTTCTCAAATGCCTTTAATTTGGTATTTGAGTGGATAGTTTAGAAAATTTTAATGTATCTCCTTATCTTATACTAATTCCTTTCTGCAATCATGCAATCTTTTCCAATGGCATTATATATATACCCATGCATATTTAAAATTTACAATTTATGACAAAGTTAAAGCATAGATTAGATAGAAATTGATGTATCAAATTGCTAAGAAATTAATAAATACCCTTCATCCATCTACTGGTAATAAAAAAAAATCCCCTAAAAAAATATAAAAAATTAAGAACGTACATATGTACTTGATACAACTATGACAGCTTTAGCCTGGTGTTGTTCTGCCATGTCTGTTTTCTCTACAAATGTACAGTTGCCCCTAGCAACAGCTACAATTTTGTTAAGTGCGCTTCCACCATCATACGCTCCGCTGTCATCACAACCATAATCTGGGGTGAAATCTTTGAATAATCCTCGAATCTGGAATAAACACATGAAGCATGTAAAGTTTTCAATTTGAAAATAAAAATTTCTTATTTCCTTGAGTTATTTTTGCTACTAGGACAATACATCACTAGCCATATGAATTATTTTAGATACCAGAAGTTGATTTCATAAAAAAAAACCTTAAAACTAAGATTGATCATAAGTACGAAGTATACCATGTATACTGAATTGTTCATCAAATTTGATAAAAAGTGAGTAAAATAAAGTGCCTCAAGGTTTTATTTTAAGTCCCCTGCAGTTTTAATTTTTATCAATGATTTATCACTTCATGTTAAACAATACAACAGGGATTTATATGCTAATGATTTAACATTGCAATTTCATGATAAACAAGAATGTGTCTAAAGTACACAGATGCCCCAATTGCACTTTCATTTTCCTTGTTCAATGGACCGTGAAATTTGGTAAACAAGAATGTGTCCATAGTACATGGATGCCCCACTCACCAGGGGTTTCATTATCTTTCATGTTGACTGGTACTTTCCACGTTTCTAGGTGGTACTTTTCAATTTATTCCATGAATATCTTATATAAAAATTCCTACATTTAAGTGGTACTTGTCAATAGCATAGGAGGGTAAAAGTACCGGGTACCGCCTCCTAATGAATGGCCTGACTCACACTATCATTTTCTATGTTTAGTAGACCATGAAATTGTGATAAAATCTCTTATTTGGCATTTAAATTAAAAAGATCATATCATAGGGAACATGTATACTAAGTTTCAAGTTGATTGGGCTTCAACTTCATCAAAAACTACCTTGACCAAAAACTTTAACCTGAAAGGAGAAGGTCCGGTAAGGACCGATTTTGGCCTCAAATTTCAGGTTCATCTGACGAAATATTTTGACCACTTTTTAAACACTTAAGGGAATACGATACAGTAGCAGGGGCAGATAATAACGTTTTCAAAACTGTTTCGCGACGTTGGTAACCAGAAGGTTGTAATTTCGCGATGTTTCTAATAAGAACGTTAACATTTCGCGACGTCGCTTTAAAAGAAGTCATATTTCGCGGAATATTCACTGACGTAATTAATTTCGGTTGCGCGAATTTCAAAAAAGTACCTGCTAAAAAAGTGGCCATTTCTAAAAGACGGAGAAATCCGCCGAAAAGCAGTGAGATTAAAGGAAATACTCGAGATGAACAAAAATAAATCAAATACAATTTTGCATAACAAAATTGAAGAAATAGTATAACATGGAAAGACGGAAGAAGAATTGTGGAGCTTTTTAGTCTGGTACCAAATAACTGTCAAAACTGCACGGCCCAGCGGAATCTGCTCAACGTAGAGAAAGAAAAATTGCAAGGAATTGGGGTCTATCTTACTATTCGTTGCTTAAACTGTAACATGCTGAAAAACATTTTACCAATAACACAATTCGGAACAAAACGACCTGCAATAGCTAATTATGAGTATTGGTAGCTGCTTAACGTCCAGCGGCAAAAATATAATTGCACATTTATGACATCCAAATGTTATTTTAATGAAACTTAAAGAAATGAGAAAACGTATGAACCCGTGATTCATGTGAAAAAATTAACAAAATCTATATCGTGTAGGGTGGCCGAATCGGGTCTGGTGTTGAAATTCATACACAAAAGTCATTACTACGGCGTGTTGTACAGCTGTGCAATATTTTTCATGACGAGAAAAGTTATTTTCATTTATTGATAATGAATTCGAAGTAAATAATACTATCTTGAATTGAAAAACATCCGAATCAAAATAGTTAAGTTTGTGTCTTTTTTTTCTTTTCTTGTTAAGCATTTGGCAGTCTCCAAATTTTACGGAGAATTGTCATTGTAAGGCCAAATCTAACAGACTATCAACGAAAAAACAAAACCGACTTCATGTGCGAGACCCTCATTGGTGGACAAGGTCGTATAACACCCCTATTCGTAAATAAAATAATAAAAAAGAGATTGCCCCATCCTGTTCTGGACTTGAAATTGGTACATAAAAAAAATTGCCGATTTTAATTGATATTTTAAAAACATATAATATTGTATGTGTATGTAGAAAAACTGTCAATAAAAGTCCGTTAAAAAAGAATTCAAAAAAATATATTGGTGTCGTTTTTGGTTTGAATTTAAGCAAAATATTACCAATAGATGCAGAATTGTCACACGTTAGTTTGTTTAATTGGTTGTATTCTTTTTGTATATGAAACTGGATGTAATAGACCAAAACAAAAAAAAACGCCCGTACACATGCTGTTAAAAGGGCTTGTAATTAAATGGTGTCTTTTGGTATTGTTCATCATATTTGTATTTTGTTCATTGTTTTGTACTTAAATCAGGCCGTAAGTTTCCCGTTTGAGTTGTTTTGCATTTGTCATGTAGGGGCCGCTTTCATAGCTTACAATGCGGTATGGGTTTTACTTATTGTTGAAGGCCGTCCGATGTCCTATAGTCGTTAAGCCATTTGGTCTCTGATTGAGATTTGCCTCATTGGTAATCATACCACGTCTTCTTATTTGTATTAGCAAGTCCCTATTGTACTTCAATGTACTGAGAGATAAAAATTGAAGTATCGGCAAATGTACACTAATTGCAGACAGACAGATCAGAAAGTGTACACACGTTAAAACTCGCCGTATAGTTAGACGATCGGGCAGACGAACAAAGTATTTTCAATATAGCTCTACTTCTAGACAAACAAGTATGCCAGTATTCATACGTATACGCCGTAAAAAAGGTTATGTAACTTATCTATTGATAAAGACATCGTTCAATATTATTATCTTATACCAGCTGCTGTACTTCCTATGAAATATTATATTACAACTTCATTTTCTGTCGATTGAGGCAATAATGGCATGAGTTAAATTGCACGAAACAGCTCTTATTATAAAACAAGAAGTACTGCTTATAATTTAAATTTGAAAGATGATTATCTTTTGAATGTAAAAAAAAAAATCAAAGTACGTCGGGACCTTTTAAAATTGACGATACGGTATCGGTTTTGTCATTGTTGAAGGTTATACTGTTGTCAATTTATGGTATCGCCTCACTTAATTTATAGTTGGTTCACATTTTGTCATGTCAATAATGTTGTCTATCCTCTTACAGTACATGAAGTAATTTAGAACTAATGTCGGACGGAGATGCACCTTTATAATTCTATCAGATTTTCTTTTTTGTCGTACATCTGACAAAGCAATCTGCTAGAATCCTTTTTCATAGTCTTTTTTATTATCATGAAAAGGTTCCTGTCCAAATTTCGTTTCGTAAATGTTTAACACAAATGTTTTTCCATTTTATGATTTTATGATAAGTATCAACGCTTTGAAAAACACCTACATATACTTGACAGCGAACTCGTGTACGGCGGGAATGATTACACGACGTTGTTGCGATTAAAACTTAATTTAACGTAATTTAGCGCCATACTGACAGACGTCGTAAAAAATTAAGGTATATGGCTTTTATTGAAAAAACAAACACATGGACCCCATTTTTTTTCTTTTGCAATCAATCAAGTACTGTTTCAAGAACACTCTGCCAAAATTTCAAGAAAAAATCAACGATCAAATTTTTTCTGCACTTCCGAATAGACGCAAAACTATGGTCAATTTCTTCATTTCGCATGGAGCAATCTTAATTCGGAATATAATAATTTGGTTTAACCTTAAACTTGTTTCAGGATGTTGATGCCATGGATCAAGGGAACATTTTACAAAAAAAACGGATTAGTTATGACTTTTCGTTCAAAAGTATTGTTACTTTCTTTAAAAGTCCTTATTTATGAAATTTCAAGGATTTTCTTCCAAATTAATATGCAAATTTCGAACCAAATTATCTCAAAAAGTAAGTCATGAAGGTACTTTTTTCTTTGCATATTTGAAAAGTACACATTGAAATTGACCTTCTATCAAGATTTTAAGAAAAAATCAACGAGGGATCTCTACTGTATCGTATGCCCTTAAATGTCTATTTCATTTGAATCAATTAGTTTATGTGAAAGATTTGAACTGGTTTAGTCATTAAAAACGATCCGATTCAAGCTCAAATATGATAAATCTACCAAATATGCCGAAAAATGTCATTTTTCAGATGGTTTTTGTCAAAAATGAAAGTGGCCGCATCCGTGTTCATCCTCAACCTTTACATATGTTATGTATTATCAAAAAATACAAGTTAACTTACATTTCAATATTAAGGATGAACACGAATGCGGCCACTTTCGTTTTACACGAAAACCGTCTAAAATTTAACTAAAATGCTAGAATTTTGAAGATTTCAGTAATTTAGCCTGACTTAATGGTGCTAGTACCCAATATATGTGCATTGTATTGTCAAAAAGAGCCCATATTTATGTAGCAGAAGCATTCTACTGTCCAATAAATAACTAAAAGTTTACATTCTAACAATTTTGTAAAACCGTTATATATATTTTGGGGCCAAAATGAGGTCTTACTGGACCTACTCCTTTGCACTCTCATTTTCTACATTCAGTGAGCTGTGAAATTGGGGTCAAAACTGTGATTTGGCATTAAAATTAGAAAGATTATATAATAGGGCACATGTGTACTAAGTTTCAAGTTGATTGGACTTCAACTTCATCAAAAACTACCTTGAACAAAACTTTAACCTGAAGCAGGACATAGACATAAGAATATGTAAGTTGTCCATAAACAGGAAATTGAGAAATCATTGTGGTATTTTGGGTTTTTTTATTGGTGAAGAAAGATGAAGTGCCTGGAATGAACCACAGACCTTTGGTAGGATTTATATAAAGGACAATTCAATTCAATTAAGATTGAAGTCAATTGCACCTGCCATGTGAGGAATTCAAATTAGCATTCTAAGTGTTGATAGGCTAGTTGTCTCATTGGCAATCTACCATACATGTATCTCCTTATTTTTATGACTCAAAGCGACTACACAGAACCATAATCTGCTCATTATGTCATTTGGTCTCTTGTCGAGACTTGTCTCATGTCGAGACTTGTCTCTTTTGCAATCATACCACATCCTCTTTCCTATATACACACAATCGAAAATCTGTATCATGTGACCTTATTACTTACAGCATATTTTTCCTCTGTAGGAAGAGGATTGTGTATACTGAGGTATTGAGGATTATATGTCAGACAGATGGGATCTGACCATTCTGTTTTTCCTTCCTGTCTTCCGTATACCAATCCAATGTTATTTACTGATGCAGCTGCCTGAAAAATAATAAAAAAAGGATAAAAAATATTATAATTTAATATGAAGTATGGACATGATGGATAAAAATTAATGCAGATTCATTGACACATTGTCCATGTCGTTAGTAGTATAATGAATTTAATCCGGAAATTCCAGGCCATTTTTAATACACTTCAACTGTGTATAATCCTCTGGTGGTAAGAGCACCTCTGAACACAAATAGACATAACTCAAATTTTGTCCATTCTCATTATAAAACTACGATTATTAACACTTATAGATTTACTCAAGATCTGTCTTGATCAACATGATCTATCTAAGACTGAAGAGTCTTCACTTTGTATCTTTATTATATTTTATCAACACTTTGCAATAATAAAAAACCTCCCAATAATTTCTGAATTTACAGTGCCTCATCATTAGCATGCCAAAAGAAAAAAAAGAAGAGATATGCTGTGACTATTTCAACATTAAACAAGAATGTGTCCTCAGTACACGAATGCCCCACACTCACTATCATTTTCTATGTTCAGTGGACCGTGAAATTGGGGTAAAATCTCTAATTTGGCATTAAAATTAGAAAGATCATATCATAGGGAACATGTGTACCAAGTTTGAAGTCGATTGGACTTCAACTTCATCAAAAACTACCTTGACCAAAAACTTTAACCTGAAGCGGGACAGACGGACGAACGAACGGACGAACGAACGAACGGACGCACAGACCAGAAAACATAATGCCCCTCTACTATCGTAGGTGGGGCATAAAAATCTGGTTGCACACTTAATTTCCCCATAAGCATGATAAGATTTTCAAAAGTTGATATGTTTGCTTTTAATTTTCAAAGGAGGAACCCTCTTGTTCGAATCCGAGTCCGTTCACGCCCATTCACGTTGGCACCCTATCACATTCGCCCCCTTTTACTTTCGCACCCTACACGTTCGTGCCCAATTTTTATTAGTTTTGTGTTTAATAACTTTAAAATCAAGTTTTGGCGAGTGTTTTCCTATAAGTGTATTTGTTGTCATTGTCCTAAATTAAAGTGAGACAACAAGGTTTTTTTGTGTTGAATCAATCTTAATCTTGTTTTGGTTAATGTCAGATTGCTAACTTTTATTTTATAGTTTCAAAATTAAGTGAGACTATGAAAACGTATTTGTTTGTGTTGAATAGATTTAAATCATGTTTTGGTAAGGGCATTGCTATGATTTTTTGTTTCATTGTTTGGGATCAAAGGGGCGAAGCTGTTAAAATCTTTTGAGTTTTTCATTTATTATCTTCAGCTTTTACTCATACCAAGCTAAATACAGTATTTACATTAAATCAATTAAAAAATGCAATCTTGATTTTCTAATTATTCAACTGGAATTTTATCTAAAATTGGATGCGAACAGACCTTGGGTGCAAATGTGCGAGGTGCGAGCATGTAGGGTGAGAAAGTGTACTGGGCTCCAGGGGTGTGGAAATATTTGTTGTGAACTATAAATTTTACTTGTCCGGAAAAAGTTACTTGCCCTGATGATCCCAATAAATATTGTAGTATTTCTTGTGAGCTAATATGTGATTCTTACTAAAGCCGTCCCTTTTAATTTACCACTTCGACAATAAGGCCAAAAATAAAATATTGTTTGTTTCCCCTCACACGACCGACCCGGTAAAATCACCGCGACCCGAAAATTTTTATTGGCCATTCTTGTCCACTATTTTTTTTTTTTTGCTATGTTGGTTATTGGTGTTATCTTTCCGATGCTGTAGTCAACCAATATCCGTTGCAGAGTTCATATCCGATCCATTCATGCTCCGCAATACTGCACTAATATGATCTATCTACTTTGTCTTTGAACAGGTTGGGCACAAGTCAGGAAATGTGGGATACATGTATTCCCTGCTTTCAGGGAACGTCCCTGTTTTCTGGTGTAAAAAAAAACCAGTTTTAATGGGATTTTCTTTTTCAATTTATGGCATGAAAATTACAAAAGGGCACGTTTTAATGTTATAACTGCATCAGTAGAATTTGTAAATACTTATTAAAAGTATTTTAGGAAATACAAAACATGATTATAAAGTGAAGCCTTGTTTCTATTAGAACTCGAAAAAACATACAAATCTTTGTTTAGGAATCATTGACCAAGCTGCATGATCCAGGTGTAACTGAACATAATTAAATTATGTTCACTTCTATCGAAAATTTTATTCATTGAATTTTAATTCCCAAGTGATTAACATACATGTATCTTTTTGTCATCTCATAATTGATGATCAAGGTATGAATTGACTAAAAACCACTTGCTATCATTAAGCATTGTTATCACAAGTAGAATGTGCGCTTTTGTAGATTTCATTACATTAAATGAATAGGAAAATAAGGAGGTCCCTGTATACTGGTTTTTTTTAACACCAGAAAACTGAGGTGTACACTGAATTAGAATACAGGGAATATCCCACTTTTCTTGACTAGAGCCTTACCTGTTGAATTTTATACAAATTTAGTATATAGAAAACCATATCAAGGAATAAAATAAAATAATTTGCCTACCTACCTACCCATACCCTAACAACCTCAGTCGGGTGAGGGGAAACAAAGATATTTTTAATGTTGGCCTAAATGATATTGACCTATCATCAGTAAATAAGACAAAAACTTAATTTATTTTGCTAATTTCCATCCTAGATAGCCATGGTCAATCTGATATCCACAATGTCTGAAATTCTCTGTTTTTTATTTTAAATACTCTGTGTCCTCCATTTGCGTTTTAGGTTTTCTACTCGACTCATTACTGTTTTTGTCATGCTTGCCCGTCTTTTTATTAAGTATTTATCAATCTGAATATCAATACAAAATTTAAAGAAATGACACTTCTGGTAAATGATGAATAAAACCTAATCGATGATCCCGGGTCAATTGACAAAGCCAATGCAATTTTACGTGACTTGGGTTTGTATACTTATTTTAATTCATTTGGTAATCGATCTATTTCCGGTATTATGTAATATTTATCGTCAAGAACATTGATACTTGCTGACCATTGGTTTCTTTTACATAAATTAAACATGTTTATACGTTTTTGAAATCAATTTTATATTTTTGTTGGAATTGAACTTTGTTTTGGATGTCTTTTTACTTGTCCACGGGCAACCAAGACAAAAATAATTACTTGTCCGGTTGTTCAAATGTACGATTCGGGCGAGTTGGGCATAGCATTTCCACACCCCTGGGCACGAACGGACTTGATACCCTCTGGTTCTCTCTGAGTACGTTTATGTACTTCTACTTCAACCTACTCCACTATACAATAATAGACTTCCCGGTGTCCTTTATATTCCCTTGGTGTTGGGTTAGATATTTTCTGTGGTAGAAGGTAGATGTGACACATCTCCATAATAATTTGATCATTAAAGACATAATTTGTACCGTTTTTGTACAGGAAATTTCCACTGTACCCTCGCAGATCTCAAGAAGTGCTTGGATAACGGAGAAATTGTATTCTGATTCATACATATTCATAATAGAATACAAATATCTGTTATTTTAAGTGTTCATACTTTACCTCTGACAAAGTAATGTAACAGAAAAGTATGAGTATTTTCTTCATATTGTCATAATTCATTTCTTTTCGTTGTTTTCGTTTTCCAAATATTTATAATAAACAAGTCGAACTCAGGAACGGATATGATTAACAGTAACATTAATATTATACGTCATCTCGTACCGTCGCTAACTCGTACTCAACCATCTCGTACCTTTGTCACTGTGACCTTTGTTTACCAACGGGTACTTCTACTAACTCGAACCTAATGTTTTCTTGCACATATTCTGTAACATCACTTTGTTAGATCTACTTCTCAGTGACCAATGAAGAGGGTATGATTCTGATGTGGAATACTTAAGCATACCTGGCCAACTTTTCAAAATGTCCATGGGGGTTTTATGTGCAAGATGGATTTTATAATCCTACAAAACCTTCAAAGGGGCCTTCAAATATACTCAAATGTTGTTGTTTTTTTTTTTTTTTGCTTCTCCATATTTACATTGATTTATAAAAACCTATAGCCATTGTAAAATTAATCATTTTGTTTACAATTGTGGACAAAATTGCTCATTCAAGTCTCCATTTGGGAGCCTCCATTGGGGAAATCCCCCGGAAAGAGTCACAGTTGGCAGGTATGCTTAAAAGCCCCCTGGTGAAGAGCGACCACTCAGTATTGGCATTCAAATTCAACTGTTACATTGAAGAAACAAACTCAGAAAGGATAAAGTTCTACTATGATAAAGCAGACTTAGATGGACTAAGGACAGATTTGAGCAACATAGACTGGTACAACATAATGAAAGAAAAGTCTACAAATGAACAATGGATATTTTTTAAAGACAAACTCCTGGAACTTCAAAGTTAACCCATACCACATAAAAAGATAGGACAATTTAGCCAAAAAAAAAAATAATAAAGCTGTAGATCCTCAACCAAGAAACATTGAAAGCAATAAGGAAAAAACACAGATGCTGGACAAGGTATATGGAAACAAAAATTAGCGACAAATATAGTTAGAGAATTCTGTAAAACCAGAAACAAGGTCAAGAAACTTACCAGAAAAGCAGTCAAGATGAAAGAGAAAGAAATTGCCAAGCAAGTAAAAAATAACCCGAAAAAATTCTGCCATTATGTAAAATCAAAAACTAAAACTAGAACCGGAATATCCGATCTCTTCATGAATACACAAGATGGTAATGATGTACTAACAACCAACGACAAAGAAAAGATAGAAACACTTTCGAGTTTCTTTCCCAGCGTTCAAAGAAGGACGATGGCGACATTCTAAAATGTAAAGGACAAACTGTCAAGGAAGCCATGAATTATCTCGTAATTAAACAGGAGAATGTTAAAAAAACGCATGAAAAACCTACACATAAACAAATCACAAGGACCCGATAATATTCATCCTGGCTAGACTATTACGTGTGTGATGCACTATCAACCCCAATAACCATCATTTTTAATACGTCGCTGAAAGAAAAAAAAATATACCACAAGACTGGAAAGAAGGATGTATTACAGCCATATCCAAGAAGGGCAACCGAATTTCGAAAACAGGCATCACATTACAGGCCAGTAAGCTTAGCGTGCATACTTTGTAAACTCCTAGAAACATTTGTCAGAGACCTTTATGGTGTCACACGTACATGAGGCTAAATAAACTATTTAGAGATTACCAGGTCGGATTTTTATCAGGAAGGTCGACTACATTACAGCTACTCCATGTTCTTGAAAAATGGACTAAAGTTCTTGATAACGGAGATTCCATAGATACTATATACCTTGATTTCATGAAGGCATTTGACACTGTCCCCCACAAACGGCTGATTGGAAAATTAAAGAGTTACGGAATAGCAGAAGAGATAATATCATGGGTAACATCATTCCTTAGTGATAGAAAACAACAGGTACTCAGAATTCAAACAAGTGACAAGCGGCGTCCCTCATAACAGTTTAATGGGTCCAATATTGTTTTTCATCTACATAAATGATCTACCAGAAATACTCGACTCAGATTGCTACATGTTTGCTGATGATACCAAAGTCTTTCGACAAATTCAAACAACAGATGATAGTGATGCACTTCAAACAGACTTATCTCATCTAGAAACTTGGTCAAATACTTGGTTGCTGAGATTTCACCCCGATAAATGTAAAGTCCTAACAACAGGAAAACAACATGATAACAATCACAAATACAACCTGTGTAACACCACACTAGAACATGTTGACAAAGAAAAAGACATAGGAGTAACCATTAATAATTTACAAACTAAATTTTGAACAACATATGAATGAACAGATAAATAAAGCCAATAGTATTATAGGAATAATTAGAAGGACATTTACCTGCCTCAATGAGGAAATGTTCTTACTACTGTATAAAGCATTAGCAAGACCAAACCTTGAATATGCCAATGCTATATGGAGCCCATTTAAAGTTAAAGATATAACAGCAATTAAAAATTTTCAAAGGCGAGCAACGAAAATGATATCAACATTGAAAGATCTAAAGTATGAAGAACGGTTGAAGAAGCTTAAATTACAAACACTTAAATACAGACGCATGAGAGGTGACATGACAGAAGCTTACAAATTAACATCTGGAATATACGACGAAGCTAACCTACTAACATACAACACCACTTCTGCAACTAGAGGACACAACAAAAAACTGACTATCCAGAGATGTAACCAAAATATGAATTGTAACTTCTTCACACAACGAATTGCACCAATATGGAACAGCTTACACAGCAACGTTGTAAATGCACCTACTATTCAGACATTTGAAAGCCGCCTAGATAAATTTTGGACAAATAGTGAAATGAAATATAACTATAGAGCAAAAGCTGACACAGGAACCGGAACCGCAACAAGTCAGCAAATTACTGAAGATCTGAGCATAGTGGAGTGACCCAGCGCTCAGTTACAGACTATGTAAGACTATGTAAGAAAATAACAACATACAGTTAAATTAAACATAACTTTGATAGGTAACATGATACGCTAATCTTATACTTATGATAAATTAAATTTCAAAAAGAAATCCATTGACAAAATCGAAAATGTACAAAAAATTGTTGGTTTGTAGTAGGTATGTTCCTGTTGCCATACGACAGTTGTTGATAGACCTTTTCACCTCAGCGACTGATTACCTAATAGATTGCCAAATTTGATGCGGTTTTCCTATTTCCACTTGATCTACACAGAGATGTTTCAGTGTTGATTTATTGGCTGATTTGTCTTTATAGGTTTTTGACCAATAGTTATTAATCGCTATCTTATATTGATGTTTCAACTGTAGTTGGAATTCTAGATTGGGTAGGTTATACAATTCCAGTGTTTTGGATACTATGTTATAAAAACTTCCTGGGTTGTTGATGTTGATAGAGATCTGTCTTTGATTAAGTTGTTGTATACTTTTATTTTCATTGTTTAGAAGGCTATATAAAAAGCTCAGTTGACGTCTGTGGAGCTCTGCTTCTATGGGTAGTGCACCAATAAGTAGATAGACGGCACAGACGGCTGTTCTTTGAGACAGTGATTGGAATTTTCTTATGCAGTTTATGTGACACTTTCTAAGGCGGTCAATATCTATTTGTTTAAGTTGTAGTATTTGAAGTCCAAAAAGAAGTTTAGGTATTACATATCTCCGATATATTTGGTAAGAGGTGATGGGATTTAAGCCATTTGATCCATGAAGTCCACAGTAAGTTAAAGAGTAGAGTGTTCTGCGAGCTAGGGACAGTCTATCCTCTACATTTATGTTATTTTCTTTAATTTCAGCTCTTATTGTACCTAGATATTTAGTTTGATCGGTTTATTTTTGAGGACATATCTGTAAAAAGATCTTTGACTATGGACCAAAGCTTTGGATGTATGCCACATTCATACAGTTTATCTAGAATAATGATGTGAGAAACCACGTCAAATGCAGTTTGACTGTCTACCACAGTCATATATAACGGCTTTAAAGTTACGTATTTGGATTCTGATTTACATTTTGATACGAGATAGGCAGCTACAAGAATAGAGACCCCCCTTCTGTAAAACCAAATTGCATGTCTGCTTGGATAAAGTTTTTGTTAAGACGTGGTAACAGAACATATTCAAATAGTTTGGTGATTGTTGGTGTCACTGTGATACCTCTGTAACTTTCTACTAACGTTGGATCCTTCAGCTTTTTAGAACTGGGTTGGTAATTCCAGTCTTAAAGAAAAGCGGTATTTTTGGTTATGATTTGATTAAAGCGGTTTTGATATGTTCTGCGGAGATGCCAAATTCATTCGTAGCTTTGCCTGTGCTTACTTTTCCTATTGCTTAAAAAATTTCGGTTGCTGATAGTGGTTCTAATTCAATGTTCATGTTGACATATATGAGGTCTATGGCATTTGTTCTCACTGTACTTAATTCTAAAAATGTATTATCATAGTTGTTATTTTTTGGTACAAATAAGTCTTCCATATATTGTGAGAGGCGTTAAGCTTGTTTTTTTCGGATCAGAAATATCACAATTGTAAATAGTACAAGAGTAAATAGTAATAAAATCATTAAAACGATTCAAAACAAGTGTGAGGACAAACAGCTTTTCAGTAAGAATTGCCAAATTGTGGATCCAATTGCATGGTCAATTTACCTTTGTTTCACTTTCACTATTGACATTCTTTTCCTATAACCATTTACTCACATACTTCACGTGTTATCCATCTCTACTTAAATATTGTTAAAGGGATAAATTGAAGAAATTTGAACGCGAATTTAATGATGTCGAATTAATGACTTGCAAGTGAATAATACATTATCAATGTTTCTTCGCTTATTTTGACTAAATTGAACCATGTTGGCTGCTAAAAGCGAGTTATGATTTCACTATTTCCCTTTCATTAATGATTGACAAAAAAAAATATTTCAGATTTTTGATACATCTCGTAGCTAGTGTCCCTTTGAAAACACGCGACAATAAGCCTAAATCAAAATTTGAATTACAAGACCCTAACATTCTTTAACTTTGATATGGTTAACCGGTTCAATTACACATGTTACACTTCACACTTATATTAAATACAGAAGGGCACATAACCATCATACGATTCACTGTTACGGTAACGCTTTGGTAAAAATTAATCAAAACCAAATAAAACGAGCAATTTGGACAAATATATTTGTCGCTTTCTTTTACAATTGCAAAGCAATAGTAATGACAAGAAATCAGTGTGCACAGAGATATCTTACAAAGAAAAGTATTCGGTTAAGCGGTGTGGGTTTCAAATGCGTATGAACTGATCGATATCATATATATCAAGTACTTAAGTAACATAATTTGAAACACCAATTCAGACAACAACAAAAATTAGACGGATAATATTTTGTTTTATTCTAAGCACAAAGGCTAAAGGTTTGTTCACTGAAAATTAAAAGTCAAACACGTGTAGATTTGAAAATTATCGAATTCACCAGAACTTACTTTTCATCTATAAAATCAAATTTTGTTTATTTTGATCCATTAGAGCCTAGTTTTGCGAAACTCGGTTATTCGAATATTTTGTGTAAAATTTTTTCTCCTAACCCTAATCATAGATGCTCTTTTCTATTTCCAGGTATAATTAACATGTATAAATATATTTTTTTTTCTTTTTGACCCGCCCCCCCCCTCCATTTGCATAAATGAACTTGGCAATATTTGGCACTACATATAAATGATCTATTGATGCTTAACGTGCTTATTTATGACTTCTTTTGGATGAGCACCACTGATGTTTTTTCTTCAGTAGAAGTAGTGAACATTACTCTATAAGATTTGTGTGTATGAGAAGTTTTAATTATACAACTGTTAATCATTCTAAATAGAAACTAGGACAATACAAGCAAATATCTTAGACTGTTTTTATGTTAAATTAAAAATCATAATAGAAATCGTGTATTATATGTTTATTGTCTTACATATATATTAAACATACGTTCCATTGACCTAATTTTATATTCATTTCATTGTAGAACAACATTTTTATTATCGATTCGTGTATAATTGTAAAAATTCTCATTTCTCACTCGATTGTATGTGATGACCAATAGAACAGACCATCAGTATGACATACAGAATGTTTAACATTCTGTGGATGTTTGGACTGTGTCCTCTGCTTATTAGTTGAGAGCTAATACAACATCATGAACATACGAAATGTTTTACATGTTGCGGACCTTTGGACTGTGTCGTGTTCTTATCAATGTACCTAGTTGAGAGCTCATACAACATCATGTACATACGGAATGTTTTACATGCTGCGAGGATTTGGACTGTGTCCTGTTCTTATTAATTTTTCTAGTTGAGAGCTCATACAACATCATGTACATACGGAATGTTTTACATGCTGCGAAGATTTGGACTGTGTCCTGTTCTTATCAATTTACCTAGTTGAGAGCTCATACAACATCATGTACATACGGAATGGTTTACATGCTGCGGACCTTTGGACTGTGTCCTGTTCTTATTAATTTACCTAGTTGAGAGCTCATACAACTTCAGGTAACATACGGAGTGTTTAACATGCTGTGGACATTTGAACTGTGTCCTGTGCTTATCAATTTACCTAGTTGAAAGCTAATACAACATCATGGCATATGAAATGTTTAACATGCTGTGGACATTTGGACTGTGTCCTAATCTTATCACTTTACCTAGTTGAGAGCTCATATACAACTTCAGGGTAAGCAAGTTAGAATTAGACTATTAACTAGATTTCTAATAACATAAGCAATTCGATGGGTGCCACATGTAGAGCAGAATCTGCTTACACTTCCGGAGCACCTGAGATTGCCCCCAGTTTTTGGTGGGGTTCGTGTTGCTTAGTCTTTAGTTTTCCATGTTTTGTCTTCTGTACTTTTATTTGTCTGTTTGTCTTTTTATTTTTTAGCCATGTCGTTGTCAGTTTACTTTCAATCTATGAGTTTGACTGTCCCTCATGATCAGGTATCTTCCGCCCCTCTTTTAGATTAATAAAACACGACAACTTTTTTCTGGAGTATAATCATATGGTAATTCATAGACTTCTCCCATTTAACAGTAAAATAAAGAAAAACGAAACCAATTTTACTGATACATAATGTACATTTACCAATACAGTCAAACCTGAGTAAACCGGACCCTGAATAAACCGGATTCCTGTTCATTGCAGCTGAAAATTAAAGTCCCATTTTTTCCTTCAAAGTCTTTGTTAAAATATCCTTTGTAAACCGGACCCTGTTTATTCAGGGTCCGGTTTACTCCGGTTTGACTGAATATGATATTTAAAGGAAACAATATAATGTAAAAGTTTTATTACTTCTTATTTTTGTGTTTTTAAGAATCATCTACATTTGAGATTGCCTGTACCAAGTCAGGAATATGACAGTTGTTGTCCTCCGTTTTGTGTGTTTTATCATCTGATATTACCATGTGATTAGGGACTTTCCGATTGAATTTTCCTCTGAGTTCAGTATTTTTTTTTTATTTTACTTTATACATACAGCATTGTTCAGGTGGATTAAACTTATTCTAATATGACGTCCTCTTTTGTTTTGGAAACAAATTCATGCTGTAATAACAATAAATCATTCTCTCATTGTGTGATTTACAATGATGTTTTAATAACACAATGAAAATATAACCTTAAAGCATGAAACAGCATCATATACATCTAGATATTATATTTCTGACAATTTTGTACACTTTACTGACTTGATAGAGTTTAAAGTAGAGAATTAGAGTAACAAAGTTTGAAAAAAATGCATATTCGTTATCAAAATTTCAAAATTAAAAATCAAATGCTAAAGGGGAACAAAAATAATCAAGTGTCGTTAAATGGAGAAAAAATAATGAAACAAAAATGCTAAAATTGACTGCAATATTGGTAAAACCACTTGAATGTGAGCTGACACATTGTGTGTTAAATTTTCGTTCTTATTAGTAAAGTCACTTTTAGAAACATATAGATGCAGAGAGAGGAAGACTATCTTTATATGGGTTTAAAGTCAGCCATTGATATTTATATATTTTGTTTTGGTTTGACTTCAAGTTTCACTTGTTGCACCCCTCAATTATAATTTACTTATTGAAAATAACCTAAATAATACTTTCGTCGAACGCATTGTACATCTTTTGTTTTTTTTTTTATATAAATTTGATAAAAAAAAAACACTATATAATAATACCAAGATTTATGATACATATGTTTGATATGCGACTCATCAAATTGAAGATGTAAGACAAAGGAAAAAATACTTCAGAAATAAATTTAAGTATATTTCAAAATATGATGATACACAATATTACTGATTTTGATATCATTAAGACAGTACATGGTTTTATCTGTTTATAAAATTATGACGGAAATCAATATCACATCTGTTTCAATATGATATATAACGAAATCAATATAAAAGTGTTAACAGGTTCTTTTGTAATCTCCGAGTAAATAATATCATGAAGATATATGATTAGGTATAGGAAGATGTGGTATGAGTGCCAATGAGATAACTCTCCATCCAAATAACAATTTATAAAATAAACAATTATAGGTCAATATACGATATTCAACACGAAGCCTTGGCTCACATCGAACAATAAGCTATTAAGGGTCCAAAAATTACAAGGGTAAAACCATTCAAACGGAAAAACACACGGTCCAATCTATATAAAAAAGTATGACTTCCGTTGGAATAACCCATCATTTGACATGCGTAGAATAATCCTACTAAATGAGTCTAAATGGTCCATCCATGTGTTTCTCTTTTTCGAGTACCAGTTTAATTTTCAGCTTCCTTTGTCTCCGGTTCTAGTTGACCATTTGCAAGACCAGAAATAATTAATTCAATGACTTACTTTGTTCTCATACCGTAAGGCAACACTAAGCCACTTATCGTCAGGCAACGACACTTTATTAGTGGGGTTCGTGTTGCCTAGTCTCAAGTTTTCTATGTATTGTTTTCTGTACTATTATTTGTCTGTTCGTCTTTTTATTTTTAGCCATGGCGTTTTAGTTCATTTTCAAGCTAAGTGTTTGACTGTCCCTCTGAGATATCTTTCATCCCTCTTTTATTAAGTTCAACATTTTATCGACATTAAGTCTCAAGTGAGAAATATTCAAATGCTTATTTTTAAATCAAGATTTAAAAAAATTAATATGGCATGCTGCCAGTATGGCATATATTTGTCTCTGGCAAAGTTTCATGAGTTTGCCTTGATTTTTCCCAGGGTTGTCAGTAGTAGCTTTCTAATATTTGAATTTTTATTCGAGAAACGTTAGCAAAACTTACCTTTCTCACTTTTTCCTGTGCATCTTATTCTCATCGAGTTTAAGGAGGTAGACCTTGTTCAGGGAGATAACTCTTTAATTCAGTGATGCGTTTGTAAAAGTAAAGTTTCATCAATGTATTTCAAGCATTTACCTGAAACAGATTTAAAATAATCTGTATATCCGAGAAGCATAGAAATATATTTATGAAAATGGCTGACACAAACGTACTGATGATTTTTAGAGTTATTTCCCTTAACCTAGGCCTACCTCCTTAAGGAGCGTCAGGAACTTTAGTATGGGTAATTTATTGTCCGTAGCCTAAAAGGGCAATAACTTAAAATACACACTATCAAACACTTCATACATATCATGCTTTTGAACGTTTTTCTGGATTTATTTCATCAGGAACTCCAAAACCTGAATATTCGAAAACCAGACAAGCGCATATGAGAAAAATTTAGGAATCTATCGGACATAAAAGGACCTAAATATATGAGTCAACTCCTATAAGACATACTTTGCTTGATGGATTTGGAACCTTTTTCTTTTAATAATTTTCTAATTTATGAACGGCACCTTTATAAAAGAATATGTCATAAATCAGGTTATAAAGATATTGACAAATATAATAGCTTCCCATGTTAGAATTAGTATAAATTGCTTCCCATGTTAAAATAAGAATAAATTGCTTCCCAACGTTAAAATAAGCATAACATCCTTCCTATGTTGAAATGAACATAACGTATTGAGTGAAAGACTTTTTCTTTAACAAAATGAATATAAATTGGCGCACATAATAAACCGTTAATTGAAAACTACTGTGGTTAGTAAAGATTTATTGTGACGACACTTTAACGTTTGTTTTTTGTAGTCGTTTGTCATCTCATATCATTTTTTTTTTTGTAGTCGTTTGTCCTCTCATATCATTTGTTTTTTTGTAGTCGTTTGTCCTCTCATATCATTTTTTTTTTGGTAGTCGTTTGTCCTCTCATATCATTTGTTTTTTTGTAGTCGTTTGTCATCTCATATCATTTTTTTTTTGTAGTCGTTTGTCCTCTCATATCATTTGTTTTTTTTGTAGTCGTTTGTCATCTCATATCATTTTTTTTTTTTGTAGTCGTTTGTCCTCTCATATCATTTGTTTTTTGTAGTCGTTTGTCCTCTCATATCATTTGTTTTTGACAAAAGATAAACCAGAAACTATTATCGAATGATACACCTAAAGACCTGTTTATTATCTTGACATAGAGAAAGTGGAGACACAATACAAAGGGTGCCATGCAACAAAATCACACATATACTATAAATAAAACAGTAGTAAACAGTTACACATTTTTATTGTCATTATAAAGATATTCACAATGTACCAGTTGCCAAATATATTATCTAAACGAAAACAATATTTTCTGAAAACCTAAATATGATATTTATAAAACAAGAGACTAACTTGTGATCTACCGAATAACTTATTTTTACCTGAGTTATGATAAAAGAGGGACGAAAGATACCAGAGGGAGAGTCAAACTCATAGATAGAAAAAAAAACTGACAACGCCATGGCTTGAAATAAAAGAACAAACAAACAAGAAATAGTACAGTAGACACAACTAAGAAATCTAAAGACTAAGCAACACGTAACCCACCAAAAACCTGGGGTGAACTCAGGTGCCCCGGAAGGGTAAGCAGATCCTGCTCCACATGTGGCACCCGTCGTGTTGCTTATGTTATTAGAAATCCGGTAAATATTATAATTCAGTAGGTCACATTCGTGAAAAGGGAAAGGGTATTGTAGCTTCGACATAAGGAACATATCCGATATCACCTGTGAAACGGTTATTCCATAATGGTAAACCAACTCGTGATAGTGTCCGTAAAATTTACGAAGGGATAATAAGAACTTCACCATTTTAACTCTTGGTTTAATAGCTTTCTTGTGCGGAGCAATCCTCTTTCAAGGAAATCATGATAGAAAATACAAGCCCGGGAATATCGTATCAATTGGGAGATATATACTCCGTATGCAGGCGCTGCTGGAATGTTGCTACATAGAAATGGAAAGTTCACAATTGGGAAACTGAAATCATCTCTTTTGTTGTAAAGTTTTGTTTTTACCCACCCTCATTGTTTCTAGATGTAAGTCAAGATATGAAGCAGACTTAGCTGTATCTGTAATATCCTTTATCACCAGTTCGGTGGGATAGATTCGTTCAACATAGTCACCAAAATTTTGTATTATTTATTGAGAGAACATCATCTATATATCGGAACGTAAATAGTTATCAAAGGTACCAGGATTATAATTTAGTACGCCAGACGCGCGTTTCGTCTACATTACACTCATGAGTGACGCTTAGGTCAAACTAGGTATAAAGCCAAAACAAGTACAAAGTTAAAGAGCATTGGGGACCCAAAATTCCAAAACGTTGTGCCAAATACGGCTAAGGTAATCTATTCCTGGAATATAAAAGCCTTAGTTTTTCGAAAAAAATCTAAGTTTTTGTAACAGGAAATTTATCAAAATGACCATATAATTGATATTCGTGTCAACACCGAAATGCTGACTACTGGGCTGTTGATACCCTCGATGACGCAACGTCCACCAACAGTGGCAACGACCCAGTGTTGTAAATAGTTATCAAAGGTACCAGGATTATAATTTAGAACGCCAGACGCGCGTTTCGTCTTCATAAAGTTGAAGGATATTGCTAAGATAACACGAACAACCCGATGCGGGCCACATGTTGAGCAGGATCTGCCTACTCTTCTAGAGGACATTTGTTTTTTTATGTACTATTGTATGTCTATTAGTCTTTTTTAGCGTTTCATACCCCTCATGAGTTCGCCTCTGTAATATGAATCAATCATTTTATTATTGACTGTAAATACAAAGTTAGCACGAGATTGAATCGAAAAGACTATGAATCCCCTGTACTTCGTGCTAAAGACCATTTTAAAAAGCACCCATAAATTTCTTCTCTATCGTAATACTGTATATATTTTTTAAATATTTCAATACAGAAAATTAACATTAAATTGAAAAAGATTAAAATATAATGAATATTGTAATATAGTTTGTGACTTCATGGAAATATATGATATTGTTCTTTATTATCATAGATAACAGCTGAAATCTAGAAATAAAGTTTAAATGCAAATAATGTCTTCCTTCGTATTCACATTTTTTCTTTTTAAAAAAAACGACCCATTTGTTAAAAACAACTAAGACATCTTAAAATTTGCCCTGTAAAAACCAGGGCAGTGAAAATGCTGAATTTTTAGTTAAATTGAAGGAAATAGTTTTGGCCTTAAATATGTATATTCAGAATAAGATCAACTGTCATGAATAAATAATAAAATTACGTTTATGTGTTTGAGCTTTTGATTTTGAACTTTTCGTTTTGAATTTTCATCGGAGTTCGGTAATTTTGTGAATTTATTTTTTGATATGTGATTCATCAAATTTAAAATGTAAAGGAGATGACAAAATACTTCAGATACACATTTTGTATTTTTGAAAATATGAAAATCAACATTTTAATTTATCACTAAGACAGTACATGATTTTATCTTTTTAGAAAAAAACCAAGGAAATCAAAATCACCTCTGTTTCCGTATGAAATATCACGTAAAAACTGTTCATAATATTAAATCTATATGAAAGTGTTTACAGGTACTTTTGTATTATCTAAGAAAGTGATATAATTGCAGACATATGCTTGATATTACTGTGTAGGGATAACATATCAGACCAGTTAATATACGTAAAATAATCCTTTTAATGAGTCTGAATGGAGTTACAAATTACAAGGTCATTAAGATGCAATTTTACAAATTGTTCGATCTTTCAAGAGACAGTTTCAAATTTACGCTATGTTTGTTTCGGGTTCTAGTTGAGACATTGCAGAACAGACATAATTGATTCAATGACTAAATTTGTTCTTTACCTGAAAATGCATAAATATTTTATCACTAATCGTTAGGCAGAAATTTGTCACTAACTGCTAGGCAACCACAGGCAACTTATCGTCCGACAAAAGTTGGCTACAATTCGTAAGGCAACAATATGCAACTTATCGTTGGGCAATTATTTGCTACTATAGTTAGACAAGAATGTGTCACTTATCGTTTGGCATCAATGTGCTTCTTATCGTTAGACAATATACAAATTTCTTAGGCAACGATGTGATATATTATGTAAATTATCGAAAGACCACAATATGCTACTTATTATAAGGCAACAATTGGTCACTTGTCGATAGGCACAAATGTGTCACATATTGTTAGGCACAATTTGCTGCCTGTTGTTATGCAACAATATGCCATTTAACAAGTTAACTATGAACTATGTGATATAGATACAATGGATAAGCGTTGATTCTTGAAAAAGAAACCATGAGCCCGCAGGGCGAATGGTTTGTTTTTCATGAATCAACGCTTATCCATTGTATCTATCACTTAAACTATTGTGATAAATAAATGTCTTATGGAAATTAACGCCTATTCTTAATTAGAAAGTATTGTAAGTGAGTTTAATTAACCATGATATTGTATCAAACGATCCATTACAATAAATTAAATATCACAATTAAATGGTTAAAAAAATACAAATATATTATAACACAACACGTCTGCCCTTAAAGATCTTCATATCATCAGACATCCGAATGTTATCTGTTTTTACAAAATAAGACATATTCGAACTTATTTCTATTTGAATTGATCTTAATGGATATGGAGAATTTGTCAAAGGGATAACAACCCAACAAAAAACATTATATATAGCGCATATAATAAGTATGTTTCCGAAATTTCTAGCAATAAGCCTAATTCAAAACAAATCACGATTTTCTAGCATAGGAATTTTCGAATTAAAATTTGTAAAATTATGTAGTAAAACAGATGAAATCATATAATATTAATTAATAAATAAAAAATGGACCAATATTATGCAATCCATTTTTGTTTTGTTTGAAACATTTGGAATAGCCAACCATTATCCGATAATAAACGACCAAAATCGCTTTTTTTACACAAAATATCCACAATAACATTCAAAACAAAGAACAAAAACTGGAAATCTAGACTATTGGAACAACAAAGAGAATTCAAGGATTCGACCCTAAACAGACAAGTCCTTAGCTTTAACTCATTTATCTTAACTACGAAACCTCGTGGCTACCAACTCATACTATACGATTACCTATTATGTATATATAAAGGTACAAGCCCTGTGTGTCTGTTGTACCGATGTATATCATATATTCATTTATAATATAAAATAGACTTTTAAATCGTAACCGATTGGTAGCCCAGAGGTTTCGGCGATATGTTAATGTCAGTAACAAATTACACAACTTATAGACGGGTTCGATTCCCAGTGAAGGCATATAGAAATTACAAAAATGAAAGGTAAGTTTTTAAAAATAATTCCATTAGTGAACAGAAATCAGGAAATTAGTCAATTCAAACTTAATGATATTAGGCACACAAGGAAACAATAGAATATAATCTGGTGAGTCCATTTCAGCGACGGATTTAGGAAGCGTTGATTCTAGAAAAAGAATCAACGGTAAATGAATAGGCTGACGTCATCACAATGGTTTAATCATGTACAAGTGTTTATGACGGAACATGCTGAAAATTAACAGTATGATTTTGAATGGATTATCACAACTTGTTTTTCTAGTTTTGTCTACTTGAAAAAAAAACATCTGTTTATTTATAATCAAAATTGCATGAGGTTCTCATATTTGAATTAGCAAAAGCTGCACATACGGAAACTGTCAATTCTATATGTTTTATGAGTGTCTGACATTAAGTTGTACATTTTATAGATATTCGATATTTAGTAAGAAATATCCAAATGCTTATTTTAAATTCAAATCAACGTTATAACCTTTCTTCCCTCTTTTTTTTATCGTACCTCATCTTTCTCTCTCTTTCCAGTACACCTTATTCTAATCGAGTCTCAGTGACATTACTATGGGTAATTTTATTGTCCGTACCCCAAAAAGTAAATAACACCAAATACACATTATTAAACACTACATACTTTTATTGCCTCGAAACGCTTTTTCTGGATTAACTTTCACCAGGAACTCCAAAACCTAAATTATGAAAACCAGACAAATGGGCAAATGCGTAAAAAAGGACATAAACATATAAATCAAATTCTTCTCAGACACACTTTGCCTGATGGATTTGGGACCTTCTCGTCTCAATGCTTTCTTAATATTTAAATGTTATAAATCAGCTCAGTTTTAAAGAACTAAAAACTGAGCTGATAAAATCATCAGAAACCAACAGTCCACCAGCAGTGATATGGACCTAGTAAAAGACATAACATTTGAACATTTTTGTTCTGCCGAATCGTTTTATTTTTAATTTTAAAATTTCGATAACGAATATGCATTTTATCTCAACTTTGTACTCCAATATTCTACCATAAACTCATTCATAGGGTACTAAAGACATACAGAGGTACATGGTCCTTAATTTATCAATTATTTCAAGGTAGATATGTAAAGGTTCTGGTCCCGACCTCACCTATCATGATGTATAATTAAGTCTTTCCACTTTTCTGTGGAAAGACTTATTGTTTTTGTTCTGATTATTATTATTATTATTATTATTAAGTCTTTCCACTTTTCTGTGGAAAGACTTATTGTATTTGTTCTGATTATTATTATTAGGTCTTTCCACCTTTCTGTGGAAAGACCTATTGTATTTCTTCTGATTATTAGGTCTTTCCACTTTTCTGTGGAAAGCCTATTGTATTTGTTCTGATTATTATTATTATTATTTTTTTTTTTTTTCCGCCAAATTTTGTTCTTGCGATAAATGTTTGTTTCGCAATATGTCGCTTAGATTTTTTTCATATTGTATCGCATAGTTTATGCGCTTTTAAATTTCACCCTGCTAAGCCGAACCATTTTCTTTGTAAGAGTTATCTCCCTATTCACTGTTTGTCATGTGTGTGCATCTCCTTCGTAACAAAATAAGAAAGCGACAAAATTCTTTTTACAAATTGTTCGTTACATCCTCAGGAATTTTTGGCTAATTTGGATCGAAGCGATTCGATGAAATTTTATAGGAGTTATGTACCTTTACGGAATAAATTTGTCGGTATGTTTTTTTAACTCATTAACCGTTAACCGTATAACCCTGGAATGTTTTTATTTGAGTCCCCTGGGTCCTAACTTAGAAAATTAGGTCAAGGTCAAAGGTCAAGGTCATATTTTAGATTTTCATATGTCTTTGATTTCCCTATAATTCTTGAATGGTTATAGATACAGAAAATTTAAGCAGTGAAAAATGTTCAGTACTTCAAGGGGCAACTTTGTTACATTATGACTGTATTAGTTTTACCATTATGTAAGGGACATAACCCCCATTGATGGTTTATAAAAAGCCATTATTAGGCAAAACTCTTAAACAAAAGGTCCTTGACCCATAGGGTCTTTTGTAATGACATTGTGAAGCAATGACCTTGACAAAGGTCACAAGGTCAAAGGTCAAGGTCATGTACATATGTGATTTGGGGCACGACTTGAAGAATTTTATGTGTGTTTGCCAACCAACCAATCATGATCAATCAATAATGATCAATCAACAAATCATGATCATGATCAATCAACCAATCATGATCATGATTAATCAACCAATCAATCATGTTTTCGTCTCATGTGTTTAATATAGGGTTCAAGATCTCCTTTGTTTCTTTTTCGCTGTTTCAATTGACCCTTTCAAACGTGTTTAACCAACCAACCAACCAACCAACCAACCAACCAATCAATCAATCAATCAATCAATCAATCAATCAATCAATCAATCAATCAATCAATCAATCAATCAATCAATCATGATCAATCAATCATGTTTCCGTCTCGTCTCGTGTGTTTAATATAGGGTCCAAGATCTTCTTTGTTTCTTTTTCGCTGTTTCAATTGGCCCTATCCAACGTGTTTAACCAACCAACCAACCAACCAACCAACCAACCAACCAATCAATCAATCAATCAATCAATCAATCAATCAATCAATCAATCAATCAATCAATCAATCAATCAATCAATCATGTTTCCGTCTCGTGTGTTTAATATAGGGTCCAAGATCTTTTTTGTTTCTTTTTCGCTGTTTCAATTGGCCCTATCCAACGTGTTTTACCAACCAACCAACCAACCAACCAACCAACCAACCAACCAACTAATCAATCAATCAATCAATCAATCAATCAATCAATCATGATCATGATCAATCAATCATGATCAATCAATCATGATCATGATCAATCAATCATGTTTCATGAAAAATTGAAATTTAATATTGTTCTTGCGTCACTTCTGAAAAAAAAATCCACATGTACTCTGAAACTACAAATACAATCGACCTCAAAATTTGCAGTCAGCAGGGCATACATGTACTAAAAGTTTATAAAAAAACTTGGTGCAGATATCTCTCAAAGCTTTTCCTAGAGAAAAGAAATTGCAATGCCGTAAAAATTGCTTGCTAGGTCCGAAATTTCAGTAAAAGCCTACAATAAAATGTCCGCTCCGAGATTGAAATACTAATCTGTGTTACAAACAGGTGCTGAAAAATGTACATTATCAGAAAATAATCAATAAATGTGTTTTAAAGTTAAACCGGATCAAATAAATCCAAATCATGCACTGCTTGTAAACTGTCATCAAAATGTCAATTTCCTACAATGACAAAAGAAATTACATTGTGTGCATTCCGTCTCTATACATGTTGTCTGTTCAAAGTCCCCACCTAAAAAGGAATAAAAAGACTATCTTTTCGTTATTATAAACCCGTGTCACGTGATGTGGCGCGCGCGCTGTACCTAAAATAAAAGAAAAACTTTCCAAACTAAACATGAAACTTCTCCGGTAACAATAATATAGACCCCATACAGAAACAAACAAACAAACAAACAAACAAACAAACAACCCCCCCCCCCCATTCAATTAATTTTAAAGGGGGAAAGACCCCCTACAATTGCTTTTTTAAAGCAATTGATTTATATTTATTATTTTTTTTTTTTTTTTTTTTTTTCTTCCGCCTAATTTTGATATTGCGACAAATGTTTGTTTCGCAATATGTCGCTTAAATATTTCTCATATTGTATCGTACAGTTTATGCGCTTTTACATTTCACCCTGCTAAGCCGAACACTTTTCTTTGTAAGAGTTATCTCCCTATTCACTGTTTATCATCAGAGTGCATCTCCTTCGTAACAAAAAAAGATAGCGACAAAATTCTTTTTACAAATTGTTCGTTACATCCTAAGGAAAATTTGGCTTATTTGGATCGAAGCGATTCGATGAAATTTTATAGGAGTTATCTACCTTTACAAAATTATTTTCTCAATATGTGTTATTAACTAATAAACCGTCAACCATATAACCCTGGAATGTATTTATTTGAGATCCCTAGGCCCTTTATTAGAAAATGGGGTCAAGGTCAAAGGTCAAGGTCAAGTTCTAAATTCGGAATTTTCCATGTTTTTGCATTTTCTCCAACCCTTGAAAAGGTATGTATTAAAGAACAAGTGCAAAATGATTGCTATATAGTTATGAAGATATTTTACATTTGGTCTGATACAATTAAATAGCATCTAATAGGAGTTAGTGCCCCTGAAATGTCTTGATATGAGGTTATTTGATTATAACTTCAACTAAGTCCATTTCAATGGCATTTGACCTTGTGCAAAAGTTTGGATGACAAATGACCTTGAAAAATGACTACCGGAAGTGACCTTGAGAAAATTGGAAGTAACCTTCTTTGCAATTTTTTCGTATAAAAGTACTCAAAATCCATATATTTTGTCATATAGATACATAAACTGATTACTGAAGACTAAAAATGACTTCCAACAAACCGGAAGTGACCATGCATCTCCCATTCTAAATACAAAAGTATATAGAAACTATATATTTTTGGAATCAGTGTGAAAGAAGCTGTCATATTAGACCGGAAGTGACATTCATTTCACCGGAAGTAGCATATTATCTCCTTTATATCACTTAAAAATATGATTAAACCATTATTTATCGTATCAGTATGAACAACTATCTTCTTATCAAAATTTCTTTGATATGGAAAGACCTTCAATTGTTCTCTGAACAATTGGTTTTTAATTATTATTATTAAGTCTTTCCACTTTTCTGTGGAAAGACTTATTGTTTTTGTTCTGATTATTAAGTCTTTCCACTTTTCTGTGGAAAGACTTATTGTATTTGTTCTGATTATTATTATTATTATTATTATTATTTTTTTTTTTTTTCCGCCAACTTTTGTTCTTGCGATAAATGTTTGTTTTGCAATATGTCGCTTAGATATTTCTCATATTGTATTGTATAGTTTATGCGCTTTTAAATTTCACCCTGCTAAGCCGAACCATTTTCTTTGTAAGAGTTATCTCCCTATTCACTGTTTATCATCAAAGCGTATCTCCTTCGTAACAAAAAAAGATAGCGACAAAATTCTTTTTACAAATTGTTCGTTACATCCTCAGTAATTTTTGGCGTATTTGGATCGAAGCGATTCGATGAAATTTTATAGGAGTTATCTACCTTTACAAAATAAATTTGTCGGTATGTTTATTTAACTCATTAACAGATAACCGTATAACCCTGGGATGTTTTTATTTGAGTCCCCTAGGTCCTAACTTAGAAAATGAGGTCAAGGTCAAAGGTCAAGGTCAAGTTCTCAATTGTGACTTTTGCTTGTTTTTGCATTTTCTCACTCACTTTGAGAGATACATATAAAAAAACAAGTGCAAAATGTCTGCTTAATTGTAATGAAGATATGCTACATTTAGTCTTATACAATTAGATGGCATCTTATAGGAGTTGTCGCCCCTGAAATGTCTTGATATGAGGTTATTTGATTATAACTTCAAGTAAGTTCATTATAAAGACATTTGACCTGAAACAAAAGGTTAAGTGACAAATGACCTTGAAAAATGGCTACCGGAAGTGACCTTGAAAAAACCGGAAGTAGCTTTTTTTGCAATTTTTTCACATACAAGTACTCAGAATCCATATATTTTTTCATATAGATACATGAACAAATTACTGAAGACTAAAAATGACTTTCAACAAACCGGAAGTGGCCAATTATCTCCCATTCTACATACAAAAGTATATAGAAACTATATATTTTTGCAATCAGTGTGAAAGAAGCTATCATATGAGACCAGATGTGACATTCATTTCACCGGAAGTAGCATATTATCTCCCTTATATCACTCAAAAAGATAATTAAACCAATATTTATCGCATCAGTATGAAGAAACTACCTTCTTATCCAAATTTCTGTGGTGTGGAAAGACTTTCAATTGTTCTCTGAACAATTGGTTTTTAATTAGGTCTTTCCACTTTTCTGTGGAAAGACCTATTGTTTTTCTTCTGATTATTTTTTTTTTTTTTTTTTTTTTCTTCCGCCTAATTTTCTTCTTGCGATAAACATTTGTTTTGCAATATGTCGCTTAGATATTTGGTATATGATATCGAACAGTTTATGCGCTTTTGAAATTTACCCTGCGTAAACAAATACTTTTCTTTGTAGGAGTTATCTCCCCAAACACTGTTTTCCTTGTTAGCGCATCTCCTTCGCAACCGTAAAATATTATGACAAATTTATTTTACAAAATTGCTCGTTATATCCTTCGCATGATTTGTCCTATTTTGACCGAAGTGATATGAACGCTCCATATGAGAGTTATTTCCCCTTATGCATTTGATATAAGTGATATGCATTTCTATCTTGTAAACCATAAGTGCTAGAGACCAAGGATCTTTTGATTTGAGGTCCTTGGTCCAAAAAAATAAAAATTAGGTCAAGGTCAAAGGTCAAGGTCATATTCTAATTTTTGAATTTGGCTTATTTCCACTAATTTCCAGAAACCGTATAAGATATCGACATATTATTTTTTCTAAATTGTTAGTTGCGACATGTCGTAACACATACATTTTGATTGCAAGAGTACGTTAAACGTAAAAATGAGTTTTCTCCCCTCTTGTATTTAAAAATACGCGTTTGGTGATATAACTGATTAACCAAATATTATTAAGACCTATGGTCTTTTGATTTGAGGTCCTTGGTTTATGACCTTGAAATTGATCTCAAGGTCATAGATTAATTTGACGTTCTAGTTTTTGACCTTTGCTTTCAGCTCATATAGCCATGAGACTTTTGGCAAAAGGTATCAAACCATTTAACCTTGAAAAAAACAACCGGAAGTGACCTTGTGTAAACCGGAAGTAACTATTTTTTGTACTTTATTAATAAAAAAGTATATAGAACCAGATCATTTTGGAATCAGTGTCAATTAAATATTCAAATATTATCGGAGGTAACATTTTTCAAACCGGAAGTAACAAATTATCTCCCTTATTTAAAAAAATATTGTATAGAATCCATATATTTCTGGAATCAGCGTACAATAACCTATCAGTTGACGATTGAAATGACATTTTAAACTTAATTTTACAACTTTCATATTAAAATACATTGTTTTCAATGGAAAGACCTTCAATTGTTCTCTGAACAATTGGTTTTTAATTATTATTATTATTATTTTTTTTTTTCCGCCAACTTTTGTTCTTGCGATAAATGTTTGTTTCGCAATATGTCGCTTAGATATTTCTCATATTGTATCGTATAGTTTATGCGCTTTTAAATTTCACCCTGCTAAGCCGAACCATTTTCTTTGTAAGAGTTATCTCCCTATTCACTGTTTATCATGTGTGTGCATCTCCTTCGTAACAAAAAAGATAGCGACAAAATTCTTTTTACAAATTGTTCGTTACATCCTCAGAAAATTTTGGCTAATTTGGATCGAAGCGATTCGATGAAATTTTATAGGAGTTATCTATCTTTACGGAATAAATTTGTCGGTATGTTTTTTTAACTCATAAACCGTTAACCGTATAACCCTGGAATGTTTTTATTTGAGTCCCCTGATTCCTAACTTAGAAAATTAGGTCAAGGTCAAAGGTCAAGGTCATATTTTAGATTTTCATATGTCTTTGATTTCCCTATAATTCTTGAATGGTTATAGATACAGAAAATTTAAGCAGTGAAAAATGTTAAGTACTTCAAGGGGCAACTTTTTTACATTATGACTATATTGATTTTACCATCATGTAAGGGACATAACTCCCATCGATGGTTTTTAAAAAGCCATATTTAGGCAAAACTCTTAAACAAAGGTCCTTGACCCATAGGGTCTTTTGCAATGACCTTGTGGAGCAATGACCTTGACGAAGGTCACAAGGTCAAAGGTCAAGGTCATCAAATTATGTGGTTTTGGCACTATTTAAACAGTTTTATGTGTGTTTGAATTTCAACCAACCAACCAACCAACCAACCAACCAACCAACCAACCAATCAACCAACCAACCAACCAACCAACCAACCAACCAACCAACCATCCGATCAATCAATCAATGCATGTTTGCGTTTCATGTGTTAAATACGGGATCCAAGATGGTTTTTTTCGCTTGTTTAAATTGAGCCTATCTAACGTGTTTAACCAGCCAACGTGTTTAACCAACGTGTTTAACCAACATGTTTAACCAACCAACCAACCACCCAACCAATCAAGCAATCAATCAATCAATGCATGTTTCCGTTTCATGTGTTAAATACGGGATCCAAGATGTTTTTTTTTCGCTTGTTTAAATTGAGCCTATCCAACGTGTTTAACCAGCCAACGTGTTTAACCAATATGTTTAACCAAGGTGTTTAACCAATATGATTAACCAACGTGTTTAACCAACGTGTTTAACCAACCAATCAATCAATCAATCAATCAATGCATGTTTCCGTTTCATGTGTTAAATACGGGATCCAATTTTGAGCCTATCCAATGTGTTTAACCAACGTGTTTAACCAACCAACCAACCAACCAACCAATCAATCAATCAATGCATGTTTCCGTTTTATGTGTTAAATACGGGATCCGAGATGGGTTTTTTTCGCTTGTTAAAATTGAGCCTATCAAACGTGATTAACCAGCCAACTTGTTTAAACTACGTGTTTAACCGACATGTTTAACCAACGTGTTTAACCAACCAACCAACCAATAAATAAATCAATGCATGTTTCCGTTTCATGTGTTAAATACGGGATCCAAGATGGGTTTTTTTTCGCTTGTTTAAATTGAGCCTATCAAACGTGTTTAACCAGCCAACGTGTTTAACCAACGTGTTAAACCAACATGTTTAACCAACGTGTTTAACCAACCAACCAATCAATCACTTAATGTATGTTTCCGTGTCATGCGTTTAATACGGGATGCAAGGTCTCTTGAGGTCTTTTTCCCCTTGTTCTAAGTGACCCTATCAAACGTGTTTAATCAACCAACCAACCAACAAACCAACCAACCAACCAATCAATCAACCAACTAATCAATCAATCAATATGTATGACTGTTTATTTATGACAGTTTATTGAAGGAACAAACTCTCAATTATTCAAGAAAATTTTTATTTTATTATTGTTCTTACGTCTCTTCTGAAAAAAAATCCACATATTCTCTGAAACTACAAGTCCAATTGACCTGAAAATTTGCAGTCAGCAGGGCATACATGTACTGAAGGTTCATAAAAAAACTTTTTGCAGATATCTCTCAAGACTTTTCCTAGAAAAAAAAAATGGCAATGCCGTAAAAATCGCTTGCTAGGTCCGTCAATCTCAGTAAAAACCTACAATAAAATGTCCGCTCCGAGATTGAAATACTAATCTGTGTTACAAACAGGTGCTGAAAAATGGACATTATCAAAACATAATCATTAAATGTGTTTTAAAGTTACACCGGATCGATTAATCCAAAACATGCACTGCTGTTGAACTGTGATCAAAATGTCAATTTCCTACAATGACAAAAGAAATTACATTGTGTACATTCCATCTCTAGACTTGTTGTCTGTTCAAGGTCCCGACCTAAAAAGAAATTAAAAGACTAAGTTTTTCCTAATATAAACCTGCGTCACGTGATGTCTCCGCAATCTTGCGCGCGCGCTGTATCTAAAATAAAAGAAAAACTTTCCAAACTAAACATGAAACTTCTCCGGTAACATAATAATATAGACCCCATACCAAAGCAAACAAACAAACAAATAAACAAATACCCCCCCCCCCCCTTTTCCAAATCAATCAATAAAAAAAAATCAATTATCCATTCATCAGAGGGGAAAGACTGCCTAACAATTGTTTTCAAAACAATTGCTTTATATTTATTATTATTATTATTATTTTTTTTTTTTTTTTTCCGCCAACTTTTGTTCTTGCGATAAATGTTTGTTTCGCAATATGTCGCTTAGATATTTCTCATATTGTATCGTATAGTTTATGCGCTTTTAAATTTCACCCTGCTAAACCGAACCATTTTCTTTGTAAGAGTTATCTCCCTATTCACTGTTTATCATCAAAGCGTATCTCCTTCGTAACAAAAAAAGATAGCGAAAAAATTCTTTTTACAAATTGTTCGTTACATCCTCAGTAATTTTTGGCGTATTTGGATCGAAGCCATTCGATGAAATTTTATAGGAGTTATCTACCTTTACAAAATAAATTTGTCGGTATGTTTATTTAACTCATTAACAGATAACCATATAACCCTGGGATGTTTTTATTTGAGTCCCCTAGGTCCTAACTTAGAAAATGAGGTCAAGGTCAAAGGTCAAGGTCAAGTTCTCAATTGTGACTTTTGCTTGTTTTTGCATTTTCTCACTCACTTTGAGAGATACATATAAAAGAACAAGTGCAAAATGTCTGTTTAATTGTAATGAAGATATGCTACATTTAGTCTTATACAATTAGATGGCATCTTATAGGAGTTGTCGCCCCTGAAATGTCTTGATATGAGGTTATTTGATTATAACTTCAAGTAAGTTCATTATCAAGATTTTTGACCTGATACAAAAGGTTAAGTGACAAATGACCTTGAAAAATGGCTACCGGAAGTGACCTTGAGAAAACCGGAAGTAGCTTTTTTTGCAATTTTTTCACATAAAAGTACTCAGAATCCATATATTTTTTCATATAGATACATGAACAAATTACTGAAGACTAAAAATGACTTTCAACAAACCGGAAGTGGCCAATTATCTCCCATTCTACAAACAAAAGTATATAGAAACTATATATTTTTGCAATCAGTGTGAAAGAAGCTATCATATGAGACCAGATGGGACATTCATTTCACCGGAAGTAGCATATTATCTCCCTTATATCACTCAAAAAGATAATTAAACCATTATTTATCGCAACAGTATGAAGAAACTACCTTCTTATCCAAATTTCTGTGGTGTGGAAAGACTTTCAATTGTTCTCTGAACAATTGGTTTTTAATTAAGTCTTTCCACTTTTCTGTGGAAAGACTTATTGTTTTTGTTCTGATTATTATTATTATTATTATTATTATTATTTTTTTTTTTTTCCGCCAAATTTTGTTGTTGCGATAAATGTTTGCTTCGCAATATGTCGCTTAGATATTTCTCATATTGTATCGTATAGTTTATGCGCTTTTAAATTTCACCCTGCTAAGACGAACAATTTTCTCTGTAAGAGTTATCTCCCTATTCACTGTTTATCATGTGTGTGCATCTCCTTCGTAACAAAAAAAGATAGCGACAAAATTCTTTTTACAAATTGTTCGTTACATCCTCAGAAAATTTTGGCTAATTTGGATCGAAGCGATTTGATGAAATTTTATAGGAGTTATCTATCTTTACGGAATAAATTTGTCGGTATGTTTTTTTAACTCATAAACCGTTAACCGTATAACCCTGGAATGTTTTTATTTGAGTCCCCTGATTCCTAACTTAGAAAATTAGGTCAAGGTCAAAGGTCAAGGTCATATTTTAGATTTTCATATGTCTTTGATTTCCTTATAATTCTTGAATGGTTATAGATACAGAAAATTTAAGCAGTGAAAAATGTAAAGTACTTCAAGGGGCAACTTTTTTACATTATGACTATATTGATTTTACCATCATGTAAGGGACATAACTCCCATCGATGGTTTTTAAAAAGCCATTTTTAGGCAAAACTCTTAAACAAAAAGTCCTTGACCCATAGGGTCTTTTGCAATGACCTTGTGGAGCAATGACCTTGACGAAGGTCACAAGGTCAAAGGTCAAAGTCATCAAATTATGTGGTTTTGGCACTATTTAAACAGTTTTATGTGTGTTTGAATTTCAACCAACCAACCAACCAACCAACCAACCAACCAACCAACCAACCAACCAACCAACCAACCAACCAATCAATCAATCAATCAATGCATGTTTCCATTTCATGTGTTAAATACGGGATCCAAGATGGTTTTTTTCGCTCGTTTAAATTGAGCCTATCTAACGTGTTTAACCAGCCAACGTGTTTAACCAACGTGTTTAACCAACATGTTTAACCAACTTACCTACCAACCAACCAACCAACCAACCAACCAACCAACCAACCAATCAATCAATCAATGCATGTTTCCGTTTCATGTGTTAAATACGGGATCCAAGATGGTTTTTTTCGCTCGTTTAAATTGAGCCTATCTAACGTGTTTAACCAGCCAACGTGTTTAACCAACGTGTTTAACCAACATGTTTAACCAACTTACCTACCTACCAACCAACCAACCAACCAACCAACCAACCAATCAATCAATCAATGCATGTTTCCGTTTCATGTGTTAAATACGGGATCCAAGATGTTTTTTTTTCGCTTGTTTAAATTAAGCCTATCTAACGTGTTTAACCAGCCAACGTGTTTAACCAACGTGTTTAACCAATATATTTAACCAACCAACCACCCAACCAATCAATCAATCAATCAATGCATGTTTCCGTTTCATGTGTTAAATACCGGATCCAAGATGGTTTTTTTTTCGCTTGTTTAAATTGAGCCTATCCAACGTGTTTAACCAGCCAACGTGTTTAACAAATATGTTTAACCAACGTGTTTAACCAATATGTTTAACCAACATGTCTAACCAAACGTGTTTAACCAACCAACCAACCAACCAATCAATCAATCAATGCATGTTTCCGTTTCATGTGTTAAATACGGGATCCAATTTTGAGCCTATCCAATGTGTTTAACCAACGTGTTCAACCAACGTGTTCAACCAACCAACCAACCAACCAACCAACCAACCAATCAATCAATCAATGCATGTTTCCGTTTCATGTGTTAAATACGGGATCCGAGAGGTTTTTTTTTCGCTTGTTAA